>NW_027130432.1:0-2875000 GCF_026122565.2 Emydura macquarii macquarii
GAAAAAACTAAGGTTTACCCCCTTCCTGCTTTTGCTAAGGTTATGTGCCAACTTAGCTAATTAACGGGCCCAGTAGTTGGAAGTTGCCTTCCTAAAATAAAAACTCCTAATTAAACAATCCTGTTAAAAGGAGGTCAAAAAGGCACCCTAAAAGACGCATGCGTAATAAGGTATTAGATTATCGCACACCCTGCATAAAAAATTGGTTCATTAGCATGAACATGTGAAGATGTTTGTATAAAAAAACCCATGTATGTAGTAGGCGGTCGGAAAAGGTGTAAACCTTTTAGTACCCAGCCAATGGGGAATGAAGGGAGGGATTCTTTCGGCCGGAATAGGAAATATATACTGCTGAATAATAAAGGAGGGGCGCGCTCCTTTCAAATATTTTTTTTTCTGAAGTTGTGCCCAGCTTTGCAAACCTGTTAAAGAAATAAAAAGTACTTTTCTTGTTTTACTCTTTACCCGTATCCGATGTTCTTTTATTAAAACCTTTTTAGTCAAAGGTATTTCTTACAAGACCTTCCGTTAGCACTGACTGGTCCCACTCGAAGTTCCCTCTACCTCCAAAAGCCTGTGCCTTTCCCTGTCTCCTTCAGCCTTTGTTGTTTGAAAAGCTAGTAATACCACCTGGTTTTAATTTTCCTAGGTGGGGATTTTCTATTGTGCCCAATTCCCACCCTTCATCTCATTTGGATTTAACTGGTTCTCCCAACTCAGCCAACCACTTTAGCATACCCATGGCTCTGCCAGAGCAGTCGTTAAATTCTTGTGCTCATTCTGTAGCTTCTTCCAGATAAGGTCCCACTCATATATCATCCACCTCGTCCGCTCATGATTGACTCACTACATATCGAGACATTCAATGGATACAATTTTATGAAGTTTACCATTGTAACCCTTCTGCCAGATCTCGTCGGCAGCAGCAAGGGCCGGGTTCTATATCTAGGGGTCCCTCTCAATGATACAACACCAAACTGGCTCGAGCCCCCACCCAGTCACCTGGGAAATTACACACTATTCCCTGGGCGCCCCCAAAGGGCAATACTTCCCCTCTCGCAAGCACAGAGTCTGAGTGTAGAAAGAAACCTTTTAATAGCAAAAGAAAGGTAACACAACACTGGTTTGGGAAACAGTGCAAACAGAGTTAATGAACTCAATGAACCAAACCCCTCCCAGAGTACAGGGCGTGTCCTTTGCCTCTCCCTTCCTTCTTCCCCCTGTACTGACCGGCGTGGTTGCAAGTGCCAGCCTCTGACCAGAGTTGCCTGGTGCTCACTCAGCTCTGTTAGTTGTCAGGCAAGGTTTCCCAGATCCTCTACTGGTTCAGCTCTTAGTGATTTCAGCTCTTAGTAATCTCAGCTCATGGGTAAACCTTCTGCTGACATACAGGCAATGTCCCTGCTTTCAAGAAACAAAAATAATCCAAGATGAGTCATTAATTCTATCTTTTAACAATGGGGAGAGAGAATCACTCCATGACTGGAGACAGCCCTTTACCGGGGCCAGCACAATCCCCATAGGAGACTGCTCCTCCACCTTCCTTCCTTCCCCCCCCCCCCGCCCCATTTCCAGGCTGAAACATCTGTCTGCCACCCTTGTGGAGCTCGGTTTAGTTTAGGGTGCAAATTCTATCATAACAGACTAAGCACAGTTTTGCTGACATCTGTTCATACATTTGAAGGACATTTCATTACCCCAGTAGTTAACACAAAAGTGGTTTGTAGCCCAAAACCAGCCCTGCTAACCATTTCCCATTATGCTCAGCACCTAGGTAAGTTATGCTAAATACTTAATTGTACTCATGCAGATACAAAGCCCATGCAAATAAAGTGCCCCCCTTTCAGCTGCTGAGCAAGGAGAGTGTCACTGAGACACTCAGACCTGGCTTACACCATTATTCATTCATATAGTATAGACAGATTCCCCAATTCACCATGTCTCGCCCTCCTTCAAAGAGCAGCAAAGCAAGGGGTACTACCCAACTACCCTTGGAATGTTTTTGCACCTGTACTTGGAGCTAAAGCATCTGCTATTACTTCATACATTCATTCAACAAAACAATGTCAAGGATCACACCACAATACAGGTCAGTTCCCATCTACATTTGTAGAGGTCTCCTCCCTCGATATTGCATGGAAAGGGCACATAGAGTTCATGGGCCCTAATAAACTCAACCTCATACTTCTAGATTGGTTGAAATGGCCCCAAGAAGCTAGGTTCCCTGCCAAGTGGGTCTTAGCCTGCAGTGCCACTAGGATTTTAGTGGTCCCTGTCCCAGCATGAAGTGAAGTGTTCCCACTTCCCCCCAAGCCAAGTCTCAAATAGTCTCCTTCCCACTGGCTGAGGAGAGATGAGCTGTGCTTCCTCCTTCATCGCACTCATGTTCAATTACATCTTGACTGACTAAGCTGAAGCTATATATTGAGCATTAAACTTCCCCTCCCCTTTTCCTGTTTCCTCCAAGCAGTCACTTTATACTTATTTGGGGCTTTTCCCCACCCTCTGATTAGTACTCATTAGTAACCTTGGTTTCCCTTCTCCTAGAGGTGTTCCAACTCACACTACTGTTCCGCTGTGCCTCAGTTTCCCCACTTCCTACAGAAGTTTTGAGCACAGACATAGTCAGCATTGACTTAATTTCCCCAGCAAGAATACACAGAGAGCTTGCCCTGTGAGTCTGTGCTAGATAGGAGATCTGGCTATACACCACTTCGAGGGTACACAAGACATATGTACAGAGGGTTAGGATGTGAATTCAGTCACATGCATATTGTATATCCTCTATTTGCTGTCACATGGTTAGCCTGCTGCACCTATGGCAAAGCCCCTAGCTTCATTCTAGCCAGGAAGTTAACCTGCCATGAGCCACAGCCAACTTGAATATTTGTGCTCCATCTCTGGACAGATGTCATACCTCAGATCCCTGAAATCTTTTTTCTGCGATCAAGTTGGTGCTGCTGCTGCTCCCCCTAGCTAAGTTTACCTACTTCCCCTCTATGCAGAGCACCCCCCTTTTACTCCTGGCTCCCATGAATGGGCTACTCACCTCTGAGCCTTCTCAGATCCAGACCAGCTGTCAGCAATAGCATCAACCTATTTCCATATTCCACAACCCCCCCCCCCCCCCCAAAAATCATGCACTCATCCATTGGAGGTCTGTCTATTAACCAAGACTTTAGGTCAGGAGAGTATTTTGTAAAAATGCTCCAGCTTCATTAACTCACAGGCATCGTATACTCTGTTACTACTCCAACCAGTTCCCCATTTCCCTATGTAAACCCTTATTTTGGGGGTACAACTTAAACTAACTCACATCCTCTTTTCTCAGAGCCAGCCAAATTGTTTTCCTGTATTTTATGTTTTCTTTATGTAACCCCTGTGTTTCTCTCACCCAGAGACTCTGACAAGGAAAACTACAAACAAGGTGACAACTGGAAGTCCTTTAACACCCCAGCATGATGAGACCAGGATCTGAGGCTGTAAAAACCAAAACAGTCAAAGGATCACAAGCTCCATGATGTCTGGTTTCCTTCCTCCCTTTGTGAGACATCCACAAGGAATTTGTGCAGCAGAGAGGACCTGAGTGCAAACCATGGCACATTCCCAGCTGGGACATGCTACTACTAGTGCATAAGATCACACCACAACCCCCGCTGCCCAAATTACATCAATTGATCAGCAAGAACAAGAGCATAGAAAAAAAACTTACCAGGCCAGGCAAAAACCAGACAGGTGGCAACCCTAGTCCATTTACTTACAAGTGGTCAGACCATGGCCCAGGTGGCTTCCAAAGCTCCATTACCTATGGAAGAACCAGTCAGGAGGCTCTGGGCAGACCCCTGAACTATTGTAGCTGGCTAGACATATATCAGGTCTTCCTGGAGGAGATCAAAGTCCTCCTACACAGAAGGATAGTAACCTTTATGAGATAAAGAGGGAACTAGCCAGATTGCCTGCAGAAAGAGTGAGAGCAGCACTGAGTAGTGAGGTGCCTCACCCAACCACAGAGCGTTGCTCTTCTCAAGAAGAGCAGGATATGCTTGCTGAGCCATTTCCCAGCCAGGAAAGAAAGGAGCCAGTACTTGTTGCAGAAGAGACCTTCAACCTAGCCCTACTACCAAAAGTCAGCTGATCCCCCAGGACAAAGAGAAGCACTTCCAACAGTCAAGATTATCTGAGCACTGTACCCCTCTTGGGTTGGGGGGGGGGGGGGGGGCGGAGTAAACTGAATGATCAGGTGACTGCCCCGGTATAATAATTAGATAGAATACAATCAAGGCTATATTAAACAGCTATTTTAATTTTTTTTTTTAAACTCTAGAACCCTGTATGTGTGTGGGAGTAGGAGTCCCTTCCAGACTCTACTTCAGGTCTTTGCACTCTCCCACCAAGCAGACGCTCAAAGAGTTCTTAGAATAAAGTTTAACAAACAAACACACAGACTCTCCCCTTTGTCCTCCCCTATGGAAAAGGGGCATCCGTAGAAAAATAAAAAAAAGAAGTAAGGGTTACCTGGAACTCAGGCAGTCTTCCTGGAGTAGCTCTTCCAGCTCAGTGTACATAGGTGCCACTTCCAGCCCTTCCTCCTGGAGTGTGCTGTGTTGAGAAGGGGGTATACAGCTTTGGGTGCAGTAAAGTTTGTTGCTATCTCATTTTTTTACAAACTTAGCTCACCTCTGATCACTGCTTGTGGCAGGTTTTCCCTTTTAAGCTTCCCCACCCCCCACTTCCAGGCAGAATAAGCCTTGCAGCCTGCAGTGTGCCGTGCTGAACAGGCCCAGAGGTGCTCATTAATCACCTCTCTGTCTGTGAAGGCATGCCCCTTCACACACACACACACACACCGAAATAAAAAAAAGTAGTTGTATGCATCCTTGTTCCTCATATTGTATCTTCTACATGATTTAGTTGTATAGATGCCAGTATCTGCCTGGACAGAACTGATCCTGAATAAGGTAATACAATTAAGCACATGTAGCTTTTGATATCTGGACCATGTATGTAATACAAATATCTAAAGCTCAGATAGAATAAAAAAGAGCATTCCAAAAACACATCATGCTGAGGCAAGGATGATGTGCTGATATTCTGGTGTGACAGGATAGTGTTTTCACGAGATATATTTCTGTTAGATTGCTACTTTGGCCCTGCATTACTAGCAATTTTATGTAACATAATGACACTGTGTAGCAACAGGAGGTAAGTGTTATGACTATGATGACCTATCCGCATGGCATGATCACAGTTCAATGATGTGACAGTGTTATAATCTGATTGAAACAATGTACACGTTGTAATGGCAAGACAGTGTCATTTTTGCATGAAATGATGACTTGGGTTGTGCCAATATGATGGTTTGTTGCTCTCTGACAGCACTTTAATGTGACCTGATAATTCTGTGCTGTGGCATTTTGCACTGATCTGATGGTGTTTATCTGAAGCATTTTGCCACGTCAGTATCTGTGTGGGACCATTAGGGTGTGGTGACACATGGTGTGATGGTTTCATGTGATCTTATCATGTCATTTACCTGAGACACACTGCTATAAGACCACACATCGGCTACACAGATAAACTGCATCTTACCAGCTCAGGTGGATGGACTAGATGACCTCTTGACGTCCCTTCCAGCCCTACATTTCTATGAGTCTGTCCTGCTGAGGTAACACGATGTCATTTTTGGCGCAATATCTCATTTTTATACCGCTCCCACTAACATTTTGCCATGACCTCACTGGTGTGCTATGACCTCATGTATTATGGGGCATGTACCGCTAGGACGCAGCAGTGTTTTGAAAGCTCTCACTGTGCCGCACGAGCAGTGCCCACGCGGGCACAGCATTGCCTGGGGTCCTCCTCCTCCCTCCGGCAACAGAAGCCAAGGCTGGAGCGCCGTGGGTAGGGGGGGGAGGGGTCGCAGCCGGCCTCTCGCACAGAGGCGGATGCCTGGGTGACGTCACGCAACAACGTCCCGCCCAGTGAGGGGGCGGGGCCTATGCGGCGCTGCGTGTGCCCGAGGAGGAAGTGGGGCGTTACGGCTACCGGAAGGTCGTGTGTGCTGCGCGTGCGCGGTCTGGTTGGACTCAGTGACTGAGGAAGGACGGAGAGGATCCGCCTCAGACGGTGTCGGCGCCATGTTGTCTCTGGCCGTCCGCACCGGCCCTTTGGCTCCGTACCTGTCGGCCGTGGCGCATGCCGTGCCGGGCCCGCTGAAGCCCCTGGTGCCGGGCCTGGTGCCGCAGGCTGAGAAGCTGCCGCGTTACCTGAAGCGGCTTGTTCTGTGCCGGGAATCGCTGAGCGGCCGGGCTGCCCGCGGAGGCCTCGTCGCCACCGCTAGCCTCAACGGTGCGGGACGGGAGTGGGGACAGCCTGGGGATGGGGAGCTGGGGCGGGCCGGGCCGGGCCGTTCGGGGGAGGTCGGACCCCGGTGGAGCCGCAGAGCCGGGAGTGTTGATGGGGCCTGTGGGCTTCGCTGTCTGTGGGAGCGGCGCTGGCTGTGTTGGGGAAGACTCGCCACACCGGGACCCCCGGGCTCTGGGCTACAGATCCCTTCTGCCCCCCCCCCCCCCCCCTCCTCCTATACATGCTCCGTGGTAGCGGCCCCCAACCTCAGGTCACTCTATGCGTGTGAGGAGAATGGGCCAGGCCTGCATCTGGCCCTTCTGCATCTGCACTTGAGGGCAGGCTAGGCCCGAGTGACCTTGCGGGGCCGGCGCTGCGCTTCTCATGCCCGGGTTTCCATATACAGCTCAGCTGTGAGTTACTGACTGACCTGCAGCTCTTGAAGTGGTTGTGTCTATTCCCAGCCGAGGAAATCCTTTGAGAGCACACACAGGCTCTTATTGTATCTGGTGCAGATGTGCTGCAAATTTCCCAGGTGTATGTGGCAGTGAGAGGCACAGGGAAATGTGAACAGTTTGAGTGTTTTTTCCACTCATACTTGAGGCAGTAATTGTATCTAATCTAGTGCAAATTGCATGATCACAAGCAGTGATTTTAGATAACAGTTCGTGCTTAACTTCTGGGAAGATTTCAGTTCACAGCTCCAGGATAGGGAGAGAACAGAAAACATTATAGCAACTTAATGGTACTTAATTGTTTTAGCTACAGGTGAAGGACTGCATCTAAGACCAAAAGTCAGGGGCTTCTTTGTTACAGAATCAATAGTTGTAATCTTACAAGGAGACTTACTTATACTGTCAGCCTTATTATTTTCCAGTTCATTCAGTGTTTTGTAATAGCATAAACAAGGGTGCTGACAGTAGTTCCTCTTAATATAATGTTTGTGTAGTGTTGAACTTTACAGGACTTAATTTTCAAACCAAGCAAAGTCAGGTCTCCATGAAAATTTTCCAGCAATGCTGCTGTATAACCCCTTTTTCAGTAGCAATATCTCCATTCATTTTTTTTAAACTGAGTATTTTTTCCACTTTCCTATATAAAAAAAGTAATGAGCTTACATGTTTGTCTCCATATTTATGCACTCTGTGGGCTTGCACAAGTACTGATGTGGTAAATATCACTTGTCCACATCTATATTGACTCAAGTCGTTTAACATCGGTTGGCTAACACAACTCAAGCTTGTGTCCTAACAGTAACAGAGTTTCTACGAAAGGAAAGGCCATTGAGGATGTAAGCCAGCACAAAATGAACAGAACAGTTCCTCTCAGCTTCCAGATTGCCTTTGCTTGATTGTTAATTAACTATTTTTATTACAAATGAAACATAGTTGCAGCTGCATTTGAAGTGGCCACTGAATGGGGGGGAATGAAGTAGTCAACTTCTCAGTGACCTACTTGAGACTGCTTTGGCTAGATTTTCAGAGGAACAGAGCACCTGCAACTCACATGGGGAGAAAATCAACCTCAGCATCAATTTTGGGGGCTGGAAATTATGCTCAGAATCAGCAGCTGCCTCTGAAAATGTTGGCCTTTATCTGAGGTAATTGAGGTGCAAACATAGAACCCAGACTGCAATATTTAGGGTCACATGCCAAGATAAGAACCACACTTTAAAATCCTTAAGACAGACTGTCTTGTGTGTTGCTACACTGTATAGAAGCCATTAACATCTTTCACTTCAGTAGCATATAGCTTTCACTGTGCTCTCTCACACTTTACACAAATATTGAGAACTACTATTCCTTGCAGACAGAAGCTTCTGTAGTGATTACAATTACATAGATATTTCAGGTTGTCACTCTGCTAATAAAGTTAAAATAAGATGTGCATTTGAAGAATACTTGCAGTGCGAGTAATATGAAACATAGCTTATATTCCTCCTGTATAGTGTTGGTTAATACTAAATTCTCCATTGAAGAGAGAACACAGAACATTTTAAAGCTAAAACTGCGTTGCATCATTACATCCTTACTGGATATATTCTGTTTAACTATTGACCTTAAAGTAAATGGGTAAATTAGTATTACTTGCTATTGTAGAATTTTAAAAATACCTGCTTAATTTCTTTTAAATTAAAGACTCAGAAAATGGTTTCTCTTTTGCAGAGTTGCTTGTAAATAGATGCACTTTATTTCCTCCGTTAATTCTAGTTGGTGCAGTTCCCGGATGATAATTTCCTTTGCACATAATATCTCGTTCTTATAAATCATCCTTTGATGGGACACTTCTGTTAATCTTCAGTGTTACCCGTGGGAATTCCTAGAAAAAAATTAAACATGCTCTCTAAGGCTAAATATCTCAGTACACAACAGTCTTGGCAAGTTTTGTCAGTATTTATATTATTGATATTTACTTTATTCTTTAACTGAGTATATCTGTTTTTGTTAAGATAAATAGCATTAACTTTTTCTGGAAAATATCCAATAAGTTTGCATTAGTCTGGACACAGTGGACCATTCTGGCATGGTAATTGTGAAATTTGCAAGCCAGCCAGTAAAGTTTGGAACTTGAATGTGAATATAAGACCTTAGGAAAATGTCTTAAATTTGAGTCCTAATTCAGCAAACGCATGGTTGTTTTTACACACTTGAGTGGTGCTACTGAAGTCAGAGTTAAGTACATGCATAAATATCGGCAGCTTCATGGCCTGAGTGCTTTTTTAAATCCATGTTTCTTCATCCCAGTTTTTCTAGGGAAATTTTCAAATGGAAAAAAAAATCTGTCTTCCCTTCCTGCTGCAGATGATGTTCTCCAGTGTAGAAAGTTAACAGGTGTAATAGGTACACTGTTAAGAACTGATAGGCCACCATTTAACCTACCTTTGTCTCTAAAATCAAAGTTCTTTTCTTTTTTTAACATGTTTTAAAATTGGGGTAAACCAGCATTCATAAGCAATCTTTCAATAAGAAAAGCTTGGAAGGGGAAGATTAGCAAGAAAATAGATTTCAAGCTTTTAAGGGGTTATATCATTTTAAAATGTCTTTTAACGTTGCTATATTTTAGATTGGGCCAGTGCTCTTTAAATCATTAAATATAACACAACCTGGAATTTTTTTAGACACCGGGCTTATGATCTCAGATATTGGTGGAGATGGCAGAGATCACTTAATAGAAAATAGTTGGGTTTCTCAAATGATCTTGTACTACCATAACAGGGTGGTAACTATTGCTTTCTAACAATATGCAGGTATCAGACTTACTGTTTGAGATTTATGTTTACAGAGCATTATGGACCTCTTTCGAATTTCACCTTGAATTCTTGGAAACAAAGCATAAAAGCTTCATAATCAATATAGTTCTAGGTCTTTATAATGAGATGCTTACAGTTAATATTTACTTTTTTGTTGCAGCTCCAGCTAGTGTTCGTTACATCCACAATGATGTCACAGTACCTGACTTCTCTGACTATCGTCGCTCAGATGTGTTAGATAAAACAAAATCTTCTCAAGAGAGCAGCGATGCTAGGAGAGGGTTTTCCTATCTTCTGACAGCAACAACATGTGTAGCCTCTGCATATGCTGCTAAAAATGTTGTTACCCAGTTTATTTCGAGCATGAGTGCTTCTGCTGATGTGTTGGCAATGTCAAAAATTGAGATCAAGTTGTCTGAAATTCCAGAAGGCAAGAATATGGCTTTCAAGTGGAGAGGGAAACCTCTTTTTGTGCGTCACAGAACCCAGAAGGAGATTAATCAGGAAGGTCAAGTAGCATTGACTGAACTAAGAGATCCACAGCATGATTTAGACAGAGTAAAAAAACCAGAATGGATTATACTCATAGGTGTCTGCACTCATCTTGGCTGTGTGCCTATTGCAAATGCTGGAGATTTTGGTGGTTATTACTGCCCTTGCCATGGGTCACACTACGATGCATCTGGCAGAATTAGAAAAGGTCCTGCTCCAGCCAACCTTGAGGTTCCATATTATGAATTTTCTTCTGATGATTTAGTTATTGTTGGTTAAATAACTGGACATTTGTCTGCTTAATCTTTTGTTGTATGAACATGATGAAAAATGGTTAACAGATTCTGCTGTAGAATAAAACTAAAATGATCCTAAAAAGGTGAACCTAGTTGTCTAAAGTCACTCTTAACAAGATGTGCTTAAATACTTCCCAGTTTTAATAAAGAATCAAACTGAGTGAACTGTTATTTGCTGTTATAAAATGCAATGAGTGTCTGTAATTACTAAAGAAATCTGATGACCGTGCCTAATAAAAAAAAAAGCTATGGATGCCTTGTAGTAAGTATGAGGTGGTGTCATATTGGAACAGAAAACTTAAGCCAGAATTTTGTGTACTTTAGCCATTTCAAACCCACTCCTTGGAAGCTCTTGCATACAACAATAGGAAAATCTGACATAGGATCACTTTATACTTGTTTTAGGGAACAAGTAAAAACTAGTCTCTAAGAGGCATACTTTAAAAAAAAAATTTCTACTCAGACAAGTTATTTTAGTTTGAAACATTTTGCTTTCTACAGCAGTATACATCACTTTTGACTTTGACAGTAGATAGAGATAAACACTAATTAAACTGTTGATTTAAAAGTACAAACAAGTACTCAAGGATAGTGAGATTCCTATCTCTAGTTTTGTGCCACAAAAGTCAAGTTCTAATCTTGTTAATTTCTTAAATAGAAGCAGTTTTTAACTAGTTTTAACTAGCCAACAAAATAAACTTTACTGAGGGGAATGCAACTTTCTAAATATCAAAAAAAAAAAAGCATAGAGAGTCTGACCACGAAGCATGACCATATTCCTCTATTCATGCTTTAGGACTAATTCATATTATATTTGTAAATATTTGTGTGTGCTTTCACACAACTTGCCAATCCCTAAACAAAATACATAAATCCTTATAATGTGAAAGGTTGAGCAATTTTTTCCCTTTTAAGCATGTGTATTTTGGAAGGGTTAATTTATCACTTAAATCTGAAAGTTTCCTCATTTTAACATCACCACAAACGGAGATGCAGTTTCCAGTGGTGGGTTTTGTATAATAGTTGCACAATGTATAGGAGCACTGATTTCCAGTTTTCCTGACTTTTACAGCTTTAAGTACAGGATACCATATAAGTAGCATAACTCTTCCATGTATGACTAACAGCTGTTATGCAGTTCCTATACTTTACAGTAAAAGTTCTGCAACTCTTTTCAACCTCTGTCTGAAACCATGAAGTGTAAATATAAAACATTTACTTTACTTTGCAACATTTCTTGGGCACTACACTGAATACCTGACTGTGGTTTAAAAACAACTGTCTGCTTCCTCTACCCATACTGCATGGACCCCTTCTATTAATTTTACATTTTCAATAAGTGGAATATATTTCTAAATTGTCTCCAGTCTTTTATCAAGTCACTACATTTCTATTCTGATGTACCTAAGCTGACTTTGAAGGGGAAGCAAGAATAGTTGACTATTACAGCAATATGGCCTTGTATTAGAATTACAAGGTTTGTAATAATTTCTGTGATAACACTGTTTTATAATGGATAGTCACAGAATCTAGCTAGGTTCACTTGATAGCAAAAACCTGCTCTGGCACCATGCCATGAACCTGAATGTGCCTAATTTACATATACAGATGTGTTTGGCTTTTCCTTGACAGTTGAAAACCAATTATGTAGTTCACTAGCAATAAGTTGGTGTTATCTTCAACTTATATTTACTCTGAGGGAAGAGGAGGAAGTAGGGGAAATAACTTCAGTTACTTTATGAACACTTACATAACTCTGGGAATGAGGTAAATCACCATATTCATAGGACTTGCTACATTCAATCAGAACTGCAGTTGATTTAGTCCAGTCCTTCATGTCAGATTCTAGCCAGAACCAGCTGCTTCAGTCAATGCTGCAAGATCTAAGGCTGGGCAGAAAATGGCAGTTCTGTTCAAATTTTGAACAGCCAAAATTCTTTGAAACAGAATCCAAAAGATTTCATTTCTATAAAACTTTCGAACTAAATTGTGCCTGGAGGGCTGCTGGAGAACCTGGAATGCCTCGCTGAGGTGGGAGCCTAACTTGGGAGCTTGTGCTCTCAGGGCTTCCCAGCTCCCCTTGAGCCTGCAAGCTCAATAATTCCTAACCTGCTGCATCTTACTCATGATCCCTAAATGAAATCTGAAAGATTCTACCGATGCATGAAAGAGTATGGAAAACATCCATTCTAATTTATGTTCTTTTTACTGTGTTGGGTATGTAGACCTCAATAAGAGCTGCACCTGCTACTCCCATTTCAGTCTGAGAGTCTGCTGTTCAGAAGTTCCCTGAACCAGTCTGTTTCTATTGAGCCTAGCTTTTGAAAATGTTGGCCCCCGTTTTCCATGTAGTAGGCATAAAATACATTTTTTCAAGTCCTGGAGTTTGACACGTTTGAGACAAAAACCCCAGAAATCAAGGCCTTCAACTTCTTACACATCTGCACCAATTTTCCTCAACCTTGGGGAATTCTGCTCTTCATAGGGCACCTTGAATTGATTAATGAATTTCTAAGTTGTCCATATGCATGTATCAATGTACATGTAATCATTACACTTTGAGCTGCTTAGCTTCTGCTGCAGCTCTTTAAGTTCCTGGTGATGAGCCTTTCTCCATATTCCTATTTTTAGGAAAATTTCAATGTTCAAGAACTTTAAAAAAAATTTTTTTTTGGGGGGGGGGGGGGTGGGCGGAGGGAAATCTTGCAACTGGTTGTTGGGCAAGTAGAATCTGCAAGTTAAGACTTAGTTTTCTTTTTCCTCTTTTTGGGAGAGGCTAAGCTCCCAAGCAGGACCTTGCATCTATGAACATCTGCTGCTGTGTAAAAGCAAGTAGCTGTTGGAGGCCCAGTACAATTTGAGTTGCTTGACCACTGTCCTACAGGCCTACATAGCTTTAGTTGCTTGCTTGGCTATTCTGATCCCTGCCCTGTAGCATGACATCTTCCACTTGGCAGACTGAATAACCTTATAGATGTCTCAGTTTCCGCATACCATGGCATGTAAGACAATATACAGATACTGCATGCTAGCAGCTGCACATAGATAACGGTGATGGGAACAAGAAGTTATGAGAAGTTAAATGTCTGGGGGTTACACTGTTTTATTGCCCAGGGGCATATTTTTACTCTATCACCAGATGTTGTTTTGATGACCCCCATTCTCATGGTGAGAATGGAATGTAGTTAAGGGTGGAAACCCACTGTAGATAATTAACATATGATAATGAGAGAATTAGGTGAAGGTTGTTTATGGAAGGGTGTAAGAAGTCACCACTTAGACAAAGGGGGTGGCGCTTCATCAACACTTAGCATCTCCCTCAGAGCTGCCAGTTGGACCAGAAGATCCACTGACTCCCTGGCAGGGCCCCTGAAGAAAGCTGTTCCTATATACAGCCTTCTGAGTAACTGCTTAGCTCTCCAAGCTTAGGGAGTATGATATATTGTAGTTAATTTTAGGCTTTGTATCTAACTAGTATATTTATAGAAAACCTTGTACATTAAACCTTAGTGATCTGCAAATCGGGCCTACCGTGTCTCACTGGTATCCACACTGATCACAAAGTGTCCAGAATCAACAGTAGCTATTCTCTTAAACAATTAAGAGCCAGATGGATTCTCTTGTTTTAAACATTCATCACAACTATAACAAGCCATATAATTAATAAAAATACTGAATATTTTAACAAGTTCTGTCTGTGCTTGTATCAAATGCTAGACTGTATGCTCTGCAAGCATTTAAAACTCTGCCCTACAACGTAATATCCAAACCAGTTTGACCAGCTACTTATTTTAGGGCCACTGTCAACTTAAACCACACTTCTGTGAGATATTGACTACATTTTTACAAATGGAGATTACAATCCTGTAACAAAGCTCAAAGAAAAAAAGTCTTTTCAGTTTGTCAAATGCACAAAGTAAACAGTCACTTGGGTATAGTTTATTTTGTTTCCCTGGCATAGTCCATTTCTGTTGTTTAGTGGGTCTTTCATACAAGAACGGGGAGGAAGAGAGAAAAACATTACAAAGATACAAATATAAAACTACAGAAATTTGCAAAGACACAGAGCACCTAACATTTTTAGTTCTGCTGTTCGGAATTGACAAGTTTCAAGTTGACAGTGTCCTGTGAAAGGTAATCCCTCTTCTGTTCTTTTACCCCAAAAGAGGAAAAATGAAAACTTTCCTTTCGTAAATCATTCATTTTAAATTCTTTGACCTGGGATATTCAGGTGGTCAGACTAGATCAGTGGTTCTCAGCCTTTTGGAGCTTAGGACCCATTTCTAAACCTTCATGGGCTGTCATAACCCAGCAACCCTCCTCAGATACCCCCAGGCCTGAAGTCCTCTCGCCCCCAGTTGTTGAAGGGTATTGACTCTAACAGTGAAGCCTTGGGCAACTTTCACAATAAGTCTCCAAAAGTATAAGATTAAGTGAAGAAGTTACCCCAAAATTGAGCAGTATAACTTAATGACTTTTCCAAAATATTCAGTACTGAAATTCAAACTTTGCTCTGGTGATTTCAAAGCATTTCATGCAATTAATTAAGCCTCAAAACATTTTAATGAAAGATAAGTTAAAGCACACAGAAGTGATTTTTGCAGTGTCACACACCAGCTTCGTCACTGAATCAGGAATAGAACCCTGCTTCCCATTTCTCAACTCTAACCACTAGAAACATGCCTTCTTTCATACATGACAAAGCCCAATTTTGTAGTTACTGAATATGATACTTCATTTGGATTAAATTCATTTTACAAAATCTTGCAAAAGGAACTAATAACACATTAACACAGATTTTTTGAATGAAGTGCAAGTTGAATTATTGTAGGAGAGGAATATTTGGGGTTTTGTTTTAACCTTAAATCCTTCAAAGCTCAGGCTGTTGGAAAATTCAGATATTGATTTCTTAAAAAAGAAATGGAGATAGAACTTTTCTAGCAAGAGCATTTTCCCCACTGTCAGACACAGATCTTTTATGAGAAACCACAAATAGGATCAATGTGCAACTTGTAGTTAAGGCCAGTGTTTAAGAGGAAAATGGCCGTAAATAAGGAATCAAAATGAAAAAAAAAAAAAAAGTCTTAATAAAAAATTCTTATTCTACAAAAGTGGCTCCACTTTTTGACGAAAATAGATTTCTGTTTCCTTGTTGACTAGTGATTCCAGCAGTTCAGTATTTCTAGAATATAGGAAATTATGGCACATGTAGCGATAAATCCAATTGTCCTATATTGTGTCTCCTGCCCATGCCAAGCAAATTTAGTAATTAACAGATGGGCTAAGATGCACTTAGGCAGAAATGTTTTCCATTTAGGATCTTTGAGCATTAAAGATTTGGTGCTTCTGTACTCTTCATGGTCAGGACATACTTGTGTGAATGAAAAGTAGAAATGTTTCTGTGTAATTAAATTGCTAATCACAGCATATATGCTTGGATGGTATCTAATTCCCATTCACTAAAAAGACTTGGTGGAATTAATTTGTGTGTATTCCTGAAGATTTTATGGCCAAGTGACGACTCCTGTTTCGACATACTCCATTAGAATGTCTTTATTTTGGCTATTTTTCATTAGCCTAAAATGAAAATGAAGATTTGTGCAGTCTAACTGCTGCAGCAGCAATGATGGCCAAGCAGAACAGTACTGCCAGTACTGCTAATATCAACACAACTCCAACAACAATGTGCCAACGGCTTCGATTATTATTATTTCTTCGCACATTGTGAACTCACTAAGCCACAAACCCGTATGCCATCTTGGGAACTCACTGCACCTTTCTCTTTAAGTCTGTCTCACTAATAATATACAAGAGGGGAAAAATGGTGTATTAATGTCAAAGCAGCAGCTTATATTACAGTTGAAGATTAGATAATTATAAACAATTATAAAACTTAGTGTATTTTCATTTTTAATCCAGTATTGAATGCCACGGCCTTTACTAAAGTAACAAAATCTTAGCCAACTTTCACAATGTTTCACAATTAATTTTAGAGATTTTTAAAAAGATTACAGATTCTATTAATTTAAAAAACGGAACAGTATATTTCCAGGGGCAGCCTTATCCATCCGGTGACACTATAACCTTTAAAGTACTTTATAAACATTAGGGCCCCAATCCTGCAAACACTTAATTTATGGGACATGTTTAAAGTTAAGCAAATATAAAAGTGTTCATAGGGTAAGAAGCTAATTTTTTTTTTTAAATCTCTCAGCATCTTTACGGAGGTAGGTAAGTATTATTTTATTCACATGACAGACGGGGAAAGTGAGGCACAGAGAAATAAACTGACAAAGTCACACAGCAAATCTGTAGCAGAATTGGGAATAAAATCCAGGATATTTGGTTCTTAAACCTCCTCCCTTAACTCTAATATATGAAAAAACATAGCCTAATTCAGAAGTTAATTATCCCACCCCTAAATTGTATCAAATGTCATTCTGTTTACAATCTAGTGAACAAAAATAATAAAACAGTGAACATGAATACATTTGTTAAAAAGAGCATTTTTATTTATTGTTGAAGACTTTCTGAAGGCTCAATAATTCATTTATTAATGAAGGAATGGATAGCAATGTTAGTCAGAGTGGCCCTTCCATTTTCTTTCACTGAACTTCTCTCACCAGTAAATAAATATGTGAAATGGCATTAAAGTACAATATTTTGTAAAGAAACATTTTAAGAATAAAATAAGATGAAACAGGAAAAATAATTAGTTCAAATGCTACGTCAGTTAGAGCTTCCCAAAAAAAACCCTCCACATTTTGTAAGGAATAGTTTTCCATTTCCTCTTTGACAAGAAATTTTTGAAGATCAATAGCTCCAGAAGAGATAAACACGTCTGAACAATGATAAATCTTATTGCCCAATATTGGTCTTCCTGCCGGTACCAAGCAAATTCAGAAATTAACTGATGTGCTAAGATGCACTAGGGCAGAAATATTGTCCACTGTTTCCAGGAAGGATCTTTGTGATCTAAAAGTTTGCTGTGGTTATCTCCTTCATCGATAGGACACACTTTGTGGATGAAAGGTAAAAATATTTCTGTATAATCAAAGAAGAATGTGAATGCTGCATAGTAAGCCTTAGAAAGTCCCTCACACAGTCCATCAGCACCAATAATATTGGGTTTATATTCCCAAAGTTTTTGTGGCTCTTGGCCCTGTACTGTTTTAATATACTTCAATTCCTTTAGGATGGTTTTTAAGTAGCTATTATTCTTTAATAAGCCATAAGGAGCATGAAGATACTGGACAAACTCACTACTAACAGTCCAAAGACGGCCAAGCAAAACACCTGCCTGGGTTGCTAAGATCAACAGAACACCGACAATAAACTGCCCACCTTGCCTTCTATTTCTTCTAGCACGGAAAATTAGCTGAATTATTTTTGCCATGTTGGGAGCTTGTTTTTTCTTCCAGCTTCAGTCTGTAGCCTATGCTATTGTTCTGCTGAATGCCTTCTCTGTTCTGTTTTATTGCATCAAGAAACAGACAACTGCAAGCTAGAAAGTAATAAACTTGGAGGACCCTTCAGATTCTTCTCTGCCTTCTGGATAATTTGCTTTCTTTCAGGACACCGCACAAAAAAACCTTGTGCCAACAGGTCTGTGCCCAAAGTTCTAAACAGTGGGAACAAGCAGAGTCTCAAAACGGCAGCTGTGACAGCAAAAAAACTCAATAGTAGAAAGGAAGCAGTGGTTAGAAATCTTGGTGGTAATCAATAGCTGCCTCTCCATTTTAAATCACTTTGTAGGTTTTACTTCATTCTGTTTTTCCCTAAATTAATTCCCTTCCTCCCCAAAACCACTCTCTCTTTTAGAGAAAATGGTTGCAGCTATAGTCATGCCATATAGGAGTGAAGGTAAAAACCAGTTCTTTATCTCTACTTTAAACTGTGTGGTCCCACAGACAGTGAAATAACAGATATTCCTATAAGTATACTGGCCTTATTTTGGAGGATAGATTCTTCTTTCTCTCAAGTCTTGATACTGAATGCCAAATAACAGATGCTACTTCCTTCCTAGACAGCCGTACAATCCATCATCCATACCAATCATGCAACCTCACAATGTACTCCTTATGAACTCCTTATTACATAGCTACCAAGGAGATGTTATAATTGTAAATCTGCCTCCTGTGAAATCATAGGCCCCCAGGTTAATTTCTCTTTACAGCAATGGACACACTGAGCTTTGAACAGTTACTTATGACCTACTGGGAAAGATGGAGCATTTGCTACATATATCTAAATGGCAATTTGCACGTGGTGTCATGGTAATTACAAAGACAAATTATAGACATGCAGTTGAAAATGAAGAATTTTGAAAAAACTAACCCTAAGCTTCTGTATGAACACTGTGTAGAACTAATCATATCTGTGCATCAAACATCTGGGAGGACAATGGCTCTTTGGATATATAAGAGGAAGTAGAATCTGTCACTTACAGGTCGCTGGTTGTAACCAGCAAATAAGTTTTTTGGTTTTGACTTGCTTCCCTAAGGAAAAAGAATTCACCACAGTTGACACTTATGGACACTTTTTGTTGATGTTCTCCTTACAGAAGCCACAGATTGAATAGTCTCAGAGTCTGAACTGTCTTACCTAAAGCTTGTTAATCTAGGTGAGGGTTTTGTCGAATAGATGTGGAGAAGCTTGCAACTGTCTCTGCCTGTGCTGTACCTTTACCGTTCTCTATGTCTATCAATCCAATCCATATCACAAGCACTAAACTAAGTCATTAAGCTATGGGCCTGATCTTCTCATGCTGACTGAACTGTGTTCTGTGCTGGACTGGAGATGGTTTTAAACCACCTTTGATACCCCTAGATCCTGAGGCTGGCTAGAGACCTCTCTCATTCCTGGCATAATTTATATTAGCCTATGGGCTGCTGTAATTTATATCCAGCTGCACAAGCCCTGATGTCATTCTGATAGATCGGGATAACCCCAGTCCTACCTCATTTCTCTCCACTGTCAGGAAAGAGCCTGTAGAGTCCCATCAGCAGTTCTGTGCCACTTAGGAATTTCCTATCCTATTAAGATGGTCTACTGGTAGCTTGGTGCAGACAGAGCAAGGGCCAGGATTTGGCTCCATTTTTTTAAATTTAAAGCACAGATTTTAATCTTTATGTAAATGATTTAAAATTATATTCCTTTCATGAGTCAACACACTGAAACACTACACAAACCTGCATTAACAAGAAACTAAACAGTATAATTGTCATGGGCAGTTTTTCTCATCCAGCTACACTAGATACACCTCACCAAGCTAAATAATTACAATTATACTTACAGTATTTACTTAGAGATTCTGAGGCTGTCATCTCAATCTTTATGTTCACCAATAAAATCAGTCTCATAACTCCGTGATTAAGATATATCAAGTCCACTGCAGAGAAAGGAAAACTAAGAGAATTATTATGGTAAATTGATCTGCCCAGTGTCAGAATCTGCAGAAGAGCACAGAATGGACTCAAACCATGGGCTAGATCCTGGGCTGCAGTAGGTCAACTTTGTGATGTTTCCCCATCACAAAACTGCCCTACAGCTCACTTAGTTGGCCACTCGAGGATTCTTTCTGCATAAGAGATAGGAGCCTCTGTTCTGCTCTATGTCACTCCTCTCCATGAAGTCAGTACTGAAAGTCTGGGTGGCATAATGTGTTATAGCTAGGGCATCCCTGATCATCATGGTGATTTCCAACTGCCATAACACTCCTGGAGTTTATTACCATCAGATACTAGTCAGAGCAGCCTTCAGGATGTTTAACCTGGATCCATTTTGATTTACTGCCAAAATCTTTCCAATGTAAATACAACTCTTGACAATGAATACATTTCTGAACAAAGCAACTTTTATTGTGAGATAAGATGGCAATCAAGTTTGGTTATTTGTTTTGTTTTTTCTTTCCAAGTGTCAGAGCTCAGGAGGATGCAGGGAATCATTTCAATAGAAATCGCAGAAGTTGCAATGTCAGTCCATCCTTCTACCTACAGACTTCGCACTATCCTCACTACAGATTCTATACTATTAAGAGGCTCAATATACAACATCCAGTAAAAATCAAAGTTGAGGAGAAAATCAGGTGAAATGCAATAATAAAGGAAAGTAAAATTTCCATAAAGTAATATTACATTAACTTGGCCCCACAAGTGAAAAGGTAAAGCTTTCCATTCTCTATTAGACCAAAAGCTCCAGAAAGATATTAACTCCAGAGCAGATAAACTCAGAGCTTGAATGATAATAAAGACTGTCGTCCAATAGTGTGCTACATGCCCGTGCCATGCATACTCTGCAATCAATTGATGGGCTAAGATGCACTTGAGCAGAAATGTTGTCCACTGTTGTTTAGTAGGATCCTTCAGGTCTAAGGATTTGGTGGTCACACCTTCTTCATGGTCAGGACACACAGAATGGATGAAAGGTAGAAATGTTTCTCTATATTCAAAGAAATACAGATATAGCATAGTGAGCCTTGGGTATGCTCTCGCCCAGCTCATCTGAAAAAGCAGTTTTCTGATGTTAGCTGCTTTGTATTCCCAAAGATTTTGTGGCTGTTTGACCCAGGCTATTTTCACATGCTTTGGCTTCTTAAGAATGGCCTCCTTGCGGTTAGCACTGGCCTCCTTGTGGCTAATGTTCCTTTGACCATGAGAAGCATATATATCCTGAGCAGACTCACTGCTGCTGCTCCAGTAATGATGACCACATAGGACACTTGCCAGAACTGTTAAAGCCAATGATACCCCTAAGAGAACATGCCCACGTCGCTGGTTAGTATTTCTTCTCAATTGCTGAATTGTATTTGCCATCTTGGGAGCTAACTACACCTTCCTTCTTAAGGAGATGGGTTATGCCACTGTTTTGCTGACTTCTCTTTTCCTTTTAATGGCATCAGGAAATAACTTCTGAGTGTTATCCAACAGCATCTCCAAGAGTACTCACTGCCAGTTCCTCTAGCCTCTTCCACTAGTGTCACTTTGCAAATTTCATCTCCTTGCTTGCTCTTAGCTTGATTTCTGGTATCCTACATCACATTCTCTTTTTAGAGAAAGTCTCTGTAAAAGTAATTTTGCCTTATAGCATTTGAAGAAAAATGAGATCCTTACTGGCTCACCTACACTTCTGGCTCTGTGGAGATTGAGACGTTAAGAGTCTTTTCTCCGCTTTGGAGAATGGGATTTTCTGCCTCAGAAGTCTGGATTTTCAGGGTATTACAGAACTGATGTTTCTTCAGTCCCCATGATCAGTGGCACAGCTTCCTCCTGCCCATTACTAGTGGTGTCAAGTGAGTTTGAGTGACAACCATGCTACCTCACAATACACATCATAGGAACTCCCCAACTACCTAGTTTTCAAGGGTATGCCAGAATGGCTACTTTGGAAAATATGAAGGAGGCCCAGCCATATGGTTAATTATTTATTATATATTTTACACAAGAGAACACTGAATTTTAAATAGCTACATAAGCTGGAAGCAAGAATGGTCTTTTTTGGAAAAAAAAGTATTAGTTCATAATAGGGATCTTCTGCTAATTCTACCATACAATGTATGTAGCTTAATTACTAATGAACACAGGTATAATATTTTGTAGAAATGGTTGGGAATATTTTACAAAGTGTTTTTCTGTTGAAAAACACCAATTCAGAACAAACTATTAATGAGAAAGGGACATTTTTTGACAAATTTCCTGTGTTAAAGATCTTTTAAAATAAGTTTTGAAATTGTTAAAACATCCAATGTGAACATTTTCAAAACAGAAAAATCTGGCTTTTGGTTCAAAATGACTTTTGAAAAAAATTATTATAAATAATAAACTAAATTTTCAGCTGAGTCAAACCAAAATTGTTTTCAGCTTATTGGTTTGTGAATATTTTAGAGATTTTGACTTTTCATTCAGAGTCAGGATAAAGTTTTGGAAATCTTGAAAATTTTCCTAGGATGAAAACTATTCCCTTCTCAGCTCATTATTTTGCTTATCAAATTAGTCATTACAAAATTAATAAGGTCCTAATTTTCAGTACGTAATGTGTTGGCATTTGGGCACCCAAAATTGTCTGTCTTTAAATTGGGAATTTACATATGCACATGGGATAAGAGGCATCTATTTAGTATTTTCTTTGCTCAAAAATGCATCTTGTGCATGATCATGCAGCTGGAATGTCAAACTATTGAATATTCATTAACCAAACAATTCTTAAAATATCTATGTTTTATACCTATTTTATAGTTGTGATACCAAGATACAGAAAAGGTTACTTTATCTTCCCAAAGTTGCTTAGGAAGTCCATTGAAGAACACAGAATTGAACCCAGAAGTCCTGTTTCTTAACCCCCTGCACTATCAAATAGATATAAAGCAACAAGACCTGGCTTGGGTGCTAATGAAGCTACTAATTAAATCAAATTTGTCTTAATGACAAAATCTTGTGAATAAAATAAGGCACCATCCTGACACTGCATACATTTTTTAACAAAGCGGCAGCTTTTATAGTAACATGAAAGGGAAATCATTCCTTTTTTCTTTTCAAGGTTCAGAGTTCAGGAAGACACAGGTATTGATTTCTCAGCACATGGATATATGACAATCAGAGCCTTCCTTTAAGTTACCAGCTTTGAAATTTCTTTCACCGCACTGAAAGTATAATGGAGCTAATGTACAACACTAGGAAAAATCAAGGTCTTCCAGAAGCTGAGAAACAATGAAATAGTACAAGGCAGAAAGAAATGTAATGGCTGGTAGCCTCCAAATATTGCTCTACAATTTGTAAGGAATAGTTTTCATTTACATCTGTGACAAAAAAAAAGCAGAAGGAGAAAATCTCCCAAATGGAGCCGCACATGTTATAAATGATAATTCCAGTTGTCCCATATAGTGCTTCACACAAGTGCCAAGCAAACTGCAATTAGCTGGTGGGCGAAATGCAACTGAGCAGAAATATTAACCACTGCTGCCAACTAGGATGTCTAAGGTCCACAGGGCTGGTGGTTATATTGTTTCCATGGCCAGTACACACACTATGGATGAAAGGTAAAAATATTTCTGTATAATCCAAACGACATTTGTTGGAGTCTTGGAGACACTTTCATTCCATTCCTAAGAAACGATGAATTTCTGGGCTCAAACACCTTGTATTCCCAAAGATTCTGGGGGTGTTTGATCTCTTCTGCTTTGACACGCTCCCACTCCATTAGAATGGCCTTAGCATGGTTATTGTTTGCTAGGTTAGTGCTTCTCAACCTTTTAAGTAGCAAGTACCCCCTAACTTCTGAAAATTTTAATAAGTACCCCAACACTCAATTTTCCACCCTGAGAAATACAATCTTTTTCCCCTTTATGGCTGGATGACTGTATTTGTCATAAAGCAGGAGAGTTCTGAGTTCTGCAGTGCTGTGTGGCTGTGGCAGATCACAAAATCCCCTGCTGTTTCTCCCCTTCTTCCTCATTCCCTTCCTCCATATAGGAGCAAAGGTCAATGCCAGCCAATCACTATGGCCTGGTCATGTGGTGTTCTCCTCACATAAGCGGAAACTTGTGAGGTTTGAGCAGGCACTAGTGGCCCACCAGAGTGGATAGCAGCGCTCCCCATGGCCGTCCCTAGGGGAGGTGTGGGCCTGGGGCAAATCACACTGTGTGGGCCCCTCTTAAGAGTTTTATACTGGTAAAATCTGGGGCTGTCACAGTTGTCAGTTTCACTGCTCAACTAGAGCAGTGAACTTGACAAATAAACCTGCCGGTAGAGCCCAGCTCCAGGCCTGGGCAAGCCACTGAGCTCTCCACCGGGCTTTCTGGGCACCGGGCTTTGAGCTGGGGAGGGGAGCTGCCACCTGGGCAAGTTGCAGGTGACTGCCACCTGGCTGCCAGCCCAGGAGGTGGGTGACTACCACCCAATCCGAGCTGGGGCATAGGATGCTTCCATGCAGGGTGGTACCTGGGGATGTGGGCAGGCGGCAGGCAGCTGCTGCCCATCTTCAAGTCAGGGTGTAGGAGGCTGTCTCTCAGCTCAGAACTGGGGCACGGGTGGCAGCCACCCAGCTGTGAGCCCAGCTTGCAGGTGCAGGAGGCTGCTGCTGGGCTCCCACCTGGGAGCTGGGACCGGGCAGGATATGGGCAGCTGCCTCCCGGCTTCCCAAAAAGCCAGCGGCTGCTGCCCAAACCGGCATCTGTCACTTGGTATTCCAAGAAGCCAGCAGCTGCCGCCCAGATTCCCAGAACTGGGACAGCTGCCGTCTACCTCCCAGTTAGGAGGTGGTATCGGGCAGGAAGCCAGCGGCTGCTGCCCGCCTCCCTTCACTGGTTTTCTGCCTCGTATTCCCTGCCTGTGTCTAGCATACCCCCAGGGGTACGCGTACCACAGTTGAGAAACTATGTGCTAGGTTATAAGAAGCTTGAAAATCATGTTCACTGCAGCTGTTCCACCAGTACTGCAAAAACAGAACACCTGCTTAAGTTGCCAAGCCCAATAGAACCTCAAAAAGAAGCACCCGTCCTCTTTCCTTTTAATTCTTTCCATCTTGGAAGCTTGCTGATCCCCTTTGTTTAAGGCTATGCCCCATGCTACTGTTATAAAAAAAAGTCTCCTCTTTTCTATTTAATGCCATTAGGAAACCACTGTTCAGTTCTAAGCCTTGGAACAATGCAGATCATGGAGAACCCTTCTGATTCTTCACTATATTTTGGAGTCTGTCTTGGAGGACGTCAGCTGTAAACTTCAGCAGTATCCACAGAAGCTGTGCTCCACAGTGCAAAGTGGTAAGCAGGGAATGGACCAGGATGTCAAAACAAAAAGAGTTCACTAACAGAAATCTGAATGTTGCTTGTAGACTCTGTAACAAAGTCTTTGTCCACTTGGTTTCACCTTGTAAGTTTCTTCCCCTACATTTTTGCCTGTTGGTTGATTTTGGCCAACATATATCTTTACACACCTTTCAGGGAAAGTGTTGACAGAAATAATTATGCCTTGCAGGAAGGGAAGCACAACAGGATTATAATTGCCTTTTGGGGGGAGTCAGAAGTCTTGATAGTGATGTTGCTTGCCTGCCAACAATCAGTACCTCCTCCCTCTTCCTGGAGCCAAAGGAGTCAGATATTATAACAAATGTAGGGAAACCTCACCTTCAGTTACGTACTGCTTACAAAAAATGCCATAGGCTTAACCCTTGATTTTTTTACTCACAGGGTCAGAGGGAGTCTCACAGAGGGGCAAAGGAAGTCTTGTGGGGAGCACAAAGCAGGAACCTGGCAAGGCAATCCCCTATGGGAGGGAGAGGGACAGCTCTCCTTATTCGATCATATCTCTTGGGCTTGAATACAGGCTCATGTGCTATGAGCCGCTGCACAGAAAACATCATACAGTGCTTTACAACATGCCATCTAGGACTCTGAAATCCCTCAAACTTTCCTCAAAAATGTCAAGGCACAGGAAAAGTTAGCTTCTCTGTTTGGTTTATTCAAAAACTTCCTAAATGCACCAGATTGTGACAAAATAAGCTTTTACTGCTCTGGTGCCTCCTAGTGGCCCATCGGGAGGTTAGCTCACTACACAGTCTGACACCCCTTTCTGCAGTTGCTCAGCCCATCATCCCATTCACTCGCTCCGTGGCCTCCCTCATGCTCCTGCAGCTGCAGCACTTTGGCTTAGCCTTCCAGCCCAGTCACACTGCAGTTCGCCCAATCCAGCATATCATCAAAGTCTCTTTCCAAACTGTCCCCGCGCTGTCCCCATATAAGTTGCCCCAGCATGCAACTCCTGCAGTGGTTGGTAGGGGAACTCAGGCTTGCTCTGCACTGGGTTCCAAACCAGAGACTCTCAAACCAGCAGTTCAGCTTTACACTCCCAGCCATTACTGCTCCTTCCTTGGAATGCTTCCTTCCGGCCTATTACAGGCTCCTACTCTTCCCCCTTGCATCAGGAAGTGTGACTGCAGACCCTTCCCCCCCCCCCCCTTCCTGTCACCACCTCCCTGGCTTTATGGAAGCCCTACCTGTTTCTGCTCAGGTGAGCTTCATTCCCAGTTAAGCCTCAATGTTTCCTGGCTTCCTTCCAGGTGCAGCCTATGGCTAGTTGGCCTCTCATGTCCATTCACCCTGTAGACCATGAAATTTCAGCTAGGCTGGGCCTACTTATAAAATTAAGCTACCAAGTATTAATAAGTTGCATATTGCAGAGTATGTGAAATGGTGGCTGAACGCACCATCGCAAAGCTATAAAGGATTAAAATTACCATTGAATGGAAAATCTTGAAATAACCTTAAGTCACTCCATCACAGTAAGGCAACATAGCAGTTTTGGCAGTTACTGTACTAGCTGCTTAATTTGAATCAAATTTGTCTTACTGCTCAAATCTTGTGACCAAAAATGATACAGTATATTGACACAGAACACACCTGTTAACAAAACATCTTTTTTGGTTATGAGAAAGTGACATTGTTTCAAACTTCAATTTTCAGACTTAATAAAGACTCATTTCTTCCCTTATTAATAAAGGAATACATTACCATGTTGGTCATAGCAGGTGAAGTTCTCTTACTAGTGAACTATTATGGAAAATGGCATTAAAGTAAAATATATTGTAAAGAAACATTTTCAGGATAAAATGAAGTGAAATGGAAAAAATGAATTAAAATGCTATGTTGATTAGAGCTTCCCAAAAAAGCCTCCACATTTTGTAAGGAGTACTTTTTCATTCCCTCTTTGACCAGACGCTCCTGAAGGTCAATAACTCCATAAAAGATAAACACAGAGATAAATCGTCTTGTCCAATATTGGTTCTCTTACCAATGCTAAACAAACTCGGCAATTAGCTAATGGGCTAAGATGTGCTCGAGCAGAAATATTGTCCACTATTTCCAAGAAGGATCTTTGTGGTCTAAAAGCTTGGTGGTGTTACAACACACGTTGTGGAAGAAAGACAGATGTATTTCTGTATAATACAAGTAGTATGCATACAGCATAGTGTGTCTTGGAAAATTCTTCAAACAGTATGTGAGAACCAATAATATGGGGTTAATTGCATTGTATTCCCAAAAGTGGCTGTGGGCTCCATGTTATTTTTAATATACTTCAGCTTCATTAGAATGGTCTTAATGTAGCTGTTATTTTTTAACGAGCTATAAGAATGAAGGTCCTAGGCAAAGCCACTTCAGACAGCCTAAAGATGGCTAAGCAGAACATCTGGCACAATTGCTAAGGTTAACAGAACCCTAACAAGAGCCTACCTACCTTCTCTTTTGTTTCTTTCACACTGGGAGCTTGCTCAGTTTTTTGCCATCTTGGGAACTTGTTTTTTTTCTCCCAGATTCAGTCTGTAGCCTATGCTATTTCATTTAATTGCATTTAGAAATACTTTTTCAGTTATATGCCAGAAGATGAATTTGGGTTAACCCTTCAGATTCTTCTCTGTCTTTTGGCTACAGAATCGGGTATATTGAGCCCTAAAGAATTATGGATAAACCACTACTGGCTCACTATGGTGTATATCACCCCCCTCTATTTGTACACATACCATGTTTTGTGTTGATAGCATTAGTTCTTGTATGTTCAAGTACTAGAAATGTACAGCTAAAACCCCATTTGCATGCTTTTTATGCTCATGCAAATGGTAATTGTATCAAATTTATCAGGTTTAATCTACATAGCATTTTAATTCATTTTTTTCATTTCACCTCTTTTTCCTGAAAATGTTTCTGTGCCATATATTGTCCTTTAATGACATTTTCCGTAACTGCACAGTTTCCCTAACAGATGTGGGCAGGTTATTTTTTCCTTTGAGGTTTTTGTTGTTTAAAGAGGCGACCATTTTGTGTGAACATGTGGGTGTTCTGTTGCCTTCTCATAGCTGACCCACAGAGAAAAGAAGGGAAAGGCTAATACTAGTTCATGGGATCAGTTTTACCTCATGTGTGAGGACTGTGATTTTGAAGGCTAGAAGTACTAGTCCTGCTTTTTAGAGGGTAGGTGTGATTTTTCTTGTAGTTGTGTCTATTGTCTTTAGCACATTATAGCAGATGGTGGTCTATAACACCATCTAGCTAGCATAGTTGTCTGGGGGAAGGACAGGGGGGAGGAGGGGAGAGAGAAAAATCACTCTCCATTTGGGTCCAGAGAACTTTAATCAAACTGTATCTAAGACATTAGCTGGCAGTTTCTACCTTAGAACATTTACAACCCTATGCACAGGACCAAATTATCGCTGCAGATTCTAGTTAAATTTTCCTGTCTTTGGTTTCAAAACTCAAAATTCATTATTTTTTAAATGGATACCAAAAGTATCTGCAATTTCAGAGACTTTCCTGAAAACTTGCCCAGGGCTGAACAAGTCAGGTAATCCCAGAGGACTAAAGTCAATGGGAGGTTTGCTTGAAGGAAAAGCAAATAAGAACAGCATGGTTTGGCTTTTACATTTCCCACCAAGTATACTTGTACTATTAATGTAGTCACAAGTTCTGATCTGCTGAATTTTGTGTTTTGCCGCACTGTATGATATCTGTTTTAGCTACTTGATAAAAGGTCTATATATTTAGCCAATGTTATTTTATTTAGAGAGTTGTAAGGTGCCCAGATCCTGTGGTAATGAAGTAAGTTTAAAACACATCAGTAAGGAGATAGAAACAATTTCTTAGTGTGAAGTGCTCTCATATTTAAATGTCAATATCTTTCGTGAACAAGTATCGCTCCTGCTTACATCAATATCTGTATTTGGCCCTTAATATTTTGATGAGTAGATGCTGCTTTCTTACTGTTCTGTGCATGTGTTTTCTGTGCAATTGCTCCACTTTGCAGTATAGAATGTAGACCTGTCCAGCTTCAGCAGCTAACCTCTAAGCTTCACTCTGGTTAAAAAAAATGAAAAAACAACAGGGTCTGCACTTTATATAAACTACTGACTGCACAGAAGCTGCATCATGTTACTTCTCGCCAACAAAACAGAAAGATTAGCTCTTCAACATGTATCTACGGATCTTTAGACAAACTGTCACAGATCTGGCTGAGCTCCCCCTATTGGACACAGACTGCTCTGAGGTGATCCAAACACTGAATCCCACAAGGCCTTAGCTTTCTGGGGGCTGGGCAGAGTTTAGGCACTCTTTCTGGTTTTGGACCTCTAGGCCTATGCTCCAGGTATAGCTCTTGTGTCTGACACCTCTCTTGGCAGTGTGGAACCCCACAATCCAAATGCCTGAGGCCCTGAAATTAGTCCACCAAGCTTCCTCAGCAACTCTTGCATGCTCCCCAGTTTCCCAAAAATATTAGCCTTGTGGTTTACAGTTTACCTCTTCAGGGCCACTGACACACAGAGACTGCACAGGATTCTATTGCTTTTTACTTATTATCATAAGAGTAGACAGACGTACATAAGTAAGCATTTGCTTGCCTCGGGTTCCTCACCACTCAAGACCATTCTCTAGGTTTAGGCAGAGTCCTCTGCAGTATCCAGGATTCTTCCCTGAGCTCATGATTTCTCTTCAGAAACATGGAGCCTTTCACAGCCTAGCTAGCTTTTTCTGAGCATGGTTGGTCCTACAATTAAAGCAGTTCCATCCACCCCCTCTGCCACTATAAAAGCTTGCCCTTCTCTTCTGCCCAAAGCTTCTTGTCCTTCAGAAGCCTTCCCCCACATTTGTTCCTCCTAGGAATCCTTTTTAATCCACTGCTTTGTCACCTCTTTCTCTTTATTCTGTTTGGGGATTTTCTGCTCTCCACCCTCACTCCTTGCAGACAAGTTGGAGGAACTAGTTTCTCCCAGCTCCAGGTAACCGCATCTTCACTCTTCAGTCCAGAACACAGTTGTTAAGGTTAACAGCTCTCCATTGTCCCTGATCTGATATATGCTGCCAACCATGTCAGCAACTGGTGGAATTCACATCCACCTAAAGGTATTCCCTGATACAACAATTTTATAAACAACTTCCTAGTACCAACCAGAATTAATAAATTGTACATAGATTGTCTCACAGGCACTAACTGTTGGGTCAGAATATTCAAAAGAAAGAAAGATACTTAAATACTGTACCCATATATATGATACTAACAAAACAGCATTATTTGTCACTCCTAATGCAGTCATTTCATCCTCATCTTGGTGGTGGGTTTTTTTGTTTGTTTTTAAAACACAACAGCTCTTCCTCAAGTCCATCCCACATATCCTTTAATCTGTAATAATACTGTCATTCTCACAACTTGTCTGGCCCAGTTCTCATTATAAGGCTAATGGAAAAGTTGTTCTTGATTATTTCATTTCAGCAAATCAGACAAAGGTCTTCTTAACGTGTGCCAGTCATTCTTCAAAAACATTTGTTTTTTAAGACACTTTCCTGTTTGATAGCTAATTTGCCCTTGCTTATGATTCATATCTGTAGGAATGAGCCATTCTGACATATGATCATATAATTCATCAACCTCTTTCAGTGGGGATTTCTTGTCATCTCCAGATTGCTTTATTGAGGTCATTAAAGATCACTGCTGCCAGTGCTATTTGTCTTCCAACTTTGTTCTCACTTCTACCCTTTACATCCATTTTATTTCCCAGACAAATATACATTCAATTATTTCAATAGGTCATCCATTCAGTGATAAAGATCTAATTCATTAACGGCTGTCATTGATATGAGTGACACCATGAGTTCCTGGGCTCTTAGAGCATATGTAAACCTGGAGCCCTTCACCTCAGTCTCATTCTTCAGCTCAATGCAAAACATAATCATTGATGAACTAAGTAGATGGGAAGAGTCCCCAATAAATCAAAGTATTAAGCAAAAAATTAACACTAAGTAAGCAGTTAAAATCCTGCCATCTTCACTGAAGTTGTGTCTTTCACTTGCTGGAAGAACTGGATCCCATGATCACACTCTTCAGGGTCCAAGACAAGACCAGGGCAGACTCAATAAGGGTGCAAAAATCCATGGAGTTTATTGAGGCAGCTACCCCCACACCTCCTAGGCAGTGGTTCGCTGCAACAGTCTCATTTAGATCCCTCAGGCCTGCCTTAAACAGCACAGATATGCCAATAGTCTTCCCCCCCCCCTTTAATTAATTCAAAGAAACAGTCTCAAACCAAACTTAGCAGTCCTGTGCCAGACCTACCTTCCTCTCAAGGGGCTCCGGCACTCAGCGCTCTCTGCAGAGGTCCTGGGCTGGTTGAGTCTTTCCTCCAGAAACAACAGCCAAGAAATCCATTCTCTTCCCTAATCAGCCCACCAAGCAGCCAGCCTCTTCTCTTTTTAACGACCCCTTCATTATCTGACAGCAAGTGCAGGTGTAGTGAGGCAAGGCTGAGTGGGCCCACCACAACTTGTTAACCCTTGCTGGATCAATTTGGGGTTGGTGTACCCCAGCACAAGAGCCAATAGAATGGGCATTTATGAAATTGGGCATCAAATATTTCTGCAGTCAAATCTGTTAGCTTTTGCACATGAACAGAGTTGCCATATCTGAGGCCCCATGTAAAGACATTCAACTATGCCCCTATCGACAAGATTCAGCGTGACCTTCTAGACCTCATCCTACCTTAAACAATTGTACAAGGTGGGGAAGTTTTACAGACATAGGTGGTCAGCCAGTGGATAGTACTGTCCAAAACTAGTGTGTGTGTTTTTTCCACAGGAGAATCAAGATACCTCCACAGAGGTCTAACTCAGCATGAAGTAGATTATACCCCACATGACACACTGGAGCATGAAGGGCAAATATCTGCCTTTTATTTTGACCTTTCTCTGAGAGGGTTAGATCTCAATGACACGGAAGTTCCCCGAGACTATATGTTTTAGGACAGTGGCTGAAGCATCCCTTCATGTGATATACTCTACACATTAACTGTTATTTCACGTAGTTATCTCCTGTCCAACACATAAGAAAAAATACCTGACATATCTTAGATAGCACTGTTTGGTAACTGTTTGTAAAAGTACCTTCCTCTGTATTATTTCATGGTTTGGTGAACTGTATAACTGCTCACACATGGCATTGGTGAGGCTGCATTTAGAATATTGTGTCCAGTTTGGGGCCCCCCACTACAAAAAGGATGTGGACAAGTTGGAGAGAGTCCAGCGGAGGGCAACAAAAATGATTACGGGGCTGGAGCACAGGACTTATGAGGAGAGGCTGAGGGAACTGGGCTTGTTTAGTCTGCAAAAGAGAAGAGTGAGGGGGGATTTGATAGCAGCCTTTAACTACCTAAAAGGGGATTCCAGGGAGGATGGGGCTAGGCTGTTCTCGGTGGTGGCAGATGACAGAACAAAGAGCAACGGTCTCAAGTTGCAGGGCGGGAGGTCTAGGTTGGACATTAGGAAAAAGTTTTTTACTAGGAGGGTGGTGAAGCACTGGAATGGGTTACCTAGGAAGGTGGTGGAATCTCCATCCTTAGAGGTTTTTAAGCTGAGGCTTGACAAAGCCCTGGTTGGGATAATATAGCTGAGGTTAGTCCTGCTTTGAGCAGGGGGTTGGACTAGATGACCTCCTGAGGTCCCTTCCAACTCTAATATTCTATGATTCTATGACAGCATAGAAAATGTTGCTTATTCCACTGAGTGCTTCAATACATTTAAATGCATTTATAATATTTTCTTACTATAGCACCTATCCTTTAAAAATATAATTTTCAGTTTAATTTCAAAATAAACCTCATCTACAGGCTGGTCAAAGCATGTCAATTGAAAAAAATAATTTTTGCAAAATTTCCTGCATTTTTGTTTGTTTTTCATTAAAAAACAAAAATAAAAACCAACCAACCAAAAACAGAAACAACATCTCTCCCCCCCCCCCAAAAAACAAAATACAACTCCAAACTGAAAACCAAAAAAATCAGGTTTTTTAAAACTGTTTTTGGGGAGAAAAAAAATTTTTTTTCAAATAAAAATGTTCAGTTTTCAGAAAGCAAATTATTTTACTAAAAGCCAAAAATATTTCCTAAAAAGTTTTGATTTAAATATAAATTTTCCAAGAAAAATTTTCATTTTGCTTAAAAAAGCCTTTTCATTTAAAAAAAAAAAAAATCCAGTGGGAGAAAACTAACTTACGAAGAAACCCAAAAGAAAGATTTATTCCTCTTCAACCCGGAAATAGTCAAGATTTGGCTTGTTTGGTATAGAATTATTACTTGGCTTCAATTTATTTATTATTCCTTACTAATCATTTACCCAGAGCATTAGCTTCTGCAGGATCTAGAACTTTATTTATGACCGTGGTCATGGACAAGGAATATTTTGATGATGGGGTGGAATTGCTTAGTTCTCCTGGTATCTGTCTATACACTGAGTTTTCAGTTTTCTCTAGAAAGAAGTACAACCCTGCGCTAAATCCTGCCCAGCTTACTCACATGAGTTTGAATGGTTCTGTAAGAGGGATTTTTTTTGGAAAATGGTATACATCTTGGATGAAATCCTGGCTTAGTGACTCCCATTGGCTTATACCCCTTATTCCTTTTGCTAGAGAAGATTTAGTAACTTTTAGGAAATGTCTCTGTAACTGTGAACTCACTAATTTCCATCAAGTTCAACTTCATGATTGTAGTTTTTAAGCTATTCCTCCCCCTCCCTGATTATTTTCATCACATATCTCCCTGACAGTGGAAACTGCTTCATATTGTGTTTTTCACCTGCTCTTTCCATTAAATGGGCTTCTTTCATTCACCAGTCATCCATCATCACTGCATTTCTTCTGGCTGACCCATAAATGTTTTGTGCGGGTTTTTTTGGTCTGCTTTCTGGCTGTCTTTTCCTGAGCAAGATTTAAGAATTTGTACCTAAATGATCTATACTGGTGTGGATGAAATACATGCTTTCCTTCCATTTTCTTCTACCACTAGTTTTTTCAACTGTGTATTCCTATAAAGAAAAACCCAAACATTGCATATATTTGTCTATATAGTCTTTGTGCTGTGTTGCAAAGTCATTTTGGTTTCTACTTTGTGTCTTGGGAACATTCATGTTCACCTGTTGATATTTGGAAATCATTTACAACAAACTCATTATATGCTAAAATCATTAACTGGTATCATTTTTAGCACCTTAATACATTAATTATAAAAGTGCTTTGAGATCCTTAGATGAAAGGCTTATATTATTGTTATTTTTCCAAACCTTGTCCCAGGTGTACTGTAGTGTGTATTCCTGAATGACATTTTGCTTTCAAGTATTTAAACTAAGCAAGAAAGTCATGGCTTACAACTGATTGTAGTTTTTGATTAAAATCTTCCTACTCCTCTCCGTCTGCTCACTCGTGGGAATGTAAGTCTCAGTGATCTTCATTATTTTTTATTCATATTTTATTTAGGACCAGATTAGCTCATCATTCACTTGTCTCAAATCACTGACTGCCAGTGCCCTTCAGTGTAACCACAGCAACCCTGCATACATGGTATAATGTATTTCAACTGATCTATGTAGTAATTTTTGATGTTTTCTCTGCTGCAGCTATGTCCAATTCACTTCACTAATTCCTTAGTTTCAAATGTATTTTTTCACATCTGTTGATTAAAACATTCTCATTTTCTGTCAGCTATGTTCTACTCCCATGCCAATGAATGGGTACTAGCCATTTAACTGTGGCTCTTAGGAACTAGAAAAGTTCTGTTATATGGAGGAAAAGGGTTCCTTTTCCCCACAATTACTTTAACCACAGGAGAGAGACTGTCTAGCAGGAGCTGTCATATTCATTTGGGATGTAATTAAAATAATTGATGAATAGCACAGTTTACTTGGACACGTTGGGCCAAATTCAGAAATAAGTTTAAATATGTTTATAGGGATCTAAATTGTTCTTCTGGACAGCTCGTAAATTATGGAAGGGGATACTCCGTATGAATTCCTTGTAAACTCACACCCATTTACCAATGTGTAGCTTACTCACTGGTCCCCTGAATGTGACCCAATGAGTCTATAGAAGTGTAAGTAAATCAAAATCAATGTATCTCAAATACTGAGGAACAAGAAGACAGGAATATAGCAAGAAAGGTAATTAACAGGAAGCTGTAATAATATGTAAACTAAAAATAAATCATCTTACTTTAGAACTTAACACTTAAAACTCTTAGATTTTCTTCTGGACTCTCAGCTTGCAAATTACTGCAGTTTAGACTTCCCTCCATCCGTAAGTGGTGTAAGTCGGTTTGAGGGAATCAATAATAAGGGAATTTAACTTGTATCGCTGAACACATTACCTCAGAATTTGGCCCTCTGAATGTGCCAATAATACTCTCACTCATTATAGGATATAACTATTATGGTGGAATTACTACGTCTATTAATTAAGTAAAATAAACAGTGGATCGTTTTCTAAATTCTGCGAACGGTCATATTAATAATATCAATTCTAGTCAGCTACCTGTTAAAGATGAATCTTGTCGATTTAACAGCATATAATTTATTAGAAGATTTCTCAGCCCGGCTGTTCTTGTGTATATTTATGCCCCTTTCTGAGGATGCTCTTTGGAGTAGCTCCAAATCCAACAAAATAAATGGTGGGGAGAGAATGAATGGTGAGGAGGCACAGTGAAAAGTTCAGCATTGCTGGCAATTTTTGATAAATTTCAGCAGTCAGCCTTGAATTCCATAATATCTGTGGTGACGCAACAGACTCCTGTTGACTTATTTGGGCATTTTGGATGAAGTTACTGGTTTTATTATTGTTATTATTATTATTATTATTTTAAAGAAGATTTCAGTGTGGAAATCTTTATAGAGCCTGATTTCACCTTGTATCCATGTTGTATAATATACCCAGCTGTAAAGAAGACTCCCATATTTCCATAAGGTACCCTGAATTAAGGGGCTTGAATTGCAATCGTAATGGTTCCTTTAGAGCCAAGCCAATTGCAGAGCAACTATATAGCTTACATTTTTATCTCGCAGTTGAAATAGGAAGAGGCCAGTAAGAACATTTTTCATAAGCAAAAAGATTTAAACCTTGAATATAGACTTTTAAAACTTGCATATGGTTCAGGTTATTGGTACTTGGCTGCTCTGTAATGAAAGCTATTGTAAGGCAAGATTAGATTGATTTCAGGTAAGAAGAATGCCAGATAGCCAGGAAGAACTCATCTCTGCAAGGAGTACTACTTTGGTATGTACCAGTTCTTCATTCCTTCTGATCTCAGTTTATTCAGAGTAAATCCAGGATAATTTAAATTACTTCACTGGAGACGCACCAGATAGTCACTGTTGTAACTGAGATCAGCTTCTATCCTTCATGGTTCAATTTAATCCTTCTTAATTATTTTTTATTGAGATACTCACCTATTTATTGAGATACTCACACTATATCTGTGGCAATCAGGGTCCAGACACCCCAAAGAAAGAACAGAAGGTTTAAACCTCCAAAAGAAAAGCAGTTAAATCAATGAATTGTATACTAATGTTACTGTACTGTAAAAATGTATCAGGTAAGGTCCTTTATGAAAGCTTGTAATGTTCTAAACTTAGGGCATGTCTATATGTACAGTGCTGCAATGGTGCAGAGCTCTCCCATTGGCATAAAAAGACTCCACCTCTGAGAGTGATAGCAGCTGTTTCAGTGGGAGCAGCTCTCCCCCTGACATAGCGCTGTGCACATGAACACTTAGGTTGGTGTAATTTATTACATAAATTTTGCTGACATAGGTGGTAGTGTAGACATAGCCTTAATAATACCTATGAGATATGTATACAGACTACGGGTCTGAATTTATGTATTTGCATAAATAGAGAGCTGTGCTCCTCAATTTCAGCTCCACCTCACAGCAGGACAGTGATCAATGAGCCAGGGAGAAGCACATCCCAAGCCAGGTGTTTACACAAAACTGGACTTAAGTAACAATCAAGTGTACAACCCAGGAAAAGACAATGATGCCCATTAGAGTTAACGGAAAGGCACAGACAACTGGGGATTTTCCCACTTTGAGTATCTATAATAATTGAAAAAAAAAAAAAAACCCTGCAAACCATTTTTAAATGGAAGGGATTTGAAGTGAAAGACATTCAGAAACTGAGGCTATGGCTACACTAGAGAGCTTACAGTGGTGCAGCTGCACCACTGTAAGCTCTCTTGTGTAGTCATTCTAAACCAATGGGCGAGAGCTCTCCTGTCGACTTAATTAATCCACCCCCAACAAGCGGCAGCAGCTATGGTGTGGGAGCGGTGCCAATGTTTTCAATGTAAAGTATGTCTTAAGCACACTGGGATGGATATGAAGCAAGGTCTCTGAAAGACGTGGTTAGTGTGCCAATCCATGGCATAAGTCATGTTAACCTCTATGTGTATGAGACATTGGTGATTGAGGCCCCAATCCCACTGAAGACAGTGGCATAAAATTTATGTTGATTTCTATGGTGCAGAATCTGACCCATAGCATGTTCTAGAGATCTCATATGTTCTCAAGAGCTGGTAAGGAGGCCCAGATTCTCTGTAGCATCTAGTCTTCACTGGAAGGAGGAGTGCAATGAAGCCAGTTGCACTTCCTGATTCTCAGGCAAGCTCTCGGCTGACTACAACTCTAACACAATTTAGAGGGTCCCTTGGGCATGTCTACACTTAGGATTGCCACCTGTCCAGGTTTTACCTGGAAAGCCCGGTTTTTGGCTTCTGTGTCCAAGTGCCATTTAGGGCTGGCAGGTGCCCAGTTTTTGAATGAAAAGTCTGGTCAAAAAGGGAACCTGGCAGTGGCAGTGTACATCTGACCGGACACCAAAAGCACAGTTACTGCGGAGCAGGGGGGAGGCACCAGGTCATTAACCCACGCCAGCCCCTGCCCAGCCGGGGCTGCCTCCGACTTGCAGGCAGGCTCCTTGTCAGGCTGCAGGAGCTCCCGTCCGAGCCCTGGAGCAGAGGGAGCCCAGCTTGGGGGGAGGGAGATGGAGATGATTCAGTGAGTGACAGAGGGAGAAAGGGAGAGGAGCGAGCGATGGGTGGGAGATGGGGGGAAGAGGCAAAGCAGGGGGTGAGGTCTGGGGAAGAGGCAGAGAAGGGGAGGCCTCAAGGAAAGAGGTGAAGCAGGGACGGGGCATCAGGGTGCAGTTACCAGCAATGAGAAAGTTTGCAACTCTATCTACGCTGCAGATGGGAGCAAACCTCCCAGCTTGAGGAGACAGAGTTGTGCTAGTGGGACTTGTACTAGTGTGCTAAAAATAGTGGGATGGGCATTGCAGCTCAGGCTGTCAAGTCTCCTTAGTTCACTAAACTTAAGAGCACAAGCTCCAGCCTGTGCCACAATGCCCATACTGCTATTTTTAGTGTGTGACCTTGAGACTGCTAGCACGGGTCTGTCTCCCCAAGCAGAGAGGCGCGCTCTCAACTGCAACATAGACATACCCTCGGGGTCAATCTGCCCCAGCCTCTCTGAGCCCTTCTAGCACATTGCTTGGAATTCCCCCACACTGGGAGTGGGAATCCTCAGCAAGGGAAAGCCATCTAGTTTCCAACCCCTTTTCACAAAGAAAATGGAGTAGGCCAGAGAGTTTGGCCACACATGGTATCTATACTTTACATTTAGCAACCAAGATCAAGACCCACAATTATTCAACCATGGAAACTTGTGAGGTTTCCTTGGCTAAACAGTTGCTTGCTTACGCTTATATTTTGACTAAAGGTTATATTCATTAAAGAATACTCCCTGTTTATTTTAGCATAATTATCTGTTTGTTTAAATCTTTGTAGATAATGATTAGTTATTGAAAGCATTTTTTAAAATTATGTGGTTATCTGGCTTCTGTAAATAAACTATTAACTGAAATTTACATTACACAAAATAATTAGCTATGAACAGTGACATTGCATTATGAAATAAATCCTCATAAAATACACTAATTGTAATTCCAAATCTTAAATTATATTTTAAACTAGTATTGGCTTTTAGATAGATTATAATAAAAGCAAATTATTGTACATTTTTAATAACAGTTCTTGAAGAAAGAAGGACTAACACCAGACTGATGACTAACTATAATATATAATTCCTCATAAAAGCTAATTGACAATTGCATTTCTTAAATACCATAAGAATTAATCATGATTAACATCATTACAATAAAATCCAAAGGAATTAAAAATGATTTACCACTAACTGAACATTTTTGCAAATATTATGACTACTGAAGACAGTACTAAAATAAGTTAATAATTCAACAGCCTAGAATTCCCTATTTCATAAACACATCGCATGTAAATTATACAGTAGTAGCTGAAAGGTACACTGATTGTTCATGAATGTGACATGGCTTATGTATGAAGTAAGAGCTTGGTTCTCTTATTACTGAAACTTCATCAACATGATCAGCATTGAGACCATGCCATACTTTATGTAAATTCTTAAACAGATTTACCCTCATGCCATGTACCAAAAGAAAACTATTTAAAATGAAGGAAGAGATCAAAGTCTGGGGAAGAACCAGATTAAAATAATAATAGATATGAAGATAATTTTCAGGGGTAATAAACTTTCCCCTGCTATATGAAATAAAAGAAGAAAGGTGCTGATTATATTATTACACACTAACGTGTGCTAGGATATGCTTTAAGTACTAATAAAAAAAGATAGTCCCTGCCCTGAAGATCTTGCAGCCTAGGGCCCTCATCCTGTAATGACATCTTGTGGGTAGGATCTTGTGACCATGCAGAGCCCCACTGAATTCAGATTCCAGTGGGCCAACAGTTCTCTGTCCACATATGTCATTACATGATTGTGGCCCAGATGTAAGCCTGAGACAGTGATGAGGGATGAAATAAGCTAAACAAGGTCCAAGGTTACAGTCACAAGATCAGGTGATTATTTAAGCTTGTTATGTTCACTCTTAGGGCAAAATTCTGGGCTGTGCCTCATAGCCCGGGAACCGGAGCTGTTAAAGTGGCTTTAAGCCACCTTTGCGCCCTTCTGATCCTGGGCTGCTTCAGAGGCTGGAGAGATTTCTAGTGTAATTTAGACAGCCCTTGGTTTTACCCAAAGGTCTTGGTAGCTTATTTTAATCTTTCCCTGCATTTAAGTAAAATGTTTTTGCATTTCCTTCCTTTAGATGACCATTTCATCCCCTGCTATTGCCAAGTCAATTTACTTTCCATAACGCCAGATTCACTGTATTTTTGGATTATAACTACATAAAAAATATGAAGCTAGTAAGTTTACACCATATCAGACTCATTCAAAAAAATAAAACAGTCAAATGTGGTTTTCCTACCATTTTCACCAGAACATGGAAACAGAGCAAAGTTGAGTCAGATACAGTGATAAAATATGGAGATGTCTTTCAATTTAATATGGATATACTAGACGAAAGAGGAGTCTAAAATTAGGTAGAAGGTATTTAAATCTCTTTCCTTCTGTCGGGATTTACTAGAGGCTTTATCACGTAGAAGCAAATAAATTATACAGATTTAAACCAGGGGTCATTCTCCCCGGATGCACAGCTAGCTAAATTAATATATAGGCAACAGAAGAGAAAATAATTTGGATTAATTTAGTTCCTTTGATATTTTGGGTACTCCAAAGCACTTGTCATACAGCAGTCAGGTACGTTCAGCAATAGCTCACATAGACTTAGATGACACAATCTATTTAATTGAAAGGGAAACCTGACCCTGACAGACAGGTTTACTTCCGTGCTCATTTTAAAAGTACTATGGAAGTTTTAATGATTTCCTGGGAAAATAACAGAAATGTCCAGAAGAGACTTTGGTTTTAATATCTCACCCAAACGTTGGCGACTCTAATATAAACAACTCCATCTCTCTCACACCTCGGTCTACCTATTTTTGCATTACAGTGTTGGCTCTGGGGATAAAATTATCTTGGTCCTTAATTACTATAACCTCTGCCTCATTTATTTTCAATTCTTCCTCCAATCACTCTACCCACGCCACTGCAAAAGTCATCTTCGTATGCTGCTTACATCATTCCCTTCTATTAATTCCTCCATTGATTTCTTTTCTCCAATAGCATACAGTGAACATTCTTTGTCCTCATCTACAAGGATTACAGAACCTTACCCCACTTCCTATATTCCTCTACTTGTATTTTCTTCTATTCCTGACCCACTCCTTTTTCTCTTCCTAATCCTTTCACCACCCTGCTTCCTTAAGGGTCAGTTCTGCAATCTCTACAAAGCCCTCTGTAGGGGGTGGTGTTTACTGGAGTGCCGCGGGACACTGAGAGACATTGTGCCTGAGAAGGCTGTTTAGAGAGCAAACTCTATCACAGTTAATACATATTATTTCACCATCACCGTTTACTTTTCTCTTCATAATACAAACACCTTCCTCAAGCCAGTCAGAGTCCAGAAGCCAAGTTACACATAATTATGTGCAAATACAAACAATACATTATGTATGAGGACATAACATGAATAACAAGGCAGTAACCCAATTCCATTTATTAAGATCTGATAAAATAATGGTTTTAAAAGAAAGTAATTATTCAGCACAACCAATTTTTATGTGCAATTTTGAGATAACAGATGAAACCGTACCAGAAAGAATACCGTTATGTGTCAAAAGGAAGTCTGCTAGGAACATAGAAATAACCGTAACACAGAAGACCAATAATCCATTTATTGTCCAGTACTCTATCTCTGACAGCTACCAATGTCAAGTGCTTTGGAGGAAGGCATAAAAGTGCCATAATTCACCTACATGTAAAATCATAATCCTATTTAGCCTTTTCAATAAAACAAGGCTATGAAGGTATTGATGAAATATAAAGACAATACTTTTAAAACAAATAAAAAGAAGCACTTTTAAAATAAACACAATATAGACATTACCTGTGGAATTCATGCCAGAAGATATCAGTGAGACAAACAGATGAATTTAAAATGAATTTGGAGACAGTTTAACAAATGCACAACAAATACATTGAATAAGCATAGCATGTAAAATTACATTAGATATTACACAGGCCATCAAGCATCATGCTTTAGGATGTAAACTGACCAGGTCAGATCAGGAAGACATTGCTTCTCTTCGTACTGTATTGCACAATAAAGTAAATTATGCCACTTTTGCACTTCCCTCTTAAACTCCCAGCACTGACCACTGTGGGAGACAGGAAACCGAACTCCCTGGATAATGTCCCCCTATGGTACCCCAGGTAGCATTTCCTATATTCCTGTGTTCTAACTGAAACAGAGATTCTGAGGAAAATGTTGTGTGATTAATGGTTATTTAAAGGGCTTGATTTTCAAAACCTGAAAAGTCTGGGTGGTGTTTAGTTGTTTGCCTAACTGAAGTAATATATATATATATATATATATATATATATATATATATATATATATATTTGTGGTAAGGTGGCCTTCGTGCTCCCGTGGGCCGAGCGCTTCTTTTGGTGCGGTGGGGCACAAAATGGCCACCCGGGGCTCCTACAAGTCTTAAGATGGCGGCCGCCTCGCTTCTGCCCTGTCTCTCTCCAGGCCTTCGCCGGCCGAGCAGTGCCCTCGGGACCTTAGATCCTATGGTGGGGGGGTGTCCAAGCCCGCCCTCTTCTTCGGACACCAGCCCAGAGACTCTGGCTGACAGCAGTGGCTGGCTGCTGCTATAAAGCACTGTGTAAAGCTTTCCTCTGGGCTGCTTCCCTACCCTGGTTTCTGTCGGGGCTAAGTGGTCACTCCAGTGACCAAACCCCCTGCGTTTCTCTGGCTCCTGCTGCTCGCAGTTCTCCTCCCCTCGTTCTCCAAATTCTCCCAAAACTCCAAACTCTCCCAAAACTCCAAGAGACCCCTGCCTGGCTGGCAGGGAGCTTTTATCTGCTCCCAGGCAGCCCTTAATTGGTTTCAGCTGACCTTGGCCTCAGCTGGCCCTAATCAGCCTGAAGGAAACCTTGGGCAGCTGCTAGGGGAACAGGGCTTTGGTCATTCTTGGGCTAATGTAGCATCCTTCTACTACCCTCTGGTAGCCCCTGTCACTATATATATATATATATATATATACACACACACACACACACACACACACCCAGACACGAATGAGAAATTTAACTCAAATAGCCTTTTGTGTGTGAGCCAGGTTGCGTTAGCATGGTGCTACATGTAGATGCAAACATGGATACCTCATCTGGGTACACAACTAAGGGAACTACATAGACATTTTTTTTATGGAGCTTTCTAACCTGTTGAAAAATCAAGCCCAGCATGTCACATGAATCACATACATGACAACAGTCTGCATTCTGTTTTCACACTTGTATTTTGTTTTCATTGTTCTTTGTAGTTTTTCTTCTGGCTATAACTTATCACATTTCAAAGCAATGGGATAATTATCTGCCCATCATATTAGCTATTTTTGAATGAAAGACCATTTCTACTTAATTTTCCCCATCTTTATAGTACATCAATGATCCCCAGATATTTATATCATTTCCTGTGAACATTAGTATCAGGTTATGATAAGCGACTTTTTGAACCTCTGCTTGAATGCAATTTATTTTACATAGATTTGCATAATAAAATGGCATTTTAGATAACTCATTCAAAGGGCAGATAGTAATTCTCTGCAGACTTCATTAAATCAGTCATTTCATGTTAAATTAATGTGTCAGGGTAATTTTAGCATAAACAAACCAAGATATATAATTGCTTTGTTTGTGATAAAATCGTAACAAAGTAGGGCATATTTATCAAATGGCTTTGTATTGCAAATCTGTTTATGTACCATCAAACACATATTTGTGAGATTTCACTTTATTGTGATAGTCATTTTGTACTGTGTAGTTCCCCAAGATACAAAGGAATCAGGACACAATGGGTTTTCTTGGGTCAGGTCTTCACCTTAATGAAGGCAAAATTTAAAATGAAAATAATCAAAAACATGCAACATAACATAAATTAGGGGTAGGAATTATCTTCCAGAATTATTTATTACTACTTACTTGTATCATGATAGCATCTAAAGTCTCCAGCTGGGGCCTAGTTGTGCTAGGTGCTGTGCAAACACATAGGAAGAGACCGTCCACACTCTGAAGAGCTTGCAATCTAAACAGACAAGGCAGACAAGCGATGGGAGAAATGAAGGATTATCGTGTACATTTTACAGAAGAGAAACTGAGGTACAGAGAGTGACCTGTCCAAGGACATGCAATAAGTTTGTGGTAGAGCTGAAAACATAATCAATTTTTCCTGAGTCCCAGCTCAATGCTTTAAGTCACAAGATGATTGTTCCTCTTTTTTTTCCCATTAAAACCAAAAGTCCACACAAGAAATAGAACACTTTAAACATGAAATATAGTGGTTGTAAAATTACTGAAAAGTTCTAGATCATGTGTCTGAATTTCAGGAAGAGATCAATTCTTAATTCCAAGAAGTTAAATCAGAATGTAACACAACCTCTATTAGTCAATTCCCAATTTTTAAGAGTCTCAAGAAATTTTATATGATTATTTTTTCTCGGATCACAGATGTATCTCCCTCCAATATATCATATTGTATTTCAATGTGTACCATCACATAGACAAAGCCAACGCACCAAGATTTGTGATTAGATAGAGAAATAGGCATTGCGGAACAGTATCCCATGCACCAACTTTATAAGCAAAGCTTATTAATACCTCCCACTGAGAAGTATTTCTTTTGAACCAGCTTTTGATTCATCAGTGATTGACTGGAGACTAATAACAAAGAGAGACATTTAAATTGGAATTTGAGAATTTTAAGGTGTCTTTTGACGACCATCACTAATTATTATTATTGCTGTAACAAGCAGAATCTTCAAGAGATGTTATGGCTAAGGTATGTAACACCTAACAGACAGTTCAGTACATATTTTTATACTTTCTTTGCAATAATATTTCATATTACATGGAAAGGGTTTGAAAATGCATTAAAAAGACCAATAATTCATGGTGATTTATGAGCGCATAATGTTGGAATTAGTGCCCTTTGATGTATTCTTTTGATAGGGTTGTAAAACATTCTTAGGACTTATTTCAATCATATTTTTAATATCATCTTCAAGAAAATTAGAATCACACGAGGCTAGAAAAAAGTATTTCGTTTTGTCAGTTACCAATAAATTAGTAAAAATAACCGCCTCATTTTAAGCAATTTTTAACATGTGTGACAAACTGAAAAGATAACATACTGAAGGATCTGATAAAAAATGGCAGATAGCCTGTTAGTACTTTGTTGAATCAGGTTCTAAATTGATTTACGGGGACCTGAAGAGAAAATTGTTCGTATTCTAGGCCAAATATTACTTGGCATCAGCTTGGTCTTTAAATGTTTTAGACACAGTCATTTGCACTTGCCAAATCATATTTGTTTTCCAGTAACAGGAATTTGTGCAGGCACAATCAAGTTTGTGCATAAAAATTCGGAGGTTGTGTCTGAAAATTGGATTCTTCCAGCCCTATAATAATTTGGTCTCCAATCTCCTGCTCCTGCAAACCAGATTCATGCAAGTGACTGTGCTCAGGTGCGTAGTCCCATCAAATCTAATGGGAGTGCTGACTACTCGCCTGAGTCCTTACAGGATAGGACCTGAAGTCATTAAAATAAGCTTTCAGATCCTATGGACGGCTCTCTGTCTCTCACTCTCTTTCCTTGTTTGTAAAAGGTTTGATGGAAGAGGGGAAAAAAAAGAGAGTCAAAATAAGAGCATGACAGCATGTATGCTAATGAGCAAAAAGCTCCTGCTCAGCATCCACGTGTCAGCACAAACATTTTTCAATTGGATGTGAAGCTGATAGGCTGCATGTGCAATTGGGCAACACAAATGATTTTTGGTTGCACTCGGGGCTTCGGTTGAACTTCTGAAAATAATATATTGTTTTTGCATATACAATGTTGAGGGTCATTGCTTGTAAATTGCTTTCCGTGTTCTCTCTGGGAATCTAGCCTTATTTGCTTGGCAGTGAGTTTCTATTTCACTTTGCAAGATAAGGCCTATTTGCTGCTCTTGCCCATCACAATGTAATCAGCTTCTGTTATTATCATCAATTTATTCATTCCTCTGTAACCTACAACCCTGTGCTCGAGTTCAATACAAATATATTGATTCTAAGAACAGCTTGTTGTTGATTTGCTTTTGTGTTTAGCTTTTTTATTATTATTTTTGCAGACAGTGTACATGCAGAGGGATGTAGGTGGGCCACAACAGACAAGGCTTCCTACTCATAAATTAATGGGATGTCTAGTGATTTCTCTCATCTGGGGTCCAAATCCAGGGTCTGATTCTCCCCTATCAGGAGATAAGTAATTCCCATTGATTTGTCAACAGGAGTTACTTGTAGGCTGGGGGAGGATGAGGGAGCAGGGGTAAAAAATTAGGCTGCTGCACTTCTTATACTCCCAAGAGCTACAAGGATCAGCCAACTGTAAGGAAAAGGGGTCAGAGAGAGAGTTTTCTGGTATAGAAGGTGGTAGCCTGACAGAGCGTTGTATAATCTCAGTAAGTGAGGTCCTCTACTGCACATAAGTAAAATAATTGAACTGTGTAAACTGTCTGTACTACATTTTCACCTAACAGAGCACTTTGTGCATCTCCTACCTTACTCTATTACTAGAGGCACCCTAGAGACTGTGCAAAGGGGGGGCTTTACTGATAAGCCAGTTTGAATAGTTACCGCAATAAAAATCAATAGGCATTATGCTACTGGCTGATGTTAAAGGGGATCGTTTCATTATGTTGATAAAAAAATCAATAGGCATTATAATACTATATGAAGGTGGACTGTACAATACTAGCTGCGGGTGAATCCAATGTGCATTATGCTATGAAAGTGAAGGGAAATAATTACAGTATATACTGCTTTTCAACAGCCAATTGGCATTTCATGACAATCTCAAAGATGGACTTTTTCTAGTGCATTGTACATTAAAAGACAATAGACATTACTCTACAAGAGGGGATCCATCCTGCAGTAAATCAAAAATAAATGTTAAAACTGACATGCCCAGCCATGAATGCAAGAAAACAATGAGGAACTCAGGCTTCCTGGGCAACTATATTATTTTCACGTTGCTTTCCATGTTTAACTTCCTTGTTTATTTTTTAAATACACCAAGTCCTAGTGAAGAGAGCGATGGTTTCTCCCTCTTCATTTTGGTCTGTTCCTTACAATTCATTTGCCAGTTCACGTATGTGGTCATATTTCTGGGAAACCCAGGAATTAATACTCATGAAAATTAAAAATAAACACATTGATTTAAAAATTGTTTGTTTTTAAAATTCCATTGCTATAACAAAGTAAAAAAAAAAAACCCAGCTACTCTGTTGATGTAGCATGAGCACATTAAAAATGCTACAACTGTTTTATTTATTCAGTACATTTGCTCACTAAAACAAACCTCTCTGTTTAATTAAACACATTTTATATTTTTATTGCCATTGCATAAAAGCAGAAAGATGCAACTGAGTCATTTCCTGGTGATTGAAAGCACTCAGCTTCTCCTCATAACTCACAACCCACTGGAGAAATGGGATATGATTATTATTAACAATATTAGTAATAACAACAGTCACTTAAATAGTACAGTACATTTATGCTGAAAGACTCCCACTTACTGGGACTGGGATCAGGCTCACAAACACGGGGACTGAAACTGCAAACCCTCACTCCCAACATGCTCTCTATTGTCATGAGTAGGCCCTCTGAAGTCACTGGGTGGAGCAAGCTACCTGGCCTCTTCCCTCCACAATGAGGGAGAATCAGTGCAGGATCCAGCTATATCCCACCCCTTCCTGCTGCTGAGCAGCCCCTGTGGAGCTGAACTCCCATGTCACACGGAGGTGTACACCCTGAAATCCTGCTCTCCCTCCTTCCACTGAGCAGTGGAACTGCAGCCAGGGGAGCCTCTGCAGCTTAGAAGGCAGAGGTGGGATGTGACCCTAAGTATGCAGGGTGAAATACAGCCCTGTGCAGAGGACCAGTGAAAACCTCATGCACCACTCCAGCCCTTTTCACGCTGGAAGAGCAGTGCAAAACAAACACTGAGTAACAAGACCCTGTCCCAGAGGGGGTGTGATCTGAGGGCTTGGGCCACTGCAGCGCAATGTAGAAAGAACAGGTACAAAGCTCATCAAAGACAGGTGGCATCAGAGGGTAGGTGGGTTCTCAGGAGTTTACGAACAAGAAAGGGGCCTGGTGAGCCTTGATTGGGAGCTGTTCTACAGATGTGGGTTAGAGTAAAAGAAGACATAACACCCAGAGAAGACAGGAGAGAGAGATTCTGCAATGATATTCCAATAATGCATTATCTGCTTTGTCCTCTAATATGAAAATCCCAAAGGCATTAGCTTGAGATGTACTGTACACCTGAGATAACACTGAGGTACTCCAAGAAATATTTCTATGCAAGCCATAACAAGTTGTAGCTCATGAATTGTACAGTATTGTACTTTGTGCTCCCAGGGTTCAGTCTCTTTACAGTGCTTTGACTGTTCGATCTCCTTTGCTGTCTGGAAGGTCTCGTCTGACTCAGGCCTGGTCTACATTAGAAAGTTAGGTTGGTTTAGTTACATTGGTCAGGGGTGTGAAAAATACACACCCCCTGAGCAGCACTGTTAAACTGATTTAAGTCCCCATGTAGATAGCGCTAGGTAGATGGAAAAATTCTTCCATTGATTTAGCTACTGCCTCTCAGGGAGGTGAATTACCTATGCTGATGGGAGAACCCCTCCTGTCGGTGTAGTTAGTGTCTACATAGAAGTGCTACAGCAGTGCGGCTGTGCTGCTGTAGCGATTTAAGTGTAGACAATACCCTATGTACTTGCAAGGTCTTTCCCTCTCTATTTCCCCCTCTCTTCCCCCATACCAAAATCTGGGAATAGCCGATGTTTCTCTCTATTTACTCTTAAGTCTTATTTCTCTATATTTCTCTCTCTTCAGAGCTAGACACTTGGTCAGCCTTGGTCCCTCCTAATCTCTGTCTGTGGTACATAGTCTAGTCTGCTAAGGGTGTAATACTTTGGTCTAATTTTAGTTGCTGGGTTTCGTGTGAGGATTCTGGGTGCTGTTGGTGGCCTGTGATACACAGGAGATCAAACTAGAGGATCTGATGGCCCCTTCTGGCCTTCAATTCTATGATTCTGATTCTCTGTAGTCTGTCAGGATCCCTTTTCTAACACCAGATTCCCCTTTCTCTGCAGATGGGATGCAAGACCACAGGCACACTTCTCTCCATCCTTGTGCTCTAAGCTGACAAATCTCATTTCTCATCTATGCAATCCCCAAGCCACATCTGCCTCTCAACTTTCCAAATTCACTGCCTGTTTCTGATGACGACTTCTCTTCATTCCACCCACACTATTTTTCAATCCATTCACTACAGCATTCTCAGCTACTTTGGGGTAGGATCAGAGAACTGCCACTGGCGCTTTCACCCATTCCCAATCAGATTACTACTGTAGAAACCGTTAAGCCGTGGCCTTGGTTAAAAAGAGAATCTGTTTGAAAATGTCCATATTGTGTTTAGATTAATCCCTACTGCCCTCATTTAAAATTTCCTTTGATTAGGTTATTTTTTGTCACATGCATCAAAAATGCCCTATTTGCAAAATATGCCTGTGTTTGTCTTCTTCGGATCTAAATGCTGCTGCTTTATTGACTACTATAATTCGGCTCTAATTGGGCTTTTAGAAAGCACAATGAATAGATAACAGTTAGACTAGGAGGCAGCCAAACATCAATTATTAATATGACAGTGCTGGCCTTTACTATGTCTGTATTATTTACCTTGGGAATCTTAGAAACCTGCCGAATGATGTTTCATCCCTGTAAATTAATCATTTCAAAATATTTTTTCCCTTAAAAAAACCAACCAGCCTCACAAAATATAAACTAGCAAATATAAACAAAACTTTATTTGTCTCTAATAATATATTGAAACTTGAGGCTCTTCTTCAGAAGGAGGGAGTTTGGAGTCTTAGAAAATAAATTAAGTATTTTTCACTGAGCATAAAGAAGCTAGTTATTTCAAGGCAAGTTTACAACATAACATCTTTAATTCATAGTTATTGTTACCGCTTTTTAGCCCTAGCAGATAACCAATAGGGTCTTGCGGGTGGTTTCTCTTAGGATGAGAAATTGATGATGGAGTCAGTTATTTCTTTGATCCAAATCCTAAGTATTTACAAAGAATGTACACAAAATCCTGATTCCTTGAACACAGTAAGTATCAACAACAGGACAGTTTCTTTACTTACATTGCCATGCCTCTATTCAGAGAGCATTCTGCCCAAAAATCTCTCTCTCGGCTTTCTGTCAGGGTCATGCCGTAGTTGTTTCTCTTGCTATCTCCTTAGCTTTCTCTGGTGTCCTTTATGCCACTTCTTGCACCCAGAACCACACAGTTCCACCAAAAAATACTCAGGCCCTTGTATTTGCATTCAAACCACAGGGAAACTTCCTTGGAGCACATGGCTCAGCTCCTACTCTATCCTTGCCATGCTAATCTGTGATTTGGGTGGTGGCTTTTGTTGTTTCAGCTATTACTAAACAAAGGGGCATTTAAATGCTCCTCATTTAGCCTGAATGGAAGGTGGCTATCAAGCCCACCAGCACTGCCCATAGATCAAAAACACTGCCTGAGATGGACCCAACCTCTAGAATTATATTATTATTTGTATTGCAGTAGTACCGAGGAGTCCTAGCCATGGAGCACTGTGCTAGGTGCTGTAAAAAGTCCTTGCCCAAATAATTTACAATGTAAGTATAAGGCAAGACAGAACAGGTGGAGACAGACAAGTGCAAGTCAAAAATGAGACAATATTGGTCAGTCTCATGTGGAGTGATCTTAGCACACCAACAACAGTTGTCTATTTTTTTGTTGGCATTGTGGGAAAGGAAACTTTTAAGAAGGAATTTGAAGGAGGACAATGAGTAAGTTTTGCAGATGTTTACTGGGAGCTCCCCCTCAAGCATAAGGGCCAGCATCAGGGAAAGCACGAAGTTGCTTGTTTCAGGGTTAAACAACCCATGAAAACAGTTTAAAAACCCATATAGAGCAATATATTAACTCAGCAGAAACATGAGTGTTTCCCATCGCTGATTACACCAGGTGCAGTCATTTTCAGGAAGAGTCAAGCCTGGTGCAGAGGCTAATTACACAGTCCACTGGGGCTTATGAGCCACTTATAAACACATAAACAGGGCCTAGTATTGGACCTTCAGGGTGAAATTCATACCCGTGCAGAAGTCCAGCATAACGCCTATGGCACCACTTCCATACCACTGAAGTCCTCAAAATAGGGATTTAAGTGCAACCCTGATGTTCTTTTGCAAAGGGGAGAATTCCACTCTCTGTGAATCAATATCAGCCTGAAAAGTTGTTGTCTCCGGAATTCTGAAATAAAAATCAATCACCACAGGTGACTGTACATTTCCACTGTCTTGCAATCAAGCACTCACAGCACAGTAATTAATTAGCTATTTAGAACTGGGATTGGAGGCATCCATTGTCTCTCCAAAAGCATTCAAATTGCCATCTGTAATGTTCACGCGATATTCTGGCTCAGAATATCAGACAATATTAAGACATTCACTGCTAAGAGTTAGTAAATTTGTTAGAGGACCACAAATGTGCATACTGCCCTGCTGCCCCTTTTACAGTGCAGCCTGAAAATTGGTCATTCGGCAGCAGTCTCTTATTGAAATATCTGGAGCGACTCCAGTGAAATCTGTGCACAATGTTCAGTTTCAAAAGTACTAACCTAGCTTCTCTTTCTGTCTGATTAGAGGAAATTGTCCTGCTCTCTCACGAGATGTCTATTATCCACTCCTGTAGTATTGGTTTCTAGTTCATTTTAAATTCTACAGGAATTGTACTGGGGCAGAAGTAATTTTATAATTGTGTCTGTGACAGAAACTTTGGGCTAGATGCTAGCTGATTCCTGCCATGTAGCCCAGAGGAAGAAAAGAGCAAGGCACTCACCTCTTGTGTGCTCACAGTAGCTGAGCAAAGTCCCATTGGGCCCTCCTCCGAGCACTCCTGTAGATATCAGCTATCTGACAAAGGAGAAACAGGGTGAGTGCATAGTCCTGGCTCTGTTTACTACCCTCCTCCACATACTGTAAGCCCACAGAGCTGTCCGGGTACGAAACAAGGAGCAAGTTCCACCATCCCCTAAGTTAACAGTTCTACCACTCCAGTACGGGCAGCTGTGGAGCATCTAGGAGGCATCTTGGCTGATGGGGCTCCAGCCTCTCCACATCACCTCCAGTGGGTCCAAGTGCTCTACGAGCAGAACCCTGGCCTGCATGTATTCATGGTCATTGTCACGCTGGCTGAATCGGGGGGCCCTTGAGGTGTATCCAGGAGCTCTGATTACTCCCTTCTACACCAGTCTCGCATTGGGGGTGTTTGACATCAGTATGTCAGAATCATAATAATTCATGTGAGATATGCCATGTCAGGTACTGTTAGAAAGGCTATAATGTGCTAAGTAAGATGATAATATTTATGTGCATGTGGTATATGTGTAATGGAAGTTATGGATATATTTGATATATCTGTATTTCAGATTGTGCTGTCTGAGACACAACCTAGACAGGGTGACGGCAGAACAATAGCCTGCTTAATGGCCCATTGAAACATGGATGCAAGGGGCCCAGGGGGAAAAGCCAGAAATATATCTGATGAATCACCAGGACTTGCTCATGTGACTCTGAACTCCATTTTGGTTCCTGTAAAATTCCACAAACAGCATGGCCAAAGCCAGAGGATATATAAGGCAGAGGCCTGGGAATCCATTTTGTTCTTCAGTCGGGATTCAGCTTCAGCTACCAACCTACCTCTGGATTAGCTCATCTACAACTGAACTGAAGCTGTGAAACAAAGGACTGAGACCCATCCAAGTACTGGATGTATACCAGAGGGACCATACAAGCCTGCAAACTCCGCAATTCTTCTAGAAACCTGATGTATATGGACTTTCAAATCATTTGTATGTATCTGATTGCTTTAATCCTTTAACATTTCTCTTATGGTTTGTTTCTTTCTTTTTATAATAAACCTTTAGTTTTAGTTACTAAAGGATTGGCTGGCAGCGTGGTATTTTGGATACGATCCAAACTTATATTGATCTGGTACTGTGGCTGACCCTTTGGGGTCAGAGGGAACCTTTTTAGTAAAGAACATATAGTTTAAATAACTGGTCTCTTTACTGGACCTAGTAGCTGATTGGGAGCCGGAGATTGGAATGCAGTAAAGGGGGCTGTGTGTATTTGTATACTGGCTTCTTGATAACCAGTGTGGGGAAACAAAAGCACAGTTTGTGGCTGGTTGGGAAGTCTGGCTTCAGTGCCACCCACCAGTGCTGGGAAAAGCTGCTCTCCTTTTACAGTCTGCCCTGACTTTGGCATTTTCAGGTGGCTACCCTAGGCACAGAAGATCACAGTCATGTCAGTCAGCAGTGTGATCACTGGGCATGCCCAAAGTTGATACAGATTTTTTATTTGTCAGATAATAAACAATTATAATTGCTACCTACAAGAAACAGCAATCCTTACATTTTTCTTATGTCATCACATTTTCAAAAACAATTCCAGTAGATGATATTTTACAGATTTCCCAATCCAGGAAAATATATAGCAGTTAAATGAATACTTATTTCGTTCTCCCCATATTATTTAATGCATGCTTCCAGCTCATCGATCAACAGAAGTATCATTGTCATTGTAGGTCCACAGAATTTACATCATCTAGTCTGAGCTAAAGTATATCACAGGCCATTAAATTTTACCCACTTATCCCTGTGTTGAGTCTAGGACTTGTGTTTGACAAAAGCATACCTTCCAGACAGGTATCCAGGCTTGATCTGAAGACACCAGGAAATGGAAAATCCATACTTCCCTTAGTAGTTTGTCTCAATGGTTAATCACCCTCACTGTTAGAAATGTGTTGTCTAATGTCTAATTTGAATTTGTCTGGCTTCAGTTCTCAGCTCTGGGTTCTTGTTATGCTTTTCTCTGCTAAATCAAAGAGCCCTTCAGTACCCAGTATTCTCTCCCCAGGAACTGTAATCAAGTCATCTCTCACTCTACTTTTTGATAAACTGAACAGATTCAATCTCTCACTGTAAGCACGTTCTTCAGTACCTGAATCATTTTTGTGTCTCTTTTCTGCACCCTTTCCAATTTTGAACATCTTTTTAAAAAACATGAACACCAGAATTGTATGGAATATTCTAGTCTCACCAGTGCCATCTACAAAGGTAAAAAGCAACTCCCTATTCCAACTCACTACTCCTTTGTTTATACATCCAAGGATTTCTTTAACCATTTTGCCACAGCATCGCACTGGGAGTTGTTGAGTTGCCAATCTGCTAAGACCTCAAATCTTTTCAGAGTTATTGCTGTCCAGGGTACAGTCCCCCATTCTGTGGGTATGGCCTGCCTTCCTTGTTCCTGTAAGTACAACTTTGCATTTGTCTGTTTTAAAACACATTTTGTATAAATGGGTCCAAGCTACCAAGAGTTCCACATCGCTCTATCTGACTGTCCTATCCTCATCATTTACCACTCCAGCAATATTTGTGTCAGTCGCAAAATTTATCAGCAGTTATTTTATATTTACTTCCAGATTGTTGATGAAAATGTGGAATAATGTCAGGCCTAGTAACAATCCCTGTGAAACCCCACTAGATACACCCCATTTGATAATGATTCTTCATTGATGGCAACTTTTTGAGATCCGTTAGTCAGCAACTTCTTAATCCAATTAATGTGTGCTCTATAGATATTGTATAGTGCTAATATTTTAATCAGAATGCCATGCAATACTAAGTCAAACGCCTTACAAAACTCTAAGGATATTGCATCTATGCAGTTACCCTTGTCAACCAAACTTGTAATCTCCTCTAAGAATGAAATCAAGTTTGACAAGACCTATTTTCCATAAAACTATGTTGACTGCTGTTAAAGAATTAAAGGATAGGAATATAGTTATCAGTTGAATCCCACATGAGATTTTCCATTATTTTGCCCAGAACTGATGTCAGGCTAACTGGCATGTAGTTACCTGAGTCATTTTGTTTGTCCTTTTTGAATATTGTCTAGCACTCTTCCAGATTTCTGGAATTTCACTGTTGTTCCAAGAGACTAATTAAAAATTAAAATAAGGGGGCCAGAGTTCTCTTTAGCCAACTAAAGGCGTGATGTTTCTTTTCATACCTGCTGACGTCGGTTAATGAGACGTTATTCCCTGCAGGAAGCCTGTGCCTAGAGCAAGACTCCCCTCCTGCCCCCAACTTTTCTTTTCCTAGAAAAATGCTTTTTAACCTTAAGGTGCTAGATAAATAACACGTATCTCAGTTTTGTGAAAACTTTCCTTTGTCTCCAAGCAGTGCAGATGAAATCTATGCTGATAGAAAATAATAATTGAGATGCTCTTTGTTCTTGGCTCTGACAGACAAAAATGAATTATTATGGAACATCCCTAATTTTTTACTAAGAGACAGAGATAAAGAATGTCTTTGTTGAGCTGTTAAGAGAAATATATCTCTGAAAAGAGAGCTATGAATATTCACCTCCTCACATGATGGAAACCACCTTTATTTCATTGTAGGGGGCCAGCCTGTTATATCTCAAATGGAAACAATGTTATTAATGGCAAAATTCTTCTCACAAAGGCAGTCCTCTCATGAATATATATTTACATTCCAATAAAAATCTGTTTCTCATCTGAGAAAAGAATTCATGAGCTTTAATAGCATCTTCAGACAATCTAATGTTTTTGTATTTCCTCAAGTAAACAGCTTCATATTAGCATACCAATGTTATCTATCCTTTAATTTTCTCAGCCACTTACTGGCCACTTTGTTGCATTTTTTATTAGTTTATCTGTGGGTTTTTTCCTTTAAACATTTTTGATCTAGTGTTATCTTTGATGTCAGCTTCAGAAAGAATTTTACCTGTTTGCATATCAATCAGTGAGCTAAAAATTACTTAACAATGCCTTATACTGGCCTAAATTATACAAAAAGACATTACAGAACTGGGTTTGCTTCTTTACTACAGCATGAATACTTGGGGCGAACAAAGATTGATGATGATGACTAAAGAACCTAAATGTATGCGGTGTTGTTCCCAGGATACTAGAGAGATAGGTGGGTGAGGTAATATCTGTGTAAGCTTGAAAGCTTCTCTCTCTCTCTCACCAGCAGAAACTGGTCCCATAAAAGATATTACCTCACGTTCTCGGTATCTCTGAATGACATAAAGACATTTGGCTCTAATTATTATAGACTGCATCCTCCCCATTTTGTACCAGTCAGTAGAGCTGGTCAAAATGTGGAATTTTCATTTTGTGGAAAATTTTGACATTTTAAAATTTGTTTTGCACAAAAACAAATATTTTGAAAATTTACAGAGAAATGGAAATTCAGAAAAAAAAATACTTTGAAAATATTATTTCAGAAAAAATTGACATTTCATTTCAAAACAAATTTTGTTTTGAAATTTATTCTATTCTTTTAATTTTTATATTATTTTTACATCAAGTTATGAAATCTCAGTGCCAGCGCAAATATGACATCAGATCACAGTAAGTCATATTATTGCCAGGGATTCTCAAACTTTTTTTTGCTGGGACCCCCTTTAAAATATTTTAGGCTGTGATGACCCCCTCAAAAAAGTGACTGGCATGTGATCTTTCTGGTATGCACAGGGACTGACAGCTCAAGACCCCTCAGTAGAGTGACATAATAAGGGCCTGATCCAGCAATAAGCATCATTCAGGAGGTCCCCCGAGACTCCTACAGAGCACCATTATATTTCACTGCCTGCTCAGAGCTCATTGCAGGATCAGTGCCAAAGATTTCTCTCTAAATATTTTGCATAAAATTAATCTATTTGAGACTGGAAAACTTGAAAGGAAGGAGTTAAGCTCTGACTGACTGAGGTATAATGGTTCAAATCCTGGTTTATGATCTATTTAAATTCAGATAATTAGAATGCAAGTCAGGCCTCATCTGCACTAGCAAGGGTTTAATTATACAAGTAAACCCTCCCAATGGAGACACTGCTTATATCATAGAATCACAGAACCACAGGGTTCAGTTAACTAAATGTAGTAAGACATAATGGCAATATAACTGTGTTTACACTGGGACTTTTCCCTCAATATCTTTTTTCACACTCCGAACTGCTAGAGATATGCTAGCAAAACTTTTAAGCATAGACCAGGCCTCAGATTAGCACAGAATGTAGATCTTCAGGGCAAGTACTCTGAATTTCTACATGCTTGCACAATACCTAGCACAATGGATCCTGATTAGATCTTTTGGGTGCCACTGCAATAAATATAATAAGTAATGATAATAATAGAGATTAATTTACTGAACAGCTCCAGTGCAGTTTGCAAACAAAAGGAGGTTTTTGGATTCTCAGCAGGAATGGAGAAAATGTTTCCAAATCTAACTAAAATGCACCCAGCATGGAAAGGGAGGAACCCTCTATTCTAAACTAGTAAAACAGACAAACTCACTCAGCCATTTCCTCAAACAGGAGACCTGGGCCTAAAGGGTTCAAAGAGAGAGTCACGTGTGCTCTCTCTCAGCTTGCATATTTGATCCCAACGAGAATGGGTTGTAAGTTTTTATTAAGTATCCCTTTAATTGTTGTTTAGTATTACATTATTGTTAATTATTGTTTGTAGACTGGTAGCACCCAAAGGCCTTGTTGTACTGGGCACACTACAAATACATATGAAAGGGAACGCTTTGGTTGAGCAAACTTGAATATGTTGATGTTACTTCACTTTTCTTGTTATTCTGATCCAACTAAAAGCAGTGTGATTAAATTAAAAGGCTTGTTGGAAGACACAGCAGTATTGACTGTGATGCACCTTCGAGGCATTTTTCAGCTGTGGAGGCAGGATGGAATAAAGATTAAATTGAGCATGGATACACCAAGAGTTCAGCCACTAACACACACTTTTTCTCCAGCCAGCTTTCTCCAGTGTCATAAATGCTTTCCTCCCCACTTGCATCCCCTTTGCCTAAATATTTATCCCAAGCAAGACAGCATTCTGCACACTAGCATAGAGCTAGTCCCTAGCAATCTGTGTGCTCCACACTGCCATTTGCTATGCTTCCATAGCGGTTAGTGGTGTTTTATAGCCGTGCTGCTCCCAGGATATGAGAGGGACAGGTAGGTGAGGTAATATCTTTTATTAGACCAACTTCTGCAGGTGGAACGTATGAGCTTTCGAAGTACGCAGAGCTCTTTTCAGGTCACTCATTTGGACATTCCACCCTCAGAAGTTGATCCAAAAAATATATTAGCTCATCTATTGTCTCTCTCATTTGCTACTCTCTCCACTGCCGGGCTTTCTCTGACCATGGAGCATCAAATTCCAAGTATCCTTGTTAATTCTCCCCTGCCTGAAGGGGCCATGCTACTTCTTTTTGATAATATCTTGCTATCTAGTCCTTTATACCATGCTGTGTAGCAGAGGGACGCATAAGGTGTTATCTATATGGTGTTTTCAGCCTTCTTTTATTTATGAGACTTTGGTAAGAGTGGACTTCCTAAAATGCAGGGAAGGCACATATAATTGCTAGTTGACTAAATCCACCCATTTGTTTTCCTATTTATCACTCCCAACCAGAGGTAGATTAACTATTTCTCTGTCCCTGGGTGAAGGCTAAATTGATGCCACTTCAGTCTGATGAATGCTTCCATGGTCAGTTCTGGAGGGGACAAACACAGAGCTGCCTTTCCATGAGTTTCTGCTGGTGATACTTACTAAAGATCTGGAGACTCTGGGGGTGTGTCAGGTTACCATGAGCTTGGCCCATGTTCCTCCTATTAGGTGAGAATGAGTGGACAGCCAATAATGGAAGAGACTCCCTTTGGGATGGCAGAGTGCCAGGTTCTCTCAAAAAGGTGATAATTAAGCTTAAGAAAAGTTATTAATGGTCTTGCCAATTACTGTTTGGTCTGTAACCTTCCTTTTAAGAAAGGTTATAACAGAGGTGGTGGTGTCAAATCAACTTTGGCAATATCCAGCATCCTCAGATTTCCTTGACCTCGATCTTGATACAGTTCAGAGATTACAGTAGCTTCCTTGTTCAGTGACTTCTCCTTGGTAGTCAGTAAGAACCAAGTGTCTATTCTGTACCTTCTAGATCTCTTTGCTCTTGTTATCGACAAGGTGTTGTCCACATGGGGATGGGCGGAGTCTTCCTCAGTGGCTTCTTTCCTGTCTTGTTTAAAAGACTCAGAAGACTCATCTGCCCTGAGGGTTTTCTTGCATGGGGTACCACAGTATTATATCTTGCCAGCCATCCTGGTCAAAATAGATCCGAAGTTGGTGCAGAGAGAGGTGAAAATAAGGAAACAGTGCATTATACTCATCTCATCATCTCTACTTCTTTGGACCTGGTCTGTGAAATTGATTAGCTAACCTGGAAAACAGATATACATAGCTTCTGATGTGACAAATAAGTTAAACAGAATGTTGAAAAATAGAAACTCTAGTCATTACTATGCATAATTTGCCCTTATGTTAAACTATCCATAATATTTTGTAATAAAAATCTAAAAAAAAAAAAAATCTCTCTCATCCTGCTCAGTATTTGGGTGAGGCAGCTCTAAATAAGTCTTACACAACACACAAAGTAAATATTGTATTGCTTCAAACCACAGCCTAAAAGTTAATAAACTGATTCTTCTCTATAAGAAGACACGATACTATAATTTCAGCTGTAAGTAAAAGACTTCACAGGACGGTTGACAATGATTAGATAATCCACTGATATAGTAAGGGATTTGCATGAAAATTGTTTTTACATTTACTGTGATATACGCAGCCACAGAGTTTCCTTGGATTAACTCAATTAGTTTTCATCTGTTTACTAGTTTACTTGTAGCTGAAATGAATTTCAGAAGAAAATAAAGCAAAAAAATCCAATAGCACAACCTGCTAGAAGTGTTTGAAATAGTTTGTTTTACTTATTGAAACATAGAAAACATATGGATTGCCATACTGGATCAGACCAGCGGTCCATGTATTCCAATATCCTGTCTCCTATGTAGCACTTTCTATCATTAGAGGAAGGTACAAGAAGCCCTGCAGTGGGATAATGTGTTCCCAGGGAAAATTTTCCTCTGAACTCTCTGTAGTTAGAGAGGCTGACTGAAACCTTGAAGCATGAGGGTTTATATCAAGTCCAAATGTCTTGGGTATTTTTAATATTTACTATTACAGCTCTGGATATTCTTGCAATCTGCACAAATATGTAATCCCTTTGTGGATGCTACTACACTCTTGCCCTCAGTTATGTAGCACTGACTTCCACAGGCTAACTGTGCATTGTGTGCTAAAGTGTTTCCTCCTATCCGTTTTGAATTTGCAACCTTTCAAAATTGAATTGAGTGTCCATTTGTTATTGGTTTGAGCTGTTGGTCTAGCTAGGAGTTAAGATTATCCATGTGTTGACTGCTAAATCCTTCAATGCAAATAGGTTTTTTTTATTAGAACAATAAGGACATTAAGGACAGTAAGAGATATCACAAAATGTGATATAAGTGTCTGCTATTTCTTTAGCAAACAATAGGGACATATCCTGACAGAGGAAATGATCCTATGAAATGCTGTCTCCTCAACTCCCGCTGTGTTCCCTCTTTGGTTTGTCTTCCATTTCAGCACCACTCAGCAGCAACCTGTGGATTCCTTATACAGGAAGGATATGCCTAAAAATGTCAGTAATTCTGTCAAACCCCCCTAGTGTAGCTCTAATTAAGGGCCAGTATGTCAATTAATTATTATTATTAGGATTTCAAATTCAACTGAAATTGCTGTTCTGCAGAAATCTTGCAACTGAGATTTTAGCAGGAAGCCTGGTGCAGGTTTACTTTGTGCGATATTTTACCAAATTGAAAGCAAATCGGATTGGAAATGTCAAACAAACAAATAAACAGGCTAAAATATTAAAACAACAACAAAAATAAATCAACTTTCCCTTTATCTCTGCCCCAAAGCCAAAAGAAGGGCTCCAGCTGCAGAATTGTCACTCATTTGAATAATGGGCCCCACTAGCACCCACTGAAGTCACTAAAGATTTGCCATTAGCTTCAGCAGGATCTCCTCAGTCTTAGAAAATACTGCTGCTTTCATATCTGGACCACTCGTTGTAGGCGGGTGGAACAAGTAAAAAAAAGCAATTCTTAAAGAAGAGAATGCACACTGTACACTACAACAAAAGCTGTGCTGTACGGCACCCTAAAAGAACATAATACTGTAGCTGCATAGCTAAGTTATAAACCAACACAGTGTGCAGGGGTTTGAAATTTGTGTGTGTCCCAGGGCTATTTAACATTCATAAATGATCTGGAAAAAGGGGTCAACAGTGAGGTGGCAAAATTTGCAGATGATACAAAACTACTCAAGATAGTTAAGTCCAAAGCAAACTGCAAAGAATTACAAAGGGATTTCACAAAACTGGGTGACTGGGCAGCAAAATGGCAGATGAAATTCAAAGTAATACACATTGGAAAACATAATCCTAACTATACATATAAAATGATGGGGTCTATATTAGCTGTTACCATTCAAGAAAGAGATCTTGGAGTCATTGTGGATAGTTCTTTGAAAACATCCACTCAATGGGCAGCAGCAGTCAAAAAAGCTAACAGAATGTTGGAAATCATTAGGAAAAGGATAGATAAGACAGAAAATATCGTATTGACTCTTTATAAATCCATGGTACGCCCACATTTTGAAAACTGCGTGCAGATCTGGTCATCCCATCTCAAAAAAGATATATTGGAATTGGAAAAGGTATAGAAAATGATTAGGGGTATGGAAAAACTTCCATATGAGGAGAGATTACTAAGACTGGTACTTTTCATCTTGGGAAAGAGATGACTAAGGGGGGTATGATAGAGGTCTATAAAATCATGACTGGTGTAGAGAAAGTAAATAAGAAAATGTTATTTATTACTTCTCATAACAAAAGAACTCAGGGTCACCAAATGAAATTAATAGGCAGTATGTTTAAAACAAACAAAAGGAAGTATTTATTAACACAAGGTACGGTCAACCTGTGGAACTCTTTGCCAGAGGATGTTGTGAAGGCCCGACGATGATAACAGGGTTAAAAAAAGAACTAGATAAGTTCATGGAGGATAGGTCCATCTATGGCTAATAGCCAGGATGGGCAGAGATGCAAAACCATGCTCTGAAGTGTCCCTAGCCTCTGTTGCCAGAAGCTGGGATCGGGCAATAGGGGATGGATCACTTGATGATTACCTGTTCTGTTCATTCCCTCTGAAACACCTGGCATTGTCCACTGTCAGAAGACAGGATACTGGGCTAGATGGACCATTGGTCTGATCCAATACAGCCGTTCTTATGTGAGATTAATGAAGTGGGTAAAATATGATAATGCTAGTACTACCATTAACTTAAATCATGAGTGAGGGATTGGGGCCTATCTTCTTCCCCTTCACTGTGTTTAATGAATATAAACACCAAGGCTAACAGGCAAAGCAGTCTATAATGTCTTGTAATGTGACTCACTGACCTCAGCAGCACCTCCTGGCTCCCACCTTACGCAATGCTTTAAGAAGTAGGGATTAGTGATGTAACAAGCAGAAATGTATTGTGGTCCTTAAGCTCCCCCTACCAGCAATTTTAGGCACATTTTTGGATTTGGTTAGTTGAAAAACTGGACTGGCTGGTGCAAACTGATTTATGTATAATCCAATTCAGAAAAGAGAATTTTTCATTCAGTCCAGAACTTGCTGAGAGGACTGATTTTCTTTTTAAGGATGGATTTTTTTTTCCTGAACAGCTCTGTCATCTTTACAAGGAATCTGGGGAATCTTACTTCTCTAACGAGTGGTGATTGTGTGTGCCAGCAGTGATACAGGCGCAGTTGATTTCTCAGGAGAAAGGAGGGAGTGTAGTGCTTTTACTGTACCCTTGATGGCCAAATAAAACTACAACAGAGAATGGTGCTGGACATGATATATAAAGATAAAGAGACGAGTAAATCTGGCAATGGTTTTAAAACGGAGTTTGTGTGACAGGGTAAAGTAGATACATTTTAATATATTTATGAGATACATTTGAAGGAGATTTGCTGCATAAGTGATAAAGGGTCTAATTTTCATACATAGGCCTAGATTCTCTTCCACACTGAGATTTGTTTGGATTTATATACAGTATAATTCCAGTCATCCAAATTCCCTTTATCTGGAAATCCTAGTTATCCAAATACACAGTGTGCCCAGGGGATTTGGATGTAAAGATGGCGATATTTCTGAAGTTTGATTCTGGCTTTGCATTATTATTGTTATTCGTTTAGATTTTCTTGCCCTAGATCCCTTCTTGCCCGAATCACAATTGGTGTTTAAAGTTCTCATGTGAGCGGAGTTTGCCTCCCACTATTTGTGTTTAGTTCCAAACACATCAGCTCATCTACAATTATAAGTTGTTCAGGTTGCGAGTAAATAACATTTGTAACATTAAAGTCTTTTCTCCTCAGAAAGTGCATATAAAGTTCACTTACCATTCACAGCTCATTTCTTACTGGATTTCTACAAATAAAGCTGGTAAGGGAGGATTGGAATGCCATTTAATAGAATAGGACTAATCTCCACTTTTCTCCCCAATAAACTTGTCCAATTGATCTGATTAATTATTTTGGTTAACAACCTGGAGAGAAAGCAACATGCACAATATAATACACTGTTAACATATAGCTTTATTTATCTTAATATAAGTCATGAAATTGCTAACAGAAGCTTAGAATATAATTTGTGCCCCTGGTCTTGACTTCAAAAATTTCTTTCAGCTGAATATGAAAATTAGTGTCCTGCATGGATACAGAGGGCCAAATATTCAGCAATTGGTGACTAAACTGTGCCTACAAAAATGTGTGTGAAATTCACCCTTATCAAGAAGGACATGCTAAACGCAATGTCATAATTTATGCCTCACTAAAGTTCAAAATGGTGCACAGGCCGTGTGCATAGGGGCTAATTTCAACGGCACTGCCCATTCAACAACCACTTAGTGGGCATGAACATGCTCACACACAAATCTAGATGAAGGCGTGAGTTCTGGTTGTAAATGCAGATGCCAGACAAATATAGGTATTATGTGAGAAATGTTTGGGTTCTTGATTTCTGCAGAGATCATAGCTGCTGGTATATGAAAATGTGGTTCTATACTTGCTGCTTTTTTGCAAGAGTAAAGGTGTATCCCAGGGCTCTTGGCCATAATGTGTTTGTCCCCATCTCAAATGGTACTGTGTGTTTTTGGCCAATTTTTCTCCTGCTGGTCATTTCCACCCAAGTGATAGCTGCATTTCTATGGGGTGTACAGTAACTCCATTACATATATTGTTTACAAAGCACCATGGGATCATGAAGAATAAAGATGCTACTGTATAAAACATGTGAGATTAATATTAATCATCTTTATATTGAAAAGTAACAACATAATTTAAGGATTTAATACACAAATGTCACATCTCCTAATAAATAACCAAAGCAACAACCATTTGCTTTTTCAAACTGATAAAACTAGAAAAACTGTCTCCTACACAATTAGAAAAATCCCTTTACGGTTCAGACTATTCTCTACTACTCACTAAAGAACTTGTTTTTCTATTGTAAGATTCCACATTCCGTGTTTTCTATCAATCTCTAAAGCTCATGAAATTTAAATTAACCTTAGAACCAGAGTTGTTCAGGCTCCAAAACATGCACTTTCTGATTCTTTCTGCTGACATGAGAAAGAATTACTCACTTATAACAGGTATACCCATTTGAGCATTACCTGAAAATATTCAATACATATATCCCTAAGAGAGGTTGGTGGGGTTCAGATCAAGTGTTCTAGATGCCATCTCTGCTACAAACCTAAGTTCCATAAGCATTTTTGACACACTTGCATCTTCTAATTCAATACCACAATGTGAGGTTCAGACTACTGTTAAAGAGAGACAGAGTGGTTTGGATAATAAATGACTTGGTCCAAACATATCCACATCCATCAAATTGAACCAAACTCAAACCTGATTTAAGAGTTGAAAAAACAATAGCAAACTTGGTTGGTTGGTTTGTTTGGTTTCACTATATTTTCATGCTCCTCTGTGCTACTTGGTTTGAGCTGGATCAAAACAAGGAAATGGAAATACTCCCAAATGCTCTCCTCTCAATATTTCCAAACCAACTGAAAACAAGCAGCTTTGTAAAAGTCACCAGAAACCCTGCACTTATGAGACATCTACTAACTTCATAGTTGCCTGGCTCAGAGGGAGACAATGCCATGGAGAATGGCTCCTTCCTTTCCCAACTCATGGAGTCCCAGTCTCCAGGCATTAGGCTTTTGTCAGATTCGAGGAAGGGAAGAATACAGCAGAGCCAATGTTGCTGGCCTCACCCCATTCTATGCCTTCAATGCCATTCTGCTACCATGATTCTGCCCATGGTAGTACAGCAGAGCATATAGACATTTTCTGCCTCAGTCTTGAATCCCTGTACACCTTTGTGAATGCTGTTACAATCAATGCTTGGGACAATAACAACGGTGTCCTGCCTGCAGGAGCCAACACTTTCATTTTTAGCTCTTTAATCAAGAAGGTAGATTTTGTCAGCATGGTTATTCTTGGAAAACAAAAAGAAATGTATTAAGTTGGGATTAACTCTCCAAAATGGTGAAAAGAGCTGACAGAAATGGGAATTTTAATGCTTAATTACTTTCTATCATTTTCATTACTTTCTATAGTTTCAGGGGCTTGACGCCTCATTTCCCTACATTGCTGTTCCTTTGAAATAGCTTTTAGGGTCCAATCCAAGGCCTGCTGAGGTAAATGGGAGTCTTTCTACTATTAACTTCAATGGGAATTGGATAAGGCCCTAGATAGACCTCAGCATACTCATCTTTGGGCCTAGTGAGTTACCTATTAATATGTGAATTTTTTCCCCCTCCATATTGTTGTGGATCATAACGTCCTCTGTCCCCAGAGAGGAACTGGAAATTTTGTAGAACATTTTGCCTACTTTGGCAGCCAGCTCTCACAGAGGGCAAACATAGACGTCGATATTTAGCACAGAATCTGCTGTGCCAGCCTTGCCACTGGTAGATTGTTTTGCTGGGTGTTCAATAACCATGATATTAGAATACACAACTGACTTTTAATTTATAAAACAGTGGTAACTCCAACTCTCTATGGCTGTGAGACTTGGGTGACCTACAGAAAACACCTGAAAAACCTGGAACACCAGCACTAGCACCTTCTCCAGAAGATCCTCCACATAAAGTGGGAGAATTGCCGCAATAATGTTAGTGTCCTCACAGAGACCATCATCTTCAGTGAGGCCCTCATTATCCAGCACCAGCTGAGGTGGAGCGTGCACATGTCTGATGCACACTTAGCAAAACAATTGCTGTACACCCAATTTACCAAAGGAGAAAAGAAACAGGGAGGCCAAAAGAAACGCTTTAAAAACACCCTCAAGACAAACATCAAGAGATGTGGCATCGACACCACACATTGGGAGACAGTAGCCAAGACTAGGCTAACTGGCGAAGACTTATCAGAAAAGGAACACTCACTTTTGAGGAAAATCACCTTGCCCTGGTCACAGAAAAATGACAGAAAAGACAGACAACTATCATGCGGCAATCGTGGCCCTATCCTGCCTGCCAACATCACCTGCAATGTCTGCCAACAAGTCTCCAGATTCCTCAGTCACCAAAGGACCCATATAAAATAAAACCTGTGAAAGAGATCATCCTCTACCCGAGGGATCGGGGACAACGGATCATAACATCTTTTTCCTCCATGTTCTCCTTGCTCCCACAGGGCCACTGTTATGGTTTTGAACATCTGCAACAGTTCAGCAATTAAACAAACTGCTCCATCCCAGGCACCTTGTTTTCTTGGGCCTAAATGGAGCAGTAATAGCGACTTTTCATTCTCTCTAAAACTGGTACATCTTACGTACCTGTGGGCTTTCAGCATTCTGGCAGCCAAAGGAATGCTGTGTGGCACGAGTCTGTTAACGCACATCTGGTTCATGAAAGTTACTTTGTTTTATCACGTATTTTTGGAAGATATGGGCCAGATTTCTAGTTGGTGGAAATTAGCATAGATCCATTGACTTCAATGGATTTATGCTGATTTAAAACTAGCTGCGGATCTGTACCAACATAATCAGAGAATCTGGCTCTATATCTTTCACTGCCTTTGTCTCTGAACTCCTGAATTCCTCTCATGCAATCATGAACTAATCCTTATGACTTGAGTGGGTTATCTATGGTCCTCACAAAAATTACCTACCATTCCTCAAAGACTTCTTTATGCTTTTTCTTGGCAGTTTATGCCTCCCCCTCGCCACAGCTTCTGATGAGAATGAGTTGGCAACTCCTTCAGAGAGTTATCAATAAAAATAATCTCTCTTTAATAACATTTAACAACACTACATAAATACTTGAAAAAATATGAAAAAAAGTGTTTACAGTAGCTGAATATCATAAGGGAATTTACAGCCCTATTAAAAATTATTAGGCTTTATTTTTTCTTCATTGACAAAGCTGCTTTCATAAACTGCTCTCGACAACTTCACATCCAGAGTCTGCAGGATGTTTATTTTCACATTTTCAAAATGCCATATTTCTTCCACCATTAAATTTTATTTTTGTGTCGTTTAAAACAGCAATTTTCCATCTCTCCTGACCCAGTAATTCAGCTAGAAAATATGTTTCCCAGGAAACACTTTAGAATATATGGCAGTGTAGCATGTCTGCAGGGCCTGTTGTGAATAATGTTGTAAAATGCTCCCGAGTATTCAAGTAATATAAATGTGCATGTCAGAGACTGAAGCATGCAAGTTTGGCGTTGATTCCACTTTTCAACTGATATGGAACATTTTGATTGGACTCACGGACCTTATTCACAAAGGGCCGTTCTTTGCCTCTGAACATCTAAGTTGGTAAACAGGGAGGCAGGAAACTCAGAAGACAGTCAGCTTGTCAGACTGAATTTCCTGCAGATTTTATTGCTGTTTTTTTCCCTTCCCTTCAGATTTTCAAGGAAGTTGAATCGGTCAGCTGCACTCCCTCCTGCTTATGGCCCTGTAAGCTTGGGGAATCAGCCTTTTCTTTGGGATAAGTGTCCGCATTTCACTTTCCAGAACTCCCAGAAAGATGTGAATCGAGACTCTGTAGCTCTCTCTCCTCCTTTGCCATATTGCCATTCCGGATTTTGCATCAGGTTGGTAAAACTGTGAACAAGGTCAGTTTGGAGAGACTGAATCCCTCTAAAGTTCTCACCCTGTATTAGTTATTTATAACAAATAGTTACTTCTTGGAAACCTTTGAGACATTCTGCAAGGAAGGTGTGGGATGTGGCAATTACCAACTGTATTTTATTTTACTTCTTCAGCAATCAAGTGTGAAGCTAGTTTCTCCATTATAAACCACATTTTCAACCCCTTTCCTAACTTGCTCAAAACCAAACTAATGCACCTTAAACTGTATATGCCACATCTCACCCCAAGGTAGAATTGTCCTTGAAGATTTAGGGCAAATCACTCAAAGAAGTGCAGAGACATGAGATTTCCAAAATTTCTGGTTTACTTTTTAGTTTTTTGTTTTGTTTTTTTTGCTTCTCAACTCTCTGAAACCAGCTTACGTGTAAACTCTAAACATCTCTTCTCCTGTGTTGTTTAACAAGTAGAAGTGCTTCCCACCAGTTTTGAGGCAATGTATCTAAAAATTATTTAGATATTTAAAGTTTTTATCAAGTAATTAACCAATATAGCTACTATGCACTTAACAACATACATATGCATTATATACACGCACTATTTTGATGTATACATTCTATGCAGATACCATTTTGATCTCTGCTTTGTCAAGTGTCCATAGGCTCAGAGGCACTTTGCAATACATAAATGGCCCAGATGCAGATAACCAAATGCAGGAAATGGATGACAGGGAACCACAGGATTTCTTGGGGTGAGGTGAGTTCAGTTTGGAAGGAGTAGACATGTTAAAGCTATCTGGGGTGAGATGACAAAAGATTTGACTTAGGGAATGGCAGGAGGAAGTTATAGTTTGAGGATAAATGATGTCCATCTTTGTGTGACTTGCAAAATCTGTAGGGGATGCTGAGCAATTCTTAAACTTCTTCTTTTTTTTTTTTTAAATATAAGGAAATTCCTCAGCTAAAAGTTAGTTATCCTGGAGGTGAGGCTGGAAAATCGATTACTCACTCCAGCCAATGAACTGTTCCAATTACACTGACGGGCTCTCAAAAAATGAAAGCATTAGGAAACACGGACATTTCAACATGCAGTCCCTGTATGACGGATGGATAAAGTTAAGATTCAGAAACAAATGTGTCCCTCTGCAACTCGATTGAACCCAGGCAGCGTGTGTGCGTGTGGAGGGGGAGGGGAAAGGAAGGTGGTGGAGTTAACGTGGAGAAAACTACACAGTTTTCTGAAGAGCTTTTGAGCTGAAATGACAGACAATCATCCTTAACTCCAGTTTTTGTTTGTTTTTTGTCTGGGATTATGGTCCTTCAAAATGTATTTCACATAAAGCATAGTAGCCAGAGAGTAGGGGTGCTTGGTAAGGGATTATTTGTATTAAAAGTATTTGTTTCAAACAGCAAAATAAAATCACATTTAAATGTCTTTATCCGGAATCCACTATTTGTTTTCATAATTGAGAACAAATTACAATGCAGTTGTTCATTACAGTTCTTGTGAAATTCTACGGAGGATGCCAAAATTCTGTAAAATGCTTTCAAGAACAGGCACTGGATTTTTTTGTGGCACTTGCAAAGCCTTTTGAGAATCAGATCCATGGAGCCTTAAATGCTGGATAAGCAGTCTAGGTTATAGACAGCAATTATAGTCAAACCACGTTAATGAATTAAATACAAGTCTGTACAGGAGCAGTGATCATAATTTACATGAAATAGTCAGTCTGACAAAATCTCAATGGTAAATCAAAATGAGGAAAATGACTTATTCAGGTTAATCCTACTTAAACCAAATAAATTTTTCAACATATCCCAATGGTCTCTTTTACAGAAAAGGTGAATGTGACTTGAATATGAGAGAACAGATTTCTATCCTGGCTGAGTCCATTCACAAGGAGAGGTAGTAAAATCCCAAGCCAGAGACAAGAGACAAAACGGTTTCAGGTTTTCTCTGAGACTTTCATCTCTGTGATATATGGCCCACTGAGCATTCTAACCCTTTGAGACTATTTAGCAAAGCCAGCAAATCATCACTGACCAAGGAAGTAATTAAAATTCAGCACTACCCCTAGAAGCATCTGCCAGTTGCTGAAGGCTTACACAGAAAAGATGCTGCAGAGGGAAACACTGCAACATATTGAAAGGCTAGAGTTTAGAGGCAGAATGACAATGATTTTCAAAACTACGCAGTTTTTAAACAACTGGGTGTGACCTATTCCTATGGGTATTACTGAGTTTTATAAAAGCATGACCTGAAAGAAGCGGGGAATTCATTCTTTGCCATAAAGTGTATTGTTTTAAATCCTAATCCATAGTACAATCTGACTGTAATTGTAGAACACGTTCCCAGAATTTATCAGGAAAATTAAATATTTTACTTTAAATTTGAAAAAAAAAACCACCCTGTGTCTAGGAACATACTTCTGTCTGCAGAAATTATAGGCTGCAACTAAGAACAAACACTGTTATTGTTTACCGGTAGTTAACATGTAACAGTCTAAAGGTGGATTATTGAGTAATAGAGATCAAGAAGGCAAATCAAAAGAGGGATACATATCTGCTAAATAGACATAGTGAGCCAAATTTTGTATGAAATTATCATGTGATATATTTTAGAAGTCAGTGGAAGTAACAGAAGTGTAACTTTATTACAGTTTTTAACATGTTTATTATGGTAGTGCCTAGATGCCCAAATCAGATTGGGACCCCATTGTGCTAGGTACTGTACAAACATAATCAGAGACTATCCCTGCCCCAAGAGCTTAGCAGCTAAAAGACAAGATATACGAGGTGACTAAAACAAACAAGTGAATGGGCATTGGAGAGAGTGAGGAAGTGACAAAAATAATAAGATGGTTAAGCACAAACTAGCAACGTACATAATTCCTAGCCAATCAGGAGCAGCAATCAAAACTTGTCACAGACCTGGCTGTTATCAGGTGGTAGTGTTGTATATTCATATGACAGAGGTGAGTTTAAGGAAGGATTTAAGGAGGAGAAGATGGTAGTTTTATAGATTTTGACTGGGAGATTTTTTCCAGATGCAAGAGGTGGCAAAGCAAGAAGAGGTAGATAAAGGAATGGAATTCCAGTTACGAGAAAACCATAAGGAAGCTACAACTTTAATTATAGGTTAATTTACAGCCAGGACAACCAGCCAAACAATATGAAGAGAAAGATGGGTTTGATTCTGTAATACTTTTTCGAAAGAGTAGCATCAATGACGTAAATGGGATGACTCACTTGAGCAAAAATTGTTCATGTGAGTAAGCATTACATAATCAACTCTGCAGTCCTGATCCTGCAAACACATAGATGGGTGAGGTATTGTATGTAAGAAGTCACAGTGAGTGCAGTGTAATGTGTGTATATATAGACTGAATAGAGCAGAGATTCTCAAACTGGGGGGCACAGAATGTATTCGGGGAGGGGGATGTGAGAAGTTTTAGGGGAAAAAAAAAACTTACTGCACACATTCAAAGCTGGGTGGCCAGAGAGTGGCAGCTGCTGGCCGGGCGCCCAGCTCTGAAGGCAACACTGCTGCCATCTGTAGCTCAGAAGTAAGGGTAGTATGGTATTGTTTTCAGAGCTGGGAAGTCAGAGACCAGTGGCTGCTGGTCGGGTGCCTGGGAGTGGGGGGTGTAAACTACTACGGACAAAAAGAAGAGGGCGCAATCAAATATGCTTGAGAACCACTGGTATAGAGGACGCCACAAACTTATGAAGGAAGTAAGATTGGTCCTGATCTTGCAAACAATAAGTTTGCTGAGTACTGTGTATAGGCAGAAGGTATACTGTATTATGTCCAAGGAAATAAGTCAAATATAATGAAGTTATAGTTGAGGAGAATGCATTATCCACTATGCATAGTATCATTAAATCTGAAATACAGGTAAGTACTACAGAAAGCAGTGCAAAAGTTTTTGACTTTGGGCAACTGGATTTCGAGGAATGCAAAAACATCTCAGGTAGCTCTGTTGGAATTTTGTAGAATATACAAAATCACTTTAAGGAAATCAGAAAAAAACACATTTAAGAAACAACTGGTAAGTTTGAAGATAAATTTTAAGTCAGTTAAAGTCAGACAAAGGACGTCAGTCTGAGGCCAGCTTGGCAAAGTAAGAGACCAACCTGAAATTCTCTTCTGTGAGGGGGATATGACTAAAAGGCCCTATATTTTGAGGATTTAATAGTAGGCAAGCCTTGGGCTTTTTCAGTGAGTGAATTTCACCCCTAAAGAATAGTATAAGCAACACAAAAAGCAAAGTTAAAAAATATACATATAAAAACAAGCTAGTAAGGGAGAGGATTTCAACACTGAAACCATATGCAGAGCCAAGTTGTCCAAATAATTAGAAGTGCAAAACAAAACAAGTAAATATATAGTGATTTCATATAACAGCAAAAGGCTCTTGAAATATATTTGCAATAGACAAAAGGTAAACGTTAAATATAATGGAGGGGAACAGAGATAGAAGATAACAAATGGCAAAGTTATAAAACAATTATTTTCCTGCTAATGGATCCCCTTCCCTACCCTCTGTGGTGATTAGTATGAGCTGTGTTCAACATAGATCAGACCTGGAAGAAATCCAACTACAATAGTCTGGCAGGAAAGTGTCTGGAAATATATTTGCTAGTCAGATAGCAAACAGATTTTTGGGACATTATTAATAGTCTCTTGAAAGAGAATTGTTCATGTCTATTGACACTAATAATACATACAATAATAAAATATTAATGATTAATCCCATACAACAAAGCTAATGGTTGCTTCAGAAATGTTACACTTGTATTATCCTCCTCTTCCAGCTTGGAATAAACATCAAATTATATCCACTTCTCCACAATTGGGTAGCAGATTTTTTGGACTACTATTTGATCTGCACATGTGGTACCACCTGATTCAGGGTTTTAACTCTAATAAGCTGCATGGCACCTGCATGTTTTGGTCTTTTAACAATTTTTTTGGGTAGCAAGAGATGAGACAACAACATTTGAGCCCCAGTATTGTTCAGAAGTACGAGCAGCTCTCTTAGAATGCCATCTATCACCAGGACTGCCGGGAAAGGAATGATCTTGAACAGTGAGTATCCAGGGTCAGATCTGAACCAGAAACATATGGTTGTAGACTGCTCTTTGGCTGAAGAATCAATAGGCCCTTCAAAACTGTTACCTATAGTAGTGGGACTGATGTTGGAATAAAAGGTTTTGCTTTAAGCCCAACTCATAATTATAAGGGGTAAAAATATCCATGGCCAGCCAATCTTTGAAGCTAACTCAAACCAATAATTCATATAATTGCAATCAGATAAGACACCTTTTCAAAATGCAAACTGGATTTAACACTGAGCACCTGTGGTGTGATGTAAGTAAGTAGCCAATAAAATCTCTGCCTTTGGTACAAAATGTTTCTAACAGGCTGATGTCTGATTCACTGGACTAACCAGTCCAGGAAAGGAGGGAGGGAGGGAGGGAGGGAGAGAGAGAGGAAAGACAGTAACACTGGAAGCTGCATGTGATTAAAGGAGCACATGTTCAAAGGAAGAAAGCAACCTGAAACAAACTCATACGATTAATTGGCCCTGGCCTGACATATAAAAACACACAAAGAAAACAACAATGTAAATCTACTAACGTACACTGCCAAATACGAGACCCTGTTCTGTATTGATATAGTTCCACTGAACGCCATGAAATTATTCTTGACTTATAGTGGTGCACATGAGTACAAAAACAGACCCTATATGCATAAAGTTTAGACTCCACATACACCATCTACTGGATCACTATACAAGCATAGAAAACCAAATATCTTTTATCCTCCTCTTCTTCCCCATACTAGGATACAGAGTCAAGAGCAAAACTCAGGTTTGTCCCTTGTCGTTTATATATATATATTATATGGCTTTCGTGCTACAGAGATTCATGTTATTTTATTACGTCAAGTACTTTAGCAACAACTGGAAAACACTACCTTTGTAAGAATGAAGAGCCCACTATCCCTAAATCATATTCAAGTCACATTGTAAAGGAGGGATAGGAGATGCTGGTCCAAAGAGAAAAAGGCTATTTTGGTGACCAGATAGACAAAAAACAATCAAAAGAAAGTTTATTAAACAGTGGCATGTTTTGGGCACCACAGATAAAAGAAACAAAGAGGTTAATCATACAAGTGCCTCTGTGACTTTAGCTGCTACTTCATATACAAGGGCAGATCTGTCTTTGGGGCACCTATTTGCCAGGATTACAGATTTCTCACACTGCACTGGTGATACCTTCAGATTTTAGTTGGGAGGGTTCTGACCACCATCATACCAACCATCTCTGCTAGCTCCTTTACAGAGATGTACTAGCACCAGGTAACTGCTTACCCTTAGTCACATAAAGGATGCTGTAAAGGGAGCACAGATCGTACCTTAGAGGCCTGATCGGGTAGTGGCATGCACACAAAATCTCACTGCTGTCAATAAGAATTGCATGTGCAGAAGTGAAAAGTAACATGACCTAAGAAATCTGAATGGGAAATTAATTCTGGAGGGAACACAATTAATTCTATAGAAATGTTTAATTATACGGAATTAGAAGATCAATTATAATTGTAATCCCTAACCTAGGTATAGTAGGAGGCAAAACACTGTATTTGGCAAATTATAGTACCACAAAAATTGTTTTGGAACTTTTCAAAAATTAAGCCACTGGCTTAATGGCTAATGGCTGACCATCGCCTCAGATGAAACCTGAAATGAATTTGTGTGTGAGTGAAATGAAAGCTATAATGGCTGGATTATAGTCATTAGATTGTCTGAAACATTTTGTAATCACATGTATTACCAACAGGTGAAATGTCTATTACAACAGGTGTACAATATATAACTCATTAGCATATGCATGAAGAAGCAAAATTACACCTCAGATATTTAAGATAAATCTCCTTTAATATTACCACAGAAGCAAAGCAGGTGTTAAATTACTTCAAGTGTTTTAGTGCCCCAGCATGGATGCTGAGCCCATAGTTCATGCAGACTTATGAATATTCATGATTTATTAGAGAAAATGGTATCTAATGATATAATTTTTCATTGTTTTATTTACTCTTTTAACTTTGGTTTTTCTGTATTTGTATGCTATTGGAGCAGATCAGGCATGCCTCCTTGATCCCAGTTGCTTCAATATTACAATTAGCACCTGCCCTCATGAGCGCACTTAGGTTCTGTGTGTTTGTGAGTGTCTGTGTGTGTGAGTGAGAGAGAATCTTGTTTTCAAAAGAAGTTCATACCCTGCATTCTTTCCAGCCTGAGTGGAAAAACATGTTTATCCCTAATCAAAGCATGAAGTAAGATCATTAACATTTTGTTTATGTGTCTTATTGCTCATCATAGGCGCACTCAGATGGCAAATTCAACAACAACAAAACTTTCTCATCTGTCTTTTCTCTCACATCTTCTAATTAACATTTATTGTAAATAAAGGCATCTTTATTTCAGTGAAGAAGATTCACCATTTCATTCCACTGGCACAGACCTGGCACAGGATCAACCTGGAAAGGCAGAGCCCATCAGGAGGGGAATTGGGGTAACTCAAGATGTCCACACTATTATTTGGCTGGGGAGCCTGCAGCCAGCCAGTGTTGCCTGAACAGTGTGACAGGGAAGGGCTGTGGTTATAACAGCTGCCAATTCAGTATAGCTTCTGCCAGTTAACATCCCATTGAAGCCTTTGGACATGAAAGCAAGGCCACCTTTCCTCCTGGACAGCCAGAGGGACGTGACGGTGAATAGCCCTGGATGCAGTTGGGCAGGCTAGCAAAGGCAAGTCTAAGCTATGCCCTCTTGTGACAGCGAGAGTGATATAGCACAATACATTTGAAATTAGACTGCACAGTCAAAACTCGTTCGGTGGTGGCTCTTAAAAAGGAGAACATATCAATTAGATCTACACTTATGCAGCTAGAGTGTAGATACTGCATCCCCCCCTAGCATGGGTATAAATAGCAGTGGAGAGGGTGAGGCACTGCATGGGTGAATACAGTATAGGTGTGCCAGAACCCTAGGGTATATATGCCACATGGTTCCCACCTCGACACTGCTATTTTTTTTAGCAGTGTAGTGTCCTGTTGCCTCCCATTGCTGAAGATCTTCCCCGCTGCAGGGAAAGACTGGCAGTAAGGAAAGGCTCTGGCAGGGGCAGGCAGCAGAGAATAGCTCCTGCAGTGGGACTTTCAATGCAGTGGGAGTCTGGAAAAAAGCTCTGGCTGATCCCCCTGACAGAGCTTTCCCTCCCATAGTGAAAGACTACTGCAGTGAGGGAAGGCTTTGACGGGAGGAGGCACCCTTTCCCTGCTGCCTTCCACCTACCAGAGCCTATTATTGTTGCATGTTATAGATACGTGCTGCAGTGTGGGTGCAGCCTGCCTTTTGCTGAGGCGTGTAGCTACATGTACTCTACATGCCACCACAAGTGTAGATAAGGCCTTATTTCAGTGAGTGTAGATTGTACTTATCTTTATGAGCCAAGGTGGTAGATATGTAAAATAGATACTAAGTGGTGAAAAACCTACTGAGACTCTAATACTCCCCATATTGGAATTTTACTTAGTTCCTTGCATCTGAGAAGCCCAAAATTAATGAATTGATCTTCCCAACCAGAGGTGCCGCCATTCCAGGCATATTTCAAAATGTCATCTGATATTTCAAAATTTGTTTTTGTTTCCGAAATTTGCAAAAATGTTTGTTTTGGGTCAATTGCAACATTCAGTTTTGATAGAACAAAATGTTTCTTTCTGATTTTGCCTCTTTTCTTAATTCATATTACATTATAATTTGCAATGTAATATAAATGTCTAAACAAAGAGTCATTCCTTTAAAAAAAAACAAAAACAAAAACCCAAAGCTTTGTTCTGATAAAGTTGAAATGGAATGTTTCAATCTTATCAAAATGCCTCCCCACACCCTAAGTTATTCTAAATGACTTGTCAAAATAGACCTCTCCTGATGGAAAAACTCCTCCCAACACCTGTTCCCAACATCTCTGAAAAGAAGGATAAATTGAGGCACATAAAAGCAGAGCTAGTAATAAGACATAGATCTCCAAGTCCAAGTCCTTTATCATAAACTAATACTCACCTATGCACATTAGCAGTAATATGAGTGTTAGTCATTTTAGAACTGATTAGTACTCATCCTAAGCCAAGAAACAATGATGTCTAAAACTGAGAAATCATTTTGCACCAAGTTTTGAAACACTACCAAGTGACTTAACATGGAAGTAATTATCACACAACACACATAGAGTACAGCTTGCACACATTATAGTAATTGATTGCTTGTGGAATAATAATACTAAATTTTGTTTATATGGCACTCATCCGACAAGGCTTCCTAGGAAGCATTTTCAAGTAATGCTTACTGAATTTAACAAACGTTATTAATAAACTATAGCAGCCTTGGATTTTACAGCTTTTCCATGGACATGCAAGAATCAGTTGGATGGGTGCTAGTAAGCAGCTTCATTGTAACGAAAAGGAGGGCTGTGACAGTGCAAATGTAACTCCCAGGCAGTGTCTGTCAAGTTCCCCTCTAGTTGGTTGGTCAGAGGAAGAGCCTAAAACTGCTGCCAGCTAACTGAGGTGCTTTAACTCAAATGTAAGACCACTGCTTTTGTACTTGAAGTCTCCCTGATGATGACCCACGGTGAAGGGCTGTTACATAAGCTGTGTGACACAAGGACCTGAGATCAAGACAATGGAAACTGAATTTTAGGGCCCAGTAACAATAATGCTCTTTTCATCAGAATAATGTTCCATAAACAGAATACTAGAGCCACTGCAGATCTGATGCTATCCTAGAATTCTGCACCAACTCCATTGCTGCCATAATGCCTTGGAACTGTTCATGATATAGCTCTGCCACCCTCTCTGTCTAACATTTGACATCACTCAGAAGTAATAACGTAAGTCAAAAATAAAATCATACTTCTGTTAAATGTGAACGTTCCCAGAGAGCCTTCCCTTTGCTCTTACTTATCTGTTTAAAATAAATTCAGGATTTTTTCATTAATATTTTATTGGTATTTTTAAACCCTTACAAGAAATTCTAAGACCTGCTCGGACCATCAGGATGTGTTACAGGAAAAGCACCACAACCAGGACAGCATTATCCTAAACCACAAAGGATGTTGGTTGGTATCATCCTCTGCATCCTGAATCCCTTGGAAGTGCCCAAACGCCATTACGTGGTAGCCAGGTCTTAAACTGCTCAGTGCCTGGCCATTAAAGAACTCAAGAAGGAGAAGATGAGGAAAGCAGCTCAAACATAAATAAATCAAGAACCACAGATCTTCATAAAATAACAGGACTTATGATGTGCAATCGTTAGTCAAAACACGAGGTAACACACTGCACCAATGATGATGTGCAGTTTATAAATGCTACCTGCTGAAAGGAAAGGGGGAAGAAATCTCGTGCATCTTTGGATGAATACATTATGGATGTGAGTAAATATAGAATAAATTGCAGGGACACCCAGCACCTGAGAAGTGCCACTTTGTATTCCACCAGGGCAACTGAGAAGTAGAATGCAGAGGATGTCCCTAAAGCTATTAATAAACAAATAAAATAAAAAATAAACAAACAGTATATATTGACAGTCAAGGATGCTGGAACTAGGATGAAATGTGTCTGGAAAATATTTAGGGAAGAATTTTATTACTCTCTTAGCCAACAAACTATTCCCTACTTTCCATTTCTTTTCAAATAGTCTGGCCCAGATTCTGATAGCATTCACAACAGGGTGAACCCTGGCTTCCATGGACTTACTTTCAATGTAAGTTGGTGTGACTGAGAGCAGAATTTAGCCTTCTGTATGCAGAATAATTTGTTTAGGGACATTTACAGTCTGCTGAACAGTTATAATTTATTTAAGATGATCTATTTTCTCTGTATTCTTTCTCACCCTCTATTTCATTTTGCTCAGAAATTGGTGTTCTGACTGGCTGGAGGAATGACTGATATGCCATGCACAAGATCTGAGTTCAGGTTTCATACCTGGCCTTTTGATGTCTGGGAAGAGAAGGGCTGAGAGCCGTGTAGATGCAGCTCATTGAATCCTTGTGGGTGGGACACAAGGATTCAATGCTTGAATGTGGTTTAGGATAATGCTGTACTGTAACACATTATGATGATCTGTGCAGGTCTTAGAATTTCTTGAAAGGGTTTAAAAATACCAATAAAATATTAATGAAAAAATCCTGATATTACTTTAAACAGATAAGTAAAAGCAAAGGGAAGGCTCTCTTGGTGTCAATGCTTGTGTTAAGGCTTGATCTTGCTGTTTGATTCAAGACGCAATCATGTATCATCCTTCTCAGCAAATGGCAAGGTTGCCATTATGGGGATAGGGAGGAGGATAAAAATGAGGTGGACTGAAAGGAAAGATCTCCACGCACTGAAACACCTGGCAAATCTATTATGTTTTCTAAGAATTCCTGTGTAGAATCTGCTCTTTAAATGACAAGGAAAATATCTATAGAACATGATTTTTATATAGAAGCTTAAAAACTGAGCTCCCCAACTATAAAGTAGAGAAATGGGCTGTTGACAAGTCACAGAGTTAAACAATAAAGGAAAGAGAATAAAAAAAGAGGATAAAGAAAAAAGATAAAAAAATATATTTTCACATACTGTGTATGGTGTTTAAATCTTTAGGACCTTTATGACTAATGGAAGACTTGTATAAAAATGTACCATTTCAAATGAAGAGCTCTGTCTATGCTAGTTTCTTTGGGGCCAAAGATAAATGCAGTGACTTGCAACATGTGGGACTTTAAGAGGAATATCTGACCACGTATTAGTATTCTGAAAAGATATCTCAGAAACAATAGGAAATAGTGCTTTTATATCCAGAAGAAGATTTATGTATAAGTCTCAGGAGGGAATTTATGCAAGACCTCATACACAAACAAAATTAAAATGCATGGATTCTTCAGAGTCCAAAACGTGCTAAAAATGGTACCAGGAGAATAAGACAGCCCAGAAAACCTATTAGCAACCTATCCACGTTAATGACCTGGAGGCAAATCTGAGCTCCAACATAACTGCCTAAGCAATCTGCAAATGAGCCAGATGCCTTTGTTAGGAAAGTATCTCCCACAGGTTGGCGTCTGAAGCTTGTGACTGTCATCCAGAGATGGTGTATTTGAAAGAGTAAATGGCACTCGATCTGAGAGCTGTGTTGTTGCTGAAAACCTGTGTAAATATTTTATAAAAATAGATCGTTTTTTGTTTGAAGAGCAGAAATAAATTTCATACTGATTACAGGTGGGTCTGGCAGTACCACCTATATTTAAGTTTGCCCAACACTTTCTATCATCTGATACTGTTTTTGGTTGCTTAAAGCTTTGCAAAAACAACTATTCAGGTGAAACTTTCCATTCTGGGTGTCTGACTCAGGCTGAATTATTATTATTATTTTAAAGTTTAATCTAAAACAGGTCTCATGTTTCTGCAACAAGCTTAGGGAAAGAAAACCCTTTGTTTTGCCCATGTTAAAAGTTCATAAACCATTTTGTTGAGAAGCTCAAATTTCTCAAAGCGTCTGAGCAGAGACTTGAAATTTAGGAGGGAGTTGTCCTGGCGACATGCAAGTACCTTTTGCCATCCTCAGGAAAAATTCTCCTAAATCTGGCCAAGTTCTGAGCTTCCAAATAACCTCAGCTCACACATGCCCAGTAAAGTTTGGCAGCTAAATCTTGCAAAGATTCTGTCTGCACTGAGGATGCCTGAGCCTGGAGTTGAAGGCGTTGAGCAGGAACTTTCCCTGTTGTTGCATCTCCCAGCTGCTGGGGGCTACATCACCAGACACAGGACCCAGGAGCCAGGGGAGATTGTCTCTGCTGTGCTGTCAGTCCCCCTCCTGCTCCTGCTGGCACTCTAGCAAAGTGGAGGAGGAGGAGGAGGAAGGGGCAGCCTGACTAGAATGCGGAGGGAAGGTATGGCAAAGGAGAGACGCTGCAGGAGCAACAGAATGGGGGTAGGGGGGGTAGGGAGGGAACAGAAGGGGTGAGGAGACAAGAGCTACTGGTGGGGGTGGATAGGTGCAGAGGTAGCTGCAGATGCTATATAGCGGCAGAGAGAGAGAGGGACAGAAGCAAAAATAAAAACAACAGTATGTGAAATAAGACAGGACAAATAGTGTGTGATCCTGTCATTAACTATAACGCATGTGCACAAGGGGGCTGAATTAAAGTTACAACCTCAATTCTAGCATTTCCTAGGTTTTGAGTGCTTGATATTTTTTAAATTAGGATTTTTAAAATACTATAAATATAATACAACTACTTCTAAAATGCGTGTGGATGAATCTGGCGCTTGAGAGGATGTCTAATTTCAGGGTACAGATATTAAGACTTAGGAGTCCTAGCTTCTTATTCCTGCTTCTGCCACTGACCTGCTAAGTGATTTGGGGCCGTTTCTCATTACCTCTCCATACCTCAATGTCTTTATCTATAAAATTGGGATAACAACACTTACCTATGTCACAAGGCTTTGCGGCTTAAATCATTAGTATTTGGGCTGTTCTGTGCTTTCCTTATGACCGTTGTTAGTTACTGATGATTTTTCTGTTATCCCAATACCAGCCAAGAATGAATGAAGTAACTGTGCTTGATTTTCTTCTATCTTTAGTGAATTAAAGGGTGGGGACCTTAGTTTGTACATTAAACATTGTGAGACACGACATAGGAGATCTGCATTTTACTCATTGGTGTTATTGCAATATGTCATGTAAACACATAATTGAGTAAAAAATAGTGGCATCTTAACAAGGGATCAGATTCTGCCCTCATTTAAATCTCTGAAACCCCATGGTCTTCAATATGACCCAATATACATTAAATCATGTTGGTACAACTGGGTATATACCATTTATGGATCAGATTTGTGAATATTTGTGAAAAGCTCAGGTTTCATATACAAATACTTACAGAGTGAAAACAAAGACGTAATGCACAGAACAATGAAAAGTCAGTATTTTATTCTCTTTCTCATCTGTTTTAGGTGAGAAGTATGGAGTATGTAAAAAGGAGTCAGAAAATGGATAGCAGAAAATTATATTTGGGGGAGGAGGGGAAGAAAGAGAGGAGAAAAGAGTAAAATACCTGAAGATAAAGAGGAGGTAAATGAATTAGTGAAATAGTTTTGTAGTATTTGTCCAGTACTAATCAGAAATCATACAGCTGAGCCTTAAAGATAAATCACACCAGGGGTTCACCATTGATGCATGGACTAAGTGTCTTTTTAATCACAAGAAGGCTTGCAGGTTAAATTGCTACTTTGCCTGAAAAGGTTTTTAAGTTGTTTTCATGAGGTCCTTTATAATGATTAAAATTTGCATAGTGATATTCCTTTATTTCTAAACTGAATTTGATGCAGTGATTTATATACTTAGACAACAGAAATGAATGCTTCAGTAGAGATTAAATATTTATATATTTGTTCATTTCTGCACAAATATACGTTAATAATTTAGGTAGTTGTCAACGTAGGGTAATCATAGGCAATGGATACTACAGAGATGTCTCATGCATTTCCTGAGTGACATGTTTTGTCACATTGGATAATTGGGCTCCAAACAACACATGGCATTCGAGTGCACAGCAGGAATTTGACTCGAAGTTTGCACAGTACATCTTATCCACTCAAAAGGAATGCAAGTGACACCAAAAGAAATGATACTTAATGATCCTAAGGGAGGACACCTTTCTGGCATACTCTTGAAAGAGTAGTCATGGTTTTCCAAAATGGGATATAGACTGGGCCAAACCCTCATTCAGTGTTACTAAAAACACCTAATTTTTTGTCATTCCACTCAGGAAACTGCAGGAGATATTGGCCCTAGTTTGAGATCTTTGGTTCTGAAGGGTTTTGTAAGATGTACCAGGGATTATGAAAATAAGACTCATTTGTTATAGTGCTGTCATGCATATTGTGAATATGGTAGCAAGATACACTGGCAACTGTATGCACTGGGCCTTTGAGCTGTTTGTGTCACATGTAAGTCAGTGAGTGTGGGGTCTTGTGCCTATTACAAACTCATCTCTAAATAGGTCAGATATCTGTTATGGAGAGTATATCTGTTCATTTTGATTGAATGTTACCATACACTGCATTTCCAATTCAATAACATTTGCTTCCATGAGAACATCACTATCGGAGGGGTGACAGGCATGCAAGGTAAGCAGAAATAGTAATGTATGTGCCTTATTATTAGACATGATACTTGGAATTGGTAACATCAACATCTAAGTCAGCTGAGCATTTCTTTTCGAACATCACTGACTGACTGCAATTGTTATGAATTATATCTCCTAGTATTGGGGATACCATCTACATTCCAGCATAGATCTGTATGTTTACTGCCTCTACTGATCTACTGATAAAATCAGATGCCACTGCTTTTGTGATACGCCTAATAAATATCTCTAAAAGCCAAGCCTATTACAGGAGTTACAGGTAAATTTTTGTGCTCTGAATCTCCAGGAGCCACATATGAAGGAAGGTTTTTTGTTTTTTTTTTAAAAAAAAGCATTGTAGTAAACATTGCCTCTTCTTTATATGAAACGTTCATCCTTACAGAAACCTGCTCAAGGTTGCTCCTCACATTTCAAGTTTGCATGGATTTGGTGGTATGGAGGGTGCAAATCACTTCACAATTTGAAGTAGTTTTTGGAACATCACGTGTACTCCAAAATGGGCGGATTAGGCTCCTGAAATTTCTACTCCCACCAAACCAAAGTACAACAGAGAGATTATTTTCCTTATCTGATGCGGGATAACATTGCAACAAAAAGCCGTTGCATTCTATCTGTGATGAGCACCTGGTCATTTATCAGCATGGGGGTAAAAATAATGTACAGCAGGGATGCTATAGCAGCTTGAAGACAAAGGATGACCTCTATCAGAAGTAGAGAAATCAGCCTAAACCTGCCTTCAGTACAAGGGCCTGTATTACCGAGTGGTCACCTCCCAGCACCTTGCCTCAGTTTCTCCCTCACAGGGCTTCTTAAATTCCTTTTGTCCATTCACAATACCCCACCTTGGGTCAGAAATAAAAGTCCCAAAACAAAGTCCATCCATTTTTCCCTCTTGTTGGGTCACTCCCTAGCCTTTCCTGCCTGTTGTCTCAGACCCAAGTCCCAGGACTCTGATGGGACTTCATCACCCTACTTCCAGGGTTTCCTGCCTGGACCCTTTCCTGCTTGGCAGGCTACTCCAAGGCCTTACCTGGCTGGAGTTTCAGTCCCAAGACTTCCTGCTGGAGCCTGCTCACTCCTAGCAGTGTTTCATCTCCCTGAGCATCCCCCCTGCATTTCAGCCTGCTGCTGCTTTTTATAGGGAAATCTCCTGCTCCTTAGTAATCAGGGTTGACTGACCCCAGGCATCTAGCCCTTAAGGGGCAAGCCACCCTATTACAGCATCCCAGAGGTGGCATCCAGACCATCACCTTGGCCCACAAACAAAATCAAGTCAGATGTTGCTACCCAATCACTTCTTTTATGTAATTAAGATTAACACTGAAAACGCTTGGGATGAAAAATACCATAAGTACATTTTAAAAGGAAAACTATGAAGCTTTCTACTTGTCAGGACCTGAATGATGGCATTCAGGATTCTGTGCTCCTCCTTTAGGAGGTGATACTACAACCGCATTAGCAATTCCAATGGAACTAATATGGAAGGGCAAGGAGGGGCTGTGATTCTAGTACTACCACTGATATTGCAAAGGAGACCCTTACTCAGCTGTGGAGGCAGGGGCCTGACCAATGTAATACCGCTGCTTATCACTGATGACCGAAGTGCATACATGGTTCTAGTACTGACTGGTAGTGCTACAGTGTAAACAGACAGCATTACAAAACAGATCATGCTTTAATGAAGTGTATTCAATAGAGCATTATTTAGCATATAGAGAGGCACCTACCAATGATTAGTTAAAATGTTTTCATTAGTACCAAAGTGTTCAATTAATGTATCTGACAAAACATAAATGCTATAGAGTTTATTTGCATGTCACTGTCCGGGGATTAACATATGTAATTCCCATTACAACTGAATATATTAATTAAAGTTTAATTATTAATTTATTTTCTAATTACGCATTTACATATTTGTAGTTATTTTCTACTACCAGACTGCATATAGGATCTGTAAAATGAATATAGGAAATAATTCACATTTTCCACTTGTTTCCAAGTCCCTCTCAAAGAAATCTCAATTTCTTCACTGAAATAAAATGCTAATTTAGTTTCCTCAAGTTTCTTTCCTATTAGGTTTTATAAATACAGCATATTTTGTCAGTGCAGATTCTATGAGAATGTGTGGTCTCTGAATCTCATGCATGTGCACGTAACTCAGTTGTGTCTCCTCAGGCATGAGTGTGTGATATTTCAATATGGTTTAGAGACACATTTTTAAAGGAGGGGGCAATGAATGAGCCTCCCAAAAAGTGTGTGCATCCATGAGATTGTGAAAAACAGCTTTTGTGCAATAGAAAGATATAACTATGCAGTCCATCAGAAATCTGAATACACAAGTGGCCATTTTCCCTGTGCAACAGCAGTTTTGGTGATAGGTACAAATGTGTGTTCTCTTTTTGGAGGCTCTTGCATATCCCTTTATGTTTCATGCCTTGTTCTGGTTGGCTTCATTGCCATAAAAAGTGAATCTTCCATCTGAAGGTGTGCAATATGCAGTATAGTATGTCTTCAAGAACTAGCTGTTGGCTGGTAGAGAGCAGCAGAACTTCTTTCATACAATTAAAATGATTCTACTGCCAAGTGGGGTGCAGTACTATACTACTCAATATCACTTCTTTAAGTCTTGAAGCCCAAAAGTTATCCATTGACACTATTCCACAAGACTTAACTGATTCAAACTATAGCACAATTAGGAAGATTCACACTTAATGCATTTTCCAAATCTATACAACTTTAGGTCTAATTTATGAAAATCTAATGCATCAACAAAATACTAGCCTAACACTGTAATTTTCACCATAGATTAAAAGCAGGATTTGGGAATGCATGAGGAACTGAGCTAATTGAACATCTACTAGATCACTCTTCAAGCATTCTTCAGAAGCACAGAAGATATTGCCCCCCAGGAGAGCGAATCAGGATTGAAACATTGGAGACTCGTGCTGTAGAGCCTTGGATTGGCTCCAGCTGGAAGCAGAATTGATTGCTCCCTTACCTCTTCCTAATGTGCTGCACTGGGACTACTACTGATCCCCTAAAGAGCAATTACCAATTATTGTGACAGCCAGAAATACTTGATGTATTATGTCTAATCAAATTTAAAAATCACCCTCTTCTACTTAGGAAGGACTCCACCTAAGGCAACTCAAATCTCTGTATAGCAGGCAACACCACGATTTGTCCAGATTTGATTAGGAAAGGGATCTTTACCATCAGCCAACCTATTGAAAATGATACCTTCCTTCCTTTTACAATATTAAAAGGAAGGTTCAATCTAGAGACTGAAAAAGAGTGGCAATCTATCCCACTAAAACATGCCATCTGCCCTCAGTGACTCCCAGGCATGTGCTGCCCCTGACCCATCTGAACTGCTTTCATTTCTTCAGATGTCACTAGATCACCAAGACCTACAGCAACACCATTGGCATAGCTGGCCAGCAAATTTGAATTAAACATGGATTCCCTAAAAGAGAAATAGGAAGAGGAACTAAGCCAATTATTCTCTGCCAGCCAACGGAAACTATTTTTAGCCAGTGCTCCAAATTGCTCTTTGGACCCCTAGGTAAGATGAATCCAGCAGAAAATCATATGCAGAATGCATTGGATCCCTCTCCGATTGTTCAAAACAGGTGCTGCTAAGTCAGACAAATGTTGGTTTTGTGTTTCAGCAGGCGCTAATTTAACCCACATGCTCTGGGAATGCTCCTTCATCTGTATGTTTTGGGCAAAATTTAATTGCAAAGTTAATTTTTTTCTATCAAATAAACTTGTGTTACAAGCTAAACATGTAATTTTAAATCTAATGGATGTTAATTGGAAGCTGAATAAATATGAAAAACTTTGGCTCAACAAAATACTGTTAATTGCTAAAAGACTAGTACTACAAGTATAGTTAAAGATAGGCAGCAAATGGTTAACATATTCTGAGACATTTGTGTGTTATGATAAATTTGTTTTTTTCTGTGTGTGTAAAAATTTAATAAAAGGTCAACAGAAAAAAAGAAACACTGTGGACTCTTGCCAAGTTTATAAATTCTGATCTTTCAGAGAAGATACAAGTCACTTTGCCCCCAAATGACAAGCCACAAACTCTTGGGTGTGATAAAATTCTTGTGTAAAAGAGAAAAGTGACTCTGGTGCTTTGACTCATTTCTATGGTTCAGTGTCAAATTCTCCCTTGGGATATTCATTCTACATATGACTTCAGTGTGATCTCACACATACACATCCCAGAGCAAAATTAGGCTTCCAGCTGTATCAGAACACATTGCTATCTATTGTAATTACATCCTGGGTCTGATTCTACTCTTGGCTACTCCTTTGAAATCTGTGGAGTTACAACAGTATGAATCCAGTTTAGCTATGAACAGAATTAGGTCCTCTATTTCTAGATTTTTCATGAAGTGGGTAAAAAGACTTGTAGATATATATATATTTTTCAAAATTTGACAGATTTTAAAGATACTGTCAAGATAAAAATGTTAACACATTCATGAAAGACCTTTAATCAAAACCTGCGAAGGAGCGCGCGTGCGCGTGCATGCGTGCGAGAGAGAGAGAGAGAGAGAGAGAGAGAGAGAGAGAGACATTTACTGTGTTATGTTTCTTCAGAGCCAGGGCAAATGCAAAAGAATGAAACACTAGAAATTCTTTGTAGTTAATATAAGAGGCAGCATCTGTCAGAAAAAATGTTCCCTTGTAGAACAGCAATGGAAGTGCCTTTTGACAATTCTAATCAAGGATGTTCTAGTTAGTATTCAAGATGGCCATGATGATAAATTACATGAATAACTTTGGTTCTTTGTCAGAACTTGGATAATATCTGCCTACAACACATCTGTATCAGTGTACACTTAATTACTGACTAAAGGACAGATACAGAAGCACAAAACTTTTCTACATATCCTTTATACTCAGAAAATGACAATTTAATCTAAATTATGGCATACATTACAGAAGCCAACATTATGTTCAATTTCTGTCACTCATTATACACCAGTGGGGGCACATGACCCAAAAGTACTTTAGAGCCATGCAAAGAAAAGAGCTTGTTTGAAGAGTTTACTTGTTTTAACAAATAAAAGTCACTCTCTCTTTAAAAGAGACCATTTTAACAAAACTGCTGGCAGATACTATATAGGAAAAATCATTCAGTAAGAACTTTGCCTGGGTAGGGACTCCAGGATTTGGTCCTATATAAGCAAGGAAATCTTATTCGTTACTAGTCTGGTGATTACTGAAAAACAGTATTCATGAACATTCACTCTGATAGTGTATGCAATCCCTTTTATTTGTTCTGAACTGTTACAGGAGTAATTTTTTTCTGTTTGAAATAATTTTTTGCAGAAAGAAAATGCATTGCTCATACTAGTCTGAACAGGTGTTCACCCCACAAGTCAGCCCAGGAGCATGAATACACATTTGTGCAAATGTTTTCACCCCCTGGTGACTTATTTATTTAAACCCTCCTCCTATTCAATTTACCTGCCAGGGAGCTGAAGTAATGCTGTTAGTGCAGATTACAAATAATTGAATAAAACAGAAACAAGCAAACAAGCAAATGTTGCACTTTTTGGCACAAAACAGTAAAATAGCTTAAGCAATACACACACATTTCAAATCAAAGTCTATTATTATTGATTGTATTATAGTAGAAGCTAGAATTCCCATTACAGGGATCAGGGCCCCATAGTGTTAAGTGCTATACAAACATGTAACTAAGAGATGGTCCCTGCCCTGAAGAACTTTCACTCTAAATATAAGACAAGACACAGCAGGTGCATGCACCAAATGGGATGCATAAGAAAACAATGAGATGATACTAGTCAGTGTGACAAGCAGTTGTCACAACTCACCAGCTACCTAATCATTCTTGAGTTTCTTTTTAGAAACGTGACATGAGAGTGTTTTAAGAAGGGAGCTGAGTCAGGTGGCTTTGCATATGTCTACAAGGAGTCCTCCCATGCATAGAGAGGGTGGGATGAGAGCAAAGGTACTTGTTTTGGAAACAATAATAGGGCCATGAAGGTTGGTATCACTGGCAGAGCTTAGTCAGGAGTTGTCAACTTGAGAGCATGTAAAAGGTGATGGGGAAGTCAGGGATAGGCCAGAAAGGGTTTTAAAAGTAAAGAGAAGCAGTTTGTGTCTGGTGTGCCGGGATGGAGGAATTAATGGAGAGAGCAAGACAAAGAGAGGGGATGTGTTCAAAGCAAGGAGCCAGGAACATTATCTTTGTCTTCCAAAGTTTATATGCATTTTTTTTTTTTTTGCATAAAAGGAAGCATAAACATACTTTCACTTATCTCACATCTGCTCTTTATTTACATACCAAAGGCAGTCATCTGGGGCCCCAGCGCAGTGCTAGACAGTTGGGAATTGGGTGGGTTGAGGGGTGAAGGTTGTGTAGATTTCTATTGTGTGTTCTTAACATCCTACACATTCCCCCAGAGCATTGTACATGCCCTCAGAAGGTAGCAGAATTTGCTCCATTCTACAGATTTTCTGGTTTAAGTCATTTACCAGATTTCCTGCAGGTGAGTAACATTTTAACTTTTTTTTAAATGACCTAATGCTGTATGTTTTCACTGCTCCATTATGTGAACATAAAAATGGTCCCTCCACCAAGGAATTTACAATCTAAGTAATTGCTTATTCATTGGCCTAGGTAAATACTTTTGTCCTAGACTCATTCAGCTGATTCACATTGGGTGTCACACTCTTATGTTCAATGTACATTATTTAATACTGAAGTTTTTGGTTATTAAAGCATCAGGATACACTGCTCTGCAAACCATAATCTAGTTTTTTTTTAATTTGTCCAGACATTCTGACCCTGAAGTCTTTCGTATCAAAGGTTAAATCATAAAGGACATTTAGTTACTTGGACTAAAACAGAGAACTGATAAATCATAGCTGCTATTTGCTGATCTATAAGACCTGTCCCTTAACACCTGATTCAAGCACTTACCTTTAAAAAGATATTCAGCTGCAATATACATCTGTTGGTAAAATCCATGAGCTAATTATGGATTATAATTTAATGTTTTATAGCTACATTAGTGCAATTATTAAATCTGTGTTTTATCATTTTAGGAATATCACCAATCTAAAATCTCTACTTTCATGCCAGGGTTTTGAAAATGTGTTCCCAGTTTTGTTTTTCTGGAATTAAGACATTCATTTCTAGTTGGGATTCTAGATTGTGTTCTTCAGTGACTAGAACTGATTCAAATGCTGCTCGGTGGGCCTGACCCTTTTCCCAGTATAAAGGATCTCAGACTTATAAGTATTGGAACAGCTTCTGAAGGCAGTCATTCTAGAAACCATATAACTGCACCACTGAGTCACCATTTTCAGTGCAGTGTGTGAACTTCTAGATGTACATTTAATATGATTTTTAGAGAGATGCTACTGACCTATGGGGAAATAAAGATTAAAAAAGATCAGACTAGATGATCCATAATTTGGCTTTAAAATCTAGTCATCCATGAAATATCAAATATCCTGTGGATTCATGTTCAAGATCTTTGCTGATGTAGCTATTAGATTAAAAATTGTGTTCACGTCACAAATATCCTTATTTCCCATCAATAGTTGCTGGTGTTTACCATCATAGAAAATATTGTTGAGAAATATATATTTGTGAAAGTAAAGGATTTCTGTTGTTGCACTTGTCCTGTAAGCATTCACACACAGCTGTAGCATTGCACCTCAATCCTGATTTACGCACAGCACCTGGTACACCCAAATTGCACATCTCCTGAATGCCACATTTTGTGGCGGATTTGTGATGTGAACTAGTGTTTGAGGAAGATGAATCAAGGATTGTAGGATTATTTTCATTTGTGATCAAATCATTTAACTCTTGCATTAGCTTGCCCCACCACATCTTGGCTGAGCTTAAAAAAACCCTTTTAGCTAAAGGCAGAGTTATGTTGTGTGCAACATGTTGGTAAGAGCAGTAGACCTAGACTAAAAAGAAGCTAGACAGCGAGGTCTTGTTAAGGAAGAGAGGTGATTCATATAACAACTGCACATAAAAGGAAAAAGGCTGCTCCTAACTTAGAGTGTGATAGACTTAGACTACCTCTATTCTCTTCTAAAGCTAATTTTCTGAAGAACTTGCCCTTCTGCTTGTCCTACTGCCTACTGATCAGCTGTTTCCTGCCTGTTAAGCTCATCAGCATCCCTATACAGATTTTCTGCTAACCGGTTAGGCCTTTCTATTTGGTTGCTAGCAGCCACTCTGCCAGGTGGTTTCATCAATCCAGATGCTTGGTTGCTGTTCCAGGTGCAACTGGGGTGTTAATGACAGGGTTTTAATCCTCTGCTTGCTATATGCAATGCAGTAAACCACTCAGCTGGTCACATTCTGTGCTAACACTTCTTGTTGCCTCATTAGAATCATTGGGGTGCATAGGCTGTCTGTGCAGAATCTGGGGAAGTAAGTTGCTACAGTTACACAGATTGTATCATTAAATTGTAGCACACAAAGAACTGCACAGAAACATTCATGTACAAACAAATCAAGTTATTGGAATTTACTTTTTCCCAGTTTCACAACAAAGTGAAATTTTCATGGAGTTTTGCTATTTTAAGAAAAAGCAAAATATATTTTTATTTTAGTTTGTTTAAAGGAAGAGAGAAGAATGGGTAATGACCTCGGAGTGGAAAGACTCCCATAGGCTTTGGTCACATTCTCAGAGCTAGGAGATGTAGTAATGTTTTAAAATCTTGCTCTTCTGATGGGGCGCTCACAATTTTCACTTTCCTAACAACAACATCTCAGGGTAAACTTTGGCATTTTGGCACAGTTTGCAGTGCAGAGCCATCCCCGCTTCCTAACGTGCATTTCCTCCTGATGGGCCCAGCACACAGGGAAACTGCAGAGGAAGATGCACTCCAAATTCCCAGTTGATTGGAGGGCAAATGGCTTTTCCTCCTCCTCCTCCTCCTCCTCCTCCCTGCTCTGCCCTCTTTGCAGCACTGTGTACCCCACAGGCACTCCAGTGGAACCATCCCTGCAGCTTTCAAAACAAGTGCGATAATTCTTGCACAAGCCTTGGAAACTCTTTTGTGTCCCTTGTTTAAGCCACAATCTGGTCCTATGACAGTTAAACTTAAAAAAAAAACAAAAAACAAACCCAACTAAACAGTTAAGCTAAATTAAAAAAACCTAAACAGTTAAACTAAAAAAAAAAGACAAGACAATGCACTTCCACTGTTTAAATTAAATGCTAGTGAAAGGGTTAAGAATGTATTGCATTTTATAGTGCAGATAGACCTGGTTTATATGTTAAAATCTATATTTGCTATTAGATAAAACTACTGTATCATATCTAGAGATGTCCCCCAAAGAATTAAGTTGATACTGAGGTGAATTAACAAGTGAGACTGAAGAATGAAGCATATCATCCTTTCATGTTATCAGCTGAGTGTCTTTATACCCACACATGAACCAGGATTATATTTTAGTATTCTTAAGAAGTTCCTGGTTCTTTGAGAAGAAGTTTATCTTGCAAGCTGGGCCATGGGGGTGGGTTTAAATACACCTTTTATAGAAGTATGCTTACATGAATACATTTTCCTTAAAGCAGACAGCAGCACTTCACATCCTATTTTTTCTGCCATGGATCATGTTAGTGGCCCTACTGACTAGAAAGATAGATAGGACACTGAGAAGTTTATATTTAGCTTGTAAAGTCTGCAGATTGCTATAAATGATTTGCAGAATTGTAGATGAAAGAGATTTGCCACATTTCAGCAGTAATCAGTCCCTAGTTTATATTTGTAATTTTAAGCAAAGCATTCATTGTATTTAGAAATGGTTAACAAAATAGTAACTGGAAAATAGTAACAGTAAAGGTCTCAAATTTAATTCTAAATTGTGTGCTATATTCAGAAATCTAATTCAAATCACACCTAAGTAATATTTAATCAATCATTTCAAGACAGACCGTTTTTCAAGGGTCTAATCCAACTCCCACTGAAGTCAATGTAAACACTCCTGTTATTTAAATTGCAGTTTCATCAGGGCCTAAGTCACTTAGGACAAAATCCAGTCCCCACAATTACCAGCCGCAGAAGTTCTTGAGTGGTGTTTGCTGGTCTGGTACAAGTACAAAGGAGGATGGCTCCAGGTGGACTAAGATGGGTGGGAAGCCATGTCTGGAGTACACCATACTGCTGCTTCACAAAAGAGAAGCAAACACCATTATCCCTAACGAATACTGCCAATCATAGCATGCACACAGGGATGCTGGACATGGCCCCCAAATAGAAGACCACCACTTCCCTAGAACTATGGATTACCAGCAAGCGTGTTACCCATTATACCACCTTGCATTCCAAGACATGCTAGAAGGGTCTCTGATCCTGCAGCTGCACAGGGGTATTGTGTTGGGAAAGAAAGAAACTATGTATTCTGCCCCCTGAGAAGCATGGGGTAGATTTAGCCTTTAATGAGGACCCTAGGTAGGAACAGCCATTCACACATACAAGCCACTAACAGACCCAGCATGTCCAACTATAATATACACATTCAAAAGTTATTTTTATTATTTTACAGCTGTATAATGCCAGAAGAGCCACCTTGTTTCAGAAAGCCCAGTGGTCCATATGAACTGTCCAACAATGGCTACTGTACATGAGAAAATTATCTTCACTGCCAAGGCACAGACCCACAGACAGTGTATCTATCACAGTGGTGTCTGTCTCCTACCCTGCTCCTGGCAGGTACTTCCTGGAAACCTGGAGGCTACCTGGCAGAGTAGGATATTGCATTAGCATTTTACCCTAGAAGATCTAAAATGAAATCCTAATTTAGGTCACAAGTAGAAATTAATTTGAGATTTATCTTAGTCTCTGCTTGCAAAGTGGACTACTCAGGGAAAGAAGTAGTTTGGAATAAAATAAGAATGGCTAACAGCCACATCACAGCTGGTGTCAAGTCTCCCAGTTGGATGGAAACGACACCCCTCTCCCTCCTTCGGCAGTGATTTTTTTTATTAAGAAGGGTGCCACAGGTCTGCTATCCTCCTCACTGAAGTGAATGGTGCTCCACATAGGGGCTTTTGTGCTACACAAGGTAGGATCAAGGTCTTACTTTGTAATACAATGTGGGGAAAGCAACTGCCTTGGCTTTATGGACCATACATGCTTTAACGGAGTGGAACCAAAGACTAATCTGAAAACACCTACAGGATCAGACTATCTGAATTACACTTGTGAAATGTAGGATACCAACAATACACATGAGAATAGATTTTTAAGTGAATGTGAATATAAATAAAGGGGAAATAAGTTAATCAAGAAGACACATTGCCTCAACTCTACTGAATACTTGGAGAACATTACTGAATGGCAAATTTTGCTGATGGATGATACTATAATGGAGATAAACAGAAAGTATGCAAGAGACCTACAGTTAGTACAGCTGTATTTTCTGAAAATTTTAAAGGATCTGGAAAGAATGCTTAATGAGTTAGATCCAAATTATCTCATCAGATATTAACACACACAACTCCCATCTAACTCAAAGGAAGTTACAGATACCTATATCTGTGGGCAGAATTTGACCTTTTTGCAGAGATGATGGGTATGTCGAAGACTAATTTTATTCATATCCTAGCATGCATGATCAAGAGAATAACTTAATGCATGGAAAAGCTTTAAAATAATCTTCAAAGGAACATTTTACCTTGGGCAGATTTTACTTTGCAGAATGGCAGTCATGGAAAGAAAATGAAGATGAGGATGCAAGTGAGCTGGCAACCTTTCAGTAAGATTAATGCGATCATGAAACCAGCCCACCAATGTGTTTCAGGAGAAAGTCTTTCAGTCATTGTGTAATGGCTGCTGGCAGGACTTAGAGCAGAAACTGAACTACAGGGTGGAACAGAAGGACAAGACATGTGCAAGGTCCTGCAAGACGAGATGGGGAAAGGTAGGTACATTATTAATTTTGATTATCCTAAATGATTTTGAGCAAGGGAACCAAACTGAAGACAACAACTGCAGCACTGGAGAGAGAAACTAAATTAATTCTGACTACTAAGTACTACTGGCTGAGACAGCCAGGAACAACAAAACAAGATTATATGAGGAGCTAGGTAGCAACAGATTGGGTTGTCCAGTTTGTGATTATAATGGGTACTGAAAATGCCAATGAGATAGGACCTTGATCCTTCAAACCTTTACTCACACAAATAGTCCCATTGACTTTAGTGAGAATTCCTGTGGGAATTCTAGTGAGAATTTGGGCTTTTCTTGTGACTCTGGGTATTGAGGATTTGGTCCATGTTGTAACAAATCCACTTCAGCCACGAAATTTTCAATTCCATGGAAACTTTTGGAAAATAAACATTTTTGTAGTACTTTCTTTATGTGGTCTATTTATCATGATTGCTGAATGGGTGAATAAATTGACTTCTGGAATGTTTTGGTATTGTAAAAATCACTACCACTAAATAATGAAGTGAAAGGAAAAAGAAAGAAGAGAGATTTAAAATTGAAATCCATTAGACACAGGTAAATGTGCTATATTGTGATAAACAAAACTAACATTTGGGGCTGACTTTTCCGTGAAAGAGTTTATAGGACACATGCTAAAGAAGAGCTTTTTCCATAGAAAATGTACCATGGATTTTACTTAAATATTTTTCTTAGGTTTAGTTCCACTTTAGCTTTCCATCACAAACTCGAATTTATTATATAAAATGTCTATCTTTCTGGCTGAAGTAGCAAAACACATTGATTTTTGTGAATGTTACTTTATCTGATTATGTTGGACAAAAACACCACAGAGGAGAGAGAGAGATACATATTCACTAATGTTGACACTGCACAGTTGGCAATAGAAAATGAAGGTCTGATTGCCACATGGTGGGTTTGTTGCACTGTATTAGAAAGTGTCCTGAACTTCTCTTTTTGTACTTACTGTACTTGGGGGTTTCTGTGATATATCACCATGGGTGTAAATACCCATTGTACTTACTACTTTTTGACTCATCTGTAGATTTCTCTAAACTAAGGAAGAAAAACTTGGAGCTAGTGTTACAGAAATTTTCCTTCTAATGGACTGTCATGAGACTTGATGATGGGACCTATTCACTGTGGCCTCAACTTAATTTAGCTGATAATTAAAGGTAAATCAATGAGATTACTCACATGTTTAAAGTTAAGCATGTGCTTACCTGATGTATTGGATTGGGACTTATACATGGAAACTTGAAAAAGTGTTTCAAATCTTGCATAAAAGTATGCATGGCTATGTAAAATGATTGAATGTTTCCAGAACATAGATTGGAAGGCTACTGTTAATGGGAGTTGGAAAGCAAAAACTAATCTGCCCATGATAACACAATGGTATAAAAATGATCTCTATTTTATAATTCTTCAATAAGGTTCACAACAGTAAAGAGGGGTTAATTCCTTTAGTTTCCCACAACATCATATTTTTTTTTATAGAATGTGCTTTAAATAATAATAAGCAATAACAAACCTACCGGTATGAGTCATTCTGATATCCTAATGATTAGTTCAAACACATATTAAAACAATGTACTACATGGTTCCAAAAGGAAATGCTTTTAAATTGAGGGCAAGAGGCCAACGGGAGTTATAGTCACACTTAACACACACGCTGTAGGCTGTAAACATTTTTAGTCTCATAAACATGCAGCAATTTAGTTTATAAAACAAACTTCTCTACAGGAGTGATTTTAATCATGTTTTCCTGCAGCATAAAGATTAGCCCTTTTCTGTAGTTTCTGAAAAAGCGGAATGTAAGAATGACCTAGTATGGATTTAAATTAACTGAAGCTGAATTCAATAGATGATAATCTGTATTTTTAATTATGCTTGTCTCTTCTTAAAAATGAACTCTGTAGGTTTGCAACCTTATTGTAATAATGTACTTTAATAATTATAATTACATTTTAATAAGCCTAATGGCATAAGAGCAGCATATAAAGCTGCCAGGGAAAATACCCTGGTTCAGAATACACCTTTGGGTTCCAATTCCTGGCCTGCATAAACATCCCGAAGATTCTGCAATGAGGTGAAAATTTAGATAACTTGTTCTTTAATTTTTTTTTTTTTTTTTTTTTTTTTTTAGTTTTAAAGAAGACACACACCAAGCTTGACTCTGTCCTTCAAATATACACATACAACTTCCAATGAAGTACATATATGAAGGAAGAAATAGCCTAATTTACATTCCATGTTTCTTACAAATAGCTCTTGACGTGTAAATTTGGATTATCTAAAACAGGGGACATTATATATGTAATTCACACTAAATGCAAGGGGTTATTTTCTGTAAAAAACACGCAACATAAGCTGGTCTAGTAGCTTAAGTTCACCAGGAGTAAAAGAAGAGTACTGCAGCTGTTCCTCAAACAAAAATAATACAAATGTTTAAGCAATAAAAACTCAATGTGTGTGGGAACGTGTGTGCATGCATGCATATCAGAAATTCTCATTTTCTTTCTATTATCGTCTTACATAAAAGCTCTTGCTTTTAGAAACGTCAGGTAACCATCTAGAAGGTAAAAACAAAAAATGAATTTGAGACAAGAGAATTTCTGAAAAAGCACTCTTATGAGCCTGAGGGCTTGTCTAGATGGAAAGTTACTATGGGGCAAGCTGGAGCATAGATCAAGAGCATTCTACCATGCCACATGCTAAATGGCCTCGTAGACCATGTTAACACACATTCGAAGTACCAAGTGTGTCCCTCGGTTGATGAATGGAGGAGTGTCCACATTTGGACAACTCCAAATAATGAATAAAGAGATGTGGACCTAATGTTCATGGGGCTGGTAACCCCACCATGTAAAAAAAAACTTACTACAGGAACCATATCAGTATGCAACAGGCTCGAACAAGAGAGCAACTTCATGTGGAGAATATGGTGAGCATTGGTCAAACCCATAAAGAAGCCCATGTCCTGAAAAGTCCATTGCCAACGTCCAGATCAGAAATGAAAATCAGATTTTGGAACATGAGAACAAAGTATGGAGCCACTCAAACTGCTCAAATAATTAAAGAAATGGATATATCTTGATGTCCTTGGAATCAGTAAGTGTAGATGGACAGGTTCGAACAAACTACAGAACACATAAGACCATCAACTACTCCGAAAATGTGGATGGTAGATATCAAGTTAGTGTAGAAATCTGAATGTCAAATGAAGCAGAGCAAGCCCTTACTGAGTGGGATTTCAAGTCAATGAAAGAATCATTAGAGCCTGCATTCAGACTAGATTCTTCAAACTAACAGTCATACTATGCTTGCACCAACCAACAAAAAGCCAGATGAGAAAAAAGATGCTTTTAATGATTGTTATAGGATATGTTAACCAAGGTCCCAAAACATAATGCAAAGGTTGGAAGGAACAATGATGGATTGGATGAAGTTGTGCGCAAGTGGCGCAGGAGTTTGGACATGGACCAAAAATGACATGAACGATGAGTAGAAATTTGCAGTCTGAGCAATGCATTGATAGGTGGAAGAATAGTTCCTCATAAAAAAAAAAATACACAGGGTGACATGGAACTCCCCAGATGGTACTGCAAAGAAGCAGATAGATTTCTTCTGCATTTCAAAAACATTTTGCAGTTCACTGGCAGATGTACATGTATACAGTGAAGCAAAGGTGGGCAGTGACCATAAACTTTGTATCACTCAATTGAACATCAAGTGAAAGAGAATGAAGAAAGTTAAAAGAGAACCAGGCATCAACAGCACACAACTAAAAAGACCCAAACATAAAAAGTGCTTTTCAACTTGAACTGAAGAACATGTTCAGTGTTCTAATGGAGTTAACTGAAGAAAAAACAAAACATTGATACTCAGTGGGAAAACATCAGTGCGCTATCTAGTTAGAGCAAAGACAGTTCTAACAACAAGGAAATCTGAAAGGGAAGAATGAAATACCGATACTACTTCAGCAGTTGTGGTAAAAGGAAGTGTGAAAAAAACCTCATGAATACCAAGACATGTGAAAAGGCAAGAAGTGCTAGATAGACTGGTAAAAAGGAGTGCTACAAGAGATATGTCAAGAGGCTGAAGTTGCTAGCCAAGGAGGTGACCTTACAACTTTGTATAAGACGACCAAACAGCTAACAGGAAGCTTTAGCAGAACTGGAGGGAGATGCACTTGGAAGCTTTGGATGCCCCAAGCATCGTGATTCACTTACTTGGGTGTAAATTCAGAATAATTCCATTGATGGAGTAAAGAGGAACAAGAATCTGGTCCATAGCCTTTAATGGGAATTTGGGGAGCGAAAGGAAGGCAGGACTGGACCCTGTGTGAGTTTTCAAGTTCAATTAGCTTTAATTTAAACTTCTTTTTGAAGCTATAGTTGCATTTTCCATTGTTTCCTACTTGGCATACAAAACAACTTATTATTTATCAATGCTTCACTACATACAGCTCAGAAGGTACTCTAAGTCTTTTTCATTAATTAGTTTTTTCTTTATTTAGGTACTGGTAGTATTTATACACATGCACATTAGCGTAAACTTTTTTTAATGTCATTTGCATTTAAAAATTATTGCACTGTAATTTAATTTTCCCAGATTTATTCTCTTAATTAATTCTAACAGCTCCAAAGCTTAAAATTCTATTATCACTATTTAAAGCTGAGAAGAGACTTCTAATTGATCTACATTACATATTCAAATGAATCTTTTGAGTTATTTCACATACCATAGAAACTTCATTCAATGTGGCCCCCAAAATGTTACCTCAGTAGATAATTTATGTATTCTAAAACAATTAAATTAATACAATTTACAAATTGACAGTTCAGTGAATTTCTGCCACTGATTTTTCATCTTGAATAAGACTTTTTCCATTATTTAAAATGTTGTGAAGTATTCCCAAATAAAAACATAATTCACATATATATACGATATTACTAATTCACAAGCTCTACTTCCTCAAGTATTTTTTAAACTAATTTTTGTGTCTTTATACCTTTGCACTTCCTGTTTCCAGCCTGACAGGAAGCACAAAGTCTGAAACTTTGTATGAAAGTCTATTTGGATGAGATTTTCAGGCCATAATGCAGATTTTGCCAGCTTTATTCACATGGGAGCCACAATCAGAAATAGAATTGGTTAAAAAAGAGATCAGGAAAACATGAACATTTTTACAAAATGTGCCCCATATTTAGGTTGACATTTCCAATTTTGGAATTTTTCAGTCAGCTACAAAGTTGGTTGAAAAATGGGAAGGAATTTTCATGAAAATTTTCACTTTAAAATTAATTTAGTTTTTTTCTTCAAAAATTAAACTTTGGGAAATTTCAATCAGCTCTAGTGAGAAGAAAAGAATAAGGCATTGTTATTGTGTACACCCACTACCAGCGTGCTTCCTTGTGTTACGACACGGCATTGCAGAGACACTTCCTCTCTAGTACCCTCTTGTGTCCTGGCTCTGCAACATCTGCCACCTCCATAACCTAGTTCTCCAGCCAGGTCAGCTCTCAGTCCAGTCCCCTTCCAGAGTTAATAGAAAACAAAAAGTTTCAACTCAAAATATCCATCTGGATATTAATATCCAGATTATAAACACCAGACCTACCTATTTATCCTAGGCCATTGATGTCCCTCTCCTTCCCTCTCCTTTCAACATCCAGAACTGGTAGCTAGTAAAAGCAGCCTGTTCTTTTTGCTGAGTTCTGTCCTGCTGAGTTCTGACTGGCCTCTGCCTGCTCCCAGCCCGTCTAGGTACCAGAGGACCAACTCTCACTGGTTCTGCCTGCAGTTTATCATCAGAGGCCTCTCTAGGCAACCCCTAGAGGTCTGAACTTTCTGCTATTTCCTTCCAGCAGGGCATCTTTACATGGTGGGGTATGCCCAGGAAGTGAGCAACAAATTCCTGGAACAGTGTTAGAACCACTACATTCATAAACTTTAAAGTCAGCAGGAATCATTGTGATCATCTAGTTTGACCTCCTGCACATTGCAGGCCACAGAACCTCACCCACCCACTCCTGTAATAGACCGCTAACCGGTGGTTGAGTTACTCACGTCCTCAAGTCATGATTTAATGATTTCAAGTTACAGAGAATCCAAAATTTACACTAGTTTAAACCTGCAAGTGACCTGTGCCCCACGCTGCAGAGGAAGACATATAACCTCCACTGAGTCTCCTTTATAGCTGCTCACACTCACTTACGCAACACATAAAAGTGTCTAAAATAATGTAACTTGCAAGCTAAGGAACTAGAAGAAGGCTATTTATTTATTGTATTTTGTACTCTTTAATTAACAAAGTTTTTTATTCTTTCAGAAGCTGTCCTAATCAAACATCCTGTGACATAAAGCTACCAATATGTATAGGTTCTCGCAGCTCTAATGAATACACTGTAAAAAAAAACACCTCTGACTCTAATATTTAATACTTTATAAGAGGCTTCAGTAATTAATGTTTTGTGTACTTGAAATTGCAATGAGATTCATTGGTGAAACGCAGCTACTGACTATTCCATCTATCCAGCCACCTATGTCATTGGCTTAAATAGCTCATCAGAAGAGCTTAGTCTCAGGAAAACAGAAAAACAAATACATCTATAGACTATCTTTGTGAACCAGAAACTCCCTCCAAGGTCAGGGCAGGGACAGTGAGTGCCTCAGGCCGCAAGGGGTCAGGGAGAGGAGAGCTAGATCCTCCGGCCGTGGGGGATAGGGGTAGGCACAAAAAATGCCCCTCCAAAAGTGGCCAAACTTTTATTCCCGTGCATGCTCCTGCCTCCTACTATTCCTTTTCTACTACTGATATGAACTCTGACCTAAGCACTGGAGATTAAATTCAGTCTGCATGCTTATCCAATGTTTATCACTATGTCTCCTCTGAAAATAGTTAGCTTTCCCAAATATCTGGATGATATATTTTGTTTAGTGATGTGGCTGAAGTGAGTGATGGCCTCATTAGCACTAGTTCTCTGGTCCCACAGATGAATGGACTGTCTTTTTTCTATTAAATCATCTATCTACTATACTTAAATATAGCTCTGTTCACTAAAGGCTTGATTGACTTTGTAAAATAAAGACAAAAGTTGTCATTTTCTGCATTCTTCGCTCTGGCTGCAGTGTTCGCGGTACAGATGATCTTTCTATGTTTCTATGTTTCCTGAACATAACTCTCAGATTTTCCACATCCTTAAAGCACGTTTTGCTTTTATTTCAAATGAAATGTCTAAACTTGTTAATCATTTTAGACTAGCAACCAAAACATGCATCAGTCTCAGTGACTTTAAATCATGACAGTTATATGGAGGTAATATTTTAAAGTAATGGCACATCAATTACTTGTTGAATCACAGTGAATAGATGCGTACATGATTATTATCTTTGTCACCCACAACAGGATTAACATTATAGAATGTTTTCATTTACTGAGGACAAAATTCCATCTTAACTCTCCCAAGATGCACAGGGGCAAGGGAGGGGAGAGGAGTGGAATGGAGCCTGAGTGGCACAGCCGAAAGTCCATGAACCATCCTGACAGCAGAGGGCAGGATAACATAAGATAGCCCAGCAGCACACCATACTGCTGCTGCAAAATGGAGCCATCTGAAATCCACTTGAGCCCTGTGGCCAAATGCAGCATATGCATGCTTCCATTGGGGGCCTGACCATACCTCAAGGTAGAGAGCCATGCCCTTTGGGACTGTAGTAAGAAGTGAGAGCTTAAGGCCTGTAAAACAGGCTAAGGCCTAAATGGAAAAAGCCGAGTGAACAGAAGTATAAGGGGTTACTCAAGTTAACTGAAATTGGCACAGGAAAGTGCTGATACTGCAAGATTGCCAAAATATTACTAAAATATGTAACAGGTATAGGAGGTACCAAGATACTAACTCTCTAAAATGACACTTTTATGGATAGAAATGACAAAATGTGATACATGGAGTTATTTTGCCCAAATCAGCCAGTTAACGGAAAAAGGTGGTATTAGACTACGTCAAGAGGGTGGCAACTACCTACGTCAAAGGGGGCAGAATGAAAGTCTATGTAACAATGTATAAAAGAGGGTGTCAGAGGGAATACCGGCATCCAGTCTAGGGGATAACGGAAAGTCCCGCTGTTGTGCCGTGGCCATTGTAACGCCGCCTATATGAAACTGACCCAGAGATACTCTGTAAGTCATTTCTCATTGTGCCGCACGCAATAAACCTGGCCTGGGTGCCTTCGTTGCTCAGCTAATCTGTGGTCATGTCGAGTCATTCGATCGTGAACGCCGTCTCGGTTACCTGCGCAGAGCTGGGACAGCATCTGCACAGGGACACACGCACGCAGCCTACACTGATAAACATTGGTGACCAACACACCGATTACCACAGGGACTATTGGAAGCCATCAAGCTTGTTGTCTAACTCCCCTTACTGCTACACAATTGGCTCCCTCTATCACCTTAGCATGCGACCCCAACTCAAGCATGAAATGGTTTCCATCTGGGGCCTTTGGGCACTTCTGTAATACAAATAATAGGACAATTTCCCATTTTCCAGGACTACATGTTCATGCTGGGGAAGGACCTGTTCAGTTTGGAAATGCTCTGGGAGTCTGCGAGAGTGCAGGTTTATATGCTGCATTATAATCCAGTATGTTATTACCAGTCTATATATATATATAATATAATATATAATATATATATATAATATAATCCAGTATGTTATTACCTACTGAATCAGTGTTAAGTGACAGTTCGGATGATGGCATTAATGAAAATACCATTCAAGCAAGCCTCACTCAATTATACTGCACTACTGAATGCTGTCTCTGTATCAGATGATGATTGGCCAATGCAAGGTCGCTTGGTGGAAGGCACTTAGTTATACACTGCAGGGACGGGGTGTATGACAGACAGATGGAAATAGTTCTTACAGCAATAATTTGTGTAATGGCATTATGCAAGAAGACCACTTTAACTGCCCAGTGTAACCCACAGAATTGTTATTCTCTTTTTTATTGTAATGTACTATGTTCAAAATCTAAATAGATATAAGTGACACAATTGCATATACAGTTGCAAACAACAGTACAGCGATTCTATTAATGTTATTTTTTGAAAATATCTCACATATCCCTGGTCTGCTTTGATTGCACCAGCCACCATTTTGGCCCTGCAGCAACCCATAATACAGTCTGTGCAAATGTGACAAAGCCACATTTGGTCCTCCCATTCCTGGGCTGCACAGAATTTGCCCCTATGATTCCAATCTTGAAAAGGGATACAATTGGGAAGATCCTTACAGACGCTCAGGGTACATCTATAGTGGAGCTGGTGTCATTTCCCACTTGTGTAGACATACCTGCCACAGTTCTGGTCAAGCCAGTACTAAAAAAATGGAAGTATAGCTGTGGTGGTGGGAGGGGCTAGTCACCCTGAGTACGATCCCATCTGAGACCCAAAGTACAGACTCAGACAGCTAGCCCCTCACTCCACTCATGCTGCCCCAGCTACACTTCTCTTTTGAACATGCTAGCGCTATCATGGCTAGCACAGGTAGGCCCACCAGACCTGGAAATTATAGGACATACCCTTACAGTCCCATTATCTTCAATGCAAGATTGAAGTTTAAATACCTTACCCAAGGCCACAGAGGGAATTATTGTAGTATGCAGAGCAATGTGGGAGCCAGATTGTTCATTTCAGAGGAAGCGTCATAATTTCTGCAAACCAAAATTCTGAGTAATTCATTTGGGGTCAATAGAAATGTTTCATTTTGACAAAACCGAAACATTGTGTTCTCATTTTGACTATTATAATATACAATTTGTAAAACTGAAACAAAGTAATTTCAAAATGGAAAATTGAAATGTTCCACACCAAAAAGTTTGAAAAGGAAGATTTCAACCTCATCAGAACACTTCTCTGCCCCACTTTTCTTTCTAAACAAATTTTCATGGAAGTCAGCTAGTTTCCACAAAACGTTTTGCTTTTGATGAATCAGCATTTTCCAACAGAAAACCATGAGGTCAGAACATTTCTAACCGGCTCTAGTATTATTAATTATTATTATTATTTGTATGGTACTGTGGTAGCACCTAGGAGCCCCAGTCATGGACCAGGACTCCATTGTGCAAACTAATGTTCAAAGAACAAAAAGATTGTGCTTGCCCTCCAAGAATTTACAACTTAAGTATGAGACAAGAGGCAACAGCTGGATACAGACAGAAACAGGGAGCACAAGGAGACAGTATCAGTCAGCATGGTAGGCAGTAGTCTCAGCACATCAAGTTGTTGTCAAGTTGTTAGAGTGTAAGAGCTAAGATTAGAAGACAGACATTCTGATGGCCCATTCTATGCACAGACTACTAGACCATGCCTCTCATTCAGTGGACTAGCAATGAGCCTTTGCTGTTTTTGAAGAACTTTAACTCCCTCTCCTCTCCCCCGCCCCCCGCCGCCCAGATTAAGATTATAAAAAGATGTAAATATAAGGAACAAAACCCAGCAAACCAGTACCTTTCCCTCATGATTTCCTGTGCTGTTGCTCTTTTCCTTATCTTAGTGTACAGAATCTGTCAATATGCTATTAGTGGACATAATCCTTAAAGAGAACTCCATGTATGTTTATATATTTCTTATTGATTAAACCAGAAGATGACTTTCTAGATCAGAAGCAAGTCTTCTATTACTAGAGCTCTAAGACTGTCAGCTCAACAATCTGAATACTTCAATAAATTACTTTTCCTAGTGCTTCTGTCCATAAAATGAGATTCCTTCAGCAGATGTTATTTTACAGCTGCACAAACAAGATACCACAGCGGTAACAGAACAATCGCTTTTTTCTTCATACCGCAATTCTTCATTTATAGTATCAAAGAAAGGGCTACAAAACTCTGGCAGCCTTTGTATGCATTTAAAATAAATCTTACTTCAAGGAAAGGTTTTCAAGTTCACATCAAATCTCTAAGTTACATTGTGGAAAGAAGAAAAACAAGCCATAGCAAACTTTCATACTTCTTCTATTATTGGATCACAACAAAGAAAAATACAATTCTGCTGATGTAAAGTATGTATGTTCTGCAGCTGACATGAGGGGGACACAGGAATATAAAGGCAACAAGCTCAGACCAAATGACACCCCAGGCGAGAAGCGTTTTTGATGTCCTCCCCATCCATTTGTTAAACTTTTGAATATCTTATTTTTTATTGCATTTGTAGCCCGTTGATGCACAGTTTGCATGTATGATTAACCCTGTCATATAAAATGATAAATTTGTATGCTAGCATCTGTAAATCTGTATTTATTCATGCCATATATAAGCAAATAAAAATCATTTACCCTAAGCTTATAGAAAGTCTGGAATATTCCATGAGCTTCTACAAAGGTCCAGAACATTCTAGGAGGTTAGTGAAAAATGAATCCCCATTTGGAATACCTGAAACATTTTACTTCAAACATTCTGTTTTCCCATTTGTCACTAACAACAAAAACAGCACCTCAAGCCCAGTGACCCAGGCAGTTGTCTGCCCCTAAATCCGGCCCTGCCAACACTGTCCACAAGCCCAGAAAATCTATAGAGAAACTGCAACACACTGAGACACATATTTTAATTGATTTTCTTGTAAAATGCAAAGACAGTAGGTAATTTTCATAAAAACACCTTCCAAGGAGAATGCTCCTTTACTCCTCTCTGCACAACTCAGAAGCCTCCTAGACCTGACCTAGTCTCTTCACAGTTTAAGAAGCACATTACTTTTTCTGTAATTCACTATCCATATAACAAGGCATTGTAAAGAGGAATTGAAACATAAGGTTAAAAATCTTCATGTTTTTACCAGTGAAATCGCAAAAAAAAAAAAAAAAAAAAAAAATCAGAGCTCTCCGAAAGAGAGGCTATAAACAATAAAGACCTCTGATACAGAGACAGCCACACTCAAATCACATGGTGTTTGGGTTACAGATACTTAACAACTCTCAGGCTATGTACACACTGATGGCGGCAAATTCGATCCAGAAGTCGATTCAATTAAACCACCTCCTCAAAAGGCGCAGTGCAGTCGAGATGGCACACTAAAGAGAAGTTACGAAGTTGGTGGGAGTTACGCAAGCTACTCTGCATAGCTTGTGTAACTCCTGTCGACTGCTGCTGAATTTCCGGGTAGGAAAGGCCAAAGAGTGGATGACTCTGGAGACAAACAACTTTCTCCCTATTAAAAGTTATCTTCACTGTGAGGGTTTTGTGAGGCTGGCTGGAAGGGGAGCTTGTACTGCTGCTACCCATGCTGTACCTATTTTGTGTATAAACACAGAACTTTGTCCCCAGGCTTCTGAACTTTTTACAAGCTAAATTCACTTAGAAAAGTGAGTTATTTTTATAGCTAGTTCACATGAAGCTGAATATCAGGTAATGACTCCATTACAACCAAATCAAAGGTACAATAAAATAATATGCCAAACTAACAGCCAGAGTATTATAAGTCATCATCATACATAATGGTATAGTAATATACTTATGTAATACAAATATATATAATATCGTATATGGTCACTAGAGAAGTGTTTTTTTAAAGCTGGTTTACTAGAGAAAACTCTGAATTTTAAACAGGTAATTTGCCCTGAGGCAGAGGATAAAAAGTGACACACATCAGATGCAATTTCTTATTAAGATCAAAGTTTAGAATTACATTTTCTCTGGAGAGGTGCCCTATAGGTAACTCATAACTATTACCATTTTACAAGTATTTTGACTCCTCATTTAGCTACAAAGCATCATACAGTACATTTTAAAAACACACTTATCCAGACTGAGCTATCATCATTGCTCCTTCCCCAACATATTATACAAATGTATGTTACAAACTTTGTTCACACTGCATCCCTTGAGTGAATCATTTATAAAATTTAGGAGAAGGAAGATTTATTTGAATCCATGTATAGATTATATTGAAGGGTTGGCTATTACTAGATTAAATTATGTAATAAAACCCCATCCTTCAATCTTTACTCACAAAAGTAGCTTTAACTCATTTCATTCTACTTGCATGATGAAGGTTGCAGGACTGGGTATTATGACCCCAAACCTGAAAATGCTTGTGCATGTGCTTAATTTTACATATGTGAACTCAGTGACAATATCCATGCACAGAGTTAAACACATGCAAGATCAAGGCTTACATTTGTTGGAAGGATTGCTATGTAGCAAAGGTGTAACATGTAAGTCTGACTTCTACATTCAAGTTGTGTATTTTGGTTTTTTCCTTTTTTTAAAAATAGTTTTTGCACTTCGTATGAGCTTAAATGTTAATGAATACTTATTTGCAGTGTTGTTGTAGCTGTGTTGGTCCCAGAATTTGGAAGAGACAAGGAGGGCGAGGTAATATCTTTTATTGGACCAACTTCTGTTGGTGAAAGAGACCAGCTTTCGAGCTACACAGAGGTCTTCTTCAGGACCTGAAGTTAGTTCAATAAAAGATATTACCTCACTCATCTTGTATCTCTCAGTTAATACTTGGACAGTGAACATATTTAAGAGTTCAGTATTTTGAGTTTGGGACAAGAACCCAATCCTTCAAACCCTATTTGTGTAAAAATTCTTTACACACGTGAGCAGTTCATTGGGTCTGAAGTTAGGTACTCAGAAACTGAGACCCAAATTCGGAGGCTGTTTTTGAAAACTTTAGCTTACGTCATCAATCTTGTTGTGTCCGTGACTTCAAAGAATATATATTCATTTTATTCAGTCCACTTTACCAGAGCGGCACATGAACACATTCGTATATTTTGATAGATGCAAAAACCTTTGCATCTCTGCTACTATCAAAAAACTCAAAGTTATCAATTGCCTTCATCCATAATACATACATTGGTAATTGTAGGGAATTTGCAAGGAAAGAAATCTAACACTATGATGGCACTTAAAAAAGAATTAGTCTTTCTCTAGGTGCATGAAATGTGTATCTGGAATTTTAATTCCTGTCACAATATTTACCTGGTACCAAACAGCTGATCTAAACTTCTTTAAAGGAAAAATTACCTTAAGTCAGACTTAAGAAAAAATTATCTTTTTCATGGCACAGTGTGTTACCTGAAGATGCATTTTGTTTTTCTCATTTTACAAAGCTTTCCAGCATGTGGTGTTTATCAACCCAATTATTCCAAAGCAGCCTACAGTAAATCTGCAAAAACAAGCTCTGAATAGTGAACGAGCTAAAATCAGTGGATCTGAACATTTTTTTAAACCAAAACCTCAAAAGCTTAAATTAAATCAACTTCTTACTACTCAAATTCCTTCAAACTCTGAGTCTCTCTTTTTCTCTTTTTAATGGTACTGGGCCACCAGCCCAGTCAATTGATTCAATACCTGACTTTTTTTATATATATTTTCAGAAATCTCATTTTATTACTGGTTGCATTTCAGGTGCTTAAATGTTTCAAGTGCTTTTTACTTGCCTTTTACTATAACTGCATATAGCCCAATTGATTTATATTAAAACAACTTCATATCCTAATTCCTGTCACTGGGAGTTGCCTGACTTCCCTCTCATTGGTGTAATGAGCTACTCCTGATTTATATGGTATACCGTCTTATTTACATGGGGAAGCCTGCCTGGCTTAAACTTAAAACTTAAACTGATTTAATTAAAACAGTGCAAATTCCTCTGTGGCCTATTATGATAAACTGTCCAGACAAATAGTGGAAAAAGAATCCTTTCTTGATTACACTGCTTACCAAGTCTTAAATGTTTTCCAATTTTGGCTTAGATAAATAGATAGCCTAGGAGTAATATATCATACTCTAGCTTACTATAAAGAATACTAGAATGCCAAAACCATGTTATTTAGTTATCTAGTGCTCTATTAAGGACTAGTATTTTGCATTTCAATGGCCACAACTTTTTGTAGCATAAAGCTAAAGGAGTGAGCAGAGGGAAAGTTCAACTGGAGGCATTTCTGATTCCATTCTCATATTACAGAGGTCCGATGCTGCAGTTCTGCTGTGCGAAGGAAGCAAAGGCACAGCACTCAGCTCTGTGGCAGCTGCTTATACATCAGCATGCAAGGGTTTGGTGGGAATAGGGTGAAACTCGGATCCTTCCTTCCCATGGGGAAGATGTACAAGGATCCCTGGCATTATTGCAGACCCAGGGCTGCAAAAGCAGCTCCACGGTGTGCAGTGAGAGGATTCATTTCCCTCTTTTCTAGAGCTCTGCAGAGGATGGAAGATCAGTTTTGCAAACGATTTTGAGAATTCAAAATTTAGCTTCATTCCAAATAGCAATAAAAAGCAAACATTTCTAAATTCTCCATGAAAGAGAATGGGGGAGGAGGGTAGGGAGAGAATTGTTTCAGGTCAATCAAAATGTTTTGTTTCAATTCTGACCTTTTTTTTAATTTTGTATGAGATTGTATACTAGAACCAATTTCAAAATGAAAAGTCATTTAAAGATAAAAATCAAAATGTTTTGCTCCAACAATGTAAAAATGGGACATTTTATCACAAGCTTTCCCCCTTCTTTTATTCTGAAATGAAATTCTAGCAAAACTGATCCAATTTTATATTGATTTTGACAGAACTGCGTATTCCAATGGAATAAGGTTCCCTCAAAGTTCTCCAACCAACTTTACTTTTTTTCACCCACCCACTTCTCTCCTGCACCCAGCCCCGGCTCTGTGCATCTGATTTGCCTGTTTATGCTCACGGACAAACATGGACTCCCCATCTCTCAGGTACAGCATTGAAAACATACCCCACAATGTCAATGTGAAACCTGGCATGATTGTTCAATTTTCTCTATTTAAAATCACTTAAAAATAATTGTGCTCATAGGCTTTGTGCATGATAAAAACCAGTGTTTGTTTTGATGTTTTTCCTTTCAAAAATATGGAACAGTGTGTCCATTAACACTTACCATTCCTGAAACAACAATAGATGTTAATCCAATGTATAAAAAAAGCAGGGCACTATTCAGCCAACTATAAGGAGCAGCCTAAATAAGCAAATGAATAAAGGCCAGACAGAGTCTGACCCTTACGTGGATTAGCAGTGGGCATATGGAGTCATGCTCCACCACTTTCAATGTTCTTGGGCCAGTCATAGCCCTTTGCTTAGTCTCTGTTTCTCGTGCATGCACCCAGGTTTGCACAAATTCCTGAACAGATTGGCAGGAATGGAGATGTTCTACTAACCCTTCTGCACTGGTCAGGCACTAGGATGAGCAGGATGTGGCAGATGGCATACACCTGTACCTCCTGGAGGCCCAATCCCACCCTCAGCACCACAGAACAAGCCTCCAGTCTTGTACAGTGTATAGAATTTGTCTTGCCATGTATGTAAGTAAATGAACAGTGATTCTGTCTTTGGAGAAAAGCAAGAGGCCCCCCAACAGTTTATATACAAACACACTTTGATTCTGATCAATCGGAGTTCATATCACTGCTTCTGATTAATAGGTGATTTTTCCCCTGCTCTCCTCATGTAGTCTTTTCACTCACAGATTTAATTTAGATTAGCAAAACAAAATAGGACTGAGAGTTAGCCAGATTTCAGACATCATCTAACAAATAGGGTGTCTTGTTCATATTCATTTAGTATGAGTCAAGAAGAATTTCCCTTACACTGAATTTTAAGGAGAGGGAATACATAAGATACAGCCAATTCTAACTTATGGAGTGCAGTGTAATTTTTATGTTATACAGAACACCAAGTATGTTTGGTAACTCTTCCTTGGTAAAACTTCCTGTAATCCTCACTGGCTAGGGTGTGTTATAAGTCCCCCTCTGTGCCTCAGCCATGCAGAATAGGAGTCTGTTACAGCCCCAGCCTGGACTATAGCAGCTATGGAGGACCCTACTTCGCTCCCTGGTATGTGGACCAAGGCACACACTTCCATATGCAAAATACTCACTTATGCCAGAGGTCAGTGGGTGGTTCAACCTGACAACTTCTAAGATGTAGTTATTTATTTTAAATATAAACACAACCAACATGATGAAAATTTGGAAGTCGCATAATATAAACAAACAAAGGGTACTGCACTGATTGTATTGGCCTGTGGGAACAAAATAGTGGAAAGAGACTTGGCAAGAGGAAGTGCCTCGCAATTCAAGGATCCTGTTGCATAAATTAGCTATAGGGACATGAAGCACTGGTAACATTATTTTTCCTCTTCCATTTAAAACAGTCCATTGAAAGAGTTATTCTGATCAGTAAGAGTCCCTGAAGCCATGCTTACATTCAAAATAGTGTTATTTTTTCCACTCACATCATGTAATCCTTTCCCTCACAGATTCAATTTAGATTAGGAAGAACAAAAGATACTGAATATTTGCCAGTTGGTTCAATTAAGGCCTGTAATAAGTCTGTTTTATTGTTCATCCTCATGTGGTTTTCAAGAAGGGGGGGAACAATGTGTAACAATTTATTCTGTGAAATTTGCCTCTCTTTTTCTCCCACCCTTCTCATTTGTAGTCTATCCTGTCACCTTCCTTCAGGGGTGCAGAGGGCTCTCTGGCAATGGAATTGGTGTGGGTCCAGTGCTCACGTGGAGGGAAGAGGATTTGGGAAGAGGAAGACCATGAGAGAAGTGCACATGGGCTGCATCACGGAGACTTCATCCATGTGCTAGGATATTAATCATGGAGCAGGAGTGGGTTGGGAAAGGGGCAGGGCCAGAACATGGATCCTTTGTCCCTCCCTCCTGCCACCCATTTCCACAAAGGGAAGGGATGGTCAGTCTATTCATGCTAATTTTTTCCTCCCATTTTGCAGTATAGAGGTGAGGCTCCACCTCCTTCCCTCACAGAGAATACTAAGGCTCTACCCTGCAAAGCACTGTGCACACTGACCCCAGTCCAGCAACCCACTGGAAGCGTGTGCATAGTCCTATTGAAATCAATGAGACTGCTCAAGTGCTTAAAGTTAAGCAGATATTTAAATCCTGGAGAGGGGAAAGAGTGCTCAGAACCTTGCAGGCTCAAGCCCCTAATGTACACACAGAAACTTATCCCTTAAGATATGTTTCTCAGAGTCCATGAATATGCTTATGAGGATAGACAGAAAACCTGAAACCATGTGAACTTTGCCTAGTTTTTGGTTATCATATTACAGAATCAGAGCCCAGAATAGATGAGTGAAAACTCTCTCTAAATCTCCCAAAAGGAGCTTTGGAGAACACCTTGGCCTGCATGAAAATCATGCAAAATCCATGGGTGAAATTCTGGCTCCACTGAAGTCAAGGGCAAAATTCCCATCGACTCCATCGGGCCCGGATTTCACTCCAAGTACCTCATGTGATTTTGACACAAAGCCAGGCAAAGCTTTTTTTGATTGAAACTGAAATGTTGCTTTTGCTTTGAAATGTTGAGTTCATTCTGAGTCCAAAGGGAAACTGTTGCTGAATGGAAAGAGGAGCTATGCCATTTAGTATGTAAGGAAACTGTCCTTTAGCTAAAGGAGTAGGCACCTGTGCTTTCAGAGCAGGAGGTTCTGGAGTGGGAGTTTTATTCACACTGTCATTCCAAGTGGCCGGTGTGGATGAAAACCATGAAATCCTAGGTGGCCATAGATTTGTTACCATATGCTAATTTAAATACTAATACGTACCCAGAATCCTTTTCTTCCTGACAGATATTTCCAAGGACATATAGGGATTGCCTTAAATGGCAGCTTGGGACCAGATATTGCAATACTCTGAACAACTCATGACAAGTATTAAGAAGCTTCAATTCTTACTCCCTGGGTGCTCAGCCTCTTGTAGGACTGGCCCTTCTCTTGCTTTCAATGAAATCAATGAGCATTTCACCATTGACTTCAACAGAGCAACTCCTTAATTTGCATTTGTTTCAAGTTGGCAGAAGCAGATGCAAAGGAGTTAGGGTGAGATACCCATCTTTTTAGCATTTAGATAGTGGGGTGGAAAAGGAAAATCTTTGTGATTGTGAGAAACACAAGAACAAGCAATACAGTTATAATTAATTGAAAGTATTCTAGACATAGAATAATAAATCTGATAGCAAAGAATAAAAAGAAAATGCTGTATCTGCCAAATACTGAAACCTACGGACCCGACAGATTTGCCAGGGTTTTTGCATTAAAAAAAATCTATAAAACCCAGCATATCCTGGTAATAAGCTTTACAGTGCAAAAAAGCACAAAGAGAATAATAAGGATTTAAACTTCCAATGGGAAGGAAATAAAATCCGAACTTAGACAAAACTTTTAATGAAAATGGTCATATACATATCAAATGCTGATACACTATCAAAAAGAACTATTGAAGCAAGGAAAATGTGAAATTCTAGAGACACAAAGGTGAGTTTCTAAATAAAGAGAAGGAGATGGAATTAGAAAAATGTAAATACATGGTGTTTATTAATTATTCAGATCTTTATAAATGGCAATGTTGAAGACAAAGAGGGATAGAGGACAGGGCAATTGTCTATAGTTCATTCCTAGGGCCATGCAATTAGAACATCAATGTCTAGTGAGAGAGAGCTAAGGGAATTAGGAAATATTAGCTGCAAAAATTATTAAAACCATGTAAGAGCACCAGATAAGAATCTGTGGTTTTAAGTTGTGTGCCATAAGGGAAAAGAGTAGGAACTATGTGGGGAATTAAGGTTCTTTATACAAAATGGGGTAAGACCATGAAAAAGGGGAGAAACAGAAGAAGAAGAGACTATAAAATATTTTAGGAAATATATGAGGAAAATGTGCAAAAAGCTTAAACCCACAGCAGTTTGCTAAAATCTCTTAAATGGAATTAGGATAACTAATTTAGCAACACTGGATACCTCACACCTGACATGACCTCCGTCACATAAGGAATTAATTTAATTTCTGTGAATTTTTACTCTGATAATCTACGATAGAAATATCAAAATTCAATTTTTCCCTGTAATTGACAGTTGATGATCAATGTGCGAACTAAAATAACAAACTGCTGCTCAAAATAGCACTTAAATGGTTAAAATCCAGTATGGAAAACCTTTGATGACATCTAATTGAAAGGTCAATGTTGAAAACTGCCTGAATTCAGTGGTCCATAAAGATAAATGTATCCAATTTCAAGTTAAATGAGAACACAGAAATTAATTCTGTCAGTTGTCCCATTATAAATCCCACATAATGGTAATTCATAAATATACACACTGATACACATACACACAAACACACGCACGAAAAAGGTAAACCATTACAGAGTTCTTGAAAATAAAAGAAAGTTTTATATAAATTTGGCAGAGCTAGACCTTCCAACTAACTTAGAATTATCCAGTTGTGCAATAGTTAGCCTGTATAATTGCATGATCTTATCATCATCATTCTAATAGTCCCCTTATGCTTCATAAAGAATAGGGTATAGTGTAGAATAAAGGGTTTGGAATAAACTCATGTCAATGAGTTTGTGGTGGCTGAATAACTTGTGAATGGCAAACCAGCAAGTGAGTTATGAAGGTGATCACATAAGAATTGATAGTTGACTAACAAATGCGTATCTCCTGCTAGCACAGATTTGTTAGCATGATAAATGTGATAATTCCACATGTTAGCAGGTTAAAGACATTTAAATCCTTCACAAAATAACACTAACAAAAATACTCTCAGCAGGAATAATTATATAATCAGAATGGGCTGCTTAACTGTACATTTAAATTTGAAAAATCAAGGTCTCACAGTGGAAGTTTTGCAAACAACGGGGAATTGCACTCAGCAAGCTGCCTTTGAGAAAAATGATGATGTTCATCATGAATTGAACATAATAAGCCTTTTGTACCATACAGAATTTCTGGCTTCTCCTAGGCAAGAGCTGTTCTAAAAAAATAATTTAAGCCTTAATGTTTTCGTGTTAATTCAAAGTGTGCACCAATAACTTTCTGGAATTGAATTAAAATAACACTTTATAATCTAAGCACTGACATAGAAGGAAAAGGTAATTCTTGCATACTGATGAGACTTTTTTGCTGTTACTGAACTTCAAGTAACATAAGTGGTATTGCAAATTTCAATCGAAATCTTAAAAATCTTTTTCAGGTAAATCATTCAGTACGTTAATAAACTATGTAATACCAGCAAGTGTGTAAATCTGCCTATCTAAGCTACTTAGATCATCCCCCATCACGCTAGCCTCTGAGGGCCATAGAATGTATTTATCAGCACAACATCCTGTGAGGTAGGGAAGTTCTACTATGCTCATTTTACATATGAGGAAGTGAGGCACAAAGAGAGACTAAGGCTATGATTTCAGTGAGAGTCACGCCCCAGCTGCTTTTGAAAATCCCACTTGGTGCCTATCAGCGTCTTTAAGCACATAAATATAATTAAAAACCAAAAGTGACTTTGCAAGGTCAGGTAAAATGTCTATGACAGCAGAGAATTAAACCCTGATTTCTTGATTCGCAGGCTAGCATCCTAACCCCTGGACCATCCCTGTAAATTAACATGTAACTACAATGTTACATTTTGGCCAAAACAGCCATTGATCTGGGGCTGATCAAGAGCTGAAAACAAGTCTCTACAATTCAAGATAAAAAGCCAAGCCTTCTGACTGAGAGTTGTAACAAACCCATATGTCTTGTGGATTGGGCATAGAGGGGATAGGTAACATATGCTGAGCAGTGAGTTGTAACAAAACAAAAGTTTTATACAATCTTGCATAAAAAAACCTTTAAAGGAAATATTTTTATTAATATGGTCAATGCTAGTTTAACTTTAAATTACTGACTAAACGGTCTGTGAAGTTATATGTACATAGTTAAAAGCTGCTTATGCAAGGAAGAAAGAAGTAACAGAAATACAAACAGCTCTGGTAAATATCAAGGCTACCATTGGATAGATTCTGGGTTTTCATAGCTCTTTGTTATTATTGAGCAAGTAGTGAGAAAAAGCTATTTACAAACATTTAGGCAAATGAGAACTAAATTCAAATTTGCCATATCTGCAGTCTTTTGTATTTGCTTTTCATGCATATTTGCTCGGTGAATTGTTTGCAATGAACAGCTGAACCTGGTGTAGTATTTGGTATACCCAGCGAGATGGATTATGAGAGTAAGTGTCTGGGCAGTTCAATAAAAGCAGCAGTGGGCAGACCTATTCTGACATTTGAAAATTTTGGTAAGATGTAATGTAAGTGTACTGTTCAAGGGACTGATGCTGTTCCTATTCAAAACAGTGGCAAAACTCCAATCAGTGGCAGTGATCAAAAGTAGCCACCTCAATGTGGTATTTCCTCTATTGCTCGTCATCTTGGCCCCACTATATAGTCACTGTCACTAAGCTGCTACGCACTACACCGATTGATTGCCTCAAGGTAGCCTGAGAGATCTCCATGGAAGTAGTAATGGTAAGTTTATCCTTGCCATGAAAGAGCCAGTGCTTGCTGTTGAATGAATCTCTTTTCGCCATGCAAAGAAGTGGGAAGAAGTGATTTACTCTCCAAATAGGAGAGCCAATATGGTGGTGGATGTAGTGGATTCTTCAGGCAGTGTTACTCCATGGAAAATCCTCTTGATAACCTGAGGAACCCCGTGAGGAATGAAAGCTATAGGCAGTTACAGGGAGGTTAACTAAAGACTCAAATCTGTGGTTCACCTCAGACATCTGTTACTTCCTGGAACTCCAAATGCCATCACTCTGGTGAACATAAACAGTCTCTTCCATTGATCTAGTCACTTGGCTGTCTGGCTGTGCCTTTTCTTCAATTTTTAAAGGGATTGCATGGTGGGCCAAACCCCACTCGTGGTCCAACCTATTTTTGTAATGCCACTGCTGACTTTCTTTGACAAAGGCTCCCACCGGATGGGGCTACCTCCACGTCTTCAAATCCTCTACAGACCCAATGACAGCAAAGCCAATCCTAATATTGTCATTTCAAGGGAAGGCTTCCAGCACAGTTCAGGTCCAACATTAGCCAGCCCTCAAAGGCCACAAGCCTGATCAAAGCAATGGTCCTAGGAACAAGGTTACTGAAGCAGCAGTCCATTTCCCCATTACCTTTCTTTTCTAACTTCTGTTACACAAACCTAATTGGAAGTGGCCTGGCAGTTCTAAGTTCAGACAGATCCTTTGCCACGTTCTATTAAATGGTCTCTTGCTGGCAGCCATAAAGCTTCACTGTCATTTTTCTTTTTGCAAATTAATTCTTCGCTCAATTTTCCTATGACCATCTTTTTTCTTCACCCATTTTATAACAGCTGAATGCCTTTCTGCAGCACATAATATAGCAACATGTGGGCAGCAAAGTTGGAGGCTGTACATGCTAACTAACCTGACATGACACACCTTTGCTAATATTTTCCAGATCTCCTTCTGTACACAATGTGTTTGCCATACTCACTCTTAAATCCCTTTGTAATTAGTAGTTCCATACCATTTAGGGCTTGTTACTATTATTATTACTTATTGTTTGTGTTACTATAGCACCTAGCCATTGTCACAGAACAGTAGAATTGTTAAAATATAGATAAACTGCCAGGTGACAGTAGCATGCAGCTGATATATTACTTATTTCAAAGCCCTGTTTCAGTGTGATTTACAGGGGTTATCATTAGGCGGACACCCATCGTTAAGGATTTGTTGGTATCAGTTTGTTCAATCCATCCCTTTTGTTCAGCTCCCACAACAGCTAACTATTCCACCCCACCTCTCCCTCCTTTATCCAGGGCCACCTGCTGATTCTATCTGATACTACTTTGTTTGCCTCTCACTAGATCACGGCAACATCATGCACAAAGCTGATGCAGATTCTTAATGAAAAATCCTGTATGTGTGGAGTCATCAGGAGCAAGTGAAATCTCATATCCACATCTTATGCTATTAGGGTCAAATTTCCAAAACCATCCTCTAAAAATTGTGCCTGCATATTTTGCATGTATAAAATGTGTCAATGCAAAACTCCGAATGTGCATAATCACGTAATACTAAAATATTAGATTTCAATGCACAAATGTGGCATTCGTGTGTGAAAATGGCTGACTTTAGAAACCTTGAGGGTGCTATTTTATTTTAGGCCAGTGTGAAACTGCATGAAAAATGTGGCCCTGCATTGTTGATATGTGATTAAAGGATGTCTGTCTAGTTCACTCAGAGAAGAAGTTTCATCACTTATGTTTCTCCAATTTACACCAGTTTAACATCAAAGTAACTCCAGAGACTTCAATGGAACGGGTCCTAATTTACACTAATTAAACTACTACTTGTTTAATTTATACTACCAATGCTTGCGCTACTTTTAATTATGGAAATAGGGTTTGGTGAAATTTCATCCAGCTGCATTAGATTTTTGCAATTGCTGGTTTTTGCTGCTATTTCTGAGCATTTTAAAAATATTCGCAGCTTTGTTGGAGAAAAATTACGTTACCTTTTGGTTCTAAATGGAAATTTCATAATTCTTAAGTGAGAGTTATCAAGTCTAATCAAATAAATAGATTTAATTACAGGTGTCATCATGTGGGATAGAATCCTTATTTCACACTGGGAGACATTTAAATCTGTTTTCATGGAATACATTACTTAGTGACTAAGTTTAAAAGTGTGCATGATATCATATGTGCTTTTGGTGATAAATTCAAAAGATCCAAACTCTGAGGAATGCTCATATCACAGAAAATAGCAACTATTCATTGCTTTGTGACTTTAAAATGAAAAAATAAACAAACAGTTATTGAGACCTTTACTGGAAACACTGGAAATAACCATTTTCACTGTTGGGTTAAAATTTAACACTCATCAGCAGAAGGTGATTTAAATCCATCCCATTTACATATGACTGGTGAACACATTATTCTCATTAGTTTTGCTGTAAGAAACATTTGCCACATTTGTAGAAGGAGGGAGACTGGCTAACTGGTGAAATCAGAAACCATGATAGGTTTTCTGTCTTCTCCCCTGCAAACACACCTTAAATTTCACTGCATCGCTTTATATGAATTTAAATGGCATCTAGAAATCTGATATAGGTTACTTCTACTTTATTGCTTCTATTCATGTTCAATTACTCAGAGTGACACATGCCATTGTACCTGCACCTAATTCTGATATATGTTGTTCTGGTGATGAGCAGGATTTTAAACAATGTTGACTAGCATCACTGACAAAGTAGTATGACTAATTAAGGATATATTGAGGAGCAGTAGGGCATAGTTGATATATAATATATACACCCACACACCCAAAGATCAAAAACCTACAAATGCATATCATGTGTATATTGATTCATACTTCGATTTTATTCTTCTCTCCTATCCTTCGTATGTTCATTGTCTTGTTAGATTGTATGGTGTTTGGGGCAGCAACAATACTTCATGTGTATCTATAGTTCCTAGTGCTACAAGGCCACATTTTTGGACCCTGATATAACAAAACATTTAAGCAATGAATAATTTTGAGCATGGGGGTAGCCTCATTGATAGTCATAATAAAAAAATATATAAATACCAGGCCATATCCTGCAAATTTCACTAAGGCAAAATTTCTATTTAAGTCAATGCTAGTTTTGCTTAAGTAACAACTGCAGAATTTGTCTGAGGCAGCTTTCCTCCAGGTGGAGAGGAATTCTCAAAGACCCTCATATGAGATATGCAATATAGTTAGATGGAACCCATTATAATAATGCTCTGTTTCACAAAACATGTCTATTTAGATTGTAAGCTCTTAGGAGCAGAGACTGTCTTTTACTACAGGTATGTACAGTGCCCAGCACAAGTGCAAACTCGGCTGGGAGCTCCAACTGCTATTGTAATAACAATAAAAACAACGAGATTCCTGTAGTACTTTAAAGACTAACAAATTTAATTTCTGCAGGCGTGAGCTTTCGTGGGTTGTAACTCACTTCGTCAGATGTAAGGAATAGAAATCAGATTGGGGGTATATATATATATATATATACACATCTAAGGTCAAGGAAGAACAATGGGGAAGTTAGGTATAAGCAAAGTCCATTCAGTTAGAGTAGTTGAGGCCTATTCACAACCATTGATTAGGAAGTGAGAATTTGTGAACAATGACAATTACTTGAGTTGTCCTCATCACTGAGTCTTCAATACAGAAAAACAAGGCTACCCCTCTGGAACTCTTCAATACTAGGCACTAGAAACACTTATGTGAAATGTTTTCAAAAGCTGCAAAATGCATAGTGTTCTGCAAGTCCCTGTTGTGCAAAGTCTCCCCACCCCCCAATCCAAAAACTGAAACGGAAAACTAGATTAAATAAAAATTAAAAAATGGGCATTTGTAAGTCTCACCTCCTAATTGGTGGCAACTATCCTTCATCTGTGACAGCAGTAGAATGAGAGAGACTATAAGAGACTATAGTATTAATTTAATAACCCAAAAAAGAGCTTTCCTACTAAATATTAAAGAAATGATTCAGTCTTTAACAGTACATTTAGTCTGTAAGTGATGGACCAGTTTTTCGGCAGGATGCAATTGTTAGCCAGATAAGATTTTTCCTCACTATAAAAGGGAAGAGAAATCATGTCACTATAGATCCAATACTGCCATGCTTACTCAGATGAAACTCTTCTGAGGTCACTGGGAACTTTGGCTGTGTAAAGACTGTAGGATTTTAACCTTTGAAATGGAGCAAATATCTGGTTTTTAAAATGTCCCTTTTTAAAGACAGGCATGGTTTCAAACAGGACACAACAGCTATATAGGGCATGAATTTTCTCCTACCCAGTACTAAAGTTCACTGTGCCTAAAAGCTTACAGTTGAGATGATTTGCCAAACTATTCTAAAACTTCCTTATTCACTGTCTTGTTTTATTTATTTCCTTCTCATTTCTCCCTTTAGTTTGCCTGGGAAAAGCTAGAGGCTATAAATCTATTTAATCTAAAGAGACTAAGGCAACATTTGTCATGAGACACGTCAAACATGGTAAAAGAGAATGCTGTCAATAAACGTAATGTGCTGTTCCAAATGAATGTGATGAATGGTGATGATGAGCAAAGAAAGTGAATGAAAACCAGATCACTTGGCTTTAACAGCTGGGGTATTTTAGGTGAGAAGAGGAGTGTCAGAAATGATTAACCTAAGGGGTAGAGAACATTTATAACCGGAGAATATTGTGACAGAGGAGGAATAATGTTTCATACATTACCAGGGTTATGTTAAAATTTCACACAAATGAAATCACTGTAATTTGTACATTAGTTAGATCCTAGAATGGGCTAATCACAATGCACTAGAGAAAGTTCCTCGTATGTATCTGAGAGCAGAATATGGCAGGCAAAAAAAAAAATGTTACACCCAGCAAAATGTATAGTATCTGATCGAGTATCAAATATTTGAATGGCACAAGCGCAGGTAAGTCTGTGGATGACTGCTGTAAAACTACCTTCTAAACCAAACCTCAGCCACCCCACCCCCTTTCGATCCTTTATCAAAAGTCTCAGGGAAGATAAGGTGGGGGAGGTAATATCTTTTTTTGGACCACCTTCTGGGAGGGGGGGGGGGGAGGGAGAGAAGCTTTCGTGCCACACACTGCTCTTGCCTCTGTCACCAGCAGAAGTTGGTCCAATAAAAGATATTACCTCCCCCACTTTGTCTCTCTAATATCCAGGCACCAATGCAGCTACAACTACACTGCAAGTCTCAGGGAAGTCAGATTCCCCCCATCTGTAGCCTGACAGAGATACTTACTGTTCAACACCCCCAGGGCAGCAGTAAAACCCCTGCATGTGGCAGATTCAGATATCCTTATTCACCATGAGTAGTACTTCACTCAGGGAGCAGTCCCCTTGACGTCAATAGGACTATTTGAGGAGTACAGTATGAGTGTATCAGAATTTGTCCCCTGGTGGCCAGTGGGGAATATGACAGGCTCAGGATCAGTTGGAGGCCTGAAATTTTTTAAACAAAATGAAATAGCCAAACAGACCTGCAGATGGGGGTGGGGGAAGAGTGGGGGAGGGATGGCAAAGGGGCAATTGCCCAGAGGCTCGGCGATTTTAAAAGGGCCTGGGCTCTGAAGAGGCTTTCTCTCCGGGAGGCTAGCTCCATGTCCAGCCTCTTCCACCCTTGGCCCTGCCTCCATTCCACCCCATGCCCCCCCACCAACTCACTGCTGCGTCCCTCTCTCCCTCCCGCGTTCGGCCCCCCCTCCTCTCTTCCACCCACCCCCTTCCCTGCATGGCTTCCCCGCCACCGTGTCCTTCCTCCCCTGCTCGCCCTCCCTTCCCTCCCGGCTGCTGGCACTAGGTGGATGAGGGCCATTGACCGTTGTGCCCTAGGAGCAGGCCTGGAGCCAAATGTTACTTATTGCTGGGGTAAAGCTATTGTAGTTGGTGAAGTTGCACCAGAATGGATTAGGCCCAATTCCTGGGAGTGAGGTCTCTTCCACTCCTGACAGCTTGATATTTCTTCTGGCTTCTTCTGCTCCTAAGTGACATTAGAGAGAACTTGCACAATATAATAATAAACACATTTCCTGTGGTTAGGGCTTATTCCTACAGTGTGCTGAGCACTCTGGTGGGACGGTGATCATCCTTAAGTCCCGCTGATTCAGTGGGAGTTGAAGGCACTCTGCACCTCTGAGGGGTGCTTGGAACCTTGCATTATCAATCCCATTTATATATATATAAACCTTTCCTCCCAGGATCTCAGATTGCTTTGCAAATATTGGCTGTCTATGATACACTCCTTTTCTTAAAGTTTCCCACCATTCCTGTCATGGCATTAATAATGGTGAAAGCCCTAGTATAAACTAACAACTGATATTTTAATCTGCATGCCAATCAATACCTGCAGTTTATTGGTTACCATGTTTATGAGGCTTGGAAGAGTTTGTTTTGTTTCCATGTGTACAAAAATTGCATTTCCTAATTATGATTGTGCATTCAAGAAATATAGTCTGATAATCCCACAGCCATGATTTCTCAGTTCCTTTGCCTACTAGTTTTCTATTTCTGTCAGAAAAAACAAACACAATAATATATTTGTATAGCTGTCTAAGTTTACTTGGGCACAAAAACACTCAGATGACTATGGATTCAGCTTGCGAGATGGATTTGCATTAAATTAATCTACAGATCATTTTACATCCTTTTTATATTCAAGTTCTGACTCAGTGATCATCTGTCATTCTTTTATATCTTAGTTTTGACTCAATCTTTTACTTTTCACAATCGAATTTTATAACCTTGAAAAACTTTAATGCTTTTTTCTTTGGCCTCTAACTACTTCCATTATGCTCAATATAATAACTTTTACTTGACTTAACACTAAATGAGAGAACAATTTAACAGCTTGCTCTCTTCAAACAGTTAGTTATAGATGATTAATCACAGCCCTATTAGGTTTGAAATGTCCCTGAGCTCACCAGTCAGTCCTTCCCAGGCATCTGTACTCAGAATGGACAAACTTTTTGGAAGAAAATAAGGACTGTCCAGAATCTCAGTCTGAATCTCAAACTCAGATTAAGATTGAACGCTTTACTTAGGTTTAGAGGTATATCATACCTTAGACAGGTCTCCTTTTCTTTGATGAAATTCCTCTTGAGAGCTCAGCAGACCCAAGAAGCTCTGTTTAGGATGTTAGGGCTAAATCCTACAAGTTGCTGAGCAGTTTGGCCCTGATCCAGTCTTGGAAACTGTTAATCAGTGCCAGGAATACACAGTCTTAATTATTGCATATAACAGTCTCCTCACCTAGGAAAGCCCTAGGAAGTGCAAGATATGACTAAATAGTTGAGTAGCCAGAGACTAGAAGACAGGATGCCAGACCGAAAGGCAGATAAGTAAAAAAATAATATCAGTTGGGTCATGATTCAGAGTCTCCATGTAGCATTTACTACTTCAAATTCAGACTCATGTATTAGAATATTTTAAATAATTTATCTCCTACTATATCTATGGATTGTTTTTGTTTGCAGGTCTAACTTTGTTTCATCTGATAATTGTTAAACACCATGGTTAGGAGTATTAATGTATTATGTCTATATTAATGGCACAGACGCTCATTCATCCTTCACTGCCCCCACTCAATTTCAGTTAATCCAATATTATTCTCCCCCTGACTTATCCCAAACCACTTCTCCTCCCTTCCCTCTACTACATTTGCATGGCAACAGTAACAAACTGCTGCATATGGCTGTGGGTGCTCTTTCATCACAAATTAATACAAAAATCAATCAAGACCTTTGTATTACTATAAGCTTTCTTTTCCACCCATGAGCAATTCTTTACATTCCCATTGCAGACTGAGGAGGTTATACAGACCTAGGAGGAGCATTAGTGCCTAGAAGCAAAACAAAACAGGACTGAGAGTTAGCCAGATTTCAGACATCATCTGAAGAGCACAATCTATGCATATTTAAAACCACAAAACAAGAGCTGAATATTTTAACTAAAAGAGCAACATGTTAATTTAAGACTGCCTTAGGGCAGCAATAATTTGCAGCCTAGCAATTTGTTACATGTTTGTTGTTTGCAGTAATACATGTTACCCATCTTCTAAGATTCCCTATTATAACACTGTACTGAATGAACTAAGCTTACTGAACTAAACATTAGCTCCCAACTGCATTAAACACTACATAATTCCTTTCTGCTAGCTCCAATTCATACAGATTTGTCTCTTTTCTTACAGAAAAAGCTTCCTTTGATCTTAACTCGCCTACCATTTACTTTCATTAAGGAATGAAAACTAAGGAATGAAAATGTTTTTAAACTACCACTTTCTATTGGTCCAAGAGAACTAGTTGGCTGATCTATCGTCTCCTGATTTAAAGAAGATGAGCAGAAGAAGTGTTGAAAATTGGGCTTGCATTCTTTGTTGATTTTTCATTTTTTTTAAAAAGGGCCTGAATGGTTTTTAAGGATTCTTTTTCTGCTTGTGGTTTTATTTACTGTTTGCTTAAAAATACTAAGCATGTCAAGTCTGATCTTCATTGGCTTTATCAAAGCACTGGTTTGGACACTCAGATGTGGATTAGGAGCTCTCTTACTCCTAAATTGATTGGACACTGGATTAACCTTCAAGGGGGAAAAAAGTCATAAGAATTGGCACTACATCACCCCTTGCTCCTCTTTCTATATCAATAATTAATGTGTTCTCCCTTGGCAGGAAAGTGAATAGTCTCTTCAGAAGTCACTCTAACAGTGGTGCTTCAAGATATACCCATTGGAGTAACAAGCAAACCTCTCTCTTTATCTGTACACTGAGTATATCGTTCTTATTACCTGCCTGAACTCCCAGGGACAGACGGACACACACACATCCAGGATTGTATAATTTACTAAACATCACAGACCTTTGCATTAGTATTCATGAAACTGCTGGAACCAGGCACTACAGGCCTGATTCACTATTACTCTGCAGCATGCGTAGCTATTTACCCCACTGCAAAGTGAGTGTAAAACAGTGATATTCTCATTTGGTACCATTTACCCTCACTTGCACTGGTATAACTGACTACTACAGTGAACAGATACCGGCAATATGCAACCTTCCCCACACAGCTCTTCTTGTAATTTCAGTGCAAGGGACTTCCTTATTTTTCCAAGGACACTGACTGGATAAGGCTCCTTCCTAAATCTGTCATTAAAGCTTCTGAAGTCAGCAAAGACAGCTCATTGCAGCCCAAAGCCCCAGGGCTGAAAGCATTTGCTTCTGCAGAAAGACAAGGCCCTCCTTGCTTAGAAGCAAAAGACTATGCTATGGATTTGAACTCTAGTCCCCCAGATGGCAATGCATTATATAACTGATAGATCAATTCCCAGGCCAAACTCAATTCTTATCCCTGCTATTCAAATGGTGGGTCTTTACTAAGCAGAGATGGATAAATCTGCTGAATTATTCAATGGTTTTGTGATGTGCACAAATGGATTGAAAAATTAGATCAACAATCAACTTAACTTTTAAACCAATCAAAGACTGGAAATATCTTCAGAAATGAAAGGTTACATAGCATCAGCTCTGACATCTCCTTGTCTAGTTTGGTTTTTTCCCTCTCGGATGTCCCCATGCAAAAGCAATGGGCCACATTCTGACCATAGTGTCAATAGTATAAAGTAACAACTACTTAGACTGTAAGTTCCTTGGGCAGGGATTGTCTTTTGTTCTAAGTTTATATACTATGTCATGGTCCATGACAAAAGCACATAAGCACTTTCGTTGTACAAATAATAACTGAATTCAGTGGAGTTACTTCAGGTTTACCCTGGAATAAGTATTGAGCACAATCATTTAAAATACCCACACAACTTCTGATGCCTTTGCCCAGGGCACAGGAACTGGCTAGGCCCCTCTCTTTCATAAGTAATATATCACTTATATGTACATCATATTCACTTAGGTTATTCAATGAACCAGAATATTTCCAGCATAGTTCAGTTTGATGAGTGTACTGTACATTGATTGCCTTGATTCAGATTCCTTCATTTGAGATTGATAGTGCTGGATTGCCATGTGCTGCAGCAATCCATTCCTATGGGAAACGCCATAATATAAGAACTGATGAAAACCATTAGGACATTCTAGGGGAAAAAAACCTGCTAATCAGTAGAGGACACCACCACATCCAGGAGTAGAACTCATCAAATAAGGAAAAATATTTATCACCAATATTAGTTACAATTCAAAAGCAAATTTTCTTTGAATCTATTGATGACTCTTCTTTGTCTGCTTCCTGCCTTCCTATTTTAACAATTACACTTTGCTAACAAGAATAAACTGAAAAATTAATTTTAAACCCAAGTATTCATTAAAAGTGAATTTCTAATGATATATTCCATTTGCATTTGTGCTGGATGAGTTACTTATGTAAGTCATCCAATCAGGGAACAAAACCAATACCACAAAACACTGTGAATTATAATATTTTAAGTATTGACAAACTATTCACAAAAGTCTTCAGAACAAGAATTATTTGCAAAGGGAAAGTGAATAATTTCAGATAATGAACTGCTGAGAATTTCAAAATCTGTTCATGGATCCTCTCTGACTTGGGAAATGCACAGAGGTACCAAAAACGTTGATTTTGCAACATCCATGTTTGACTTCGTTTACGTGTTTTATAACAAACAGGCTCTAATAATTGTTCTCTACTTATTACATTTAAATACTGTGAGATAGTAGGGTTACACCAGAAATGAATATGGCCCTAATATATTCATTACTTGAACAAATATATGGATTTATGGATGCAAAGCTGTGTGCACAACTATTTCTCTCATTGTAAAACTCAAATGCAATACATCACTGCTACTCCTCTACAATTTTTCCTGCATCTGGCAGCAAACTGGCATTTATCTAGTTTCTGAAGATGAAAAATGGGTCTTGTCTGTTCTTTTGTGGATCCAAAAAAATATAGGCTTGCATTTTAAATTGGAATCATCTATATGGGTGATTATATATTATAGGTAATAAGGTGAATCACAAAACCTCATTTTTTTCCCAGAGAACCCAGGGAAACACTAAACTCAGATAATGTAGCGAGGGCACTCTCTAACAAGAGAGAAAGCAGAACAGAATTTAAAGTAAAGATACTTTTACTTTCCTTGAAGAAGTCCATGATTAGGTCAAAATGGAGGTCCTGCTCTGAACAGTTTTATATGGTAATAAAAAGAGATTAGTTTTGCCTTAAATTCAGTACTGACTGCTTGCTTGTTAGAATGTGCTCCCACTGCATTTTCTGAGAGGTTAGTGCTTGTTTTAGTGGTATTACAATTCATACAGTTGCAGTTTGGAGACTGCACAATCCTCCCCTCTTTTCCCCCACCAGGACAATAAGGCTATTAGGATTCACTCTTTGAAACACTTATTAAAATATGAACACTTTTCTTTAAGTCACTGAAAACCACCTCAAAATTTGATGTCAACTGGAAGGTTTAAAGTTGAGACAGAAACTTAATGGCAGGACTGAAAAGCAGTGTTTTATCTTTACAGTGATAAAAGTTTTTCAATAGTGCTATGCTGTTGCTACACTCTTCTTTTTACTCAGGCAACTGGCAGCAGATAAAGCCTGTGCTCACATGAAGGAACACATTAATAATGAACAGCAAGAGGAAGGGAATGTTACAGCAGCAACAAAACAAGGAGGAAATGTTCCTTGCTGCTGTTATTCAAGGTTCACCTTTCACATCATTGGCTTAGCCAGGAATTGACCACAAAGCATTCTTCCAAAGTTCCAGAATAGCTGGCATTTGATATAGTCAGAGTACATCTGAAGTATTCTCAAATATTGTATAATAATATTCTGCTATTTAGTATTATTCTTGTTGTGGGAAGAACAAACAAAAAAAACCCCAAAACATCCATGTAATTTATGAACACAACAACAAAAGCTTTCCCCTGCCCAGGGCTTTATTTGAAATTGAAAAAACCCAAACTGCAGTAAAATGTACCCAGAATCCCTCAGAAGTTGGTTTACAGTGTCGACAGAGGTCTTTATCTCAGAATCTCATTATAAAGCAATAAATAAATATAAATAAAGAATGGATTATACAAACCAAAGAAAATGGGTCTGCTTGCCCAGGACATCCTTCCTTCCATGGGGTAAATTGTCAACAGGTGTAAATGCTCAGAGCTCCATTGACAATATTGACATCTTTTCTTCACTTGAGAAAAAGGCAGGGATTGGATAATTTTCTCACCTCCCAGATTGCTATGCACCAAGACAGGACTATAAACATGGCCAGTAGGAAGGACTATATTTCCCAGCAGTTCTTACCACCTGAATCTCAGAAACAGGTGATCTGGGAAAGACAGAAAACTAACCTTATCCCTTGCTGATGGACTGTGAGAGGAGTTCCAGCCCACTCTGTTGGAACAGAGGAATTGGAACCTGAGTCTCCCATCTCGAGCGCGCTAACCACTGTCATTACACTTCAGGTAAAGAATATGAGTGGCCAACATATAAAATTCATTGATAATACATTCATGAAACAGTAAGACAATGTCTACATCCAGCTAACTATCCTAAGACTGTCAAGTAATTACCCTATAAATCATACAGACACATGCTGCTGCTTAATAGTCATGAAAAACAATATATTGCTCCAAAAACATGTGGCAAATTCTTACAGCACTGTAACCTTAAAAGCATTTTCAATGCCCATTCTTCTGATAGTTCATGATTTTGATACAAAAAATGTACTTTAAGACTCTAAGAAACAATTAATATCAGAGTTCATACCAAGGCACCCAGAGAAAAAAAGGTCTCTATAAAAGGAGTTCTAGACACTTGCATTTAGTTATCATCTCCTCATGCCTGATCCTGCGTTCTCTGCACACCCAAACAGCCTCAAAATTTGGGTCCAAAACAAGTGTGAGCCCAGACATGTATCAACATCATTTACAAATTTTAATTGCAAATTACTTATAGAATAGCTGACGCATAGATTTCCCCTCCCCGAATCTTTGTTTCCAAAATGCAATGGGTCAGATTGTCAGCTGAGGCTTGACCCAGAATGTATTTGGATTCAACAAAGACTCCATTGATTTCAAAGGGCTTTGGATCAGGCATCTGTACCAATCAGCATAGCTTTGTTGACTTCAATGGAACTACTATGAGTCGATGACTTATCAGCTGAAGGTATGGCCCAATGGGCTTTTCATTCCTTAGATGGACTGAACAGTTAACTAAGACTCGGCTTTTAAAACATAAACAAGTAATTTGGCACAAATGTTTTGTTTTGTAATGAGTTTTCACTTCTAACATTATAAAGATTTATTAAAATGTACTTGTAAATTCTGATGAATAAAAAAGGAAACATTTTGTTGTAGTAAACATTGTGTCGAATATTCAGTAATTCTAAAACTGTTCCTAAAACAGGTTTCAGATTACCCTCCATCACAGGAATCTTATCGATCAGCTGTGTAAATATTCTAAATGCATTGCTGTCAGGATACAACTTTAGTGAAAGTAATAATACAGTACAACTATATTTAAAACAAAAACATTACAGTTGAATGGACTAAGATTTTTTGTGACCTCTAGTTTATGCATCATAAATTACAAAAACAATATAATCTTGTAGGACATATTAAAACTACATGGTCTAGTGTGAAAGAAAACCAACAACATGTTATGGTCTACCAAATGGACTGAAAGTTCAGAGTTGTAATTACTTTATAAACCATTGATTCTGAAAAGTGAAAAATGATTTAGCACAAGAGACATTTTAGAGTATTAGGAAATTTAATAATTAAAGGGTTCTATCTCCTAAGGCAAAGTCTGTTCGTTTACTTTTGTGCATTGTATCTTTTTTTTCCAAATTAGCAAGAACAAACAATAATGTCCCTGAATATCCTTGCAATATTGCACTCTCAACTCACTTAACAAGTTGCATTCAACTCCCTGAGGCTCCAGTTTAGCAAAGCATTTCAGTATGTGCTTAAGTCCTATTGAGCAGATCCTCAGCTGGTGTAAATAGTTATAGCTATGGAGCTATAACAACTGCCCCAATGGGATGTAAACATGTGGTTAAGTGCTTTGCTGAATTAAGATGGACTACTGGATAGGGACCTGAAAGACTGCTCAGGGGCTTGAAAGAACAAACAAATAAAGCCAAGTCTGATTCTCGACATAGACATTTATAGACTTAGTAGCATAAAACTAAATATTTATTAATGGTATTTAATTATATTTATATGCTTCATTTGTTATGTATGCTGGTTCAATATTTATGAAAAACCTTCATTAATTAATATTTCAGTAATTTATTATATTTACAGCATTAACAATTTTCAGGCTGAGGCAATGCAACACTTCCTAAAAGTTCATTGAGTTCTGCAACATCTTTCTCACAAGGTCCTTTCCTTAGAAAGAATGGTAAGCTGTGCTCTTGCTCTCTTCCCCTCTCCATAACCCTATGCCATGAAATGCTAAAAGAATTGTGCAAAACACACCCAAAGTAAACAGCTCCCTTAAATCCTATTAGTGACATAATAATTGTGGAACACAGGAGCATATTGGGAGCTCAGAGTCAGAGTCATATGGCTGTGATAATGGGCTGTGCAACTAAAAATTCCATTGCTGAACACCTCTCATGGGACCCAATCTGCCACTCATAGAAGACTATTGCAGAACTCTCATTGACTTCAGTGGGAGCAGAATCAGCCTCAAATAGGGAACTACTTACATAACTAAGTCCCCTTAGTATAAGAAAATTGTTTTCCTAAAAGAAATATAGAATTAACAAAAAATGGAGATATGTGGTCCTACTCCATGTTATTGTAGCACTGGATGTAGAGTGACTAATATTCATACTGGTTCTTGGGAAATTGGTTTATTAGTTAGCTCTAATAAGCAGCTGCCCAAGCCAACTCATTCTTGCTTCTTCCTCTTCCACAAACAAGCACACTCAGACCTTTCTTTTATATGAAAAGTATATAAGCACCTTATATAATTAAAATGTTATTTATGAAGTATATTTTACAGGCAAAGTAACCAATCACTTTTTGTGCATCAGCTGGTGAGTTGATATTTAGAGTCTATTAGAAAATTAAGGATAGTTTTCTAACTAGTTATAGATGAATATTTATTCACACAATCAAATCAGAAATATATTCAGATTCCCATTGTATTCCATTATTTCTACATTTTGGTATATACATACATTATATTACTATATGCTTTGTGTATATCTATGCTTTTAAACAGGAATTTGCAATGGTGGATCACACAAGTGGTCCCTCCTAGTCCGACAGTCAATCTTTGACAGTGACCAATACCAGAGGCTTTAGCAAAAGATGCAAGAAACACCTTAACGGACAATTATGGAATAACCTATACTTAGGGGAAGTTTCTCCATAACCCTCGATAAGTGGTTGATTGCTGTGCTGTAGCTTGGGTTTTTGTTTCTCTTTTCCATTCTAATCCTGTCTAATGTACCACTAGCTGAAGTGATACAGGTCATGCAGAATCAGGCCACAACTGACACAGGACAATCCATTGCCAGTCTCAAAGCAACAACCCAAATACAAATTATTCAGAGGTGAATACTACTACTGTAGACACAGCTGAACTGGTGTTGTTCCACAGCATGATGTTGGGAGCCAATGGGGTGGTCTGCAACCCCTGAATTCCACATAGCTCTGCTCACCAAGGGGTAGGAATGCTCCCTAGTTTGCATCAATGCACAGGAGGGCTTAGGGAATGAGGCATGGGATGGAGCAATTGCACCCACAATGGTGCTCATCCACCGTTTTCATTCTGCCACACAGACTCTGAAAAGAAAGGAGAATTGCAGAAGCCAAGGAGTCATTTCTTGGGAAGGATTCTGTCTTCTCTCCGACTGTTATGGAGAGAACTCACCAATCCTATTGACTCAGACTAAATTTCCTGACCAGGATTTGGCCTTCAGTAATAGTGAATTAGAGTTCCATGAAAGATACCTTCCAACTCCTCTTCCAGCCAGTGTAGGCTCCTCAAGGCAGCCTTTGGGTAACCTGCTTTGAGCCAGATAGAGTTCTCTTCACCAGCTACTGAAAATTTACACCGAGCAGCATAAATGAGTTTTGCTTCCCTATTTTCAGTTGCTATCAGCTTCCATTACTTTCTGTAGCACATAATCCCCTGACCCTCACCAGGATTTTTTAAATGGACTCACTTTCCTCTAGAGTTTTAAAGGAGTACAAGTATATTATTATGCATAGCCATTGCTATTCATTGATCAGAATTGATTCAGTGGGTAGGAAACAAACTTTGGCACAACTTAATCTCTCTGCAGGAGACAAAGGTCACCATTTTAATTATATTCCTCATTATTTACCATAATTAAATGGATTTGTTAATAGTGCCAATGTCTATGTTGTTTAACACAACCAATTAAGTAAACAAGAGACTATTCTACAGGGTGGAATGCATTATCTGTAAATTCTCTGATATTTTTCATTTTACTTTACCGTTTTCCACCCCATATGTGAGAGAACATATAGGAAGTTAGCAAGGGCTTATCTTCAATTAAAACTCTATAGCAGCACAATTGCACCACTGCAGCTGTACTGCTGTAGTACTTCAGTGTAGATACTACCTATTCCACAGGAGGGGTTCTCCCATTAGTGTGGGTAATTCATCTCCCTGAGAGGTGGTAGCTTGGCTGATGGAAGAGTTTTTAGGTTGCAAATCTGAGGAATTGTTCCAGATTGAGGTTACAGTAGAGCAGTTTTTAGAACAAGTTAATAAATCAAAAAGTCATAAGTTATTAGGATGAGACAGTATTCATCCAAGAGTTCTGAAGGAACTCAAATATGAAATTGCACAACAGCTAACTGTGGTGTGTAGCCTATCGCTTCAATGAGCCTCTGTATCAGATTTCTGAAGGATAGGTAATGTAACAAAGTTAAAAAAAAAACAAAAAAAAACCAACTCTCCAGAGGCTATGCTGGCAATTGCAGGCTAGTAAACCTAACTTCAGTATCAGGCAAATTGGTTGATACTATAGTAAAGAACAGATTTATCAGACAGATAGATGAACATGATTTGTCGGGAAAGAATAACACGGCTTTTGTAAATTGAAATCATGCCTCACCAATCTATTGGAATTCTCTGAGAAGGTCAACATGTGGACATGGGTGATCCAGTGGATATAATGTAGCTGGACTCTCAGAAAGGCTTTGACAAGGTCCCTCATTAAAGGCTCCTAAGCAAAGTAAGCAATCATGGGATAAGAGGGAAGGTACTTTCATGGATTAGTAACTAGTTAAAAAGACAAGAAACAAAGGGTAGGAATATATGGTCAGTTTTCAGAATGGAGAGAAGTAAATAGTGGTGTCCCCTTGGGATTTATTCTGAGACCAGCGCTGTTCAACTTGTTCCTAAATGATCTGGAAAAAGGGATAAACAGTGAGTGGCAAAGTGTGCAGATGACATAAAATTATTCAAGACAGTTATGTCCACATCTCACTGAAGAGTTACAAGGGGATCTCACAAAACTGGTTTACTGGGCAACAAAATGGTAAATGAAATTCAGTGTTGATAAACAATTTTTTCCTGAATACATCGGAAGCAGTATATTTAGAAAATAATTGATCTTGAATTAATTTGCCTGGACAATCTTTTTAATCCTCTGCAAACATTCCTCGCTCTTTAACTTGAGTCACTTACATAACAATTAGATTTATCTCTTACATACTTAAACTCAATTAGTGTTCCTATAACAATCAAATTATCTTTAATATGGAATAATTATTTTTTGTCAAGGCAAACAGAATATCAGACTGTTAATGTCTGGTTTAGTTTTAGAAAGTGTTGAAAAAAATGTCAACAGTTTAGGCAATTTTCTCTCACAGGTAAATAAACCTTTTAAAAAAGCCTACCAATATATTACTAAATCCCAAGGGCCTACTTATCTTATTAGATATAAAAGCAGAAGCATATATGCGATTTTTATTCCCCCTAAATTTACACAAGTGAGGTGTTTAAATTTTCTGATTTGTGTAAATACCAAAACAAATTAACACATCAGGGAAATGTTGCACAAAGTCCAGATCCACACAGATCAACTGAAGTTATAGAAATTGTTATTAATGCTGTGAAAAGGAACGCCCTTTAGTTTAGGCTTCCTGAACTGCTGTGTTGTGTCCCTACCTTGACATGTAGATAGATGCTGGAGCCCTGATCCAGCAAAGCAGTTTAACACATGTTTAACTTTAGATAGCCATGTGAGTTATCCATTGATGGAATGCTACTTATTGGAAGATCTGCATGATACCACCTGACAGAATAGGACACCTTCCTTGACTTCATTAGGACTACTCCTCTTGTTAAAGTTAATCCCATGCTGATCCTGCTGGGTCCTGATTGGCTGTGCACACATAGCTGCTTTAGGCAGCTTGGAGGACCTCTCTACTGCTGCCCTTTTCTGGGATGGGAGGTGGCAGGGCTGCGTGGCCTCCAGCAGGGACCCTCAGGGCTTAGTCCACCCCGTCACATGTGGATGAACTTTTAGTACATCGTATTTTGGTAATGGCCTTTAGATTGTGTTCTTGGTTATTTTTCCACCAAATACTATGGGAGAATGTCTCTGTTTTGGAGATAAACCAATTTTTATTTATTTATTGTGCAAAGCTGTGAACCCAGACAGAATCTGGATTCACAGATTAACCTATGAAAATAGAAGCATCATAAAAGGTTTTGTAGACTTTTACCTGGATAAAGTGACTTCCTAGCTAGTTAGGGTGGATGGCTACACTCCGATATTTTAAACACCAGTCCTCCCCCAAGCATCAGAGATATGATAACATAGTTTGTTCTTTAGAGAATAAAATACCTATAATGAGATGGCTTTCTCCATGTTTTCAGACATCCAAACCACTCTGAAATTTTCAGCCTAATCTTTGTCTAAGTATAGTACAGATGTTTCATTTCAGGTTAAACCCCACAAATGCATGGGGAAGGTCAGACCCAAATCTGTATCTGAACTTTGTGTGCCTTTTTCTCCAAGGGCTCAATCCAGCCAGAGGTGAGTATTCTGGCTCCTCTATAAGCAAAACATGATTTAATGGGACTACAAATGTGCCTAAAATTAAGCACATGATTAAGGGTTATACTGGATTGGGCCCAGAGCTCTCAGCATCTAGGAGGACCAAGCCTTAAAAGGGGATATTAAACAAAATATTTGAAGTAGATGGTGAAAAATGGCTGATTCTTAACTTGAGCCATTGTTTTGCTCTTTTGGAACAAAACTAAAAGAATAATAGAGAAATTTAATAATAGTACTGTAATGCAATCCCTATTTAAAGTCCATGTGCTAATCAAGCAATACATCATGTTATGATTAAATAAAGGTTTATCATGACCTTCCTTAATTGTGCCATAAATCCAGATTTGCTTATACTGGCCCATGTGCTATTTCAGCTGCATAAATCTATTATCATTTGCAGTAAATCATATTTAGAATGTACACCCATGTCACCTTTAAAATGACATAAAACCAATTACTCATAACTACATATTGATATTTAAAGGAAACTATGATTATATGAAGTTATTAAGCTTAGCCGGCACTGGATATTTTAAACATATGATTATCCTGTATAGTCTAAACCACTCATTTCAACTTTAGTTATAGCAAGAGGAGCCACCAGAGTTATGTGAGAATGTTTGTGGAGTTTCAAACTTTCCTGAAAAATTACATTTGAAAGCACTGTGTACCCTTCTTAACAATGTGCTGTACATTACTATAATTTAGAGCTGTTCTTTTTCAAACACTCATTATAGAGAAAATGAAAGACTAGTGTACTGAAACTGACAGACCTAAATGAACTCTAAGGCATCTGTTTAACAAACTGCACTTCACTGCAGATAACACAAGAGATCCAAATATGCAGTGAAACTCTGATGTGCATTAGGACTCTTTGAATAATTAGACTGGTGATATAACAACCCCCTATGTTAGAGAGTTAAACAGTTTGTTGACTTGTATTGCCAGCTATGATGGTGAATATCAAGCAGAGAAACCTAACAGAAAGCAGATGGAAGAACATGCTGCTAGTCTGAGTATCTGAATCAGAGGTCTAAGTAGCTGAAAACACATATCTTATGTTTGTAGCATTTCATGCAAAACTCTATGAATTGATTTGGAGGAAGTTCGATCACAAGTGTACATGTTAATGTCAGGCAACTGACAGCTAGTAAACACTTCAGTGTCTTACTTTGGCTTTATAGGCGAACTGTCAAATTAGGCAAGGAAAGAGATCAGCTGCTACTTATTCAAAGCGAGATTAAAGGTAGAAACTAGAGGAAACTAATTCATTAATATTTGACTTGTGTGGGTGTATCTTCAATTCGTTCTAAATTATCTGTGTGGGAGGACAGGTGAATTAACTGTGCAATATTAAAAAAATAGGACACCTTCCTTGACTTCATTAGGACTACTCCTCTCGTTAAAGTTAATCCCATGCTGATCCTGCTGGGTCCGGATTGGCTGCTCTCTGTAGCTGTAGATGGTTTTACACCAGTTGGGGGAAATACCTTCAGGCCATCTGCTCTCAACTCCGAATGGTGCTGCCTCAGCATCATCTATTGCTAGTCAACCATGCAATCCTTTGGTTTACCTGTCCAGGGGCTTAGCATAAGACAGAATAATGGACCCATATTCAGAGGTGATGTACGTTACATGCAGGTAACTGCATGCGAGTCTAAGTGAATGGATGGGAGTCTTGCATGCCAAAGTCCCAGAGGAGATGGAGTAGCAACTAAAATGGAGGTGTAGGGAAGTTTAGTTTATCATTGTCCCTGCACTTTAACCCACACTTTTCTATACCTTCTCCCAGCCTCTTGGTTTGTCCGTCACACCAGCACAGACTCCCTTATAGCCACATGATGACATGTAAGCTGCAGTATAATACTGTTACCCCTTTTTGCCCAAGTGGTTAGCTGATATTCAGGATCTTGCAGGTTGTTTCTGTTAGGATCAGAAACTGATGGTGGAGTCAGACTTGGATGCAATCTGGTCTACTTACAAAGACTGTACAAAGAGTTCTGTTTCCCAGAACACAGTAAGAATCAAACAAGAGGCACTATTTCCAAGCCTCTTTCCAGGCAGAGCTCTGCCCAAACAGCTCCTTCCCTTTGCTTTCTCTCACAGACATATTTCCAGTCCTCCTCTTGCTCTCTGCTTAGGTTTTTGGCTGCTCTGCTAACAGACACACAGACCTCTCCATCAAAAATTATTCAGCAAAACTCCTCTGATTTTCTGATTGGCCTTGAATATGGATTATATTTTGGTTGGTTCCTACTGTTTCACTAGCTTGCTCTAAAAAGTAACTTAACTGCTTCTTGTATTTGTCCTGAACGAAAGGTGGCTGCCATGCCCAGCAGGTTCAGTGAGGTTTTAACCAACCTCCATCATCATAATAATGTTTTTAATCACCCCTGAATTTAGCGCAATAGGTTGCCAAAAGTTCCTAATAGTTATTACTTTGGAATCTTGAAAAGCATTCTAATGAGAACAAAAAGTGATATAATAATAATATTTTCATGTCTACAGAGTGTTCAGCCTGAGGATCTGTGTACTTTGCAAACATGAATAAACTAAGCCACACCACACAAGACCTTTGAAGTAGAGTAGGTTAGTATTATTATGCCAGTTTACAGATGGGTTAACTGAGCCATAGAGAGATTAAGCAACCTGTCCAAGGCCACTGAAGATGGATGTGGCAGAGACAGAGATAAAACCCAGATCTCATGACACTTTAACCATAAAGTCACCTTTCCTGGTCTTGACTGCACAGTAAAATACCATATGTTGGTAATACAACAGATAAATGGACAGTGATCTTTTCCTTGCAATGGATATAATAAATACAACTGGTTAAGAATAAAAGAGTTGTCAACAAGATAGCAGGAGCCACTATGGCTGTTCCTAGTACATGAGAGAAATTGTTCAAAAATAATTTATCTTTGTCAGAACAGTAGAGCAAGTAATTCACACTGTGAGAAATTTACTTTGAGAATAAATAAGAACACCAAAGGATTATTAGTTTTGGTGTTTATTATTTTCAAATTCCAGCAAGGCTTTTGATATCCAAAAGAAAAAACTAATTATTTTTGCTTATATTCAACATCAGGGTAAAAATAAATATAACTAGATTCTCAGTTGGGGTAAGTTGTCCCAGCTCCATTGAAGTCAATAGAATAATATTGATTTACCCCATCTGAAAATGTGTTCCATCTGATTCCATTATACAATCTCCCAACTTTTTAATCAAGAGAGTAATTACCCACTGGAACAATTTATCAAGGGTCGTGCAGGAGTCTCCACCACTGACCCATTTTAAAATCAAGATTGGATGTTTTACTAACAGATATGCTCTAGGAATTATTTTGGGGAAGTCCTATGGCCTGAGTTATACAGGAGGTCAGACTGGATGATCAGAATTGTCCCTTTGGCTGTGGAATATACGAACCTAGTCCAAGGTGTCTAATAACAGAAATGGAAGTGCTCAGCTACAGATGGACTAGGATTTATGGATATTTTGTATAGCTGAAAAATAATTTACTCCAGCATGGTGAAACTCACTCTTTTAGATTGCCATTCTGTTTTGTTTCCGATGAAAATAATATTGTGTTGATAATGCACATAAGGTTGATATAAACTAATAGACAGTTTGTTGCCATTTAGAAATAAGTTCTTTTGGAAAACTAGATGCCCTAAAACAGTGACAAAATGTAACAAACTGCTGAGGAAGGTTAATTCAAAGTTAGGGCCTAATCTTATAGGCCACCAAGAGCAACGAGGCAAGAAGCGAACCATGAATATAATTTCCTCCTTCTAAGAATTCAGCGTATACACACAAAATGTAGTCAGGGATAAACTGGTGCTGATAATAGCTACCATGTGTGGCTCTGACCCTTTCCCCTTCTGGATGGTGAAAAAAAAAAAAAAAAAAAAAAAAGAACCCATGGAACTCCTACTAAAAAAGATTGTCAGTACCTCTAATGATGAGAGAATCTCCCATCCCTGCTAAAATATTCAATAATCTTATCAATACTAAACATACCATTGCATGGTGCTAGAACTCTCATAAAACTATCATCCAACATCTAATTTTCCTTCTCTAAGCAAACTAATAATTAAGCTAGGAAAAAAAGGTCCCCAAACCTCCTGTTATATCCTGGATCCCTTAGAGTTAGCTTTCAGGGTAGGCCATGGTCAGACCCAGCAGTTCTTGTTCTTGTGGTTGACCTTCTCCTGTTCACAGGCAAGGGAAGGACATTTGTGCTCCCCCTGATGGGCCACTCTGCAGCATTTGACACTATTGATTGCCAAATATTCCTGTTCTACTTCCAATAACTTTCAGGGGTGAACAGAAATACTCAAATGGTTCAGGGTTCTTTCCGTCAGACTCAGCCTACAGGAACATTATGGGCAACTGTTCCTCCACTACCAAAGTGCTCACTTGCAGTGCCCCAGAAGGTTCAATCCTTTGTTCCTTATTATTCAACACCTATAATTAAGCCATTGGGGGAGCTAGTGATGCAACACAGGCAGGGAGGCCAGTAGGCAACATCCATCTCTACATCTCCTTTATGTCAAATGTAAGATGACGCATCTCCCAGTACATAGACAAAATATCACTGGATGAGGAGCAGCTGGCTCCAGGTAAGACTGTTGGGTTGTTGGTAGGAAACGGCAAACACTCTTTAGAACCGGCTGCCTCTATAACTGTTTAGGGCATCTGTCTTCAGATTGCTAATTTGACCCTCAGACTTTGGACTCCTCAGTATAACTGGATGCACAAATTAGCAATAATGACAAAAAAAACACCCACTAACATTTGCCAGAAGACTGCTCCCTGTCCTATCAGATACAGACTTGACCATGACGATTTGTAACGTCTAGGCTTGATTCCTAGAATTTGCTAGGAAACAGAATACTAAAGTATTCCGTAAGTATGTAGACATTTATTAATTTCTCTCTTAAAAGATCTGTACAGAAAACAAATGTGCAACATGTCAAGTGAAAATTAATGGTAAGGGGCCAAATTTTGCCCTCTGTCATATCTTGCAACCCCACTGATTTCACTTGTTCCCAATTGACTTGAATCAATCATTACTGGCAATGGGAGTTTTACAATGAATTTAGCCCCTCTTTCTTTTTTTGATAATTAACTGATGCTGATTTAAAAACTCTGTTAATATCCACACCTAGAAATTATATCGACAGAAAGTTTAGGTTATTACAAAAAGTAGCAAAGCATGGTACGCAGAATTAAGCAACAAAAACATCGTATGTCCTCCAGTGCCAAGGAAGAATGGAGTTTACTAAAAAGTCATTAAGATGGCACCCCATTGTGTCTAGGTATTTGAAGACATATGGTTTCACTTAAGAGGGTATCTCAGCATTTTTTCCAATAGCATTTTTATGCATGAATTTCATTTTTTGAAGGTTTATAGACCAAGTTCAGCACAGCACTACTGATGTTAGTAATGTAGTACGGTGTGTAAGTGGTGCCGCATTTGACCTAGTAAAATTCTGATCCATGATCAACTGGAATGCATAAGTGTAAAAAAGTGTAATGAGGACTTCTCCACAGAGTCACTACTAATCACTGCACATAATTATGGATATTTCCGTAGCAAAGTCTGTGTGCTTTTGGCTCGCATTGATATCTCAGTGGGCTGCACTTGTGAATCTGAAAGTAAAATCTGGCCCATAACAGAGACTGAGTTAAATATTGATGCAGTACTTTGAGAATACCTACATATTGAATTTAACAGCCCCTGGGGGGAAAAGATTGCATAATGAAATTATGATTCACTGTAATTATAACACTGTGAAGATAATATTTGAATAATCTATACTTTACTTTATTTCACTTTGTTTTACTTAAGGTTAAAGCTAACAATAGTGACCTATTTGCTACAATAACCAATACTATAAGATTTCAGTTAAGCATCAGCTTCACTAGCTGTTTTATTTAGGCATTGCTGTAGAGCATCATTACCATACCAGTCATTCTCATTGTCTGTTAGCATGTCAAAAATAATTTAAAACAAAAATATGTAGTCCTGAAGTGTTGCTCAGTTTAGTTTAGAAATGAAACAGTTTCAGCATTCTGTTTCTCCAAATGTCCTGTAGTTAATTACCAGGTTAGCAATCAGCAGTGCTGGCGACGTGTTCCAAATAAACCCTTGAGAAGTGCTGTGCAGATGAGCTGCTGGATTAAACCGATCATGCATTACATTTTCTTCAAACAGAACGACAGAATGTCACAGCAGACAGCATCTGTGCAAGAATCACGGGAGGGGGAAATCTCCAAAGGCTGATGGGATTAGTGTTCTAACATAGCTGCTAATAACTTGGTTTTCTCTGTGTATTGGACCTCTATGTCATGGGACCATAATGTGCCAATCACATAGAAAATTTCTAAAGCACCCAACGATGGTGGGTTAGTATCTGCTTTACAAGATGGGACAAAGGGTAGCAGAAGAACTGTTAAAGAATTGGAAGAAATTGAGTTAATGCAGATGCCACTTCTTTCCAAGACAAGGAGCTCTCTATGGCATGCTTTTCCAAACACTCAATTTCCTTTATATGGAGTAGCCCCTTCCATTTAGCTATTCTAAATTAATCTCCATTACACTTCTACTGTTCTGCATTGGAGGATTCAGGAAGGCATAGGTTCCTTAGACATAGATTAGCCCAGGGACTCAGCAAATCAGGATCAGCTCCTTAACAGCATCTTCCCATTTCCCCCATGAACTGAGAGGTTCTTGGTGCAGGAGAAAATCTGGTCCATGAGGCCCATAAGGTATAAATCATGATCAACTGCACTGAAATCTATGGAATTATGCTTGTTGGCATCAAAAGGGTATAAATGAGAGAAGAGCCTAGCCCATATTACACAAGACTATTCATAGAAAATACACGTTGCTGCTTGTTACCTATGTAAGCAGTTTTGCGGTTATGAATATATTATATGAAAAATATGTATATTTATACAAAATATGTTTGTTCCCCAGTACTGCTGAAGATGCCTATAATGTGTGTGCTGCTTTGGAGGGAGCAGAGAGAGAAAGAGTTGCAGAACTCTAACCCAATGTTTAGAGAAAGAGATAATTACATATTTTCTTAGCTGTGATTTGGGAGCACTTAAGATAAGTTATCAACCTCCTAATAATAGATAACAACACTTAGAAGAGATTATGCTGTAAGTGGAAAAACACAAAATTGATCCATTGGGTATTATTTGAAAAACACTGAATTTCTAATAAATTTTCTACCTATTAATTTTCCTTTATGAAAAGTTGGCCAAAATATACAAATCCAGTCAAGATCCTGGGAAATGTTCATCCACTTCAAATCCAGTGCTTTAAGTATTCTTCCAGTTGTTTACTTGCAGATGGTTCTTTTCATAATGAAAATCATTTTAAAAACTCTGAGGTTTTCACAGAACATCATAAATGTTTCCTGTTTTATTGCTCTAATCCTGCACTTAACCTCTCAGTAGCCTATATGCTTTGGGATCAGAAGCATCTCAACCATTCTACTTGTTGGGTATATATTTTGGAGTAAACAATAAGGGTCAAATTTTTAGTGTGAAGAATCCTATTTACATACACAAAAATGAATGAGCAATTGTGTGCCTACCCCTGCAAACATGTTTTATCATAATTGCACACAAGTGCCATGCAAATAGGACATCTATATACCGATGTGTGGATGCAACAATACTAATTGCATGAACAATTACAGTAAAATGTAGAACATGCGATTCCACTTGCATCTTCGGTTGTGGACTTTTGGCTTCCTTGTTTCAGAATCTGGCCCTAAGAATTGCTGATTTCACACATGTAGCTACCATATGTCAGTCATGTGGCTTTTAAAAAAAAAGCTACATTACTGATTTTGATATCAGGTGGCATAGCTCCAGTTAATGAGTAGGATCAGCTCCCTTTTCAGTAAGCCATGGAGCGCTAAAATGTGATGCACTGATACAAGAACACTTGTCCCAAAACTCCATAGCAATCAATTACACATGAAATGGTTGGTTCAGTAATTAACTAGTCCCTACTTGATAAAAGGCTGAGTGAACTGTATGAGGAGAAAAAGTACCATGAAGGGATTTTCTCCCTCTAAATGGTATGGCAAACAAACATCCAGGTCTGGATTTTCAAAAGTGATTTGTAAGCAGTTTTGGGATTTGGGTGCCTAACACCCTGGGACCTTGTCTTCAATAGGAAAAATGGTGTGTTCTTATTTTGTGTTAGCTAATACATAAAATCCTAGTGAAGACAAGCCAGTTGTAGTATTAACTTGTATCAGCAGGTCAAGGTAATCCCTAGACTCCCCCATAGTGTTTACCTTGACCTGCTAACTCATGTGAATACTATAACCTGCCTTTTCTTCATTGGGATTTTACCTCAGACCTGTGTTTCCAACCCAATATAGCTAGATGACAGGTGGAGATAATATAGCTATTTAACAGTTGGAGATAATTTACAATTCACCCTCATTCTCAGTGTGAGATGACACCCATAGAAGTAAATCCCCACCATGAGAAACAAGTAAACGAGACAAGGCAGTTGGTATCTGGATTTTAGGCTTTACAAACCAAAATATTAGTGTTGCTCACTTTTCTGTTCTAACTTTGAGATTTTCTGCACTGAACAGGATGCTGGGGTGTCTTGAGACATGAGTCTTCAGACTGGAATCTCCTCGCTGTGCTGAAGTTTAGCTGGAATTTTACTTGTCCCAGGATCAGAGTGATTCTGTAGATCTTGAAAGAGTCGGACAATTTCTTATGACATTTTGTTCCTGCTGCATATTCTGGATAATCACATGGCTCTAAAAATAAGTTATTGAGCCTATCCTTCCACCTTGAGTTTGGCTTACAGCAAATGCAGAGCTAGATGTTACTGACAGCCAATTCCTTCAAATAATCATGGAAGTCAATGAATACAATGGACTCATCAATGCTTTTGGGGAGAACCTAAATCTGTGATATCAAACACTGGGTCTGTCTGATGAGATCCTTACTTTCAAATTAACTTTGTGAAGATTTTGAAAACTTTAGAATCTGCTAAAATGCTGTTAATTACTGGAGAGGGTTGCTGTGTCTCATGTATAATGAACTTTTGTGACAGTTTTGCTATAAGCCACCATTTGGAGTGGTTAACAAAATGCAATAGAGGAAGGTTACTATCACATAATTAAATGAGGAGCCACATAACTCCAGCTGCTGTTAATGAGATCACTTGTGTAGCGAGTTTGACACCCAATCCTAAATTCAGGGATCTCAGTGCAAATCCTTCAGTCGTCTATGCTGACTCCACGTCAGTGTGCTCAGGCACAGTACAGCTAATTTAGGTTTTAAGAATCCATTTGTGTCTGACTGTCCGGTGAATAAAATCGCATTGGGGGGGGGGGGGGGGGAATTACCTGAATATTGCTTTTAAAGGGAATACAGTGCTGAATTAGCATAGTACTTCCAACTTTCAGGTGTGGCTCTTTGCTACCTTTATAGGCCCCCAGGGTAGGGTTTGCCAGGGCTGATTTGGTACCCAATACAGCTTAAAGCAGCCTCAGTATTGCTCTGCACTGTGCCAGACTTAGATCATCACCCTGCAGCACTGCTCCTGACATGCCTCCAGTGCCTGAGGCCAGCCATGGGAAGCCTGTTACCCCAACTTCACAGCCCCTTTGCACAGCTGCATCACTGTCGATATGGTCTCAGGATCAAGGATCTGGCTCTTTATTATCAAGATATCTTGAAATATCTTAATGATATAGGAATATAGGTATTGTCATGCTAGATCAGTGATTCATCTACCCTGTGTCCTGTCTCTGACAGTGGCCTATATCAGATGCTTGAAAGGAAGCTTAGAAAGGGGTATTACATGCAGCAAAATGAACAGGGAGAAAGTTTCTTCCTAATCATAGGCAGTTAATGGTCAGTTTAGCTCATCTGTCTAGTTATTTATATCAAATCTTACAAAATAAAAGAGGCAAAATAGATGAGTTCCTCTGCCCTTCTAATAAGTATTTGACTAGGTGCTTTGTTCCCTCTTTATCACAGAAAGACAGAATACAAAAATTGGGCTTTACATTTTGTTGTGAAGCTGGTCAGATTTGTAGTTTATGACCCTGACATCCCTCATACATTTTTATCTTCGCTTGTGTAACTGGGGATTACGCTATTCTTAATGTCAACTTCTTTTTTGAATCCTACTAAGCCATTTGCCTCAATGATTTACTGTGGCAGTGAGTGCCATTGGTTAATTATTTATTGTGGGAAAAAAAGTATTTCATTCTATCCATTTTAAAAGTGCTGCTTTTCAATTTCATTCGATAAATTATGAGAGAGCAAAGAGGAATGAGCATTTAACATTTTTTATACCATCCATGTAACAAACAAACATACATTCATGTATTGTGTCAGTTCTTAGTATCTCCTCTCTCAAGTGAATAGTCTGATACCTTGATTCTTTATATAGGGGAATCTTTGAGTGCCATGCTGGAGTGACGCAAAGAGGACAGAACATGTCCCAGGATTTAGTCACTGTATTATATGCTTTGCTAAAATTAAAATGTTATTTTACCATGTCTTTTTGTGTGCTAATATGAATCAATCAAAATGTCACCCCTGCAATTCTGTATTTAAAATATCTCTGGCAAGCTTCGTTCCTCCTAAACTGATTCTGCTTATTTCTGATGATTACACTATCCGCTAGATTTTATTGTTCCCCCATCCTTTTATTTCTTCTTTTTTTAAAAAAATAGGGAGAGTAGTTTCTCTTACTTCTTCAGTTCTCCATGACTTTTCAAAAAACAATTTTCAGTGGTATGCTGAACTGGTTAGCTAATTCTTTAAACACCTTAGCCTGAAGATAATCTAGAACAATTCAATGATGTAAATTCAATTTCAGTGTTCCCCTCACCTGCTCTTTAGCAATAGCTATTTTTATGGGGCTTTACTTTCTAATTGTCTACATTTCTTTATTTTTCTTCTTAAAAATTGTATTTAACAAGTGTTCAGTATTTCAGTCATTTTTGAATCATCAATGTCACTTTTCTCCTAATTTTTTAGCAGGCCTAATATTCTCTCTCCTTGCTGCTTTTTTCACCCACAGTAAATGGTATTGGTAAAAGCCCTTATTCCTCTGAATTCTTGTCAAGGGCGGGATTGCCATCAGCAATGGAAACTCCCCGCTAGTTTAGGTACCAAAAGACAAAATCTCTAGGAAGCTTTTATTGAATCTCAGCTGCACCAGGGACACATCAGCCTAATTCTTAGAACTACACAAGTCCTTGTTAATGGAACACAGATAATACTTTTTAATCATACTGACTGCACGCAGACACCATGCCCGCATTTGCTTTTATCTGTACCATTCTCATTGCTGTAAAATAGAGGCCAGTTTCTAGTTCTTTGATTTTTGCGAACGTAAACCAGTAGTGCAATTTTCTAATAGACATAAGGAAAGAGGAAGGAGAATGCTACAAGCATCCTTTTACAAGCACTAGACAGCATCCTTTTTAGCAATATTGCAATGTAAGCCAATGGTGGTAAAATGATAATACTGAGATATGTATGACAATGTGACTTATGTCAAGCAGAATATCTTGTAATGTCAGTACTTATGAATTCATTCAAGGAAAAAGCAGCATGGCACAACAAAGATGCTTCTGGCATACTTTCAAGCCTCAGTTCTTTGCCTCTTGAAGTACGCCTGTGTAATATTAACAAACACTCTAGTAGATTGCAATGTGGCTAATTACTTCCCAGGCCTCAGCAAGCAGGAAGACCGCATGTCATTCTCATGAGGAAGAAGTATGCCATCTTTAGCACTCATGGGATGCCTCATTATATGGTTTGTGTATGCTCCCTTCTCAGGAGCGGAATCTCTGACTCAGGTTCTTGGAAATATTTTCCAACTGTCTGTGCCAATCAGCCCGTCAATGGAAGAGTTTTAAGGATTTGGGCAAAGTTATTATGCTCTTGCTATCTGACAGCTCCATCACAGCAGTCAGCCAAGGAGGAAAAGAAAAGGGCCCATTGGCTGATGACTCCGCTTCTACAATCAACAAAATGTGGAGGGTCAGGTAAAAGAAAGTGATACTCACTTAGATGAGAAGATGGAATTGCATCCCCAGTAGTAAGCCATGAACTGTGAGGAGACCTGGAGGGGAAAGGTGCTCCTGCCTTTGTACTTACACTCACAGGGATAGTTTTTGTTAGCTCAGCAAAACAGAGGATAGGCTCAGAGCTAATCACTCTTAGCCATGCAGGGAATTAATTACAGCCCTAGAGCTATTGTAATTTCCATGGACTGCCTGGCCCCAAGTACAGGAGAGACTAGCAGGAGAATCAGGAACAATGATGCATGGGAGACAGGATTAATTTGCATCAGTTCTTCTGCCTTTACCATCCATGCAATGCATGGAGTTAATTTTTTTACATGAGAAATGAGAAGAGGACTGTAAGAGGGTGTCAGGTTCTAGAGCTGTGCATAGCTATTTGTCTGATTCACCCTGGAAGCCAGGCAGGTGGATCTTGTTAGCTCTAATTTTAGTGTTAAAAAGGTTCAGAGTGTTTTTAAGGTGGGGGACTTAGATGTAGGGAGAAATGGTGAAAATAGACAAGCTCAGAAGGAAGCTCAGATTGAGATTTATGTTTCTTGTTATTTAAGTTAATAATTATAACCAAGAAAGGCGTCAGTTTGGACTATATTGAGTGTATAAGTGTCATGTGTCAGCAGCATGAGAATGCGACTTGCTTATAGAGACATTTGGGGGCTTAGCTTTGGATCTGAATGTTTCAGAAGCATTCTGCATACATCCCTAATGAATACAATCATTAACAATGGATTTCCTACTAAGGAAAATATTTGAGGAGGTATAAAGCAACAGCACTGAAAAAACATGGATTACTACTGCACTAGGGTATTTTGAATATGTCCATGTAATAAACATAGGTCATCTTTTTACCATTATTCATGGAAGCATTTAGTAAGTGTAGAGGAAACAGAAAGATGAATCAGATATTCTCTTCCTGGCTGATATTTAAATGGAAGTGCAAAAGAATTTCAATGTTGGTACATGATATTGGCAAGATTTTCAAATCCCCACTAAATTATTTATATGTTCTAATTAGCAAAATGTGCTATGTAACAAAGATATTTGTTGACATAAAAAACCTTGTGAATTTCCTACACAAGTAGTTGGTACCTGAATTTTATAATTTCCATGCTGTCTTTGAAGTGGAAGTTGAAAAGCAAATGATATAATAAAACTAGAAAATACAACATATGATGTTCAAACACAGGTACATTCCATTTGACTTTGTTGATGAAAGGTGCATATTGATTCATTTCCCTTAGTCAAATAAAGCACTTTTGATAAGTATTAATTCATTTGCACTTAATGCACTAATTATTTCAATAGTATTTGTATTAGGGAGGCTACAAATATCCTTGAGGATATCCAACTATATCCTTGAGGGTAAAATCCATCCTTGATTCACTTGTGTAACATTTATTATTGTTAATGGAGGATAACGATACACGGATGTAAGAAAGAACTCTTTTAGATCTTAATTTTGCATTTTTAAAATCCTATTTGAAGAACTCCTCCCCCCACCTTGTCAATATATAAACTCTGGAATCCTCTTTTTCTCACACAATCAGATCACACTCTTGCATAAAGCAAGTGATACAAGGCGCACTGTTAAGCTGATACATAATTACCACCACACTTTCTGCTTCTCCCCCTTTTTTCAGGTTTCTAGCCTCTGTTCTGCTTGACTTCATGCTAGGGAGGAGGCAGAATTGTAACAGTATTTATAGAGAAATACCCACATTTGAATTATCTTCTCAGAGAAAGGGGCCTGATTCTGCTTTCATAGCCCTGTAAATCAGAGTCCTTCATTGAAGTAACTTTGATGCGAGATCAGAATGGGGCCCTAGGGCTTTCTAAACACTCCATATTGATTGGGGCCAGATTCTGCACCCTCTCTTATGCACTTGCACAGTAGGGCTAGGGAATAAGAAATTAGAATTACCAGAAATGGGGCTTAGACAGGGGCATGAGGCAGGGAATAGGTGGAACTAGGGCGCTGTTCCATTCCCACCATGCACCAATAAGTAGAGCTGGATTGCTGTATGTGGGGGAGCAGGGTGTATACTGCTTTCCTTGCAGTGTACTGCAGGTTGAGCTCACCTTAACACAACTGGGAACTCTGGGAGGCAGACACCTCTGGGGCACCTCTTGGGTTGGCGTGTCTCTATACCATCTCTAATGCAGTGCTATGGCTAAATGTCAGTGTAGCTCTGGGGAGTTAATTAAAGTCACGTTTCTCTATCAGCCTATCATATATGGCGCCCAAGAGCAAAAAGACTGAAGGTGCTCTAGGGAAAAGCAAAACAGGTACCATCTATGGCAACTCCACTTCACTACTACCATGTCCTGCTGTGTGCAGCCATCTGTATTGTCAGACTCATGCACCAAAAAGAGGGCATGGCTGCAGGAACAAAGGGTGTCAGTATTAAGTTCCTCCCAAGTGTGCATGCCTTAGGGAGTGACACAAGAGCATGTGTTAAAGCAAACCCTGGCAGCTTTACCATATACTTCTAGAAGAGTATGAAGCACATTGATCATGGAAATACCAATCATGAGGCAGATTACTGTGCAGGAGACAGCCAATGAATGGTGATATTGATTGATTACAAAGCAGTAGCCTCCATAATGGAATGTGATCTGAGGCCTAGTCATATGGCAACCTCAAGAGTGTGATATAATTACACATCACTTTTTGTCACTGCCAGTAACCACAGTCCCATGATTTAATTTCTTTTATAGCCAGAATAGACTGTATGCTCTTGTGGTGCCTTGGTATGATGGAGCATCGTAGCTTAGCCTTCCTTCTTTTTGCAGCCACAGTAGCACTAAAAGGGGATAGATAGGATTAACTTGTACTACTTGTTCACTGTTGGCCCAGTACTATGGATATATTATGTTCCCTTAAGTGACTGTCATCTTCAGCCGTATTTGTGTAAGTTTTTGCAGTTTACTCATCACCCACCAGCTTTCCCTTTATTTGCCTGGTAACTTCATCTTCAAATCTGCACAGCTCTAGGGGATTGGGTACCTTTTAATGTACATTTCTGAGCATATCATGCTTTCTTGCACTGACAAGGATATGCTAGTGAAAAATAAGGTTTCACAAAGATGGAACACCAGCAATTCTAGGACTCTGCATGCCAGGGTGTGTACTTCTTTCCTATGGAAACTGATGGCTAAGCACCTTTAATCTGCTAGGGTATTAATGATCAACAAATACAATGGACACATTTCTGCCTTCCAATAAACATGCACCACACATACTGAATCAAGTATGTACCTGAAGTTAGAATATAGCTCCACAATGTATATAGAAGGAACCATACAGACATTTTAAAGGGCTCAGAATTTTATTCTTCTTAGTAGTATTTTTAAAATAGCCATGGAAACAAACCCAGACACTCAAGACTTGGTCTACAGTCTTGCCCCTTCTGTAATCAGATTCACTTGTGCCAACTGCATGTAAAATGTCACCATTCTGATTTGGTAGGGTTTAAACTCCTTCTGCACAGGTGTAAAAGGCTACTAAAGGGTACAAGGCGTGGAGAATGAGGCCCTAAAACTCAAGCGCCTGACATACTCACTGTACCTCTCACTAGCTCAGTGCACCGAATGACACTGGGTGCGAGACTAACCCTTCATTAATCCTCCCAAGGGAGCATGGTTGCTAATAACAGTGACCTTCTCAAAAGAGGGAATATGGAAATAGAGATATGGGTTTTTGTGCTCCAGGTCTTCTGAGGCATCTGAGAAGCAAACTATTGTATGAATCTCAAATTAAAGACAAGTACACTCTGTTCCCAAATCTCCCAACTACTGTATTTTTTGACAGTTTAGCAAATTTGCTGTTTATCTTTATTCAACAGAAGGTAGACCTGGAGAAAAACACTGATTAAGTAAACAGCTTGGAGAAATATACATGTCAATGAGATGTGTTTTTCTTTGTATATAATAAATCAGCATGTGCATTTCAAATGATTCTGGAATAGGAAAGAAATCATATACAGCTGGAAGGAGCTTTTTGCATTTTCCTTGCCTATAGTACCTTTCATTTTCATATTTTTGACATAATATGAGGAATCTCCTGGTTTTCTGCTTTAATCTAAGATTACATATAAGTACATGTAGTCTTGGGCCCTTGCTTTACCTACCCTCAAAAATAAAATAATAAAATATAATAAGCTACTACTCTGATAATAATGTCTTTGCACTCACTAGAGATGATATTTGGATAAAATCTGAACCCTCTGTCAAACTTGTACCCTGAATTCAGACCAAAAAGTTTTGAGGTTTGAAAAAGTTTGCTTTAACTTTTTTTTCTTTCCATTTTTGCATGACTGCAGCATGCACTTCCGGAGTTCAGCCAGAAGCAGAAGCATGAATGCCAAAATACCTCAAGGAAGTGAGTCCTCTTCATCCGTAATATTTGTCTAGGTCAGAGCAAAAAGAGCCTGACATCTCATGAGAAAAACTGCTGTCATTAGAGATGGGCCCAAGCAACAAAGTTCTGCTCTGAATCCAGATCTGGATCCAAATTTTTTTCATTGTTTGAGGAGTTGAGATCTGTGACTGGTTCAACCCATTGTAGAGAATGGGCCAAGCTGCAATGTTTGATCAGTGTCCAGATTTGAACATGCCCAGAGTTAGGACGTGCTTGGAGCCATTATTCTGGTTCAGACCAGGGTCATGAAATTTACAGACCCAAAAGTTTCAGATTAATCTGAACGTTTTTCCTGAACAGTTTCTAAACTTTCAGTTCTTATTTAAAATGAAATGATCCTTTTGTTTTCCACACAGTTATTTACCAGACTGCTAGACTTGCTTTTTGAACAGATGTTTTCTCTTGCTGTGCTCAGATGAAGAAAGCTGTGCTCAAGTGAAGCAAGACTGCAACTAGCCTTTCAGAAACATGCTATTGACTTAGCTCTTATATCGAATGACACACTGCTGTATCCACACAGGAAGAATCAAGCTTTTCATGTTGGCGAAAGGACTTTCACCACTAAAGTCACATACAACCAATTTTTGTGCCAGTGAAAGACACAACCATTCCTTGTCACGAAAACCTTTATAAGCACACATATTGGGAAGGAGAGGATATGAGGAGTTAATGCCTCATTTTGCCAGTGGTATCAGAGACCTAGGGCCCTGTGGGCCTGATTTCTCTCTCACACACACTATTTTAACACCTGCATAACTCCAGTGAGGTCAATTGTTTGTTTCTGGTTTAGACAAGCATGAGATGAGAATCAACCCTTAATATCTTCTTTCAAAAAGATTTCACATATGGTGTTAGTTATTAGAAATAGAACTGTACTAAACAAAAGAGACATGGCCCCTGCCCAGAATGGTTTGCAATCCAAACACATTCTATGGCCAACTAAGAAGGAGTAAACTCACTTCTGTTGTGTCCTTGTGGTTGGGCATGGCGTAGCAATTCTCTCTGCTGGGGATCCCCTGCCAGTGGTCACTCAAGTCTCTACAGTGGCCTGCCTCTTCCTGTGACTTGGCCTTCCAGCCAGGTCACTGCAAAGTCTCCCCCCTTCTGGGGTAGTCCGTGATCAAAAATAGCAAGGGGAACAAATGCAAATAAAATGAATTAATAAGAGTTAGAGAGGAATGATTCCCCTAAGTATGCATCAGGATTGGGTCCTCCCTTCCCCCAGAAGGGCCTTCAGGCAGCAATAGTCTGGGAAGCTGCTGCCTTCAGTCAGCCCTTTCCTCAAGAGGTGAGGATTGAAAGTCTGTTCTCTTCCCTGGTCTGCCCACAAGTGAGCTGTTCTTCTCTCCTTTTAAGCTCCTCCTCCGCCAGCCTATACATGCCTTGCAGGTGTGACAGGGAAAAGCTGGTTGAGCCCAGAGCAGCTCTTAACACCTTGTTGTCCGTGAGAGGTTTGGACACCCCCATTGCACCAACATCAAATGCACTAGCAGACCAGAAGAAGGCACTACCCTAGAGTGATTTTCTTTCTTTCTTTTCTTCCACCCCAATTTGTTCTTCTTTACCTACATGTAATACATATACAGTATAATACATGGGTGACAGTGTGTGCAAACTCAGTGTTTGTGGAAGCTGCTGGTCAGAGCCCAGAACTGAAAACCACTATTTTTATCCACTCCCCCACCAATCTTCCTAAAAGCTGATTAGGAGAAGAAGAGTTTAGTCTATGCTGATTCAAATCCTTGATCTCTCTGCAGTGATTATCAATATGAGGGCCAATAGTGGGTGTAAGTTTTTGTGATGTGTACACCTGTCCACCAGGAAGTCAACTGGAGACTCTGTTGGAGAACCTCATCTGTGTAGCTACAGTGCATTATTTACTTCTTGAGCATGCATTTTCTGTGCGGTGATATCCAGTAAAAGAAACTAGGTTATTTTGCTTTTCCTTAGTTATGTGGGACTAGAACTTTCATGACGACACCTAAAACCATCTTCCATTCTCTCTTTCTCACAGGTAAAATACATCAATTTGTTTCAGGAATCTGTTCTTCTATCTTTCACTAACAGGTCCTTATATGCCCCAATGGACAATTAGCCAGTGGAATGCATTGCTATGGGATGTTGTCATTGCAAAAAGTATAACTGAGTTTAAAAAATAACTAGATAATTTAATGGAGGATAGGTCCATCAATGGCTATAGCCAAGATGGTTAGAGATGCAACCCCATGCTTAAGGCAACCCTAAACCTCTGACTACCAGAAGCCAAGAGTGGAAGTCTGGGTGGATCACTCTCAAATTGCCCTGTTTTGTACACTCCTCATGAAGCTCTGCTATTGGCCACTGTCAGAGAGAGGATACCGGGCTAGATGGATGATTGGTCTGACCCAGTAAGGCAGCTGTTATGTTCTTATCTCATTAGCAGAAGTCTTGCATAAATCTTGTATTTCTGCTTCTCTTGCTTATCTCTGCCTTATTGCTTAGAATCCAAACCTGCAACTGGCCGTGCCTGTGTGTGCTGCTGATTTTAATGGGTCTCTGTGAGAGTGCAGGGTTGCAGTCAGTTGCAGGATTATGAAAATAAATTGTAAATTCTTGGAGACAGTTATGGTTCCTGCCCCCGTGTTGTACAGCACCTAGTACAACAGTATCCTGATTATGTTCAGTCAAAGATTATAAATAATAAATAAAAAAGAAAATGCCGAACTAGACATTAGTTCAAAGATCTAAGAACGCATAAAGTAAATGGGAAAAACAGCACAGAGTAAAAAATTCAATTTTTAGCAGAAACGACGGGATGAAAGTGGTCTTGCACAGGTGTCTGGAGTTATGAATTGTAGTCACAGAGTAGAAATTTTTCATAAATGTTAATACCAGAAGGGACCATTATGATCATATACTCAGACCACCTGCATAACATAGGCCATAGAATTTTCACCAAGTGAAATCAGGTCCATAACTCTTTGCGGTACTAGAGCACATCAAATAACAGTAAACACAAAATATACAGAGTACACAATGTTCAAGTTGTGTGGAATATCCAAAGGGCACACAAAGGGAGATAATGCATGTCGTAAAGATGAAAATAGCACAGATCTTTGACACCCCTTTTCACTTGTGATAAATAGAATAATTATTTTCTATTTTTCTCAGAGGAAAACTGTGTGTCTGCATGAAACGTTTTAATGTTAGTTTCTTTGTCCTCTTGGTCATATACTGGGCTATTACTAGGCCTGTGCAAAAAGTTCCAGAAGATCCCAGAATCCACCAGAAGCCAGGGTGAGTTGTTTTTTAACAAAATTCAATCCATACTTGGGAATGTTTCCTGAACAGAAGCTGATCTTGTTTGAAAAGATCTACTCCTCCTCCCAACCTTTGCCTTCCTTTCAGTTACTACATTGCCTCGGACAGCCATGCTTTGGTCCCAGGCTCCAAGGAGTGCTTCTCCCATATACACATACACATTCAGAAATAGAAATGATCAGTGATCCTACTTAGATAGATGGGATTCCAAAGATCAGAGAATAGGGTTCCTAAACGTCACACACAAATTCACATGCAACTGCCTGTCTAATTTGGGTGTGCAGTTATGATTGTGCGCAACACCTGAGAATTCCATGCACATATTACCAGTTCAGATTCTAACTAGTTATCTTCATGTGTAGTTAACTAACTTGCACGTGCAGCGATGGTAACTGTGCCCTTGGTTGCATATCTGAAGTTCAGAAAGCAACACACTATAGGTGGTATTGATTTTAATGGTGGTTTTAATATATGGTTGTTTAGTTAAACATTTTGCCTTAGTACAGTATATAAGAGTTTATTTAAATCTGGGTTTTGGTAGTAAAGCAGCAGCACTATATAAGCAATGTATTTAGAGATGGTTTGTGGAGGAGATTCAAGAATAGCTTTGATGAAGCTCCACAAAGTCTTAAATTTAGTGCCCACATAAAATCCTGCCCATTTGAAGTCAATGGGAGCTTTTGCTCTGTTGTTAAGAATGAGGCACTTGAGAAGCAATAAATAGATTCACTGTAAATTTAACCCAATACAGTATAAGCTGTTGTTGGAACAGTGACCATGTGTTTCTCAAGTGTAGATCAATAAACCATTCTCACAGCCAGATCTGCACATCATGATAGAAATACACTAATAAAAATTGAGTAAAACTTGTACATGGCTAGACAGAAAGAAGCACAAGCTGCAAGTTCATTGTAAGAGTCCCCATGATGGAAAATGTTTTTGCTTTGGATCTGGGAATCTTTACATTGACTCGTTGCTATTATTATTTTAATTGTGGTAACACCTAGGAGCCCCAGCATGGACCAAGACCCCATTATGCTAAGTGCTATACAAGTACAGAATGAGCAGGTGGACTTTGCCCTAGAGATCTTCTAATCTAGGTATAAGACCAGAGACAACAGGTGTAGACAGACAGAAGAAGAATCAAGCTCACAGTAAAACCAGAAATGTTAAAGGGTTTCATTTATTGAATGAAAGGATTATTATTTTATTCATTTAAATATGTTAATACATTGTACACAGGTATCACACACTTCTTTATTATAGGGGACTATTAGAAAAGAAGTACCAGGTTTTATTATGATCTACCTCAGTGGCTCACAACCTGTGGTCCACAGACACCTGGGTCTCCGCAGACTATGTCTAAGATGTCTGCGAAAGACAGACTGAAAACTAACAGAACAGAATCCAACTATATATACAGACAATACATTTCCAAAGGAGTCTGCACCTCCTTTCAAAATTTCCAAAGGGGTCCGGCACCTCTATTCAAAATTTTTTAGGGATCTGCAAATGAAAAAAGATTGAGAACCATTGATCTGCCTTACCCATAGCATGTACTTACCTTATACCTCACTCAGTCCTGCTGAGATATCAGAAATCTTTTATAAATAGTATTATAAAGATGGCAACCATGGTACAGTAAACTAACATGGCTATCTCAAAGCTTAGTACTTTCAAGAGTATGCCTCTCCTGATCACAAGCACACAACTCTTACCTAATGTTTCTTCAGCAGCAACAATCACTCCAACAAACAGCAGGATGGCTGCCCGCCCTTCCACACAGAACTCTTGATTTTTTTTTTGATATTATGGCACTGGGCCTAATAGTCATTATATTCTGAAGGATTCAAATAGTTCCAGCTGGATTACTATCCAACTGCTATTTTAAAAGAGACTGCTCTTCTGCAGTCCTCTTGTCCAATGTTTGACACTTGTGAGAACAGCCAAAAATCAGTTGTCTGATCATGCTCAGTTCCACCATACCTATTATTTTTAAATGGAATGGAAAATGAAAACAAAATTTCACCCCATATATCTTAGCAGCCAAAGCAAAAATGTGCCACAAATTTAAATCAACACTGTTACTGCACTGTATAAAAGCCTTTAAATTAGATTTCCCCGACCTCCACCCCAATGATTGTACAATCCTGGCTGTAAATGTTTCTTTACATTTTTTCCTGGTGTCCCTATCCTGAACAGTGATATTGACGCATGATTAGATGGTTGACTTCTGGCACAGGCCAAAGTGGATGCAAAAAAATCCTGCCTTTTAAAGCATCGGCTTAATTTTGTGCCTGTCAGACTCTATTACTATTCCACTTTTTAACAGAAAGCAATGGGTAAGATTATTACCTATGTTGTAGCTTTTAAAATTTCTTTAACTGCTAAGAAAACTAAATGTATGTTGCATCCTCTTCCTTTTGCTTTACAACACACAGATTCTGAGCCAACCACCCAACTACTACATCACTGACAAGAAGCTCCAATCTGCCAAAGTAGGCAGCCAAAAAAGTTAGCTGTCATTATGTCCTGCAAAAAGATAGTTTTTAAAGCAAGGCTAATGGGAACAAGTAAATGTAACCATTTGTTCCTCTGAGCGGTTCAATATTGTAATGTTCAGGTTTGCTGCAGGTGCTCAGATACTAAGGGAACTAGGGTAGTGTCATCACTTAGATGGAACGATCCACTATGCATTTCCCTGAATGTTTGAAGTTTGATTAAGCTCACTTCCAACCTCATCCTTCTCAGGCTGTTTGTCCAGCCTGGGCTTGAATGATTCTGAATTTCCCTGTTCTGCTTCTTAGATTCTGCTTTGTCTGAGCAGTGTCGGCCAACGCTTGGGGTTTAGTTCAGATCAGATAATCCAGATGTTTTAATTATATTTATTTGGACTTTATTTGAACTGATATTAGCTCCTGCATCTGTATAAGTGGGATGGGAATCTCAGAAGAGTTTCATAGCACTCCTGCTTCCTGCCCAGAGTGCAACCCAGAAGGGAAGAGATGTGCAAAAATAAAAAATAAGTGCAGAAGGAGCTGAGCAAAGATAGCATTATGGAGCCTAAAAATGAGGTTCTCCTTTCCTTGGGGCCAATTCTGCCAAGCCTACAGCTACAGTGCAATCTGGACCTCTCTCTCTTCACCCATCCCTAAAGTGGAGGAGAAGGAACCTCTCCCTTCCCTGTTAAAACAGAATCCAGAATATTAGCTGTCTTGCAAGCGTCCAGAATTAGTCGATAATAGTGCTGCCTGGACAGATTGCATCGGGGCTCACTGAAAAAGAGCTTTCAGAATTTCACTCAGCTTCTTTGATTTTAGTTTATGCAAACTTACTTTTCTACTCACTCCCCCACATCTGAGAAAAAACATATATACTGTTTACTTCATACCTTTCATCAAGAGAAACGTTTACTGTATCTTTCTGCAGCCTTTTCCTTAAAGAACTATATTGACTCAAAAGATCAAAGGAAAGAATAGTTTTACAGAGCAGCTTCTTCTGATGAACCAAATATAAACCTGTATTTTGAGATCCATTCTGCTCTGATAAAAGCTTTTCCTTCCTAAAATGTATTTCTTTGTAACAATAGATCTGATCCTGCCATCCTTACTCAGACAAGTAATCCAATTGTCAGAGTGGCTGGATAAGACCCAATGACAGCTCTTTATCCGCACTTAACTTTAAAAACACAGCCACATTTTGTTGTTCCTGTTTTGCCTGAAATAAAGAAAATGGTGGAAAATGACAACATGCAGTTGGGCACATTTGTGTGCTGGGTTTTCTGTATGGCTTGAAGCCTTTAATCTGTCTCACTTGCCCAGGACATGGAAATGATAGGGAAAATATCAAAACATGGCTTCAGATAAAAATTTTCATATTTTCCAAGAAGAAATACTGCAGTCTAAATTAATTCAGGCTAACCTCCAGTCAGTGTCAAGACTGAGATCAAACAGTGTTATCATGGTAAATGTCAGCATTTAGGAGTTCAACCAGAAATCTACAAGTATTTATATTCATCCCTGGTTTTATTTTGTGAACTATGTGGTGACTATTAGTGAATTATTTTGTCATGTGTAGAGTATTATCCATTTGAGGACCAAAGACACACTAAAATGGGCCTTATTATGGACCATGCTGATTATTATAAATCTTTATTTGCAGGTCCCAGGATAGGAAACTCATTTCAGTAGATGCAATTTATTAAAAAATGTAGCAGCTAAGGGCTTCACCAGCACTCAGGAATGTAATCATATAATGACAGCACTGGAGTCTGCCAGAGTGAAACGAAAAATTCATTTTCAGATCCTTTTGCCTTGCATGAGGATAAGCCTTGTCATATATTTGAAGCTCTCATATATGGTAGACATCCTGCACTTATAGAATCAATGTCTTCCATTAAGGGTATCAAGTCTTTCATTCCCAGGGAAAGAGCTCTTGTTTGTCTTTCTTTTTGGACTCATTTGTAAGTATTAGAAGAGACTGACTTAACCAATACTTGTAAGAGGCAACTGAAAGCTTAGGCTTGTTTATTTTCTTCTTCTCTATCTTAGGTACTTCTATGGCCCCCATTACTGTAGTATCTGGGCCTCCCACAATCCTTAATATATTTATTCTCACAACACTCCTGTGAGGTAGGGAAGTGCAATTATCCCCATTTTAAAGATAGAGAATTGAGGCACAGAGGAGATAAGGGAGTTCCCTAAATACCTTTGAGGATCTGGGCCTGTGTGTCTTTGATAGCCAAATTACCTTAACTCTGTCCCCTTAGAGGCACCCAGTCTCTGCTCTTTCTTCTTTGCACAGGGAATATCCAAAACATGCATCAATAGATGTTGCCTTCCTAATGTGCTGCAGCCGTATTTGTCTCCATCACCTTAATATGATGTTTTGTCACCACAGCAACAAGTCTATGTAGAAGCAGGGAGAGGAAAAGTCCAAGGCTAGTGCCCTAACCACAGAACCATCCTTCTTAACCAGAATCTTTGCTTAATTCTTGATTTCTTTCAAAGTGTTGCTTGAATGACAGGTCACTTTATAAATGAAACATTTGTCTGCCATCTCCAGTCTTTTCTATTCTCAGGCCATCTATTATTATTGGGGAGATAATGTAATAGGATCAAGGATTCAAATCAATCCAAGGGCAAAAACCTCTTATTTCATATCAAGTTCATTTTGAAACCTTTACACAAAGCCTTGAGAGCCTTGGTCTGGGGGTAATAGTGTGGGGAGGAAGCCTGGTTCCAAGTAGGGAGTTTCCAAGTATTTAAGATAATGTGGATAAACACAGAAAAAATTTCAGTGCTCCTCTGCACCAATTTTTTTTTTTTTTTTTTTTTTGGAGTTTTACTTAACAGTGGGTTTTTCTGGTGATAACGTACGGAACGTCTCTTGACCTAGCTATTGGGGACATGCAGCATATGATGATGATGTTACTAATACGTTACCTTTGTTGGTTACCTTTAAAGGGTGTGAAAATCAATTTACTGAAATTGAATGTGTCAAAACTTATTGATAGTTAAAGTGCTGGGGGTATCAAGTCTAGGATAGTGCAGAGATACTGTATACTCTGACTGTGAATTCCTTTAGACCACTTTCCTGACTTCTCTAGAAGGAAATAATATGTTTTCATTAGGCTTAAATTGGTTGTTAAGACTCTTGTGTGCCTTCATTTGAAATCACTGCAGACAGTGCAAGTGGATTACTAAAACTTGCCCTCCTTTACTCATTATCTGTCCTGCAAAAGAGACTAAAATAACTTTATTGATTAGTAACCTTCAAGTATGTGAACATTTAGGCATCTATTTACAAATATTTTCATAGAGTTCCAGGGAAAATCTTTCAAAGACTATATGAAGACAGCTAAGAGACAGCTTTCAAAAAATATACGAAGACAGTTATGGCTGTGTTATGTGGGTGCACATTCTGCACTTAGCAGAAATTGCAGACAGGAACTTAGATATGTCCTTCCAGCATGTTAGGTCCAATTCTGCCCTCAGCTACCCCACACAATGCCCGCAAAGACAATAGGAGTTGTACATGCATATCTGAAGACAGGACACCACCTCTCTTTATAAACTATGGAGCAAAGGGTTTTGTGTTGTAAGTCGTAGTCTGAGCTATGTGTAGAGCATAAATTAGTTAAAAAAGCCACAAACACACCATATTTAATTAAGGCTAAACTCATTGTGTAAAGCACTTTGAAATCCTTAAATGGAAGCTGGGTAGCAAAGAGGTTTTTGGAAGAAAAACGGGGAGAAATCTGAAACTGAAGACCTCCACCCTTTCAAAAAACAGCTACTGTGGAGACAAAAGAGTTTAAGAAAAGGGGTTATGGAGGGATCAGAAAGGACCGAGGCTTCTGGAGTCACAGCCCTCCCTGTGCTGTAAGTTGTGCTCTGCCTGCGTGTGTCTTGGGAGCTGCTCCCGATCCCTGGCCTCACTGCCAGTGGGAATGGTATAACCAAGCCCTGACCTTGCTCCAGCCTGCAGGCCCTCAACACTATGGGTCATCTCGGGCTCAGTGAGGTGATGCCAGTGGCAGCAATAGCAGGATCTGGACCACACTGGGACAGATATGTTGCTCCCTGCACTACTGACGGTGGGTACCAAACCTGAGTGCATCAAAACTACTGCCCCATGCACCAGATAACAATGCCACTCACTCAAATTTGGTCTAGCTGCCCCTCTGTCATTTTAGGGACACTATCAAACAGGGCTCCCCTTTTGCCTCTGTCTAACAAGTTGCCAAGGATGGAAGGTGCTGTACAGTGCAAAGCCTTATTAGATATAGGGAGAAAGTCCAGTAAGTTTTACTTAGATGGGACTGAGAGTAGGCAGATGCTTTAGCTAAGATTGATCCAAAAGTCTGTAAAGTCTGATAATATTCATCAAATAGCTCTAGTTTTTCTGATATTTTATAACCCCAGAGTTTTTCCTCTTACTCATTATACCAGATCAGATCCTCTGAATCCATTCTTTCTTGGCTTATAACGATAAAGCCTTTGAGCTAGGGTGAGGTGATAAGTCTTCTAGAATCAATAAGGTGACTCCCATAAACCTTTCTTGAAAACAGTCCCTGTAATGCCCTGTAAATCATTCAAGAAGCAAACTTTGCAACCAAATTAATGGGTTGGTTACCTCCACTATTTCTTCCAAACACTGAATAATCTGATGCCAAAATATTTGCATTTTCCTCCATCCTAATCCTCATGCCAGAACAACAGTACCTTGTTCTGTGTTTATGTTGGTTTCAGTGCTGAGTGATTTTGATTAAGTTTATGCATTTTTTCCAGTGAGCAAACTGAAGCTTATACATAAAGTTGGGTTTTTTTTGCATATCCACTGAGGTTACAGATTATATGGTTTGCCAATGTGTTTGAAAACTAGTCAACAATTTAATAAAAGAGAAGTACTATTATCCCAATGGAACAATTACAGAACTTTATAATCAACAACCAGCTTAAATCTTTTCACCATAAAACATGCACCACTGAGTTACCACTCAGGGTCATGCAAGATTTAAAACTAGATCCCTTGATAATTGTGGGATTACTATAGTGAAAGAATTCAACTCTAGGAGAATAAAGACAACATGAAGATATGTAGAGATCTCCTACTAAAGCAGAGATCACAGCTCAAGGACCAGATCTGCTGTCTTGAGGGTGAACTGAATGCTTTAACTCCTTTTGTCCCAGTGAGCATTATGGAAGTCTCCTGAATGCAGCAGAACCAATGCAGTTCCACTGAACAGGGAGACACCTGGCCCAGAGAGGATGGCAAGGGGCCACCATACCTCCTGTGGGTCAATGGGCTTGCAGAACCAGTATCTGACTGCAGATCAAGGAAGTGGCAAGGTGGTAGATACTGTGGATACTATGGTCCCACAGTCCTCTGAGCAGTTTATTTTCAGGTTGCCTGGCATAGGAACTGAGATTTGACTATAAATATTTAATATACATGGAAAGGTGCTTAGGATCTTATTATCCAAATATACACACAAGGAAAGATTTTCAGGTGGAATTAGGCATCCGAGATGCCTAACTATCTTCGATGACTTAGAAAAATCTCTTCCTCAACCTTTAAAATGACAAATGAGTACAATTTAAAAATGAACCCATGAGGTGGATTGTTCTGTTTTGTTTTGCCCAGCTGACAAGATCTGTGTTCCTCCTGCAAGAGCTGATGAGACTGTGCACTCCTACAGCCCAAGCTCAATGTAACTATCTGCCTTGATTAAGTGGATATTGAGTCACCCTCCCCAACAAGAGAAACACAGAACCTTGATACAGAAGGAAATCATGTTCCAATACTTTGAAATGTATTAACTTATAACTCACATCTATCCCTGTGTTCAATTTATTATTTACAGTCTTAATTTCTGTCCATGCTTATTTTGGTAATACACACAATATGCTACAGTACAAACCACTTTAACTAAGAGGAAACTGGGCACTAGTTTTATTTCTGAAACCAATGTATTATCCTTATTGTTTCAGGATAGGTCACCTACTAATCTCAATGGCCACTTCACCCTCATACATGACAAACTGTGGCAATCACTTTAAAGGTCCTTAAGTTGTTTATAAATTGTTACTTTTTATTCCTGTCTTCTAAACCTCATGGGGGCCCAAGTGTTGTACAAGTCTAAAGCCTACAGGAAAGGTAGATGAGAACAGGGCAACCTTCAACAGCACAAAGAATCTTTAACAGAACAAAGAAATGCTGCATCCACTTATTTATTCAGAACTACGAGTAATTTGCTGGTGGTTTACATTAATGGCAGTGATTTACATAGTTGCTATAGTACACCATGGTGAAATGTCAAACTCCAGGCAGGCAAGCCAACCCTATGCATTTTGATTTTCAAATCAAAGAGTAAAATTAGTGTCCTTGTTCAAGAAAAAATGAATGCTGGAGGGGTAGGAATTATCACCTGGGTTTGAAAACATTTGCTCATTTGTTTTTAACCCACATGCATTAGGAGGGAGGTACACATCTTCTGTTGAGATGGAGATTAGTAGGAAGGTATTGAATGAAACTGCTGAACAACAGATCTTTGGAAGACTCTCATATGTGACCTGCTTACATCTTATTTCCTCTATGTATAAGGGCTTGTGTGTGTAGCTTGCTAATATTTATTTTAAAAAAAAACTTCCTGAATTGGTGGGGAGGGATCAGAAGCAAAAGATTAAAGATGAAGATCTGGCCCCATTGAAGTCAGTTGCAAAACTCCCAACTTCCACTTCAAGGGCCCAGCTCACACTTGCCCCACAGCCCTGTGTGCCAGCATAAAGAAGCTGTCAGCTCACTGTATCTGCTCCCTTGGGAACGTCCCTCGCATAGATTGAGTCCCTACCAGACAGCAGGCCAGCATATCTGGAGAAACTGATAGAGAGAAGCAAGACTCCATTTCACCTCTTGTCTCATTGGAGGAATGGATTCTATCCATTAAATTAACCAGATGGACAAACATGAGAGCTTAGAGAAGCAAAATTATGAAGTGAGAAACTACTTTTTCTATCTCTTGATTTCATGTTTTGGTTGTCAGATTGTTTCTTGCTATGCTGCAGCTGTTATTAACTTACTGATTCCAGAGATAATGATATTTAATTAAACTACTTTGCAGCTTACTACTGTTTTGGGATTTTGCTAATTAATCTTCATGTAATTGCTTTGCAATGGTGTACAGCAAAAGTACTTAAATTAGACATTCTACCTCTTTCAGCACATCTAATTTCTGAACATAACCACTTGTTAACAAGAAAGGAGTGAAGAGTTTAGGACCAAACAGCTCTGAACAACTTTGACCTCAGCTGTTGGACTCTTATACAATTATTTTTATGCGAGATATACAAATTTGAGGCATTCTTCTTGCTTTCTCCCCTCCATCCATACCCACTTATTTAAACTGCAGACAGCATAGAGGTCAGGTGATCAGTTGTCCAGCAGGAGTTCACTAAAGACAAAGCCCGATTCTGATCTCAATTACCCCAGTGGGTAATTGAGATGAGAATCTGGATTTTGGAGTTTAGCTTCTCACTAATTATCTAACCACTGATGGACTCTCAATGGATTTCCTCACAGCTGCAACTCAAAAGAATGCTAAGCAATGCAGTGATGACACAAGCTGTTGAGGCCCAAAAATCAATCTTAGCAAGACCCTAGGAAGAGTTCTAATTCTAGCACCAGTCCATCTGGCATGACCAAATTCCAGAGACACAATCAACTGTAGTTTAGCAACAAGAAAGAAAACTGCCATTTTCTTGGTGAGCACTTGGGTACAAGATCAGAAAAAAGCTGGGTATATGTGGGAGGGACACTGGACCCTCATGCACTAGAAAAGTTTATCTATCAACCCACTGTGCAGACAAACACTTAGTGGAAACCATCAGCTGGCTGGAGATGAGCTTGTGCGGGAAGGCAAAGGTGCTTCTACAGCAGCTTTCTGCCTTCCCAGATCTTGGCACTGAATTGGTTCTCAGCACAAATTATAGCAGCTCTTAGGCTGCTTTTATGATCACATTTCCCTATTTTTATTGTTGGTATGTGAAAGACTCACACAAACAATAGAGGAAACTGTCCAACACTCACTACACAGAGGGACACTAAGTCATGTGAAATGCACACAGTGGGCAGGCTGAAACATTGAAATCATGTCCAGTGCTACTTCTGACAATATCAGAGAGTTACTTTTCAGAGAGAAGAGGGATTTTTAAGTTGATGGGGTCCCTTTTTATCAGAGGCCATGAAAGGAAAGAAGACTATTTATTGTATGCTGCTGGATCCCATTCTAACAACTACCTGGTCAGGAGCTATAGGTAAGCCATGATATTGCAACTGTGGAAAAGGAAAATAGTGGTTGGTGGGTCTGGAAGAGAAGGAGAGATGCAAAGGTGCATTGGCTGGAAGCTTCAAATCCCATATTTAGCGTCATGGGTATTAGAGCATAGCTCAAAAGCATGATCTGCCCTCTAGAATGCGATGGCTTGGGTGGCAAAAGGAGAATGCTGAAAGGAGAGTGTGTCTCTCTATTTTTCTCAAGCAGAAACTGCAAATAAACTTATAAATTACTATCTACATCTGGGCAGTTTTACTATTCCCTCACCAATGCCAATCCTCTTTGACAAAAGCATTCTCAAAGTGTATGAATTTTCTAATATACATGCATAGTTCAGTAACGCCCGTCTCTCACAGGGCTAAGAGTCAATTGAATCTTGTCATTGTCTTACAGCTATTTAAAAGGCCAATAAATGCAGAAGGAGGCACATTTAGAATTTCTTCTGATCCATTGTGGTTATTGCCACCATTAAAACAATCAAAGGATGTGGTCCTGTGCTCCTGGACATCAATGTCAGTTTTGTTTAAGTAAGGACACGCGGACCAATTCCCAAATATTTTTGTTACATAGGTTTTTACAAGTCCTTCTGTCACATATCCTTATGTTGCAACCCTACTAACTTGAATTCAGTGCTAAAGGTGAACACATAGATACTATTAACTGTTGGTGATTAGGTATCTATATGTATATCACCCATGTGGGAAGACAGTCTTTGGCAGAACAGTTAATAAAATCGAATAGTTCACAGAGTCAGAGATTTCTATTTCCAGCCCATTTAGATTTGATTCAGCTTTACTACTCTAAGGAAAAGGAACATAATACAATTAATTTGAGTTGTCAGGACATCATTTCTTCTTCAAAGAGCAAAATACTCTATTACCATACATAAAAATTATATTTATGTGCATTATTGTGCATTACCCACTGTTTTAACCTGTTTCTTATACAAACTGCTCTCCTAGCTGAAGATAGAAGCATTTGGGACCTGATCCAAAGCCCAATAAAGTCAATGGGAGATATTCCACTGATTTCAGTGGGCGTAGATCAGGCTTTTTGTTAGAACATGAATGCTCTATTAAAATAACAACCTTAGTTGTAATTCATACAATACCTTTCCCCATAAACAACCACGTAGAGAATTACATACCCTCATGTTTCTTTGCTTTTATGTTTTCAGAGATTCTTCTAATCCAGATGCAAACTGAAACATAACTTTATCATCCTGGAAGTAATAGTCACCATCAGGGTTGTGATTTTTTCTGTGTAGTGTATGTCCCCTAACTAATACATTTAGCTAGAGAGAAACTCAACCAAGTGCCATGAATTTTATTACACAGCAGCTGTTCAAATAAAGCCAATAGCTACTAGATGAATATTCACTGGCCTAACACAGACAGGCAAATACAACACAGTAGCTATAGTGGATATACTGTAGTGCATCAAGGTCACAAATAGCAATATGCAGAAAGTACATGAATGTTATTTCGGTTTCAGTTCTACTTACATATTTTGAAGGATTTATAGAGCTGAGCTGGCAGTCTACACAACTAAGGCTGCTTAAAAGAATTGCTTTGCCTAGCTAGCCCCAGCACAATGAACTGAAATTCTATGACAATGGCCTGGCAAATTCAGTTGAGATGCCCTAATCATATAGGTATTATCTCAGAGATACGGTGATTGAGTGAGACGCAAACTGTTTAATACACAATGCTTTTTTGGGAGGAATGAGACTGAACGGAGACCCTCAAACTGGACCAGGAGACCACAGGTAGTAATATAATTCCCTAATTGAACTCCAGTTTGATGGGTAAGATGCTGTCAATGGGACATACTCTGTGTCAGACCAAATTCTGAATTCATTCCCTACCCTGGGCCAAAATAGCTCAAATAAATTAACCCCCGGCATGCTGCAATGATACTAATCTATTTTTTCTGTCTGAGGAGCCATGGAGGGCAGCTGATTAATTTTAATTCAGGCTATAAGGGAAAGAGAAGTCACTGATTTGATATATTTTGCTTGTATTTGTAAGGTTTCAAAGCTATGCTATAGGTGCAGTGATTGCTTTGATTTAGATATAAACGGAAATAAAAATAATTCCTCATCTCACAGGGGTTGTTAAGGTTTCATTAATGTTTTGAAGTTTTTTTTTTCCAGAATCCTCAGATCTAACATGCTACATGAGGGCAAATCATCATTATTGAAAGGTACTTGAAAAGAAATCAGAAATGTTGGAATTTAAGAGGAACATAAGAATCACCATAGTGGATGCCATGTCACAGGGGCCCATCTATTCCAGTAATCTTTGTATGTCAATCTTTGAACTGATGCTTCTCTTATGTAGGCAGAGGTGAGTATAAAAGAGTGGAAACTGGAAGGGGGTGTCAAAGAGGGAAGCAGCTGCATCTCTACTGCATGCTCTTTCTTCCCTGGGAGCAGGCAGAAGTGCCTCTATAGAAGGCCCTTAGATGAGGGGCCATGAGTATACATGCTGCATGCAACAACCAATTATTGAATAAATCACACTAACACCATTGGGGAGCTGGACCTAGAAACCTGAGCTTTCAGCTTCAAAAATACAAGTCTCTGCAACTTGAGCTATAAATCTCTCCCTAGAAAGCAGTAGTAGTAGATCCTTTTTTCTTTCTGGACTACCCACTAGAGAAGGGCATTATAGGACACCCACAAAACTAGTATATACCAAGTTCTCCTTGGGATGGTAAGTGAGAGAGTGTAGATACTCTGCTTGGCATGCTCCCTTGGGAACCCATGGTATTTCCTACTGGAAATATGAACAGGAGTTAACTTTCTCCAAGCAGCATAATCTCCTCTGTGCCTGTTTGCTTCTTTGGCAGGAGAAGGATTGGGCAGTCAGTGATGGCACAGCTCCGTTAAAAAAGATGCTGCTACTGGAGAGAGGAGGGCAAGGAAGCATTCTGGAGGCTGGCTTCCTGTGCAGATGTCCCTGGATATGCAGTGATGGATCTAGGAAGACACATTCTGACCATATCCTCTTCCCCATCATTGCTGGATAAGAACCCTTGAGCAGTAGGTGCAGTGGAAACAGCAAGGAGAAAACCTCAGAGTTTCCAGTGGACATTTTCCCCTCTTATGGGATACTCTAGAGCATTATTTCTACTGGAATTCAAATGCTTTGAATGACATCTCTTCTTTACTACAGCCTGGATTTGAACATTCCATTAACACCTTGAGAAAGGGAGCTGGCTGAAAAACTGAACTGTCAGCAATACAGAATGTATGCAAGAGGAAAACTGATCTATGCTGTTTATGTGATCTGTATAGTGTAAGGAGACAATTTATGTTATTAATATGGAAAGCAACAACAGAAAACCTAATTCCCTATTGAAATAAATGGGGAACTCAAACATTTTAGCTGAAAGCTCTCCTTACAATTTCAATAGCTTTCCTTATCTTCCTTTGTCCATAGTTGCCGACAGAAACTAAACACTTGCATCCATCCCAGTCTATAACGTGAGTTTAATTAAGTGGCTATGCAATGACATGTTTGGCAACAGCAGATTTAGTTACCCTGCTGTGATAAAGGGTTGATCAATGTGCTATTATTCTTTCATTTATTGGCTTTTCTTTCCTCCCAGTGTGCACCATAATACAGTATCATAAACTAAGTTTTCTACAATCTTGATTTCATTGTCCCTTTTTAAATTGAAGTAAATCTGCATGCTTCAATGACAATGGGTATTTATTCCTTTTTAAAAGCCTTGATTTTCAAGTAATTCTTTCATTTGCACAAAAAGAAACAATACTTGAATCAAAACATTGTTTTTTCATTGGCCTCCATTAGATAGAGAGGATTTTATTCATTCTGAAAATAGATATACATTATTTATAAAGGTGCCTGTTACATGATCATCTGGAGTTTCAGTATTAGCAACCAAACAGCTTCATTTGTTGTCAGTAACAAGGAATATTTAGCCATTTCCCCAAGAACCGTGTCATCTGAGAAATAGAATAGGATTTGTCTCTGTTCCACAACTGGGTAAGTGACAAATATTTCTGGTGCCAATACTCATGTGTACAAATTTAAACTTTGTTTTCTACGTTCTTATAATTTCCACATATATTCATGCCAATAAAATACTGTTCTTACACAATGTATTACATACTCTTCAATGATGCCAGTAGCTCACCCCTTGGAAGAGAACATCTCCAGCAGCAAAATGCCACTTGACACCACGGTGGGACAGCGACATATTATTATTATTATATAGCTCTCATATCACCTTTCACCCATAGATCTCAAAACATTTTACAAAGAAGGTCAATATCATTATCCCCATTTATAGATGGAGAAACTGAGGCACAAATAGGGGGACTGACCTCTCCAAGGTCACTCAGCAGGCCAATGGCAGAATTAGCAATAGAACAAGGGTCTCGAGTCCCAGTTCAGTGCTCTAGGTATTAGGCCACAATGTCTCCCTTGCACTGAATTGCCAGCACTACTTCATTCAACAATCTCTATTTTCCTTGGAGACCTTCCATCCAAATTCTGATCATGGCTCAACTTTGCTTAACTTGTGAGAAACTGCAAGAGCACAACCCCAGGACCATTGGGTAGGATTCACATCGACACTGAACTTGTACTATCTGTAAAGCTCACCCAGCTACTAATAGTGCTGTTACGTGTTCAAAATTGTGTATCAAAACTAACTTTAAATTAAAAAAAAAAAATCAATGAAGGTTCGGAGAAACAAGACTCTCCTTCAGGCTTTTTTGCTTTTACTGAGATTTCTATTCTCACTAAGCACAATTGCTATCATTGCTTCAATGGCAATAACTGTGAGAAGTACAGAAATCATTCAGCTATGGTAGGTCTTTGGAAATGAAACTTTGGAACATTGGAACTTGTCTTTACATTTCAATTATACAGGAAAATGGCCCAAGTGATGTAAAGATCTTTGTAAGTGAAACCAGAGTTCATGAATTTATAGCAAGTGCATAGGAGGGTAAAAAGACCTCAAGAGGAAATGCTACTGTAATGGTTTTTTAATAGAGCGGAGAGAAAAAATGACCAACTCGCACCACAGTTTAAGAGACAAAGGCAAAAATCAACAAGAAAATAAAGTTAATAGTTAAACTACTAGCAAACCCGGACCAAAGAATGTGCAATATGACAAGTGCAAAGCAACCTCTCCTCAAACTCACATAAAACTCTTAACAGGCCCAAACCTAGAAAAACAAGAACAGTGATTTCTAATTTAAAGGAAACTGTATAATAGCTTTTAAGCTACTTAATGATTGAAAACACTGCCTATGATTCACCCAAAGAGCAAAGAGGAAGGGAGGGAGCTGTTTGGGTCATTTTTAACTACCAGTATAATGCCCTTTACCTAATACAAAATGACTTCAGTGAATACAAAGTTCAATTCTATGTTCATTAGGGTATTACAATATCCATTACTTAAGGAGATAACAGTTGGTCATGAAAATCACAGGTTAACAACTGTGCTGGCACCCTTCATCTGTGTTATCCATTTTGGAGGCACATATTCACTATCTAGCACCATGCCTGCCCTCAGAGCTACAAGCTTCCTACGGAACAACATCTAAAGAATAAAAAGTTTTAGAGACCCTCAGGTTCTACAACAGCATTACCAGAAATTAGAATACTTCTTGCTGAGCAATGGCATTTGTCTTGAGAAATTTCACAAGTGATGTTCTAGTAACAGATATGAGGTCTCTATAAATTGGATGACGCACAATAGTCAAGCTGTTAATTCTTCAAAATAGAACCAAAAGGATACTACTGAATAGACTTGCCAGGTATGGAAAACCTGGAACCAGTTGATAATATTTCTGATTTTTTGGGGTGCAGTTTCATAAAACCATGTAACACGTAAAGCCTAATGTCATATAAATAATTGTGAATTGTAAATAAAGTGAAAACTAGGCATAGTAGGACACTGGAAGAATTTGATAAGTATTGTACAATAAGTGATATGATGTCTCATCAAGAGAGATACATGCTAAGGACACACCATAAACTTCATAAAAGAAAAAGTCCAGAAATTGAGGTAACGACCACAAAAAGAATCCAGAACTGTTTCAATGAGACCAAAGGAAATCACAGAGACAAGGTGGATGATCCAATAAAAGGTATTACCTCACCCACCTTGTCTCTCAAATATCCTGGGACCGACATGGCTAGAACTACCCTTCATACAACCAAGGAAATCAGTCATTTAAAAGTAAGCATTCAAAATAATTTGTTTCTTATTGCCTGATATCTGTCCTTTCATCAGGGCTGGTCTAGTGCCTCATTTTTTGGGAGGGGGAAAATGGGTATTTTGGGCTCCCTGGATTTCACTATTTAAAAAACAAACAACCTTCTAGGATTCAAGGGACTAGTTAGACCCACACCAGCCTGACTTTCCCAGAGCCCCTGCCTCTCTTCTTCCCTCCGGCCCCAGCCCAAACTCCCAGAGCCCCTTACTGTCCCTGCTGGAGAGCATGAAGCCCTTGGTTGATGGGGCCATCCTGCTTCCTGTATGTAGCCAGTTCCTGGTGCTGAGAGAAGCTGCCTCCACAGTTTCAGCAGCTGGTGGCAGCATGCAGCACACAGAGGGGGACATGTGTGTTGGTCAGGCCCAGGAGCCAGGACCTGACGTTCATGTTTTAAAAGGGGGGGAGGGTGGAGTGCATTTTAAAAATGGGAAATGGCAATGGACCTTTGGCCTGCCCATTTCCAATGACTATGAATTTGGGGCCTCTTGAAGATAGTTTTTCTTTTGGAGAGGGGCAAATATCCCCATTGTCGTCCCCCATGGGTAGCACCAGCTCTGCCTTTGATTACCTCAGTTTAGAGATAAAGGTGTTAAAATCCCTGTTAACCTTCTCCAGTCACAAGTATAAAACAGTGTCTCCAAAGTTCACGTGACCCACTATAAAGCCATAAAACTCTTTGAAATGAATGTACAACTCAGTTCATTTCCATGGAAAAAGTGTGCCCATGCCCATTGCACAAGCAAAGCCCCACATTCACACGCACAGAAATGGATGCATGTGCCAGTCAAGTAAATGCATGCTCAGCTACTCATCTGCAAGGTCAATCATGTCCACATATTGTGCTCCGCTCACCTGTTACGTGGGTTGGCTTAACATTTGGCCTAGAATGTTATTATGGGCCAGTCTTTACTCCAAGAGGCCTGGAATATAGAATTGAAGTGCTCATCAGAGTGCAAATGAATTAGCAGACTTAAAGGTCCTGATCTTTGGCTCTTCTTAAGGGGACTTAAAGCTTCTTTGAGGCAGAAGCTGAGGATTTCCCCTGTGTAGGCCAGCCTCTACTGCCCCGGCCCTCCCCCTGGGGAAAAAGGGGTGTTCTGGACTAGGCTGGGGATGTGTTAGAGGTAAAGCGAGATCACAATGCCCTTTTGTGATCCCAGTTGATGGAGTGGTCCCTGGAAGGTTGTAATTCATGAGATGATGTTGAAACAGCCCTGTGGTTTCTCTAACTTTTGCCAGGCACAGGTGTTGCATCCATGCACCCCTAGAGCAGGATTGTAAACAGGTGGTTCTAGCACAGCTGGGGATCTAGGCCAAAGGATGGACTCTCACAGGCTATCAGTCAGTCCTTTGCTTTCCTGAGCATGAGGTTCCCCCTACTTTAGAGGTCAGACTTTGAAGAATTGTCACTGTGCGTGCTTTGCAAACTAGAATTCACTGCTTTCATGGCCACAAAATCCTACCCTACTCTGCTCCTTTGTCTCTCCTCGAAAGTCCAACAGAAATGGGAAAAGAAGAAGTGTGTGAGGTGGAAGGGGAAGCATTCCCTATCTCACTAAAACAAAATTAGAAAGGGGAAATAGTGATTTTCTTTTTGCAAATCCTGAGAGAGACTAGTTTCCCTTTGCATGTAAAATGTTTCTCCAGCTCTAATTTCTTGATCTCTGCGCCAAGATACCTGTAATTCCTTAAATACCGATGGTAACTGACTGGTACAAATACACCTCAGATATATCTGAGTAAATTTAAATTTAAGCAGCACAGTCCTCCACCCAAACAGGGGGGATCACAAAGATAAATGCAAGAGTAAATATTTTAAAATATATTTAAAAGACAAATGATGAAATGAAAGATTGATCTTGTTAAGAATAATAGTGAGGATAAGTAATTAGAGACAGAGGATAAGAAAATAGCAGAGGCATTAAACTGTTACTTCACAAAATCAGAGATTAGATTTGGGAAGCAGCAGATAAGGAATTAATGGAAGCGTAGATAGCACTGAAAAGAGTTGCCAAGAGGTTAGAAGCTTATAAAACTGACACAGTACCAAGTCTCTGTATATACATTGGAGATGGAGATAGGTAATAGAAAAAGGATGGAAATTAAATGGGATTTACTATTTAACCCCATTTGGGGTCAATCAAATTAAGTCAGTTTAGCCCCATGTGATATGACCTGCACATAGCACGCATTGCTGTTATAGGGCTGCTTGGGTAAACATTACTCATGTGAATGAGCACTCTCTAAAGGACTTGTCCCACTGAAATCAGTGGAACTACCAGGGCTCCTTGACATGAGTAAGGGTTGACTCTTAGAAGGCCTAAGACAAGATGACAAATTTCAGGCCATCCAGGTCTGTCCTCGTTACATGAAAAGTCGCAGTAACTCTACATAGGATCGGGGGGAGGGACGGACATTAGTGTGTCAGGGAAAGTTTTCATGACTCTCACACGTTGGATTTGTTTATGTGTAACATTGGTAAGAATAGGCTTAGCCACAATTATAGATGAGCTTAAACTGAAAGCCCTAGTCTGAGCTCTCTTAAACACTAGCAGTTGTTGAAAATCTGAAATGAGACCCAAATTTTGAAAATGGCCAAGCCAAACATCTGTTTATGAATGTGCCTAAACTTTGGAGAGTTCACAATCCTCAACAGGATCTGAGGCTTGAAACCTTGCTTGCCCCTATTTCACTTTGCATATGAATAGTTGTAGACTTTGGAAAAAAGACAGACTGAACTGAGCTTGTTTGAGAAAGAAGTGAACAAAAAATACTTATGAGAGAAAAATGTCTCAGAATCATTGGGGAAAAAGAATTTTAAAAAACCAAAATAAAACAGGTCTTTGAATTGGACGAAGGCTGCATCATAGATCTCCAGATTTGAAGCCAGAAACAAAAGTAAGAAAATTCCTTCTTAGATTTCAAGTTCTTCAGGGCAGGGACTGCCTCTTCGTGTTTGTTTGTTCAGTACCTACCAAACATCCCCCCATCCTGAATAGGGCCTCTGGATGCCCCTTTAGTACAAGTATTAAAATAATTTTATATAAAAAACAGATATGATTCTGAATACATGGGGAAGGGCAGATCTGCTGACTATGAATTTTCTACTTTCTCATAACCATTTCCTAGAGCAGAAACAAATTTTGCCATCTGCCCAAGGTCATTCACAAATTCTATGGTGAACTAAGGAGTAGGACCCAGATCTCATTACTACCCAACTTTCATTTTTAACCATAAAACCATCCTTCCTCATATGGTAATATGTAAATATGTTTGTTAATTGCAGATTGTCAAAATGGAAATTAATTACCCCATCATGCTTTTTTGTTTGTTTCTTTATAGACCATTCCAAACAAGCAAACCTGCAGAAAATTGTCTACTAAATGCACAATGCAGTAATATCTATTGTGGCAAAGCACCCCCTCAGTCTCGCCAGGTTAGGGCTTCCTCCACTGGCAGGGTGGGCCTGGGGTAAATCTGCCCCACCCTGGACTAGTCTTTTAGCTTCTCCGCTCAGCACCTCTGTCTTAGAGCATTCAGGGTGAGCCTTGGTTTAGGCTTGAGGAATGCCGCTGCGACACACAGGGAGGTGAAGGGGAGCAGTAAGTCTATAAAGTCTAGACCCAAGGGGAGTACCTTTCCTTGGCTCCTTCAGCAGGGCTGCAGTGATGGTGGTGCAGCTCGGGGAGAGGGGTGATCAGCCCTTCCCCCAAGCTGGTGCCTGGGTTTTCTTTGTTGTTCCCCCTGAGGGGAGAAGCACCATCTCTGGTGTTGGGAAAGTCTATCTCCCTACTGCCACAAGTCATCTGACAGCTTGTGTCTCTCCCACCTTCCCTCTAGCAGAGGCAGGGGTTTCAACAGGCCTGGAGTAGCCTTTGATTGGGCTCAGGTGCCTCTAATTGACTTGAGGTAACCTCCTCCCAGCTTGCAGGAAGAAGGGCATTTAACATTCTACGGCTGACATAGCTGCCTTCTGGCTGCACTTCTCCCCACACCTTCTGATCTATGCACACTCCATCCGTGGCCCCACAAAGTCACAGGACCTCCTTGTCCCTGTTGGCTGAGGAGATGCTCTGTGACTGTGGGGCCTATATCTGTTCCTCCATCTGTTCACATATCTGGGCAGAGTTCCTCTGGGCTATGCCCTTTGACTCCTTAGCAGCTTTTGAGGAGCAGTGGGTACTGTCCGGGGCTCTCTGCTCGGTGTCTCCTTCAGGTTCCCTCCGTTTAGCCCTTTGACCCTCATGCCTGTTCCTGCTTTCTTGTTTGTTGTTCCCCAAAATTAGTTGAGTCCCGGGTCCAGTAGTTCCTTCTTTAGGCGGGTGAAGGGACTTTTAGCCGTGGGCAGGCTTGTTCCCACCCACATCCCAGAACCCAAATAGTAATACCCTCTTGTAGTCATCTGGCCTGACTTTGTCACACTATGCTTTATCTATCTTTATGAGACATGGAAGCACTAATTTTTTCTCCCTAGTTTTAGGATGACCCTACATCCTATTTTTAAAAATTGCCACATTGTCCCGTATTTTCTGCCTCCTGATCAATACTGGGTTTACAATGACATCAATAGCAACAAAATGTGGGGCCCACATTCAGAAGGGGCCCATAAAGGAATGGCTGCAGCGCTGTGGGAGTCCTGCTAGCCAGATCCCTGCTTGCCAGCCAACCACCCAGCAGCGGTGCATGGAAGGGGTCCAGTGGCCGATGGGGATGGGTGTGCAAGGCTGGTGGTGTGGTGGGATGAGGTCACAGCATGAGGTGCCGGGCTGTTCCCCTTGCTGGTCCACCAGTGCAGCCTCCCACCCACCCACCCACCGTGTGCCGGCTCCGGGGCTGAATCCAGCTCTACCAGCATTGGCTGTGTGCTGTGAGCTGCAATGGCCAGTGAGGGTGGGCAGGCAGCATCCTCAGGCTGGGTAGATGCAGAGCCAGATACCAGGAGAGGTGGGCCTGTCCCCGGGGCCCAGTCAGGCATGGAGTGCAGAGAGTGCCAGGCAGGGAAGGTCAGTCAGTCACCCCTCATGTGAGGGTGTGTGTGTATGTGCGTCACCCACCCACGTGTGTGGTGGGGTGTCCCCCCATGTGTGTTGTCCCTCCCTGTCCGCTCCAGCCAGCTCAGCATACCCCATCCCCAGCCTCCGGCCAGCTCTGCACCCCTGCCTACACCCATAAGTAATTTTACCAAGTGTCCCATATTCAGCATAGGAAAATATGGTCACCCTGCCTAGGTCACAATCATGTCCAGTGTCAGAATAAGGGGATCCTACAGAGAGTAAAATAACATGGCCATTCGAGAGAAAACTAAAAGGAAATAGTCTTACAAGCCACCCATAGTATCTACACATTGGGTACTGTATGCTTGTGCCCCTTGTCTCTCTACTCCAGTATTTCTTTTTACCTTTTTAAAAATTATATTGAAGACATTTCTTTCTCCTTATTTGCGTGGAGGAGAAAGCAGACAGGTCATCATTAAAAGGAAATTATGGACAGAAGGGCATCAGACACTGGAAAAGAAAGGGGAAAAAGGATGAATCCTGCATAATGAAAAAGAAGAGAGGAAGACTATGCCATGAAGAGTAAATCCCATCCAGCACTACAGTACCTCACCCCATCTGCTAAAGTATCCTTGACATGTCAGAGCAAGAGAAAGGTGCATTGCATTGACTTAGCAGAATTGCTCCTCCAACGGTTCACCACAGAGAACAAAAGGGGCCCAGTCTCATCACAGGATTCCTCCATTACAGAGGGCTCTGTGCACTCTGTAATTACATGGCTGTGGGATTTGTTACAGAATTCACCCCTTACTTCAGCCTTGTGCTTCAGAATTGAAGCTTTCGTTTTAAAAAAATCATCTTTCTAGACCTCTTGGTTGCAGAGAGAGCTTGAATTTTCAAGGTTAAGGAGAGCTGATGCAGTGATGTCTGCCTGAATCTGCAAAAAGCCAGAAACCATAGCTTTGAGGCTATAGAAACAGCCCCATTCACCTCATCAAGCCATTGACTCTGAAACCTACAGGAAATGGCTTAAATCTCAAGAGTTAGCTATTTCAGTGCTGACTATTTAACCAGCAGAAACATCCAGGTGCTCTTCTCCCACAATCCCAAGCTGCTTTCTGTGCTGCCCCAGAGATTAACAAGCCCAGCTGTGAACACTTCCTGCCTTGCCTTTATAAGTTGGACAGTGCAGTTCAGCACTGTCAGATCAAAAGTGTAAAATGAATTGCATTTAATTTCAAAACAAATCCCACTGGGGCCTCTGCACTTATTGTATTATTCATCACGCTACGTGAGGTGATAAAAATGTCTATTAAAAAAAACTAAAGCTGCCACAAAAATTTCTGATTTTCTGCCAAAGTGAGACAACAGCCAGACCGCTTCCACAGAATTTAGACCCTGCTTGCCACAGAGTACACAGGGACCTGGTCATTCTCTAGACTCTCCTCCATGTCATCCTCTGAAATAACAGGTATTAATAATTATAATTTTATTCACAAAGCACCCCACACACAGAAGCACCGTGAGTGACGAACAAACAATTCATTAATTAAAAGAATGCCCCAACCTCAACAAAATTACAAACAAGGTGAGCTCACAAAAAACAATACAAACAAGGCAATGGAATAGCAGCAATAGTGGTGGTAATTTAAAAAGATCTCTGAAAAAAATAAGGTTGTCTGTGTTTTGTAAAAGAAGGGAGAGCTGAAATGAGCTGGATTTTAGAAGGGAGTGGGTTCTATACTGACTCAGCTGCCACAGAAAAGCTTGATTACCTACTCTGAGTTCAGAGGTGATGGCGGAACTGCTACATGCCACACCGTGCATCAGGGCAAAAACCTGCCAGGTGGAGACTAAAGGGGAATGTTTAGAATACAACCAAGACCAGTCCCATTCAGAGCTTTTTATATCAATGAGGCTAATTTAAATTGAATTTGCCACCTAACAGGCAGTCAGAACGCAGAGCAGGCTGAATTTGATCACAATAGCTCAAGTGCATTAGCAATTGCGCTGCTGCATTTTGAACAAGATTCATACAGTGGATCAGCCTCACCGATAATCCAGCGAAGAGGGAATTAAAACAATTGATCTTGGACATCCCAGGGGCATGTGTTGTCATAACCAGGTCATCATGAGCTAAATATGGGTGAGACCTACTCAAATTGCATAACTGAAACTGATATTTCCAAGCCACCTTCAACATGTGGCTTTCCATACAGAGGACATGATTCTAAAAATGATTATAAAATTTGACATCAGGAGTGGGCAATGACTTCACCATGCAAGGGAAAAGCAATGTAGAAGCAAAAAGCAAAGGAAAAGGGAGAGGTGCTAGTGGTTAGTGGAGATAAGCTCCAAGCAGTAGTTTGCAAAGCTCACATTCAGTGCTAGATATTACATGGTTGTAATCAACTTCTGCTACATTCTAATGACTGGAAGTTGAAGCTAGACAAGTTCAAGCTGGAAATAAGGTGTAAATTTTCAAAAGTAGGAGTAATTAACCACTGGAACAACTCACCAAGGGTGATGGTGGATTCTCCATCACTGACAATTTTTAAATAAAAATTGGAGGTTTTTATAAAAGATTTGTTCTAATAATTACTTTGGGGAAGTTCTATGGCCTGTGTTATACCAGATGATCACAATGATCAGTTCTGGCCCTGCAATCTATTCATCTTCTTTTCTTTCTCTACTGTACTGGACTGAGAGAATGCCCCCCAACCTCAGTAGAGCCAGAGCTGCAGATTAGAAGGGACGAACATGTACCCTGCATGTCTTGTCATCAAGGGACATATTCTGATACCCTTATTCACCATCCTGCATTCTTACTCCCTGAATAGTCTGAGTGGGTGAAATCCTGGTCCCATTGAAGTCAGTGGCAAAATCCTATTGATCTCAGTCAGGTCACCAAAACATGGGATTATTCAAAGGGAGTAATGGTTCCCAACATAAATTAATATAACTAATACATTTGAGGGAACTATGAACTGCTCATACACATCTCCATGTACCAAAAGACACTAATTTTGTTGAGGAAATTATTCATTGTGAATCATTCTCTCAAATCTCAGTTATGAAGCACAATCATGTCTATATTTTTGCCTTGTTTTGTCTGTTTCCTTTTCTCTCCCCCACCCCCTTCTCTTCTTTGTAGTCCCAACTCTGTAACGGGATCACAAGTCTTGGAGCAAAAAGCCCTGGGAGAGAAATTGTGAAATGGAATGCAGGCTCAATATAATGACCAAGAAAAGGATTCAGGAGTTATTGCAGAAAAATCCCTACAGCCCTTAGCAGCAACAGTGAAGGAGATAACAAAAGTGTTGGCTTATATTGTCAGAGAAAAATAACTGAAGCTAAAGCAGGTGAAAATATATGCAACTCCAGTAAGACTTATTTTTTTTAACTAGGCTTTCCCCCAAAATATTGTATAGGAAATCATTTAGAAGAGATCATTATCATCTGGATTCATCTATGAAACTAGTGTAATAAAAAGTGTAGGACCTAAACTCACCACATGGTTTATAAAACACCTACTTCAGCATTGATCCTGGAGTGGAAAGTCTGCCAGGGACAGAGAAAGAAGTGCCCAAAACTTCCCCTCTGCCAGATTTGCAGACATGTATAGCGCTGGCTGGGGGAGCCAGCAACATGTCCTGATGGATCTCCTACAGAGCTCTCCACATGATTTAAAGCTACCTTTCCCAAATGGAAAACCAAAGGGAGGCCAGGAAGTCACACCAACCACCTGTCCTTCTATGGGTTTAATCCATCCCTTCAGCGTCAAGGGCAAGGTTATACTTTAAGCCACCCTTGCCAAACTCACTGAATTGAGCCCTGACCATTTTAAGAAAATGTAGTTTTTATTGTAGAAGATGAGAGAAAATATTGATGACATTAATCCAAACTAATTCTTAGTAATAAAGGTGCATATCATCTGTGAGGGTAGTGAATTCCTTTTGTCTACCTTGACCAAAACTCACCACACTCACTCTGAAGGTATTCAACACATACATCACTAAAATCATATAACACTGGGGTCACCTAGATATACACCAGGTACAGCCAAACTGTAAAAAGCACAGAGATCACAAATAGGTGCCCAGAGGTGCACTTCCCTGACCCTGCTCTGTGCATATTCATCCCCCTCACTGTGCTAGAGCAGCACTAGGTTAATTTATCCAATCTTTAATGGTGGTTGAAAAAACCAGCCCACGATTGAAGACTGGATTACTCCTACACAATCACACGAGTGTTTTCTGCACTCTTCTGACAGCAAAGAGGACGTGTGGTGTACAAATCTCCACGTCAGCTCTGTGCCACTGCAGGGTCAAGTCTTGCACTGGGCTGATTAGGCAGGGTTTTCAGCCACACTGCACCCCAGGATCTGGCCCTGTAGTTCGGGAAAGTAGGCTGAAAGCCGCGATGTCCAAATCTCCAAAGATTGGTATGAACATTACCCAAACCATTCAAACCTCTTTGCTTTGCAAAATCAAGTTGGAAATTCTATGACTGTGGCCTTTTTCGTAGCATTTTTAAACCTTTATAGCTGCTACCAAGACACACACAAATACAAAGAGGTGTAAAAAATGACATTTAAAAATATTAACCAAACTTTCTGGAAATTCTGAAAAAAATGATCTATGGATATATGCACTCTTTCCTCTGGCAAAAATCCCACTGAAGCCATTTCCCTGCTCTGCAGCACTATCTAGTGACACTGGCACTGCAGTCAATGGCAATTTCGCCTGAGTAAGAACTGCAAGATGTGGCCCTGCATCCTTCTACCTCTAGCTATTTAGGAAATGTGGAATGCTTATAAAGGAAATGTACATGCTCAGGAGGAGACAAGACAGAACCTAAAAGAAATCACACTCGTGTTACATAAATGAAACACTTTCCATCCAGTTCTTGGGGCAGAGAGGAGGATGGGGAAAGAGGAGGAAGAGATTATTTCAATGAGATTGGGGTGGGCAAGAGATTGTTTTAATGAGATCTTTTGTACATTTGGGTTTAAAATCACAAGCAGTGATTAGTAAGGTTTTCCTTGTGTTAATCGGCTGTCACTACCTACTATACCAATATCTTAGTTCTGAAAAAATTAAATTAAATATGAGTTATCCCCCTGATACAGCAGTTTGTCCAACCAATTCTAATAAAAATTCCCTTGAACATGTCACTCAGTGGAATTCAAGACAAGGAAAAGTTATTTCAAAATATGTTCTCGTATTCTACTGTGTAATGAATACAATTATTCTTATCACACAGCACTAAAATAGTGACTATTACTGGTTGTTAAAGACTGTATTTGTTAAGAAATGCTTTAGATATTGTTCCTGCATACCAAGAGAAATACTTCATTTGTAGACTGCCTTATCTCAGCTTTACTGAAGAGATTGTGAGAGACAAAGATAATGAGTTTTTGCAATGTCACAAAAGGTAAATAGAACCTTAAACCAAAAAAGAAATGTCTTTGTACCAGAAAGTTTTAGCAAGATTTTACACAAAGGAAAAAACCCATCAATCCTAGATTTTTTTCTTGTTTGTTTATTTATTTTTTGGGGGAAAGTTCTAAGGCTATTGTTCCATGTTCAGCTCACAAATAAAATACAAAAGATCAGCTCATTTACACTCCAAACTGAAATTTCCAATACCTACTCCTAATTATATTAGTAAGTACCTCTTTTTAAAAAAATGAATGGGGTCATCTTAAACCCAGATTTTGTACTTGCTCTACAGTTCAGGAGAGATTGCAGGGTTTATTTTAAGCTAAAATGGTTCTGCTCTAGCTCTCTTTCCTTTAAAACTTTTAATAACTTATGCATAACTGAACTAGAGGACCTTTCGGTGCCATGTAGAGGAGATGAAAGAAACATAATATGAACTGAAAAAGAGAGTACTTGAAAGAAGATTAATGATCAGCAAGCCAGAGTCACCAGCTGATCATCCATTTACATACATACCATAGGTACAGAGTGTCCAGAGTCTGGGGGAGTAAGAAGACAGACAGGATGCAGGAACTAGAAAATGTTATATATAGACTGAGACATTGCGTCAATTACAGTTGTTGTTGGACAGCCATCAACATAGCTGCATCTTCACTAGAGCAGATAGGCAAAGTCACTATGCACACTCATACTTGAAACCAGAGTAAGCTAAATTAGTGTCAACAGTGACTTTGCCTGTCTATTTCAGGAGTTTGAATCAGCCCACCTACACCAATTGCTGGTCACCAAGAGCTGTAATGAAAGCAAGTGTTTAGTGTGGACAAGGCTTCACATTCTAAAGGGAACAAATTTCTTGCCCCATACAACTAGTATGCCAGGGTCAATCCCAGATTAGACCTCAGGAGTGTCAGGCTTCCATTCCCAAACTTTGTCAGCTACACAACGTTTCCTAAAGGCGGGTACCATACGGCATGCCAGCGGCAAGCAAAAGTTGGCACCTCTGACTAATCAGGCCCTAATTTAGGAGTTTCATAAACATAAGTCCAAAATTTGAATGTGAGTGCTATGCACTTACACCATACGGATGGGATTTTCAAAAGTGCTAGATGCTGGCCTACTTTGCTCCTATTGAAATCAATAGAACACTTCCCATTGGCTGCAATGGGAGTTTGGTCAACACTGAATGTTTTGAAAATCACGCCCTATAAATACATATCCTTATATGAGAAGCAGCATTGTCTGGTTGACTGAGCTTGAGAATGGCTGCCAGGAATTCCTGAATTCAGTTTCAATTACGCAAAACAAAACTACTCTGCAGAATCATCTGGTGATATGGAGAACTTTCACAGTACAACCAAGCTTCCATAGAGGAGCTTTCACAGTAACTTTGCAACCTATGCATATAAATGTGTTTGTTATATGCTAGTCACACTGATCAGCTGAGACGCATTTTAATCAACATGGTTAGTTAAATGTAAAAACAGAATTTTATATGTTGAATCAATGGAGAAAGAAATTACTTTCTCTATAATCCATCCATGGTTTTTAATGCCAAAAAAAAAAGTTATAGGCAGTGTTAATTAAAATTAGTAACTCAGGTAAGATGTGGATTGGTGGAAGTAATGGAAAATAATTCAATAATACTGTAACACTTTCCTCAAAGTTTCAGTGAAATACTTGTGAGAACAACAAACCAGTATCTAGAACATTCTTTGCAACAAAAAGTTAACATTTGCCATAAAATTGTACTTTTCTACAGAATTTTAGATCCTGTGTATAAATCTATAGTGACCCACTCATTCCTGTAAACCATGACCTCTGTGTAATGGTGTAGGAGACAGAGAATGGAAGTGCAGTGGAAGGAACAGAAAAGATAGCTAGGAAAAAACTGATTAGAAAAGTGGGTGTTGCTGGGCTGGGAAACAACAATGGATCTGAATGAACATTACAAAAAGTAGAGCTACTGGAAGTTAAGTACAAGTAAAAAGGTACTTCCACATAAAATGTCGATACATTGAGAAGGGCAAATTCTGCACTCAGATATATGTGCTCATGTATTGCATGGTAGAAGTAGGCCTACGCTGTAGCAGGTGAGACTTAGTGTAAGTATACGACAGTCCTGTGAAATTTAACATCTTCATTTTTCACCTTTCTTTAGCTTGATACTACTAGTTTAGGGATACTTACAATAGGGATGATTGATGGATGGATCCAAAATCCACTGAAGGACTTCTCCTGATTTCTTTATCTTTTCATCGGGCACTAACTATTTTTTAGTTCATTATTTTAGTAGTATTTGAAGTTAAGGTAACACTTGTGCAATCTCATTAGAGCAGGGCACAGAGATTGTAAGCTGTTTGAGCCAAGACCTATCTTTTTGTTCAGTTTGTGAAGCATGTAGCAGAGTGGGGTTCTGCTCCATCACTGAGGCTCCTAGATATTACCACAGTACAAATTAATAAATATCTTATTGACAGAGTTTAATTCTGAGAGGTGCTGAGCACCTGCGGTTTCCAATGAAATCAATGGGAATTACAGATGCTCAGCACCTTGTAGGCTGTGTCCCATACAATACGGTGCACATCTGGTGATGTAAATAATTATGCATATATAATACATTATGTCAAATCCTAAGGGGTGCTGAGCACTTGCAACTCCCATTAACTTCATTGGGCCAATGTTATTATCCATTTTATAATTTGTGAGGGAATAAAACCATTCATATTTAACCACGCTTAACTCCATATACTATTTATCCCCTTCATTTAAATGTGTTACCAAACTTTCGCATGGTGTCCTACAGACATTTCTTTACTATAGACTCATTTGTTTTCCTGGAGCCTAACTTGTTAATTTATCCTAGGTTAAGAACAGACTCCTAACATTAGTATGTACAGAAACTAATTCCAGAGTATCTTCTTCTGTTGTAACAGCAATTCTTAATACAGAAAAAAAAATCTCAGTGTTAAGACTTTAGCAAGTTTAACTCACAAGATGGGCTCAAAGATGGATGTGTTAACAGCAGACAGGAAAGTGCCTTCACATAATACATACCATGGTTTCAGTTAATTTTGATTGAAATTATCACCCTTATACATATTTCAGGGGAGTTTTATACTGACTCTGCTCAGCAACAGATGTCTAATGAATATAAAATAAATGCAATAAAGCAAAATGTTCAAGAAATTACAGCACAAAATATTGAAATACTAATTTTTCCACTTTTCCCAGTGGCTACAACTGTTTAAAGAGGCTTATCTTACACTTCCAGAAATACTGCGATAGGAAAGAAAATAATCCAGGATAAACCAGGTGGGCTTACCTCCAAGGTGTAAATGAACAGAGAACTTGTTTTTATACTACAGTATGGCCCACAGATTAACCATGGACCTAGATTACAATTGCATTTCTCACAAGCCTCCAAAGAGCCATCACAGAGTAATGTTTTAGGTGGTCACAGATCACAGCTGGATTTTAACTTGTGATCTGTAACTGAGAGGTTCCCTATCCCATTGTTAAATTTCCTAGACCTCTTTTCACATAGCGTTTTTTCATCCTTTAACCTTCCTTTTCCCACTTCATTCATCATTACCCTGTTTTCGCCTTTTGAAATTGCTACAGTGCATCTACTGATTTAGAGCCTGCAGAAAGACATAAAAGTGTCCTTAAGTGTTCCAGGAGGCCAGGAGTTCCAAGCAGAGCCCAGGTTCCCACACCATTACAAGTGAGCTACAGTTGACTATAAAAGAAAAGAGAAAACAGTTGCAAAGGAGGCTAAGGGAAGTGTGCATCCAGCTGGCTGGAGCTGGAAAGTTTGGCCATTAGCAATGTGCTCTATGTTGCTTGGGCCTGGTGTTTGAATCTTCCTTATATTAAACAAAGCTTGCCCTGAAGCAAAGAACAGGGAAGAACTTCTCTAGAGTTTTGACTTTATATTAATTCCTTGTCTGGTGTTTCTGGCCACCATTACAGGGACTAATCCCAAATTCTGTTTGATTCACTCAGTCATGTGTGTAGACACATTGCAGTCAGAACCCTCCCTGCACTATGCACTCATGTGTACTCAACGTTTTGAACTCTTGCAATTGTATTTCAAGTTTCTGTGTATTTGGTGTCTTTCCTATAGCTCCAGCTCTTGTGATGATGTGAAAATCTCAGCTTTAATTTAAAAAAAAGTAAGTTTCTAACCCTCACGGTTGCAGAGAAAAGCTTGAAAACATGACCAGAGTGTACTTGCAAGGCTCAGAAACACAGAAGTCAAATAAAAAGAACCCCACATTTATTACTTTGGCTTAAAAATCATTAGATCTTTTTTCTTTTCTTTTTTTTTTTAAAGCTATTTCATGATTTGGAGGTCCTGACTCAATTTTTTTTTTTTAAACATTTGCAGTTGGCAATACCATGTATTCATATTATGCTTTTTCAAGTGCCAGGAGGTGAAGGAACAACAGGAGCAAAGCCGTTTGAGTTTGGTGATAGAAACAAGCAAACTAACTGTTTCTAAGATAAATCTTACAAATCTATAAAATTGAAACATTCTTGTTTTGCTTTCTTCAAATTTTGTCAGCCTACATTAGTACTTTTAACTCCAACCCTAGCTTTTACTGACATTCATACAATGAAGTATTTGATTGCCCCAGTAAACAATATCTGCACCCTCCTCTCACAGAAAGATCTCAGAACAGAAGTATATATATTTGTGAGTGCTACTAACAGTAATCCAAAGAAATTACTGAATTCCCAGAGCACCAGATCATAGAGGAAGGAACTTACAACAGTATGGGGCGAATTGAACAGCAACATTATCAAGGATGCCTATAAAAAGAAAGCATTAAATAAGTGACTCATAAGTGTTATTACTGAGAGAACTCTAAAACACATTGCTTTGCACTGGCTTTTTAACCATCATCCTCAGTCATTTCAGTATTAGTGAGGCAGATATTAAATATGAAAGAGACTCACAATCAATGTCCAGGACCCCATGGGATTTACACTAGAGTTCAAAAATCCAGAACTGTGTAGGCAGCATGAAGAAATTACTGAAGTCAAGCAAAAATGCAGAACTCCTTTGCAGTGAAGATAATACTCCTTTTTCTAATAAGGGACATAGAACTGCTCTGGGAAAGTAAAACTAGCTTAATGCTTTGTGCATCGTATTGACATAAATATCGATGCAAGCTACTTTTTAAATCAATGCCTTTTGGTCTGATCACACTGTGAAGATCTTGCACCAAGATTCTAAGCTTTTTGGGTGAAGACTGTCCCTTTCAGTGCATTCCACAATAGGACCTTGTCCTAAGTGTATTATAGTAGTTCTTGGAGACTTCAGAGTAGTATATTATAATACATGGGGTCTCGTGTGTGCTCTGTTTAGAAAAGTGCAGACACTATCATTTAGATCTTGTTAGAGGACTGAACCAGTTTCATAGCACTGTTTGTTTTTTGTTTGGCTGGGGTCTTTTAGGGTAAATTATTAGTTCATCTACTTCAGCTATGCTAAATATTTTTAGAGATACGTCTAGGATTGCATCCACATTAGCACTGTCTTCAGTCACTTCACTATCACCTCTCTCATAGTTCCCTGGACAGCATCTAGAAGCCGTGGATTTTGGGAGATTTCAAAAGGCTACCAAATCCACTATTATCCCACAGGATGAGGAGTAGCTGAATCATTTCAGATCATCTGTACTGACACTGGCACTAAAATAGTTTAGACTGAAATGGTTCAAATTCAATTGGTATTCATTCCCAGTGAAGCCCAGTCTATTCCAAAGGATATTTTACATCCTTGTAAACCACTCAGAGCCCTTCTGCATATGGACACAAGGTGAGTTACTATCTTTTACCTTTTACCGAGATACAAACAGTTCTTAGCAAGTTAAATTTCTCTACGGTAAAAAAGACTCCAGATGTAACAAAAAATGGGGAAGCAATACCACATACTGTGAAACTGACAAGCTAGTGAATACTCTATTATAGGTTTGATGATTGGAGTGTACAGTGTGTGACACACTAGAGTTTATTAAGATTTTCCACAAAGATCAATGTGACAGATGTCTTTTTAAATCACAAGATGTAATATTGGGATTTGCAAAAGGTTATCTGAGTGCACAGAAGGAATTTAGAATGATGAGCTGTGATGGCCTTGCTCTTCTCCCTTTCTCCTCATATTGGAGTTATTTAAACTCAGATATTTATGGATGCATACACCTGTTTGCATGATATTGTACTTTATTCACATCAGCTTTTCCTAAAGAATCTTATTTTTGTACAGATAACAGGAAAAGTGTTAAACACTAATACACTTAACCTATTCATAAAAATAAACTTTTATGAAAAGGAACAGCTGGAATTATTATTTTTTTCTTTCAGGAATTTATCCTTGCAAACTGAAGCTTCAAATATCTTTCATGCTCCACCCCTCTTTCAAACTATCTTACACTTTCAAAGAACACATGTTGATATTCTTTATTGCCATCATATCAGGGATTATAACTTTCTTCATGCTGTTCCTTACCTGGTATGACCGAAGAAGTGACATAGGAAAGAGATAGGTATGGACACTCATTGAGCCCAATGTTTGCGATAATTATTATAAGGAAAAAAGATGTTTAAATGGTTAGCTGTTTTGGTCTATTGAAAGAGAGACAGCACTACCAAGGTGTGTGCTAGAAAATTTGATTTTAAAAAGGCTTAAATTGTGCAGAAATTGATGGGGGAGGCCAGTGTGTGCTGGTGTAGTGCACAAATGAGTATTGGCTCAACTGCTGCCATGCACTTAGACGTACAAGTATTCGGTAAACAGATGGAGAAGGCATTCCATTCATTCACTACTATCAATGGAACATGAACATAAGTTGATTAGATGCCTTTTTTTCAATAACCAAAACTCAGCATTTCTTATTTCCAAGCAGTTTAAATTGATTAAACTGTGACATTAAAAACAAACAAAACTTTTGGGTGAATATAATTATATTACAGCACTTGCAAATTCACTCCTATCCCCACAAAAATTGCCAGCCATAATCTGCTCAGATAAAGAATTCTTTTTTTTTTTTTTTTTAAAGGAAAAGGATAAACTAATTCACAAATGGAAGCACATCAGCTAATTTTCCATTAAAATAGCAAAACATTAATCTTAATTGGTTAGGAGGTCTTCTCATGAGATGCACAAAAGTACAGAAGATCTTCTTGAAAAACATAGCAAGGAGAAAATCCTATCCAAGACCATATGTTGCTAGCAGAATAGGTGCTCCTTTATGGATTCTTCACTGGATTGAATGAGTTCCTTCAGGGAAGAAATCTTGGATAGAATTTCTCTTTTACACCAGCCATGATTATTTCCTCCTAGGTTTCAACAACTCTCATTTTTTTTCCACGTCCCCAATTGACCTGACAAGAAGTTGGATGCCCTCTCCCACAGGCCACTTAGGCAGTTAAAAATGTAACATTCACGGCTCCAGGCACCATAGAATCACAAAATCACATAGGGCTAGAAGGGACCACAAAGGTCATCTAGTCTAACTCCCTGCAAGATGCAGGATTGTTTTTTCTAAACATCTAAAACAGATGGCTATCCAGCCTCCTTTTGAAAACCTCCAGTGAAGGAGCTTCCACAATCTCCCTAGGCAGTCTGTTCCATTGTCCTATTCATCTTTCAGTTAGGAAGTTTTTTCCTGAGGTTTAATCTAAACCTGCTATGCAGTAGTTTGAACCCATTGCCTCTTGTCCTGCCACCTGTGGCAAGAAAAAATAACTTTTCTCCATCTTTTTATGGCAGCCTTTCAAGTATTTGAAGTCCGCTATCATGTCCCCCCTTAATCTCCTCTTTTCCAAACTAAACATACCCAGTTCCTACAGCCTTTGCTAATATGGATTGCACTCCATCCCTTTCTCGCTTGTCTCTGGATCCTTTTCAATTCCTCTACATCCTTTCTATACATTGGTGACCGAAACTGGACACAGTAATCCAGCTGAGACCTGAGACCAGTGCTGAATAGAGCAGTACTATCGCCTCCCATGACTTGCATGCTATGCCTCTGTTAATACAACCTAAAGCTGCATTTGCTTTTTTTTGCAACAGCATCGCATTGTTGACTCACCACAGTGATTGTGATGTCTTCCTCTGCTCTGATTAGGAGATGCTGCAATGCCAGGATAACAATAAAAAGTGGAAACTGTAGATCTTTAAAAGGTGCCCATTCTACTGCTCTCTGGAATTTCTTTTTAATTTAACTCTTCTCTCAGGTCACACGGTGAACCCCTTACTCACAGTGGTGAGCAGCTGTTCACAAAAGTAGTCCATTGTTTCCAGTGCAACTACTCCTGTGAATAAGGGGCTTGCAATCTGACCCTTAGTTATTACCTATGTAAAGTCCTACACCTTTAGGCACACTACATGGTCAATCTAGGGTCCTAACAAGAGACCTTTAGGGAAAAAACCAAACAACAAACTAGTCAACCTAGTATCCAAGAGTTAAGACCAAGAGGTGCTATTAAAACAGAAAGTTGAAAGTCTATCCAGATTCTCATTCACCATTGTGTCAGCATTTATTCACCATAAGAACCTGCATAATTTGAACAGATGAAAATTTGATATTTCACAAGTAATTCAAATCCAAAGTGAAATGAGGTTTTTTACTTCAGCACAAAAAGAGCAGAGGCATAATAAAAACTGTATTACAATCCAAATAGCACTGATTCTCCATTGACTGCACCTTGTGTAGGCATTTACCGCTGTGCAAAGTTGATGTAAATCTTTGTCATATCAGAATTTGAACAAGTATAAACCATTATACAAGCTGGGGAAAAAAATCAAGACTTTAGTTTGTGTAAAAGTTAGACAAAGAGATCTGTGGTCGAGTATGAGACCAAATACCAGGAATTTCTGAGTCCTAATTACATCTCCGGCAATGAGTCCCTCTGTAGCGTTGAGCACATCACTAGCTATGGCTTTATTTTCAGACGTGCCAAGAGCTCAGAACTCCCACTTAAGTCAATTGGAGAGTCAGCAACTTTCACAATCAGGCCACTGACTTCATTATCTGGATTTATCCCATCACTAAAAGAAGGACAATAATTATGATGGGTAAAAAATAGGTGACCATTTATTTATTTATTTAACAGCTTGAATTTTTTAAAGAAAAAAAATACTAAAATTCTGAATTTTCAAGAAGTCTGACTAGCTCATACATTAAAAATTAAATACATAAATAAATATGTACCACACAGGAATCCTGTGATAGCTATAAAGATAAAAATAAAAATACTCCCTATAAACAGTGCTTAATTTGTGTCAGAGCTGAGCGTTGGCACTTGTACACTTGGCAGTTCATAGCCCCAGCACCTCTGGGCTTGCTGCATCAGTTATGCATGTAAAAAAATTGCTTGAGCCTTGGCACTTCTTTCATTACAAATTAAGCACTGCCTATAAATAACAAACTATCTGTGAAGCTCCTTGCAGATGAAATTGCTAACTGCATTTATCAGGGTCAAGTTTTGAAGAAAAGAAATGTCACTCCTTTCGCCTTTAAAATGCATAATAATGAGCACTATTACAAAGCAAATTAAATAAACTTCAGCAACTTTAGATGTCTGTTAGAACAGTGGTCAGATGAGCTAAATTCTGCAAATGAAAAGCTGTTCATTTACATACATTCCCAGAACACACAGAAGCGGCTGGCAAGAGCATGAGAGGCAGGATAGAAGACTTTTACGTGAGAGAAAAAAATCACAGCCAAAAGGTATGCAGGGCATTTGGAGCCAGCCATCTGAGCATGTCTGGAGCCTTTAGTATAAAATTGCATGACTCTGGCTTCTCTATCTACTTGCAGGATTTGCTTTACAAAACTGCAACTGGGATGAGCATAGCTTCTTTCTGCAGACAGTCACCAGAAAAGGTCCAGCACCTGCCTTTCTTTGCATTTTGATCCCTTACAAGTGCCCCAATCCATTTATGTAAATGTAAAAAGAAAGGCAAGCTTAGCTGCATTCAAACTCCTTGGCAGAGGGATTAAAAATAGTGGAAATCTTTGAAGTAAAGTGATACCTACCTGGCATTGTTTCAGTAACAGCCTCATCCTGAATAAAAAGTATCCCACAGAATGATGTCTTTTCAAATTAGTATATAATTATTAACTGCAGCAATGTATTCTAGCATATTAGACTGCAAAAATAACATTCAAGTGCTTCTAAATTAGGTGTTGTAGAGTAAACACAGAATGGCAGCAACACCTTAAATAATTAACTCTCAGAAATTATAAAAGTATTTTTAAAAGCCAGAAGCAAATTTAGAAATTTAGAGCGTGATTGGCAAAACTGCCATCCTCAAATTGCACACAGCTTCAGTTGTTTGTTTTGTATTATTGAATGTATATCAAGCATATCTTGTTTGTTACAATCAGTTGGATTCTCGAGGGAGTGAGAAAGGGAGGATAAGCACAGCATGTAAACAGGATCTGAGTAACATCAGCAGATTACTTTTTGAATAAATAATATACCTGTTTTTAGTTACAAAAGGCCTAATTCATCCCTGGTGTAAGACTGAATTTAGTCCAAAATCTTTTCTGGCCTGTTCCATAAGACACTTTGCCTAGCAAACCAACAACAAAGGAAATTGGCACTGAAAAATTAATATTATTTTCCATTATATTTCCTTTCCTTCTGTGAGATGCACAGTGCAGCTGTCAGAGAAGAACACATGAAGATTAAACTACATGGAACAGAGATGCAGTGGTCAGTGGCATTATGCAATGTTGCTATTCATTAGAAAGAATTTGTGGTAAAGCTTCATAAATAAATAAGATCCAGGCCACAGACAAAATGGTTTGATATACAGTGTATTGGCAACTAGCTTGTTGATCTTGGAGCTGTCACAGAATTCACAGCTTACTTCCTGGTCTTGTGGCACTTATGACATGACACAAATTGGCAATGTATTAAAACACTGTATTGCTTGGCACTTCCAGGGAAATGTTAATTAAGAGTGTTTGTACTAGATTGTGTTTCCCTTTAAACACTATACCCAGTTCAACTTGCAGGCTGCTCTAGATTGTTTCAGAATCTGTCACTGCTAGCAATTTAGAATAGAAATCAAACCAGGGTTCTATCTTACCAAGTGCTGAGAAGCCTCCATTCCCATTGACTCCCAGCAGGGCTCAGCACCTTGCAGCATTGGATCCCATCTGCCTACTCTATAATTCAATATTATGACAGTCACCAGCACAGGAAGCAACATAAGATTAGTAGGGCTGATGGGGAGGGAGCAATCCAGTCATGTGAACTGGTGGGATGGCAGAGGAGAAAGGAAGCACAGCACCAGGCAGCAAGGACTGCTCAGCTGGAGAGAATCTTTAGAAGCACAAACCAAACAAAGTAACAAATAAAAAGAATATCAAACCAACATTTTCCTAGATGACGAATCTACTCAGGCCTCAGGATCCTGAGTAGGGAGCCAGCCTCTACCTCCTGCATAATCTTTGCACCTTCAGGATTCTGGTAGGGTTCAGGGGCCGCCATAACTTCCCACCCCAGGGCTGTTCTAATTTATAGTAGCTGCACATAGCCATCAAGAGGTAGCTTTGTGTTCTGACCACTCCCTCTCCTGCCACTACACATGTCCTGCTGTCTCCAGCCAGAGCTGGGAACTGCAAGGGGCAGAGCTGGTATAGGGACATGGGCACCAAGCCTACACTGCTCTTGTGCTGGGTGTTTTCCTTGGAGACTGGTTGAGCCAAATTTGCCAACATTTTGCAGTGGCCGAACTGCTCCGCAGAGCCCAGATCGGATATATCATCTCTCCAGCAGCCTGCCTTTGGTTCTGCACAGTTTAAATCTGTGGGAGTTTTGGCATTGATTTGAATGCATGCAGGATTAGGCCTATGTAGCCCTTCCCTTTGCAGAGGCTTCCAGGGGAGGGGAGGGAGAAGGTAGAGATAACTCTTTTTCTATTAAGTACAAGGAAGTGCTCCAGCACCGAATCACGAATCACACTCAGTACCTGTGAGTATATGAGAAATAAGCTCAGATCCCTGTATCAACAAACAGTTAATTAGCAGTGATGTACAAGTAAACAGATTCACAGGAACCTGAAATACGAACCTCCAGAATTCCTAGGATTTATGATTTAAAAAAAAAACCACTAACATTCTATCAACATTATTTAAACAGAAATGTCCTCAGTCGTAATGCTTTTTTAATTAAGATTTTTTGTCATGGAATGTTTAGTCCTATTTGGAGAGAGCTTCTCTCCTAGACACAGGCCAAGAGGCCCTTGACGAATCTTGTTCTATTCTTAGTACATTTACTTAGTTAGGGTGCTTCTTCCAATAAGACATTCATTTACATCACTCAGTGCTGGTAGCTTTCATTAGCTTTGTGTATATGTTGCAGTTAAGGTCATTGCCCCACTATTGTTGCAGATAAAACCAGATAACAAACCCTCTCTTTTATGCAACCCATATTAATATCCTATTTAGATGGGGCTGGATTTGGGGGGGGGTGCGGGGGTGGAGGGGGCAGCAGGTTTTCAGGGAGTGGGCTTTTCAAATCTTTAATTGATTACAGTTCCTTTAGAGATGCATTTTCTTGGTCTTCTCATTTGAAAGATTGTTTAAATCAAGGATGCCTCATCTGTGTTGGACAACATCATTAATTCTGAGAGCGCACAGTTAACAGTCTAGTCTCATATGATAAACAAGCTTTTACTAAGTACTGCTTCTTTCTTTGAAGGGTTTCTTTACTGTTCCAAGTCCAAAAGGGTTTTAATTGTTCTTTTGAGAACCTGTGCCTGCTCCCAAAATTCCCACTAACATCAGTGACAGTCAATGCCATCCATGCTAATAATGGACTTGGTGCACAATATATTTATATACAGTGGCCTTCTGAGCAGTGCAGTCTGTTGAAGGCTACAGATGCTGGCTCTGTAGCTGGCCAGCATATTCGGAAGACAAATCACACTGCTGCAGAGAGCCCAGAAGAAAATTCTGAGCACTATGGGGTTGTGGAGATATATGACGTAGAGCTCATGTAAACGTATGCTTTGTTTCCCACTCTGCAACCATATCTTCCCAATCAGTTTCCCCAATGCCACAAACAAAGCCAAGGTCCACTGCATGTAAGAGATACCCTAGACAAGAAGCTGGAATAGCCCCTGAACTCAACCACCCTTGGTGAGGGGACAAAGTTTCTCTTGACAAATCTAAGGACAGTTAAAAATAATATATTGTTGACACTTTTTGACCAAAGCAGCTAGTCAAAATTCAGGGCCCGTGGATGCCAAAGTTGGAAATACAAATTGATGGAGTGTGGTATTTTCTTTGGTGCAAATGTATTTATTTATACAGAATGTACAAAGTCCTGCATCTCTGAAGACAAAAGAAACCAAGAACAAAAGAAGCAGTTTCTTAGCTTACAGCCCCAAGCCAACACCAGATCCAAAAGCTCTCTCTACTAACTTTTTGCATGGTCTCACTGTATTTACCGGTGCCTTCTTGGCTTTCTTGCCTCTCCCTCTTCCTCTGTCCTTGGCTATTCTCAGCTTGTATGTGTTCTCTCTTCCTGCACACCCCTACACCCCAACCCAAAACAATACTCAGTCAAAAGCTCCTGGCTGGCTTCATGCACACCTCTTGTCTAAGTGGGTGTTATGGTTAAAGTTACGTTAATTGAAGGGTAAGTTAACACCAATTAATTTCAATAACACGTTTTCACGCAGCTCACAATAAAATAAAATTGAAAACAACAACTGATGTAGAAGTGCAGAGGGCAAGATCTCTCCAATGATGATCTCTAGAGAGAGATGTAAGTCTTCTAGCTTCATGGTTAACCAATGGTCAGATTTTCATAAGTGATCAGTACCCACAATTGGCTCCAGATTCTCAAAAGATTTCAGTAGCATTGGGTCTCTTCTCATTGAGAGGAAAAGCTTCTCAGTGGCTATCTACTGGGAACTGAATAAAACTGTTCTGTAGAAGGAGCAATCTTTTACCCATTGGGCCAATCTTTTTCCAACAGCTGAGACCCAGAGTTAAACCATTAGTCAGGGAGATCAAGAGCCCAATTTTCCATTGCTCTGGGGCACCTTATTGTCACTCCAGAAGCATAAGGGGGGGCATAAAGGCATAGGATCTTCCCACTAGGGAATACCCCTAGTACTGGAATTTCTCCCAGGTAACACAGAGCTGGCTCTGATGGTTCTACACCATGTCCCCTTGCACAGGACTGTGCCAGCAGTCTATCCCAGAAAAGGGTATGCAGTCAAAGCTCAATATACTGCAGCTATTCTCAGTCACCGCAGTACCTTCTTGGGGCTGCATTCAGTTGAACATAATCCAGAGCAAGCCTGAGGCCCCTATACAGGTACAGAATATGGAGATGCACAAAGCTATGATAAAGCCACCTCCCAAATCACTCCTGCACAGAGCACAATTTGACCAAAATATAGAATTCGGACCCTACTTCATTTCAATAGCACAGACTTAAAATTCCCTCCTAGATAGTCAGCATCATTCCCAGGAGCCTGATAGTCTTCTGATAATCTGGTTAGGAAGAGACTGTGCCGGCCTTTAAAAAGTTGACAGTGTTAGGCCATTAAGTGGAGCAATACTCTCATTTTAGGACTTGCCACAGTGGTTGCATAGTCTGGATGGCTTTTAAAGCTTCTATGGCAAAAGAGCTGCAGAGATTATTTTTCCCCTGGGTAGGGCCCTTTAAAAACCCAACTAACATTGTTTATGAATGTTCTAATGCAGTGTTTCTCAACAACCGATCTGTGGACCGGCGCCGGTCCCTGATATCTCCCTGACACAGCTTAGGAAGGCAGCAAGCTGGTCCCTGGTATCAAAAAGGTTGAGAAACACTGTTCTAATGAACTTAAAAGACCAAAATAACACCACACCATGTAATCATCATCTAAGCAGTATCAACAGATATCTTCTATGAATAAAAATATCAGTGTCAGAAAACATGATTACATTTTCCTATAAGGGACCTTAGATAGCAAGCCACAAACAAACTCTGGTCAGAAAAAGGAAGCATACTTGTAAATATTCATGATGTTTCCATCCTACTTTATTTCCATCCTGATGTTGCTCAAAGAAGATGTTATCAAAGAATAATGGAGCATTAAAACAAAAGGAATAGAGAAGTACAAAGGCCAACATAACTGTACACAATCCTTTTTAATTATGAGTTCATGATATGATGAGTCTTGTACAAAGGGGAAGGCAATATCTCCATTAATTAGAAATCATACAATTTAATCCATTACAAATATTAATTCATTAATTAATTAATTCATTTATATTAATATTAATTGTACACCTTCACTCTCATGTACTTTAAAAAGAAAGTGCAATACCAAAGATTGTTATCTTTAGAACCGTTTGGAGGTTTTTTGGAGAAGGGAGGAGATTTCTGAATCATTTATTAATAAATGATTATGAGAAATAAGAATCAGAAGAATATAATAGATCAACGTTTCACAAAGGGTTGTGCGCAGCCTACAAGTAAACTTAGGTTCACAATTGTGCACAGTTCTTGTGATCCATGCACACAGAAGACTATTTAAATGCCTATTCATTTGTGAATGCAAATACCCAATTCAGCACATTTCCTTGTGACTACAGCCCACCACAAAACAGACTAGAATGGCAATCTCATCTGCCCCCTATACATTATGACCATAAAGATTTTAAAATATATATTCATTTAAAATGGCTATTTTATTATTTACAGTTGGCATGTCTAATATTTTTCCTATATAGTATTATAGGTGATCAAATAGTCCTATTGTAACAAAAGGGTTGGTAATTTCATTTTATAAATAACTTGGTTAGCATTTGCTCTTGTCATCTGCTGTTTGCCAGGAAGAATACTAGCAAACCACTAAGTTTTGGGACCTGAGTGAATTTCAATTTCAGTTCTACCTAAATAGACATGAACTTGAGCTATAGGATAGTTTTCAGGGAACTATCCAAGAATCCAAGATCTCTTTCTTGAGTGGTAATAGCTAATTTAGACCCTATCACTGTATATGTATAGTCAGGATTGTTTTTTCCAGTGTGCATTACTTTGCACTTATCAATGTTGAATTTCATATGCTATTTTGTTGTCCAGATTTGTAAAATCCCCCTGTAACTTTTTTACAGTCAGCTTTGGACTTAACTATCTTGAGTAATTTTACATCATCTGCAAATTTTGCCACTTTACCATTCACTCCCTTTTCCAGATCATTAATGAATGTTGAACAGCACAGATCCCAGGACAGATCTGAGGGGGACCCCACTGTTTTTCTCTCTCCATTGTGAAAATTGACCCTTTATTCCCACCCTTTGTTTCCTATCTTTTAATCATTCACTGATCCATGAGAGAACCTTCCCTTTTATCCCATGGCCACTTAGTTTCAGGTATGTTTCTGTGTGTTTGGGCATCTTAAGTACTTTTTACTCAAGAGCTGCCATCACATAGCTCAAGTCAGAAGTAAAGGAAGCTTAAAAGTACTGAGAGCAACATAAAGGGATCTGAGTTATGGAATGCTAAAAATTCAAAAGTTTTAGGATATAAATGCTTTACTTATTTGACCTCTAGATGACAGAGATGCCTTTCACTTTTCTGATCCATGAGCATTTCACCAAGTATGTTCAAGACAAAGAAAAATAGCAAAGGGAGCAAACCAGATTAAAAAACCTCCCAAAAGATAAAGTAACTTGAGCTGAAAATAATAAGATCTTTATTGGTGTGCACTTGCATGCAGACCCATCCCAGCAATTTTGAGCATGCTAAGGTACTGGCACTTCCCAGAGATGTAATTACACATTGCTGCATTATATGATGTTCAATGCACATCAACATGGTTGGTTTGGAGCTCCCTAGAATCAGCATGTAAAGATAATCCTCATCCATCCATCTTATTTTTTGTCAGTATCCTGTCATCCTCTGTTAGGGCCAGTTTGTCCCCCCACCCTTGCATTGTTGTGCAGAGGAGGAAGCAAGAATGCAAAGCCTCCATCCATCTCTTGAACAGCCTGCACCAGAGCCATGCAAGAGCACTGGGTCAACTACCACCTTGGGACCATCTCACCAGGAAGGAAGCAAGAAGGATGGGTGGAATATTTTCCATCTCCTAAAAGGCTGTCTGAAATTGCTCTCCATCCCAGAAAAGAATGTGTCCTGCTGCTTCCCACAGGGTAATACAGCACCAGAGTACCATCTCAACAAGGGCTGCGGCAACACGTTACCATTTAGTCATTGGCAAAAAGTCAAAAGAAACAAAAATACTGAGTAACATTAGCATTTTGGAGCCTGTTCTTTGAAAAGTAAGATAGTGAATATTTTCCAAAAAGATTAGAAATACTTTGGTTGAAAGGTGCAAGAATAAATGTGTACATAAAGTGAACACTGCAAGGCAGCATCTTGACAGAGAACAGCACGTTTTCCAATAATTTCATTTGTCTGTAAATGTAATGATCTTTCCTCATTAGTACTATTTTAGCAAAGCCATTCTTTAGATTACAAAAAAGACACATTTTGTAGGTCAGTCTCTTTCCTGTCCAATGACAATCATTACAGTGCTTTACTTTTATCACAGCTAGCACCAAAAAGGAAAGATTTCTTTATCACTTTTGCTATGAGATTTATAAAGTAATATCCGAGCTGATTAGATGCATGAGTAGTTGATTGACTATACCTGGACCGGATAGTTGAAACTTGGAGGTTGGTATTAAGGTAAATTCACTCCATGCATGCAAGGTGAGTAAACAGGCAGTATGGACTTGTCTACCATGGAAATTTGCCCAACATCAGCCATGTTGGCTAGCCACCAAACTATCTGTAACCAAGGCAAAATTCTAGTGCAGACAAAGGCAGTCACAACCGGTACTGTAGAATCTACTCCTGCTTCAAACAGGGGAGGTTCCAACAGTGTCATTTGCCTATCTACATTCAGCTGGGTTGTACTTGAGCAGCCACACTACTGCCTGGCTGCCAGTGGCTCAAATAAGGACAAATCCGCAGTGATTTGTGAGCAAACTATGAGTGGGATGGGAAGGTGAAATTCATAAGCTCCAGGCCAGAGCATTAGCAACAGCTGGAATAGTGAGTGGTTGCAGCCTGTCCATCCCACTTGCATTCTGATGTGTCAGAGCAGTCTGATCCATGTCATCATATGCATCAGGCCATTCAAAACAGGAAAAGCGGGCAGTGCTTTCATGAATCACATAGCTGTCACAGGAAGTAGTGAGAGATAAGCCCACTTTATAGGCAAAAACTCATGTGCTGTGCATAAGAGAAGCAATTATCTTTCTATGCTCTCAAAATGGTGTCATTACTGTCAAAGGTTAAAAAATAACTGAAGGTGCTGGGTAAACCCTGTACTGTGTCTAAGAGCTGTTGTAACCCATCAGTCCATCCTCATTGCACTCTCTTTGGTATGGCTCCTGACTACAAGATTGCAGTTTTAAGGCTATATTGAGAGCTAGTTTTTGAGAGTCATTTCCCGTGCTTGTTAGTGCTTATTTCATGAGAATGAGCTGTCTGAATTGTAATGCCTCGTGAAAGATAGTAAAGTGCACTGCTTTGACCTCTTCAGTGTTCTGTATTTTGATTCATTGGCCAATCATATACTCCCCTATTTAAAGTCATAACACATTGTGAGAAAAGAGCTGGAGTGGACAGTACAGATGTACAAAACACCTCCAGAGGGGAAACCTTGGTGGAATGACAATATAGTAAGTGATGGGCAATTATGGCCTTCCTCTTGGCATTCAGTAATGCAGCAAGGAAGAAAGGAGAAACAGAAGTTCCTAAAGTCAAACAGTTAAAGCAGATGAATATAGAAGGGAAAATGCATTGGCTGTGGCGCCACCACCATGTATTTCACTGTCATGAATGAAGTGGCACTGCTTTATCATTTGCATCTACACAGGTACACTGGTGATAGCCACAGGGGAGGTTGTAGTTTTAGACAAGACTCAGACATTTTAGGGTTAGATGACACCTTTTTTTTTTTTTTAAACCATTTCAGCCCTGCCTGACATTACATTTACCACCATTGCTACCACAGATTGCCCAGCATATAGATAGCCATCTTGTGGTTCTTGGACTTACAACAGGGAAAGACAACGGGAAGAAGAAACCTACAAACACTGATTCATGTTCCCAAACAGACCCTTAGCCAGCCAAACAAAAAGTAAAAGAGAGTGTACGTGCTCATGTGCACAATGAACTATTTAATGGCACATCCCTGATGTCTAGATCTAGACATATGCATGTACACCCCTAGACTGACACATGTAGTCTTGATCAGTGTGGTGAATCTAGACTGATGTAAAAATCAAGAAATAAAAAATGTGTGGTCGAGTTTACCACTAGAATTTCTGAAATACCTTGATATTTTCTGCAATTTCAAAAAGGGATTTGAGAACAGATTTTATGTACCAAAGTCACCAACACGATGAGGCCCAGAACCCACCATATTTCCTATCTGAGATCTATATTAAAATTACATTATTATTTTATAGCACAGAAAAATGTGTCAGGTAACTTACAGTACAGAGAAAGAAATTTGCCAAGATTTTCAAAAGAGACGAGTGATTTTGGGTGCCTAACTTTTTGGATGCACAACTTAGACACCTTAAAAGGGTTTAAGCACTCAAAAAATCACTAGCTACTTTTGAAAATCTTGGCCCAGCTCCTTAACCCCAAAGAGTTTATAGTCCACAATTGATCAACAATGATATCCACCCAAGCTCTAATAACATTTATAGGGCTCTGCCCTGGCATCATTGAAGAATCAGGATCTAAGTTCAGACATGCTACAACACATAGGAAATGTCACCATTGTCCTTCCTTTCCCACCCCTTCCTTGCTGTTGTGTCATCAATTGGTTCATGATTTCTGAGGGTAAGTGCACATCATGGTTGGACAGCTTTTTGTTTTTTAAATAAATATAAACATCTATAAACCTGCTAAATACCAGCATTAACCCTGTAAAAAAGCTTCATAAAACCAAATCAAATTGTTCCCTTCCTTATATGTAAGAATACTAGATTCCTGTGTCCCTCCTACCATCCTCTTGAGGACTCTCAAGAGTCTGCCTATGCAACCATGCTCCTTGGCAATGTATATTATGTTGTAAAAATTTTAGCACCAGACATTCTATGTAACAATACAGTTTTTATAGTTTTGCATTTTTTTAAACTTTCTCTGAGCCAGATCCGTGGAAAGAGACCCTTAGACCAGCACAGGTTTTCTATAATTTTTTTTCCTTCATTCACGTTTCTTTTCCCCTTTCCTTTTTTGGATTGTCTTTAACATTTTACAGTTTTTCCTATCAATATTTTTTCTTTTTCCCTACTTGCATCTAAATTACCTCTTTGTTCCCATCTTCCTCTAGTCTTTCTCCCTTTCCCACATTCCCCGTAGTTCGATGCTTAGAACAAAGGGACTTGAGATCAGGTCTCCCCCTGGGTCTGATCAATTGCATTCAAATTAACTCCCATTGACTTTAACTGATGGGATGACTGGGCTCTGGGTTCTATTCATGGCTTCACCACTGATGGGGTGTCCATGACCTTGGGAAGTCACAAACTCAGTGTATCCCTCACCCATCAGTAAATGGAGTTTAACACCACATTCATTAATTTAGCCTCACAATATTACCATTTCCAATGTTTTAGTTCCTAACATTATTGCTACAGCTGCTCTGGAAAAGTAATAACATATATTTTGAAATAATTAATGCAAGGCTGACCAGTGAATTTATAGTTCAAACAATGAGCAACATTTACTTAGTTGCCTTTTCTTTATAAGTGTTTAGCTCTTAACTCCTATTAGTATGAATTAAGCCTTTCCCAAACACCATGTGTTTTCAGTGCACAATTTATCCAGCTAACGCATAGTTTCATTCTTTTTTCAATGTATATTTCCCCTTTCCTTGCAGTAAATTGAAGTAATGAGTATGCAAACACATCATTTCAATTTATTCAGCCCTGTCTCCACTTTGCTCAACAAATCGTATCCACTGCTATAATTATCTTTAACAGCACATAACTTCAATGTTTTGTTTTTTAAATATCATGGTTTTTGGTTTTTTATATCATAAGCAAAAATGGAATTCTAAATTGTGTTTTACAGTTATTCCCATGAGGTATATACATTTGGACAAACAAACAGACCGCTATTTCATCATATGCGTTAACAAATATATCACTTTGCCATCTGTCACTGCATGATCGAGTTAGGTAATATTTCTTCTGTGCTGCAGTGTTTGTTATTAATGTAGTCATACTAGTACTGTATTTCATTATGTCAGATATAATTGAATATACTTTTATTTTCTGTGCAAACAAAAAGAAGCCCCCTCAAGCCAAATTCGCTGATCAGTTATAACAGTGTAACTCCACTGAAGACAAAAAGAGTGCACTGGTGTAAATGAGAGAATATGCCCCATCAGAAGTATTGCAGGTTCAAAAAAAATTTTTTTTTCCAAATTTTGGTGCAACAAACTGTTTACAACTTGGCAAAACAATGTCTCCAAAACTTAGTTCCGTTTATGCATCACTGAGCAGCAGAATATCAAATATCAATAAAGAGTTTTTTTCCATACCTAGGTTTTAGACTGAGACAATATAGTTATTTCACTTGTAATCTAAATTAAATTTACACCTCATTCTGCCAAAATATAGGCTACTGTGTTAAACCACCTGGAGGCATCACCTCCAGCCCTGCCTATTGCCTTACAAATTTGAAAGACAGGATTTTCCTGATTCTTACAGCATTTCTGCTAGCATAGCACATACCTCTGTTTCATTCCATTCTGTCAAGCTGAGACATGAAGCCTGACCCCAAACCTACTTTCACCTGTGGACCAACTCCAGTGAAGTTACTGTTGATTAACATTAATCTAAGTAAGAGAAAAATAAGGCCCATAAAATTCTCAGTAAAAAAACAAGCAATTTTTGTTTAGATTTTCTGATTTCTTCCATTTTAATCTGTCATTGGTACTTCTTTGTAAAAGCACAAATTGATCATTATCCTCAACAACTCCAGTCTGTGCTTGGGGCAAAACTTGTGGAGGAGCAGTGAGACTTTAATTCACCACTGTGCTCCCTGTATTCTGGGCTTTACAGGGACTACGGAGCAGAGCAGAAACTAGAGCTTACCATCTCTCACAGGTCCCAGCCACATGTATCTTACTTTACGCCAAAGCTTCTTTTGTGAGGAATCTCTCTCTTTCTTTCAAAAACATACATGACATTTTACCTGAGATAAGGGCAGGCATGGCAGAGCTCCCAGATGTATGACACTTGGTAGATCTGCTTAAAGTATTTGACATCATCTCCTGGGACGTGGTGCAGTCTGCTGAGTTGTGGAGAGGTCAATGCTAAAATTTGTACAATCTTTCCTTTTTCTTAGTTCACCTGACTACAGCAATTGTGTTAATCTGTCCATGGTATTCACACAGTATTATGTATTGATTGCATGTATACAGAAGATCTGGTTCTTCACTGCACCTACTCTAATCACTTACATCAGTGCAAAGTGGGTATGAAACAATACCCTTCTGCATTCTACATCCACTTTCCACAGGTATCAATAATCACCAAGGGCACAAGGCATTACAGAATTAGGCTTGCTCTACACTTGGTGTTTGCATTGGTATAACTATTTTGGTTAAGTGAGTGTTCTTTTACTGAAGTAGTCGAATCAGTACAACCCCTAGTGTAGATGCAGTTACACCTGTATGAAGTTGACTTAGGACTTGTCTGCACATACAGTGATGCAACGGCGCAGCTGCACCATGGCAGTTTATCTGATGAGGGGAGAGAGCTCTCCTGCCAACATAGCACTGTCCACAACGGCGCCTATGTCAGTGTAACTTATGTCACTCGGAGGGTGATTTATTCACATAAGTTGTAGTGTAGACATAGCCTTACACCAGTCTAGCTTATTCCCCTTCCTGTACAATAATAAGCTATACTAGTATAAATCACCTTTATACTAATATAATTATGTCCACTCCAGGAGGACCTGTATAGTTTAGGACGTATTACTGTATGTAGACAAGCCCTAAGACACAACAGCTGAAAGATTTTAATATGACCACTATGAATGCTCTAGCAATACTGAAATATACAGGAGTGTGTGGCCACAGTACACACCATTAGAGGCTGCACTATGCTTACTGTCATAGATGTGAACAAAACTAACGCTAATGCATTTAAAACTAATGCATTTAAGCACTCACATAGGAGTTGATGATTCTTTGAAACTGTTTTTTACTCTATATATTTAAAATATTTTCCAGTAGTTGAGTAGCTCTCCAATGTATTCTGTATTTATTCATTTCCTGCTATCAAAATGGTCCTTAGAAGGTACGTTTACTGAAGAACTTTTCATTTGGATTGCCTAGGAGTTTTTTTTAAATGAAAAACAGCTTACAACTAGTATTATTTCTTCCTTCCAGTCTGACTCCATTTCCAAGTTCCATCTGGCTGCATAATTACTTGTGCAATATTCAGGCTGTCCTGAACTGCTGGGTTGCTCTCATCCCTTTACACTGTGTGCCAGGCCAGTCCTGTTCCCCTTGTGTCTGATACAAAATCTGTATCAGACCCAAGGGAGGAATGGTGAGCTTTCATCTTCAGCCAGCAGCATGATTGAAAGGGATCAGTACTGGACTGAAACAGAAACATTAAGTTGAAAATCTCCTCCATCTGCCTCTGGGCTAATGATACATTATCAACCAGAAGGATCAAAAATCTTCAAAGGGTATCCTGAGGCTCAAAGTAGATTGTCCTGCTCTGACCTGAAATAGCTTCAAAAGCGGGCCTCCTTCTCCTGCCTTTTTTTGTAGAACAAACTGGAAACATTAACAACACAGCATGTTGTATAAAGTACCCTTCAAATATCCTAGCACATAATGTGCCACAGTGGTGTTCCTCCTTATCTCAGGCTTGCAAGTTGAATCCTTATTTGTGGGCTCATTACACAAAAAATCCACCTCTAAACAATTGCAAACAAAATACTTGTAATTCAGAATAATAATTCTACTACAGGCAACTCCAAGTGCGAAGAGGTAAGCACGTGTATCTATGGTGCTCTGCTTAAACTACATTTCTTGCCATTATGCAAATTGTAGTGATGATCTCAGGCATGTTAAAAGTGGGGGGGAGACTATGCTGGAATCTCCAGGTGTAATTCTGGCTGACTCAGCCAAGAATGCACCTTTGCCCCCACTCCCACAACAATAACCAAGGAGGGGGAGGAGGGACAGTTTCTGGACTGGTGGGAAAGAGAGTAATGGAATGTTTAAGATTTTGGTGATTGAGAGAAGGGGTTGCCAAGGCGGGGAGAGAGAAAGAGAGGGAACACTTGAGCTGGTGGGTGGGCCTATGAGGCTCAGGTAAAGTCACTGGTCCCTGTGCATCTGAGGAGGTTATATAAACCCTGTAATTTCAACCTGAGTCCCTCCTCATGCTTGGGGACCCCAGCCAAATTTGGAGCAACTGAGGCACAGCTGAATGTTGCTGCAGATATGACCCCAGCTGAAACTGGGGAATTGGCAGTTTGACCCAGCGATTACAGTATTAAAAGAGGACTCAGGAGACCGAGTGATATTCCCAGCTCTGCCTGCTGGGTGACCTTGTGCAAGTCACTTGACCCCTCTGAACCTCAGTTTCCCCATCTCTAAAATGGGGATAATGATGCTGATCTCCTTTTGTAAAATTAAGAGCTATAAGATCTAGGTATTATTAGTTATTATTGAGGTGATTCATGTCTGAGGGTGGGAACCATCCAACATTTGTGTGCAGCATCCATGAAGTACTGCCTATAATAGAACGGGGCAGGACAAAGATCAGGAGGGAAGTCAGGTCCAGGAGAGCCGCAAGACCTTGCCAGGTGGGCAAGGCCATGAGATGGGTAAATCGGCTGATAGCTAAATTACACAAGTGGGAAAATTTGGTGGCTGCCCATCATGAATTGCACCATGCCCTAGGAATAGGAGTGACTGGTTGCTGGTATTCAAATATATACAGGATGTATGAGACCTCCAAGTGAGAATGAGGGTCCAGCTGTGTAATTGTGCTCATCTTGCTGTTTTTCAGGAGCAAGAGAACAGGGATGAAAGTCAGTGCAATGAGCACTATCATGGGCCTACAGCTGGGCAGCCAGCTCTCCTGGAGGCTTCCAACCAGGCCTCAGTGGTGAGACAACTCTGAGTTGACAGGGCAAGAGAAGCATAATCTGGTACCAGCTGATTTCCTTCTAACACTCTTTGGCAACCAGGAAGCAGCCACCTGAAATGATTATTGTATGTCTTGGTAGAAGTGAATGGAATTTTGTAAAAGGGTTGACAAATCATCAGGGCACAAAGAGATTTAGGGCCTTTTCCCCAGGGTAATTGTAAACAGATTGAAATGCTGCCACAGATAATACAGCAGGGCATCAACAGGACTGCACAGGTTGATAAGGCCAGAAGATATGTGAATCACCCAGAAAGAGGAGGAATCAGTTATCACCCACCAAAAATATCATATTCAGAACCAGGGCCATGTGGTGAGAATGGGCTATACCTCTCTGACCCAGGAGGGGATAGATTTTTGGCTGAGGTTAAGGAGGGAATTGTTAGTATCTGGGAACCCAGCAGGAATTGGGAGACTAAAGGAAGAGGGGGAGAAAGGCAGCCAAGCTAATTTCTGAGGCCTCCTTGTGATAGATATTCATTACAGATGCAATATGGTTCCCTGACAAACTGGAAGTGGACCTGAGGAAAGGCATCCCCTAAAGCAGCTGGGGAACAGGGTTGGGGCTCCTAATGTGAGGTGATAACCCACTTTCCCAATCCTTAACCATCCTATAAAGGCTGGGGGTGGCCCTGCAATGGACTGGGAATCAGGTGTAGAGGGCTGAGAAGCTGATGGTAGCCCTACACCACATAGAAACCCTTAAAGAAGAAATTATGGCCTGCTCTGTACAAAGTTATTGACAGATAGCTCCCAGATGAGTTCAGTTAACAAAAGTTGAGGCCTAATTAAACCACATCCCTTGCTTCTTGTCTTTTGCCCTGCACATCCAGGACACTTTTTCCTGTAGCTTCCTGAGCAATACATCAGCCTTGCAGAGGGGACAGAATGCTCAACTCTCTCTGCATCTGGCTAACCCCTTTGCTTATGCAATGGGGATGAAGCCCCATGGCAGGCAACTGGCATGTAGGATACCTCTGTATGCAGAAGTTAGCTTCCCAGCCTGGCTCAACAGACCTGAGGTAGCAGGGCTCATGTTAGTTCTCTAAAAAAAGAGCTGTGTAGAGAGCTCTTTGACCTGTGGCTTGGGCTTAGGCTCCAGAAACAGAACTGCAACTTCAAAGAGCTGTCTACACAGCTATTTTTTTACAGCGTTATCCCAGCTAGCCCACAGCTGTTGACCAGGCCTGGGAAGCTCACTTCCATAGGTTTTATAGACATACCCTATGGAGCCTAAGTTCTTGTACCTGTGTGCAGAAGCCAGCTACGAGACAGGAAGTTGCTTCTTATGCCTTCCCCTCCATGCAGAAGCTGGCCACAATCTCTCTCTTAATGTGATGAAGCCAAGTAGCCAGAAAATGTTTGCAAGTGCATTGGAACACAAGGTCTTTCTTTTCAGGTCACTTGTCCTGTTTCCCATTCACAGATTGCTGTTATAGATATTCATTTATTTGGAATCCAAGTTCAAATGCAAAAATTTGTAACAACCTGTCCTGCTTGTCCAACATGGCTAAGATTTTCCAAATGAATGATGTATGAACACATCCATCCTGCCTCACATATAATTCATCAACCATTCTTTTTCTTTAGCCAGAGATGTTTCAGAAGTGTGTGCCCTTTCAGATCTTCCAGCTTAATGCATCATGTTGTGGAGTGCACACTGCCAAGTAGTATCAATCAGATTTCACATTATGCAATGAAATCTGGACCTATGACAGCAAAAAAATTACATCAGCTGGTAACTTTAGACAGATAAGGGTTCCTCTTTGGCAAACCACAGAAGGTTCTTTGAATAGAGAAGGTTCCTTCCCTGTGGTGGGGCTACAAGATTCACTTAGCGAGCAACTTCAGGTACAATTCTTCCCTTCTACTTGCTTTCTTTATGCACCCTATTTGGTGCTTGAACAAGAAGGGAGGAGATAGATGTGGAAAGTTGCCTGACAACTGGAGCTGTAGTAATATTTCATTGTACCAGAAATATGTTGAAAAAAATCACCAAATATAGTAATTTCCCCCAGCAGAGACTATGCCTGATGGCATCTCTCCGGCAGTGTCAGCTTTAGAATGTTCTGGTTTCAATGATGAATACTAATTATCTGAGAAAAATCAGCATTAAAAGTGGGAAACACCTTATGGCAGGTGAGCTCCTTAGTCACTTCAGAACTTTTGGAAAATGGCATCCTCAAAAGAGAAATTAAAAAAAGAAAGCAAGAAAAAGAAACAAAACACAAACTTTCAAAACCTTTTCTTTTCCCCCATCAATAAATCAAAGATGGATATCAAATTTTTCTGCCCCCTAATAAAAATATTAATTAAAAGGTAAATAACTACTGCCAGGTTCCCCTCTATTTTCAACTAAATGGCTCTTTAAATAAGAAATCAGAATTAACAACAGCTATTGGATATTCTCATTTGAAGTGTTCACAATTTTTCTAATAGAGCTATTTTTAGAGGTTTACAAAATAAGAAAACGCAAAAGAAAAAGAGCACACTAGTTTTAATAATATCAAAAAAATAGGATTTGTGTGCCTTCATATTCTGTTGTTCCCACTTTTCCTTCTCAGTAGTACAAAACAAGAGATAGAAATAGAGAGACAGGGGGGGAAAATGGATGAATGAATTTACTTTAGAAAGAAAAAATACTTTTTTATTAAATATTTCATTTTGTTCCTGTGCATTCAGGCTCGAAGATTAAAGCAGATCGAGTGTTAGGGTGAAAGATCAGAAACACACACAATTTTTCCCATTTTAGTAGCTACATGTTGTAAGAAAACCGTTTAACAGGCAGCTCATCTGTTCTCTTTAGCAATGGCAATCCCAGTGGCCGTTAAAGGCAAGAAAATATCTGTTGCAGTCATCCTATCTAAACAATGCAGCTTGAAAGAATTAAATTACTTAGTGTATTTCAAGCCTGCAATAATGAAAAAAGAAGCATGCCAAGGCATATCAGGGACATTGTTTACACTGATTTTTATGCTTTAATATACTTTTTGATAATGAATGTTTCTGAATGATTCTATTAAATAAACAGATGAAAATGTGCCAACAGTCTCCAAAATGATATCTTTGAAATGTGTCTCTATTTTTAAATTCTAAAATACTTACTCACAAAGTGCAAAAGACTTCTACAACAGTAAACTAAGTGATAGATTTATTGTCCTGAATTTAATCATTGTCCCTTCAGAGTTATAGACTTTACACAGTATTTTGAAGATTATTTCCTTTTATCTGAATTTTAATATACATCTCTTTGCACCACACCATTACTACTAACTTGATAAATGACAAACATACTACCAACACTTCTTTAGGCTATTAATGTTCAATTACCCTTATATTTAAAATTAACAAACATATTTTACATTCAGGGCTATTCACTAGCAAACATTTAGAGCCAGGTGGTAACCCTTAACTCACATTTACAAGTGTGACTCACCTTAAACAGTCCCATTGAAGTCAATGAGGTTACTTGTCAACAATGGGAGTAAGGGTAGTTAACAACCTTGCCCTTATAAAGCACTGAAAAGGGATGGGCTACTCCTGTGCACTCCCTCTTGGCCAGGTGTGACCCAGAAGGCACACCTCACCTTGCTTTACTTGAACTGGGTGTTAACAAGTATGCTTACTAAGGCCTGGTCTACACTACAGAGTTTTGTCAACAAAAAGTCAGCTTCCATCAACAAAACAGTGGATAAAGGTGTACACACTACAATGCTCCTCCTGCCAGCAAAACTATCCTGTTTTGCCAACAACATAAAACCACCTCAATGAGAAATGTAGAGCTTTTTGCGGCAAAGTTAGATCAACGAAGTGTCAATGTAGACACTGTGGTTGGTTTTGTCTCTGTAAATGGCCTCTAGGAGATATCTCACAATGTCCAGCCTGACCACTCTGGTCAGCAGTTTGAACTCTGCTACCCTGCAGCCAGATATACAGGTATCTGCCCCTCCTCTTTTAAAGGCCCAGAAATGTTTGAAATCCCACTTCCTGCTTGGTCGGCATGAAGAGGTCACATCACATCTTCCCTTGGCGGCTCCATGCACCAAACACTCTCCTGCTTGGAGCACGCTGGAGCTGCTGGATCTGCTTGGTCTGTGTGGAGAGGAGGCTGTGCAGCCCCAGCTCCGCTCCAGCCTCAGGAACTTCGATACCTATGGTCAGTTTTCTCAAGGCCTTTTCGAGAAGGGCTATGAATGAGACACACATCAGTGCTGTGTGAAAACCAAGGAGCTGAGGCAGGCATATCAGAAGGCAAGGGAGTCAAACCATCACTCTGGTGGTATGTTGAAGACCTGCTGCTTCTATAAGGAGCTGAGTGCCATCCCCAGCAGTGACCATCACCAGAGCCCCGTGGATACTTCAGCAGGGCTGAAGATATTGGACACAACCCCAAGGATGAGGTTGTGGATGAGGGGGTTGAGTTGGAGGACAAGGTGGAACAGTCAACAGGATCATATGGGGCCATGGGGAGCCAGGATCTCTTCTCAATCCCGGAAGAGTTCAAGCCAGTCCCAGCCCTTCATTGCTGGCATGCAGGATGTAAGAGAGGGGCTCTCTGGTAAGTGATATTTTTGAGTTGATGCTGCTCGGTTATATGAGGTAGAACTGTCCTTTGCTTGGTTATATTCTACAAGTGGATGAAGGGATAGAAATGTACAAGACTAGCTGTGTTTGCGTGTGCTTCACATTACCCAGTACACTAAGTAGTGCAGTGGAAAAGTGTGTTAATGCACACTGAGATTTCATGAGAATCCTCCAGAGAGGTCTCAAAGAAACTTTCCTGGAGGTATTTGCCAATTCTCTGCTGAAGGTTCCTTGGTAGAGCTGCTTTGCTCCTTCCCCCATTGTAGGAAACTTTCCCACACCAATCAGCAATCATTAATGCATGGACCAGCATATGGACCTGGTCTGAAGCTGCTCATATGGAGGAGACGCACCCTAACGTCCAAACTTACTCTCAGGAGTGAGATATTGGCTTCTATAATCCCCCACCTGTGGAAAACGGTGGCAAAATTTACAATTCTGTCCTTAGTCGTCTGCAGTGATCCCCTTACACAATGACCAAGACCCTTTCCCTCATCTTGAGTGATCCACGCCTCCCCCGGGGCCAAACTCACCATGTTAAGGGCATTTGGCAAGCTGTGTGATTGCCATGGGACAGTGAGAAAGAGAGAGTTTTTACTGTAATGATTCAGTGCTGTGAGTGCACTAACAATCATGCTTCTGTTCATTGTTTCTTGTGCTTCTGCAGATGTGACCTTCAGGGGTACCCTCTACACACTGGCAAAGCACCTTCGCCGGATAAGAAAGCAACTGCGCAGGAGGAAGAAGGAAATGTTTCAGGAGGTGCTCCAATCCTCAGAAGCAGAAAAACAAGAACACAAGGTGTGGAGACAGACAGTACATGAAAATCAGAGAATAGACAGGCAGGAGAGGAGGGAGAACCAGGAACAAATTTTAGTGGGACATGTCTTGATGATAAAAGCATGAAGAAGCAGATGGAGCTGTTAAAGTCTCTAACAACTCTGCACACTGAATTCATGCATGCTTGCTCCTCCCTGCATCTGATACAGAACTGATTACCATGCACGCCCCAAAATCCTCCCACACATTCCTTCCAACTATCTTGGCCTGTCTCGGTACCCCATTAACTCCACCCCTTTGGACAGCATCCAAAATGACAGCTGAACTTACAAACAGCTGTGAGAGCCCACACTGCTCTTCACTGTTTTCTCTCTTCTCTCCCAGCGTTGTGTGTGTTGTTAATTGTTATTTAATAAAAACATACTCTCTGAAAGGTAAGCCATCTGTATTTCTATCTTACACATGGCGTTTGCTGCTGAAATTGTTGCAGTGTGGCAACTGGATCATTTGCAGAGTACAAATCATGGTCAGTAATCATCCAAATTTTCATGCAAGGTGCCAAGTAAACAAAGCATGGCAGGCAGACACCTTATTGGGTGCTTGTTGTCAAAATGGTGCCTCAAGGCCCCCCTGATTTGAATACCCCCCATTGGGCCCCTCTGCTAGGCCTGGTATCTGGTTGTTCAAACATCCTGGGGGAAACTTTTCACCCTTAGCTTCACAAATATTATGGAGTACACAGCAGGCAGCTATAACCATGGAAATATGTTCCTCATTTTAACCTGCCATAAAGGCAGTGCCAATGTGCTTTTAATCCACCAAACGCATATTATATGGTCATTCAGCGCATGCTCAGCCTGTTATTGAAGTTCTCCTTGCTGCTGTCCATGTTGCCTGTATAAGGCTTCATGAGCCATGGGAGCAAAGAGTACGCTGGGTCTCCCAGGATCACTATGGACATTTCAACATCCCCATTCAAATCTTCTCATCTGGAAAGAAAGTCCCTGCTTACAGCTTTCTGTACGGGTCAGGTTTCCTGAAGATGCATGTGTCATGCACCTTCCCTGACCAACCCGCGCTGATGTCAGTGAAATGCCCACGGTGATCCACAAGTACCTCTTTCTTGTCGAGGTACTCCGCCGTAAGATGGTCTGGGGCCAAAATTGGGATGTGTGTGTCATCTATTGCCCTGCCACAGCTAAGGAATCCTATGGCTGAAAACCATCCACTATTTCATGCACATTTCCAAGAGTCACAGAGTCCTCCCAGAATGCGATTAATGGCTCTGTACACTTGCAATAACTCATCCCCAATGGTGAAGTTTCCAACACCAAACTGATTTGCAACTGACCAGTAGCAGTCCGGATTTGCCAGCTTCCACATGGCGATCACCACATATTTCTCCAGTAAGGGCAGCTCTCATTTTGGTGTCCTTGTGCCACAGTGCTGGGGCAAGCTCTGCACACAGTTCCAGGAAGGTGGCTTTCCACATCTGAAAATTCTGCGTCCTCTGCTCGTCATCCCAGACCTGCATAATGATGTGATCCCACTACTCAGTGCTTGTGTCTCATGCCCAAAGGTGACGGTTCACCTTGTGCAGCTTCTCCGGTGCCAGTAATCTGGCATTATTTCTTTCCCTGGCACACAGCAGGTTAGGCTCCTCAGATTCCAGTTCAGATTGGGAGTTCATGATATACTGCATGATCATCCATGATGTGTTCATAATAGTCACCACAACAGTGGAGAGTAGTGCAGGATCCATCCTTTCAGATAGATATGGTGGGTGCATATTAAATGGGGGCCATTGAAAAATGCCACAAAACGCAGTTGGAAACCCATGGCATGATGGGATGGAAAAAACTGCATCATGGGATGTTGAGCCAATACATGATGCACTGCAGTCTACTTAGTCTTCCTACAACTCCTAGCTGCAGAAAGTGGCAGGATGTACAGTGGGATAGCTACCTACAGTACACTGATAGAGCACCAACTGTTGAAACTAGAGCATCAACTGTGGACGAGTTCTGCCAACAGAATGAGTGCTGTGTGAACAGGCACAAGCAATGTAATTAAAGTGCTTTTTGATCGTCGGCGTAACTTGCATCAACAAAACTTTGTAGTATAGATCTGCATAAACATAAGCCAAAACATAGGTCTCCCTTTAACAAAGCCCCATGAAAGGAGCACTTAGACAACAGTTTAAAGGACCCTTGCCTCAGAGCCCAGGTACTGATTACCCGAAATTTGGAAGTCTAAAAAAAAAGTCTTTGGATCTAATCAAACAAACATTCATGGTGCTTGGTCAGAGATCACCCTCTGCTGCTAGTTGCGCAGCTTCTGGTTTCCACATCCTCTCTGCTCAGATTCCTCTTCCTGGTTTAAAATAAGGCAGACAAAATACAAACTCTTCTGATAAGCCAAAATACTTAAGTTTTGGTGTGCTCTACTCTAGACCACTGCACATCTCTGCATAAGAATATACAAAGGGTTTGTACAGACCCACTACGCTGGAGTGAGGTGCATCCCCACTGCACAATCAATGTGCATCATAAAATGCATGGAATTCTTTTTAATACACAAAAATTTAAGTCAGACATTTCTTTCCACTGGGTGTTTTACTTTAAGTTCCATCTGCATTTAATCTTGTGATGATCAGGGAACTGAAACTACAATATTTAAATTAGCTGGCATTGTACGGTTATAAAGAAATTCTATAAAATAAAAGCATATAAAGGATCAAATTTTTAAAACTTAAAAATATGATTATTAGAAAAATGTTAACAAAAATCCCTAAAAGTGGAGCGTATGACTATTATGAGATACAGTTAAGTCAAATGCATTTATTTTATTCAAGTACCTGCCTCATCTCATGACCTTTTCTAGAAAGTGATATTGATTAACTCACAATACTTAAAAGTTAAAGTTCAAATTATGTTTGATTGTTCATTACTTTTAATCTCACCACGTGAGGTCAGTGTCTGAAGATATATAGGCTTTCTGCAGTTTCTATACAACATTATGCAGGATGAGGAACATAAAGTACAGTATAATGATGCAAAAAAGTTAAATGTCACCCAAAACTTATACCTAAAGAAGATTTACAATAACTTTGGCTACTTTTGTTGATGAAAAAAATCAATTGCCTATATTGGAGTTCTCAGAAATATTAATTATTTTTTATAATATAGCATTTCTGCATCAATTTGCCCTTTTGACATTCTGCTCAGGCATACAACCAGTACCAAGATAAATGGAAGGACATTTATATGAATCCTTCATTACAAAATGTTCCTCATTTTATTCTTTAAGATGATTTCTACTGAAAGTTCACCATAATCAATTATTTATAATTGGAACATTTGAAATATTTCTCTACAAATTTGCATTTTATACATTTAAAGTTTATATAGAATGTAGATATGCACCAAAAGTTACTAATTAAAATAATTCAAACATATGGTGTGATTCTGCAGCCTTTAGTCACAGGAGTAGCTCAAATAATCTAATAGAATTACTCACATGAGTACAAATGCTGCAGAGGACCCATAACTTGTTATTCATTAAGCAGGACATTTCCTAACTACAGTATGCCATCTCTTTGTCAGAGCCCCGTCCACACAACCGCAGTACACCACATCTCAATATTTTAATCATAAAGTCTCACAAAATGTTATGTTTTTCTTAAAGTTCCAGTTACAGCTAACGACCCAAAATCAGAAGAGAGCCACCACAATTCTTTTTTAAAAGCTCATGTTTTGGTTGAGAATATTCTGTTTTTTTGTCAGACCTTCCCAGTTCTGGAATCTAACTCCAGTCAGCTGGGATCTTGGGAATTACTAGGGAGTTCTCTATGTTCAGGTTGTCACATAAAACATCCTAACATGGGAATGACTTCATCTGAATTAAAAAGTGGACACCAGATACATTTATTGAATTTCCCCTGGATGTACATTGATGTAATCCAGAGAGAAGGAGGGAAAATTCACATCAGATCAAAGATTCAACTTGGTGCGGGGTTGGATGCACAAAAATGACTCCCTTGAGGGAAGAAAAGGGCCTTTTGGATACAGTAATGGTGAGGCTTACTAGAGAATGGGGTAGGAGATCCTTCATTTTATGGAAAGCAAAATTCCCTGGGATTCTTTTTAAGTCAATTTTTTTTTTTTTTTTTTGCAGCTTTCCTCCTATTTTTTTTAACAAAGACCATTTTTCCAATAAAAATATTTTCATTTGAAAAATTTTAAATAACTCTAGTGATTAGTGAACAATGGCTCTAATACGAAGTTTCTACTGAAAGTAGTAACTAATTAAAATTGCCCTTGGAAAATAACTATTTAAAATAAGGCAGAAATGTTTTCAACCCACACTGTTTTTACCCATATCTAATTTAAATCCTTCTCTTCATTACCGGGATTTGCTTGATCTAGAAGAAGAAAATAATTAAAAACAAAAGAACAAAAAGAACAAAAGGTGGATTGGAGGGGTAGCTTTATTCTCAAACCTTCAGGCTTTAAAGCCCTACAGGTCAGAATTTTTAAGATAAGCACACAAAATTGCATACACATTTGTGTGTGTTTAAATTTTGTACATGTAATTGGGAAGTGAAATCCTGCCTCTTTAAAGTCCATGGGAGTTCTGCTACTGACTTCAGTAGGACTAGGATTTCACTTTCTCTGTCTGTAAATGGTCATAGCAGGGTCCGAACATGGAGTGTCATCACTTTGCAGTTTCAAAGTTGACCACTGATCAGATGAGGGCCTCAGTGCCAAAGTGGGCCTCGTGGCCTGTTTCAGAAGGTACTGCTTCAACCTAAGTCTCTCGCCACTTGAATCCTCTTCTTGAACAATTTATAGATGGAGCACCATTCCTAAATGTGACCCTCACTGAGGCACAAGCACCTCAAGTGGAGATCACTGTTGAGGATGGTTGCCCCCCACTACACATGATGGACAATGCTTGAAGCCTGGTGAGGGCATCATGCAAGCAGCCAACTATTCTAACTATAAATTAAACCTAAGGTACTACTAACTAACTCACCTAGAAGGGAAAAAAAATCAAATTTCAGGAAACAGACTGAAAACATGAGGTGAAAACACCACATTAAGCTCCAACTCTAGCCACAGGCAGTGAGAAGGTCCTGAACGGGAATCAGGATGGTGCACCCTTATATAGCCAGGGGAGGGGCTTGGGCTAAAGGGCATGAGTGCTGCCTCTATGGGTACTGTTAGGCAAAGTTCTCCAGCTTCGCTGCAGTGGGTGCACACATGCCTACATGAAATAGATGGCTGTATCTACTCAAAGAAGAATTTATCTTTAGTATTGTGCAGCGAGCTGTATGCCAGCTGGCCACCCTCTCTGTGGCTTCAAAAATGGCTTCATTTCAATAGTGTTGAATGAATGTAGTTATGAACGAAAGGCTGTATAAAAATACATTACTATAATTAAATTTCTTTCAAATAGCTACTGTTTTTCATTATTCCCACATAATCTGAACACTCAGTAGCCCTAACTGAGCTTTTAACCTTTGTGGATTCTTTTAAGAATACATAGAAGATTCAGTTTCAGCTACTTAGATGCCATGGGGTTTATAGTGGAGAAATATTGCAATTGTTTTAAAGGAGTCCTAAATATATTTAAAAGAAATACCATTCAGGCAAGTTGATGTTTGAGTACTTTGAGTGTCTATATCTTAGGATCACTGTATTTTAAAATGTTTCTATTTCTGCATTCTTTGCAGAATTTCCATTCCTTGATGATTCCATTTTGTGGACAATTTATTCTTTCAAATACCACCTCTGACCCTATCACCTGCTCTTTTAAAATGTTCAGGGAAGTCAAAGCATGATGGCATTAGAGGCTGGATGAGGAATGTTTTCTTCTATTCTCATTACAGAAAAGTCAGAAGCTATGTAATTTCAGCTCTTTGGTTTTACATTTTTCAGAATGTTTTCTCTGCCAAAAAATATTAAATAAGCATTGTGCTCGCTCTCTCTCTCTCTCACATACACACACACAATTTAGTAAGGGAATTTATTTTGGGGGAACAATTACAACCTGTCCAATAAATATATAATTTTCTGCAATTGAAGGGCTTTTGTTAGGTGCTTGGTGTTTTTTTTTTTTGTTTTTTTTTTTTAACTAAACCTTATATATTTTGTATATTGATAAATATATTCCTGTATTTATCATCAATGTATTTTGATTTAAAATACTATTTATTTATATTTTTAGAGATAGAAATGTGAAAGGTCTCTGTTTTATCCGTTTATTTTCTGGCCTGACATATTTCTACAGTTTTGCATGTCCAGCATTAATGCAGGGAGAGAACTAAGGCCATGTCTACACCGCAGCACTAATTCGAATTAGCTTAATTCGACTTTCAGAAGCTGATTTATAGAAATTGCAGCAGACTGTCCACACTATGCTGTTTGTGCTGGTCTCTTGTGTTCACACTGGCCAGCCTTAATTCGAATTACAAAGAAGTGCAATGTGGGTAGCTATCCCACAGTGCAACTGGCCACGGTGGCTGTTTGGAAGAGTGTCCTCGTCCCAGGATGCAACGCTGCTTCCCCTACCCTTCCCTCTTCCCCCCAAACAAACAAAGAATTTCTATGGTGTTTTTTTATTCTCCCCGATCGCCACTGCTGCAGAGACATGGAGACAGCTGAGCTCTGCACTTTAGAAATAGAGCAAGAGGGTGAAGCAGGTACTACACCTATGCCACCATGGCAGCCGTGCTACAGGCAATCGAGCAGAACAATTCCCGATTGCTCCAGGCTGTAACGTTTCATCTGCAGGCCATGGACCACAGGTTCTGGTGCACGGAAACAAGCACAGACTGGTGGGACTGCATATTTATGCAGCTGTGGGATGATGATCAGTGGCTGCAAAACTTTCGTATGCAAAAGGCAACTTTCCTCTGGCTGTGCTCGGAGCTGTCACCGTCCCTGAAGCACATGAACACTCGCTTGAGACAAGCCATGACGGTGGAGAAGAAGTTGCCATCAGTCTCTGGAAGCTGGCAACTCCTGACTGTTACCACTCGATTGGGAATCAATTTGGAGTTGGTAAATCTACAGTGGGCGCTGCGGTGATTCAAGTATGCAGTGCCATCAATAGACTTCTGCTACGAAGGCTAGTGACTTTGGGAAACGTGCAGGACATAGTGGAGGGGTTAGCCACGATGGGCTTCCCAAACTGCAGGGAGGCCACTGATGGGATGCACATCCCCATCTCAGCGCCTGCACACCTTGTGACCAAGTACATAAACGCAAGGCGTACTTTTTCATGGTTCTGCAGGGGCTCAAGGATCACAGGGGTCGTTTCACAGATATCTATGTGGGATCGTCTGGGAAGGTGCATGATGCTCATATATTTCGTAACTTGGGGCTGTTCTGTAAGATGCAGGTGGGCACTTTTTTCCCTGACCAAAAAATTGACATCGGGGGTGTGGAAATGCCCATAGTGATCCTGGGGGATCCTGCTTACCCCTTGGCTAATGAAGCCCTACACCGGCCACCTTGACAGTGACAAGGAGTGTTTTAATAAGAGATTAAGCAGTTGCAGAATGGTTGTAGAATGTGCCTTTGAGCATTTAAAGGGTAGATGGAGGAGTTTCCTCACTAGGCTGGACATGAGTGAGAAGTACCTCCCTTCTGTGATATCTGCTTGCTGTGTTCTTCATAGTGTGTGTGAAGCGAAGGGTGAGAGGCTCCACCAGGGTTGGGCTGTGGAGGCAGAAAGACTGGCCGCCAATTATGATCAGCTCGATGCCAGCACTACGCGGAGAGCTAACCGCGGAGTGCTTTGCATTAGGGAAGCTTTGAAAACTAGGTTCTGCAATGAGATGCAGGAGTGATTTCTGTTCAAGTATGTTGTTTGCCTTTGATGATACCCCTCCATCCCCCTTTGATATCTGTGCCTGACAAATCCCTCCTGATCAATAGCATATGTAATAAAAAATGTTTTTGAATGATGCAAAACTTTATTTTTTAACATTCATGTCATGGGGGAAAGGGGGGCTGAGGGTTCATTCACTGTCTCCAGAGGAGGGGTGGTAGCTTGCTGGGGTGGAGGAGAGCACATACTGCATCCTGGACAATCCCCTCTGAGACCTTGTGGTGGCGGGGGAGGTGGAGGGCGGCGGAGCCCTCGTTTCAGGAGCATTGTGGAGGGGATGCAGCGGGACTCTGTCCTGCCTCAGCTCCTGAAGGTCCACAAGACGCCGGAGCATGTCTGACTGGTCCCGCAGGAGTTGGAGCATCTCATGCATGGTGCTGCGATCAGTCTCCTGCATTTGTCTATGAGAGTCCGTGACCCTGTCCATGCTCTTGGACAAGGTCAGCCTCCATGCTCTTTGCTCTCTCTGTGGATGTTGAGGCATTCATGAGCTCAGAAAACGTCATCTCTGTTTCTTTTTTTCTTTTTTCTGATCTGAGACTGTCTTTCCACAGCAATTCTTAAGGGTCAGTACTCAGCAGAGGTGTCTACACAATGAAAGAAAAATAACAAAGCAGCCAGAGTTAGCATAGTGAAGAAAGTGATACAAATGTTTCTATTTCAATAAGGAGACCATGAGACAATGTAGCCACAAGTAGCAGAGTTAATAAAGTGATAAAAATGTTACTATGTACATAATTAGACCATGAAACAATGTAGCTAGCAAATGATTTCCTCTCTCTGCTTGTATTTCAAACCCTTATAAAGCTCAGCTGCGTACAACTTGTGTCTGGGTGGGGGAGAAATCTCAGCTCGGATTTCAGACCCTTACAGAGACCAAGTACAGACGGCTTGCTGTGGGTGGAGAGAAATGCTTAAAACAGAAGAAGCCATGATGCTGGCTACCTTGATTGCAGAGAAGATTCCTGCCGTGGGGGGAGGAACATAACAGCCCTCTCCTGAAAAGTTTTTCCCATGCGAGGGAGGGATAACAGATTACATACAGTAAAATTTTCCAGGTGATAACTGATGATAAACGTAGCCTTTCTCAACACATAAATCAAATGAGTCCTGGGTTAGCACCCAGTACAGGCAATGAAACTTCTGAGATCCCCCTCATGCTCCATCCCCCCCCACCCCAATGTACAAGGCCAGAAATGCTCATAAGAAAGAAAACTCACCAGATGTGCCTTCCACGAGATCATTTGTGCTGTCCTGTGTGCTGGTGGACTGTTCTTGGGTCAAGAATATGTCCTGACTTTCTGGGAGAACGGACATCCTGGTCTCCTGCACCCTGCTCTTCACAGCTTCCTCCTCCTTGTCCATGGAGTTCCCATCATTGAGCCAGAACTGACTCCTCGCCCCACAGACCGATGAGGTTTAAGACCTCCACTCAACTCCATGCTGGAGCACGTTTGGGCTTTGCAGTAGCCATGCTGAGAAGAGTGGGAAAGCTCTCTCCATGCTGGCAGCAAGCACAGGAAATGAAGATTCAAATCAACCAGGGGCTGCTTGAGGGGAGGGGACTTTAAAATGGTGCACTATGGCATACCTTCCGGAGGTCAATTAATTCGAATTAAGTCCTATTGCATCCACACTGACACTAATTTGAATTAACAAATTAGAATTAGGCGCTACGCCACTTGCAGAGGTGGTCTTATTAATTCGATTTTACAGGCACCTTAATTCGAATTAACAGTAGCACCAGTGTAGACGTGGGAGTAATTAATTCAAATTAAGGGACTTTAAATCAACCTAAGCCGCCAGTGTAGACCAGGCCTAAGATAACTAGACTTTGTCAGTAGGATGGTATCAGTACACAGCCCCATTGCATTTTATTCACTCACCACCATTGTTCTTTTATCTTATAATTTTGGTCAGATTTCTTGAGCTAAGAGCACTATGGAGAAGGCAAAGAGGAGCAGGGGAAGAGGACATCTTTGTCCAGTGCCACACAAGACAAAAGTTACATTGAGTTCCCATTTGCTCTATGCAAGAGGATTTATATATGTGCTCTCCATTTTTGAAAAGTTCTCCCTGGTATTTTTTAAAATAGTATTTTCACTCCCAGCCAATATCACTGTCCATATTTAACTAGTTTTATGTTACACATTGCCTGCTCCTCTTCTTATTCAATTGCTTACAAAAGAGGACTGTAATGTTTAAAAGTAGAGAGCACTAGTACTGTATTGTACATGTCTTCTTCTGACTAGCTTTGAGATTTTTCTTGCTTAGATTGCCAGATGAGATCTTTTCCAAAAAAAAACCTAACAATTTCAAGATGTACTTTTTCACACTGCATAATTGTTAAATGATAAACAGTCCAGCTGTTAATATAAGGCAGTTCAGAAGCCATGTTCAGTAACAGGATCTGCAGTTAACCTCATGCCAGGAATGCTCAAACAGCTGAGCAAATATGCTAAGGTCAATCTGGGACAGAGGCTGTGGACACACACTGTGGTTTTGCACACACATCTCCTCTTATAAACACACTGGATAAGTGCAGAGCTCTGCCAATTGTAGTTGCAACAGTCTGTAACACCGATTCAGACTTTTCTACTAACATTTAGTCCAAAAACATGTTCTGATACTTTTGAAATGAAAACAGTATAACACATTGATTGCAGTATTAACCATATTGTGAATCCATACCAAAACCAGAGATAATTCTAGGAGTGACAGTTCACAAATTAAATACCCAACCCCTCCCCCCGTTACTTCACATTTTTAGGAATAACATGGCTCCTTTTGAATTATCAACATTCTGGTTTTTATAGACATCCTATCTTTATTTTATTTAGATTTACTTCAATTGTAAAAGATGTGCTATTTTATACAAACACTCAAGACACCCTTACCTTACTTTATAATGCATCCCAAGTGCAACAGTACAGTTTAAGATAACTCACCATCACTAAGCCAGGCAACTTAAACTCCAGTCTTTTTCCTCCTCAAACAAATTCCCCATCCTTACAATTCCCTTCCCTTCGCAAAATAAATAAATAAATAAATAAATAAAAATTTGTAACATGCCCTCAAAGTCATTAGCACTGGGATAACATTTTCAAAAACATTTCAGTCACCTTTTCAAAAGTGACTTCACCACTTAAATTCTTAAGTCCCATTGACTTTCAATGGAACTGAGGCTCCTAAGTACTAAAAAGTCCATTTTGAAAATGGGATTGAGGCGTTTTTGAAGTTTTACCCTAAGGCTATTTTCTTTCTTTGAATAGAAAAATGCCACTCAGAATATTTTTTGGAGGTCTCCCATTCAAGTACAGACCAGACCTGTCCTTCCTCAGATTGTAATACCAAACATGATTGCAATCTGAATTGGTATCTGCACCGATTCTATTAGCGTTTATTCATTTTCAAATGATTTTGGCAGGGGTGCCAATAACAGATTTCCACTGATTTAGCTGAAGGTGCAAGAAAACAGGACTGGATATAATTTTACCCCTCAGGTTGCAATGCATTAACTGTGGGAGGGCATTGCCTCTATCAATATCCACGTCCCTGCAACTCCCAAGGAGAGTCCTGTACTCTATGACCCATTAGAAGATCAGGAGAAGAACACTGGATTCAGGTTGTCTAATTTAGGGCCTTAGTCTTCACCAGTGAAGGCAAGGGGAGTCTTCCCACTCATCTTAATGGGAACGGGAGTGGGAGCGGGAGCAAGGGCTAAGTGATCAATAACAGAACTGAAGTTCTCACTGTTCATTCACCTCTAATATTCATACATTTAGGGGGTAAACTTTCAACCAGACCTCTACCTGGCTCCACTTGGACACCCGCAAGATTGCAAGTGGACACGTACTTATGCATATACACTACACTTTGCAGGGACAAATTTATTCTAAAAGTTCCAGACTTGAATGTGCCTATTTATATAATCCAGTCCTCATGTGGATGTGCACACCCCTCTCCCACCTTCAATGGTGAGTGTGTTACAAATCCCCTTCTGTGCAGGTTGAGGGCAGACATGAGTTTTTACAGCCAGAGCTAGAGAACCTTGACTGTAGTGGCTCATGATTTCAGTTCTGGAGGTCCCTGATTTAGGCTCTGGTGTGTTGACCAAGATAGCAAGTGCTCATGTGATGGTGATCAACAACTGAGTGCACACAGGTGTAAGGGTGCACAAAAGTATTAGCTCACAAATGCAGGTATAAGTATGTGCACAGAAGTGTAGACTGAGGGCTAAAAATCTAGCAGTTAAAATCAGATGTTTACCCATGGTTTGAATCTGCATACAGCTGATTGCATGCTCAACAGTGGGTGTGCACCTGTTGTGCTCATACCTAACCCATATTCTATGAACAAAGAAGATGCATAAATGGCTGTATGCAAGCTCAATTATACAGAGCACAATCAGTGGCAGGCACAAACTTCAGACTGTTTTAATTCCCAGGAAAAAAGGAGAAAATATTGCTCCTAAGCGACATTGCTTTTGTGATGTGTTCTGATATATAAATATTGCATGCTCTTGGGTGTGTGTGTGTATGTGTAAGCAGTGAGAATGTGGAACAATATATTCTACTTTAGTCTGGCATTCAATGAGAACTAGGCTCAGAGTTGCTGGCATAGTTGTGCAAGAAATCAAAACAGTCATGGGAAAAAAGAGAGTCTGAAAAAAAATTAACAAACATTTGCTCTAAGCAGTCAGGAGATATGGTGTCTATTCTCTAAATCTGTCAAAGATTTCCTGTATGACCTTGTGCAGGTTGTTTGGCCTCTCTTCCCAACATGTCAGAAATAAATATTGAAAGCAATCTCTGGTTATTATTTTAAATATTGTGGTAACTGTATACATATAATAAGATATTTGTCAAATAGATTTGAACAGAACACAAAATAAATAGTTTGTTATGGAAAATAGCTGATAGCCTGACTTTTTCCTGGGTTTCTGGAATAGTGATCTGAAACTTCCCTTTCACCACCTGCCCTGTGAAAAAGTTAATTTCACAATTCCACTTCCCAATGATCAGAGCAGTGAATGCTCATTTTTGCACTGGAATACAAGGGAATGCAGACACAACACACAAAAAGCTATTATGCAGAGAAATAATGGAAGAATAATTAGATGAGTCAGTTACATTGAGTTAGATGTCAACTTTCTAAAGATTTCAAGGCCATTAGCCTATGGTAGATAGTCATGGTGTCCCTAGGTACTACAGGTTATTCACATTTTAACATTTCTTATGCATGTGCTTTTATTAGTTGATGCAATGAATGTTGGACCTATGAAAGCTCCTGACCTATTCATGATCTTTTATTTTAGCAAGACAGGAAAAGAAATCTACAAATGGCTTGTGTCAAAATGGGAAGTGCTTAAAAACATAGCTTGAACTCAATATTTTACACTAGGCACCATCATAATTCTTTCAGTAAGATGCAGAAAAATATCTTAAAGATCTGACAGTTACTTGAAGGCTCTAAAGGACTGAAATGTAGTTACTTTTTTCTTAAACCTAATTAATTATAAAAATTCACAATAAAATGGTTTGGATCTATTTACTGTAGTGAACAACGAGGTCATTGGTTTCCCGTAGTAAGTAAAATACAGATGAGGTTTGTACACAGATAACACACAATTGATTCCTACAGCCAAGGAAAAAAATATGTCTGAATGAGAAATAGAATTCTATTTTATTCAGGCTTTTATTCTACATCTATCACTATTTTATTTGAGATTCTTCTAGAGTTAGAAAATTGAACAAGGAGATTCATATCAGTCAAGTAGGCTTTTCACCCATGGGAAAAGCATGTGCATTAGATTTACATTAGTGAGTAAAATGTGTTTTGTGCTATTTTAAGGGAAGGTAAGGTTCAAGAAATGTGCATCATTTTTGGACTGAGGTTTGTAGTAGTTCTTAGTACTTGAGAGAGAAAGCTTCACCCTTGAGGAAGACAATTCTTGTGCCCGACAAGCAGAGCTATTGACAGTGCTCAAGATGAAGTGGGTTTTTTTAAGGTGTCCTGGGCTCAGACTTTTTAGCGCTTTGAAAATGAGCCCCTAAACTTAACTCATGGTTAAGGGAGCCAGTGGAGGGTAGATCGCAGAAGCAATGTGCTCTCTATAACCTGTGGTGTTGATGAGATATGCTGCTGTGGTCTTCATTAGTTGGAATTTTCTCAGAGCTGCTACTTTCAGTTCTAAATAAACTTCATGGGCATAATCTGAGCGGGAGGTGATGAAGGCATGTGTTAACACTGTTAGGCCATCACTAGAAAGGATGAGATGCAGTCTCCTAGCTATTCAGTGATAGCAGGAGGCATTTCTAATAGACGCTGCTGAATGAGAGCTCTGCATCAGTAAGCAGCCCAGAAGAACACCCAACCTGCAGATCCTCCTGAAAACCTCTGGGCATACATCCTTGATTAAAGGGGACTGTGCCAGGACTATAAACTCTCTCAGATGTTACCTTTTGTCCATAAATATAACCTCTGTTTTTGCTAGGTTTAACTTTGCAGTACTTCCTGCTTCAGGTGCTGAACTGGGCTGACACTGGGATAACTCAGTGACTTTTCTCGAAGGTTATGAACAGACACAGCTTGCTTGTCCTTGACATATGGTTAACATTTGAGCCCGTGAAGGGCTCATTCCGCCGAGTGGCTGCAATAATTATTAGTTGTGGGGAGAGGACTAATCCTTAAAGTATTTGTCAGATTAGGGCCTGAGGAATCATTACTCCTAGTAGTAGTAGGTAATAGTTACTACTCCATTGAATCTCCCTCTGGTAAAGGCTGCCACGGTTACTGAATGATTAATTGTAGCACTCATCCTTTTTTGCTAAGCTGCCACACTACAGCCAATCAGTCTCTACTGTCCTAACCAGCTGTTTGTTCTATCAAGCTCATTACTAACAAAGAGATGGGGGCAGTTCCTCAGCTGACATAAAATGGTCATTGTAATAGAACTATGACAATTTACACCAGCTGAGGACCTGTGCCCATGTTGTTCTCACAGCCTTGGTGCAGTGGGAGAATCACTGTGTCTTTCTACAGAAAGACCATATCTGAACTTTCCACCTCAATCAAAAATCCAGGACAGACTCCTGTATATTTGGAAAGCAAATGTCAGGGGTTAGATATACTGCACCCATCAGTGTACCATATGCTGTTCCATGTTCACATTGTTGTTTCCAGTTCATTCCTGTGTATTTTTCCACCAGGGCACTATGGCTGCAGCTCAGAGTCTCCCTCCCCACCCACTTCCTGGTGAAAGGCAGCAGTGCAGCCACGAGCTACCTTCTGCAGTAGTGAATCCCGGCTGGCCACACATCCCCTGCTGCTACAGGAAGATGAATTAAAGCCCTTTGCTTTTATGAAAGGGCGGAGCCTACTTTGTGTATCTGAACAATCATCTGAATGCTACTCCTTGTGAATTTCTCTGAAGAACTCTATACAATGGGAGTTTCTATCTTTGCCTTTATGCAGAGGAACAAGGTAAGTAAGTGTCACTGAAAAAAGAGAAAGTATTTTTGACTGCCAAGAAGGGATGCTATTTAAAACATCAAGACTTCAGGTTTTCCTTTGTCGCCCCTCTCACTTTCTTCTTACTCATCTCTTTTTTCCCTCTCCTAGTTTCCTTTACTCTTAATCTGCTATTTGTAACCCAAAATTTGGTCACATGTGTAAAGTAATTTCTTGCAGTTTACCATGGTTGCACGTCATTTGCCGCAGGATCACACTCAATTTAATGCTGATGCCACAATTCATCACATTCCTGTGGCTCAGATACACTTCCTATTATCTTGATATTGGTGGCACCCTACTGTTCTCATTCAGAGCTCACCCTGCCTACCTGCTTGCACAAAAGGTAATGTTGTGCTGTTAGCTTTTAACACCTCAGATAGCACAGCTAAAAATGTCCATCTGCCCTCATCTGTCCCCAGAATGATTTGTACTATGCAAGAAAGACAAAAGAAAGCTGGACAGTCTTAGTATTGTAAAATTCCTGTACTCTGGTAGTGGTAGGGGGTTGACTAACATCGCTAAAGCTCTGACCAAAGTTGGCCTCGCATCTCAGAAACCAAATTACATTGATCAATTTGTCATGTAAAATGAAAGTGCCCTTGAAGCTTGTGACATGAGGCAAGGATTAATAGAGCATTAGCAATAAAGTAAAGAAATATGTATAAACAGGGCAGTAACAACTGAAAGTGCTAAGCTCTTAAATAAAATTCATCGAATAAGCTACATGTGACATCTTTATGTTTTCAGATATTTTACTCCACCATCATTCTAATGCCTTCTGCTGGCTTCTGTGTGGAATCATTTATGAATTTATACAAATGGACCTTTTTGAGTAAATACCCACTAATCACAAGGGTAGAAGCCAATAAATTTAGTTGTAATATAGAAAACATGGTAGACTGTCCATAAACACTGCTCTATTGGAATTAACCAAAGACATTATCATTTTTACAATAACAGGTTCAGTATGGATATGAAATGAAAGATTAAGGGCACAATACTGCTCACACTAAAATCAATAGGAATTTTGCCATTGAGTTTAACAAAAGCAGGATAAAGCCAGTGAAGAAAACCTTTTGCAATCTGTTGCTCCTAAAAATACATGTATTTGCACATATATAGAAACATATGCATTACACTACTGTTTTCCCCAAGGAGTAAGTATACCTTGAGCACATTCTCTTTCTCTATCAGCCCTTCACTCTCAAACACCACTTGATAATAGAAATGAGAAAAATGTAGGAAATTAAGTGGTCCTTAAAGTTCACTCCCATTCTTCCAAAAAACCCAAACCAAAACAAGTTCTAAGCTTTGTTTTTCACACTACACTGAGCTACAGAGCTCCTGTACATCTGACAAATCATAATTACAATTTCTGGCATCTCCATGTGACTAGGACTGGCCACAAAACAAGTATTCTGGTTTGTGAAAAAAGCTGAGGTTTTGACATTTGTTTTTGTTCTCCATTGGAACAAAAATGAGACATTTTGAAATTTTCCATGAATAGACATGAGATAAAGAAAGAGCAAGATCTTCACTGCCAGTAGTTGGGTTACTCACCTGGGATATGGGAGACCTAGATTCAAGTCCCTACTCTGCCTTACTCAGGCTAATTTGCCATTCTGGATGGATGAGTCTCTTTTTCTCTGGCCAAAAATGACATGCTAATGAAAAATCATTTTGCTGAAAAATTCCCAACCAGTGCTACATAAGTTTGGGCTTGTTGGAAAAATAGTTTTATTGTTTGCTCTCCTCCTGCCCAACCTCTATCCCTTTTCAGTCAGGGAGCCTATGAAAGGATGAGGTTTCACTCACTGCATCATTCTTCCCACTTTTTATTTCCTCTTTTACCTGCTCCAAAGCCCATTGAGACCAATTGGAGTGTTTCCATTATCTTCAGGGGGCTTCAGATCAGGATGTTCAAACCAATACTAGTCAGGCCAGTTTTAATGGGAGGAAAGAAAGGGAAAGTATGGCAGATTCTCTGACAAAGGGAAAATTCTGTCTCACCTGTGGATTTTCGTTATCGCACGCTCCATGTCAGACAGTCTCCGCAGTGGGATATTCCCTGTCTATATGGCAAATGGAGGCAAACAAGATCTTTGCTCTGAGCCTGGTCTTGGGACCACCCTTCAAAAAGAACAATCCAGAACAATAGTATTTTTCAGTTTGGGATGCTAACTATATAAAAGTTTGAGAAGATGTGAATATAAGATCCTGTAGGAGTTTTACAGACCTTCTCATAAGATGTGTGTGATCTCACACTCAAAAATTGCTGCTCTTTTCAGACTGCATACTAATGAGAGGAGTTGCCCCTGGAGCTTTGAATGCCTCTTCATCTTTATTTCTGTGTAGGCTGGTTCACTTCCAACTTACAATACTGGGATTCAACCAGAAGGGGAACAATACTTCTTCCTATTTTATGAGGAAGATTGTGGTGACCATGGGGATGGAGGCCTGTTTAGTTCACAGAATTACTGTGTTTCATAGACCTTGTATCTGAGAGTTCATTGAGGGGATGGCAAGCTCCAAAAAGCTCTTGGATAAGCAGGTGGTGAGTAGGAAAGATACTTCCAGTGAGAAGATGAAGAGACATACCAACAATGAAGGTGAAAGGTAGTTTTAATAGAGCACAGATCAAGATTGTGAAAGGAATCTTCATATTTCTAGAGGACTGAGAAGATTCCTGAGGACCAGCATTCCTATGCGACAGTGATGCAAGGTGGGTGAGATAATATCTTTTATTGGATCAAACTGACCCATCTTATCTCTCTAATATCCTGGGACCAACACGGCTACAAACTGCATGTGACATGATGAAAGATTCTTATGAGTTTAATGTGCTGCCATCACTGACTTTTCTTTTCAAAAAGTGTCAACCTTAAGTGCCACTGTCAATCCATTTTCTAAAAGCCTCTAGAACAGGGGTGGGGAACCTTTTTTCTGGCAAGGGCCTGATGGTGGCCTGAGTGTCCGCCGCTGAATTCCCCGCCCCCCACAGAACCCCGCCGCGAAACCGCGCCACCGCCGAATTCCCCCCCCGCCACTGAAAAGGGGCAAACGGTGGCAGGGTTTTGGAGGCGGGCACTGCCCCCCCACAGAACCCTGCCGCAAAACCGCGCCGAATTCCCCCCTGCCGCCAGGGCCAGACCAAATGATTTTGGACAGCCCGCGGGCCGGACCAAATGATTTTGCGGGCCTTATACGGCCCGCGGGCTGGACGTTCCCCACCCCTGCTCTAGAATGTCCTTTGCCCTGGTGTGTGTGTCCCTGTAACACGAACATCCAAACCTCAAATGATACACAGACATCATTTGTGAATTTCCTCCAAGATGCTAGGATGGCATTTATCACCGAATTAGAAAGAGTGACTTGAGTTCCTTCCTGTTTCTGCTTCCTAGAGGACTAGTTAGGCGGCACTCTATTTAGGTTGAGAATAGGTCCCTGTTGCTCAATTTTGGCTGTGCATGTATGTTGGGAGTTTGAAATTTTCCAATTACATCTGAATCAGGTCTGAGAAGCAAAGATCTAAGGGTTAGTGAGAAATAGATTATAACCACTGTGGCCTGTTCCTTCGCCCTCTATCATCTTTAATTGCAGGGGTTGAGAGGAGAAAAGGCATAAAGGAGACCTTGTAGCCCACCTCTGAGATAACAAGGACCGCAGCCACCACTTTTGAGTGATCCTTCCCCTTGTAGTACCTCTTTTGGTTTTCCAGATTGCCTCGTATGCAAAATAGGTTTAACAATAAGCTTTCAACTGGGCTTGCAATATATCAAAAGTCTAGATTGTCTAGTCTGCATTCCCTTGATTCTAAGTGTGTCTTGCTGACACAGCTGACATTGACTTCCCTTCTTGATGTAGAACCCTGAGGAACGGTGTGAGAGGTTCTTCCCAGGACATGAACAAGGGTACTTCTCTAACAGCCCTGAAGGTTTTCTGCCTTTCTTATATGTTATATACACACCATGTTTTCTGTAGAATCATCTGTTGAAATGGAGGAATGAGCTTGACAAGTGTACTCCATGCCTTCTCCTAGGGCCATATCCTCCCTAAGTCATACAGGAGTCCAGATACCAGGTCCCATGGGAGTAGGGGGAGAAAAGTATCTGTACTGATGACTAGCTTCTCTGGACCCAACATCAGGTAGCTGATTAATATTGAGAATGAATTCACCAAGAGATGCTAGTACTGGAGATGGACCTGGATGTTTATATACTGATTTGCTGCAATTGTTGGATGGAATCAAAGCTCAAATATCCCACATGACATTCACTAACCCAGGAGCTAAGTCAGATTTTATCATCCTAGGAGGATCACATTTGGCAAATCAGACCCTATCCTCTTCAGTGTCTGTTCTGAAATAAAGTTACTTTGGACAAAAACTTCAGTGCTGGATTTGTGAGGGCTGCAATTGTCCCTTCTGCTTGTTTTCTCAAAGCCAGTTTCTGAAGGCTCTTAGTGAGTCTGCTGGGGCCTGTATAAAATAATGAGAAAGTTCATCCAGGCATGGGTAGAAATGAATCCTTTCTGCTTGAAGGGAGGGTGATAGAGCATTTGTGAATACCTGTGTAGAGGTTATGAGTCCCAAAGGGGAGTACTCTGTATTGAAAATGCTTCTTCTTGTAGCAGAAGCTAAAGTACCTCTGGGTATCTCTCCCTGATCTTATCTCCAGTACAGTTCCTGGAGGTTTATTTTCTTATTCTGAAGTTTCATGAAAATAATGCTATAATGATGGATTTCAGTATTTCCACCTGGAATATCAATCTTGAATATTTGGAAGGACATCAGTTTAGCCTGAAATTCCAGTTTATTTGAGTGGCATTGTAGTTGTCCCCAGGACATGTCTTTGGAAGTTTTGAATGTGCAGGAAGTCAGAGGTAGGTGAAGCATCAGTGCTGATAAAGCTGCTAAGGAAATCTAGATTAAAGTAGACTTTATGTAGTGTGTGTTTTTAGCGAATTCTTCCTGATGGGCAGTCTTTAGCCCAGGCTCAGAGCAAAGCAACAAGGAACTCCTCACTGTAAAGTCCGTCTGACATGGAAGGAACAAAGAATAATTAAATGCCCCTGGTAGTATCCAAAACACCAAAAATAATAAAGGCGGACAATGCACGGACTTCATCTGGTGGGTAATTATTAGGGTAGAAAAGAACTACCAGATAAATCAGCGAATGAGTGTTCCTCAGTTACAGTGGGCTGCATTTGCAACAACTTCAATCTAAAATAAGTGCAGTAGACCTTTAAAGGCTCGCTCTCTTTTGAGAAAAAAATTACTTTAAATGACTTTAAAAAAAATTACTTTAAATGACTTTATCCCTTTATCCTGCAAGGGACTGAGCATGTTCATCTCCCACTGAAGGCAGGAGACTTCCAGCCTCTTGCAGGATCTGGCTTTAACCTCATAAATGATCATCATTTAATATTTGTACTACAATAGTGGCCTACAAGACATAGTTTTTTTAAATACTGAGAATTTTTAATTTTCTCTTTTTGATGCCATAATAAATTAGATCAATATAGTTGGAGAAACATGTTTTCTATTCGTCTGAGTAATTCCCTTCGAGAAGTTTCTAGGAACCATCTTGTACTTTTACAAATGTATTTACAAAGGTTTTATGAAATTCTTTGAGTTTTCTCCCCTCCTTAGTAATGAAATGAAGATTGCTATTGTGCTTATCTGTAATAGAACTGAATATCTTGCTTTATTATTACATACACAGGAATGACTCTGATTCAGCTGCTCGCATACAAACAAAATCAATTTTTATCATACTTGCAGGGCAATATGATTTCAACAGACTTGTGTGAAGATTACATTACCTTAGAGAAGGCAGGGTTAAATATATAGGGCTGATAAACATGTGAATTATTTAGTTGTCGCACAAATGTACTAAGCCTGTGTGTTAAAAATCCTTATGAAAGTTTTAGTGAATCAAATAAATAAATATTATGGTTTTTGTAAATGAAATAACTGTGGACCTTTTGTTTTCTTCCTCAAACACAACTCCACATTGCAAAGCAATGGTCACAATATTTCAGTAAAAAATTAAACTATTATAGATTTACAGAAGAACAGCATTTTCTGCAACCATCTTCTGGTCCCTCCACCCAGACAGTATTTGTAAAAAATTGTATTAAAATAATGTTAAAAACCCACCAACACTGAAATCCTATGGTGCACTTCACTCTGGAGTTACTTCTTATAGCCACATTATAACAAGTATTCCAAGATAAAAATGTCAAGCTGGAGTTAAGGTTGTAAATAAGTATTAATAGTTTATGGGAGATACACACTTTAATAAAGTATTGCAGTTATTAAAAATAATAAAAATAGGGGTTATGAAATTAAGCACACTTCATGGGGTGATCTGTGACTTAACTAGGTGATATTTATAAGGACTAATACGCACACACAAAAGGCATTAAGGTTAGTCAGTGGGAGAACTGGGAATAGGATTCAGGAGTTCTGGCTTCAAAGCATGTGCTCATTTCCCTAGCCAACAATCACAGCAACTGCTGCATGCATGCAGAGTTCCTAAGCCACGCACAGTTTGGGTAAGTTGCACCCAGCTCCTGCAGAATTCCTAAACTTCCTAAAAGGAGAAGCGGATGGTGATAGCACATGCTTTTGCCCTTACATAATTTGGGAGGTTCACATCAATTGCATGAGAGCTACCTTAGCAGTTTACTATTGCTGTCTATATGACTTAAGTCATTTTGGGCCTGATCCAAAGTTCATGAAAGTCAATGGGACTATGGACCTCTGCAAATTTGCCACCGTCAGATCGATTTTTCCAGTTCAATTGAGCGGCAGTGAAGACATGCTCAATCGATCCGGAAATTGATCTAATAAAACTACCTCCCCAAAAAGCATAGTGCTGTGTCAATGGGAACGCATTTCCCATCGGCGCAGCGCAGTGGAGATGGCGCTCTAAAGGGAAATTATGAAGTTGATGGGAGTTACGCAAGCTACTCTGTAATTCCTGTCGACTGCCGCCGAATTCTGCCAGCAATGTAGACCTGCCCTATCTCTATGTTGTATTATTCCTAGTTCTGCAAAAACACAATTAGAGCCTGTGAAGATCACCTTCATTGTGAAATGTCCTGCTTTGTTACAAAAGTTGAAGATCGTTGAAAGTCCTAATTACCATATTTTTATGTGGATGTGTTTAAAATCTTCTGGAGAAGGAAGGCGAGTGCAAAGAAGAAGAGTGATAGTATGCTTTTTTTACTTTTTGGTATCTCTCAAAGACAGTCCATTAATACACTGTGAGCCAAAGTCTGTCCTGTTGAAGACTCCTTCAGTCATTCACCTTCTAGCATTTTAAGATCAATGATATTAAAACAAAAGTGCTGTAACTGATTGACTTGAAAGGGGTATTTCTAAAATGCAAGAGTCTAAATTTGATTATTTAATTTCCTTAAATTAGGTTATAAAGGAATCTCATGTTGGAAAAAAAATTTAAGGGAAAAATGTGAGGACACTATGTGAGAGACAGCTTCCTGAATTTCTAAATTTAAACAGTAACAGGCATTTTGCTTCTATTAATAGTCTGATATCCCTGGAGAAAAACTGAAAGAACTTGAGATCATTTCTTTGACTATTCCCCACCCCATGCAGGCATCAGACTGGAACCATTTTATATTAGCACTCTTCAGCTTGATGTGCTATAGTGATATATTAAGCTGAGCACTAATAACTGGTATAATTCCTAGCTTTCTTCTCTCATTTTAATTATACCTCTTTTCTGTTTGAAACAAGTCTGTGATTTCTTACCTTCTGAGGAGCTTGTTTAATTTCCCAGTATATTTGAATCTCTCTTGCAGATGGTTGGCCAAGTTGTTAAAAACATACCAAAATAAAGTTCAAGGATCAAATCCATCTCTAACTCCAGAGCCATTCTTCTGTGAGGATAACATTCCAAAATAAGATTGGAACTTTTATTCCTTTGCTTGAAATAAATGGTAGTATCATGTGCTTGACTGCAGGACACACTCATGGAAGACTTGTTGCAACTATATAGCAGAGTTAAGCGAATTTCTCACATACACACAAAGAGATCAGGGGCCCATTTGTTGCTCCACAGATGGAACATCTATACAAAGTATGAAGTGTGTCTAACCAGAGATTCCTACAGACAAACAGTATTCTGACACAATCTCATACTTATCCCAAAAAAAACCAAATTGCTTTACAACAGCGAAAGGTCCCCACTTCGGGGCAGAAACATAGCAACAATTTAATCTGATTACAGGACTAATAATTTATTCCATACAAAGGGGAGAGGGAAAAATAGGTAGGCAGAATGTGATTACCCACTTCGGGATTTCCCTAGAATACCAGGGCTAACATCCCCCCTTATTTTTTTTTTAATGAAAAATTCCATCAGATCTCTAATGACTATACATAATCACTCAGGTCCATGTTTTTACTTTCATCCTATAGAAGGTGCTTCCAGCAGTTTACTGTCTGCTAATATCATAGTGAGTCATTGGTTCAATACTAACTCAGGTGAGGCATGCCAACAATATCACTTCTGCAGCTCCCTGGATACTTCTTGGATGACTTCCATCCATATATATCCCCTGGCCAACCCTACAGAGCTTGCGAGTTCTAACAGGATCACAACACAAAGTAATATGTCTGCAAGCCAAGCCATGAACAAGAGTTTGAAACATACTTTCAAATAAACAAGGGTCCAGCTGATTAACACAAACCTATTCACAGCAGAGTGTGGGGAGCAGAAAAGGTATATGCACATCTTTTTAAACAAACAAACAAAAAACTATGTATAGATCTAGAATTAAACTGCTAAACTGTTACTTTCAGACACACCCTTCTGTTGTTGGAAGAAAAAGAGGTGTTGTGGAGGGACCACATTGTGTTGGGAACAGACAGGGTATTATGGCAGATTCAGCCATTTCTTCTGAGACATAGAAGGGGCAGGGGGAAGTGGTGCTCCCTCCATGTCTGACAAGTTTCACTAGCTGGTGAAGAGAAGGAATTGGACCATAGGCCATTCAGACAGGAGTACGTACTGTTATGAGTCTAATATAGTGCCTACGCTCCTCATTGGCAATGTGACCAGCCTCTTTGGAGGGTACAGTAATAGATGTGGCATACTGCCTGCAGAAAAACTGAACTCCGTTGAAAGAGCAGCCAGATCCTCAGCTGGTGTAATTCTGTATCACTCCACTGATTTCAGAGTAATCAATGTACAACATTCTAGCTAAGTATCTGATTCTTTATACAAGTTCATGCATGCTTCCTGGGATCACTCGCACGATTCTCTGTCATTACCATAGGAGGTTGCCATTTGCCATTTATCTGTAATATAGTTAGAGCTGGTTGGAAAGTGGGTATCTCCCCCTGAAGAAAAATTAGACTTTGGAATACCAAAAATTTGACTCAGAAGTGTTGCTGAAGTACTTTTATAGGAGTTACAGTTTTTATAGGAGTTACAGTGCCCTCCCCCCACAATTCTCCTCTGTGGATGAAGATCCTTGGCCAGACTATTTCTTGCATAATGCACCAATCTCCCCTCGTACTGAGCCACTGAAGTCCCAAGACACAGTGCATCATGGGAGATGTGGCCCAGCTGGGGAACTTGGCCCACAGCAGAAAATAGGGGCATGAGGCATCAGCATTTCTAAATCAAAGTGTTTAATTTCCTAGTTCAAAATGGAAGGTTGGGGGGGGGGGGGAATGCCTCATTTGACACGAAGTGGAAGTATTCTGTGTGAAACAATCACTTTTTGTGGAAATAAAACTCCTTTTGCTGAAAACTCAATTTTCCATTGAGCAACAGTTTCAACAGAAAATTTTTGACCAGCCATTCATAGATAGCTCTATATTTCACATGAATGCTGTTACCATTGCTGCCCTTGTAACTTGTTTTTCTTTTCCTCATACCTGTGTGGTGCCATTTAGAGTCTGTCTACACTACACTACATACAACCACGTCAGTGAATCTGGGAGCCACTTAGCTGCCTTTCACCTGGTTACAAACCTGATTCCAATATGTAGTGTGCACTGTTCCTTATCCATTACCTGGTCATAAAACAAGGCAACAGTCTAGTAGATTCAACCAAAATCAAACACACATTTGTAAGCAGATCATGGTATAACAGACTTTAAGCACACCGTATTTTTAATGTAGGCAGGGCCACAGCATTTTCATTTGCATATTCTTACACTATTTCTCTGTCTGAGCCTTTCTTCTTCCAGTGACCTCAATTGGTACAAGTGCCAGTGATTTCATTAGATAAGAGAATCAGATCAGGATCGCATGATGCAGCAACCTAAACTTAAAGTAGCACCGACTACATTGTCCTTGTGGGAAAAAAAAACTTTCACTTCTAGAGAAAGCTCCAAAGTTACTCAGAAAGAAGTTATTCTTTTTAATCCAGTTGTTAACTGCCAAAACTATATTTCACTGAGTTTATATTATGTACACAGTTTCTCATGGCTCAAGCTGATGTCTCTATGTTGGGAGACCTCAGCCATTTCAGTGAAGCACATTGGCTGGTTCATCGCTATTTTTCTTAAATAATGGATGAGATATATTACCATTCACATTTTGATTGCTGCCAGTATTGGAAAGAAACAAATGCTTAGGTCACTGCCAAAAAAAAAAAAAAAAAGCAATTCTAACTTTGCTTTCAACAAATTTGTTACACAAAAGATTAGCTTCATTTTTATTTGTAACCGCAGTAGCAATTCTACAATCACAGCTATAAAGCTGGCAAAAAGCTTTCAGAGAAGACCAGATATTACCATTTAAATTCAGTGATTTCTCCTCTAAAGTGTTAGTTGCATTCAGCCAAAGAGAAGGCCCTATAGCATCTAGCTTCTTCTCCAGAGAATCTGGAAAGTGTTTTTACTTGCAAAATGGCCAACTGCTGTGAATTAGTGTTTCCAGTTACAGGGATATGCATAAGGTAAATACCTGCCATTACGTTATAATAGGAATAGATAAGTGAAAACAATAGAAATAACATTCCATTAGTTTTCACGAAGTTCTAACACCTGAATACACACTTACTTTAACATACACCTTGATCTAGGGTTATTTAATTACCTGGCATGCATAATATAAATGTAATGCAATAGTAAACAACAGGATGTAGACAGGCGAAAACCATATAATTAACATCTCCTTTGATCTCTATTAACACACAAGTGAATTAACCTGAATACATTACTAGTACATTTAACTTCTTTGATATTCACACACAAGTGCTTACCTTTACACACATCGATATTTTCTTTGATGCCAATACGAATACTAGTGTTGAAAATTCAAGATGCGCCTATGTATGGATTTCACAATGACTTCTATGGGCTTGCCTCCTCCCAAATCCATGTAGTTCTTACATCAAACTCCGACTTAGAAGTTGTCATGGTCAACTGGTGAATAACTTACCTTAAAAAAAAAAAAAAGCAGAGAAAGTATGGATAACACCCGATTGGAAAATAGACAGCACTTACAAGGCACTTGAATCTTCAGAGTATTCCCAAAAAGTAACTACTATGCTGGAATTTAAAACTACTATATGGATTTTAAAGATGGGGAAAATAAGTGCTAAAAGGAAGTGATATGACAGTCAGATTAGTGCTGCTAGCATATAGTGTTGGGAACACCATGACATACTCTCAGTAATTGATTTATACATAGTTACTAAATAAGAACTGTTTGACTGCAGACTCAATTCTATCCAAATCTGATTGACTAATGATTCAACCTGTTTAATAGACAATTCCAGACATTCCACACACATGTACATGCATGCAATATTTTAAACACACCAAATTTGGGAGGTGCACCCTCTAGTAAAATTTTAAGATGAATTTTTTTTTTATTTTGTGTAATATGTGATATGGATCATTCAGCTCCAAACGAGAAAGTGCAATTGTAAATCCATGTGTGTCTAATAATATTGAAGCAGTTTTTGACATGGGAAATTAATTTATTCATGGTGGGAAGAGTTATTTGTAGCTGTATTCACTTTCTGCTTTATAACAGTTGGTCAATGACTATTCATATTGAAAATCCAACTAGCGATAAGTGGTTTAAAAAGACCTAGGTGCCTTATTTTACAATTGCATCTTTTGGACAATAGAAATCATATTTCCAGAAATAAAATTATGTTTCCATTATTGTATGATAAATATGCAAATGACAGACAGTTGAGCAGTAATCATTCCAACTGGAAGTCAACTGGCATCAGACTCATGTTGGTCCCTTGAAAAGTTAGCAGATGAATGTATGGCAATGTGAAAATAATGTTATAAATGGAAAATTACTTGAGAAAATAGTCATTTATAGCAAAAATTCTCTTCTATTGTGACTACATGGTTGACAGCCAGATGCCAACTAGCCTTTTACATCTGAAAGATCAACTGACAACTACTTGACAAATGCATTTTAGACACCATTTTAACCATATTTAAGAAAGTCCATTAATTTATTTTGATGGCAAATAGGACCTGGTTTAGAGGGAATTTCTGCACAAAGCTTGTTCTCCATTGTGTTGTGAATAGCTGACTGACATCTGGTGGGTTCTTAAATTTAAAAGGTCAGCTGCCAACTCTCTTGTTTTAAAGCAGTAAAGCTGTGCGAAAAAGTTTCACGTCCAAAGCAAAACCAGCGAATTCAGTCTTTGTGTTAGTCAAAAAGTAGAAAGAAAAATAGGCAATAAACACCTCAGTGCTTTGTGAGGTAGCTTAAAGGTCATGGGCCCAAATCTTGTCCATTTGGTAGCAGCAAATACCATCCGAAGGCTCTTACTCACACAAAAGAATACATATATGCACACCCACTCACAAACCCCTCTGCATATTCAGTCTATATAGATAAAGGCTTATATTGTATACGTATTTATATACTGCATTTCAGTTGAAGACCTCTAAGGCTGTTCATTGGGCAATGTGAAATGACTTGATGATCTCTCTCTCTCTCTATCTCTCTCATATTCTGCCCTCAAGTATGCATGCACAGCTCACAATTAAATTAATGAGAACTGAGACCAGAATACAATACAAAGTTCCTACCCAGCTAAGACCTTCACTTGGCTTGATTCCATCTTTCCCTTCCTCGTAACTTCTTTAACCTGACCCAAATCCTATTCCTATAAATAACTCTATGCACGGTATAATTTGGCCAGCTGAGTATTGATTCCCACTCTATTTCCTTGGTACGCTTATGTTTCTCTTCCCTTCCTATGTAGGCTTTGTCATGTGTTATGTTAAAATTACAGCTATCACATTAATTTGTAAGGGGTTTCCCGGTGCTACTAGCAGGCAAGGGGGTTCTACGAGGAAGCGTGAAATCAGAGTCATTCTGCAGAGCCAGCCTGGAATAACGTGAGGTGAGTTGGGCCTCTCTGTTTTAGGGAACAGTTTGCTTTGTCTCTTTGTCCTTGCTTTGGGTTTGTGTGGGTTAGGGTTCTGAATTCTAAAAGAGATAAAGTAGTTTTAGATTGCAAAAGTCCAGCAAGAGTATTTTATGTATTTATACAACTTCACTGTGATTATACTGTGGACATATTAGGCTTCTCCCTGATCTAGTCCAATGCTTGTTTTCTTTCCAACAAGTATTTCCATGCTTCTGCTTATATACTTCCAAAAGTGAAGCGTCTTGGCAGCTCTGACAACCCTTTGGGACTTGGGACAGCTGTTGTCTTCCAATCTTTCATGCAATACGTGTTTAACTGGGTTGGAGTGCCTCAGAAAGCCCCAGGGCATGGAAGATATGGAGACAGCTTGCAGTCCAGCAAAGAAAATTTAAATATTCCCTTATGCCAATTTATTAGTTTAAATAATTCCTGTCACAGCATGTTTGTCACAATGATGTCATGTAAAAGCTGCAAAAGCTGTACAAGAGGGTTACTGTGAGGTATTGTGTTTAACCTTTATACAATGATTTTAAATGGATTATCTCAATAGGAATACTGAAGCCCATAGCAACTCTGCAGGTATTGGAGTTTGTCATGTGGACAGAGAAATCAACACAGAGAATTCATAGAAGGTTCTGAATATATTTTGCATTCTAAGAGCTGCCATAAAATAGCCAATTATTAATTTGTTAACAGATGTAGCTTTAACCCTAGAGCTGGCTGCGTATGCACACTGAATTGTACTTTATTTTGTAAGCAGTTCAACTGAAATCAGTGGCTTATGGACTAAGGAGTCAACTCAACACAATCTGGCTCATAGATTGTAAACCATTTTGTAAAGTTTGCTCAAGAGCCAGAAAGCATGTCAATGATATTATATTTTAATATATATAAATACACACACACACACACACACTAAAATCTTAAACTTAAATTAAACTTAAATCATCTCACATGTAAAACAAGATCCCTGCTGCAGATAAGCCACAAGATCTCATTTTGTTTTTTCACAATGCATTAAGACCTACGATGGTACTTGCCATCCTAATATTTAAGGCAATCGGTTAAAGTAGAAAATTAATTCTATGCAAAGTCACACATTATGCAAATACATAACAGCAGTAATCTTTACCTTGAGGGGCTATATCGTAAGAAGGTAATTCAGTCTTTATGACCTTGATTTCTCTAGTCTACTAATAAAGATACCAATTTGCATGGTGGTTTTGTTTGGTTTTCAAACTTTCAGACTAAAATGAATTTTTTCATCAGATTTCCAAAACCTGATTTGGAAAAGTAGACACCAATTTTGACCATATAAAAACTGTAGATGCAACTATTATATATCAAATAACCATATGTGTATTATATAGCATTTAGATGTGTACAAACTCAGTTGATTCTGCAAAATTGTGCCAGTCATTTCTTCTGCATTCAAAACTACACCACAGTTATTTCTTGTTGCAAAACTGGAGGATAGTTGAGGCCTCTTTAAACCTATAGACCATAAACTCCAGCTATGATAGATTTATAATAACAAAATGTACAGTCCGTTAACTTTAGCAGTATTACTAGCAGCCACTGTAGTATTATGTGATTTTTACTGAATATAACAGTGGTGACATGTAAAATTCCCTTCTAGGTCCCAAAATAGGTCAACTGGACTCCACACAGGTGGAAAGACCCACCTATACAGATCTTATTAACTATAAAGGCCTTAGTTATATGGGGCTAGATTCTGTTTGCTTGCTCACCTTTATATCCATGGGAGTATTTAAGGAATGAAGTACTACCTATAGCAAAAAAATGGTATTAAAAATTGACTTGTAATAAATGGCATCTTCTGATTCCTCTGTTGGAATTTGGATATTCCTCTTTGGAGATTCCCAATGCATAAGGAAAGCTTCAGAAGAAACAGTTTTCTCCCATAAATCAGTTCTAAATGTCACATTTCATCTCTAAAAATACAGAGTCAACCAACAAAGGCACACAGATATTTTCTTTCAAATGTAAAGGCTACAGGGCAACAGAAATTTTGTGCAGTATATCACATTTGAACCTCCCCAACAGTTGCTTTTTGGGAATAGTGCAATTTTTAAAGGTATTTAGACATACTCAAGTTTCCACAACACAATCAAGTTTGAGCTAAGGAAGCTCAGTACATCCTAGAAGATGCTCTATACATTACAGGATGAGGTAACATCTATGAGAGATCTAAGAAACATTGATGAATTTCTTTGTGATGTTCCAGGGAGATGGGACAGCTCTAGTTAGAATTTTAGGACTCTAACTTGAATACTGACTCTGTGGAAAATTTGCACATTATCTAAGAAGTTAAAATGTATACGGTCCTAGCTACATGATCACTGAGAGCCATTGTTAATCATATACAAGAATGGTAACATTCAAAAACCAGTAGGAGAGCACTTCAATCTCCCTGGACACTCAGTAACAGACTTGAAAGTTGCCATACTTCAACAAAAAAACTTCAAAAACAAACTCCAGTGCGAAATATTGCAGAGCTGGAACTCATATGCAAAACTTGACACTATCAGACTAGGTCTGAATAGAGACTGGGAGTGTCTAGCCCAGTACAAAAAATAATGTTCCCTCTTTTGACATTCACACCTTCTCATCAGCTGTTGTAAATGGCCTCATCCACCCTGATTGAATGAACCTCCTTAACACTTGCCCTCCTCACTGTGATGTAACTCACACATCCTTGCACGTGTATACCATATATATACACCTACCAAACTGAAGTTTCCACTTCATGCATCTGACTAAGTGGGTTTCTGCCCACGAAAGCTTCCAAATAAATTTGTTAGTCTTTAAGGTGCCACAGGACTCTCGTTGTTTTGATTATTTTTAGTTTAAATATATTTTTGGACTTATTCACTACATGTTATTGCATAATTTGAACAGATGTGCAACATTTTGTCTGAAAGCAAGTCCATATTTATTTCTATATGAATCCAAACCTATTAATTTGAATGCTGGCTTTATTCACAATCCTACATGCAGTATATACTATGAAGAAAACCCATTGTTTGGGGACCCTTCCAATCTAGACACAATGAGAGGATCTAAAGAAAAAAGTTTCCGTTTTTACTTTGAACTTCCCTTCTTTTGTATATTTCATGAAGACCCTTAACATTTCTTAAACATACTGTAGTTCTGTGAGATGGAGTACTGTTATTTTCCCATAATGGCTAAGAATAAACCTTTAATAACACTCACCATGTTTGTACTGAATGATCAAAACAAGTGATTTAATCACTCTGAAGAGCTATTTAGACTGAGTACACACTTAGGGTCCTATCTTGCAAAGGTTCTGCTAGTAAATACCTTTAATCATATAAGCAGTCCCAATAAACTCAGCAACTGAAAGTTACAGACCATCATCAGGCAGTGAGATTTAGGGAGAAATACAGTTACAGATTAAACAAAATGCAAAACTCTTATTTCTAAGGCTATAGCTTTGGGAGACAAAAGCAAATGAAAAGGTCTAAGAAAATGGAAGGTAAGGTAGCAAAGTTTCCAGAGAACTAAAAAAAACCAGATTACTGTAAAATGCATTTTGGTAATCAGATAACATAAAAAATGGATCAAAAAAGACAAGTTAAAAAACCACATGATACTTTTCATAATGTTTTGTTTGGAATGAGAGGATGAAGGTACACATTGCTATCCCAAAGACACTAATGCACAAGTACTTTCTCTCTCCCTGCCCCCCACACACAAACACAGATTTATCCTTTGACATTTGTCTTTTTTTCTCCCCTCCAACTATTCTGCTTCATGCTTTTATTTAATTAATATTAGTGCAGTAGTATGTAGTGGGAGTTTACTTTCAATTAAAACTAAGAAAAGAATATAACCTTTTTTTATATTCATAAATACCTTTTGCCTGAAGATGGAGCACTCTATTAGTTAAACAAAATTAACATTTTAAATAAATTTTAGAATAAAGAACCCTCTGAAGTTTTCTAGGACCAAAATTATATCTATTTTTTCTTATGTATTTGCCAAAACTGAAAAGTTCTTTGTATTTATTTTTAAGGGAGTAAATAACTCTGGTCCCATACCCAGCACAGTCTGTGCTTCTCTAGCAGTTAAACTGGCTAATGTGTTGGGGCAGGGAGAGGGGCTGGAGGAGCCAAAGCACAGCCCAGTCCCCCACTAGTTTCAACCCCTCCGGCTTCCCTGCACAAGATGAAGGATGTAGAAGTTCTGAAGAGCCTGTTTCACTGCCGCATAACCTGTACTGCAGGGTATCTGCACAGGGACTAGTGGTGGCACTTTACTGCTCCTTATACCTCTGCTCTGCCCCACTAGAGGCCACAAATGACTCTTGCAGCAAACCTTGGCACTCGAAAGGAATCCTAAAACAAACCCACAAAGGTGCATCTACACTGGAGAGACAGAGTATCTTTAAGAAAAGTATATTTTAGGTTAATACCTCTATGGATTTTTTTTTTTTTTTAAAGGAAAAGTGATAAAATGATGCACACCTTAAAAAAATTTGGTAACTCAATCTGCTTTTTCTGTCATTTACATCCATATACCTCAGCCACTCCCCCGTCCAGAGACTTGAATGGGACAGCCAAAGCGTAACAGGGCAGAATTTGGCACAGTGTCTGGGTAATGTAAATATACCCTGGGATTCAGCCACGACACACTGTTCAGTAAAAGAAAAATAGATAGGCAGCTTAAGGTGGAAATTTGATGCAATAACATAGGGCCCAATTCTGAGAGGCATTTAGCAACCTTATCTGCCACTCATATTAGTGGCAATACCTCTGAGGGTCAATTTGATTAAACAAACAAACAAAAAATAGGGCTTCAGTGTCCATAATAGGGCATGGTGTAAGTTTAAAAGTCCAACTGGGAAGATCTCATTGCAAGATTGGGACATAAGCAAATGTCTTTCAAGCTTGAAATTGCACAAATTAATGTATAATTATACCCATATATGTGGACCACAGTAAAAAGACTTCAGAAGGCAGTGTGGTCTAGTGGATAGAGCCCTGGACTGAGACTCAGGAGACATGGGATCTATTCCTAGCTTTGCCCTTGGCCTGCTGGGTGACCTCAGGTAAGTCACGTCGCCTCCCTGTGCCTCATTTTCTCCATGTGTAAAATGAGGATACTGACTTATTTTGTAAAGAGCTTTGAGATCCACTGATGAAAAATATAAAAGCTAGGTTTTATTATTGGTTAGTCATGTTTTCTAGTAGTTAAACTAACATTAGATCATAACAACAGTAGGAACAACTAAGAGGGGATTGGTATCTGACCAGTAGTGTTCTGTTTGGCATTCCTGTATTATCAACCAACATTTTGTCCTTCCAACTGCATGTCACCTTTATCTTTTCCCTCAGCTAGCTATATTTATTTTCTGTCTTCAGAGATTTACAGTTGAAATTAATAGGGAGACAGCCATATTAAACTTAAAAAGGGTGGGCTGAATATTTTATTATTTTAAGTCAGTTACTTTGGCTTTTAAGCTACCAATAAATTTAATTGATATAAATACAAGTGTCATGATAAGTCACAGTCTAGTGCATTAGAAAGCACTTGCTAGTCTGTTAAGGACAAAGATGATTAAAATCAAGTCAGTGAGATGAATCATGATAGTGTCACTTTGGCTAATGCACTATACAAAACATTAAATGAACCTTTTTGCCCATGTAAGAACTTTAAGGACTCACTATCAACATCACTGCGGTTTACTTTGTAATCGCTAATGACATTAATAGGAACTCTGAAATTTTGTAAGAAAAGATCTGGCTACATTGTCACTGTCAAAAACTGTAAGATTTTGTCTGCTACATTTTGGAGTGCATGTCAGGAAACATTAAGGCTTTACAACAATTATTCATGGCTCTGCAGTATTTTATCCAGGAATCCATAATGGTTAGGACTATGAAACTAAAAGCTTTACTACTCTGAGATGTGGGTGGGGGGCAGTTTTGTTTTTACCCAAATTGGAGCAATTTTCTAAGAATATTTTTTCTTGTTCATTTTAGAGCAAATCCTACTCTTTTGCAAGGGAGGGTGGGGGTGGGAGACAGGTGAAAACTCCTGACTTGCTATGAGCAGCAGGAGTCATGCTATATTTTGATTTTTATTTGCTCAGATGTGACCAGGGCCACATCTGCTGTTTAACATTCAAGCCGAATATGGTCAATTTTCCCACCAACTTTCCTCCCTAAAGGCCTGATTCAGGAAAAGCACTTAAGGACCTACTTAAAGTGCTCAAGTCTCATTGACATCAGCGAGATTTAAGCATATGCTGAAGTTCTTTCCCAAGTCAACGCCTTAGTATTTTCCACCTAGAGTAATAATTCTAAATGAGTAACAATATTTTACACTTACATAGTATCTTCCTACCCATGAACTGAAACACACAACATATCTCTGTATATATTTACCAGTTTACAGATGGAAGAAACAGAGGTTGAGTGACAGTGACCTAAAGCGCATGGAACCAAGCTTGAGAACAGAATTCAGTTCTAGTCTGGACTGATTTCCAGTTGACTCCCCTGCTAGACAGGTTTGCCTCCTTTGTTGTTCTAAATGCCTTGTTTACTCTTTTAAATGCGTCCCTCTAGTAATATTGTCTCATCTGCCTTGCATCAATTTTGTCCCCACTCCACAGCCAGAAAGAGTTTAATTTGAAACACCATTATGTGTCTGAAAATGTATCAGCTTCCAAGTGGATAACCTGAAACATTACTCCAGGGCAACGTACCGTACAGTATAGTTTCATCCAAAATAAGGCGGATACTACCATGTAATGCATGTCACTGCTTGAACTGAAACACAAAAGGGCTGCTATGCCCCCTACCTCCCACTCAAAGCCTTCTACCCTGACTGGCCTGAAGTTGTTCTCCCCAATGCTCCTCCAAAGTGAGCCCATGCTTAGTCTGGAAACTCAACGCTTCCTACACTCTGGGCCAGAATTTTCTGGAAGATTCTACCTACACAAGGCTTAACATAGCAAAAAGAAATGTAAAGGATATGAAGTGTAAGGGCTCTGCTACTGTTGGGCTGCCTGGAATCCAGCTCAATAGAAGGGGTACTGATTGCATCCAGGCAGCTGAGTGAGGCTTTCAGGATGGATAAAGCCAACGCGCTACACAAGCATGAAGTCTCAGTTTGGTGTAAATGAGCAAACACTAGTTCAGTTTCTGCTTTGACTCTTATACTATTCTCTCCTAAGTCATCTTTAAATTGACGCTCCAGAAAAAAGGTAATAAGGGTGGCAGCATTTCATGGTAGGAAATTAGTGTGACACAAGTGAAAGGCATGCTGGGAAATGCTGAAATCTGTTCACATAGGAAGTTACTATTAAGCTGTGTTTTCTCTGAGTGGCATCTGAAATAATTAAATAAAATGAAGAATATTTTAAAACTAATATTGAATTACACTTGGATCACTTGTTATACTAAGAATATTGGCCTGTTGTAAACATTACACCTTTTAAAAATCATGCTTCTTGCATCTTCTGCTTTATTTGTCAAATATATTTTCCAGTTTTACCCTTAATATCCTAAAGCAACCTTCCCAGCATCTTTTCAAAGATATTTGAGCTTCTATTAAATATAATGTTAGCAGATCACACCTGGTGAGATTAGGTGGAAGGAAAATATGAGCTTTTAACATGTGGCTCCCTTAAGTCTTTCAAGCATTCACAATTTGGAGGTCAAACCAGACAAGCTGTGCTTTCTGTGTTCTGATTGTATGAGTTCTCGTTCCAGGAATTCTCCTTTAAAACAAGCAAAACAATTACTTTATTTCACTTGTTATTGTGGTTGGAACTGAATCTCCCAGGTCAGCTCTAATTGTCATCTAAGACACTGCAAATTTCAAAGTATCTTGAGGAAATGTAACAACTGTTTAATATTTTGATTGAAACCCTCTCTGTGTATTTGAAGTTGATAGGCCTACCCTGTGACTGTTGTTTACTGGGGGGCAGGGCAGGGGTTGTGATGAAGAAAATGTGTGAAATCACAGAAATATGCAAATCAAGTGTCCTTTCTTGATCGTGCCATTATGAAATTCTGTGACAAATTATTACTGCTCTGTGACTGCAGCTGGACTCCTATGACAGTTTTAATACAGATTTTAGTGCCAAGAAACTTTGCTGGTATAATTTTTATATTGATTTTTTTTTCCTCCCTGTTGTCGCGCTGTATGTAGCATGGACAGGAAGACAGTATTCACATTTTTGACTGATCCCCACTAGTTTTTTGTTTGTTTTTAAATTCCTCAATTATTCCTGTCTCAGGGGATTTGTTACAGAAAAAGAGGCTTTGACTTCTAGGCTGCCATGTCCATACAGATTAAAATTGATGATCATATTAAAAATGTCTGGTGACCCAAGTGATGTCAACTGATGTCCCCAGTAGACTTACTAGTAGACAGGTATCCACATAAAAGAAACCTCTGCAATGATTATTAATCATCTATAGTACAATAGTTCTTAGGAGCCCCAAATGAGATCAGGAACCCATTCTAGTAGGCACTATACACTTCCTGCCTGAGAATGCTCACAATCTATATAGACAAGGTGAAAGAGAAAGTATTATTGACAAACTTTTGTCAAGCAACAGTTTCTTGGGTCTGGTCAAAGCCAGATAGAAATGTCAGAATAGCGAATAGCCCAGCAGTTATAGCACTCCCCTGGGTTGTGGCAGATGCAGAGCAAAGATCAGGAAGAGCAGGCACCTGAACGTCAGTCTCCCATATCCAGGTGAGAGCCCTAATCTCTGGGCTATTGGCTATTTTCTCCTTGCAAAAAATGTCAAAAGATCTTGGTTTCATCCCAGTATGCAATGGGAAATTTTTTGCAAATCTCAAAAATTTTCACAGGCAGGAAAATTGTTTCCTGCTCCGCTCAATATATATGATGTCTCTAGTCCTTAACTTTCACTCTCATCTGCAATAGCTGTTGCATTCACACAGGTACAGGAAAAGGAGCATTACATTTTCTCTAGCTTGTATTTTCTCCAACTTGTCCTTTTCTCCATGACACTTTGGCTGGCCTCCTACCAGGCACACTCCCTGTCCCACAGCTGTCCGCTGTCATCCTCCTCTTCACCTGATTCACATCACTGTTACACTTCTCAGGCCAGTTTATTCATTTCATGTGTAGCAAAAACCTCACTTCTTTGCATAAATGGTTTCAGTTCCCAATTTTCTTGTGGGAAAAGTTTTTAAATTAAAATAAGGACAGACACATTCACCAGGACTGTACAATGTGCTCAGTTTACTTATGACACTGATTCTGTGAGTTTCCAAGACAAATCAAGATCTTTCACCTTACCATTTTCCTCCTCCAGTTCAGGAAAGAATATAATACTGTGAAAGCCTGTCATCCAAAGTGCCCACCTCAGAGTACCCACTTTATATACGGTAAATTGAGAGAGATTGGTTTTGTAATTTTCCTAAGGACACGCAGTAATTCAGTGGTAGGAATAAAAGCCAATCTCTTCCAACCACTAAATAATAGTGTTTAATAGATTTAATAACAAGTATCAAGCAATATTCAGAATGATTGAAAAATACAAATCAACATATACCGCTTTTGTTTTACGCAAAAGCTACATTCAGTTTTTTCCAAAAGATACACTCCAAATGTTCATCTGGCAGAAAGAATAAATATTTCAAATGCACATATTTTGTTTTTATGAATACATCTTTAAAGCTATTTTAAGGAAATTAAATATCTAAATCAGCTATTTCTAAGATTTGTTTTTATGGACTTCAATTATATGTGCAAGTCAGTTTATAAGCATTCTGCCATTGATCTGAAGGTTCTTATAACATCTCCAGAACTATCACCACTCATTTCAGCTCATTATATACAATGCTGTACCCAAAAGTCATACATGCCCCCAGTGAACTAGCAGTGTGAGAAGTCTTTCAATAATAAATTTCTTCTATTTACTTCAGGACTGTTGAAATAAAATTGTACACATTATGAATTCATTTGCACCTGAAGGTAATTATAAGCAACTATAACAACCTCTGCATTCAGTAAACTTCACTCACTCTATACATGAGTTAAATGAATTATAACAAGGGGCACAATACTTTTGATTATGAAAAATAAAAAAAGCTAATTCCAGTTGGGTTTCAATACATTTAGCTAGATATATATTTTATCACTACCCAACATAAGCAGCTACTCTACTGATAGTTTTTTTTAAATTCCTGCTAGCTAAACCCCATGCCTGAACACATGTAAACTTCAGAAAGGTTTGGATGTAAACTGTGCAGGTTGGGGCCTTCTTTAATTAGTCCAAGTCCTAAATTTCTTACTAAGGCAAGCCTTCCACTGCAGTCAAGGGGAATTGTCCCATTATCACAAATAAAAGCAAAAAGGTCGAACAAGCAAAAATTCCTTTTATTTTACGTTGTTACAAATCTAAATGGGGAAAACTTCTTCTAGTAGCAGCAGCAGCTGTGGACCTAGCAACAGGTTGGCACTTCTTGTTGCTGAGGGTCTTTTGCATAGAATTGTGTGATATGCATACTACTAAAAATGACTGAATTCGCACAGCACAGCTGTGACCACTGGGTTTAGTGTTATGTAATTAACATAACGGACAAGTTTCAGACCAGTTAAAATAAAGAGCAACATGTAAAAAATAACTTTGTACACATCAACCCTGTTTCAATTTACCTAAAGAATCATCCCCTTATGATGAAACAAACTGGAGAGAGTGAGATGTAAAGTTAGGCAAGATAATTTCTTTCAGCTGCAGTACTGCCTCACATATTCTAGCCCATCCCCGCTGTTGCACTGCACTCTTAGTACCTAGCCCACAGTTCCTGCAGACAGCCAGAAAATGAGACTAGCCAGGAAGCCATTAATAAAGGAATTTGCGTTGAAAGATTCACAGTCCCCTCTCCACCCGTAGAATAAGGGACTCCATATGCTATTTCTCACTGAAGTTCATTGGGTGGAGTGAGTAGGCCAGTGGACATCGGTGGATGTGAACAACCGGGCTTTCCAAACTCTACTGGAACAACAGATGGTATCCATACATTTATTCTTTGCCTTCCACATCAAGTCCAGGAATGAAATGGGATTGCAGGTGGATAAGAACAGATAGCTAATCTAAATAGGTGTCCTGGTTTTGTGCAGGAGCTGACAGATACGTGCTGTGACCATGACACCTAAAATATAGTATAGTTGATATTTGCTTAATCATAGCCCCTGCTCATCTGCCATTTTGAGATAAACCAAATGAGATGGCTCAGGCTGCTGGTATGCATGCAATTCTGCTTTTATGGAGAGCACAGGCCCATGCAGCTGGAAGGGAGAGGGTCACAGTGGGGGCTACTGAACTTAATTGAGTCCAGGGGAGCCAACCAGATAGAAGGGGGAGGGACTAAGGAGATGCCTCTTGTGGGTTGCTTTAGTAGAGCTAGGGAAAAGACTGGATTCTGTGGAACTTGAGTGGGGAAGTGATAACTTATGCTTGAAGTTAGGTTGCATCTCTCTGTTTCAGGACATACAAACCCAGAGAAACATTCCCCTGCCACTGATCTTGCAAAATTGCATTGACCAATAAAAACAAACAAACAAAAAAAAGCCTTATTCCTATTACAGATGACCTCACCTCCCATTTCCTCCTACTACCAACTTGCTTCTCCACCACCTCCACAGTTGTCTCTCGAGTTTGGATCTCTATGGTAGGGTTCTGGGAATAAAGCATAGTCTGGCATTTTCATCCCTGGCCTTGGTTCTCCTCCTTGGTTCTTTTTGACAGAATCTTGAACTGCACTGATGCACAAGACCCTCAATAAAATTTGTAGAGCTGTCATGTTTTCCTCCCTGCAAACCAGGGCTTTATTTTAATGACCTTTCAGCCCTTTTCTTTAGTCCCAATAAGTAGCGCTGAACTGAGCAAAGCCCTGCTCCACAAAGCATTTTGGTATTCCCTATAACAGAGGTCAGATTCAGCTAGTTCAGACAGCCACCAGATCCTCTGAGATCTATCTCAGACCAGCTGACAACAGACTTGTAACGCAAATTCTCATTGGACGATGTCTAGTGATGGAGAAATCTGTACTGGTGAAATTGTATACAGCTGAGATCTCCAGGGTTTTCAAACATAAGATATACTACTAATGAGCTCCCAGAAAACTTGACTCTGGGCCAGTAGACTACAGAAACTAAGTCAGACAAGACATTTAAGCCAGTAAACAGTGCATTATGAGAAAGTACTGCATGGATTACTTGCATTGTTGGAATTATTAAGGTAACGTTTCCTAGCTATTCTGACTAGTGGAGAATGAGACAGGTTTCAACCTCAGTCAAAGCAGTTCTGCTCCAATAGAAGTTGGGAGCCTGTGCATTGTTGGGAGCTACAGTGTGTTGATACATGATGTACACTGTATATAATGGGCATTGTCTCTCACTCCCCCACACACTTACTCTAAAGACAATTTTTTATTTGTGCAATGAATATATTTTGCTGTTTCACATTTTGTATTTGGCATATGATATATTTCTAGATGATTCTACTCTACAAATATATTCATACACATGTTTTAAAATGGGCTGAAGAGATTGAGTTAGAAAGGATCAGGCCTTTGTAGTAGCAGCAATTTTAAAATCAATACATTATTTGCCAAGAGGTAGTGGAACAGGCTAAGTGAAATAAAAGTCATTTCACACACACCCCATGTTGTTTTATGTGCAGCTTAGATGACATTTAAACTACATTTAAAAAAAAAAAAAAGAAATGGAAGAGCCCATATGGAAGACACAATGAAAACAGCAAGCATTTTGGATCCTGTTATGATAAGCCATAACCTAGCAATGTACACAAACAGAAAGATCTAAATCCACAATTAAAAAGTGTTTCTAACTATAAGAAAGCACCTGATGTAATCCCTTGCAGGCACTAAAATTGCTAAGGAACAATTTGATTGCTGTCTGAAGAAACAAAATAATAGATATCAATATATAGAAAATCTTCACTTTTCACAGTGTTACATTATACATGAAGCAGTTCAGTGGCATCTAGAAATGGATGTCTTCCAGCCAAGCTGATAGCACCAATGCTACAAATATGTAAATCAATAGGGACTCAAAGAGATTAGTTATCTAAACAAGTGTGCTGACCTAGATTATGAACACTAAAATCTAATGGTTAAAAGTTAGTTTCTGTAGAGAATCACAGCAATGCAGATAAGTAGCTAGCTGGAAATTGTTTGGACATATATTTATGATTTACTGGGGGCAATTATGATAAACAACTGTTTCTGTGTGTGCAGTTCTAAAACTCTAGCTCAACAGGCACTGAGCATGAGGCCAGTCTCAGAGGTAAAATTAGTGAAAGTTAAAGATGGTGACAAAATTAGAAAGAAAGATTTAACAATGCCACTGGACTCAGAAGGTGCTCAAAGCCAAACATCTCTAATTCAACTTGTTTTGTACTTTTCAATGATTGCTTCTGTATAGTAGGTTACATATTGTTACTGTAATCTTAGCAATCTGCTTCTTTCCCGCTGTGCCAACAGAGCATGGCTATCTCTATAGATATGCTTGAGAAATCCATCTAATAGTTTTATTGTCTGGCAGGCAATTTTACTGATGGCTGATTCCTGAGTCTGAGCCAACATAGGAATGCTTTGGTCAACTTCAAAAGTCTGGGATGGAAGGAGGGGTGTTTGTTTGTTTAGGTTTTTTTTAAAAAAAAAACCAAACAAACAAAACATACATCTAGCAAATAAAAAGTAGAAATATTAAGAAATAAAAGGAAATAAGTTGGAATCTGTAAAATCTACACATCCCTTACTGAAACTAAGTGAATAGAAATTTCTGATCTTGTTCTTACCCCTATAAGTTTGCTATGTAAGTCCTAAAATGGAGAATGGACTTCTTGTTCTACCTACAGAGCTTGAGCTTCTCTTCATTTCTTATTCTTCCAGCTGATTATATCCAGATTCACATCTTCCCTCTTCTGAGCTGGTTGTATGCCCTGAACCAGAAATTATGTGTCAAAATAACACTAGTGTAAAAAAAAAAAAAAAAAGGATTGTGCTTCAGTTTTAATTTCATCTTAAACCATAACAGCTATACAGAATCACCATTTAAAGTAATCAAATGTCTTTAGAAGTGTAGACATGGTCAGAAGAGTGACTATGTTAAAATAAGTTATTGATCAGCTCTGCTCCCAGGGTATCAAGTTCCCTAGTTACCTTACTGAAAAAAAAACCCTCCAATCAATCATTTATTTCTGCTAGGTATGCAGAACTTGAATAAGTATAGAACGGCAAGAGGAATTCTGTTCTGCTTCGTATATCTTCAGAACGGTCAGTTCCTTACTGTAAATTGTGATGACAAAAGCTTTGCTACTGGTAATGATGTAAGAGCCAGGAAAAAAAAACAGATTGACTATCAGACCACAATTTATATTTGGAGGGCTGATCATCTGAAGATTTATCTTCTGGTTTGTAAATTGCTATGGAAGTCAATGAGACGGACTTGGAAGTGTACAATATCAGTTACATAGTTACTTCCTGACTTCACTGCAAACTTTAGTTATAGGACTAATATGGGTGAAATTCAGGCACTAAGTGCTTTCACAGGAGTGTACTATTATTGTAAAAAGAAAACACTAATATGGGCCTGCATACAACCTGTCCATGGCTCCAAACACTACTGCCACTCACGCAACCTATTCCTGCTTTGGACAGTACAGTTCATGCCAGGATCTGTTGTGTGACCACTAAGGCTTCAGCAAGGGACTTATGCACAGTGTTTAAATTCCATTGACTTCAATGGGACTTAAGCATGTGCTTGGCTGAATCAGGACATAACACTTGAGTAAGGGCTAAATATTTGTATTAAACTAAGACTTCAAAATTTGGCCAATATTATTTGAACTTTATTATCACATTCAATGTTGTATTATATTTGCTACATTTCACAGAGCATGTGCCAAGAGTACCAGCTGTAATATTTCTGAATTTGTTTGTCTGAACAAATAGGGACATCTAACAATACTATAGATTGAACAAAACTGCCAACCCAAACCATCTAAAAGTTGTGATATTTTAACAAATACTGGAATTCTTTTATTTGACTTCTGATTTTTAAACCTTTAGTTTAGGGTTCACGTTTTCAAGCTTTTCTCCACAACTTTATGAGCTAGAAACTTATTTTCTTAGAATGGAAGTTGGGATTCCCATGTAATTACTGGATCCCAGGAGGCTGGGCTTTAAGAAAAATACCAAATATTGCAAGATTCTATAATACTGCTGTGCTAAAATAGAAAAGGAGCAAATTCTTAATACATGTCACTGTTTGTTCCAATTCAGGAAGACATGTGAGTGTCTAAGGCCAGTTGGCAGCTCTTTTAAACTGCCAAAAATAGCCCATCTCCCAAATTTGAAGTTGGTTTTGAAAAATGTAAACTTTCCCATAATTTCAAATCATTCTAGGCTGCACTTCATAGGCCCAGACTACAATCACTTGTCACACTGGAGTGCTTTATTATAAAAGGAAGAACAGAGAGTGATTTAAGAGATTTAAATTGTGCATATGAACCAAGTATCCTTTTAAAAACTACAAATATTTATTGTCCTCCAATCATAACTATCACAGTTCAATATAAATTACAAAGAGTCACTAAAACAATTTTAAATACGCCATTTCCCAGATCCCTGTAAAACCAAATTACACACAAAAGTTTCATGAACACTTCAGAAACCACTATTCATTCTCCCTTCACCAGATATGGAATTTCACTGAGGCAGATTTGCACAAAAAGAACCCCTGCCATGCAACTAGATCTACGCAGGTCCACCCCCTCACACCTATAAGGAGCCTCCTGAGGTCAAGAAGACTCCACATATGTTCAGGACCAACCACATAGACCCAGTTGCAATGGCCTTCCTAATGCTGAGTAGTACCTTACTCCATACAAATTAGGGGACAAGAATTGTGCCTTGTGGGTCTCAATTCTGATCCCATCTAGAATATCTTGACATTTTGGGGGTATGTAAACTGTGAAACTGAAGGGTATCGGTTTCCACTGCTTTTGCTGGTATTTCCTTGAAATGTTTTTCTTAAAATTATGCTCCTGATAATGACTTGAAAAAATGTCACATTTAAAGCCTCCCTTTTGCTGCCTTCACATACTGTAATTTCAATGTGAGAAAAATCACATCATGTTTTCAGTTTAAATTAAATCAACACAAGAACAAAGTGCCCTTTCCTCCCAATTCTAATCAGCCCATCACAGCTCATCCACTTTCATGTACATTTCCATCTGACCCTATTCAATTTTCCTTGAACAACAACATGGTTGTTATCTCAACAGCTTCCCCTACAAGTAACTACAAACATTTACTGATGTCTGAGTGAGGGTCAGATTCTCAACTCAGTGTGCAGCTGTAGTGGTCCTTCCACAAATGTTTCCTGTAGCTTTATGAACTCATGAAACTTATGAACAGCCATGAATACCATGACTTTTTAAAGGGAGCTCCATCCAATTTGTGGTTGTAGATGGTGGTGTTGCCCTGACAGCTGCTGAAGGCATTAGACAATATAGCCTCTTGCCAAAAAGAGAGATTAAGTGGCTTAGTGCACTAAGCAAGGCTCGGAGCTAAAGACTGCTGTATTGCTCATCCTGACTGACACTCTATAGCCTTAATAGAGTTGGTTGACCTCGACCTCAGCCTCAGCTTCCCCATCTGAAAATGGAAAACAATAACTACCTATCTGACTGAGAGGTTATGATTGACCATTGAGTAATTAAAGTTTGAGTTCACCACAATGCAGTCTCCTCCCTGCCTTCCCCTCTAATTGGTAGACACCAGGCTGCAGTAGTTGTCCTGAGGAATTGGGAAGCTGTATCACATGGGCTAAGAGAGATCTGCATAGAGAGAGTCCCCGATAGGCAAAACAAATCTAGCTGAAATTTTTCACACAACAAAATACAATTTTAATTGAAGCAAAAGTTTTTCTACTGAGAAATGTCAATTCTGATGGGAAAAAAATGCTGATTTTTCCCAGAGGAAAATGTCAAAACCATTTTTTTTATTGATGTTTTGAAATGAAATGACATTTAATTTAAACGAATCATTTTGTTTCAAACTGACATATTTAGAATGCCTGAAACCTCCTGCAGGAGAACCAGATTTTTTTTAATCAAAGAAAACTTTAAATGTAGAGTTTTAATTTGAATGGTTTTATAGGCGATTAAAAGGAAATGATTGGAGAATAGGACACCTGCTAATTTGTAAGTCTTGAGGTTTCATTTCAGTCTGACTCATTAACACAGTGGTACATTGTACCTCCAGCCAAACCGTAAGACGAGCTTAGCTAAGGTGTTCCTTTGATATACAGGACATTTTTTTACCCACTTTGGCTAGACTTGATTCCTTGGGACCAGATCCTCAGCTGGTGTAAATCAGCATCACTTCATTACCTTTGATGGAAGTACACCAATTTATACCAGCTGAGGATCTGGTGCTTTGTCTTTTCCATTTTGAAGCTATTACACAAAAAGACCTTTCCTCCAGTGCATGTGTGTGTGTGGTTGGTTTGTATAAAAACAAACAAACAAAATGGGTTACTGTCCTAGGAAGACAATGAAGCCATCTTAACTTGGCTTGTCAGTCTTCACTGATCCTGATAAGAAAGGCTGAGGTTTTCTCCTAAACTTTATCAATCATCCACAGTTTTAATAAAGCAACTAAACACTGTACTGTACAGTATGTATGCAGCTATACAGTATTCCACTGTACCAATGCATATATATGGGCAGCATTCACTTTTTTCTGATAAGTGGTGGCATGTGTAAAACAAAAACATAACTTATTTTGGTGGGGTTGCAACTTGAAGCACTGGAATTAGAGAACACTGCCACAGCTAAGTATGATTTGGTGTTCCCTAGAAATGATTTCTGTGTTCTTTCATGATAGGACTTGACTCTTCACTTCCTTGCATTTTGTGCAGTCATTTACACCTATTTGAAGTGGGTGTAATAACAATTAACACCACTTCCCAAAGGTGTAATTACCCACGTAAAGAATAAAGCAGTGGAGAATCAGGCTCTTAGTGCACATTTTAAGTGATCATTACTGCACCTCCAATTATCTTTCAATGTTAAGATCACACCAAATACTATTAAAACTTGAGAATTGTGATGTATTGATCACTTTTACTGCTTACTGTACATTTAAATAATAGATTATATACTCAGACCTCAGAGTAGAGGTCTGGAACACTTGATACTTTATCATCTCTTCAGCTATAGATTTTGCCATTTTTGTATTTGCCTTGTGTTACAGTAGGCTAAGATTGTATTTTTGATTTATTGTAGCAGATGGGCAATTTATTTTGCTGTTTACTTTTTATGGTTGTTTATGTGGGAGGAGAATGCAGCATGAGATACACATCTAAGCGTTCACTAATATCTTCTATTAAGTGTTACATAATTTTCTTTGAGGCATACAGATACTTTGTATATCAAGCAAAAATGAAATAGTGCAAACTGAAGGCAGATAGAAGAAGAAACACTTGTTAAATACAATTAGTTGTAACTAGCATATCTGAAATCTACCGAAGTAAAAATGCTGACATGTCTGAATGTGGCAGTCCTTCCTGCATCTTTAAGAGAGCCAGATTAGCCAAGCACTGCTGAAGACAAAGGTTCAGCCAACGGGTCAGGCACAGAAAGCCAGAAACTTTATAAGGGACCAACAGGAAAGGAAGCTGGAAAGAAAATTTAGAGCCAGAACTGGCTAGTAAGCCTCATGACATTTTGGGCTAAGGAATTTTTATGGTGGTAGATTTTGTTCATTTTGGTTCTTATGCCCATAGCTGGGAAATTTAACAAAGCCCTGACTGGTCTAGCACACGCATTTTTAAAAGCCAATCCAACTGCTCAATCCCTGTTTCAGTGAGACTGCATTAATAGATTACAGACTGCAGGCTCAGTTCTCCAATGCCCTGCATAGATAGCCATTTATACCAGTGCAAAGTGGGTGACAAGGAGGGAAAAGGCTACCAAATTAGTAGGGTAGTGTTTGTGCTCACATTTCAATGATGCAAATGACTTCACAGTGCAGGGCAATGGAGAATAAGCTACTTGTTTCCCCCAGTGTAAACTGCCAAAACAAATAACCAGGACAATGCAGATCACAAAGCATGTGAGACCTGTCAAAGCCAAGAGGATATGGCTATTGAACAAGCTTCCAGAGAAGTTCAGATGATTCCAGAGCCTAATCACCATTAGGAAATATGCAAAATATTATATGATAAAGCTTCTCCATTATAACGAGGATGATGTTCACAGCATCAATCAGCTCCCAATTACTCTGGCCCTCTCCTTAAAACTACTCCTCCATAAAACCACACCCCAGAAGAATTTTGTGTAATGTGAAGAGGGAGAAGAGCTAGGAACTTCAAGAAGTTCACTTGGGACTTCCTTATTGCCAACCTATTGTGGAAGGCCTTCAGATACTACCATGTCACTGCTATCAAAAAGGGAGATAAATTAGACACAGATGCCAAATGGATGGATTAAAAGAGTGGGGGTTTTCCACACAAGCTAAAGTCAGTTGCATTCTCTCAATGGTCTGACTCAGTTTCCTCTTCCAACTAAGAGGGCAGTTCTGTAAACCCTTACATTCAAGTGTGTAGCCTCACTGATTTACATAGGATGGCTTAGAGGAATAAGATTTATTCTAGGGACTGAAGGAAACCACAGCTGAGAAGATGGTACATCACTGATGGATAAATCTCAACAAGTTTAATGCTTTATAACAACAACACATTGCAATTCTATAGCATCTTCTGTTGAAGGATCTCTGTGTGCTTTACTATCATTAACAAACTTTAGCAGGTAGGTATTCTTACATTTTAGATATGGAAAAAGCCACAGAGGTTCAGACTTTTTTTTTTTTTTTTTTTTAAAGAAATGTATGCATATTTTCAAGATATGCATTATAAAATGTCCATTAAGCACACTCCAGTTAGGGCTGTACATATGCAGAAATATGTGAGTACACAAATCTTTGACTTACACATGTCCATCGGGTGTTTTGCCCATGCAACTGAGTCTCAAGCAAAAGCACATACACAATTAAAAATCTGGGATCTAGTGATTTACGATATGTTTTCACTGCAGTTAATTTGGCTTATCTACATTCAGGTTAATTCCTTTTGAATTAGCCTAGCTCAACAAGAGCAGCCACACTGCAAAGCAACATGGAAGCTGCACAGAGTTGCGTTAGCACCTCAAGAATCAAGCTAACTCAAGCTTTACCTATACCCATTGGCAGGCCAGCTAACTTGAATTGAAGAGCCACAACACTTGATTTAGGGGTGTGTGTGTGTGTGTGTGTGTGTGTGTGTGTGGGCGGGACTTGAGTTGGGGCAACACTTTACTTATAACTTGAGTTAACTCTGCAGCGAAGACATGCCCTTAATCCTTCAGCACATTTCCAAAAAAGTCTCCATCAATCTCCCACTAGAGTTTGAAGTTGGTCTCCCCAGGCAAAACCCCATGGGAGGGCAGCAGGTTTACCATTTACCCTCCCCTGTGGACGAATGCTTTTCGCTAACGCAGCTGTCTCTTTGAGTACTTGGGGGATCCGTTTTACACCATCTTATAGCCCTGGGGATGATTCAAGAATGACTGCAACATTATTCTGTCTTAACAAAAGCATATGCCCATGGAGGAACAACAACAGATAGAGCTGCAAATATACTCATGATCCAATAAAAGACATTCTAATCTATTTTCAGGTTTGCAAATTCTGTGAAGATTCCTATGAACACTTCACATCAGGAAAAAATTAAGAGGATGAAGCAAAAGCCTTTTCTTCAGGATCCCCCATCAGCTGTGCCTATTCAACGTTCTCAGAAGTGCCAGCTGAAGTTAATTCTTAATTTTTAGGCCCTCTGCAGAGGAATGTGAAAAGGAGATATGTCTCCAAATGATGGCAGAGGGGAGACGTGGCCCTACCATTCACCAGTCATGTCAGTTAATGCTAGCAAACCACTAAGTAGTCTGTGTTAACCATGCTGGTGTTCAATCCAGAGCTTTTATTTGTAGGCAGGGACGATGCCAAAATACAGTTAACGTTAAAAACTAAAATATGTTGTATTGGATTTGCAGTTTAGAGTTTCAAATCCAAATAGTATGTTCTAGAAATAGAAAGACAAACAGCAATATTGGCTACTGAGACTAATTGGTAAAGTGAAAATAAAGATTAGATGAAGATGTGTAACAAAAAGGATTTAAGCATACAGAGTCAGACTTTAAGGCCAGAAGGGACCATTATGATCTTCTATTCTTCCCCCCCTGCACATTACAGGCCAAGAAACTTGTCTATCCACTCCTGTAATAGACTCATAACCTCAGTCTGAGTTACTGAAGTCCTCAAATCATGATTTATAGATGTCAGTTTACAGAAAATCCACCATTTACCAGCAATCCACCTAGTTTCAGCATGCAAGTGACCCATGCCCCTTGCTGCAGAGGAAGGCAAAAAAACCAAAACAACCCAGGGTACCTGCCAATCTGACCTGTGAGAAAATTCCTTCTCAACCCCAAATATGGTAATCAGTTAGACCCTGAGTTTGTGGGCAAGACCCACCAGCCAGACACCTGGGAAAGAATTCTCTGTAGTAACTTACAGCCCCCGCCATCAAGTGTCCCATCACTGGCCTTGGGAGATATTTGCTACTAGTACTCACAGATGGCCTACATGCCATTAGAGACAGTCTCATCATACCATACCCTCCATAAACTTATCAAGCTCAACTTTGAAGCCAATTAGGTTTTTTGCTCCCACTACTCTCCTTGGAAGGCTGTTCTAGAATTTCACTCCTCTGACGGGTAGAAGCCTTTGTCTATTTGTAGCCTAAATTTATTGATGACCAGTTCATATCCATTTGGTCTTATGTTAACATTGGCACTTATTTTAAATAACTCCTCCCCTTCCTTGGTATTTAATCCCTCTGATGTATTTATAGAGACCTATCATATCTCCCCTCAGCCTTCTTTTGGCTAACCAAGCCAAGCTCTTTGAGTCTCCTCTCATAAGGTAGGCTTTCCATTCCTCTGATCATCCTAGTGGCCCTTCTCTGCACCTGTTCCAGTTTGCATTCATCTGTCTTAAACATAGGAAATTAGAATTGCACACAGTAGTCCAGATGAGGTCTCACCAGTGCCTTGTATAATAGTACTAACATTTCCCTATCCTTTTCTACTGGAAATATTTCCCCTGATGCATTCTAGTACTACATTAGCCTTTTTTCCCAGCCGCATCATATTGGCAGCTCATAGTCATCCTGTGATCAACCAATACACCCAGGTCTTTCTCCTCATCTGTTGCTCCCAACTGATAAAGTCCCCAGGTTATAGCAAAAATTCTTGTTGTTAATCCCTAAGTGAATAAGTGACCTTACACTTTGCACTATTAAATTTCATCCCATTTCTATTATTCCAGTTGTTCTTGTAGATATTCTATCCCTCCTCCGTATTGGCAATTCCTCCCAACTTTGTATCATCCTCAAATTTTATTGGTGCACTCCCACTTTTTGTGCCAAAATCATTACTGAAAACGTTAAATAAGATAGGTCCCAAGACCAATCCCTGAGGAACTCCCCCAGTCACTTCCGTCCAACCTGACAGTTTGCCTTTCATTATGACCAGTTATAGTCTCCCCATTTAACCAGTTCCCTATCCACCTTTCAATTCTCATATTAATCCCCATCTTCTGCAACTTAACTAATAATTTCTCACGTGGAACTGTTTTAGATGCCTGGCAGAAGATCTCATCTGCCTGGATTTCAGTATTTCCTTTGTCTAAAATGTTAGTTATCTTCTCAAAGAAGGAGAACAGGTTGGCCTGGCACTATTTGCCTTTTGTAAAATCATGTTGTATTTTATCCCAATTACTGTTTACCTCTATGTCTTTAACTACTTTCTCTTCAAAATTTGTTCCAAGACCTTGCAACAAACTAATGAGCCTTAGTTTCACAGATCACTTTTTGTCCTGTCTTAAAAATAATATTAGCAATTGTCTAGTCACATGGAACACCCTCCAGATTTACAGATTTATTAAAAATCCTTGCTATGGGGCCTATATTAACAACAATATCCAGTATCCTCTCCCTTCAACCCAGTTCTACATAAACACTATTAAAATGATAGTGATCAACAAACAGAGGCACCACATACTTTTAAAAATAATATTGTAGGTCAATTTAGAATTACATGTCAATGTTCTGCAGTTACATACAGCACATCTCTCTCTTCTATCACTATCACACAACTATATGCCTTGATTAACTATGACCTTGATCTCTAGATTACCAATCTACAAACAAGTTTTACATTTTGGGAAGGACAGATTAAATCTCAGTACTGGGAACTGCTATCAAACCACACTGCACAACTTCTTTGCTGAAAATGACTAACCCGACAAAATTTTGTTTTAAAGTCAAGAGTGCAGCACATATACAGTTCTTTCTGTATAGGAAAAGAAGTTATTTTCACCTCACAATACCGTATGCACGAATGTTTGAAACTTTGCTTTATTGGGCTGTGCTTGCATTGCCATTTTTCAAGGCCACAGCTTGTGACATTGTTCACTGGCACACAAGGTACAAAAATATATTTTCACATAAGTTATTTTTGTCTGTGTGGAGTTCATATTTAGTTTACTGCCTTTAGTGAGCATAGTATCTCTTAGGACATAAATTGTCAACCTCTGCCCGCAGTGGAGTTGCCTGTTTGACACACTACAAAGGAGGGGAAGACTCGGCTCTTTTGACCTTGTTAACATTGTTTGTAGTGAGGATTCAGGTACTGTACCTGGCTAGATGAGAGTAAGAACATCCCAGTCAGTCCCACTTACCTCATGACAGGAAGCGGCAGAAGAGGACGGACAGAGATACAGGAGATGAAATGCAGCCACCCAGTCTTAAACACCACACTTGTCTGAGGACTGAATTTTGATGTATGTGAGTTAAAGAAAAGTCAGCTCAACTAACAAACCAAGAAGCTGTGGAAGCCTTTATGGATACCAGCCCCATATTATCTCAATACAAAATAAGGGTATGTACACACTGATGGTGGCAAATTCGCCACCATCAGATCGATCTATCCAAATCGATTGAGCGGAAGCGAAGACGTGCTCAATCGATCCAGAAGTCGATTCAATTAAACCACCTCCTCAAAAGGTGTAGCACTGCGTCAACGGGAACATATTTCCCATCGGCATACCACAGTGGACATGGCGCCCTAAAGGGAAGTTATGAAGATGGCGTAAGTTATGCAAGCTACTCTGCATAACTTGCGTAAGTCCCGTCAACTCCCACCGAATTTCCAGGTAAGTGTAGACTAGGCCTAATCCAGAATAGGCATACAAAACTAGAATACCTATGCCAGGCTATGGAATCTCCCTGTCAAATAACCATTTTGTTTGTTCCTCTTCTCCCAACCCATCTCCTTTTCAGGAGAATCTTCCTTATTAGAGAAATTGGATCCAGCTGCTCCCTCTGAATGAGCAAAACACAACTGCCTCTCTGATCTCAGAATCAGAGTAGAAGGAAGGAACCAGCTATGTGGTTGCTGCCTTCTTCCCCTCTTGCTCTGGGCAGGGAATGTGGGTATTAAAGAGAGGCAAGTGTTTCTGGCCCACAGGGGGTTTTTAAGAGGCTGGTATACTGCATTTCATCAATCCTTCTACAAGCAAGAGTACGTGAGGAGTTGGGTGTTTTATGTGTGAAGACAAAGATACTATGTGCTTGGACAAAGAGCTAGAAAATGGCTTCCAATGTGCCATTCCTCCCTTTATTAAAGTTCCCCCCACATGCACACACACACCTTGGTCATCTTGAGGAACTGGAGTGGTATGTGCTGATTCTCATTCACACTCAGGGCACTTTACACTGCTCTGGCAGTGTAAATGGGCTTGAAAGTGGGCACAGATTATGTTTTCCACTTTAAAGCCCAAAGTACTTCTCATGGAGATGTGTTGGCTTTTGGGAATGGCCGCCAGAAACTACCACAATTGTTCAGATAAATCTAGGTGGCTTTTATTAACCTGCTCCTATCTCCTCACAACTAACATAAAAGGGGGTGTAGGGCAACTGACTCACAATCCTTAAATTCTACCTGCTCTACATGGTATATTTGTTGTATTGGATTATAACCCACAGAATTGATTCTGAAAGAACTTTTTGCAACTCAGCAGCTCACCATCTCTACTATGAAACTGACCTAAGAACTTTACTCATATCTGTATGAATAATTATCTTTTAACCAATACTCTTTCTTTGTTAATAAAACTTAATTTAATGAATAAGAATTGGCTGAAGCATGCATTTGGGTAAAGTCTGAAATATTCATTGACCTGGTGGGTACCATATCCAATCTCTTGGGATTTTAGTACTTTATATGTGGTGGGAAAGATTATAAGAAATCTTCACTATATTGACCTGGCTGTCTGGGTGGGAGTTCACAGCTGGATTGCTTAAGGAAAACTGTATTTTTGGGCTTCTTGGTAACCAGTAAGGTATTGTAGAAGAAGTACTGTTGCTGGCTTGGTGAATCTAATTATTAGAACAAACCACCGGTTTTGGGGATAGTCTGCCCCATTCTTTGCCATTTGCCCTGATTAAGCATTCCCAGTGTAAACAACGAGAGTTCTGTAGCACTTTAAAGACTAACAAATTTAATTTCAGCAGGCATAAGCCTTCGTGAGCTTCAGCTCACTTCCTCAGATGCAGTTGGTTCCCACTCTCCCCCGCATCACCGCCCCTCCAACGACCATGGTCAGAGCAACTTTAGTATTTGGAGTAACACTAATGTTAAGGTCAGTCCTTGAATTCCAAGAGAATGATGATTGATTATTGAAATCTGAGGGATATATTCCTGGTGTTAGTAACCTGCTCTACTACTTTAATCCTTCTCACTTGTAATGATCATTAATGTCTTTTTCGCAGCACCGAAGTATGGAACGTCAGCTTCCCAGCAGTCAAAGATTTTTTTCAGTACCTCTGTACAAGTTGATTTTTAGACATACGGTACATCAAGGCTGAATGACTCCTGGAGATAAATTCAGTCATAAAACTCCACAATGAACCAAGGCTACTTGAATTGTGGCTCTCTGAGAATTTCTGCTTATCTTGGGGTCATATCAGATAAACAAGTGATTCTGTGTCACTTTAGTTCAATGAAAAGTATGATCCTGATTCTGATCTCTAACTGGTTTTACATAAGTGTAGTTTCATTGACTTCAGTAGATTTACTGTGGTATAAATGAGCCCTTTGTTCTTTTAATTCTGTGCTATGTACTGCCATTTGACCCAGAATGGGGTTTACCTGCTCACATTTTCTCATTCTTAACTTTGGAATGTAATTCTCAGCTTTAAGTGGCAGACTTCAATAATATTGCATCAAGACCATATTGTTAACATAGCAAGAATTAACACTTGGCATTACTCTGGGCACTCAAAAATCAGGGGAATATTTATTTAGGTCCTAGAGTTCTTTTATAGATCTCTGGCAGGCTACTATGACAGTATAACAACACAACAGGCATTCCTTGAATGAAGAATAGGTAATGCACATTGTTGCTTTGAAGTAAAGACCCCTATTTCCTATACATACAGAGGTAAACCAGTAGTATTAATTAACATAAGGCCACTATCCATTCAGACTATCAAGGCATTCTATTATGGTGCAGGCAATTTAAACTGAAGACAATGTAAGTAATATTATTTCCTGCAATATCTTACATCTTTGATCTTAAGGTTAACCGAACCAACCACAAGCATAATATAATGTAATTAAAACATGAAAGGGAATTAGTATCCACAAACTAATCTGGTTACATTGTTAACATCTAATAAGATATAAACAAACACATATGAATATAATTATTATTTACCTCTAATTCTCTAACAATACAGATTTGCATTTCAAAGCTCCAGTCTATCTAATATGGCTTTGTCATCTATTTATAAGGAACAGCCCTAATTACCATTTATAAACTTTTCTAACATGTCTTTAAAGGTTGACTTTGGTTCATTTAGCCTGCTAGTTGCTTAACCCCTTCTGGCTCAGTGTCACAGTGGCATTTATAGTCAGAGTTTATCTATCTTCAGAAACACAACCACGTTCAACGTAAAAGAAGAGCTTCAATCATTTTTAAAAGGTAATGAACATCAAAAGGGCACATGCTGTAAAACACCGTCTTCTCTAATGCAGGCAATGTATGATGGGAGGAGAATCATTGGCAAAGCTGTAAGGTTGTAAAATTCATAACTGAAATTTTTATGCATATGTAGGGTCAAATTGTGGCAAGCCTACATTCATAATCACTCACCAGAAAGGTCAGGGTGGAAGTTTTCCATCTGAATTCTGGCTCCTCTTAAACCCACAGAAGGACATCTCTGCAAACCCTCAGAGAGAAGCACCTGAGAATTATTACAATTATTAAAGCCCTGGCTGGGATGATTTATTTGGGGTTGGTCCTGCTTTGAGCAGGGGGTTGGACTAGATGACCTTCTGAGGTCCCGTCCAACCCTAATATTCTATGATGATTCTAGGACAGGTCTATGGCGCACAATGCAATCCAATCCATATCAATCTATATTGATTATTCCTACTTCCTTCCCTGCATAAGAGGATGGGAGGGAGCAGGAGCACTGACACCTAAAATACAGACATATTTCCCCAAGCATTTCCACTATTACCTCTTCTCCCCCCACTGAAATCAATAACACTATTTTCCTGAGTACAGATTTTTAGGACCACATCCTATTATATGCCTGTTATGAGAAGCATTTATGTTCTGGTCCAGAATTTGGCCATAAGGTTTCACACATCTTTTCAAAATCCGTTATGAGGTTACATATTACTAACTACATTTCTTGCATCTTCACAAACAGTGCAAAATACCTGTAAACCTCTTTTCATTTCATTTCATTTCACATAACTGATCTAAAAAGAACCTGAACTGACTTATTACTTTGAAATTGATATCTGAATAATTTCTATCTGGTTTTCTGTTATGAAGTGAACTGTCTTTGATGGAGAAAGTACAGGTGGAATACAATAGACAGATTGGGTGTACATTGCCTCTCTACTACAGCTTTTAGAATGACTCTTTCCCATTTTGATATCATAGAATATGATGCCACATTGGTTAGAAGGACATCCTAAAAAATATTGGCCTATTTATGAGTCATGATGTCTTTTAGGAAATAATTATAATTTCTATTTTTGACTGGAAATGAACTTTCCAATTGATTGCATGTTTGCCAACTGGAAAAAGGAGAACAGAGGAATCAGTGAACTTTTGTGACTGCTTTGCTTTTCAAGAATAAGTCTATTACATGTCTGCTGCTCAAACAACTCATAATCTGTTAAGTGCATATCTCCATCTGTAATGCAGTCAAAGAAGTTTTAAAGAAAGGTTACATTTGTTCTGCTGAAGTGGAAAAAAAATCAAATCAACACAGCAGATAGTATTAGCTTCTGTGTTCCTTAACCTATTTAAGTTCTGCCATGATGTGTTAGTTTTGACATTAGGAAACCACAACTGTAAAATTTGTATTTATGTGCATCTAGAACCAACTGATTTAGTGCTTCCTTTTTTCCTAGACAACCTAATTTATATTTTAATTTGCTGGAGGTAATTGATTATCACAGAGTAAATATGTTGTACTGAAAAGTCTATTAAATCACTGCCTTAATGGGAGCAAAACGATTCCCTCCCCCCCGCTCTTTTTCTTCTTGGATAAAATATTACATTCCTAAGCATTTTAAAATTAATGGATCAAACTCTAAAAATATTTTAGAGTCTGTATTAAGCACTGTTTGGGTTCCACGTCCCTCTAGACTCCAACATAGCACATTATAGTATATAAAGCAATTTGCTGAGAGTAATGAGTTCTGTAGTAGCTGCTTTAAAACATTATCAAATTGCTTCTGTTGCAGGCAAGCATTTGATCTGATAAAAAGGGGGGTGGGGAAGGGTCTGGGAGACTTCTTTTTATCCTATTTGTCTTGCACTGGCAAAAGGTATGAACTCTCTTCTATCCAATGATCAGTAGTAGGTGGTAGGCCACAGAAACCAAAAGGAGTTTATAGCTGGGGGTAAACTCATTTTTAGAAATATACAATATTAGTCTGACTATAGAGTATAATCTAATTGATAATTAGATAGGAAATTAATGAAGTATAAAGGAAATGGAAAAATCCTTGAGTTTCTAGCAACCAATAATCCAGAAGTCCAAAAATAAACAAGAATCAGAAGGTGAATTCAAATAATATCTTTATTTTATTTAACCCCAAATCTCTATATTTCTGTAAAGTTTACGCATTCCAGTCACATTTTCCTGGGCTATTTTTTTTAATATGGCCAATTTAATTTTTCCCTTTGAGTAACTGTCTAGCTGCCTGGATTTAGTTATAATATGCATGGGATTACTCAACTTTAAAAGGTTTGGATTTTATTGAGCATGGAGATTCTTTTAGAATCCTGATGTATTATATTTACAATTAATGCTCTACTCTGTTGTGAAATAATCAACGTTCATCAGACAAAATCAAGTGTCCTTCACAAAAACAATTTTTACATTAAATCCCTGGCATATTTAATATAAACTCTCTGAGCATGCTGATGTGGGGCTGGCTTGTAACCTTGCTGTCAAGCTTGCATAAGAGGCAGTGCTTAGGTGCATTATTCCCAGAGCAGGAAAGATACAAATACTGGGATCTTAGAACCTCAGCCTGGCCCATGCTTCCCTTTGGATCCAGGGGGAAGTGACAGCTCAACCATCATTCTTCCCTTTCTGCACAGTCTTCTGTAAGATAGGCAGGCCACATGTGAAAGCAAAAGGGATCTCTGCGCTCCCTTAATTCCCAGCATGGTCGTCCAACACAACTGAAGTTTTAACAATAAGTTCATGGATACAAACCATATTTGAACCACCAGTGCCACTAACTAGTTACAATCTTGGTTTTAAAAAAAAAAAATGTATCATGGCCAAACTCTAACTATGTAACTAATTTGGCCTATCTTTTTTCTTCCCTATCTGTGCTGTAAGCCATCCCAAGCTCTGATGCATGTTTTCTGAGTGCTCCTACATTTGCTCAGATAATATGAAATAGCTGCCCAGAGAACTCACTAATACAAAAATCATCAAGCTGAGTAGCAGCTGCTTCGTGGACACAGTTTAAGCATGTTTATTGTAACCAGGCTTGTGATGTAGTGTACAACCCCACACTGTGCGTGATGGTTTTAAAGGACAAGACTGGGTCCAGGTAGCCAGACCTGCAGAGCATGCTTCAAGGGAGAAGAAAGACACGCCTACCTTGAGGCTCGTGGACGAAAGCACCATAAAAGCCTCCCTGGGAGTAATAAGACTGTATGCTCAGCCTGGTTGAGGCTGAAGGTTTAGTTGCCTTTTCTTCTTCCCTTATATTGGACTTTGAGCTGGGGGAGAGAAGCAGATGATAGGCAATGACACAGGGAGGGTACCTCAGAGGGCACTCCAGGTTGCCAGACAGTGTTGACACTCTTAAGGCTCTGAGTCAGACCCTGGTGGAGTGGGACGGCCTGGGCTCCTCTACCAACTGCCCCTGCTGCAGGACAGGCGTAAGCCTCGTGCACACCTCCCTCCCCCCTGCTAAGAAGAGGGACTGTGCTGAAAGACCTTCCTGCTGTGAGGCTGCACTAGGTGTGCTACCCACTAAACCATCTATCCCTCCAAGGACTCTATTACAGTGCCAAAAACTGGTTACACAAAACAAACACAACCCTCCTCTCTTCTAAGCTACAGTCATTCCTATAGTATGGATGGTTTCTCAGGAAATAATAATTTAGTAAAGATATAGCGAAATAAAATACACCTTCAACTATGAAGAAATTTCTAAAGGGGATTCCCCAACTCCTTCACAAAATGTTCCACAGGAAAAATGTGAGTTTTCTGACCAGTTGTACACTGGTATAAAGCTGCAGCAAAAACATTGATAATACTATGTGAAAGGTCTCTTACCCATGCTGTAAATTCTGGGAAATACTAACATCAGAATCTTGAGAATCAAACAGATTTTTTGTCATTTCTGCCTCTATGTTACATCTGCTAGGACCTACACTTTTAGATATTCAGTTTTAATCACTGAACTCGTTCAGCACAGATGGTTGCTGTAAATGTTCACTGCAAATTAAGAATGCTGTTCTCATTTTTAAACTGAAGTTGAATAACTAATTTTCTATATACAAGATTGATAATTTAAGCCAACTAGTAAATTGAGGAATTTTGAGGAAAAGCATATTCTTTGTGAACAGCTAGAAACTACAGGCCTAGATAAAAACCTCTAAAAGCAGATAAGTTATGAAACATTGTGCAACAAAGAGAGGGTAATATATTTGTCAATCCTTTGAATTCTTATTTCAAAAGATTACAAGTAAAATTCTGAAAAGTGCTACACATGCTGGTATAAAAAGTTAAGTTTCCTAAGGCTTTTCACATTTTCCCATTCATCTCCTTCCTTTCAGACTGTAAGCCTCACATTCAAAGTCAAAGTGTCAGGCTATGAGTTTGCTTTTCACCTTTCATCTAACTGAAACCTAGAAAAAAAAGTTTATTTTTAATTTCTCTAATATTGTCTTAGTGAGGTGCCAGGTTCCTCCTGAATAGAGCGGAGCACCCCCAACTCCTACGGGCTTGATCCTGTGCCTCTTCTGAGTTTGAGTGCTCTGAGCTCAGCATCAAGACTTTTGACTTCATTGGGATTAAAGGTTGTCCATCAGTTTTCATTGTGTCTCATGGGATCAGGTCCTATGACTCAACTAAATGTTTTCAAGTAATTACATACACCAGTTACTTATAAATACAGTCCTTAGCTTGGATTAAATCAAAGACATCAACAATTCTAGCTAAGAGTCTTTTACTATTTCAATTTATCTGTGTATATAGAGGCTGTATTTGCTTTATTAGAGAAGATCCACATATTACCAGAACAGTCTGGAGGAAAATCCCATCTTCAATAAAGCAATATGTCGGAACACCACATTTTTAGTATAGATACAGCTTAAAGTAAAAAATGGATTTTTTTTATTGATGAAACCATGAGCAAAGATTAGAGAATGTGAAAAGAAGGGATATGAAAAAATGATTTAGAAATAGCATGTAGTCCTGGTAATAATATACATCTGAGAGGATTTGAAAATACTAAATACTCTATAACCCAGAGAAAGTAGGTGACAGAGTTTAGCTGGGCAATTTATTTTAAAATGAAAGTGGTTGATATATACCTGTCCTTTTATAAATGTATGTAGTTTCTCTCATAATCTTGTTCAAAGATTTGAAAGATTCAGTGATGGATAAATAATGGAAACCATCCTATTCCCATTTCCCTTGTACAGTGGTCTTCTCTAATGAAGAAAGTCTCCCCCACGCTGTTGATTCTACTTTATAATCCTGTACCGCAACATATGTTGCACATTCTGAGCTCCCAGATTTCACCTGACTACAGTTTTTGCATCTCCCCTTCCTTTAGTTATCTTCCCAGCCTGGCTTGCTGCACTGTTCAATTCACCCACAACCTCTTAGTTTTATGGACTCTTGTTGCAAAATGTAAGGACAGCATATAAGGCATTATTAGATTTCAGCATATGACATGGGTGATCTTGGTTGTAAAATGAAGCTGGTACTAAGGAGATTATCATAAGGGAAGAGTATGTCCTGTCCTCTCCTCTCCTCTCCCAGATGGCTGGAGCTGGAAACACATCAGTAGGTTATTACCTAGTAGTTTGAACTGATTTATTCTGTCTTGGAGTTTTTGTTTTTGGAAATAAAACAGGCCCTGAGCAAAGGACTATGATGTGACCTGTAGTTGAGACTTGTATTTTTCCTTCTCCTTTTCCTTTCCTTGGCTATTTTTCCTTTGCACACCAGCTAACATGATGGTTTTAACTCTTCTGCTAACCAACCTACTTGTATTTTGTGGCCTCTTTTGTTATGAGATTTCCATTTACACACTCTTCTTTGCTACATTGATATTTGTAGCTTTGAAGCCCTTTTGTCTGGATCTCTTTTCCTCTTCCTTTGAGGTACTTCTCCTGCAGCACCTACTTCAAAAAGATTTCTGTCCTTCGCTTTTTCTTTGAAACAAGCTTTTAGTATCATTTCTTTATTTGCAAGTTGCCCTTTGCTGCTGCCACTGCCTGCACAACTTTTCTTATCCACCACACTACAGAGTGCTTATTTCAATGACCGCTTTTGACCATATATCATAATTCTTTTCTTAAGAACTTATTTTTCATATGGAATTGGTTTTGCTTTTGTCAACATTTGTTTATTATGCAATGGAAAAACCTAATATTTCACTAATGTGTCTTTCTCTGAGGCCCACTTTTGATTGTGCTGCCACTATTGGTCTCTTTCCACCATCAAGACAAAGTCTATTTTGCTGTTAATGAAACTTCCACTTATATTTGTTGTCATTGCTTTGTCATTCCACATATATTTGTTGTCTTTACCCTTATCTTTGGTGTGAATTCAAACAGAACATTAGACATTATGTCTAAAGGAAGCTACTAAACTAACAGCTGTAACAGCTTTAGGATTCACATGGCCCTTTTCCATTGTGCCAATATATCAATAGATTATATTCTTTAACTTTCCAACCTAAATCACCTTAAAAACTTTTACTGTATGCTTCCCCAGTAATTTCCTTTCCAGTTTGCATCCTTGTACAAAGTAGGAAGGGGTATTCATTCTATAGTTAGAAGCATAAAAATTGCCATTCTGGATTAGACGCAGTCCATCTAGTCCAGTATCCTGATTCCTGTCTCTCTGTTAGTGGCCAGAACCAGTTGCTTCAGAGGAGGTGTGGCAGTAAGAAGATGTAGGTTTATCTGCCCCCACATAATAGGTTTCATCCTAGTCTCTAATAATCAGATATTAAGCCCTGAAATAGAAGGTACAAATACAAGTCCTTTCAAAATGTGTTACATTTACAACTGTAGATACTCTTGATATCCATATAAGTGAATAACCCGTTTGTATTGTAAATTCTTGTCCTCAATTCTACAGTCTAATCACACATTGTAAGAAAAAGTATTTATATTCAATGGTTTTGAATTTCTCACCTTTTAATTTAATTGAATGTTCCCTTCCTGAGATATGAGATAGAGACCGTCAACCTTCTCTATACCATCTGTTATTTTTAGGCTTGAAAGGATTAGATTTTTATTATCAGTAAATGTCAGAAAAAGTTGATTTCACCATACACACAAACACAAACTAACGAAAAATATTTCCATCAATATTAACTGAAATTTACAGATGGGCAAACTAAGAAAAAATACTGATTGAAAACTTAAGAGTTTGATATAAGGATATTTATTTGGTATATTTTGACATGTGATGTTGACAATTTGTGTTAATGATTTTAAAATATTAAGTTTCTGAATCTGAATGTATACTTTGAGACGCCCCCCCACCCACAATTTCTTGCAATTGTGAAAATTTAAACTGGAAAAAAATGCTTAGAACCAATAATTTTACACATCTGTGAAAATTTAAATGAAGTTTTTTTTAAAAAAAAAAGCTTACGATAAACACTGATTTTCCTCAAAATGATCAAACCAAAAATTGAATTTTGCAAAGCCTAGTTATTTTACATACTTTTATCATATTCACTCTTCTTACTCTCTTTTCTAAGGTAAATAATTCCAGTCTTTTTAATCACTGACACTACTGACAGTTATTCTGACAAAAATAAATGTATTCTTCTCTATTCCAATGACAAAAGCTGCTTTCCCCTTTCCCCATATCACATACAACAAGGGAAGGTGCAGGGTCAATGAACTTATGGTGGTAACAGTTTCATCCTCAAAAGGCTAGAAAATAAGGAGAACTCAGGGGAGGGTTTGTTGCAAGATAAAAAAAACCCCATGAAGAACACACTGGTGTCAGGCTGTTCTCCTGGCCTGCATGAATGACATCTACTGAAGTTGAAAACCTTCTCTCCTTTGCCACAGCAGACACAGAGGAGTCTGTCAACTGTCAGGCAGGCAAACAAAAAAAGGAGTAGCATGGAAACTAAAAGACATCTTGCAATTCAGTTCAGTCTTTATAAAACTAGGGCATCTGATAAAGCTAATCGTAGTGGGATAAAGAGAGAAGTGTGGGAGATTCTGAGAAGGATGTTTTTTACGTTATGTTGCCAAATTTAAAAGCCCCAATATTTTATTTTGGTGAAGTATTTTGGATTTAAGGCTTTAATGACTGTTCAGAATGTATTGTCTATACTGTAGCAGATTCCAAATACCTCATTGTGCCAGACTATATAGATTTGTCACCAGTTTCTCCAATGAAACTACTTGAATTATTAACATAAATGTAGTTTGGAATGCACAGAGGCATTATAATACCCTATGTTGATTCTTATTACAGCAGTGAGACTGGTGAGTTTTCCCCCACAAAATGTTGCATATTTCATTTCAAGCTATTCCACACCGCTCAAATTTTACCCTCCCCCCAATTTTGTATCAATAGCATGAAAATTCAAATTTCAAACTGAGTCTCCATTGTCTTGGAATGGGCCTGATTTTCACTGAATGGAAAAGGAAGAGACCTTTCCATTCCAGAGAGATAGTCATGGCATGCTTTTCTTCCCATGAATACACATAACCACAGAATCTTTGGTAATACAGGCAAGGTGTGGAGAATGAGGGAGTTGTCTATTTTTTTTAAATAATACTTTACCTGTGTGATATCATCCTGCCTGACGACAGAGTTAAAGCAAAGGAGTCCAAGAAGGGGAAAACCAACAGGAAATGAAAGAATGGCAACTATAAGTGCGATCATAAGGAATACCAAGGATCTTTGGGGAAGCTACTAAGCAGGAAATACCCGTGGCCTGGCACCCACTAGGCAGTTAAAATTTATTCTTCCAAGGATGAGCCTAGGTTCAAAGGGTATATTAAAACCCGCTCAGTGCTAGCCTAGGCAGAAAGGAGGACAGGGGCAAGCGGGTTGTTAGCACTCTGACAGGCACTCACACTGGGACAGAATCAAAGAGCATGCTGCACTCTGTCTCTTCCAGCTTGAAATGGTGGTAACTGGGCTGGGGAAAAACTTGCAAAAGCTGCCAAGGAAAGCTTCAAGTGAAAGTAAGGGGAGATGTGTGTATGGGCCTTTTTTGTCTTATACCTCAGCTCTGCGCCCTAAGGTGAAATAATAAATAATGCTTTGTTTCGAAGAGCTGTGATTGACTCTTTAATCAGCTTCTTGGTGACTGGCTTCTAGAGGAAATGGTCTTACAGGTGCTAAACATAGTTGGGCCTGTCAGGTTAAACAAGGGGCTGCAGCCCAGAGATCCAGTTTAAGAGTGATAGGATCATTGGTTCCACCTTTGACAGAAGTGAAGGCAGCCAAGGCCCGGCACCTGAGTGGTGCACTTGAGGGGTCTAAAGTGCCACTGGCCTTGTAACTGTAACACACTGCCTCTCTCAAATACCACATGCTGCCCCCTCACCAGTGATGAGCAGCAGCATAGAAGAGCTTCAAGAAAGAAAAAGTAACCAAATATCCTTTCTTAAATGGCTGGGACCTGTCTTCCTTTCTCTGGCCTCAGTCATGCCCATTCCAGTGCAACACCTGCAGGCTGCATATACCCTGCATGGGAGGATGGCAAAGAAGGTAGGACCGATATAGGGAGCTGCAATGCAGTTCTGGAACTACTTCCCAACCCCCCACGGAGTAAACCCATAATTCCCAATACATAGGCTAATGATTTCTGCAGGGTACAGTAATTTGAATTACTCCAAAGAAGTCACGAGGAGAATAATACAGTTAAGTAATTTTCCTTATTGTCTAATAAAAATTCTAGATATTTTTTAAGTCTTCTTAAACTGAAAAGTTGTGAAACTCAGATGAGTGCAAACGGAGTTAGGGAATGGAGGAAAGCTGAAAGTTTTATACAAAAAAGTCTTCTGAAGAGGAGCATAGGGAAAAAAATATAATCCTGTTTCTCCCCATTGAAGATGTTTGAACCTTACCAAGAGCCAGAAACCTGGATATACATTAAATACCTTAAATACATGCGTAATATCATATCATCATATATCCTCATGCTACAGTGCCAAGTAAGCGACATTTAGTGGCCACTTTCTGTAGTAGCCACTGGCTGTCTTAAAACCTGCAGGAGGTTGTATCTTGGAATGTCTGTTATTTTTTCCTACTTATATACTAATGCAGTGAAGAAAGCCTTAAATGCCAACTTGAGATTGATAAGTAGGCTCGCCCTCCCTCTCTCACACTCATCCCAAAGAGCATTTGACAAAATCCCTGTTTGGTTTGTTGGGTTATGGTTATGGAGTTAGATTTTTTTCATGTTGTTTTAGCAACTTGCTCTTTTCAGTTCATTTATTTTCCTTAGTGATCAGAGACAATTACTGCCAGTGAATGAAAAGGCAGCTTTTTCCATTATAGAGTGACAGAAGTCATAGCTTTGATGCAACTTGAGAAAAGTAGCCACACAGTTTAAAATTAAAGCACATGAAAGCAATAGAACTTAATATTGCAACCAACTGGTGTTTCACAATGTGATCTCTGTGCTAGTTTGTAAAATCCCTGGTTTCCCACGTCAACAGAGAGGAAAAAGTGCTTACTCAGTGTTGCAAACCACACCTTTTTTTGTTGTTGTTGTTGTTGTTTTTATTTTTGCATGAGTCACATCACATTTCCTTAAAGCCCCCGTTTCTGATTTCTGGAATCTCAGGTTTCATTATTGTTATTTTTTAAATTACTTTTTTAGCATTCATGGTTGCAAAGAAAAACTTGAAAATGCAACCCCGGTGCACCCCCAGAAATAGAATTTAAAAAGAACACATTTTTTTATTTTTTAAACAAACCTCTCATGATTTGTAAATTAGTCTCATGATTTACCTGACTCCTGATTTTTGAATGCTTGAGACTGACAATATTGTTCAAAGAAAGAAAAAAGTATAGGGTAGAATTCACTTATATAATTCAACTATTCTGGATCTACACAGCTAAAGTGCCGATAGGCTGAGAAATACACTCCCTGTTCACCCTGGGGTGTAGAGCTGCAATCCAGACCCCTGAACTCTTTTGGTAAAATTCAGAAGTGGATTCACATTGAACAGAAATGACAATTGTTCATTACAATAAAAACCCAAATCCAATAAACAAAACAAAAAATCCATGTTGTTCTCACTGCCAAGGCCAGAATTCCACCATAAAACATTAGCGCTTGTCCCAAACTAGCCTTTAGGGTAAGCGTTCCTAGAATCATAATGAGACAGGTCATGATCCAAGGCAGAATTTCATGCACTACAGCAATGAATGCTCTTTCATCATTGTACTGATGTACTGTAACTTATGTCTTTCATGAATCCTGCCTCATTGTCACATAGTTCAGACCTGTCAAAATACTGAAATACCAGCACTACACAAAAAATGGTCAGGAAGTGTGAGCCCCAAACATTAAATAAGGCTACCAGCTATGACTGCAGAGATCTTTGCTATTTGCTTGTTTATTTATTTAATATATTGACTTTCTGCCTGGCTATTTATTTGCCCTCTCTCCTAGCAAGGCAACACCATGTGTGTCAATGTAATTAAAGGAATTAGGATATATAGCAATGAGGCTTCCACAAAGGAAAGGAGAAGAGGGAGAAACTGATAATGCATATTAAATGGCTAAGAGAGGGAAATCAGACAGACAGATTAATTATAGTCATACACATTTGTTGTATACTGCTGCTAGTCACTATGGCTGTGCAGGTGTTCTTTGATATCGGTATGCTCTGAAGAATGCAGGGAAACTTTTTCGGGAGGCTTTGCTATGTAAGTATGCTGTTAGATATATTGGTCTAGAAAGTAGATCGTATTTTGAAAAAAAAAATTATGGTTTAAGTGTAGGAATTCTCCCCCTGGAAGCATAGCATTGTGCTTAAAATAATGAGAATCCCTCTCTAGAGGTATATCTTACCAGGAAAGAGCTATAGTCTAAATTTGTAATGCTAGAAACACTACCCTCGAGAAAGTTACAACACAATGATGAAAGGCTGAAATTCATTTCTATAGCACAAGAAAAATTCTATCTTGGAGGTAGGCCTGTGGCACTATGATTCTAGGAAACTTTACACACTAAAGGTGGATTTTATTATGGCACCACATATTACTGTTGTAATGGTGGAAATCTGGCCTTGACAGTAAAAATACAATATTTTGATTATAGGTATTTCCTCTCTTGGAGAGTCCTTGTATTTAAAGCTATTAAAGTGAATCCAGATCTGTGTAATTTAGCCATAACCATTATAGCTATCAATATTGATGCTGAGAAGGCTGTTCTGTTTCAAGGTCTGCCTGAGTAACAGAAGCATTTTCAGCACACCACAGGTAACACTTTATTCTGCCATGATGTGTAGACTTTAAGGCAGTTGAAAAAAATGCACCATTGGTTATCTGAAGCAACTTTAGGAAAGTGTTCATTTTGAGGGAAAATATGAAAAGCTAACTTCCCCCTACCTACATTTGAAGCTGGTCTATGAGAAGTAGGAGCCTGGCAACCAGTACTGATGAATGGTCAGGTCATGATGATTTACACTGCAAGTCAGCTGAGGAAGCTACCTTACGATCAGAATTAATGGCATCATTTCTTTCCACAATTGAGATAGTATCTGCAGGAAGGTTTGACTGTGAGCTAGAACTTCATCATTTTACCTCATTACCTCACATTGCTTTCCTTTACCTACCATCACTGGTTTCAAAGAATTCAAGAGATTACAATAAGTGTTTTGGAGTAGACAATCTCATATAAAATACAGTGAATCCATGTTGCATGTGTGATATAAACAACTCACAACAGGGATGAAATTTCTGAATATCTCATGTATACGCGGATTATTCAACATAGCCCTGAAGAGACTACAGTACTGAAGAATCTGAGGATAATTATATGGCAAGTGCAAGCACATGATCAAAATGAGTCAAGCTGGCAAACTTTGGCTCTATCTGGCCTGGCTATTATTTTGGGAGGCCTCCATATATACCACTATTGACTTGCTCAGCGTAATTTCCAAATATAACAGTCCTAAACTACCATTTAGAATAACAGAGTAGTTCATTTATTCAGAGCTCTGAACACAAGAGAACATTTTGGTTTTAAGAACTCTCTCCATCCATTTATAGGTGTTTATAATTCTCACTGCTTTATCTCCTGAGGAGTATAGTTCAAACTGCCTACCATATTACTATTCTCTCCTTTTTTTGTTGTTACTAGTATTTTAGGGTACCCTACATGCTCACCTGTTTAAATATGTCTAAAGCTACTAATAACATCCTAACATATGTATGAATTATGCAAATGAAGTGTTTTTCAAGACCCAGCGCCATCAAACAATTCACTACCTTATATGGTATTGCATTTGAGAATTTGGCAATGAATCTAAAGTTGTGCCCTTAAGTTAAATGTTTAGAACCACTCTTGATTTCGTATTACTAATTTCTCAAAAAAAAAACATTACTGGCAACAACCAAAAATATGAGGTCTATTTTCTTACTGAAAAAGAAAACTGGAGAACCATCTACACACTGCATTCAAAAGCCGGAGTCTGACTGTAATCAAAAAGGTTAAGTTTGACTGTCAAAAGAAGAGTGTCTCACTGGACTATCAAATGATCAGCATCAAGAAAAGCTGTCTGAATAAATTAACTAACTGATTCATCTCTGATCTGGCAAGAGTTCTTCCTTAAACTTTCTTTTCTGCAACTTCTGTTTTGTTTTAGATGATAAATTTAGGCTAGATCCAGATCTGCAAATGGGATTATGTGTAACTTGTGTATTTTAGCAATTTTTCTGTTGCATATTTTAACATTGTAGACTTCTGTAAAGTTGATGCTATTAATTCAGCAGTGAGAGTGAGGTTTAATATGGCTAGATGAATTAAGGGTGTTAGCAAATTTAATTAGTTCTGTTCAGGAGCTCAAAATAAAAAACAAACAATACTCCTTTTAAGGGTCAAATTTTCAGTAAGCAGAAGCCCTGGTCTGCAAGCAAAAAAATGGGCGCATAACTACTTATACATGCATCTGTATTTGTGCCTGAAGTTACTATAATTTATTGTGTAGCTGTCTAAATCTCAGGGTGCACACAATTATCAGAAGTGCAAAAACGTGGGAGCAAAATAGCATCCACACAGACCAGAGCCTCTATACATTCAAAACTTGTCCCTAAATTGCAAATCCACTAGTCACCCCTCTGATCCTCCTCATCCCATATCCACTCAGGTAATTTTATGCAGAACTGGCATAATCTGTAGCCCAGCCCATTCAGGCGCAAGGACTATATCTATTAAATTCACTACACATCCATTTTGATCTCACTAGGACAACTGTATATATTTAAAACACATATTCTCCACTTTCTAATTTGTTCAAAGCACTATAGGAAAATGAAAAAAAATGCTCAGCATTAGTGGCAATGTAATTAATGAGAAACTACCAAAAAGATGGGGGTAATTACAGTAGTCTCAGGAACATGGTATTTAATGAGACAATCCAAAGTACATTCAAGGTGTTTAATTCCTTGGATCTCATTTTATATCTGCTTCATTAGATGAGTGATATGTGAAGATTTGAACACTGGTCTTGCTTTCATTGTGCAGGAAATAGAGCTTATAATTATCTCCATAAAACAGGGAAGTATTTAAATATTTTGCCTACTACATGTAGTACCATAATTGCGGTTCAGAATATAAATAATGCAATGGACTAAAGTAATCAGTATATTAAAAGAAAATTGCTAAATAATACAATTGTTGCATAGTAAAGTGCTACTTATAAAATATTATTTGCTTAAAGTAAAAAAATATATATATAACTATTTCCTGTAAAAAAATAATTCTCTTTTCAGTTTCAGGAAAGTCAGCAGTACTTGCCAGAAATATAAATCAGACAGCAGGAGACAAAAACTATTATAGATTCACTGTGTGAAAAGTGACCTCATTGAAATTGGTTTTAGCATTGTGGATGAATGCCCAATGGCTTGAAACAGATCTAGTTCAGTCAACCTTATCTTCTTCAGCAGAAGATATTACGAAATATATTTGTTATAAAGTCAGCATTGCAAGGTCAAAAGCATGTACTGTCATGTTCTGTATGCAATATTTTCAAACAGAATAAACAGAAGCAAATAAGGTAGCATGTCACCAGCTGAACAGCTGGGGAAAGTTTAAGCGCTGGCTCAGAACAAGCTGATAGGAGGTAAATGAAAAATCAAGCTTTTTTTAATAATTGAAAATAAAATTAACAGACTACACCTCATCCAAACATGTTGTCACTGCAAGAAAACCCATGATTTCAGCCCCAGAAACTATGTTTCAAGCTATCCTTCCTCCCTAGAGGCCCTGCAGATAGCAGAAGCAATATCAAAACGCTTTAGGCATTTCATGTAGACGACTCACCCATACTATTTCAATTCCTGTTGTACAATCAGCTGGATTGTAATTCCATAAATCGCACACAGATGGATTAACTGGTGACTAATGGACCAGTGTCTGAGGAAGGGCTGATTCTTGTAGAATAAAGGTTGGAAGAGGGAGTCACACTGTTATTTTCTCAGGTAGAATCTGGCTGAAAATAGTGTGAAAACCAATCTAAATGTAGGCCTTCTACTTTCACTGTGAGATGGTAGGCACCCTGCCCTTAGGCTTACTGCACTTTTCAGGTTATTATCTAGTGCTCTGAGCAACAGAATGAGGGAAGAAAAAAAGAGAGCATGATATTCTCACTGCTTCAGAAAAGAGCTAAAAACACAGAACTCTGACAATCTAGAAGAGGGAAGGAAAAAAGGATAGTTAGGAAACAGTCTTCAATTCACATTACACATTCAGGGCAGAGGAGATTACAAATCTAAATGGAAACCTCAACATAGGGTCTTGAGAGTCACGGATCAAGGCAGAGAGACTGTAGATCCCTTCTTGAAGCTTTCCCTAAAACATACAAATAAGAGACTGGTGAAAATAGGGGATGGGAGAAAAATACTGTTCTTTGCCACAAAAGTTCCATGACAGTTTCCAGAAGACCTAAGAGAAAAATTACAAAGGTTTAATAAAGAGGACAGACCATCCTATTGTGTGACAATGTCAAATGTACTTGCGGCTTTCAAAATATATCTTTGCTATAGTCTTTTTGACAGAAATCTGCCACTACTTCAACATAATAGAAGTCTCTTAGGCAGATATTTACTACTGTATATATTATGTTGTAGCCATGGAATCAGAGAGACTATAAAAATGTTTATCCTCCGGTGTGGCAAAAGTATCTATATATCATTCAGCGTTTTCATTAATGAGCTGCTGGTGTTATTGACTTATATTTTATTGGTTTTCAGATAAGAGGAAACAAAGATAAAAGCAAAGGTAATGAAACTGAATGCAGGATTTTTTGTTTTGTTAAGAACCATGTCATATTCAATTTTTAGAAAGGCTTGTCTTTTCTGGTATCTACAGAATATGAGCCCCCAAAACGAATTTCAGGTGTGCATCCAAATTACTGGTATCCTGAGACTCAATTCAGCAAGTCACTTAAGCATATGCCTAAACTTCACAATGCAAATACTCTCAATGATTTCAAGTGAGATTATTCATGTGCTTAAAATTGGCACATACTTAAGCAGCTTGCTGAACAGCAACCTTCATATGTTCTGGCAATCAGCTAATGTGAAACCCAAGTATTCAGTTTTGTGCCCACAGCTGAAATGCTGGCAGAATCATGGAGATTTACTTTTCACAGGCATATCTTACAACTGCAAAAGGAGGGTTGCCCCTTTTCAGAAGCTAACCTATAGTCTCAATATTCAACAACACTTTCAAAATATCAAACATATTGGGGATGAATAACAATATAGAAATATAATCGTGTATACTAAAGTTTCATACAAAGGTTGAGAAAATTTTTCCATTGAATTTTCTTTTTAAACAGAAATTTGGGCTTTTGATTGAACAAAGAATTTTTGCAGAAAGTATCTAATGAGTCTGACGTAGAGATCGTGTGAAAATAGGAGTATCCCCCTATGGAAAAAGCATTGATTTTTCATCACAACAACAAAAATTTAAGTTTTGACAAGAAGTCAAAATTTTCCATTGGGGACACATTTTCCAACCAACTCTTCTTTATATTCATAAGCTCATTTGGAGCCTGATTCAAAGCCCACTGAAGTCAATAAAAAGACGTCCATCAATTTCAATGGGCTTTGGGTCAGGCCCGTGGAAAGCTAAGAGCAGAGTAAAAACTGGTGAGTTAGTAAGGAAGCCCACAAAATGAAAAACAGAAAGAATACAGAAGCTGAAGTAGCCAAACTTTCCATGCCTTTTCTTCATTAAATATAATTTACATAAATAAAAACAACACTAATTGTATAATTATAATATGTGATACAAGAGACCAAAAGGAAGAGTAGCATTTGAGGGTCATTAGGTAATTTCCTCTCCTCCTCCAACTGTAAAGCTGTCATCAAGATATTTGAGGAATCACTTTGCTGTTAACACTGAATTTCAACTAAGTCATCAGGCAGTATTTTATTCATTATGCTCCACTATGGAACATCTGCTGAAGTTATGCTCTTGCATTCTTACAAGGAAGCAAGAAGCCCCAGGGCTTTGGTCTCATTCTGATTTCTGGATCATACCAATCATACTCTCCCTTTATCCAGAAGGCTAGTGGAATCTAAAAGTGAGGAAGCAAATAAGTAGCAAGATCTGCTGACAGCACTGATGAGTAATCATAAATTAAAGGAGTGTCACCTGACAAAGTGTGGCTTTTGTAATGTTAGCTAAGACACAGTTGGAACAAGGCAGACCCCCTTTCCATCCTACATTCACAAGAAGCTTTTTGCAAGGATTCTTCCTTTGGGGCAAGTATTCCCAAATGAGTGCAGAAAACATCTACCTTCCCAAGAATTCCATTGAATGAAGATTGTGCATTCAACTCAATTAGAGCAGATTAGCTTACACCACTTTTGTAATGCTGAGAAGTTTACAAGGGGAAATTGGTATCCTAAATTTAAGGGGCTATACTCATGATACCATGAGCGGTAGAACAAAGCTAAACATACTTGAACGTCCTTAGATGTGTCTGCATAAACTATGGGACTCTCCTGAAGTTCTAATCTAACGCTATCCCCAAGGAATTGTCACTGCCTATTAGGAAGCAAAACACGGACTGAATCACAACATATGAAAAGAGAAAAATACCAAAAAGACACCAATCTACAGGCATTCAGCCATTCCTTCCACTAAAATGTACAACAGCTTGAATTCAGTGAGCCCAGGCATATATGTTAGCCTCATCTTGATAATCTGTCCGAAAACAATAGAAGTCTCCCGTGCTATTTTGCATTCTTATATAAAATAAATCATGTGATACGCCTGGAAAAGCTATTCATGCTTAAAAGGGTCTAAAAAGAAAGCAGAGTCCATTAATTATAACATTTGTCTGGGAAGAAGAAAATCGATATTTATTGGACTACAATTTGATAGCACTTAAGTATATATTTAAATCTCATTGGATACTCTCCTGAACAGAGATGGATTTATAAGCATGTGCTTGCTTGAATTGGGGCCTCTCTGCTGATTGTCAAACCTACAGTTTGACTTTTCAGGCACTAAGACTTCTACAGCACTTTTCATCTTCCATACAATTTATGAACAGTAACTAATCCTCATAGCAGCGCAGTGAGGAAAGTACAGGTTATCTCCATTTTTCTAAAAATCAGAAGTTAAGTGACTTGCCTAGCCACAAAGGAGGTCTGTGTCAGCCAATTAGAACTGTGAAATCACTTGCTATCAGTACTTTGTTCACACTTCTAGACCATGATTCTATCATGTCTATACTGGACTATTTTATAGGACTTAAATACTTCTGAAAATTTTACCCTGTGCCACTATGAATAGTAGAGTTATCCTACGTTTTCAGAAAGCAAAATTTACAATAAAAGGAAGTGAAAAAGAATTGTGTATGAATAATATATGAATATTAGCTATGTATGCACATCTTTAATGTCTAATCCAGTGTCTAAAAATATCTTTAAAAATCCTTTTGAGTGGCTGAAATTTCCCCCCAAACAACATTTTCATGTTATGATTTTACTTTCTCAGTTGCAAGCTTGTTTTCCTTAGACCATTTCCAGAGGCATGAGTCAGCAGGCTGAATATCAATTGAGTATAGGAATGGGGATAACTAAGAATTGCAAATTACAATGGGGTATTACTTGGTATTTACACTGGGTCTCCTCCTTTACAGTCTAATGGTTCTTTATTTTCTAGAAGGCCAACATAATTGTCAGAAGCGTGTATTATCTACTATTATCTCCATGTGCAAAGGAAACACATTCACAATAGCACAGCTGCATTTCTGAGCATAACATTGCTATTAAGAGCAGGGTTGTGAAAATAATATTACATTCATAGCACCCAACATCCTGAAGGATCCAAATTCTTCATAAATTGTATACCTAGAGCACAACACAGCACCAGTGAAATGCAGTCGCTCCTAAGGTGGAGGACAGCAGCCTGATTGTGTACAAAACAACAGTGGCAGGAGAGGAGTGGAAGTTTTGAGACATTAGAATAGCACCCTTTTCTTACAGAAACAGCTGTAGGATCTTTAAAATGTCTCTGTTTTTGAGACAACCTCCTCCGAGACACCACATCCAGAGTGTGTGTCATGGAATTCAACTTATTTAAGTCAGAAGGGGCCAACATGCCCACCTAAACAAAATTCTCACCTTATAGGAACATATAAATTGTCATACTGGACAGACCAATGGTCCATCTAGCCCAGTATCCTGCTTCTGACAGTGGCCAGCACCACAGCTTCAGGGTGATTGAATAGACAGGACAATTTTGGGTGGATCTCTCCATCTTTCTCTTCCAGCTTCTAACAGTCAGAGATTTAGTGTCACTCCAAGGTTATATCCCAGACTATCTGGGCTAATAGCCATTAATGGATCTGTACTCCATGAATTTATATAGCTCCTTTTTTAACCCACTTATACTTCTGACCATCACAATATCCCATGACAATGAGTTTCACAGGTTAATTGTGCGAAAAAGTATTTCCTCTTGCTTGTATTAGGCTTGCTGCCTATTAATTTCATCAGGTGATCCTTGGTTTTTGTATTGTGGGAGAGGGTAAAGAACACTTCTCTGTTCACTTTTTCCACACCATTCATGATTTTATAGACCTCTGTCATATCCCTCCCTTAATCATCTCTTTTCTAAACTCAGCAGCTCTAATCTTTTTAATCTCTCCTTGTACGGAAGCCATTGATCTTTGTTATACTGGAACTGGAAAAGATTCAGAAAAGGACATTATTTTTGAGATGGGGCAACCAGAACTGGATACCTTGGATTCATATACTGGCATTATGATATTTTCTCTCATATTTCCCCTCCCTTTTCTGATAGGCTTTTTGACTGCTGCTGCACATTGAACTAAAGTTTTCAGAGAACTATTCATGATGACTCCAAGACCTTTCTTGAATGATGATAACTAATTTAGAATCCATTATTATACACGTGTAGTTGGGATTGTTTTTTCCAAAGTGCATTACTTTGCACTTAAACATTTTATTTCATCTGCCATTTTGTTGCCCAGTCATCTATCCAGCTTTGTGAGAGCCCCTGTAATTCTTCAGTCTACTTTGGACTTAACTATCTTGAGTAAATTGTATCATCTGCAAATTTTGCCGCTTCACTCCTTTTTCCAGATTAATGAATATGTTGAACAGCACAGGTTCCACTGCAGATCCTTGGGGGACCCTGCTGTTCCTCTCTCTCCCCCATTGTGAAAAATTACTATTTATTACTAACCTTTGTTTCCTATCTTTTAACCAGTTTCTGATCCATGAGAGAATCTTCCTTCATATCCCATAACAAATTACCCATAAGAGCGATTGGTGAGGGCCCTTTCTGAAAATCCAAGTACACGCTATCCACTGGATCACTCTTATCCATATGCTTGTTGACATCCCCAGAGAAATCTGATTGATGAGACAAGAGGTCCCTTTACAAATCTGTGTTGACTGTTCCCCAACATATGTTCATCTGATCATTCTGTTCTTTACATTAATTTCTACCAATTTGCCCTGAAGTTAGACTCACCAGCCTGCAAGTGCAAGGATCACCTCTGGTGCCCGCGTTTAGAATTGGTGTTACATTATGTACCTTCCAGCCATCTGGTACAGTGATAGGTTGTATACCACAGTTAGTTGTTCTCCAGTTTCATATTTGAGTTCATTCAAAACTCTTGTGTGAATCCCATCTTGTCCTGGTGACTAATTACAGTTTAGTTTATCAGTTTGTTCTAAAAATCTCTTCTATTGATACATCCGTGTGGGACAGTACTTCAGATTTGTCACCCCCAAAAGAACAGCTTTGATGTAGGTCTCTCCCCCACATCCTCTGCAGTGAAGACTTATGCAAAAAAATCATTTATCTTCTTTGCAATGGCCTTGTCTTCCATGAGTGCTGTTTTAGCACCCTTGTCATCTAGTAGCTTCACTGTCTGTTTGGCAGGCTTCCTGCTTCTGGTATATTTTAAAAAATTACTGTTAGTTTTTGTATTTTTTCCTGCCCTGCTTTATTATACTTTTACACACAACCTGCCAGAGTTTGTGTTCCTTCTCATTACCCTCACTAGGTTTTGACTTCCAAATTTTGAAGAATGCCTTGTCACATATAACAGCCTCCATTACAGTTCTGTTTAGCCACTGTGGCATTCTTTTGGTCCTCTTTTTGTATCTTCTGATTTGCGGTATACATTTAGTTTGAGCCTTATTGTGTTTTTAAGTAGTCTGTATACTGTTGGCAAGTATTTAACCCTTGTGACAGCTTTTTCATTTCCATCTAATAAGCATCTTCATTTTTGTGCTGTTTCCCTTTTTAAAGTTAAATCTAACTGTGGTGGGGTCTTTGGTTTTATCATTTTACAGTGATGTTAAATGTAATTACATTATGGGACTCCATTGTGTTTCACTGTTCCTCTCTAGCTTCTACATGTATTTTACCAAGGATATAGTGTTCCCTCTTTAATAAATTCATCCCTATCAGATGCCTCAGCGCAAACCATGTGCTCTTCGACACCTGTCAGTTTTCCCCCAACCCTTAGCTTAAGAAGTCCTCTACAACCTTTTTAATTGTGTGTGCCAGCAGTCTGGTTCTATTTTGGTCTACATGGGGCCCATCCTTTCTGTATAGTCCAACCTTTCACCAAAAAGGTTCCCCAGTTCCTAATAAATCCTTCTTCCCTGTGTCTCATCCACACATTAAGACCTTGCAGTTGCACTTGTTTTAATGGCCCTGCACATGGAACTGGAAGTATTTCAAATAATGTTATCATGGAAGTCCTGGACTTTAATTGCTTACATAGCAGTTTAAATTTGGCTTCCAGGACCTTTCTTATATTTTTCCCTATGCCATTAGTACCGCAGTAACCAGCTCCTCCGATAAGGCTATTTAAATGTCTTGTGAAATCTGCTACCTTTGCCCTAATAGGCAATTTACCCTGTAGTTCGCCTGGTCAACACAAACCCAATTATCCATATTTTTAGTAATTTAATCCCCCCACTAATAACCGGAGTCTCTTGCCCCAGAGAGGTATTCTTAGTGAGAGCAGATACCATGTGATCATCTGGAAAGTCAGTCCCATTTATGGTAGTTTCCCTCTGCTCCAACTTGATGCTCTCTTGTCCCAAGACTTTTATCCTCCTTAACAGCATAGGGGCCTCTCACCATGGTATCCAGACTCCTAAAAGGAAGGGAAGATCTGTAGGATATAGCATCTTGTAGAGAATAACTTTTAAACCACTGATCCCTGTTTAGATGCCTGAAATGCTTTCACTCTGCAACTTCCTTGCCAGCAGCCCCATGTGTAATGGTGTCCCTTTTTCTCCTGTTCAGCTATCCTGATAATCATTGCTGTGTTGGTGGTTTTCACTATGAAGACCAAGAATAAAATCTCCTAGTTTTTCTGGGGGATTGTTATACTCTCCTATATCAATTTAAACTTTTTCCATATGTTTAGCATATGATATTTAAACTTCCTTTATTTTGGACAGTATTCTTTGTTGATTTCAGTCAGTTCATTAGTGCTTTTGCAACACCATGAACATTTACGGCATTCACAATACAAATAGATTTCCCTGCTGTCAAGAGTTTACAGTCTAAAGCCTGATGCTGCAATTAAATCCAAGTGGGTTAGATCTCTATGCCTGTACTAGTGTCAGATTGTCTGGTCAGATCCTGTTTCAGGATCAGAGAATTAAGACAACAAAAAAACAAGAAATGATGACATCGGCAGCAGGGTACGGGGGCGGAGAGAGGTGGGAATAGGTGGAGACTGGAGAGTAGAGTAAAGATTAGGGACAGGAATTTGCCTAATTATAGGCAGCAGAGATAGTGCCACTTACAGTTAAGCTTGCTTAACATTTTCCAGTATAAGACCTTGTTTTAAATAGTATTTTATAACTTTCCCAAATTTTAACCATTAAGGCTGGAATATTTCATCTGTATGTCTGCTTCAGGTGGAATTTTTTGGGGGAAGTTTCAGCTAAAACCCATTTCTGGGAATAGGATTAAAGGAAAATGTTTTCCCCCTTTAAAAAAAAAAAATCATACTATTGTTTCATTAAGAAGCTGTAGTGCCTCTAAAAACAAGGATAGAAGGGACTGTTCTTATTACAGTGCCCATAGCCATGGTATCCAGACTCCTAAAAGAAAGGAAGCTCTGTAAAGTTGTTTGTTTAATTTAAACAGGTCTAGTCATGGCTCAGTAATAGCCAGAGAGGGGTGAGATTTTGTTAAAAATGAAAATTAAAAGTTATCTTTTGCCGTTTTAATCAAATATACTATTGTGAAGTGCTAATGGGAAAAAATAAAATTTATTCTGAAAATCACAGAAACTACATAATATATTGTAATGAGAGCCCTCCTGCTTTAGAATAGTGACTTGAACCTAGCTCTCCCACAACCCAGCACAGTGCCCAAACCACTAGGCTGTATAGTCTCCCCTCCCCCCCCCTTGCTTTTCCCACTCCCCCTTTCATGCAAACTTCTGAACAGTCTTGTTTTTTTCCTGTATTGGAATGAAAACAAGCTCTGAAACCTCAATGTTATCCATAACTGGATCTGTTGTTTTACAGCCAGCCCTAACTGTCAGTATCAATGAAATTCGATATCTTACATTGCTGAATGCAGCCATGTCAGTCCCAGGATATTAGAGAGACACAATAGGTGATGTCATATCTTCTATTGGACCAACTTCTATTGGTGAGAGAGAAGCCTTTGAGCTTATACAGAGCTCTCTCTCATATCAATTAAAGGCACATGTTACCAGGTGAGATGATTGCGCTCCTAACTCTTTTTAATAAAAGAAATATGGCCTTTCTGTGGCTTCTTATTTTCCTTTCAAACTAAACAAAGAAAATATTAAGCATCATTTATCGCATAAAGCCACACATTATTCCTTTTAGTTCAAGTGCAAGCTACAAAACGTTGCATTAGAAGTCTGAATAATATCAACATTCCCTACTGTATGTCTGACTCCATGCCAACACACAGACAATGCAGACATGGCTATCATTTGTGTATAATCTCTAGAGATTCCCATAGTCTCAATCTGCACATGAGAAACAGATTTATTAGACTGTGACTATGTGCTCTGCCCAGCAAGATCCAATGAATCTTGTGTTGGATTGATTAAAATTGTAATTGTACAGTTTCTGTGATCCAAAGAACAAGGAGTCATTTTTAGAGAGAAATACTTAACAATTGGACAGACTCGAACTGTCTGTCTCACAGCATTTGTAGCTATATTTAACATCAACACAAAAATCAAAGGTATGCATTTTGATTCTCCTACACATAATACACCCTAATGAAAAGGGCTACAGGAAAATAATACTATTGATGGAATTAAGAACAGGTTTTCAGAAAGAAAAAAATAATATTCAAACACAAACGTCATTTTGTGTCCATAAAGTACTAAACTAGAAATGCCTGAAAATAGATAATCAACAATTCTGTTGTGAAAACTGTCTATTTGCTATAATTTATGGTGCATCAATATTCTATTTCTGTTAGCAATGCAGAGATTTCTAGGGTGGGGTAGTGACAAGTGTGAGTACCAGGGAACAAGCCACACATTGGTTGTGAATTCTAAAATTAGATTTGACCAACTAACTGCACCAAGTTCAAACTTCTCAGGCACTTTAACAGCCTTAACATGAAATCACCGGCAGTCTCTGGGTATTTCTATTTGTCTTCCCACCCAGGTGAGAATATCTCCGAGATAAATGGCCCCTTACACCACTGATCACAGCAATATTCAAATTACTTCTAATCCCAAAGGACCAGTCATTTACCCCAAATCAATTGTGCTTTAGGTCTCAAACCAAAGACAATGTTTGTAGCCAGTGCTTAATTTGTAATGAAAGAGGTGCCAGGGCTCAAGCAATTTTTTGACATTCATAACTGATGCAGCAGAGGGGCCAGGGCTACAATCTGCCAAGCCTAGAGGTGCTGGGGCTCAGCCCTGGCAAGGCCTGGCACAAATTAAGCACAGTTTGTAGCCAAATCCTATAATAAACGATATAAAGATTTAACAAATAGAAAAGGAAATTAGAGTTTATTTTCAAGATTAAAGCAAGCAAACAGACAAATGAGTTACAGTCTTCACTTTCAAAAGGTAATAAACGCTTCTATAATCAGCAAGCTCCCTGTGTCCTTTAGGGCTAATCTAGGCTAAGCACCTGGAGATCTCCTGCTTAGGCCTGGAAACACCTTGCCCCACCCAGAGTCCAAGCAGCAACGAGATCCTTATTTCCTTTTATTTGAGTATTTTTCCCCACTCCTGCCATGTGCTTTGAGCTGCAAACTCAGCTGATGAGTCATGCAAGTGAACTCCTCCCATCTTCACGGGGAGGAGAACAAAACAAAAATGAGAATTTAGTCCTTCAATTGATGGCTTCTCAATCCAGATGTAGGGAGTGGTAAGATCCAACCTTGGACCATCTGGTATCAATGGGTCTTCTCTTTTGAAGGGGTGTAACAATTTCTGTGAAAGATCAGCTCTTCACACTAAGGAAGTGTCTACAGTCATGGTTATGCCGGCAAAACTTTGTTGTAGCTTCTGGGGTATGAAATAAAAACAAACCCCTGAGCGATAGAAGTTTTTCCGGCATAAGTAGGAGTGCGGACAGCGCTATGTCGGCAGGAGATGCTCTCCACTCGTCTAGGTGGTTTTATGTCGGCGGGAGAGTTCTCTCCTTTCGACATAATGCGGCTACACTCGCATTTATGCTGGGAAAGCTTATGCTGCTCAGGAGTGTGGTTTTTTTCCTACCCCCCCGAACGAGAAAGTTTTGCCAGCATAACCACGAGTGCAGACAAGCCCTTTTAATTAATGTCCCTCTCCTGTATGGAAATTCATACAGTCACAGAGGCTCACAATACAACCTCTCCAATATAACCTGACGCTATGGAACATGGATATTACAAGGAAGATTAATGCATGCAGCAACTCACAAGCATTCCACAGAGTCTAAACACTTGTCTTGCTTATAATTCTAATATCTATTTTATCAATATTAACCCACAAGTGAGCCAGTTATTTACTCCAGCTCTTTATGTGTCAGTGTCCAGTTGAGACATATGGACCTTGCAGGAGCTGGCATCTGATCTGTGAGCATTGCAGGGGGTGTAAGAACACATCCATACAAATACATGGAGGGAAATCAGCAGGGATCACTTGCAAATTACAACAGTGGGGAAAGAAATACAAAACTTAATTGTTTCCACTTAATTTTTTATGGCAGCTAAAACTGTTCAAGGAGGCTTGAAAATCCACTTTCCCATGGTTAATTAGAATCTTTCTCAAGCAAAGGCATCAATCTCCACAGAATCTGAACTTAAATTTAACAAGCTTTCTAGCCCTTTTAGTTCAGAAGACAACTTAAATGTGAACCAAGTCTAAATCAATACAGTGCTGAATTACTAAGTGCGCCAACAGACAACTCCAGTGCCTCTGTCGCTGCCCATAGCTTTGCCAAGCTGAAAAGCCTTTCAAGTCCTGACCATTTTAATGCTGCTGTTGAGAACCCAGACAGGGAACTGACAAGTTTCAGCAGGTCAATTTCACTCCGCTGCTGCTCAGGAAAGTTCTTTAATACACCAGAGGAAGGAACTGGACTTATTTACTGGGCAGGACACCATCCTCCCCAAGAGAGGCAAGAGGATAGAAAAGCAGAGACCACACACATATATAGCCATCCTAGCAGCCAAAGCTCTTAGGAGGCTGATTAAATTGACACTTGTGATCCCTTACTCTAAATCAGTGTGGCACACTGAGAGAATGTTCTTTTTTTTTTCTCTTCCAGCAGCCAGAGGGGATTTTCTGGGGTAGCTTCAAGTTTATCAGACACCTACTAACTGGAGGTTGAGAAGAGACTGACACCTGAGCAGGGTTCAGAGCCAGAGCCGGAGCCAGGAAGGAATGCCAGAAGGTGAGAGTGGGAAGAGAGGCTGGTTCATCTCCTGGCTATCGCTCCTGGAGAGCAGGGCTCCCCCTCTTCCGCCATATCTTTCACATGAGGCTGTTCATATCAGTTTTATTTTGCAGTCACTGAGTAATTAACGTGATGCCATATTATTGGCCCTTCTTCACTTCGGATTGCAGCGGGCAGTTTGTAACTCTGGCCACAAGCATTCCCATTAATTGAATTTAAAATTTGCTCCATTCCCCTGAATTACAAAAGGGATCGTTTCATCGGAAATATGAAGAGGAGATTTACTTAAGTATATTTGTGATATTTTCCAAAGAGAGTTTGAAATCTTTCACAGGGTTTTCTACTTCTGCTAGTGAAGTTAGTGAAAGAAAGTTTTTCACTTTGGCCCCGATCCAGCAAAGCACTTAAGTAAATGTGTCACTTTAAGTATGTGACTAGTTATTTGGAAGCTTAAAGTTATGCACATGCTTAAGTGCTTTGCTGGACAAGGGCCTTTAACAGCATTATACACAATTACTCTAAAATGGGATTGAATTTTTTTTCAAAGAGAAAACAAGAGAAAATAGCAGGTCTAGGGGTAATATACTTGAAATCAAGATGGGCCTGTTGATTTCCCCTCTCCCCTTTCCCCCAAAGGCCTCTTTCCCATAACACCCACCCAACTTTTTTGAGGTGGTGACTATGCGGGGGGTACAAAGTATAACAAAGCCGCATTAAAAATCTCCCCTCACCCCTCTTCCCCCACAAAAAAAAAAATATGACCACACCTAAATCAATCTTTTTGTGAAGTTGGAAAATGTTCACTAATTTTCCATAATCATATACCTAGACATTTCCTATTTTTGGAAAGTGGAAGAACCATAATGATAAAACATGAACACAGCTGTTCTTATGGCATTTCCCATCTGGTTAGAACCTTGAAGTACCAGGAATTGTAATATAGTGTTTATACTTACACAACGTTTTGCTACATTTCCAGACCAAAGATGATGAGAGAAATTCAAATATGCATCTGAACTGCTGGATGCTTATCCAAACTAAACATTTTGTATTTTGTATGTGGAAGCTGTACATTATTTACTTATACAATCTCAAATCTTTGTGTACAATAAGCATCAAAATCTCTTCTTCAGTAGACACCAAGCAATATTAGTATGTATAGTGTGACAGGGCCAGACCTGACGGCTACAGAAGGGTGCTGGAAGGCATATATATTAGCCCAGGCTCAATAAATCCTTATTCCCTGGGTGATTCAGCTGGGGTTACTCCAGGGCAATTAGGCCAGCTTGGACCGATTAAGGAGCTTGCCCCAGCAGTTAAAAGCCTCCATTTCAGGCAGACAGGGGCAGCTGAGAGGGAGTTGGGTGAAGGAGTGGAGCTGCTACAAGACTTGGAGCTAGTGTTGATGTTGCCACAGCACCAAGCCATGGGAGTTAGGGAGAAGCCCGTCCAGGCAGGGCCGGGGGACGCAGGCCTCAAAAGCCTGAAGGAGGACCAGCGCTGCTCAAGCAACTAGACAGAGAGACTCAAGCAGGGAAGGGGGAAACCCGCGTACCCGATTCCAGGAAGTGGACCGCAAGCAGGGGGGCCATGGACAAGCGACCCAGGGAAGGTAGTAGCTCATGAACTAAGCCGTCTGAGGCTACACCTTGCAGGGTTCCTGGTCAAACAGTTTAGTTCATGAGCTACTACCTTCCCTGGGTTGCTTGGCCGTGAGTCAGAGCCTGGGCTTAGTGCACAGTGTAGACATACTCTAGGTGTCCTAGAGCTGACACTTCATATACTAGTGATATTATATGGCAGGCCCTGGGTCTGGCTGAAGAAGAGGTATGAAGTCAGAGTGCCTCATATCTCCAAAATGGCCTCCTTTCAGCCCCAGATTCAAAGAGCTACACCGGTGGAATAGACCAACCTCTTCTGATGCTATACAGAGTGGAGCTCAGCTGCACCACAGGACCCAGCTCACTATCTATAATACATACAACACTCAGGCAGTTACCAGGCTACAAAAATTTGCCCAATATTAAACACAAACTACATTCAAAATGTTAAAGCTGGGATACAACAAAACGGAAGCAAGGAGATTGAAGAGAAGGGTGCCAACTTCAGCTCAGGTACATTGAGCCACATGTTCTAATTATAAACCAATTTTCAGATGCTACACCTATTGCTCAAGTGCCATCAACAAGCCAAGCCATTGCCATCTGTGACTCAATTTATTTCATTGGCTTTTGAGGGGAAACAGTCACAGTGAGCATCAAAGACCTCGTTTTCTTTTTTCATCCTCCACTTGCTCATCTGTGCATTCTCCATTCCTTCCACAGGGATAAAAGAACAAAGCAAGAGCTGTTTCAAGCTAACAAGAACTAATAAATATACAGCAGGTGGTGCCATTCTGTTCCCAATTATGCCAGCACACACATCTACTTCCCAACACAGAAGAGAGTGGTTGTGTTTTAATCACTGGCTCTGTTAATTATATCTATATACTAGTTTGTTTAAATCTAAAACACAGAGATGCCATCCCATTCTATTCCATGTGCCCTGATAAATTAGAATCACAACGTACATAGAAATAACCACCCAGAAGCACAATGACATTCAGATCTTCAAGTTAATTACGCTAGCCAGTAATGTAAAAGAGCAAAATACTTCCCTTGTCCCACCCACATGCCATATCCTCAGCCCTCTTCTAAAGACCTAGCTCTAAATGTCAACAGATTCAGGCCCTTTTGGACAATGATAAGGAGCAAGTTAAGACTAAAGATCTATCATGGAGGACACATCAATAGCAAATGCCAGTTCCTTAAGGAGAAAGGTCCAGCTCAAGTCCCTCCACATACCACAGCTGCAGCAGTCTGGTACAGGGAGAGAGGAGGTCTTTCAGATAGGCAGGGCCCAAGACCTTGAAGTCACAACCGAGACTTTAAATTCAACCTGGAAACCAACAGGTCCTGGGCATGAGTTGCGAGTTCTCACAAGTACCTAGTACGTGGCACACTGCGTTCTGCACCAGATTCAAGATGGAATTCAATTCTCATGGTTTCCTTCCCTTTCTCTCTCTCCTCTAGGCACACTAAGTACAGAATTAGAGCTGCATGGACCACATCTTCATATGCCCCTGCCATCATGGAATTGTTGGTAATGAATGTCACATGACCTTCTAGTACTCCATGAGGGGCTGGGGAAGGGAACTCAAGGGAAATTTCGCGCCACAGTTGGGAGATTAGCTTTAGACTACTTTCATTTCTACTCATTTACACAGCAACTAATATGTCTCCTGTACAAATGGAGTTAAGTCTCACTTTCTAATGGTAGTAAAATATCAAAAGATGCCAAGAGAAATTGATAGTCTGACCACTCCAAGCCAACAAGACATACATAGAGGGCAGCTCTCTCAACTGTCTCTCTTGCTGTTCCAAATACACTCTGGAAAAATACATGATAAAAAAAGTTGACACTCACATGCAGCATCATGATTTCTCAGCCCAGTTGTGGGTAATCTTACCACTTTTTTATTGCAGCAAGTATCACTCGTCTCCCAACCCCTTTTCCTTTATTACAGAGGATAGCAAGTGACGTTTCAGGAGGAAGGGGGAACACTAAGAAGTAACTTCACATTTATATTCGAGGTCTGTTCCCTTTGAAATTTCCTCCTATTAACTTGCAGGGCTATCACTTCCGTAGCTTTCCTCTGCCTGTGAGCATGGACAAAGCTCCCTTTGGAGCTTGTCACTGAGGCTCAAAGATCATTTGGCACATTTCTCTATTGGAGTCACCCAAAGCTCACCCTTGTCCCAGGAGCTTTCTTAGTGGTCTTAGAATTCAAATTGGCTGTTCCTAGGGATACCAGTAAAATAAGAATGTCCCACAACATGGTATTTGGATGTAAAAGACACTTTCCAACAGCCTAACAGGTTTTTGTTTTCCTGATAGGTAGGTAGTAAATGTTCTGGATTCAACAGTTTTATTCACTTATCTAGCAATGAATACATATGGGATACTTGCCAGCCTGTTGCTTCAGGTAGTTCAGAAGCAGTTTCACTTTACTCATCCGAATTCCTTCATGGAAAGTCTCTCCAGTGATTCCCATATTTCTAGAAGTTTTTTGGGTGCCTTCACCTCCTGTAGAAATTAAAAGAATCTCCTGAGAACAGCCTCTTATAATAAAACATGTTTATTAACATATCAATTGCTGTTATTTCTAAGGAATCTTCTATTGAGCATATCCAAATAGACACCTAGAAAGAGATGCTGAGAAAGAGCTTGCTGTAATTTTCAGCTCTGCCTTTATTTACAGTTCGTTCTAATGCTCTCTAGGGGTAACTGCTGCCTAGTCTTTTGCTGTTCCTTTCTCTGGGTCTGAGAGCAAGCTGACAGCTAAAGGATCAGTCTACTTTTTCTCACATCAAGAAAAAAGAAGCTTATTTTCATGGCACAGGAGAATGAAATGCTTTATGAAAGGTCATCTAACACTTTCCTCTTACATGGCCCTGGTGATTTCGAAGGAAACACAAACACTACAAGAAAGGTGAACTGTGGGAAAGGCTTTTTTCAGTCTTGCAGGGTACTGGGAGTTCTGCCAATGGGTCAGCACTAAAGTCCATCTCAAGTGAGAAAGGTTTCCATGTGACAGTAAAGAAGAGAATTCTCAGAGACTGAACATCTCCAAAAACACAGCCATTACCCACCGAAGCCCACTCTAAGAATCTTCACTCACATGAATTTATATGCATATGCATATGCATAGTCAGACTGCAGGGGGACTACTCATGCAAGTAATTCTCCTCACACAGGAGTAAGGCAGAACTGGGCACTCAATTACTGAAGGAAAGCTGCAAAGGGCAAACAAGCCAAAAAGCAATTTATACTTAATGCCAATTACTTGGTTAGATGGCAGTGCACTCCAACTGTGTTCCATCATCTACCATGCTATGAGCTTACACTCGATACACTAACTATGAGGGACAGAAGAGCTGTGAGGGCCAAAGCGAGTTTATCTAACATCCTTCATACATCAGGTACAGCCATGACAATGGCAAGATGGAGAAGACAATATCTATCTCAGGTATTTATATCGACCCCAATTACTGAGCACCACACCATCTTTCATGTGTTTATCCTCAACATCCTTTGAGATAGAAAAGCGCTCTTTCCCATTGTGCCTCAGCTCTCCATCTGTACAGAGAAACTTAAATGACTTGCCAAAAGACACATAAGAAGTCTGAGGTGAAGCAGCCCTAACTAGAAGACCAGCATGAACAGGGTAGGTCAGTGTTCTATGAGAAAGATATTCTTGAAAAAGAGATAGCGTGTTATAGGAAAAAGACAGAAGTGATCGTTCTGACATACTTAAAAGGCCTGACTATTCTCACTTTGAATCTTGTATCGATTTACACCAAGCATAAACAGTAAAAATGGGATAAAAATTACTGCTACCTAAAGAAATATTTTCAGGATTCATCTTTTTAAAAAAAAAAAAATCATTCTGTAATGCATATCACCCACTTGTACTTTAAGTATTTCTTTCAGAGATAATGAATTTCAAGGATTCAAGAAAAGAAAAGAAAAAGAAAAGAAAAGAAAACCTGTCCATTTGAGAGAGGATGTTTCTTTTTGCAAAACAACAGAGTATGAATTATCTTGATCTGAAAAAATAGCCAGCATGATGGCTTTCCTCGCACATGCTACTTCTCTAAAAATCTGATTAAATTATTGATTTTTTTTATGACTATTGTAAGGGTGTATGGGTTTGTCAGAAATGACTATATGCTGAAGGAAATCCGGTCTTTATCTTCAGCCCTAGTGTCTTTTAGTTCTTCTCTGAATTAACTATGAACTTTTACATGCTTTCAATTTCTTCATATTGTACAGTGATTAACAGGTCATTTGCCGTATATTTGGTGCGCCTTAAGCAATTTCTGAGGCTTGCAATTTTCCTAGTAGACAAGTCAATTTAGGACAAAATTATCTTATTTATCCATAAAAGTTTTTCAATTTTCAGGAACAGAGCCCAGAAGGTTCCCTGAAAGCAAGATTTAGCCATTAGGAAGTTATACTCAGCTTTCATTTAAAAAAAAAAAATCTATTTTTTAAAGCTATAATCTATCAGCATTTTGAGTTTTCTATTAAATACAGCTGAGTTGACTATGGTAAGCATGGTGCCCCTTAAACTTGGATGTGAATAAAGATATTCACAGACATTTCATTTTTGTTTGAGAATTCAATGAGGAATATTTGTGGTGCTGGGGATGGGGCGGAAGGGAAACCAGCAAACCACACCAAACCTCAGTGCAGAAGTGAAGGATCTTTAAAGAAAGCAATGGCTCTTCATTTTGTTGTGACTGCCACTAGAGCTGGCCAAAAAACTCAGGATTTCTGAAATCTCCCCAGCGGCTTGCCAGGCAGAATTCCATTGGAAACTCTTTCATCAGAAAATTTAAACTATGATCAGCTCTTGCTGCAACTTTTTAGGAATTTAAGGAAATCCACATACATGACAAGCACCTTTCACATATACAACTGCATCAAAGGCACAGTTGACGTCAATGGAAAAATTCCCACTCACTTCACATATAGCAATGAAACAGAGGAAAAGTCCAGGAATTGTGCTCAGCTTACACTATAGAAAAAAAAATAGGTTTTATGCATCTCTTGAATTACAACCAAGATGCAGATTTATTCTGGATAAGAGATAATCCCTTGTTTAAATTCTGCCTCATTGTTTTCCTCTGCCCTTATGCAGTTGAAATGAGAAGATGAGTGTATGGAAAATTCATGCCTGCATTTATGATTAATCTCATTGCCAAGAAAAAGATAGAGAGCAACTTTATAGGTCAGTGCATAGAGCCTGGTACTGCCAAGAAACAGATTACGAGATTTTCCTAAGTGAATATCCAACATATTCCTATTTTAATAGTTCAGTAAGTACATTTGAATGTATTTTCAGTAATTTATCATTACTGAAAGCCTCTTGAATTTTATTATGTACTGTACAGCCTGAACTTCAGCTATGGGATATTAATTTTCTCTTTGGAATAGGACTAAAAGCATTTTTATCACTCATATAAACCTCTCATTGAATTGACTATCTTACACACTACAGTACTGATCCCACAATGAACAATGAGTAGGCAGACCCATGCATCCATGCAGGGCCCAACTGCAGTTATTGGTCTCTGCCAACATCCAGCTCATTGCGGGATCCAGGCTTAAACCACTTAAGCCTAGATGTACTAAGTGTGACTAGGTTCTCTTATCGTGATGGAGTGGAATGAACAATTCTGACCATTTTCCAATACCAATCAGATTTACAGAAGACAATAATTTTGGATTTTTGTCATGCGCATGTGGCAATTTTCATTACAGAAATTTGTCTTCTCTGTAGAAACGGTAAATTTTTGTCCAGGAGGGAAATTCATGATTTTATTCAGAGGGTAGAGTTAGAAACGTTTCCTATTAAAATAATTCTGTTTCTGGACGTTATAGCAAAATATGACCCTGGATTAAGTTAGTGTGCAGGTGCAGAATGATCAGTTTTCACACACATGCTAGAATAGTGAAATATACTAAAACTTTGTACAGTTTTATCTACTGGAACAGAAAATTTGCCATGTGCCTTTTATGACCAACAAACGTAGAGTCAATATCAAATATTGTACATGTACAGAAAGCTGTTTATGATCAAACCAACAGAATTAAATATTTCACAAACAAATAAATGCTTTACATTCATGAATTTATTAGAGAAAATTGCAATCTGGCTGTGGTACCAGAAATGAAATATAGACCAAATTAGAGCAATTTATTAAAAAATCCTGGAGCTTTGGGGGCTAGATAAAACATGAGTCAGGTACAAAACATATCAGGGTCTGACTTTAGTTTTACTGTTCTCTCACCCACACTCGCCCTCTGTATTATTTTAAAGTGTTCCACAACACTTTGATCTACATAAAAAACCACTCTGGCCCAAGTTTTCAATGTTGCATGCCTAACATTAGTCATTTAAGTCCCAGTGAAGATCAAGATCCCATTGCACTAGAAGTGAGTTCCTACCACAGAGAACTTACAAGACTGTGCATAACAATAGGGTTTAACATATTGTTGGAGGAAATGGGGCAGCGGAAGATAAGGTGAACAGTTGTAGAAACACTTGCTGTCTGACAATTAAGTACAAAATAAACAAGTTAATGGTATCAGTAATGAGCTTCCAAAATTGGAAATTTAAATTACGTGCCTTCCACAAACTGCACATAAAATAATTTCTCACTCAGATCTAACTACAGTACCTGCTCTTCATCTGCAAAATCCCATTTCTAAATACAAATGTGATTTTTCTGGGGGAAGGGGGAAAGAAGAGGGATTACAGATTTTCTCTCTCTCAAAAAAAAAAAAAAAAAAAAATCAGGCTGCTTATTTAGATGCATTTAGTTTCTAAGTGTTGGCCTAACAGCATTGTGCACTTTGAAAAGATAAAAGGATAAAGAGAGAACCTTATAACAGAACAAGGGCAAAAGGAGGAATAGATTTTTAAACCGAGGAAAGTTAGAAATCCTCCAATCACATCACATTTTTAAATAAATGTAGACAACTTCTCAAACAGCTAAATGGACCCATTCTTTGTTATATTACCGTATTGTAGCATATGGGTATCCAAAATAATAACGCTCGATCAGATTTTTTATGACCTCTAATACATCCAGAGCCAGCACACAGCAGCACCTGCCTCCTCTACAGTTGGTGACAGATGGCTCCATCCCCTAAAAGAATCCTGTTTCAATTTGCACTCCTTCAAGTCTCTCTCTCTCAAACTATATCCACCAGTTAACCAAGTAATGGGGAAGAGAAGCCTGTGACAGTACTTTTGTTTTGTGTAATAAAACTTCTACCCTACATCAGCACTCAGGAAAACAGAAGGAATGATTAATTTCTTTGAGCTGGAAACACACAGAGCAATCTAAACTTAACCTCTAAAACATCCTTCCATTCCTAGACCTTGCCTGAGAAAGTGACTGTTACAGCTGACCAAAATCGTTGAAACCAGAACCCATTCCTCCTATTTCACTGAGCATCACAATTTGTTGTCACATGAGGAAAATGCTGACCTTGGCTTCACCACAGTCAATATGCCAGAATATTCACCTCCAAAGAGGTTACTATTGTGGTACTGAGACAATCGTGTTATGTTCAGTCTTCCAGGACAATATGAACATATTCTTGCAGACATTTGCTTTGTCACTTCCCATCTCCAGTGTTCCCCTCAAAAAAATCCTGTAAGATTTGTATAACATGGGATATGAATCATCACTTGCCCATGTCCTTTTATGTTATTTTAGAACATACCATGCACTGGACATCTATGGTAAAGTGTAACAAATGTAGTTATGATAAAATAATCTCTTCCATCTAAATGTATTTGTTTCAATGAGGCTTAAGAAGTATGGGAGAAGGATTAAAAACAGCATTATATTTTAGAGATTATTCACTCTCTACTTCTACTAGAACAATTTTAGTACAATTACTTGTATTCATAGACATGCAAAAATGTAGACGTGTACTTGTTTACATACACATTATATTATGCTTTAAAATGGAACTATCTTTCTAAAGTTTCACAGAAGATGCATAATATGCATTTTATTTTAATCTGTTCATTAAGTTTTATTACCTAAATAATAGCCTTGAAGTTTTAACAAAAGGGACAGATCATAAATTTTCCTAGTCTACTGATTCACATACTGGTTAAAGTGACTGTCTTTGCTGGACATGCATTACTCTCGGTATATGATCACATTGAAATCCACTCTCTCAAGCACAGCACAAGCACTACAGGTCACCTCACTGTTAGAAGCAGTTTTGACTGGATCAATACTGGCAACATTTAATTGAAAACCACACTTGCCATTTCCTCTCTAGGGCAAAGTGACAGCTTTATTCTTCTGTACTGGGTTTTCACATAGAACTCAGATGCATTCTCAAGAATGCATTTCTGCTTAGAAGTGCTGTTTGATACAAAGTAATCTATGTTTTCACACTGTATAGGGTCAGTGGCCAAATTCTGTTTGCAATCTTTTCAGGTTACTTAAATCTGGGGCCAAATTTTTAATGTGTTTCCAAAATGTGACTAAGACCTTGTCTACACTTACCTCCAGGATTCAGTGGCAGTCGACGGGAGTTACGCAAGCTACGCAAAAAACTTGCATAACTCCTGTTGACTTCTGGGCTCCTCTTCCGTGCACCGCCTTCCCGTTGACACAGCGCTACACCACTTGCAAAGGTGGTCTTAGTACATCGATTTCTGGATCGACTGAGCGGGTCTGCATTGACTGCTCAGTTGATCCAGAGAAATCGATCTGACAGTGGCGACTTTGCCGCTGTCAGTGTAGTCGTAGCCTTAATGTGCATGTGCAAAACTGTTTCAGCATGCAAATGAGTACAGGCAAATGTGCATTTAAATTCTTTAGGCAACGAGCTAAAAACAGTACCTAATTTTCACATAAACATGCAAATTCATTCAATCACAATTTTTAGAGGCCTGCTGAAAATTAACTTTTCCATTAACTTAAATATGTATAAAAGAATTGTCACCATAAATTGCAATGAATTTTAGTGCTCTTAAAAATGTGCTAGATAAGAGCTTTACCCTCTATTTAGTGAGTACAAATTCTGGGAACACAGCACCCTATAGGGCAAGCTTCTTCCACAGTGGTACACCAATGTGTTTCCCCTCTGATCCCTCTGCCTGTAACACAGTAGGCCACATTCTATGCTCTTTGTCTCCATAAGTGACATCTTGCTCCTCCTCATGCTTCTTTCTTTCTGTTCATCTTTTAATCCTGGTACTGAATGCCAGTGACAAAATACCTGACCCATATCATTTAATGATTTCTAAATAGTTTAATTCAAATGCCAGGTCACTGAGTTATCATAACCAAGGACTGCAGTAGATCAGGACTTGGATGAAAGGCCAGCAAAATGGAGGGAGGAGGGGAGGGAAAAAACAAGATAATGCATTAAGCTGTTGGCAATCTACCCTCTAAATCAATATTGATTGTGACATGGTGCCAGTGGAATTATTTGGCAGAAGATGTAAACTTCAGGTTCCAACGACTAGAATACAATTCTTTTGTACATTTTATTGAACTGGGTCATTAGCCACATAGGTTTAGCTAAATACAGCACCAATTCAGGTAATTATATCCTTTCTACTGAAAACTCCCACCACAGTTTATATTGGATAGGATATTCTCTTCACTCCATCTTAAATCAGCAGGTAGCATTGCTTTATTCTGGACAGATGTGGTTGAAATGGATTGCTGTGTAAAAGAGGATCTCCTAGACGTAAATGTGTATGTATTCCCCCTCCTCAGCTGAAATATTTGTGTGGGAACTGAAGGGGCTGCGTGGCATATGTGCATATGCACAAACCCAATCCAAAACTATAGCCAGCAGTTTGTGAAGTGCAGCATGCTGTGCAGATCTGTGCACATGGAAATATTACTGTTACTTGTCTGCAAATACCAGGAATTTTGAGTGTTTCACCTCCAGATATCAAAGACAATAGCTAATTTGTGCAAAGTAGATAAATGAGGTGGAAACTAATCAGAAGAGGTTTGTTTATCTGCTCCTGGTGATATATTACACTGCAATAATAAGACAGTAACTCAGTGTTTCTATCTGGCTGAGAATAACTTCTGACATCATTTCTCATTTTTGCCTATCAGATTTGAAAACCTCTCCCAGTCTTTGAAGTTCAGTGAAATTCAAAACCAGTCATTAAGCCCAAACTAACTGGTAATGTGGGATTTTGACAAGACAATTACACTTCCCTAAGTCTGTAATATATCACTTATCTCAACTGATTTGTATATGTGGTATTCTCACCTGTCTTCTGGATTTAATTGTGGCATTGCAAGGAACACACTGATTGTCAGGACTGGAGTTTATGGTACATTTGTATTCCCTTTTCTGTAGTTGTGCTGGGCATCTCTGGATGTGCATATATCTTTTTAATGAAAACACCAATTAATTTTTGTTAGCACATCAACCTACAGACCAGGAAATAAACACTTCTGGATTCATTTTCTAGTTTTCAGTACATTAATAATTTCATTCTTTGACTTGGTTGAAAGTACCGTTATTAGCCTATATGTTCTGGGGGACTTTTAAAGGGAAGGGTTCTGTCTTGTGCTAGGAGTCCAAAGGTTTACTAGCAACAGGGCCATTCCTGGGGGGGGGGGGGGGGGGAGGGGGGGGGGGGATAGTTGGCAAAGCTGGGACCCTGGTGGCAGCCGCTCGCCTCCCACCCGGTCCTGGTGCATAGCTGGGAGGTAGGCTGCAGCTGCCTGCCTCCCAGCCGGTCCCAACACAGAGCCGGGATCCTGGAAGCAGCTGCCCGCCTCCCACCTGGTCCTGGATCACAACTGGGAGGCGGGCTGCATCTGCCCACCTCCTGGCCAGTATTGGTGCAAAGCGTGGGGCTCCCCAAAGTGCGGAGCCTGTGGCATTCACCTCCGTTTGCCCTACCGTAGGGACGGCTCTAAATTTAATCTAAATTTAACAGAAAACAGAAAACATAACGGAGCTTCATGATAGGGCACAGATGGCTATTGAAGAGTCTGTAACAGAGTTTTTGTATTCACAACTTCAGTTTCCCAAGCAGAGGACATGAACCTCTCCTCTCCTCCTTTTGATAATCGGTGATGTGAAAGTGTTTTATGCTTGATTTTTCTGGGACTCAGACTATTACCTCTATCTTTGCCCTCCAAAGGACAAAAGCTACTGAACTGAAGCAATGTGTAAGAACACAAAGAGCTTCCTTTTCCCTCCCATTATTATACATTTCTATCTAGTTTTTGAAGATGCCAATTACAAGCTACATGTAAAAAACTGTACTGGTTGGATGGAGTTGATGAGGAGCAACTATTTCTGACAGCAGATTTATCAACATAGAAAATGATAATATAAATTAAAAGGAGGAGGAGGAAGTCTGTTAAGTAAATCAATGACTAGATAGGAAATGGGAATAATATTGAGATAAGAGCCAAGGACTTGATTTAACAGATTTTATACATTTTGCATATGAGGTTTTTTCATGCATATAATGCAAAGAAAAGTACAATACAGTTCCATTTCTTTCTCCACTATCTCTCTTTTACAAATGTTAAAGATGCCGACGATGAGAACAATATACACAAACTTTTACTTGAAAGGCTCTGAAAGTATCTGAATTAGTAAAGCTACCTTCTATTCATAGAGCAAAGCTATATTTGCTTTCACAAAACACTTTATAAATGTTAAAACCTATAAATAAAGTAACCACCACCCATCACAGTAAACAGCTACCTCTGGGGTGGATCATAGCAGCAGTTTAACAGTGCACAGCAGCGCTCTCCTAGGATTTTTAGGCTAAGGTGCCAAGAATACTATCAGACCCAATTCAAACTTCAGGGATAGTTCTGGTACACCACAAACCACTAAATATAAATTGATATGAGGAGGCAATGGATTCTTCCAAAATTGCTTGCTGTACTGATTTTGGTCAGAAACTATAGTCTTTGACTGAGACTGCATATTAAATATGATTTGTGTGAAAATTTACTCACAGTGGTGGTAATTCAAGTGTTTTGCATATGCAAATAGTCAGCCACATACTTAAGTTGAGCACCCAATGACAACTGTACCTTCTTTTCAGAATGTGCAAGGGAATGCACATATTATTGAAATCATGTTATCCATTAAAAGAAAATATGCCACAAAACATAAAAAAGTTAGGGACTTGAAGGTAGAGGCCTACCCATAAAACAAACTGTTCAAGAATAAAAACAGTTTTCCAGTGGGGATAAACATCACTTGTATTAGGTTATGTAGCTATTGCAGTGATATTAAGCAGAAATTTGTGCACAAATCTGAAAATGGAAGCTCTATATCTTATTTTGTTAGAATGTTTCATTTGCTCCGTAGCTTGCCTGCTAACAATACCTCATTTTCACATCTTCCATTTTGTTTTTTCCCCCTTTCCTTCTAACAGAAAAAAAAGATGGACTTTGCTTTCTTTCGAGACATAAGGGTAACTCAGGAGGTTGTCTGTGGGAACTGTTTCCTTTAGATTTTTAGTGGGTGGCTTGCAAGTTCCTCAGAGTGCCCCAATGCTCTCAAACATTCTCAAGAGTCGAGTGGAGAGCACTTTCCTCCCACGAAAACCAGATGTTTGCAATGAAAACTGCTGCCAGATTAATTATGGTAGCACTTGTTTGTGCCACTGATAATAAATCTCTTTCCTTAACACAGATGAAACACAAAACTAATTAGTAGCTTCATCAAAGCTGTCAAGGATCAAAGCTGGTCAAAAAGATTATAAAGGAAAAACACCACTCTATTTGGGCCTAAAACTATAGTGTATTGGGAAGGTGGGGGAGGGATAAACCCCCTCAAAATCTCTAATCAATGGGAATACATTACACAATTTTTGTTGAGAAGGTTTACAAAAATGCTCCTATTAACACTGCAAAATACATCATAACACAATATAAACTCTATTCGTACTGTGTTCAAATCTTAATTGTTAATAGGAAATAGATGGTAAAGGACACATGGTAAGATTCCAAGAATCTTGTAATGGGATTGTGTTTACAATTAAAATACCAGACTTACAAGTGTTTTCTCCTTCTGCCATTTATTGTACAGAGTCAGGAAAATGGACAAGAACAATTGGTGTTCTGACAATGACATGATAAGTTTACCTCTCTAAGTTTAGTGTACAAAAACAAGCCAAGACACCAATGATATTTTCTATTTACTGTATCCTTTAATAAGTGTGGTATTTGCAGCCCCATAAAACAGTTAGCCAGTCCAGAAATGCAAGATTCTAGTTCCAAATAAATTCACCTACATTTTATTCCTTTCTTTTTAAACTTCCTCTTTGAACTGCTTTATTGTATTCTCTCTGCAGCAACCTATGCCCAGGAAAAGCTGTTGAAACAAAAATATTCCATAATGAACAGAACATACGTTCTAAATGATCACGTCAGTTTACCTGTACCTGAAATGCAGTATATTGGCCATATTCTTTATATCTCTACTTCCATGAAAAAAAAATCTAGGGTCAGATTTACAAAACTACTTAGGTCTTAAAGATTCCAATGAGCACCTAGTGCTATTTTAAAGACCATCTAATTCCCACTGAAGTCTATTTAGGTGCTTTTGAAAATCCTACTAGGCATCTACCTGCATCTTTAGGAGCCTATACACCTTTGTAAATCTAGTCCCTGAAATAGATTATGTCACAGGTTATGAATATGCAACTGTTATCTGAGAGTAATATGTAGTGCTGGGTAAATATGTATTTTTGTATATTCATTAAAATAAAAACCTCCAATTCACTGTTATATTATTTGTGACCCTTTTTGTTTTCAGTGAATATCTGCATGAGTGATGTTTGTTTGTTTGCAGGGATGTTCATGACAGTAATAATCACATGAATACTCAGGTAAATAAGGTTCAGAAGGTTCACATTTGTTTTTGTGCACACCATCTGGAGAACTCTAATTTCCCACCTGTTTATAAAAGCTACAGTAACAAACTCTAGGAGCACAAATATGAGTCATGACTCAGGTGAACAATCACACATAAAATAATGAATAGTGATTAGCAAAAGCAAGAGTTTAGCAACAGCTCATAGACTGAAATGTCAGTGTCCTTAAAAAGTATCCAGTTTTTCATTAGCACTACCATGACAAAAACAAAACAAAACTGTACAATATAGTGTACAGACTAACACACATTTAAAGTGTGTCAAAATGACACTTCCCCTACTCACAGCATCTTGTATCAGCTGTATTTAAAGGCTTCCAATAATCTATAATATTACAAATTAGATAATACCAGGTTTGTGTGATATGGAGATAAATTTGAGAAGGGGAGATTTTCAAAAACATAATTAGGTGCCTAATTCCCATTGGCAGTAAGGGGAGTTGGGTGCCAACCCATCATTCATAACTTTGAAATATCTTCCCCTGAAGCAACAGGGTTAAAGTTTAAATAGCACAGCATGAGTGGCCCCAGTATGGTGTGTGGAAAAATAAAACTCAAAATGTTGATCTTATATAAAAAAAAGCAATTTATCTTCAAACTTGGCACCTTGTAACCTTTTTGAATAAATATTTCGGATTAAGAACTAAAACATTTCATAAGCCTTATCAAACCTGTAAAATGAAAAATCAATATGCACTACATCTTGCACAGCAAAATTACTGAAGACATTATAGGGTGCAATTCGCTTCCTACAGATTGCTTTGGTAATCATTTGTGTATAATTTTCAAATTATGGCTCTCTGACCATTTTAAATTATTCCCCTCTATACAAAAGAAGAATGGGTCGAATTTCTCTCAGCTAAAGTTCTAAGTGAGTCAATTGCCCAATGTAACATATTCAGCGGTCTGCTTACTCAAAGCTAGAATTCAGGGAGCTCCTATGCAATGACACTAGGCAGCACCGGGGGCTCAGAACAACTACACAGTAAGTGTGTCAGCTTCAATGAACAAGCACCATTTATATCCATTTGAGTCCTGTTTGTCCTCACCCATGAATACCACAGTAACCAACCCCCCTCCCTTAGTTTAACTGTGGTCCTCAAAAATAGTGTTCAGGCAAGAAATGTCGGTCTTCTTCATTCCCCCTTGATAAAACATTAAACCTAAGCTTTTAGGTAGAAGCAAAACACATCCAGTGAATAATGGGTCTCAAAATGTCCTATACGTTTGAAGCTGTGAATGGTGAACCAGCTAGTGATTAATCCACTGATCCTGAATGAACCTGCTACAGAAATTCATTCTGCTGCTAAAAAGAAGGATAAGAAATGTGACAACTGACAAATGGAGATTATGATGGCAGTCAAAAGTTCAGGGCTATATTAACTTTGTAGAAGTAACTCTGTAGAACAATAGGTTCTTCTTGATTTTATATAGTTATCTTTTGGACTGTCATTCAAAGTCATTCTGTACTACAGATGAACTGAATAGGATTGCCTCCATTTAGAGTAAAACAGGGCCAGCCCTTGGTTTTGTAGAGCCTATGCAAAGTAAGTGGCTCCCTTCACACAAACCATCAAAAGCCAACCCCATAAGAGAGCAGTAATGTTGCAACTAAACACAAACTGATTCAAATTGGTATTATTTCAAGCTCAGCTGCCCTTCTTCAATCCTCAGTATTTCAATTAAACCTTAAAAATATAAATACATATCTCTAGTCACAGAACTATTAATCCACACTTTGGTGACAAATGTATAAGTTGGATTCATGTTAATTAAAATAAGCTATTTCACTATTTGCTTATAACAGATGCAGTACTGCACACACATTTCTTGTATAATTCGATTCTTGCCAAAGATTTACAGTAAGTCCTGACAGTGCACCATTCCGAGAACTCTTCCGTTTCACTCACTATGTTTTAGACACTAGCAGTGGTCAGGCATGATTAAACCATCCTTATCAATGATTAAATATTATTTTCTCTCCAGGGGGTTAGTCCAGGTCTATTCTGCAGTATGAATATGAATCAGTTATGGCCATAGTCTAAGTTTTAAAAAAATATAGGTAGGGTGGGGAAAAGAATTGCTAAAGTCAGAGCTCAGTTTGGTTTACTGTGATTCTATGTTTGTGGCAAACACAGCATTGCTCAGTACAAGACACTGAGACAAATTTAAGCTGCCCAGTAATCTTCATGCCTTTTCACACTTCTATTTTTCCCTCATTTAACTCAAAGAGCACTTTTGAAAGAACACACAGGATGGAATAAGACAGAAGGCGAGAGGCAAGTAAAGAAGAACAAGAGGAAGCAGAAAAGTGAAGAGGAGACATTAGCAGGGGAAAGATGACTTAGGGGAGACTGTGAGAAAGAGATAGCAAAGAAAGAAGAAAAGCAACGAGATGGGGAAAAGGAAGAATTTTTTAACAAGCAAAAAGATCCATTATACAAACCAAGTATTTTTCAAGTTTATTTTTAAAATAGTTAAGACTGTATAGATTTCCAGATACACACTTCCATTTGACAGTTTATGCACAAATACTTGATGTGCACAGTAAGATGGCTAACTGACCATATATGCATGCACAAATACCTGATGTGGCACTGGGTAACCATACTGTGTATTTGCATAAGTAAAGAACACATGTAAATGTAGGTAGGCAATTTCATGTGTCTAACTTCAAAAATGCTGGCTTTTACAGTTGTTTGTATTTGTCTAGAAGAGAACATTTCTGCAGGCTCCCTGGAATGATGCCACCAATAGGAGATTAATCTGGCATATTATTGTATAAAAGTGGCATAGAATCTATAAAAATCTGTGTTAAACCCTCTTGCTCCTACAGTAGAAATTGGCTTGAGTGCTGCAGAATTCCAGGGGCCTTGGCCATAATCATCAAGGCCAGGCCATTTTCAGGTCAGTAATATAGATAAACCTCTGCTGCATCACTTATAAAAAAAATCCCACTAGCACAACACTATTGCTATTAAGACATCAATAGGCCATTTCTGCAGAAAGTGTCTTAGCGACATGTTGGCCTTTTCCCAATCTGCCTCAGTTCTATTATCACTTCTGTCTTTTCAAGGCAAGCCAGCTCCCATTGCCATCCTATGCATCATATGGTTAATTGCTACTACAGTAAATAGGAATTATATTTCAGAAATGGCCTTTTAATTTTATTATTCTCTTGGATGCATGCAGTGTTCATTTTGATTTTCTGTGTATTTGCATAATACATAGACTCGGACTTTAGGGCCAGAAGGGCTCATCATGATCATCTAGTCTGACTTCCTGCACATTGCAGACCACAGAACCTCACCCAGCCACTCCCACTCCTGCATTAGGCCCATACCTCTGGTTCAGTTACTGATGCCCTCAAATCTTGATTGAAAGACTTCAAGTTACAAAGAATCCACCACATATTTACTCTAGTTCAAACCAGCAAGTGACTGGTGCACCACTGCAGAGGAAGGCAAAAATCCACCAGGGCCTTTGCCAATCTGACCAGGGGGGAAATTCCTTCTCAACCCTAAATATGACTATCAGTTAGACACTGAGCATGTCAACAAGACCCACTAGCCAGATACACGGAAAAGCATTCTGTGTAGTAACTCAGAGCCCTTCCCATGTAGTGCTCTATTTCGAGCTGTTGGAAATATTTGCCAATAGCAGACATGGATGGACCACATGCCATTGTAGGTAACCTCATCCTACCATCCCTTCCATAAACTTATCAAGCTCAGCCTTGATGCCAATTCTGTTTTTTACCCTCACTACTCCCCTGGAAAGGCTGTTCCAGAATTTCTCTGGTGGTTAGAAACTTTCATCTAACTTCAAGCCTAAACTAGTCGGCCAGTTTATATCCATCTATTTTTGTACCAACATTGGCCCTTCATTTAAATAACCCCTCCTCCTCCCTGGTGTTTATCCCTTGGATGTATTTATAGAGAGCAATCACATCTCTCCTCAGCCTCTATTTAGTTAGGCTAAACAAGCCAAGCTCCCTAAGTCTCCTCTCTCGTAAGGTAGGTTTTCCATTCAATCGATCATCCTAGTAGCTCTTCTCTGCACCTCTCTTAACCATGAGAACAGAACTGCACACAGTATTCCAGCTGAGGTCTCAGCCTTATATAATGGTAATACTTCCTCACCGCTACAGGAAATATCACACCTAATACATTCTAGGATGGCATAAGCTTTTTTCACAGCTGCATCACACTGATGGCTCATAGTCATCCTGCTCATCATTTCTCCTCCTTTGTGGCTTCCAACTGGTAAGTCCCCAGATCAGAGCAAAAATTCTTGTTGTTAGTCCTTAAGTGCATGACCTTGGAATTTGTACTATTAAATTTCATCCTATTTCTATTACTCTAGTTTTCAAGGTTGTCCACATCTCCTTGTATGATATTCCAGTCCTCCTCCATATTGGCAGTACTCCCCAAATTTGTGTCATCCACAAATTTTATTAGCACACTCCCACTTTTTGTGCCAAGGTCATTCTGAAAATGCTAAATAAGATTGGTTCCAAGACCGACCCTTGAAAAATCTAGTAGTAATCTTCCTCCAGCCTGACAGTTCACCTTTCAGCATGACCTTTTGTAGTCTCCTCTTTAACAAATTCTTTAGCCACCTTTTGATTCTTGTATAAATCCCCATGTTCTCCAGTTCAACTAAATTTCCCATGTGGGAATCAAATGAATCAAATGCTTGACTGGAATCAAGGTGGATTAGATCTACTGCATTTCCTTAGTCTATAAAAATCAGTTATTTTCTCAAAAATTGATCAGGTTGCTTTGGCAAGGTTTACTTTTTGTAAAACCATCCTGTATTTTATCCCAATTACCATTTACCTCTATATTTTTAATTATTTTCTTCTTTCAAAACTTGTTCTAAGACCTTGCAAACAATTGAGGCCAAACTAATGGGCTTATTTCCCTGATCACTTTTTTCTTTTTTTAAATATGGGTACTATATTTGCAATTCTCCAGTCATAAGGTCTGACCTCTGAGTTTATGGATTCATTAAAAATCCTTGGCTTGCAACTTCCATATTCCAGTTCCTTTAATATTCCCTATGAGGTTTTCCTCTAGCTTAGGAGTAGGCTCCAGATACTTTAAATGAAAATCACAGAAACTAATTCCAAGCCCCCTGCACATTCAGGTCCTTGAGTTCTTCAGTCCAGTCAACTTCCCTAACTCATTCCTTCACTTTTTAAAAAAGTTTATCCTAGTACTACAATAAATTGCTTGATTTCTAAAAGAAGTACATATGCCATTTTAAAAAGTTTGTTCTCTCTCTTGCAAGGGAAAATTCTGTCATATCAGACAGAGACATGATCTATAGCTAGGACAAACTTCAGTTAGAGTTGTGTTGCCCCTAAATGTTTTGATCAGGCATGAAATTTAGAGTATAATGAAGCTTCTAAAACATCTATGGACATAATTTCAGTGTTTTCAGGTAGGAGGGGGAATAAATGTCCCCAAACCTGAATCCAACTTTCCCTTTATATCCACTAATGGAGGGAGACAAACAGATAAATCTGGATTTTGGGGTACAAAGCAGGAGTGGGGGGACGCATGCAAGCTCTAGGCTTACTCTGTCTTCTCTCTGTCTCCCCCTCCACCCCCACCCTCCCAAAACCCACTGTCCAGTTCTTACAAAGCCCATGGGAGGATTGTATGAACAACATCCCTCAAGATTTTATTGCAGGGATTTCTTGCAATAAGTAAACTAAGATGGGATTTGGTTGCAATGGCCAACTGAAAGGCATTGATAATATATTGGTAACTCTCGGAAGCCATGCTATCGTTAGGGCTGGGGGAGGACATTGCAGCAGCACAGTTACAGTTACTATTGCTCCAAGTTTTAATGTATTGTCCTGAATTCAAATCCTGAATGGATTTGTCAGGATGCCTCAATATCTCTATTTCCTGAGAATAGATTCTTCCCCTCTTTAAACCCATAAGAAAACAAAAACATTTCAATGTATATGACGACTGAAAACCTGGCATTTTTTCTAGGCATAGCACAATGGTCTTTTGGCTGGAAAAGAGTGATTAGTTGCCAGTAGTGCAGTCCCTATAACAACAGGAGCCAATGATCTGCCATGTAGATTTCTATTCTCAGATAAAAAGATCTGATGTTGTGGTCTCTGATAGAGATATTCTCTCATCTCAACGAGAACTATGCATGGAGTGGGGAAATCTCATCACGGGGACTGCATGAAACAGTAAATATCAGTTACCTCCTAGAAGGCTGACAATGATGGACAAGATATTTGAGAGATTTCAAAGGCTGGAAGGAGGGGCCTGAATTCTAATGCTTAATAAATTCTTTAGACCATTCTAGCAATGTAAGAGGGGGTAAAAGTGGGTGTAAACGTCTGTGCCCAATTTATGAACCCACTACATTGCCACACTGGTGTAGAGTGGCCTTAATATAAGAATTAGAATATTGAATATGAGCACGCTACAGCTGGCCATGATATCATCCTTTCAGTTGGACAAGGATTTTGAAAACAAAACCTGAATTTGAAATCTCTGGCTATCTTGCATCCTAGAACAGGTGCTATTGAATGCAAAATTTTTGTTTTACAGTGGCTGCTATACTTCTTCCTGTTCCTACAGCTACATTGGAACTATTTTATGCACTGGTTCCATGGGAATCATAATTCTTATTTATAAAAAGGCATTATTTTGTGTAGACAGGTGGGAAGATTTTCCAAAGTCCAATTTCCTGGCTTAAATGAGACACACATGCCAGCCACACAAACCTCATTCTGTGGAATTAAATTCATTAGCATTCATTTTTGCAGGCTTGAGCAGGAGATTAAATAATCACGTTTTATAATTTCTTTTAAAACTTTTATGGGAATGGGGAGGGTATCTAAAAAACTGTGCTGGGTTTGCAGTGAACTCTTGACTGTACAACAGTTTATAAAGCAGATTTTCAATATGTAAGCCAAGATCTCAGGATAGTGAAAAACAGTGTGCAAACTGGGGTGAAGTACAGTTCATACAGGGAAAGCAGGTCTGAAAGTTAGCGTAACAGAGGATTTTTAATTGTGTAAGGAGTTTTACCCACCCCTGCCATTTTTCCAGACCCAAAAAAAAAAAAAATCCTCTACTTGTACCTATCTGAATTTCATCACAGCAAATTCAGAACAAAGATGAAAATTCTTTTGCATGTCCAGCTTACAGGCATATGTCACAGAACATTTTCATGTCAGATCTTCTAGTCCACTGGGAAATGTAGAAGATTTCCAACTACCTCATTCAGTTCAATAAAGCTCTTCAAGAAGCCAACAAACCTGTCACTTTGCAATCTGAAATGCATAAGCATGTCTGAAGGAAAGTCATTAATAGCATAAAATGTTTGTCATAATAAGCTGATAAATGAGCTTTCATGCATACTACTCAGGATTCACTGCCTTTCAATATGCCTTTTTTAATTACTGAATGTAAATGAATTGACCTTGGGCATGACTTGAATGCTGTCTCAAGATTCCTCAGACAAAGACTTAGTTCATACAGCAGTGTCAGTTGGGTAAATTTACAAGCACTTGGTTTCTGTAATAAATTAAACCTAGGTGAACGGTAAAAACATTTTTGTGTAGCAGTGATTTTTGCCTAAAAATCTGTTACCTCTTTTCCTGTGTTCTCCTTATATTCTGTATAGGCATACTAGAGATACTTGCACTCTTCACACATGCAAATTAACACACACTGTCCACTAACAGATACAGAAAAAAAATAGTCTGAAATTCTGTCTAAGCAGAGGTTCAAAAAGATCATAACTGACATTCATAGCGTAACAATTGTTACTTCACTTTGCTCCAGTAATCCTTCTGTTTATGCCAAGGTTTTTAATAGCATGGTATTTCATTATGTTTAATCTTCTTGTCTACAGGACGCATTATGAAAACTTAGCCCTTAGATCTTAGTTGTAAGATCTTGCCATATTTGGTCAACAATACCTAAATCAACATGAGAATAACCCTGAATATACTTTACTCTTTCCCAGATCTTTACTCCCAATCTTTAGCTTTAGGGCTTGGATCAGGAAAGCACTTGAGTATATACCTAACTAAGCACATGAAGTGAAAAAGTTATAATGAATGCTTTTTCATTATGTTCTCTCACACACTGTATTTTAAGATCTAGTCCCATAATTGTGCAACCAAACCTCTCATTGACTTCAGTGGCAATACACACATGTAAAGTCTGCTGGATCTTGAACAGAGTGAGGCACCAGATTTGAATCAACAGATTTCTGAAAATTTCAAGTATCCAAGAAAAACTAGGGTTTTTGTTTTGTTTGGACAAACATTTCCTCAAAGACTGTATCATAAAAGGCAGGCTGCCTGAAGTGAGCATATATATAATACTCTTATAGCACAAATTGTCCAATATCAAAACAAGAAGAGGATATAAATTTTTTTAGATCCAAGTTTTCCATAACCTACTTCCTATCTGGCACCTACAGCTCTGAGGCCAGATTCAAACCCAGACTGAGGTCACCACAGTGAGGCCCCTTTGTCTGGGAAGGTGTGTTTCCCCTTTAAAGGCTAGAGACCCAGAGAGTTACTTGCTATGTAGAGGCAGCTCCATCCCAGCTAAGCATAGGGACACTGATCCAGTCCCCTGCCAAGTGACTGGAAGGGAAGGAGACTATTTATGCTAGTTATATCTGTGCATTAAAAGCCCGCATTCACAGGAAAAGGTGCTCTATTTCTAAACTCACTTCAAACAACTTCATTGACTAGGTTCACTGTGCCTGGCAAGCTGATCTCTACAGCGGTGTGATAATTCAGAGATCATAGCTAATAGCTTCAGTTTTCTGTTCACAAGTGAGTATTCTTTAATGAAAATTAAAAAGCACTACACGCTGTGGCGGTGTGGTGTTTGAAGTTCTCCAATACACTCAACTATAGACATTTCTTTTCTTTAGTATCAAGTATAATCACCTGCCTTCAAGTAAGACGACACTGGTCTTGGAAATTCTATAGGGCTCTATGGGGCTTCCTCCAAGAAAGCTAGAGCCCAGCATACGGTAGGAGCCCTCGGCTGTGGTGCCCCAAACCCTGACCCTCCCCTACAATAGCTAGATTTCATAGGTGAGACCAAATTTCACGGTCCATGGTGTATTTTTCATGGCCATGCATTTGGTAGGGCCCTAAATATCGGCCAGGTTGCATGATGGGATTGCCATGGCATAAGTGATCTGGGGCTTTCCACCAGTTCAAAGAAGGTACCACAAATCTGGAAGAATCCAAACTTTGTGATGTGGGTTGGAAAATACGTTTCACAGGAAAGTTAGAAGAATCTTTCAAATGGTCTCAACTACATTAGAATCAGAGAAGTTTTCTGTGCATATCATGGATTGGGATGTGCAATTAAGACTTCCACTGAGGTTGATCAAAGTCAGGAAGTCTCAGAGAGGGAACAGAGAGAATGGATTTTATGATTTCCATGATGAATTTTGATTTTAAAGTTTTTAAGTCTAAAAAGTCCAAGATTCAAAACAGATCTCTAGGGAAATAATGAGCTCACTGAATGTCTCAAGAATTCATTTCTGCTCCAGGAATGATTCTGTTACCCCAATACCTAAAAGATGTAAAGTTGTCTCCGCCATCTGACAGTTAGGTTGCGCTGAGAAATGGAGAAGGGAAAAAAATTCCTGCAAGAGGCTTTATTGTATTCTGCAGCATGGCCTTTATTTAATATTGCCATTGTCCACCTGTTAAAGGCCAAAGCTACGCACTAGAATAAAAAATTGAGCCCCCAACAGGAAAAGATATTTGAACCCTAAACTGTACATTTAAGAAAATATATTAAAGTTAGAAAAACAACTACAAATATTATAGCTGCTTTGTTGAAAAGTGAACATAGTTTTAAATTAAAACTGTTAGGAAAAACACACCTGAAGATTATCACATTAACTGAGTCACTTTATGTTCTATAACTGGCCTATTTGAAGTGCTCCTGAAATACTCACTTCTAATGTGCTTCTGTGGTTCACATTTGGTTTCAGAACAAGGCCATATATTTTATGAAGCAATTTTCTGGTATTCTGCATTTAGTACAGCCTTTATTACAGTCCTGACAGTTTGTACCTGACCTTGATTTTCATTTGATATTTATACACGACTAATGGAATCTTCTGTATGAAGCTGCCACAACAATCATGCATAATGTTGCTAAATTCTACCATAAGATTCTTGCAGTGAAAATGCTTGTAATCTGCATCTCTTGACATTTTAATCTCGCAGGGAAAACAGAAGAGAAGGAGACACAAAAGGAAAGTCATCTGGCAAGTAAATGAAAAAGGGACTAGTCGATTTTAATTATAGCAAAACAAATGTAAAAGCCTACATAAATGTAAAGCCTACATAATGAACTCAACCTTGTTGGTATAAAAACATGTGCAGATTAGAGTTTAAAACTATTACAGCAGCCAGTTAAACATCTGCTGTTAAAGTCTTGTTCAGTCAGTTCAGTCAATGGCCTAACCATTTCGGAGAGTGTTGCGTGCACTGTGCGCGATTCCTTCCCATTGACAGCAAAGAGCTACGTGAAGGTACCATCTCAGAGTCACTAAATCAAGACACAGCATCTTAGACTTTAATTCAGTGTTTAGCTTTTCATGGTCCCTAAGGTGAAACTTACTTTTATTACAATAAAATCCTTATACACCTTGATATTATTGTACAAACTCTGGGACTGACTCTGACTTCTGTATATTGGTATACATCCTTGTTAACTTTATTCTCTTGGAGTTACTCTACATTTACTGAGATTAGATTGTGGTCCACTATTTTTTTTTTTTAAACTATTATCTGGAATTGGAGCCTGTGTGTTAGGTACCCTATACCCCCTCCATCTCAAAAGTCCCTGACCCAAAAAAATCACAATCTAAATCTCTACGTTTACAACACAGCTCCTACATAATGGAGAGATTGATGCATGTACCTTAGTAGGAATATATTTTATGGACTCTAAAAGATCAGCCCTTTCAAAATTCCTATTAGTCAACTATTGCTTATATAAAAAGCATCCAAAAAGCAGGTGCGCTAAAAAATAATTGCATAAAAACAGCAAGGTGAATAGAAACACACTATGACAATAAAACAACTAGCAGTTCTTCAGATAGTTAGTGTTTCTACATGTTTTATATTATATCTTTGAATACGTAGAAGAAGCCTACAAAATTGGCTGGAAGAAATGAAAGTTTGAAGGCCAAACCAACAATTAGTTTCCAACTGTATTACAATTATGAAACTTCCGGCAACACAACTTTGGCTGATCTAGGCTTAGTTTTTTTAAACCAAATTTTGTATATATACACACACATGAAGGCGCAATACAAAAAGCTTGCGAAGGCAACCATAATGCTATCATTTTTAATTTTTAGGTGTTTGACTTTGCTTAACTTTTTTAACTTAGTTTTGTGTGAAACATATACACATGTTCACATAGGCATATGTGTGTGTACTATACAAATACTACACATGTACATTTTACAAATATCAAAGTATTTTAAAAAGTTAATGAGAGTTCATAGTGTTAGTATACTTAGATAAAACAAAAAGTTAGCAAGGAGTTGGCTTGGAAATAGTAATGAAGAGTGCATATGAAAAAGCTATAAACACTACAGAGGGTCTTTAAAACATTAGCAAGTTGCCCAGTAAGACTACTTCCAAGAGATTTACTTTTATAAATCAAATTACTGGCCTTCATTTCAATGGTATTTTTGTGGATATTAAGTTTGGAAAGCAACTAAAGCATAGTAGCCATGGGTAAGGGAGAAAGTCAAGCTTTTCTAAACTTTCTTGCATACACTGAACAAGGATGATGTCAATCCATGAGACATATATCTATTTCGATGAACGTGTAAGACAACAGCTTGCTGTTTTTCAAAGATATTTTACTTACATTATGGATTATTTATCTTAAAAGCAGTCTGAATTTTTATAAACAAGAAACAAAATTGTAAATTAACATTTCCCTTATTATTCTCACCCCAATCACATTATAAATTTTATCTATGAAAACTAAATAATTTTAAGATACATTTTATAATGTAAACACAATTCTAAATATTAATTGGTTGCCATAGAAATTTTAATTAAATATGACAAGATCAAATGTGTCACCACGGCATGCTGTACTAATCACGGATCCATTAAGGTTTAAATTTATTTCTTGCATTCCTAGAAAGGATAAGGGATGTGTTATGGACCATGATAAAAAAAATTATCGAGTTAACATTCTGCAGACTTAACTCTACACCTTAACATTGTGAAACACAGTATTACCATTTTGCCAACCAACAGGTAAATAAGTAAGATACACTGTTTACACTGAATATCCTTTGTTCGTATATAAATCTTAATTCTTGATATTATTGCAGTAAAACCAAAATGAAAATTTTATCAAAAATTGTTGGATCTATACAAGTTGCACATAATTTCTGAAGAATTGCTTGCATCATATAAGCAGCAGAGCACAGGACCAACCTTATGGGAGTGCAGTCAAAGCAACTGCCAGCATTTGGGGGCCCTTCACATTCAGGAGCTCCTAATGATAGTTTTTTTGAGGGTGTTCTTGTCTGTGCTTTTTGCAGTTGAAAGGAGAGAGTGCTGATGTATCCTTGGCCATTTCCCCTGATGAACCAGAATATGATGCTAGTTACAACACTGTAAAATGCATACATTCTGTTGCAGCACTATATCTGTGTGGGATTTTAACAACAGAACCTTTCCCTTAAAATTGAAAGACTTTTCTAGACTTTTCCCACGCTTTTAAGTAAGTGTCTAAAGGTGACTCATTTATTTTCTGAATTATGATTTGACAGTACTAACATACATGGACCCTGTTTATTTTCTATTATGAACTGGCTGTTCTTTGATATTGTAGACATGGACTTGTTGGATCCATTTCAATCTGATTCATTTCTTTTACTAAGTGTTTGAATTGGTAGTGGAAACAGTTTGAAGATGTGTGTCTCTTTACATTTCTGATATGAACTTGTTATTTTGATTGTCTTGCTTCTTGTAATGTGCCAAGTCTGAAACAGCTATTATTCCCGTTATCCTCCCAGTATTTTACCTCTCTCCTCCCCCTCAAGAACAAAAATCTCTTTTCCAGAGGTAATTTTTATTTCCCATTTTGCTGCGTCACATTTGGTTGCATAAATTATAATGTTCATGTCTGTTCTTTTCCTGCTGATGATTCTGTAGCATTGTCATTCAGATTTAATGAAGGGTGTTCATGGTTGGTATGATAGTGTTCCAAAGCTCAGTATGGTCAAAGATGAATTATGACCATTTTCTGAATGTCTATTAAATGTTCATCTTTATGTGGTTTTTCCTTTTGCCTGTGTTCCAACTTTGTTCTGCTATTTGAGCATCATTTCAGGTGTGTGCATATACTGTAATTCATCATGTAGATCAGTTTGGCTAATGTCATCACAAACTAATTCAGGGATGTTTTACTAAATGTATGTTCGATTACTACAAAGCTTTATTTATGATTTTATGTGTAAGGATATGGGGGAATCTGCACATTGTCTCCAGTTTATGAAATATTTTGCCACCCATAATGTAGTTACACAAAACAGATTCAAAGTATTACTACAGTTGGAACAGTTTTAATTATTGATAAAGCAATCCAAGTCTCGTATGTTCCCTGGAACCCGGTGCTACATCTGGTTTTCTGAAGGCACACTTTTAGTTTTTTACTCCCAACATGTAGGTTTAGTCAGGCACTTAGTTTAAGAAACTGATTTAAACTTTCACATCAAATACTAGTAGAAGACCATTCTCGTGTATCAAGTAATCAACAGGAGGTGTTGATTCAATGTGTGCTTGGAAACAAAAATACACACATGCTTAAGAAAATCTGGGATACACTTGAAGCAATTCTCTGCTTCCTTATGCATAATTTTTGTTTTTAACATCTGTGCATAGAGGATGTAAAGTGATCATTTTGCTTTTGTAAAAACGCTGCCATAAGCAGAATGATTATGTTTTAGATCCACACTGAGACATCCAACCCCTCGGTACTGGTACAAATGAATACAAGACAAGACAATAGAGAATCAATCTTGAAAATCAATCTTGAATCACCAGGTTGAAAAATACATACTGCATGCCTGTATTTCAGAAGTGACAAAGAATATCCCACCTCTTCACAAATTTTGCATTTGTAAATATTCAAGATCAGTTAGAGCACTTTAAAAAAAAAAAAAAAAAAAAAAGTTAAAAGTTGCAATATCCCAGTTACTGTGCTGCCTTTATTACCTGCCCCCATACTTAATGTTGCATTTGCAGTTACTTTCCGTTAACTGTAAAGATTAATAATTACTATATTATACACAGGCAAGGAAATGCCTGATGCAGGACACTTTGCAGTACAAATATAAAAAGCAGAGTTAGAAAAAGAACAATTAAGACATAGAAAGATGTCACAGATAAGGAGAAAATAAGGGCAGAAAAAGGCTAGTTGTTTAAGGCCTCAGATTCCTCAAGGAACTCCATGCAAGTGGACCTTTTCATCCTTTGATTTCTATGTGACTGTGCACAGATGCAGGAGTCCACTTGAATGGAACAGTTTGAATGGAACAGTAACTGATCAAATTAGGACACAATTAAGGTCTGACAACTGCCATCCTGGCCAATAAACTAGGTCTTGAACAAGAGCTCACAAAAGCTAAAAGCATAAGCTTGAGCTAAAGAGCCAAAGCTTCTCAGGTAGGGCTACAACAGACATATCCTCTGTGGAGTAGGTACAGAGGTGGATTTGTAACACCCATTCACCAATGGATGACTGGAAGGTACCTAGTGTAATAGCTCTTTTAAAGAAGGACTCCAGAGACAACCCTGGCAATTACAAGCTGATGAGCCTAACTTCAATACAAGACAAATTGGTAGAAACTATAGTAAAGAACAGAATGATCAGACATAGATAAAAGCTATTTGCTGGGAACTGGTCAACACAGCTTTTGAAAAGAGAAGTTATGCCCCAGCATTCTTTAAAGAGTTTGAGGGAGTCAACAAGCATATGGATGAGTGATCCAGTCAATATAGTGAACATGGATTTTTTGAAAGCCTTTGATAAGGTCCTTTACCAAAGGCTGTTAAGAAACTAAATAGCCATGGGATAAGAGGCAGGTTCCTCTCCTGGATCAGTGGTTGGTTGAAGATAGAAAACTAAGTGTCAGATTAAATAGTCAGTTTTCACAATGGGGAGAGGTAAACAGTGTAGTTCAAGGATCTTTACAGGGACCTGTACTGTTCAACATATTAATTAATGATCTGGAAAAGACAGAGAGTGAACAGTGAAGTGGTAAGTTTTGCAGATGATACAAAATCTGCCAAGATAGTTACATCCAAAGCAGACTCCAAAGGGTGTGAGGGGGATCTCACAAAACTGGGTGACTGGACAACCAAGTGTCAGATGAAATTCAATATCAACAAGTGCAAAGTAATGCACGTTGGTAAAAATAATCTCAACTACACATACAATGGTGGGGTCTAAATTAGTTGTTACCACACAAAACAGATCTTGGGGTCACCATGGATAGTTTTCTGAAACCCTCAGCTCAAATGCAGAGCAATGTCAAAAAAAAGTTAGAAAAAATACAGAAAATATCACAATGCCATTCTATAAATTCTTGATGCACCCATACCTTGAATAGTGTGTCCAGTCCTAGTCCATCTCAAAAAGGATATAGTGGAACTCGAAGTTCAGAGAAAGACAACAAAAATGATCAAGTATATGGCACAGCTTCAATATGAAGAAAGACTAAAGATTTTCATCTTAGAAAAGAGATGACTAAGGGGATATGATAGAGCTCTATAAAAGCAAGAATGGTTGGAAAGAGTGAATAGAGAAATGTTATTTAGCCTTTCCCATAATACACAAAACCCGGGGTCATCCAATAAAATTAATAGACGGCAGGTTAAAGTACTTTCTCTTGTGTGTATTTTCAGAATATGCACAACTAGCCTGTGGAACTCATTGCCATGGGATGCTGTAATGGCCAAATGTATAAGTGGGTTCAAAAAAAGGAACTAGATACATTCATAGAGAATAGGTCTGTCAATGGCTATTAGTCAAGATAGTCGGGATGCAATCCCATGCCTCTGACTACTGGAATCCAGGAGTTGAAGATGGGGGCAGATTACTCCATAATTGCCCTGGTGTGTACACTGCTCCTGAAGCTCTAGTACAGGTCATTGGGCAAGATGGACCATGATCTGCCCCCATATGGCAGCTCTTATATTCTTACAAAGCTATTTGTTGTAGGCCACTTGACTTCACTTGAAAGAAGTGGGAAAATCTTGAAAGGATTCCTTCTGTAAAGAGGAGAGTATTGGAAGCTTCCTCACCAACAGATCAATATTTTCTATTGACTATTATCAGGATTGTCTGTTCCTGTTCTGCTTTCCATTCCATATGGATTTTAGCCTCAGAGATACAATACAATTTACTGTGTCTTTCATTTTGGGTATTCTTTCATGCCTGAAGGATGAATAACTTCTACTCTGACTGTTTTATTAGCCGAGCCAACAACTTCCGAAATGGATCAATCAGGTTTATAATGAGGAAAATAATGTTTCTGCCTCTCTTTTTCTCAGGAGTTCAGATGTCCATCATCAGTGGGGTAAGGAAGGTTGTTGGAGCTAATCAGTTTATGAAGAGTTCTTTTGAAATACAAGCCTGGATGGTTCTCTGCCATGAGTAAGATGCTGTGATGTAGACTAGCCTAACAGCAATGGTGACAAAAGGCTGAAAGGGCAAGCTTTCTGGCTTTGTCACCAAGGAAAGTATTTAGTGTAGTTATTTTACTGTTTAGGTTAGCTCATCAGTTTTTGTTTCTTTAAGGTTATTGGTATTCATTGTTTGTATTACAGAAGCATATGGAGACCCTAAATGAGATGGGAGCCCCACTGGCACTGTACAAAAAGATAGCAAGAGACAGACCTTACCCAGAAGAGACAACAATCTAAATAGAGAAGGCAGACACAAAGGTAGAAAGGAAAGAGGTGAAGTGATTTACCCAAGATCACATAGTAGGTCTGGCAGAGCAGAGAAAAAGAAACCAAGTCTTCTTATTCCCAAAGCCAACACAGCTAAGGAAGTGACTTGGATTCTATTGTCACTTGTTTATTAAATTCCAATCAGTAACACCTGTGCAAATCCAGCCACAGATGCCACCCCATGCACAGTTTGAAGATAACAGAGATACACCATCATAATGGAGGGCAGCATCTCACTGTCTTGACTCTCGGATCTCAAACTGAGTTTGTAGGAATGGTGTTCAAAAACAAATTCCCTAGTAAACTGAGCAAGTTTCATATGAAAAATATTGCAAGATGACCATGGAATCCCACAATGCCACCTATACAATCCCAAGTCACACATACACAATACAGATGATTAACTATGGATTAAACAAAATGCTCTACATTTTACAGAATGCTATGGAGGCTGTGACAAACCCTTTCCTAAGAGTTTCCTCTGCCTACTTCTACAACTCCCAGTTCTGTGCCTTTTTTCATGCCATCCCTATGTCTGGAAAGAATGTCCACACCTTTTGTCCCAAATGGCTTTTCACCTATACTCCCTAACACACGAATTTCATTGTCGTCATCCAACTGTAAAAACCTCATCAGCCATAACTGCAGCTCTTTGTGGTTGCATTGTTTGGTGTTTTGTAGATATTTGAATGATGACAGATGATACGTTTCTCACTGACGGGGTTCTTTTATTAATGCATTTGTAATATGCTGCTAACTGTATACATAAGAACCAAAGTTCTGCAAAAAAGGATTATTTGGTTCATATTATCCCTACCATGGCATTTGCTTCATGGCATGTTGACCATCCTGAGCAGCCAAAGTGTAAGAAAACCCTCCTTCCTCTGGAAGCTTATAGATGGAATATTAGCTTAAAGTGTCATTTGAAGCATCCTAGCCTACAAAAATGCAACGGGTCATGATTAAATCTGTAACAGGTGGATTCCCAGAAAATATAAGGGTTCATAAACCACATCGCTCTTGCTTTATTAATGTATACTACATGTGCTTTATGCACAGCAAAGTAGTAGAGGCATACAGTATTCCTATCAGCACTTGGATTCCAGAGGTCAGGATTGTTCTTCACAATACAGCTTTACAAAGTGTGTTAGCTCTAATGACAGCAGCCTGACCCAACGACAGCAAGGTGTTAACAACTGAAGTCTTTGCATGGCATTAATAATTTGAGTTGATCCAAATTCTAGCTGACCTACTCTTTCTTCACAGAAGTTGTTACCAGTTCACTGCTCTGAATATTAAAATACATTGATCTGGTGCAAGGTACAGAATTCAAAGCACAGATTATAATCATTAAAATCAATGAAAAATTAATTTCCAGTCAGCATTCTAATCCAAAGTATCTTTGATTCTCAGTGTCTCTCTTTCTGATACATCATACTAGATGAAAACACACCAGGTATTTCATGCTTCTTTAAGTCCCTATGACATGTTTTGCTACAACATCTCATGACACAACAAACAATTAAAGTGTCAGCAATGCATTATGATCATTCTTTCTGACCAAAACTCATTTTCAAATTAAAAGAAGACAGTATATGACTAGAATTTCTACTGTTAATAGATTTGGTACCTGTATAAGAAGCAGTTCATTTAAAACTATATTTCTAAATAGCTTGTAGGAGCACCATTTGATACACACTTGGAGTTATTTGACAATGGTTCAGATTTTATATATCTCATAATATAATAAGCTTACATGCTTACAACAAGATGCTACGGTATCTGAAGGTGCCTCCTATTACTTATAGCCTAACAGGTAAACCACAATACAATCCTTTGGGGTGAAATTCTGGCCCTACTGAAATCAATGTGAGTTTTTCCATTAACTTTAATAGGGCCAAGCCTTCATCCTTGCTTCAACACCCAGACCCTACTGCCTTGAGGAGCACAAAGTAGCTTTAAAGAATTGTTTTCTAAAAAGCTCTGTTTTCTACCTAATCTACCCCCCCCCCTCCAGCGGATACTGGGGCGGAAGAGGGGGGAGAGGAGAGAAACCTGCTTACCAAGACTTACTTGCACTTACTTTACAGAATGTGCAAGTGTTCCATAAACTGTACGTATATTCATATTTCTTATCACTATACCAAAGTGGTTGAGTTACAACCAAATATTTCAAGTAGCTAGATACTTATGTCAAAACAAAAATATGAGTAATTTAACAGACCAATACCTAAAGTATCATAGTAGCTATTTCTCATAACAAACTGAGACATAAATCAATAGTTATGTCTAACATCCCCAAACCAGGAAGATAAGCCTGGTCAACACTACAAACTTAGGTTAATGGAAGCCACCTTTCGTCAAACTAATAATGTATGCCTCTACACTACTAGGCCTTTTCTGCCAACCTAACTCTCCTGTAACATCGACTTAATTACTCCACCTCCATGAGAAGCGTAACATTTCAACCAATGTTGATGAGTCAATAGTGAGGAAGTGTAGATGCACCATTGTGTACGTCAACTTAATTGGTCTCCAGGAGGTGTCCCACAATGTTCCACTGTGACCGCTCTGAAGATCATTTTCAACTCTGCTGCATAGCAGCCAGGTACACAGGAAACAGCATCTACCCTGTTAAAGCCTTGGGACTTTTGAATGACCATTTCCTGTTTGATCAGCATGGAGAGCTCACCCGCACAGCCGAACATGGTGATCCGATGTCCCAAACATACTGCAGCCTGTAGTGCACAAGAAATGGTGGATCTTATTGGTCTGTGGGGAGAAGAGTTTGTAGTGCACAGCTCTGATCCAGCCAAAGAAATATCGACATCTATAAAAAGATCATGCCGGGCATGGGGGAGAAGGGCTACACCAGGGACATGCAGCAATGCCACATAGAAAAAAAAATCAAAGAACTTCAGCAGGCATACTAGAAGACAAGGGAGGCAAACATGTCTGCACCAGAGATATGCTTCTTCTACAATAAGCTACATGCGATTCTCATGCAACCCCACTGGTACCCCCAAACATAGTGTGGGTACCTCCCCGGAGTCTGAGTCCCAACCATTTTAGGCAAGAGTGAGAAGGACATTCTGGATGAGGAAGAAGAGGAGGAGGAGAACGGAAGACAGGCAAGCAGGGGATCCAGTCTCCCCAAGAGCCCTGGAGCAGTCCAGCCAGTTGTAGGACAGTATGGCAGTCAAGCATGATGCCAGAGAAGGCACCTCTGGTGAGTATGCAATTCCATTCAAACTGTAGGGGTTACACGCTCTTATATTTATGTGTAAGATGAAGAAAAAGTGAGGTACAGAGGGTGTCTGCTTCCCAGTGGTTGCTCCAGCTACACAGAGGGTGGAAAACACTGTTTATGTGCACAAGGATGGCCCAGTAATCCTCCATGGAGATCTCTAGGAAACTTTCATGAAGGTACTCTGCAATCCTTTGCAGAAGGTTTGAGGAGAGCTGCCTTATTTCTTCCACTATGGTAGAACACTTTCCCATGCCACTCGAGTACTAACTATACTGGCATCATTGCGTACACAGCATAGTAGCATAAGGACCAGGTCCGTACCCAGACACTTACAGCATCTGGTCCCTTGGCCCTCCGTTACCCTAACTAACATCACATAGGTTCATCAATGGGAGACTATGGAAGTTTTCATTAAAATTGCTCATATGCAAACAATAGAGCATGTGATCCCCCATAGATGGCAATTTCTAGGTCCCTCAACCATGGTTTCCCTAACATACTGATGGTTTGGTTGGCAGAGATTGGGGTTGACCTCAGAATCTGCAAGTCCAAGACAACTACTACCAGAAGCATTAAGGCAAGGGTGAGCTTCAGGTGTCTTCATGGATGCAAACCATCCCTCTCCCCCGCCCCCCAGCCACCTCGAACAGACATAGCAATTTGGGAGGCTTAACGCCAATTCATGTTGCTGGGGAGGTGGGGGGAGAGAGAAAGACATTGTTCACCTGTCCACCTGTGCTTCCAGTGTGGGTTTCCCAGAAGTTGCTGTACAAGTCCTGTCGCCCATGCTACTGGGCCATACTCACCATGGCTGGAACAGCAAACCAGTTCATTGAATAACTAGGGATTCTGATTATGTTCTGGCTTGCACGTGAGTAAAATAAAGGAAGTGTTTTTGAATAGCAACTTTGCAGTAGACCCAGGACATGCACTGAATGGTTGATTTGTGTTTTGCATGCCTTACAGTGGAAAGGGTGGCCTTCAGCACATCCCCCACACCAGAGGAGAGGCTTTCACAGATTAGAAAGCAGAAAAAGAGAACGTGTGATGACATGTTCAATGAGCTAATGAATACCTCTGGGACAGCAGACTCAGAGCTAAGAGCCAGGAAGATTGTCTGAAAAACTTGATATGGACATGGAGATTATCCCAGAAGCATGAGCATGCCATGCAAGATGAGATGCTGTGGATTATGAAGGACCAATCAGATTTCTTGAAGCTCAGCCAGACGCCTCAACATAAGTAGCTTGAGGTTAGAGTGCCTCTACAGCCCCTGTAGAATGACCTGCAATCATTGCTCTTTTCCCAATCCTCCTCCTCCTCTAAATGTTCCAGAGGGCAGGAGAGAGGTGGAGGGAAGATGCAGTATCCGTTCCACTCAACAGTGTGGGAGAGTACTAAGAACAAAACTGGTCATTCAAAGACCTTTGATTAGCAAGACTTTTGTGCTTTCACAGACACTGCCAGCTGCATTTTTTTCTCCCCTCCCTACTTTATCGTACCATTTGCCCAAGGTTAAATTATTTTCTTGGTTTTTCAGACCCTTTATGTTTGTGCAATAAAAGCAAGTGTTCTGTGAATGAAATATTCTTTATTTATTCCAATCATGGGGGTTGCAGGAAGGGAAGGTACAAGGAAACTGATGCAACAGAGGGGAAGGTATGGGAAGGCACAGCACAGATAAGCAGTGCACATTACTGTGGCTCATTATTGAAATCTTGATGGGCTCTTCTTATTGCTCTGGTATCTGGCTGCTCAAAATTAGCTGCCAATATATCTGCATCAATGTCTCACACCCGCAGAAATTTCTCTCCCTTTGCCTCACAGATATTTTGGAGCACACAGCATGCAGCGATAACAATGGGGATACTGCTTTCACAGAGGTCTAACCTAGTAAGCAAACTGCACCAGCGACCCTTTAAACATCCAAAGGCACATTCCACCATCATTCTGCACCTGCTGTGCAGGTGGCCAGTGTAGGGCTTAATGAGCCATCAGAGGAAGGGATAAGCTGGGTCTCCCAAAATCACTATTGGCATTTCAACATCATCAATGGCTATTTGACAATTTGAAAACAAAGTCCTTGATTGCAGCTTTCTGCAGGGACTTGTGTTCCTAAAGGTGTGCATGTCATGCGCCTTTCCTGGCCATCCCATGTTGATGTTGGTGAAATGCCTCCCTGTGATCCACCAGCACTTGTAACACTATTAAAAAGTATCCCTTTCAGTTTATGCACTCTTTGGCAAGGTGGTCTGTTGCCAAGATAGATGGCATGCACATCCCTTTTACCCCACTGCAGTTAAGGAACTCCATCATGGAAAAGCCATCCACTACATGCTGCACGTTGTCTAGGGCCTAAGAAATGCACCTTTTTTCAGCTATTTATGGCAATCAGCACAAACAGAATTATTCTTCTATGTACATCATAGCACCTAACTTTTAGGCGCCTAGAAAAATCAGTGCAATTCACAAAGTCTGAGTTAGGCACCTAAGCACCTATATATAATGAATGAAGAGAGAGATAGCGGTCTCGGAATGAACAACGAGAGTCTTGTAGCACCTTAAAGACTAACAAATTTCTGCAGGCATAAGCTTTCGTGGGCTGCAACCCACTTCATCAGATGCATGAAATGGAAATCACAGAATGGAATTCTGTCTCAGAATAGAATTCACAAAAACCAGCAAATGGGGTAGGGAGCTGCCTAAGCAACCAATGGTAGAGGCTGATGAGGGGAGTGTGCTAAGCCCCACCCTCTCACAGAGATAGGCATGTAAATCCAGGCTAGAGAGAGGTGCCTATCTCTGCTTGTGATTCACAGCCAGGAACAAGTCTTTGGAGTTAGGTGCCTATGTTGCTTTTGCAAGAGTTGGGAAAGGAGGATGATCATGACTTCCCCCATAACCTCTAATCCAGTGGTTTGAGTACTCACCTGGGATGTGGAAGACCCATGCTACAAATTCCCCTCCACCTGAGGGTGAAAAGGGATTTGAATAGCAATTTGACATCCTTTAGGTGAGTGTTCTAACTCCTTTTGTGCATCCTGGCCTTAGGGCTTAATCCTGCAAATGTTTACTACTCAGCATGGTCCTTACCAGTGCAAGTAATCTCACTGAAATTAACAGAACTATTCATGACAGCAAATTCCATAATCATTGGTGTCTCTGAAGGATCGGGACCATACTTCACAAAACTGCTTTGAGATCCTTCTGGATGAAGGTGTATATATTGCAAACAATGTAGTGCTATTTTATACAGCATGCAGATGCCAAGAACTATTATTTTTGTCATGAATATAAAACGTGTTGTAGTATGAGATGCCATAGAACCATTGGATTCTGCAGTCAAATAAGTGTTCTGGTTTCATACTCTACATTTGACCTGTACAGGTAGCTTTGCCATCTGTATGTCAAGATAATTCAGTAAATTGTGTCAGTGTTCTAAAGGAATTCATAAACTAAGCGATTTATTTGATAATGGAATAATTCTCTTTTTTGTAGATGCAAACTTTAAATCTGATTTACCTGGGATGAAATGTATGTGTGTATCTAGATAGAATATTGGTCATTGTTTAAACATATTCATCTTGTAAACATATTAGCTAGAAAAACCAGTGGCAGAGCATTTAAGACAAAACAAATAAAAAATGTAGCTTTCAGAAAAAAAATTCATAGCCAAAAGACTTTTCACTCTTGATGGAAAAATAAAAATGGACAAAGGATTAAACTCTTCATATGGATGGCTATAAACCTCTTCCTTCTTTGAGAGTAATTAGTGAAATTAATTAGTGAAATTTTACAGTCATTTTCAAGTACCATCAGTCTCCTAAAGCAATATCTAAGATATAGGGATGGGCTGGCTTATAGTTAGTTGTGCCTAATACAGCGAGGGATGCTTTTAGAGCCTGATACTCCACTGACAGGACCTTATGCACTCATTTAGGAGTCCCAATTAAGCATAAAGCACTATCATTCAATTTGATAGCATTCTATACCCACTCTGCACTCACTCAACACAGATTTAAATGCCTCACAAGGTGAAGGGGAATCATCCTCATGCACTTTGAGAACTATAGGGAAATCAGGGTTGTAAGGCAGTTGGTGTTAATTGAAGGTCACTATTCAGGAATATATGGACACAATCTGTATTTTCACCAACACAAAGTGGTGCATAAGCCCAAATACACCACACACCTCCTCTTGGGGAAATTGTTACAAGCAAAGATGAATGACTGACACACACAACCGATCCAACTGAGCCTTCCTGATTCCCTCTTTTCAAATTAATTATGCTAACCTGGTGAGAGTCATGATCTTTTCACCCCAGGAAATCTCCCTTTTGCAGGCAGTGCTTACAGGAGTTTTATCTACATAATATATAGTTGTAATGTACTAGCTGTCTCCCCCTCCCTTAGGGCCACATTCAGACTCACGCTGAACAATGTCTTACTCTGCGCAAAACCCTTTAAAGTCAATGGGACTGCTCAGGGAGTAAGGCACTACTCAACATGAGTAAATATGTCAGAGTTTGCCCCCTAGCAATTTAACACTGGTTACATCACTTTCTACAAGGGAAAGTCAGTCTTGTTATCACTCTTCATAAGATAATAAAGAACCATATGGACAGCAATTAGTAGGATTACAAATATCTAAGGACTCTTGGCTGGACTGAGAATAAATAAAAACTTTGAGTTAGCTGCACTAGCAGAGAGTACAGCATTTTGATTCAACAGATCTAAATGATACTCCTAAAAGAAGGCCACATCTTGGTTTTGTAGCAAAGGCACTGGGCCACATTTACTGTCAACAAAGCATAGTACTAGTGCCTCATAGGAGCTACAGGTGCACTAACACATGTATGCCCATGACAAAGTACCAGTTCAATCAACGTAACATGATGCTATCCCCTAGGCCAGGGGTGGGGAATGTCTGGCCTGCGGGCCGGATCCGGCCCGCAAAAGAATTTGATCCGGCCCGCATCGGGCTCCGTAAGGCCCGCGAAAACATTTGCTCTGGCCTTTGCGGCGGCATTCCGTGGGGGCGGGAAGTGTGCGCTGCCGAAACCCTGCCGCCGTTTGCCTATTTTCGGCGGCGGGGGGACTTCGGAGACTGTTACTGCCCCACGGAACCCCGCGACCGCCGTGAAACTGCGCCGCCGAAAAGGTGGAAACGGCGGCAGGATTTCGGTGGCGGACACCGCCCCCCCACGGAACTGTGCTGCCGCTGAATCCCCCCCCGCCGCCAGGGCCACCATCAGGCCCTTGACAGAAAAAAGGTTCCCCACCCCTGCCCTAGGCAGTACAAAGAATTCCCTCCTTCTATACATCAATACAAACAAGTTAGGCATTACATTTCATATGCTTTTTGTTATTATCTTGTACCTTGTGTGGCAGCCGTCGGCTCCCCTCTAGTGGGTCCCACGCTTGTACTGTCTCTAGTGGGCCAGGGCATCTCCAGTCACCCCATCTTCCCTAAGGAGGGGGGGTAGGGACCCAGGCCCACCTGCTCCCCGGGTCCCAGCCCAGGGGTCCTATGAGAGGCAGCTATGTGCTGTTGGCACCGTTTTCCCAGCTGCACTGTCTTCCCCGGGCTAATTTTCCCCCTCCTTCTGGCTCCTTGAGCCAGATACCTTCGTTTGTGCACAGGACTCTGCACTCTGTTCTGCTCCTCCACTTAAGTCAGCACTCCACTCCACTCCACTCCACAGCACGGCACTCCTACTCCTCCAGCTCATGCCCTAACTGTTTGGGGCAGAGGGCTTTTATGAAGCTCCTGGCTGGTCCTTCATTGGCCCCAGCTGCCCCTAATTGCCCCCTAATGGCACTTAGTCAGTCAGCAGGGAACAGAGCCCTGAGCATTCTTGGGCTCACATACCTCCCTTCCAGCACTCTCCTACTGTCCTCTGCCCTCCCTATCTCACACTTGTATCTGATAGTTTGAACAAAATATCTTTATCCATTATCCCATCATTCCCTCCTTGTCTTTCAAGAGGTCTGTGTGTCCCTCTACCATCTCTTCATAAGTTGTTTATGTAGCTACTGGAGTGGTCGGTGTGTTCCTGTACCATCCTCTCGGGTCAGGAATGTGCTCACTTAGTTAGCTGACATCTAGTATGTTACTATTCTGCCAAAGCCTACTCAAGTTCAGAGTATTAAACATGCCTAGGACTCCAGCAAGGCTTACAATACATATGTATTTTTTGCTGGTGCTGGCTCAGCATGACTCAGTTAGTTGTTTAAATTGTTAAAGGAAAACATAAAAGCCATATTGGAAAAGGCTGATTATTTGTCTAGTCCAATGTCTCATCCTTGACTGTAGCCAGTGTCAGAGGAATATTAAAAAAAATTCCTATAAATAGGTAGAAACAGCCTTCTGAGCCCAGCTGGTGAATGGTTATATCCTAAAGAACCAAGAGTGATAGCCCATTAAATGGTACCCCGCTAACATAACCACAGATTTTCCCCCTATTCATTTTAACGCCTAAACTAAATAAAGGTTTGTAAATCTGAATCAAGTCTGGGGATTTTAGTTGTTAAAAAAAAAAAATCTCCAAATCAAGCTCAGTTCATCTTATATGGTTTGTTGTGAAAGTTTTACCCCACTCTAATCTCAACCTTTAAAAATCAATACGAGATACATACGAGATGCGAGATTTCATTTTTATTGTTCTTAATATCTGGTTAGAAAACAGCATTTAATTCACAGAAACTATTCTCTAAACATAAATTACCATTATTATGAATTAGACCATTTGCTGGATAACATATGAACATGAAGTTTGATTTCACATTATTTCTTACTTTATTTCCACACTATTTGCTTTTATGTTGGAAATAATGAGTCTCTGTTTAATACAGAAATTGGGTTCACTGTTGCACTACTGTATTTCAGCTTCAGTTATAAAAGACCCTTTATACCAAAGAAATTAATTAGAACTTAGAGGATATAGTTAGTGTATATTTCGCCCTCATTCTTCCTCTAATTTTTCTGGAGGAATCCATTTCCCCTGTTCAGCAATAAAAAGCAAAGACAGACCTTCAGACGATGACTACCCTCATTGTTAGCACTACTGACATCTAACCTTTACAAATGAAGATTTTTTAGTGAGATAAGCCATTCTGTTCCTTGGTGATATGAATCCCCCTAAGACTCTCCTACTTGTCAGTCTAGACAGTAAACTATATTCAATTAATCTTTTTTAGTGATTCTTGTAGCACAAAAAGAGAGAGCTGCATTTAGGGGGGAAATATAGGAATGGGAAGCTAAAAATGTAAATTTTGGTTTTTATTAAGTTCTGTATTTTGGTCTATATCCTAGTTTCCATCTACCATATCAGAAGTTCCTGTGCAATTAATACCCTTTCATAAAAAGATCAAAAATATGCTTTTGTCATGTAATGCTTCAAATTGAGGTTCATTCACAAGAGCACATTCAGCATAAATCCTATATATCTGTACAAGTAAGTTTACTTAAAAATTAGTCAATTTTTTTTGGGGGGGGGCAAATGAAGTTATCTGCACATGAACAAAGCACATGATCTCAATCTTATTGCAAATTAGTGTACTATAGTGTTCGATTGTGTCACAAAAAAGCAGGCCATTCCCATGAGGTATTTTAGAAACATATCTGAGGCACAGTTATGGTTTCACTATGTATTGAGTGAACCTAAGAGTAAGACTGCTATCATGAGACCTCCTTATGGACAAGGAATAAGACAAACCTTAGCACTGACCATATAAAAAAACCCCAGTGTTTCTAAGCACTTAGAAACATTTAGACAGTGTTTCTTAGGACTTAGAAACATTTAGTTTGTGGCAAGCTGGGGTGAAAATCTACCCCACACTTGCTTGCTGCACACTACTGTCCATGTGGACCCTGCTGACATGCACTAACAGTTCCCTAATGTGCATTGGTTTAGCCTGCTTTGAAATATGACTAGACCAAAGCACACTAAGAAATGTTAGTGCGCATCAGCAAGATCCATGCAGACAGTTAGTGAAGGATAGCCTCCTGCAAATCATCCCACTCCCTGCAAATTAACTGTTCATGTAGACAAGCCCTAAGGTTCACCAGAAGAATGAGAGGCCCAGAGTTAGAATGGAGAGAAAAAAATGCATGCATATTATGTATACATAAATCACATCTGTATATTTGTGCATGTAGTTACTGCATTTGTAAGTACAATTGTACAAATAATGCATATTGTACTTGTACTTACAAATTGTACTTACAAATTTGTAAGTACAAGTACAATATGCATTATTTCACTTGCCTAATTCTAATAATTTGAGAGAGAGAGGGAGAGAAAGGAGCTAGATGTAGGTATGTAGGAAAAAAGTCACTAATATGGTGATTGAAGACTGAGATAATTGTGACACTATAAAAATATATTAATGTATCATATCACATTTTCAATATAATTTATAATATGCATGGAAACATTTTATGCCATATTCTCTCTCATTACACAGTTTGTCAAGGTAATGAGTTATTGAAATTTTAATATGCAATATATTCTGTAAAGTATGACAACATGCCTTTGCAAGACACCATCCAGCATTTTGGTTAGCAGGTTATAATGCACCTCTCTATATGAAGGGAGGAATAGAATGGAAATGACCAAAAAATAATCATATTAAAATGGTTCTATATGTTGGAAAGCATTCTTCCATAATTCACTGAATATTACAGATCATTAACATTCTGATACTTCATTTTGTGGCAGAAGCACAGAAAGTGGTGCAAAATTAATCAATCAATCAATCTCCAGGGTACGCAATAGGAAACGGCATGCAATTAACCAGTTGTCATGGCAATTTGATGCTGACAGACTCATAAGAGAATAAGAAAAGCTATACTAGGTCAGGCCAATGGCCCATTATCCTGTCTCTGACAGAGACCAGTGCCAGATGCTTCAGAGGGAATGAACAGAGCAGGGCAATTTCAAGTCCTGGCAGTTGGAGGTTTAGGGACTGCATTTCCAACCATCTTGACTCATAGCCATTGATGGACCTATCCTCCATGAATTTATCCAATTCTTTTTTGAACCCAGTTATACTATACCTAGTTATAACTTGCTACCTATTGATTTCACCAGATGACCAGTAGTTATTCTGTTATATCAAGGGGTAAATGACACTTCCCTATTCACTATCTCCACACCATTCATAATTTTATAGACCTCTATCATATCCCTCCTTAGTCATCTCCTTTCTAAATTGAACATTTCCAGTCTTTTTAATCTTTCCTCATATAGAAGCTGTTCCAGTCCCCTGATCATTTTTGCTGCTCTTCACCTTTTCCAATTCTAATACATGTTTTTTAAGATCAGGCAACTAGAACTGCATGCAATATCAAGGTGTGAGCATACCAGGGATTTATATAGTGGCATTATCATATTTTCCATTTTATTATCTATCCCTTTCCTAATGGTTCATAACTTGTATTAGGGGTGATTTTGGGGATAAGGGTTTGACTGCTGCTGCACATTGAGCAGATGTCCATTATGACTTCAAGATATTTTGCTTGAGTGGTAACAACTAATATAGAACTCATCATTTCGTATGTATAGTTGGGATTATGGTTTCCAATGTGCATTACTTTGCACTTAACACGAAATTTCATCTGTCATTTTGTCACCCAGTTTAATGAGGTTTTTTTGCAATTCTTTGTAGTCAGCTTTGGACTTAACTATCTTGAGTAATTTTGTATTGTTTCAGAATCCTGTCTAGAAAGTTATATTTATTTTGTGCATACACACGCATAAACATGCATATGGTTTAGAGAAAATGTAATAATGGAGTCTCTACCAAGCTGTGCCAATAAAATTTACCAGATATAACTCCATATAATTACAAAATTTTTACAGCTAATAAATATTTGGGCTTAAGTAGTTTACAAATAAAAATATCTTTAGGTATCTGGAAGAAAGGAGGGACTATAATTGGCTACATAAATGCTACAAAAATCACAAGTGTTGCCATTTTTAAAGTCACAGCCATATGTGACATTTTCAAATTGGAAAACTAAATGAATCCCTGAAACTGTAGTATAATTTGATAATAAAATGAGAATCTTTATATTTGGGATAACTGGAACCCAGTAATTGAACAAATTGGAAAGTTCATCTGAACAGCAGCAGCCTACTTTTTATTTTAATTTATAGGGAAAAAGCGGTGTAATTAAAATATTAATTTTTCTCATTTTTAATATTTTTATCCCAGATGAGTCTCCACTCTTGGAACGGTCTACATCTCTGGAACCTTACAAGCAAGCTGAGGTCATATGCTTTGATATACGCGCTCTATAAAAATGAGATCAAGGGTCTGATTTTCAAAAGTGCTCTGCATACAGCAGCTTTTATATGCCCAGATCTTCAATCACCAGAGTAGAGGTGGATTCTATCATGGGTAGCAAAATCAATCCCTTCCTTAACCTGTTGGCAGAATTTTAACAAGGGACTCCCATGAAGCACTCCCCCGCATGCCAGTTGATCTTTAGTTCACAGCAACTCTCCCCTGCAAACGAACAACATGAAATCTCACATTATTTCTGTAACGATAGGTATCATGGCACAGAAATGACTATGACAATGAAATGCTGTATTGCTAGTAAGGGATTAGCTATGCAAAAAATTATATTAAGCTTCTAAACATGCTCTGCATGAACCAAAGTCAAAGTTCAGACATCTAGAAACACAGTTTCAGACCAAACTGAGTGTTCATGTAGTTAATAAAAAGCACTGGGTCTTTCCTTTCACCAGTCTGATTCCTGAGTTTTTAGGTAAAGACAACAGACTTATTTACTAACTTAAACTCAAGCCAGGTTTGCAAGCCACTGGAGTGAATCTAGGCTGACATTGTGGGCTTGAGGCTAAATCACACAAAGCTTGAAGTTTCACATTAATTCAACATGAAAACAGTTTCAACTAATTTTTACTGAGAGATTCTGTACTCTTGAAACTCATAGTTGGGGCTATGAAATTCACAAAGAGAAACATGTATGTTTTATACAACTCTAGTCCCAGTGCCAGACAGTTGGTGGTTTGTATCGTGGTAAAATGTTACTTTTGAACAATATTCTCCTAGTTATAGTGGTTACTATTTTATAGTACCTCTACTTTTCGTAGATAAATTACAACTGTATATTGGTTAGCCTTAGAAATTGGAACATTTCCTAGCAGAAAACAACTTTGTCTAACCCTGATGCATTGTGTTATGATATGAACAAAAGTCAAGTTATAATATATGATATAATTTATCATATATCATTATGATATAATTTATCAAAATCCATATTAAAATAATGCAGGGATCTGCTCATTGAACTATGTTTAGTGAAATCTCCTGCTAGGACCACCACCAATAAATTTTGTTTGTATAACTCTGTTTTAGAGAGACAGTTGAATTCCGGCATAAAAGTTATTATAGTTTAGAAGGAACTGCTGCATTTAACATAGGGAATTACCATGTTCTAGAGTTTTAAGTAGATTACAAATAAATTCAGAAATTGCTGCAGCACTATAACAGAATTACATAAACCAGAGATTTACTGGTCTAACGGGTTTCATCTCCATTAACAGTTGCCACGTACTAGTGTCAATTTATAAACAACTGAGGAATAGTAAGTTCATTTTGCCTGGGAAAAGAAAATAATTGGGTTTTGGTAGCATTGTTTCTGCTGCTGAGGGCAGTTTAAGATCTCATCATTATTAAAAGATTGTAAACTTAGGTGGATCTGCTTTACTGTATTTAATTATCTCCCATATGACATAAGGAATGATAAAGCAGAGATTAATTATCCATTTTTATAAGCAATTCACCCCACCAGGATACAAATAGGATACACGATACAATTCACCCCACCAGGATACAGAAATACAGGATACAATTAACAACATTTGTTTAGGTGAATCAGCAAACCATGCACTCTCTCAATTCAGAATGATTGTGTGCTTATGGGAGAAAGAGCTTGGGATCACCATGAAGAGAATATGGCCAGTTTTTTTCCCCGCTTACCTTCAGGAACATGCACTGCAAACCTTGAATATCTAGGTGACATTTCATCTAACACATCTGGCTAAATTCCCAAAGCTCAAGCAAGGACACCTGGAGTGAAATCATGTCTTGCTGAAGTCATGGTAAAACAGTGATTTTACTGGGGCCAGGATTTCACCCTGGTGTTCTATACCTCCTCCTTGAGTCATAATTTCACCTTTTTAGCTATCTATTTTATCTTATCTATCCATTTTTCATGTGATCATTCAATTCTGTACCTACATTCTCCAGCTGACATTTTCATCTGAGGTCAAAGCTAAATGAGACAGACAACAGAAAGTCTGGGTGAAGGCATGCACTATCAGCCCCAGGTCCAAAGCGCCCTCCCAGAGAAAAGGCTGCCAGATCTTCAGCTGATATCAACTGGCAGAACTCCACCAATGTCAACAGAGTTCTGCTGATTTACACCAGCTGAACATCTTGCCCAGATTCCTTAGGGTGCTTCCAGAGGAAAGTCACTCACATGGCAGCACACTGCACTTGCATGAATTCATAAGGCCCACTCCGATTCATTTCTCTTTTACCTTGGATGTGGTGCAAGTTTAGGTCAGCCAATTTATAAGTAGCAATGCAGAGTCATACAGAACTTTGCCAACAATGCTTTTATTTCTAATATGAGAGACATAAATTAGGAATATTTGAAACCTTATAGGCACCCTACTAGATTAATGATTGATTATATTTTATGATTAATGATAGCAAGTAATAAAGCAGAAACATTGTTTTTAGAAAAAATTGTTTTCAGGCTCTTTGCTTTTAGGTACCCTTAGTAAGCTGGATAGATTTCATTTTAAAAACCAAGCAATGATGCAATGTATTGGAAAAACCAGGGGAGAGGAGAGAATAGAGAGACCTAAATACAGCAGGATGTAGGAAGGAATGTAGGAAAGAAACTGAAAATAGACGGGGGGAAGCAAGGAAAATTATAGAAGTGAATGTCACTGGGCTTCCAATATTTTGGATTCAAAACATCTAGCAAAATTTATTCCTTCAAATCACTTCTCTTTCATCTGCTCTGTCCTCCCATCACCACATTTAATTCTGAATTAGCATGTTTACAGCCTTTCTAAATGAAAGAGGCCTTATTGAACTCAAAGCAGCTTCCAATCTGTAACTGTAGCCTTCAGTAGGTATTTCAGTAGGCTGGTCTATTGGGGCTCTTGGACTTCCAAGATTACCACCATAACACTGCATGCAGTGTTAATAATATACTTCCTGTAGGAATGACACTAATTCTAAAATAAAGTCAGATAATTTAAATGGAATTTAAATATCAACAGAGAAATACCTTTCCATTCAGACATGCAAGATAGATATCTTTGATTTCTTAAGGAATTTGACCCAGCCTGACTGAAATGTCACCTATTGGGAAACAACAAGCTCTTGTATATATAGGTCACCCCTGAGAGATAGTGATGGTAACCGAAATGCCTGTCAGCATACAGCAGGGAAAAAGTTAGTTTGGAATAACCACACCCTAGAGAATACTGGCTGCTTTCGAGATACTGCAATAGAACATATCTTCCTAACCATCACTGGAGAGTTTACTGTAGGCTGTAGAGAAAATTGAGACCATTAAAATTTAATACAGTTTCTAAAATGGAATGTGTCTCAGAATTATAAATTTCATCTCATATTACTATATGTCAATTGCTCTTTCAGTTCCAGCCACCATTTAGCTAAATTGGTTGATCACAGGTAAAGATTTTATAAAGGTCAGTTATAAACTTTCAGCAATATTTTGTAGCTCATTTTGTAGCTCATAATGATGGGCAATACTGTAAATCTAATTTCCTGTTCCAGAAAATTTCAATATGTTTTCTCATATTTAAACCTGCACTGTGTGGAACGAATGCATTAGTCTAGAGATCACAATGAAATTACCACCTGAATACGCTGAATTATAGTAACAACATCATTAGCAGCATGTGCTCCATCATCATGAATTGTAGTGTTATATGAATTTGGCCAATAGTAAAGCTCAAACTCCCCAAACATAGGCCCTTAGAGCTAAAGCATTGTCTGTAGTAGTATTAGGCCTTATTTCTTTTGTGGGGTTTCCAAAAGAAGGCAACATGGTCACACATGCTGATGTGACATTCCACCCAAGGAGAGGGGGGAGAGAAGGAGAGACTGACACAGTACATTACTATATATCCCTGAATAAATTCTAATGAAGAGTGAATAATCTTAGGAATATACCTGACTGGATTGAAGATTCCCATGCATTCTTTATAGAGAATAGATGAGAATCTCTTATTCAAGCAGGCAAGATTACACCACGGTACCTCAACTACAAGCACAGCACATATAAAAAGACCAAAAACAGCAAGTGCAACAGCAATTTACAGCAAAACATCTGTATAGGTTTTGAGTATGCTGCCACAAAAGCATTTGAGATTTTACATGAGAATCAGTGCAATATGATAATGCAAACATGGTGGGCTTATTTTGGTTTTAATATTAGCAAACTCTGAATTTATGCACAACAGGCAGCAATAGCCTGCATAAAGTTCAAGATATATTTATGTACTCATTAGCCAGACCACAGTTAATAAACGCTAACCCCAAGCAGGCAAAATGGGTCTCCAGAGTTATGTACCACAATTTACAGGAAATTAGAATAACTTACAATAAAAAGACAATATTTATGGACACTGATGCACAGATGAAAACACTGATAAAGCATAGAAATCTGAAACATCACAGCTGCCTAAATGAAAACCTATCAATCCCTCCAGCTATTATGTGGTACAAATAATCAGTATCATAAAATAAGAAAGAAATACAGGCCTGTAATCTAAAATTGGCCAGAAGCAGGGCCCCCCACATGGGCGGAAAGGGGGGAAGTGTACACTTTACCAAGGCCCTGGGGGGGCCCCGGCCCAGGCTGCAACCCCCATTACCATAAGGAAAAAAAATTCATGGCTCATGAGATTGTATGTGTGTGGGAGGGGTCCCGTGTTACAAGTTTGTACTGGGCCTGAAAAAATTATGCTGGGGCCGGACCAAAAGCCTTTTAAAAAAAAAAAAAAAAAAAAAAAAAAACCACCACAAAACCCCAGCAATATGCAGTCACACCCCAAAAAACTAGAGCCACAATTCAGGAAAGATTCCCTTAGTCAGGAAGGCACTGAAGCATGTGCTTCAACTTGAAACACATTCTTAAATCCCATTACTTAAAGTTAACACGTTTTCCTGAATGGGAGCCCAAGTCATTTTGGTCTCAGTTAAGACAATTAGAGGTAACGACACATGGTTTATGGATTTTCACATGAGCCTCTTTGTCAGCCACCAAACTGCAGTCTTCAGCAACCAAGTTCTCTTAATAAATAGAGATCATCTGTTAGTTTCAAGCGCTGAAACCCTCTCATTTGAAACACACATTATTTTGGCTAAAATGGGATTTCAAAATTCAGAAAGCATCTCAAGAGTTTATACAAATTCCTATGAAGTGCACTACACATTACACTATTAAGGCATTTCAGACTAACCTTTTTAGGGTTTAAATTCAGTTAACTTGGAATCTAACCCACCATTGGTTTGCCCATCCATTTAATAATCCACAGGAAAAAGTCAAACGAAGGAAGGGAAGAATCCAATATCATTGGGGATCTTTTCAAGGGGCAAAATGCTATTTAAGTCACACAAAAATTCTGTCTTCAGATATAAAAAAAAAAAAATCTGCTTGGCTATATTTAAATTTTGGAACATTTTAGATCATCATTAGTAAGGGGTTTTTTAATTATTTTTTCTTGTTCCCCATCAAGTAAATGAACTACAATACTTCCAAAAAAATTTTGCAGAACAAATTTTAAATAAATAAAAGTTTGCAGTGTTGTTGTACCTGTGTGGGTCCCAGGATAGAAAAGAAACAAGGTGGCAGAGGTAATATCTTTTATTGGACCTCCTTCTGTTGGCAGAAAATACAAGCTTTTGAGCTTCACAGAGCTCTTCTTCAGGTCTGGAAAAGTCAAGTTGGGACAGATTGTTAAAGCATAAGGGATAACACACGTTGCAAGAAACCTTCAAAACATGCCCCTCCCAATCTCACCAAGTAATTCTCAGACCACATCACCAACTCAAAGCGGCACCAGAGAGATCCTGCCAGAATGATAAGTACAAAACCTGCAGACTTCTCTGCACTGGAAAGATGATCAATACCCTTATAAACACAACTTTGAAGATCCATCAGTCTTACACATGCCTACATGTGGTGTACCTCACCCAGTGCATCAAGTGCCCCAACAACTATGTGGGTGAAACCAAACAATTACTATGCTCCCGAATGAACAAAAACACGCTATCACCCATAGACAAACACTTTCTACAAAAGGCTCACTCCATGTCTAGTTTATCAGTCCTCTTCCTCAAAGTAGAGTTACCATATTTCAGGTCCCCAAAAAGAGGACACTGCCAGAGGAGGGGAAGCTGGGGAAGAGGAGGAAGGATGGTACAGTTCGGGGAGTAGGAAGGGGGTACCTGCGGCAGGGGTACTCACTGATAGCGAGGGACAGTGTCGCTCCCTGTCATGGTGGCAGGGCGGCTGATGCAAGCCCAGGACGCAAGACAGCTATCAGTCAGCGCCTCCCTGTGGGACACTACCCCTCCCCCCCTCCCACCAGGATTGAGAGCCAGGGCCTGGGTGGTCAGGATATGGCAGCTGTGGCTTGCAGGAGAATGGACCAATCAGATTCAGATGCAGGGGAGGAATCATTTGGGAAGTGGACCAATCAGGGCTCTTTCTGAGCTTCGGCTCCTCTGCTCTACAAAAACTTAGGACATTTCCTGTTCTTTTTAAAATCCTGCCTGCCCCCCAAGACAGAGAACAGAGACTCAAAGATGCTTTGTCCAGGAAAACCCAGAGATCTAGTAATCCTAGCTCAAAGGAAACCTGCACAGCACCTTCAAAAGATGAGCCTGGGAACTTAAATACATAACTCTGCTAGAAACTAAAAATTATTCTCAGACACTGGTTTTCATTACAACAATTTTTAACCTACTACCCCTCCTTTGTCCTCTTAATTACACACTTTAAATGCTTTCTTGTAATGTGGGTTAACCCCTCATGCTTAACACTCTGTTCCACCTTGTACTGAGCCATGAGACCATTCACCTTTTCCATACCTGAAGGAGAGCTCTGTAAAGTTTGTCTCTACTACCAACTGACGTTGATCCAATAAAAAATATTAAATCACCTATCTTGTGTCTCAAATAAAAAACTTTCAACCAAATGAAATAAATATTAAAACAATTGTACATTTGTGAGGTTTTTTGTTTGCAATGCAAATTTAGAGCAGCTGGACAGATCACCTGCATAATTAATAATTGTTTAATATGAATGGGCACATATTTTGTATTTTACATCAGAATTTGTTCATTGATATGCATGTTAATTACCCATTCTGTCATGTTTAATATGACCAAGAAAAGAGAAGAATGGAAAATCATTAGAGTTATATTGTTGTGTGTTAATTTCATTGTGCTATTTAACATTTGGACACATCAATATTATTGATGGTGGATAATTTTCTAGAATGTTTTTGGTTTTAATTGACAAATGCTTGAATGACTGTCCTGTAAAATATACATTTGAGAAAAGGCAGAAGTCATTCTTAAATCAAAAGGTCATAGACTCAGACTATAAGGTCAGAAGGTATCAATATGATCATCTAGTCTGACCTCCTGCAAAACGCAGGCCACAGAACTTCACCCACCCACTCCTGTAATAGACCCCTAACCCAAGACTGAGTTACTGAAGTCCTCAAATAATGATTTAAAGACTTCAAGGTACAGAGAATCCACCAGCAAGTGACTTGTGCCCCATGCTGCAGAGGAAGGCAAAAAACCCCCAAGGCCTATGCCAATCTGCCCTTGGGGAAAATTCCTTTCTGACCACAAATATGGTGATCAGCTAAACCCTGAGCATGTGGGCAAAACTCGCCAGCCAGACACCTGGAAAGAATTCTCTGTAATAACTCAGAACCCACCCCATCTAACATCCCATCACATGCCATTGGGCATATTTACTGCTAGTAGTCAAAGATCAGTCAATTGCCAAATTAGGCTGTCCCATCATACCATCGCCTCCATAAAATTATCAAGCTCAGTCTTGAATGAAACCAGCTAGGTTGCTTGCCTCCACTATTCCTCTTGGAAGGCTGTTCCAGAACTTCACTCCTCTGATGGTTAGAAACCTTCATCTAATTTCAAGTCTGAACTTCCTTTTGGCCAATTTATATCCATTTGTTCTTGTATCCACATTGGTGCTGAATTTAAATAACTCCTCTCCTTCCCTGGTATTTATCCCTCTGATGTATTTATAAAGAGCAAGCATATCTTCCCTCAACCTTCTTTTGGTTAGGCTAAACAAGCCAAGCTCTTTGAGTATCCTCTTATAAGGCAGGTTTTCCATTCCTCAGATCATCCTAGTAGTCCTTCTCTGCACCTGTTCCAGTTTGAATTAATCTTTCTTAAACATGGGAGACCATAACTGCACACAGTATTCCAGATGAGGTCTGACCAAAGCCTTGTATAATGGTACTAATACCTCCCTATTTTTACTAGAAATACCTCACCTGATGCATCATAGGACCGCATTAGCTTTTTTCATGGCCACCTCACATTGGCAGCTCATAGTCATCCTGTGATTAACCAATACATCCTGGTCTTTCTCTTTCTCTGTCACTTCCAACTGATGCATCCCCAACTTATAGCAAAAGTTCTTATTAGTCCTTAAGTGCACGAGCTTGCACTTTCCACTATTAAATTTCATCCTATTTCTATTACTCCAGTTTACAGGTCATCCAGATCTTGTTTTATGATATCCTGGTCTTTCTCTGTATTAGCAATACCTCCCAACTTTGTATCATCTGCAAACTTTATTAGCACATTCTCACTTCTTGTGCCAAGGTGAGTAATAAAAAGGTTAAATAAGATTGGTCCCAAGACTGATCCCTGAGGAACTCCACTAGTAACCTCCCTCCAACCTGACAGTTCACCTTTCAGCATGACCCGTTGTAGTCTCCCCTTTAATCAGTTCCTTATCCACCTTCCAATTTTCATATTAGTCGTCATCTTTTCCAATTTAACTAATAATTCCCCACGTGGAACTGTATCAAATGCTTTACTGAAATCTAGGTAAATTAGACCCACTGCATTCCCTTTGTCTAAAAAAAATCTGTTAGCTTCTCAAAAAAGGAGATTATTTACAAAAAACATATGAAACATTATACTAGATTCAAAAGTGATGATAGGCAGACATTGCTACTAGGGATGGACAAATTGCTGAGAATCAAATTTTGTAAACCCTGTAAAATCTTTCTGGGGTTCACAGGGCTCCCAAAACTGTCTGAGTTCAAACCTTTTCCTGTCATTTAACCCCACATTTTTCACTAGCATTTAAACAAAGAGCTCCCACAATTCCTCATAGCTCAGTCCAACATATCAGTGCTTATCTATCATTCTAGGACATGAACCAAAGCCCACTGAAGCCAGAAGGAGTCTTTCCATTGACTTCAGAGGGCTTTGGACTAGCCCTCTAGTGATAAATGAGTATTTATCAAAGCCCTGATCATCTCTGGGCAATGAACACAACTCAATCTCTGAAAACTGCTCTCTTTCTTGGTATGCAATCTATTATTAACATGGAGTGCTGATATGGACTATTACATAATATGGATTATCATTGCAACAATTTTTCAATATCCTTTAAAATTCAACGAACATTTCCTCATTACCCATTTAATGAATCTAGACTCAAATTATGTCGTGCTTAAATTTACAGAATGTTTTAGTACAAGGAGAGAAGTCAATAAAAATAGTTTTAAGAGTCTTCAAAACTACAGTATACTTAAATTGCCTGGGTATTTATTGTAGTTAAAAAAAAATCTGCAAGATGAGAATGACTCAAATTCCGCTTTGTAATACATTTTGTATCTAGAGATGTCCTGTTCCAGTCACTGTGAACAGGCCAGTTATATTACAGAAAATCCAGATTTCATTTTATTTTTTTTCCAGTTGGTGCTGGATGACATTTAGGATTTAACTTTCCTCCAATCCTGTGACACACCATCTACATGTCTTGTGTATTGATTACACAAAAATCAGCACTGAGGATTCCTGTTCTATTTCATGCTGGATGCATTGTCAAGTCCCTCCAGGCACAAAACTAGGACAAAGGGAATCTGTTCTCACCATATAATGAAAAATGATTCAGAATCAGAAACAAGTCACCAAGCCCTAGTCCTCAGTAAGTTTGTTATATGCAGAGAAATATTTACTTAAGGATGAGCTAATCTTAAACTGTTTTGATGACCATACACATAGATGCAGGGTTTGTTTCCCTCTTTTGAGTCTCATACAAACATTCTGTGTTCATTGTTGCAGAGGTGAAGAAAATCCCACCTTTTATTTGTGCTTAAACTTCCATCAGTTGTTTTTGCCTCATTCTGCTCTACTAATGGATCATCGAAGCATGTTCCATGCTTTGTCCTTTATCTATCTGTTGGGATCCCATGAGGTACTGATCTCCTTCTTGAAGTCCTTCGGCAGTGCTAAACACCCTCGCTTAACTCCCATTAGCAAGCCCTACATTTGAAACGTTCTTTTTTTAGCCTTCAAAATGATTTTTAGTATAAGTCTATAAGCTGATTCATCAAAAATAATTTAAAATGATCTTGATACATTTTGGCAAATTGAGACACGAAATGAATTATAAAAGGAAGCCAGCCTACAGATCAAAGGTACAAGCACAGAAGGGAAGGAAACTCAATCATGAAAGGATCTCAGAGGGTATTTCTTTCTTTAAAAAGAATATTGAATTGATTGACAAACTGATACTTAACAGGTGACCAGATTCTGCAGTAACTGGGGTAACTAGGACTTGCAATGGAAGGTGGCTGCTGCAGAAATCATTAAAAGAAAACGCACAGGGATGTAGACGACTTCGGCACTGTAGTTCATAGGTTGTGTTACCACACTATGAGTGTTAAGAGCCCATCCCCATCACATGTTAACATGACTGTGTACCCCACTGTACCTCTTTTTTTTTAAAAAAAAAAAAAAAAGATATGTCTAGCTAATGTGAACAGGACAACTCAGTATTACTATTACATCAAGGAAAACTGTTAAAATATTTCCTTCGTGCCAAGTGACTATTGAATGGGTCTACTGGGTGAGCCCCTTTACTCAGTCTGCACACTGGTGGAAAGGATTTAGCCCTATCATTTCAGACTATGTGCTAAAAATACACCTTTTTATCAAATGCCAATATGGCCTTTTTATACAAAACCTTGCCTTTACTTTGATGAGCCATACTAGACCGGGGGAGGGTGGGGAAAAAAGGAGGGCAGGGAGCAGCAGAAAATGTTGGCAGCATGGAACATTGATGAGTAATCCTGTGAGCCCCAGATTGGATTGCTTGCAGGAGGACAGCACTCTGGAGGGTACCTTACTGCCACATTCAGCTGCTTCCTGCACATGCCCAAGGAGCATGGAGCACTGCCAATGACAATAGCACCAGTGGGACACCAGGAGCACATCCTGCCCTGCTATTGCAATGGAGTGGGGAGTGGGAAACAGAAGTGAATGAAGAGAATTCCTTCGGTCTTCTTTCTTCCCAACCATGCAACACACTGATGCTGAATCTCAGTTTTCCCAATTGAAAATGGGAATCCTAATATCGAGAGCGTTACTTAATAGCTATTTAGTGCTTTGAAAGAGATATGACTATTCACATCAAGGGGACAACTTAATAGTTAGGATTTATTTTGCACATTTTCACTGTGTTATCAGGAGATAACACACCATGAATCAAATGTGTTGCCATTTCCAACTACCATTATTATTTCTTATGGAAACAGTGACATACAGTAATCAAGAGAATGAGCATCATGGTGGGCTAAATTGTACTGGCTAAGAAGTTGCTGCATATCACCATGGCAGATATTCTTCCCTTCAGAAGCCCCTATTGTAAGTACATTTTTCATAAGGTTAGGTTTTAAGGATTGGCAAGTGTTCAGCAATAATATTTTAAAGCTGCCAGAAATTGTTTGAGAGTTCATATTTATTTTTTACTCTTCTGCTATTGTATTTTGTGTAACAGGACTGAAAATCTTAGAGACGGCTAATTTTGTTCCATCTCTCTGGATTATATTTAGTTCTCAACTCTTCCAAAGAAATACATTGTGACATATTCTACAGAACTCTAAAGGACCATAATTTTCACCAGAGACCTCCAGTCTAAAGTCTACGAGGTTTCATAATTTGGCCTCAAAAAGCCTATTAAAAAAAGATTACAAATACCAAGATATTTGTCTTCACTCTGGTAGGCATGACACCCTGTATTTTCAGCTTTACTTGGGTTCCCACAAAACACAAATACACAGTCTTAGCAACCATTAATGATGTTGAAGAAACACAGAAATAGTAAAGAGGCATTTTCATACCATGAGAACATGTCTAAGCTGCCTCTTCCTTTACAGAACATACATGCAAAGTAACACATCAGCATTCAGCAGAATGGCATGACTAACACCCTGAAAGGAAACAAAGGGGCGTATTTATCAGTATGATTTTTGTTTATCTAAATAAGCAGAAATATTATATAAACAAAAATTAATAATATACAAAAGATACTGCAAATGTATATAATTCATTTTTGGCCAAATTGGTGTTTGAGAACCTCATACCATTTTAACTAATGCAGGACAATGCTATGCCACCTACTGATTCAATGACAATGTATCCAGAATTATCTCTGGATGTTACAGTCCCAACAAGAACAATGTGGGCCAGAAATCACTGAAATGAATTAAGCTGAGTGTGAAGCAGAAGCAGCAGTTACAGACTGTGACTTTGACACGGTAGCCTCCCAGACAATGACTTTATAAAGTATTAATGGAGTGTGTCCACTGTGACAGTACAGAAAAGTATTTAACCCAAGGGAATACAAAAAAAACAGTATCTCCCCATTATAGGACAGAGACAGCCATTTTTCTGTTTCAAAGCATAATGAAATCACAGCCAGTGGTGAGGCACCAGCCATCAGATTGTTGCTGCATGAATATTGGTGGCAACCATTGTTGCAAGAAGTCTTTAAATATAATGAAATAATAATCTAAAGAGCAGGAAAAAAGTTTTAGGGAAGGTGTTTTTGTGTGCTTGTTATTAGTATTGTTTGCTGTGAATATCACTGGAAAAGGTCACTTGAATCCTGCAGTTCACAGCATCATGAACTGCTGGCTCATATAAAGGCATCAGAGTGTGGAAGATAATATGTTCCTCCTTCTGTAAGATATTCATCTCAACTACACCCCCTTGATCCCTACATCAGAATCATAACTTGCCCAGCAAGGACTGCAGCAAAAGCCATTAATATTGCCCTATGAATGTAGCTCCAAATTATAGAATACATTAATTACTGAACTGTTTAACTACTACTGTATACACAATGCTAGTGTGTCCAAGAGGGCATGTGCCGCATAGCTAAGCTGTATCATTATAGAGAAAGCCAGTAAGCCACAGTATGCCATAAAAACTGAAGCTGCTGAAACTCATCCCTGCTACAGTCATTTGTGACATTCATATTCTGAAATTCTCAGCTGCTTAATATCCCCTTTATGGTTTCAGAGAGCACATCACTTGCCCCCATTGGCATAGTGAATAGATTGCTACTGTTCAGCTTCATTTGTTTTCTTGTGTCTCTATTTTTAAGTGCATTTATTATCACATTCTAGAAATAACTCAGTTTAAAATATCATGCAAGCAAGTACATGAGTACTCTGACTGCTTTCTGACTGACACAGTGGAAAACTTCACAGCATTAGCCTGTCTGCAGCTGACCAGAGTCCTGGCCATGGGGGCTGTGTCAGAGCAGTCACATTCACCTTTCCCATAGATTAAAAATAAAACATATAGTGATCTTTTTCCTGACACAATAGTTCCAGTAATCTAAGGGCATTTCTACACAAGCCCTTACTGTGCAGCAAGTAAAAGGGAATCAATCTACAGTGCTCCAGCGCACCATGCACTAACTGTCATGGTGGGCTATACTGATGCTTATTAAAATTTCCCTTGTGCTCTCTGACATACTGTAATTTGAAACAGCAATAGCTCAATGCACACTAGGGAACTTCTAGTGTACATAAGCAGGGGTCCACATGGACAGTTGGGCACCTGGCACTCTGCAGCACTGAATATTGACACTAGCTCACTGCACAGTAAGTGCTGGTGTAGACATGGCCTAAGAAATCCTCTGACTCCCTGGAATTGCAGAGTCAAATCCCAGCAGGTTCAGCCCAGCTCTTCACTCCTCTGAGGAGAAATTAAAATGAGAATCATACAGTTTATTATATGTGCATCTTTCAAGTGAGGTCTTCAAAAGCTAGGTCTTGTGTGTTCTGCATGGATGTTAAAGATCCCATACCGCTTCATGAAAAAAAGGGTAGGATTGTTATTGTTGTCCTGGACCAAAATACCCCTGTACCTCATTGTTTCACTTTGCAGTGCACCACTTGGGTATCACCCTCTACACCAGAAGCTGTATTTTCAAACCCAAGCCTTCAAAATGAGGAACATTTCAGTCACAAAAAATACTGAGAATGCCTTAAAAAAATACCAAAGTACTACTACTTTTCTTTTTATTCACCTTGCAGGTTTTGAACCTTTATGATTTATGGGTTTAAGCTTTTCTCTGCACCCATGAGGGCTAGAAACTTTTCTCTTTTTTCTTTAAATGAAAGCCAAGATTTTTCAAAGTCACATGATTCAGGAGCTGAAGATCTAAGAAAAAACACCAAATACTGAAAGACTTGATAAAAATCACAAGAGTTGACAACACTGGTGACTATTTTAACTCTGTATGGAGATCATGGAAGCTTTTGGGGAGCCCCTAGAAAGAAAGGAACCCTATAAAAAGATAATATTTTTCCCTAAAGGATCTCAAACACTTTACAAACCCAATCCTGCAACTAACTCCAGACCCCTACATTTGTGCAGAGCTCCATCAAAACACGAGGATCAAAATCAAAGTAATAGCCACAAATTCACAGGTCAAAGAGGTCCTGGCTTTACCTCTTTTGACAATTAACATATGATGAATAGTTGTTAACATTAAAAAAATTCATAGCACCTCATTCTTTTAATTAACTGAGAGTCTGGTCTCTTAAGGCCTTTTTCAGGAGCTCTGTGTAGGTGTAGGGGTTATCTGCAGTATCAGAGCATGAGCTTGCACAGAAAGAAATTCTTCAGCTACTACTGAAGTGCAGCCATCTCAGAGGCAGAATGTGGCAATAGGGTCTGACTCCTGAATCTTTCACTCACACCTTGTCTCCACTATTAAAAAGCTATCTTTTTTCGTTAGGGTAACTAATGTGCAGGTGAGCTATCCTGAGGTAAAAAATAGTAAAGACAAGTGGTGTTGTAGCTATATTTGTGCTAGGATATTCGAGAGACAAGATTAGTGAGGTAATATCTTTTATTGGTCCAACTTCTGTTGGTCAGAGACACAAGCTTTGTCACAGTAAAGACAAGCCATATTAGTTTTATGAAAAGGTAAATTCCCCAAGGTCAATCCCAGGACAGGGCATAGGGCTGTTTATCTCATGGTAAATCTGAGGTGCCATGCATTCATTGTGTTTTTACCTCAGAATAACTCGTGTACATGACTTACCCTGAGGTAAAAAACACACCATTTTAAGCAGTGAAGACAAGGCCCTAGAACTGAGACCCTAGGAGACAGTTAAAGAAAAACTGCTATTCGCAATATATAATCTATTGTAGAGGCCTGTTCTGCACACACAAGTTTACCAGTATAATAGATTCACTGTGGGATACATGACTTTTATACTTCAGTCTCAAGTGTTGTTCCTCTCAGCCACTCCACTGACTCCTGAGCAGTTCTGCCATCCCCCACGTCTAATCTCAGACAAAGGGGAGGTAGCATGTTAAAGAGATCAAAGTAGTAGAGACAATGTGAGCATGACTGCAGGTGGTTACAAGAAAACTGGTACCATTTTATCTGCCCAATATATTGCCCCACATGATGCTGCTATACAGGTCCTCCCACTCCTCAGGCCACTTAATTTTGATGCCTTAAGAAAGTAGCAAACTTGATCTCAGGGTGAAGAAGGAATATCCCACAGTTGTTTCTAAAAGGTAACGCCACTGGAACTAATACCGACCCAGATACATTCACAACTTGAGTTGCTTCTCTGGTATCTTAACTTCTTCATTTATTCTAACTAGAAATAAGATTTCTCACACTTACAAGCAACATGACACTGCACTGATAGTTGGACAGGACTTTTCAAACAAAGCATCTAATTATGTCCCCATATTATTGTGCTCAGGCAATTGTGGACACAATGGATTGAATATAATTGCTGATGTGGCCACTAAAAGACAACTTGTATCTTATTTTAAAAAGCCCTTTCTACAAATGTCATCAATGTACTACACAGTTTCTGTCCTAAGCAGATAGGACAAAAGAAGGGTATTTGAAATACAAACCAACAAAAATCTGAGTGAGTTATTTGGTTTGCACATGTAAGCTTCCAGAGCCTAATACTTATGTGTACTATAAATGCTTGAAATGTAAATCAAAAACAGCCAGCTAAACATCCATGAGGGCGAGAAGAGAAATCAGATATAGCCTGCTTAAATCGTAAGTGCATTTTCACAGTTGCCTCTAGAACATACAGAGTATATAGCTGCCGTCACTCCAGCAGAAGCACTTTTGAGAAAACCCTATAGTCAGTTAACTAGTCCAAGGCCTCCACAGTACTTTTCACTACTGAAATAACTGTATTTCTCAGAAGAAGAAAAAAATCACACTGTGTTCCTGTATTTCCATTCTACCTTCAGATATCACATAATGCAAGAATTCTGCCAATCTCTGAGATTTCCAGAGACATCGTGCTTTCAGTGCTATGTTTATTATGTATTTGGACTGTACTGATTTCTGTCTAGTTTCATTTCATTTTTTGAATGGAGTTATTATCTTGCAAAAATTATGCTGGCCACATACAATTATTTGCACTATGATCACTGCTAAGGGGATGAAGTCATTGTTACTGTTAATATTGTAACAGATAGCAATTAGGGGTCACTGATGTAATCACCTAGGGTGAAAATCTCCTTAAAAAAAAAAAGAGTTAAGATGCTATTCAGTAACCACATCTGGAGTCTTGTTAAGTAGATAAAGTTATTTCAGTGGGCTAACTCAGTAGCTTTCTCATGCACTTAAAACTCTAAAGCTTTTTTCTGTTAAAGAGGGCACATTTGGCCCCAGATGAGAAGTTCTGGACAAGAGGGTTCCTAGGTAAACAATTCAGAGTTTGAATAATGCTGCTGTGTGTTAATCAGCAATGCTGTGAGATAACCTGTAGAGAGAGAAACAATAAAGTTGTTTGTGGGGCAGAAGTTCCTTGACCAAGATCTCTGGAGAAGGGAGTAACTTGAGTGCAGTTTGTTACTACCTCTGTTCTAGGAAACAGGATGCATATATATTTGGTAAATAAATAAATTAGTCTATAGAAATACCTGATTCTGCATCACTGATTTCTGCTCCAAACAGTAAACTGATCAGTAAGACCCTGTAAATCTGCTACCACACAACAAAAGGGCAACACTAGACATGGCACATTAAACAGATACACAGTGCTTTACAAACAAACATCGCATAACCAGTGTCTGGAAACACTTACAAAATAAGGCCACACAAGTGTGCAGAGCCACACTCAAGCTAATGAAACTGTGTAGGGGTCACGCCATACAGAGCTGTTTGCAGAATCACAGCTTAAAATAGATGGCCTAATACATGACATGCAACAACAATTCAAACACATAGTAACAGAGGAACAAGGTGAGGTGATCATCAGTGGAATGCTACAGAGCAGGAGAGAATGGGATGGGGGAGAAAGTGTTTACTCCACAGATAATATGGGCAGTCACAGAGAGCCCAAATAAGTGGGTTGGCTTGTTAAAACCAGAAGAAAAAGTACTTAAGAGAAAGCTGAAATCAATATTTAACACTAAGTTTAATAACCCCAAGACAAACATAATCCAAACCAGAGAAACTTGGGATAGTTTCTTTCAGTTATCTAAGAGCAGTACAAGTCTTATTACCTCTTGAGATTTCCTTTCTGGAGTTCTGCACTCTCCCTATTTGAAGCAGTTGTCTACATTGACTCTCTCCCAGTAAACTAGGACTGCGAGGCTTTTAATATCTCAGAAGGCACCTGCTATTCCAGATTCTACTAATTGGGAAATGCTGCACCTGTGAGTTTGTTAGGCAAGCCAAGATTTAATGGCTACTAGTAGCCAGGAAATAAGTGGCAATTTATACAATCACCATTTTGGATAAAGGTAGAGGAAATAAAAGAAAAATATTCAGAGGCCTCTTTTTTTTTTCAGTAAGAGACACCAACCTCTTATAGCTCAGCTGCAGCCACTTTCTACCATTCAAATAAATACCCTGTGCAAGGAGCATTTTCTAGAAGGAGTGAAAAAAACCCATGCTGCAGCACTTTAAGAAGAAAGGATATCTCCCCTTTCATATCCTATTTGTATCACCTTCACTTGCCACACAGAGAAGGAAATCCCAGAGCAGGTGGATAAAAAGTCATTAAAAGGAAGAAATCCCCAGTATTTTGGAGAGGGAAATAAACTCTGAGTGCCTTCCCCCTCCCCCGCCCCAGAGTCTTCTCAAACCTGAAACATGGAATAGAAAGAGCTCGGGTTCCTTGAGGGCTCTTCTTCCACAGATAAATGCTGCCAACGGGAAAGAGAAAAAAAGATATCTTCTTAAACAGAAAGATCACCCTGTCACACCAAGTTTAGGGTCTGATTCACAGCCCATTGAACTCAGCAGAATGAGAAGAAATGGAGAAAGCAGGTAAGCAAGAGGATTCAGAAGAGTATGGGATTCAGAAGAGTATGGGACACGGGGGAAATGAAGAAAATACAAGATGGAGGCAAAATTGTTCAGGGCTTTAGAACTGCTACTGTGACACAATGCTCCCTGTGTACAATCTTATGGTGTGATTGTGTATCATTCATGTTGACCCTTATAGTGTAACTGTTCAATGCAAAGTATGTCATATAAGGTTTTTTTGGAATGCTCACGACATATTAAACATTATTGTTATGATAGCTTGTTTCTTGCAATGTCACCTGCATGGTTATGAAGCTCAGCTATGTAATATTCCCAAAATATGTGTCTCACATTGTTTGGAGCAGATCAAGGCAAACACTGACTGCAGAGGTAATTTACGCCTTGCTGAGGCATGCATACAGGAACAATGAACTGGCCTAAATATCTGATAAGGAGCTGTTCATCAAATCAGGACATGGAGAAAACCATACATGGATACTTGTGTTACTTGACCCTGAAGGGGGGGAAGGTGAGGCCCCAGAGATAGGATCAGGAACATGTTAAAAGGGGGAACATTTTGGCCTCCTGAGCTCTCTCTTGAAATCCATCTTCAAGACAACATCAAGAAACTGAAAGACTGTACACAGGGGAAGGGCCTGGCTGAAGGAGTCCGCCAACCTGTGGTGAGTATTATCTAAGACTGTGAAATTATTGAAGTGTTAAGTTTAGTTTAGAATGTGATTTGCTTTTATTTCTTCCTGATAAAATCTGATTGGTATTCTTCTGGCTTATAATAACTTAGAATCTTTCTGTATTTAATAAACGTATTTGCTTGTTTGTTTTATCTAAAGCAGTGCATGTGGTTTGGGTGTATGTAAAGACTTCATTTAGAGTAACAGAGCTGGCACATATCGATTTCTTTGATAAATTGACTAACCAAAGCACTTGCAGAGTCTAGCGCATAGCGCTGAACTCTGTAAAATGGCAGTTCCTAGGGTTGTATCTGGGACTCAGGATATTGATTTGGGGTCACACCATTGCATAATCCCATGATTACTGGCCAGAAGCACTCATTCACTAGGTCAGGGACCACTTGCTGCAGGTGGTTGGGTGTGGGCTGACCCAAGAGTGGGGGTTCACACAGCAAGGCAAGTGCAAGACAGCTCCAGGAGTGGGAGAATTGGAGTAACACAGCAATATACCAGTCCAGATTGCAGAGGGGAATGTCACATCACCTTCCTGAAAAATACAAAGATTTCTGAATGTAATTAATAGAGCTGGTCAGATATATAAATACATTTCTTTTTGTTGAAATGTTTTTGTGAAATTTTTAGATTTTTTTCTAAGAAAAAGTTGAAGAGAACTTTTTTTAATTAAAAATGTTTCGATGGACAAAAGCACTCATTTTTTATTAGAAAAAATAGGGATAAAAGTGGGATTGAAAGTGGCTTTTTTTCCTCCAACAAAATCAAATATAGGAAAAATTTTGAAAATTTTCATTGAACACTGGAAAATGCCCACTAAGGTCTATGATACGAATTAGAACCTTTGTTTTATATCAAAAGAAATAAAAATGTGCTTTAAAGCCTGTGTCAGCAGATGACATATAACTGCATTGATAAAATGGGCACAGATGTAGTAATCTGCCACATAAAACCTTCATAACATGATGGTTTGTTAAAATTTATGTGGAATCCTTTTTTGGAAGGCCATAATATGCTCAGTTTCAACCTTTCTGGAAACTATATTCGGCTCTACTTTATTCAAGAGAGGTGTATTTATTTGTTTTGGTTTGCATATTTTTCAAGTCTGCAGAACAACTTCCACAAATAAATTCATCCAATTTCAAAATGTACATAATTTCATTTAAATGTATTAGAGTTTTTTGATTTCCATGTGAAATACATATTTATACCCACAGTTAAATGTACGTGCATATAAAGTACACTAAATAACAGTTCAATTATGTTTGATAAATTTCTATCACAGCATCCCTGTATAATAGGATATATAATAGGTGTCTCCTTGGTCTCTTTTCAATGGTCTTAATGTGGCAGCAGCTATGTCATTTGTGGAGTATTTGAGTAACACTTCATACTTGGATTGAATTAATTCAATGGGCAAGAATTTCTAATGAACCTATGTTGGAGAGACGGTTGGGGAGAGGAATAATTTTAAAACAAAAATTTCCAAAAACAGAAAGTTCATGAAAAAAGCTGAATAAAAAAATACCATTTGTTTTTGGAAAAAAGTTGAAATTAGCTTAAAAAATTATGAAATTATTTCATAAAAATAATTAAAATGTTTTAAACCAGCTCCAGTTAAAAAAAAAACTGCAGGAAAGAGGCTAGTTTATGATTCCATATAGTCAGTATATGGACTTTATTCTACACATAGCTAGTTAAGGCGCCGGGTTGTGACCGCTTTTTAAAAAGGTTTCTATTTGTGCCCAAGCCCTGTCATGTGACCTCCCAAAAATACTATTGGAACTTAAAGTGCTGTAGATGGAAATAGTTTTATAACTGTTAAACTGATGGATAGCTCAAGTGATAGTATAAATAAAATTAACACAGGAATTTGAATATGTATTTGCAGGCCACACAGTTAATTTATAAAGAGACTTTGAAAGAGGTTTTCAATATCTCATTTGCTTTCTCATAAAGTGTGCTTCAGAATGTTCTTTTCCATGACTGACTTGCCTGCCAACAAATTTACTGAATGCATGGTTCCTACTGCAGTTAGCATGGTGTCTGAGAAAAAGTCCTTGATCAGTGAGTGCAACACTAACATTCTGTGGCTCATTTTCTTTCAAATGATAGTGCCTCCATTATAACACGCTTGCTTCTCACAGGGAATACCAAAAACACCCAGCCCAGTTGTGACCATAATAGCAGAACAACTTGAAATTACTTTCAAAATGGATAATTGAATAAGAAAAAATTCCCCCAGGAGATAAAATAAAAATATTGAAAACTTTAACAAATGGCTGCATTGAAAGAAAATGAACATACTGTAAACAGTCTTTCTGTTATATTACTGAGCACAGAGATCTAGTATATTACATACTAACAGCTCTAAGTGGAGAGGGATCTCTGGGAAGATGTAGGAGAAGAAAATATTGCTTTCTGACACGTTCCTGGAGGAAAAGTTAAAGTAACGCTAGGTTGAATGCCTTATGCTTGAAACAAGTTGGGTGGGGAGGTAATATCTATTGGACCTACTTCTGTTGGTGAGAGACAAGCTTTCATGCTACACAGAGTTCTTCCACAGATCTGGGAAAGGTCAGTGTCACAACTACATACGAGATCAGACATAGTTTAGCATAAGTAGTTAGCATCTATTCCAAGGGACCATTCTAGGTGACACCCCTGTAGCAATAGGACAAAAAGGGGGGTTAGTGGGTTACAAACTGTTGTAATAAGCCATAAATCCAATATCTTTATTAAGACGGATTTTTAGTGTCTAGCAAAGTTACACATTTAAGCTCCCAGGCTCGTCTTTTGAATGGTCCCTTACTATATGTGCTAGACACTTATGCTAAACTGTTTGATCTTGTACATAGCTGTGACACTCTGAGTACCTTTCCCAGACTGGAGAAAGAACTTTGTGTAGCTCAAAAACTTGTCTCTTACAAAGATATTGCCTCACCCACCTTCTCTCTAATATCCTAGGACCAACATAGCTAAACAACATTTCTTTATGTGTGGGCATTCCACATCTTCTCAGTTGTGCATCCTGCCTGCTTATTTTGTAAACTATTCCATTCATCTTTGAAAGATTCCTGTATTTAATTTACAGTATCAATAGTTTTAGCTACAATTATGACTACCTGAATTCTTTTGAAATCTTACATGTCTGTCAGCAGAGTTGTATACCAGGTACCATTTCTCTCCCACAGTCCAAAACACAGGAAAAACATGCACAGAGCTTCACCATAAGGGTGGAATGACCACAAATGATGTCTGCAAAACCTGAATTCTCACTTTTTCCCCTAAGGTAAGGGTATACCATGCATCAGATGCCTGTTTAATCCTGTTTAAATTAGATGGATACCACAGAATAGCATCCAGTACAAGTAGGCAAGGGCAAAAAACTATTACCCATAAACTTAAGACTAGTATAATGAGCTATACGAACAAGTCTAAGTGTCAGGTTTCCTGCCCACTGGACAAGGAGAACAGGGTAAACTGTGGGGTGGGAAGATCCCAGAGCCTCAGTTCCAACCTGAGCTCAGAAGTCTACACAGCAATGAAATAGCCCCGGAGTCCGAGTCGGCTGGCACAGACCAGCTGCGGGAGCATAGTTGCTAGGTAGACATACCCTAAGTGACATCAGGCACTGCATCATTGCATTGCCAGTCAGAAGAGAAGTTGGCCAAAGGAACTGAGTGGGAATGGAGTCTTGCTTATTCATGCAAGAGGAGAAGCACAAATGGGTATGCCAGCTTCCCCAGACAACCCCACACATGTTCCTCAACCCTGAATTAGATGGAAGATGTTGGTAGGTTCAATGATTAAGTCCACTCAAAAATTTCCCCTTTTCCTTTTGGTGAGGGTGTCATTGGGATGCCAGCTGTGATGGTTCCACGTGCTAGGTAGACACTAGAAACTAGACTATATGGCCCCCATATTTATTTCAGTCACTACCCATATGGTATAGATTTGAATCAGCAACATAGAGGTGAAAGGCTGTATTGTCCCATTAATGGTTCCCGAAGCTGCCCATTCACCCAACTCCTTAGTTCTACTCACTATATTACCTTTTATTAGATACGTATGTTACAGAGCAAATCACTGATGCACAAACCTGCTTAATATAGCTAACTTTGTGTAACTGATACCAACGTATCTCCAGAAAAATAATATTTAAAATTCATTCCACTTGGCTACATAGGGAGATAGTGTATGAATTTCTCTTTATTATGGGACATTAAAAATGGTCAATTTGTTCTTAAAGTACAAAAAGTCCACATTATACAGGGCTTTCAAATGGCTCAATAATTAAGTAATAAAAGGAGGATGCAACCAACATTCTGCTGACTATTGCAGTGCAAACGGTTCCAATTCTTAAAAATGATTTGATGGAAACAAGTAATTGAAGTGCAGTTTTTGTATTTATAAGTATTCTGTGCTTAGAAATGACATTTTATCTCCCATCCAGAGTAATAAATACTTGGAACACTCATACACACATTCACAGTCATAGCCATACATGTTTTAAGATTATCTTCAGTGGAACAGTAAGTCTTTTCAACACTACATTCAATGAGTTAAGATATTTTAATTTTATAGGTCTGAGAAGAAAATTCTATTCACCAATCTGTCTTATTCTGATATTCAATAATATTATTTTGCATAAGGAAAGGTTACAGGGATTTGAGCCAGGGTTAAATATATATTTGTTTGAAGAAAACGGAATAAATAATTTACTCTATTTTCTGCCTTGTTTGCATTTTAGGTACTTATTCAATCAGACATATGTTTGTAGAAAATTGGGCGCATCTTGACTCCCCATCTCCTGCTCTAAAAATTAGACTTTTTTCATTAGTCATAACATTAATAAAAAACAATCATTAGAATGCTTGCTTGTCATTTGAAGTGCTTTATTGTTACCCCTTCTAATTTTTTTTAAAAACTTATTTTTTTAGGAAGCTAACAAATGAAAATGGTTTTTCACATCCTAAATAGTTTTACATGATATTCTGTATATCAACACATATGTATCTGGTTTTTACAATGATGTGATACCCATCTGTTATATGCACCAGTGTAGTAATAATACTTTTCACTTTAACATTTCACCACAGAAGCTCAAAACACTTCAAAACAAACAAATTAAACTATATTTAGTTTACAGTCCTGCTTTGAGCAGGGGATTGGACTAGTTGACCTCCTGAGGTCCCTTCCAACTCTAATATTCTATATCTCCTTTACATAGTCTTTATCTAGCTATTAAAAAGCAGAAAACTTTCTCTACCAGTGAAATGAAGCCACTTTTGGGGTGAAACAATCCACATTAATGTAGAAAAAATACTGGAATTTAAGAATAGATTAAACAAAACAAAACAGGAGAGCAGGAAGATTTTTTTTATGTGATTTGGAACTTGGACAGGACACCAGCATTAAGACCCCTATTCTTTGAAGATACCAAGAGATATTTAATGACCACACATTACATCAAGACCATTAATTTGTGCATCTCAGATAAAAGATGGCTACAATATAATAAACAAGACAATCCAGTATAATTTCTGGTCTATTCAACAGATTTGATTTAACTATTAAGACTGGAAAAGAAGATAGATCAATAGATCGATAGATAAGCATTATCTATCTGTGCCATTTTAAAAAATGTTTTTCTGTTAGCTTCACTATTACATATGTTACAAAAGCAGACTGCTGTTCATGGATAACATTCCATTTGGGGTTATGAAAACTGATATTCAAGTTCCCACTTAGGAAGTGAGGCGAAAGAATTCCATTCAATACTTGCACAGACTACCATTTATAAGTCTTGAGTTACCCATTTTTTTTAACCCAACTAATACAACCATATATCATTACGCAACATAGTTCCAAACAACTGCTTGAAACATCATCCTTACTACAGAACTGAAACTTACATACTCTGCCACAAAGAATATTAATTATGAATGTCTATACAGGGAGTATTTATTATGAGAAAGTTGACTCAAGCATGTTGAGTCAATGCTAATTGCCTCAAACAGAAGGCAAGGTCAATGATATGTGATGAATGCTTGCTCTCAGACCATTATTGCTGTTGGGAGCTGCCCAAGGGCAATATCGCTGTTATAAACTGAAATTCATTTTTCTTAAAAATTACTTTTACTGCAAGATTATTTTATTTCTCAAGAGCCTGGAAATGGGAGTAACTTTTCCTTAATTCTCTCTGTTTCTCATCTACCACTCATGGCTGCATTTCTTTCTATTTTGTTTGAATGAGAAGTACAAAAGATGTTTATTCCCTCAGTAGAAACAGAACGGGGACAGTGACAGAAACACATAGAATTTAGCAGAAACAGAATTCATATGTTGATATCCTGTGACTTATCTCACCTTCCTTTCATTCACCAATGAGAGTTTCAGTCCTGGCTATATTAGTTGGCATCATACTGATCTTGCATACCTGAAGGAATTACATAAAGCAGGTCTTCCTTCTCATTCTTTAATTTTGCATCCTTGTGATCTCAATTTATTTAAATCTTTTCTTTTAAGTCTTGTCAAAAGAAGTTTGGGGGGAGAAGGGGAATGGGACCTGATAATCTTCAATTGCATAAAGGGCTGTCAAAGAGAACGGGGATCAATTGTTCTCCATGTCCAGTGGAGGTAGGACAAAAAGTAATGGGCTTAGTCTGCAGCAAGGGAGGTTTAGATTAGACATCAGGAAAAACTTGCTAACAATAAGGATAGTTACACTCTGGAATAGGCTTCAAAGGGAGGTTGTGGAATCATCATCATTGGAGGTTTTTAAGAACAAATTACGAACACCTGTAAGGGATGGTGTGTACTTCACATAGACCTTGAAGGGGTTAACGTGGGACTGAGAGGTAAGTTATGTTACCTGGTTGCACCTGGAGGGAAAACCATGATCACGAAGCCCAGCCAGGGAGAAGCAGGTTGGTGAGTATAAAACCAGGAAGTACACAACAGATTTATGAGGATTCCTGGGAGTTTATTAGACACAATTATATGGCTTCCTACAGACTTCCTCTTATTGCCAGGGTCAAAAGATGGGTAAAGCAGATAGGTAAAAAAGAAAAATTAAGAGAACTATAAACTTTTAGTAATGGGAAATCAAATTACAGCTGGACAGTTATTCCCCCATTTGTGGATTTAGAACTATATAAAAGGAAGGAAAAAGATGAAACATAACTAATGACATTTCTGAATTTATTTATGAAAAATGGAGCGAGCTTTGTCAAGTTTATACAGACAGAACAAAAGATGACAGCACGGGGAGGGTGGGAATGGCCTTCTGTGTTCCTAGTTTTGGAATCCAGAAATCTAAAAGGCCTTTGAATTACATGACCATTCTGATGGCTGAACAAAGGGCGATAATGTTGGCACTAACCTTGTAAGAGATACACAACTGACTGCAGCTGTAATTTTACCTGATTCCTTGTCAGGCATTCTGACAATCAGAACAGACTTCAGAAAGCACAAATGACATAATAAGTGAAATAATGTTCTTAACTACAGAAATAATGCAAGCAGGTAACACCACATGGATTCTGACACATATAAAATACCTGGAAATGAGATGGCTGACAAAGCAGCAAAACAAGCTCTAAAAAATAAGGAGGTGGATATCAAGATACCCTTAAGTAATCAAGAATTTAAAAGTGTGGTCACAAAGGAGCTTGCAAAGGAATGGCAAGCACTATGGAATAAGGAAACAAAAGGAAAGTTTTATGATGCATATTCAAAAACTGAAGAGAATACTATACTCCACAGTCATGATAGAAAAAGTTAGGTAGTCATTTTTAGAGTATTAACAGGTCATTTTGACTTAAATGATATGCTAAACTTATTAAAAAGACATAAAGATGGCCTGTGTAAATGTCTGCAAAACCAAAGAAACTTCTTGCATTGTGAGGAATATTATATGGAAAGAAAGTTTCTTCATGGAAAATTGAGTCAGCTGAGAATCAAAGATTTTTCCCTAAAGAGATTAGTGAGAATGTCAGGGAAATGGAATAGTGCAAAAAAGTCTTGCTGCACTTCCTGAAGCATGCTAGACTGAATGAAAGGAAATAAAAATATAAAATAAAAAAATAACCTTGGCAAAAATGAATGAAGAAAGTGGAGGTCATAACCACCTATGATCAGACTGCTGCACCAACAAACAAAGACACAGAAGGGGTTACAGGGATGAAGTCTGCAGTCACTCCCTACAAGGAAGGGAGATGGCCAGGGACAAGGAAGCAATCCGTAGGGACAGTAAACCCTGGAGTCAATCTGGCAAGAGGCCAAGAAGGGTGAAGAAGCTACAAGGAACAGAGGATTCTTCAGTGGTAAACCAAGACATGGGAAGGAAATAGAGAGGTGGGATAGGAAGGAGCCCAGGGAAACGGCAACAGGCTCTAAGGCTGAGCAGATCTAGGTTCTGGTTCTCCTACCAGCAGATCTGGTTCTCCTACCAGCCACTAGGACTGTGGCACCAGACATAGACTTGGAATGGAAAACTCCCTGAGACAGCATCCAGACAACTTGTACAGTGTGACTTCGTAACCCCAGAAATGGGAGACTATATAGTGACCTGGCTGGAGGGGGCATAGCATGAGCAACATATGGAAGGGGGCACTATAGGGGCGAGAGCTAATTCCTAGACCCAGCCACTAGAAGGTGCACATACGGTGAGTGGACCTCTTACAGATGGTCTAGGTTTACTTGGTCCTGCCACAATGCAGGGGGCAGGACCAGGTGATTTCTCCAGATCCCTTCCAGCCCCACATTTCTATGATGCTATGATTATTGCCATGTGCAATCCAAATACTTCTATGCATTTATTTATTTTACAATTTATAAAAGGCCTCCATCACTAAGTTTCTGGGCACATGTAAAATATAACAAAGAAAACAGCATTATTGACCAATCTGAACTAAACTGAGTTCCTTCAGTGTCCTCTGAACATATCTCACCATCTCTGGCAAAAGCTTTAATAGATAGGCCTTACAATACACCATACCAGCAACCTCAAGCTTTGTAAGATGAATAGGAAAGCAAACTCCAGAAGTGAACATGCTCCATCCCCCCCCCCCGACAATACCCTGCCTCTAACCACCCAGAGTTCAAATCAAGGGACTGCTAGCAGAAGTGCACCAGCTGATCTTATGATCCCAATTGTCATAATGGTATGTAGAAACAGAAGCCGTGTGTAAGATACTGTAGCCCACAATCAAAGATACTTGCATTACACATGGTGGTGATTTGAAAGCTGCTGCAGTGCTAAGTAGGCAGGCTGCCTCATTCTGCAAAAGCAGAAGCTTCCAAATGGTCTTTTGTGATATGCACTACTGTAAGTAAATCTGGGGATCACAAATACGTGAATAATGAGAGACGATTCTACAAGCATCTGTCCAATATCTCTTGACAACAGATAAGAATAATGTTTGTGGTATGTTCTCTGGCTACTTCTGCAGTTGACAACACCAACATTTTCCATCAGGAAAAAGACCAAACTTATGCTCTTCCCCAGCATTCAATAAAACCTGTTGGTAGACATGTTTTGAAAGAAGTTCAATCACTGGTGAATTTGACATTTACCATATGCTCATACACAACCTTGCTCACTGTATGTACACAACAAACAAACCCTTTCAATAAAGCTCCATTAATTAAATTAAAACAGAAAATGAAAAATGGGCTGAAGAGCTGATGATTTTCATAAATGCAAACCAGATTTTAAGTACTCATCTTAAATCCTAATAGCACCATCTGATGGAGGATCATTACAATTCTACTCAGCAAATTTTTAAAGTGTACTACAAATCCTCTAAACTGAATATGTTTTTCATAAATATTGTTAATGTAAAGTGAGTTGTAAATAAGATCAAGATGCTATTGTGCAAATATAGTGTATTTCTAGTTTGCTAAATATAAATAGTATACTGATAGTTTTAATAGGGGGTGAAATCTGGTCCTACTGAAGTCAAAGGAAGTTTTGCCATTGATTTCAATATGGCCAGGATTTCACCCAGTGTATTTGCAGGGCTAAAATGCCCCAAAAGAAAAATGGCCTAATTATCATTATTCTGAGGCCTTCTCACACCACTCTGGGAATGTGAAGGAGCCTTAAAATGGGTAGAGATTGCATTAAGCCATTTTAAGAAGCTAATCAGGCTCCAAATTTCTATAGTTTTCAGACACTAAAGTTTGGCCTAAATTATAAATCAAGATCTGAATTTTTAAAAAAGTTATTTTACATGGATATATAATAGGACCATATTATAACGTACTGGTAACTATATATCAGAATTATATAACTAGAAAAAGTAACGAGGAAAAAATGTGCTACCTCTATACTAGCATATATAGGAAGTCAAAGAGAGAGATATAAACTTTCTCTGGGAGAGAAATAAAACTACTATTTACACCTATGTAACAAATTGAAAAATCACAGACGTGTGTTAAAAATGTTGATAGGTACAATCACAAGATGCCTGAAAAGAAAACATTAAAATAAGTATATGTGGAGACTCATTCTCTGCTGCTTTATACCTCAGATTTATTTACATCTGTGCAAAGTTGGTGTAAAATGCTATGGAATCAGAATGGTAGTACCTTATTGCTAGATTACATGGATGTAAATGACAATACAAAGCTCACAGCAGTAGGGACTAGAGCTGATTGGAGAAACTTGGATGGAGACATATCCCATTTGAGAATGGAGTTCTGTCAAAATCAAACATTGGATCAATTTCACAAGAATTTCATTTTGGAGAAAACCAAAAAAGAATTCCAGCAATGTCAAAACGTATTTTGACATCTTCGGAATTAAAATACTCCATTCTTTGTTTTGAAACAACTTTTTGTTTTGATATGTTTCTTTTGTATTGTAATATAATACAAAAAAGTCAGCACTGAAATGAAATGATTTTGTTGAAATAAAAAGTTTTGATCAGCCCAAAATTAATTCTGTATTTTTCTTCAGCAAGATTTTTGAAAATTTTGGGTTTTGCTCCAATTTGGAATAAAGCAAAATTTCAAAATCCTTAGCAAAATGGAACCCTCTGTCCTCTGCTCATATCTAGTTGGTCCTTCTTTTCTTAATGTTTAGGGTTGCTCCATTACTAGAAAATGATTTTTGATCATTAAATATTCAGAATTAGAAGGTTTTAAAAAAAATCAACTGTTTTCATGAAGTATAATATTTAGAACTATTAAACAGTTAAGCCATAAACACAAAAAAGAGATACACTAAAACTTATAAAGCATAATTAATATTTAGTGGCTAGAATGGCAATTTATATCAATAAAGAGACCAATAGAGGAGATGAAACAATTTATTTGAATGCACCATATTGCAGGTATTATATGTTGCTAGTGAACAAGAGTTTAAGAAATAAAACCAAGAAACTTTACAAAACTTAAGAAAAAACACTTCACGGTCCTGCAGCATCAATGCTGCTTGCTTTGTTACTGCTCAAAGTAGCTGAGTCACTACACCACACTAAAGCAGCCAGCATTACATGCTACTGGAGTTATACAGTGCACAGTGGGCTCCATTTAAATCAGGTGTAGATTGTCCTAAAAATATCAGTGTATAAATCATAAAGAGCCATATCCTGCTTAGCTAAAAATCATTGGAAATTTTGTCATTGATTTCAATGACAGCAGCAGCAGGACCATAGGAAATAAGCTTTATCCAGACATTTCTGGCTGTCATTCAACTCCCTGTTTCATTTTTCTTTCTCCTGCAGTTCCTCAAACTCCCTTTCTCCTTGATTAATACTAAGCCCCAGTATTTTTCTGCTACCTTTCTCCCCTGGAAAAACACCACATACTCACCCATTTCATCTATAGTCTCCTCCCACTGGAAAGCTTAGAGCTTAAGAAAAACTAAGCAGTCTTCCACTTCTTGAGTGCGAAGTGACCACTCTCTTGTCGTTCAAATCCTTCTAAGTCCCCTTTAAGCAGCTTATCCTACAAATCAATCAACTGCAATTGCTACCAATAAAAAAAAGCAATTGCACTAAATTGTACACACTAAACTGCATAGTTTAGCAGTCAGACAGAAGTCATTCATGCAACAAGACAAGCACAAAGAAAATGTTAAGCAGTAAAATTGCTTCGCATTTTGAGAAACATCTGTATGTAATATATGTATGTATGATTCAATGGGAATCCTGTTTATATTACCATTATCATATTAGTGTCAGAGCTTCCCAAGTATTTACAGATCATAATCTCCTCCTCTTTCTTCTTCCCCAGCCTGTAAGAGAAATAGCTTGATTTTAGTTTACAAGGATTTTGTTTTCTTTGTGCATGTGTTGTATATTTGTAGAGAACCCACAGCATTTGTCTAGAATGGAAGGTAACATTTACTGTATTTGCAGCTGTTTGGATTAGTGTTGTATTCATTAATTATAACGTAGGGGGTGAGTAAAAGAGTCCCACTTTTTTTAGTTTAGGATTTTGCACAGTTTCAAAATATGTATTCATGGTCGTAGAAGTAGCAGGGTTAAAGGGCAGGGTGAGGATGTGCTACACAATGCCCTGTGTTTCCCTTACTTTTTAATTTTCTGAAAGCACAGTTGTATTGCATAACTGTAAGTGGCATGAGGTGGCCTTAAAAAGGCCTGTGGAGAATTCGTTCTGTACAGGAGAACTAGATGCTGATGGAAGTGTCTCTGCCACCTCCTGTGCCAAGAGCCTTCCCCACTCTGGGCATAACGGAGGGGAGGGAGAGAATGTCATGGGAATTCCAGGAGCGGAACACGGATGAAAGGGCCATGAAGGAACAGAGATCCACTAGATTTGATCCTCCACTGGAGGACTTGATGCCAGAGGCAGAAGTTGCTGCCTACTCCAGGGATCAGGGAAGCAGCAACCATCTTTTTGCAGACGACACTGTCCAATAGGTCTGAGCATATCTTTGATGGAGTGGCGGATCAGAGCCCGTCTTTTCTCTTTCTCTTATTAATCAGTATCTCTCCCTGCCTAAAAGATCAAGATGGGGAACACTTCTTTTGTCTCCCTAGTTGTGAAGACTAATCCCCTGAAAAGTTATTTTAGCTTTGAGAGACAGACATTCAACTTACTTTCCCCTTCTATTGTATTGAAGACCCAAGAGTAAGACTGTTGTTCCAAACAATCTGCTCCAATACGAAGAGCAAAAACAAATTTTGCTTTGTACATACTTAGCATTTATATTGTTGATTTTCATGACAATATTATATAATGGCAAATGGGTGAGATTCCAAAATGTATGACAGGGAGTGAAGATGAAAGATCTAAGTGAAACTGAAGGGAAGTAGAAAGCTAATGGATTCTGGAAAGACCCATAGAAGGGGAGTCCTCTGGAATGGAAACCTCATGAAAATCCTCTTGCAAGAGTTCCTTCACTATTATTACTTCAGGAGGATGAAGTTTGCCCACTTTCCTGATAAAATAAGATGTAGGGCCCACCACAGTTTTGGTGAGTCGCAGAGATCTGTGAGGAGGTTGGGCCATCTGTGAGGAAGCTTTGTACCTCTGCTCTAACTCTGGTCCCTGGCACTTCCTCCAGTGACCCCAGTACCCCCTGGCTGCAGCTACCCACAGGGAACTCTCAGGTGTATGACTTTTCCAAGGAACCTCTTTGAGGCTGGAGAGTGAATACAGTGAATCCCACATCCGTCTCCAGCTTGCCCACTCTTACTCTCGCCTGCCCTATTTCCATCCCCTCCTTCCTGCATGAAGTTGGAACTGCAGAGATGCTGCCTTGAGGCCAGGTTGGCAGGGTAAGCTCTGCCATGGAATCATGTGTCACCTTCTGTAATGGAGGGATGAAATCCATATGCATAGAGTCCTCTGCACTCATGGAATGGGGTGGACAATCTGGACCTGAAATTTGGCCTGAAATTGAGGCTACTACCTCAATGTTTACTAAATATGCCACAGGATTTTAATGACCACAACTAGGGAGGACGTCAGTTTTACAATTTATCTAGGAGATTGGGATGGAAAAGAATCACGAATGAATGGCAGGATAGGCCACTGTGAACACCAGAACTGAGAGTCCCTATCACTGATGTAAGAAAATGTAACAGAGATGAGTCCAAATTCAGTTTCAATTCCAAATCCTTTGACTGCGTGGGGCATGGGTTTGAATTGGAATCCCCCAACACAGATCACCCCTACAGATCGAAGCTCAGGTGGGATTAAAACCAGGATGAGCTGCAGTCTGGATGCATTCAAAATCTCATGAAGTGTTCATTCTCACAAAATAGCAGCTGAGGTTAGCAGAATTCCCTTGAAATTCACTCAGACCATAACCTAATCATTATCCACATCTGGAACTGAACATCACCTCTTTAGCACATCTCTATTATTATTGCTAATACTTATTTCCTTTCATAGAGTCCAAAGCCCCATATAAGTAGCGCTGGTTTGAGTACAAAAAATTCAGAAGACAGTGCCTGCCCTGAAGAGTATATTAGTTGGAAGCAGTAAAAAAGAGATGCTGTTCACTTTCAGTATTCATTCAAGTGTCATAGGAAATCATTGCCCATTTAACAGATATATCTATATGGATGGACCCAGTAGTTTATAAGAAATAACTTCAAGGGATCTTTGATTGCCTATTTTCACCAATCAATGAAGTATCTTAATACATTTAAAATTATGATTGCTGCCATTCATGCCAAATCCAGTTTCCTCTATCAGTACAAGAACCAAGCTTTTTTCCTCTAAATAAAATAAAAATAGCAGCAATGAAAGCTTGACAAGGGAAGATAAAATGAACTTGTAACTTCCAAAGATGTTTGATTCAAGAAGTGCTAATTTTCTTAAATATTCATATTATACTAAATACAAGTCAAAGCAAGTATGTGCTGCTACAAAGCAACCCTAAGCATGAACAACATTTGATCCGCTTTAGTCGAGACTGTCAACAAGAAAGCAAGCTATCTTGGAGTTGTTGTAATGTTTTTTATTTTAATCATGGTATTCTTAAAGAAAATGGGATAAAAGTTAGGACAAATTAATATTTTTTAACCTCACATTATGTAAATTCCATGTAAGCGTGCCAGGAAAAAATAAAATAAAAGCCAAAGCAAACAAATCTTTCCTAAAAACGAGAAAGTCCTTAAAAAACCAGTCATTTGGAAAGTATATTGCTTTAAATTTCTTCTGCTTAGGAAATTAGAAGCACAATTATGTATAAAAAACAGTAGGCAGTGAATGGGTGCCATCAAACCTCTTAAATGATCCCATTGGTGTTGAAAAGAACTATCCAACAGTGAGACCCCAACTTCCATATTTGAGAAAATACTAGGGTTATAGGGAAATTGACTAGTCAATCCCAGGAAATAGAAAAATCAATGATCAACAGGAAGAAAAAGAATGGAAAGGCACTGTGGGAAGCATGCAAAAGCAAAGCAAGGTTCCCAGAGCATCTCATTGTAGGAAGGAGGTGGCTTTGCAAATGAGAAGCATAGAAACGCTCAAGCTCACATGAAGGACCTGACAGGAAAGGAACACCATGACTTAATTTCAACTTTATTTATCTGCCTACCAAGGTCAGAGAACTCATACCTGTGAAAATAATCAAAAATGATACTCCTAGATTACATGGGGATGTTCTGAAAGAGGAGAATTTAATTAGAGGGGATATTTCTTAGATAGCAAATACCCATATTTTAAATCCTTTTTTGTGAGGAAGCTTTGAACTGATATGCTAAGGGAAATGATTTTATAACTTTTGAGGAGAAAAACTATTTGTTTTGGCTTAACTACTAACATTAATTTTGTGCCATTTCTAATCCCTGTCTTCTGTCTTTTTCAGATTCATTGAATCAATTTTGTAACATGGAATAGTTGTTGAGAAGAAATTTTGCGCTTCTTAGCAGATGTATATGTTTATTCATCTCTTCTTAGGAAATAAATCTCCCCTTTTAACAACACATGGGGCTTTTGTAAATGTTAGTGTGATCCTTGCTTGCTGTCCTCCTCAAATGACTAGGCTACATGGAGGGTGATTAGAGCTTCTTGGGGCTGCCACAGTCTTTACGCTAAGAGGCGGGGGAAGGCTTTTAGTTCCAGCAGTACAAGCTCACGCTTTTAGTCCCATGTTTAATTTTCACTACTGTGACCAACTCAGGGAGTCACATGACATTAGCCTGGTGAAATTTAAAACCATCTAAGCAGTTTACGATCTGAATTTTTGTCGTTAATTAAGTTGATAAAAAATAGTGTACCTATCCGTGTTGATAAGGACAGTGCCAATTTTTCCAGACTTCTCTTTCAGTTTAATAATACTTGGTATATAGCCTTTTATTTTTATTTAAAGACTGGTTGACATTTAAACTTCATCAAAGGGACATGTGTTTCATTATTATGAAATCTCAGCAATTTATTTCATTAGACTGGTATTACAAAACAAAAAACAAAACAAAACAAAACAAAAACAAAAATTGTTCAACCTTTGTGCAGCAAGATTGTTTTCTAAGTAGTACAGGGAATTTAAAATAATTCATGGTAACATGTTTAAGAGAAAATAAATTCTTGAAATTACTTTTACAAAGTATAAATTTCATGTATTGCAAGGTATCTGTGAGGAAGAAGTAGTCTAATTAAAACTGAAAAATACATTTTCTTAGCAAATTAGTGACCTTCACTGATCATTTTGCTATTCCCTTATTCTCTAATTATACTCTGATAAGCATTGCCAGGATGTGCACGAATTCACTACTGGACAATTTAAGCCATGAGACTGAACACACCAGAGACACAAGCCATTACTACACAGCCTGTTGATGTGTATGGCTGTGGTTTTTGCTGCTTTTGCTTAACATATGCTGTTGCATTTTTAGGTCCTAAACCTACACCATTCAAGTCAGTAGAAATTTTTCCATCAACTTAAGCGTATGTAGAATTAGGACAGGCCCTTTCAGTGGACTAGCTGCACCAACTCCAACTACAAAAGCATAAAGAATGGCAAAATATTCTGTTACTGTTGTTCAACTGAGCTGGCACTGCTGTTTGTTTGCATTTTGCTAGTAATTCTAGTGGCCAATTTCTTCCTATTGCCATTTTCCAAGAGTATTTTAACACAGAATTGTCCGAGTGAGACCTAAATCCCTTCCCTTCATCTTTTGTTCTCATGTGTAAAAGACTAAACTCTTGCAAAAAGTAATTAGAGAGGAAAGCAAACTCCAACATGACAAACACAATATGGAAAATGTATCCTCAAAAGAGTTCTTTGTACCTTACTCCCATTACTAAACCTTTCCAATACACACACACGCACACAAAATAGAGTACATGTCAATAACTGAATTGCTTGTGAGGAGTCTATTTTGTGGACATCATTTTTAAAACAATTTATGTAAGAAATAGAAGATTGGCAATTGAAAAATCAAGCTCAGATAATGAGCAATTAGACTGATCACCGTAATAAATGATTGATTGGCATTTGAGTAATTACGAAACTGTAGAAGAGAAATTACTCAGGACACTCAAATTTTTGGTTAAAGGTCTTATACAAAAAGTGTTTTAGATTCAGATGACAATTTTCTGAAGTAGAAAGTTCAGGGTGGATTTTCCAAAGCTCAGTGAAATCAGCAGTAGAACTCCCACTGACTTCAGTGCGAGAAGAGAAACTGATTTTGAGAGCTTTTGAAAATCTCTCACTGAAAAAACGTCCTGAGTACTAGATATTTTGGTAGGTCATGCAGAGAAAGGTATAACATTTTTAAAAGCAATATAAAAGACCAAACATTCTTTTGCTTGAGAATAAATAATATCCTAACTAATTTTTCCTATTTTAAATAAGATGAGACATACGCAATTTGCAATATTGTATGTCTTAAAGACACTACAATGAAAGTAAAGTGGATTGGAAATAACTGTTAATATCTGTTGTCCTTGTTTAATAAATATATACTTGTTTTTACAGTTAATTATCTGCTAGCTACCTAAATAAGCATGCAAACAGCATAGTCCTGTAAATAGAGCCCTACATTGGATTTAGGAGACTTTTGACTTGCTGTGTGACCTTCATCAGTCACTGAATCTGTCTGTCTCCCCATATTTAGAGTGCAGATAATACAGCTTTGCTGCATTTGGAAAGAACATTAGAAGCCCAATATGAGCATTTAGTATTGTTCTGAATATACAATCTGGCTGCGATTTTTCAAAGAAGCCTAAGAGAATCAGGGTTGGTCAGCTAACAGTTATAGCCTCCATTGAAAAATTCACGCTGTTTTTAGAATACACATGGAGCTTCTGTAAACATTGAAATTTGTTTTAAGAGACTACTCAAGGGAGAATCAAAAATTGGTTGCTTAACAGAGATAATTTAATACACATGGAGTTGCAATGTCGTCAATGTTTGGAGATATGCCAGAGATCGCTTACTTGGGGATGTCATCTTGTACAGGTTTCACTGTAGTTCTAAAAACATACATTTATAGCTAATTGCTTAATTTTAGTTTTTAATGAGGCTGGGGGAGGAACTAATGGATCAGGTAACTTTTGCATTGTGACATTTACATCAGATCATATTTCTCTCATCACATTATAATCTATTATGTGAAATGATATAATGAAGCATGACTGAGCCCATGTGTTATTGCACAGGAATCAACTGGTATTCAGGTACTGAAAAGGGAGCGAGCATTTATGATTTGAAAGGGCTTTAATTTATACTGTTAAAGTTAATGACTTACTGATTAACAATATAGAACACATTTACTGTCAAATGATCTCTAGTGATTATTTCAATAAAACCTTTGAAGAACATCTTTCTGAAGTCATATTTCCTAAATATCTTGACAGGTGGGGCAAAATCAAAGTTATTCATCTCAGGGGTACCTTTACAGTGCTTTTTACATAAAATCTGAAAGCATAAAAAAGATTAGAGCATCTAAAATGAATGCTGTTAACAAGACAAAGGCAGCCATTAACAAACATATATAATGCAAACCTATACAAAATGACAGAATAGCAAATGTAGTTGAATCTTTGACTGCTAGTTAGATGAAAAGGAGGAGTCATGGAGAGCTAAGGGAGGAAGGATGGAGTGCTATTCTGTATCATACTGTCACTTCAAGATGTACTTTGTTGCAAGTACTGAGGGCAACAGTGTTCACGTGGTCTTTGTGTCACCTGCCTGGCTTTGTCATTTCGTCTCAGACGTATCTGTGTGAAATACTCTTTTCAAGGCATGCCACATCATATCTTGTAGAACTCAGACTCACGGAAAAATTCTGCCCTCAGATAATCATACTCAAGTCTCATTGATTTCAGTGGAGCTATGTGCTAGTGTCTAAAAGGCAGAATTTTAGTTTGATATCAAGCTACATGATGAAAAGTGACAGTGATTGCATGCCAGTGTCTTACACCAACTTTGACTTCAACTAGTTGCTTAATTTTCCACCAGTTCTTACACCATTGCAGGAGTCTTCATACATGGCTTTTATAATTGCAATGATCTTATCTGGAATTCCATATGATTTTGCTACTTTCCATAATGCTCCCCTTCTAATCAAAAGTGTGAAGTCAATGAAACCAGCAAACATCTTTAATCCCCATTCTTGCTTCCAAGTCATGGACAGGAACAACTAGTGATGCTGTACTGTTCTCTGTGTCTGCAAAGATGCTATGACATGAAAAGAAGATAAACCACAGTCAGGAACACAGTATGCCACTTGATGTGTGTTTATGTATAAAGATATTTATGGGTGTTTATGTATAAAGTTCAGAACTTTACGTAGGAAAAAACCCATCCTTTTTAACTAATTAACTCTTCCTCCAGTAGAGCAAAAGACAGGGAAAGATATACAATTGTCACCTCATGAAGAGACACAGATGTGGAAGTAAAAGAAGCAAGTATAGAAATGTCAACAATAGAAGCAGCAGTACCTAAGCAGAAATAGCCACAACACAGCAGACTTGTTTTTCAGTATGCAATTAGAGGCTGTACTTTGGAACCTGTGTTGTCATCCTTAGCTCTTCAAAAGTCAACCACTCTGACAGACTGGCTATGATAAAGTCATATTTAGATACATAAATAAAAGTGGCTGGATTTTTCAGAGCATGTTGAACTGAAGACCTGAGAGGCAGGGACCAACTATTATGTTAGGACAGAAGTAAGATGATTTCCTTCCTCCTTCCCACCAGCTTGGAGGCTTGAGGCCCAGTAGCTTGAATGTGCGTAAATTGTGGAAGGTGAGACAACGGATGAGATCCTTACAACATACTGGAGAGGGCAGTGCTGGTGGGAGAGGAACAGTTTTCAGTTAGAGAGAGATTCCAAACAAATAAGTCCAAAAGAGGACAGATAAACCTGGCCCTCTACTAAAGAGAGGTTCAGGTGAGCAGCTTTGCTGTGCCTGCAGTGCTAGCAATAGGCCAACTCCTTCTATACTTTCATCTTGCCCGCTCCTCACTCCTCCCTGCTGGTGGCTGTGGGTACAACTAGCTTCCCAGAAGGAAGACCCACATTCCAGTATTTTTGTACCTATTACCATCAGACCTCTTGTAGCATGATGGAGTGATGTAAGGGTAGAAGTTATGTTGTTTTAAAAACAAATGAAAAAAGAGACCATGTCAGCTTCATGTAAAATAAGGAAAGAAACTTAATGTTGACTGAATAGGGGCCTGACCCATATCCCATGGAAGTCAATAGGGCTTTGGTTACTGACTTCCATGAAGCTGGATTAGGGCTCAATCAATACAAATTACTAACAGTGGTAACAATGCATGGTATAACTACCTGGAGATGGGCATCAGCTTCAAAGTGTGGACACATCTGGATTTCTAAATCTCAGCATTCAGGGAGCGTTTGGATCCTTAGTTTCGGTTCAGTTCATTACAGAAAGAGGGCCCAATCAGGACATTTGATTATGGATTTTAAATCCTACCCTAATTTTGGGATGGCCATATCTGGCGTTTTGGTTCAGGCCAACTTTATTTTTAATGGTGTCAATTTTGATAATTGTTTTCACTCGCAACAATGGCCACATCCAGCAACCCTTGAAGCAACATTCACAGGAGACTGCAATATCAAAATCTGTCCCCAAAGCATAGTGTCTTTCTAGATTTTATAACTAAAAGAACCCTTAATGATCTCCTGGGATCTCTTCAGAACCATTTTAATTCACATGTATGTGATAATGAAGGTAATTTACCTGTTACAGAGACTCTGTGTTAACAGATTTCAATCTTGTGGTGCTTGGGTGCTCTCATAACCTTGGCTTTCTTAACAGCCCTGTAAAGGAGTCCCTTGAGTTGTCTACAAGATGGTGAGAGAATCCAGTTACTTGAACTGGAAGGCTCCTGCACAGACCCTACTTCTTTATGTCTTACACAGGCCCTTATCCCTTGCATACCTTCTTAAGTCTCTCCCTAGGAGTTCACGCGCCATACTCCCCGTAGGCTCAGGATGAAGATTTCCCAAATAGGAGATCTTCCTGTGGCTCCAGGAGTCACAACAACAGTCTCCTGATTAGTCCATTAAAATTCAAAATGATCTGGACAAACTGGAGAAGTGGTCTGAAGTAAACAGGATGAAATTCAGTATGGACAAATGCAAAGTACTCCACTTAGGCAGGAACAATCAGTTGCACATGTACAAAATGGGAAATGACTGCTTAAGAAGGAGTACTGCAGAAAGAGATCTGGGGGTCATAGTGGATCACAAGCTAAATGTGTGTCAACAGAATAACACTTGCAAAAAAGCAAACATTCTGGGTATTAGCAGGAGTGTTGTAGACAAGACGTAATTTTTCTGCTCTACTCCATGCTGATTAGGCCGCAGTTGGAGTATTGTGTCCAGTTCTGGGTACCACATTTCTGGAAAGCTGTGGACAAATTGGCGAAAGTCCAGAGAAGAGTAAAAAAAAAAATGACTAAAGGTCTAGAAAATATGACCTATGAGGGAAGATTGAAAAAATTGGGATTGTTTAGTCTGGAGAAGAGAAGACTAAAGGAGGACATGGTAACAGTTTTCAAGTACATAAAAGCTTATTACAAGAAGGAGGGAGAAAAATTGTTCTCTTTTATCTCTGAGGGTAGGACAAGAACCAACGGGCTAAAATTGCAGCAAGGGCAGTTTAGGTTGGACATTGGGAAGAATTTCCTAACTGTCAGGGTAGTTAAGTACTGTAATAAATTTCCTAGGGAGGTTGTGGAATCTCTGTCATTGGAGACTTTTAAGAGCAGATTAGACAAACACCTGTCAGAAATGGTCTAGATAATACTAAGTCCTGCCTTAAGTGAAGGGAACTGGACTAGAAGACTTCTGGAGGTTCCTTCCAGTCCTACGTTTGTATAATTCTATGATCATTAGAGCCATACAAATTTGTTCTGGGAATGAAGTAAATCCCTTTTTCTCTTGAAGAATCAGTTGTAAATGAGTCCCTATTATGCAAACAAGTTTCAGCCTAAAACTTTTTCACATATTTAGAACTGGTTGAAAAATGTCAAAGTTTTAACAACTCTGTCAATTTTTGATAAGATAAAAAACAAAACAGAGGCAAGTTTTTTGTGACAATGTCATCATGTTTTCTCGCTATTTTAATTAAAAATAATTTTCCAAATCATTGCTTGTTGTAATAACCATAATCTGAGGTTTATAATTTAAAGAAAAATTATTTACCTACATCTGTTGTCATAGGCCTTTAGAGTGACCAGTTAGTAAGTGTGAAAAATCGGAACAGGGGATCGAGATCTATATAGGGCGCCTATATAAGAAAGCCCGAAATACCAACTGTCTCTATAAAATCAGGACACCTGATCACCCTATAGGCCTTCCTTCTTCCAGTCTACAATCAGGAAGGAATGAAGCAAATTATCATGGGTAGGAAAACAAGGTTACTTACCAGTAACTGTTGTCTTCGAGATGTGTTGCTCATATCCATTCCAATTTAGGTGTGTAAGCGCCCCGTGCACAGATTCCCGGAACTTTTTCCCTTAGCATGCCCGCAGGACTGGGCGGCGCCCCCTGCAGTGCCACGCTCATGTCGCGGTATATAGGGCACTCCGGCCCCACGGGTCCCCAGTCCCTTCTTTCTGCCAACTACAACAGAGGGGACAGAGGGTAGGTTTGGAATGGATATGAGCAATACATCTCGAAGAACAACAGTTACTGGTAAGTAACTTTGTTTTCTCTCTTAGAGTGATGGCTCATATGCATTCCAATTTAGGTGATTGTGTAGCCATACCCTAGGAGGCGGGTAGGAGTCACTGACGAGCAGCTCTACTCAGCATGGCTCTGCCAACAGCTGCGTCATCTCTCGCCTGTTGAACAATGGCGTAGTGGGTCGTGAAAGTGTGGACTGACGACCAGGTGGCTGCTCTGCAAATGTCCTGCAGTGGCATGTTCTCCAGGAAGGCCGCAGATGAGGCTTGAGCCCTGGTCGAATGTGCTGTCACCGCTCCTGCCAGGGGCACTTTCACTTGCTCATAACATATCTTAATACAGGACGTGATCCAAGAAGAGATTCGCTGGGTGGAGACGGGAGAGCCCTGGTATGCCACTGCCACAAACAGCTGTGTCGATTTATGGAAGGGTCTGGTTCTCTCCACGTAGTATGCCAGGGCCCGCCTGACATCCAGCGAATGCCATCTCCGTTCATCCTCCGAACCATGTGGTTTAGGGAAAAACACAGGGAGGAAGATGTCTTGATTACAATGGAACTGGGACACTACCTTGGGCAGGAAGACTGGGTGAAGCTGCAGCCTGACCTTGTCCTTGTAAAAAAACATATAGGGGGGCTCCGATGTTAATGCTCTTATCTCAGAGACCCTCCTGGCCGAAGTAATGGCCACCAGGAATACTACCTTCCAAGAGAGGAGCAGCAGGGAGCATGTAGCCATGGGCTCAAAGTGGGGGTCCTGTCAACATGGTGAGGACCAGGTTTAAATCCCAGGGGGGGATTGGGTCCCAAACCTGTGGGAACACCCTCTCCACCCCTTTCAGGAATCTGACCGACATGGGGTGGGAAAACAGCGACCGCCATTCCATCGGCTGGTGAAAAGCTGAGATGGCCGCCAGGTATACCTTCAGGGAGGCCAAGGCTAGGCCTTGGAGTTCAAAGTGCAGAAGGTATTCCAGAATCACCTGTATTGGCAAGCAGGTTGGCGTGATACCCCTGGCCTCCGCCCAACCAGTAAAGCGCCTCCACTTAGCCAGGTATGTAACCTGTGTGGAGGGTTTTCTGCTACCCAACAGCATCTGTTGGACCTGTAAAGAGCAGGCTCTTTCTCCCTCTGTCAGCCAGAGTCTCCATGCTGTCAGATGGAGGGAGTCCAGGTCCAGGTGCAACAGGAGCCCCTGGTCCTGGAGAGCAAGTCGTATCGGCTGGGGAGCGGGATTGGTGAGGCGATGGATAGGTCGAGCAGCGTACTGTACCAGTACTGTCTCGGACACGCTGGGGCAATCAGGATGACATTCACCCTGTCCCTCTTGATCTTGAGAAGGACTTGAGGGAGAAGTGGAATGGGGGGAAAAGCATACATCAAGGACTCTGACCATTCTATTAAGAATGCGTCGGACAGGGAGTCCGGTTCGCAACCTCGGAGCGAGCAGTATTTCGGGCACTTCCTGTTCCAAGAGGACGCAAACAGGTCCAGAAGGGGAACGCTCCACACTCGGAAGATTGAAGTCGCTACCTCGTGGTGTAGCGACCACTCGTGCTGGGGAGAGAACGACCTGCTGAGGCGGTCCGCCTCGTCGTTTCTGATCCCCGGGAGGTGAGAGGCAAATAAATGAAAGTCGTGCCTCACTGCAAATTCCCATAGTCGCGTAGCCTCCTGGCACAGGGCCAAGGAGCATGCCCCCCATTGCCTGTTCATGTAGAACATGGCGGCTATATTGTCCGTGAGGACCCGTACCCCCCTGCCCTTCAGGAATCTGAGGAAGGTCTTGCAGGCCAAACTGACTGCTCTGAGCTCGCAAACGTTGATGTGTAGAGCTTTCTCCACTGGTGACCATAACCCTTGGTTGCCCAGGTCGCTGCTGATGTGGGCTCTCCATCCCACATCCGAGGCATCTGTGATAAGGGTCACGGACGGAGCCAGGTCTCTGAAGCCTGTTTTCAAAGGGTCAGTCAGGATCCCGGGGCAAAGGAAGAGCGTCCCCCTCATAGTCGCTGTCAAAAGCGTTTATTACCATTTCCACTTCCAGCTTTGCCGTCGTGCTGTGCCCGCGCCGAACAGCCCTGCCGTTCACGGCGATTGGGTCCTCTAAAGCGCTCCCACCCCCTCCTTTGCTGAGCGGGCCAAGGGGCTGGCCTTGGCGGGGGAGGTGGCTGTCATTGTGGCTGGGGGTGAGACGCTTGAGATGTTTATAGCCCTAAGGACCTCAGGGTAGCCCTCGAATATTTAAGGGCATGCAACCTGTTGTCCATCCTCTCCGAAAAGAGGCTGGAACCCTCAAAAGGAAGGTCCTGAATAGCTCGTTGGACCTCTAAAGATAACCCAGACACCTGCAGCCAGGAACAGCGTCTCATGACGATGGCGGAAGCCATCGCCCTGCTGGCGGTAACTGCCGCATCACTGGCGGATTGCAGAGCTGCCTGGGCCACGGCCTCTCCCTCCTGTGCCAACGTGGCCAGGTCTGCAGCTTGATCCGGGGGAAGCACTGAGATCAGACGTTGCAGCGAGGCCCACAAGTTTTGATTATATTTCCCCAGGAGGGCTTGGTGGTTTGACACCCTTAATTGTAAAGCGGCTGTCGAATAAACTTTGCAGCCGAAGAGATCTAATTTCTTCTCTTCTTTGTCCTTGGGAGTACTTCTCTGACCCCCTTGGCGATCTCTCTGATTCGCCACATCCACAACTAGAGTTCCTGGGGCAGGGTGATTATACAGGAACTCGAAGTTTTCCTTTGGCACATAATACTTCCTTTCTGTTCCCTTAGATGTTGGTGTTTGCCAAAGGGCCTTAACTATTTAGAGGAAGGTGTTTGCCAAAGGGCCTTAACTATTTTCATGACCCTTTCATGGACGGGGAGGGCCACCCGAGAAGGGCCTGAGGACCCCGAAGGGCCAAACAGGGGATCATCCTCCTCCGACATCTCCTTAACCGGTAACCCCAAATTGTTAGCTACCCGCTTAAGAAAGTCTTGGTGTGCCCGAAAATCAAAAAGAGGCATCTTATGGTCCCTGGAGGTCGCTTTATCAGGGATGAAGAGGAGGACAGGGGGACGGGCCCTGTGGAGGGACCCTCCTCTGGGTCTGACTCTCTATCAGAGGGGATGTGTGGAGGCAGCTGTGTTGGAGGAGGTGGAGGCTGCACCACACCAGAGTGGAGCGACTCATCTCCCTGTCCTGGCTGAGCGGTCCAAGGCCCCCAGTACGGCCATTGCCATGGCCCTTGCAGCCACCCTGGCATAGGCAACTGCTGGGCGTCCCAGTGGCCTGAGCCCGTAGACCGTCTCTTGCGACCTTTCAACGGGGAGCAGCTCCAGGAAGAAAAGGATGAACAGTGCCGACATCTGCGGTGCCTTCTGGAGGAAGACCGACTGGAGGAACTGGTAGATCTCCTGCGTCTGCGACCCGACCGTTTGTAGTGACGCTTCCCACTACGAGAGCAGGAGTGGAGGCTTCTACGGCTGCGTGCTGCTGACACTGAACGCGAACGCGCTGCTTCCCCCGGTGCCACGAAGCTCGGTGCCGAGGTGGTCGGTGCGAGCTGTATATAAGCCGGTGCCGGTGCTGTGGTCATCAGTGCCGGTAGCCTTGGTGTCGAGAATGGCGGTGCCGGTAGCATCTATGCCAGAAACCCTGGAGGCGCCAAGATCTGGCCCGTCGGTGCCCAGATTACCAAGGGAGCTGGGGGCATCGATGGTGTGGACCACGTCAGGGAGACGTGGTGCCGCTGTAAGAGCCGGTACCATTATCAGCCCCGGTACCGGTGCTACTGCGGTCGGTGCTGTAATGGCCGGTGGCACTGTAGTCGGTGCTGCGGCGAGGGGAGCCTCCAGGATGTCACTGCTCGGTGCCACCGGGCTGGGATGGCGAACCATGCTGCCAACTGGCGAGCGGTTGCGGTGCTGCAACGTTCCCTTCACTGGAGAGCTTGAGCCCGAGCTGCGGGTGGTGCTGGAGTTAGCGCTGACACTCCTGGGCCAGCTCTTAGGGCCTCTTGACCGCCCCCGGTGCCGCGATGCCAAGGCGCCCAACGACCAAGAGTTGGAGCGCGGAGGGGATGCACTCTCCACCCTCCGTGACTGTCTGGGTGAGGATTGAGAGCGTTGCCTCCTCCACCCACCAGGGCTACCCAGCACAGGTTTGCCCCGAGACGCAAGTCCCACACCCCTCGGCTGAGGGGGGGGACAGAGGCGGAGGCAAGGCCATGAGGGCCCTTGCCGCAGTGGACGCCTCTGGTGTCGATGGTCCTTGTAGGGGCACTCCCCCACACCCAGGAGTCGGGGGAGGCTCCCTACGAGGAGACACCGGTGCCGGAGGAACCTCCACGGCACGTGGCTGGGGTGTCTCCTGTCCTTCTCCCTGCTTTGTTGGTGGCAGAGAGGAGTCCATGGAAGTGGTGCTGGACCGCTTCGTCTTCTTCAGCACTGAAGGTGCGCTCTGTACCGAGGGTACACCTGGTGCCGGAGATCCCGACGGCACAGATGCCGGGTGGAGCGCAGACTCCATGAGTAACACCTTTAGCCTTGCGTCCCTTTCTTTTTGGGTACGGGGCTTGAAGGATTTGCAGATCCTGCATTTTTCTTTCCGATGCTGCTCTCCAAGACAACGGAGGCAGCGGTCATGAGAATCACTCACTGCAAACTGCTTAGAGCATAGGGAACAGCTCTTGAAGCCAGTGGAGCCCGGCATAGCTCTGCAGAAGCCCCTAAGGGCACCTTCACAATACAACTACTACTAATTAACTGTTTTTGAATAACAAAAACTAACTAACTAACAAATCTAGAGCTCTAACGAGAGCGAAGAGGCTAAGGACTGCTGCTTGCAATAGCAAGGGGCAGAAGTTCCAGCAACCGTCAGAGGTGGAAAGAAGGAACTGGGGACCCACGGGGCCAGAGCGCTCTATATACCGCAACATGAGCGTGGCACTCCAGGGGGCGCCGCCCAGCCCTGCGGGCGTGCTAAGGGAAAAAGTTCCGGGAATCTGTGCACGGGGCGCGCACACACCTAAATTGGAATGCATATGAGCAATCACTCGAAGAGAGAACTCCTTTTACACACCCCAATCTGCTTAGTGTGCTACTTCCAAAGCAAAAAGATAAAAAGTCAGGAGAAAGAAATCAGGAGGGAAGGAAAAGTCAGGTGTGAGGGTGGTGGAATGTAGGACGGGGGGGAGGAGAACAACACTTACTGTGCTACTCTCAACACCCCTTTTCTAAATTAGGAGTCCAGTGTGGACAGCAGATCTATTTAACATCAATGGGACTACACAAGGAGTAGGCATTAAACCCAGTAGCAAGTTTTTGCAGGATCATGTCCTTTGCTGCTAACGATGTCACAATAATGTATTCTGCTAATCACGTCTACATATTTCAATCAGGTTTTATGTGTTGTTACACAATTTTATTTAAATAAATAAAAAAATTTCATTGCATTTACAGGACAAAGGAAAGTGGACTATATTTTTTGTAATAAAATCTTTAAAGGCTTGTTATAGCTTTCTTTGTGTTTCCTTTAATATGTGTTGATATTTATGCTTCATTACTTCAAATCTTGGTTTTCTACTACAGATATCAACATATCTTTAGGGTACTAAGCTTCAAGCTTTAAAAGCAAGCATATGTTTTCCTTATGGTGGAAAAGAAAGGTAGCTACTTTTTATGCCAAGAATAAATTGTAACTGCTTTAATTGCTTTTTACAAAAAAAGTCATGGTTTTTTGTATAGAGCAAAATGGGTAGAAAACAGAAAACATGAATTACAGCATTTCTGCAGTTCATTTTATTTGAATAGTAATACTTTGTAGGCTTGCTATTAGGGTAGTTAATATTGCACCAATAGACAAACCATTGGGCCAAATTTTTCCATGGTGTAACTGTTCACTTGAATGGAGTTATACTGGAGAAGAATTTTGCCTATTCCTTTGAACATAGACTATTTTATAGTCCCAAGATCTTTGCATTTCTAGTATTTTATCCTGATGTAAACATTTTCAAAATTTGCAGTGTAAAGCATCAAACGTAAGAAAACAAATCTATTTTGTTTAGTCCATTAAAATAGGCTATCAATTTCTCATTTTCTTCAGAATTATATTTCAGTTTTTAAACTTTAGAACAAAATATACACAAACTTCACCCTCCCTAATTTCAACATATCTGACTCAAAACATTTTGCATGTATAAAAGATTGGGGGTAGGAGAAAATAAATTCCTCTACAAATAAATGAAAGTTCTTTGAAGTGAAACTGTCTTCCTTTTCTTGGGTCTACTACAGTATTAAAAGATGAAAAAGTGAGGGGAAAGCATACAAAATATAAAAGTAAGGGGAAGTTTTATATTCACTTTTGTAAGACTTTTCACACTTTACTAATAGGAATTTTTAAAAAATTAAGAAGTTTTAGTAGTTTTTCCCCAGCTTTTTCTCCTTTTTTTTTTAAACACACCCTCCCCCAACTTTTTCCAATGGAAAAAATAGTAAAAGGAATATAAACAATAAAAAGGTGGGAATTCCGCATTATTTTGGAACAAAACATTTAAATAAAAAAAATGAAAATGCATTTGCCTTTAAGGGGTTTACAAGAGATTAACAAAAATGATACAGAATCAGCTTCCTCAGAATGGAAAGTAAGCAGGAGAAGTCTACATGATACATACAGGTCAGCATCCATCAACAAGTCCTCATACTTCTTGCTATACAAAACAATGTGGACATCTGTCAAAATGCACAGGTTTGTATTAACAGACTCTGACTTGTGCTGTAGAGCAGATCAGTATAGTCCTATTCATAATCTTCTTCAATGCCCATTTACACATTGATATGGGGAAAGAAATACCAGATGCCATACACAAAAAATGAAGATATACTGCAGAATAGGCCAATAATACACTGAATACCACTAAGACATCTTTACCATATTTGCAGTCAAATCAATCTGCAGCACTGAAAGGCTTCCTATTTACTAAATATTGGCCATTGGACACCTACCATAATTATGACATTGGATATGAAAGGATATATACTTTGAAAATAATAGATTAGACACATTCATTAATACATGCAATTGTCTTAATGACTTCTTGAATTAAAGTGTACGAAGACTATACCCGTTCTGTAATATCCATTGCGTGAGTAATTTCTAAATCTAAATCTTAATCTGTCAGGTATTTATATTTTCTAGTTTTACTGTATAATTTTCAAAAGTACCTAACTGCCCTACATCCCATTTCAAAAAGTGATTTAGGCACTTAGAAGCCTACTCATTAAAAAATAAATGGAATTTAAGAGACAGTCATTTTGACAATGAGACATAGGCTCCTAAATCACATAGGTGCTTTGGAAAATTATACCTATTTCATTTCTTCTTTGAATGTATACTCTTTAGGGTTTCAAGTGAAAATTAAGAAATCCCATGAATTTAACATTATCATGTAGGCTAGATGCTTTCAGATTGATAATTTTTCATAATAGTTTTCTAAAGATTTTTCCCCATGGAACACTTAGAGTATGTTTACATAGCATAATTGGCCTGTGTCAGCCAACGCAGGTTTGGGGTCCGGGGCTGTTTCATTGCTGTGTAAAATTCCAGACTTGGGTTGGAGCCCATACTTTGGGAGCCTCCCATCACACAGAGTCCTACAGCCCGAGCCCAGAAGTGCACACAGCAATGAAACAGCCCCACAGCCCGATCCCCCCGAGCCCTAGTCAGCCGGAACGGGCCAGCCACGAGTTTTTCTTTGTTCTGTAGACATACCCTAAGTGGATATCATACATTTAATATATTGTAGCTGATCTTTGATATGTCATTTATCTGAGCTGCCAGACAACGGAAACAGCTCATCCATGAATAGCTGTCATGTATTTGCACCCTAACAGATTAAGTATATTGTCTTCCCAATGCAACAATGCATCTTAAAATACTTAGGTCTTACACATTTGGCGTATTTCTCCGGTACAGTATGACGCATTACAAAGCAGTTCTCTCAAAACCACATTATGTTCACTGTCCACAAGGTTGTAAATTTCATGTAATATTCTGAATTGGTCAATTTACAATTCCCACACTTGAACAAGGAGAGGAAACCTTGGTAATGCATATTACCCCTTACAGAGAGGCAATTACTTTTTATGTTCAAATCCTTTTTGCATTATCCTGGAATCTACAATAAATCTTCACCTTTTTACTCTTCCAAGTGCCATATATAGCATATCACTTATTTATAAATAAAGACAATACTGCTTTGAATACAGTAATTATGAATAGCTCCGAAGGCAAGATTGTTAAAATAAGACCATACCCTTGAAAATAAAAAAGACAGGACATTTTAATGTCCTCAGTTTTCTTCCATCCATATTTCCTCTTAATTGTACAGCAAGATGAGTGTATTACCATCATTTCTTCGGTTCAAGGAAAGCAGAGGGTCGGACAATAATTTGACTTATTATTCATGCACCTTTGAATTCTCCAATATTTTACAAGCTTAAAAATTTTTTTTTTTTTTTTTTTTTTTTAAGTATTGTGGAAATGTTGTGAGAAATGTACTAAAAAAAAAATTTCATAATGGGGAGTGAGATATTCGTAAGCATAAAATCTGTAGATATATAGTCTTGTTATTACACAAGAGATTCTTTTTATATCTTTATTTTGACTGATTAGTACTATCAGAGTTAAAAGAGGAGATTGAAAGGCAATCCTTTCAGATCTTTCTTTTTAAATCAAGAAAAGTTAAAAAACAACATAGATTTAGGGGAGATGTATAAAACAGATTCCAATTCAGCAAATGAAACCATAGCCAGATAAATCTTGCCAACCTGTAATAAAAACAGCTCCATTTAATTTGTTGGAATGACTTTACATCATCAAGAAAAGAATTGATATTGATCATAACTTCCATTTATTATGGTATTTAATTAAAGAATTAGAGTGAAAATGTACATGAATATCAAGAGATGATCTACTGTAAATCAAAGAAATTCCAGTTAGTCTAAATAAATTTTTAGGCACTAATACTGTACATCCATGGGGACTGCAAAAATTTCATTTGTGTCAGATTCCATTGAAACACCTACAATATAACTTTGTTTTCTAATCATAGGTGACAAGAAATTATCTTCATTCAAAAGAAAAAAGTTAAAAATTCCTTTACCACTTGACTTCTATTGGCATGAAATTTATCTCAGTTCAAGTTTTTAGTGATCTATTATTTTCTTTATAGGTAAAAGAGTTGCTTGCGGGGCTACTTTATTAAGTGACAGTATGTGGAGTTTGATAGCATTCCAAGAATATTTCTATATTCAGAATCTGAAGCAGAATTCTTATTCATGGCACAAAACAGCTGCCATACTCACAGCCTCAATGGAAGCTGTTTTGTCAGTGATCTGGATGTTTTATCCTCTGAAGACAGCAAGTTTCAGCTTCATGTAATGGTATAAAATAGTGTCTGCCTCATATATATATGGCCCTTCAATCTGTCAGAAACAATAGTAGAAATGAAAATAGACATTATTATGGTTACGTTAAAATGAAAGCAATGGCCACATTCAAGCATGCAGAGGTTGTGAGTTGGTGTAGAAGTGTGACTCATCGGCTGGTGTGCCTGCTTGTGACATGACAGGGTCTTCTCCTCTGGGGCCCCCCTGCTGACCCTGAATCTACTTCTTGTGACTTGGCTCCTTGAACAGGTCCTGTATAGTCCCATGCCTTCTGGGGTGAAAGGGTCCAATAAAACAATTATCCAGCTGCTTCATGTGGGGCCTTCAGCCTGACTCCAGAATCAACAGACTTCCACCCGTTGTCTCCAAAGCCTTCATGCCTCCTTCCTCAGTGAGCCTCTAGTGAAACCCAGACCCTCTGGATACTCTGGTTTCCAGCTCAGGGACCCTGTACCAAGTAACTAAGTTCTGTCTACTGAGACCTCCTGCTTTCTCCCTGGAATACTACCTACCTTGTCTTGTCTCTAGGCCTTTACCACAGCCCCTTCCCCCTTTCACACTATGCAGATCCAAAAAAGAAAAACATATGAATGACTGACACCAAAGCAAGTGTAAAAGTCTCATGCCAAGCCTACCTGGAGGCTCTGATGTCTAACAGTGTCTAGGAAGATCTTGACCCCGCCAGACCTTCATTTAGGCAGTCTCTGGATGGGCCTTGGCTAGCCAGGTCTTCTTTACCTAGGACAACCACCGGAGGGCCACTCCTTCTCCCAATCAGCCACTGTTGAGCTGGACTTTTCCTCTTTCCTCCCCTCTCCTCAGGCTTGACATTTCACACAGGTGTAGCAGGGTGGATTAAGCCCATAGGTTCTCATTAACGCCTCCCTGTTAAGTTTAGGGTCTATACACCCCTTTACAGCTGGTCTACATGGTTTTTGTACTGGTATAAAAATTGTTAGAGGCCGAAATAGTTAAAGTGGTACAACCCTACCTAGGGTGGATGCAGTTCTACCAATAAAAAGTTTCTCTCTTTTCCTGTCCAGATATTAAACTATCAGGACATAGTTAAAGCAGTATAACTTTTGTGTGTTGTCTGAAAATAAAGGTCTGTAGTTTGGCTCCTAGAGTTAGATTTTCAAAAGTGCTCATCACACCGCATCCCCCACCCAGAGCATCTGCGGGGTAGAAGACGTGGGGAGATTGCTTAAGTGTTCCTTGGGTGCAATCAGCTTAGATTTTTTACATTATAGTTCACTATTTTTATATCCACTGAAATACCAAACTAATAAAAAATTCAGTATCTAGCTATACCCTTAGTAATACCCCTCTTTTCAGAACTTTTTCTATGCAAGTGCATCTGTTTCCTTCACTGGTCTCTACTGATATGCCTATTTATCAAGTTCTTTTGTTTAAGAAAGATTCTTCTACTCTTAGCAGGTACAAAAGGTAAATTGCTTTGCTCACCCATTCTCACCTCCTACTCAATGACTGTCATTAGACCTCAAGTACCCAACTTTCATCCACCTCCCCCATTGTTCTCTATGCACTTGTATATTTATATGATGATCCTATGTTTCTCATTTCTACCTCTGCATCTGACGAAGTGAGCTGAGCCTCACAAAAGCTTATGCCTGCTAAAATTAAATTTGTTAGTCTTTAAATGCCACAGAACTCTCGTTTTTGCTGTATACAGACTAACATGGCTACGCCTCTGGAACTATTCTTCTACTCATAATTCAGCCACATTTTGGCTATCCTAGTTGGTGCCATTATGCATAGCGAAGGAGGTAGGTACATTGTACTCTTTTAAAACAAAAAACAAATTAACAAAATCCCTACAATAAGTACAGCTGAAATCTCATTCTCATACATTCCTGCTTTCCAGACTTGAAAAATAGAGCAAAATTGCACATTGGAGAGGTAACACTTTCCCAAAGATTGACTTTGTAATCACACACAATAATCAAGACTTTCCTGCCACCAGTTCTTTAAGTCATTCCTAATCATTGCTCATATGAAACAGCATAGATTCTGCTGATACAGATGTAGTAATATCTCAAAGAGTTTACTCTCAGAAATAAGAAGAACCATGAAGTCTCATCTTATTGACAGACCAGCTTGTATTCTTTCAAATAATTGGTATTTTCTAAAAAAAAAAATTAAAAGATCACTTATTAAGCTAACAAAACAAAACAAGGGATGAGCAGGGTGTGTCCAGTGGAAGGGAGTGTTATTGTGCCACAGGGACCTCTGGCTACTGGAAGAGCCATTGCAACTTGAGGGAAGTTGAAGTAGCTTTGAGTAAGAGTTGTCTTGCACAGAGGGCTGTGGAAAATCTTGCCCTTAGATATCTGGCCCCTTTGGAGCTCTGCAAGCACCTCCCCTATTCGTTCTATCTTGGTTCAAAAGGAAAGCCAGATCACAATTTCCCTTCTTTGTAGCTGGACCCCACTTCTAAACCCAGTGTTGCCCTTTAGCCCAAGCAGTTGACTAACATTCAGGGCCTAATCAGGCTCTTTGCGTTAGGAGCAAAAATTCACTACATGGAGGCAGCTATTTCTTTTATTTCCTCTTTATGGTCACAGAATGTTCCTAAAGGCCTATTTCCCAACATGAGGCAGCTTCCTTGCTTACAATCTCCAAGCCTGCCTTTCTAGGCCTGTGCCTTAGGGAACTCTGTGTTGCTTTCTCAAGGCCACACGCACCACAGTTTCTCTGACTTTGCACTGCTCTCTTGGTTTTCTGGTCTCTTTCTGCCCCAACGCACACAACTTCAAATATGCAATTCCCAGGCCTAAGTCTGCAGTCAGTCTCCAGGGAAACCCCTCAGCTCACATGGCATAGTTTCAGTTTATGATTTTCTGGGTTAGCCACTGGCTTCTATTGTTTCAGCTATCACCACACAAAGGAGCACTTAATTTCAGTTTCATTTAATTTGAATGAAAGTTACTTATAACACCCAGGCTACGGCTACACTGCCGGTGGCAAAGTCACCGCTGTCAGATCGATTGCTCTGGATCGACTGAGCGATCAGTGAAGACCCGCTCTGTCGATCCAGAAATCGACGCACTAAGACCACCTTCACAAGTGGTGTAGCACTGCATTAATGGGAACATGATTCCTGTCGGTGCGGTGCAGTGAAGACGGTGCACAAAAGAGGAGCAGAGAAGTCGAGGGGAGTTACGCAAGTTTTTTGCATAGCTTGCGTAACTCCCGTCGACTGCTGCTGAATCCTGGAGGTAAGTGTAGACAGGGTCCCATTAACTTTAACCAGATCTGTGATTGATAGCAGCCATTAAAATCCTTCCAGAAAAATGTCAGTATGCAGTGAGGAGAAAAAATAATGTTTGTGGCTTGCTTGCTATACATATGGTATAACATGACAGGCTTCTTTTTAATTACTTATATGCAGTAACTCAAAAGACACTGAGCATTTTCCATCCCAATGTCAAGAGACAGAAGGGCATACACAGAAACACTGGTTCAGATGTCAGTGCCAAAATGTCCTGGCCCTGATGATGGAGAAGGTTAGACTGAACATTGACTAGCATGACTTTGATGTCCCCATCAGAAAGGAAGAAGAAGAAAAAAATCCCTTGATCATCTTTATGGTAAAAGTTAGTTTTCACACATGAGTAATGTGACTGGTAGAGCAACCGTCAAAAGTCAACTACAGACGAACCCCAACAAAAACTACACTTGTGATTCCTGTGGATTTATTATTTGAACACACCTTTTCATCTGAAAAATGTTCCAACTGGTCCTAGTGATTTTTATAAAGTAGTGAGAGTAATTTGGTTTTTCTACCTTGCTGGTTTGCTTTGATGGCCTATTGATTTAGTCAAGTGGCTTCTTGAAACATCTGTGGTACACAAATATGGCACTGAACCATCTGAGGGAGATAGGATTAAAGCTGAAAGTTTAGAAATGACATTTCATTCAGCAACATCTGAAAATATTGGGTACTTTTCCTTTGACAAAAGTATCAGCGCAGCCCAGCAAAAGGGAGCTACAATGATGAGTCTCAACAGGAGTTGGAGCTCTTCACTTGGTTTTACCAGTTGTTATATGTGCTAAATTAAAGAGTTTGTTACAAAGGCATAGCCCGTGCATGCTCTTGACAACTGCTGTGCTAAAGAATCAAAGGAAAAGGTGGGTGGTAAAAAGTTTGAGAAAGATTTATGCTGCGAGACTGTAGAACTAATCTGGAGAGCTAAAATCCAAAGTCACCAGCACAGCTGAGTAGGGCTATGGAGACTATAGGCATCCTTTCAGGGGAAACAGTTCTTTAGGAAAGAACAGCCATTGTGCGTGTAACCATGGCCACTGTACTTGAAACAATAAATCAAAGAGAAAGGCATTAACAAGTGGTGCCTAGAGCCTGGTGAGGCTGGCTGTAGATTCACAATGTTCTGAATTTTAACACAACCAACCATACACACAAATTCACAAAATCAGTCCCAGGTGCCAATACAAAACAAAGTCTCTAGAAGAAGCGACCTTAGTAAAACATTAATATATTAGAATTAACTGTAAAAATGTAAACCAAAGCTTCAGAATAAATATTGAAAAGAACAGACAATAGTAATTTAATGTAAATGAATACAAAGATAATAGAGGGGAAACATTTGCTCCTAATGGATTACAAGTTACAACACACAGCCTCAATATTTACTCTCAAACAGAGGTCATGTAGTTGAACTATGAAATGACAAAAGACAGTCTTCATTGAATTGAAACCATTTAAAATGTCTGCTTCAGACCCAGAAAGCGAACACAGCATGACCAATAAAACTCCTTGGACCAGAATCTTTGCAGCCTGGCACTCTGGGCAGTCCTCTGCATCAGAGCAAATTGGACACAAAACTCCATCAGAGCAGGAGGGAATGATTAACATCCATTTGTAGTGCTATAGGTGACTACATAAGGAGCAGGGCAACAGAAAAACAGGTTTCTCATGTCTTCTCATGTGGATCCTCTGGCATTAAAAAGTTATTTAAGAGTAGGTAATGCAAAACCAAACAAAAATAAAATCCCAAACAGTTCTGAGTCTGTTAAACCATCTTTCACCTGATTTTCAAAGATATTTAGTATCTGCTGCTCCATTAAAATCAACAGGCGCTGTAGGTGCTCAGCACCTCTCAAAGTCATGATCCATGAAGAAGCCCTAGTTAAGGCTGCATTTGAAGCAGGAGTCAAATATTTTTCTTATAATATATTGTATCTTCCTCTAACTTAAAGCATTTAGCTTTTGAGAACAGAATTAATTTTCTGAGATTTGCAAATCAGTTAATTTGAGTGTGATTTTTCATCTCTTCCATGTGTGCCTTGAGGGTGATGCTACTGTTGAACTGAAAGTGAGTGTGCCACAGACAGCATTAGTGTATTGGAGGGTTCTGATGGTAGTGTGATAAAGCATGGCCTATTATTGCATTGTGGTGTGTGTGACTGGGGCCTTACCCAATAATTTCTTTGCTTTCTTAACTGAACCTTAACTCTATTTTAATAATTTGGGGAGAGGGGGAGAAGGAGAAGAAGTAATTATAATGTTCTTAGCTTTTCTATAGTTATTATATGTAAGCCTTGAATCCTCTATAATTTTTCTAAATACTTTTGATGGTTGCACTACCACGGAGGAAACTCCAATCCTGAGTTCTAGTTTAGACACATTGCTGGTGTTTCAAACCACCATAACATCACTAGAACTCCTCTAAGGCCTGAAGAAATGTACCTGTTAAGTTTCCTAATTTCTCTGATTTCAGGTGTGCTCCCCTAAGCTCCTGTGTGGCTGCCTGAAACTCCTGCATTTCAGGCAGTTTCCGAGGAGCCCAGGAGAAGATGCCTGATACCAGCCCAGAGCTTTCCACTCCCTCTGGAGAGTTGCTTATGAACTGTAGCTGCTCAGCAGAACTGAGCTAGCTCTGCAGATAATGGCCCAAAACAGGAAAGAGGTAGGAATCCCTCCAGCAGGGACCTCTTGAGACCTCTGGCTTCTCCAGAAAACGTACTGCTGTCCCAGGAGAGACAAAGAAACTCAAGGGGAAGAGACTAAATGGGAGAAGCCTGGAGAAAGGGAAGGTAAAACTCAATAAGGGAAAGTCAGAGAGGGAAGGAGGTGGGGAAATTTGAGGGGAGACAGAGGAGAAATGATAGGTTAAAAGAGTGTTGGAGAAAGGATGAACTTGATGATGAGCAGTTATGCAAATGAGACAATGAACATTTAGCAAATAAGCATAAGATGGCATTCACTCATTTCCATAAAATCTCCAGATTTTCAGACCTGCAGCATTACTAGATATGACATTCTCCCTTAGAACAAGCAGCAGAAACCTGTGTTTCTGATGCTCTAAGTACCAGATCCAGATATCCTACAGATATCTATGGTGTCTGTATGTTAATGGAGCTGGAGTGTTCATAGAAGGACACAACCTTGCCCAGAAGCAGGTGGTGGCACAGGTGATTAAAGATGAAGAAATGCAGAGAGCCAACACCAGTATAAAAAACATGTCTGTGTGGTGCTGGGAAGCAGAACCTTATTCTAGAGAAAGATTGGGTTCAGATGACGACTGGAGTGGGGTATAATGTACATAGCTAAGTAATTCTGACTATCTCTGAACTACACTTGAACATTAAACAAGTCGTCTCTCTGATTGCAGGGGCAGCTGACATATTGGGTGGCAGCATAAATGTAGAATGTTAGAGGGGAAACATGCTATGCTGGCTCAGAGAGATTTTACTTTTAATCTGTCTTGCTTTCTTGAACCCATTTTTCTATAATGGGTAATTCAGAAAAACAATATTTTTAATTATTTTCTAGAATATTAAAACAACGAGTATGATTCTATATAGTCACTGTAAAGTATATTATATACAAGCAGTGTCTAAAAATAGGATAGTAGCCCCTTAAATATATTAGTAGGCCTTTAATGGTGCTCACTGTGGTCAATGTTTTGGAAGCTGGCAGAACCAGTTGGAGCAGCTCCAGGTATACAGCTTAGCTATGCATGTTTGTGTATAGTTAGTAAACATGCTCATTTGGCATCCAACTGTGCCTGTGTGCTTTCTACCAAGTTGCTGATTGTTGTGCAAAGACTAGAGCAAAACAGACAGCACATGCTATGGACTGTTTTCAGAGCCAGCCACTATCTGTCCCCCACAGGTAATTATAGGCACAAAACCTACTATTTAGAAGTCCTAGTACCTGCCATCCAACTAGGTACTGAAATGATTCTGCGATAGGACTTACCCCTGCAACAAATTCCCTTCCCCCCAACAAATCTTCTCTCCATGTCTAGTTACAGTTTGCTAAGATGGCCACTATCCCATCACCACCACCTCCATTATTCTCAAATCTAAACACTTTCACAGAATCAAAGCTTCACAAACAGCATCAGCCTCACAATTTTAATTCTACACAAACATTAAAGTAGATCTCCAGTGACAAACACACATAAGCCAGCTTCAATAAGAAATGTTTCTCAAGTTCTGGGGTGCAATTCAAGTCAGAGAGAGGTTGTGTCACCACTTGTATTTTAATTCTGAGTGCCCCAAAATGCTTCTGCTATTTCTGGCTCCCTGCCTCGGACACTGTGATGGGGCATCTGCTCCACAGTGGCATTTAAGGGGTTAAAAGCAGCCCTATGAAGGCTGTACAGGAGGCAGTCAATAGGAGAAGGGCTGGGAAGAACAGTCAATGAAGGCCCAGCAGGCCCATATAAAAGGAGCTGTAGGACAGAACAAAGCAGTCACTGCCTGGAGCTCAAGGAAGGAAGGCTGTCTCTGTCACAGGTTGAGAGGCCTGCAGCACCTGAGACAGAACTACGGCTGGCAGGGACCAGGGCAGCCAGAGGAGCTCCTGGCTGGCTACTGAGAGCAAGCCCTGAGGATGGGTGAAGAATGTGCTAAGGCTGGGGGAAGTGGCTATGGGGTCAGCAAGAGAGAGAGACATTCGAGGCACAGCAGGAGGCCGCAATCCACAGGGTCTCTAGGCTAGGACCTGGAGTAGTGGATGGGCCTGGGTCCCTCCCGTCACCCATTTGCCACTGGAGAAGTGGCAGAATAAGTTGCTGCAGGCACCACTGAGGAAGTGATGGACTAGATACTGCAGTAGCCACTAGGGAAAGTGGCTGGACTCCTGAGAAGCCAAACCTTTCCTGGAAGGGGGGAACACAGATTGTGTGGGCCAGAGGGCCGAGTCACGAAGAGGACCCTTTGGGTCCTGAAAGCTGCAAGAAGGGCTACAGGTGAACTGGAAGGAAGAGTGATGGTGCACAGACCACAGTTGTATGTGTTTATCTGGAGCTAATCCCCAGATGACCAGCAGCAGGCACCAGTCCAGTGGTGAGTGGTGCGAACCCATCACAGACATACACCCAGCCAGAAGCCAACATTCACTTTGTGTTCTGTATAGCTCTGGTTCAGCTACTTTGAATCCAACAGCCTGACAAACGCACTTTTTTGTCTTTACCAGACTTGGTTAATGTTTGCAGCAAAGCACCCCAAATCCTGAACTTCCCCAGTACCATGTGCTCTGATATGTCCAGCCTCCTCCTCCTTCTGCAATATTCAGAGGAATAGGATCCATTTGGCTCCTTTCAGGAGACAAAACACACCAGTTTGCCACATTGGCTGGAGTTGACATTCACTTTAGTACAAACACTGCACTGTTAGTTTAGATTAAAAGTAAAATAAGTTTATTAATAAAAGCCAGGATTTTTAGTGAGTTCAAGTATAAAAGAGAAAGTTAGAAATGGTTGCCAGCAAATAAGAATGAAAACATGCGTCTAAAACTTAATGTAGCAAGTTTTGGGTCATGGTTTTGTTCATGGTGGCTTCTTTCACCCATTAGTCAGCAAGATGGTGACTAATCCTCTCCTTGGTCAGGATCTCTTCCCAAGGCCCAAAGGTGCTCACGGCCTTTGTCTTTTTTTAGGTGAAAGAGAACCTGGGGTTCTCTGCCCCTTTCTTTTATACTTCATTGAGTCCTTGAAATGGATTCTTCTGACGGGTACTATTCAAAGTATAATTTACTCAAACTGTGAGGAAGATGACAGGGAGATTGATGATAAAAGAAGCTCCATGTTCTTTCTTCCCCCTCTTGTGTTTGCTGAAATGCAAATTGTTCTGTTTCCTCCCATCTCAATGATCTTGTTTATTACTTATATGTAAATTGAGCTAAACACACATTCCTTTGATTAGGATAGACCTGTTTAACAACTTTTGCCTAGGCAGGGCTGTTTGGTTTTCAACATGTGCAAATATCACACAGCAGGCATTCCTAACTTTGCATATAATGTTGCTACACACATTTCACCACGATACTATTGACCAGCAAGTTACCAGTATCCAAATGAAACCTCACCAGGCATATTTTATACAAAGATTATTACAATAATGTAGGGTGTGAATACAGGGATGCTTTGAGTCACAATGTTGCAAACACATCACATAACCAAAGTCATCCATGTGCATGTGTGATTGGGCCTCAAGAGTTGAAAGGTCCGCCCAGCTCAGTTGTCAGGCTACATCGAAGTGGATGTGTCTGAAACCTATTGTGAATCCCTATTGTCAGTCCAAAATCCACAAGTTTGTAGTGATACAAATTCACTGCATTGAGCTGAATAAAATGAAGCAGAGCAGATTGGGGTTCTTCAAGTAACTGTGTAAATGCTGAAGTGTAACATTAGACAGAGCATGGCAATCAGTATGTGTCAATTTTTTCATTGGCAATAAGAAAGAACAAGGAAAAGGGAGGGACTGTGCATCAGGACTTGCACTTCGACTTGTTGAGATTAACTAAATGGATTTTTTGTCCTTTGATCCCTTTCTGCATTTTCCAAAATAATCTTGATCTTTTTCTCAATTAATCCCCTCCACTTTTCCTCCAGTTCCCTCCATTCTTCCCTTTTCATTGTTCCACTGTTTTGACCTCTTTTTTTAATTCTCCCTGGTCAATTTAGCTCTCTTTTATCTTTCTCCCACAAAATAAGTTATAGTTGTTACTTCATGTCACTCTTCTATAACTGTGTTAGAACTTTTAAGGACTAGTTAGATTTTTCTTTTCTTTATTTTTAAAGGTTTTTGAGGTTGATGCATCTTTTATCATGGTCTTCCAGGAAAAAAACATTCTATTACAATTTTTGGTATATAAATATTTCTAGCCAAAACCCTAGATCCTCATTAAACAAAGTAACACAAAAGCACTTCATATGCTGCGGTTTCTATGGCAAACCAGCACCTTATTTCCATCTTTTGCTGGTGCATTGTGGTCAGGGATCCAATCCAGAACTCTACCATTAAAATGTAGGAAAATATATTTTGGAAATTGTGACTTGTCTCTCTCTCTCCCCTCATTGTTTATCTCCATTGTATTTATAACTATTACTGTTTTCATCATTAAGACCCAGGTCCTACAAACTGATTTAATTGGGTGGATCTTTGCACTCTTGCAGAGCCCCATTGATTTTATTGGATCAGCTTGCAAAAGGGGGGTTAGAGTTGTGTGGAAATTTCCATTTTGTGGGAAATCCTGCAATTTTAAAACATGTTTCCATTCCAAATGGAAACAAAATTCTTTTTTTCAAAATCAAAACACTTACAAATTAATTTAAAATAAAAAATTAAAGTAAAAATAAAAATAAATAAATCCCAAACTTGTTTTCAAATGAAAAAAATATCAAAACATTCCATTCTGAAAGTGCTTATGCCAACTCCTTTATTTAACAAAAAACTATGGTGTAAGCTGATTCTCCTTAGAGAAAGATTGGTCTTCCTGACAATTTATAGAGTAGGGTTCAGTGATCTTTAACCACCTCATCTTTAAAGGAGCCATGGAAATCTCTCACTTTGTGTGAAATTCACCCCACCCCCTATTTTGAGGTTTAAGCTCCATTTACACAGTGCAGGGATCTTGTGATGGCCTTCTGCACAGGGAGGAATTTGACTCATATATCCTCCAAAAGAGTACAAATAAAAACAGGATTCCCAGCAATGGACTGGGACTCAGGAAATCTGGGTTTAATTTCTAGCTCTGTCAGACCTTGTGAGCTAGCACAAGTCACCTAATCTCTTGACAGCTCAGTTCCTCGTCCATAAAATAGGAAAAAGAAAGTATTCCCTATCTATTGTCTACTTAAATATTTCTTTGATGGAAAATGCAGTTTCCATAAATTCAAAAATTTCCACAGGAAAATTGATGTCAGATTCAGCCCCATGGATACCATATCTTCCAATTTATCTTTTAACCAAACTGCTTCTCGTGCCTTATTCCCAGGCACTGAATGGCTGAATTATTTTTATTTTCCATAAGGAAAAAGTGAAATTAAATACATTGTTTCATGTTGTGTTGACCCAAATCAAAATATTTTGGTTTTTCAAATCAACTAGAAAAAATTTAGTTTCTAGTCAGTTTGACATTAATCTGTGTCAATCTGAATTTCTACACTGCCTCACAAGAGTTGTAATTTGCCTTCATTCTCCTCTAAGGACCCAGCTCCCTCACTGGGCTCTTTCTCTCATGATGCATCCTAGTCTTTTCTCTGGCTGAACCATCACAATGCATCATGGGACTCCCATTACTGTGGTGCATCATAGGAGATATAGTCCAGCTGGGAAGCCCAGCCCAAAAGGGCATGAGGAATCTGCACATCTGCCAGGAGGCACTGCAACAATTCACATAGACTCAGTGCAATAATTGAGCTGAGCTAAAATGAAACATGTTGATATTTCTGAATCAATTTTTTTCAGAAGTTTCTGTTCTAAGAGAAATTTTGATATTTCAACTTTTCATTCTGATTTGGGCCAAAAACAAGTGTTTAAATATCAGAATTTCCTGTGGGATAGAAATTACAATTTTCAACCAGCTCTACAAATTAAAGGTGGAGTAGACCCCACTATTAAATGCATTATTATTTTGGTTAGTTTTGCTGTAGCTGTTTTTGAGCTTTTGGTGACAGTAGGGCCCCCAGTGCTTTGTTCTGAATCAGCATGTCAGAGATTCACTCCTAAAATAATGCTTGTAATTTGTTGTGAATGCTAGTCTTCTTACTGAACACCACCTCTGCATTTAGCCTTTGAAGTGGTATCATTTGCTCAAGGCAAAACAGAATATAAACAAAGTTATATTATCTGTAACAGTCTAATAATTTAATGTCAATCATCTAATAGAGATGGATGTAGGGAATATTTTGGAGCAATTGTTTTCAGTTTCCATCCTGACCTTCCCTACAGTCATAATCTATAGTTATTCATAATAAAGCATCTTGTAAGAGAGAAATGGTAGAAACATAGGTTTTAAAGATTTTTTTCAAAAAATAGTTGAAACAAAGGCTTCATAAAATTTGAAAGGAACCTCATTAAAAGCAACAGAATGCCACAGTGTTACTACAATCAGGTAGGTAAAAAAATCAATGTACTGAAGGATTTGAGCATAGCTACAAAGTTACAAGTTTATCTCCCATCAAAGCAGATATAATCCACATTTTGGAAGCTGGTTTTCCTGAGGCTTAGGACATAATACTATATTTTTATCTCTGGCTCTCTCCCTCACACATTTGGCATTTCTTGCATTTGCACAAGGCTGAGTGCAGAGATGAAGTGATTAGCAAAACACTGGCTAATCACTTCAGATAACAGCTATATGTAATGAACTTGCTGATCAGGGTCAATCACAACAAAGGGATCATTTTCTTGCTTAAAAAGCCTTGATTTGTCTTGAACCTGGGAATGCAGCTTAAGGTGGAGGGATCATTGTATCACCTCCCATTTTATTCTCACACAAGCTGATGTACAGTACTATCTTATTTAAAAGGTCTTAATAAACAAACACCGCTAAATCAGTGTGAATATTGAAACCTCTGTGTAACCTCTGAAATGTGGGAATCAAGTGAGGGGCAGGCATTAAGTACTGGAAATAGAGACCTACATAATTTCCAATACTGAGTATGTACTGCATGCCCTAACTCAAAATTTCTCTGTACCAAAATAGATGAACTCTTAGGCTCAATAATATTTCCATCTCAATATTTACATTCATTGCTCACACAAACATTTTTAATGAAATAATGTTATGGAACTCATAAGATTTCACTTTGATAGTTAACAAATCCACATGCTATGTTTCTATTTAACTTATTCAACCTCAGCTGTAACCTCAGGGAAGGCACAGATAAAGGAGTGGAATCAGCACCCAAAGATGCATTTTCACTCCCAGTGAGAACACACATTAACTAATTGAAAATAGATATCTTTAGAAAATACATGTAGTAGAGGAAAAGGAGGGGTTGTTTGTTTTATAAACCTTCCTTAACCGCAAGTTTATCTTATTCTTGATTAGTATGCAACACATCAGCTCCAATGGAAATAAGAGGAGAAAAATAATACCACAGATATTTTTTATACTGAACTTAAAACAAAACAAAAAACAACCCTCAGTTACTTTAAGATGATTGTATACTATTTTTAAAAGGACACAATTTGGTATCAGACACTTCCTTCCAGACCGTCTGCAGTATACAAGAATATTGTGCTTGATCCTGAGCTGCTGTCAGTGCGTGCAGCTCTACTGGCTTACATTACCCCAGCTGAGAATCTGGCCCTTTATGACCATAGCACTCCTCACCTACCCTACCAAAGTGATTGGCGTATTATAAAATAAGAAAATCATCATAACTAAAGCACCTTCATACAGTTCACACAACAAGACTGAATAGAAGATAGCCCACTTTTTACTATCCATGCTATGTTTTCTCTATAGTTTGTGCCATGATAGTTTCGTTCTATTGAAAACAAAGAATTAAGGAAGAAGAGAGTCATTTCCTCTCTGGGAGCATACACAGTCCATAGCATACGTTACATAATAAACAATACAAATGTCACTACTAACATCTCACAGGAAAAGTCAGTTTCTAATGTCTCACAGAACCCTGTTGTCTCAGTAGCTTCACCTCAGCCTCACTCCACAGCTGCCCCTTATACCTTCCTTCCCTCCTCTTGGCTGCTCTGTCCCTCCTCCCCCTCTTCCCTTGTCTTCCTGTAACCCCCTCCTAACTAAACTGCCCCCTCAAAAAAAGTGCCATCACATTGATCACTCTGCTTCTGTGTTATTTTCTCTAACCTTTGTCTGTCTGTATTATTAGTTGTTGTTTGTATCCTACTAGTTCCTAGGGGTTCCAGCTAGGCCCCAACCAAGATTAGAACCCATTGTGTTAGAAGCTGTACACACAGAGTCCCCACCCCAAAGAATTCAGTCTAATTGACACTAGCAGTAGAAAGGAATAGAGGAGAAAAGATGATGGAAGTAGCAATAAAAGTGTGTAATGCACAATTACGTGTAGGAAGACAGAATAATCTGGTGGATAGGGTAGAAGGCCAGGAGACATGGGTGCTATTCCCTACTCTGCCACTGACTGGCTAAGTGACCTTGGTCAAGTCACTTCACCTCTGTCTCCCCTGCTACATGTTGTTTGTCTCGTCTATTTAGACTGTGAACTGTTTGGGTCAGGAGCTGTCTTATATTCATGTATACAGTGACTAGCATGATGGGATCCTAATCTCAGTTGGGCCTCTGCATGCTCTTGTAATGCAAATAATGAATAATATGATGTGCACACAATGTATTCAAAGAAAAATCTAGAAGACATCTAACATCAGTTTGGAATCAGAAGTCCCTTCAGAGCATCAGCCTACCCAGAGTCAGTTGGTAATTTATGGTCAGACTCGTGGCAGAAGTGGGTCTTGATCAGAGAGAGAAGAGACAGGATAGTGGATTTACAAACTAGGTCAAAATGGGTGCTCTGTGCACCAGGGGCAGATTGGAAGAAAGTGACCACTGTAGCTGCATTGTGGTTTTGAAACTAGTCTCTATCACAGCTCCCTTGGATTTTATGTTCTTTACATAACTTCGTAAGTGTATATAGCGCTTAAGAAAACTAACTACAGTAGCTTTCTCTTCCCCACTTTGATTTGCCCAGAGGAGATTTATATTACTTTAAGAATTAACTGATTGCATAAATCAAAAAGGTGTCACTATGAAATCCAATGGCTTGATTTTTAATTTCTGGGTCAACTTTATGTTTCCTTCCATTTTCAATTACATTTAAGAAGCATATTCTCATCTCTCAATAATTCATGTCTACCATAGTTTAAACAGTCACATACCATGCCCATTGCCATGGCAATGAGTGTGGTATAAATACTTACACAGATATATTGGATAGTCTCTTATAAATCAAAACCATAGTCTAAATATCAGTCTGTTTTACTCTGGAATATTCCCTCAACATCTTATGTAGGCTTTGCCTGAAAATATACCCATGATTTGAAGAATTTTTTTTATCATGCATAATGTAATCTGACATTCAGTAATACTGAGGAGAATGGCCTCAGCTTAGAAACATTTATATCAAGTGGAGAGAAGCTGAATATTGCTTGTCTGCTCTCATTTTACTCCTATAGTTTTAAGAATCTGATCTAAAATATATGCCTAAACAAAACATGATTCCATATAAACTTCCCTCTGGATATTTTTACACCATTACACTTTTGGTTTGATTTGTATTTGTTTTCTTCTTTGTTTATAAAAATTACCTGTCCGTCTTCCATGTTAGAAAAAGGAAAAACAGAGAGTTCTACAAAAGGGAAACAACTCTGAGACAAACTCACAAGGTGTTATCAATGGTAATGCAAAGTATTAACTTGTACGAGATATAATTTACATACTGGGGTAAAAGAGAGGGAGCAAGAGAAGCAACTAACAGAAGGGTGCAGGAAGGGTGATAAAGCAGGGTGATACTGCTTATTCCTATTTCACCTTATATCTTTTATTAATTACTATTACTTACTGCAGTAGTGCCTGCACCAGGACCCCATTGAGCCAGATGCTATACAAACACAGGACAAAAAGACGGTGCTTTCCCCAAAGAGTATATAATCACACACTCTCTTATTAGCTGCTGCGCCTGCTATGTTCTTCACTTTCACTCCCCTGGCATGTTAATGGCACCCCTTCCACTGACTTAACACTACTTCTGAAAGTAAACATTACTGTTTATAGCAAAAGAAAAAGATGGAAGATAACCTTTTCAAAAGCACCTAAGAGATTTAGAACCTAAGGCACATTGAAGAATCAATTAAACTGAAAAATTTACATGGGAGCAATATTTTTAGCCCCAAACCCTCAATATTTTAAGCCTGCAAACCATTTCTTTATTAAAGCTTATGATACATCAGACTGATTTATCCATCTCCTTGTAATGAAACAAATACTCTCATAGCATGGCTGAGATGGAGATGGCTTTACAGTAATTTGGATTTCAATTTATCCAAATACATAAGATCAGAGAAACCAGTCTTGCAATAGAAATGCTTCACTCAACAATCCTTTTCTTACCTAACAGTCTAACATAGCTGACATAACTCCTTTCAGTACAACAGGCCTTCCCTGCTTAGTGGAGTGGGTCAGCTTAAACACGTTAGTGCAGTGCAGAGAGCATAGGCATAACTTCCCACCTGCTCCCGGGTTCAGCTCAAGTAATTGTTTTAAAAATTTATAAACGCTCTGTATGGTCTCAAACTAGTTACCTTAGAGACCAGCTCTCCCTGCAAGATCTGCTGTAGATTTTTTAAAAAACCAGTAGTCCTCAAAAGTGTGATCTTGAGGACCAGGATGAGGGGGAATTTAATAGAAGACCCCCAGTTAACTGTCATTAAGAGCCTACATTTGTTAGCTTTCCAAGCACAGTGCAAGGCTGATCTTCACAGTCAAGGAGTAGTGTTGAATATGTCTAAAGCAAATCAATGTATTTCCCATCTTTCTTCTGTGGTTACTAAATAATAATTGGCTTTTATGGTTTTTATTCTTTAACTCATCCAGATGCCACAAGAAGGAACACTGTAAATTAGTGAATACATAATGAATGACAATTTTTATTTACAGATGTAAGGAATAATTAATATAAGATATTTGGGTCCCTTTTCTTAAAAAGTGCTATTATTCTGCAATTAAGAAATGACATTAGTGGCTGACAGTTCAGGCATTAAGAAATGCCAGCTGTAAATTTCCACATGCAAAAATATTTTGGGGCTACAACAGATGAAATAGGAGAAAGAGAAATTAGTTTGTTTTGAGCAGTTCTAATAAAGTTATTGACAGGTCATTGGCAAGGTGTATTGTCATAGGAAAAAGCCTATAAGATCATGTTTAATGTCAGAAGAATCCAGCTTCTCCATTTTCCCTTTTACATTTATCTAAGGTGTTTATTTAGGCTCCAGTCACGGAATTATCCACACATCCCTGCTTCTAGCTATTAAATCTTGCAGTCCTGTTGTAGGTAAAACTCTTGTTTACCTCAGTTTTTCCTATACAAAGACAGCAAAAGTTCAGGCTTCAAATGGGTAAATTAGTCCTATCAGCAATCACACACCTCATACTACTCTGTGTTAGCTTTGCCTGCTCATGCATGCAGATAGTGAGATTTTTTTTTTTAGGGCAGAGATTTTGTTTTATTTATTTATTTGCTTGACACATTGTATCTTGTCTATGTAAAGTACCAAGCAGAGGAGGGCTTGAGGAGTAGTAGTTAAGGCAAGATGTTGTAAAATGACATTTACAGTTATGGCACTATATAGATTATATGGGATGTGACAGAAATGACATGTGTCTAGAGTTCTTCATCATTAAATAGTCAGAGTGGGGCAAGATGGCTTTGCAGCTGTCTTCATCTGCCCTGCATCTAATATTGTCAATTCTTCCCCTGTATCTGCTCCAGAGCAAGGTCCTTGTCACTGTCAAAGAAAACTTTGGAAGATATTCTCAGATAGCTTATTTCATTCATTGGTGGATTTTTTTTTTTTTTGGTTTTTTAGTTTCTCTCTTTCCTATTTCACACAATTGCTAGGGATTGATTTGCCTTTAAGCAGCATCCACAGTTAGAAAAGGAGACTTTACCATTTAGGGCATGAGATTCAAAAAGCAAGAGGCAAAAGTGAATGCATATTTGAGTGTCCAAGCTGCACATGCAATCATAGTAATTTGCACACACACGTTAGGTATTTGCATGTGTAAACAGCCAGTTAGACACACAAGTTAATAAAGAGAAAAGACAAATTTCATAGTGGAGCTAGATTTCATTGGCTATTATACAAATGACAGTAGGTAGCAGGGAGCAGCCATTAGCTTTTCTGCTAAGAATACCAACAAAGGTGCTAATTACAGTGGCGGTTTTGCTATACATGGACAACCGGTCATTCAGGAAAGGACTAAGACCATACATTCATTTTACATAGATCATAGGATTAAACCAGCTTTAGTGCATATGCTGTTAGCCCATTTATTTAAAAACTTTGCACATTATTTAAGGTGAGCAGTAGCCTTTCATTAAAAAAAAGATGAAGTGGCTTTGACCTTTAGGGCCAAGTTCATTCAGGAGTTGAACCTGTGTGCTGAGCACAAGAACCCAAACTTTTCCCCAATACCAGTATTGCCACTGAGTTAAATGGGAGCGGGAGCAGGCTCTTTGCCCCAAAATGAAAAAAGCCATTTGTAAAACAGATACGAAATCAATCTGCTCCGCAGTGTAGCAATGGGCCTCTGTCATTTCCGGGTGCTGCCCAGAAAAGGTTAAGGGATTTCTGTGTGTCACATGGCTGGTTGATATATATAAGGGAGGAGAGAGGAGGGAAGGGAGATGTATGTCCCCTTTTCCCTGGCTGGAGGAAGCAAACAAAATGCCCATGGGAACTGTGTCAGTTGAGTTATTTTATTGTGTTATGTATTTTGTTTCAAATGATAAGCTGTGGCCTGAGGCAAGGGCTTTTTAAGGACATGAGTGTGGCATTTACTTCCCTTCCAGGTGCGGTGAAATAGACCACCATCTTAAATGCCACAAAACAGCACCTCAGTCCACTGACTTCAGACTCAAAACTATTTCTGTAACTGAAAAATAGCCAAACAGATTTGTTTCATTAGGTTTGATAGAAATCATTTGCTTTGGGGTTCAGACTCTGTGTGGGAAGCTTCTGCCCTTAATGAATTTTAATAGCCAAGGTTTATTACAAATCACTGAAGAGTAGAGTTTATAATGGAAAGGTTGACTCAGCTTAAACTATAGTAATAGCAATGGTCACACTATAGTATGGTCATGGGACTGACAGAATCGTCTGCTAGAGTGAGAATTCTGAGGACCAAATGAAGCACATTCTGGACAAAGCTTAAAAGGTGCTTACAACAAACAGTAGAATATTCTTCACATCATGTAATTTTCTAATATAGGCTCAGTCCCGATTCTTCCATGCATCCAGAGTAAGGGGAAATGCATTGTTGGATGGGAAGGAGATTGTGACTTTCAGAGGTCTATACTTCACACAAACATACATCACCTTATGCACTAGTGTAATTGTGGTGCTTGTCACTTGGGGGAAGGAGGGGCACATTCACACATTCCCTGCCCTTCCCTCTTTTTCCGTGGAAGAGGCTTTCCCACCTACACAGTGGCAGTAGGTGTAGCCGGCACAAGAAAATAATGGGCAACTTATACCCTCTCCACCAGCACACAGGACAAGCTGTGATTTGGCCCTCAGAAAAAAAGATATTTTCTTAAGCAATATGGGCAGATTTTTCAAAACCTGCTGGTTCTTTTTGCTTCAAATAGGTCAGATTTCCCTGGAGTTTATTATTTGGGCAACAAAACTACCTGAAACGGAAGTATAGTTCGGTGCTTAGGTGACCAAGTATTTCTAATGGGGCATGTAAATGTCCTTGCAATTGTGCATGTTGTCATTACTCACTATGCACATGCACCTGGGAGGCCGAGTGAAGATAGAGACACATTTGTATTTTAAGAATTAAGAGCCTTAACAGACATGAGACCTATGAATGTGGCTTAGATTAGCTCTTCACTTTAAAACAGGAAATCAGCAAAGACTATCCTCACGTATTTACTCAGTCTTTACTCAGGGGACATTATCACTGTGGTCAGTATGGATTTTGCCGGAGTAAGGGCTGCCAACTTTGGTCTTAAATTAATTATTTAAAAAGTCAAATTCTTAGACTCTGATCCTGTAAAGAACTCCACAGGAATGCACCTGTGCAGAGCTCATTGCAGCATCATTATACTTTTTTAGTCAGGGGATTATGTTGTTCAGAAAGGAGCATCAATATAAGACAAGAGAGTGGATAAATAATGCCAGACCTATTGTATGTTGCTTTATCACCAATTCTCCCCAAGTACACTTTTCTATACGAAATATTGATACTTTTCTAATTCCATGTGTCTTGCCATTGTTAACAGATGACTGATTAGCTCACAATCTTCTAAATGATATAGCTGCATATTATTTACTGACGCCCTTTCAGTAACACTATTACAGATGGATCAGACAGTAATTGTTTCCCAATGATTAATTTAATTTAAATTGGTTCATTTGCCATTCATCCAGAAAATCCTAATCACAAGGAAGAGTCATTATTTTCTCCACTTCTCCACCATCATTGTCCATCAGAGCTTGAACCATAAATATATCTCCCGCTAACCCTGTTTGTGGTAATATCAATACTTTCAAACACAAGTGATGGAAAACTCATCACGTGAGACATTAAAAACTACACTGGACAGGAAACAAAAGCATATACTATATGTAGGAGAACAATCTTGTACCAGCAGGGTGGATGGAGAATATAAACAACCTCATACATCAATTTAGTACTTTTGCTGTTAAAATAATACTTGATTTGTTCTTCTAAGTATTCTGTCTTTAAATACAAAGGATCTTTGGACTGGACCAAAATGCAGAAAACGTTAGTTATGAGGATGTTTTTCAGTCTTCCTATACATTCCTTTTGTCCAAGTATAACGTAGGTGGATATGCATGTATCAAAGAGCTGCTGAAGGAGTCCTCTTAGTTCTTCATAAAGGACTCAATCCTCAAACCTTCAAAATCAACATCAGTGTTATTACTCACTTCAGTAACTTGGAAGCAAGACATGTTCCCCTAACTCCTTCAAACTTTTAAATTTAAATATAGGTGACTATGAACAGAAAAACACTAATATGTTAGCCAGTATTGTATATCTTTTGTTATATTTCAGGCTTCTAATTTGCTTCATGACAGGAATGTACTTTTATTGAAATACCACCTCAGAGATGTACATGCATATATTTCTGAAAGGTATTCCACTGGGTTTTGTTTTGTACCAGCCCATTGCCATATAGAGAAACAGAAGAAACCTAACAAAGGAGTGTTTCTCTTTTTATCTCATGATGCCTTGTCATTGACAAGGAGTGTAACGAACATACAGGTTGAAATTCTGCCCCTATTTAAATCAATGGCAAAACTTTCCCTGACTTCAGTGGGGCAAGAATTTCATTCAGGCTTCAGGTGTATATTATGACCTTTTTAAAGTTGAGTGAAATACTAGAAACTTCTCTGAATGCTGGAAATCATGGATCAGGAACATGGTGTAATAGGCTTAAACCATAACCAAATATACCTGAAACTGGGTCTACAAGTCTGCACTTTATGGTTTGGAGAGAGAGACGCACACACACAAGCACACTTTGAACCATTAAAGTTTGGATTTTTTTTAAGCACTTAAGCCATCCGATATTTAAAACAGAATTCATACTTATCCAAACTTGTCTCCCGGTCTGCTCCCTGCCACAACACTGGAGGATGCTACCTGCTGCAGAACTAGCGCACATCTGCTGAGTGGGACAAAAGCATGATTTGGCAAGCCCATTCAGGGATGCACCACCCCATGTGCCCAGGAGTGGAGTTCCACAGGGGCTGTCTTAGTGCCAGCATACAATAGTGGGCAAGCCAAGGTGGAAGTGGAGGGAGGGACAGTGAATCCAGTGCTAAGCAGATTCATTAGCCATTGTCCCTGGATTAGAATTGCTTTAGGACTGTAATAGCAGCTGTAGAGCAGCTTTAAGATGAGGGAGGATTCCTTTCCTCACCTTCACAAACACCCAGGCACCAGACTAGGACTTGCATAGGGAGGATAGGCCTGATTGTATACTTTTGCTACTTGGAATAATGGGCCCAGATCCTGAGCTGATGTAAACCGACAACTCCATTGACTTCAGTTGAACTATACGTACTTATGGCAGCTTAGGATCTGGATCAACACAATTTCATTTTAAAAATATAACAGTAATGCATGTTTGTTTAAATAGCAATAAGTCACACTAAATGGTTGAACACTTACTTGTTTTTGCCACAGTTTTATATGGAAACCTGCTTTTAATGATAACTATGGAGGTTTTCTTCCCCCTTTTTCTTACCCTTTTTTCTATTTCAAATCACTAAATTGACAAACAGCAATGGCAAAAACTTTGTTTGATTACAACTGTTGCAGAAATTCAGTACAGCTCAGTACAGAAACTCCATGCATTACCCTGTAGCTGGAATTAACCAGTCAGTCTCTCCTTTCATGAGTAAATGGAAAAGAAGACAACTCCATTTGGACGCAAACATGCACATGCCAATCTTTGTCCCTAAACTCTCATTCCCATAGCAATGGAAGAATTCTCTCATTTATGAGCTGTCAATAGAAAACTGTAATGTGCAGATGTGATGTCAAATCCATGGCTAACAAACCTGGCCTGCCAGTCAAAAATCTTGTTAATTATTAATTGTGATGTCATATCCAAGAACACCACCATTTTGACTGACAGCTCTGATTAGGAAATATAAACAGAAAAAGTTTCAAATAGTCATGACATGCTTTAACATAATACTTCATATGTACTAGAGTAAAACAAACCAACAACTACGTGACATTTCAGTACTAGGATGTGGAGGTTCTCATGACAAACCACATAGATTTTCTCTCATTTTGTAATAGGAAAAGAACTCAATGAAACTGTCTCTCTCTCACACAGCTTATTATTGTATATGCTCCATGTAAAACATGAACGATCAGTGAAGAATTATCTTGTGTACAGTAGGTATTTTGTTTTTAAAGACCAAAAAAAGTGTAAAACTATATACAGTAATTCAGCTTGCAGCAAAACTCTGATCAGTGATTGTTATTCTGTGTTTTCTCTGAATGTTGAACATGCAGGATTAGTGGCCTGATTAGATATGAACACAAAACCAATTCTATTATCAATTCTAGTTTATTGATACATAAAGATAGCCTGATAACCATGAAATACAAATCCTTGGATCCTTAGCTAGAATGAATTGGCATAGCCAATTGAAGCCAGCAGAGCTGCGTCAATAGATCTTGCAATCCTTGCTCAGGCAAAACCCCACCTCTGTTACAAGCTATTTATTTCCACCCATGTGTTCTGTGCAGGAGAGGGAAATTATATATATGCTATCGGCACTAGAAATAGGGAAGTGGAAATGGAAATGTCCAACATAGTGCATGTGGAATTAAGACACATACACAGCTCACATCTATAGTACCACGCATTACACTTAACTCTCTATGTATTGCTCTGAAATTGTACATGCAGGCAGAGTGTCTGCCACTACCCACAGTTAAGTGACTACCTTTTGTCACTACCATCCAAATGACTTTCTGGAAGCTCAGTTCATCTCTAAAATACAATATCCATTTTCCTGAAGTCACTGAGCTATCAAGTTTATTGCACACAATAAGCTATTGCACACTAAGTGTATCTGAATAAAAATGCATCACTCATTTCTTGGATTTGCTGTCCTAGGATGAGGTACACAATCATAGAAAGGAGATTGTGCAACAATAAATTGTCCTGGTCTGAGTTTGGTTTTGTTATACAGAAGTGAGTGAGTTTTAAGTTCAGTTATTTATGAGTTGGATATAGTTCATACTATAAACCTAGGACTAGGTGTGAGTGTTACTGATATATTTAAGAGAGCATAGTGAGGATTATATTCATCATAATTCAGTGGTTTTCAAATTTGCTGCTTTACTCCACACGCTTTTAAAACGGAGTCTTTCACCTAGTCCTGTGTCATCAGCTCCCCCACCCTCCTTATCAGATACCCTCGGATTCTCCTTCCAGTACTTTAGCTGACACTTCTCACCATCTTACTGATGCATCAAAACTCTTGCATGCATATGATTTAAAGTAAATTATTTTGTTAACACGTGTTTTGATCTTTTAAAGTTATAAAGCTTATTGTCAGAAAAAAGAGTGACTAAATAGAGTGCTACATGAATACCACAGTATCGCTTAGTCACTTTCAGACCAGAACTGTACCTTTAAACTAAACCATGTAATCACACGTGGCACAGCTGTTTTGAATGACCAGGAAATCCCTAGGGGTATTAGTGTCAGAAACTGCATTCACACAGGTTTTAAAGCTGTGAATGCCTTGAAGCAATTGGTAAGGAAAAATGCCATTGAAGTTAATATTTAAGACACCATTTGTCTTGTGTGGAACCTACTCTTTGCTCTTTCCATTTCCTATCAGAAGAACGTGGTAGGCTATAGACACCTTGCTGATTTTCAAAGAGCCTACAATGTTTCCATAGCACTCCTACTGGCTAGCTGGCCAGAAGGTCTATGTGACTTTGGGGCAGAGACTGTGTTGTCCTATAAGTAAGCATACTGCCTAGCACATTTTGTGATCATGCTTACTTCCCTGAGCTGCTCTGTCTTTCTTTCTTGGGTAGGCCCTTTAAATTTCCCTGGTCCAGCTACACCTGAGCTAGTCACAACATTTATCCAAAATATTTATTCAGAATTAAATTACCTCACACGCAAAACCTTGATAGCAAAAGTTCTTCCTCCACTGCTTTTCTGGAGAGCGGGGGCTGGTTTCCATCCCTCCTCCCCAACCTCAGAAGACAAGTCTGGGTCACCCATTTCCCTCTTGGGTTTAAAGATCCACTGGCAAACTGTCTCTGTTTTTTCCCCCCTTCACAGTGAGAACAGGGAGCTTTTTGTGTGGTCTCCTTCCCCCCATGTTTTTGTCTTGATTGACAGAGAGAGTGAAGCCTTGTTCCACCCTACACTACAAAATTCCTGGCCCTGAGCCCTTAAAGAATCAGTCATCTCCTCTCCTTCCACATCTGCCCCAGCTGTCCCCAGAGTCTTCATTTGGTTGAGACTACTTGGACCAGGTAGCCTGAACCCTGTCCCTATCCTCTTTTCCTCAAGGGACAATATATCTTGTTACATATTGCAATACAAATAAAGTGCTGATGGAACTACTGACTTGGGATGAGACTTTCAAAAGCATTCTGCATTGTCTAAGTGCTCCCATTGAAAACAAACAATGGTAGAACTCTGATGGACTTATTGAGAACAGACTTAAGTCAACACAGCCCTATAAACATCTTATCTTTTAAGATCTATAGGGTCTGGCATATTATTTCACCCTCTCTACCTGCTCCCATGTATAAAGCAGGGGCATAGTGGACCATATGAAAGAATTCAGGAACTTCAATTCCTATATAGTGTGTCTCTAACAAGTTGAGATTTTCTCAAACCATGGATGTAATGCAGACCTCACCGCTGTGACCCTTTCTCCATCTGCATTCAGTACCACAGAGATAAAACAGTATACTTTTTTCTGTAACATTCAGAGACGAGTTTTCTATATTACATGTACACTGGTCAAGTCTATTTCAAGGGATCTCACATAAAATGCCTGTCTGGAAGCAAAGGTTGCACAAATAAATACAAAAAGATTTACCTTGAGAGATGCTGCTAAGTATTTATATTTTTAAAACACACAAGGTTCCCATATCGTATTTTATTGTTTTAGAATGTTTCATTCATAAAGGTTATATATTGTACAGCCTACAATCTACACTGGATTCATTGATACCAGAGAAAAATCAGTTTACTGACACTGGCTGGAACATACATTGGGCTGTATCTTCCTGCTAATACCCCAGAGTCTCTCAATCTTGACTTTAATATAGAGAGCACCAAGAACAGGATTTAATTTTAAGTCCTTTCATTCAGGTTGTAGGATTCTTTAAAATATCACACAACAAACCTATATTGGAACTTTGTGCCCAATCTATTTTAGGCATAAACAGTAGGCATTGTCTTCCTGTTCTAAAAGAAACTATGGATGTACACCTGGCAGTCTGCCACAAAAACAAAAATCAGAGGACAGAAATTCCATGCAAAAGTAACAGGAATAGAAAACGTTTTTTGTTTTTACCATAAATTGATTCCAGGAGATGAAGAAATGAACTGTGAGACCATGGAATTATGGGAACTAATTTTATTCTCTAGAGCAGTGTTTCTCAATTAAATTTGGCCGCGGAACCCTTTTTAACTTCTGCGGGGCCATGCGATATCCTCTGCTGAAAAATCCAGGACATCTTCCCCTTTTCGGCGGCGCGCGCTGTCAGCAGCTTTCGGCGGCGCGCACTGTCAGCGGCGCAATTTCAATTTTTCATGGAACCCCAGAGTTCCGTGGAACACCAATTGAGAAACACTGCTCTAGAGACTTCTTTTTGTGTAAAAGGTTTAAGACTTCGCTAAATGTTACTAAACCTTATTAAAACCTTAATGAGCTGATATAAATAGAGCCTTTGTTCTATGCTGCATTCAGGAACTCCAAACTGGTGGGAGCCAGTCATCATTCAACCTAATTACTGGAGATACCACTATCAAAATCAGGCATGGTCCACAAAAGTGAAGATACCTGTGCATAGGAGGAATCAGCTACAGCCTTTAAACAAGGAGGTATCGTTGCTGGGATGGAAAGGTACTGCTTAAAACAGTCCAAATGAGGGTGTGATTTCTCATAAGGAGGGGTTTCAGATCTATACATCAGTCACTTACTTCAAAACGCAACAAAAAACACACAGCCATGATACATTTCATATGCACTAGGTATTTAATGTACTTTCTGGAATGAACAGCATTCAGGAACCTACACAAATACACGAGTCAGTATGGTGCTCAGTGCCAACTTGTGGTTTTCATACTTTTCAGCTAATAGAGAAATCTACCTGTAAAATCCAGTACTTACACATCCTAAGAATTTGTGACAAGCTGAACAGGGGACTGAATCCTTACAGCAGTGAATGGAGATGAACTTACTTATCATATATTACATCTATCTTCTTCCATGCTATTATTTCTTTTGATTTAGAAGGACAGGTGCCAATCTGCTACGTGTCATTATTTATTTAGAATGACCATACAACAAAACCAAAACCAGCAGCAACCACCAGAACACTCCAGCAAAAACTCCAATTCACCCCATCCCTGTTAAACTGTCCTATTTACACCCCACCCACTTCCAATGCCTGGACAAAAAAGACTGGCCTTACAGTTTACCCGAAGAACAACCACCCCCATTATTTGGGACCAAGGGCAGAAGCTCATTCCACAATTGAGAGTGCCATATGGAAGGGAATACTTTGTTAAAGTGAGGGAGTGTCAACTTAAGTGCCTCTGCTGAACACAATTACAACACTGTGGTGTAGGGGGAGGGGGGGGGGAGAGAGAGAGAGAGAGAGAGATGGTCTCTGAAGAAGGTAGATCCCCAAACCATTTAAGACTTTTTAGCTTAAAGATAAATTCCACCTGGATTTAGATAGCTAACAAGTATAGATCACAGAAGCACTAGTTTCATCTGATCTCTGTAAGAATCAGACTACACTGCATTCAGAGGTGTGACTGCAGCATATGTAGACATACTTGAGCTAGCTCTGGTCTTGCTAGCTCCAACAACAACAACAACAACAGTCATGCCAACAATAGCATGGGCTAGCTAGCCACTCAAGTTCTTACCTAAGGTCCCAGGATGGGGGGGGCTGACGCTATTGTTACTCAAGCTAGTGCTAGATAAACTCTAGCTCAGGTATGTCTACATATGCCACAGTCACACCACTGATTGCAGTGAAGACATAACCTAAGATACAACACTTACTAAATAGGCTACCACATTCTGCACCAGCTTCAAATTCCAGGTAGTAATAAAGTTTTGCCTCATGTATACCACATTGCAGCAACCCAGTCTAGAGGGACATGGGCATGGATCAAATAGTTAGGTCTATATCAAAAACTATCAGAATCTCCTGTGAGATGCAAATGAACAAAGCCATTCTGACTACTGCTGAAGTATCATCTTCTAACAGCAGCTACAAATGTAATTGTATGTGAGATTTTTCATCTATGATGGACATTTATAAATAATGCACTCAAATATAATAGTGCAAATTATAAAACAGTTACATAAAGTGAATATTATTTATTGCACCATGAATGAGAGAAGGGGACTTCCATACGTTTGTTGTTAGCCTCTGGCTTGTCCACTGAGGAATGCCACACCTGAAAATCCATTAGACAGCATGGACTATGGCCTCCATGGGGCAAATTCTCACCTAATATGATCAAAAACATCTCTTTGGAAGTCAGCAAAACTTGCACTAGGTTTATATTTGACTTCCATGTTTTTTGGGATTCTGAAATAACTGGTTTCTGCAATGTCTTTTTCAGTTTGCAGGGAACAATAACTCTTAAACTTTCCCAAAGCAGAGTGAGAGAGAATTTAGCCACATTACTCCGATACATGACTGAAACCTCAGCCACTGCTGTGAAAATTTGGGAGTTATTGCTTTGTGTTTCTGCTTTTCAAGTATTGAAAACGATAACATGGCTGTCGGAGGACATGCAATTGAGATTTTATAAATATGCCACTCTGTATTCTCTTCCCTTGATTTCTGCCATATACAAAGGTTCCAATTTGTAGAAACACTGCCAAAAACTATATAATAGCCTGCTAATGGAGTGCAGTCTGATTGATTGCATCGTGGTGATGGTGCATCCACAGGGCACTTCAAAATTTAAATTTTTTTTATTAAAGCTAATGTTATAAAATTATCAAATACAGAGTTTTTGAAGGGATGAGATTCTGTACAGCTGGGGATAATTTATCCACTATCCAAAAGATACAAGGTTTGGTTTGAAAGTCCTACAGTACAGAGTACATAATCTGCTTTATCCCAGATTAAGGGTTATTCATTTAGTGATACAGTTGAGATATAAACATTGCAACAATCAGGTACATCACCATACAAGAGAAATACTGAAATTGGTTAGTGGCAAGGAAGTAGAACAATGAGTGTTGATTGTCCCTCATTGAATAAGTTCAGTATAGTTAGTCCTTTTAGCAAATACGATCCACAAAGCAAAGGTCTTTCTACATTGCTTTTCCAGCATGCCCTGGTTTATTCCTCCTTGGATTGCCTATGCCCAGTACGTGTTCCATGTAGATGTCCCTGGACCACCTGATGGTGTCCGACACCATGAGACACTGCATGAGCCGAGCGTAATATTGACTGATTCCACATGCCCACAGCATTTGCTCATTGCAGGGGTCCCATGAGCCCAGGGTTCCGACGATCCATGCATGTATTTGAAACTTGTAACTCTTTGCTCACAAAGCATCGGCCAGGGGGGCGTATTTCTCCTCCTTTTGAGCTTGGGCATCGCGGAAGTCTGGGGTCCTGTTCTCAAAAGGGGACAAATGACCATGATGTCTCCCATGATGATCTTCTGTTCCTCATCAGTGATGAGGACATCTGGTTGTAGCTGACTGTCCATTCCAGGAATGGCAGAATTCACCATCCTCTTCCCCACGGTTGGTGGGATGGCTCTGATCAGGCGATCCTGGATGGCGTTGTGGCATGTCACCATGGCGTCGGGGCATGTCAGAAGGCAGAATGTCTGGGTGATCACCATGACGTGACACAGATTGCCCATGCAAGAGACGTTGGCACCATGCTGCCTATGCGTGATGTATACCATCTCATTACTGGCCCTCTGGGAAAGAATCAAGCACTTCTTCACCTGTTGCCTGATGCTGTTGTCCGCCTTGTTGAGAGGCACCTTTGCCATGGTGGATCCCTTCAGGATGAATGAGATGCAGGGGATCATGAAGGGGTTCAGAGCATTGATCTTCTGCCATGGGGCCAGCGGGGAGGCATCGGTCTTGGCCATGTCCCATAGGATCTCCGTGATGGTGTCCCACAGGATTCTGCGTCCAGCAGACACCCAAGGAGTGCCGAGGTGTTGGTACGCTTGTCCATCTGGGAGGGAGATACGGACTCGCCCTGGATCTGGAACAACGTCATCTGGACCGAGTTCCTTTTGCTGCCATCAGTATGGAGGGATGTGCACTTCCTGGCATTGAAGCAGAGCCCCATCCAGTCGGCAGCTTGGCTGGTGGCATCAAGCCTGTATTGGAGGCTCTCAGGGTCGTCCGCAATCAGGACCAGGTCGTCCGCATAGGCCAGTACGCTCACCATTTCATCGTAGAGTTCGAACCCTCCTGGGCCGTTGGAGATCACTCGGAGGAGTGGCTCCATGGCTAGGTTGAAGACAATGGGGCTGAAGGGACAGCCCTGCTTCATGCTGGTCTGGATCTGGATTTCAGCAATCTCCCTTCGACAGAGTGGATGGTGGTGGTGCAGCCTTTCTACAGTTCCTGGATCAGTTGGAGGAAGTTCCCAGATATCCCCAACTTGTGGAGCATGGAGAAAATGTGCTAGTGGGGCATGGAGCTGAAGGCGTTAGCCAGGTCAAGCCATGCTATGGTGCACTGACTCTGTGCCCTCCTGGCTGTTTGGATGGCGGCTTGAAGTACAAAGTTGTGCTTGTAGCAGCCTTCCCAGGACATGAAGCCCTTCTCAATGATCCTGGCTACCAGGCAGCTGGCATACAGCTTGTACATTGTGGAGCAGAGGGAGATGGGTCTCCAGTTGCTGGGGTCATGTCGCTCACCTTTCGTGTACACGAGCACAGTGATGGCCTTCTTCCAGGAGCTGGGAGTCCGGCGGAAGCATTTGCATTTGTTGAAGAGGGCGGAAAGTACCAGACAGCTGGGATCCCATTTTTTTTAGAACACTATAGGGAATGCCATCTTTTCCTGGGGCTGTGTTTTTTGTTTTTATGAGCTTGGCTATCACTTCCTTCGATGTGAAGCTGTCTTCCAGGCCCCCTGCATTGCTGACCCGGGGTAGAGGATGGAGACACCCCGGGCACAGTGAGTCATTCTGGGCTTCAGTTGAACACGCCCTTGAAGTAGGAGAAAAGGACTCTTGGATGGAGTTGCACAGTAAAATGAGGGCCCATCAAGGATCACTCTCATGGCCTTGGAGTGCTTCAGCCAGTAAAGCTTTTGGATCCTTGATGCTGCTGCTGGATTGTAGGGGTGGCAGATGTTTCTCCTTCTGACTCCCCTGGTGGTGTTTCAGTTCAGGGCGGGTGTTCTGTGGGTAGCCAATGCAGTCTCCTGGTTTGCCTTCTGTCCAGCTCCTATTTCTGCAGAAAGGTCCTGGGTGAGCTTGTCCACGAGGAAGTCGAAGTCACCAAAAGGAAGCTGCCGCCTCCAACTCCTTCATCCAAGCATCTGCCATGGTGTGACAGTCCTTGCAGTCGGCCATTGTTCCTCCGAATGCTCGGTCACTGGGCTCAGGCTGTAGGTTTGTTGTGCAGTTGGCCTGCAGTCTCTCTTCCTCCAGTCGCTTAAGGTTCTGCTCAGTTAAGTGTTGAAGCAGAATCTCCGACAGGGTGGCAGGTTTGCAAGTCACTGGCTCTTCCGTTGCAGGCTTATGGGCAACACTGGTCCTTTTTGGGAAGGACAATTCTTGAGGAGCCTGTACTGGTCCTCTGAAGGACACAGTCTGGCTTCAGGGTTTCTAGGATGCCATTGGTCCTTCTGTGCGTGAGTTCTGTCCGGGTAGTCTCCGATGCAGCGTGTGTTCTTTGCGGGAAACAGGGTTCCTTTGGGAGATCTTGGAGGCTGTGCTGGTCCATCTGGGGATGAGGTCCTGTTGCTGTGACCTGGCAGTAGGGCTGGCTCCTCCATTGGCTGTGGTACGCTGGATAGCCTGGGAGGTGGCACCAGTGCTTCCGGCAACCAGATCCCATGAGGTTATCTGTGGGGGTGGGGGAGGCGCTGATCCTTCTGATGATGGGGCCATGCAGGTTATTTTGCGAGGAAGCACTTAGCTGACTGGGGATGGAGCTCCTTGGAGCCAGCTGCGAGGGTGCGCCAAGCCCCTTGCTGGTGGGGTCCTGTTTGGAGGTCTTCAAGGCAACAGTTCTTCTTTCGATATCAGCATTCTGTTCTGTGGGTCTGGGGACAGGAGCAGTCCTCCTGTCAGTAGGTTATGGGGACGTCTTTCCTTACCATGTCTCTAGGGTGATTGGCTGCAATGCAGCAGGAGGGTTAGAATCCGGGGCTGCAGCATGTAGCGTTTCCACATTTGGAGCAGAGATGGGATGGCGGCAGTTAGAGTTGGTCTCCTCTAGCGCAAGATGAGTTGATTTGATGTGTCTTACATATCTTCTGCGCCTCAAAAAGGCAGGCCACAGAGGGTGCATCTGAAGGTGATCCGCTTGTTGTGGAGTTTCTTCAGGGGTCTGCTGAAACCACCCAGGAATTGGTATTCTCGGACCAGATAGCAGATGGGGCAAAAGAACACGTCCTTAGCGAAGGGATACTGGAATGGAGAACTACATCTAACTCCCTCTCCCTGCATTGGATGGGCTTCAGTCATATCAGCAGTCACGCTAGATGGTTCTCCTTGATCTGGGGGACCAGCATAGTGAGGTCCAGCTGGGTAGGCATCTAGCAAGGTGCTGAGGCCCCGCAGTGTGGTTTCTGAGGAGAGGCTGGTCCTGCCAGCAGAGGTACCTTCCTGATTGGTGTTTGGAACACCGGGAGCACTACCAGCAGCAGGACCCCAGGCAGCAAGAGAAGTGAAAGTTCTTTTCATAGCATCTTCCTGCTGAAGAGTGAGAGGAACGATGTTTGCCCTAGCTGTGATGTCCCAAAAGGCCGTCCTCGAGGTGCAGGGTCTCACAGTAGCAGCCTCGTGAGGTCGAGGAGTTTTCTTCAAGGAGGTGCTGCTCTTCCCCTCAATGCTCTGCGATATCCTGGAAGCGCCAAGGGTCTTCTTCAAAGCCATTGCCCGAGGGGCGTTCCGCAGAGGAGCAGGAGCAGCAGAGGCATTCCATGAAGCAGCAGCAGCAGCTGTGGAAGCATAAGTTGAAGCTGTTTCCTGGGGGGGGCGTTATGAGAAGCAGCAGAAGCAGCTGGTTCCCAGGGAGCAATCCGTGGAGCAGAAGCAGCAGCTAGGCAAGTGCCAGTCGAAGCTATTTCCCAAGAGGCATCCCGAGGAGCAGCTTGTTCCCAAAGGGCGTTTCATGGAATAGAAGCAGCCAGTTCCCGAGGGGTGTTTGGTGAAGCAGTCGAAGCAGCAGCCAGGCAAGCACTTCCTGGAGTCTCTGAAGCAGCAGTAGCAGAATCCACCTTCAAATCTGTAGTCTTTTTCAGGAGAGCAGGTCGAGTCTTCTAGCTGGTGCAGTTTCTGCCTCAGTTTATTAAACTGATAAGAACAGATTTAAATTTTTAGATAATGTTTAGGCCCGATCAAGTGTAGTTTTGAGAAACACAGTGTATATATAGAATTCTTGCATGGAGGTAGAGGATGTATCAGATCAGACTAGGCTGATGGGGGGAGGGTTACAAAAATCTTATAAATTTAATCTTACAAAAAAAAACAGATACTACACTTCATCACATAGGCTGAGAACCTATGAACAGGAAAGTAAGAGAACATTCTTTGGAGAAGGCAGTGAACTATGCACATTTCATTCTTCGAAAGCACTGCAGTCAAAGGTTAGACATTTTAGCACTAATGCATGCATGTCAGATCAGTGAAGAAACATTAGTACTAAAGTACCACTTGAAAAAAATAATTTGCATCCTATTTATAATTCCACTTGTGCCATCTGTGGCTAGGAGTCCAAGTCTACAGGGTCTCTAGATGTTTCATTCACACACTTATACAAAAGCAGGCCATATTACCTTGGTGAGAGTTCTTATATGTAAAATATTGCTGCAACGGAATGGAGTAGGGAAATACAAAGACTCCATGTGAAATGTATCTATTTATCTTTTGTGCCACAGGGGAAATAAACAAGAGAAACAGATCACTTAAGATGAAATGTCAAGAATGCACAGGTATCAACAGAAATTATAGTCTCTGAAGAAGGAGAGGCAATACAACTACTGATATGACAAGCAAAGAATGTGTTACTGAGAGTAAAGCTAATAGTATTTTTCTCATTGATTTCCTTCTGTTTACATCCTTAAGATAGATATGTGAAATGTTAAACAGAACTAGTAACAGGAATATAAAAATGCATGAAGGTTAAAAATGGTTAATATAATGAAGTTTTACAGTTTTTTGAAGATTACTTAGTTTTAAAAGAGAAATTAAAACCTATTTTGTCAGACTGTTCACACTTGAGAACTTCTTTCTAGTTTTCATCACTCTAGAAAACAACACTAGAAGACTCTTGCAAATCAGCCAGATTTAAGTCTTAAGTTTTATTTTATTTATTTGCTTACATTTTCAGCAGTGCCAAAGGAAAGAATCAATTATCATACTGTTTATACTGGCATGAATGTAGAATGTGACTATTTTCTATATTAAATCATAAGCACTATTCCATTTCATAGCTCTTATAATACAGTTACCTTATCCTAAAACAGTGGTCCCCAAACTTTAAGTTGTGTCGCATCACTCCCCTCACCCAACAATATAATCTGCCCACACCCCCGGAAGCTGCAGTCAGGAGCCGGGCTGGTAGCAGGACTGCAGCTGGGGCCAGAAGCCGCAGCTAGCTTGGGCCGAGGCCAGGAGCCAGGGGCTGAGGCCACGGTTGGAGATGGGGCCGCAGCTGGGGCGGGAGCAGAGGCTCAGGGCAGGGCTGCAGCTGGGGGTTGAGAGTGGGGGCACAATTGGGTCCGAGTGCCAAGGCCAGGGGTGGGGCTGGAGAAGAACTGGGGCAGGGGCGGAGCTGGGTGCTGCTCCCTCCCTCCTTCTCGCCATGGGGGCTGGCCCAGGTCCCACCAACCCCCTCTCACCCAAACATTTCTCTATGCCTCAGGGGACAGTTCACAGTTTGGGGACTGCTGTCCTGGAATGTAGATTCCATTGGAAGTATCTCTTCTCCACGTCTTCCAAGTTACTAAAAAGCTAATGGAAATCTGTGCTTTTATTGAAGTAGCAACTGACCTGATTTGTGGCAAATCAAAGGCCTTTTCCTGTCTCTAAGCCTTTAGTCAGGTTCATCACCTGAATCATCTCCTTGACTTTAAAACAAAGCTACACAGTTAGCAATGAAGCTGCGTGGTAATGAAAAAGGATGATCCCTGATTACGGCACTGAGCTCTAATTCAGGAGGAGATCTACATTCAATTGCTGGCTCTGCTCCAAATTTCCTTTGTGACCATGGTCAAGTCACTAATGCTCTCTGTGCTTCAGATCCCTTCTGTAAAATAGATAATAATCCATCCTCTCTCCCACATTTTATCAATCTTTTCTCTTTCGATAGTAAGTTCTTGAGGTCAGGAGTTGCCATTGCATTTTGGAGCAGGAGCAAACTCCATCAGGGCCTCTAAGCTAGGTGCTGCTGTGATACTATTATCATTTATTGAGGTATATCCGAAGTTACATGAGCTTGTTAACACTGAAAGAAAATGACCTTTAAAATACTAGAGTCCAAATGGTAGGCCCATATGCAGAATCTGAGTAGCAGCCTTTGCACAGGGGATCTCGACAGGGAATGGGAGAGGAATGGAATTCTTTCTCCCAGGACATAGCACACCAGCTTGTTGGTCAACAGCTGCAAATAATGGTAGCTATTTGAAGCTGAGAGGAAGTTGGGGTTAACATACGGTGGGTATCCTTAAACTGTCAATTCAAGCAGCTCTACAATTTGGTCCTCTTTGCTTAAGAGAAGATTGACTTTAAATGATGCTAAAACCTGAAAATATATAGAAATCCTGGAAATAGCGAGGTAAACATCATACTTTCTTTAGGGAAAACCTAAACAATACTGGAAGTACTGAGGTAATGTCAGTTAGTTATCAAAAGCATCTTGCACTGTAGTTTTTGGATAGGTGGATTAGTGGGTAGAGTATAGGTGAAGCAGACAGAATTGCATGATAAATACAACTATGTATCGGTCTCTGGATCACAGTTGCAGCTTTTTTCAGATTTGTTTTGGGAAGCAGGCCAATATAAACAGCAATCTATTAAGTTTTTAGAATCCAACCTCTTATTGACTCACACTTATTATTCACCTCTACCCCAAGAGCAAAATTTAAAAACAAGAATCCTGAATAACTGTGAACTGAGTCACTTCACAACTACAGGAGCAAAGCCAGAAGCCAAGTTTCAGGCCACAATGTTACTATTGTGCAGGCTAATCAGAATTTGCAAATACAAGCAAAAAACACACACACTAGAAAGGAACAGTTAATAACTAGAGACTAGCTTTTCCATTTGGCATTATTTTTTGTGAGTATCCAGCCCTACTGGTTTAGTGCACAAGACTAATTAAGACCCAAGGCTGAAATTTTGCAAATTCATGTCAGTTTTGCCAAATTGTTTAAGAAAATTTAAAAAATTTGAAAAGAAGGTTAAATTTTTCCATTTTGAAGTGACTTGTTTCAAAATTTCTCTTAGTTTTATTTATTTTTTAAATAAAATGTTCAAAATCAAAACAAAAATATTTTGATTTTGTATAAACAGTGTTTTATCCAACTCAAAATGAAACTTTTTTCAAGTTTTCTATTCATCAAAAATGTTTGGTTTTGGTCCAACCTGAAACAGTAATTAAAAAAAAAAAAAAAAAAAAAAAACCACCACACACATTTCAAAATTGCCAAGAAACTGAAAGATCTGTTATTCACCCAGCTTCATTCAGGTCTCCTCAGTTATTTCTGTTTCAAACCCTGTCACTAACACACTGAGTAACCTTGTAACAAGATATTTAACCTCTCTGTACCTCAGCTGACACCTAAGTAAAAGGGATAATGCTTACCTATCATATAATCAAGGTCTTGTAAAATTCACTGATCTGAAACTGCAAATATTTTGTGATCCTTCAGATGAGCACTACAGAAATGGGTCTCAACTTGTTTCTTTCAGCCACACTCTGATTTACATCACTTTATATTTTCAAGGAAAAGGGCTTAGAGAGAGACTTAGTTTTTTACATGAAAGCTCATTTCCATTTTATTTTTCCCAACTCAGAGAGGCCTGCAGCTATGGGATACACAGCACTTGAAGGCCAACTCTGTCCTTCTCTCCACCATCTCTTTTCTATTCCACTGTCCGTGCTAGTAATCCTTATGTAGAGAGTACAGCAATAACCCAGCCTGAAGATAACGAATATATTTTTGTTTCAGATCTTATTTACATTTAGATGTCAGTTAAAAATATTTTTAGCCTAGAAACATTTATCATTTGACCTTGGATGTGCCCCCATCTGTCTCCTAACAGCAGTTCACTCTTTGGAGACTGCAACAGTAATATACTGAGAAACAGTGATAAAATGCCAAGTATGGATACCAATAACAAAACAAAAAAAATATCAGCCCAAAAGCCCTTGATGGTTATGAATATGTATTAAAGAACAGCAGTGGCAATATTAATTATTTAAACATTTTCATGGGAAAAACAACTTAAAATTCATCTCCTAACCAGTATGTCATCCATATTAACAAATACAAATTTAGAACTAATTTGAATAATTTGCATTTTTGCCCTTACAAATCTTTTGTTTGTATATAATGTCAAGAAATAAGAGAAGAAACTAACATGATTATTTTTACAGGACATCTCTACCTAATCTATCAGGAGCTACATCCCACTAGCACCTATTCAGCATTCATGAGGTAAAGGATATGCACCCATTTTCATACCAGTATTTTTATTGGGCATTTCTGCACATAAATTGCTACAAAACCCTACCAAGTAAAATTCACCTTTCTCTGCACAAAATCTGAGTGACTGGACCAGAGGGAACTCCAGGACAGGGAAGGATGAAATTCTCATACATAATCTCAGCCTTTGTAGACAGACTATACACAGCTGTCACACAACCCCTCTATTGTCATAGAGCTGAAATAGTAACGGCTGCCCCACAGCACAAACCCAAGTGTGGGTTCTGGACCACAGGATCCAGATCCCTTGGTTCCTCTCCTGGTTTCAATGGAAGGTTTGCTTGAGTAAGAATAGCATAGAGATCCCAGGACCTGGCCCCTCTGAGCTACAAATAGATCATTTTTAACCTTTCTTAACTGACATTGTGAGGAAAAAATATTTTGCCAACTGAAGTGGGCTCTTGTTTTTGACCAAATTCTGGAAAATGCAGCTTCCAAAACACACTTTCCACTTTACTCTATGGACCATTTAACTTTAGACATTTTTTTCCTCTCACACACATGCCGCCCATGCCCACACTAACTTCTTTCCTGCTACAGCGCACAGTGAGTAGGAGGTCAAAATATATTGGATGGTCTGCAGAAAAACAGGACTAATTTTCACTGTGGCATATCCTCATAACACACACACTATACAATTGAACAGGCCAATGAGCATGGTTAGAAAACCAGTAAGTTCCCTGAAAACATAGTTGTCCAGTCAGCAGGGTGGCATTATAATTTGTGTACCACAAATAGGCAAAAAATAAACATCACTACTGCACTAACAACTTCTAATGCTTTCCTGACTTTTGCCAGACCTGAAAGCTGTCTAGCAGTTCCTGAGCAGAACCACTTTTGTGTCCACTTTGCACTTGCTTTGCAAAGATGTAAATAGCAACTCCCCATTACCTTGCACCTAAATTAGACCTCTGACTTTTTACAGAGTAGCATATGTTCCCCAAGTTTTGTTTAGATCATGCCCAACCTGTAGGGTCATATCTCTCAGCTGCAGTTATTTTACATAGCACTATATATGAGCAGTAATTGGACTATGGCATATCATGTAACCTGCACATTCTTATGGATGCTGTTTTCTAGACTGGTTAAGCCTACCTCATGACAACGTTCCAGGCAGTGTAGCATGCAGCTGATGAAAACACATGGGCCTTAATGAACAGCTCAGAGCACAGTTTACGGAGTTCTTGCAGGATTCTAGTTTCTACAGCTCCTGCAGGAGTTTCAAAAAAAGACAGAGGAAGAAATTCAGTGAATGAATGGCTCCATCACATGGAAATCCTCAGTGTGATAGGGTGCCTTAATAGGCTTCCTTTCCATCATTAAGTCCCCTTTAATGTGAAAATGGCATAAGTCAGACAAAAAGCCCTAAAGGTCCAAGCTTGAAAATTGATACACTGACAAATGCTCCTAGAGATATTTATGAGTCTTATTTGTTCAGTTCTTATTTCTGCCACATTCCTATTGCCACATATTGAAAAACCTTTTCAGAGGTTATCCCAAATATAACCCATGTGATACAACCATAAATGTCATAGACCATGGCTCAGCTATATGTATACCTGTATCTAGCATATGTTTTGATTTCTGTTTATGCCCAAAGGTTTCCTTCACTCCTAATGCTTTCGATTTCCTATTGTCATCTCTAGCCAGATCATCTCTGAAATGCAGTGGCTGTGATTTAGGGATACCACTAATATACACAGAGCCCTATATATGGTGTTCCCTAAAATCTGCCTGCTATGCCTCATTGTTTTTTCAGCACCACCTGTTTCAAAAGTTTACTCTATGTATTTCTCCTGGACTACTACCTCTCTATGCCTGCTTCCTGCTAGTTTATTGCTCCTGCTGTATAAAGTATCAAAATAGCCTAAAGCAATAGACCAACATTTCAAACAAATCTTCAGAGATGCTTTAATCTGCTATTATGCTTAGTTACTTGTCAAGAGCATTATCTTTATAGACACATGACATTCTTTTTATGCAGTCAGACAGACCCTATCCTAATGTCCTGAGGGCTGTAGATAACAAAGCAATGGAAGGTGCAGGTAGAAGTATCTCCATATACAGCAACTGGATCTAAAGAACTCCAAAGTCCCAAGTAAACAGATAAGGCGTCTCTGTCCAGATTGTTGTCAAGCAGCCTGATACAACAGAAGTGTGTTTGAGGGACTGACATTTAAGGGAGGAGCTTTCCCCCCCCTTTGGCATAAACATTTTTTAGCAGGAGCTAAAGTATGTAACACCGAGACGGGAGAATTCACATAAGCACATCTGAATGTGATTTAAAACAAGGTTTCAAAAAACACTATTTGGGGAGAAAGGGGTGACAGTAGCTACCGGTAGAGAGGTGAGGAAAGGGCATAAGAGAAGCAGGAGCAGTTTTGGGGAACAGAATTAATGGGGGAAAGAAAGAGGGTGACAGTAGTTGGGGGGGGAGGGGGAGGAACACATGAGGTGGGGGACTAGTGCCAACTGATAGCCCCTCCCACTCTCTCTCTGATACAACCGCAAATCCCCTCCCCTCCACACACACTCCACTGATTATCTCTAGATCCACCCATGCGGTCTCTGGCTCATCATAAGAGCTCACCCCTCTTTGTTAAGGGGTGCAAGTATTAAGGCCCAGCATCTTCCATACCTGCTGCCACTGGCTGCGGGAGCTCTGTAAGGAAAGTCTAGTCTCACCAGCACTAAATTCACACACAGTCTTGCAACGGATGTTTTTGGCCATAGATAAATTATTTGTAAATATATAAATTACCGGATCACATAATTTGGAGCGATGCTTAAATTGACGCTTTTAATGGACTTGATCTTAACTGAAACCCCAACTATTTCTTCATGTTTCCAGTGATTTCTACCAGCCTCTTTTGTCTTCTAAGTATTGGTTTAGTGAGGCCAGCAGTAAATCACTATCCTTTGTCCCCCAAAGCAAGGAATTTAGCCTTAAGTGACCACTAATGTAGGCCATCCTTTTGCTGGACTTGAAATTTGACTACTAAGGTCATTAACTTACCTAAGGTTAATGTGCAGACGCATTATCAGCATAGTCACAATCTAGAACTAAAATGTTATTTGCTGCAGAATTGCCATCTGTGTCTGCAAAACTTTCATAAATGGCAATTAGCTCAGGTGTGGGAAATCCTCCCTGACTTTCTCAGACAAAGCTCCTACTCAAATCAGTGAGAACTCTGCTCGCTAACGAATATAGGAGCAAGCCCAAGATGGCTGAATTTTTATATGCTCTCCAGGGGAACTCAAACCTGTTTTTCACCCAGATCATGTGCTAATTATCTAGAGATGCTGGATAATTTCTACAATACTGGACAGAAATAGAAAGAGTGTAAAAAAAAGTTAATCTAGTTGTTTAGTTATAAGTGACACAAAGAACAATAGTGTTAATGAAATTCAGTAGTGGTTTAGAAATAACATTGAAGATGCAATTTTATGCACTTTCCCTTTCTTCTTCTCTCATGCAGCTTATGTGCACACACAAACACTCTCCCTCTTTCTCCCACCCATTATATAAATATGTATGTATCTAGTTGAGCAGTTGGAGATATTACAGTAACAAATCTTTACACTTCAGACAGAAATTATCTGTTTTATCACAAGAATGAACAATTTACTAAAAACCCATCTGTAACTATAGGAAATGAGTCTTAAATGTGACAATTCTGTGAACTCAACTCTGTCTTATCAAACTGCACCATGTAGCAGGTGCAGCGAGCCACTCCCGCACTGCACCCATGCAGAAGCCAGGCAAAATGATTACCTATGGCTATATGAAATCCCATGGCTGGCCTGAGTCAGCTGACTCATTGACCGGGGAGCTATACAATTGCAGCATAGATGTTTAGGCTTAGGCTGGAGCCCAGGCTCTGGGACCCCGTGATGGGGGTGGGTCCCAGATGCTGGGCTCCAGCTCAAGCCCAAATGCCCACATTGCAATTTTATAGCCCTGCAGCCTGAGCCACATGAGCCCAAGTTGACACAGGCCAGCTGCTGGATGTTTATTGCAGTGCAGATATACCTTAGCCTGGCCTAATAGTGCTTTCCAGCCACAAGACAGTATGGCTAGAAGGCTTGGGAGTGTGATCAAGCCACCCCTCTTGCTTGCATCCCTGCTATTGATTGAAAGTAGGGAGCTTGTTTTTTGGACCATGCGTAGGGAAGTCTGCTGAACATGTGACACCTCAAAGATTGTTTCAGTTATTCTGCCTGGCATCTGTCATGCACATATAGAATAGGTCAAGGGACCTCTGCACAACTACTACAGCTTCTCTCCACTCCCTATGCAATATGGGGAAAAAGAGCAAGAATTTGGTCCTATTATCTTTTGGTGTGTATAGATAACTGCCCCTTTGTCCAGACAGATTCACCTGAGCTATAGTCCTTCATATTGACAATCACCAATTACTTGAGGCAGGTCTACACTAGAAGCACGACATCAGTGCAGCTGCATTGATGCAGCCTACCCACTGTAGCACATCTGGTGAAGATGCTCTATGCCGACAGGAGAACGCTGTCCTCTCAGCATAATTACTCCAGTTATGTTGGCAGGAGAGCATCAGTGTGGACAGTGCTTAGGTTGCTGTGACTTGTGTCACTCAGCGGGGGTGTCTTTTCATACCCCTGAGCAACATAAATTAGATCAACTTAAACGGTAGTGTAGACCTGCCCTGTATTACTTTAGAGACCCTAACAGATTTCAAGGCTCCATTCTGATTGGTACAGTACAAATACATAGTAAGACAGTCTCCACCCAGAAGACAGAGAGCGTAAAGGGCAACAGAGGTGAAGTGATTCCCCCAGGTCACACAGCAAGACAGATACTCTGACCTTCCACATAAATAGCAGCAAAATAAATGTATATGTTAGTTGCCTATTCCTCTGCAGAAAAACCAAACAAACAAAAACCCTACGTTATCTCTGGGTGATGAGGATACCAAAATGTTCGGGTAAACTCAGTTCTGGGCATTTCTCAAGTTGAAATTAGTGACAGATATATCCGGTAGAACTGGAATATGAATAGTTTCCTGTTAGAACCAAGAACAGCTGTTTCTTTGAGGTCTTCCGGCTGGATCTGAGCCATGGCTGGATGGTTTAACTTATCTCATTAGGAAGGGGGAGAGGAAAGAAGGATTGTTTTGTTGTGTTTTTAAATAAAAAATAATTGTGCTCCATTACTTATAATTCTGATAAACATTGATCAGTATTAGACTGTACACTGGGTGAATGAAATACCTGCAGTTTCATAACCTCACAAATAAACCTTGCTCTCTAAAGCCTGGCTGAAAACTTGAAAATTGTTCATCTTAGAGTCCAATTAATATTTTATAAAGTAAGTACACAAGCAGCTTCTCATGTTTACAGGGTGATTACTGTATCTTTGAGTAAATCTGTTTGCCAGCAATTTCAGAGTACCATTTAATAGTATTCCCCCCTGTAAATACCCCTTAGAATGGAGTATATTTGGTCATATATAAAATCTATTCTTTTGAGTGAATGAACAAAATGTTCTTTATCTTAAGATCCATACATAGATACAACACATTCACCTAAGACACAAATATAAATGTGAGTTTTATATATTTGTTTTATATATGGAGGGAAAGAGGACTTGAGATTCTAAGATCTTTCCCATTTGCAACTATTATTCCCTTACATCTAACAGTAAATGGAAGAAATCAGACAGACAAGTGTTCATCAAGTGAAGATCATGATTTGACATTTCTGTAAATACTTTACTGAATGTGCCAGCCCTTAGAGGCTTTGTTACAGAATATGAAGCTATATAATATGTATTGAGCGAGGATGCTGAAACTCACACTGCAGTTTATTTCAATCAATATTTCTTTTTTGATGCCAAGGGCTCTTGCATAGCGCTCATCTCTGACAGCCATTGACATGAACAGCATTAATAGATGTTGGCATTTGGGATGATTACTCTCTCAGTACAAGCATGGACCACCAGACACTGACTAATCCCGTCATTCCTTCTGTCCTCGTTGCTGCAGCTTCTATCCTGCTTGCTTGCTACTGCTTAGTTTTATCTCTAACTTTCAGAACACCAAATATACAGGATTAGAAAACCTGACATTGACAAGATATACAGTGTTATTAAACACTAACTGCACTCAGAATGATAATTAGTGATGCGTCTTCCTAATGGCTATGCAATCACCCTGAAATCATCATCAGACCCATTTTCACTCCATGCAATAGACCACATGCATGAAATACAGAATTTGAAAAGCACCACTTTGGGCTCAGTTGTGGATTTGCCACAAGCCATGTGTGTGGAGTGATGCATAGCCGTGCCTCCTTGTGAGCAGTGCAGAGAACAAACTGTCTCTCTGAGAAGCATGATCCCCCTTCCTGCTTGATTTGAGAGCCAATACCAGCCACATAAAGACACTCCCTTGTTGGCTTAGCTACATTGGCTACAACATTGAGGGGCATGGTGGGATACCATGCCTCCACCCACTCCCAACATACATGTTCCCAAGGCAGGAGATGAATTAGTGGGTATACAACACCCATTTACTCCTGAATACATGGACCCAAGGTCCTTGGTATCCCATGCAGGCCTGTCTTACTCCCTCACTTTTTTCGGTCTGCAACATGGGTCTCCTGGAGGATTTGGACGCCAGCATTCATCGTCTTCAGCATTTTCACCAATAGTTACACTTAGACATGAGAGGCTTCAATATTCAACTGACAGATCATTACCACAGATCTTATCTGCCCAATACATTGGCCTTGAAAAGGTAGACTTATGTTGTTCTTTTGACCATGGGGTTGACAGTTACCATTCAGCTGCTGATTTGATAACGTTACTTGTGGTTTCTCACTTAGCAGGGCGGACCACGTGAAGGTCATCATCTTCCACAATGTTGCAAATGAAGAAAAAGCTTGTTGCTACAAAATCAAACAGCTATAAACTTACAGAAAGCAATTACCACTCAGAATATGGGCTAGCAACTTCCATAAAGCAGGAGACCAATAAATATGTGGTTCTACCTCCTACAGTGTACAAAGAACTAAAATCTCCATGTGCATCAGCAAGCTTATCATCATCAACGTACATGAAACACCTGGTTCTCAGTGTCCTCAAGCAGTTCTGCTGACCACACAGTACCCTGCTGTATTTGTGGATGACTTTAATATACATGGTCCTATTGTGTGTGGTGTAACAAACGACACTGCAGGTAAAGAACTGACATACTGAATGTCAGCAAGTGATCTGCTCCTCACTTTTTACATGAAACAGTGCATTACTTTCCACTTGGCATGAGGGGGCAGAGGGTACTGCTCTAATCTGATGTTCCTCTCTAAAAATGATGCAGGCACACAAATACCAGCATCACAGATTGTCCTTGATGACTTTCAAACAGCCAGCACAGACCAGTACCAACCAATGTTGGCATTCAATCCCAGTTCTCTACTCAGAACTAGCACCTTGCTGGAACTTAAAAAAAAAAAAAAAAAAAAAAAAAAAACACCAAACACACACCACACACACCAGACTGTATTCTCCACAGTCATAGTGCAAGTGGCCCAATTTCCTGCATTCCCCCAGTGCCGAAGACTTTTGACAGTTTTACTGCACTCCTAATCACCACCACAAAGAATATCATCCCCTGTGGACACAAATCATCGTACATTTCTTGCTGGACTGTAGAAAGCCAAGAGGTCCTCCACAAATAACTAGTGCAGAGACCCAAAAATTGGAAAAGTCTTCCTGGCATCACTGGACGCAGCAAGGCAAAAATGGTGTTTTGAATGCATAAAAGGTCTAAATTTCACACACTCCAGCAGATGCACCTGGAACCTCAGGAGATAACTGGCAGGATGAAAATCCCACACTTGCCATTAAGCTTCAGGTGAAAACCAATGACATTACTGCTAAACTTTTGTGGACATCAAAACATCCAGTGGACAAACAGTATCGCAGACAAGTCCAGCATGAACTTTGGCAGGTGGTGTTGACATGTGTTCCCAGTGATCTGGACTGTTCACAAGTTAGGAGATTAATGCAGCTCCAAAACTGGGAAAGGCAGCAGGAAAAAAGTTGACATCCAACCTGAGTTCCTATATAATCTTGGTGCACTGTCATGAAAATGGATGATGCAGGTTTCCCCCGCCCCCCAACTTTCTGGAGACTAGTGAAATCCCCTGCTTGTGGAGAGGAGCCAAGGTCATTCCACTCCTAAAGACTGGAAAACCTACAGATCCCTCTTTTATTTATAGGCCAATCTCCCTCGTGAGCACCACCAACAAGGTGATAGAACATATGATTCTGAACTGAATCAGACCCATTGTGGATGACAGCCTACCCAAGAAACAAGCTAGTTTCCAATTGCACAGAAGTTGCTGTGACCAGGTCCTGGCCCTCACTACAAACAGAGGCTGAATTTCAATGAAAACTCAAGACTGATGCCACTGTCAATCAATCTGTCAGTGGCATATAATGCAGTCTGAAAGGATGGATTACTATTGAAACTGGCCAAAGTGATCCCCTGCATATCAGTTCTCCAGCTGGTGAGCATCACATGCTTAGCAGCTGAAGGACACACGTATATCCCAGAGGTCAAACCAGCAAGTCACACACTTAGAATAATGGGCTACTACAAGGCTCCGTACTTGCTCGGACACTCTTCAATGTCTACACGAGTGAGATGCCTGAGACAATAGTGCAGGAGTTCGCATATGCTGATGATCTGGCACTCACAACTCAGGCCTTTATCTTTAAATAACTTGATAAGTCCCTTATATCTGACCTTAAGATCATGGAGGAGTATTTCCACAAGTGGCGACTGAGACCAAATACAAGCAAACTGGTAGTCTCTACTTTTCCACCTCAACAAGAGAATTGCACAAAACACTCTAATTGTCGAGCTTTGGTAAAACTGTGCATTATGAACCAAAACAACATGTCTCAGTGTGTTTCTTGAATGCACTCACTCATCTTTCATGACCACCCCAAGAAAAGTAGTCTCCAAAGCAAAGTTAGGGAGAATAAGCTGAGGATCAACTGCCCCATTACTACGAACATCAGCCTTGGCCCTAGTGCACTCAGTTGCAGAGCACTTTGCACCAATGTGGACAAGAAGCTGTCATACCCAGTTGGAGGATAGGCAGCTGAATCAGACCATGCAATTCATCACGGGAACTTTAAAAATCAACATATCTACCTCAACTTTCTGTATTAGCAAGTAAACCTCCAGCTATCTATTGGGATATAGCCACAGCATGAGAACTTAAACACTTCAAAGAATACCCTGAACTTCCCATCTGGCAGGTTATGGATAACATGCCCCAGTGATGCCTGAAATTGCAAAAAACACATGCAATCACCTCATTTCTCTGGATCCATTCGTGGAATGGCAAAGGGTCTTGACATCATCATCTACCATTCCAAACAAGCACATTATCGCTGTCCTCCTGGTTTCAGCCTGCCACACAGACTTCGGACCACACTGAACCATCTGCGAACAAACCAAGGAAGATGCAGCTACTTGATTCACAAGAAGAAAACCAACAACTCCCCTTCATGCAACTGTGGTAAGAACATCCAAACCATCAAACCCATAATGCAGTGCCCCGAACATGCATTTAAAATTGTAATGGATTATATCCACAATGTCACAGAGGCCTTGAAATTCCTTATGGAGCTATTACTGCGCTCATAGAATGTTACTCTGCAGATGCCATGCACATATGCGTGACAGAGAAAGGGAGAGACACACATAAACACCCCCGATAGCAGATAAGACAAGGGACTAACTGAGCCCTTGGATTCTTAATTGTTCTCTTGCCCCTGCCCCAAGGACCACCAGAAACAGTCTCGGGACTTTTTACCATTGAAAAATTACTGCTCTTTCATTTTCAATTGTCATTAAGTATTCATTTTTAGTTTAGAAATACAGTTAATATCTTATTAAATGTGATAGAAAAATGTAGACAAAAGTCAGTAAAGTTTCTGGAAACTTATCTGAGCAGAGACACATCAGTGAGTTGGGAATGCTTAATCTCTCCATAAAAATCTGTTAATTTGTTGGATATTAAAATCCCTACTGTAGCACTGCACGCAGGTCATTTTATCCAAAATCCCAACCCAAATTTCTCATTTGCATTTCTCATTAGTTTATTTTAGCTTCAATTATAAAAGCATATAGTTGCAATAAAAAATGTGTTGCTATTCCAAAAATGAATTCTGGCACCTAATGGCAATTTTTTAATTGGATGTTACAGAATGATGCATAATAATGGTGTAAAATAACAAATTTCAATATTGAGGGCAATCAAGCCAGTACACAGTAATTAGAGAACAAACAAAGTTTGGTAGCTGTTAACATATTGAAACAGAAGCTATAAATCTCATTTACAGACCTGAAAATGTCTCTTCAGTTCAATGTATATAGAGCCCTACTCTGGCCTTACTTGAGTAATACCTCACTCTGAGTAATCTCAGTAAAATCATGAAATAAAGGTGAATAAGATTGGCAGAATCAGGCTGAAAGGTTTTCTGTATTTATCTTTTATGAAAAGAATTAGAAACTATTGTTTCCAAACTTTCTTAATCAAGTCTTTAAGGCCAAATACTGCTCTCGGATGTGCATGCTAAACACCCACTGATGTCAAAGAGAACCTCCATATGCACATCAGAAGGGGCATACAAAGTTGTGACATCATGGATCAAGAAATACGTAACTCTGAGACTGCACCTGCTATATTGTACTAAAGTTCTGACATCTTAATACCCGAAAGAGAAAGAACAACTGCAAAACTTAATAGGCTACAGGGATTAATGTGCGAGAGAGGATAAAAAGACTAATTTAGTTTGATTAGCCATTAAAACAGGGTACAGGAAAAAACAATGGTACAAAAATTAAGAAGATTTAAGATGAATAAGTTTGTATCTAATATTTTGCCCTTGTATAGAGGCTTTAACCTAACAATGCTTCACAAATATTAAATAAGCTAATTCACATAACACCTTTGTGAAGTCATCCCCATTTTACAGATGGAGAAACAGAGAGATTAATGATTTGCTCAAGGCTAAAAAGGAAGTCTGTGGCAGGGCCAGGAATAGAAGCTGGATCCCCAAATCACAGTCCTATGTTTTAGCCAGAAGACAAGCTTCTACCTCCCAGACAATATCAGGAAAACCTTGACGATAGTGAGCCAATTTTGACTAACCTTCCAGGGGAAGTAACAGAAAAATCTTGTCACTTCAGACATTTAAAATTAGACATGATAAAGCATTAAGAAAGAAATCTTGCAATGGCAATAACCTGGACTGAGTCCTAATGCTTTTTCATCTCGTTACTGATACTTTGTAAATGCAAGTAATATACTTTTTCTGATTATTCCTTGATTTGAAAGCAACCTGGTCTGGCCAGCCATCTGGGAGGGTCTTATTCCCTGTGTACATATGATTCTGATACACATTCCTGCTATACATAGTTCAGATATTGCCTTTATTTAGCTATATCCCATTTTCAAGTGATATTATAAATGCACAGAGACATACAGAAACTTATTCACACTTCTCTGGCTTACAGCTGAAAGACAAAGCTAGCTGCCTTCTGCTCTAGGGAAGATGAGGTTAGTAAATCTGTACAATATATTTTAGACAAAAAAGTCATAAGGTTTCTTGTAAAGACAATAGCTGTTACACATCTTGTTTTTAATTATTTTTAGAGACTCAGATTTCTCATCCATTCTTCTAGCAACATGCCTAGAGGGAAAGTTCACACGCGCATGCACACGCACATAGAAAATCCCCACAAACCTACTTTTCATCACAAAAGCTATCAAATTATATGACTAAGAAATCAATATATTGTACAATGGACAGTGACTGCAGAACCACAAATTAAAATGAATAGTATTTTTCACATGTGAGCTAAAATAATCTCTGCATACAAAGAAACCTATTATCAGCTTTCCACATTTAACCAAAATAGCTGCTATTATTTGCTGAAAGCTAAGGTTGAAATCACAGTGGTTATACTTCCTCTCAAAACTAAGTAAACTAACAGTTATTAAAAAAACCAGTTTGCACATTGCCAGGTTAAACTTTTATGCTATAAACTGTATTGCAATGAAATCATACATAACTTTGCATGTTAATTAGCAGATTAGTAATAAAACATAGACCTGATTTTCAGACTCCAGACAGCTCTGCCATTTTGTGTGTTCACTTCTGTTTGCCAGCCTATGCACACTCAGGTGATAGATTGCAAGATCTGTGTGTGCAGGCATTACAGTTTTAATTTAGAAAAAATAGTTGCACCAATGGAGTTTGCATATGCAAACTCCATTGAAGTCTGTGTACCAAGCACTAACTCTTGATGCATATTTGGAGATTTCTCACACCTCTATGCACAGATACTGATGTATAGGCAGAAGGGGAGAAACCTCAAAATGAGCCTGGGTCAATCACCACTGAAGATCAGGACATATTCTATATTTTCACTTTACATTGTGCTTACAAACACAAGGGTGTGATCTGTGATGTATGTGCTGAAGACTCTGTTGGAATTGCAAGCTACCACAGAGTGAGGAAATCCCCGAGTCCTACTTGCAGGCTAGGTGGCTCTGTAGTGAAGCTTGGATCCCGGAGATGTCAATCTGGAAAGTGCAGCCTAGAAAATGGAGGTGTGAGCTGATCCTCTCTGCCTTAGGGAGCAGCCTGCTTTCTCGCTCTGTTTTGGGGTTCTTGTGTGTAATCATTCTGAATTGCAAATTTCCAGCAAAAGTATTTATGTTTTCATCCAACTTCTGTCCGTGCATATTATGAATATAATATGATTTATTTAAAGAATGTGTCTTTCTGACCAGTGGTAACCCAGGTCAAAAATACAACAAAAATCTAGGGTGACGATGGCTGCTAGTTTGTTTAGTGGCTAAAAGGCGGGGAATAGAATTGAATGAGAATTATCAATGGATAGTTACGAAGATGATTCTCTGCCTCTCACTGAGTCAGGGCTTTCTGTTTAGGTAGAGTTACCCTGGTAGCATGGTTAATGATTAATACCAAACATAAAAGTTACTTGGCACCTCATGACCAGATTTTCAAGATCGCTCAATATCCAACAGCTTCTGGTTAGCCACCTCAATAAATGGCCTTGTTTTCAAAATAAAGCAGTTGTCCCCTTTGTTTACAACAAGAGCTGTTGAGTGATCAGCACTTTGAAAATCTGGCCACTTCATTTAAGTGTCTAAATGGCAGTTGAGCTCTTATGAAAATCTGGCCCTAAAAAAAGTTTTAAAGTCACAATTGGGATGAATGCATACATTCATAACATAGCCTTCATGATCACCTAAGTAAGACATATCTATCTTTTTGCAGCTGAGTAATAGCCTTATAAATTGAAATATCAAAGGGTCATTCCAGATGCATTTGTCTATCCTTGAAATAAAAATCTTATTAAAATCTGTCACAGTGAAAATTTCAGATTTATCAACCTGTGTGAATTATTCAACGTCTGCAAACATGGATTTTTTAAAAATGTCTAAAGCAATATAATTTACTGTAGAAATCAATATTTTAACCTCATCATTACCAGGTCCAATCTCATTCTTGTTGTACAGGATTAAAGTAGTCCTTATTCTGGAGCAACTGTTTGTGGCCGAGTTATAACCTCCCCCCTGCAAAAAAAATAGGGGATAGTTTTAGAAGAGAGTTACTGATGAAATATGACAAACCCTTTGCAAACAACTTTGCTGTAACAATTGTTACACTAATAAATGAATGAATTATATGAAAATGAGCAGCATGGTAATATTTTGTCGTCTAATTTGAAATGTATTTTTAACACAGTTGACATGTCTTTTTGTTAGCAAACCAGAATCCGTACCAGTCACTGGTAATTAAAATCTCAGGGGGTTTACAGAAGGCTTCTTATTGTATTATGCATTCAAATTCACTAAGAAACATGTTCAATAACAAAAGATGACAAACACTCATAGAATATCTCTGCTGTACTTTTTCACTGACAGGCAGAGGTATTTGTACACAAGTTGTGTAATAGCACTGTAACCAAGTTTACATATGACTAGGCCAGGCATGGCATAGCAGCTCTCTCACTGGACTAACACCCCTTGCTGAAAGTCACTCCAGCACTAGGATGGTTTCTCTGCCTGGTAACTCATCCCTCTGGCGAGGTCACTGTCTTTAGCCTATCCCTTCCAGGGACCAAATTGTTCCAAACTAAAAGTCTAAAAATGCCTCAACAGAAACAAAAATATCCTTCCACTCTCTCAGGGACTCATCCACACCTCAGCCTGCTGTCCCCTTGCTGGGATCAACAACCCTTACAATGGGCTTGTATGTATTCTTTGGGGCCAGTTGGGGAACCCAGTCCCACCATCTGCTCTGGGTTTCGGCCCAGGACCCTGTATCAAACAACTTGGTCTTCTCTTTTACCTGTACTGTGGTTTTCCCAGGGCCTCTTCTTACATCTCTTTTCAAGTTCCCTTCTGAGTCTCTCACTCACTTTCCTGATTAGTCTGGGTCTTTCCCAGGCTTCCCTATCTGGAGAGCTTTTCCTCCTCACTTTAAGAACATAAGAATAACCATACCAAAGCAGACAAATGGTCCATTTAAACCAGTATCCTGTCTTCCAACAGTGACTGGTGCCAGATGACAAAGTGAATGAACAGAACAGGGCAATTTATTGAGTGATCCATCCCATCATCCAGTCCCAGCTTCTGGCAATCAGAGGCTTAGGGACACCCAGAGCATGGAATTATGTCCATGACAATCTTGGCTAATAACCATTGATGGACCTATCCTCCCTGAATTTATCTAATTCTTTTTTAAATCCAGTTATACTTTTGGCTTTAATGTCTGTCTCTGACAACAAATTCCACAGGTTGACTGTGCATTGTGTGAATACATACATACTTCTATTTCTTTTAAGCCTGCTGTCTGTTAATTTCATTGGATGACCCCTTGTCATTATTCTTCTTGTATTATGTGAGGGAATAAATAACACTTCTTTTTTCACCTTCTCCTTCATGATTTTATAGACTTCTATCATATTCCCCCATAGTCATTTCTTCCTCTCCTCATATGAAAACTATTCCTAATAATTTTTGCCCCCTTCTCTGTACCTTTTCCATTTCTAATATATCTTTTATTGAGATAAGACAACAAGAACTGCACACAGTCTTCAAAGTGTGGGTATACCATGGATTCCTATAGTGCATTAGGATATTTTCTGTTTTATTATCTATTAGTTTCCTAAGAGTTTCTAATACTCTGTTAGCTTTTTTGACTGCAGCTGCACATTGAGCAGATGTTTTCAAAGAAACAGTAACAGTGTTTCTTGAGTGGTAACAACTAATTTAAACTCCATCATTTTGTTTGTGTAGTTGAGATTATATTTTCCAATGTGCATTACTTTGCATTTATCAACATTGAATTTCATCTGCCATTTTGTTGCCCACAACAGCCTTGTCTTCCCTGAGTGCTCCTTTAGCACCTCCATCATTCAGTGGCCCATCTGATTGTTTGGCTAGCTTCCAGCTTGTGATGTATTTTTAAAAATGTTAGTTTTTGTTTCTTTTGATAGTTGCTCTTCAAATTCTTTTTTGGCCTGCTTCATTATATTTTTACACTTGACTTGCTAGAGTTTATGCACCTTTCCATTTTCCTTGGTAGGAAAGGATTCCAATTTTTAAAGGATGCCTTTTTGTCACTAATCCCCTTTAATTCAGTTGTTTAGATGTAGTGGCATTTTTTGGGTCCTCTTGCTTTTTAAGAGTATACATTTAGTTTAAGCTTCTATTATGGTGTTTTTAAAATGATTCTATGCAGCTTGCAGACATTTCACTCTTTTGACTGTTCCTTTTAATTTCTATTAACTAGCTTCCTCATTTTTTGTTGTCCCCCTTTTCTGAAGTTAAATGCTACTGTGGTGGGTTTCTATGGTATTTTTCCCCCCTACTAGGATATTCAATTTAATTACATTATGGTCACTATTACTTAGAGGTTCAGCTATATTCATCTCTTGGACAAGATCTTGTGAGCCACTTAGGATTAAATCATGAATTACCTCTCACCTTGTGGGTTCCATGACTAGCTGCTCCAAGAAGCAGTCATTTATGATGTCTAGAAATATTATCTCTGCATCCCTTCCTGAGCTGGCATGTATCCAGTCAATATAAGGATAATGGAAGTCCCCCAGCATCATTGCATTGTATGCCTCTGTAGCCGCTCTAATCTCCTGGAGTATTTCACAATCATCATCATCCTGGTCAGGTGGTCAGTAGTATATTTCTACTTCTGTACTCTTATTGTTCAACATGGAATTCTATCCAGAGAGTCTACAGTACAATTTGATTCATTTAAGATTTTTGTACTTTAACTCTATTCTTTCTTTCAGCAGCATGACCTACTTGGTCATTCTTATCTATTTGGTACCCTGGTATGACTGTGTCCCATTGATTATCACTCTTCCATTAAGTTTTTATGATGCCTATTATAGCAATATTCTCATTTAATACCAGTCATTCATGTTCACCCATCTTTGTATTTAGATTTTTGTATACAAGCACTTGCAAAATTTGTCAATATTCAGTTGTCATGAGATTTAATTGAATGGGACTCTTGCTAATTGACTGTTTCTCTTCATTTCCTACCTGTACTTTATCAATTTCTATCCTCTCCCTTTTACTAGGTATAGAATATCCCGTTTAATAAATCCTCCCTTAAGAAACATGTCTGTCCAAACTGTGTGCTCCTATACACCTATTGGCTTTGCCACAGGACTTAGTTTAAACAATCCCTACAATCTTTTTGATTTTACATGCCAGCAATCTGGCTCCATTTTGCTTTATGGTGGAGCCCTTACTTCCTCTATAAAAGCATCTCCTTTCCCAAATGGTTCTCCTGTTCCTAATAAATCTAAATCCCTCCCCCAAACACCATTGTTTCATTCGTGGATTGAGACCCCGCAGTTCTGCCAGCCTAACTGGCCCTGCACGTGAAACTGGAAGCATTTCAGATATTGCTACCATGGTGGTCCCAGACTTTAATCTCTTATCTAGCAGCCTAATTTGGGCCTCTAGGGCTTCTCATATCTTTCCCTATGTCACTGGTATCCTCCCCAGCATGGCACATAAGTCTATCTAGGTGTCTTGAGAAGTCCACGAACTTCATATGTGGCAGGCAATTCACCATGCTGTTCTCCCAGTCATCACAAACCCAACTATCTATATTTCTAATAATCAAATCTGCCATTATTATTACCCATCTCTTCTTAATAACAAGGGTCCCCTCCCCTGGAGGGGTCTCCTCAATCCAAGAGGATACCATTATATCATCTGGAAGGAGGGTACCAACTATGGGATCATTTCCCTCTGCTGCAGCTTGATGTTCCCCTTCCCCAAGACTTTCATCTTCTTTAACAGCGCAGAGACTCTCAGACTGGAGATGAGACCACTCTACTGTCCCAGAAAGTCTCATTTATGTACTGTTGGTCTCTTAGCTCCTCCAGTTCAACCCCTCTGGTCTCAGGAGTCTGTACTCAGTCTCTGAGGGCCATGAGTTCTTTGCACCAAATTGCACATGACCTGCCAATCTGCATTTAGTGCAATCATCTGGATAGCCTCACTCTGTTACTGGACTTTTGCCTGAATTATTTTTACTCTTGCAGGTTTTTGGGAGGGGAGGAGGGGGAGAGTGAAAGGGGGAGAAAGAGCAGTGCTGTACCGAGACAGGGCCGGGGGGGGCCGTACCCCCAGGTGCCAGCCCGTGGGGAGGGGGGGCGCCAGCTGAGTCCTCCTCAGAGAAGCCAGCCCCCCCCATCTGACATCCCATCCTCCTGGCCCTTCTGCCCCCATGCTGGGTGCATCGAGGTAGCCACAGGGACCCAGGCCACTCAGGCACCAAGCATCCTGCCCTTCCACCACTGCTGGGCAGCCCAGAGGCATCTGACCCTCTGACTCCCACGGGGGATGTCAGCGGGAGGCCGCTTCTCTGAGTAGGGCCTGGCCAGCAACCCCCCCCAAGGCCAGCACCCAGGGGGGCCACTGCCACGGTCGCTGCCCCCATGGTGGGGGAAATAGGCTCACAGACACACCCCCACCACCACCACTGCTGCTGCTGCCACTGCTGGGGGGTGGAGATGCAAATACAAATAGTGGCCCCCAGGCGCCGGACACACAAGGCACATTACTGAGAAAAAGGCTGTTATTAACTTAAGTTTAGAGAATGTTTGTTAGGTGTGTTTGACTCTCACACCCCCTCTTTAACCTCCCTCACAAACTCCCCCATTTGCTGCTCCACCCTATAAACTTCAATCAAGTAGGCACACAACAACAAAAACAAACTACCTTTAAAAAAAACTCACCCAAGGATCACATCAGTGTTCCTGCTTCACCTGGAGAACTCACTCCCATGTTTGCTGATTTCTTCCCTGCAGTTTCCTTTCCCACACTGAGCTTTCCCCCTGCTGCCTCAGGAGCCATCTTACTTCCTACAGTCACAGCTGTAATCTCCTTAGGTTTGCCTCTTTACCACAGCCACATTCTGCTCTTCATGGGGAAGTGCCTGACTGCCCTCAGGTGCAGCTCATTCTGTAATCAGGCTGGCTTAGTTTAGCCCCAGGCTCTCCAGGACAAGCCATCCTGTTACAGGCATGAACCCTGCTTTGGACAGCTCAGTAAATGTTCTACCAAAAACAGACAATTGCCATGAGAATAGTTCCACTAATGTAATTCTTGGAGACAACAGTTCACACATTCAGAGGAAAGATGCTTATTTGCCATTCGTTTAAGAGTGAGGTAAAAGTGTTGGATTTACTAAAATGAGTAGCCCCTTGGAGCCAGTCAGATGAATATTGAGGGAAATCTAAAATAAAAAAATACATCCGTGTGTCACGTAGAAATTAACAGACAGTGGTGCTGGTCATCAGCAAGTGATTCCCAAGGGCAATGCCTCTCATGAGGCCTCCTGCAGGGAGGAACCAACTGGACCAGAACCAGTAGAAGCAGGTGCAGAATCAGCCAAAAGCAGGGACTGCTGCACTTTTAGGGGGTGGGGAAGAGAGAGTAAAATGAGGCACAATGGGGTCACCCCTCCTCTCAGTCCCCCTTAGACTCAGAACTGCATGGGAGAGCCCTCCCCTCCCCCCCACATGCGCACATATGCTCTGAGGAAATGATGGAACCCAGGTTACGCCACCTCTTCCCACTCCGGCTTTGCAGCTTTGTGGGGGAAACTGCAGGAAGAACCAGCCAGACACTTCAGCTATTAGAAGCAGCTGCAGAAGTAACCAAAGCAAGGACCTCCAGACATTCAGAGAACTTTCTCTAGTCTTGATTGGACATTCTCAGTCTTGTGCTGATTGGCTGTTTGCTCCAACCCTCTCCCTCCTCCATCACAGCCTCTTACCATCTTCTCCCCTGCCCTGTCCTGTTCTCCTTACCCCACTTCCCATCAATGTTCCCTTTGCCTCCCATGTTGCTGATCCCTTCCTAACTAAGCCCACCCCAATAAATAAATAAATGGTCATGGAACTAGTGTGACTTTGCTGCTATCGCTACTTCACTCTGTGCATTCTAACCTTTCCCCCACCCGGTACCTGTCTTGCCTCTTTGGGGCAGGAATCACCGAGTCCTCTCTGTTTGTACAATGCCTTATAAAATGTGGCCCCACCATTCTTGTTTAGTCTTTAAGCACTGCCATAATGACTATGATTAATAATTCTGGTTCATGTGTATACAACTGTTTTCCGTGCACAATGGTCATTCTTTGCAACCTATCAGCAAAAGTCCCAGATCCAAAAGAAACACCATTTCCTGCCTGAAGAGAAAATGGCACACAATGGAGAAGCAAATATTATGGGCCTGCAGCAAGATACTACACAACTATCCACTTCAGGATCAGCTCTAGGAGGAATGGAATCTCAGGAAATACAATCCCATGTCAGAGTTACCTGGCTAATAGAGAAGTGTGCATACTGCACTATGCTTTAGGATCTGCAGCATGCTTCTCCAGTTCACCCAATCAGCTTCAAAAACCAATGATGAAAGGGGAAAGGGATGTTTAATCCTGGCTCCTTTTGGGATGGAGTATACCTCTAGCCCACTACAGGGGCTGAATGTCATTGTGAATGAAGCAGAGACTCTTACTATTGTAAGCAAAGGTTAGGATGATAACTAGACATATAAGATCAAACTCCTTTAGCAAATGATCCATTTTAGTAGAGCTAAAAGTGAAGGGAACTCAATACAGTATGACAGCAGCCCAGAATAGCAGACCAGGGATCTGATTCTGCTAGGGGCTGAGCCCTCTCAACTATCAAAGGCAATGGGAGTTTAGGGCTTTCTGCACCACTCTGAACTGGGCCCCAGAACTGGGAGAGCTAAATAAATAAAGCAAAGAAGTAGGCAAGATAGTTGTAAACTAGTTTCTGAAAGCAACATCTGACACTATATTTATGGAGGGAAGAGGTGAAGCTTATGAAGCTAGAAAGTGCTGAGAAAGTTCTTGCAGAAAAAGCATCCTTTAAGTAGGGCAGACAGAGAGAGCCAAGGTTTTCTACCACTGAATCCCTAGCGATGCACTCGATATAGGTCTAATGTTATACACACTCAAACATCTGACTACTAATATTAGTATTCATACCCTCATACTAACAGCTTCAATGGTATTCTGATGATTTATAGTCTACCCTTAAACAAAATGCCATAGCTTATCATTATATCCAGACTATTCTATTACTATTACTGTCTACAAGAGTTTGGCTAGTAGAGCATTTTTATTGATTTCAAAACCAGAGTAGGAAAACAGGCCCTGAAATCCAAATATATAAATAAATAAGCCTCTTTTACTCTTTTTTCCCATTTCAAAATATCAAAGTTAGCCATTTATCGTGGTTTCAATATAGTATAAACAAGTTATGATAAAAATGCAGCACAAACAAATCAGAAAATAAATGAAAATAGTATTTATTCTAAAAGTCAGAGTTTACTTGTGTCACTAAGCTTTTTTCACGATAAGAAAAATCGCACCAATACTATTACAATCTCTATGGGGGGAGACGGGGAGGGAGAGAGAGTGTGTTAAATCTGTTTTTCCTGCTGATTTTGAAATCAATTCTAAAGACATACTACATTTTAATAATATTTGCTATAGCTATTCCATGTAAATACTAACATTATACTAATGACTGCAACGTCAAATGCTGGATTAATATAAAAGTTATTTAAATACATTTAAAAAAACCCACTTTGAAGTAAAAAAATGTTCGGAATTTGATATTAAAGTTGTGCATTAGTGTAAAGTACAACGTGTATTTATTAATTTTATCTTCTGTGTTTTTAAATCCAATTTAGAGCTGATCCAAAACCCTTTCCCCGCACAGCATTGTGTTTTCAACCAAAATCTTTCAACAACAACAAAAAATAAACCCACAAGATTCTCCAAGGAAAGCAGACACTTTACAATAAAAATTGTTTTATCAAGCACTCAATTTTCTGCTGAAAAACATTTTTGATGCAAAATTTTTAACCAATCCTAAAAATTGTATGGAGCATCAAATTTATAAAGCAAAGGGCTGCTACTATTGGTTACAGCCAGCTACAAAGAGAATGGACACTGGGAAACCTTCTGTTGTCCTGCAACAGCTCTGGTATTTCTGGTACTGTGTTAAGGTGAGATTCTGCTCCACCCCACCCACTACCAATTACCAATGTTGGGCAGTACCTTATGCCATGAATAGTTAGATTGTGTCTTGGACTGCATGCCCACTCAGGGGCATGAAGAGGCATAAAAAATCCACACCCTATACTTCTGCGTGGGCTACTTAGATCTTGGCTTCAGGCACAGGTGGGTGGGGAGTGGGCAGAGCCTTATCTCTACCCCCACTTCCATCATGCCAACCAGTGCAGTGCAGCTGAGATGGCATAATGGGAGCGTTATAATTTGCTGCTGGCATGGGCTCCAGAGCAAGAGAGCCAGCAGAAAGGGAACTGTGCCACCAAGTGGTGTGATCAAGTGAAGAGTGTTGCTGAAGAAGTGATGGAAGTACAAGAGCCACCCTGTGGAAGGATTTTGCCTGGAGCCAGACGGCCTGCTTCCTGATACCTCCACTGGCCATGGAGAAGGGACAAGAACACAAGAGAAAGGGGACTTGACTTTTCCAAAGCAACATGTTGAGAGATACTTCAGTTAGTTATCTCTATGTACACACCACAGTGGCAGACCCAAGCAACCCTCTCCACAATCTCTCTCTTAAGGAATTGAGCCCCCATTATTGTAGTATCTGAGTACCTCACATTCTTTAATGTATTTCTCCTCCTTCCTATTCTTATCCGTCAGGTAGGGAAGTATTAATAAACCCATTTAACAGATGGTGAACTGGAGAGAATAAGTGAAGTCATTTATTAAGTCTGTGGAAGAGCAGGGACTTGTCCATAGGTCTCTCAAGATCCAAGCTCTTCCTCTCTGCTAAGTAACAAAAGCAGGAATATAGTACCAAAAAAGTCTGTCTATGCAGCAACAGAATAGACTTGACTGAACAAAGCTTTTCCACAAAAGGCATTCCACAAAGTTCACACTGAGTGTATTTAAAATTTGTACTGTTTTGAACAATTTATCCTGCTGTCTTTGGAATTTTTCAATAAAGGTGCAAACAGCTACGAAGTGATTGGAAACTATTTCCTTTTGAGTGTGTGCATGTACGTACACACACACACACTTCTTGTTTCTAATAAGCTTTGCTTGATAGATGATGGCCATTACAGTGTGTGTTTATATGATTGAATGTTACCTTATTTACCAGTTTGCTCTTTGACTGACTTTGCACCAGACCCTGGCATTCTTACTTATGTTGAATGCTACCATACTCTGCGTAGCTCCTTTGGCTACTTGTGGAGTAAGTTTCTAATGCATTTCAGTAAGGGTGGTACAATCTGACCCTTTAAAATTAAATATCACAGCACAAAAATTGCTATTTTGAGTAATTATCCACTTAGATTTTTGATTCTGCAAATGTGGTAGCAATGGCAACAAAATATAGTAGAACTTAGCAGCTCATTAGATATTGAACTCAAATGAAAAGAAACAATTCCCCCTGCATCAGAAGGACACTGTTCTTTAGCTCTCAATTACTGTTCGTACTTACAAATAAAGGTCATATCATCCATCTTTTGCATGCAGAATATCAGTAGAAACTGTGAGGAGTTTTGCATGTGGATGAATGGCAGATTCACTCTCTCCTATTTGATAAAGAAAGGTATGACAATTTCCTTTCTGCTGTGATTAATTATGCTTTTCCTACATTTATTTTAAGAAATTAAAAAAAAAAGTCCAAAAAAGAGACTGAGCGTGATCTTTAATGCAGTCAAGGACAAGAACAACAGGGATAAAAATACTGTTTATATATCAGATGTTCAACAGAGAAAGGAAATGCTGTAAGCAACTTTCAATTAAATAGAATTCAAAGAGAGTTAATAGCATTTGTGTTACAGTATTGTAGTTCTAATTAATCTTCTGCACTCATTCCATGTTTTATGAATTATAGCCATATCTTCTGTGATAGAATGGTGATTAGACATGGTTTGCAGTATTCAGACTTGAAATATCCATCTCAAAAAGGGGAGGGGAAGAGACTTGCCCATTTTTCATAACATAATTGAGACCTATGACATACAAACAATAATAGAGTGATATTACGTAAATTTGTATCACAGAGTTTCATGTTCCTATAAGCAATAGGAACAAAACCGATCATCAGATGTCTCTGGGCTTCATGTGACTCAAGAGGAGTCTTTCAGCTGATTTAAGTGGGTTTTGAATCAGACCATTATGGGAATGAAATGCATTGTAGAGCTAGAGTTTTATCCTGCATGCTCTGTATGGGGAATTCCCTAGACTTGAGCTAGAGTTCTGTGAGACAGAAACACAGAGGACTGGGACTGCAGTGTGCAGGTTTTGGGGTTTTTTTTGATACACAAAACATGGAAATTCAAGAAGCCTGCAGTGTCAGACATATAAATACTCTCAATTTCTTTGGACTGTTTTATTAGCTAACATTCACCATTGAAAATCACAGAAAAATCCTAAATTAATTGTTTCCTCACCCCAATTAACCTGGACTTGAGTTATAATTTTAGGATCAAATCTCATTTTCATAGTTTTAACTTCTTGATTTTAACACTGCGTTGAGATCCTCGTTAGAAATTCCTGGAGGTGCTGCGTAGAAGAACTGAAAGTCAGACTACAACTGACCCTGTACAAGGGTATTGACAGAGCAGGAGAAACCATCAGTTTTGCTTTTGTGCGTGGGCTAGTCACAAAAGCAGCACAAGCCTTCTGAAACAAGAAAGTGTAGGAAGGGGTTATGGCACTCCTATGTTTGGAACTGGCCAGCAAAGGCATTGGCTTTTCCAAGGGCTTAGTAGGAGCCATTCTCAACAGAATTCCTTGGCACTCGGAGACACAGGGGATGAACCACTAGTGCCTTTTCTTTAATGTACAAATCCTGCAATTCATACTCAACCCCTGTTAATGGGAGTTCTGCCTGAGTAAGGACCACAGGCTTTTACTCAAAGAGAACGATGATGTTAAAGAATTAGAGACAGTGAGAAATACATCTCTACCAGCCTATAAAAGGAAAGTACACAGGTCTAGAACTTTAAATTAGAGACAGGCCCAAATCCAAATCCAGAGTTGATTTTTGCACATTGTCTCTTGCTACAAACCAAAACCAAGAATCAAAAGATCCCAGAAGATATCTGATTCCACATCCCAATCTAAATTTTGGACTTGGGGCTCTCTCTACTTAAGATTCCATATGCTATGCTACCAGATGTCTCAGCTGAATTGTGTGTGTGTATGTGCGTGCAAGAATTTTCAATCTGAGTAATCTGAGTTTTAAGTGACAGAAGATGGAAGCTGTTACAGAACAGAGAAGTTTTCAGGTGAGGAGGAAGCAAAGAGCGAATGTGACACGCAAATGTGACATAGGGACTCTCCAGTGGTCAATCAGTACCCCATTGTGAACATGCTCCCAACAGCGAAGCCTTCACTGTAAACAATCCCTGGTAGAGGATTTTTCCTTGATGGCTCATGAACACGTCTGGCCACTTCATTGTTGTACCTGAAAAGCTGGATTAGGCATTTCCCATCTCACAACACGCTCTAGTAGCATTTACAGAAATATTTTATATCTTCCCATATAATCCAACAGGATATTAATGTTTAGCAGATCAAGATACCAAACACAGCGTACTTCATACAGAATATTAATGACATTGCTGATTATGAGTTTTCCAGGATGTTATTTTCAGATACAGAGTGTCACAACCAGGCCTTAGTTAGAGTTCATTGTTCAGGCTCTAGGCAGTTTTTTGCTCCCCCAATGTTATTTCATGATATACAATGTTACACACACAATATAAGAAGTAACATTCTAAATTGCGTTAAGCCATTTTCCCCCATTAATAGTACCTACTCTTGGAAATAGGATCCACTGTTTGCAACAGTGGGGCATTGCATTAGTGAATACTTCTAATCCCATCTCCCTGTTAGACTGAGACAGTAACAGCATTTTTGGTAAAAGTTATATAATTGTTTGTTTTTATTTGTTTTATATATATATAAATAAAAAACACTATATATATATATATATATATATATATATACACACACATATATATATATAATTTTTCATTGCACACAAATAGACTAGAATGTAGTCACTCGACTGTTCCCTGTAATGGAGAGACTGGGAATATAGACCATGAAATTCCACCAGGTTAAACTCAGAGTTCCTAGTAGAGCTATTTAGAACTATAAAGTGGGCAATGGCTACAACCTACCAGCGCTGCAGTTCTCCAGAAAGGAAAGGCCTAGTACCATATATACATACATATATATATGATCCTTCCATATTGCTCTATTGGTCTCTGTTTCTCTTGGGATTACAACTGCTTCAGTAGCCGTCAGAGTGGCTCATGGTCAATACTTAAATCAGCATTATCCCTCTATTATGTATTCTTTTGGATATCTGCAAGGTCATCCAGAGATAATGCTGCAGAGAGTAGTCCAGCCCTAATCCCAAAACAATAAGGAGAGACGACCTGTAGAGGTATAGGAAAGGAGTCTCAAAGGGATCCTAGGACATAGGATGATGCTGCAGGCCCATAGCTCCACTTCCTGTCTCTCTTCAAGAGGGATCCACTAGATTTAAATCTCTTCCACTTGTAGAGGTGGAAGGGCATATTAGGCCCAATATTAATTAGTGATTGATAAGGGTGTACAGCAGACAGCTAACTAAAAGTGCCATAAATCTGACGTTTTCCCTGTACAGACTCCTAAAGCTCTTTTCCATGCTCGTCTCCTAACTTCTCTGATACCCACATCACATCCAATGTATAGAAATGCAGCTGCCAATATCATCTTCCTTGCCTGTTGATCTGTCTACTTCACCTACCCTCTCTGAATCCTTCCCCTGGCTCCTCCTTGTTCATTGCATCAAATTTAATCTTAATGTTCTGGCTTTCAAGCCTTTTCACTTCTCCACATCACCCAGAATATTGCCTCTTGTCTCTTTTCACTTCACCCCCCGACTCCACTCTGTTTTACCTATGACGACAGCTTTCTTACCCTATCTATCTTATTCTCCCATGACTATCTTTATACTTTGTTCCATGGTACATGGCAGGGGTGGCCAAACTGCGGTTCATGAGCTGCATGCAGCTCTTTTACAGTTAAAGTGTGGCTCGCAGAGTCACCTATATTTCCCCCATTCTCCACCTACCAGACTGGGGTGGGGAGCTCAGGGCTTCTGCCCTGCAGCAGGGTGGTGGGGCGAGAGGCTTCTGGCCAGCGGGGAGGCGGTCTCGGGGCTTCATCAGGAGCAGGGCTGAAGTCCCGGCAGGCACGCTCTGAGGGGCACAAGCCACAAGGCTTGGCAGGTGCACCCTGGCTCCCGAACTTCTGAAGATTGTTGTATGAGGCTTGGCGGCTGGGTAAGTTTGGCCACTCCTGGTATATGCTCTGCATGGAATGCTCCCCCTGAGCTGATACATCTGGCCACTATCTTGCCATTATTCAAATCCTTCCGCAAGACCCACTTCTTCTGCCTCACCCATAAGAAGTTTATCATTCCTAATTTGTGCACATAAAGAATACAGACAGTGGAACTAGCAATCTGTGGAAGGCAGCACCCTGACTATTCTGATTGTGTGTGGTGTATCCTTTCACAGTCACCCCCCTCCTCTGTTAATGTGCTATCTTTCAGACTGTAAGCTCTATGAGGCAGGGACCTTCATATAGGTTTGAAAAGCACCTACATATTGTAGATGCTACTGCAATAGTCCATAAAAGTAATAATAAGAGTTTTGACATTAATTGCAATTAAACAAAAAGGACACGAGTCACTGAACACAAATTAGTCTTGATGGAAATGAACCTTTTCAAAATTATAAATGATTTCAGTTCTGTGGGTAGCATTACTGCTACTAATAGCTCAATCAGTAAGGGATTTAACACTAGAAATAGTAGCATTATTATTGCATGCAATCAGTTTACTGGGGTCTAGGAAAAAAACCAACACATTTCATAGTGGCACACAGAGCTGCAAATTGGGGTTGCCATCTGTCTGGAGGTAATCAAGACTGTCCTGATTTGATGAATGTGTCCGGCTCACAGCAAGGGAAAAAGCAATAGTCCTGATTGTACACAGAATAAACAAACCTGATTTCCATTAGGGAATGGCCAAAAACCTGAATAAATATAAGAGGAAAACTTGGAAATATTAAAAAAAACCCTGCTATTTTATTTCATATACGTGCATGTATGCACACACCTATTTTGTCAGGAGAGATCAGCTGGTTTTCCCTGTACAAAGGTATAAAATGAGAAATCACATTTCAAGTAGTACTCACTATTCTGACACTGCAATATTCCTGTGAAGCGTTCAGGAGTTAGGCACTTGTACTTTCAAACAGGAAGAGATAAGAGCCTGTGGAAAGCATGAGTTACATGCAGCTCACACTGCATCATCCCACTGTTCTTTGGACTCTACACTTATTCTGCAGTATAAAATTTGTATTCAGCTGACAGGAGTCATTGATACACATAGAATCAGAACTGACCACCTATTTAATTCTTCTGCTCCTGATTCATTTTTACAGTGTAAGAACTGCAGCAATTCAAAGTTCCAGTGCACAGATGCATTCCTTCTCTACACAAGAAAAATACAATCTCTGTACACATAGCTAACAGTATCTCTATAGCATGGCTTTTACTGCCAGGTACTGCCAGCCTTCTAAATCCCCATCTTACCTTTCCCTGGTTTTCTTGAGTGACCCAGCACTTCTGATAGTTATGGTTCTCATCTAATGTTCAACTGAAGTATCACATGCTCTTAAATGTATATCTCAACAGCACATGGAATTCAGCTTAGTGTGGAGAAAAAGGCTTAAGGCCTTCCTAAAGAGGAAGATTCAAGGTAAGGAAGCATCCACCCACTCCCAAAATTTCCACAATGTTGGAGTGAGGTCTCTGGGCCTGCCTAATAAAAGCCATGTTAATGGTCATAGGACAGAATTACTTGAAATCTGACCCACCCCCAGGTACAGTTACACAGAGGAGAGGAAGGGGGATATCCTAGTGTAATAACCGGGGTTCTCTCACCAGCCCAGGAAGGAATCGGTGCCACAGACAGGTCTGTTTCATGACTTTGACTCAGGGCACAGTTTTTCATTCAAAACACAAAAACATCTGGGTAACGTCAGAGTAACGTCAAAGCAAAGCAACAAACACAGGCTACAGCCACCAGAGGCTTTCTCCTGGCCTCTCTCAGCCCCGCCCCCTCCCAGAAAGAGGACACATTCTTCCCTTAAACATCCTGTGACAGCCAGGTACCACTTAACTCTTTCCTGGCTGTTTTACTGTAACTTGGTGTAATAGAGAAACCCAAGAGAAGAAACTCAGGATGGGGGTGAGGGCAGGAGATAGACAGAGTTAGCTCCTGTAGAGGGAGAGAATGCCACTATAACAAGAGTTTGGGGTGTGGGAAGGAACGGAAAGAAGGGAGGTGACTTCAGAAAGCTCAAATCATTCATATATGCTTTTAATAAGTAATCACATTTTTGGATCCTTGCCTGAACTGAACCTCAGAAACATGTACGATTCTGCCATTGCTAGCTAACAATAGCTACTGCCTCAGCTGAAGAGTTGATGTCCACATCTTTACACCATTTATAAATAGCATCAACTTATTTCAACATGAATGTGCTTTCTTTTAAAAGAAAAATGTTCAGTTTGCTTCACTTGCAATTGTGGCTCAATAAGGCCAGCAAGGATAATAAAATAATCTTAGCAAAATTATGTACAGTGCCCTTCAAGAGAGACAGACCGAACTATGATTGCAGCAGCGAGATACACCGACTGCAAGATGGGAAAATGACTAGTAGCATTCAACAGGGCTGTGTAAGAGATTCACAACGTAAGAGAAACTGTCAAGACTTAATGCATTTCACCATGTTCTTCACAAGGAAAAAAAAGAAGAATTGTACTGTTTCACTTTCATTTGTTCTCACCCTCAGAACAAATCAGTTCACACCAACTAAACAATTCTGCACCAAGCAAAAAACTAAATCATCATGACATAGAAGGGAGAAAGAGGAGCTAATGTTAAAGGGTCAGTTCTGACTGGGATATCTTTTCATAAAGTGATCACTTATGCCCAGGCAATAAGCACTGTACACCCACTTACAACAGAAGGATTTTGTGGAGGGAAGCCATAGCTAATTGATAAAATAAGAGATCTAAAGTTGTCTCTTATGTGGCAATGCTTTTCCTATTTAGTTGAGAGAGAACATAGGAAAATGGGTTGGTGAGAGGTCTGAAGTGGAGGAGGGAGTTAATAATATGTATATCTGATAAAGGAGGGTGGGATGGTGGTGATGAGCATAAGAGCAGAGGGGGGAAAAGAGTAGGATTATGATCCCATTAAAAGAAAACTAAGGGAAGAGAAGACAACCAGCATGCAGGCACTGGACTCTGTTGTATCCCTTTGTTGTCTGAAACCCTCACTATTTTGTCTTCTTAAAACAAAATAATTTGAACTGTTTACAATTCTATTTACCTATATTAAAAATTAGTAATTGAACAATGAATAGAGCTGGGAGAATAATTCATAACCAATTTATGCAACATATTTTGCCGCTTTTGCTGTCCACAAATAGGTCAACCAGATCTTGAGTTTCTGCTTGTTTATTTTCTGTAAATATCATCCTAATAATTATGAAAATACCTTGGTCTCTAGCTTGCTTGAACTTATTTGAGGTTGTAAAACTTATTCTGGTTGAATGGCAAGTGTCTGTTACCTCACTAGATATGTATAATGTAGGGTATAATAAAGGGTTTCTGGTGCAAATACACTTTCTAAACTGCCATGAATATTCTCCAGCTTTCAATTAAAAGTGTTTCCATGATGTTTCCTGTCAGACAACTTGATCATTGAAATATTCAGTGACACATATAAGGGCCATAAATAAAAAGTCACTTATTAAGTTTGAGGAAATCTGCACAGTGCTTGCCCAAATCCAATTACAGGTCACCTACAACCCTCTCACCCTTCGCAAAAGAACCAGCGTGGTTCTTCTATGCATGGGGGATACAAGATCTCTGGTGATTGGGGAGGCTCTGCAATTCTCTGGGAGCTCCCCTGTGGCAGTGATGAGCAGGCACATGCAAGTGTGTGGGGAAGATGTCCTCCACTAGAGGAGGGTCACAGAAGGGGCTAGCATAAGCAACTCCATTGCACAGTGAGAAGTTCCTCCTCCCTGCTTTTCCTTCCTCCTGCCCAGAATCCAGCCAGTTACCTGGTTGCTAGATTTAGGATTTGTCCCTAAATGCTTGTGTATGGATTCTTTGAATGGTTCTTCTAACACCTGATCCAGTATTCCTGTTAAACTAACGACATAGTAATCTTTGGGAAACTTTCCGGTAATTGTAAAAGGATGAAAATCTTCAAAATTATGACATTTCCAAGTCTCACCTTGACTCATTTTGACAGCAGGAACAGCAGTATAAGTACATTTTTCACATTCTCATAGTAGTGTCTGGTATATTGTTATCAGTTCACATAAGTTTTTGCTTTGTTTTATTGTTGCATTGTAATTCAAAGCAAAATAGGGTCTACTTTACTATGTTTAAATGCAAAAATGAATGCTGTCTCATCTTTCTCAGCCCCTGATATATTATGGTTATTGTAAAGGTGTTAAAGAGATTAATTCTATAATTTATTTTTCTGCTCATCTTTATTAAAAACCACAGGGCATATGATACTGTAGAGACAGCCCTGAGAGGAATAGCTGCAACAGTAAAATGTATCAGAAATATGAAATTAGCCTTCCATCAAGCAATAATACAGAAGGCTGCAGATGCATTTTCTGCCTAACTTCATAAATCCCATTGAAAGTTTATAGGAATATATTGCTTTGCATAAAAATTCAGTTTATACAACTTTGATAACACTTTGCATGAACATTTAATAAATTCAAAGTGAAATTTTCAAGTGGTATAAAAATGTAACAAAAAGGAACTCCTATAACAAAACCTATAAGACTTTAAACAAGTACCAGTGGGTCTTGGTTATAAAAAATTAACTAAGCAGATGTTGTCAATTATGATCAAATAGTATCTGAACACTACAAAGAGCACTTCTATGCATATACTTTCTAAACTGTCAATGAAAAATGTAAATCCCTTTTCCTCTCTGGCAGGTAAGTTCCCAATTAAATATGCAAAGCCATCAGAACCTGCTTATTTAAAAAAAAAACAAAAAAAAAACCCTGTTCCCACTGGATTAATCCTGTTCATTCCATCATAGAAACAACAAAATAAGGATCACAAAACTCCACTGATATTAATTGGCTGTGATTAAATCATATTGGTGCTTTGCAATTGACTTTGGTGGATCTAGATATTCCCATTGTTTTGTCAATCTATAATCTTAGCTATTTATCTTTCCATTCTCCTTTTCTATTCCTTCTTTTTCTACCCTCCTCCCTCCACAAAACATTATTTGAATTCCAAGGTAGCTTTTTTTTATGATTGACATTAAGTACATTACAATGATAACATGGTTTTATCTGCATTCCCTGTTTATGTTTTTGGACAAAGGAATCTCTATATCTTTAAGAGGCCTGCAGCTAAAACATGAATTATAGCTTCTAGGACATGCAGTCCCATCCCATATGCACAAAGGAAACTAATACATGAGATATTCAGAAATGATACACTTCAAAACTATTGTAGCGTGACAAAAACCATTAGCTTGCATCAAAGTCTCTATAGGGTTACAGCCAATGTAATCAGGTAGAGATAGTTTGCATTGTTGGGTTGTCAGTATCAATTTAGACTACCCGCTGGTTCTTATTTATTTTATTAATAATTGATTCTGCATCTTTTTGCCAATATTGTACAGCTAAGTTCTCTCTAATATGACAAGGCTTTAAGGATTTATAGACATTTCTCAAGCTGTAGAAAATTGCTATTCTAGTAGGGGTCCAGCTACAATCTCCATTGGAAAAATGTTGTAAGAGATACTGTCAAAGCGATCCCTGGCTGCTGAGGTAGTAATGAGCACAAATAATTTTTAGTTACAATCAAAAAGGGGAGTTGTGGAGGTGGCGTTTAAGTCATTTATAAGAAAGAAAGAAAGAAAAAGCTAAGTCCCACAGCAGTGTTGACAGTTTTGGAAGACTGTAAATAACTGGCTTCATATGGCCTTGTTTGTAGTGTAAAATCACATTTATAATATACGGTACAATTGAACAAGCAGCTCTTGCAGGAAGTGCACTGATGGGCTTCTAGGCATCATTGTGCAGAGCAAAAGGAAGACATCTGATCGTCACACAGCAGCAGCTGAAGCAAGCAGCGAATTTAGGTGGCTTAACACAGGACAACAAATAATAGCTGGTCAAGAAATATATTTTTCTCTCTGAAAAATTCTGATGAAAAGGATTTTTTTTCTTTCTTTTTCATCATAATTTTTCAGGTTTTCATCAAAAGACCCAAAATCAAAAACTTTATTCCCCCCGGAAAAAAATCTGTTGTCAAAAAGGCCATTTCTGGGGGGGAAAACAAACACATTTTGACAGAAAATTTTCCCAGCTTTACAAATAATGCAGAAAACAAGACATTTAGGTTTAACTATAGAGGATGTGGTATCCAACTCTGGTGATCTCACCTCAGAAGAAATGTCAGTGAGGTTGAAATGTTCAAAAAATCCTTAGTGATCTGCTGTGTTTTGTATCCAATGACAAATAGCAAAGATTAAGGTTATTCTACTTAGTAAGGAGAAGGGTTAGAGAGCTGTTTCTTTATACCCTGCTGCATGATGCAAGGAGGAATTACTTGGATGAGATTAAAGTGAGTAAATTGAGACCCAATGGGCCAAATCAATGCCCCTTACAGTAAAGCCCATAGAAGGGGTCAGGGAGGAAATCTCTATGATAATCGTCTCATGGAGTCCTGCAATGTCTTGCTAAGGAAGCTAGTATACCTCCAAGCAGAAAATAGCACTGAGTCCATCTTCAATTCTCCAGTACCCTCAGTGAACTGCGGAAGCCAGGGCCGTCTGTGTGGCTCGGTTTCCTTCTGCATCAACTCTTGTCCCTCAGCTTCTCCCTCCCCCCCCCCAGCTCCTTGTCAATACCAGCCACTCCCTTGGATAAGACAGCCCTAGGGCAGGATCCACAGAAAAGACAGTGCAGCCCCAGGGTTCAAGTAGGTGGAGGAAGATGTGTGTTTTTCACCCTATCCCAACCACTCCACACACACACACACACACACACACAAGCAAAGAATGGGCCCCGTGGAATGCTCTCTGCAGCCAGTGTAGGATGAGAAATAGTGTTCTGAAAGAAACAGGAGCCCTCCATTCTAGGAAGAGTGAGATCTGTGCATTGAGATTTCTCTCTGTTTTAGTTGAAATAGGCCAATAAGAGGACATACTGCAACATTATTTTACCTTTCAAATTCACCACCACAAAAGATCATTGTGGCAAATATTAAGGCTGAATTTAAATAGAAGTTTAGATAGTATGCTATTACCAACATTTGCCAGTATGGAAGCTATAATAATGACCAGCATAATGAAATCATGCTTCTGAGCATACAATGATAACCTGTAGGAATCATAAAAGAATTATCCTGCCTGACCCACCCTCTGCCTTGCACAATTAGCTTGGTGAATTATGAGAGTTTAAAGGCATCATTGTCTTCTCACTTAAAATCAAGAGCAACGCTATTGAAGTCAGTGGAGTTACGCTGATGTAAAACTGGTGTGGGAGAAAGAGAAATCACAGCTTGTCACCTGCCCCACTGTCATGAGGTTGCACTTTACTGTTTGCATTAGGAAAAAGGAGAGACTGGCAAGAGGCTTATGTAGTGGCTTTATAGATTTGGACTGTGACTTTTTCCCATTCAAAAGGGACATCATGGGAGAGAGCAGAAGTGCTTGTCACAGAAATAGAGAATTGAATGATCAAAGCTGGCATCACTGAGCAAAGGTGGGAGTTTGCCTTGTGATAAGATTAAAGGTCAGAGAGGTAGGATGGGGCTAAACTGCAAAGGGTTTTGAAATAAGGACAAGAATTTTGTGTGTGATTGAGTGAAAGAAAGGGAGCTAGTAGAGGGACTTACAAAGAAGAGTGACATAGTCCGAGCAAGGACCCAAGAAGATTATTTTAGCAGTAGCAGTTTGAATAGAATTGAAAAGGGTGAGGTTGCAGAGGCCAGAGACGAGGAGATTATAGTGGACAAGGCATGCTATGACCAAGGCCAAGAGACAAAAAGATCAGATCTTTGTGATACTGGGATTGAAGAAATAGTGAGATTTGGGTATGGTCTGGATGTGTTGGTCAACAAAGAGAGCTGAGTCAAAGATGAAGCAGAGATGCGGTCCATAAGTGACAGCAAGGAGGGTGTTGATGTCCACTGTCATGAAGAAAGGCAGGGCTAGAAGAGGGTTCTGGGGGAAAGAAATAGAGATAATGACACAAGAAAAGGAAGTGAGGAGGGCAATGAAGTTAGAGTAATCAGGGATCAGGTTCTGTCTTAGGGCTGGTTTACACTTACCTGGAAATTCGGCGGCAGTCGACGGGAGTTACACAAAGTATGCAGAGTAGTTTGCATAACTCACGTCAACTGCTTCTGCGCGCTGTTTACACTGCGCTGCTCTGACGGGAACAGCGTTCCCATCGACTCAGCACTATGCTATTTGAGGGGGTGGGATTACTCAGTCGACTTCCTGATTGATTGAGCTGGTCTCACTGACCGCTCAATCGATCCTGAAAGATCAATCTGGCGGCGACTATTTTGCCGCCATCAGTGTAAACGTAGCCTTACTGTATACACACAATCCACTACCACTGTGCCCAATATCTTCAACAGCTTTCAGAATTTACAAAACCTTAAATTAAGGGACCATTTTGCACTGAACACATGATCCCCTAGCAAAAGGATCCATAGAGGGGATGGGGATGCAGGCCCACCCAATTCCACTGCGTCTCAGCATCCCCTTCCAACCCTGACCTTGGGGTGATCACCCCACCAGTGCTAGAGTGTGCTCTGCCTGCCTGCCCTGCCTAAGGGCCAGGCTTTAGACTATTTGCTTGTCCTTCCTAGGGCTGCCACCCATTTACTCTGTTGGGCCCTGACCTGACAGAAAGCCTGGATGGAGAGCTGTTTGTTCACCCTGCAGAGGGCTAGAGACTGCCCCCCCCCCTTTGTCTGCCCACTCTGCCTAAGGGCCTGGGCTTTGAACTGTGTGCTCACTCAGTCAAGGGTGAGACACTGCTCCACTAAGCCTGTCTGCCCTGGCTGAAGGCCTGGGCTTTGAACTATGCGCTCACTCTGCAGAGGGCTAGCAGCCTCCTATCTGGCCTGCCCAGCCCGGACTGCAGGCTCAGGCCCCAACCTACTGGATCATCCTGCCTGAGGGTTGGCGTGGACCCAGGACCCAGGACGCTAACTTCCCCTCTTTTTCCTAGAACTCCCCACAGGGCATAGGGGCTGGGTGGTGTGGCCTCCCCCAGAGACTGACGGCCCCTACCCACGCTAGGGAACATTTACACAGTGATTATCAAATATCTGATGGTGCTAATCAGAAATCTCTGTACTGCAATCAGCAAGAGGAGCTAGGAGATTTACTATCTGCTATTGCATCTCTTTTTAGAATGATTTCTGAGGTCTGCTACTTTTGTCTGTCATTAGTACCAAGGAAAGCCCAGCAGATCCAGAACTCTGTAAAGTAACACTGTTAAATTTACAAGCATTACTGGGGTGCACTGAAAAATACTGCAGAACAGCCCACCCTATAGAATGTCTAGCAACAAAAGACTCTGAGCTGACACAATTGTTAGAAGTCTGCAAAACATTTTTCAACAAAATTTAGGCTATGAAATAGAATAAAATTCCAGCAATTTAAGTTGATTTTTCCCACTGTTTTCAAAAGCCGAGTTATGTCTTTTGACACAGGAGGATGTGAAGCAAGAAATTTGATCATTTAAAGTAGAAATTAAGGGAGTAATAATGTGATCAAAATATTTATATTGTCTGTAAACTTGCAACTTGTCTCGAAGTCTTGTAAATGGGGCTATTTGTAGAGTGAGCTACCACTCAACTGGGTTAGGGGTGGCAATACCAGGACCACAGAAATTGATATGCAACTGTAAACTAGAAAGTTTTATTTGTTTCTTTTAGAACTCCACAGACTATATTCTCCCATTGCATGACAGTTTATAGTCATAGATATCCTGCATACAAAACAGATATGAGCCTGAATCACAAAGGTCATATCCAAATGCAAGCTTCCTCAATGTGCTGCAGTGGGGTTGGATTCAATGTTTCATTTCAGGCCCATCTAGAATGGAAACCTACAAGCATGAAGTTGAGAATATTGCCCTGGCTTTCCTCTTACCAAAGTAGTTCCAGTGAATTTACTCCTGATTTAGACAGGTGAAAGAGAGAGTAATCAGACACTATAACCAAATCAAAAATATTAGATACCAGTAGTAAAATAAACTACAAGTCTGTGGGGTAAATTCTCTGGTCCAGCCAAACTTCACCCAGCACAGGACTTGATGGAGCTAATGGACTGGGAAGGAGAAGGTTGGCTCTAAATAACTGTTGCATCATGTTTCCATTCCCCACTCCCCAAATCCTAGGATCAGGCTAGTTCCAGTTTAAGGGAGAGTAGCCAAACAGCTTCCACCAAGTCCTCTCCAAAGTGATATCCCAGCAGCTGAGACCTATACAAAATAGAGGGAAATATGAGACGAAAAGGTAGTGATTTTTATCGTGTATGATGACAGGCTCAGTTGAATTAGAACTCGACCTAAACTGCAAAATTCAGAGCCTGTTGAGCTTTGGTTGTACCCAGACACTAAACTCAAGTGAAAAATTCGGACTCAGTATTAATTTAAATTGCAATATTCCATTTTAAAAAATGTTAGTGGGTGTGTAGTTTGGTTTGGAGATTTTGAAACCATTTCTGAAACGCAATTGATGAACAAGTATAAATGGAAGAAGCAGAATAAAAAGAAACCTTTTCCCTTGGCCAAAAGTATCTACGGTGAAATCCTGGCCGCTCTAAAGTCAATGGCATAACTCTTGTTGATTTCAATGGGGTCAAAATTCCATCCCTAGCCCAGATGACCGCTTTGTTCCACATGAAAGTAATAGACCCTAGTGCAAATGCACTAGCTGATACTCGCTTTTCAGTCAACAGCTGAACATGCAGCCTGTACTGAATTTGCATGTCTACCTGAAATGGATTAGGTCTACAGCCATGAACTGAAGCTAATCCCATTGTAAAAGTTATCTTATTAAACCTTCTGGTTGAAAATTAAAATGTGGAAACTCAAATTTAAAATATTAATTGAAAGGCAACAGAGCAGCAGAGCAGTTGTAATTTAATACCTAATCTTTTAGACATAAGGAAGACTAAGAACAAATATAACCAATATTTTCAGCCCTGAACCCCAAAACCCCTGTACAATTTGTGTGGGGAACCTAAGAGAAAAAGATGGATTTATGAACGCAACACTTAATATTGATTTTCTAATACAAAATCTTATGCCCTTTTTGAACTTTTAGAATTTAAATAACTAGACAGAAATATACTCTGATTATTAGCACAGTTTGGCTATCACGCCTCCTAATGCACAGAACATTCTCTCGGTCTTCTTGTATCTCCAAAATACTGATGCAAATCACCTGGGTATCATTCAAAGCAAGACTGGGTCAAGGAGGTTACAAGGAACCACTTCCCATAGATCAGCTTTCCATTTCTATTTTAGTGCTGATAGCTTTTTTAATGGGTTTTGTAAGGTTGGTTAGCTTTTAGATTTGAATCATGCATGCAAGTTAGTTTAAGCCCAGGCCTGCATTTTGGCCAAAAAGAAGCCTTTTCAGACAACCAACGAACAGCACTGAGCAGTGCGGCATCCATCATATTTATATCCTGTCTAAATTCTATCATCTGTCTGCCTGTCAAAACCAGATCAAGTCTCTATCCTCCCCCTTTTTTTATTGTTTACTTAAAGGAAATGGACACTGCTTTTTCCCCCTGTAGTTGTGGTATGAATAACACATAGGGCCAGATCCTGAAAATCTCTGCTTATATGTGAGCGGTCCCATTGACTTCAGTGGTCCTCTCTCATCTGAATAATCAGTCCCAATCAGATGAATAAGGATTTCCAGGATCTGCCCTTTAACAACAACAATTAGCTCTTATATAGCACTTTTCATCAGTTGACCTAAAAACACTTTACCATAATAAATATCATTATCCTCCTTTTATGGAGGGGAAACTGAGGTACAGAGCGATAATCTTGCCCAAGGTCACCCAGCAGGTCAATGCAGAATTGGCAATAGAAACCAGGTCTTCTGAAACCTTCTCCAGTGTTCTTTGCTAAGGGATCATGTGTTATTTATCTCTTTGTAAAACATCCACATGGTTAATAGTCATTATTCTATAATTTAGTAACAAAGTAAAAATAGATACTCTGAAATTATCCTCCCTACTCACCAGCAGTACAGCTGGTTGAAATATTTTAAATGATTTTTATTTTATTTATTTATTTGTCAAGAATTGGCCATTTTTTCCAAATGAAATTTTTCAGAAAAATGTCAAATTTTGGTGTATTGGGAAAAGTTTGTCTTTTGGGATTTTTTCCCCCTTTTTTAATATCAGAATCCTCATAAAACATGTTCTAGAAATGGCTATCAGCATTTTTACTTTAGCCTAACCTAGGTTTTCATTAAGTAAATAATTTTATTTTGTTTTTGCTTTTTAAAAAAGGAAAAATTTCAGGAAAACAAAACAAATACTATTTTGAACACTTTGAAATGACAACTTCAAAATTTACACCCAAAATAGAGGAGAGGGCAACTCTAAGTCACCAATGATGCAAAGACACCTTTGATGAAAACAGTTTACAAAGGGCCATATTGTGAACCCTTTAGGGTATGTTTACACATGCATCAGGGGGTTGGAGGACAGGTGGTGATTCCCAGCTTGAGGAGACATATCCACACTACCTGATAAAAATTGAGTGTAACTGGGGCAGCGTGAACTGCGGGACAAGCTAGCCACTTTGAGTATGTGCCTCGAGCCTCTGATGGGCACGTCACTTACACGAGTCATCCCACGATCCACAGCTACTCACATGAGTCAGCCCAATAAAGCCAATGGGTTAATTTGCAGGAGTTAACGCTCTCGCATCTGGAGAACTCAAGCCAGAGAGCCAAAAAGAGCAGAAAATTCTTCTGGGGACTGATGAAGGGGGGAGCCTGCTGACAAGAGCTAGAAACATGCCAGCTAATAAATGAGATGGAGAAGCACCCCAGCTGGGAAGGGTAGGGTGAGGCATGGTGAAAGACACCAGAGCTGTACCTGAAGTAAAGAATGGTGAGAGACGCCAGAGACATACCTGACAGCCTGTGCATGATGAGATGCCAGAGCTGTATTTGGTGTATTGATGGACTCCTGGGACTTAAAAGATTGAATGAAAGTTTGGACTGTACTGGGGAACTCTGGACTATGGTTGTGGGACTTTTGTAATAAATTAACCCTGCAAAGGACTATTTATAGTCTGAAAGCATGCATGGAATTACTAGGGACTCCAGAAGAGCGAAATCTAGGCAGAGGGTTGCTTGCAGGGCCACCCTGAGGCCATGAAGGGGCACCCTGGAGGTGATCATACCATAACAGAGCTCAAATGTAGGAGTCATACACATTTCAAAACCCATGTGTTTTGTGCACGGCACAACACTAGTGGATCAATTTTTTTTTTTTTTAAATTATGGAAGTGATTGACAATGGAGCTTTCTGAAAGTTTGCTAAGGATCCTCAGACCAGGCAAAACTCAACTGACAAACATGAACTCTGAGAAACAGTTCATAAGCCTCTTAACTAATTTGCACAGAGTTGAAAGTTAACCTTGATGGATTTATGGTGTTGGATGGGAACCATGGGAAATTCTCTCTGATGGATTTCTCATCTGTAACCTAGTGAAGTTCAATAGTTTTGACCATGTTTTGGGTTTGTCCCAACTTCAAAATGCCAAGTGAGCGAGGGGTACAAACACACACAAAAGGTTTGCAAAGGTATTTTGCCATCTGAAACTGCTTAGTTTCACACATAATTATCATAATTGGTAAATCAAAGCACATCTGTCAGATTTGCACAATATCTTTCTAAAAAGAATATAACCTATAGCTCAGTTTCAAGTGTCTCATTAATATAATTAGACTCATTATACTCACAATAATCTATCAGTTTTACACCTAAATCCTCAGCCTCATCTCACCACTTGTAGATTAAGTTACTGTCACGCTGTCCGGAGTGGCTTACAAGTGTGAATGCCTACCTCAGGGCAGACAGAAACAGGGCAGATATTCCTAACTGTGGTATGTTCTATAATTAGATTTCACCAAACCAGTAACAAACGTGAATTCCTGGATCACTATACCAGTCTTACCATGGAGTCACAGACAGTCCCATTTGACTCTCCAGTCTATCTTGCCACACAGACAAACTGGACTTTGCGATAATGGTCACTTAACTCCCCCAAAAATCACACCACATCAGGTTACTCTGAGTCCCAAAAGATCAGTCACTTAGCCCAGAACAGTTGGTACTCCGGATCTTTCACAAAAGACAACACTGGCAGTCAATTCTATAAACTATCTAAAGGTTTATTAGCTAAGAAAACAGAATGCAAATTATTCAGAGGTAAAGCAGGTAAAATATATATATGGGTGAATCACGGTTTGTAACTCCAAATGATGTCAGTGATGTAATAAACTGCCAATTTCCCAAAAGTCTTTTCAGGATCTCTGCTTTACATCTCGTACACTTCCTTGTAAGAGTCCAAATAGTTCAGAGATGCAGGATCTTTCTTTGAATCCCTTCTTATAGCTTCTCACAGAAAACAAGTTGAAAGTCTGTCTACTCAGTGGCTTCTCATAGAAAACTTTTATAGTTTTCGTGATAATAAGGTAAAGAGACAAAAAGCCAACCCTGTTGTCACTGATGATTGCCATAATCACAGATGAACCAGTTATAACATGAGGACAAAATATGTTTCAAACACTGTTCCCAAACTCAGTTTAAAGATGTGTATAGTGTGGAAGAACCCAGTCTCAGGGGTCCTTACTTACATGTCCGTTGCCCAGCGGATGGTCCAAATAAGCCAGACAGCAGTTTAGCAAAGCCAAGAATTTATTCTTTACGTAAAGAAGGTGGTCCCTATATGCTAGGGGCGACCTTAAACATACATTTCTAAAAGCTTTTATAGCCTTACACAAACAAGTCTATTTACGTCACAGTTTCCATGGCAATACATACTAAAAACTACTTATCTAGGAATATTTTAGCCTAGTACTTTTCAACTGTCCCTATCTAAGTCGCAAGGTCTTCCTCCGCATTCCGACCCTGCCGGCGCCCAGGCCTCATAATATCTTGTTACTGCTAAACATTCTGAGACTAAACATCTGCTAGAAAGGCACATTCCATCTCAGGCTTTTGCAGCCATTCCTACAGACCAGTTCTCATAAGAAACAGAGATTCCATCTTCTTTTCCCTCCACAGTAGACATCACCTTTATCATGGTGTAATAACCAGAACTGGCACTACAGTGTTCCATTGCCGGGGGAGCAGTCTGTTAACAGCAGGCAGAATATTAGCAGAGGTGGTAAAAGTATATATCGCCTTTTATTCAGGTTTACTTCATAAGTAAAAGAATACCCATGCAGGATCATGAAAATTGAATTAATAGAAAAATTGCTGAGAGCAAAACTTCATTGTTTTTTCCTTTGTTTGTTAATGTTAACATGCTGAAGACTGAGTTTTGTTACTGAGAGGTAGCCAGCAAAGGAGATAAGATGTCACCAATATAAAAACACAGGAAGAATTTGAAATGGTAAAGCTGTGCTGGTAATTCATTATTGAGGAAAATGAGACGTTGCAGCTAGGTGCAGTGAACAGTCTATTTAAATCATTGCCCAGTATGAAACTACAGTGTTTTAAAAGGCCAAAATATTTTTTTTTAAAAATACTATTTTCATTCTATTACCTTAATGATGTAGAATTTTATATGAATGAGACAGATTTCTCCCATTCTGTATTGACAGCTTATCCCAATACACATTTGGGATCATTACATTATACATCAAACTAGCTCCCAGATACCTTTATGGCTCCTGGTGTTGTTGTCCTATCATGCATGGCACAGCCTCGCCAAATTATAGCTCTATGTGGAGTTGAGAAGGCTGTTTCCCACAGGTCAGATTGGTAGTGACCTTGCAGAGGAGGAAGGGTTGGTATGTGGGTGCTGATCACTTGCCAGGATTATCTAGGTGTATCTCATTTAATCATTTCCCTGCCATTGCAGGGGCCTCAAGCACTTGTGCACCTTGGTCCCTCCTATTCTCTCCCTGGGGCACATAATAATCTAGTCTCCTGTGGGTTGTAACTTTGGTCTAATTTCAATTGTTGGGTTAAGTGTGAGGGTGCTGGGTGGTGTTGGTGGCCTGTGATATACAGGAGGTCAGACTAGATGATCAGGTGGTTCCTTCTGGCCTTAAACTCTATGACTATAACAATGATTTGTTAACTGTAGCCACCTGTATACCGGAATGAACATGAATGGCTTTCCCAATGCTTGCATTCTTTCCATGAGCTACTTCCCGGGAGATGTATGGTGTTATAGTACTAAAGTATTTAACCTGGTTACAAGGCTAGTAGTCTCTTTGACTTCCCTCTGGTCTCCCTGAGTACAATCCCCTTAAGTGTTAAGGCTTTTATCTTCACCTGTCTTGGGATGTAATCCTGTGGTTTTTCCACTTTCAGATCACTTCTAGTGCTACAGTCCCTCTGAACAGCATATGATGCTTTAGATGCTCTTTTAATTCAGGGGGCCAGCTTATAAACACTTCGTTATAGTGTTTACAATTGAAAAATACTGACTGAACTTGTGTGAAATTGATCGGTATCATTAATTAATATATCTTTAATAAATGTATAAAATTGGCTGTAGTTTCAATGATATGTCATTTTCAGATAACGCAGGTACTGCAACAAATTAGAGAAGTCAACTACTTTGTAGCAGAAACTATTTTGCACAGCCTGTGTGCTCATAAATTCAACATAATTATACATTTCTTCCTACTTTGCGTAATGAGGAAGCCATTCTGCTTAGTTCAGCAGAGTCTGGCTCTGAGAAAATAAAATTAAAAGATAAAACTTTCAGCTACATCAGGGAAAAATCCATCCCTGGGTATCAAATGAAGCTGCTTAACTAGATAAGAAATTAAAGTACAGTATTAGTAGCCATTTCTTAATGTTTCAATGATAGTCTAGTTAATAGCTCCTAATAGAGCTACACCGAAGGAAGGCAAATATTTTTAAGATCGATCTTATCACTAAAAGGAAAAATGGTTCACTTGTGCAGTGACAGAAGCTATCCGAGGATGAAGACTTATTTGCTAACTGAGACGTCTCAGGTTCTGTATAAATAGCTTAGAGAGTGTAATAAAGATACAGAAAGATCAAAGCATATTATATGGTGCTGAAAGAGAATGGCAACAATTAGGCTGGGCGTTATTTTTTTTATCAAAATCTCAGAAATAAAGACGACAGTAGTACAGTGATTTATTCCTGCATTCATGGGCATTGTAATTATTAAAATCAAGATAATGGAGTATAGATAGCTGACAGTAATTACCAAAATGTAAGCAGTTGTTAATGAATAATAAAAGTTAGTCAATTAAGGAGTGGGAAAAGGAAAATGGCAGCTGCTGTTGTTTAATTGTAGGTTCTAATTTCAGTTATGTCAATGAAGCCACATAAAAACATTTTCAAATGTAAAGGAAGGAAATCATAAAATTTACTAAAATAAATCACATTTCTAACATGGGAGTTCTTTCAACAGAGGCTTTGGTTAATGTATCTGACAGCCCTTTATCCTTCACCCTGGCATATCGTTATTGGGAACCATTTGTAACATTCCCATTTTGTCTCTGAAAAGACATTTTAATTGAAAAATCATTTGCCCATAAAATTATTATCATTAGTTCACATTATACAAAAGGTCTGCATTATGACCATAAAACAATTTGTAAGTGGATTCATTTTACCCACTAAATCACTTTACACTATGCTGTGAACAGAATGATTAAAGCAGGTTAGCATTTTGTTGGCAAAGCAGTTAGGTTATTATGCATTTCATCCACACAGATACTTATATGGTTAGTGCATTTATCTTGTTGACAGAACATCTATATGTATTGGACAGAATGCATTTTATTTAGTTGATGCAATTCATTTTATTCACAGAACACTTTTAAACTTAAGCCAAAATTTTGTTTCCCAGTATAGATTTAGCTGAAGAACAAAATTAATCTTGTCCATATGAGCAGCAGTCAGAATCTGTTGGTAGATAACTTTAAAAAGATTTAAAGCAAAAAAACTGGGCACAAATAGCAACCGAAATCTGGAGGGGTGTGTAGGACTTGAGCTGGCCCTCTGCACAGGAGTGAATTTCTCCCATTGATGCAGCACAGCAGGGAAATCAGACTTATTTACTTACCATTTAGTATTGTCTAAACACAGGCCACAGAGGCATTCAGCTTATCATAGAACACTGATAAACCTGCCAGATGGCTAGTTCATTTAGTACCAAATATTTGCATCTAGACCAGGCTAGCCTTCACTGCACCTCTTCCAGTCACAATCATTGGAGACTTGGCGGAATGCCTCCCAAACCACCCTTTCTTCAATGCAAAGAAACAGGAGATCTAATGAAGGGTGCCCCAAATCTGTGCATGACATTGAGTCACATATACCTCACTCCTGGGACCCAGCCCTCCCCTCCACATCCTATCTCCTGATGTCTCATCACTCATGCACAGACTGCCTAGTTGACAATATTGAGACAAACATAATAAGGGGAATGTGGATTATTGCATCATTCACAAACGGCCCTGATATTTTCTATGTACCTAGAAAAAGGAAGCAAAAAGAATGCTGGAAATGAGGTGGCTGTTTTTTGTCCTGTTATTAGAGTAATATATATGACAACAATATCTAAAACCAACAAACAAACAATGCTGGTGTGGGAATTTTCTTCAGGGCTGCGCAGCCAGGGAAGTTTACAAATCCACTTGCAGGAATTTTGCTAGTGTAAGGAATGCATGATTGGGCCTGAAATGCATTTAACAAATCGATTTTATGTTTCTTAGCTAAAGTGTAAAAGCATTGAGATGGCATTTAATACATCTCCAGATGTTGAAAGGTTCTTATTTAACTTTCAGAAAAATATGCAAAAGACAAACATTTACTGAAAACTGGCTTCATTTTAAATATTTCACAATTAAAAATTCTCTTTAAAGGTTTTAGTCACACAGAAAAAGAATATTATCAGACATATGTTTAAAAAGGAGGGCTCCCTGTTTCATTAGCAAAGAGTGAGGCTTGAGTATATGCTAAGTTTAACAAGCAAAACTTTATTAAACCACGTAGACTGCTGTCTCATAAGTACGTCCTGTTCCTTTGGACCACTTGTCCCTCTTACATAGTCACCTCCTTCTGACCATCTGGTTTAGGTGTATATATGTGTTTAGGTGTATATATATATATGGGCTCATATATATGAAATAATTTGTTCCTTGTTACTTGATCCTTAAGACAATTATGTTAAAGGTAAACCACACGTATTCTTTAATAAAAGCTTTAATTTTTCCTTTGCGCTAGACATCCTCATTTCCCCTCCCCTCTCCCGCACTCTATTTTCAATAGATTTCCAGGCCTACAAATACTTTAGAGAAGGGGTGTGTTTGCACATGTAGATGGATGTCTTCACGAATGAGGTGAGTGGGGAAGGCTCACACGTAATGACACAATATGTGAAGAAGGGAACAAAAATACAACTTCTCTTTCTTTGTGCCATGAGCTGGAATCTCATTTAATGTGAAAAACATGTTTCTTTTCATTTCAGTTAGTGCCCCATTTTATTCCATGACAAATCACTCTTTCACAAACCACCATGCCAGTTCAGCAAACAGTTAAATATATGGTTAACTTTAAGCACGTCTATAATCTTATTGACCAAATTAAGCACATTTCTAAGTGTTTGCAGGATCGGGGCCCAAGGTTGTAAAAAAAGAGCTGTCAATCCAATATCTTTCATGAATATTAAATTCACTAAAATGTGAATGTAAACTAAAAGTAATTGCAACCACACAAACTCCATGGCCAGATTGACCATGCTATGAGTGCACTCACTGTTTTGTCTTTATCTGCGTGGCATTTGTTTGTCTTCTTTTGGACCCACTCATTTATACAGAAAATACTAAGAAAATAAATAGTAAATAATGCTTCTTGTTGTTCATTAATTCTCTCTTTTCAATAAGTCCAGGCTAAGGGGGAGAACTCTCCTAATCAAAGTGAAAGTGGGGTGGAAACATCTCCACTGTTCAATAAACTTCCCACATCCCCTGTTACAAGCCACTGGTAAATAGTCTTATTGAATGACACATATCCATGAATGTGATTGTGCCATAACCTAAACCCCCAGAAGCACATGTCTGAAGGCGAGTAAGCTAGCACACCTGAGGCGTGTGGATAAGTACATGCTTCAAGTTGTGGCACGAATCCATATCCATGCCACTTTGCAATACATCATGTCTCGACTTTCAATAGTCCTCCATTCCTATTCCCACAATACACTGCACTCTTTTCTTCCTGACCCTTATCCAGTATATAAAGATCCCTTGTAATTGTCTTCCTTTCTCTAGTGTCATTGATGTTGGATTATGGTTTCATGAGCCATGGCAGGAGTGAGCATGCGGGGTCTCCAAAAATAAGTTGGCAAAAACACACCATAGAGAACAATATTGTTCCTTCTTTCCCCTTTGTTGGACACCTTTGTTGGCAGAATCAGCAGAGAGGTCAAGGAAACATAGGTAAACAATCCTGTTTTTATTTTGCAAGGAGTCCAAGTAATTGCCTACTTTGTTTGAAATCTTCACATGGTAGATAGTGCCAGAATCTCTAGAGGCAGAGAATTTTAAGTATGTCTTTAGAAAACAAATAATCAAGAAGTTTTTATTCAAATAATTTTAAGTCCAAATTAATGAGACATTGTAATTATACAGTTTGCCTTCTATTATGCTAAAATATTCTGTATAATACAGAATATAGGAATTTCACCTAATTTGGTAGGCTCCAATAAATGTGCTCTTGACTGGGAGTGATAAGACGTGATAAACAAAAGTTTGATTCTGCTTCATAATAACTTTGTCACATCAATCATGCAGCTTAAAGCCAGAAATATATCTGCTCCATAATCAAAATACATGTTTCTAGCAAATAAGTATCAGTCAAATTTGTTTTGAATTATCTATATTTTCATGCACATTTTAGTATAAAATTATTCAACTACTTGGAGGAATAGCCATGCACCAGACAAGCAGACATAATAGCACATTTTTATTTTATATCCATTTTATTATCCAAAGGAGTTGCCTGTAGCAGTGGCTTTCCTATTAAGGGAAAGGAACCCATAAAGTGATTTCATTTTTATGACTCCAAAGCCTTTGATAAACTGACAGCAGCATCATAGCTCTCCAAACACATTCCATTTTCATTAAATGGCTAATCTAAAACCAATCAACCAAAACACATAGAATTACTGCACAGAATAAGAATGTTTTACTCCTTACCAAGAACTCAAATTAAAACAAATCCACAATAATTACTCAGGTATAAGTGGCCTGTAAAATGAGTTTTTCCCTAATGTGCTTGGTAAAATACTGAAGAGATGGCTGTCAGGGTTTTAACCTTTTATCTGTTGACTAACATTTGTCCTATGAAAATAAATCGACTGCATTATTCATTGTACATTTCTGATAACTAGTAAGGCTACCCAGACCTGCAAATGGAATCAAGCAACTTTGTCCGATGAAGTCTGACAGCTCTACTACTGAAATTAATGCACCATAATGCATATATGTTTGTTTAATCCTGCCTTTCAAATTACTTACTGTACAAAATAATAGAAGATGAAAAGCCAAATCTTGTTTTAGTAGCATCAAATTATTGCTATTAATTACCCAGAAAAATGAAATATTGCACCCAGTAAATTTCATCATGATCACTGTATTAATGCCCAGCCAAGTTGACAAATTTCCAAAAACATCTTGAAATAAACAGATGTTCAAAAAGAAATTAAAAAATGATTAATATTATGAGTTAACAGATTAAGCTATAAACTAGGCTTCCCCTCAGTCTTTAACTCAATCTGCTAACTTCTGTGGCAAACTGCCTTGTCTACACTAGAATAACTGAAGTTAAGAACATACCTTTTTTTCCTAGTGAAGAGACAACCTTAAAGACAGGTTGGAAAACAAGAAAGGACAACTACACCTACACAAGCAATTTATGCAACAAGTCTCATTAGTGCAAGGAGCAGCTTTGAGGTTCTCTGTCCTGGTAGAGGTGGTAAAAAGAAATTGAGTCAAAATTCTGGATTTTAACAAAACACAGACAACAGGATAACATTTTCACAGAAGTTTCATCGTGCTTTTAGACCAGATCTACTTCCTCGTCAGTCTATCAGAGCAATCTTTGTTCTCCCTTGTGGTAGGGCAAAGAATTACTCTATTACCTTTTCAACACGATGGCCTAACTAAAGACAATAAGGTTCCTTTTACAGCAGGGAAGCTAAGTAGTCCGAGTCCTTTCTTGAAAGGAAGAGAAAGCACTGGGGCTGGGATTTTCAATTCAGGGCTCTAGCACTATCATCTCAAGAAGCACCAGTCCTCTTCCCTACCAAGAACACCAAGATTCCTTGTCTTAATGAAATGCAAAGCTTTTTATGGCTCTCTCTTCCCCAGATGTCAGCTCTACCCTGTAACTTCCTGATGGACCACAGTTTTCAGCTTATTTTACCATAGCTAGTCATGACAGTTCCTACAGGCTGGGCTCCTCTGAATTGAACCATGAAGGGATTACACACCTTTAATAGGTTTAGCTAAGGAAAGGGCACATGCATACACTGTCCCACAGTGACCAATCACGCACCTCAAACATCTTCAGCTGGTGAAAATCAGAGCAGCTCTATTTACATCAATTTACACCAGCTGAGTAACTGCCACAGAACCTCAGATACATGAAAATTGTTCATCCAATTGGCTGAAATACGTTCACACAAACAAACAATTATGAATACATTTGTAAAAATCAATATAGGTAACTCATGAAGAGAAGAGGTGGCAAAATCTGCCTGATTGTTGTTGCAGTGGACAATCTGTCTATTGCAAAGAAAGGGAGGTTCCAATAGCCTATTGCTACAGAAAGTTAGGAGTTTCTGGTTTACACTCCTTTGGTCTGAACACACCTCTCAATAAAAAGATACTCCTTAAATCAGCACCTTCTTGGGCTGTGTTAGTAAAGCAAATAGGCTAGCCTATTTATTGAATGTCTATGTTGCATCCTCATCTGTGTCCATGTAACAAATTGTTGCCTGTATCAGTGGCTTTCCAAACAAGAAAAATGACCCTACATAGCCGTGTCAGGGGGAGATTTTCAAAGGCACTAATGGAAGTTTCAATGAGTGTTGACTTTCAACTGGAGTTGGAGGTCTAACTGCCCTTTGTGACTTAGAAAAATCTCCCCCTTATTATTTCTCATTACCTAGGTTTTTGATCATGTAACACAAGCAGCATCATAATATTTTGCTTTCATTTCACAAAAATATTTTGCTCTTCTAATTTAATATTACATAAAGGCTATGAATTTCACCCTTATATATTTGTTACTTTAAGATTTCCCCACAGCAAAGTGTTTCAAAAGTGTGATTCTAATCTGAAAAGCGACTGTAAAAATGGCCACATCTTACTCAATAAATCAGCTTCCCATGTGTATTCAGAGACATAGGTGCAGACTTCAGTTACAAAAGTAATTTTTCACTATCTTTTACTTCTGATATAACTGTAGAGAACAAGCTGGATTGTATTTTGGTCACAACACATCAACAGAATTGTTAACTATACTCAAATTACAAAGTCAATGGGGTTGCTCAGATAAAACAGAACCTGAAGATAGTGAGACTGAATAGGTATAACTAAGGGTAGAATTTGAGCTGCAGAATCTTTATTATTGGTGAAGATGTACAACACAAGAAGAACATAGCTTGACTTTCAGCTTCCAGGTTGAGTCTGCAAAGAAACAAGTTAAGAAAAATATCTTCTAAAGTGCTTAAGAAAAACCACCATGGAAACACACAATGCTATTTTAATGTGGTTTATTATTTATTATTATTCATAATAATGTGAATCAGGAGTTTTTCAGAATATAGCCACACTTCAAAAGTGCTTTTTTGTTATTAATTAAAAGGATTCTGCTTTTTCTTCAGTGCTAGATATGCATAGTTCCAAAGATGAGGTTCTGTATTGTGCCATTTCTACCTCTGCCTCCCAAATATTGGTGAAATTAATAGTGGGCATAGTAAATATTTAGACCAAAGGACATAAAGGACATTTGACTGATGTATGAGATATGAATTGAAAAGATGGTCTCCTTTCCCCCACCATCATGAAAGACTTACTTTCTGCTCTACTAAAACAGCTTGTGAGGCATGGCCTACAAAAAACAATGTACAGAAGGAAACTCTAGCCACCCTTTAGTCCTATCTGGGTCTAAGAGCCTCTAACCCTCAATGCTGGAGTTTTGCAAGCCAGGCCCAATACAATTAAGATAAATTTGGCCTTTTCAGCCTGTAGGAATATTATTCTAGCTCCATCACCTGTAGTCCCTGTGCTGCTTTTATCTAGTGAACTTTCTAGTCAGCTCTGGTTGATATCCAGAGAGTATCAAAACTGTAGTGGGCTCACAAGTGGGTCAGACACTGGATGGTGAGAAACTAGAATAATGAGGTAGGAAACAGAGGCTTAGGCAGAAGTGGTAAAATGTTCATAAGTGCCTAAGTAAGTTAGATGCCTATTGGTCAGATTTGTAAAGCTATTTAGGCACCTAAAGATGCAGACAGGCATCTAGCGGGATTTTCAAAAGCACCTATCTGCATCTTTAGACACTGAAATAGCATTAAAAATCTGACACCAAGTGCTTTCAATGAGACTTAGGTTCCTATACCTAAACCCCTTCTGAAAATTGGACTTATAAAAATTAGGCCCCTAATTCACTTAAGCATTTTTGCAAATATACCCAGGGGGCCCATGAAAGATTCTGGGAGTGGTGGACCCCAAACTCTGGGACACTAGCCACAGAAGGACTTCAGAAAGCTGGTGAACCCGCCATACATAAAGCAGAGCATAATAGTTGTTGCGAGACCCTGCCAGTGGAAGATTGTTTTAGGCTCACTGAGGGTCATGAAGGCCAATTAAGTACCTAGATAGATGTTCTGGGTGTGACCGACTAACAATATCCTGCAGCATCCTGAATGAAATTTATTGAATTAAGTTAAACATTGCTCAGTTAGTTTCATCATCTCTGGAATTCCTTGTATTCAAAATGCAAACGTTTAAGTACATCTGAAGAAGAAATAAACTGCCAAACATCAGTGGGGCCACTGGATGACGGAGGTTCTAAGTAGGATTCAAGAAAGACAAGGCCATTGTGGAGAAGCTAAATGAATTATTTCCATCGATCTTCACTGCAGATAATGTGCGGGAGATTCTTACACCTGAGCCATTCTTTTTAGGTGACCAAGCTGAGTAACCGTCCCCAATTGAAGCATCAATAGAAGAGGTTTATGAACAAATTGATAAAATCAACTGTAATAAGTCACCAGGGCCACATGGTATTCACCCAAGTGTTCTGAAGGAACTCAAATATGAAATTGCACAACAACTAAACTGTCATATGTAACCTATTGCTTAAATGAGCCTCCGTACCAGATTAATGGAGGATAGCTAATGCAACGTCTTTTTTTTTTTTTTTTATTTTAGGATTCCAGAGGTGATCCTGGCAATTACAGGCTGCTAAGTCTAACTTCAGTATCAGGCAAATTGGTTGAAACTATAGTAAAGAAGAGAATTATCAAACACATAGATGAACACAAACTAAGAAAGGACTTTTGAATAAATAACCTGTGTTGAGACTGATTCAGGGCCTTCTTCCTAGTCTAGCAAATGGACAGGACTTCTGGTCTATGGAGGGCCCCAGTCCTCAGGGAAGGACTGGAAGGACTTGGTCTACTGAGATCTCATAACAATGGGGACTTGTTCTGAGCTGAAACTGTGAAGAACTTGTAACTATAAAGAGACCCCTAGGGAGAGGCACTGAAAGATGTTTCTTGCCAAACCCCATGTTAGAGAATTAGAATGAACTCTGGTAAACTTATTAGCATGCATGTGGGTTCTTTTATTATTTTAATGTGTTTTCTCTGTAATGCTCTTTACGGTAAGAATCAGGTAGGCTTGCAAAGAAAGAACTGTCTGATAACATATCTGTAGCAATCACTCTTATCCAGCTCTGAAGAGAAAGCAAGCAGATCTATTTAGGAAGACTGTTGCTGGGAAATACACCATGAAGGCAGGGAATCGTTTAGCCCAGACATACTCTGGTCAGAAGGGATTGAGGTACAGGTCTTCACACAAGAGAGCCAACAGCTGGGGAGCCAGAAGCCTGAGAGTGGGTGCTCTTGCTGAACCTCTAAGTGGAAACACAGGTTTAGTTGTCCTCAACTGTGCCATTGGGCACAGTATGTGAAGGCCCACAATGCCTACTGAGCTTGGGCCCCATGTGCCATTTTCATTGGGTAGTAGAAAGGGTGACATAGGAAACTGAAATACATCTCCAAGATAAACATCAGTGTCTGTGCTTGGCCCACTTCTTTCTTGGTCCTTCTTTCATCTACCTCCCCTTCCTTTTGCAGATGCATTTTGATGTAGCTTAAGTGCTATTTTCAGTTTATTTTCTCTAAGCTTCCTTTCTTGGTCTATAAAATATGTTTTGGGGAAAAAAATGCATATGTTGTTTTCAGTCTTACTGTTTGTTCCCCTTCCTCTCTCATTCTCATGGACACTTTTCACTGCAGCTGTAATTTTCAAATCCTCATTACTCAGTCTACATTCTTCTCACTCCACTACAGGATATACAAATTGTAAGGAATTGTCAGCACCTTTTATAAACAAACCCTTTTGTCAAAAGCTATATTGCTGACATATTGCTTGAGGAACTATTACAATGACTCTCTCAGTGCTTGTCATATAAATTAAATTTACTGGCTTTCCTGACAATAAGCCCACAGTGTCCATACAATCAGTAATAGAAACTTTCTGCAAAGATCATGTTCTGGTCATTATTTGACCTTACAAATGTGAAGTTTATTTGATTTTCCTGGACTATTTTAAACAGAGATAGACTGTAATCAAAATAGCAATGACCTACTCAGACTCAGGGGCCTTAAATTTGTAACTGCTTCTTGTAGGTTTTCCTGCCATCTAGTTGCCACTAAAATTTAGGCAAGGTCTATGAGAAACAATCAATATTCAGACATGACCAGTTGGGGATAGAATATGTATTGCCTCATTACAATTCAGCACTTGTGCCAAAAAAATTAAGTTAAAAAGAAACCAAGAAAAGCCCCCACAGATGTATTACATGTGGAAGCAAGCAGATGAAAGGAGGGCATAGAAAAGGAAAATAATGCTGCTTCATTCCACTGAAAATCCTTCCCTAATGGATCCCTCACCCAGTAAAGCACCGCAAATGTGAAATTGGTATATGCTGCACATAGAGCTGAACTGACAAACAAAAATAGTGCACAGATGTGGAAGTTCTATTTGCCAGCTACATCAATGGAAAGCCTCAAACCAACTGCTCTAATCAAAGGAAGCCAGAGTCAGGATAACATGGGAACAGGGGAAAAATAGATACACAACACTTGTGTCACACTGAGGTGACTCCACTGACTTCAGATTTACACAAATATAACAGAACGGAATCTGGCCCATTATATACATTTTCATATTTTGCTCCTGGGACAGCATCATGACATACATCACTCATTCCTATGACAGTTACACAGGAACAGCCATAATACATTCTTATTCCATCATATTTCAGTACAACACAATTCAGGATATTCAATAATATGATCAAAGAAAACAAGCCCAAGACACCTTTTTCTGTGAGATGAGGGAATTGAACCCTTGAGTTTTAAGAGGGGATGGCATTTTAAATTTCGTGTTGGTGAATAGTGAGGACCTCATACAAGACCTAGTTGTAGGGGACAACTTTGGTTTGAGCAACCATGAGCTAATTCAGTTCAAACTAAATGTAAGGATAAACAAATATAGATCTGTGACTAGGGTCTTTGACTTCAAAAGGGCTAACTTGAAAAAATTAAGGGAATTAGTTGGGGGAAGTGGACTGGACTGAAGAACTCATGGATCAAAAGGTGGAGGAGGTTTGGAATTACTTCAAGTCAAAGTTGCACGAACTATCTGAAGCCTGCATACCAAGGAAGGGGAAAAAATTCATAGGCAGGAGTTGTAGATCAAGCTGGATGAATAAGCATCTCAGACAGGTGATTAAGAGAAAGCATAAAGCCTACAAGGAGTGGAAGATGGGGGGAGCAGCAAGGAAAACTACTTCTTGGAGGTCAGAACATGTAGAGATAAAGTGAGAAAGGCCAAAAGCCAAGTTGAATTGGACCTTGCAAAGGGAATTAAAACCGATAGTAAAAGGTTCTATAGCCATATAAATAGGAAAAAAACAAAGAAAGAAGAAGTGGGACCGCTAAACACTGAGGATGAGGTGGAGGTTAAGGATAATCTAGGCATTGCCAAATATTTAAACTAATACTTTGCCTCTGTTTTTAATGAGGCTAATGATGAGCTGGGGGATAGTGGTAGGGTGGCTAATGGGAACAAGGATATTGAGGTAGAAATTACCACATCCGAGGTAGAAGCCAAACTCGAACATCTTAATGGGATTAAATCAGGGAGGCCGGATAATCTCCATCCAAGAATATTAAAGGAACTAGTACATGAAATTGCAAGCCCATTAGCAAGGATTTTTAATGAATCTGTAAACTCAGGGGCTGTACCATATGAGAATTGCTAACATAGTTCCTCTTTTTAAGAAAGTGGAAAAAAGTGATCAGGGTAACTACAGGCCTGTTAGTTTGACCTCAGTAGTATGCAAGGTCTTGGAAAAATTTTTGAAAAAGAAAGTGGTTAAGGACATCAAGGTTAACGGTAATTAGGATAAAATACAACACGGCTTTACAAAAGGTAGATTGTGCCAGACCAATCTGATCTCCTTTTTTGAGAAGATAACAGACTTTTTAGACAAAGGGAATGAAGTGGATCTAATTTACCTAGATTTCAGTAAGGCTTTTGATATGGTTCCACATGTGGAATTATTAGTTAAATTGTAAAAGATGGGGATTAATATGAAAATTGAAAGGTGGATAAGAAACTGGTTAAAGGAGAGACTACAATTGGTCATACTGAAAGATAAACTGTCAGGCTGGAGGGAGGTTACTAGTGGAGTTCTTCAGGGATCAGTCTTGGGACCAATCTTATTTAACCTTTTTATTACTGACCTTGAGACAAAAAGCGTAAATGTGCTAATAAAGTTTGCAGATGACACAAAGGGCTATTGCCAATACAGAGAAGGATCAGGATGACCTTGTAAACTGGAGTAATAGAAATACGATGAAATTTAATAGTGGAAAGTGCAAGATCATGCATTTAGGGACTAATAAGAATTTCTGCTATAAGCTGGGGACGCATCAGTTGGAAGTGACAGAGGAGAAGGACCTGGCTGTATCGGTTCATCACAGGATGACTATGAGCTGCCAATGTAATATGGCCATGAAAAAAGCTAATGTGGTCCTTGGATGCATCAGACAAGGTATTTCCAGTAGAGATAGGGAGGCGTTAGTACCGGTATACGAGGCACTGGTGAGACCTCATCTGAAATACTGTGTGCAGTTCTGGTCCCCCATGTTTAAGAAAGATGAACTCAAAGTGGAACAGGTGCAGAGAAGGGCTACTAGGATGATCCAAGGAATGAAAAACCTGCCTTATGAGAGAAGACTCAACGAGTTTGGCTTGTTTAGCTACCCAAAAGAAGGTTGAGGGGAGATATGATTGCTCTTTATAAATACATTAGAAGGATAAATACCAGGGAGAAAGAGGAATTATTTAAGTTCAGTCCCAATGTGAACACAAGAACTAATGGATATAAACTGGCCATCAGGAAGTTTAGATTTGAAATTAGATGTAGGTTTCTAACCATCAGAGGAGTGAACTTCTGGAATAGCCTACCAAGGGAGCAGTGGGGGCAAAAAACTTAGCAGGCTTCAAAACTGAGTTTGATAAATTTATGGAGGGGATGGGATGATTGCACAGCCTAATTTGGCAATTGACTGATCTTTGACTACTGGTGGTAGATATGCCAATAGCCTGTGAAGGGATGTTAGATGGGTGGGTTCTGAGTTATTACAGAGAATTCTTTCTTGGGCATCTGGCTGGTGAGTCTTGCCCACATGCTCTGGGTCTAACTGATCGCTATATTTGGAGTCAGGAAGGAATTTTCCTTCAGGGCAGATTGGCAAAGGCTTTGGGGGGGTTTCGCTTTCCTTTGTAGCATGGGGCACACAGCTCACTTGCTGATGGATTTTCTATTCTTTAAAGTCTTTGAACCATGATTTGAGGACTTTAATAACCCAGTCATAGGTCAGGGGTCTATTACAGGAGTGGATGGGTGAGGTTCTGTGGCCTGCGTTGTGCAGGAGGTCAGACTGGATGATCATATTGGTCCCTTCTGACCTTAGAGTACATGAGTCTAAGTAAGTAGGTAGTCAGGGAATCATATGGCAGCTGGGAGTGATAATGATACAGTAATAATAACATGGTCACATCTGAATTACAAATCTGTTTACACATCAGCAATGAAATATCTCAGTAAATGTTCAGCTTGTTTAGACCAAAAACGTGAACTTGAACTCAGAAGTAAATAAGAACTGACCCAAACTTTAGCCCAGTGCCAAAATGGACCCAGATTATTTTCTTTCCATTTCCTCACCCTCCACTCTCTATAATAAACCTAATTTAAAGAATGCAACTTTGATACAAGAGGATAAAATGCTGACCTCCCCTCTTCCACAGGCATGGAGTGCAGAGCTTAGTTCCATTGTGCATAGGGAACGTGTGAATTCATTAGTCAGGTAGTGTAGAGTACTTTGCAGGTTCTCCAGTGGTGAGGCTGGAATAGCCTCTTTAGAGTGGCTCTGCTCCCAACCACCTGCACAGGAAATCAGATTATTTTCCCTCTTCTTCTCACAGACAACCTCCTGCCCCCTGCAATGCCTAACTACTTTTGCAGACAGGACAATGAGTAGATGATTAGGTCTTTCCAGTTAATATTTTTTTTATTAAAACATTGAGGGGTGAGTGATCCTATTCCTCTAGCAATGTATTATAAAACCCTGTTACCTACACTACACAAGGGCTAAGCAAGTTATCCTGTAGCAGCTTTCCATATGGGAAATATTCCATTCTTCTCTGAAGAATTCTTATTTTACATTCATCTAGCTTTTGTCACCCACTACTCCACCCATTTACTCTACCTACGTCCTACTTTTACTGAGATCATTCATTGTTCCTCCCATTTTGGAACCAACTACAAAATTAGACGGGTCTATTTTAATACCAACATACTAACAAAATAATTAGCTATGAACTGCATACTAATTGTCAATTTGTGTGTGTTTGTTTTTGGTCTCTATAGCCTTAATTTGTCCCCTTTGTACATAAGCACCATCTTAAGTTAAATGCTCACATACTATTTTTTCCACATAACCCCTGCTTCATTAGTGTACGGAATGGACAGTGCTCAATTAATGAACTTCTATCAATATTTTTGTTTTATCCTCATTGTTACAAGAAGTAATGCTTCTATTCTATTCAGCACTGAGAAGGCCTCAACTGGAGTGTGTCCAGTTCTGGGCACCATACTTTGGGAAAGATGCGGACAAATTGGAAAACGTCCAGAGGAGAGCAAAGCAATGATTAAAGGTCTAGACAACATGACCTATGAGGAAAGATTGAATAAATTCGGTTTGTTTAATTTGGAGAAGAGAATTTTAAGGTGGGACGTTATTACAGTCATCGAGTACATAAAAGGGTATTATAAACAAGAGGGTGATAAATTGTTCTCCTTATCCACCAAGGACAGGACAAGAAGGCTTAAATTGCAGCAAGGGAGATTTAATAGATATTAGGAAGAACTTCCTAACTGTAAAATAGTTTAGCATTGGAACAAGTTACCTAAGGAGGTTATGGAATCTCTATCCTTGGAGCTTTTTAAGAACAGATTAGACAAATACCTGTCAGGGATGGTCTAAATAATACTTATCCCTGCCTCAGTGCAGGGAACTGGACTAGATGACCTGTTGAGATCCCTTCCTGTCCTACATGTCTATGAGTCTATGATTCAGTATGTTTGACTACACATTATACAAACCCTGCTATGAAGACAGAATTATTAATTTTCTCATGGGCTTTTCTTTGGCACTCATCACTATAGTATCTGAGTGCTTCACAAATGTTAATTAATCTTGACAAAACCCCTGTGAGATGACGAATGATATTATCTCCATTTTACATAAGGGGAACTGAGGCCCAGAGAAATTATAAGTAGTATCCACTAATTTTGGGTGCCCAATTTGAGATACCTCAGACCCTTTTCCAGCCAACTGGTTCCCAATCCCTTTCCCCACCCTTTTGTCCACTCTGCATTTGAATCAAATAGCTTTCTCCTCCACGCTGCATGTGCCAGCAGTGGGGGAGGTTATTGAACACATAGGAGAGAGAGGTTCCGTGCTCTCAGTTCCAGTGCCCAATCTGGACCAAAAGGAAGAAGTCAATACAGGGAAAGTTCTTATGAGCTAAAAAATGCTCAACCACTTTGAGGATGGTGCATGCACTGTCTGGTCAACACGACAAGCTGTGAGAGTCTTGATCACAGTTAGCTGAGTATGGAATCTTTACAGGTTTTGGCTGCTAAAATTAAAGAAATCTCTACTGAGCAGGGGCAAACTGTGATTTTTTCAAAGAATGATAATTTAGCCAAATTTGGGTGGATTTTCACAATGGCTAAAGGCACATCTCTGTCACAGAGGCCAAATTTCAAGTCCCTGCTCCAAAGCACTGGAACACTGGAGTGGTTTAAAGAAAAAAATTCAAGAATTTTTTTTTAAGATGAACAGAACAATGTATTTTTCCCTAACCTTGTTCTAAGAAACAGCTGGACTGATTTGGCTGAAATTTTCCAAAGCAGTTCAGCCTGAGATATGCAGAATGGAAAATTTCAGTCCAAAGGGTAAAGGTTTAGCAAAGTTATAAGCAACTGAAAATAGGTTCTTATCATGGAAATTGGGAAGTGTCAAGGAGCCTTAATAATAGGTGGAGGTACCAGCCCACCTATAATATCTAACCTGATAACAAGTTACTCAAAGAATTCAAGAACTGATCAGCCTTACTCAAGTGGCATTCTTTGTGAGCTTTCCTTGTGTAATCTTTTCCAACATTTTCTCATTTCTTCTTTATCTGAAGGTACACATTCTGGTCTGTAACTGTCCAATACCACCTATGTATTGGCACACATTACTTATTATTGCAGTTGGGGTGCCAGTGCTAAACATTGTACTAACGTATTATAAAAAGAGGCCATTCCTGCCCTAAAGAGCTACAATCTATGGATAACATAAAAGACAACCAGGAATAGAGTTTTCCTTATAGTATGTGTGTAGATAGAAAGTGCAGTTTTCAAATTGGATGTCTAAATTCTGCACTTGGATCCTGAAATCAGCTTCACAGTACAGGGCAACTGCACTGTATATCCCTGTCGTGGTCCAGCAACCACCCTAGGCTCCTGGCTCCTCGGATGTCACCTCTCTTGGGAAAAGACCTGCATGTCTCTCCCTCCTGACCAGAATATTTCCAGAGCGCACTGTTCCCTGCCTACAGTGTGAATTTCCCAGCTATACAGACTGCCACAGCAGGCCTACTTTGCCTTCCTTCCTCAGAGGCTCTAAATAGCATAACTGTCACAATTAGTTACCACCCAGCTCTTCCTAAGCAAGCCCATTTATTTGTAAATTAAAAGCATTATAGAGAAAACATATTAAAACAATAAAAGAACCTACTTGCATGACAATAAATTTACCATAGATTCCCCCCAACCTCAACAAGTGCTCTGGCGAGTAAATAGTCCTTCAGACCCCACACAGAGATTTACAAGTTGATAACTCCTTTTGCTCCAAACAAAACACTCAGTTTCATGGGCCCTCAGTGAGCCATAGTCCTTTCAACCCTTCCTTAAGGACTGGGACATCCTTCTGTCCATTTGTGAGGTCAGAAAGAAGGCCCTCCATCAGTTCAAAATCATGCTACTTTTAGTTAAAAATCCCTTTTTTGTCTTCTCAGTCCCTGGAGAATCCAGTTTGAATTAGTTATGCAAGTCTCTGCAAGTGACGTTGCTTCTCTGACGGTGTTGCAACCTGAGAAAATTTACCAAACAATCCCAACTGTTCTCAGTTCCTGGAGGAACTATAGCTACCCTTCCTCATGAAAATACACAAGGATACACAAACCATTCATTTAATACAATGGACTCCAGAGATATCAGACTTAATTCAGTAAGATCCAATCCAATGAGGTCTGACTCAGTTTAACAACACTTGTCCATAACACTGCAGGAAATTGCTACATCTGTCACAATCAGCACTTAACTTTATATGGGCACAAAATTGAGAGTGTTTGGTTCATGTTTATCTGCAATTATCCACAGTCTGTACCAGTGTAGGCACGGTAGACTGTGTCTGACTAACTCTCAACTTGTCTATGAAGTAGTTATATATAACCAGACTTGAGTATAATTTGCAAATATTGTCCCACTTCTAGTCTATAAGGAATTTGTAGGAGCATGAGATTGTGTAACTCTCCCATTGATAAATTCAAAAGCATTGCAGAGACTCCTAGTATAGCAGCCATAGTAAGCAGGTTTTGGGGGGATTTTATTTGGGATAAAAAACTGTGCTGGTTTAAGCTTCTTTTAGACTAAATCATAATTACAGATGTGAGAACTTGAGAAGATTCACCTGGCAGGCAAGCTAAGACGGGATAAAAAAAGAAAGCCTGCCAAACACAGTCTCACTAGAGACTGTAACAAACCAGAGTTCTGACAGAAAATGGTCTTTTGGAATTCAGTCAAACTCCCACTCTCTGTATCTCTGATGATTAAGGCTAGGCTCAGCTCAAGATATGTTTGCTCAATGGCTTGCCTTTCACTCATTCCTTATTGTGAGCCTCCTGGGCTGGCGTTCAAACCTCTGAACAGCTTGTGGCAGCTTCCACAGGTAATCAAACTAGCTTGATTTCCTTCCCCAGGTCAAAGCCCTAATTGCAATAAATATGTTCAACTTTGCAGCACAATCACAACAAACTGTGGGATCCTAGCCAATTGTTGTTCTGCATATTTGTTTCTTTTAGCAAGTCCCTCTAGTGAATATTGATTAACATGACTCCAGTTGTGCTAACTACCAAATAAAGCCATGATGCTCCTGCTACGTGAAACATTAAATGGGGCATGTGCAGCAGTTGTCTGTGTTATGGTAAACACACACACACAATTAAAACACAATTCTAAAATCATCCGGGAAACTATTTATTGCTTCAAAAATTCCACTGAATATTCCCATAAGATCATCTTTTCTGCTTTGGAGTTAATATGACCCCATTGTAAGTCTAGAACACAGTAACCACAATAGCTAGTCAAAATGTTTCCATTTGAAAATGCTGATTTCACAAAATCAACAGTTTTTGCAGGATCATCTATTTCATTAAAATGTTCATGGGAAATTATCAAAATGTTTCATTTCTACTTTTATGTTACATATCAAAATGATAAATTTGAAATGAAACTTTTGATAAGGTCAAAATGAAAGACTTACAGAATACTTAGTTTTGTGGGATTTTATGGATGAGTGGAGGTAAAATATAGAATTCCAGACAAAATATACTCAGATCCAAAAACATAGGTCCTTTCAAGGAGCCAGATTCTGCTACCTTAAGTCATGCTTAGCATACTACTTAGCAAGAGGCTTATCTGCAGAGTGAGGTGCTACTCAATGTGACTAATCTGACTGCAGATTTGCCAAACAAGTGTGGGGTGCATAAGAAAAAATAACATGCAAACAGATGCTAAAGTTGATTCAGTATCTTTTGGCACCTTTTTCCAGTGCCCAAATTTCTAGTTATTTTGAAAACCAATTTTCTGGAGTTTGCACTAAACATTTTGGCTGACTTTGATTTCAAAGCCCTCAAAATATAAACATCAATATAGAGTAAGAAGTAAGTGCAGTGAATATTGTAGTATTTGGATATCAAATTATAGGGTAATCAGGGATGGTGACCTAACATTTCTTTAATCGGATCTTTACATTTCATAACTGGCAATGTTGCATCATGGATTATAATATAACATAATGTAATTAATTTGCTTTTAAATGCAAAAGTTATAATATATAACAGATATGGGAATTGACAACAAAGGTGGGTAATTGACTATACTAGTTGTGTGGGAAATTTTAATACAAGTTTACAATTCAAATATTTATCAGGAAGCTCTTTATGATTTGATATGTTTTAAGCATTTAACAACCTTCCAGATGAAAAATTGTTTAAACTGATATTCATTACCAGAGTACTTGGATGAAAACTGCAAATGTTCTGTTTGATTCAGATGTGACTGTATTACATTCTATATAATGCAAGATCAATATACTTGTCTGATCTTAAACAATATTTTACACTGGCACAAAATAGGAAAGCATTTTATTAGATTGGTGCTAAATGTTTTAATTCAGAAACTATGGCCACAAAGCAAAATCTATTGGGCTAAAACCCCAGTGTGCCAGTGCAGCTGGCAGGAGAAGGTGGGGGAGGGTGCAGGGACATGGTTTTTATTCAATTCGCCCCCCCGGCCCCGCCCAAACCTGGCAGCTGCTGTGTCTGAACCATCCCCTTGGCACAAATTAGAGCAGGCTGTTATGGACCAGGATGTAGGTGGTCTGGCCTACTTGCCAGACCAGGAGTCTGGTCTAGTGGATGGAGCAGGCATCCAAGTTGGGGAACGAAGCCAAGGGTCAGCACAAGAGTCAACTGCGAATTACCAGAGCCAGGTGTCAAGCCAGAGTCATAACTAGGAATTAAAGCTATGGTCAGATGCCTAATGCCAGAGCCAAAGGTCAAGCCAGAGTCAGGGTCAGAAGTCGGAGACCCAGATTCGAGGCAGGATGAATAACTGAGGATTGGAGGCTAGGTAAGGGCAGGAGGAGAGGCAAGGATCAAGCAAGGAGCAGCAGCATGGTGGGAACAGGAGCAAAGTCAAGGGTGAGGCAGGAGCAGGGCAGGAATCAGGAACACGGTTGGGTGCAGGATGCAGGCACAACAGGACTCTACCTTGTTGCTCAGACGAACTTCTTGTTCCTCCTTCTGGCTTACATAGAGTAGTTGGACCAATTGGTGGACCAACAATCCTCCAATCAGAGCTCCCTTGGGTGGTGCCTTGCCTAGAGCTATAATCTCAGCCTATCAGGTTTCAGTAGACATTGGGTGGAGGCCAGGATGTGTCGGCTTTCTGGGGATTTCCAGGCCTGGGTTCAAGAGCTGGGACATCACACAATTTAGCTGCTCTAAAATTCACTGCTGGATAATGGTGCCCAAGAGCCCATTCTATGAGAATTGCCAGAGTGCATGATACTCTGATCCTGCCCCCTCTCGCCAAAGACTCAGCCTCAGAATACCTAGTACAGCAGGCAGGAATGTCACAGGGCAAAATTTGTTACCATGTAATGAGTATAATTTGTGAAATGAAGTGGTAGTCTCAATCCTGTTACTAATGGACAAGTGTGTACCTATGATACCTTTGTTGGCATCTTAGCCAAATGTAACTTAGTAGAGCTGGCCAGAAAAATTCTAACAAACATTTTTTTCATTGGAAGCTGTTGATTTGTCAAAATAGAAATCCTTTAGCAGAGGTGGTTTGACTTCTATGAGTTTCCAAAACCTGCCTGGCTTCCAGCCTGATTGCTGGACTGCTTTAACATTGGGGACCCCAGGGCTTCCACAGTATGTGGCTCCAGCATAGCCCACTAGATGGACAGCTCCAGAACCGGGGCTCCATTGCCTTTCATAGAGAATTTTTAAATTTTGGGGATTTAAATTGCTAAGGGAGTGTGTAAGAAGCAACTGGTCAATCATCCTCCATAAAATCTATTGTTTTATAATTTTTTAAAAATTAACATGTGATTCTAGGATGGATTTATCAGTCTATCTTTCACTGAATTTAATTTTACTAATAACCTTTAACTTAAATGCTTATGTATCTTATAAGCATGAATGTAGCAAGTACATCTACTATATATAATCTGTGGGAAAGTACAGGCAGTTCTATTTAATTTATATCATTTTTGTTTCATTGAAAGATTTAGACAATGTCATAAGGTAATATTAACTTAAGTGCTTTATGGTAAAGATTCACTTTATTGGAAATAATGGAGAAAGACTGCCTTCCACATGATAGTCGGTAGATAGTGCTTTGTATCGAGTGATAGTCAAGAATACTGTCATGAGATGGCATCATATAATGGGCTATGATCTCCACATAATTACCTTTTATAGATTTTTAAAGGTATGACTTTACCTCATATGCTCTGGGTTATATCTCTGCCTGAATATAATTAGTTTTATATTAGGATTTCTTTCTTACCCTTGATAAAAATCAGATAAGCAGCATTTGCCATCTAAGGTTATTTAACACATTTGCAGCCTAAGGTTATTTATTGCAGTAACTGTCAAAATTTGGGTAACAGTGGGTGGTCCTTAGTTAAATTATTGAAAGATGTGTCATGTCATTGTGGCAAACCACAGCACTGCGAAAAAAACCAAGCTTATTTGCATAATCCCACTTAACCTTATTTTAGGGCTAGTCTACACTTAAAATTTACTTACAGCTGTGCCGCTGTAAGAGTGCTTGTGTAGCCATGTTATGTCAACGGGAGAGAGCTCTCCTGCTGACATAATAAAATCACCTAAGTGAGCAGCAGTAGCTATGCTGGTGGGAAACCTTAGACTGTATCCTCTTTAGAGAAGAAATTGTCTTTTTACTTGGAAGGCACTAAAACATTTTGGGTCCTACATCAGTGTAAGGCCTTGTCTACAATAGCACTCATGCCGGCAAAACTTGGAAAAAACACCCCGTGTGACATAAGCTTTGCCGGCATAAGCACTTGTGTGTACAGCGCAATGTTGGCAGAAGAGTGTCTCCTACCAACATAGCTCATTTAGGTGGTTTTATTATGTCGGTGGGAGAGCTCTTTCCTGTTAACATAATGCAGCTACACAAGTGCTCTTCCAGCAGCATAGCTGTACTGATACAGCTGTGCCACTGTAAGTTTTAAGTGTAGACTAGCCTTAAATAGATTATAATAAAAACAGGCAAACCTCATAAAGCTTAGAATTTGACTGCTCTACCAAACCTGATTTAAACCTCCTGGATATGCAGAATTGAAGTGGAAATCTCAAGAAAAAAATAATTTCTAGTGAGATTCCTGGTACTGTCTGTAGTATTTAATATACTCTGAGAAATCTGATCTGTATGGAAGAATCTACAGCACTTTCATTTATAACTGCATGAGCACTCACACGAGTAACTCTGCTCATGTTTCTGGAAATACTTATTTCACACTGGACATGGTCAGAATCTCAACAGCATTCACTTTCACATGCAGTCATATGCATTCACTTTCTCAGAATCTTAACAGCATTCATATAGTCACTTTCATACTAGCACTACAAATCCTATTTGTACAGCTGTGCCCATATTACCATGAATCCTATCCTTATATTTCCTGCTTCTAGTAGGGCGTGGAAATGCTATTGGGGTCCAATCCAGTACTGAAGCAAAATTTCCCATTTAAATCAACTGAACTTCAATGGGAGTTTTTGCCCAGATATGGAGTGCACAAGTGGGCTCTAAAGCAGCATTTTCATGGTATTTTGAAATCAAGAAGGGCAGATAATGAGGGTCACGGGCAAACTTAGGCAAATTTCAAGTTTTAAGCAAAATTCATATTGAATATATTGTTGACCTGATCTTTCCAGAAGCAACAGCTTCGTAAGGTGGTTCATCACTAAATGGAGTTTGGAAGGGGATGAGAGTCTATTTCTGGATTCATGTTGTTGCTGGTAGGCAGTCTTAGAGGCACTAACTACCCAGATAAGGACATTTTTAAGCCGCTTCATTTTAAATTTTTAACTTTATACCCCAGCATAATAAGGGCCCATTGAATAGGGCACAGGATTAGGAGTCAGGAGACCTGGGCATTAATCCTGGTTCTTCCACTGAACTGCTGTATGACCTTCCTTGGACAGGTCACTTCACCTCTCTGTGACTCCATTTCTCCACCTGTAAATGGAGCTCATGATAACAGCTTTGAAACCTATTGAAAATGCTATAAATTTTTCACATAGTCTATTTTGTCCTAGAAATCCACAGTTATGTGGAGCTAATTCATGGCAGCATCTCAAATAACTTAGTGACTTTAACTTCTCATCTTACTTCTGTCTTACACATGGCACCCTCATTATCTTTCTTATATTCCTAATATGTAACTTCTAATTGTTCTGTGGTGGCAGCAGCTGTCTCAGCCATCTAGCTTTTTGTACATTTGAGAGTACAAAATCAGCATGATTAAAACTACACCTTTGTGAATATAATATCAGGAACATTTCAGTTAGGGGGGAAATTACTCAGCATTTGGGCTGAATTATTTTCCCATATCCAGTTGCTATTCATATTTAATTCTGTACCATTCTACTCAGCAGATGCCACTGCATTTCACTATGAAAATACCTTTGCAAAATAGTTGAATGGAAGGTTAATATTAAGGCCAGATCTTCAGCTCGTGTGAGGTAATCTGGCTGCACTGAAGTAAATGGAGTTACACAAATTTACACCCTGAGGATATTTTAAAATAGTATATCTTATCTTGGGGTTTTGTACTTCCACATGTCATTATAGTATTTGAGTATTTTCCACATAAAATAGGTTGGTAGAGTATATTCCTCTTTACACTGTTTACTAAATCCATAGAGGTGTTCACGATCAAGAAAACCAGTAGTAATTAATAGGATTACTGGTACAATTCTTATTTCACTAGAAAAACACATTTTATTTAAACCAGGCAAAAAGTCAAGCAGCATCCTTGAATGGAATGTAAAAAATGTAATGGAACAGAATGCTGGATGCTTTTATGTAGATGCTCAAAAACTATGCTAAATCACTCTTTAGAAAAATGATTTGGTGTTTTTTCATTCAATCACTTATTTAATTATGAATAAAGTGCACAGTGCTAGAGCTGTGAAAAGCACAAATACATTTGGAGGCCTTAAAGGGTAAATACAATTATGCATTGTAATGAAACCTAGCAAAGATCTTTTCAGCCAATGGTTCAAAGCACTCAGATACGCTTTTGGAGAAGCATAAACAATGCAAAAACCTATAATTGCAATGTCAGTCATGGTGTCCATACAGAATACCAAGTACAAAATCATATCTTACTTGATTTATTTCCATGGCTCTTTGGCAAAATAAAAAACAACAAAACTAACTGCAGGAGCACAGTGTCCTCTACTGGGGAAAATGACTTTGATTTCTTACCTAAACATAAAAGAAATCCGGTGACTCTCATAACCAAAACCAAACTAGACCAATCAATCATTGTTACAAAAATCCCATTTTTCACAACACACATAAAAATAGTAGGAGACAGAACACCATCCTAGAGATATTGCTTCAGTGCCTTCTAACATTTCCTACTTGATTAATGGCTCAATAGCCATCACTTATATAATTCACCATAAGTGATCTTAAAATGCTTTACTTTCTCATGCATACTGTCATTATTGAAAAGGTATGATTGAACCATTTGTCAAAGCTAACTAAAAAAGCTCTGAGCAACAAATGTCCTTAATCATTTTTTATCGCAATTCAGCTATTATATGTGCCATCTGTAATTTCAGAATGGAACTAGGACAGCAGCATAAGTCAATAGCTCCATTTGATTACTGGATGTTATCAATTCAGCTTCAGGTCTAAAGAGGCTTCAGCTTGTTCTGTGGAAAAAACAAACAAGGAATTTCATACCAATAGCTAAGGAACTAAAATGTGTACATAAAAATCTCCCATTTTAAAAGAGACAGCCAACACTGCAATACAGGAAAAAGGATTCCACAACATACACAACTGAATGATACAGTACAGTAACATAAGCATTGCCTCTTCCATATGAAAGGAAAATATATTTCACGTTTCATAAAAAATAACCACTGCATCTAACCAAATGGAAAATGACAAAAACAAAAAAAAACCCCAAAACAAACATTGATGCTTTAAATTTAATTTCACAGATGACAAATAAAGGCTTTTATGTTTAAAAGAATCCAAAGTCACACGCCACAGCAAATTTTAATGTTAAAATATAAGCATAGGAAATGCCTCTTCTCAGCAATGTCTTATGTACACACTGTTATCCTATTAGATCCAAGACAGATGGTGTATGAGCTAAATTTTACTTTCAGTTAACCAGTGTAAATCTGAGATAACTCCACACCAGTTAATGGAGCTACTCTAGATTTACATTCGAGTAACTCGAAGCAAAAGATGTCTAAGTTTACATTAAATTTCTTAACTTCAGTTTATATAAAGAAAAGTAACTGTCCAAATTAAAATTACTTCATTTTTATAATTTACCTGTTAATTTTATTTATATTGTAGTATATTTAGATTATATAATATCATGATCCTGTTAAAATGGCGGTAAATAAAGTAGAAATATTGACTAGCAATGTGGAGCCAAAAATCTCCATTAATGTATACCCCTTTAAAACACAAAAGTGCACCATAAAGTTGGGTGGGGACCTGGAGTGAAAACCCATAAGCCCCATACTGAAAGCAACATTGATAGGATAGTAAAAAATTGCTTGTACCTCTTTGTAATGCCACTGAAGTCATCAGGGTTGCACAGGGTATAAACCAATGAAGAATTTGGCCTATTGTGTACCAATTATACCTCAAAGTGGTGCTACCTGCTGTAAATTAAAGCAGAAAAGAATTCTCTCCCTTTTTATTGGAATTCCTTTGTCTCTCTAAGGCCATGTCTACACTAGTGAGCTTCCAGCGGCACAGCTGTACAGATGCAGCTGCGCCACTGTAAGATTGCTTGTGTAGCCAAACTGTGCCGAAAGGAGAGAGCTCTCCTGGCAATATAAGAAAACCATCTCCACAAGCAGCAGTAGCTATGTTGGTGGAAGAAGCTCTCCCGCTGACATAGCGCTGTGCACATTGCCACTTATGCCCGCAAAACATATGTTGGTCATGGGTGTGTTTTTTCACCCCCCTGAATGACACAAGTTTTGCCAATGTAAGTGGTACTGTAGACAAAATATCCTCAGACCAACAGGGCTACTTCAATGTGTAGGTTAATGCAGTTAGTTAAATCAATAAACCTGGACTGTATTTGATCTTTTATAAACCATACATGACCAAAAACTGCAAGGTTAAAAGTGTCAGTAATAGTATGTTTTTAATTACATCGCACTCAACCAATATTGACTTATGCATACTTAATTCCCCTGGCCATGGTTAATAATCTATTTGGAGAATGATATTTTGATTTAGTCTTAAATTCGTGGCATGACAACAACTGAGAGGGATTCACTGAATCTCAACTTTTTCACATTAGAGATGGTTAAATAGGTAGCATGCAGTATCCAGAGTCTATTCTCATCTTAACGCATAGAGGATTTTGATGTGCAAGTTCTCCAGTCATCAAGAGAAGAATTAATCCCCTAGGGCAGTATACAAAATTTGGCAACAAATGAAGGGGAAGGCTATGTCTGCATGTCTAGTAGAAGGAAAATCAGGAGGAGGTTACTTTTAATGCACAATATGGGCCCAAGTCTGATCCAACTGAAATAAAAACTCCTAATGACTTGAGACAGAACAGGACGGGGCCCCAGATCACCGTAAATGTGAACTATTACGCATAGGCTTAGAAGAAGCTTCAAACTCCATCAAAATAGCTGTAAATGTACTAGATCACTTGTCTGATTTTAAATGTCAATTTAGATTTATCATCTCTGAAAGATACTGGGTAAGTATTTTAAAAGTTTGTGAGTGTATTAAAAATAATTAGACTAAAGGGCAGAATATGGATCATTCATGTTAACAGAAAATTGTACCCTGAAATACATGCTAAAATGAATTAATACTTTGCACACGACACTATTCAGATATCAACTTACTATGCCTCACAATATTCCATTTTAGACAAATAACACTTTTTATCTATATATCATCTCTCTCCTCCTGCTTCCCCCCGCCCCCACACACTGCTATACAAACTAACTGACTAATCAGCCAGCGTCTTATAATGGGGGTTCTCAAACATTTTCCATACCACATCTTGATAGAGAATTTGCTAGATGTCTGTATCCCCATTTATGGGCATATAACACTTCTGTGGATACTACAGCAATTGCTTATAGAAAATTAACACTGGACTATAGTTAATATGTTCTTTGCTGTGTATTAATAAAGTTTAGCAGACCACCCATTTATCTATGGACCTCTAGCAAGTATTCTGCTGACCATTAGTAATCCATGGAGCACAGTTTGGGAATCACCACCCTGTGAAGTGAGAAGGCGTGGTCTATTTTAATGAGGAGAAAATTGAAGCAGTGATGTTAAGAGACATGATGAAAACACAGAGTAATTGTTAGACGTGGCATTAGAACTCAGCCATTCCTTGCTCTCAGGCCTGTGTTCAAACCACTAGACTTTGGCTCATTAGATGAGATCTTTTCTAAGAAAACAGTTTACAAACAGGTGCCATAATTACCTACTGCTCAGAGAAGATCAGACTCCAGTAAAAGAGGTCAGACAGTACAGACTGACAGGAATGTGGGAGGAAAAGGTTAGCTGCTTGGGTTATTACTATTGTTAACTAGACAAGAATGCTTCCTGTACAGGAGCAGAAGAATCCATTCCTCACTGGGTACAGTGAGTTTGGATGTTTCTTCTATTGTCAGTTCAGCTGAAGACTTTAATACCTTTAAAATCCTCCACATTTCCACACAGCTTTTTTGAGATGTTGGATGGTATGGGGTGAATGACCTACAATTTATCCATAAGGCAGATTTCGGGCTAAGTGCTTATAATCAACAATGTCTATGATGGAAAGATTATATGCAGAAATAAATTTTATTGAGCAAATTTTCCACTTCCCCAATGTAATTTTAAATACATTTTTTCAATAATATTCTGTTAATATCGTTTGGACAGATGCAAAGAGTTGCCATGTTTTAGTTTTGACAGAGATACTATATCCTCTACTCTTGTCCAACATCCATTTGAGATAAAATAGGAGAAAAGTATACAATTGCTAATTCTCTAGCTCCATAAGACTCCATGGCCAAACGACATTATACTATTACACTTTTGGCTGCATGGGTCTTTGTTTTGCATTTCCTCTGTCTCAGTGATTTGGCAGGCTTTGTTAGACATCTGGCAGACCTGCTATGTCATACACCACTAGTCAAAGTGTTCTCTCAGATTATTTATTCTCTTCACAGTAGAAACCTTTTTACACTGGGTCTGCCTGACATCAATGAATTTGGACAAATAATTGTATTTGTACAATTTATTGAAGCTGGAGTTTCACATTTGTTCTCAGTCTAGTAAGGTTTTAGCTGACTATTTCTCTGCATGTAAATCTGGATAATGAAATACTAAAGTGAGCAAAATCAAAATAATCTCATAATCGGTGCTGTGCACACCCTGATTAGCAGAGGCTGGCATCAGAGCCCTCAGAGATTTCCTTAGCGTCTAAGTTCACTAAACTCAAACTACCAAGAAACCTACTTCACTACCCAGAAACGCATTAAAGTAATCTGGTGTTTCAATCACAGCTACATTTGAGAGCACCTGTAACATTCCCTTAGCTAGGCACATAAGGGGCATTTCAGAACAGGTGGATAGGGCAAGATCCTATGAGAACAAACCCAAGCTTTCAGATGTGGGTGATTTAAAGCTAAAGCCAAACTGAGACACCTATAAACATTTGGCTTCAATTTCAGAGGTGCAAAGCACCCATGATGCCACTAAGATCAATGGAAACTTCAGTATCTCTGAAATTCAGCCCTTTTAACATGTGTCTGTGTGGGAGTCAAAATAGAAGGAGAGCCAAGTGGCCACAGCAAGACTCACCACAGAGCAAGTTTTGGGGGGAAGGGGAAGGAGTGGGACTGCAGGGGAAATCTCTTTAATCATAGTAATAATCCAACAACAGATCAAGGGTTTGTCTACACAGTGGGGTAATGCAAACTACAGGGGGGTGATTTCTAAAGCACCCTGAAGTTCTGTGCTTTACTTGGTCTAGGTTGACGCTGCTGGTGCTCATTAAAGGTTGCCTTGTGCGCTTTAAAGTAGTACTGTTTCAAAGAGCACTATGCTGAAACACACCAGCAGGGTCTACATGGACCACTTACTGCAGAGCACTACTGTGCTTTAGGACTCTATCTACAGTACAAATTAGAGATGTGATTCCCCTGCTCATGTACACATACTCACACTAGCTTTCATCAAGACAGAACAAGTATAAATAGCACTACAGCTATAGCAGCACGGGTCTGAGCTGTGTCGAATAAATACCTCCAGTTTCAGGCAGCTTTGTACTCAGCACAGCTCTGTCATGTCTCCACTGCTGCTACCCATGCTACTCCAGCTACACTGCTATTTATAATCATGCTAACTTGACGAGAGCTAGCACGAGTATGTGTACATGAGCAGGGGAATCACACATAGTGTAGACTTAGCCTTAGAATTCACACCCCCACCATCCACATTACACCATGTAGACAAGCCCTTACACGGGCATGGACTGAGGTCATTCCAGAGGGACCAAATGACACACCTTCTCTGGGCCATTCATAGGCCTTCCCTTTCCCTCCAGGAGGCCTGGAGAGCCTCTCCCATTCATAAGGCTTTCAAGCAGTTTGTGAACGCAAATCAGAAGGGATAAAGCAGATAATAGCAGTTGTCTAGGCTTTTCCTTACCTGAGGGGAACCCAGCCCAGCAGACGAACAGGCTGTAAAATCTGATTCCTTCCACTTCAGAGAAGCCCCACTGCTCCTTCTTTCTTGTCTGGACACAGTCTCCTGAGTTCTCAACCCCCATTGATCCAGTTTCTTCCAGGCAATTAAGAAATAGATCATCTTTTCTCTCAGGGTACCAACTTCTAAAGCCCACTTCCTCCCTTTCTGTCCTGTTCCCCTCTAGCTGGAGAGCCTCTCACAGCGGACGCTTGCCATTTCTGATAGGTGGGATGAATCACTGGGCCAACTGTGAACCCCTTTCTGCCCTGGACCACTGTGGCATTTGAACCCCTCATCACAGGGCCAGTTTGTCCCATCTGCCTGTTGAGAGTTCTCTGGGACAGGGACTATCTTTTTACTGTGTGATTGTATAGCACATAGCACAATGGAAGCCTGATCACCAGTTGGGGCCCCTACGTGTTATTGCAATATTACCAATAAAAGAAAGGTTTTTAGATTACAATGTATTGAATGACCCTCAGCCTGACAAAGGAAATATTCAGCAGAGATTTCTGAAGTGGATGAAATTTTCATCATTTCATTTGCAGTTCATCATTTTAGTAATTACATAAGGTGAGAAGGTTGTGGACAACCACTGAATGGCAAAGAGATGGAAATGTTTAGTATCTGAAAGTTTATTCCAGTGTGAAAGGAATTACATTCCTTTATATTCCCACATCAGCAGGGTTCTCCCACCCTCTGTCTCGCAGACATACTGGCCTGTGGGATACTATGAAAATGCAATTAAATGCAGGCAAAATATACATCGACTATATTTCACTGACTACAACATTTATATTTTTCTTGCCTTTCTTTTCTTTTTCCATTCTATTCCTCTGACCCTCTATTTTCCTTTGTATTTAGCAAGCACCGACTGCATTTTGGGTACTGCTATCTAAGTAATAAATAAAGAATTGATAAACTTGAATTTTATCATCTCATTCTCTATTTAGATATTCTCTCCTTTCTATCTATGCATCTGTCTGCTTTTTACTGCCTCTGAAGAAGTACACTGCTTTCTTTTTATGAATATCTCCTTCCCATTTTCTCCTCTTCCCGCCACATTTCCCCTCAACAAGCTCTACTTTCTTCCTATCTTTGTTACCTCCCATATGCCATCCGGCTGTACTCTCCTTCCCCCATTCAATCCCTGGCTCCATTCTCTTTTTCCCTTTCATCCTCTGTTCTCCCTACACTCTCACATCCTGCTTACTCATGTCATGTTAAATTCTCTGTTCCACTCCACCACTGGATGATCTCACTCCCCCTCATCTCTCTCCTTTCCAAGGGAGCCACTCCACCCTTGAACCAAACGTGCTCCTTTTCCCTTTCTCCTAAAGTTGTATTTCTCTTTTTCTCCAGACCACCAAGTCATCTGCCTCCCCATGGCCTCTAGTCTCTCCAGGTCCCTTATTGGTTCCCTAGAGATATAGCTGGATCTCCTTTCCAAGTGGACGCAGTCTCTTATTTCCACCCTCCATAGTTATTTTACCTGTGTCATGCAGGATGCAGAACTCTTCTTGTCATGCTAATGCAGTGCATTAAGGCGTTTAATAACCAGTGTCTCTCTCCTGTTTTACATTTCACACGTGCAAATGGCCATTTGGCAGAAATTTCATAAAACAAAACATTTCTGCATCCACAAATTGCAATAAAAACAATGTTTTTGCATGAAATTTTGTCAACAAGTTTTCCCGCCTCTCTCTCAGCTCCAGGGCAGCCACCCTGGCACAAACACACCAAAAGCCATGAATCAGGCACTGAAAAACATCTGAAAATGGGGCTATTCATGGCTACTATTTATCGCCTTATATACTCATCACTTCCAATGAAATAGATTTTGATTGCAGCAGGACTATAGGGTCAGATTACAAGGTTCCCCCTCCCCTTCAAAAATCATGACAACTATCACTCAAAGGGGACCTAAGATGCAAATTCTGTACATGCATCTATGTGCCCCTACAGTCCACAGGTATCTGTATCTGGTGTTATAGTTTAGGCCTATCTCGGTTTAGAAAGAACAGAAAAGTGTCTGTGCTACAGTGTTAAGAATACACAGGTTTTCTGCAGGTGGAACGCATCTTCTCAAGAGTCTCATTAGCAGTTAAGGTACAGTTACTTATTAAATAAGAATTTTTTACACTGGTTATCTGACAAATAATAGTTTTATAAGAGAAAAGAGGTAGCCCGTTAGCACTGGGAGATCCAATGTTCCTGATGCTAAATGCTAAAGTACATTGCTTTAGTGTATAGCAGTGGGAAATCACAGTCCCAAAGCAGTCTCTTTATATGAAAAGTGTGAATGATGGATGAGCCCAAGTGATGGTTGGGTCTGCACAGTGAGCCTGTGAGAGCAGACTGCACACTTTCAAAACACCAGCATTAAAATTATGTGTTGGTAGGACTGAGACAAAGATGAAGACAACAATTTACAGCAACAGGAGGCTCAAGGAGTGAGGTGCAATACAGCAAAGAGTTTATTATGTGCCCCTATAACAGCACTGCATAGCAAATAGCACAATGAAAGCATCTAAATGTCCTTCTCAGGGTGAGGAAGTATCATCAGACTAATCCCCTCCTCTGAATAGTGCCTGAAGCCTGAACCTGTTCAAAACTAAAACCCTCAAGGAAGCTTTAGTGCTCCTGGGCTTGGGGCTACTACCTCTTTGCTGTCCCACTTTTTGACTATAACCATGTTTAGAGAAGTGGCTCATATTCCCAACTTGGATGTTGGCCAAGCAGTTCAACAATGCCTGCCACGTACCAGTATGAATGCCACACACACACACACACACACACACACACACACACACACACACACACACACACACACACACACACACACACACACACACACACACACACACACACACACACACACACACACACACACACACACACACACAGCTCTGGGGCTCTTCCCTTCTACATTGCGACACTGACACCTTCAGTTCAGGATTCCAGCTCTGGGAGATCACCCATACAGGTCCCTGATGCTCATACTTGGGTCCACCCCTTCCAGCGCTGGAAGGGCCTGCTCACACCTAAGAACCCCTCCCCTCAAAAGCACTGGCACCAGAAGTAGGAGAAATGACAAATAACTAACACTGTTGGATGCTCAGCCTGATAGCTCTAGGTACTAAGAGGTTGGTGCTGGCCACAGGAGGAACTGGTGCAGCACTGTGCTCCCTTGACAGAGTGCAGTTCAGCAGGGAGTAACAGGGAGAGATACCTGCCACTCTCTTCACAGCTTTCCAGTTAAGGAGGGTCCCTCATCTGAACTCCTCTTATAGGAGGATCCTTCAGCCACCCCACAAGAATCTACATGGAGCCAGGGAAGGAGAGCCAAAGGAGCAGAAGGCAGGAGGTGGAAAGAAGCAGCTCAAAGCAGACTGAGTGGGGCTGAAGATCTGGCCTCAAACTTTTTAATTAAGCTGCCATGACCTGAAATAATATTATATGCTCCGTTTTTCCACCTGGGTATGAAAGTCATTAAGATGCCATTCTCCATGTTATTTACAGTCACTCTCCACATGAGATCCAGCCAAGACATGGGTAGTATTTATGTTACTCAGCATGGCTGTGAAGGGAAAACATAAGGATGCGGCACAACATTACTCATATCATAGTAATAGGTGGTATTTTGTTGCTGTTTTGAAGATGGGGGGCAGGGTGATTTGCACAGCTAATTTGCCAGCACTACATGATAATTAAAAAGAACATTTTTAGGACTTTGGTATAATTCAAAAGATGGTTAGTGTCCTTACCAGGCCAGCTGGGGGGTCAGTCTTTCCTAGACACTTCTACTTCACAGAAGCATTATAATATTTTATGTCACATTTAGCTAGTTAATGCCTAACAGAGATATGCAGAAAGGCCATGCTAGGCTTTAATAGCATGTTTAACAAAGCAGGTAATGGCTACAATGGGTTTTCCATTTCTTCACTGCATTTCATTTTAAACAAGCTAAAAGCAGTGATGAAAACAAAACACAATGAGGAGCTTTTACGTAATCTAGTTTTCCAAATGTATTGGAATTTTTTAAAAAATTTAGATTGCCATCTGACATCCCTTCATTTAATGCTTTAATTTTTGTTGGTCACAGATACTGTTCTCCCAGGAAACCAAGAAGTCATACTGATAATTTTCACATGGTTTAAGCGTGTATGTTTCAAGTGCTACAGTTTAGTCATGACTCCAAACATCTGGCTAGCTGCAAATTTGGGTTATTCTTTGAAACTGTTCATTTTATGGAGTGTTCCTTCTTCACAGCATATGCTTTATGGCTACTAACTCTTCTGGTTGTTTTTATCTGCTTACTGTTCTCCTATCTATCAGTAAAGCAGATTTACTAGTCAGGACATCACAGAGACACACAGACACCTCACTCAGAAATCCCTTAAGTGGATCAGAGTAAAAGTACAGAAATGTATTATATTAATTACTTTGACATATGAAAGAGTTAACTTTGGATCTTGAAGGATTGTTCCAAGTATCCACAATGTCAGGTATGCTGCAGTAGAGTATATACAAAATGTGAGACATTTTTCGGTATGTTACTGTCCTGGGCGATGTTACTGTCCTGCTATATCTGGTGGTGTCAGTCATGCTGATATATTGGCTAAGGCTATAGAAGAGAAAGCTACAGAACAGGATTATACTCCAAATGATCTGTAACTCAGTAAGCAATACACTGAAACAGCTAAAGGGCTTGGAGTAACCTACTGGAGTAATCATTTACTGACTGGCGCTGTGGGGTTTTTCTTTATCTAATTTAAAGCCCCAGCACCCATCAAGGAAACAAGGATTAGAAACAAAGAGGAAGCCAATATACCTCAACTTCCTTCAGTGAGAGCTCCCTTGATAGCTAGGCCAATGACCTCTCATCATCCTAACATAGCTGCTGTGAAGGTATAAAGGATGCTATTCCTTTGTGTGAGTATCCGTTAGTAAATATTAATGCTTCTAGTCCTTTTCTTTTTGTATATTTCATTCATTTATAAATCAATTATTCTTTAGAGTCTTATGATGTTAACGAAGAGTATGTTGAATTCTAAGGCCCAGAATATTGCTTCTTAACTTGTATGTTACCCTATTCAGGAATTCTATGCATTAGAGTGTATCTAATACTCCATGGCATCTTCATGTCTATAAAGCTCATCCCCTAACACACACGTATACACACACAATGCTTGCATAAGCAAATAGAAATCTGGGAAACCAATAAGGGAAGATTGTTACAGCAGATGTTTCCTATCAGGGAATTAACAGGGAAAAATGATTATGGGGGAAGAAAGACCCAATATTATCTTGTTAGTCTGCTCATCTGTAAATTATTATGGCTTCATACATAAATCAGGTAAACTGAGAATGTATACAAAAAATTGGAGTCAGAGGTCTCTGGCTGGTTGGCTGATTAACCTCACCCTCTACATCTGAGAAAAGAGCTGGAATTTAATTAACTGATCCTTACAAAAGAGGGCCACAGGAAATGGAGTGGGGGAGATTGCAATACCCTATAGAAAGCTGAGGGGCTGTGATCCCGATGGATTGCCACTGAAGCGAGGCATTGCTCCAAAAACCAAATGAACTGAAGGGAGACTGTGTGAAGTCCTTTATTACTGAGGCAGGAAACTTTGGGTTGCTGAAGTTTCTAGCACAAGGGACAAACTTGGGGAAGGGACTACTTGGCTTGCACAGACTTTTAAGGGAAGAATGTGCAAGGTTTTTTATTTGTTTTGTTAAGAAGGCTTAAAATAAAACAATTAACCCTGCTGGAAACTGCTTCCCTGGACTCTGAGAGGGCTCAGACAGAATTACCCCAAGGGGTGAGCTGGCTGAGCGAGAACAAAACCTGGTCCGGTAGGAGGAGGGCACTATAAGATAGTGTAAAGGATTGGGCCTATCCCATAGGAATGGGGCTTGGAGCGGTCTCCATTTGTTAGCCCCCGTTTCCTGCTCACAGAAGCAGGATGGGACTTTCGGCACCAGGACTTTGTCTCTAAATTTGCCACTCCAAATTTTGAGAACTTTATGTATGCAACTGGATGTGCAAAACAGAAAACAGCAATGTGTATTGGATGCGGCACTGGACTGCAAGTCAGGAAACCTGGGTTTGATTCCTGGATCTGCCTGCTATTTGCAGTGTTGTCATACCCATGTTGGACCCAGGATATGAGCGAGACAAGGCAGGTGAGGTAACATCTCTTATTGGCCCAACTTCTGTTAGTAAAAGAAACAAGTTTTCAAGTTCCACATGTCACTGACTTTCTGGGCTTCATTTTTCATATTTGTAAAATGGGAGATAATTATACTACCCTCTTTTCTATGCTATACAACAGCTAAATATTATTATTATATGCATTCAAATGAGTGCCTAATTTGCAAACACAATTGTCACAGTTGTGCCCATTAGGCAATCATATGTGCATAAGTTCATTTGTGCAAGCAATTACCGAATTTGTGCAATAGCAGTCATTATTTCCCCAAAGTTTTTCAAATATATTCCTAAATTAATTCTAATACTCCAAAATACAATCACCTTGTAAATAATATAATGAACCATATTGGAGAAACATCTTACATTTCAGTTTTGATGCATCATGCTTGTAAGCTGACTGGCAATCATGGAAGATGCATATAAGCATGTTATAGATATATAACCATAACAATGATGTACATTTAAAATAAGTGCCTATATAAAAAAGCCAACAAGATTTCAAGATTCTTCTATGGAAGAAGAAAATAGGCAAAGATTGTTTGAGCTTCAGATTCTTGGATCTAAAAAAAAAAAAATAGACCTAACAAAAAAATACCCCAAATCAGCATACAGAATACTTTTATTCTGAATTAGATATCAAATTTAAAAGGGGGAATATGTTAAATGGACAGTACCAGCATTCCAACTAATTATACATGGGCCTATCCACTTTATGTGTCTGCAAGCGTTTATCACCATGGTATCTAAGCCAACATAGGAAAAGCTAAAATATAGTAAGAACTCATATACTAGTGAAGTAGATCTAGTTCACCCTCTTTAAAAAGGTATCACACAGAGTAACAGATAACCAGATAGGCATGTCAATTTGCAAAAAAAGAGCAAAATTAATATGAACTTTTCAATATAGTTAAACAAGTTGGTGAGATTGCTATAGGAAAAAGACTTAGTCCACAGGATACAACCATAATACTCTCATAATAATTATGAAAAAATGAATATTTTATGCAACAAAACATCTGATCCAAAGAACAATGCTGCCTCTGTCATTCAACTTGCAGTGTGTTTCTGTGTGTACATTATTTATATTACTGGCAAATCCACTCATGCTAATTCACATCAATTATACACCAGCGCTTGTGGCTGATTAGTATTAATAAAATCATAGAAATGTTTGTCCTTCTCCAGTCCTCTGGGACCTCACTAGTCCTCCAGAAGTTCCCAAAGATAATCACTAATGATTCAACTAGTTTCTTACGTGCCCTAGAATGAATTTCATCAGGCCTTTCCAACTTGAATATATCTAACTTATCTAAATATTCTTTAACTTCTTCTTTCCCTGTTTTGACTAGGATTCCCACCCCTTTATTGTTAATATTAATTACTCTGAGTATCTGGTCACCCTTAACCTTTTTAGTGAAAACTAAAGCAAAATAGACATTAAACACCTCATCCTTCTTGATGTCCCACATTATTCACTCGCTTTCACCCACCAAGTAGAGGAGCTACTCTTTCCTTTCTGTGTAGCTTTTCCTTCATCTTTCTCTTGATTCTAATGTATTTATAGAACATCTTCTTATTCCCTTTTATGTGTCTTGCTAGGTGGGAATCATTTTGTGCCTTAGCCTTTCTGATTTTGTCCTTACCTGCTTGCACTATTCTTTTGTATTCCTCCTTAGCAATTTGTCCATGTTTCCATTTTTTGTAGTATTCCTTTTTAATGTTCAGGTCATTAAAGAGCTTCTGATGGAGCCATAGTGGCCTCTTACTATTCTTCCTTCACATCAGGATCGTTTGCTGTTGTGCCTTTAATATTGTCCTTACAGAAAGTGCCATCTGTCCTGAGCTCCCTTTTCCCTTAGATTTTCTCCCAATGGGGCCTTATCTACCAGTTCTGAGTTGGATCATAATTGTATTATATCATGATCTTCTCTTTTAAAAACGCTTTAGCATCTTCACTGCAAACACTCCCATTGACACCCAGGACCGTGGGTTAGCAATCCTCAGTCTTTGTGGTAGTCCTGTATCAATGCTCAGCAGGAATCTCATTTGAATAGGTCATTGTGCCTCATGTCACATTAACCTGTGACATCTCAGCCTAGAACCATCCCTAATTGTTCAGTTGGTGCATTAATGTATTCACTTTCCAGAAAGGGGAGAGGACCCCAAAAGCTTTGCCTATGTTGCATAGATTATAAAGATATTTCAGCAGGAATAGAATCCATAAAAGTTTTATGTTTGACTCTGCTAATGGAGTGAGTGTGTCATCACTCCTGTCTACTGGTAGAAAAAAGAAAAGCTGCCACAATCATTTAGTTGAAGTCAAAGTGGTGCCACAGTGATTCCCTAAGGCTTCTTTCCAAAGCTGGAAATAAATGATTTTTTCCCTTTTATTTGCTATGCCAAGAAAAGATAATGCAGCACATTGTTAACATTTGTCACTGAAGCACATTATCCCTCCAGGAGTAATATGTGGGAGTAGCACAGACCTAGTGTTTCAAATTAATCAGGTATAGGATTAATCATGCAAGAAATAGAAGTTGAAATTTAATATTGAAAATAAAGTTAAAGCAGTAGCCAAATATAATTAAAATATACTTCTTAGTTTCATGTTACCATTTTTAGATCTGTTTTATTAGTTACCCTGCTCCTCTAAATTTCTCAGCCATACACCATATTAAAACAACCACCTCATTCATTAAATCCTATTTCGAAATGCCTGATTTTCCCCCACATCACCTAATTTTTAGCAAAAACTTCTTGTTTTTTAATTTTTCCCCTCTATTTATTCTCATTTATGATGATGATGACCTGTGCTCGATGCTTAGATAAAACATCTAATAATAAACAATAAAACAAAGAAGCCTGCAGTCCAAGCAGACTAAGAGATAAAGCACAGTCTCCAACTGAGACACAGAATAGTACTAACTTGGCCCAATCAGCTTTGTCGCTTTGGGGATCTATATGGAACTTAAGGAGGATCAGTGCCTTAGGGCCTGATTTTACTCCTATTGAAGTCAATGGCAGGTTTGCCATTGATTAAATGGGTATAGGATTCTGCATTTAGAGCTTGACTTCTGTTTGCTTTGGGGAAATTTGATTGAGGACATATTGATCTGTAATTCTGGGCATACTGACTTTCAGGGCATGCTGCATGGTGCAGTGTTTCTCCCTGGCCTGCAGGGTGTTGGAAGAAAGGTGACCGGGAACTATGTGGTTTCATTGGTAGGGTTTATTGCACTCCTCTAGGGATAATGCTGTCAATGGGCAATTGCCAAAGTCTGTATTTTTATGAGTTTGTCATGGACAACTCTAGCTTGGGACTGGCACTATGTGGTTATTATAAATTGAAATAAATAAATATTTAGTGACATGGGTTTGGGATTTTGGGATTCTTGGAATACATGGAGGAACTTGAACAAGGAGACGGTGGGCATCTAGCATACAGACAGAGAAACTTGTAGGCACAGAAGGCACAAAGACAAGAGCTAGAGGAGGAAATGAAGAGGAGAAAGGGAAACAAAAATGAAAGCAGAGTGTTAGGCAAGGGCAGAACAATGCGGAGCCCTAGAGACAAGGACAAGAAGCATGGACCTGATGTGTCGGGCAAGAAGAAGCCAACAGAGGGATCTAACGGAGGGAGTGGCATGTGCATGTTAAGTTGTGCATGTCAATGGTGGCATGGAGCAGAACCCGTATGTCAAAAGCAAATTGAGACTCATTTAGTCAGAATCGCTAATATAAGTAGATTAGCTATTGTTCTCTTCCAAGATGTGTGATAGAAAGCTGAATACCACAAGTTGTTCTGATAGGCATAGAAAATGTTGAAAAATGTGGTATCTAGTGCTGCTCATGTTTAAAGTCTCTCTTAGGGTTGTTAGTCATCAGAATTTGTTTAGGCTAGTCCTGATCTGAATGAACCTGTCTCCATCATAGCACAAGAAAACCGAAGAAGGAGCCCAAACTTAACAATTAAATTTTTAAACAATCGATTTTGTGCATAAAAGGCTGAAGGCATACACACAACAGCACACTAATAGTTGGCATTGAGTAAACTAAGTTTGCAGTATATATGTGAACAGCCAATTATTAAGAAGAAAAACAAAAGTCCCAGGTTTTCAAGAAAAGAATTATACTGCATCCTGACCCAGTAAAAGAATCACTAATCTGACTTCCAAATCTGGTACCTGTGAGTTGGTTTTTGTTATCAGAAAACATACAAAAGGTTCCAAATACCTATCTGTCTCTCTGAAATTGAAGCCCAGTGTGTTACTAGTGCCAGGCATTGGAATCAAGTGCAAGGCTTTCATTTCATTTTACTCCTCTTTTCTCTCCACCCATTAACAGATCGGGACTAGTGCAGGGTCAGTGGTAATCAACTCTTTCCTTCCACCCTCTGAAAGTATGAATCTACATCGTAAAACATGTAACCCAGTTCTGCTCTCAGAACCAGACTTGAGAAGTTTGTGTTTTTATGCATTCTGATGAGATTCCTGCATAAGGCCAAGCGTCCCCCAGGCCTTGCTTTCCACAGGGAGAGTATTTCCTTGTCTCCTCCAGAAGTCAGTATGATTAATGTAAACATTAATTAATTATGTTGGCACCTGGATAATTCATACAGGTGCAATTTCTGATTACCGTAATTTTAAACCACCAAAACAAAAATAAAAGCTCTCTGCTGTTAAATGTGCCTTATTAAAGGCTTCCTCTTGCCTCCCTATTGGAAGGCCAGCAGTGTTCTAGTAACAGTTGACTCATCTAGGTGGTAAAAGGAAGGCAATCTTTAAGGTGACATTGTTCAGAGTTCAAATTCCTTTGCATAACTTAGTCCTACTTTACAGTGTGCAAGAAGAGTCAGTGCAGATATTAGGATTTTTCAAACATTAAAGCACTTGTTTAGCTACACCGCTGTCATTCTATAAGATGGAGAACCATAGCTATACGAGTAAGGGAATGAAAAGCTTAATGTTAACTCACAGGTGAATCTCAAGAGGTTTGGATGTATGATTATGTTCAAAGAAGCACCCAGAAATTTAGGGGCTTATTAGCCAAACCTTAGAGGTCTGCAATTTGAGCTAGATCTCATGAGAATATAGTATGCTGTAACATTTCCAGCCCTTATTCTTCTGGTCCGTCTGGAAATACTATGGGAACTATTTCCTTCTCTAATTACAAAGGGATAAGAAAATTCAATATACATACTTTAAAACAAATCTGTTGAAACAACAATAAATGTGTTCAAATTTCATGTGAGTTCAAATTTGTTCCTATTTCCCTGACTGATTTTTCACATTCATTTTGTTAACTGCTGATACATGCTTCTAGGAGTGTGATACTGCACTAGCAGCTACCATCAGTTAAAACTGTTTTGAAACATTTTCCACTTAAACAGCAACATGCACATTGTGAGTGCACCCTGCAGCTAATCTCTTTTTTTAACATGCATCATTCCTTCAAAATGAAACAAAAGACTAAATCTCTTCTACACAATATACACAGAACTACTCACTGGACCAGCAATACATTAAGATTCAAGAGTGAAGTTAGAAATCCTAAATAAACCACAAGTTATGTTAAGGTATCCAAAGGTTTTGGTGGATCAGTAACTTATTCCTCATGCATTCTGAAGACGTAGGGCAATATAAATCCTGCTAAAAACCTGGACAGCTTAGTTATTCAAATAAATCCTCACAGCAGCAGGTGGTAAAAGAATCCAAAGCTTGCTTTATTTTTAAGGAGGTGCGGCTTAGTGTCAGGAATTTCTAAGTACAGGCTAAATGAACCTCTTTGTATAAGCATTCCAGTTAGTTAGGGCTGTTGGCGCGTATAGCAATGAAGAGCACTCCAAAAAGTTTCTAAAGCACTATTAATGCCAGTCTTGCAAACATTCAGCAAGACAAATTCCTGAAACAATTTTAGTTGAAGCAGTAAGGGAGGCCACAAGAGACTGTACAGCAACCCATCAGTTACTCTGCTGTATTAATTTGATAATTAAATAATAAAATGTAAATAAGTGAGGTACTAGGAACCTACTGGAATGAGTCAGGCTATAGTATATGAAAGGTCTCTGTCCTTAGGGCACCTATATTTAGGGGCTGTATTCCCACCTTTAATAAACACTTCTGCTAGGCATGAATGATAATACGGGATAATACATGAACAAAACCAAAGAAAGAAAGATACTCATCATCAAATAATTACAATATTAATTGTAATTATCTGATTAAAGCAATTCAGACTGAGGAAAATGAGAAATGGAAATTTCCAGAAATTAATTAGGATGTTCTTAGAAGTAGGCTGAAAATTCTTTTTTCATCTCTGGAAAAATGTCAAGATTTCAAAATTTTTCCCATAGTGAATTGGGACAAAAAGTCAACATCACAAACATTTTTGTGACTAGATTATCCAAATAAACTTTTTGATTTGGAACAGTCAACCTTTAAAATGTTATTTTACCAGAATTAGCTTACATTTTTAAACAAAGTCACTTCAAACTGAAATAAACCCCCAATTATTTCAACAATTTCAAAACTTTTCCCCACAATTTCTGAAACAGGAAATTTGTCAAAATTGACAAACTTTTCCAGCAAACAGTTTTGGTTTTAACAAAATCGGCATTTTCTGATGAAAAAATATTCAATCAAAAAATTCCCGATCAGCTCTAGTGATTCTGCTGATGTTTTCATAGCTCAGAAGACCAGGAAATCTGCTGTGTGCCATATGAGTTAACCTAATGGGAAATATTCTACTTCTATTCTCCTTTGTCAGTAGGAAATTTTACCAGAAAGCAGAGGTAAAATATGGCCTATGTTATTAAGATGCAAACTGAACCGTAAGATTAGCATAAATGTATTTTGATTTGAGATGAAGTGAGAGTAGCCACTACAATAGTCACAAAGCAACACAAAAGCAGGAGGAGGCCAGGATTCATTAAAAATTGTGAAGTAGATTTTTCAAATGGATTCAGTATGACCTCTATGTATGCGTGTGCAAAATCACGAGCAAACTTGGGTGTGTATTTGTGAGCTTGGTTCTAACTTGGAGGAATATTTTAAACACCTTAACACCTGCACGTGTTGAGATTTGCATGCACAAAAATCATTTTGCATGCAGATAGGTGTTTGAAAAGTGATTTCCATCTCATTTACTGTACAACATATCTGATAGCTCACATCATTCATGAAATTAAGAGCCTCTAACTGTAGTAACCGTTCATTGGGGAACTGGAAAATGTATAATCTGCCATTACCAGCAGTTTTACATTTTTCCCTAGTCTTTATTGAGACTATTGCGTATGGTTCTAATGGATGCTTTTGATCCACAGCCATGCTACTCCATATTTTAACTACAATTATTTCACCGTTGTTTTGTTAACGAATTTAGTTGCCTAGGAATATATGCCCGTAACCTATATTTTATACTAGACTGACTAAAACAGTGTAACATTACTATAGTGTAACTAAGGATGTGTCTACATGGGCAGAGGGAGGTAGTAATCTAAAGCTTTTCAATGCACGTCAGGTAACTCTCAGTACATGAGTCACACCAGTAGTATGTGTGTAGAACACTTTTTCCCTCTTCAGTTCACATAAAGTGAACACATGGTGGCAGTTCGTTGCAAACTAAGGGCATACCACTGTCCAAGGGTATCCTGTCATAATTTGCTTCACTGCTGTAGAGTGTGCGTCCTAAGACTGTTTTTGCTGTTAATTGTGGGAAGCCAGACAGCTTCTGATTTTTTTATTTTTTTTTAAATCCCATGAATTAGCTGTCTTCTCCCTGAACTGCCTTTCTGGGTTGACTCATGTCAGCCAACATCAACCCGACGTGTCTCCATGCCACTATGATGACAAGCGTGAACACGCACAGGCTGCTTGGGCGGTATTTCAGTACTCAGAGCCAGATGAATTTGGCACTGGACTTCGCCCATCACACCATGTGATGGGTTGGGCATCTCACACCAGCCTTGATAAGGTTAACAAGAGCCTAATGCCAATTAGGTCACCTGGCACCACCTGGGAGGTGGGGGGACAGGGTTAATTGAGAGTGAAGCCCAGCTGAGGAAGGGCTGGACCAGCACTATGAAGCAAAGCAGCTGAGAGCAGAAAGGGGCTGCAGGGAAAGGCATCGCAGTCGCTCCCTAAAATCATCAGGGAAAAGCAGAAAGCATGGGGACAGAAAAAGCTCTTAGAACCTGTCCTGGAATAAGGAGACTGGCAAAGGCTGGGGGGGGGGGTTAAATTGCCACAGGCAGCAGAGTAAGCTTCAGTGGTAAACCCAGAAACAGGAAAGAGAAGATAGGGAGGTTTGGTAGGAAGAAATCCAAGGAAACAGCAACAGGGATGGGACAGAGGACCTGGATTGCTGGAACCCGGTGAAGTGGGTAGGCCCAGGTTCCCCTGATATAGTGGCACAGAGTCTGAGCTGCAGCTGAATACCATCTGGCAATGGCATTTCAACAGTTGTCCTGTTGGACTTTGAAACCCTGGAAGGGGTGGATTAAGACTATGTCTACACTAGCACTTTTGCAGCAGGACAAGGCAGAAGAGCAGGATGTTGCCAAGCTGTTGGAACAAGAGGACCAGTTCCTGGATCACCTACAGAGCATTTGACACCATTTTTAGGCCTGGGAAGCCAGCGTGGATGGTCTGAGACAGGATCATTCTGCAGAGCTGGGATGACCAGCAGTGGCAAGAGAATTTTAGAATGGAGAGGGCCACCTTCTGTGAAATGTGCACAGAACTGACCCCAGAGTATCAGCAAGAGCATACCAACATGCCGTGACCTATATCCATGGAGTAATTGGTCACCATTGCCACCTGGATGCTCACCACCCCAGAATGTTACCTATCTGTAGTCAACCAGTTTGGTGTGGGGAGATGAACTGCTGGGGTCATTCTCATGCAGATCTGCTAAGTCATTGATAAGGCACTGTCTAACTGGGTCAAGCGGCTAGGTAATGATCAGGAGATTCTTGAAAGCTTAGCATGCATGGGTTCCCAAACCATATTGAAGCAATTGATGGAATCCATGTGTCTATCATTCCCTCACCTCCACCCCGCAGCCAGTACTCAGAATTTATGAACAGAAAGGGTTATTTCTCCATTGTCCTGCAAGGACTGGTGGACTGCCAAGGCAGGTTTACACACATACATGCAGGATGCTCTGGGTGGGTCCATGATGCTAGGATCTTTCTGAACTCAGCACTATTTAAACAAATAGAGAAAGGACTGTTTGCCCCAAGGAGAAATGTGGACCTTAATGGTGTGGAGGTTGGCCCAGTTATTCTGGGAGACCTGGCTTATCTCATGATGTCCTGGCTCATAAAGCCATACTCAGGTTGCTTAGACAGAAAGAAGGAACATTTTAACTGTCACCTGAGTAGCTGCAGAATGGTAGTCAAGTGTGCATTTGGCTATTTGAAAGGCAGATGGAGTTTATGGATTAGGTTGAAAGCAGCAGGAAAAAATGATCCAACCATTATAACTGCATGGTGTGCTGCTTTGCACAACATTGATGAGAGCCAGGGGGAAAGGTGCACCCATGAGTGGGAGACTGAGGTGCAGAGACTTGCTTGGAGGCTCGGGCAGCCAGCAAGGTATCCCACAGAGAACACAAACACCCCGGCGATGCTGTCAGGGACGCCTACTGTTCATATTCTGAGTCACATGCCTAAACGCGCTAGCCCCTGGGGTGAGGAGGTTACTGGGATGCAGACACTGCAAGCACTGGGGTATTGTGCGTGCGTGGCTGAAGTTTAATGGTGTTTATGCGTTTTTGTAAAACCCTATGAATTATTTCAGTTTTATTTAAATGACGGCGTTACATGCAGTGATGACTCATAATGGATGTATTGTAATTGCTTTTATTTGAAAGAACAATAAAAACCAGTAAAAAAGTTTTAAAGACACCAATGGGAAAATAATGTCTTTGTATTTGGGAACACATTTAACTAACCAATCTTCTTAAGTAACCAACTGTACACAAACCTTTAATTCCCGCAAGAGTGCAAACTCAAAGTGCAACGGTAAGAACATTTCAAATACAAGTTGGGGGAGATGCAGAAAGTTACAGGCCCGGAGAAGCCTGGTCTCTGGCTCTCGTTTTCACCTGGGTTCTGGGGTCGAGTGCCTCAACTCAAAGTTCTCAAGGGTGCTGTAGAGCTCGGGAGCTGGACTCCAAAGTGCAAGTGTTCTCGGGGCTCAGCACTTGGCTCTGGGAGGTGAATGGCAGCTGCTGGGAGCACTGCTGCAGAGGTTAGGAGTTGCTGCTGGTCCCAATATCTTTTCCGAAGGCTAAAAGATATGGCTGAGTCCCAATTACAGGGCTGCAGAGCATGCTGGCCTAGCAGGAAGGCATTCTGGCTGAGGAAAGCATCCATGAGTTGCTTCTTTATCTGTCCTTCTCTATGCTCTCCTTAGCCATGGTGATGTGGTCCTTAGCCACTGCCACAGTCTTCTGGGAGAACTGCATTTTTTTCTCCCTCTGGGTCCTCCACCTCTCATTCAGCTGGTTTTCCCTCTGACTCTGCAATGAGTTCTGCAAACATCTCATCCCAAGTCTTTCTTTTTCTCCCCCTCAGGTTGGCCAGCTTGTTAGTAGTACATAGAGGCCCTGTCCTTGACAGTGTGACTGTGGTAGGGAGTGGAGGGACACAGTTGCTTATGTTCATATCCCAGACAAGGTATGATGGCTTTTTTTTAGTATCTGTATGTGACCATAGCTCCCTGAGACTCTTCCCGTTCTTGAGGGAACCTTAGGGAGAAGTGGCCCGCGTGTGCTGAAGGTTCTGGGTGCATTTGGATTTCAGTGCTAACCACATGAAAGCAGATACAGTAATCAGAGCTATAGTCCAGGTTTGTTTTTGCAATTCTGTTTGTGCAGTGGACCCATTATCATGGTGTTGGAGGTGTAAATCCCCTCTATATTTCCTTTAGGCTGGCCTCATTCTCGATGACGTTATGCTGAGGCAGATGACTAGGAGGCAGAGAACGGCCTCTTTCAAAAAGGCAAAGGACAGACCCGTGAGATACACTCTCAAATTATTCACCAGGATGGTCCCCCCAAAAGCACTGCAGGAGTAGAAGGGCTTTCCAACTATAGCAGGGGACATGGGTGTACAGTTATTCCTTATGAGATGCAATACCAAATCCAGCTATTTTTCAGTATTAAATTCTGCTATAACTCCTCTGTGGAGATGGAGAAAGTGCAGAGAAACATATATAGGGTCCTACGATTGTCAGCTACATACATGTTACAGGGCATTTGTACCTCAGCAGACAGCAGTGTTGTTTGTGCCTTCACCAGGTATGCAGTGTACATTTATATCTCATGGACACTACACAATTTATGTTCCTGTGAGCACTGTCTCACAGTGTTGAATTTTGCACAAATGAATGCTTTTGTTATTTGAATCTGGCATGGGGGGAAGGGGAGAGGGGTACAGACTGCCCCATATTAGAGAGTGCCATTCTGAAGAAGCACAAGAGGGAGGTGGGGGGGATCCTAGCTCACATCCACCAACAATAATAAAAAATTGTAAACATAGGTTCTCACATTCCAAAATTCCCTCCAGGGAATCTGACTGTTTGGTCCCAGCCTGGGTTTCTGGCTGGGTTCAGGCTCAGCCGATGCAGCTCAGGAATCGAAGTCAATTGCAGAAGGCCAAGACTGAGGCTGACTTTCCAGCTGGCCATCGTCAGGATCCTAACTCACAGAAAGATCCTGGTTCTCAAGGGGCAGTTCCTCTCCAGCATCCTCCTGCTCATTCTCCAGCAGGTCTAGCTGGTCGTCTTCGGTGGAGGGAGAATGCGACAGCTGGCTCCAAACAGCGTCTGGGATGGGATGTAGCATAGCTGTAGAATCCTATCCAGTTATCAAACAGTAGACAGGTCACATAAGCCCTACCAGATTGTCTCTCTATCCCTGTACTTTAAATGTACTTTCTCCTGAAGAGCTGTTAGCTCTTTACCTGGCACTGGTTGCCGTCGTGGTCATGACCTTTTGTGGACATTGGTTTTGCCATGTCCCAAAAAGATCTTTATTCCAGTGGCTCGCGCCTCAAGAGCCTCCTTACCCAATGCTTCTCCCCAGATGGCAATGAGATCCAGGGTCTCAGCATGACACCAAGCAGCTGCATGAGGCAGGTTGTGGGACTTCTGGAATGCTATCCCAATTGTATCATCAGAGTAATGATACAGTGGGATCCAGGAGCAAATGGGCAAAATCTGGCTCTGTGCCACCTTTTAAAAGGGTGAGGGATTATCCTGGAAACATGACAGCCGGATAGGGAGGGAACACAAGTAAAAAGTGATGCACAGCAATTGAGTGAACACAAATAAAAGACTGAACTAATTCAATTAGAAGAAAACCTAGTCCACTTTGCAAGAGGGCTCCAGAGTTCTCAAATGCAGAATACAGTGATAGGTTGCATCATGCATTTGCATGCATTTTCAAACCAAATTAACTCAACTTGATGTGGTTTAAAACCTCTATGTAGACAAGCCCTAACTCTATTCTAAACGTGCACTCGTTAAAAAACACTGTACATCCCACCTTTAAAAAAACCTGAATTCATTTGAGTAGCTCCCACTGTACCATACATACTTTATAAATGAATATTTTTCATGTTTCAGTTTCAAATACTTTTTGGAAAATAAATTATGCTTACTATTTCTGCTTTGAGTGCATCATCAATTGTATAAACAGTTACTTTCCCTAGTTAAGACAACACTGGCCACATTTTTGTTCTCCAGTGTATCCTTCCCTGTCCTGCCCTCTGTAGCCTCATGCTTTTTGGTAATCCATACCAATTGCTTTCCTGTTTCCATTGCTACCTCCAGTAGAATAGCAGGAAGTTCAGATGCAATTCATTTGGACTAATGCTGGGCAAAATTTTTTGGACATCTTTTTTTGGCAACAATGAAATGTGAAATCATGTTGGTTCTGCCATACTGTTCATATTTAAAAAGTTGAAACATTTCACTGACACTTTCAAAATGAATCATTTACATTTTTTTCAAACATTTTTGTTTCAAAATTTCCTTTATGGTTAAAGTCAAAAACATTTTTAAATGATCATAATTGAAACAAAATATTCCATTTATGGTCACACTTAACATTCTGTTCAATTTGAAGCACAATATATTTATTTATTTATTTTAATTGTCAGCAAACTGGAAAATCCATAATTCACACAGCTCTACATTGGACCCATTCTTTTCCCAAGAGACAACGTCTCACCTTTATAAGCCAACTTTTAGGCCGCACAGAAACAGTGTCTGATTTTGTCCAGTGTCATTTATCAGCCCTAAAAAACTTTAGGATTAAGGCCAAAATTAGAGCAAACCTCATGTGTGAATATGAAGCTATTTACAAGCCATTTGGAGTTTTCTACAGGGCTAAGTTTTACTGTATTCCTCATTTGGGACATTTGTTCACATTTATGCTCTAATAATTCAAGAAGTACAATGTGTCTGAGCCTTCTGCCTCACCAGTTCTAACTTTTCAAACTGCCTAACTATCTGCCCTGGATAGCAATCAAAATTCCTTCCATTATTTTATACCCCTCTCAAAAGAAAACTCACCTCATCTCTAGCATATGACCTTCTGCTACTTTCATGAATAATAAAGTAAAGAATTAAGTTAGGCTCTTAGCAATATCAGCCACATCTGTTGTCAACTTTCAAAACAGATCCCTTAATGGCTCCACTGACTCGTCTGGTTCTTTGTTTCCGGAGTATTTAAAGAACATCTTACTATTTATCCTGAATTTTTTTTGATCATGTATTTTTCTTCCTGTCACTGCAAAATATATAAAATCTATAAAAGCTAAAATGAGAATACTGCTGCCAGTCTGAAAAGGCCAAATTCCCCAAAAATCTATTCTTCCATGTTCCTCTCATCATGGAACTGAGTCAGGCAGAGAAGAATCTTATGACAAGCTGGCTTTTGTTGAATAGTTTTGAAACTTGATTATTGTACAGGGCATGAGGTTCCTGCGACTACGGAACAGCAATTGCAATGGCTGCCTATTTCATAAAACTCACACCATGCCCAAAGAACAGTACAGAGTGAGACTAACAAAAAGAAAACCAACGAAAGTCCTACATCTTTGCAATGAGGTCATGCAAACATTCACTGTCAGTATATTAAGTTTGTATCAAGAAAAATGGCTCCTACAAGAGCTGAGTTCTTTATACAGAGACATCTGTATCAAAAGGCAGTTTGTTGTTCAAATCACCCTTTTTCAGACTATTGTCAAAAGCTGTGGTGCCTTGGGGCAGGGCCCACGTGCTACATCAGGACAAACTTCAGCATGGAATTGGAAACCCTTCATATAACTGTAGAATTTTATTTTAAATGCTTAGAGCTGGGTTGTGTCTTGTATGCAAAACCATGTGTGGAGGTGACATGGAACTGCACACCGCCCCAGCGGGAGTTGCAGGAAGATTTGATATTTGAGGAAGGCAAACAGGAGGCGCACAGTTACTGTGCCAACCCTTGAAAGGCTGCCACGTGAACTCTCCTCCACAGCTGGCCAGTGTATAGAGCAGGGACAGCACCATGGCCTTGCCTCCACCCTCTGGCACATTGCAACAGTAGCTGGGGTACCGTCTTGGATTTAGATGTGTAACAAGACTGCAGTTGTGCTCAGTCATTATGAAGCTAGAAGCTTTCCCTTTTCCTGCTCTGTTCTCCACTCACTCAGGAACTGGATGACATTTAACACCTTACTATGCATCTAAGAATTACTTAGCACCCTACGCTGAAAAAATAGTTAAAAATATATAGTGTGCGCACATGTGTGACCCCCACTTATGTAAATGAAATAAACCTGTAGTTTTGATTTTCCCCAATAGAAGTAGGCATAGAAGGATTAGATTTTTTTTAATTGGTAACTGTCCGTAAATGTCAATTTCATGATATCCACATAAACCAATGAAAAGATATTTACATCAATAACAATCAATGTACAGACAGGCAAAGAAAGAAAAATGCTTCTTGAGAAATTATTAGTTTGATTTACGGATATTTATTTTGCATATGTTGACATGTGATGCTGAAACATTTTGTTTTTCACAGTTATAAAGTTTAATTCTTTGAATCTGTATGTTCACTGTCATTAAATAATTGTATGACCCCACTCATAATTTCCCAAAACTATGAAAATGTAAAGCTATACAACTCTAAAAAAGACTTACAAAAATAGATGTCAAAAAAATTTAAAAGGAAGATTAAATGCCACCAAGCCTAAAAACAAGCAGTAGCCAATGTTATTGTATGTACAATCATAATCTCATATTCTCCAAAACAGTATGAAAATAGTTAAGTGGTTGGAGGCATTAAAAAAATACTGGGAAAAAGTAATATTTTGCCTTTTTATGTCTTAAAAACCAGTGAAAAAATTATTCTTAAAAGTGTTACCAGCTTCAAAGAGGCATATGGTGTTAGCAATGCTTGGAAAGTCAAAATTTCAGAATTTAAGATGCTTCTGGTAAAGTCTAGCAGGTGAATTTGAAAGGATCATTTATGTTCCATGGATGCATACTAAAATCTTTTTCTATTGTGAAAAAAATGATCTAATGCCCCAGGTGATTTCCTCCTTTCCCTATTTTGTAGTAGACGACACACACGACCTGTGAATTTGTTTTCTTCCATAGAACTCTCACTTAAACCTTGTCTCAAGTGGAGTGTGGTGAACAGTGTGCTGGGCACAGTACTCAGTGAATTTAGCTCCTTTTTCTGTTTGCAAATTCAGTGATCAGACATTAGCTTATTCTTTATACAAAATGTATGGATTTTCAACAGGTTTGGTTTTGCATGGATTATTCACAATCACTGTGACTCTGCTTTTGAGTATTCACTGTTGATAATTCACTATTTATTCTGTGTTCTTGGGTCACCTAACTCTCATGGTATTGTTCTTGCATGTAGGACTCCCAAACACATAGAGTTTTCAAGATGGCTGTATAAACACTTGTAATGTTAAAATAATTGAACAAGTATTCAGACCATTTTCTTTTTTCCCAAATTTTACACACTGTGTGAAAGTTCGCAGATATTTAGTAAAAGGAACAAAAAATGCTCTAGAGCAAATCCATATATTTACTGGAATAAATATTTGTGAATATTTGCCTAATTATAGACCTAGGCATCATCAAACACTTAAATACTTTGTAGAGTTTGGAAAAGTTTTACATGACAGCACTGCAGGTCAGGCTTCAAGTCCATTCGCATAACTGTTGTCAGAAGATTTAGCAGCAATATCCTGTAATATATGATAACACCCTTCCTCCTTTCAACAGCCCCCCCCCCCCCCCCCCCCACACACACACACACCTCAGCTTTTCTACTAATACATTTGATAAATGCTAAAAAGTGTTAGGCTGTAGTTACAGGATTCACAGATATTGAAAAGTGACTAGTCATTTTGGATGCTTTTTGGGATGCCCAGCTTGAGACCTTAAGAGGCCTAATTTTTATCAAGTACTGAGCACCCACCCTTGGAAAACCAGGCCTCTTGAAAAAGTCTCAAATTGGGTACCTAAAAATTTATCATTTTTAAAAGTCATGTCTCTACATGTAACTTGGTAGTTCTCCCCATTAAAAAAAGGTAAATTCAACAAGGCAAGGGCTTAAACATTGTCATGCTAAGTAATTAGGGAGAAATATGCTATAATGCCAAGGCCCTTGAGAAGAGTGAAACTGATCAAAGTTCCAAACATATTTTATCATCTGAGGCTTCAAACCATCTATGGTCACTAGCTCTTTGCTGCTGCTCTTGTTAATATCTAGCATGGCTATGCAGTTCCTGTTAAGCTAGCAATTAAGCCATTTAAAATATACGTTCCTGGTTATGCTGGCTTGACCAAAAAGATTAACAGGCAACAGTCAAAATAGTGATATAACACTTCCAGAAAAAAGTAAAAGTGAAAAGCATATGGAAGAAAAAGCAAGTCAAATCTGCAACCGCAAGCAAACCCAATAGCACGATCCTAAACTCAGACTTGCACAACAGCTTAACTCATAGCTGCTAGAACTAGAGTTGCTGCCACACCCTCTGGCTTGAAGTGCTTTCCATCATATACAGGGTTTACAGTTTGCTTTAATGGCTCTCAGCACCCCCCCCCCCCCTCTCAGCCTAATTAGCATTGTTCATTAGATTTCAATTCAGAGAACTTCATTTTTAAGAGGCTCATACATTTTACATTTAAGTTGCTTAATTTATTGAACATAGCAGGATAAACGGTGACCTCTGCAACAAACTTTAAGCAGAACAGGCATGGAATAAATGGAAACATGAGCAGAGTGATCTGCATTAGGAGGATGCCTATCAATTTGAAAAGTCAGATCTAAAAGACAGTAATTAGGCTGTGCTTTAGCAAGGCTCTGAATGCTGGGCAATGAAGAAGAGACAACAGCAGACCTTGAATATAGAGGAAATGAAAATATTAAGATGAATGCTTGCTGTTACAAAGATGGACCATGTTCAGAACAAATGAATTAGGGGAAGTGTGAAATTATTACCGATTATAGAAAACTGAGGGAATCCAGGCTTACATTATTTGGGCACATGAAAGGATCAGAAGACTATATAGGAAACAGGGTCAAACTTAGAAGTGGAGGAAAGAGAAGATTCGGAAGACCCAAAATTAGATGGATGGATGTCATACAAAAGGATTTGATGAACTGCAGAGAAGAAAAAGTTGAAGAACTGACCCCAAATAGATGGGACTGAGGCTAAGAGGAGGAGGAGCTTTACTGAACATAGCAAATTGTCAAAGTGTTGCAGAGGACAGGAAGATTAACTGTACCTTATTTCAAAAGAGACCTCCTAAAGGTAAGTTAGGCAAGTATCTAAAAGACCACACTGTATAAAGATAAGTTTAAAATATTGGTGTTTTTTCCAGCTTCAAATTGGCAAATTTCAGTAAAGTTTTAAAAAATCATTTGGTAATAGCTAAAAAAAATTAGAAGTGCAAAGTCAATTAATTTATACTATTACCTAGCTCTCATAGCACTTTAAGTATAAAGCCCAAAGCTCTTTACAAAGGAACATTTTACAGCTGGGGAAGCTGAGGTGCAAAGAGGGGAAGTGATTTGCCCAAGGTCACTCCCAGGAGGCCAGCATCATAGCTGAGACCAGAAGCCAGATCCCTTACTCCAGGTCCAGTGCTCTATCCACTGGGCAACACTGTTTTCCCCCCAACACTTTCTATAAATAAATGAGCTAACCTAACAAAATATAAACCTTATGTCCTAATTTAATACTACAAAGATCCTTTTCCACCATCTTCCAGTTTCATCTTATTTCTATTAAGGCATGACCCACAGCCCACTAGAGTCAATGGAAAAAACCCTTAGTGGATTCTAACTGAACAAGTAGTGAAGTATAGTAAATAACACAAATTATGTACTGAACTATCATGAAGCACCAGAAAATATTTGCAATAACTACATATCAGCAATAGTAATGGAAAACAATTAAGTACAGTAACTTAAAGTGCTCATGCTATCACAATATCTTATGCACTATTTCAGTTTAATAACTTAAAAAATAGTGTCACCACTTAAATTATTTTCTTCTTTAATGTCTCTCTTCCAATAAGGAAGATTAACCATAAATAATGTAACATTTGATATAATAGATCATTGAAACCAAAACATCTAGTGATGCAGATTCCCAATGGCCTAACAACTGGGCTATTGGATATAAAGGGGGGGGGGGGCAGAGTCCATCACCACCACTTCTTTTTTTGTTTTTGTGCATCTACCATTTTATTTCCTTTGCTGCTTTGTTAAAAATGCCAGAAACAAGATGGTTTTGTTCAACTTCAAATGTATTTATTTGTTAATTTGATTTTTTGATTCACCATAAATTTGAAAAGGTTTCAGTTCAGGTCCAACCTGGTTTTTTTCCCTAATTTTTTCAGAACTGACAGCAAACCCAACCCCCCTCTCCCCCCCCCCAATAGTTATTCACTCAACTCCAATCAGAAGTCCCAGCCGTGCACTCCAGAAAGAACCCCAAGTCCTCACACACAAAATCCCTGCATCCACTATATTCTGTGTGTGAAGAGGGAAATGTCATTGGAGGGTCAAAGATACGGCACCCTGTGAGAATGGGAGGTGAAGAGAGGCAGTTGTGGAGGAAGAGATGACAGCCTGAAGAAGAAAAAAAGTGACAACATAAACTGGCTCCTTGCTCAAATGACAAAGCTGTCCTTTGTCAGTTAGTAGTCCTTTGGGCATGCAGTGGTGCAGGCAGGAGCAAGAGCACAGAAAATATATATGTGGTTTCAGCAGAAGTAAGTGTTTTATTACAGATAGTCAGCACTCTGAGTGTTTAATAAGGCATACGGCCTGCATTTTCTAAAAGGACTAGTGATTTGGGGTGTCCAGCACCTTAAAGTGACCTGGTTTTTAGAAATAAAAAAGAGGTGGTGGTGGTGATAGCACCGCCCTTATATCCAATAGCCCAGTCGAGAGTGAGAGAGTGTTTCAGGGCCACCCCCATGCCAATCTGCAGAGAATGAGCTGTTACAGTCCCCCAGATGTAAAACATTGGCTCTTTAGCTCAAACCATACCAGCTCTTGCTTTTAGCTCTCAAGGACCCTCGTTTGATCCCTGATGTGTTGGCTAAGATGGTGGCCAGCACACCCTTCAGACACTTTTAACCCACTTTCTGGTGCAAAGACTACACCAGGAACTATTCAAGAATCCAAATGATTTTTAACAGAAAAAATTAAGTTGAACCAAGCTGCTGAAAGCTCAACTAAATCTTTGGATTATCAACAGAAAGACGAGAGGCAAAGGTACATATAACCCTTAGCAGGAGAGATTGGGGGCAAGTGTTATAAAAATATGTAAAACAATAAATATATTCAAAATAGTTAAGAAAAGGCATTTCTAACCTTTTCCCTTCTATTTTCTCTTAACCTTTTACTAGGAAACTACTTTTCATAGTCCTGTAGCACCTTAAAGACTAACAAATTTGTGCGGGCATAAGCTTTTGTGGGCTGCAACCTACTTTGTCAGACGCATGACGAAGTGGGTTGCAGCCCACGAAAGCTTATGTCCACAGAAATTTGTTAGTCTTTAAGGTGCTACAGGGCTCTCGTTGTTTTTGCTGTATACAGACTAACACAGCTACCCCTCTGGAACTTTTCATAGGGGGATACATTAGATAAAGCTTCACAACAATATTTTTGTGAAGATTTATTTAGAAAATGAAAGGTAAAAATCAATGAATCACCATACACCAAACGGTAAGCAGTAAAAGGGTGTACATTAGTAGGCTATTGATACATTACACAAGTGGCTGAAGACACCTAATTTTCTTCCTGGAGCCACAAAACATTCCCCAGGCATGCAACAACTTGGAATACACATGGGGCAAAATCCTGGCCCCATTGTAGTCAATGGCAAAACACTTAGTGACTTCAATGGAGTCAGGATTGCACTCACTGTCATTGCTTATTGCTATATTATTATTACTGTTTCCCATTTAGGCCATCAGAGAATGATAATCACTATCAAGCAGGAGTTTCTGACTCAAGTGGTTGATCACACTGAGCTACTTCCTTCTTCAGAAATCTTGAGCTGATACACTTGCATTCCATGTTTCTGCACCTTTAATAATTTTTCGTGCTGGACCACCACACGTCAAACTTTTAAAATAGCATGTTGTCTAATGCTATAATGTTCAAAAGTATCAAGTCATCTTAGATAACATCTATCACCAATCAGTTCAATTTATATCTTTTAAAAGAAAAATGTTATAGATTATCTAGTTTTAAAGGTATACACCTTAATGCCTGAGAGGTTTGAAAAGATGCTTTCCTATCAAACATTAGTATGTTTTGCGTGTTCTCTTTTATTGTTCAAGATTTCATCCAGTTCCCATTAAAGTCAATGTAAAGATTCCTGCTGACTTTCATAGGCCCTACATCAAGCCCTAAAGTTCCTATGTATATACATTCTTCTGGAATAAAAGTCACAACCTGTTCACACTTTAGTTTTATAAAGCTTAAAATACAGATCACAGGAGTGTGATTGCTTCAACCTTCACTTTAGTCAACATTCACTTAAATAAAAGAAAACCATCACACAGACTGTCTTGCATCAGGAGAGCTAATTTTCAATTACATCTCCAATTTAAATAGAGTCTTGGCAACTGATTTTAGAGGTGACATTCCCAAAAGAATTGCACCGTGCTTCTCATATAGTGCAAGTACAATCAGAGCCACGATACCACTCTAGCAATTGTGTAAAAAAAACCTAAAAAAGCTTTGATTTCAATTAGTTGTCTCTGTGTTCCTCGCCAGATACTAACATGGCTGTGTTTTATGCACAGTAGGGAATGATGGCAATGAAGAAAGGACAGAAGTAATTTCCATCAGTACTCTCTTAAATTTCAAAAATAAACAAACTCACATAGAAGGCTCAGTTAAAAACTGCTAACTTCCATTAAAATTCATTGTCAAGCCCTAATCTTACATTATTCTCATTTTCTTGGTCTTTGCAATATACGTATTTATATACACAAATGAGCAATGTGCAACACTGGAAATAGAATTAAATGGAGAAAAGTCACATTATTTACTTTCAAACTAAGGCAAACAACTTATACACAAATACAATTTTCACAAGACAATTTTGTAGCTTATTTGACAACTGTTAGAATATATTAAAGATGTGTCAAACTGCCTGAAAAAAAATTAGATGGAAGCAAACAGTTTTACCTGCTTGCTTCTTCATACAGCCACAAATTTGACACTTGATAATTTTACCTATACTAAGACTAAAAGCTAGGCACAAAATACCATCAACCCTACATGCACCCATAAACACCATAGCTCCAATTCAGACATTCCTATCCTCTCAGCTCTTCTGTATAAACTAGTCAAGTGATGAGTCCATTGTTTTAATACCCAAGGAATTAAAATGTATGGGGTTTGGGTTTTTCGGGGAGGGGGTATCTTGGTCTCTTATAAAAATGGGACAGTTTGTGACGTTGTATGATGACATTTTCAGAACATTTTAGTAACTTATTTTTCTTTAGGTTATCTTTCTAAAAGGTTCTTCTGTTTTCAGTATTCTTTCATTCCTAACTATCTTCACAAGCCTGGAAAGGATGCTTTTAAGCTTCTAATGTCATGTCTACACAGCAATTAGCTCAGCAATTAGCGGGGCTGTAAAATTGCTGTGTAGACATTCAGTCTCAGGCTGGAGCCTGGGCTCTGGGACCCTCCCACCTCATGGCGTGTCCAAGACTGGGCTCTAGCCCACGTGTCCACACAGCAATTTTACAGCCTTGCAAGCCCAAGTCAGCTGACCTGGCCATGCCACAGGATTTTTATGCCAGCATAAAGATATCCATCTTGACCTTCAGTGTACCTCAGATACCTCATACTGAGAATAAGAGTAATTTTTGTAATGGTGTTGTGACAGATTGGTTGAGAAACTACACCATAGATGAAGCGTAATGATATAAGAGGAGCAAGCTATGAAGAATCCTTTCTAACTGTACATGTTCAGTAATATTTACCTCACAGCTTTCATAAATTCTGGTATAACGAGAGGATTAGCAGAAGATTAATTTAGACATCTTGAATCTCTGTAGGGAAAAAACAGCCATTCTTTAAGCCCTTAAGATTTAACATCTGCTTAAGACGACAGATGTTATAGACATGGTTATAAAAATTGCCACTGCCCTTCTCTATTTGGAGAAGCCTAGAAGTGAAAAATCACACTAAACATAGGTAATTACTGACCATATTTTGTATCATGCTCTCTGAAATCAGTGCTGAGGAAAACATTTTACATTTAGCAATCAAACTCACAATCTGTGACCCCAAGGAAGAATAAAATCTTACTACATGCAATCCATATCTATTGGCATATGACGGAAGTTATTGAAGACTAATATTTAGACCTCTTGACAAATGAATATTGACAAGTCTTGATCAGCTCAGAACAAAACAACTATTTCCAGTAGGGTTAAATGCCTTTTAATTAGACCAGTGTAAATCTAGAGAACTATTGGCTGCATAGAATTAATCTGGAGTTACACCAATTTAACAAATCACAATATGGCCCAACTTCGAACAAAAATGGCTTTATAATTCAGGCTTAGCACTCACAGACTTACTATAAAGGATTGTTTTTTCTCCTTTGTGCTTCCTTGGATAAAACTGATTGTCCTGATTCTGGCAGAGCCAGGTGTTTCTCTCCACTTCTCAGCTTGTTTTCTCAAACAAAATAAATTTGAAAATGCTGTAACAAGGGGAAAATAAAAAAATGGCCAGGATTAAATCAAGACAGAAATGGAAAATGGATAAGGGTAGGGTAAGAGAGTTAAACAAATAAAGGCATATGAAGAAAAGAATAGTGGGATGGACTCACTCTTTCACTTTGAATAGCACCATATTCCACAGTTACTCCCACTGAAATCCACAGACTACACAAAGAATAGGGCACTACTCAACATGAGTAATCAGACTGTCACAGTGAGAAAAAAATAATTAGGCAATGGTAAAAAAAATTTAAAATTGTAAACAAGAGAAGTAATAAGTAATGGCTATATAGAGAACAAGTTTTAGGTTAGTCTGCACACACCCTTTAAAATAAACAAGAAGGAGCTCATATGAGATATGTCTGGGACGGGATCCCTGGGGTGCAACCTGGACTGTGGGACCACAGAGCCCTTCATATGTACCAGCCTGGGTTGCCTCTCACACTGTGATGCTGATGTCAAGCTACAAACCTCTGATAGGCACTGCACTTACACAGACATCCACAGGCAAGGACACACCCAACTGTGTTGCATGAATGGTCTCCTAGCCACTCATGAACCATCAATAGTGAGGCTCCAGCCAACTCCCTCCAGCTTCCCAGTCTTGCACTCCAGAACTTTACCATCTTGCACTGGTCAGAAGTCTGACCAGTGTAAGTTCATTATCCAGTTCACCGCTCACGCCGTGTGGAGTGGACATACATTAGCCTTCATAAACTGAGCTGAGATTTCCCAAGCACTTCAACCAAAACACACTGTTTTAGGTAAAATATAAAACAGATTTATTAATCACAGAAAGATAGATTGTAAGTGATTATAAATAGCAGGCATAGAGATCAAAGCTGATTACTTAAGAAACAAAAGTAAATTTGCAGTCTAAGTTCTACAAACTAAGCAGGATTTGAATCAAGCAGTGTCTCAGACTGACAGATGGTACAAGCAGGTTTCTCTTCCCAATACACAAGCTGGGATTACCTTCCAGCCTGGGACTACTTTCCTCCAGTTCAAAATCTTTGTCCTCCAGACGTTCCTCCAGGTGTTGAGTTGTGGGGTGGGGGAAGAGGCCAAGTGATGTTGTCACTTCCGTTATTTTATATTTTCTTCCAGCTTGCTGGAAAGATCTTTTGCAGTGACATGGGGATCAGGCAATCCCCATTGGTCAAGCAGCCTCCCTTGCCTACATGCTCTCTCTGAGAAGTCTCTAGATAGTGATTCTTTCCTTGATGGGCATTGATGAGCCATAAATGCTGTCTGGCTTTCCTTGACTACTCCATTGTTGTACCTGAAAGGCTGGTTGTGGGTGTTCCCAACCTCACAACATATTTCAGTGACACATATAGCAATGCTTCATAACTTCATATATAATGATAGCACATACAACCCAACAGGATATTAATGTTCAACAGATTGAGACTTTTAAAATGATACCTTATAAGGCCCACTTTGTATGAAATATATCAATTATATGGATGAGGTGAATATGGGGATTCCATGTTGCTACTATGGTGTATGGAGTGCCATAATGAATACTCTACTTCTTTGTTGTATCTTTTTGCTTTACCCCTTTAGTCTGGTGGGGGGGATTTGAGGGCGGGGCTGCCTTTTAGGCCCTAATTTTGCAATGGGTAGAGTGCAGGCTTGTCATCCAGGCTCCATGATTTCCATGGATCTCCCCTTGGGCAGAGCAGTCTGTCAGCATACTATCAGTTGTAGGATTGGGGCCTTAGACTAAGTTTTTTAGGGTGGGAACTGTCCTCTATCTCTGTGCTTGAAAAGGATCTGTCATGTTATAGCAGCTACCGCAATGCACAATAAAAGTAATTCTCTCTAGACTAAAGAGATTGTCTTCTCAAATGTACTGAAGGCTGTATGGTTTTCAGGAGCTATCCTGAGGCTGTTGGGAAAACTAAACTATGTGTGGAATCCCAGAGCCATTAGGGTTTGGTTTGTAATTCAAAAGGTTAACCAATTATCATTGATGTGTCTCCCTTATTTTCCACCTGTTTGTTCTTAAATTGCCCCAGTGGGTCTGATGTCAGTAGGAATCGCCCATGCATATCTGGCAGGAGAATTTAGCCCTATGTCCTTAAGCATTTGCCACTATATGGAGTTTAAGATGAGCTTGCTTCTAATTGGTTTTGTAATAGCAATGGCTTTCAGGGCTTTGTAAAGGTTACCTCAGCCTCAATTACAAAAAAACCCTCATCCTTTTTAATGTGTACCATAAATTGTCACTTTCCATTGCCACAATATGAAAAGAGGGATTAGAGTATAATTTTAAACAAAAGACACAACATGGTGATGACTGAAATACTATGTGTCTCAAAAGGCAGCCTACATTGCTTCTTAAAGGTACATAGTCTATGAAGATTCAAGATTTCTGAGCCATCAAGCCTGAAACCTAGCCTAGATTTTGTCTTAAATTTAGTTCCTAGTCTAATCCTCCCCACCCTACAGAGGCATACATATACAGCAGAATGTGTAATGGAAACACGAGTCATAATCATGTTGAAAGTATTGTTGGACACCCTAAATGAGCCAGGTCTTTCTTTCTGTCTCAAGAAAATAAAGAGTGCTGTGTATAAACATTTCAGTGTAAATTAATCAAAATGGCCTTCACTGGTAAACTTGTTGGACATCCCCAAATGGTGAGAGTTAAAATGGTTCTGAGATACAGAGCTAGTGAGCCAACATAAACCAGAAGGTAACCTGCAACCAAACATTAACAAAGGAACTTAGGTTCTCAGTATTCAAGAATACTACTGTAAGAATCAGAAAAAGTAAGATTAGAACAGACAAGCCCAGCCTGTTAGATCATTGACTGTACTAGGAGGGGAAAAATCTGGTAGTTCATTAACCTTGTGTGGATAAGGGAACAAGAAATCTCTTTAATGTCACTATTTTTACTGATGTTTCTCCAGAGATACATGATTAGCCTTCAAAAGTAAAATCTTCTGAACAATACTGAAAAGGGAAGAAATACGGAAAAGAAAATTATAAATTTGATCTTAGACCTCTTTAATCTTAGAGAACTTCTCAACAGAAATCACTACTGTATGTTTTTAAGAGTGAAGGCTTCCTTTATACAATATAGAAATAACATCATGGGTGACAGAGCCAGATTTCTGAAAACATCTTATGGACTCCCAGGATAGCAGCCATTCATGCTGAGATAGTGAAAGAGGATATGGGATTATATATTTAGCTGGTATTGAGAAGCAAATAGCCTACTCCATTTTTGAAAACTCTTTCAGGCTTATAGGTCCTCAGACTTTTCTCAAGCTCATCTCTACTCAATATTGGTTTTATAGTTGTTTCGAGTAAAAATGAGATTATTTGTTTTACAATTTCACCCACTTCTATGTTTAATTTAGTTTTTAGGAGATACAGTAATAAAGTATGTATGACTAATACACTTGAGACTTTTTTTTAAATCAAATGTAGGAGTTATTTCACTCTCTGATTTTAACATCTACGATTAAGGTTAGTTAGGGCAGGCAACATTTGAATCATGTTAGCTGCATGTCACAATTTTGGATTCTCATATAAATCTTTCTATTGTACTGGCAAATATGTTTAGAGCTTGTATAGAATATTAGAAATGGGAATTCAATATAACTGTAAAGACAATCTTATTAACCAGTTAGTAATTACTTGAGTAATGTAATTAACATGTAGCATCCCTTGATTTGAATGGAACTACCCACACAAGTAAAGTTACTCCCAAGAGTTTGCAGGATCAGACCAAGCTGAAGAAAACACATTGTGCAGCAAACATATTTGTTTCACAGAAACTGTGTAGTTTTCTGTCTTATTTTTGTAATGTATGTGCTTAAAGTGTGCTTGTATTCTGAATAGCAATTATGTCAATAATAGAACTTTGCTCAACAAATCTGCTCCTTCTGCATATTCAGAATCATGCCTGCTTAATTCAGGCAAAAATATGGTTTTATTACATTTCGTTCCTATTGACACTGCAAACCTGGCACAATGATAGGACAGTGACCCCAATTATTTCCGGCTCATGCAAGACGACAGGACCAACAGGACTGTTATACAAGATGTAACTGTGGGGTCAAACCATATCAGGATTCATACCTGTTAAAGACAACAAGGGCTCAAGCCTTAGCTGTGACCAGCTCATGTTCAGGGCATCTGGGTTATAGAGGGAGGCAAATGTATTTCTAAGCCACCTTTCTGCCTCCCTCAATGTGAGGGCCAACTCCTCTCACATATTAGAGTAGTCTCAGGGCTGCTGTAACTTATGCCACCTGGAATGATCATTGACAGACACACAGCCGTCTTCAAAAAAGCTTCTGAGACAACTGGGAATGCCCCAAATGCAGAATGAAGGAGTACAGAGTAGGTGTCTTGGAGCAGGCTCTCCTGGCATTATGTGACAAAATTCCAGTTGACCCTTTAGGGAAACTACAAACTTTTTGCTTGTCCAGCAACAAAAAGGAGTCTTCTTCTGAACCATGGATCTGATTCTAGAACTGTGCTATGCTCTTGACTGACCTATAAAGGAATTTTCCAGGTGATAATAGAACTTGGATGCCCCCCATAGCCCATCAAAGCAGTAACAGATTAAGATTAGCTCATCTTACTCTGTAGATCTGAATCCTACCTGATGTGGAGCCCAAGATACAACAGAACATGACTCCAGGGATCCACTGTGCATGTCTGTGTGAGAGAGAATGGGGGGGATACTGCCTTGGTGACTCACTTTAACTGTCTCTGTAAACAGGGATTCTGTGATTGGGGGGCAGATGCTCCTCTTCCCTATTTCTCTTCAGTATATTGAAAATCTGGGCACAACCTCATTTTATTAGTTACTTGATGAGTACTGCAAGTGAGGGAAATAATATCCTCAAGAGGGAGGGTGTGCAGGTGCATAGACTTTGGTGACTGAAGGCTAAATAAGCCTAGCTACAGTCAGGTGGAAAATTTGGAAGGGGAATAGGAGGGGTAATCAGCTGGCCTCAGCTCAGAATGGAGCAGAGATATCCTCCTCTGAAAGCCATGACATATCTATAATGCACCAGTGATTGCTGAAGTTCATTTGTGGACTAGAATTAGTTTATTAGAATGGTTTGTTTTCTGCCAATAAAAGGCCTCTTTTGCAACATTGTGGACTTTGGATTTATTTAATGAACAGCAAGACTCATCAGCTATCTCACTAAATTTGCATTATGAAAGCAACAGAGGAGATTTTCCAAACAAGCAACATTATAATTCACATTAGATTAAATATTCATATGCCATTTCCTTTTGTAGATGGCATATTGATGAAAGGGATAGTGTACATTTTTATAGTACAGTTGATGAAGCAGTTGAAGCCAGTATAATGACTTAAAAGGTATGATTACTGTTCAAGTCCTAGTAGATAAGGTTAGGGTATAAATTGGGAACTTCTGCCATATAACCGATAAGCAACATAGTTGTCAGTCTTGCTCCCAGAAAGTCGTAAAAGTTGTATCATGTCTGTGGCCTGATCAACCAAGATAAGAGAATGAAGATGATTTTCTTGCAGACTAATGATGTCAAGAACATTTTTGTTTGTGCTAATGTATCTGGCTTCTCCCAGTGGTACACAAAACAATGCAATGAATTCTCCTGGGCTGTGTAAACTTAAGGGATAAGAGAGAATGCCAGAGAAACAGCAAAGTAAGGAGAAGCCTGTTTCAAAGAAAATCACGACTAACTTCAAAAGACCCCACAAGGCCAAAAGTATTTGTTTTCATCCTTCCAAAACAACAAGGTAGAATTTGGCAACTCTGGATCAAAAGGGAATAGAACTCTGAAGCCAGATGGCTGAAAAGAGAGGGTTTGAAAGAGTTTTCACAACTCCCAAAGTTCTCTTTCCCTATCTTGCACTGGAGAAAAGCTATTCAATAAAAAATATAAAGCCTACACAAAAATGTTGCTGCAATGAGCCGAAGGTGGAAAAAGAAAAAAGTAGTTTTATCTCAAAGCATTGTTCAGGAAGACCTTAACACATAAAGTTCCCTAAGCCCACTTCCCATTCCAGTTTATCAAGGAACCCGACCCCTGTTAAACAAATATCTGCACTAGACACCTGCCAAAAAGAGATGCCAATGAATGTGGCTACCTTCTCACCATCCCCAGATGGGTACCCAATACTTACAGTAATCATTTCAAGGGCAGCTTCCTGACAGCCAAGGAGTGTTACAGGGGCATCAGCTGGTCCCAGAGCACACCCCTCTTACCATACCAACTCAGATTTGCTTTGCCACAGAGCTTTAACCCTCCAGAGGAACAGACTACCTGCCTGTAGGCCCAATGTATGATACTCTGCCTGCAGATCCAAACCCTGGCTCTCCTGATTGTTCTCTTGCTCCGGAAAATGGGATAAATATAAAAATTAGCATATATTAATCCAGCATCACTGGACTCTCATTCTCATGTGGAGGCCTCACATACATCCCCTATGCATTTGGGGATCAGAGACACATCACCTGTATCCCTCCAAGCCTATGCAATTTCATGATGGGTAAACACCAGCCCCCACACTCATGTAATTCAGCCACCAGCCAATTTACCCACCCTCTGGCCTTGTCTACCTGCAAAGGCTCTGCAGCTCCCCTGAACCCAACTCCACTCCTAATCTCTTTATCCTCTACCTTTACTAAATTCCCAAGTTGTTTCCCCCCAGGTGCACACCGACCCATTCACATGCTCCCTCCCTGGCCAATGAATCCAAGAGGCCATCCGCTGACCCCATATAGTGTTCCCTTCCACCCATGGCAACTCGGAGCTTAGGCTCAGCAGTGAATTTACAGCCACCCACCTGTGGGACAAAGGTACAGCACTATGCCCATACATCCTGTCACCAGCTCCTGTGAACTGTTCACTTGATCCTGAAGGAAGGGATAAACTTAAAGACGTTGGCATATACCCCCTCAGTTAGCCTCCCTAACAGGGGCCTCCTTACCCTTCCACAATTTCAACTGTCCCCAGTGACAGGCATAACCCTTTGGTCTCCTAATCCAAGTTGCGCTGTAGGTGTAACTAATCCAGTCCTGAATGAGCAGGATCCCACTTCACCAGGGGAATTTGTTTTTGACAGATTCAGATCTCCCCTTCCTCCTCTCTCTGCCCCATTGCAAATCCCTAAATTTCATAGACCTTTCTAAATCTTTCCTTGCTGAACTTCCTACTAGCCCTCCTAGAGACCACCCCTCCAATAGCCAAGATACCACAGATGGCAGTGTCACATTCTGAGAGAGCTCACCCCTGCACTCGGGTGGAGTTGAGTAATTTCCTCCACACCCCCAAAGGTGCTAGTTATTTTGCATTAAGAAAAAATGGACAAGATCAAGGTTCCGGAGGTCTTGCTGCACCTGTATGGGCTCCTCACTGGCTTCCAGCACCAATTCTCAGATTCCACCCACCTCACACTCCGAGGGACTTGAAGAATTGGCAGTTACCAACATGACAACTGCCTGGTTTTTACTCAGAATTGCCTCTTTCGCTCCTGACTTTGTCCCTGGAAGTAATCCCTGCCACTAGGGTGAGACAGAGCACCCCTAGAGTCATATCTATTACTATCCTCCCCCATAGCCAATCAGCACTGCTTGCCTTGGTGAAAACCCCAGACGCGATGCCGCCCAGTGCATTCAAATTAACATTCAAGTCCTACTCTGGCATCTAATCCTCCCTTCAAAAGAAACCCTATTGAACTGATTCACGATTGCCCAGCACTCAGTAAAACCTCCATCTCTTAATTTATCCTGAATAATAAATTGGGTCTGGCCATGGCTGAGGAGGCAGAGCTTGAAAGCTTGTTTCTCTCACCAACAGATGCTGGTCCAATAAAAAGATATTACCTCACCCACCTTGTCTCTCTAATATACCGGTACTGACACAGCTACAACAACACTGCATACAAGTGCAGAATACTCCTCCTGGAGTGTGAAATTGAAGATGGCCAAAGCTGTAGTTCATAAAGTATCTTCTTGGGTGATCCCGCCTTCCCAGCCAACTCCCACAAGACTGCAAGGTTATTCACAATAAGTGGATACACCCATCTCTGTATCTAACAAGCCTAGTGAAAAAGGGCAGGGCTCTGTGTGTGCCTTTTGCTGGCAGCATTCCTAACCTACCAGCCAACCTGCAACAAAGTCAACAGACTTGTATACTCATTCAAATCCAACCCCGCTGCAAATGAAAGTGGATCTAGGTGTCCCCCCCCACATGCAAAGCTTAGTTTTAGCCAAGTAGTCACTCCTCAACTCTAGTTAACCAGTGTCAAGTGGGGAAGATCCCAGCTAAGTTATGCCCCCTCTGGTGATTTGTCTATACCTCTGGGCTGTGTCTCTATATGAGGAAACCATCTCCTTGTTTTGGGATATCTCTGTGCTTCTGCCCCAGGGAGGGATTCCTCTCTGCTCACCTCCACGAGGTCCCTTGACGGAGGTATCCTCCAAAATCCATGGCCACCTTCTGAAAAGGGTCTTCTATTATAGGCAGCTGTGCATGTATATTGACCTCCCTCCACCCCCTTGGGCTAAGATTAGAGGCACCTTCCCTCAGGTGCTCACATGAGCCCCACTAGTCCAGCTCATCAGCTCAGGTGATGCCTTCCCTCACTCTTAACCAACACCTTCCCTCCCAACTCCCAAGGGAGGGGGGATCTTTCAACGAGACACACCTTTTTCCATGCTGCCTCCAGACAATGACTTTGAGGATGTGGGACAAGGGGTGCATTTTGTTTTCCCCCACTCTTACTGCCGGATACATTCTTCAGTGGATGATTATCAGACTTAACACATGCACGTTACTGTAGGAATAATCACTGTACATGGATTTCTCATAAGAAAGTCTTCTTTTAAAAAAATCCACGTATAAGTCACTGCTCAGCTAGCTGACAATGTTTTAAATAACTTCTTTTATAATGAAATTGGAGGTCAAGTGTCCCAGAATGGTTATGACATAATATAAGGCTTGTGAGTAGGTACTCTGAACTTTCAGAAGACTTTCTAATATAAATATCTCTTGACTTTTTCATTGCTTGAATAAATGACTACAAGGCAAGGGCTTCTGAGAGGTTGCTGATTAAAGTGCCCTTTATTGTTAAAAGCATAATTAAATAATACTTGGATTTATCACTCTCTTCAGGGAGCCTGTGCTCCTAAAGAAATTAGAATCTCAAATGACACAGCCAGAAAGTCATCCAGTTAATAATACTTTTTAATTATCACAGCTAGCCTGTGCAGCATTCACGTTTGCAAGGTTGCATTTTATTTAAAGAAATTAAACTGCAAATCAAGTTGTGAAGCTTTCCTATTATGAGTTGTCCAAAGTCTATTAAACAAAATATAATTTAAAAACAGCATGAAGTTATAAATATCCTGCTGTTTGGAATAGCCTGTCAATCTGTTCCCAATTATATATGTTAGCTAACAGCTCTCTAATTAGCACTCACTCTTGATACTACAGCTCCTAAAATGTTTACATTGGAAGTTACAAATTACTGTCTAATTATGCTGGCTACTTTGTTTTGCATAAAATATAAATAAAACCTCTGTCCATGCTGTAAAAATAAAACATGTGCTAGCATTACAGGATGATTATAAAACATATCAGTATTATTCTGGGTCTTGAAAAGGAATGTCCTCAACTAAAAGCAGTAGAATAGCGTAACAATACACAGCAACAGATTTACTTCCTCAAGTAAGTTCTTTAAGAGAGTGCGTAAGTGTGTCTGAAACATATATTACCTGGAAAGCTGCAATGGACCGTACACCTGATTTTTAAAATTCTGCTGAGCATCTCCCTTCAAATGTGCATGCTGTTACATCCTGGAGTCATATTCCACTGGCCATTGGGGATTTGGTGTGAGAGAATGCTGATCTGCCTGTGGGGGGAGAACAGAGAGACATAAGACTGGAGTTCAGACAACAGACAGACATGCACAATATTCATTGTTATATTGTAACCCCTTTGCACCAGCCACAAAGACTTCATGTGGCACCTCCTTGGTGCAGAATGCTCTGACACCAGAAGCAGCAACCATGAGCTCAGGAGAGCAAATGTGATGTTACTGGAAAGGCCTTACGTTCCAGAGATCCTACCCCTCCTGCAATAGCCCGTTAAGGCAACTGAAACTGATGCATAAATTAGAGGCAGCCATCCAGACTGTTCTAGCCTGTGTCAAGGGATGGTAGCCTGTGACTAGGAGCAAGCGACTTCTCTGTCCCTGCGTGGGTAACTGGGCCAGCGCAGGGATGAATTTGCCTCACATAATATAGATTACATCAGCTGCATCAAAAAAGAATTTGTTGCAGGAGAAAATTACATGTTTAATTGTCTATTTTAAACCCTTTTTTCCAATAAGCTTAGAAAGAACTTTGTTGGATAAAAGAGCAATTTGCTGACAGATGGGATTTTCCAGTTTAAAAGATCCTGTTCATCAGAAACTATCCAGGGACTTCCAAACCACAAGGCTATTTAGAAGAAATCAAAACATATCACATTTTTTTCTTCTTCATGTCTCGGCTAATGTAATCTATAAGTGGAGTTCTCATTCTTTCCAGATCCCTTTTCCATAAGTGTCTGGGTTTTCAAATTATGGGTATATGACTTTTGGTGGTATCTTTTTAAGCAGTGCCTTTCTCCATCAAATTACATTGAACCAGTTCCCTCCCAGCACTCATGGACAAAGCCACACTGGTGGTCTGTCTTGGCCAGACATGTATTGTTATAGAAGATCTCACTCTCATTTTGATCAATTACAATATGCCCACAATCCATCTTTAAAGGAAATCACAATAGCTAACTTTGCAAGTACTCAGTGATGGTAGATCATTCCCTTATAAGTGATATCACCAGGTGTCTCCCTGAGGAGGCTCAGTGAATTCACATGTATGTAATTCTCATTACTAAAGATGTGTGTCATATAAAGATGGGGTTATAGCGATATCTAAAGATCTGGCTCAAGGAGGAGAAGGGTATAAGGACAGCAGCCTAAGTGAAGTGCTCATGACTATCGCCCACAATTTTTTTAGAAAACTGAACTGCAAAGCTGATGATGTTGCCACAAAGAGAGTGGCATCACTGATAGCTTTATGGTTTCTTATGCACAGAGCAATTTTTTGTAACTGGATCATGCCCAAAATAGTCTATAATGGTCTCAAAACAGTTATGTAAAACAGTAGCATCCATGAGAAGAGTTCATATTATATGTGTTCTAGCAATATTAATCAAAAAACATATTTTTGTACTTTCAAAACATGATTTGTGTGTATAATTAATTAATTCTTTGGGGCCAGAGACCACAATTAACTGCACAAACATCTGCTATCAGATAAAACCTGACACCAAAAGATACATTCATAGATATTTACCCCAATCCAAAAGTAGTCTACTAAGATAAAAATGTAAACAGCAATGACTTCACATTGTTTGTTTTCCTTTACCATTATTGCAGAACAAATTCTTTTGAAAGGTGTCCATCATCTGTTTTTAGCAAACCTATTTTAATGTACAATATGTGTTTCTCAAAGTTGGCTTAAAATATCCAAAAATAGTCACCTCTGTTTTTCATGCAGCTGAAATGGTTTTTATTTCTAAAAATATCACTTTTTTTTTTTACATTCAACACATCATTACTTTAGAAACTGATGTATCTACTTTTTGTTCATTTTCTGAAGTTATTCTGTACTATTATACATGGATACTGACTGATAGTTACACTATTCTACACAATGGCCAATTTAACTTTGTTAAGAAAAGAGGCTTATATATAAAGCCCAATTCTTGTGGCATTGAATAGTGAATAATTATTTAAAATCATTCCTTCAAGCAGCTATTAGTCCGTGACTATGAAAGACCCTGAACAACTTGCCTCATGCAGAAATAGACTGCCAAACTGGAACACCCTTGGGGCAGATACTAATTAAAAATACCTTGAAGCACACTGCACAGCAAAAGGTTTTATTTTTAACATATATCATTATTCTGAAATTTGGATAATGAACTATTTTGAGGAATAATAATAAAATGAGACATCTACCATATTTATATGTCCACAGACACACTGTAGTTGTCCTTAAAAACTTGCCTAGTGCCTCAGATAACTGATGTACTTCAGTATTCGTTAAGGCAATTGTAGGAACATACAGCAGACACTGAGTGAGAGCACCTCTGGGCAGGGACTGTGCCTACTTTTGTGATTCTACAGCACATTAGAGGCTCTATTGCAAGTAACAACAACTACCACCTTACATATCCAAGGCTTAACTAGCAAGATTTTAATGGTCATCATTGTAAGTATGTACACAAGCCTTAAAAATCGGAAGAGACATACAGGCCTATTTCTCGTTTGCACTAAGGTCCCTTTATACTGCTCTGGTACAAATTACCTTTACATTCACTTTTAGGGCCCTTTAAAATGCCAAAGCACTTTATAGTGGCTTTAGTGGGAATGAAAAACATATACAAAGCAGCAGCAAATGAGATAAAGAGCTCACATAGCTCTAAACAAGATGTTTTTTATTAAGCTGTTCTGCTAAGTGATAAATGTTCTTTATTATGGACTTGTTTCACCTGTACTCTGCCCACTAATCACACATTTTGGTTTCATGCAACCTGCCAGAGAAATATTTCCTTCTTCCTCCCACTCCAAAAATGTAGCCTTTTGCCCCCAAAATTACACGTGCCTCAAGTGACAGATGGGCAATATTAAATCCTGCAACAGTGAGAAGTTTCAGGTGCAAACTTCAGCAACATCAGAGCAAGAATTGGGGCTTTATATCAGTAGAAAGGGAAGATTCCTAACTTTCTAATAGGAGCCTGCTAGCCTTGAAAGATCCTGAGTAAGTGGACCTTAAAAATCACAACATTATGTATAGAAAAGCTAGTCATTTTTAGCCATTTCTTACATACATTTGTTATGATTTTCTTCTCCCTCAGTGCGCTGTGCAGTGGATTCATAGTGCAACAGGAGCCTGGCTTTACATATGGAAATATGTAAACATTTTAAAACTCTAAAATAGTTTTTCTTAATAATAGGGTGCACGCATAATAGCGTGATATAACATTTTATCTGTACTCATCTGGGCTAATCTGAATAACTTTCTCATGACTTTGCCACTTGTAAAGCTTTTATTGGCATGAGTTTAAGACATTCTCACACCACACTCTCATGTCAGTCTATTATTACATACATATCTATGCTGTGGAATCAAAGAATTAATCATAGAATTGATTAATAGAATGCCTGGCCTGAAACTGGTCATAGAAGGCCTGGCCTGAAACTGGGTAGCCTGAACTGTGATGGAAGCCCTCAGGTTAAATCATTGACAGGATGCCCCAAACTGAGACTGAGATAAAGATGCTAAAATCCCACAGGATGTCTCAGGACCACATTTAAATGCAAACTCCTTTTGTGAACTCTAGCCCTTTTGATGTCTGTAAACCGACATCTCCTGTTCTGATAAGTATTGGTACGTGCCCCCGTCTTCCTGGCCCCATAGGAAGTTACTCCATACAAATTAGCATTTTAACATGTATTGTGTAGTCACCCGTCTTCAGGTGATAGCCAGAGTACCTGATAACCACATTATATAATCAAGTAACTCTTTTGGTCTTTCCTGTGAAAACATCTGGTGTACCCCATTGTATATATAATTGTCTTTCCTGTCAAGTATAAACTGTTAATCAAATTCCACTATACGATCACATGTAAATGAACCTAAGCAACCCCTATATAAGCCTTTTGTTTCTGGTAGCCAGAGGAAGTACCAATGATCAGCATCTAGACATGCTGCATGGGCTTCCCTTTAGCTAAAGTACTTTGTATGTGTGTGTGTCACAATTAAAGCTGCACTCGATCCAACTCTAAAGTATAGCAGAGTGATTCTTTCCTCGACAATGCAAAACCTAACGAATAGAAATCAGTAATCCACCAGTCTAATTTTTATCAAGATAAATTTCATTTTATCTTCAGATCTGTTATTTGAATCCATGTACCAGTCCAACAAGAAATTCCAGGAATTTACAACTAGCATATTATAGCAAAGCATGTATCCGGGGCATAACTTCAGAAATTATTCAGGGCATGAGCAGTATCTTAGTCCACAAGCAATGTAGTGAACCCAAAAGTATTACCCAATGGGTGAAATTCTATACCCTGCAGACATTTAGCACAAGGTTTACGTGCTACTTAACTCTCACTTTAAGCCCTCAGACTGGGATTTTCAAAGGTGCCTTAAAGCCTGGTCTATACATAGGATTTTGTAGCAATCTAATTATTTTGGTTAGAGATGTGAGTTTCTACTGATGCAGCTATACCTGTACAGCCCCTAGTGTGGATTCAGTTATACTGGTATAAAGGAACCATATACCATTACAGCTTATATCCCATTCCGTACTGGAATAATTTATACCAGTATAAGCATATTTAAATTAATATAACTGTGTCCAAACTAGGAGCATTGTATCAGTTTAACTACTGGTGTCATTAAAGTCATACTACTTTTGTGTTTAGAGAAAGTCTTAGAGAATTGGGTGCCCAGCTCCCTTAGGCTCCTCTGAAAATCCCAGCCTCAAAATGGGCTTCAGGGGGAATTAAGTAGCACATGGGCAATGTGCTGGTCCTCAGCAGAGGGGCAAATTTCACTCAAAGTGAATCAAAGTGGCCTTTGCTCCTTTCCCCCTGAAAGATAATGGAAATGAAAAGGAGAGTGAGTAAAGCAGGCACAAGATGAAAATATGCAGAAACATGCATTATACTAACAAAAAATGGGACAGCTTCACAATGATCCCTTAATATGAACTTACTTTAAAAAGGGTTTCAGGTGATTCCCAGGCATATACAATGCACTGGAGGATCCAGTGAATTGTAGTTTAGTTTTATGGTTCAGCCTTGCCTGATGCACTGATGAGTTATAACTCCGGAACTTTGTTTTATGACAGAGACAAAATGTCTATGGGAAAGCAAGCAGACTTATCTTGTATGGATAAATCAAACAAAGATATGCATTTACAAAAGTTTTACTAAATTATATGTAGAAAAGAGACATGATGGAGCTAGAGTATGTTTAGGGTGATAGAAAGCTGCACTAAAGAGTAAAGCATAACATAATACACCATACCAAATCTATGTAAAACTTGAATATCCTTATGACTGCCATGACTCCACCACAAGATACTGTAACTATCTTCTCTTACATGCTGGCCAATTCTGTTAGCAGCTTTGGTGTTATTGTGCTGCTAGATTTAAGTTTTAAAAAGGTCAGATTTTAACATTTGCAACAGAATAATATAGATGGTGCAAAATAATGTTAAAAAAGTAGTCTGGCCTTTTAAAAGTCCTACAGAATGTAATTAAAATGATAACAAGAGTTTTAAAAACAACACTGATGGATATCACTCACTCACTTAAATACTATAGATTGACTTAAAATTATATAGCATTTTATTCTTATTAAATTCCATTCATTTTAGAGTAATTTCTCGGACTGTAAAATTTTCTTATATTAAGAGAGATTGACATGACTGGAGCTGTCCACCTCTTTGATAGATAAATTTGCTAAGGTGAACAGCCCCAGTCATGTCAATCTCTCATAATACAAGAGTATTTACAGTCCGAGAAATTACTCTAAAATTAAAGGAATTTAATAAGAATAAAATGCCATATAATTTGTGTGTGTATATCGCCTTATACTGTACTACCTGACTACTTCACAATCTTGCATGGATTTATTCTCACAATACCTCAGTGTTATTAGCCCATTCTACAGATAGGGAAACGAGGCACAGAGAGAATAAGTAACTTGCTCAAGATCACACACACGAAGTGAGTGGCAAAACCGAGAGCTGAACTCGCGTCTCCCAAGTCCTAGGCTAGTGCCCTGGTCACTGGACCTTCCTGCCTCTGTAAGAGAGGAAACAAATAAGAGGCACCATGATGAAATGATACAAAATGAGGAATAATGTAGCATGTGTAGATCAGATACTTCTCTTCATCATCTCTCAGATACAAGACAAGGGGAACAAGCACATTCTTCAGACAGTGCACAATTGGACTGAGAATTTAATTGCTACAAGGGATCATTGAGACCAAAAACATAGTAGGATTTAAAAAAAAAAATTAGACAAGAACATCCAGTTACAATAATACTTAAAAATAATAATTAAAAAAAATCTTTGGAAGGGATATAAATTCACGAGCAATGAGACATATACCAGCTTCCAACTATTGGAGACTGGTGGGCAACTTTCCCTGGGGGCAGGTTATCTCTATTGCAAAGTTCATTCTTCTGCAGCAGCGAGTACAGGGCATTGTCAGAAACAGGCCACTAGACTAAATGGATCACTAGTCTGATTCCATATAGCAATTCTTACGCTCCTAAGGGAATATTGTGTCTTCTTTTTCCTTTTGTTTTTGAGAAAGGATCTCTGCGAATTTATAGGGAAAAGAACAGGGTTTTGAGTCATCTGCTTGGGTTTCATTGCTTGACTGTTTCAGTATCTCAAAAATGGGTTGGTGTTTCTGAAAGAGGAAAATAAGAGCTACATTTACTCCCGTCTACAAATCCCAACGAGTTCCTATTCAATTTTAGGTTTCTTCTGCTCTAGCAATCTTCCATGGTAGGAGTATGGGTGTGATACAGATAAAGATAAACTCACCAACTAGTCATCACATGCTTGACAAATTTGGCCCATTTTTCCCCATTTGCTAATTCATTCTCTCTCAACTTGACATTTCCAGGGCTTTAAGCTTCTGGGTGGGTCAGACTGACAGACTGACAAAAAAAACACCTTAATTGATTTTCAGGAAATTTCTATGTATGGAATTTATTTGTGCTTTTTCCAGTCTGGCTTTAAGTGTGTAAAGCCTCAGGATTTTGTCCATGTCCCTTAAATGTACAGGGTAAGACAGGTTCAATCTCTCTTTAGATAATACAGAGCTATCAACAAAATATAAGTGCAGTCATTTTATACTACCACCTTTACTTTTAACTACATTAACTATTTCTCTGATCTCTATTTGCAAAGGCAATTTAGTTTAAAATTCTGACATCCTGCATTCTTAAATGACAAACTCAGTTCTTTGCCAAACAGTAATGGGCCTATGAGAAAATAGGAGTTAAACAAATCATTGCTACTGTACAGGCCCGTCTGCTTTTCCCATTAACATTGAAGGTATTTTTATCTTGCTAGAACAGCCTCGTACTGTGAAAGTGAGACTACAAACCATGTGCTGTAGAACTTTGCAAATAAGAATAAAATCAGCACGAGAAGTTTTTGTACTGGATATTTACAGTTTTTTAAATCCCTATGTGCATGACTTTCATTACCACTAATGGGAGTTACACACACTTATGAACGCAGAATATAACTCTAATTAATAGGGATTCACTTAAGGAGCTTTACTTTCTTGCTGGTCATTGCCTCGCCAGTAAACAGCAAGGGAAGCTTCATTTATATTTAAATGAAAACCATGTGGCTGTGTAAGCATCTGTAATCTGGAACATATCAATATCTGACAAAAATGAAAATTCCATACTGTAATTTTATTTCATTGAAGGATAAAAGGTTTTTAGTTAATATTCCACTTGCTTCTGATCTATTTGCTACAGTAGCAATTGTATAATTAAAGCCAGGGAATATAATAATAGTCAGTGGTTATATAACATAAATTATCTGTCAAGTTTAAAGTGTCATGAAAAGATGTGTCCAAATATAGAAACAAGGAATTATTTATTTAGCTTCAGGATTGCTATAATTTTTACTTGTTTAACAGACATGGAGGGCCAAATTTTCAAAGTTTCACTAATTCAGCATTTAAATCTGCACTGGGAGGCACAGTTAGGTGTGGGTACAGATAATAGAATTTAGACATCTGATTTGTTCACAAAATATGTCTAAATTGCATCATGTTAACCAGAAAAACAGTGGGTTTAAACTCACTGGTGGATGTTGAAAGTTTGTCCCTAAGGCCTCAGCGAGCATTTCGATTTACACGTAGGAAAGAACTCCTAAATCAGTCATAATAATGGCATAACTTACAATGCTCTTAAATTTTGTCCAGATCTCCATTCAGAGAACTCTCTGTGCGAATGTGGCTACACATTTCTGCACAATCAACTCTGGTTTGACTAGGTTTATAATGCCCATTGTGTGTATTTGTCATGCTTCATACCATGCCCACTAATGTCTCACCAGTGCAGATATCCCAACAAACAATGTGATCCATACAAGCTGCAACATGTGTAAGATTGTGATGAGCATCTTTTAATGACCATATTGTAGTGCAGTGATACTCTTCAGAACCAAACAGGCAAAAACTTTGTAAAGGATTAGTGTGTCAAAGAAAGTCCCATTATCATGCAGAACACTTAAAAGACTACACATGTGGCTTAAAGACACCCTTCCAAACATACTTTCTTTTAAAAAAAATATTATTCAGCTCAATTCTAATGTCTGCTATCATAAAAAAAAATTCAACCCTAAAAAAACCCACCTACCTTTATCAGAGAATTATGTGCTATTTACCAAATGGGAAAGTAAAAAAATAGATCAATTCTATATTTATTTTTATTTAAATATTAAAAAATAAGGCACCTAATCAAGGCTATAGAAGCCCTAACACACTATTAATAATACAATTAAATCTCAGACGCATTAAAATAAATAAATAAATAAATAAAATAAATAAAATAAATAAATAAAATTAAATTAAATTAAAACCAGCCACCTACAGAAATTCCTTTCCACCTCTTCATCATTATGAGACACATACTCTCAGCCCTCTCCACAAACCTTAACAAGCATCTTTTGTGTTGTGCCCAGAAGGTCACCCAATTCAGACTTTTTTGGACCAAAGTGGGGAACACATTCAAGAATCTCAGAGCCCTCACAGAGAATGCCCTGCCAGTTGCCCTTCTCTCTTTTATAACCAGGGGGATCTAGCTGGCAGCAGCAGCAGTATGGTAGGGGGAAAGAGGCAGTTCTTCAGGTAGGCCAGTCCCAGGCTATTAAAATGTAGTTAACTTACTAAGTTAACAGAATTTTTGCTGGGATTTTCTAAGGAACCTAAAGGTGTTAGATGACAAACTCTCATTTAATTTTATTGGGATTTAGTTCTTAAATCCCTTTAGTTCTTAAAAAATTCACCCTTTAATAGAAATGGAATGAATTTTATTAATGGACGCAATTAACTGTTTGTCTATATAATGTAGAGAGACAAAATGAGTGAGATAATATCTTTTATTGGACCTATTTCTGTTGGTAAAAGAGACCAGCTTTTGAGTTTACACAGAGTTCTTCAAGTCTGGGAAAGGTACTTAGTGTCATAGCAAATACAATACAAACCTGAAGAAGAGTTCTGTGTAAGCTAGAAAACTTGTCTCCTTCAACAACAAAAGTTGGTTCAATAAAAGATACTACCTCACTCACCTTGTCTCTATAATATTCTAAGAAACAACACGACTACAACACTGCAACATGTGTGCTGTAAAACATTCTGATTTTCCCTATTAAGTTAAAAAGTGGAATCCAAAATTCTTGACAGCTGACAGCAACCCAGTAAATAAATGCTCAAGAGGACAGAAAACAGAACTGAGCATGGCTTCTCTCTCAAACTGTTTGCAATCAGGAGGAGAAAAATACATTATTATACTATATTTCATCCTTCCATTATCAAAATGCAAAGCCTATATTCACCTACCTATCTTATTTCTGTATTTTCAGTCTTTGAGATGACTGAAAACACTCCTATAATTTCTGCAATATATAGAGTACTCTTCGGTCTACTTTCAGGACATCAGTACAAGATTCCCATATTTAACGTCAGCAAGGTAAGGTGTTTGGTATATAGTGGTTAGATATCCTGTCCTACAAATTCAATCTTTGGAATTTTTTCTAAGACATAAGTATGAAGTGTGAAACCCGGTACATATTACCTTTTTCCTTCATTGACTAATTTATGTAGTATTTATAAATGCTAAATGAAACAACCCATTTCATGACAAAAATATTAACTGACTTTTCATAAATAAGCCCAGATCATCATCTCCCCATGGAAAAGTCTGTAGGAGGCAGCTTGAGGGTTAGAAAACTCTGAAGAGACCCACCTTCCCCCATAGAAATGGCTGTAGGGATCACCCCCAAACCCGATATATGCTGGGATAGCCATCAGATTCCAGAGCCTTCTACATACAAGCCATGTTGCCTCACAGCAGCCTTGTGCCTCATCATTTTAGATATATTCAGCAATGCTTAAACTGAAAGGAGAGCAGTTTCTCAAGGGTAGAATGGCTGTGCTAAAGGAAGTATTTTTAGGTCATATATTTTACATTAGGACTGTGTTATAGTTTCCTCTTCTTTTGAATGGTAAAAACCTTCAGGCAATCAAACAGATCTTGCAACCCCAAACAACTTATGACACAAAAAGTAACGTAGTGACTTTCAATCCTCCAAGTCCTCTGAGATAATCTCTTTTGAATAGTTACAGAAATCATAGTTTTGATAGCTTATGTTATTAGCCATTAGTATCCTCCAGTACCACTGAGATATTAGGAAACATTCTAATATAATGTTCTTGAACAGTGAATTAATTATTGCACCATCACTGGAACGGAAAACATTCTTCCACCACTGGAACAGTTTAAGATTAGGCCATCCCTCTTGTCAGTCTATGAGGAAGGCCTCACCCTCTCTTTATTGCACCTGTGTAGGCAGGCTCAAAGAAGGGAATTAGCTATTTCTGGTGCCCTCAGGCAGGGCAAGGCAAGTAAGCAGTCTAGGGGCTCACAGGCAGGGGGTGAGCACCAAACACAGTCTAGGGACTCAGGACTCCTAGCCTCTGACAAGATAGCTGCCACCCCAAGGGCAGGATTTGCTGCAGGGGAGGGATAGGAGGATCTGGTCCACTTTACTCCACCATGTCCCAGCCTAGGGTCCTCACAGTGGTGAAGTGTCCCACCACTGGGTCAGCAAGGCTACAGCTGAAATGCACCAATGTGGTGTCAGGCTATAGCACAACCGAACTATTGTCTGGTTCCCCTGGGCTAGTTCCTACCTCCCCTCCCTGGAGTATCTGGACTTTGAGGTCATTGTCCATTTTGTTAACAGCAAAGGGTAATCCCAACAGCTCCTCAGTATCGCAGGCAGCTCCGGTAGCTCCTCCGGGTCCCTGATGGCAGGCAGCTCTGGTCCCCAGGTCCCCAGTGCTACAGAGATTGGGTGTGGGTAGCTATGACAGGAAAGAGATGTACTCCTTCTTTGATAGCTCCCCCGCAACTGATCCAGAGGGCTCACCCTTTTATACTTCCTGTCCCATCCTGCTTCCAGCGGACTGGGTGTGGCCTTTCTGGCTCCACCCACCAGGGGAGATGGCAGTTCCTCCTTGTTATTCTCAGGAGAGGCCACGCCCCCTCGCTACAAACAGGTTACACTACAGAAACTAGGGATGTAAAGCATCGAATGGTTAGACGGTTAACAGGTAAGTATTAGACTTACCGTTTACAAATTGCTTTAACCGTTTAACCGTTCACTGCATGGAGGGCCATCTGTACACTTGGGGGGTGAGTGTTGCTGGGGTCATGGTGTTGCAGGGAGGGACGGATGATGGGGGGGAGGGCTGGGTCATGTGCTTGGGCATGTGCAGGGGTGAGCCCTGGAAGATATGGGATTAACTTTGGCACCAGCAGCAGCTAAGTTGCACCCAGTGAAGGGTCTGGCAGGGTTGGGAGGGCATAGAGGGTATCACATGGCACATGGCAGGGATCTGATGGGCAGGACACAGCGGACGAGGTGGGTAGGGAGCAGAATGCTTTATTGACCCCTCCTGCGGGCTGGAGGGGCCAGGGCCTTATGCAGTGGGGGTGCTGAGGCGCATTGGGATGCCCCATCCAACTCCCGGGTGCCCCCACAATCTCTCTAGGGACGTAAAATATCATAGCGGTTAACTGTTTAAACTATATGCATTTTAATTGTTAAATGGTTGTTTTCCTCAATGATATTTTACATCCCTAACAGAAACAGATATGATGTGATTAGTGTAGTGCTGTGCTCTGATGGAAGGAATTGGATTACATTATTTGAGAAGTTTTTCCCAATCCAATCAACAACTGTAATAGGGTGAGCAGAAATATTGCTTGAGAAAACTGTGAAACAGAAAGTGAAATGGCTACAAAAGACAAAGATGATTTTTTTAATTTATTTCTATATTGGAGAAGAAAGACAATGAGATGATACTGCTTAAAAATATCTGAAGAATAATCCCTATATAGGAAGGACTGTATGTTTTTAAAAGTTTTCATAATACTGAAAAGTGCAAATTAAACCCTCATATAAGAGTTATTGATCTCAATGCTGTCAAACACTTTTTTGTAGGCAATGAAGGCAATGTATAAAGGGAATTTGAATTACCTTGAGGGCTCCAATAGCTGGTTTATAGTGAAGATATGGTCCATTGTGCTGAAATTCCTTCGAAAATCTGCCTGCTCTCTCAGCTGCTGCTTGTGATATGGCTCTGTTCTAATAGGTCACCTTTTATATTAAGGTTTAATTTATTAAATAGCCTATAAAAGGTTAATAAATTCTTAGTAGATGTTTAAAAGAGTGCAACAGATCAATAGGTTGCTTATAACCATCTATAACATCTTCTACTGATGTGCTTAACCATTAACACATCCTATTCATGCCTGAAATATACTTATAAACCATTTGCTAACCCTTTATAAATGGAATCATCATATAAAGTATGAATTAGAAATCAATAATGCTTATTTCAGCTGTATGCCAAATACTGTATCACTTCACTGAATTGAAAGTTAAAAACATTCTACTTCCTAGTAGGAAATAACCCTATTTTTTTACGACTTTGCACAAGCAGACTATCAGAATACAAACAGCAGAAAGGACATCTATTGGTTTAAAAGAACAAGAAAAAAATAAAGAGAAGGAGTTATGGTGGTTTCTGTTCTTATTAGCAGAAGCATGGAAACTCTAGAAAAGCCTGCCTACCAAGCAACTAGAAGAACTAATGAAAGATTTTAAAGGGTTTAGGACTCCTTATGCTATGAAGTTTGTGGAATAGACCAGGGATTGGGTGGCATAGAGTGCCATGGCAAGGTAATCATTTTTAACATTCCTGATGGTAATATCAAACAGCTAATGAACATGCTCCATGCTATGAATGAGGTTTTTTAAAAAGCTTTTATTGTCAGCCTAACTCTGCCCCCATCCTGCCCCAATAAATCAATGGTAAAACGTACTGACTTTAATGGAGCAGAGTTGAGCCAACCTTTTGAAAACACCTCAGGTTCTGCTGTTGGAGATAGAGGAATGAGTAGAGCTGTTGCCCACACATAACTCATTGTACAATAGTCCTCAACATACTTGAATGTACTGTCCTTGACATATTCCTTCCCTTGAAGCAGCATGCATAAGGGTGGACAAGCAGGGGCTCCAGCAGGGAGAGTGCACGCCCCCCTCCCCAGGGCCTTGGCGGGAGCTGACAGCTCCTCCGGCCCCGCAGAGCCACGGCAGGGCCACAGAATGTGCCCCTCCAAAAGCACTGGAATTTTAATATTAATATTAACATTTCTTGCTGCCCTCATTATTAATTTGCTCTCTCAATTGACTAAAGTGGCCCTCCCTAGTTCAGTGTGCTTTCCTCACCAACGTAAGCTCATTCACCAAGCTGGGATTGCCAGGCTGTTACAGACTTGGTTCGATTATCCTGCACTGTAGTCCACTCCAAAACACTTTCCTAACACACAGAAAATTAGTTGTCACACATAATTAGGTTAATTTGGCATAACGTTCATCTGAAATGTGAACATGTTATTAACAATGAAAGCAAACATATGGAGCAGGTGACCTTGTGGCTGCCAAAGAATGAGCACTTAGTCCAATATTCATTGTGAAAAACAAGCAGCACACAGTCAGCATTTGCTAGACATGGCCTCTCTCATATGGTCACCAGGCCCAATTCAGGTGTGGGATATGTAAGTGGACACAACACTTCCAGGCTGAATTTGACCCTGTCTTCCTCCACCACCTCCAAAACATAGAGAAGGAAGGAAGATAGGAAAATATTTTGGTCTCATTCTGCATTCTTTGCACAATCAAAGAGCTCATTAGAGTTACGGGGAGCTGGGAATGCCTAAGGAATGCATGACTAGAATGTTAGTATGATACCTCACTTCGAACATGCTCTACCCTCCATTCCTGTGCTGTTACTGAATCTATGTAAAATTAACATATTACAATAAGGAAATAACATTCATTTTGTGCCAAACCTCTAAAATCAATGCATTAAAAGAATTGCCAAGAAAAATATTAAGGGACTATTTAACTATGATTTATTAATTCCTACACAGTGAGAACATACATGATACGGCAGGGCTCTAATCTAGCAGTCAAAGGTATAAATAAATCCGATGACTAGAAATTTGCAGAACAGAAATAAAGCACTTTTTTTTTTTAAGCAGTGAAGCAGATAACCACTGAATCAGACAATGGAAAAATTTGATAGATTCATCATTTGAGGTCTTCAAGTCAAGATGGGATGTCTTTCTACTTCAACCACAAGTTATTGGGTTCAATGCAGGAACGACTGGGTGCAGTTCTATCACCTTTGCCGTGCAGGAGGCCACACTAGATGATCATAGTGGTCCCTTTGAGCTATAATATATAGGAATCTATGAATAATTCTGGTCTTCAAAAGAATCCTGCTTTTCCAGTCTGTAATTGTGAATTATCTCCCACCTCCAAGGAGATGGGAGATATAAACCATTAATCAGAAGTCAATGGTGCTATGAGGGATTTTTTAGCAGGAAAAAAAAGTGGGGTTCAATGGGGAACATTCCATCTAAAGTGACCCTATTCCCTCCGGCATCCAACTGAGTCCTAAACACATTCGTATTACATAAGAGCCTCTTCCCTCGCCGAGAAATGGTTGCTTAATGTGCATATTAGCTTCCCTCTGCAGTGAAGAGCTGAGCACTGCATTTGGCGTATATTAGCCGCATATGGAGAAATAAAACTCCTTTCCATATTTTTGAAATAGTTGAAAGAGATCTCTACCGGACAAAAAAAAATATTTTCAGAAAATAATGAATGCATCATATGCTTCCTCCCACTTTCTTCTCTTAACAGGAATGTTGAATTCTGTATGTGTCTTTTTTGTTTGGTGTGCTCTGTTTGGATGCTCAACTTCAGCCTGATTTTCAAAGATTGATTGCTTTTTGAAAATCATGCTCCTTTAAATTGTCTCAATTTGAGCAACCAAAGACACTTTTCAAAATATTAGCCAACGAATATTTTTTTTAACTTGTGAACTGAACAGATTTGCTCTTGAAGATAAGAAACTTAGAAGTAGCCAAATATATTTACAGAATCACTCTTTAAAACAGAACCACATTTAAAGTCTGTCTTTGTAAACAAAGAGCGGAAATTGGTAACAATCCTTGTATGCTCCACAAGTGACTTTGAAATAATATTTGTGAAACTTATCTTAACAGATACCTGATAATCAGATAAGCAATTTAAGATTTTCTCATTAAGAGGAGTGTACCAATTCTGTAAAATAAGGGCAGCATAGCTTCCTTTCTCATGCAAATTAACCTGGGTGGGACAAGTGAGGAAGTATTTATGATGCAGAAATTTCAATTGTTTTCTCATTGGAATTTTTCTCTCTCCTCCCCCTCATTTTTTCCAATTGAGGTTTTCATTCTGCCTGATCTCTGCTTCATTTTTTTAATCCTTTCCCTCCATTGGATTTTTGCTTCACCATCTTTCTTATAGAGAACATGAACTCAGTACGTCTGAGCTAAACTTGAACTTTCAAACCACAATGGCTGAGTGCGTTCAAAACAAAACCGGCAAAACAAGTCTGATCATCCCTCATCAGCAGAGCATGAAAGATAACAGGATTTATTTACTGGACTGTAAGTGTGGATTGAAGTGTCTAAGTGAGACAAGCAGAGAGTAGTTATAAAGGTTTGAAGTTCTCCCCCAGACAACAATGAGCTGGTATTTAACTGAGCATGTGCTAACATTGTGGACTTTTTTTTCTTTTTAAGGACAAAATCCCTGCCATAGGACCACTTGATTATTAGAGGCTACATTGCACAAGACTTTCATGGTTCAGTAAGGACTTACAATTCATCCTTCTGAGAAATTTACTGGAATTTGTTTTGGTTTTTATTTAGTTTAAGAATGAATATGATGGATTCATGAGTAGGAGGGCTTAGCTTCAATGCCCCAAGCCAAGCACAGCATAACAAGCGCTTTAATACAAAAGCTCTGCCTATATATTTCAATACCCACAGCTCTTCTAGTCTCAGGCCTCTCAGTGTAGTAATTCTGACTTGAATCCTATCAAGAGAAACCTGTTTTTAAATAAGGCCCAGAATATAATGATGTTAGGGTGATTTTATTCAAAAGGATGTTTGTGTGTCACACCCTGCAGTTTTTTGTTCACGTTTTTTTTTAAAATGCATCCAACGAGCCACTAGGTGTCTGATAGCATGTAGAGAAACTGACAAACTGAAACTACAATCCAAATTAAAGAGCACCCTAGTCTGGATTTGTCTTGGATATGAGAGTTAGAAATTTTGGTGTGAGTGATCATTTACCTACCCAAGGGAATCAGAGCCTTTTTCACAAAAAATCAGATAGAACTGAATTCAGAACGGGAAGGGCCTGAGCCACCTAGTTAGTCAAAATAAAGTTGTGTTATTATGTGTGTTTGGTAGCATGTAAAGATCCCAATGAGGGGTCAAGACCCTGTTGTGCTTTAAGCACCCTGTTTTCTCCCTCTACCCCCCTCCCCCCATACACACACCAAATAGACAGTTTACCATCTGAATATAAGACAGCAGGTGGATGCAAGAAACAGACAGGTGAGCACAAGGTAACGTAGTGATTATGGCACGTTATAAATCGTGACCACGTCACACCCACTGACTAATTTTTTGTCATGGTACTTGCAGGCATCATCTCATAAGTATTCATTCTAACTGCTCATCTCCAGTATGGTTGCTGATTAGACATCTGGGGTATATTTCCACTTAGCTTTATTTAGTTCAGTATTACCTTTTGGTCTGGTCATAAATTAAGTGCAAAGGGGGATATCAGGAACTCTTAAAATAAACAGAAAATGTTGTAGGAAAACTCTTCTTAACCCAGAATAAAGAGAAAACTATAGTTATTCCAGTACACAAAATTAAGAGCTACATTATGTATTACAAAAATACTTGAATAAACTAAGAATATGTTATAATTAATGCTAGGACAAACTGTTTTAATTCTCTTAAAATAGATTAATATTGCCATAAATAATTTTTAAATGTACCTGAAATCTCTAAGCAAAATGCAACTGTATAAAAATACAACTGGTAAACCTGTTGCATCAATTTACTTTTTGTAGGTACAAGAAACAGCAGATTGTTGTATTACACATCCTGAGTCAGAAGCGGGAGTTGTTTTGCAGTTTCACTCCCACGATTGTAAATACCATTTCAACATTTTGTTCAATCATCTCCTAATGACCTTCTGCATGTCTCGGAACTCCAATTAGTTGTTTCTCTCCTTGATTGAAACTCAGAATACCAGATTCCACTTCTCAAAGACTGCAGAGTGATGCTTTGTGATGTTTACCAGCAATGCACTTCACACAACCATCTATGGTGAGTTTTTTGAACAAGATTGTCTATTCCAAGCTATTCATCAGAAGCAAGATCCCATGGACCAGAACCCACCAGCTCAAAGCAGCACCAAACCCTGCCAGATCAGACACTACTTGTAGACGCATCTCCACTACTACAATGATCAACACTCTCTCACACCTTTCAAGATCCAGGATTCTTACACATGCTTTTCACAACACCCAGTGCACTAAATGCCTCAATAGCAATTATGTGAGTGAAACCAGACAATCACTACTCTCTCAAATGAACTCACAGAGGAAAATGATAAAAAGATGAGAACACCATATCACCTGTGGGTGAACACTTTGCACAAAGCGATCATTCTATATCTGACCTCTCAGACCTCATCTTCAAAGGAAACTTGCATAACAACTTCAAAAGACAAGCCTGGGAGCTTAAATTCATGACTTTGCTAGATACTAAAAATCATGGACTTATATATATATATATATATATATGGAATATAGACACACCAACAATTTATAACCTACACACCCCTAGCTTTTTTCCCTTCCCCCTTGAAATGTGTGTTAACTACTTATGCTTAACAATCTGTTCCATCTTGTATTTAGCTGTGACACTCCGAGTATATTTCCACAGACCTGAAAAAGAGCTGTGTAAACTCAAAAAAGTGTCTTTCTCACCAGCAGAAGTTGGTCCAATAAAAGATAATACCTCATCCACCTTATCTTTCTAGTCCAGAATGCTGCATAAATCAGTCCTGTCTAATGAAGTTATGAGACACTATCTACACTCTTAAAGACTATTTAACAATACCTGTTCAACAGATTAACTGGCTAAACTGGTACTTTCCATGAAAATTAACTTTTACTTCCAGTTTCCTCTTTTTCAAAATAGTCTGCCTATCTGTTTAAATGCAGTTATTGTAGTCTGTAATCCTGTGACTACAGGGGTGTAAACAAGCCACTTCACCTTGAATGGTCCCTTAGAATATGTGTTAATTACATATTCTAAACTATCTATTCGATCTTGTATCTACCTATGACACTTTAAGGACAGGTCTACATTCCTGACCTACATCAGAATAATTATGTAGCTCAGAGGTTGAAAAATCCACATCCGTGAGGGAGGTAGTTATATCCTCTCCCTCCCTCCCCCGGTGCAGACAGTGCTATGTCAACGGGATTGCTTCTCCCATCAATATAGCTACCACCTCTCTGGGAAGTGGATTAATTATGCTGACGGGAGAAACTCTCCTGTTGGCACAGCAGCATCTTCTCTAAAGCGCTGCACCACTGCAGCTGTACTGCTGTACATGAAGACAAGCCTTTAGTATCTTTCCCAGAGCTGCAGGAGAGCTCTGTGTAGCTTGAAAGCTTGTCTTTCTCACTACCAGAAGTTGGCCCAATAGATGACATTATCTTAACCACCGTGGATAGGTTTAGGGTAACGCATACATTATTAACACTCCTCTCACTCTGTACTCTCCACTTGTACTGGCTAGCACCATAATGGAAGTTTAAACCAGTGATTTAGCGCATGAATTTCCTTCTTGCTTTGCACTAGCAACTGTCAAATTCCCCCAGCTTTTGTATCAATTCTCTGTAATGGAGAGATGCATCATGTCAAGGAGGCATTCTCAGAGTGGAATAGTGATACAGGAATGAAATGTAAACGACTTCTCTGGCATTCCCCTCTTTAAGGCAATTATCTTTCAATGCGATGTAAATCAGGAGGAAAATGGGAAAAGCAATGCCCCCCTCTTCCAGATTTCCCCCTGATGTGTCACAAGCACAGCCTTGAGAGCTGCAGATGTTTTCGTAGTTGAGCATGCCCAGATAATCCCGAGATGATGATTTGGTTAGTGATGATGCTGTTAAAGCCTATTTACCCACCATTAATGTTTCTGTCATGATTAAATGCTTTGCTTCAATAACCACTTTCCACAGCCAATAAAGTGCAAGTGCAATCTGCAGTCTTATTTGCACTTTTGTTTTAATGAAGAGTCACTCCAATTTGCATTCAAATTAATTTTATTATGGTAAATATTTTACTTCAGATTAACTCTGGATCATTTTTAATCTTTTTACTATTGATAGAATTCAGTACTTGGGGGATGAAAATTATGCACTTCATCTGGTTAAAAGGAAAAAACTTTCTTTGGTTTCTTAAGTTACTTAAAACCAGAGATGGAGCCACTGGCTTCAGTGAACTGTAATTACCTCATACCCACATAGGATCAGAGCCCTGTATGTTGATGGGAGAAACACCTATTCTTTGTCCATGGCACACAATAATTTAGGTTCCTGAGGGCTGTAATACTTTGGTCTAATTTCAGTTGTTGGGTTTAGTGTGTAGATGCTGGGAAGTCTTGGTGGCCTGATATACAGGAGATCAGACTATGATCTGGTGGTCTCTTCTGGCCTTAAATTCTATGATTCTAAACATATAAACCAGTAGACAAGCTTCTGTAGTCTATTTACCCCTAAAGTGCTCACTATGTCTAACTGTCCTATCCGCACCCCTCAGAGCTTTGGTTGACATTTCTCCTTTTTTGAAATATTAGGGGACATTCTCTGCTATGTTGAGCTGCCTGTGCTGCAGGATGGGGACAGAAGAGGAAAATAATTGACTTTACACCACCTCTGTGTTTCACTGATCTCAGGACCAGTCTGGAGGCTGGGCTGGCATGTTAGAGTGGATGTAGGTGTCAATTTCAGTGTCACTGCACCTGTATTCCCCCTCCATGGTCCCTTGGAAGCACTCATGGAAGGTTTCCAGCTCTCAGCCCTCACCTTTCCCAGGTAAAGACCCATGTCTTGCTCTCCCTCCTGACTGGGGTTTTTAAGGCTGCACAGGTCTCTGCCTTACACTGTGGTATCCCAGTAAGCCAGAATGCCTGAAGGCCAGAACCCATGCTTTGCTTTGCTTTCTCTCCGTGGGCTATGAACAATGTATTGCCAGCACTTACAAGTTACCAAACAGCTCTTTCTAAGTAAGCACATTTGTTCTTAAGGTAAAAGCATTGCAGAGAAAAACATATAAAAACAATATACGTTCCTACATGCATGCTAAAAAGCTTACTAGAGTCACACATCTGCCTTATGGGGGCGTAGTAGGTCAAAGTCTGTCCAACCCTTCCACAAGGTGTTGGGTTCCCCTTTGGACAAGTCTTACCCATTTGCTGAATCAGAAAAAATTCATCCGAGTCAGTTTAAACCCAGCCTTTTTATATCAAAAGCCCATTTTTGTCTGCTGGTCTCTGAAAAACCCATTTCAAACCAGTATATACAAGCATCCCCAGGGGGTGGTACCTCTCTGGAGTTGTTTACTATCTAAGTGATTCACCTTAATCACTCCACCAAAACACACACAACGTTTTTGGTTCTTGAAGGAGTTAATCATCTCTGACAGTGGTAATCCCAACTCCCCCAGAGTTGCATATAATCCCTGATCCACAGTGATACATAATATAGTCATAAACATAATACAATATGGTCCCCCCAGGTACTGTATGCTGTTGCAATATCCATCATAGTAGACAACTCTAATTTAGGCTTTGTTCCTATGACCCGCAAAGCCCATTACAGCACGTTGGTATCATGGGGATATAAGGATGTCCACTTCAGTGCAAGAAGGGGAATGGCAAAGCGCTACAGACACTCAGTTTTTCTTGAGCAGGAAGAACCCTCAGAGGGTCAGATCTGCTGAGTTTCTGACTATTTTGTGCCATTAGGGCAGTGCAAGGAATCTGAGCAGACCCTAGAATCATGCCCAAAATGTTATAGATACATAGTTCAATATCTGTAATGCTAGTCATGAATCATTATATACTTTGATTAAATTAATATTAAGGTTCCATTTATAAGGGTTAATAAATTATTGATATATGTTTTAACTAAAAGGTTAATCAGTTGATCTGGAGTCCAACTGGTCAATAGGTTGCTCACTTATAGATATAAATAAGGCTTATAACACATACTTCTGAGTTACATGCTTATATAATATATATTAATCTTTTATTAACTGTATATAAACCATTTACAAATGGAACCTTAATCTAAAGTGCAGCTCGAATTTCCTTCCTGCAGCAGTGATTTGACAGATATGCTATCTTTTTCTATACTGCACAAGCTCTGACTGTGCCAAAATGAAACCTGCCTCAAGTTTCACAGGTGTGATCCTATGCCAGGGCAGAATCTTACTGGAAAGTTTCAGGCAAATTGGATAAAACGTTTGGAATTGATGAGTATTTAAAATAAGGCTGATTTTACCTAGCTGTTTTCTTTTGGTTTTGGCTCATTAAAACTTCATAATGAAGCATTTGTTTTAATTTGCTAGTGTTAGCAAAAAAGTAGGTGGGAAAATGAGTTCCTGGTAGGGCCTTATTAGGAAATGAAGCACCAATCAGACAAGACAGATTTAGTATCTTGGCTCATTCTGAAATGTGAAGACCTTTATCCAGCCTCAGGTATCTTTACACCAGTAATTTAGACTGCTTTAGTTATGATTCCCTCAATACTATTTGTAATAATGTATTTATGTCAGTTACATAACACACTTTACACATCTTTTTATTCCCTGCAGTAGTTAGAAATGACCTGTGTTACTTTTTTTATTCTGCTGCAAACTAATACCACTGAAATCTGGTTTCTAGATGAACTGATATTTCAGTGTATGGAGAGCAAAGGTAGCGGAGCATCATCGTACCATAAAACTAGCTTTACCACTTTTTAGCACTGAAAATGACTGCTGAGCAAGCGCCTCACTTTGTTGTGAGAAGTGAGAGGTTATTGCTTTCACTACAACAAATGTTGTACCACTGAATTCTATCTGAAAATGAATTTTACATTTTATACAAGCCACTAGCTTTTCTCTTTAAATCAAGGGACAGAAACTGTGCATGTTTCTCATCATAACCTTGTTCGGAACATCCAAAAAGTCCTTACCAGCTCATACTATCCATTCATCTGGTCAAATAGCCTGTCTTCAACAGAGGCTAACAAGAAAATCCTTAATGGAATAAGTTGATGATAGAGGAAGATTCTTTCTAACCCTAACCATAAGCAGTTAGTGCCCTGAAACATGTGGGTTTATGCTATAATAAGGAGGCATAAGTAAATAATACACAGAAGTATTTAATTGGAGAAATGGAGCAGGTAGCAACTACTCTGTGAAATATCATTCAAGTAAAAAACACAGATTGATTCTAAGCTTGGAAGAAATCTCAGCCAGTAAATGTTGGAGGCCCAGTACAATTTGAGTTGCTTGACCACTGTCCTACAGGCCTAGCATAGCTTCAGTTGCTCACTTGGCTATTCTGACCCTTGTAGCATGACATCTTCCAGTTGGCAGAGACTGAATAACTTTATAGATGTCTCAGTTTCTGCATAGCACGGCACATAACAAGACAAAATACAGATACTGTATGCTTGCAGCTGCACATAGATAATGGTGATGGGGACAAGAAGTTATTCTTAAATGTCTGGGGTACACTGTTTTATTGCCAGGGGGCATATTTTTACTCTGCCCCCCCATCACCAGATGTTGTTTTGACGACCCCAGTTATCATGGTAAGAATGGAATGTGGTTAAGGGTGGAAACCCAATGTAGGTAATTAGCATATATGATAATGAGAAAGATAATTAGGCAAAGGTTGTTTATGGAAGGATATAAGTAGTCACCATTTAGACAAAGGGGTGCGCTCCATCAACACCTGACTCCATGGGAGGTGCTGCCAGTTGGACCAGAGGATCCACTGACTCCCTGGCGGGGCCCCTGTATACAGCCTTCTGAGTAACTGCTTAGCTCTCCAGGTTTAGTGAGTATGATATACTGTAGTTAATTTTAGGCTTTACATCTAACTTGTATATTTATAGAAAACCTTGCACATTAAACCTTATTGATCTGCAAATCTGGCGTACCCTGTCTCACTGGTATCCACACTGATCACAAAGTCTCCAGAATCAACAGTAACAAAGCTGTATGTCTTTTGGAATAGCTGGAAGTGGGAAATTAGAAGATTGAGCTCTTTGTACCAGGGATTGCCCAGTACCTGCTACATGTTGGCCTGGATCCTGACAGGGGGTATTGTCATATAATGTTATGATATAAGAAGAATCTTTGAGTTGTGCTGAAGTAGTAATTCTAAGAAAATACTTTACCTTCACCTGCCTGGGGTGACACAGGGAGGATAAGTATTCCCCAGTGTCAGGTCTATGGAAACATATATAAGCAGTGCGGAAAGATGGTTGGTTTTAAAGGAGAAAGAATGAAAGGGAATGAAAGTTATAGCATGTTCTGTTCTCATTAGCAGAACATGGAGATTTGCTGTAAGAAACAAAAAAAACCCAACCAACCAGGCATACACAGTTTCCAAGTTAATTTCTACATGTTACTATAAAAAGTCACTACATAAGAAGGTTGGGCCAGTGGTTATGGCATTAGCCCAGGACTTGGGAGACCTGGGTTCACATCCCTACTTCATCACAGGCTTCCTATGTGATCTTGGGCAAGCCACTTAGGTGAGCTGAGGCACAGAGAGGCTATGAGATCCCTACCTCAGAGGATATTATGGAAATAAATACATTTGAGATTATGGGGCACTCAGATAGTACCAAATTGGGGGGGCAGGGTGTCATATAAATTCCTAAGACAAATAGGTATTTGAAAAACTCTATTGAATCATAGTCAATGCACTTTTGTCAATAGCCATTGAGATGATAAATTTTCATTCTCTGACATCTCTTTAGCTCTGACATCAATGTTTCAATAATGTTCTAGGATAGTTCAGACGTGAACCTGATTCTTCTCCTGTGTTGTGTATAGCTACGCTAATTTAGACCCAAAAAAATCCTCACTATGCCTTAAGATGGACATTTTCTCTTCACAGTAGTCTCTTTCCTGTATTAGTTTGCTTGCTTGTTCAATAATTTGAAAGTTGCCCTGATCCGTCTGTGGCTGTGCAGAGACTTATACAAATCAGCAGCGATGCCTAAATAGATATCTAGATTTAATAGTTATTTGCTAGGACTATTAAATCCTTGCATGAAAGTGTTCCACATCGCTGTCATCATTATATTCTCCAAATGGCTCATCATCTGGGCTAACTCTTGAGTTTCTAATCTTGCAGAGAGCTTCAATGACTCATCGTGGCTAATATTGATTAAAGCATCTTTGATTTTAGCTAATCTAGCTCACCGAGTTATAGATGCATCCGTTCTGCCAGATCACTTAGTTGAGTACAGACATTTGACTATACACTTTTCATATTTTTTCAAAACATTTTGTATACGTTTCCCAAATGGTGAGTGATACGGACAGAAAAATCTACAAGTCTTGAATAAAATCAAATATGCAGCACCAGTTATATACCATTTCACAGCTCAACTCTCTGCACCAAATTTAGGGAATATTAGAAACTCAGGCCAGCTGCTTCACTGCTCTCCCTTCATCTTGCTTTGGGGCCAGAGTATTTTTTTGCTATGTTTAAAGTATTTCAGGACTTTGATTGCAATTTTATTATTTATGCCCCAATTCAAGTGTCCAAAAGCCTGTTTGCCTTTTTCTCCATTACTAGAAGTCTCTGAATGAAGACTGGATGTCTTTGCAAAGGGATATACTCTATATCAGCCAAACATTATGGCCTTGCAGCTTGATCCTGCACATTCAAGTAAATGGGAGTTTTTCCCAGGCTTGAATGGGACAGGATTAAGCCCTTGATGCAGGAATTACTTTGTAAAATCCCATGGTTTGTGTTATTCAGGAGGTTAGATCCGATAACCATAATGGTGCCTTCCAGCCTTAAAATCTATTAATTTAGGTAAAGTGCAGCATACACGCTGACTGGTCAGAACTACAGAAATCTTTCTATGGGCTACCCATCTAGTGAAAAGTAAAAGGATAAAGAAGAATTGATTGGTGTGTGAAATGTCAGGTATTGAGATGATGACAACTGAGACAAAAGGGGGGGGGGATTATTTTAAAATATAAAGATTATTTAATAATTTTTCCTCTGCCACTGATATTTATTCCCCCTATGAGATATTGGCATTCTAGACCCAGATCTAATTTGGCACCATGACAAGTCATTTTATTTCCTGATGCTTGAGATTTGAACTAGATTCAGAATGTGTTCCCGTCTTTTTTTTTTTTTTTAAATCCAATCAGAACTGAAAGCCACCGACTCCAGGTCCAAAGACTTCAAAAACATGGATGAATTCATATCTGTTAGGCCCATCTGTTATTACTTTCAAGTATCAAAGATAAATTAAAAGATAAAGGTGAAACCTTGTTTCCATACATATGTTATATAGAATATTTTTTATATTGCAAACCAATAGTCTCCTCTGCCTCCCTTTCTTATTCTCACTCTTCTAACTTTAAGTATCTATTGAATACATCTGTGGCAAAGGAATCAGAACCAAAATAAATTTAATAAATAGATAACATCTGACAAAATCATTACGGGTAACCAGCAACACCGTTAGCAGAGGCAGAAGTGTAGTTTCCCATTTTCAGAAGAAATAGCTGCTATTCTATCAAGAAATATCAGTTGCTCTATCAAGTTAAAAAAATGGATTGATACTAAACTTGGGAGAAATCTCAACCAATATCTAATCTGTAGGTTGTATGTAACAGGTTGTAGTGGAAAATATGAAGATCTTTATGCCTGCCTCAATATAAACTCTTTGCTGCTCCTCCAGCTTTGAACAGCGCTAGCCATTGGGGCCCTGATACTGACTGAGGTGTGGTAGGGGCACTGTAATATTCTTACAATAATATTTGAATTGGCTGTACTAAAGTGTTAGATCTAAGAGCTGGGGTTCTGGGCGGTCCTTTCACAGGCCAGGCCAGGCCAGGGAGGCCTCTTACTTCTTGATTCACCTGGGGCCACATAAGAGCCAGCACAATCTACCCCTTACTCCTCTGCTCCCCATCCTTTTCCCACCCACATTTTCTTTTTTCCAGTTTGCCACAGCATTGCGGGGGAGAATAAGAAAAAATGGGTTTGTTGGTCAACAAATTAGAAACATCAAAAAACATTTACTAATAAATTATTGGAAAAAATTCACAAATGGAAAAATTATCAAAGGTCTTTGTGAAATAAACACTCTTTTTTCAATCAACTCCAGCTACAAGTAATTCTGCATATGTGGGATATGAAGTAACTCAGAGGAAATTCTCCCCCTGTAATTCTTTCTTTAACTCCATTCTTTGAGAGAATTATGTAATACAATCTCTTTGGAAAATATCTTCAATGGATATCATTCATCTTTTAATAATAATGTTATTCTGAACTCTCCAATAAAATAATATTCTGTATAACATACTATTACATTGTTACATAATACTACATAAATATGTATTTTTTTTCTATTCTGGGCCACGTTGACACCATGTTGGCATATCTCAGAGAAGGATTTGGCCTTTAGTGCAAAACCATTTTTACTGCAATTAGCCGAAACCCACAGATTACTCAGGGCTTCATGCAAGTTAGTGTGAAATTACATTGCACTAATCTGCCTGAGATCAGAGAAGTGTGATATACACCAGTAGTCATATTAACCTATTTTACAGTATTAATCTTCTTTTGAAGGTTTACTGCTGTTCCGGTGAATTGTTCACTCTCCATATTTTGCTGAGTTTTCTCCAATTGTATCGTGGCATGTGCCCTTAACTCTATATAAGCCCTTTGGTTAAATTCTATTACTTCTATTTTTGGTACATCCCAAGCAACCTTTTAAACATGAACTCATTCTTCAAAGAGAAACGTACTTCCTATATTAATTTTTGGCAGTGATTAAGAAAGATATTTTGGCTGCCTCAGTGAATTTGATGAAAAACTATATAGTATTTGCATGTAATATCCACCAACTCAGTATTTTGAAAACAAAAAACAAATACAAAACAGGCTGCTAGCACACTCAAGTCAGCTGCTGAACTGAAGTTTTGGTGTGCAAGAGATTCAGAATCAGACCCCGATTCAAGGCAAGCACTAAACTCAGGACTAGAACTAACCTGCTTTACCCACTTTGATTAGTACCTTACTTCAGCAGCAGTCTTAGTGAAATCAGTGAGACTATTTGGGTAGTAAGAGGGTACCCAACCTGAGAAAGGAGAACAAAATTTGGCCCAAAGGAATTAAACCTGCAGCAAAGCAAAAAAAGTTACCCAAGCAAACTAGAGCAAAAAAGTTCTAGTGTTAAACAGCATATGACCGTATAAATGCAGCCATGTAATTCATGATGTTTTGGATAGAAATAAGGGACACGCATTTGATGCAAATTAATCTAAATAGTTTAGATTTTGTCTTTTTACTCAACTTCCTAGGGCTAGATTCTGTGGCCTTCACTCCTGTTTAGTGGCACCTTACACCATGAATAACCTGATTCATATCAGTAGGTGAAATGCGTTCCTGTGCAGAGAGCTCACACCAGCACCATGTAGTATTTCAGTCCCACTTAAGCCCTCAAAATATACTTGAAGAGGTGTTAAAGCAGTGCACAGATCGAATGCTGGCCCTATGCAATTCACCCAATGTGTGCAGCGGTGGCAGAAAACGGCCCTATGTGACTTCACCATCCTTTTAGAGAACAAACTCTTTTTTTTATTCCAATTGCTGACATTTTCTATCAAAAAAAGTATTCTAGAAAGTATTGTCCAGAGAAACTTGTTCGCTTTCTCAAATTGACTAAATCCATGTATCACTTTAAATGAAGCAACATCAGTTTTCAAATGCTATGTTAATCTGTTTCATTTGCATTCATCGGAGAGAAGATATGCTCATCTATCATTACAGGTTTTATTTTTATTTTTTATTAAACAAACAGTGTAATTCACACACTGGCCCGGACTGACTGCTAAATCCTCGCAGTTTGTTCTGATACAGCTAATAATTTCCAACAATGACTGAGCAAGGACACAATAGTGTTTTGTGATTGTCATTGAGCAGCACATTCAACACTTGTGAAACCTCTGGAAAAAAGTCTAGAATGACCCGGATCCTGCTAGGCCAGCCCCCTTGGAATATGGATCACACTGTGGTATTTACTTTTAGAAGATACACGGGATGGTGGAATGCTACTCAGGAAGTCTCATGATCCAAGAGAGAACACACTACTAATCTAATACCCATTCCAGTCTTCATTCTGGACTCTGACCCCCCGTATATTAAATTAGGACAAGATTCTCAAAGCCCTTATTAGTCATACATGGGTGTAAGGGCTCTTGGTCCTACTCACATTGCTATTGTGGCTGGTGGTAAGGATAGCAGTGACAATTCACCCAGAGAGTAAGAAGTCTTGTGTCCACCTCTCTACTACTTACCAGCCAGATACATGTGGGGGGAGTAACACTCTCCAAGAAGAAGGGGCAAGTTTAAACAAGGTTGGGAGGAATGGAGAAATTGTGACTCTAGTCACAACTCATTCTCTGGTCTATTCCTGGACAAATTGTAGTTTAAAATCTAACCCTTAATTGGGTACCTCACCAATAGCACAGGAAATAAGATGGTAACTTAACAACCAGTCCTGCTCAAAACTTTTCAAATTAAAAACTTTGGAAAACAAAAGGCCATTTGATGATCAAACATGATTCCTCTCCCCCCACCACACACACACACACCCACAAATGTTGACTGTCACAACTGTTCATCTTTGATGGAAAATGTTATGCCTTTTATCCAGATTTTTGTCAAATTATTGAAAACATTAATATGGTTATCAAAATTATTCACTTACTGAAAGATGGATTTTCTTATTAAACAAAAAGTTTGTATCAATTTCAATAAGATTTTTATTTGAAAAATGAAAAAAAAAATCCCAACAGAATATTTGAAAAAATGGAAGTGTCTCTATTCTGAACACTTATCAGGAAAAATAACTTTGAGATTTCATTTTTTTTTCATGAAAATAGGTTTTCATTGTTCAGCCAATAACAATAAACTCTTTACATAATTTTTTTTGTAGACCTCATTGTCCCATATTCCCTCTCCCACTTTTTATCATCATGTCTTGTTCTATGATGTCTAATTTAGGCCCTGGACCTGCAAACCGCTCTGTGGGAAGACTCAAAGCCTGAGCAGCGTCCTACTCCTTCAATGTGTCACAAAAACCTCTCTTCTAATTTCAGAAACGCGGGTACCCCAAGGAGACTAGTGAAAATCTCAAATTTGTCAACTTTGCTTTGGAACAGAAACCATTCAAACACCTAATTATACTCCATTCTGCTTTCTGTGACCCAAATGTTCATTAGTCTTGCAGAACTTTGTTTCTTAAGAGTGGATGTTAATTCCTGTCACCTCTTCCCCACCTGGAGTCGTCATAATCCTTCGATTTTGACCTCTTAATGACTTCCACAGCAACCAATTATTGTATGGCGTTGTGAAGAGAGGATAATAACTTCAGGCAGGGAAAAAGCAGCAGGAGCTGATGAACTCTTAGGAAATGAAGATCCTGTTATGCAAATGTACTTAGTAATAAAACAAGTGAAAAAATACAGATTGTAAAAACATTTAGAAAGAGCTTTCTAAATAGAAAACCTTTTCACATTCTCCACATTGATTCAGTTGCAATTTAAAATTGTAACAATTTCACATATAGTGTGAATGTAGTATCAGCAACACAATTTGATAATTTTGGAAGAGAGGTCCATTAGTCTTCCAATTATTGTTAATGAATCCTCACTGTCAGAAAAAAACAGCTTTGGATGGGGGTGACAGATTGGAAAAATGAAAAGATAAATTTTGCCTTTTTTACAAATTATCAACTGAACACTATGGAGAGGTAGATGAATTAATTGCAACCTTACACTGAATTTATTATATGTTTGCTTGTAAATCATTCCTATAGCCAAATAATTGCCCACCTTTGGAGGAGGGCACACATTTCTATTTAATGTTATCTCTCTGATGAGCAATAGTCAGATGTCCAGGGTCTTGGAAGTCTCACTGGAGGAGAAATCAGTGACACAGGATCTAGGTATATTCTTAGTGTAACTTATTTTATTTACAGAAATATACGCCATTCCTGGAACAGAAATAGTCACAATCAACATGCAGGCAATCCTCTCTTTCAGGCATCTGAGCCCAAACACCAATGCCTGGCTCTCATGGAGAAACTCTGCCTCAAGAACGCACTCTATTTAGAGACATTAAGGCAAAGAACAAATCACCCTTGCCAATTACCACAATGCACACAAAGAAACCACAAGAGAAAACCAACAACTAAGTATTTAATTCCAAGACTAAAACTTGCTTGCATTCTAAGATAGAGACCTTGTAAGACTGTGTAAGAGTGCCATCTGATGACCCCTGCCATAAAGATAATTTAAACTTTATTTTTATTGAGTTATAGAATAGACTAATTTATTTGTATGAATAGCTGAAGTTGAACTTAATGGCTAGATTTTCATCTGTATCCAATCTCTGTTCAGATGCAGTGTAGAGGAAAGTTCAGTCAGTTGGTTGGTTGGTTACAGCTCCCTGACTCCCTGAGACCTAGCCCCACCATGAATTAAGCTGCTGTGGAGCAGGTCTAAATTATACCACCGGGGTAAGGGCAGATCTTCCGTTATATCATGAGTTAAGCAGGCAACTAATTTCTAACACAAACCATTCAAAATGATCTTGAATTCAGGGCCAATTAGTTTCTTTCTTCTTGATTTAACCAACTCTAGTGAAGAATAACGAATTATGAAATAGAAATGCTTTACATGCTTTGCATATTACAAGAGCAATCAATGCACAACATGTTAAAATAATATACTTTATATCAATATATTGGGGATTGTCTTTCATCAAAATGACCAACAGGATCAAGCACTTACTAGAGAAGTTTCTCCCTAGACATTAATACTCTCGACAGCTAACATCAAGCTATTACTCAAAAGTATTCCTTCAAAGAGAAGGAAAGTGCTCCCAGCACTCCACTTAAGTCATGTCATTAGTATGACATAACGTAGCAATGCTAGTAGCTTCAATTTTGATATTATGACACTTGGAAGACAAGGGCTGATTACCAGCAGCATAACTGGTAAACGCCACTATGGGGAACACTTTTTAACATATTTAACTAATTAGCCCATGCTAATGCATTATATGATATCTGAACTTATCCTGTCATTAGTTTTATGAGAATTTTGAAGAAACTGACAGAGTCAAAGGGAAAAAGTGGCACATAGCTAGTCTCTCCATATGCTTCTTGTAATTCATAGAGCTGATTTTGGAATTAACAAGGCACAGATGAATATTCTGGTACTAGTCAGTATCTCTTGTAACACATGCTCAGTTGATTCCCTTTAGAGAAACTGTGTACTCTCCACTCCATAGAATAATTCAAATCCACTGGATTTGGAATAATATGCGCACTATCATGGATGAGAAGGCTATTCGACTGTTACCTTTGCATTTCTTTGATTGCATTTTGAACTAAATCATCAAAATCAGCCTGGGGTGGGTAATGTGAGTAGGTACCAGGAGTGGAGAAGGGGTGAAAGAGTCTTTGCAAAAGGACCTTGTCTAGAGGGTCACTTTTTTATTTTATATGAACTCTGACATCTAGGCACATGTAGTGGTCATTTCATTTTGTCCATTAGTTTGTAAATGCAACCTAGCATGTGTTGAAAACAGATCAACCCCCAAAACATATATAAACAAATATTTCTATTACACAAACTATGAAGAGTATTAAAATAGTCAATTGGGCTCCAGAATACTAGATACCTTGGATTGTGAGAAAAGGAATATTTTCCATTTAATTCTGTCAGTTTCTTATAAATTCTCATAAAACTTAGACCCTGATCCTGAAGTTTGCCCATGCAGACTCCAGAACCTGTGCAGAACCCATTTCACTTCACTGAGTCTCTGAATGGATACAAGGGTTTGCCTGCATGAATCAGAATGAAAGATCAGGAATCATGGAAACTGGCTCAGATTCTTGAGCTTTGCTGCATTTACTTATGCATGCCTCCGAAAGGGTTCCCATTCTAACAGTACTGGAAACTTACATACACTCACGTCAGATTGTCAAAAATGCTCAGCTCTTACTGAAGTAGAGAAATAATTTGCCTGATTTTTGGAATACCTCAGCATGCTGGATGTTGCTCTTTTGAAAATCTGGTGCATGTTTTAAATGCCATAAAGGAGAGCTGAGCTCTTTTGAAATTATGGTCCTTATTTTAGATGTTTAAATGAAAGTACTGTTCTTTGAAATAATCTGGGCTATACTGTACACTGGAAGCTGTCATAAGTGATCACCCAACAGTAAAGATTGATTATCTAATAGAAGTAATCATTAATTAAAAATGGAACAGTACTATACTGAAACCAACAAAATACATTGAAGTGGTCATGTAAGTCAGTTTCTTAACAGTGGTTATCCTCAGTGTAAGGTAAACATACAGTTTACATATGACCAATTAATATTTTCTTTGTGCTAAAAACACTGCAGGTCAGTAGTGCGTTTATTCAACAGGAGGGTGCCCAAGAGATACTCATGATTATATTGGTGTATAATGAAGAAGGGCAAATGGAAATGATCTGCTAGGTCTGTATAGGATAAAATCTACTTGGTTGTTATGCACAGATGCTCCTATCGAGGCCACTGAGATTGCTGCAAGGACACAGAAATTGTTAATGTAAGAAAGTGTTCAAAAGATAGATTATATTCAGCTCTCTAAAGAACATCACTACAGGGGAGATTACCAATCTGCATTGGACAACAAGGTCTAACAAAAGCATAATGAATTTCCTAAAAAAGAAGTTAAGATATAGAATCTGATATAAAAATGTGGAAAGAGAGAAAAGACAAAGGGAAAACATTTGTGTGTGTCGAATTTTACCTCTTAAATGAGAGTGTTACTCTGTTCACCTATTCTGTGATTTAATATCAGTATGAGTGTCTGGAAGGTAATGAAAGTAATTCATAAAGCTAATTGAGATGAAGGAGCTTTAGTGACTTTTCCCCATGATGATCCAAACAAGCCCACAGAAAGTTTCATCAGACTATGAGGGTTGTGTAGTTCAGATGGGCAAGCCAGCTGGCCTCAAGATAACAGAATCCCTTACATTATTTTTGACCTACTAGAGACCCAAGCTATTCATAAAACAACATGTGCCTCTACTCTAAACCTCTCCCCACTTACAGTCTTCTAAAGTTAGAGAACAAATATTTTATTATCTCTCTATTCCATGTAAGGACTGCACCATTTTTATTTAGCCATGTGTGTTTCATCTCATTATTTTATCTACTGGAGCAAACATGAGGTTTTGTGGACATAATACCAATATGATAGCTTTGCCCTAATCTAGTTGATTAATTGGGGTCTCGGTAATGCCAGTTATACAACCTGTACAATTGACCTGCACTGAGCACCGTTATCAGTTATTTAAGATGGCTCAAGAAGAGCTTAGCTCTGTGGAGATGTGAAGGCATTGGAAGCTGCAAAAGTGCTGGGCTTGGAAAGATTAGTTTTGTTTTCCTTTTTGAAGGGAGCTGAAAAGCAGTAAAAAGTCCAGGCAGGTCTCTACTAATAAAGGGGCCAATGACAATACATTGAATTACCCAGAAAACCCATAAGTGTATCTAGTATTCAGTATTCCAAAAGAAGATTCAACAATGTATAGTATTTTCCATAACGTTCCCAAAACTGTACTCTCCAAAGAAAGTGGTGAGTAATCTAATATTAAGCAGTCCAAATGTTACTAAAAGACTGCCTCACAGAACAATAAAATTCAACTTGTTTTCAGTACGTGCATGCCTTCAACAACAAACCTTCTGCAATTCCTGCATATATTCAGTACATATGCAGTTAATGTCATGTTAAAATTACACATCTGCAGAGGCTTTTCCCAAATAACTGCACCATCTTTAAATATACCTATTACTGATGCATTACTGCAAATTAAGTTATGGTAACTCACCAACCATCCTTCAGTATATTTTCCAAGGTGTCTTGGTGCAATGACCATCCCAGAGATGCATCGAATTGGATCGGATCTACTAAACAAGCCAAGATAAAAGGAAATCAATTCAATAATTTTTAAAGTTATGGACATTTAAATTTGGATGGTCCAAAGCTTGAGATGGCCTCCACTTTCAGTTGGTCTCCAGTTTGAGATGAAGCTCGAGTCTGATATGGCACAAAGATTTAAATGTCATCAAAGCAAAGAAACCACACTTCTAGAAATTTAACAGCCTGTGCTGGTTTGAAAAACCAACCTTGAGCAAGGACAGTAGGAACAAAAGTCTCTGGCAGGTTTAACCTTGGTGGTAAAGTTAGTGGGGAGACAGATTGGCTAACAGTTATCACCTTTCCAAACTGCAGTGGTCAAGCACAGTAAGATTGCATCCAAACCCTTCAGCATGATGGATTAGAGCAATACTCCAGGGGTGTTCATTTTGAGGTAGGCTGTGAATGCCTGATAGGGATGGATGAATATGGAATGATTAGGTTCTATTTTAAACTGTGTGCTTTACACCAGTGTTTCTCAACCTTTTGGATACCAGGAACTGGCTTCCTATACTGTGTCAGGGAAATCTCAGGCTTCCTATATTATGTCAAGGAGATCTCAGGGACCGGTGCCGGTCCATGGACTGGTCGTTAAGAAACACTGCTTTACACAACAAGCAACACACATGCAGTCATAGACAGTACCTGAATTGGAACAATCAGAAATGCAGACTATTCACAAGATTTGCTCTCAGCAAAAGACAGGTCTGAAAGCCAATCAATAAGATGGCACGTAGTGTGTGCATATATCTTTTAGTATCATATGGTGTGTGCATATATCTTTTAGTTTTTAAACTTTATTTTTATTGGAAGTTGAACAGAAATAATCTAGCAGTGATGTAATAGGAGCCAAATCTAGCCGTTCTGAAAACATTTCAAATCATAAGGTGAAGCTGGCAAACATTGCCTCCTCATCTACTGTGCAAATATTTTTTTTTTAAATCATTTCCCTCTGGCTTGATTCCGTCCGCTTGGTTTTTCAACAGAAAAAAAAAGAAAAAAACTCTTCCACAATCATTATGAAACTTCCACAATAAACATTTTGCATTAATGTTATGTTCATTTTCACCAACCTCTATATTACTGAAAAACTGTTACGGTGTGACTTTAATTGATGTTTGTAAAGTACCCTCAGATTGAATGTGCTATAATGTGCCAACTATTAAAAGAGATGAGTCCAAACTTAAACTTCAAAATATGAATACCTCCCTGCAGCAACAAATACCAGAAACCCTAGCTCATGCCTATGGTTTGATTCTGGAGTGGGTTCAAAACCACAAGGGATTTATTTTCCAAACTGGATTTCAATGCAGCCCAACATGGTAGAAGTCTGGAAAGAATCGCAAGCCTAATGAGATTTCTACCATCCAAATTTCACACTCCTTATCCTAACCTGGGCCTTGATTTGGCCTTATACTGGAACTAAAATCCTAGTCTAATCCTAAACCGCATCCAAATGTAGCTCCTTGGCCTAATGCCCCTTCACTTAGCTAAATCCTCTGTGAAAGCTATTTAAAAATTACAGTATCTCCTACCAAACCATCATCAACTATAATCATGTATATTTACACCAGTAGGAGAGAAGCACATCAGCAGCACTCAGAGGCTGGAGCTCTCCAAAGAGTAATTTCATGCAGTGGTTTAGTAGAGAGACATGCCATACACAGACAGCGTCAAAGCTTAACAATATTAAGACAGAAAAAGTCACTGAAATCTAGATTTCCCATTTTATTTTTAAAGGCGAAATAGTCTGTCATTTGTCACCACTTTCAGGCTGCCTATCATCCTCTTTGCTTGCTCTGTTACTGATGACAATTATAGCCTTTCCAAGGCTTGGGGGCCAACACTGTAAGAAGTGCTCTAGGGTGAGGTATATAACTGCCAAGAATGCCGCCTCATTTCTTGTACATTCTTTACCTCTGGCAATGCAGCATAGCCAAGCTATGCTTTGAAACAAGGGTGAGGAATCAGAGTGCAGTAAACCTAAAACTCTTTCCTATATGCAGCACTTCCCCTTTAACATTCATTAACACCCCCTTCTTGTTTTCTGATATTATACTATGTTGAATAGCATTTCCTATCAATTTACCCATGAATCCATTGATTCTCCTCCACCCATAAGTCTTTTGCTCCTTTCGCCTATCACAAGGTCCACCCTGCCAACCCCCAGCTCTTCTCTCCACCACTCCATTCTCTTCCTTCACTTCCTGCTCTCATGCATCTTGGTGGAAATCCAATGTTCAGGCTCACTTCCTCCATTATAAATTCATTCTCTTGCCCTTCACTTCTCCCATCTTCTTAGCTAAACAAATCTATTTTTCCAATTTAATTCAATCCCACTCCTGCAATTGTAGATGCATTTTTGACACCTTTGATTTACTCTTCAGACCCTACCTTCTCCTGCCTCCACACAAGATCTGGCTAATTTCTTCCAAAAGAAAACTGACAAAATATTAAGTGACCTTCATTCCACCTTCTGCTCACCTTCCCTTCCTTTCGCCTCCAACTCTCTCTTCCTCCTTCTCCCGTCACAGATGCAGTCATTTCTCATTTGCTCCTCTCCTCTTGCCCCAGTAGCCCCATTCCATCCCACATTTCTCACACTCACTTCCATCCCTATTCTGACTCTCATTGACTCCTCTGGCTCTTTCCCCATACAATTCAAACCTGATCATCTCTCACATCTTAAAAAAACAAAACAAAAAACCCCACCCTGGATCCCATTTGCCTTTCCAGCTACTGTCCCATTTCCCTTTCATCTCTACATTCACTGAATGTTCTGTCAAAAATCACTGTCTGAAGTTCCTCTCCTCCAGTTCCATGCTAGCCCATCACCAACCCAGCCTCCATTCTTGCACTCCAATGACACTGCTCTCACCAAAGTATCTAATGAAGTCTTCACTGCTAATGCTCAGAACTGGTATTCCATCTTCATCTTCCTTGACCTGTCAGTCACCTACCACACAACTGGCCATGCTCATTTTCTTGAAATTTTGTCTTCTTGGGCCTCCATACCTCTGTCCTCTCATTTCTCCTCCCAACTCTCTAATTGTTCCTTCAGCCTGTCCTTCAGAGGATCCTTCTAATCTCCCCTACAATTTTCTGAGGAAGTTCTAGGGGACTCTGTCCCCTTCTCTTTTTCCTCTAACCTTATCTCTGGGTGATCTCATCCACAAATAAAAATTCAACTGCCATCTCTATGTACACTATTCTCAGATCTCTCTACAACAGACTTGTCTTCTGTCTAACCTAAAATCTTCACCTGGCTCTCTGACATCTCCTTGTGAGTTCTAGCCATCAGCTCAAGTTCAATGTGGCTAAACTAGAGTTCTTAATAATCCCTCAGTAGGAAAATTACTACCCATAATTCGCAACTGGTATGAATCCAGTGATGGTTAGATGTTACAAGAAAAATTGCCCCAGTCTTGTGTACATTGCAAGTGCACTGGAAGTGAATTATGGGTACTAGTTTTTCTAGCGTAGACTCAGTCAGCAAGTTTTACGGCAACGACAACTTGCACAGGCTCATTCGGCACCACCACAGTGAATGTGGACCAGAAATTTAAGTACTGTAGCTTCAACAGTGCAATTACTCCCCCCAAGCACAAGCCTGACCACCATTCAGAGGCACCTTTGACCATCTGCTCACTGGTCAAGTCACTTACTTCCCAGTTGCATGCAGGGCTGAAAGCAGCCCAGGTGGCTCTGCTGGTTTCAACTAATTTATCACCCTTTATGCCATCTTCAGGACAGACCCAAGAGCAACCAAAGCAATGCTTATCTGGTTAAGTAGTACACAGTGTTGTGTGTGTGACCTCACACAAGGCTGAGTTTCACCCAGAGCTCAGACTAGGTGGATGTTAATATAATCCTTTGGTGTCAATGTTGTAAATTATGCTAAGCATTTTAGTGGAATATTGTGAAGCAAATGCAAGTTTATTTATGTAGGGAGTGGAGAGGCATGTTATGCTTTAGACTGGGTGGAAATCTACTAAGAACAGAGATGGAGTTCTTGGAGGTGAAAAAGCCTGTAATCTCATCAGCCTGGAACAAGACCTAAAGAACCACAGGATTTTGATGAGTAAACACCCGATTGTGTATGCCTACATTGGGGCTTGAATGCAAACATACTATAGCCATGAACAACCTGACCTGTACTTGTTTACACTGTGTAGGAAGAATGGTCTAGTGGGGAAGGCAGTAGATTGGGATTCAGTTCTTGCTTGAGCCACAGATTGTATGTGAGACCTTGGGCAAATTACTGAATCTACCCTGTGCCTCAGTGTCCCATCTGTTAAATGGAGCTACTTCGTACACACACAGTTTGTGCAACATATTACACTAGAAGTGCCTAGCAAAACTTGGCCGCATTGTTCTACAAACATTACACGCCCTATGTCCCCACCCCTAATGAAAGGATAAAATCTATTACAGATTGTGAGGTGCTTAGATACTATGGCTAGTACCTTTGATAGAAACTTAAACTGAACACAGATCTGATTGAAAACAAGGGCCTTAACAGCTAAATTAACTCTTAATTTTTCCACTAAAATATGTTAAGACATTATAATACCACAACAGTAAAAATCTAATAGAGCTGAGTTTGGCAGATTGGCCATCAATAATAGTAATTTGCCATTTCATAACACTATTTTCATTCATTTAAAGCAGGCTACAAAAGTTAAAGTTTTGTCATTGATGATTAATTCCAGGTATTACAAATTCTTTAGAGGGAGGGTTACATGACAGATAATGTTAGTTGGTATCTAAATGTGTTTCTAATATAATTTTGGGGTTGATTGTAAATACAAACTCTCAAAGGTTATTGGGGTAATTTGAGATACTATTGAGTTGTCTCCTACATTCAGAAACAGGTCATTGAGATTTAAACCCAGGTATTTAATAAGAAAGGCTATTGAGGGAAAGGAAGTGTATATCTAATCAAACTCAGGAACAGCAACATTGAATTATTTATCTTCCAATGAAGTCTGTGAGCTTTCTCCTCTATTGTTCATGTTTTATGCTGTGACAGTTAAAAAAAATAGCATCTTTAAAAAATCGTTAATCCTATAAGCCACTTTTATTCTTGCTAACTTTCAAATACAGCCTAAGACGAAAATTTAGAATCAATCTCAAAGGACTTAAACTCTGGTACTAGTCCTGTTCCCTATTTAAGTTAATAGCAAAACTCTAATTGAATTCAACAGGAGCAGAATCAAAGATAAAGGGAAGTCCTTAATGGTAATTCTGTTGTCTCACTGCCTCCCTCTTCCGCAATTCTGCAAGAGAAGAATCCATGCACTAAGGTTTATAGCTCTATACACCAGGACACAAGAAGGCAAAAAACTGTCACGCAAGGTCCACATAAAGTAGCTACCACCTCTATTTCCATTTCAGAACAACTTCAGGTCAAAGTACAGAGAAAGTTACTGTGAAATATGGGACCTAATCCAAAATCCAATTATGTCAATCCAAAAACTCCATTGACTTTGATTGGCTTTGGATCAAGCCTATAGAGAATATACAACAGTAATAACTCTTCACCTAAAATAAAGAGAATTTCAGTACTGACCAGTATTTTTTCTTGTAATATAGTCAGTTTACTCATTTACAAATGTTTCTTTTCAATTCACCATCAGCCTATGCAGGAAAATAATGAACATTTCTTCAGGGTGTTTTGTTGGTTAATTTGTTTATCATTTACAGCATTCTTTTAAATTTGAACTTTATCTCTAGTAACTAAACATTTTATATATATCCACACAACATAAAATGTTCTGTTGCTTCTTTCTTTACAATGGTCTAGTGTGTGTGTGTGTGTCTGGATATTTCAATAAACCAGTCCACAGCTTTTTCTCTACACACATGCATTCCAGCTTCACCTTCATATTTCCCCCTACTTTGGAAGATGTACTTTTCCCCTAGACAACTGATAAAAAGAAGCATTATCACTCTCCCCATCATACCATCTGCTATTACGTGTAAAACCTTTCTGATTTAACATTTACCATCAGATATCTTAGGAAGTTCTATTCTATTTGTATCACAGTGTAAATGAAACCCATGCTGTTCAGTATCAGAAGCTAATACTACATTCCCAGCCTACCTTGCTGCTTTTATATTGTGCTCAAACTAGTCCCTACACCATTTTGGGCCTAGCCCTGCTTTCCTTTAGGCACCAAATGTTAAAGAAAGTTTTGGGTTTGCAATGGATGTGGGTTTAGCTCCTCTACGTGCTATCTAAATCATGATTTGGTCTCAATAAGTCTCATCAATTATTCACAGCTCCAACACTGGCAGTCAGTCAAGTTTCAGAAATATCATTTTATACTTCACATGGGCTACTTTCAGCTCCCTGATCTCAAATGGTTGACTACTCCCAATCTATCAAACTGATTCCTCCTTGCTTTCTGTGTGGTGCTAATCTCTGCTGAGAGTCCTTAAGTTGCAACTTGATGGAAAAAGTCTTTGTCTTAAATAATTGCCTTATAAATGCTTATTTTCTTCAACTACAGGATCGTTCTCCTTGCTCCATAAATTGTCACTTTCAATTGTTCAATACCCTTCCCACAGCATTCACTGAATCCTCTTCCAGCATCTGTATTGCACTGAACAGTACATTCTCGCTCTGACCATCTCCAACAGGTTTGTAATGCTTGCTTTTCCCTTTCACTTCATGCTATTGAAATGTACATAATGGATTATAGAATTAACCAGTACATTTTCATGTTTAAAGGACTGATTTTTTTTTAAAGGAGAGACAAAAGAGCCTGTATGTGCAAATGAAGAGTCCTTGGGTGAAAGAGGAGAGTTAAACATTGCTGAGAACCTGGTACAGCATCAAAAAGCTTTTTGGTTTAAATCTCCCTCATGAGTTCCAATGAACCTGAGCCAGCCTCTCACTTTTGAAAGTTCTCCAAAGTGAAAATAAATAACGAACCATAAATATAAGTGGCACATTTTAAAAAAACACTCTCTCACTATGCACAGCTAAGATAGAAGTGCAATGTTCATCACTGTGCAAACCTGTGGCTCAACAATACCACAGAGGGCTTTTCTGCAGCATGCACTTGAGAAAATGACCAGAATTAGTTTAAAAGGAGGAATTTATTTCTAGTGTCCAAATGAGTGGTGAAAGAGTCACAAGCCCACTGGTATAATCTTTGCATTGGAAATCAATAAGAATACAAACAAAAATGTCACTATATGCATGGAGTGGTGGACTTAGCAACCTTTAACTGTACAAATATCTTCTCCTCCCATTTGCTCCATTCCCCAACACAGTCCAGGCTTATAAGGATGATTAGACCCAGTTAGGAAACTGGATCCAGACCTATGAAACAGAAGTACCATGAATTATCCCCTTTAACCTTCTTCCCTTTCTTCTGGAGCAATCATCCCAGCTCAAAGGGATCAGCACTTACCCTTCAACAGGAAAGTCACCATTCTGTTTGCAGAAACTGACAGGGCATCAAGGAGATATATTTCAGTTGATCTAAAACATGTTCCTCACCCTCAAGAGCATGTACACAACAGTCTTTTAAAAAAACCGCAGTGCAAAGTGAGTTTCAAAGAGCATCAAAGTAAATATATTAAACTCAGACCCTACAACTAAGTTTCAAACACAAACACACCCCACAATCGCTCCCGTAAGCAAAAGCCTCAGCAAAACAGTCAGGCTTTATATCATGTCCTCTAGGACTTGGACTTCAGTTAACCAACAGACTGAAGCACAATAGGAAGTTAATGGAACACATGAGAGTGCTTACCTGATGGATGAACATTTATCCAACATAACCAACCCCCTGTGTACTCTCAGAAGTGAAGGAGCAAGACCCCACTAGTGTGATCACATGCACTCTGGCCCACTGACATTCCATCCACCCTTGAGATGAACATGTGTTTGCTTGGTTTCTGCCAAAAGGTAGATTTGAAAACTATAGCTCAAGTAATTGTGATAAAATGTAAAATATATTTCCTTTTAAAAAAATCTAACCATACTTTTTTTTTAAATAGTGCTACAGCAACAATGGCTGAAATGTGTTTTATTAAAGTTATATACTATATATACACAAAGATTTCTTTAGCATATCTTGGCAAATTCCAAATGTACATAGGTGTATTCGTAAACATACATGCATTGTTTGTGCACAATCTACATGCTAGGTGTCTCATGTATCCAACTAGAAGCTGCTCCACACAAAGGCAAACAGCCTACCAGTGTGTGACTAGCCCCTTTAAAAGGGAAACTGATCCTGTGAACCTGGACTGATTACCTGCTGCCCAATAGGGAAGGCTCTGAAGGAAAGACAAACCCTCTGGGCAGAAGGGCTATTCCCAGCTTGGATCTAGGGTAAAAAAAAATTAATTTGAAAGACAAAACAGACACTTGGGGGAGGGTCTTGTTTGTAGATTTGAGTTCTATTTTGAAAGACTTCAACAGGATTTAACATTCACCCAGCCTTAACTGTGTCCTTTAACTGTGTCAAGGGGAATTTTATCCCTCAGATGCATCCATGTAGAGTGTTCAGTGCATACAAATGCACTGCATTCTCCACATCGCTTGCAGCTCTTCCAGTCAGCTGAACTTGGGCAAATGTGGCAGCAACCACCAAATGTGGCGGCAACCACTGTCAAGTGTGCTAGGTGTTTTTATCATTGCTGGTTTTCAGTGGTTGCCAAGGAATCAGAGTGCTATTTTGATTAAATGGTGAGATGATGGGTATCAAGGATTCTTCTCTTTATGTGTGCATCTATGAGTCATTCTCCTAGATTGACAAGGAACAAGCACCTTCGTCTTGGTCGAGTGAGATGCCAAGCAAGATTGTTGCAGATTATGAAACTTGCAATGCCAGCAATAGCAAGCATGCTGAAGAAGAGAATCATTGGCCACCTATTTATCTTGCACCTTTAGGAATGCTTTCTTGCAAGATGGTCCATATTATTGACACAACTGTTAGTGTCATTGTAGTGGAGAATTGTGTGGGGTTTCTTTTTGTCTCCTTCTAAAACCTTGTCATGATGCATCACTGATAGCATTATTACCAACTTGCCCTTCTTTGGAACACAGGAAACCAGGGTGAGTGGCCCAGCAAACACTAACACTGATGACAATTTTTCTCTACTGTGATGTGGATGTATCTCACTATGTACATCTGGCTTGTTTTGCCTGATTGTTACATCCTAGATAAAAATTGTATTTAGTAGATCTGCAACAAAGTGAATACTGGTGAGAAAGCTATCCCCAACTACATTTCTTCCAGTTTTATATATCAGGGCTGAACACAAGTTACTCATTGGTTGAAGACAAACGATGAACAATCAATGGAAATATGCTCATCCTTTTCAGAGCAACTCTCAACACAATCCGGCACAAAGTCACTATAATCTAATACATTGTCATCACATGACAATTCACTTTCAGAGTCATAAATCATTTTTATAAAGTCAAAAGCAGAGTACCATGCCCATTTGTTCACCAGCTTGAATTGCACAACACAGAAAATCCCCTCGGGAGTCTCCTGAGTCTGCCGAGTTTGGAGACTAGTCTCCAAATATCTAGTCAAAAAATCCTCTCAGCACTGTTAGGCAAAGATAGTCAGCATCAGTCTTCTCTGTGCTGAGGATACATAACAAGCCCAGACTGAAAGAAACAAATCTCCATGTAGTACCTTCTACCTTAGGGTGACTGTATGCAGCAACTATTGTTACTGCAACGCATTATCAGTTAGCACATGCTAAATATTACAGTACAATAATCTCACTAGAAGCAAACATATATAAATGCAGGATAACAGTGCAACACGTTAAGATACATTTGTATCCCCACATATTTTTTTGACACAGAGAAAATTATTTTAGAGCTAAATTTTTTTTCTGACTTGTATACCTGTGCCTACTTGGCAATGACTTAAAACATCATAGTTTGATGACCCCAATTTCATGAGTTATCACAACTTATAAGTTCTTGGGATATGATATGACCCCACAATGTGGATAAGAGTTAATAAACCGGGGGGAATGTTCTGAATATCTGGACTACATGGACTTTTTAAGGGGCACTGATTGAAAAGAGATTGAGGAGGGCCACTGCAGAGCCACACTTGGCCAGCAGGGGGTGCCTGCCAGGCCGGCACATACCTGCTAATAGAGTTGCCTAGTTAGTTCAAGTGATAGAGGTCTGCGCTGTATGTTTCTGTGGCTACGTTTACACTGACGGTGGCACAATCGCCGCCACCAAACCGATCTTTGCAAACCGCCAAACCGATAGTTTGCGTAACTCCCGTCGACTGCTGCCAAATCACGCAGTCAGTGTGAACCAACCCTATGTTGCCTACAAGCTGCATTAGTGCGTCAACTGGAGTGCAACTTTTAGTGCTACGTCAACGCTCATTAAGGAACTTTTACTGAGTGACAGCAGGGTCCAGAGGGCCAATTAGTGCAAAACATACTAATGTGGACAAAAATGAATGCCCCAGCTGATGCACACTAACACATCATGTAGACAAGCCCTCTGATTCAAAATCTGCTGACTGGAACTCAGAAAACCTAGCTTCTATTCCCAACACTGCTACTAACTTGCTGTGTGACATTAGGCAAGTCACTTGACCTCGCTGTGCCTCCATTTCAAAGCAAGAAAACCACTTCTGCTGAACTGCTAAGAAATCTAACTAAAACCACAGACAAAAGAGTAATTTTCTGTCTCACTGTAACAGAAGGAAAATGGATTAGTACTATTTGGCACATTCATCATGAAGACATATGCATATTATTCTAGAATGGGCAGAAGACAACCATTTGCTACAGAAATGATTGGGGTTCTGGCCAGAAAAAAAAACTATGTACTGTTCAGGTTACACATAATTTGCTTTAGATTATTAATCCAATAATGAAACGATCTCATTTGTCAGATCTTTCTCGGTTTTAAATTATTAAAGAGTAATAAAAATATAAGCTGTTGAGAGTATAAATTGACCATTAATGTGCAGGTTTTACTCCAGCTGTTATTCAATTTCAGCTTTAGTCAAGGCCTCTGAACAATTTGCTGTTACCTTACAATGACTTCTAGCAAATACTTATCTGCATCCAACAGACTGCTTTTCTTCAATATATACTTACTGCAAGAGAAAGAACCTAATGAAGAGTCACCACTGTAAACTAATTATTTATGGTTGAAAATGTTGAAAAGACAATCTGTTGAGGCATATAATTTGCCTTGCCTTTAACTTGTTCGAGTCTAACAAAGTTTCCAGTTATAACAAACACAATCCTATTACATCAGAGATTTTCAAACTTTTCTTATTTCATAGACCCTTCCAGATCTACCAGCTGCCCACTTACCCCTACTCTGCTCATCATTGATACTTTAGTATGTTCTTCTTAACCCTACCTGTCTTTGGCTCTCTGTCCATATTTCACGGTTACGTACAGATACAGTTATAGTGCGACGTATGTAACCGGGAAAAAAAACTCTAAGTTCTGAGCTCAGTTAGACTGGACAGTTGCTGGGCAACTGAACCCATGCTGTATGGTAATTGGCGGTGAGGGCTCTATACATCACCATATTGTGTTCTTATTGGTACATATGGAAGTAAATTATCTACTGTATTTTATATATCAAATCCCCAGACAGTTTTAAAGCTTCATCTGAGTAGGCTATTATGAAAATGCAATAAATTAAATAAAATAAATAAATAAATAAATAAATAAAAGCCACCATTACACAATTTCTCCCACATATCCCTCCACTCCAAAATGTCTTGCATACTCCCAGGATGCTCTTACATGATCTGATTTTGTTACACTTGTAGTTGGGTTGTAGTTGGGGTGGTTGGTCAGGGTTGCAGCTGGAGTGGTTGGTCAGGGTTTTCTTGTTTGTTTCATAGATCCACCACAGTCACCCCTGAAAAAACGCTGAAGTCTTCCCACCCCACAACAGTACCAGAGCCAATAATTCTGTGGGACACCCAAAATGACTTGAATTTCTGGGTGCTGTTCCTGAAACAGCAATTAAGGGACATTATTCTTGGACGTTACCAGGGGGTGTGCTGTAAAATGATGCTTTGGTCCGATAAAGTGTTTTGTATTTTTAAGTTAAAGTTGGTTTGGGCTGTGTATTTTACAAAGCACATGGCTACATATAGCTAATTTTATAATACATGCATCAATATTTCTGAGAGCAAGAAGAAATCCTAGAATATAATGCTGTAACCAGAAAACTATGCCATAACTAGAAAGATTTGTATGTACATAAATGTACATATGCAGCAGCAAATTCTTTTCCCATACAACATGTTTCCAGATTTGGCCCATTAACTTGCACACAGACAGGAGAAACCTTGAGGCACATCAGCTGCTTGCTATGTCTCTCAAAGTTGCATGTCTAAATGAGGAATATAGTGGCACAGATGCAAAGCCAGAAGGATTTCCTCACATTCATCTGTTATAGTCATTTCTTCACTGTGTTGCTGATTGGCAGTGCCTAGAGTAATTTCAGTGAATGCAGTGAAAAATAGGTTTATGTAGGAAACTGGTTAACTCTTTCAACTGCATAGATGAGGGGGAAAAAATGTTTCTGGATCAATTTTTTCCACTACACTTAATCAGTGTCAATATGGAGAGGCCTTGCATGTCATGATAAAGCCTGTTAAAAAGGAAAATCCCCTGCAGTGTGATTTGTCCATCCACTGATTTTCTGAAATGCAATATAAAAATTATGGGAAATAAGAATGGGCTAGAAGCAGGTTTTGGGATGGTACTGAGTTACTGTAAATCACTGTGGTTGACATAAGTCTGGTAAAGCTTGTTAAGTCTGAGTGCTAGAGGATTCTGGGAGCAGGGTCTCTTAGAATTAAATGGAAAATCACTGAAAATACCAAACTTGCACTTGGCACTGACATAAGACATGAATATTTATCCAGGGGCCCTGTGTGTGTGTAGCTGTGCTGATGCAAGAGACCAGTGGTCAGCCAATGGCCAGTTCACCTAGCGTGTACATGTGAAGGTATGTAATGGTGAATCTGGAACTAGCTGACCTGGGTCAACTGACCCTGTAGAATAGCACGACATCAGGTGCTCGGGTGAATATTTGACAATATTTACATGTCAGCCGATCCTTGCTGTCCCTCCCAAAATTAATGAGAAAAACAAGTTATAAATAATTATGATATGCTAAATAATTGCTAGCAGAGCATATTTTGAGGACATGTGACTTCTTTGAAAAAGGTATAAGTACTGGGGAATTATGTTCTTGTTTTGTAATGGAAACAATGCCAACTGCAAGTTTGGTTTATTGGCATAATTGTTGTGTGTGTGTCAGGTGTTTGGTTGGTTGGATTTATTTTGTTTTTATAAAAACTCCTCTATTCCTTATCTAGGATCTAAGACAAAGTCCAAACCAAGATCTGAGGTTTAAAGATAAAAAAATGGCAAGCTACAGCCTCCACAAGCTCATTATTGCTAGTCAGGAGATTAAAACAATGAGAAATATTCACAACACTACCAAGGTATAATCATTGACAGGTAATGGAATAACAAATTCTGGCATTTAAAAACATTCTTTAGTGATTTTATTCATGAAAATAACACTTTTCACCTATTCATTTGGATTTAAGAGGCACCTTGACTAATCTCTAGGCACTTGTTTAGATTCTAGAATCCACAGAAGTAACAGAATAAATGTATTTACAGATACTCGCCCTTCATTGCCTCCCGAATGGAAAATCTCCCCCATCAAACAAATATACCTGAACTCATCACCAATTGACCCAGGAAAACCTAAGCATAATAAGAGACCCTCGCTTGCAGCATGCTTTGAAGTTAAATAAATGCAAGGCTCAAAACCAAGGAAAATATAATCCTAATCCTTTAAACTGGGTATATTAGTGTATTTTCAGTGATGGCAGCTGCAATGTTAACACACAAAGACAAAACTGATTTTTAGGTAGCCGTATTCCAAATCCTGACAGCATCTGTCAACTGTCTTCTATTTTAACTAATTTTGATCAGATTTTCTCAAAAATAAAATATATGAAAACTTTAGAATTATGCAGCTACAGATTTTTGCAATGAGATTGGGGACCAACTGGAGGAAACAAACATCATTGTGTTTTCTACTCCTAATTTATTTTCAATGCAAAGACCATACCAACAGGCTTGTGACTCATCACATAGTGAGCCACTAGAAATATATGCCTCCTTTTCACTTAATTTGGTTCATTTTCTAAAGTGTTTGCTGAAGAAAAATGGAATACTTCAGTCACAGATTTGCACAGACATGGACATTTTCCTTGTGTGGCACTTCCATTTTAGCTCTGCATAGCAAGATATTTTTTAAATGTTCTATTTATGCCTCTTATTCATTATTTATTTTCATTTTGGCGAGCCTTCAAAATTGAGAGGCTGGCTCAGATGCATTGAAGCTCATGAGGGAGATTTAAACCAAGAGCTTTTTGATTCTATGCCAGGTTCTCAGCATCTCAGCAATGTTTAACCTGTTCTCCTTTAATCAAAAAACATTACTTAAAGAGGTGTTTGTTAAGCTATGCATTTTTTTAAAGTTCCCTTCTCCTCAAGGAAAACTTGAGCAGGTACAGGGAGAGAGCAGAGGTCTGGGTCAGTGTCTATGAAAGGAGGGTGAAGAGAACATGGAGTTGGGTGAGTAGAAGGAAGCTAGGAAAGAGGCCTAAAAAAAAATCCAACACTGTTTAAAATGTGCCTGATATTGGTTATATTGCATATAAACAAAACCAGCATCCTTTTGCGTTCATGAGAATCTCTCTGGTGGAAAGGTAGCATTTTAACAGTACTTTAAGGAATACTGATCATCTCCAACTAGAAATCAGAGGCTGAAATTTGGTTCCAATGCAGACCTAGAGCATAATATCACAACTGCCATGTAAATGTGACCTGTTTGTGCACCATAAATATTCCCACTTGGAATGGAGTAATTCAACTGAACCAGTCCCTCAAACAGTGCAAGTATCTAAAGTGCCTGTGGATGACTCCCTACCATTGAAGCAAATGTCATGTCTTCAGAATTCTGCCAAGATGCAGTAGTAGATCACACATATTTGTTACAGACAAGCCTCCTGTGTTGACAGCTCTTGCAATTTTATCATAATATTGGTGATTTTCTTACAACACAAACTCCTGGATTCTAGTGACATGTTTTCAAGCCTTTTCTACAACCATGAGGCCTAAATATATCCTTTTTGTTTTATTAAAAGCTGAGATTTTCCAAGGAGGTATTTGTCACTGGGCAGAAGAAGAAAGCTGAGGGCAGATCAGAGAGCCACTGAAACTAGAGATGGAGCCAGGCCAGAGGTTTAGACAGGCAATGTGAAGAAGAGGGAACTGGGGCTTTGGAATAAAGCTCATGCAGGAGGCTAAGATTTTTCACAATTCTGACCAACGTAGTTAAACCAACCTAGTTTTCTAGTGTAGACAAGGCCTTAGTGTAAACAAGAAGGGAAACAATGGCTTGATAAGAGCTGGTCTGCCAACACCTGAGACAATGCAGGAAAGTAGCTGCTTTGAAGTCTCTCTATGATTTCCATGATGAGCTCCCAAAACCCATTTAATCAGGTTCAAGAAACACAAGAAACAAAGGACTTGGCTGAACTTAAAAAAGACACCCTCCTTGAAGGAAGGAGAAAGGTTTTGAACCCAGACTCCAGAGGTTGTGGTGCCTGGGATACAAGAAGTTTAAGTAAGATTCAGTGTGTGTAGACCTTTTACTGGGTTAAAACCTTTTTCTCTGGCTGTGCTGTATTGTGTTTCTATTCTTAAGTTTATATAATACTTTGTTTTTAAAGTATTGTTTGCCCCTTTACTCCACCAGTCAGCCCCTGAAGGGCTGACTGGCTCGAACCCCGTTGGGTCAGCTGACTAATCAGAGTTGGCAAACAAGAGGTTGTGGCCCAGGGACCCAGTCTAAGAGTGGGAGAATTATGGGATTCCACCCCAGGATAGATAAAGGAAGAGACCGAACTGGAGGAGGTTCACTCAGACACCAGAAAGGGGGAATGAGGCACAGCTAGCCCTGCATTGATGACAGTCAGTGCCCAATTTCTACTCATTTTCAAAGATTTTAAGGACGGGGGGAACATTATGACCATTTACTCTGTCCTCCTGCAGAAACACATACCACAGAACTTCACCTGGTAGTTTTTGCATCAAACTCATAACTTCTGTTCGAGCTAGAGTAGATCTTTCAAAAAGATACCCAGTCCTGATGTAAAGCTTCAAGAGACAGTGAGGCCACCAAGTCCCAAGGTAAGTTGTTCCAATGCTAAATTACCCTCACTGTTAAAAATGGGTGTGAGACAGAGTGAGGAGAGCCAGTAGCTGAGAGCCATGGGTTGATCATTTAAGCATTAATTAGCTCCACCAGGAAAGGCCTGATGGAGTACTTAATTGCCTAAGCAGACTGGGGACAGATGTTTTGCGGGTGGAATACATTTGTATTACATCCCAGATAATGTAACCTCAGTTTGCAAGAATCTAATCATCTCTCTTGCATGGAACCAGAAACTTCAAAAAAAATATTCCTGTGGCTCTCACAACATTAGAAAGGGTACCTTCCATAAAATGGGGAAGGCCCTTTACACAGGCACGACTGACCAGTAGAACCCAGCTGTCTCGGGGACTTGTTTATCAACCAGAACTTCTTTAGCAAAGAACTTCTCTACCAACTTGCAAAGAAAATCTTTTGCAGGCAGCTTAATGTTGAATCGAACTAGTCAGACCAGCATTAACCAACAAATTAGTAGCCAATCAGTATCTGAATACTACACTCAGCCTTGCAGTTACAATAATAGATTGTAACCGTGGTGATATAATGGAACTTCAGGAAACTTATGAGGATATTGAAGAAACTACAGCTGCTTTCACTCAAAGCCAATTTAATTTGGAGCAAGAGGTTACAAGTAGATCTCAAGGTTGATTATCTCTGCTTTCAAAATAAAACAAATATAAAATTAACAGGTCAAAGACATTTCAAGTCAGACTTTCTCAGTACTTAAGCGTCTTCCAGGTCAAAAGTGAAATTTTATTTTCTTGGGGAGTGGAAGAAGGGCCTCCTAAATCTTGTCAAACATTAGCATTTTAGAATCCTGGGACAAATAAAAGTCACAACACATCATACAGCAATAGATTTGCTATACCTTTAGCAATATGTTTTAAAAATGTATAATGAAATTGCTATACATAAAAACACGTCATATATGAACAATTTATTGTACATATAGGCTCTGATTCAGCAAAACAATTAAGCATGTGTCTAAGTATGTGTTGAAGTCCTACTGACTTCAATGAATCCTCATTGTTAAATGCTTTGCTGGCTCAGGGCCATTGCGCTTAAATATATAGGGAATCTACCAGTTTTTGTTGTGGATGCTAAAAGATATATATTCAGCCTTACCAATCAGAATCCTCAAATTTAATGTATTTTTCAATTAAATTTAAACTAACTTTTCACTGTGAGAAGTGAAGCAGCATTCACTGTTAGCATTCTGCTATACAGTGTAATCTTGAATTAGGAGGCTATTTTTGTCCATCAACCCTAGTGCTAAAAAAAAAGTAGTAAAGCTGTTCCCACACAGGTCTTGGTCCCAGAACAATAATTGACTTTAATGGAAGTTTTGCCAGTGTAAGGAACATAGGCTCACGTCCACCGAGATTAAAGTAATTCCTTGCCCATAAATAATGCAATCAGAGGCAAAACTATTCAGACTACTCATTTTTACTATCTTATTCAAAGTTCCTAGCAAACCGCTATTTGTGTGTGTCTGAAACATAGAAGATACATAATTAAAACTTACTGCTGTAAGGTGTTATATCTTCAAGGCTTACAGAATGGTCTTTACAGCTTTTTAAAAGCTATTTTATTTGGTATCGATTTTTCCTCCCTAAGAGCCTCCTGCCTCTCCCCCTCCCCATGGGCTGTTTTTTCTGAGAGACACTGAGATCACCATGAAATGTAACCTTCAGAGATGGGGATGAGTCGCAATATTCTGGACACCTCTGGTTCTCATGTGTTGTTATATTTCTTACACTCATGAAAACCTTTTGAATCCAGAACCTTAGCCAGTTTAATCCCATCCTATAGTCTATCATATTCGGTCTATACCAGATTTCTAAAATACAGTGTTCCTATTGTAGGTGACATTCTATTGTTCATTATAAATGGTTAACACTCTGTTAAAAGGAACTGAGAATACTTATCTTAACTATCAATTGCTAACTGAAAAATGGCATCAAAATAACTGCATTTGACTGGTGTGTATTTATCTATAACAGTAAAACTCCAGCACTTTATCAAAATCTGCTTTGTACATCTCTCTCTAATGACAAAAATAATTAACTCATTCATATGAAAATACAGAATGATAGGAGACTTCAATCTATCAGTCTGTTTCAGGGTCATCCCTGTTATCAATATGTGACAAGTTAATGGGTCTTAATTATAAAAGCAGCAGTAGAATAATTAAGCAAACTGGGGAATTATGATGATTCCCAGCTGTGGCAGCATGTTTCTTAGTCTTTCTAAGATGACAGAAATTTTCCATTGTAAATTAAATTAATCTTCTTAAGCACTGTCTGAATCCTGTGCTGAGAAACTTTTTAAAATAGATCCTGATCTCAAACATGATCATACAGACAACCTCCCATTTTAGTTTAGATATTTGATAATTGCATACTGTGGCAACTTGCAAAAGCCCTGGAAAGCAAGTGGTTATGGGTTTAAGACAAATTATCTTTAACCCATCCTGTTGTGCCAAGGCATTGCAGTATCCAGAGCTGGTACACCCCTGCAATTTCTATCAGGTAGCAATCTCATGGGAAGTTTTAGTGCCAGTGGGAGCCATCTAGCTCCTCGGTGCGTGTGGTATTATACTTTTTGACTAGCAAATCACTTACAAATGGGGGGCTTGATTTGGAGCCACATGACTCTACAGTTGCATGCAATTGTGTGTGCGCACACCTGGGTGTACTAACACTTTCATTAAGAGCTGATGAATTCCAACATTTTCACATGCAGGTGATAATATTTTCACATATAACACCTGCTTATCCCAATCACTATTGCATACTCAGACATTAGAATCTTTGATCTGTGTGTGCAGATGTTAGTGCATCAATCGGCACACTGACATGTTAGTACAAAGTGTACACTAACTGTACTGTATGGTTACTGTACTGAAGTATGTGCGTGAGAGAGAGTGTGAATGCAAAAACACACACATGCCAGTGAAGACCAGGTTGCGGGTCTATTGTAGATTTGGCGTTGACTGTTTGCATTCAGCTGAAGGGAAGTTTTTTGCAGTAATATGTATTTTGTGCTTGAACAAATCCAAACCTTTAGAAAGGGAAATTTTGAATACACAGGGCTGCAATACATGCTATGTATTGCTAGCAGGGAATGTAATCGACATTCAGTTACCTAGGAGTTTCAGACTAACCGGAAGTTAGAATTGCACTACATTTTATACATAATGTTTTTCTACTTTACATATAAGTAATCTTGCAATATCATCTTTGTAATATTTATTAATGATTAATAAATACAATACATCTTGAATTCAATGTACATACCATATAGTTCCTGTGAGATGCATTAGTGTAACAGTCCTGGAGTGTTATAGCAGGTGTTTGCTGTAATTGTTTGTAGAATCCCTGCTATGGTTCAGTTGAAAGTCAAACCACTAAATGTTGTCTGACAATAAAATATGAGCCTACAGAACAAGCCACTGCATCACTGTCTGATGAAAAAGCACTGAGTTGTAAGGACTGAAACTGTGGCTTGTGTATTAAAGCAAATACAGAAAATACAGTTTCAAGAGTATAACTTCAATTGGCCCAATGCTTCAATCCTTTCTCAATCAAAATTCCCAGTGAAGTCAGTGAGAATTGTGTCTAAGTAAAACATGCAGGATCAAACCCATGGGTTCTGATTTTCATTTACACTAAGGTCACTTTACACATCATAAATTTATTCTTTGTAATGAAGCCTCTTCATACTGCCAGAGTGGTACAAAGGGGCCTTGGCATAACAAAATTCAGGCCATAGTCTTTATGTTTTACTAAATTCATTTTGGAATGTGTATTATTGATCTAATTTGTATAAGAGGTACATTTTACTTCAATAAAAAGCTATGTTAGCAAGCAAAAAAGTGGATTCTTCTATTTAAAAAATTAACTAGTTAACTCCCATATATAAATTTCTTCTCCTTGCCATGTTTGTCACTTTTTATTACTACCTTATGTAAAGTCAACACTTGAGTTTGTGGACATGCATTTTCAGTGCACATTTGTTAGTAATATGAAAAAACATCAGTATGCACAGATACATTTTAGCACAATTGAATGAGACAAGACTACACACCCAAGCACCCACAGTGTTTTCTGCCAGCAAAATCTGGAACTAGAGTTTCAGTTTGTGGCTCACTGCCATCTATATTACAATATAAATATCCCACTTTCCTGGTATTTTTCGTTTTTAATAAATATATTTAAGTGTAACATTATAAGGGCCCAACTCTCCAACGGAATCCATTAGCACAGACCAAAGTAAATAGCATGTGGCAAGTCAGTCTTCTGCACATATATTGACTATGAAATCAGTTTGAAACAAGCTTGACTTACCAAGTTGGAAATGATTTACCATACAATGTATGCAACATTTTAAAATGCCACTCCTGGCTAATTATGGCATTCAGCTAATCCCCAAGTGATTAATAAGGTTTCTGACTAATTTGCTCTCCCCTCAACTGCCAGATGGAGTGAGGAAAATTCATCTACATCACATAATGCATATTTGCACATTAATGAACACATCTTACAGTTAAAAGCACTGGTGAACATTTTACTTGTTCTCTCTCTTTCCTTTGATCCCTGCAGAAACTAAACAAGAAGAACTAATGAGGGTTTCTCTATCTTTCAGACAATATCAGTAGTCCTGCTGTACTCCTTTTTATTTATACAGCAATAAAATTATTTTCAACATTGTTGCTGGAACAATTCCATTGGTAAAAGTCTCTTGTCCCCTGGAATTTTGTATCTCTAGTCATGAGGGGCTATTTTTTTTTAAACTTGAAAATTTTTGTTATTTATAAGAAACAGCATTGCCACATCTCACAATATTATCACAAATCTCACAATATTTGGTGTGGTTCTTAAAGCCACAGCTCTTGTAGACATGTCGCTAGGAGAGAATCTCAGCTGACTTTTTCTTAAAAACAAAGTTTAGGAGAAAAGATTGTAAATCGCCCTAGTCATCTTTAAGCTCAGAAATCAGATGGCAAATAAAATTAACTTTAGCCTACAGATGCCTAGAACATTCCTTGAAATTTCTTAATTGATCACAGTGGTATTCAAAAGTTGTGGCATTACATTCAAATGTCTAAACAGGAAAACGCCATCAAGTTGAGTTTTAGGCCTCACAACCTTGGCCAAAAACAGAATTAAAAACAAACAAACAATGCAGCCCACACAAGAGCTCTCTTGTCTTTCTGGGTTCCAACATCAAGGAGCAGAACCAAGAGATCAACGTAACATGCTGTGAAGTCCTCACAACCATTTTCAAAATCTGGCCTATTCACCCTAGACATTCTGACAGAACTGTGGAATAACAGCATGCGGGTGGTTGGGTTGAGGTTTTGTTTTGGTTTTGTCTGGGAGAGGGGGCACGTTTGGGTGGTGGGTTTTTTTGTGTTTGTTTTTTAACCAAGAGTTTAAGTGGTTGTTGGGGTTTGGTGGGAGAGGTGTTGTTTGTTTGTTATTAAAATATTAAAATGCTGATTTCATTAAGTATTTCACTCAAAAGCCATTCAGAGGTGAAATTTCTTTCCTGAAGTTTTGCACAAATTGAAGCAGGTTTTGGGGGTTTTTTTTAAACATGAGTCACAACAATTTTGGCAAGCTCTGTGGCTGTAGGAAATCTGGTTTAGAGAAGTGAAGGAAAGTGACATTAACTTTTCTCACAAACAAAAAGCCATGCCAAAGGTGACCTTGCTGTTCTTTTTTAATTTTATAATGAATGCAAAAAGTAATCAGAATGAGATAGCCAGTGATTCAATTCTTTAGAGAGTGATTCAAATTCATTTTTCCCTTATAAGAACCATAGAAAAAAGGCATTATTAATTTGGGCAATTAGAGTACTTTGAAAGCAATATTCAGTACATTAAAGAACCTATCCCTTGAGTGCTGCCTACAGTCTACAAAAACTTAATTTTATACCATTTAAAATGAAGAAAGGTCATTTCTTAGATGTGCTCTACAAAGATTGTAATTTTAAACTGGTAATTTTAATGAGAAGTGGGTTTTTCATAAATATGGAATGAACGATTGGGTGAATTAGAAATAAAACAAAAAGGCATGTTTCATTATGTTCATCATGGCATTATAAATGAAACTATGCACAAAAATATGTATTGGTCTCTTCCACATGTGCATCAAAAAGGGTCTGTTATTCTGTTTTTTTCCCATCAGTTTCCTAAATTAATACCTATCACATTACACTTCTTACAATCAGAAAATAGGAAGTTTTGACACAGGAAAGCTATAGTTCAAATGCATTTTGGGCCTGATCCAAAGCCCACTGAAATTAATAGGAGTGTACCTTCTGACCTCAGTGGATTCTAAATCAGGCCCACATAGAAGAAATTCACATCCCATTTACTCAGTCTTTCCAATTTTGGGGGGAAAAAACCCCATCTAAGACACTGTGTCTTGCTGGTTTTAGTGATTTGTCCGGTGATCTTATTCGGTAGCGTAAGCCTCCCAACCATATTATCCATCTGACAACAGGAAAAGGCCATATGTATGATCTTGAGCAAGTCACTAAACTTCTCCAAGTTTCATCTGTACATTAGAGATATATTTACCCTGCTTTAGAAAGTATACTAAAAGGAACCATAAATGTAAACTTATTTACTTCTTCCTCTGGCATCAGAACATTATTAAGGGAAACATAATTCTGAAAAAAAAAAGTTCTTTGCAATTGTGTATAATTTCCATTTTAAAATTTTTAAAAATAAACTCACCACAAAACTAAAATATTCAAGGCATACATTAGCTTCCTATAGTTTGGTTATTTTCCCTCACAGAAAGATAGGAGAAAAGACACTCTTGGAGTTGAGGCACTGAATTGGGAATCAAGACAGGACTCAATTCCCATCTCTTCAGCAGATTTCCTGTGTGTGACCATAAGCAAGTAACTTTATTGCCCTGTGCCTCAGTTTCCTTGTCTGTACAATGGAGATAATACATGCTGACAAGGGTATTGAGGAGAAATCCATCAATGCTTGTGAGAGACTCAGATATTGGTATGATAGAGGCTGGATAAACAAGAAACATCATGTCTAGTTTAACTGGGGGTAAACCAATAAGATTCTAGAAAATAACAATATTTTTAAAATAAATTCTATGTACAGGTTATCTTTTCTATTACATTCAGAAAGACAATTTTAAAAACTGTTCAAAGGCAATAGGTAACTTGCATTAGAAAAAGGATTTTATCTAATACGGAAATGTAAAGCCTGAAGTAGCATTATTTTGTTTATTTTCAGAGTAACTTGTACATTTGTTTTCCCTTACTGTTGGAGTCACCCTGCAAAGAGTAACTAGGCCAGTGGAGGCTAGGAGGAGACCTTGTGCTTGTGGCACACTACAGCTGTCAGGGAATTGAGCCCTAGCTGCACAGTATAAAGGTTAAAGGGCAAGCAGGGACAGAACCCCTTACTGGTCTGGGCAGTTCCCAAAACGTCATAGTGCTGAACACCCTTCAAGTCCCAGTAAAGTCATTGGGAGTTGAAAAATGCTCCAGCACTCTACAAGAGGTGCTAAATACCTTGCAGGACTGGACTGTGTAAGAAGGCAGTGTTACCTATAGGATAGAACACTGGACTGGGACTCATGAGACCTGGATTCTTTTCCCAGCTCTGCTGCTGGCCTGCTGGGTGACCTTGCACAAGTCCTCCTCTGTGTCTCAGCTTTCCCGTCTTTAAGATAATGGTATTTTCCTCCTTTGTAAATGACTTTGAAAGCAATAAATGAAAAGTGCTACATGAGCTAGATATTAATAATATATTGTTACCTTATTCTAATACAACCACTGAAAGAAAGGACGCATAATACTGTGGGAACATTTTATACACATGCATAAAAACACACGGGAATGAAACACTAGTTTAGAAACCTTTCTGAATCCACACAAATAAAGGATCTAGATATCCAATACAAAGCCTCCCAACATGCCTTAGATTCACTTGTCTCCAGCCTGAGAATACAGATCTCTCTGCCTCTTATTCTTAATGGTCAGCCTGGATCATTTAAGATTAACTGCTACAAGATACTTCTCAATGCATTAAGAAAAAATAGGCAAAAATGCCAACAGCTTAAAACTAACAAAATTTTTAACAAAAATTCTCTTTATAAATTATGTTAAAAATGCATCCATTTGAAATAAAGGTCTGTTTCAAACACAAAGGATTTACAGGTACATTTAGTGATGACAGCATTATCATATTTCATCACGCTGGAAGATAGAGATAGTTTTCAATTTGATAGAGCGAAAAGATTTCATGGGACTAAACCTTATAGACTAACACAAAAACAGATCTTCTTTGTGGAAATACAGACAATAGTTCCATTAAATTATATTCTCATAATTGCTGCTACTATTGGAGGAATTATGCTCACCTGAAACTGGGGGAAAGTGTCTCTGGGTTAGAAATTTCTTTCTTCTACAAGGGTGGGATAGGGGTGGGGGAAGAAAGCAAGGCTCTAAGGATTGCCAGACTTTTAATGGAAACATCATAGACAAAACTCTTTAAAGTATTTTTAGTTAAAGCAGTGAGGTGTGTCCTATAAAATATTGTGAGTTAACCTGAAATGATGAAAGGGATAAATAAGGCAGGTAGGGAATATAAAAAAGGGGAGGAAGAACTGTAGATAATGTAGAGTACTGATAATATAACAATGCTGGATGAAAAGTGAAAACATAGATTAAGAGGGTAAAAAACTGCAAGTTGCAAGAAAAAAGGCTCAAAAAAGAATGCAAAACAAAATTTGCAAATAAATCATGCTAAAAAGTATGTTTTGCATTAGAATGGAGTCTTACTCATGCACTCAAATAATACGATTTTTTTTTTTTTTTTTTTTAAAGATTCTATGCCTTACAAAAAATATTGAGGGAATGTGGAAGGAATACAACCTGTCCTCTACTGCAATATAATCCTTCTTTGCTCAGCCAACCCAATTTATACTTCCCACCCACACTTCGCTATGCACTATAAAGTTTCAAAGATATACTTAAAAGTCAAAACAACAAATTATTAGGAGACTAATAGAAATAAAAGCCAAATGAGAAGGTTACATTGAGTGAAAAGAAAAAGATTTGGTGGCATGAAGTTATTGCTTATGTAAGTAATGTGATTGATAGCTCTGCATGTTAAAGTCCTCTAGCCAGAGTGGCCAGAGGCAGTGCTAGCTTTCCAGACTGTCCCAACACTGTACTTCAACTGTGTTCTGAAGGGAACACTTCTAAGAGAAAGCAGGTGGGAGGAAGGAGGATAAGAAAGCAGTGTCAACTCCATAACCATTCCAGCCTGGGCCTCCTAAGGTTCCCAAAAAGGGTGTGAAACACCAAGATAGCACAGTGATGTGGTGGTTAGCAGCATCAAAAGGGTTCTCATGTAAACGAGAAATTCAATCCAATTCTACAGGATGTTGTAGCAATGACTAACAGCTTCGGTGTTTTGCAAATAAAATGGACATCTATGGAGAACTATCATACACATTTCACTGCATGCCTTCAAATAGCAAGTGGAACGCTTGTGTCCAATTTTCTTATCAGTGACTTGCTAAAAATGAAAGGAAGTATATGCACAACCATTATGAGGGCTTTTATGTAGCTCTCAAAGCTGGGAAATTATTTCATTGATGTGTGTGTTCAGAATACACTGTGCATGGAGTAACAAATACATTGAAATGACTCTGGGGAAGATGTGGGAGACGTAAAAGGTCCTAGGCAATTTTTAGAAGTGTAAGTAGTATAAATATTATGTTTTCAAAACACTCTACTCTACCACATGCAGTCAACATTCAGCCTGACAGAACCCAGCAGTGCCAGGCCCACAGTTCCAGTACAGCTAATGTGCTCCGGAAGGAGTCCCATCTTTTGTAAAGGGACCATTCAGTGCAGCAATAAAATGTCTGCTTATAGGATTCCAGGCTAAGAACTTGCTGTTTTATTTAACTGCATCCCAATAGTGTGAGAGGACAACTCCCCTGACTAAACAATAAAGTAAGGTCCCCATCCCATAAATCAGTTAACCTTTTCATGCCCACACTCTTACAATATTTCGCTATTGAATGAAGTGGCCCAGATTACTTCTGTTTACCAACACAGACTCTGGCAGAAGGCCTCAACAGGGGAATATGCACCCAATAGGTTGCATCACTGGTGATGAAGGAATGACAGAAGTTTTCTCTGCATTCCTGGAGCAGCACTTTTTGCTTTTAAATTCTGCTTCTACATCGGGTTTCCCCCACCCCTCCTCCTTTGTGCTCGGGACCTAGTCCAAAGACCTCACATTTAGCAGAATGCACCATTAAGATGACGACAGATAGGATAATAAAAAGTCACTTCTTATATAATCAAATGAAAATTGGTGCACATTTTACCTTCCTTTGTAAAAGCACAGGCATCTATGATGAGGCTTGTCAGCTACTATGAACTAAAAATGCCTCACAAAATTTCTTGGTTTTAAAGGTAAAGCATTCTGCCAGCCACTGTCAGGATAGATTAAGAGAAATGTTGTGTGCACCTTAAACTGAGGAACAGTGAGTCAGATATTATTAAGCTTTTTGTTTCATTAGGGTATGCTAATTGCTTTTGTTCATAGGCCACTGGTTACAAAGCTCATCATGTGCTTGTCCTTCTTTCTCACCACAAGTCAATTCATAATACTGTGCTTCCCTTAAAAAATAAACAAACACCTTCTGTCTTTATCCTGGCTCTGTTTCAGCTTGTTTAGTACTATAACACATGTCATCTGTTTCCCTAAACAATCTGCATGAGCACTGCACTATGGGATTAGTAATTTCAGAAAATGAAAAACAAACAGCAATTGACATGCATATGCAGTCACATCTGATTTGCTTTAAATAGACATTTTAGTACATTCTTTCCTCCTCCCACAAAAAAGCATGTCTATAAATATTTTTTTTTTTAAAATAACCTTGTTCCTGTAGGCTTCATCTTTTCAAATATTGGAATACATGAGGCATTTTAAAAAAATCAAAACCCTCCAAGCTATCCTATGCAACTGGTAAAGGAAACCTCTCTTTTGGAACATCTGACAGAGCTGTTCTTTAACAAAACTAAACCAAGTGTTGTGTAATTATCTACTCAACAGAAAAACAAGTTCATTTGTTTTAAAGAAAAAAGAATTAATCCAAGTGTTAATCTAATCTTCCATCTTTAACCTTCATTGGCTAGCAAGTCAAGTCATCATTATAGAAATTATATCTAATTTCTTGGTTGCAAAGAAGCTGATTCTGCTCTTTGCTAAATTAACTCTTTTTGTAAAAAACTCAGTTCTATTCATTTTATGCATGCATGCAGCAGTATTTTTAGTAGTTCAGTTGTTTTTGCTAATACATATTTTGCAGAAAGAATTTCGTTTCTCAAAAAAAATCTGCATATTATTGTCTTTTGTTACAGCTACAAGTGCCATTGGTGACAGATACATTGCAGTCTCAAAGATGGTGTGCTTGATGCTGGAACAAAATTTTCATCCTAGAAGGAATGAGACAGAAAGCCAACTATTCAGAAATGGGTGCCTAAATTGTATGTGTATATCTTGTGTTTGCACATTGAAATAGACACCTATTTCCACAATTAAACTAGTTGGTTTCATTTCAGTGGTGGACGAGTTTTTCTGTATATATGCAGGACGTGATTCTCCTCACAATTTTTCACCCATTTAATTTCATTGGTTTCAATAGAGTTACATCTGATTTACACCGGAATTCAATCAGAATCAGCTCAATAGTCTATAAAAGATACTTAAATGGGACTATATGAACATAAGTGAAGAATAATAAATAATATAGATTCTTGCAGATTAAAGATTTATAGAAAAAGAATTTCTTTGCTGTATGAAGAAAACAAGAATGCCTTGAAATGTTCCATATTAATTACATTGAGCCTGTCATCTTTGTAACTGGAAGAAATCCCAATAAGAGATTTTAATTTTTTTAACCCAATTACCCAGATTATTTACAGAATCTCATTAATGCCATCATTTTCCCAGCAACAGAAGATATACGGCAAGTTCTTTCAAAAGCACCTAAGTGATTTAGGAACCTCCGTTCCTTACTAAGTCATTCCATATCATGAATAACGTGGCAACATTATCCATTTATCAAAAGGCAAACATGTTATAGAAGAGGAAGAATGGTCCAGTGGGTAGCGAAGGAGCCAAAACACAAATCCGGGGTTCAAGTCCTTTCTCTGCCACAGACTTACTGTATGACTTTGGGCAAGTCATTTAGCTGCTCTCTGCCTCAGTTTCCCATCTATTAGATGGGCCTAGACTAGAGATGGCTTCCAGTCTAGATACTTACTTGAGGCAAGAAACTGACAGAAGTTGGTCCTACCCAACTTTGGCATTAGAAACATGTTTTAAGAATGGGCACTGAATATGCAAACAGGGCCCAATTTTTAAACATTTTCATCTTCATTTTGCATCCAAAGCCAATCTGTCCCCTTAGATCAGACTCCAATGGAAATATATCAAAATTGAACTCCATTGGGCATAGCTCAAAGAAAAATTTGCCCTTAAAAGAATAACTACAGATATCTTTAATCAACCTAGTCTTTCCCCATGTTTAAGGAAATTCATCTGGAAAGAGTGAATCTAAACGTTACATCTGGATGGAGAACAATGAATTTGAAATTCCTGGTCTGCAGAGCAAAAGACAGACCAAGAACAAAAATGAAAATGGTCCTCATTGTCAGTATTTGATATTGGTACACAGGAAACTGGTAAAATACAGTAAATGGGATTGTCACATAAAATAAAGTCATAGCAGGAACAAGAATAATGTGTGTGAAGGGTAAAGTGATGACTAAATGTATCTAAATTACTCTAGGGTAATTAAATGGGGTCTGCCCATGAAATTGAAGTACATTTTTGCTTTTGTTTAAAAACTTTTGGATGTTACTATTCAGAGATTCAGCTTTACCCTGCTGTATAACATCTTCCCATCTTTAATAACAATTAATCTTAAGTTTTTGTCATGGTTATTTTTAGTAAAAGTCAGGGACAGGTCACAGACAATAAACAAAAATTCACAAAGCCTGTGACCTGTAAGCACATGCATAACTGTTGCAAAATCTGGGCCTAAATCCATATTTCTAAATAAGTGGCCTTATTATCCAGACATGCTGATCATGAACAACTCCCACTGAAGTGACTTTGACCTGTCATGGTCAATGTAGTAAGTATAAGACCTGTCATAAAGCCTGTAAAACAGGCTAAGGCCTAAGTGGAAAAAGCCAAGTGAACAGGAGTATAAGTGGAAAAAAACAAGCTAACTGAAATTAGCACAGGAAAGTGCTGATACTGCACGTATATAGATTGCCAAAATATTACTAAAATGCAAATTATGTAGCGGGTGCAGGAGGCACCAAGATACTAAAGAGAACTAACTCTCTAAAATAACACTTAGATAAATAGAAATGACTAAAAGGTGATAAATGAAGTTGTTTTGCCCAAATCAGCCAATTAACGGAAAAAGGTGGTATTTGACTACATCAAGAGGGTGGCAACTACCTACGCTAAAGGAGGTAGAATGAAATTGTATAAAACAATGTATAAAAGAGGGTGTCAGAGGGAACAACGTCGTCCGGTCTAGGGGATAATGGAAAGTCCCACCGTTGGGCCGTGGCCATTGAAGCGCCGCTTATACAAAACTGACCCAGAAATACTGTAGGTCACTTCTTATTGTGCCGCACGCAATAAACCTGGCCTGGGTGCCTTCGTTGCTCAGCTAATCCGTGGTCGTGTCGATTCATTCGATCGTGAGAGCTGTCTCGGTTTCCTGATCAGAACTGGGACAGCATCTGCACAGGGACACACACATGCAGCCTATACTGATAAACACCGGTGGCTAACACACCGTACCACAGTCAGTATGTCTGAAAACAGGCCACTCATTTGGGTGCCTAAAAACAGATTTAAGTGCTTTACTTTAAGCACCAACATTTGAAAAATGTGTCATTAGTGTCAAGTGAAGGACAGTACCCGCATTTTAGTTCAAATTATAACTTTCCACAGAAATCAATGAGAAATCCACATATGTAGAGAAAGGAGAATATTGGAGTTAAAGTCAACCAAGAGGATTTGAGAGAAGAATTTTGCCCGTAAGTTGTTAAACACTTCTAGAAGCTTTAATCACTAGAACTAACTTTAAACAAGCAATCTAAAATGTCACTTTGGATAAGTGCTATTCTTGTGATTTCCAGGAGCAACCAAATTTGTAATCAGTTTAATACTATATTAACAAAGAATCTGAATGCCAGACTGATAAGTTTATTAAATAATGTGAAATAACAATTTTATTAATGTTAAAAGTCAGCCATACATAAATGATAACACAAAGTGTCATTCTTTCTGAAAGACACAAAAAATATCATACATAAAGCATGACAGACTGCAGTGGTTTTCATGCTATATACCAGCAGCACTTTACAGATGAGCTCTTTTGGAAGTGACCCGGAAAAATCCAGAATCTGTGTGTATATTTTAAAGTATGAAATCCGTATGTCATGAAGTCTCTTTTAGGCCCCGCATATTCTGAACATACATCTCTGAGTAATCTAAATTCACTTCCAGTTTTTAATAATCTTATTTAATGTTAATTGTGGTAGTGCCTAGAGACCAACCAGATCGAGATCCCATTGTGCTAGGCGCTGCATAAACACACCACAATGTCTGAAAGCATACTTTCCACAAAAATTTAATAAAGAAATAACAGGACCTGATGTGTAATTAAAAGGAGTTGGTAAAATGGTAAAGAAATAACATCAAAATGAATAATTGCAACTAACAAATAATGTTTTTAACAAAACTTCAATTTCTGGAATTATTTGTACAGTTTTATAAATGTCTTTGTAATTGTACTGGCCTTCCATAGCAGTATGATCCAGTAGGTTAATCATGGCTGAATGCATATGAAGCAAAATTTGTTATTTGTTTATCTGGACCAGATGCTCTACCGGCAAAAATCAGCCTAGTTCTATTGACTTGAATGGGGCTATTTACACCAGCTGAGAATCTGGCCCTTTGTATTTGTGTATGCTGTCATTACTAATTTTAATTTAATTTTGTTTTAAAATTATTCTCTAGGTTATTAAAAAAATGGTGATTTGATTGCCATGCTAACCTCTAACTACTCTGTCCTCTACACACAAAATGACTGACTACATGGCAGAGTCAAGATTGAAACTGTAGCCTTTTAACACACATTCCTGTGCTCTATACATTAGAAAACAATTGGGCGAAATAAAAAAGAATTATGTTTACAGTTAATCAGTAACTATGTCAATAAATTATGTATCTTATAAATTATTTAAATCCATAAATCACTATGCATTGCTATTATGATATATATATGGTCCTAATCCTGCAAATTTTGCATATATATGACTTCAGTGGGACTACTCAGGTTTTTAGAGCTGAGTACATGTGCAAGCATTTGTAGGCTTGGGGGTATTTATATTTACTAATTAATCATGGTATATATGTTTTCTAGAGCTGGTAGATAAGTACAAATTATTTCTCATGGGAAAGAGATTTCAAAATTGTTTTCTTGATTTTCACTGAAATTTTAGTCCCTATGATATGAGAAGGAAAGTGAAATTGTTAAAGTAAAATAACTTCACTGCATAGCAATATCTTGGCTTTTCCAGTCTTGCATATATACTTTAATGTGGTTACCTGAGCTGAGTGAATAACTGATTTCTCAATTAGCTGGTAGCTTCAAAAAGTTGAAAAAAATTGTTTAGAATTAAAAATTAAAAATTAAAAAAAAATTGGAAAATTGACAGTCTTTTTGGAATTGAACAAAATACATCATTTGACCCCAAACATTTGTTTTGAAATGTCTGAAAGAGGATGTGGTAGTGCCAACTATATAACTTTTAACCCAGTGGTTAACCCAGTTGGAATATGGCAGATCACAATTCAATTCCCCCTCTGCCACATGTGGAGCAGGGACTTCAATTTGGGTCTCCCTATCCCAGGAGAGTCCTGACCATCAAGCTAAAGAATCATTTGCACTCTTTCTCTTTGGCCCAATGACTCTTTATGTACTTCATGCAAAGCAGAACAGCTTCAACAGGATGTTGAGAAAGACCTGCCTCATAATAGCCCATAGTCCTTTAGTTAAGGTGCTCACCTGAAAGATGAGAAGTTAAAATCCCTGCTCCACGTTAAGCAAAGAGGGGGATTTGAACTCAGATCTCCAACATTCCAGATGAGTGCTCTAACTGGTCTTAAGGTTATGAGAAGGACCTCCCATTCCAGCCATTTTGTGAATGGCACCAAAGTCTCTCTAAAAAATTTAGGGGCAAAACTAGTCGGAGAATTCTGTCAAATTCGTGAATGGTACCAGGTTGACCAAATCTGTATTTTTTGGCAAATAAACTTTGTCCAAAAAATTTCACCCACCTCTAGTGACTAGTGTTTTTTTGGGTGTTAGTGCTGCTGCCACTCAATAAGCCACCAGAATTCCTGTTCAGTTTTAAAAGCTGAAATTGTGCTAGCATCATAAACAAGCACAGAAAAGAAATCAAAGGTGTGCTGCTGCTGAAGGCAGTAATTATGCAGGGCTTGGTCTTTCATTGGTAACTTTGTCTATCATATATTCTTCTCCATAAAAGTGATACAAAGGAGAAGAAAGAAAATAAGGTAAACAGAGATGACCTGAAGAGAGCCAGCAAGGTTTGATTTAAGGACTGATTTCAGTTGCCCGCTCCTCAAGTAGCCCTACTGGGTTTTAATGGATAAGAAATGTTTTTACTTTTGTATTTCCGATAGGTATTGGAATAGTTTATCACAGAGAGCCTTGTACAATTACTGTTAGTCTACTCAATTTTCATGAACTCAGCTTGGACACAGAGAGATTGATCCTGACAAAATTGCAATAAGCAAATCATTACATGCCAGTGACAAAGAACCACAGTCACTTTCTTCTAACAATGAACAAGGACATTTATTGGGATAAGGAAAGCAGATATATCCTGAAAGCTACTCTGTATTTCCTTCTACTTCACCATAAAGCTTCTTCTTGAAACTTTCCCCAGCTCTGTCCTGCCAGCATTCCTGCTACAGATTTAAACACACACTACACATATCTTCCACATTTCCAGAAACAATATATTGTCAAAGTGATCACGCTCCCTGTGTAATTGGTCCAGGATTTATGAGACTGTGGGAGGAAAAATAAGAGTGGAAAAGAATGTTGCTTTCTAAGGTCCCAGTCATACATCATTTTATTCTGTATGTAATCACATATGTTAGGGCTAAGTAAAGATTTTACAATGAATAGTTCATCCTCTATTTGTGAATATTCACAAGCAGATTACAATTTACTCTGGTTAATTTGTTTCAATTGCATTATTATTAGTTTTAATTTAATTGCCTATAGAATTTTTTTGGTGGGGGGCAGGAGTTGCCGGCTGACTGCAAACAATTCTCCAAAGGTATTCCCTATTTGCTATTCTGTCTGTGTTAGTAGTGATTGGTCAAATAAGTCACCTTACACTGGTTTCTCTGTCTGAGTGAGCAAGCACTTCCATTAGGAATATTTAAGCATATTTACAGTATGTTCATAAATCTTATATTTCATATGCAGATACGGGGGTGCTTTGCTATGTCGTGTTTGCCTACAACTACTGGTAAACTTACATCATTGCTAACGTTATCTATTGATCAAAGTTGAATGGCACATGAGATCATTCTGATTTTATTCCTATTCTGGTGTGTTCCTTTTCTGAGTTTTCTTTTGGAATAAATGATAACATTCTTATCAACTTTTTGGTTTTGACATATAATGACTCAAGCAACAACAACATCAAAAGGCGGGGGAAGGAATTACTTGGATACCATGGTAATTTCAGCACACTGTGGGATTAACCACTAAATTACAATAGGTGACCCTTGAATAGAGAAGCAAACAAAAAGATGACAATCTTCTTTTCCTGCTTATTTTGTAGGGGGATCACAGTAAGTTTTTATCTCTAATCTTCCTGTCTGCTCTGTATCAACAAGGCCCATTCTGACCCCATCTTCCAGCAGGGTCACAATGAGGAGACGGGGAAGACAGGGCCCAACCACTCTCTCCCTCCTTGACAGCTCTGAGCAGAGAGGCAGCAGCAGCTGCCCTCTCCCCTCCTGACATGCTTCTGTCACAGGTATGGCAGCTACCCTGCAGCCAGGGACCAGTCACCCACACAGGAGGAAATGGATTGGGGCGCTCACATCTCTGTCTGATAGGGGAGCCCCTGCTGGAGTCCGGTGCTGCAGGTTGGGAGGGGAGAACCTGGTACTTTCCTAAGCCCCGTGCTCCAGGCAGAGCAATAGTGGGAGGAGGGCTGCAGTCCAGATGCTAGGCTTCCCACAGAAAGTGGGTGTGCTAGGGGTCTGCATGGCTACACAGTACCTCTCCCTGCACTCTCCAGGCTGCATCCTGACTTCAGCATGTCCTAACACTTCCTTTCCTGGCTGCAGCCCCACAAAACTGCCTGTAGTTGACTCTGCCCTCTGAGAACTGTGGACCAAGCTGAGCAGCCTACACCTCACCATCTTCTCCACCCCAAGACAATGGACCTCTCCCTGTACCCCCTTCTTAAGAAAATTCTGGTTGCACCCGTCTTCCAGTCCTCCATACAAGAAATACCGCTTTCAGGAATCTCCTGGTTTCCACCACCTGCTCTCCCACAACCTTACCATCAAAGCCCCCCTTCCTTGCAGACATGACTCTTGAGCAAAACTGGAAATTGCCGGGTTGAAGAAATGATCAGAAGCAGCAAGATTTCTATGAAATGGTAATTTGGTACATTAAATTTGGTTATACCTGGCATTAAATCTTGATGAACCTTAGACGAGAAAGCTGATGACACTGACAGTAAGGCCCTCATTAAATTGCCTTGAACGTATATATTCTATTCCAGCAACTTCTTTCTGACAAGAGTAATGAATGATCAGAGTATTAGAGTGACTTCTACAATACTTATTGTGTATATGGGCCACGTTCACAACATATCTTAAATTGCAGCACATCACCATCTTGTTCAGAAGCAGCTTTAATCTACTGTCAGCTATGACTCTTGAAAATGGGTTTTAAAACAGCAGCAACCAGCGCAAACCATTGGCTTTAACTGCTCAAACTCCACTTGTAATACAGAAGGAGCATTCCAAATATGAATGAATACATTTTGCAAAAGATGTTCACTGATATATTTTAAAAATAAAATACCTCACTGAAATGACAATCTACATTTAACAATCATTATAGTACATAGAAATGATATCAAGCAAGATTTATTTATGCAATTTGATTCAAATATGCTATGCAAAAACAAAAAAACAGCATCAGTAATCAAAAAGGCTAGTAAACAAATTTATCAAATTTCATTCTAAGAGCTCTCCTAAGAAAAGAACTGAACGTAATCCATCAATAATAAATATATAGGCAAAAACTTACTCATACCTGAGAAAGCGAAGAAAAATGTGTACGTGTATAAATCTGTGAGAGAAAGGGATGTGCTTAGGGATAGTTTAAAATCAAAATGATATAGTGTAAGAAAAAACAAAAACTAAACAACACTTGTTTTCTATAGGACATTTCAGAAGTCAGTGACCGTGACACAATTATGATGGACTGTGGGGAAAAATATCTTTCCTGGGGAAAAAAAACAAAAAACCACACCCACTTCCATACACACACTCTATCTTATATATTAAATAAACTGAAGAAAAAACACACAAATCTGGACTCAAGCACTTGGGTAAGTGAAAATGCAAAACACCAGTCTTGCAGGATGATAGAAAACATGTCACTGTGCCCTATTTTTCCTTTAAAAGTTCTATTATACAATACTTAACATTTCCACCTTTGATTGTCTCAAAATCTGATTTCAATGCATGATAGAGGAGTATCTGGAATAGATGATTCAAATAAGGTAGCAACTTCTTCATTTTTTAAACAATCCCTGATAGGAAGTAGTCAGACTGTAATACCTTTTGACAAATGATAATTTAGACAATTGAAAACTAGCTATTATCCAAGTCAGTGAGTATAACAGAGTTATGCGAATAAACTCTGTGATTCCCGTACCTTCTAAGCCTGAAAACACCTACTGGTTTATGGGATCAAGCTAGTGCTTTCCCCATCTTAATTTCTTACAGATAAGGAAGGCAGTGAACACCCAGGGTGTAATATTTTGTACAAGGTTTACAAAGGACATGAGAGGTAAATAATCCACACTGGTTTAGCACACTTCCTGAGGTCTTCTGTCTAAACTATAGTCTTCTAGTCCATAGTCCACAACAGCATCATGCTGCCCGTACCCACTAGAGTGTACACGGAGAGGTGAGGGAACAAAGTAGAGCTAACTGTGGAATGGGCCACAAAGGCAATCTATCCATGCAGGCAGGATGGGTCAAGGGAAATGGAAGGCATGCCATCTGAAGCATAGTTTACTGCTGTTTTTAAAAGGGTATATGATGCCATTACCGCCACACATCCCCACACACCCTTTTCTGATGTGCATTGCTAACTGCAGCATACATGCAGTGATATTTTGAAAAAGGTGGGAGAAGAAGGGGAACTATGCCCCTGAGGCAGCAAGATACTAGTAGTTCTGGGGCTCAAGATATGCTGATGTCTGACTCTGCCCAGCTGCTGCAGGGATGCACTTGGGAACAAAAGTGTCTCCTTGTATGCTCTTCTCCTCTTGCCTCCCAGTACCCCTGTGTGATGAAGGGCAGGGTTTGTGTCTTTGCATGTTAAAAATAAACCAAGGATGTGGTTTGCAAAGCTGCCTAGGGAACGTGGATGCCCAATTCCTATAGATCCTCAATATGGCTTTGGCAATTTCTCCCCCAGTGCTCATCCTTCAAGTTAATTTTCCAGTAAGTTTTTAGGTAAACTATAGAAAACACTAGGGACTCCTCTCTGCCCCCCAAATTCCCTGGATTTCAACATCCTGAATTCTTTTGACTTTATTTTTGAGTTTTGTTTTCACTGTTGGTGTGGCAGTTATTGAGGGCATGGCAGGGGACGGAGAATCTCATCTCGCAACACTTTGTGTCAGGTCATTTAAATCACGTTCGCTTGCATTACACAGAATGTTATGTGACCAGAAACATTCTATGTAGCATAATGGGATGCATCATCCAGGAAGTCTCAAAATGTATTAGGGAGCTACTAGCATTCAGGCACTGTATGGTTCAGCCGTGATTTCATGTAACATGAGCTAAAAAGTACAAAACAAAGTTTCCCAGATTTGCCAGCACTCTGCAAACCAAAATCCTCCTTTGCAGTAAATTAATTCCTCTCTCTTTCAGAATAACTTGTGGATGGATTTGAAGACTATTGTCCAGGTGCTCTTATTGTGACAAATACAATTGAAGCATAGTCCTTCTGCACTGAAACCCCAAGAACTACATTCGAATCAATGAGAGTTTTACCCAAGTAAAGACTGTTTGCAGGACCAAGGCAATGATGGCATGTATTGTCACAGAGTTGTGTAACTACAATCCTGTATTTAACATTTTGGGCAAGGCTTTAAGAACAGTGAGCATTTTGCACATCTCAGTTGTACTGACAGTTACCATAATTTCATGTACAGTTCTGGCAAATTGGGGGTGGAAATTACTATTGACATGTTCAAGTGCATTTCTGCACGCACGTGATATGCTCAAGTGCACAGTGCTCATTTTCACATGTGGATAATGCAAACAGTTCTGAAAATTTCACCCTCTGTGCTCAGAAAAATGTTAGTACTACATTAATAACTTTGATTATCTAAACGAGACGTACAAATCTATTCACCCTTTTCAGTCCTCACCTTGAAGGGGAGGCAAATATTGAACTACAAAATTTTAATCCAACATGAAAATTTCCCTTCAGTTTCCCCACTATATTTTTGAAGGGTGAAAGCACTTAAAGCCAGAAATCAGCTATAATGAGATGCAGATCAGGCATAGCAGATGTAGATGCAGATCAGGGAATGCAACAGGCATTCCACACAAAATGCATGTATACCCAATGTCACTTCAAATATTCACATGTATGCATGTGCAAAGAAATATTTGCATGTGTAAATTATGCAACTGCATATACAACTACCCATTTATTGCCCATTCAACTATTCATTTTGTGAATGTATACATGAGGTTTGCAGGTACATTTAATTGGTCAACTTTATTTGAAAATTTGATTCATAAGCAATAGTGGTAGATACAGCCCCTTTTCATGTTCACACAAAAATGAGGAAAATTGTATCATTTATACACCTTTCTAATTGCTCTAGCTAGACTCTTGCCTATTCCTATCACAGTACTATCTTAAGCACCTACAAAGTGCTGGATGGAGGATGGAGAACTGGGACAGAGAGAGATTAAATGACCAAAGAGTCTGTGGCAGAGCCTGTAATCAAACCCATATCTACATATCATCATCCAATATTTTATCCAAATATCATCCTGCCCCTCTTTGGGTTTTGTCCACAGTCATCCTTGTTCTAACTTGACCGATAAGGTACAGGATAGTGTTGAACTGATAACATAGAATGGCAGGGAGTAAGAGCATGAACAACAAGTTAAAAAAAAAAAAAAGACTTAAAACATTCAACTTGTCAGTGAGGTTCTAAAACCTATGAGTGAGTGCGATTACAGATGGTCTTTTGCAATTCTTTGCTTGAACTTTGTTCCTTACTTTCACGAGCACCTAATAACATTTAACACAGTTTACTCTTTTACTGCCCGGATTCACAAAAGCCTTCACACAGGAATGTTAATGGAGGAGTTTAATCTTGACATCCAGTCCATCTCCTGCTAAGAATGCAGCATTCCCACCTTGCCCTAAACAAAATCGACTGACACACTCTGAGTCAGATCCTCAGCTGATGTATATTGGTGTAGCTCCATTGAAGTCAATGAGGACCTGATCCTACACCAACTGAAGTCAATGGAAACTTCACTATTGACGTCAGTGGGGGCAAAATCAGGCCAAGTCCCTTGAGGAATAAGACCCTAAATGGCTTCAAGTTAATAAGGAAGTTGAGGGTAGGTGGCATAATGGTTTAGTGTCAATCAATCGTCCTTGGAGGGCTGGGTTTAAATTTTGAAGCTGATCAAAACTGGAAAGGAATGTAGTGGTCTCAAATCTCTCTCACACCAAGGAAATCCTACATCATTTGACATTAACAATCTTGTGATATAATACAAACAAACATAGACCCCCCCCTCCCATCCTCCCTTCATTGAATTTTAGGATATTTAGGGCTCTCCCCAAATCTAAGGTTTGGTGTTGGGCTCACACTAGAGAGCTTGCCTGAACTCCTGACAAAGTACTTTCTGGCATTATTTTCCAGTGAAAAACTCTCCGCAGCACATTCTATCCAACAGTAGCATGTGCCAAGCGAGGGATGAAGAAGCTACATGAATTATATCAAGGAAAGTTGGTAGGCCACATTAGCAAATGCAAGCAGCCATGGCAGCCTTAGCTCACACTACCGATAAGAACTACACAACAAAGCATACTTAATCTAGAAGTAGAAAAGGAAGATCCACTGGGCTGGGTGCTGAGCCTATAATTGGTAGAATAGAGCAATTTATCTAGTGATCCATGCCCAGTCATTCAGCTGCAGCTTCTGGCACTCAAAGATTTAGGGACACCCAGAGCATGGGGTTATGTCCACGTTGGCTAATAGCCATTGATGAATTTATCTAATTCTTTTTTGAGCCCAGTTATGCTTTTGACCTTCAAAACATCATCCCCTGGCAACAAGTTCCAACCGCATTGTGTGACGACATGGGACATTGTACTCAAGTCCTGGTCTCAAGCAGCAGCACAGTGAGTTTTCTCCCTAAAATAGATAATGCAAGAGGCTCAAGACCTGAGGTGGTTGCTCTCAGAGAAACTAGAAAAGAGATAGAGATGCAGCTAGCCTAGTAATCATGTTAGGAGTCTTCTTCAAAATATTGAAATAATAGCTCCTGCAGCCCTACATAATGGAAATATTTTGCTTTCATTAAAATAATCATTATAAATATTTCATTTTCAATTATACCTACTGTTCTGGCTAGAATAGTTTTCTACCACAGCTTTGATTTCAACCTCCAGGCTCTTGGATTAGAAAATGACATGTCATCGGTGGAGCTTAAATAAAGCTGTAAACAGAATGTTCTGGAAATCCTATGGAGCTATATAAATCAGTGATTTACTTTGTCATTTTATGAAGTTTTGTGCATGCTTTTAAGGATGTCATCTTGAGGCTGGAAAATAAAATTCAGATCCAGGAATTAATTGTATTGTGGTCCAATCTGGAGCTACATGCACTAGTCTTGTTAATGTGAACAGGAAAAGCGGGTCGAACTGTGCAGGAACATGCATTTGAATTCCAAACCACTGTCCAATTAGACTCTAATCTTGAGTCTGGCTGTGTGCTCGCCAAGAACATTTGTACAAAGGGTGTTTTTGTTGACAAGAGCATACGAGGAATGGCTTGTATTTATGTTCTCATGCAAACAAGGGCATTTTTGCCAGAACAAAGTTTGTTACTTTGTTGTTTTTAGAGATTGCAGTCATCCAGTCAGAAAGTAAGAATAATACCATGCAGCTTCCTTGACTTGTCATAAATAACGAACAGCAAATAGTCAAAACAGATTAACTGCTGCCTATGGAACAATTAATTTAAACCACCAAGGAAATAGTTATAAACCAACACATTGGCAGAAATCAGGATCTAGTTACTGACATTTCATAAACAGATACGAAATTAATATTACTCTCAACTAATATTATTCATAACAAATAATTCATCCAGCCTTAACAACCTGACCAGTGCATGCAATTCCCCGTATATGAGACACTTGACGTTAAAATATTACAAACCAAGGAAGCCTACTGACTTCCCAAATCCATGCAGCTTTGAGGAGTTATTATTACAGGTAAAACTGAGCTGTCTTATACTGAATGGCCCAAATCAGTTGGTAATTGTGGCAATTTACAGGTGAGTTATAACCACAATGGAAACATTCTCCTTTAAGCTGCAAACCTCACTACAGTTATCCATGCCTTTGCCACCTCAGGTTAGGCTATTGTTAGGCTTTCCTCATAGGGCCATGCTTTGAGATCATCCAAAAACATTAGCACTATTAGAGGGTAGAACATAAATGCAACCACTGTCCTCACCCCCAGCTCTTTACTGTTCTGTTGATGTCCTCCTTAATGCCACTGCAATCATCCTGAATCTCCTGTGCTGGTTTCCTCCCCAAACATGTATCATGGCTGACCACTTTGGTACAGCATATGTCCACTTAGTAGGTGGGGCATTGCACAGAGAACTCGTGACACCACCATTCCCATAATCTTCACTGACTCGGATTATGTTTTGGCTAGAGGCTAAAGTGTTGGTTGTAACCTATACAATTCTAAAAGGCTTGGAATCCAGTTACTTAACAGATTGTGCTTCTCATGGGATTTTCCTGCAATTGTGAATACCTGTCAGTTGTTCCTGGAGCATGAAATTATGGGGGATGGTAACAAACTACTAGTGTACTGTAGTATGATTTAAAAATATCATAGATGGTTTACTGTAACAAGTGGAGTAGCTTGGGGGAGGCTGGGTAAATTTATATTTATTTGTATTACAGGAGCAGCTAGAGGTCTCCATCCAGAATAGGGCCCTATTTTGCTAGGCACTGTAATTACACACAGTAAAGGGCAGTCCCTACCTTGAAAGGTCGACAATTAGAACTGGTTGGAAAATGCCTATTATTTCTCATAGGAAATGTCTAAGAAAAGGGGAAGGTGTTTGTTTTCAACAAAACACGTTTTTGGTAAAATATTTTGTCCGTTGAAAACCAAATGGTTTTATTGATAACCCAAATATTTTATTGAAAATGTTTTGGTTTTTTATTTAAGTAGAGCTTGTTGAAGTTATTTCAGTAAATAAATGCTTTTTCATCCAAAACCAAAATATTTTCAGTTTTTCATGGAAAAGCATTACTTCATGGAAATAGTTTCAACCAGCTCTGCTTACAATCTAAAGAGATGGGTGAGAGAAAGTATCATCATTCCCAATTTTAAGATAAATTAAGTCATTCTGTAGTAGAGCTGGGAATTGAACCCAGACCTAGAGTCCCAGTCCACTGCATTAACTACAAGACAATCCTTCCTCATCATCTGTTATGTACTACTGTACTAATACGTAGTAGTACAGGTTTTTAAAGTTTTCTACAAGCACTTAGAACTTGGGATGAGCACTTTGAAACAAACCCAAATAAATGCACACACACTTATCACAGGTTTCTGTGAGAACATTATTCATTAAACAAGAGAACAGCATCATTTTGTTTTCAGAGCTATCTCACAGGCATGAATAAGCCTAATAGCTCTCAGATTGCCTCTGTACTATTCTAAATATTTGACTGTATATGTACACATGGGATTACTTTTGTTCTACAGTTTCTTTTCAGAGCATTTTGATTACTCATGAGTCACAAGAAACATCATATAAAAAGGGAAATTGCAGCTCACAAAAGAAAGGTGTTATAAATACAGGTGTTTCTAAAGTGAAAAAAACAAGCTCCAAGGAGGACAAATCAAGCAATCACGAGTAGGTGTGACAACTAATTAGCAATTGGCACTTAATATTTCTAATGTGTTTCCTCAAAGTCACTTACACAGATTTCATGATATTTTAAAACAGGCTTGAACTTATGACTTTCAGTGTAAGCTCTCTTAAAAACTGAACAGAGTACACTTCCCTGAAGGAAATGACTTGTAGTCATCTTCAACCCCATTATGTGCAATATCATTTCATCACCCAAACATTCCCTGCAGCTGCAGCAGTCTGGCAAGCACAAGTCACAAGAAAAACTCATCTACATATGGCTTCTGGCCTTCCTCACTAGAGAAACTTGCTAAGACAAATTACAGTGTCAAAAGAGAGCTCATTAAATTTTTATATGAGATGGTTGTGTTACCCTTAATTCCCTGGGTTCTCATCCCTTTTGTTGCTTTTAGATTTCAGTCCTCAAGGCTCAAAAATGTTCAAGGGCAGCAGGCACACCAGTTTTAAAAAAATAAGTTGTTTGCTTACTAATATAAAATGAAGCACAAGACCATCACTAATTCACATTTACCAAAAACATAGCTCCATTACTATGTGGCATAAGTCTGCTGAATAGTGTGGTATTCCTGCATGTGTTTAATTTAGTGCTGGTATTTGTGCTGAGGCAACGACTACAATTAAATATAATGAAATGGGGATTAAGCACATTTTCCACCATTTGTCTTGCTATTTTCTTTTTTCTTGATAAAAAATAAACTTATGGACGTGTTGTGGATGCTTTACAAAATTTTCTAAGCCTCTGCTTTTGGGAAAGTTTAAAAAAGTGATCATAATTTGCAGTCAAATTCAATATTTTCAAGAAATAAACATTGAAAGAAATAAAGGACATTAACATAATTATATTCCTACACATTCATTTTTAAGTGAATGAATTAAGAAAGCTTCGCCTCCTTCAGAATAGTACATCTAAAAAATTTATTGCTTACCAGAATCCTACCTGCCAAGTTTTTTCTATCTTCATTATATTTTCCATTATTAATAATTTTAAAAGTATAACTATTCTTTCTATTATCTTTAACATTTCAAAAATTAGCTGTGTGTGAGAACAGTGTATGATATTTTAATATCCAGTTGTTACAGGGTTTCTGCACCAAAATGCAATAAGAAATGTGCAGTGTCTCTTTTCATAAGCATTTCATCACTTACCAATAAAGAGAGTGTCTCAAGATTTCATACAATGACACCGATGCTACTTTTGGATTGATTTGAGACAGTTTGGCGCCATCTTCTGCATATGGCTCCTAGGAAAAGGTCAATTTACTTTTCAGGATTGACACATTCAGATATCAGCTGATGAAATGCAATCATTCCTTCTGGGATTGATGCAGCCCAGCTACTGTAGGATGCAATCCAAATCAAAGTGTTTACTTCTGAAACTTCAGAACATGTGATTTATCTTTGGCAAGTTTCAGAGACAGAATGTGTTAGGCCTTGGATGCATCTTTGAGTCCTCCTGAATTCTTAGAGCTCTATAGTAACAGAATCAGGATTAGAGTTTAAATCTGATGTCTACTGTGGAACTACACTTTTATCAAACAAGTATTATCAACAATTTACAGATACAATTACCCTACGTGATTGCTCAAGTTCAAGGAATAGAACCCAGTTTTTCAGATTTCCAAGCCCATGCACTAATCACTAGAGAGAAGCCCCTGCTCTTCTTTGTAAGAGTAAAACCCCTATAAAGCTATTACTGTCTAAAATACATTGGTATGTATATCAAATGCACAGCAGTCTATTTACTTTTGGCCGTGAAGGTCCTAAACATGCTGTTTTGTAGAATAAAACAGCAGATTATGCTGTTAAATATTTTGATTTTGTATATTTTTCATGATCTATATTGCTTTTGCATATTTACTCGCATTGAGGTCACTGACTTTACTGAGATTAGCACTGAACCACATAATATAGTTTAAAAAAAAAACAAAAAAAACCCAGTGAGACAGAGGGCCGGATTACGGCCTGGCCTGTGCTGTCTTGTAGGAGCATGAGAGAGAGCAAGTTACCCCAGTCCCACAACCTATCTAGACTTCAGGATGCACTTCACATCTCCCACACAAGCGAGCAGATGGAGTGGGCTAGGGAGTCTCTAGTTGGCACAGGGTGTGGAAAGCAATCTATGACTGTCCAGGGCCAAAAGCAATTTACCACCACCCTGGAGCAAGTGGGGGTGAAAGGCAGGCATCCGGCTTCTCTGACGCACATTTCTTTCTCTGCAGAATCCTGGCGTGAGGCAGCTGCATACCATCTCTTGAAGAGGGCAGATTGCACATGTACATGCACAGGCCTAAGACAAAGTGGTCATGGACGCTGCTCCAAACAGCGTGCCAACATTAACAAAATAAAAAGATTATGAATACTTTATACTTATGCTGCACATTTCATCAGCGTGAAAATGCTTTACAAAAGGTGGATAGGTGCCAGAGTCCCCATTTTACAGATAAGAAAATGGAGGCATAGGTTGGTTAAGAGACTTGGCCAAGATCACAGCTAGTAAGAGCCAGTAGTTCTGCTGGTAGGAGCAGAATCCAGTTCTCCTGATCTCAGCCTTGTGCCTTAGCTACTGGTCAAATGCTGATTCGCATGATTTTTAATTGAATATGCATTTAAAAAAAGGAGAAGAGGCATGTGTAGGTGAGCACGTTTGTGGGTTTATTTCTACATTAATATGAACCAGGAATCTTTTAACTTATATCCGCAATGTCCACATGGGGTAGTTCCAGCACAGCTCTTCAGCGCCAACTGCTGTTCACACCCTACCCTTCCAGTCCAAACTGCAGGGCAGTGTAGACAAGCTCTCTGACTCCCACATTCCAGGTGAGCTCCTCTAACTGGGGGTATGATGAAAGTGTCTGGTTCTCTCTGCCTCCCACATCCTGGACCTAAGAAACTGTTTCCATGAAACTGCATTTTTCAATGTAATTTTCTTCTGTTTTTTTCGACCAGCTGTATGAACACATTTCTGCTGTGTCTCACAAAAATTAGAAAAGCATTTTTAATTTTTTTTTTAATTTCATAGTGAGGAGGAGGGGTTGCCCCCTTTGAAGTGCTGATGAAACCCCAAGAAAAATATTAAATTGTATTTAACATTCAGCTGTGGAGTGAATGCTGTTATGTGAATGGCAAGAGGCTTTCTCCCCATCAGTAGAAGCACAGAGCTGATCGGAAAAGCCAGCATCTTGACTGACATTATCTGTTTCTGGGCAGAAACCAATTTCTGCAAGAACTCTGTAATTTGGAACTTGAAGATATAACATGCATTCAGGGAATCATTTTCCTTTAATAAATTATAGGTTTGTCATTTAGGATGTTTAACACTTTTGTAAGGTTCCCACTTGTCACGTTTTTCATTACAGATGCCATCTTTGGACACACTAAAGATTTGGCTGTTGGCTTTAAATAACCACCATGATAATGTCCAGAACTCCCTTTAAAAAATGCTAATTTTTGACTCATGAAGGTTTTAAATTATGAGTATTTGGGTAGAGGAAAGGAGTTTGGATTCAAAACCCTGGATATAGATCCGCCCCCTAAGGTTTTGGTTCTAAAACTGGAAGAAGCTGAATTTCCACTTCCAGTCTCAGACACAGCCAAAATTCTCAGTATTTCAGATGAAGTTGTTAGAAGTCTCTCACATGATCTCCTGAAAATGGAAAAAAACCCAACACTGACACCCTGGACAAATGTATTAATCCTCTACAATAAAAAGGGGCACCATCACCTCTCAAGCACCCCCTCCTGGTGGAGTGCAGCTCTGCTGTGGCCTGCCTCAGTTCCAGGTCCCCCCTCAACCAAATCACTTATACAACCAGGTCAAAGAGAAGCCAAACACTCTACTTTATTAAAGGGAGATATACTGCTGTAAAGTCTTCTGAAAGGGGCACATGTACAATGGTGTAAAGACTCTTACCTCAGACCCCAGATAAAACAAAAGTCTCTAGATTTCAGCAGAAGCTCCCCTTCTGCTGTAAGGTGTTCATGCGTCTAAACTGCCTTGAGAACTCTGCAATCTTTCCCCTGCTTGTTCAGGGTCTCCTCCCAGGCCTCCCAGCAGGCCTGCTGACAAGAGGGTCAAGGGGGGGGGGCAATTACCATGGGGCCTGGCAATTTTAAAGGGCCCAGGTGGATGGGAGGATAGATAAGTATTGTCCTCTCCCCCACACCCCACCTTTTCCTGAGGCCTCCGCCGCTCTCCCTCTTCACCCCTCCCCTGAGTCGAGCTTATTTATTATGTGAAATGCAGGTTCCCAGGAAGCTAAGGTGTGGTATCTGCTACTCAGCTTCCCGGGTTCAAGAGTAATCTCTTTAGGAAGTCCAACGAACCCAGGAAGCTGAGTAGCAGACCCTGCCTCCTCAGCTGCCTGAGAACCTGCATGGCACATAATAAATAAGTAAAAACTTCTGGCGGAAGCCCACTTAGACCCCAGCCATCCTTTTCTAAGGGGATCATCGACTTTTCAGTCCTGGGACCCGTAATTGCTGTTGGTAGGCCTGCATCTCAGCCTACAGAGATTTTGCCTAGTACAGGCTCCAAAGGATTTCCCCTGCCTCAGAGATTCCTTTCTCCACAGGAGTCCTTGCTAACTGAGGTTCTTAGCCTTTTAGCATGTTCAACTGCTTCCCTGTCTAATTAACTGCCTCCCAGTTACTCCATGAGTCAACTACTCTCAGGTGAACCGGAGTTGCCTCATTCTCCTTTGTGGAGCCTGTCAGCCTGTAGGCTGGGCCCAACTGTTTTAGAGGGCCAGCTACCATCTGACACTACCAAGTATGCAAAATTAGTTGACATCCTACATTTAAAAAGTGTTAGGATCCTTTTCTGATCACATTCAAATCAACAGGAGTTTTGCCAGTCATCTTCAATGAGCAAGGCCCCTAATTAATAGACTATATCTTGGTCTCCCATTTGCTAAGGGCAACATTATTTCAAAGGTACTCCAAAGTACATTTATAATCTTTCTTCTCATATACCCTTTCTATACCTTCATATAGTTCCTTAAGCCAAACATTATCAGCAACTCCACAGACAGCTCACAGTCTTCTGAGAGGCTTTAAAAGTTTCATAACAATAATCTCAACATTAACTACATAGCCTTTCAAAAGTACTCAGATAGCACTAGTTCTTCTTTATGACAGATAAATAAAAGGAGGCCCAACCGAGCGTGCACCTAAGTGGGTATGAGCATCTCGGCTCAATTTATATGCACAGATTCCCATTGCGCACAGCAAATCCCAAGGTTGCTCACCTTCATACCTATTTTGTGCACAAAACCCAATTTACAACTGCAAAATGCAAAGTGCATTTTCAGTTGCCTCTGAGTGGCTTTATAAAGTCAAATGTTTTGTTCAACATCTTCATTAATGATCTGGAGGATGGGGTAGATTGCACCCTCGGCAACTGTGCAGATGACACTAAGCTAGGAGGAGAGGTAGTTGCCCTGGAAGGAAGGGATAGGATACAGAGGGACCTAGACAAATTGGAGGATTGGGCCAAAAGAAATCTGATGAGGTTCAACAAGGACAAGTGCAGAGTCCTCCACTTAGGATGGAAGAATCCCATGCACAGCTAGAGACTGGGGACCGACGAGCTAGGCAGCAGTTCTGCAGAAAAGGACCTGGGGGTAACAGTGGATAAGAAGCTGGATATGAGTCAGCAGTGTGCCCTGGTTGCCAAGAAGGCTCATAGCATATTGGGCTGCATTAGGAGGAACAATGCCAGCAGATTGAGGAAAGTGATTATTCCCCTCTATTCGGCATTGGTGAGGCCGCATTTGGAGTATTGTGTCCAGTTTTGGGCCCCCCATTACAAAAAGGATGTGGAGAAGTTGGAGAGAGTCCAGCGGAGGGCAACAAAAATGATTAGGGGGCTGGAGCACAAGACTTATGAGGAGAGGCTGAGGAAACTAGGCTTGTTTAGTCTGCAAAAAAGAAGAACGAGGGGGGATTTGATAACAGCCTTTAACTACCTGAAAGGGGGTTCCAGGGAGGATGGAGCTAGGCTGTTTTGAATGGTAGTAGATGATAGAACAAGGAGCAATGGTCTCAAGTTGCAGTGGGCGAGGTCTATATTGGATATGAGGAAAAAAGTTTTTCACTAGGAGGGTGGCGAAGCACTGGAATGGGTTACCTAGGGAGGTGATGGAATCTCCATCTTTAGAGGTTTTTAAGTTGCGGCTTGACAAAGCCCTGGCTGGGATGATTTAGCTGAGGTTAGTCCTGCTTTGAACAGGGAGTTGGACTAGATAACCTCCTGAGGTCCCGTCCAACTCTAATATTCTATGATTCCCTTACAGACCTTCCTGCCTGGTACCAAGTTAAGTGCAGTGTAACCCTCCGCAGACTATCTGGGCTATAATTGCAAAGCAACAACCATTAATGGATACTGGGAAATGGTTGGAAAATAGCCTAGAACTGAGACAGAAAAGTTGATTAAATAGCAATAACAATAGGCATTTCTTAAGTGTCTAAAGCTGCTCAGTCAATCCTGAATCAGCAAGTATAGATTAGAATGGTACCATTTGTGCTGCTAAACAAAGTGAGGCAGTTGTGTCAGTCTCCTAAATTAATTAGGACCAGTCCAATGACCCATCACTAGGGTATTTTCTACAGTCATTGTCAATTGACTTCCTTCAAAATCACAGTGAGCCAAACTCCATCTTGACTTCCACCCCAACACTTCTTCACTTCAGTGGGGTTGCCTGGTATGTTAACAAAAGCATAATTTGATCTACTGACTTCTGGTATTTAGGAATCCGTGTGATCAAATTTGTATACTCTGAGCTTGATAGTTCAGTCACACCAGTTTTATATGTGGACATAAAATTGGTGTAAGGCAATGCAGGATCAGATCCTGTATTTATAGATATTTTGAAACACTGTCTTTATAAACAATTTTGCTTATATTTTCTACTCACCAGGTGCTCCCATCCTTACACACAGCGGATGAGAGCAGATTAATTGCTCGTGCATGTGATCTTGCAGAGATGGGCTGAGGTGGGAGGGAAAGCTGGATTCCCCACATCCTCAGCCTAAGTGGCCCTTTCTCTCCCATAAAGCTGCTGTCTCCTTTTTAATTGAGATAGTGATATGTTCCAAGGAGCTGATTAAAAAGAGTTCCCTTTTCATACATTCTCCAACAGGAGGCAGTGATCCCCTGTGCTAAAACCAGGAAGAGGTTTAGCACACCGTATTGCATTACAGGTAAAAAAAATTAACAAAGACAGTATCTTGCTAGGTTGCATTTTAGTCTTTTAGGTACGCGTTTTCACTTTTATTTGCTTGTAATCAGTTCTACCTTTACCCTTGCTACTTGGTATCATTTAACGTATGTCCTTTTGTTTAATAAACCTGTTTTATTTTTATGATAAACTGATTCAGTGCTATGTTTGAAGGGAAGGACATGTTTACCCCAGTTAAGTTAATAAGCTGTAATGTACTGATTTAAAAGAGCTGCAGACTTAATATCTTCTGTGAATGCACAGTGGTAGGGGTTTTGCATTGCAGAGAAACATCTCTGAGGAACTCAGGGACTGGAGTGCAACAACTGTTAGCTGCTGGGTAAGGGTTTGGGCTGAGAGCACTGAGGTATTTGCTGGTGAGGAAGACAGGCTGGTGTGGCAGGGAGACAGTCTAATTGCCAACAATGTTCACTCTGCTGGGCAGAGGGGCAACCACGGCTCACAGCTCCGAGTGTCCCCAGCAGCATGGTACATAAAGCTATCAGAATTTGGCCTTTTTAGTTGCTACATAAAGACCATATTCTGCCCTTGATGTGTGTGTAAACCTCCCATTGATACGAGTGGGAGTTTGATCTCCACAGAAAGGAAGGCAATGTACAACCAAACTCTCTAACCATAACTATAAAAGGGAATTTGGCCCCATCCACAGAATGAGTTTGACAGCCCTGACATCACAACTTGATACAACAGGCTTAAATTAGCTACTTTTTCCATTTATATCATTTCACCTTTAATTTGAACATATACAAGTACTGGACTTGCTCTATATTTATCTTAAATGAACAGTGAATTTTCTTTGAATTGCTTTGGAAACTTCCTTCCACATTTAAGTTGCAATGGATGTAGTGGCTTTGGACAGAAATGAAGAACTTTGCAAAAAGCAAATTGCTTATGGAAATATCTAGTTATATTTCTTCCAAGCAAAAGCAACAGACAAGAGTGGGCCTGGCTATATTGTCCAATCAAAATATACAAAAAAAAAAAAAAAAAATGTTAGTCTGTAAAGGTTAACTGGCTATTTCCAAGCTTTTCAAACTGGGAGGAAATCCATGGTATTTAAAAGTGCATTGGTTAGGAAAATGACAATTTTTTTTGGTTTACTCACAGCATCTTTGGGTGTTAATGGAAAATGTTTTACTGAAAGCAGATCAGAGCCACAAATATCTATGGTTGCTGAACTGTTAGTAATAATACAGGAGATTCATACTGTGAATTCAGACTCCACATAGGGCTTACTTTATGGCATCATGCAAGCATATTACATAAGAATATGGACACCGTCAGGTCTCCCTGGTGCATAGAACTGTGGGTAATGGAAGCACAGCACCTAGCTTACTTTTATGATGAATGAATTTCACTCAGCTGCGCTATCATTTTGATTACCAGCTTTATTGCTGCAGAGGTATTATACTGATTTCAGTCATTGTTTCAGTCAAAGCTTCTGTGAAATGGGAAGCCTTGTGGAACTTCTCTCTCAGCTATACTGAAGGGCGGTATAAAGCTTGTTGGGCAGCAGCCTTAGGGAACTGAACAGCACACTTCAGTTTTCCCATGTGATTACAAATTCCCACTGACAGGTTCACAGCCTAAGATGCCTTTGAAGTATTTATTTACATGAGAGTCGCTATGAGTTTGTGAAAGTACTTTTGCATTTTCTATCTAGAGATTTTTTTTTAATGGACATTTTCTATTCAAAAGGGACTGCTTTATACAGCTGACAGTATAGATTTTCTGTCTGTTGTATTCCATTTAATTTAGATAGTGGAGAGGAAAAAGGGTAAATGGGAATCAGGACTGAACTGAAATGGATGCAGACAGTATATTCCTCTCCTTTAAGGTCAGTGTAAAGTCAAGTCTAGCTTCTTAGCACATCAGTGCTGTTGTCCCTGACTATTTTGTAATAATTTGGGAAAGAAATACCAGCAAGTTGATTGACATGTAGAACTCCAAGAGGAGGGGAAGGCGGAGGAAGGGAAGAGAAATATTTTTCCCACATATCTTCTTCCATTAAGTGTTCTGTAAACTGAAGTATTCCTCTAAACTCCATTAGCAGAAGGGCACAGTTCACACTCATTTATTCTTCTGTCCAGTTATAATTTTCAAACAACATTAATTTTGGCTGAAGATAAGGAGACAGTATAGTTCAGTGGTTAGTGATCAAAATGAGAGTTAAGACACCCAGCTGTATTCCCAGCTCTGCCTCTGACTTATGCAACCTTGGACTTAAGATCACTTAAGGCTCAGTTCTGCATAATGATTGACATTCACTTCGGTGCTCCAGTTTCTCCACCAGTAATGATGATTCTCCACCTTATATAGGACTTTGAGAATTACACAAGAAAAGTGCTCTGAAGTGCAAAGTTTATTATTTTTTAACAACAGTCATACTAAGCTTCTGCTCCTTTCATTTTCAGCCAGACCTAAGTTAATACAATATCTCTTTTATTTCTCCAGGACTGTACAAAATATCCAAAGGGTCTATATCCAAATTTACCTCATATTTACAGCTAATGAGGTTAATTGAAGTAATATTATATCACAAGTGCCTGCAGCTAAAATAAATTGTTTTCTTAATTATTTCATTCTAACGTGGGAACAAAGTGAATGATTTTTTCTTCAGTTCAAAACATCCTTATCTGACTGACCAATCTGCAACTTGTAACTTTGTAATAGCTCCTTAGAAGAGGTGGGGCAGGTTTGTACCCTACCCAAAAACAAAGAGGAGCTTGTTTCTCCCCAGCTTTGTGCACATCAAGCAAGGATCAGGAGCAATCAAAATTCCTGAACTTAGAGAGCACAAGGACTGCTTCGCTTCCACAACACCCCCCTATGGCATGCATCATCTTAAAAGGGGAAGTGAGGGACAGGATGAAGCAAGGCCATGGCTCCACCTGTGACTGTGCACAGTGCATACAGCAGGCCATGTCCATTGGTGTGGGGGAGCAGACCACACCAACCAAAAACAATGTAAGTTACATCCAGAGAGTAGTTATCAGTGGGTTACAGTCAAGCTGGAAGAGCACATCTAATGGGGTCCCACGAGAATCAGTTCTGGGTCCAGTTCCATTCAATATCTTCATCAATGATTTAGATAATGGCATAGAGGGTATACTTATAAAGTTTGCAGACGATACCAAGCTGGGAGGGGTTGCCAATGCTTTGGAGGATAGGATTAAAATTCAAAATGATCTCGACAAACTGGAGAAATAATCTGAAGTAAATAGGCTGAAATTCAATAAGGACAAATGCGAAGTACTCCACTTAGGAAGGAACGATCAGTTGCACACATGCAAAATGGAAAATGACTGCCTAGGAAGGAGTACTCCAGAAAGGGATCTGGGGTCATAGTGAATCACAAGATAAATATAAGTCAACAGTTTAACACTGTTGCAAAAAAAAAAAAAAAAAGCAAACATCATTCTGGGATGTATTAGCAGGAGTTTTGTAAGCATGACATGAGACATAATTCTTCCGCTCTCCTCTACGTTGATTAGTCCTCAACTGAAAGTGTGTGTCCACTTCTGGGTGCTACATTTCAGGAAAGATGTGGACAAAATGGAGAAAATCCAGAGAAGAGCAAAAAAAATGATTAAAGGTCTAGAAAATATGACCTATGAGGGAAGATTGAAAAAATAGAGTTTGTTCAGTCTGGAGAAGAGAAGACAAAAGGCGGACATGATAACAGTTTTCAAATACATACAAGGTTGTTACAAGGAGGAGGGAGAAAAATTGTTCTCTTTAACCTCTGAGGACAGACAAAAAGCAATGGGCTTAAACTGCAGCACAGGAGGTTTAGGTTGGACATTAGGGAAAAACTTCCTAACTCTCAGGGTAGTTTAAGCACTGGAATAAATTGCCTAGGGAGATTGTGGAATCTCCATCATTGATGTTTAAGAGCTGGTTAGACATACACCTGTCAAGGATGGTCTAGATAATACTCAATTCTGCCTTGAGTGCAGCAGACTGAACTAGAAGACCTCTCGAGGTCCCTTCCAGTCCTACAATTCTAGAATTATATTCATAGAGGGGCTAAATAGGGCCCTTGAATGTGCTTCGTTATATTTTACTTTGTTTATGGTCTTTCCCTTTTGCAATATTTTGTCTTTATTCTTAAACTTGGGTCTTGTATTACACTGACAGTCTGTATCCCTATGTCCACCCCTTTTCCAAGACCATGATAAATTTTGTGCAAAGTATGCCTTGTGAGCTATCGTTTGAAAGCTCATAATTTACTGATCATTATTGTCCTGGTAAAATGTGTGGCAAAATTGTATGTAAAGTTATTAAATTCTACTGTATAACAGTATTAACATGTTCTAAGTTTAGAAAAGCAGCCATAAACCAGTTCCTCAGAGACAAAAGACAAACTGATGCCTCAGCCAGGTGTCAGCAAAACTTCGGACCAACACCCAGTTAAATGGCCATTCTTTGGCAAGAAAAAGAGTGACAGCAAGAAATTTACATCTTGGCAAATGAATAGCTGGAGATTCCCATCCCTGCAGACTCTTTGTCTCCTGAACCCCAGCTGAATATGATTCTCAAAGAACAGGAAAAAGTATAATGAATGGGGAATGGCTCTCCCAAGTTATTCCTCCCTTTCTCTCTGCTCATGGCAGCCACAGTACCTGAGGAACAAAAACAGCTTCAGGCTGAGGGAGAGATCCTTTCTGAAAGGTGTCAGCTAGTAAGACTGCTGAAACCTGTGGTGAGAGATACTTTTGCTTTGAATTCACTTAGCTTAAGTAAGGCATTAGTTCCATTTTATCTCATTACTTGTAATCACTTAAATCTGTCTTTCTGGAGCTAATAAACTTATTTTATTGTTTTATCTAAACCAGTGTGCTTGGATTTAAGCATTTGGGTAACTCCATTTGAGATAAATGGATTTGTGCATATCATTTTCTATTAATAAAATGACAGACTATATATGAGCTTGAGTTATCCAGGAGAGTTCTGGGCAGTACAAGCTGCACATTTCTGGAGGAAAGTCTGGGCCTGAGGATTTGCTGGTGTTGCTCTGCAGTGTAATTCAAGAGTGGTTGGCCAAATCACTCACCCAGTATAGTTGGGAGCAATTTACACGCTGGAGGCTGTAGTGAGCAGACCAGGAGTGGTTGCTCTGACAGCATAAAAGGCATTCCAGGTTGGAGAACTGAGGGGACAAACTGTTCAACAGTCCAGATTGTACCCTGGGAAACGTCACATACACCTACCTGATCAATTCACTCAGTCACTGTAGCAAGTGGAGTTGTCAGCAAATGTTTCTCTCCTCCCACGCCTCAAGGAAAATTTTGAGTTTTCAATGAAGATTTGAATACAGAAATATTTTGGTTCAGAAACATTGGCTTGGTGTCCTCCTGTAGTTTGGGTTTCTCATGCTCCCACTCTTCTCCATTTACCAAATTACCTGAATGAAATACATGTCCCATGATGCACTCTTGTCTCCCTTCTTGCAGGGAAAGCAGTGCATTAGGGGAGTCCCTGGGTGTGGTGCATTCTGGGACATGTACTAGAGGTGAATGGGAGCATAAGGCAATTGAGTCACAGCTGCCATCACCACTGTGGCAGCAGAACCATATAGGAGATATTTCACTTTTCAGGAGTTCAGGATTTTTTTGACACAAAAATATTATCAATATTTTTCAAAAAAAAACCTCTTTGTTGAGTCAAAAACCCAGTTTTCCATATAGAGTTTTGATAGAAAATGTTTAATCAGCCCTGGTAGCAGGCATTGTCAGCTTTACAGCTGATCAATTTTCATACCATGGTTAGACAACCATGTTTCCCATACCCACATGCAACCACTGAAAAATCCCTCCACACATCACATGTACTGAATGCTGTTAGTATTCTATCTGTTTTTAACTGAATGGTGTGCATCCTACCATATTTTTACATATGCCTATTATAGCTCCAAACACATTAAAAAAAAATCTAAACCCAGGATGGAATGGAATGAATTCATGCTTTATGCTTAAGGGGTATCACATTCAGAAAAGTCCATTTAAAATGTCTACTGAAGCACCAACATGGTAGCCAGATCTAGATGAACTGTATGCTGAGGTTTGGAGTTGACAGCATGGAAATCTCAAACAGTTCTCATGCAATCAAGCTAAACTCAAAAGATTTCTATCAGCCTGAGTTTAAGAACATGTAGGAAGACTGTTTTCATGAGACTTTGACTGTACAAAATCTGATGCTGGAAAATAATTTTCTATCAGTGTGACAGGGTATCTCTGTTGGTACCCTGTTGGTAGGTGCTGGACCCCTGCTGGGAGACACTATTTGTTTCCTGCTGGTTCATTGTGGGCATAGCTCACTACCTCTACCCTCAATACAAGGAGATAGGGGCTGAGGGATCTAATACAGAGATGGGTGTATAGAAGGAACCCTAAAAGCTGCCACACCTGGGGAAAAAATGGGTTTTAGTTTCTCTTTTGATAAAGAGCCAAATCCCAGGAAACGGGGTAAATCTGACCCTCTACAACGTGCACGGATTTTCTTTGGAGCAGGACAGGAATGCCACCTCACCCAAAAGTGTTTCTGGTTTAGAATTCAATTCAGAATGAGACAGTAGGAGTTGCGGTTTGAATCTAAGATTTGAATCTCAAAGCTCTTCATCTTCCTTCCCTCCCTCCCCACAAAAAAAATGCCAAGAGATTTAAATTTGAGTTTCCAGTTTTGGACCCTCTCTGTTCCTAAGTAAAGATCACCTTACATTAAAAAGCTCAGATGAGAATTATTTTCATTACTTCTGACAATGCTTATAAGCGATTCAATTTAATATTTTACATCACATTAATTTCAAACTGCTAATTGGCAAGTTTCCTAAAACCTTTTCGTTCACACAAGTCACTTTCTATAATCTCTTAATTCTCAGACTGCATCTGCTTTAACCAGATGCATTTTATTTTTCCAAATAAACAAATCTGATTTTCTGATAGAGGCATCCTAGTAAGATATTTATCATGTTTGTAGTTTAGCAAATTAGAGTGTTATAGATCAAATGACTAAGAGTATTATCTGGAATTTTAAAATGTTAATGTCAGCACAGCCCATATATGAGCTGTTCTAGTTAGATCACCAAGTACTTTTCAAGAACACACTAATACTTGGTTGTTATAAAGCTTGGCAGTCCTACGATTAAGATTAAAATGAGCTATTCTGTTGCTAAAATCTCATCATTTACTGGGTCTGACAACCTTTACTGTTTCTCATATAGCAAACCTTTCAAGCAAAAGGGTATATTTATGCATTACTTCTTACATTGATTGGATGCTGCAAGCGTGTATGTGCCTGCTTTAGTAGAATTTCAACAATTTTTCTGTTTGAGCTATATGTTAGGAGTCACAGCACATCTCTAGCTTGTCATAAGCAGTACCCTTGATACCACTGGATTTCAAAGCTGCTTGCTACAAAACCTCTGCAATCAAGCCATGTTCATTATTAATACCTTTAATCTGACATCAGACATAAAATCTAGTGCAGTGTGATTTCACCAAAATAGACTAAACAGTAATCACTATCCATAGATGACGGATTATTTTCTTCCTATCTTATTTACTGTGAGCAAGATACCAGAGATAGTGCACACGCCTATGTGGTTGACACAGGAGATGCGAGTCTGTTTGCATTTCAACAGTTATGATCTTTGCATTAAGGTCAGTTAGACAAAAGTAGCATTTTGTGGAAAGGGGGAAACACTTTCCCCACGATGGAATGAAAGGTTAGCAATTTTTGCTGTGATCTGCCAAACAAAACTAGTGTTGTAATTTGCATATCATGTGCAAGTAAATAAACAATGCCATGCATTTTCGCTTATTCATTTTGCCTATAAATATTTTATTGCAAGTTTAAGAGCTTTGTATGCTTATAGAAGATAAAGAACAGTAGTTCGTATGTTCCTTCACCATAATGGCAATCATCGTTCTGAGGCATTATCCATCCCTTCAGTTTCAGTTTAACCCAAACAGCATTATTTCAACAGACAACACGCGAGACTCTCACAACTAGGCGGTGACAATGACTGCTTATTTAAATTAATTCTATATCCAGAGGTTAGCCTGGTTTATCCCACCACCTTTTTAAAGTCAGACTTTGAGCCTGATTATTCTCTCACCTACAGGAGTTCCTACTAATTCTGTTAGTCCCAATTTAAGTGAGAGAAGAATCAGGCTCACTTCATGTCTACTAGCAGTTAGAAAAATGTCATCTGCACTGACGAATGGCATGAATTTAGGAATTGCAAGAGAACAAACACGCAAAAAGTGTTGACAGTAGAAGTTAAAGAAATGATCACAAGATAAACCTATGTGGACCTTTTTCTACAAACAAATACTAGTCAGCAAGAAAGAGCACAACAGTAGAAGAGACGTTAACAATGCTGATAAAAACAACACAATATAAACATAAAAGTAATGTGAAAGATATCCCATCTGATACTCTTAGTTTGTTTTGTTTTCCGCTGAAAGTTTAAAGGAAATGCAGATAAAGAACAAATAATAAAAGGCGTTGTGTAAGTTTCCACACACAGCTCTGTCAGGGCACATCATCATAGATATGGTCCAGTCATGGTGAGTCACTATCAGTTGTCCAGTTATGCCAAATTGACTGTTTATTTCTTATTGTGGGAAACACCCACTGGACAATTGTGGTGATCTAGCTCTGGAGACTAAGGTTGAAATCTTTCATTGTTACATGTTAAATTTAACTTTAACTGGCTTCAATTTACAGCCCAAATTCCACAGAAGATCCTCCAGCTGAGTCAGGAGGACACAGGGCTTGAGGTGCTACCGCAATACAAATAAAAAATAATAATGAGCTGAGTACCCTCTGACCAACACCTCCCAGTGTCCTTCTGAATTTCTGTGCTGCACCAACTAGCCCGGTACTCCAGCAGAGCAGAATTTGGGAGCAGCCTACACCCAACTTGAGATAGTTTTTCCAGACACCAGTGAAACAAGCGTTTAGAAGATAGCCAAAAAATGACTCTTGCTTGATTATTTATTCATTCCTTGGAATGTAAAATAGAGGGAAATGTATGGACAGTCAGGATGCTGTGTGTGTTTTGTATAATTTTAAATCACAGAAAACAAATGAACAATTACAGCACAGACAAGATAGGGATTTTATTTCCTGGTAATTATTTTTTACACCTCTGAATTCAATTGCAGTGAACGAAGTAAAAGTCGACACAAGTAGAGACACCAGAAATCACTGATTTAACTCATATTGATGACCAAAAAGAGCTTTCAAGCAGATAAGCAAGAAAAAGCACAAATTACTGTTTTTGATAATCCCAATAAAATCAGGTTTTTCTGTTGCTCAGTTGTACTGAACAGAAAACCAATATAATTTAGAACTTAAATTTCCTAGATTTTAAAATTATTTGTTAAAAAAATTGACAATGTTTTACAAATTGTTTTCCATTTTTTTTGGATATCCCACTGTAATGCTTTGATTAAATGGAGAAAGACACATGGACAGATCAAGAAATGAAGGGGGTCTTTCTCATAATAAGATAATTCTTACTTTTTCTGTGTGTCATAACTATACAGAGATGGGGGGGGAAGGTTTGGATACTTGCCACATGGTAGAAATCACTCTACTCTCCGTTATAAAGAACTCCTGCCATGCAAAACATTATTGAACATAGTAAATTAAACTCCCTTTTATCTGAAAAGCAGACAAAGCAGGGATAACATTTTCTCTCTTTGGTTTATGGTCAATACTGTATCACACGATGTACTGGAGGCAGCTCAGAACTTTGTTAAAATTCCACTACCAAAAGGAGCCTCAGATCTATCAACATGGTGTTCCCAACAGGCCAAACATACCATACATTACAACTCTACTTCTCCAAACTCTCACCATCAGCAAATGTGTTAATGTTGCCTCCAGTCTACAGCCATCACCTCACATTTAGTACCTCCAGGTTAAAGACACACTCCAGGGCATAGCCAGAGAGACTCAAAGCCGCCAGACCAAACATAAAAGCAGTTAGAGCAGCATCATGGACAGAAGAGGGGAAATTAAACCCAGCTAAGATAACCCCTCTCCCATGGCAGCCTCAGTCCCAAAACTGTGCAGAAATCCCACCCCCAGGACATATAGGACTAACACACAGTGAATAAAGTTAAGCAGACACACCAGTCTTTACAGGATTGGCCTTAATCTGTATGGCCATTTAATCCCTTTCAAACCTAATCAAGGATGCCAAGTAATGCCAACTACAGCTGTAGTTTGGGGATATGAACACCTTCTACATTCCCTTCCTTTGCAGAAGGGGGCACTGGTCACTTGCTGGTGGATTCTCTGTACCTTGAAATCTTTAAATCATTATTTGAGAACTTCAATAACTCAGTTTTAGGTCAGGGGTCTATTACAGGAATGGGTGCGTGAAGTTCTGTGGCCTGCGATGTGCAGGAGGTCAGACTAGATGATCATAATGGTCCTTTCTGACCTTGTAGTCTATGAATATAGGAACTAGACACACTACCATTACATTCCACATAAGACACTAAGCAGCCACCAGAGAATAACTTTGTCATTATTGACTCACGCTGGATCATTGCCCTAATTTAGCAACATGTTTAAGCCTAACTTTAAGCATGTGAACAGCCCCACTGAGTTCAAACACATGCTTATGTACGTTGGTAAATCAGGCTCTTAAAAAGTAAATCTACCAATGAATGATACAATGTCCCATTTTCCAGTCCTCAGGACCATCTAGTCCTTGTTTCAGCTGTTTATTTTCCATGGTTTGAGTCTTAAGAACTATTGTCCTGGAATATTTTTACTGCAAACATAAGGATTGCTAATCAAGGCTTACATATACTTAAGAACCAAATAAGGACTTGCCAGGAAACGTTGTGATGGCCAGAAGTATTACTGGATTGAAAAAGGAACTAGATAAGTTCACATAAATGCCAGTAAAGCAAAACTATCAAGCTTCCATGTTCTGTATAGTCTCTATGCCTCAGGAGATTCACAGGAGGATAACTATGATGTAAGGGGTGTATTTTGTTGCTTTGATAAGATGTGATTGATATAAGACCCTTGTTCATTCTTTAACTTTATTGGTACCAATCTATCTTTACTACATAAAAACAAAAAACTAATAGATTATGTTGCCGCCTCCCCAAAAATGGGACTTACCTATTTTGATCCTCCTGTGAATCTCCTGAGGCATAGAGACTATACAGAACATGGAAGCTTGATAGTTTTGCTTTACTGGCATTTATGTGAATATTTTTTTCTTTAGTTTTCATAATAGCAAAGTTTTTTGCTTTGAATGTTTGATCAAAGTAAAACTGCTTCTAAAGCAATAAGCTGTGTGTGAGAGAGCAATGTGTGAATGTTTTACTAACTGTCCCCTGGACGATTGTGAAAAATGAGATTGTGCAGTTCCTGGTATAGTGTCCTCAAGTTACAGGCAAAATAAAGGAAGGAAGTGAGTAGACAACATGTGTATGTGCTAGTTTTAAGATCTACCTTGAAAAACAGATAGCATTTGATCACGAATGATCACATGTTTCCCAGGACCAAGAAAAAATGTGGAGAGCTGCAGCAAAACTAAAATAATTTCAAAATACATGCTTTCTGGCCACCAAATTGTAGAGACAGTAGATAAAAACCTTCAGTCCAGCTGAATGGAAACTTGTGCTGGAGAGACTGAATTAAAATATTTTGTATATGCAGATCACAAGTCTGCATAACTGAGAATTTGCAAGCAGAATAAAAAGGAAATATTGTTCACAAGGAATCAGTTTCCGAATAATTTAGCAAATAATAGTGGCAATTATCATACTCAGCTTGTTTAGTAGATAGCCTATTGATGACATAAGACCATCAAAAATAATTATTAATGAATCAACAACTTATTGAGAAATCAGCACCAAGGGCTCCAAACAAGCAAGAAAACGTGTGTCACCCATATTTTCTCTCAATGTCTCTTTTCTGATGTAAAGATTTACTTCCATGTCTATAATTGTAGTTGCTGCCCTTTTAGATCATGTATTAATTATTCATATTTCTGGTAAGAAAAACATAGTAATTGCCACCTGCTGTCTATTGACTTTTTCTATCACTTAAGTGTGGCATTTTTGTGATCAGCTGTACCTTGAATGTGCATTTATATTGGTCTCTAGAGCCTATAAATCAGTATATAAAAATAAAACTTCCTTTGAATTCTCCATTTGGTTAGTGTCAGGTTTTATGCAGCTCTTCCTGCTGTTTTTACTGAAAGCTAGTAACCATTTCTAGCATTCAACAAACAAAAGACATTTAAAAAAAAATAATACTGTAAAGAATAGGGATCTGGGGAAAGAAAGGAAAAAGACAACTGAACACCTCAGATACCTTAATTTGTATGACTGTACAGACAGCACATTGTAAGCTAGGCCAATGGTATAGATAATTATACCTCATGCTGCAGAAGATTTGTAGATTTTAAGGCTTGATTCATGATTATCTACTCTGATCCCCTGTATAACACAGATTATAGATTTCACTCAGTAATTTCTGCACTTAGCCCAACAACTTTTAGTTAAAGTACAGCATATGTAATAGAAAGGTCACTTACAACAGGAAGCAAAAAATAATTCCCTAGATCTGTCATGTTGCACAATTAACATTACAGGGCTCTCTCAGCTTTCTCTGAACCATCAATTATTGGTCACCACTGAATGCAGGAAACTAGATTAGTTGGCCTTTGTTTTGCTATATGTAGTAAATATAGCATAAGAGACAGTCTTTACTCAAGGATGGTAGAGCAGGCAGTGGTTCACACAACACTCTGGGAAGATTCTTGCCAAAAAAAGTCAGTGGGCCAAATCTGTCATTGATTTACACTCTGTGCTTCCATTAAATCCAATGGGGGTGCAAGTCAGTGGAGAAACTGTTTATATGACTGGAAAATAAATTTTCTTTTGCAAAGTAGTAGAGCAAATAGAAGAAAAAAAACCCTCGTCTGTTCTACACATTGGTGTTTCATAGTTGAGGCCTTTCATAGCTGAGGTAACATTCTTTCTTTACACTTGCAATTCATCATTTATACCACCATTTTGGCTGAATCTCTATTCCAGCTGTTGCAGGCTATGCAATAGCTGTAACTGAGATGTTGTATTTATGCCTAGTGTGAGAGAAGACATGTAGGTTGATGAAAGTGCATTCTTTGTATATGTGCTTTATAGATTAGCACTCTTTTTGAACTTTTATGGCCCGATTGAAACCCTAGTGCCGTCAGTTGACTTCAGCGGGCTTTAGAGCAGGCCATTAGGAGGAGGCCATTAGTTTACCAGTAACCACCATGGCATCTTGGAATGTCTCTTTTCTAAATCAAGACACCCACTGACACTGGGTCAAATCTCAAATGTTTGAATGATAGGAGACCATTCATGTCTCCTGCTTTAAGCTAATGGCCATGAAGAGTAATGAAGCCATGTCTGCAGACTAACTAGTCAATTAGAGTATTCTGCTAATCACACACATGACCAGAGCCTATGTCCTTTAGCTCAAAAAAAAAAACAAAAAAAAAACCACAGACCCCTAACACTTAAGCTAAAGGGGAAATCCCTTAACTGGTAGCAAAGTGAGAGAAAGCACTAGGCTGAGCTCAACAGATCTATGCCAGAGGCCCCAGGTGAGGAACCATGAGCAGCAGACTGGTAACAAATAGACTGCCAGCCTAGCCCCTGGCCACATCTCACATTAGAGATCATTCTCCACAGCTGCAGTAAATCTTGCTAGCGCTTTGCAGGTGGGCTGAAGAACCTTGGCCCACCCATGTCCCCACCCATCTTTCAACAGACTGGTGAAAAATATAGGAGACTGGAGGAGGGAAACTGCCTGTTGACAACACTCCAGGATTGTGCAGCAGGACAAGAGAGGGTTTGGAATATAAGCCAAAATGCATTTTAAAACCTCATAATTAAAAGTGGGGATTTCTCTACTCCTCCCTCAGCTGACAGTCTGCAGGAGGAACCTAAATCTTCAAGGGAATCCATGTGCTTAGAAGCTCTCAAAACAAGATCTTCAGAGGAGTCATGCACGAAAATGCTTTAGCTAATGGTTTTCAAAAATGTGGCAGCTTTGATATGACATAAAGTTCTACCAGAATCTGATTATGATGGGATGCTTACCTCACACATGCCATGAAAGGCATAACTTGGGCCTGAGAGGCCAGTTAACCAGCTTGGGGGCTCCTGGAAGTTGGGCCAGGATTAATTAAAGGTAAAGCCTGGCTGGGGAAGAGCAGGGCTTGTTTCCTTTAAGAGCTGAGTGAGCCCAGCTGGAGAGGGGAGACCCAGAGAAGAGAGTTTCCTCTTTCTGAGAAGCAGCCTGAAAAAAGTCTGAGAAGGAGAATAGACAGCATTCTCCAAGAGTGTGCTGGAAGCCTGACTGGAGACAGGAACCCAGAACCGCTGAGTGAGGGCAAGTGTGCGCCAACCTCTGAGCCCTGGGATTGAGACACAGATGCCTGTGGTTAAACAGGAAGACGGTTGAGAGCAGCAAAGGCCAGCCTGTAAGGAGTACTTTCGCAGTTTCACCGGTTGCCAACTTTAATGACACCTTGATTAGCTCTGCCCAGCCAGGCTAAAGGTTTAGTTTTGTATGTTTATGTTTCTATGGTATATTGGCTAAAGGACCATGGTCCTGGAAGGGGCAGAACTTTGCAAAATAATCTGACTGGAGGGTGAGGACCCACTGAAAGCCAGAGGTGTCCAAAGGACAGTGGGGGAACGGAGGCAAAAAAGTGCTGCAGGGCTACATCCAACCAGAAGGAGCACAGCTAGGTTGGCAACTTGCCACACTGATCAACATCTTAATTTTGCAGTCCATCATGCTCTATTTTTTTTTTCCAAATAATCTCTTTTGTCACAATAAAATATCTGGATGCCAGTGTCTAAACGGATTTTCAAATTGGCGAGCCAACATTTTTAACCACAGGCTCTCAATTCCAGGAGGCATTAGGCAGAATCTTATACTCAAGGCTGATATTCTAGTTAGAAGCATATGAAAAAAGCTTGGTAGGATAACTTCCTAGAGACCCCATGTTCATAAGAAATCTAAGTCTCCTCTTGATTTTAATCATGTCCAGGTTAAGTAAGTTGGCACAAACCGCATCTTTAAGGCCTGCAGCAGCACAACAGTTGAACATGAATTTCAAAACCTTCTATTCATGCAAAGATCATCAAAATGAAGGGGTGCGTATTTGATGTGTTCACTCTCAGAGAACAAGTAAAATAAAGGCAGTCACTGTGAGTGCACATAAAAGGACTCATCTTCGGATTTGTGAGCAGTGTACTTGTGATTTATCCTATTTATGCTGAAGGATCATTGATATTTAAATTAGACACCATAAGACTGAACAACATAAGAAATCACCTCTTTTCAGTGCAAATGCTAATCGAGATTTGGTATTTATGTTAAAGCTATCAACATTATTTCTTTTCAGTAGAAGCTTCTTGAACGTGTCAGAATAGTGCATCTTCAACATGTTACACGGGCTTTGCTCAGGAAGGCCAATCAGGAATCTCTCATTTCAGGTACTCATAGGGCCCCGATTACTGTAATATCTGAGCATCTCCATTTTTAACATTTATTCACACAACACCTTTATAAAGTAGTGCATTGCTGTTATTCCCATTTTACAGATAGGGAACTGAGGCACAGAGATTTCCCCAAGGACAAACAGGACATTTGTGGTAAAAGAGGGAAGTGAAACTCAGTCTCCCGAGTCCCAGACTAACATGTTAATCACTGGTCCATCATTCCTCTAAGGATAAATCTAATTTTGTCAGCCTTAATAAAGCTGACCATCTTCCCACTACAAATTTGTTTATTTCCTGAAGGAAGTGACAAATATAAAATAAAGCTGTATGTTTGTTTGTGGATTTGGAATTCAGATTAGTCAACACATTTTTCAGACACATGGTAAAATTTAAATCGTGTCTGATTTTCAAAGTGCTGTGGAAGGTTTGGGCCATTCGGTTCCTATAAACTGTAAAAGGGAGTGCAGCTGAAACCCCATATGATTCTGACATTTCAGGGTTATGTAATCCAGGGACTCTACATCCTTAATTTGACTGAAACCTGCTCACTTATAACAGAAAACATCATACATGTCAATTTTAAATGGAAAGGCAAAAATCTGAGCTCTTTTGATAGTACTCCCTGCTAACATTCAAGAAACCGGTTGTCAACTTCGGAGACTAATCTCTTGCTCCCCAGGACAATCTGTGCTTTCCCCTGGGATAAGGAAGGGTCTTACACAGCATCTTTGGTGGATGAGTGTATGGTTAACAGACTCTCAGGCAGTCTCTTCAGGTCTTAACTAAGCTATCCCAGTAACAAATGAGTTGAGACAGCAGAGTGTGCTACAAACTGAAAGAAACCATAGGGATCAAATTTTTGAAGTGACCTCAATCCAGTCTCCAAATCCAATATGCCCCCTGGAGTGTACAGTTTTGAGTGCCCGTCTTTTTGTTTGTCTACAAGCTGATCTGCATGCACCGACTGTACTTGTGTACCCATATCAGACAGATGGCTAAACAAAATAATTGCAAGTTTGGGGGAATGCAAAGTTTGGCATCCAACCTAGAATGATCATCAGTTTGCAGTGCTGGGAACACTTATTTAAAGGCAGTTTCTGAAAACTGAACCTTTTATGTCATGCATATAAAAAACCACAAAAAACAGATAATAAAGGAGACAAAGTGGACAGTATTTCAAGGGTTTGTATCTGTCCTTCAGACAATACATGCTATTTAGATAGAAAACTCACATATCAACAAACAACCTGCCCACTACTCACTTTAAAATTGTAGATATTTTAAAATATGTAGGATAGAGAGGACAGAATTAGCATCAAAGACAAAGGACCCAGAGCCTGTTTCTGGTCCTACATGACTAGTACCCATTCAAAGAAAGCTGGCCCCTTGCCAAAATCTAACATTCCCTGGATGCCCTGGGCAGGAAAACATTGGGGACCCAAGGAGACCAGCAAACTGTATGTATTGTATCAGCTTCAGTTCCAAAACGTTCATAGAATGCACTACAACCCAGAACTTACCCGGATTTCTGGTGGGTCCACACTGCTCAGCTATTGCCACTTTGCAAAGGCATGTTCCATGATCTCCTAAAAAGCAGCCACCTCTGTCTGGTCGCTGGCTTGTATACAGTCTTGCCTTGCTCTAAAACGGGATACAAAAAAATTAGACACACAGCACCTCTGTTTGGAAATCTCTTGCAATCATTTTCTGTTTATATTGGGCATTGCTATCTTAAAACATTGCTATCTAGTTAAAACATGTGTATAGCATATCAGTATACAGTGCTTGGGTCATCAAACAATGTTACTTCCCTAGCACAGAAGAGATACTGCCTGTTAGTTGCCAGTGATCTGAACAGATTATTGAGTTGCTTAGTATATCTCCACACTCACTGTTAACTTATTTCTTTGAAGCTAAGCAAGGCTAAAGTTCAAGCCAAAACAAACTAATTATGAAAGACAGCAACGCTGACTATTAGGTTAGTCTCTCTTTAAACCTGAGAAAAATAATGAATTCTTATTTAGAATCAATGGCACATCTGAATGAAAAGTGTTGCATATAAGTACTTTCGCAGTTTCACCGGTTGCCAGCTTTAATGACACCTTGATTAACACAGCAATCACTGGTAAGGGAGCCCAGCAGCCTCGACTAGCCGTATACAGCAATTGTGTGACTTATGGCTTTATATTTTTAAATTGGCCTCTCCAGCACCATCTGATAAATCAACACACAAGTCATTAAATGGTTCATTATCCCAGAGATATGATTCATTCACACTGCCAGAAACACAAGAGATGACAGGCAATTTAGAAATATTCCACTTGAATCCATGACTGTCCATCAGCATAATAGATTAACTGTATGAAGGACTGCCGTTGGGTGTAGAGGTCAATGAGATGCCTCAAAGTGTAGTAATTTTTCCTTCAACAGGGCTTGACCCCTTATTAGGAAAAACCACATTCATATTTTCACTATCCAGGCTAGTTATCCTGCTATATAGACCTGTCTTTTTTTTTTTTTTTTTTTTAAACCATGGTACAGTAGATACAAAATTCCAGATCACAGGTGCTAACTCTTCTTATCTCTAGAAGGGGTTTATTATTTTTAAACATGCGATTAATGTAATTTTAATATGCGCTGTATCTTTACTACTAAAATAAAATGCATTTTACATGCTGTTTGATCTCTCCAGAGAAAGCACAGCTTGCACTAGGTATTTACTCCTTCACCTGAAAAGATTAAAAATCTCAGAATTCCTACCAGGAACCGGCATAGTTAATAAATACCAATAATTCTGGTCACCTACAAACATAATTATCGAGATGTTTGCCCCCATAACTCAACCACCATGCAATATGGAACAATTGGCTTTTTCTCCTCATGAAAGGTCAGAAACTGAATTGTGTGCCAGGTGTACTGGAGATCAAGAGCACAGCATATCGGCAGTGCTGTTATATGTGAAAGATGGCACAGAACTTGTCTGCCCTGTGTCTAAAAATTGCTATAAATTCCAAAAATGCTTATTGTTTGAGCAACAAAAAAAGCCTTGGAGATTACCAGTATGCTAAGAGCATGTAAAATCTTTCTCCAGGGAGTTATACCACGCTCACTGTGGTAGTTTCCGAATGCTTTCAATATAAATGCACATGCAAACACACACAAGATTCCAACTACTCCACAACTGAGAATTCAATCCCTACTTTGATAAAGTAAGAAATCAGCTACAGTTTTGACATATAGGGTGGTGAAAGCAGATTAGCAGAGTCAAAATAGTCCATCTGGGCATGAAGTGGTTGGCACTATATTGATAACACTATGATACAACTGGTGAGATTTTTGTTCCAGGACAATTATTTATTTCAAAATTATATGTTAGGCAGATTATTCTAAGGATTTGTTTCAGTAACTCAGGTAGCGACAGTAGTATTCCCACAAGATTAAGGCCTCCTAGTGAAGAAATAGGAAGTGTTACTGAAGAGATCCATTTCTTTTTACACAAGCACAATCACTGCTACATTGCCATGCCTCAAAGCAAAAGACATTTCAAAATCTTAATACACAGTATGTCGTTTTCAATTTGAGGAAAAAACCTCCCCTTATGTTTTCAATCAAAGCAACAATAGTACTAGTGTATCTACCCCATTCTTTGAGTGATGAAATTATCAGAGCTCAGATTTATTTCAAAATAGATATAGCTGGGCTATTGGGTATATCCATGGATTTAGGCTCACAATGGGAATTCCTATACATGAAGACAACATAATATTGATGATTTTGCACCCTTTCTTTATGCTGAATCATAAAGGTCATAGTACCACATGATTCTATGATGGCTTCTTGCTACTATTCAGATCTCTATTTGATTCAGCATAGCCAAAAGCTCGTCATCTCCACTGCCCAAGCTAAAAATTATTCACAACTAGATTATGCCTCTAGTCTTAACCACAGAAGTTCAAGATTTGAATAGCAACTATCCAGAATTCTAAGAATGTAAATATTCTCTCATTCTTGCCTGACATTAGAACCTCAACAAATCTCATATCCACACAGCACATAAGCCAGAAAATAATGGTGCCCAGGAGTGTGGAGTTACTTATGCAGTTTATCATGCAGGGAGGATAATTCCTGCACTGAAAATCTTTTCAGATGTTTAGAGATGGGCCTAGGGCAAGTGTAAATCCAAACTTTGTCACTCCAGTTTTCACAAAACTCCAGACTCTGGAAGTTTAGTTTTGAAAAGCTTGCCTGAGTTTCTAGATGTCTAGCTTTCAGTTCGTAGGTCCCAATTTGGGACCTTAATAAGGGGACTGATTTTTTTTTTAATTGTGTTGTGCACCAAATATTTCCTAAGATATCAGCTGGAGTTCCTGGTTGCTCAGCACATTTAAAAATATGCCCACTTGTTGAGAAGCCTAAATACAGACATAGGAACTGTGACAATTTGGAAAACCACTCTATGTAAGAATTGTAAATTCTGGTTAGTATGAAATTGCTGTATAACTGAATGCTCTGTGTATATTGAGAGGCTAGAGACTGTGGCTGGATCCACCCAGAGCCAAGAAAGCTCAGAAGTGCACAAATCTAGCATGTACGTCCAAACACAGCTGCCTAGTGAGTGCCCAAAGTGGGAATCCAGGCTGGACTGTGACTCTGACTTTAGGCTCCTATTTGTGAAAATCTTGCCTTTAACCAACGTATCCTATTTGATGTTTAGGGTGTCAGCACACAGAGAGGGAAACATCATTATTCATAGTGTTGATAAATACAAAGAGCCACGGTCACTCAATGTGGTTCGATGAAGAGGCAGAATTACATGGAATGCATTACATTTGTGGTGGCAGTCAGATTCCATTTGTGCACTGTGTGACAGATAGCGCAACCCCATGCTATACCTTTAGGTACCATATTGTATTCGGTTTATGTAACACTGTGGACCAGGAATTGTATGGAACTCCAGGCGGAAGGGATATTACAACTCCATCAGGAACCAAAAACAATGTGATTGGAGGGATGGGGCAGGGGACATAGTGAAAACCTGAGAAGAGGTTCCACCCTCTGGAGAGGCTTGCATATACTGGTTCACACTAGGTTTCCAAAGACCAAAAGACAAAGACTTTTGGCATAAAAAGTCTCAATTTGTACTGATACAAGGCCTTCTTTCTGATCCAAGAGGACCACAATCTTTGCAGAAGGGTGGAAAGACTTTGGCCTAGTAGGGCCCCATAGTATTGACCTCTGAGTGACCTCTGGTAAGCTTTTAGCTTGTGTATAAGAAATGTTATTGTTTTTCTAGGTTTTCTCTGTAATGCTTTTACCTTGAGAAATAAATGTGCTTGTTTAGAAAACTGTGTGGTAACTTGTAATTGCTGACACGACAATGGTCATAACTTATAGAGAAAAAGCAAGGCACAAGCACTGGTCTTTGCACAGTCTGAATTGTGGGGTTATCACAGTGTAAGGCAGGGAGTTGTGCAACCTTAACCCTCCCCATTCAAAAAGGAGTGGGACAAGAGTCACTACCCAGAGACAGCTGATGACAAGAGACCTGAGACCTGACTGGGAACACCTAGAGTGGATGATGGAAGTGGGCGAGCCAGGTGCACTTACGCTCAATCTGTGACACACTGTTCACTCATCAGGTTGAGTAATAAGAACACAACATGATATTCAAGCAGCACTGTTGGTTTCTAACTGGTTATTGAAGATCCCCCTTAAAGGCTAAGTAGTACTCTGGCTGGCAAGGAGCTTTCTAGATTTATCACAGTTTATTCCAAGAAAAAATATTTTTCTTAATTTGTTTTAAGCTTCCTAGTTGATAAAACCCACAACACCATAAATTTGGGAGGCTGTGTAAAATTGTGGGGAGAGGGTATCCTTTCAAGTTACTGACCAGAACTGTGTTATTAAACATGACAGTCTAAAACCATGTATTATTTTTGTGGGTTTTGAAAAAGTCCTCTCTAGAAGAAGAAAAAGACAGAAGCACAAATTCATAGTGCAGGAAAAGGACAATTTTTTTAATTGATTGTTTAGTCTGACACATTATTTTATATTACATAAATCAGATAAAGATGATGGAATTTTTCCACCCAATACTCATGTCAGTTTTTTACACACACCTGCTACCACAATAATTGACATTATTCCATTAAGCACCATGACTGTGGGAACAGTGGGGGGGAAGGGGCAGGGGAATGGAATTTCAGTGGCAGAGAATTAGAACCTGTTACTGGACTTCCACCCACGTAACAATGGCTCTGAGAGTCCAAGTGTATTCTTATGTATCCCCATGTATATCAGAAATAATTCCATTTACACTGGTGTAAAACCAGTGTGAGAAACTCAAGCCTTGAGTATGTCTCAATTAAAATCTTCATATTATTCTGTCATGACTTGACATATGGGATTAAACTGCAACATGTATTTGCCAATGCAAATACATATGTATCAGAATTCTTGCCCTGAAATCTACTTCATGTCTAGTATAACAAAGCTTCAGCTGGGAAGAGAGAAGTGTGCCAGAGACTGGCACAATTGTAATAATTTTCATTTAAGGGTTTGTCTACACTCAGAAGTTGCACTGGTTTAAATGAAGGTGTGATAGTGCCGCAACAGAGTTGAACTGGGTGTGTATATCACCCACAGGTGAATGTGCATTACAAGTTCCATACTGCGCCCGAATGACAAGACTGGAGTGTGTTACAACCCCAGATATAGCATGTTGACTCTTGAATTCAAGCTGTAGTAGCTCAAGCTTTTATCTTGGGAAGTTCCTGGTTCAGCACCTGGTGTGTTGACCAAAATGGTGGCAGTCACATGTTGACACTCTTACATTGGTTTATACCTGGTTTAGGTTGGCTTAAATAAGAGGCAAGCTAAACTGATGTAAGAGTGATCACACACAAAAGTGGCACCAGTTTAACTTTGGTTAAACCAATGCAATTTTGAGTTTAGATCAGGACTTAATTAGGGGCCAAAGTTTAAATTCAAGTCTGAATTTAGCCCAGGTCAAAGGTGTTTGGATCCAGAATTTTGCTTCTGGCCCATTCTTAGTAATATTCTTTTTCTATGCCTAAGGGCGATTTTGCTATGATGAAATAAATATAAAATGACTGCATTATTTTCTTATCTCTATCTATTGTTGTTTCTCATTTTAAAAAATACAAACTGCCTGTGGGCAAATTACAAATGAGATTACTGCATTAATAATTGATTTTTACAATCATCACTCACCAAGTTTTTGCATTATACTTTGAACAGTAAATTTGCATGCAGATAAACTTATAGTGTAGTTTCTTCCTCTTCAGTTGTTAGGGGGGAAAAAAATCTTTTTGGAGTGATGATATTTTTGTTTTACATATAGATTATTTCTGTAACAATCACCACAACCTTTTCATCTTTCCAGGCCTCTTGCAAGGTGATGACATGCGAGAGAGATCTGAGTCTATGCCAATGACGTTATAATTTTTATCTCTGAAACAATGCATTCCCTGTTGCTTATTAGCACACCATTGGTAATGAGGTATCCTCAACACTTCTTCTGTATTTGATTTGTTAAAAGGGCAGTAAAGCATGGATTAGAGATGTGATCTGAACTTCTAATACACCTATACATAATGTGGAAAAATGCCTGTTTGTCACAGGCTAGTTGACCTCATAATTACTTTGAGAGGTTCAGACACAGAAGGCCCTCACTAGAGATATGTTAAACTATGATATATTGAGGAATATGAGTGAAGAGCATGTCCAGAGGGTCACTACTAATCTTTGCAAGTGAAATATATTAGCAGAACTAGCAAACAGCTTTTCACCTTGCAAGTCTTCTGTTATTTCCAGATGCAGATCCTCCCACTTCTGCATAGAAGAGTGGCTACACTACATCCTACAGAGGCATCCACATGTATTCCAGGGCCCATAATGGGGTGGATGAGGCAGGGAAAGGACGGACGGACGGACGGACGGACGGACACACACACGCACACGCACACACACACACACAGAGGTGGGAAAGGTAATGCAGTCCCAGAGCATGTTTGCTTTTCCCCTTACACCCTTTGAATCCCATGGGATCTTCTAGGCTTCAGCCTTTTCTGCAGGGGACAAACCACAACCCCACAAGCGAGGGGACATCTGTGAGGGAAAGCTGGTTGATTTCTGTCCCGAGAGCACTCTTTCATGCATAGAGGCTAAAAGGAGATGAACTCATTCCCAGATTTCCCCAAAAATATTATTTTAGGGAAGCAAGTTGTCCACTATCTCCTATGAATCAGGCCATAGCTCTGCCCCCCGAGCGCAACAGATCTGGAGGAATCTGCAAGAACCCAAGGACAACTGCATGAGGCAAGAGGCACTGAGCTGGCACTGGTGGAGGACTAACATACCCAGTCATCTCCTTCTTTGCTCCCAGGGTTTCCCCTGGCCAGAGCTCTTCTCATGACACCTGAAAAAGAGGGACCCCACACAAAAGGTAACAGAGCCTAGGACTATATTATCTTTCTAGCCTAATCATGACAGCCCCGCAACCCAACATGGCTCCACCCAGCCTACTCATTGCCTCTGTGTGGATCCCAATCCTCTGGAGAATTGAGGAGTCCCAAAAAGTTGCACATGGCTCCTCCCAAGAAGGTCACGAGTCAAATGAGAGCTACATGTGCAGTGCTTCCTCGGTGCACCAATGAATAAAGGAGTGGGGGGTGAATACAACCTGGCCCACTAATTGGTACTCTGTTTTCTAATGGGCAAAAGCCAAACTAGATCTATTTTAAGTCATTATTTGTGTTGCTCTCTGGCTGCAATGTCAGGAGAGCAGTGGGATTCAGCCTGGACAGTTCACTTGCTAGCTGTGCCGCAACAGAGTGCACACAGCAGCACAAACTGGAACACCATTAAACACTTGCATGTGGAGGACTTTCTCCACACTACAATTATTTTATGGTAGGGAAAGTTTTGGTGCAAAGCTGCAGGATTGCATCCCTTTTCTAATCACTGCTTTCAACATACTCTGTGTAATTCATTTACTGTCTATGAAATGTGTATATTCAGAAAGTACATACGCATCTAATTTAGCTTTCAATTAAAAGGCCATAAATGTTCATTTAAAAAGTAGCAGAAGCTTTTAAGACAATTGTGGGATCTAACAAGTTTTTTCATTTTAATGAGTAATTCAGTCAATTTTATTTTTTTCTGTTACCTATTTTCACAGAAAATAGTCTTTAAGATCTGTTTTGTGAATGGATGTTTTGCTGGGAGATGAGAGCAACCAATGAGCAAATGGTTGCATGCCATTCCAGCTGCATTCTGAACAGCATCTTTCATTTGACTTTAGTACTGTAATATTCAAGGCTGCAACAGCACCCTCTGATAATTATTCATTGCACTGTGTGAGATGATATTGTTGTATGTCAAAGAACTCTGAGAACCTATATCATTTAAAAACCTAATGGAGCTCTAATGTTATTACTATTTAGATTATTCATACAATTTTACCCTGATTATTCATTTCTGTTTCCATTATAGTATCTTTCCCTCACATCAATCTTTCTTGCACATCACGCTAACTGCAGTGCTTTCATATAAGTTAATGATTCCCTCAAATCCATCTTTTCATTTGCATCTTTCAAAAGATGAAAGGTTGACTACTACCTACTTAACAGTCATATTAAGCACCCCTTCTATTTTCTTTTGGATTTGATAAAAAACAATTGAAGTTGTGGATGCATGAAAATAAGGATTACAAGAAGATAGTGCTCAACTTTGGAAACTTGAATGGCAGTTTCCACTAAGGCTAATGGAAGGTGCTACACGGTAGCTTGTGGAAAACAGTCTTTTATACCATGGTGGAGAAAATTAAGAACAAAGAAGGAAATATGCAGCTCAGCCAAGACATGAGGCATATATATCATAGTGGACTCACTGCTACCACTTCATATTATTAAAACTCAAATGGATTTAAAAAAAAAAAAAAAAAAAGAAGGGACTGCTAAATGGTTAGTTTTGCTAGATTGGTGAACACTTTCTCATCCGGCCACAGCTCACTGACAGTGTAGGTTGTGGAAGGAGATACACTGTTAAATAAAGCTACCTCCCATCTGCCTTTAGCAAAAGAAGACTGATCCTACCAAAGAGAAGTTTCCTCTTTGATAGCTACAGACAGAGGCATGTCATTCAACTTATTGACCCCTAATGTGTGAGCTGTTAGGCAGCATGTCAATTGCTCATCTAGGATTATATCTTTGACTGTGCACTCCCAGTTGTCTGTAACTGCTGGAAACTAGATAAATGAATGATCAAAAGGAGCAATTTTGTTGCTACCATACTGAACCAGACATTGAGATTCTGAAAGAGGGGATTACTGTGACAAAGCAATACTTCCTTTTTCATTTTTAAACTGATCTTTGTGCCAGACTCCAGCACACTTCATTCACCTTGCTGTGTGTAATTAGACACTGATATAACTGATCAATATATAGTACAAAAAGTAATATGCATCAACAGCCTATAGCTTAAGCATATGCATACATAGGGCCTGATTCTCCTGCCACTACCACCAGTTGTGCTTCCATGATTCAACAAATTACTCCCGATTACACCAGTGTGAGAAGAATCCAGCCCTCACTCTGAAAACAGTAGTTGCTGCATGAGCCTTTTTATTGTTAGACAGTTTTACTTTGAATTTTATCTTTACAATTGGACAAAATGGCACATGAAACATTGTATTTTTACCCTATTTGAGAGATGTTCTTTCCTCCATTAGGCAAATGCATTTTTTCCTTATAAAGCACTGTTTTTCCTGCCATGTGTTTAGCTCACAGAAAAACAATTATTTTAGAATCATGCAACGGATGTCAGGTATCGTGCATCACCTAATCCAGTGGCAGTTCCACACATATCAGAAGAATAGAGCTCTGGAGTCAAAGGACTGAATTCAGATCTCTCTTAAACCAGTCTGAATAAACCAGGAGCAAGTCGATGACAGTCAGTGCAGTTACACCAGGGTAACGTCAGGGTGAGATCAGAAATAGCCCCAAGACCTGACCCACCAAGGGGATCTCAAAGCAGAATTTTCGGGCTAAGTTAAAAAATAAATATGTTGCTATACAGATTCACAACACATCTCATCTTTTGTGCACTTGGATTGACTGGTAATTCAAAAATCCCACAACATATCTATGCCTTTGTTTGGATACCTGTCGGCACCACAGCCTAGTAAAGGTGCCACGTGTTTTTTTTTTTTTAAAAGAAATTTTTTCTTAGGTAGCAGTTACAGCTAAATAATAATAAGGAGACAAGCAAGAGAGAGGAAAGGGATGTATGGGTGCATGATGAACAAATTTCCAAGAAAGCTTACTGAGAGACACCCACGCACACAGCCTTAAGTATTCCGGCATAGAACTTTCTCTACTGCACCATCCTGGATAGTAAGGAAGAGTCTTTTTTGTTTTCTAATCCATCTTGTAACCACCATCAGTAATGATAGCTATTCTTTTCCTTGCTTTCTGAGGACACATTTTCTCACAAAAGGCCAAATTCTGCCCCCTTTACGCAAAATGAATAGCACTTTAGTGTACAAGTAGTCCCATTGACTATTCGATAGTAAAGTGCTACACACCATGAGCTAGGCCTGGGTCCACACACAGATTTTTGTACAGGTATAACTTTACATTTACAGAAGCGTAGGGATGTAAGGGACTTCAGGTGATCATCAAGGCCAGCTCCTTGTGGTGAGATAGAACCAAGTAAACCTAGACCATCCCAGACAGGTATTTGTCCAATCTGTTCTTAAAAACCTCCAGTGACAGGAATTCCACAAACTTCCCTTGGAAACCTATGCCAGAACTTAATTTGCCCCATAGTTAGTAAGGTTTTCCTAATATCCAACCCAAACCTCCCTTGCTGCAGATTAAGCCCCATTGCTTCTTGTCCTACCTCCAGTAGATATGAAGAACAATTGATCATAGTCCTCTTTATGACAATCTTCAAGTATGTTAAGAGCTATCAGGTCACCCCCCTGTCTTCTTTTCTCAAGATTAAACATTCCCAGTTTTTTTAACCTTTCCCCATAGGTCAGGTTTTCTAAACCTTTGACCACTTTTGTTGCTGTCCTCTGGACTCTCTCCCAGCGTGTGGCACGCAGAATTGGACACAGTACTCCAGCAGAGGCCTCACCAGTGCTAAGTAAAGTGAGACAATTACCTCTTATGTCTTACCTACGACACTCTTGTTTATACATCCCCAAAATGATCTGAGCCTTTGTCACAGCTGTATCACATTGTTCACTCATTCAATTTGTGATCCACTATAATCCCCAGGTTCTTTTCAGCAGCCCTACCACTTAGCCAATTACTCCACATTTTGTAGCTGTGCATTTGATTTTTCTTTCTTAAGTGTACTAACTTTGCACTTGCCTTTACTGAATTTCATCTTGTGGATTTCAGACCAGTTCTCCAAAGGTTGTTTTGAATTCTAATCCTGTCCTCCAAAGTGCTTGCAATCCCTATCATCTTGGTGTCATCCACAAGTTTTATAAGCACATTCTCCACTCCACTATTCAAGTCCTTACCGAAAATATTGAATAGTACTAGACCCCATTACATATACACCCTCTCCATTTGACAGCAAACAACTAATAACTATTCTGGAGCAGAGTCTTTCAAATCAGTTGTGCATCCTCCTTACAATAATTTCATCTAGACCACATTTTCTAGTTTGCTTATGAAAATGTTATGTGGGATAGTGTCAAAACCCTTAATAAAATCATGGCATATCATGTGTACTGCTTCACCCCATCCACTAGGCCAGTAGCCCTGTCAGACATGGAAATTCAGTTGGTTTGTACTGTTTTGTTCTTGACAAAGCCATGCTGGCTATTCTTTATACTCTATTATCCTCTAGGATACTATCTATCTAGATAGGTTAATAATTAGTTCCAGTATCTTAACAGGTATTGAAGTTAGGCTGACTGGTCTAATTCCCCAGGTCCCCTTTGTTCCCGCTTTTAAAGACTGGTACAATTCTGACTCGGAGGAGTCTTTCGTGTCAAAACCTGTCAGCAGGGAAAGGGTAACTAGGAGGCATCATTCCCTGTGTGGGAGGTGATGGGAAGGTGTTTATTACCTTCCCGTAAGCAATGCCAACAGCAGGAGCAGGGACTTGCCAGTGGGGTGGGGGGGGATCATCCCCCCCCCCACCCCGAGGTCAGTTACGTCTCTTCCCTCTCCCCCTCCCCCAAAGAAATATCCCCCAATATTCACTGCAACAGTTCGGTTGATCTCAAGGTGTGGAGGGCGGATAATTTTTTGTTTTATTGATATATACCAGTACAACTCCTACTGTTAACTACTTATACCCATATAAAGGTACCTTATACTGGTATAGCTTATTCCCCTTCCTATATGGGAATAAATTATACCAGATAAGCACTTTCATACCAATACAACTCTGTCCACTCTAGGAGGGTTTAATGATCCTCATATAGTTCAAAAGCAGTACAACTTGTGTGTGCAAACAAGGTATAAGCATGGCAGAGATTGGACGTTTATAGCTGGATAGAACTGACATACACTAGCATTTATATTTAGAACAAAATACAGCTACTACTTAGATGCCTGTGGTATTAGAATGCTGACATCCATCCTGGTGCAATCATCTGTACCAGCACGCAAACCCTCCCTAATAGCAATCTTCTATTGTCCTAGGTCAGTACTAGTTTTATAGGGTTTGCATGCATTCATCAGTGTCACATCAATACAGTTCCCTGGTCTCTTTGACAAGCATTGATTGCTGTCGAAAATGTTTTTTCCCCCCTGATTTCCCTATTGATCTGCATTGCAGAGAAAAGGGGTGATAACTCTGCAAGACATTAGCCTTGATGCAGTATTGGATCTGGCAACAAAGAAACATCCTTAAAATGGAAGAGAGGTTTGTTTTTTTAAAGATTTTAGTCAACTATTTAAAGGAGCAGGACTTCTTTCTACAGACAAATTGTAGAAGAAAGTTTTTCAGGTTCCATAGCACAGTTCTGTGAGTAATTCTTATGACGGCTTCTTGCAACTCCACATTTTTATGAGCTCCCTGCAGCAATGAAATTGCAGTGTACAACTATCCTTATTACACCATTTCTCCTGCCTCCACTCTCAAATGAACACAATGGTGCAGAAGTGAAGAGAAAAATCTTGGGGTTGCAGTAAGTGTCCTTCATAAAGCATCTTACTCAAGAGGTTCTTCTCCCCAGTCTCTGAGAAGGGGCCAGATATTCTTCCTATGGGGAGGGACCGTTTGCCGTGAAAATGGGGTGGTGGGGAAAGGAGGAAGGCTTCAAATATCTGACAGGTTTTGCCATGGACATTAGCCTGAGACCACCAACTCATTTTGCAGAGGGATGTTGAAAAAAGTCACCACATAATGGTTTTTAGATACCACCAGGTAACAAAGCATGTGCACTGCTGAAAGGCTCCATCTGATGAATAAACTGCTGAGCCATCCAGATGCCTGTGTCAGAGTTTGTCTTAATTTTAGCATATTTATACCTACTATAGTTGCCGCATTCAGACAAAAGGAAAATAGTTAATGGTAGTGTGTGCATGGATAATGGAGGGCATTAGGATAAAACAATCTTATGCTAGGGTGGGGAAAATTAAAAACAAAGGAGGGAAGTATACATCTTATCCAAGGCAGAAGAAGAGGCATAGGATAGTGGACTGGAGCCCTGAAAGTGAAATTACATAAGAAATGCAAAGATAAAAGGATAAAGAGAGGTACATACCTCCAGGTCAGATGTGTACACCTTGAAGTCTCCAGGGCTGTCAGTCTAGCACCTTTCACCAGCACTACATTTACACAAATGTTCAAGTATAGAAAAGAACTCTGTTGGCCAGGAAGAAATGCAGCATTGAAAGGGTGTGTAGCTAAAAATAAAATTTACATACACAGAACTGAGACAACAGATGAGGAAACAAATTGAGATGAACAATTAAAAATAAGGGATTATAGGAATTCTGGGTGGTGGACTGTGTGGACGGTGACAAATCATGATGCATTATGCAAATCAGAGTATCTGTAAAATAAAGCCAATATATGACATAAGGGATATCAGTTACCTGACATGGGACTGGAATAAGATTTATTTAATAGTTAAGGAAAGGCTAACATTGTTGGAGATTGAACAGTGCTGTTTTCTTACATAGTTTATTGAGCAACCATCATGGTAAGATATTATTTCAAATGTATCCCTATAAAATACCCCAGCTATAAGGTAAGAGTTACTTAACATCCAGGGATAAGTGAACTTAATTTGGAACTTGAGATATACATGAATGCATATTCAAGCCACCCAGAATTATATTTTAAAGTGACAGACTGAAAGAATATGAAGTAGTTTGCCAAAACTCACTGGAAACTATTACACTTCAAAAAAACTCTATTGAAGAAAAATGCAAAATAGTTAAAGAAGAAACTAAGGACACGAAATCTCAGTTTGTTCTGGTTATTGTAAATTATAAAATGTCAAAAGTGACAATAGTAGGCAATGCAGTTCATCAATGAAGTAAAGAACAATGACAAAGGTAAACAAGATACGCAAGATCAAATAATGGAAGACTGAGAAGATTAAATTTGAGCAGTGAGGGGGAAAAAGAGCCAATCTGTCATAATTCAAATAAAAAGCACAACATGTCACAAAAGCGCAGTATAACCAGATATACTCACTCTGAAAAATCTAGTGTGAGAGAAACAAAGAGAATGAGAATATATAAAAAGCTGGTTCTGAGAGTCTTATTAAATGTAAACTTGTATAAGCCAATTTTCTATAAACTAATCTTTTATAGTTTTTTTTTTTAAAACAACCCCGAAGAATTTAATACAAAGGTTATATTTCTGTATTAAATTCTACAGAATAAAAAAAAATCTATAGATATTCTCTACTAATTTCTATAGTATTTTAGAGAGACAAGGTGGGTAATATCTTTTATTGGATTAACTTCTGTTGGAGAGAGAGACAAGCTTTCAAATTTACACAGAGCTCTTTTTCACATTAGTATTTTAGCCATTTCTAGAGACAGCTTTTTAATTCTCTTTACTAAAGTTCTGTAGCACTTTTCAATACATGTGAATCTGATACAAGATTTCAAAGAATCTTGCATGTGCACACAGTGGTGTTTTTTCCTTTGAGTACCTAGTACAGTTTCTCTTTCCAAAGATTAATGTGCATGTGTAGGCAGACAAAGCTTGCCCAGAACTGGAAGCAGCTAGGGTATAGGTATGGGTGCATGCATGGTTGCGGGGTTTTGCAGAGGATTAATCATCTAGATGCTCAAGCACTGGGGAAATGTAACAAGTTTCAGAATGTACAGGAGGTCAACAGGCTACCCAGATTTTTACATTTTTAATGAATCCATTTAAATGAGTTCTCTAAATTGCATGATATGACCAGAGGATGGTCAATCTCATCAGAATATAGTAAAAAAGCTTTTTAAAATTATTTTAGTGATATTTACTCTGGGTTTTGAGAGATTAGCAGGGTAGAAGATAAGAACTAGGAGTCAGCACGCCTTATAAAAGCAGAGTTTGAAAAGAAACATAGGGTGGGTGAGTGCAAAGGAGAAGTTGACCACCACTTAGTCAAGGTGAAAGGCAGCAGCCTCTGACAGCCAAGAAGAAAACATCCATTGATCAATGGTTTGGATACCATGTTGATGAGCAGCCAAAAAGGTAGGTAATGTACTTGGATTTATGCAATAACATTTACCACCTACCACCTTTTCTTTTTAATGTATTGGATGATCAAGCATACGGGGGGAGGGATAGGTTAATGGAAGTCTACCTCCACCTGCATCTCTTGGCTCACACTCACTTGACCCACCACAGGTACATCTGCACTGGTGCCCACCTGACAATCCTTACACAGTTCTGATAATAGGTTGTGGGAGTTCATTCTCAAGTTCATGCCAACATCCTAGCCTACTTGGTATTGCCCAAAAGCTTCAAGCCTGGGTGGATGTTGAACAAATGTAGCTGAAGAGCCTATCCCTGCCCCAGAGACAGATATTCCTTGAAATAGCAAGGAAATAGACTTGGGGGCTGAGCGGGGGAAGAGATTCTTATTTTGAATTGGTTTTTGAAGAGGCATTTTTAATTGGCTGTGGATTTGCCTGAACTGAAATGAAATATAATAGTGAAGTAGAGAGGACTTAGGAAGCACAGCAACACCACTTGTAATGGCTACTACATTGGAAGTGTTCATAAGTCAGAAGTCTTTTAGATGTTTTGGTCTGGAAGAAGTAAAGGTACATATCAGAGATGATTAGTCTGACAATTTGCAAGTTTACTAAGTTCATGACTCATAAGATTGGAAAGTAGCCAACATATCATTATTTCAGAAAGACGCTGGACCACTGCAAAGAATTTGCATTCTGGTTAACTTAATATCTGCTGGGGTAGGAAAAGGTCCTGAAATATATACAACAGATATTGGTTTGATCCAGCAATAATAATTTACTGTTCTAGAAGGAAAACAAACACCTGTAAACAGGATCCTCTGAGCAAGATCTGTGCAGTTCTGTACTGGAATGCATGCCTGTATCTATCCCCCCCCCCACACACACACACAATATTGTAATAATCTTTGTACAAAGTATGCCTTGTGAAATATCATTTGAACACTCATAACTTGCTGGTCAGTATTGTCATGGGGAAATTTATTTAGCAACATTGTGTATAATGTTATGAAATTTCCACTGTTGGATATTAAAAATACATGTTCAAAACCCCCATAGTCCTGCCCAGGCAAAAGTTGTCAAACAGGATTGTCTTAATTTGCATTTAAGCAATAAAGTCTTCAAGAAGAAAGGGGGAGAAAGAAAAAATAAAGGAAGCTCATGCAGGTGAAAAGAAGCCAGCAGGGAAAAATCTTTCTATAGAGACTCTGTCTCCTGGTTCTCAGCTGGAAAGGTTTTTCAAAGAAGGACTAAAACACTATAAGAAGGAGGGGCAAACACCTTCCCTCCCTCCCTGCCTACCTCATTCTCTGCACCAAAGAAGTCAAAGGAAACAGCCATTAAACTCTGGGTGGAGGGGTTTTAACTGAAGAGTTTGTTCAGTAATGCTGCTGTAAGCATGTGGTGAAAAATTTTACTTGACTCTAATAGCATTTGTTAAATTAGGCCCCAGCAGCACTTTATTTTTCTTGCAACCGTTTCTGACTTTTATGCCTCATTACTTGTACTCACTTAAAATCTCTTTGTAGTTAAAGCTGTTTTATTATTTTATCAAATCCAGTGTGTTTAAGTGTCTGGGCAATTCTACTTAGGACAACAGGCTAATGTATATTATACCCTTATATGAATTATGGACTTAATATATTTAGACTGTCCAGGAGAGGGCTGGGCAGTACATGACACACATTTCTGGGAGAAAATTTAGGTCTGGGGGTGTCTTGGAATCACCCTGCAGTATAACCATGGCTAGTGAAAGTCAGGGTCTGACTAGCAGGCTGCAGTTACACAAACACATCCAGGAATGACCTGCATACTGGTGGCTGTTTGTGAGCCATTCAGGTTGGAGCCTACAGCAGCAAGGCATTGCAAAGCACCCCAAGTTACAGGGCAGGGGTGATAGAGCTCCCCCCACACACACTGTTCTGGATTGTACCCCAGTATGTCACAAATTTACAAATTGTTTAAAGCAGCTATGTTATGGAAATTTATTCAGAGTATTAATGGAGCTGCTCCTTGATCCATTCCAAATCTACAATCTACCTACAAGTACTGTGCTCTACATATATGGCCTAAGAAAAATATATCCACCAATAGGGGTTTTATACCTGAATTGTGAGAATGTTCCAAAATAGTTAATTGAATTTTACTGGCTTCCAAACACAAACATAACCCAAGATTGAGTATAAGAAAGGGAAAAGCTGATTTTCTGCCTTCTGCGAAAGTCAATCGAATCCCCAGGCCTCTTAGATTTTATAAGCCAGGCCCAAGCCAGGCCCAAAAGTACAAAATCCCTTGAACCCCCGTCTTCCCAGGCCCAACCTGTAATAATCCATTCTAGGGTCGTTCCAAATTTGAACAATTTGTGGAACAGAACAAACCCCAGCATTTTTAAGGTAACTATTTCTGAACTAACTTCATTTTATATATTGAAGACTTGGGGTGAAATCCCAGCCCCAATGAAGTCAATAGCAAGAGTCCTGTGGTCTTCAGTGGGGCCAGATTTACCTTTGGTCTGCAACCCCTGCAGACAAATGCATATCTGTGGCATTTAAGAAGTGTTCAGAGAGGACACGAGAAATTTCAGTTAAGGCATTTTGAGGGGAAGCGCAGAGCAACTTTTTTCCTTTTTAAGAGCATGTTCCCAAATACCTCTATCAGCATGTCCCAATACCTCTATCAGAGTGACACAAAGATTTCACCAAAGTGTCTCCCTATTGCATTTCGCCTACATAGCTCAGCAGAATATTTGGACACAGCTCTGCAGGAGAGACAACGTGCTGATCATTTTTATTCTACAAACACCCAACTTGACATAGGAAAAACTGTGGCTGTTCTGGTGGAAGTGCTGAAAAGACGTCTGCTTGCTTTCACATCCAAAGTGGTGATAATCTTTCAGCAGTTCTCTCCTTTTTAAAAAGGTGGGTACAGTTCAATCTTTCTGTCTTTAAGAAACTACTTTTTTCTGCTGTTTCTTTACACTTCTAGGCTGCTTTTCCTAGCAACCTAAATGTAAGAATATCCACCAGATACATGGTCCAGGACTTTTACAAACTACTTATGTAAATGATAAAGTGAATTGGAGATGGTTTTGTGCAGCACGCGAACATCAATTATAACTAGAAATGCACAGAAATAGCAGGCAGTAGAAACCCTTCTGCTTTTGGTTTCAAATCATCAGATTTAAAAGGAATTATAATTTCCATAAGCATCTAATGCAGTAGACCAGTAAAGACTTACAACCATCAAACTGTCTCATCAATATAGACAATCTTTCCAGTGCTGCTGCTGTTATAATTACTTTATCCTAATGCGGCTAAATAAAGGAAATGAAATTATTCTATACAGCGCTTACCACTGGGACGGCATGTCCAAAGTTTTCAATGGTCAGAGATATTCTACCTGTGGACTAAGGAAAATAGAAGACCTCCAAGGACAACAGAAAGGAGCTTTAGCCACAGCTCTTACAATTTTTCCACTTACTATTTAATAATATGCAGATATACACACACATAGATGCAGAATTGGTTCCAAAGCCAGAGTCTGAATGTCATCTGGTGGGCAGGAAGATGGTGCCCACCTACAATCCTTTGGATAGGGACTGCCAGTGTCAGCCTCCTCACTTTGCACTCAAGCAACACAACCATAGGTGTCCTAGGAACCCCTTATATTCTCCACTTCTTGCACCCCTACTTAGAGGCAGACAGAGGCCTACCCTGAAATGATCAGGTAGCCTTGGTCTTTGTGCTTTCAATTGGGATGTAACATCAGTGTTCTTCAGACACAATCTTACCACTCAAAAAGGGCTCAATCCTGCAAACTGCTGAACCCTCGAGTCCCAATCCAGCAAAACACCTGTCCACATGCTTAACTTTCAAGTCAATTGGGCTACTCTTGTGCTTAAAGATAAACACAAAACAAGCTAATGAGCTTGCCAAGGATTTCACCATTGTGGGTCTGCATACTAGCATATGAAGTATTTTATTTTTGGCAAATATCTAGTATTTCATCATTTGCACTTTGTGTTAGGTATATTTTGCACTTCAAATAGTTCTAAAAAGGATTTTCTGAGCGGTTTTAATTTTAAATGTCAATTCCTTCCATGCCTGCCTACCCTTTCACAAGAGCTTTGATTTCAACTTTATATCATCTCACTAAGTGTTCCATAGGAATTAAATGAAACTGACAGCATCCAAGAAGGTTGAAGATAATACGTTTGGAAAGAGATTATGTAAATCAGTATTATGTTTAATTAATGGATGTCTAAACAGAGACCTGTCTTTGTAGATCCAGTTATAGAAAAAGATAGCCTAATGGCATACCTTTGCAAAGCTATTTTAATGCACTCAGGTCTATAAAGGCAGCAAATAAGCAATGCGTCTTTCCACTGTATGTAGTAGGACATGTTCATCCAGAGCAAAGAAGTTAACTTTTTTGTTAAACTTAAGATGATGGAACAAAATAAATTAGCATAAAACTGTAAAAGAAGTTGACACTAATAATACTTGATATTTTGGGTTCTGAGCAAATAGCATCATCTATTGGCATGGTACCAAGGATAGATGAATTTCAAAAGGGTTTCAATCCCAATAGGCATCCAAAAAATGTTCAGATCCGTATTTAAAAAGTAACAGAATCCTTTTTCTCCACAGAACATTTTGTTTGGAAACAGCATGAAATGAGGCTCCCTCATAAGATTTCCTAGAAAAGCTGCTAAAATAATCTTTCTTGGGTGTTTTGTTTTGTTTTGTTTTTTTGAGGAGGGTGGGGTTGGGGGGGGGGCAGAGGGAGAGAAGAGGGGTTGGTTTTTTGGACATCTTTGCTTCCAGTCCAGACAGAAATTAGGAAGTATACAAATATGCAAAACACACACACCCCACAAAACATTAACAAAACCTTTTTCAAGTCTACAAGATTTGGTACATTCTGTTTTCAGACACATTTTGCTTCAAACAATTTAGTTCAGCCATCACTAATGTAAAACTCTCATTTTGCTGGGCATTGCAGTAGATATATGACATCAACATCTTTTACTGTTCAGGGATGCTTGCAATACCCAATGACCTTGGAAGAAGTTTGCCATTGACTCTGTCCTTCCTTCTGTTAGTTTAAACCAAAGCCTTTACACCCTTAAAAAGCTTACCATCTCCAGACTCTCAACCAAAGTATAGTCCATTCCTTAAAGATGCAAAATGAAGCTTTTCCTGCATAGTAGGTAATACTGCTAAATTCTAATAGGGCTAATATTTTTTGAATTATTGTAGTTGCAGGCAGTGACCACTACACCTGGGACTCCCAACATATACGCTTCCGTTTGCAAAAGTTCGTTTTTCTACAACTTTCATGCATGCATCTGAAATGTTTCATCTTTTGAACTTTGCCTAAAAGGTGAAAAAAATCCTTTCAATGTTTATTGACACCCCCCCCCCACACACACACTTTAATTTTCTATATTTCCAATTTCTCAAATAAAATCCCAGGCTCTCTTTCTCCCCTATGCAAACAACAAACAGCTTACCTTTTAATCTTCCTACTTGGGCACATAAGGGGAAAGATCTTCAGCTAGTATAAATTGACAGAGTTAAACATTCAACCCACTGAGTTCTAGAAAGAGAAAAACACAAATTGCTAAAGAAGTTGGAGAATAAAGTTAAGAAATTGACCAATTAGTTCTCAGCATTCTCAGTAGCCATCTGCAAGTTTCATTGGCTAATGAAACCCTGGTTTCTTCTGACAAGATAAAGCCCGTTCTTCCTGACTAGGTTCCCAGAAGGGACAGGAATTATTTGCTCTCAGACTGCTTCTGGGACCACTCGCAGGAGGTAGATAGCAATGTCTGAGTGAAATTCAATTTGTCAAAGTAATCTCCATAAAACATCAGGAAGGAGAAGAAAAACATGGGTGTCAAAAAGTCATTGAGTCCATGAATTGAAGGACTCCTGAAAATTTTTCTTTTTTCTGCAAAAAAAAAAAAAAAAAAAAAAAAAAAAAAAAAGTTTCTGACTCTCTCCATTGGCAAAATATAAGCATCAAAACATGCTTTGGCTCTTTGCTAGGGAAAATCATTTCTCAATGTGATCTGGAAATTTTTCTACTAAAAATTGGTACTGTATTTGAGTGAAAGCTCTCAACATTTTTTAAATTTCAAGTTTTGACATTTGAAAATTAGCTGTGCAGAGTATCAAGTTGTACATTGAAACACACAACTTTAAAAGTTAGCTCTTTTTGCAAGATGGTTAGCTTTTTCTAGAAGGATTTTCTCGTCCTTTAGGGTCTCTAGAGCACATTGTGCTTTGGGATACCAATCCAATATAAAACAAGCAACTTGTGGTCCACAAAAGTTTCCAAAAGGCAACATTTTGGACCACAAGATACCCTAAAATAAAATTGCAAGATTTAAAAAATTGTCCTCTCCCCCTCAAAAAAGGAATCACTACTTTTGTGCAGCCCTAAAATTTGCGGTGTTTAAAAAACAAACAGGAAAATATTAAATATTTAACAAGAAAAATATGTTTTATAGTGATTATGCTTATAGAATTTTCTGTCTTGAAACTACTTGAAACAGGACAAGTAATCTCACAAAACAGAAGAAACTTCAAGTGCAACCATTGTATATAACATGGTGTAATTACTGTTGCAGTAGAAACCTTAACTTTCACATTTCTAAACTTCTATTTTTATTTTCAGAGAGAGTCTTAACATTGCATTAGTGTAAGTTTATGCATTTCCAGTGGATTTTTCACAAGTGATCACTGTTAGGGAAACACTGCTCCCTCTGAAAACTGTAAGACTCAGTAATGGAAGCAGAGTTAAGCCAGTGAAAAATCCTTCTTGTAAATTCACTGGTGCAGGGCCTGTTATTTATTATAGGTCTGAATAGCACATAGGAAAATGGGCAGGTTGGGCCATTAGGCACTGCTGCAATATAAATGTTAAATAAAATAAACATTTTTGTGTAAGTGCATGCATACTATATGCATGAATACGATTTCAGGTCTGGAGCACCTTATAAATAAAAAATATATTAAGAAATAATAATGAGGTTATGGTTTCACATAAGTGAACATGGTTATCTTTGCAAAGAGTCTGTTCAAAGCCAGGCATGTTTTGTTTATTTGATTCCCCCCTCCTCGTTTAGATGCAGGTTTTGTAATCTGTAAAACCAGAGGAAATTCTATACCAGAGTGCCTTCTAGTGGTTAAAAAGGTACACAGCTAAAGTAACATTTGCTGAAGAATTATCCAATATCAACACACAAAAAATATCTAGAGATGTCACATTGGGATTATCTGCTGTTAAACCACTAGTGTTTGTAGGTCTCCTTCTGAATCCTGTAGTTATCACAAGTAATTCTAGCCACAGATACACACAGTTTAGGCAAGTAGGAGATTAACTAAATGAATATGACCAATAGAAAAAAAATGTTTACTGCAAAACAAAGCACCGGCAAATGTTTCAAGTATGAGGCAGTCAGCCCATTCTGCAAACATATGACAGATAAACGTCAGTGGTGTAGTTGGCTAGGTAATAGCCCAAATCAACTAACAGTGCACTTTTTGATATGACTATGCCCTGAGGTATATGATAGGTTTAAGTATTATCTACATGTACATGTAGAAAATTTAAGAAATTTTGAACAATGTATTTATAAAACACACACACGGGTTTCGCTCTCTCTATGCCTTGGGGTTTTGTAATGCCATCAATCACTGTAGTAGCTGAGCTCAAATTCCCAAAGCACAGGAACCCTGTAGAACTACAAACTAAGGTGTTTTTCAGCAACAGCTGATGTAATTCACTGCACTATGATTAGCTACAGCTTTCTAAATTCAAACACATGCTCACCACACATATGGTTGCCTCAGCTTCTGATGTCAGTGCCCAGAGCTGTCTCCAATTTAAAACATAACTGCTTTTACTTCAGTTATGGCTCAAAGTTAGTATCAGATATTTCAAAAGAATAGTGAAAGCTTGCAGGTGCATCCTGTTCACTCACTACTAACCATCCATTGGGAAAAATCAGCCTTTGGAGTCTGTTCGGGCAGGATAAGACCTTGCTTTAAAATTATAAAGTCACCATGCATGCAGTACCAGTGTACTCAAGTTATCTAAACAGCAACATTTTTCCTTCACTTTTCCTGCAATTCACACTTATAGGGAGAGAGCTTCATCCCCACTAAGTCTACCTGCGCCAGGTCCTGCTGGATGTAGCTTCTCCTAGAAAAACCGTGTGTGTGTGTCATGGAGTGAGCAGGCATAGTTGGCCCCAACTTGCAAGCCCAGAGAATTGCTCCAAGTAAGTCTTTAGGACCATCATGGGGCTGCCGTGAACTACTCCAGACTAGAGCAACACCAATCCTAAGACTGGAAGGTGCAAATGGCTCCTTTGCAACCTCTTCCAACGCACCAAGTGTTTTTAAGGGTCAGATTCTCCTCAGTTGCATGTAACAGTTTAGATAAGCAAGTATTAAAAGGCAGACAGCATAACCACTACCAAAAATTCTCCCAAGATATAAAATTATCTGCAGTGATGGCAGGTAAGTTGATGCCTGCCAGTTCAGCAATTGTGACTTTTTCCTCAACTTATTAAGCCCACCTATGGAATATTTTTTCAGAGACTTTACAATAAATTAGTGTATGAACTATGGGTCTAGATCTCTGCCCACTGAAGAGTAGCTTGCATAATTCACGTCAACTTACTAAATCCTCTTCTACACATTGTCTCCACTATGCTGCGCCTTTTGAGGAGGTGGTTTAATTGAATCAACTTCCGGATCGATTGAGCGGGTCTTCACTGCCGCTCAATCGATCCAGATAGATCAATCTGATGCCAGCGAATTTGCCGCCGTCAGTGTGTGCATACCCATAGTAGGACTTGTATGGCAGGCAGGGGGAGGAAAGTCAACAGAAAACAAAATTGAGACACATGTTTTGGGAGGCAGGAGCAAACATAGAAAGCTAGGTAAGGCTGGATGGCTAGGGCCTATAAAAGTGGTTTCCAGATACTAAGCACTCGGTACAGGTCAAAGCATCTCTCTCTTTTTAGGTCTTGCTATGCAATTGCAGTTATATATCTGAACTGTAAATGTTTTTTTTAAAAGTAAAGGCTTCTTCTTCACACGACCACAATGTGACAGACCTGGAAATTACCTAATTACCTAATAGAAAACAATGGTTGGATGGCTCACACTGTGCAGAATTCTTTGTTTAGGAAACTTCAAGACACCTGTGTTATGAAGTGGGGTCTAGTTCCCTTAACATATAAATGGGTGTCAGGAATAGAGCTGGGCAAAAAAGTTTTGGACCAATTTATTCTCACAAAAACACAGTTTCGGGTCAAACTATTCACAAATTTGACAAATAGTTTTGGCAACAAAAGAGAAAAGAAAATACTGAAAAGTCAAAATATTTGGTTTCAACATTGTCAAGGCAAAGTGTTTTGATTCTTCATTCCAAAATTCAGCTATGTTTTTAAAAAAAATCCAAAAGTAACAGGCCCAAAAGTGAAAAGAAATAAAATTATTTCAGGTCAAGTGAAACATTTCTTTTGACACTAAACAACATTGTTTCTCAGTTTGTTTTAATTTTCTTTTTGGCAGCCGTCAAGCAAAAATAAACCTATATTCACTCAGTTCTAATTAGGAAACTTCCGAATTCTCATCCATCCTGATTTTGGAGACTTCAGTAAGTCACATAGTGCTTTGCCTCAAATTCCCATTCGCTAAATGAGAACACAATATTTACCTACCCCACAGAAATTGAGAGGATGCTGGTAATTAATGTCCTTTGAAAACATAAGCTAAAGATGAACAACTGCTAAGTAGTATTGCTATGTTCTCCCTTTTCTGGTCTTCTAGGGTTACTAGAATTTCTTTCAATAGGCTCTGGTTGTTACTGTTAGTCCACTCTTCCCAAGATGCTGTTTGTTTGCTAGCTAGGTTCAGAAGTTTCTCTTCTATAACCTTTCTAATCCTCACTCGGGCTCCTGTTTTGCATTTAGAGTCAATTGATTGCATGGGATTCATTACTGTCCTCAGACAGCTCTTGCCTTGGCTATTCTGTAGAGATGCTAATCCCTTATAATTTATACCGTATGTGGATTGACAAGAGAGAGACTTTTCCCCCTTTCAGGGATTTAGTTGAATTCTTTTTAGAGACATTTCATGTGAATAAAGAGGTGTTAAATTATTTTGATTTACAGATATGTTAATGTATCCTTGGACTCAATTTCTATCTGACACCTTGAGTTTTATATTCCATACTTACAGATAACATTGATAATGGATAACAGATCCTACTGCTGTTCTTTCACATCTTCTTTGGTGGCTACAGATTGAAGATATCCAAAAGTCAAAAGGACAACATTGACACAAGCATGCTACTCAGGGCTAATCTAGAGCAGTAGGTAGAGAGAACTGCTATTCAGTAAGGCCAACCCAAGTAATTCAAAAGTCTGAGAGTCAGGCTCTTTCCCCCCACCACCCCAAAAAAGAATCACAAAAGCTTTAAAAAAATAATACATTTTAGGATCTTGTATTTTCTTTCTAGGTTTTGATTCTTTAGAGTTCATGGTTTTGAGCTTTTATGTACAACCACGAAGACTAGAAACTAACTTTTTTAAAATAAAAGATGAGATTTTTCTATAATAAAGCCCCTGTTCCTGTAGCCAGGTTAAGAAAGGCACCAAATATTGTTAGACTCATAATAAGATCTTGAAAGCTGACAACACTATAGTATTGAACACAAAATAGGGTAAACCCTACCTACAAACAAGTCCTCATTACACTTCTCACTTGATAAGTTAAAGCTTCTTTTTAAAAAAAAAAAAAAAAAAAGAACACACCTTATGCATCTGTGGCACAATCAGGATAATACTACTATCCTGTATTAACTTATTATCCCCTAAAAAAGTAGATTGCATTGGAAAAATAAGACCAGCATGCTAATCTTTGAATTCCTCTTACACTGACAGTTTTTGCGAGTGGTATTGCGGTACAGTGATTGCAGGTGTGCTGTAAGAACAAAAATTAGAACAACAACCTTGCAACTCAGTCAAAATTCTAATATACTCCCCTTCAGAATCCTAAACAGACTAAAATGGGTTTGCAAATACAAGCAGACTCAAGATCGTTATTCTCCATAGCTATGCCTGGGTGAAGTTTACCATTTTGTGGAGGACCAGCGCAATGCAATCCCCACAAATAGAGATGTGAGTGCATATTTTGTTGAGGTTCCCTTGGTAAAGTGGGATTCTACTCATTCCAGATTGGTCTAGTTGCGTCCACAGCACATTTTGGAATAAGAGCCCCACTGATTATGCCTATCAATGGCAGCATCAAACACACACAAGGGTCCAAAGGTCTCTGTTGGGGAAGATAATTCACTGGTTTATATGTGCTAAGCTCTTCTTTTTTATCCCTTCACCTTTTGTACAAGGGGAGAGTGTGGTCCCAGCCAAAAATAATTTAATTAATGGTAGGTCACATACAAGTAATCATGACTTGATCATATTTATAAGGTGCAGATAGAACAAAGTCCACAGCAGTAATTTATATATTTGGCAATTTAAAGGGCCAGTTTCACAAAGCTGAAAACAATAAGCCAATCAACAGGGTGGAATAATTCAATCAGAAATACATGGAGGATAACTGGGAATTAAGAACATTTTACTAGGTGTCCCAAAACCATAAATCGATGAAGAAGGCTATATTGGTTACAAAACCGACCTGATTTAGAGGGGAAGTGAAGGAAGCTATAAAATAAATTATAAATAAAGGCAACATGACAAATGGAAGAAGAGGGAAACTAATAGTAATTAATATAAATCAGAAGCTAGGAATTGTAGAAAATTTATAAGGGAAACAAAGGAACAAGGAGAAAACTAAAAGTTTTTTTTTTTTTTTTTTTTTTTTAAGTATATTAGAAAGAAAAAGAATACTAACAGTGGTATTGGTCCACTACTAAATGGAAATGGTAAAATTATCAATAATAGTGAAGAAAAGGGAGAAGTGTTCATTAAATATTTCTGTTCTGTATTTTGGAAAAACTGATGATGTAGTCCTATATATAATAACATTCTTTCAATTCCACTAGTATCTCAGGAGGGTGTTCAACAACAGCTTTTAAAGTTAAACATTTTCAAATCACTTGTATCCACGAGTTTCAAAAGAGCTGGCCAGTGAGCTTGCTGGACTATTAATTTTGACTTTCAATATGTTCCAGACAACTGGAAGAAAGTAATATTGTGCCAATATTTAAAAATTATAAATGGGATAATCCAGGTACTTTTAGGTCTGTCAGGGTACATTCACACTTCAATAAAAACCTGTAACATCAAGTCTCAGAGCCCAGGTCAATTGACCTAGGCTTGCAGGGATAAAAATACCAGTGTAGATGTTCAAGCTGGGGCCTGGACTCTGAGACCAATCCATCCACGCCCCACTCGCAGGGTTTCAGAGCGCAGGCTCCAGCTTGAGTCCAAACATCTACACTGCTACTTCTAGGCCAGCAATTCAAACCCTGTAAACTCAAGCGGACTGACCTGGGCCAGCCATAGGTCTTTTAATGCAGTATAACTGTAAGCCTATGTCCAACATCGCTCCCAGGCAAGATAATGGAGTGGCTGATATGAGACTTGATTAATGAAGAATTAAAGGAAGGTAATATAATTAATGCCAATCAACATGGATTTATGGAAAATAGATTGTCAAATTAACCGGATATATTTTTGATGAGATTACAAGTTTGATTGATAAAAGGTATCAGGGTAATGTACTCTGACTTATCTTAATGCATTTGGAGCTGGTACTATGCAGTTTTTAAATCAAAATGTCAATTATATAAAATTAACATAGCACAAATTAAATGGATTAAAAGTTGGCTAATTGATAGGTCTCAAAATATAATTAAACAGGGAATCATCATCAAGCTGGTATGTTTCTAGTGGGGTCCCACAGGGATTTGTTCTTGCCCCTTCACTATTTATCGTTTTTATCAATGAACTGGAAGAAAAAAAAATCAATCATTGATAAAGTTTACAGTCAGTGCAGTTATTCCAGGTTTACACAGTTGTAAAATAAACCAAATTAAAATCAAATAAATAAAATGATAAAACCCATATTGTGTCATTAGCAGAAAGGCAACACTAACTGGATTTAAATATTTTTTAAGATATTGTCAGGAATTTAGAAGTTGTAAAAGAACCAATTTCTAAAACTTATTCATGCTGGGTGAAAAATAATGAAGCCACAAGAGAGTTTATGTAATTCTTGTCTAGGCCAGCACACTGCAGAATGGACACCAGAGTCTGCTTAGCAATTTAGATGGGCTGGGGGAGAGCAGAGGGCAGTTTGTTAGTAAACAGTTGTTTCTATTGGTTTCTGATAGAAGACAATGTTAAACAGCTCTCCTGCTGCTTTCAGCAAGACATAACACTGAGGCACAGTACCAGGGATAGCAACACATACAGAAACCTGCTCAGGGTTAAGCCACTATTCTAAAGAGGCAAGGCAACTTCTCTAGAAAAGTTCTCCAAAATATTCTCCCACCCTGAAAACTACCCATCCCTTGGAAGAGGCACAGCTCACACAGGGGAAAAAGACAACCCCTCCCTAGTGCCAGGAACCTGGTGGTCCACTACCATTTGATACAAATGTGTCATCATAAAGACACTCTGATGGAATGCACCCATGTATCCATCCACCAAGTGCTGTTGCAATAATCTTTGTACAAGACATGCCTTGTGAGGTATCATTTGAAAACTCATAACGTGCTGACCAGTAATATAATGGTAAAATGCATGTACAACATTATGTGTAAGGTTATGAACTTAAGCTGAAACCATGACTGAAGTGTTTCCCTCAGATAAATCTGGGGAGTGGCTAAACCAGTTTCTCAAAAACAAAGGGCAAGCTTACACCCCAGCCAGTCAACAAAGCACATGAGCCATCACCGATTAAGTATCCATTTTCTGGCAAGGAATAGGAGCAGGGACAGAGATCTGCATCTTATCAAAGCAACAATATGAGGTCTCCTTCCTCCACCAGACACCACTCTCCCACCCTGTCTCATGGTTCTCAGCTAGAAATGCTTTTAAAAAAGGAACAAACTATAAACAAAAAAAAGAGGAGCAGAGACCCAAAGACACTCCCCTCCTCTCTCCCTCTGTCCAGCTCACTCTTTACATCTGAGAAGACAAAAGAAGCAGCTGTTGGACTCTGGGGGAGAGGTCCTGACCAGGAAGTTTGGTCAGTAATGCGGTTGGAAGCATGTGGTAAAAACACTGCCACCTGCAAACACTATGGACCAATTTCTACCATGATGTAAACCACTTAATCTGCTTTTCATGATCATCCCAGAAATCTTTGTTTCTTTTAAATGACATACTGAACAGCAGTCACTGGTTCAGGATTGAATCTTGTCCATCCTAAATCTTAGGTTAGCATGATTATAGATGGAGAAATATTCCACATTTGCAGGAGAGAGGGAAGACGTAGTTTAAAACAAAAGCAACATTCAGGTGCATAGAATGTTAAAAGCAGTCCCAAGGTTGATGGAAAGAGTAAGTGAAATGGCCAAATGCTCAAGATAATTTCATTTGTCACATACACATCTCGTAACTCTCTCCAGTGGGTCAACCAGGCTGCCAATTCTTAGTGGCGAAACCAATTTATTGTTTTATTGAAGTTGCATTTCATAGTGAAAAAATTTGAATACTGCATTAAAACAAAAAGCAGAAGCAGCTACAATTATGGAAGAACATAATTTAACCAGGAAGAGGAGTTTCAACTTAACAGAAGATGACCTTGGCAGAAGCCTTGCCAATGCAAATAAATTCTATATCTTCAAAGCTTCAGGGAAGAGCCACCAAGTTATTAAAGCCAAAATAAATCTTCAGAGCTTCCAGAGAAGACTGATGTGTATTAATTTGTTGCATCAATACAAAAAGGGGTTGTTCTGGGTCAATTAAAAAAGATGGACTATTTGTCTGTTTTTCTAAATTACCTGACTAAATCCCAGTTTTTCTGTTTTCTTTATAATCTTTTTAAAATTAGCTCAAATTGTTTAACTGCCTTTTGAAATGACGTCTTTAAAAACCCATACGCAGCTAATAAATCCATAAACTGAGAGTCCATATTTGGATGCTGTCACCTAGGCCCTGACTCACAAAGCACTTAAATATGTGCTTAACATAAAAGCACATGCTTAAGTCTCATTGAAGCTTTGTGAAAATTAGCCTGGAATCAGTAGTTGCAGCCCTCTTGGAAGACTCATGGTTATATTTAATAGTAAGATAAATAAATTATCTGCTGAAGAAGCAGGAGTGGGTTAAAGCAGGAAAAACAACTTGCCTCCCTTGGTAAAATGGAAATAGGATCCCAGTTTGTTCATTTTGAAGAATCATGTTTATTTGTATTACCATATTGAATAGGAGCCATATTCATTCACAAGGACCACAACACATTAGATGCTGTACAAACACACAGCAAAAAGATGTTCCCTGCTGTGTGTGGCAGGGACTTCTTTCCTTTTGCTTTAGCTTACATCCTGATGTTAGTTGCTTTTACTACTATAGGTGCCCTTTTGCCTAGTCAGAGTCTCAGCTACATTCATTGTATTCAGTGACGGCCAGATCCTGCCCTCACTTATACCAAGAGCTGCTTCAGTGTAGTGCTCTGCAAACCAACTATTCCTGTAGCACTAAGCATTACCCGTTCACAGTGCTCCAGGCACAGTTAGCAAAGTCTTCTTGCTTGGGATTAGGTTACATTCATTTTTCTAATTAATAAAAGCTTTGGTCAATTTGGCCCAATAGGACACATCAGTATTTATTAACAGTCTGTCTTTTATTAATGTGGAATGTAATGCTTTGACAATCATCAAAACTGACTATTAATATACAGCACTACATAATAGGATTGTGGCCCCATGGAGTGCCATATCACATGCTTCATTCGCGATCTAGAAAGCATCTTCTTAATCTGACTCAAAGGCAATCTGCATGATTTGTTAGTTTGTGCCTTTCCAAAAATCAATAACATGGCTTTAAAATATATTGCTACTTAAGCACTGTAAAAACATCCAAGGTTGACTCCCAGATTGCCGCCTGGAATGAATGGTACTAACTGCCTGAAAACAGAAATAAAGCCCTAAGCAGAGGAAAGGACTGTATGTGTGTGTTTCTATCTTTTATAAGGAAAGAAAAAAGTTAGTTTTTTTATTTTATCCATGTGTTTTTCTTTTCTTTTTTTTAATTATTCTACAGACTAAACATTTCTACTAGAGCTGATCAAAATTAAGACACTATGAAACCTCTACAGAAATTTTTACCTGTGTTTTAAATATTTGAAAGTGGATACATTTTGACTAGCTGTAATGCTGGTCAAACACCCATATTTTCAGAGTAAAAAAAATGCAATTTCATCAAAAAAAATCAAAATTTTGAAAATTTCAAACAGCTCCAATCACTACCAATCCTGGGCCCCACTTTTAAAACATGGGTGTGTTAATAGGATATTTACAGCTGATATAAAGGTACTCTCTTCTACAGTACATAGGTGCCTTTTCATGTCCTCATAACAATTCAAGTATCCAACCTGTGTACAAAATTGGGTTCTTGCATTTCCCTGTAAAGCAGACTAAAGAATACCAGTGTGCTGCAGACATCAAGCGGCATTGATGAAGAGTATTGTTAAGTGCAAGAGAACAGGCAACTCTGCATTCACTGATGTTTATACCAACAACATATTCTCTCTCGTCTTGGAACTACAGCTTCTCCTGCCACGAAGAGCTGCTGTCAGGTACAATATACATGTGTAGTGAGAGCACATACTCTTCAATGTATTGGCAAATATTTAAATAGCAGTGAATATTCAAAGGAAATAATACAATAAAATAGCATTTGGTAATCAAATTCATTTTTAATGAAGTGGGAAAGGGTGGCAAGTCCTTTCCACTAGTAATTGAGAGAAACAGCATCAAGAGAGACAGAGAGAGAGAGAGCATGCATGTGCCAGCCATCCATAAAGTGAAATGCCACCAGAAAAATGCACAGAACATTTTAAAAAAGAGTAATAAGTAATGTGGACCAATATAGGACTATCACCCCTTATACTTCATAGTGCTCCCCACCAGTCACTTATTTACACTGTGTTCCCAGCTACATCTCTCAATAGGCACCCACTGCATTAATTTTGTATTTTCTAGGTATCTCTTCATCTATCTATCATCCTGGTATTTCTGCCAGACAGTGACCACATACTAAGCAGAATCTAAACACTAGCAGAGCCAACTTGCTAAGTGCATATGTGACACACACACACACACACCATCCCATCTGTGGCTCATACTATTACATTCATTTTCTGCAGGCAGCAACTCTCCCAGATTAACTAAACATAACCCACTTCCTGATTGAGGTACCAGGATCTATACTGAGTTTTCCTCCACTGGAATCACTTCATGCTGCTGTTATTTTGTGTGCATGCACATGCATTATATCCAAAACAATGTGCGACTTATCTGAGTAAGGACTGCAGAATTTATCCCCCCATCAAGATCAGAGTTCCTTTTTTTTCCCCGATAATGCAGAAGTAATAAGAAACAGCACAATTTACAAAAATATCTGAACTGTTAAGAACTTAACATTAGATCTATGTTCACGTTATGTAAAAAGGTCACAGGTGTTCATTATTTATTGTGTGTTACTTTTCCAAGCCCTATGGAAGTCAACTCAACAACACATAATACACTGTCTGGAGTCAGGTACTTGTTCAGATATTCTTTACAGACATCCATTTTCAGGAATATCAGCCTCAGGGATGAGACTCTGAATGAGCATAAACAAAAATAGACGTGTCAGGTGATATACCCCAGATTCATGCAAAATTTCCACCAGTGCAAATCATGACTTGTAGCAGTTTTGCCAGTCTATGCTAGCCCTTTGTAGTAGCACAACTACCATGACAGCTGGCCATGATGGTTAAAAAAAAAAATCCCAGCGTAGACAAGTGCTCAGTTTTCTCCTTTTTAGCCAGTACAATTACTAAGCATTAGCCAATACATTTTGATAATAGAAATGATAAAGGTTGTAAAATTCACTAGTTTCATGAAATACTCTGATGGTGAAAGAACCTCAACCAGTGCCACAAGCTACCTTCTTCTTTTTATAACACACAGAGTAGGCAAAATGACAAGAAATTCTTCTGTATCTTGATGATACATATATATTCATCTCCCTATTATTATGGATTAAAAATCTCTCTCCTCCACTGACAAATGGCCTCACAGCAGTAATCCTCTTATTTAAAAGCTCATGAAAATTAACTTGAGATTCTGTCTGACCTTTATAATAAAGAGTTTAAACACCTCACTGATCTGTTTGGAAGTTATTTTGTTCAAGGAAAAAAATGTGACTAGAAACAAGCAGGAAGCCCCTAAAACACCATTTTATCATAAGGACACTAAGGAATAACTTGAATCATTATCATCTGTGTTTCTCCCCCACCCCTTTCCTCATTCAGCCATCCTAGAGCACACTGTGGTAACCAGACGTTCTTGAGTTAGAATGGCTTTAAATCAGCTGCAGCTATCTGAATGTTTATGCCTATAAAAATTCTGGAACCATTTGTACAGTGGGACATTGTTCAATGTAAGCAAGGTTCTGAGACACTGGTCCTACAGGAGAACTTGTATTTCTCTTCAGTAAGTCTTTTCACTGATGAATGGGGAATTTGTCTGTTGAATAATCTCATGTTTGAGTTGCTATTGGGTTTTAGATAGATCTGAAAGCAATTCAAGGAGTACAGGTTTGATTTTGGTACACATGACAATGCAGAACTGTATATGACAGAGGACCAAAACACATTAGAGAAGTACAGTTCATTGCAGCACACATTAACAGGCTTGATTGTATTGAAAAAGTATTTAGTGTTAGTATTTTTACTTCTAATTACACACACACACACAAACACACACACACCAACTTTATGTTCAGTGTTTCATGTTTGTACATGTTTATAATAGCACTTCATAAAGTATTAGGTATAACTTACTACAAGAAGCTACTTAAATGCAATGGGCCAAATCCACCTCTGGTGTAACTCCACAGAAGTCAATAGCCGTATACAAGGGATGATCTGGATTCAAATTTGCTTTACTAGCTTTGGATTTTCATTGAACCTTTGGCTTCTCTTGGGAATTGTGCTGTTGCAAATTTAACCACTTTCACGAACATCCCCTTTTTACTTTAGCATAAACATTTCAAAGTCAAGCTGAGGTTAAATTTTGATAGTGACCATGTGTAACAAAACAAGCCTAGGATCTAAAGAAAAGTGGCTAAATGGTGTCAGACTGCTTTCCATTTTTTCCACTGGCTCTGTGAGCAGTCTAGGTGTGTGCACAGCAGCAGGATTCACAGATCAGCAGTCAATCTTAGATCAGATTGGAATTAGTGCAGGTGGCACACTGGCTGATGTGTTAAAAGGGAAATAGAGTAGGTTAGCTAATTTACAGTACAGTTTCTGCCAGCTGTCTTTGAAAGCTCTGGAAACTGCAGTCAAAAGGGAAGGGAAGGGGACGGCTAAAACTGCAGTGTGAAACACAGAATGACAAGTATCATTGCACCTTCCCTCTACCCCCTTCTATTTTTTCCTCCTTCTTGAAAATATTTAAATACACACTTGGAAAATAGAGATGCGCAAGCAATGAAGTTCTCTTGGTTTGCAAAGTTTTCATATACACTTTTAAATTGCTCAGGCTTTCCGTACCCCTCCGAAAAATCTGTTATGCACAGTATCACCCAAAACCATATGCCTACAGCTTTGGTCTCATAGACTTTAAGGTCAGAAAGGACCAATAGGATTATCTAGCCTGACTTCCTGCACAACGCAGGCCACAGAACCTCATCCTCCCACTCCTGTAATAGACCTCTGACCTATGACTGAGTTATTGAAGCCCTAAAATCACGGTTTAAAGACTTGCTGGTGGATTCTCTGTACTTTCAAGTGACTCCTAGCCAAATCCACCTTGGAGAGCTAAAAATGTCTCTCCATTTTCTGTATAGTTTTAGATACCATTATAATATGTGCACATCATATTGTACTGCAGGCCTTTGCTTTACACTTCTTATATAGTACTTTACAGTTATAGTGTGTGTGTGTATATATATATATATATATATATAGCATTTTTCAGCCTTAACATGATTTTTACATAGTAACATATGCAACACTACTGCACAGGTTTTAAGGAAGAACATTCTTTGTTGTAATTTGCATTAGGTTTTACAAACTGACACTGGGCCTAGTTCACATAAGTAAATGGTATTAACTATCTCCCAAAGACAAAATTCTGCATCATCACGTAGGCCACATCTGCTCAGGTGAGTAAGGGTTTGCAGGAGCAGGTCCCCAGCTTTTATTCCAGTGAGAGTTTGGCCTATGTAAGGACTGCATTATTTGGCCCACAGGAGGCAGCTAATACTTATTTATGGTAGAGGAAGGTAGTAACAGAAAATTAAAGCAGCTGCAATATCTATAACTCTTATGAATATTCAAGCACTTTAAAAAAAAGCAGCAAGCATATGTTGCCTGTCTGAATTTAAAAAAGCAATGAATGTCAGCAACAGATCAGACCCCAATATTAGGATTAAAACTGTAGTGTATCAGGCAATGGGGAAAAATTTCACTGGTAAAGCGAAATGGATGAAGTTTGCCATTTCTCTATTTGGCAATATACATCAATTTAATATCACGATTTTAAAAACCTACATAAATGAGGAAAATATTAGATCTGCAGCCAGAGCAGATTTAGGGCAGGGCATGGAATGCCATATTTTCAGCAGATTCTGATTCAGGAAATAACCCATTTCTGCCTGCAGATGCAACTCAAAACCAAGACCACAAGAACATGTGCAGACCGTGTCAAATCTAACCACTCTCAAACATTGCAGGAGCGCGGATGTTAGGTTCAGGTCTGTCTAGTCCCCATTGTATGCATTTGTGCCATAAGCTGTTTTCCACACAATGTGGGGGAGCTGACATCTCATTTTAAGAGGCAAAGAAGGATGACATCAATATTGGTTCTACCACGAATGAAGGCTCCAGATTCTGTGGAGTTTTGGTGCTTCACTGGACACAGGAGAGAGGTGTGGGGCAAAAGTGCCTCAGTCCCAGGACTGTTCAAAATTGCACTGGCTTGTAATGGCCCTCTGTGAGCAGTTAACGCTGAGATGGATAGCCAGGAGCACTATGTGCTCCAACCACATGCCTGGTCACTTAATTGTGACCTCTGTGGGTTTCCACCTCCTACAGCACTCTGTACTGAGCCTCTCTCTCCTGATTTATCAAAAACAGCTGCAAATAAAAGAAAATTCCACACACCACCAACACAAAGGTACTGCAGGTACCTTCAAGTTTCAGATACTCCAGTTTTCAAAAGGAATACAGAGCTCCTTCAGATACAGTGGTGTGACAAAACTCCCATAAAAGACAAAAAATGGCTTTCAAGTATGTCTTCAAAACATAAGATCTCCTGCCCATGTGGTTTTTCTGTAATAGGTTAAGAACAAAAAACTTGAGACTCCACAATATTTACCTATTACCAGCTCCTGGAAGTAATAAAATGTCATCTAATTCCCAAAACCCAAGAGTGAAGGGCGGGGGGGGGGGGGGGGAAGAAGACTGTCACAAGCAGTGTTTAATGTGCTCCTCGAGTGATGTGGAAAGACATTCTTAGACAAGAAAATAGCACAAAATACATTTGTCTCTTTTACTGCAGAAGTGATCACAATGGGCAGAGGATCCATCTGTTTTCTACAGACACCAACATTTTTGCCATTCTGACAGTTCATCACTAGAGACATTATTTATTCATGCTTTCATGGTCCTCTGCACTCACAGACTATTCTAACATGTCTTTGGTAATTAATGTCACATGACTGACAGGGTATGAGGTTTCTCAACAGAGCGCACTTAACTCCCCTCTTCCATGTTACACAAATTTGGTCATGTAATGAAGACCCTGCAGAGACTATGATGCATGACAACAGTGGAACTTGCCAAGCAAGATGCCTGGCAGCATTCTACGTCTGTGTGTTTCCCCAAGGTAAAGACTCCACAGTTATTCAGGTGATTTGCTATTGTAGTTGAATTGTAGTTCAGGAGTTTCTCTTAGTTAATCAAATTTTATTTTCAGGGAGCTGCACTAATCTCACACCTAGTTTATTCCTATCAAATTTAAGAGATTATTTGGTTTGGATTTTACACATGTATATATTCCTTTTGCTGGATACTGGGGGTCCAGGATACAGCAGAAAATAAACTTGTAATAAAATCTTTAGCATTAATGGTCCTCATCTTAAAAATGTTGCTGTACAAATATCATTCAAGCTAACACAGTCAATTAACTAAAACCTTCTGAAGGGCCTGTGGTGTGGAAAGTAGTGGGAGAGCAGGGTAAAAGTAGAATGACCAGATAACAAGTGTGAAAAATCAGGAGGGGGTGGGGAGTAATAGGCACCTATATAAGACAAAACCTTGAATGTTGGGACTGTCCCTATAAAATCAGGACATCTGGTCACCCTAGGGGGAGGAATGGAGTACCTGCATCTGCCTCCCCAAACAAACCTTCACAAAGTCAAAGAGCAGAATAGCATTGCTGAAAAGGACACCACTCAACTAGTGAACAGGACTCATTCACAATTTGGGGGTCTGGTTTTTAGAGGACATTAACTCCTGTGACTAGGATTTTTCCCCTCCCCAATTTAGGCTTGGCCAGAAGGTATGACCTTTTACACTTCTGATGTGGATCTGCAGGATTGCCATCTTCAAATATTCACACATACACAAAAATCACAAGTCAGGCCCCAAATACTGTAATATTGACTTAAAATAAGTCAAGATTTTTTTTTAAAATGGTGTGTTTTTATTTGTCACCTACCTGGTTTTTGAGCCTATAGGGCACACTCGGGTCTCATTTTCAAGCCTTTTCTCTACGACCGTGAGGACCAGATGTAGTTTTTAAATGAAAGCTCTGATTCTCCTGCAAGCACTTGTCTCCAGGAGCTTTAAACAAAAACATCCAATATCATGAGACTTGCAACAAAATGTAATAGTTTGCAATACTAAAATAGCGCAACTCGGCTGGATGTGGCAAAAGTCATTCGTTTCTTTGGCAGTGCGTGAGAACACTAGTACAAGGCACCCAGCAAGGGATCATTCCTTAATACCATTCAGAAGTGTAAAATGGTGAAGAGCATGTGTGACTGCTTAGACCCTGCTCCCACTGAAGTCTATGATACAATTTCCTTTGAGTTCAGTGATGTCTAAACAGTCTCTTGCCAGGAGAACACTATACTGAGGCTCCATAGATAGTGGTTAGCTTTTAGGTACTGTTTGAAGGGTCACTTTGACATATAAAGAGTTAAATTGCCTGGTTCTTGCCTTCTTGAGAGACTTCCTCTTTTCACCCTATACTGCCGCAGTGGAGATCGCTGGCAGAATTCAACCTAGAGGGAGCAATCAGCAGGGCCCACAGACTTTGGAATTCACCACCACCCACTCACCCACCCTCCTTGGGTCCAAACAGCCAGACCCTGTTGATACTCAGACCCATCTATTTTTTCAGGCATCTGGGGAAAATAAAGAGGCAAAGCACAAATGAGCTTAAGCTTTGAGGAAGAATAGGATACTGGTTCATTTATTCTGTGGTTTGATGCCTGCATTTTGTTAAGAGGTTGGGCTGATGGGGTTATGTGGGTAGATGTGCATGGTATGGGAATATTTTGTCCGATGGCAGGGAACCTAGAATCAGCGACAGGAGTCTTGTTTTGACTTTAAAAAAAAAATCAAAATTCAAATAAGTATTGCTGCACTATGAAGTGAACGGGATATTTTAAAAGAGTTCACACATTTCTCCCAGACTAGAAGGGCTTCATGGGATCAACCTTCATCTTAACAAAGAGGCCGTAAAACAACTAGCAGACATGAGATGCTACCTTAGAAGTTTCATCCAATCAGCATAAGATATTGTTCCCTCTGCAACTCAAAATATCAGATATAAAACAAAAGTAATGAAATCCAAGTGATGAAAATCTTCGTAGCAGGGTTTGCAAATACACTTTCAATAAACCACAAGCTAAGTAACAAGGTCATCATATATAGTGTCAGACAGCAGCATTTCTAGGAATTAAAGCTTGGTGTAAAGCCAGAATAAGAACACCTGCCTTCCTCGTGAATACCTCAATGCTATCTCATCAGAAACCAAATGATCAGTGGTATATACACTCAAACTGTGCCAGACTTTTACAGTAAAGCGCCCCAAACCACCTCAAACTCATATGGTTTCAGGTTCCATTATAAACCCAAAGCTCAGACCAGTCTCACTGAAAAGTTCATTTGGATTCATGAAGCTTTCAAGCCAACCTGGGCCAGTGTGGGTTGGCATCAAAATCCCATAGAGCCAATCTTATGAGATGTTGAGCACCTTCAATTGCCATTAGCCACCTGGGAGCCAACAGCATTCGGTATGTTGCCAGATCAAACACATGGATGTTTTTGCCATGAAAATGAGTCAAGTCAAAATGATATGAGGTATTGCAAAACATTCCTAATGCAATCCCAGACTTCAAGGAGTTCACACCAGGGATCAGTTTAGTCCTTCCCTGCGAGTTCAGTCAAACCTGAAACTCAAAGGGCAAAATCCCATGACCTAACATGTCTAACTAGGCATGCTGCATTTGCAAACTATTAGATCTTTTGTTCCACATTCTAAATTGGGCAAGCAGAATAAGCATTTGAACAACACAAGGAGTAATTCCTCAACATGACTTGATGCCTGTGCAAATGTTTTTCATAATTACTAAACATGACCAGCAAATGCAATGGCAGAGAAATCCATCTTCTCCTTTTAAAACTCCCTCAAGCCAAATACCCTAAGGCTTCTAACATCCAGGCCTTTCTTACTCTATGATTCTGAAGCAGCAGAATTTGCCATGAAATCCACCTTTGCTCGCTTCAGAATGTGCTTTAGAATCTAGTCCCAACTCAAAGGAACAAAGGATCTTTAACTTTCCTGGGCTCACTCCACCACAGACTCTTCACCCCTCATGGACTCTGCAGAGCTTTTCTTCACGCTGCCCCAGGGTTCTCCCCAGGAGGCCCAACTCCTCATGAACTGCTGAGCCTCAGGGCTTCTTCCCTGGAAGTCTTCTCCCAGGCCTGATTTAAGAATTTCCTTCTCCAGCTACCCTCTCCCTCTAGGGATAGTCCCAAGTTACAAGCACGTCCTGAAGGCAGTGGTGCTGGAACAATTTTTATAGTGGGGTGCTGAGAACCATTGAACCAAACTGTAAACCCTGTATATAAATCGATACCACTTCAAACCAGAGGGTGTGGCAGCACCCCTAGTTTCAGCACCTATGCTGAAAGGCCCCTCTGTAATTCCTTTCCCAGAGAGGAGAGACTCCCAACTACTTCTCTCCAGAGCACTGCAGTTTTTATCACCTTGTCTGATTCTCCCCTGCTGGGTTTAAGCCACAATTACCTGTCTCCCCCTCCAGGTGCAACAGAATAGGCTAATTGGGCTTTCTGGACCCCCTTAACCCTTCCAGTTCCATTGTGGGGTTTTATACCCCATCACACCACCTTTATACATGCACAGCACCTAGCACAAAGGGGCCTTGATCTTGATAGAGGCCTTCAGGCATTACCACACTAAAATGACTAATCAATTAAAATAGCTTTGTTGCGGTTACTTTGTCATTTGTAAGGTAAATATCTTTAACTGACCTTCCTCTCCTGAACACCCATTTTACAACTAAACTGCCAACACACACAGAACTTAAACTTTCCTTTGAAAACACATCAAGACTCTATTGCAAGAGAAATCTTGTATTAAAGTTTAGCGGTTGTGTCACTATGCATTACCAATATCTTGTTAACAAGTGTCATGCTGTATGCTGCCAAAATGCAAGTTTAAAGCTAACAATATTCAGCAGCACAACATGACCTCTAACCATTCTAACACCGCCACCTACTTGCACTTGCTGTCTGAGTTAGCGAACGGTTGATTTAACTGATTGCAGAAAAATGAACCCTATAGTGCCCCCTCCTGTCTGGGACTTGACACATCTGCAGTTTCTCCATTGCTCAAAACATTTTTGAATATCACAGAATCATAGACATGCAGGGCTTCAAGGGACCTAGAGAAATCATCAAGTCCAGCTCCCTGTGCTGAAGCAGGACCAAGTAAACCTAAATCATCCTGCCCAGGTGTTTGTCCAACCTATTTTTAAAAACCGTCAATGACAGGGATTCCATAACCTCCCTTGGAAGCCTATTCCAAAGCTTAACTACCCTTATAGTTAGAAAGGTGTTCTAACATCTAACCTAAATCTCCCTTGCTGCAAATTAAGCCCCATTACTTTTTTCCTACCTTTAACCTGGAGAACAATTGATCACCAACCTGTTATAATAGCCTTTAACATATCTATCCAATGTGTCCACATCTTTCCTGAAGTGTGGCACCCAGAATTGGCACAATACTCCCAGTGAGGCCTTACAGTGCCAAGTAGAATGGGACAATTACCTCCCCTGTATTGCATACAACAATCCTGTTAATGCACCCCCAGAATGATATTAGTCTTTTTTGCTCATTCAATTTTGTGATCCACTATAACGCCCAGATCCTTTTCAGAAGTACTGCCATCTAGCCAGGTATTCCCCTTTTTGTTGCTCTGCGTTTGATTTTTCCTTCCTAAGCATAGTACTTTGCACTTGTCTTTATGGAATTTCATCTTGCTGAATTCAGATCAATTCTCCAATTTGTCAAGGTCATTTTGAATTCTAATCTTGTCATCCAAATTATTTGCAACCCCTCCCAGCTTGGAGTCATCTGCAAATTTTATAAGTATACACTCCACTCCATTATCCCAGTCATTAATGAAAATATTTACTAATACTGGCCCCCAAAATGACCCCTGCAGGATCCTACTAGATATACACTTCCAATTTGACAATGAACCATAGATAACTATTCCGGAGTAGTCTTTCAATCATTTGTGTACTCATCTTATAGTAATTTCATCTAGACCACATTTCCCTAGTTTGCTTATGAGAATGTCACAAGGGACCCTGTCAAAAGTCTTACTAAAAATGTAGATATAATCACATCTACAACTCCCCACTCCCCATCCACTAAGTCAGTAAGTCTATCAAAGAATTAAATTAGGCTGGTTTGGCATGATTTTTCTTGAAAATCCACGCTGCCTATTCTTTATATCCTCCAGGTGCTTACAAACTGATTGTTTAATAATTTGTTCCAGAATCTTTCTAGGTATTGAAGTTAGACTGACTGGTCTATAGTTCCTTGGGTCCCCTCTTTTCTGATTTTTAAAGATAAGTACTATGTTTGTCCTACTCAAGTCTTCACCTGTACTTCAGGAATACTTTTAACTTTGGCAGAGTACCCAGACATTCTGTGATAGGAGCTGCACAAATAGCAGAAGGTAAAGTAGGTGTTAGCATATTGCAATTAAAATAAACTTTAAAGTTTCTAGGTAAGTTACTTGATCTAAGAGACTAGGGAAAGTAAGGTTCCTTCACTAAGTGGATTTTAATGTGTTTAAAAACAATTGCAGTTCACATGGAGAGAGCATAAATGCAGACGTGTATACTTTGTACATTTACAATTTTAAGTAATATCTTCAGCAACATTTTTCCTACAGATTGTGCATCCTCTTGGTAATACCCTACAGTGGCAGCCCTTTGTCCCCAAGAACAGCACAACTATTTAAATAACTGTGGCAACATGTCACTAGTGTTTACATAAGTTTTAACAACTTCCCATGTGATCTTTGCAGCATGTGTGCACCTGAAGAGATTCTGCACCCTAGAGCACTTGTAGTTTTGTGTTTATTGACAGTGTGATATTTTAAGCAGACAATATTCAGACACTAGAATTTGTATATGAAGAGCAACTTACAAAACTCTAAGAAGGAAAACAAGCAAAGGACTAGTCACAGGCACAATATGTAGGAAGTGAAGTTTCATCCTTAAAACATCCCTGGAGACTACTACATTTTTCTCTCTTTCTTCTGCTGCTATAGAAGCACTTGTATCTTTCATCTCAGTCATGTGAAAGCCTTTCCAAGGGACAAAATTAAGCTAAAGCAATATACTTTTATGTATGTCATTTTCCCCCAAGACTAAAAAAAACCCTTGCTCCTTTTTAAATTAGTTCTATATAAAACTTAAGTTTAAAACTACTAGTTGGCATGTATATGTTCAGAGCTTTATTGTAGGATATGTTTCCATTACCAAGCTTAAATTTGTGGAACAAAATTCTGTCATACAAGCACAAGCCAAGTTGCTGTGTGGGGAACAGCAGCATCCTAGTAAAAAGCCCCTCAGATTTCCTGCCTGAACATTGCAAGATGGCACAGACAGAATAGACTTGTAGCAACATGTTCTGCAATGCTCCTCATTTTTGTTCCCAAAGGGAGTAGAATGCAACCTTCCTCCCAACATGTTTCCAATGACAACATGATCACAGGAAAGCCAAGGGCATGGCCACACCTTGAACCAGTGGAGACTTCCCTCCATATTCCTATTTGTTCCTGACAGAGTGCACAGTTTCGTGTGCAAAGAGAAACCACACAGAACTTTTTTGCTCGTCTATGAAGAAGAGATGCATTTATAATGCATAATGCAACAGATACTGTACCCAGAATTTTTAAAATAGGTAAATGCAGTGCTTCATTTGTAATGGAAGAGGTGCCAAGCCTCACACAATTTTTTTACTTTTATAACTGACGTGGCAAGCTTAGAGGTGCTTGGGCTACGAACTACCAAGCCTAGAGGTGCCGGGGCTCAGCCCTAGCACAAATTAAGCTCTGCGTAAATGATCCACAAAAAGGATAAAGCTAGTAGGGTCAGCACTGGATAGTCTTTGCATTCCTGACTAACTGTCCAAAAAAACATACATATATATATGAGCAACATTACATAGATGTGTACACCCTCCCGCCCACGCAATAGTAAGAAGGAACATCTCTTCTTGAATGTCGGGATATCACCTGGCAGGCACATCAGAGCACAGGTTCACAGACATGTTCCAAAAATATCCTGACTCAATATTGTAAGCAATATGGTTTGTTATAGTAAACGCTCTGTATCACACTGTCATTAGCCATCAGTCATGTTTGTCAAAATATAAAGATGGTTCTCTTTAAATTCCCATGGAAATCTTCTCTTCACCACACCCTTCATTGCTGGTCTCTTTGAAAGTCCACCTTTCACTTATTACAATTAATGTTTGCACTTGAATCTCTGTCATCCAAATTGTTACTAAGGCTCAAGTACTAACAGTTCTTGAAAAGTCTAACATACTCCATTTTTCTCTCCTACTAAAATAAAAAATTAATTTGGAGAAAAAAAACTCTTAAACCTTATGATTTTTAAAAAAAAATAGCACAAGACAAATTTCTGCAGGTAGGCATCTTGAATTTCCTTTTCTAAAGCAATTAGAAGTTTTGGCTAAAACAGAAGGAACAACAACTACTAAGAAATTAACTGACTCAGTGGAATTTCAAAGCCCAAGCACTAATTACAGCATTTTTAAAGGTATCAGAGATTAAAGAAAGTAACATATTAAAATATCCATGTGAAAAATAAAGCTAGGCTGTTGAGAGAAGAAACTGTACTTAGAGTACTTTTGGTTTCTTACCCCATACATGATGGCATAAGGCTTGGAGGTTTCTGGACAGGCAGAAGTGACCTATGCAAGTTACTCCCGGCATATTGTCACTTAGTCAGAAAATAGTTAGTTCTACTGTTTTAAACAATGTTATTCAGCCAGCTCTCTTTTAAGCACTGTCACCAATGTGCTCGGACTCTTAGCCACCAATAAAGAGCAATTCCTGCACCAAGGAGCTTACAGGCCATGGTCCAGAGCTTCACTTGGAGAGGTGGTGTATAGGAATTGGGAAGTATTGGGAAGAGTTTGCAAGCCCTCTAGTCTCACTGTGTTCTACGTTTTAGAAACAGCCAGAGTAGTCATGTGGATATGTAAGTAGGCCACAAGCTGTGTGTATTTAGTGAACATGATTATTTGGCCTACCTTGCCCATCTGGTTTCTTCACACTATTATTATTGTGTAAAACAGTATTACCAGCTCTTATAATTCTTTCCATGAGTGACAGGATTTCCAGCGGTGCTACAGTTCATCTTGAGATGACAAAAGAAATTCCAGCTAGAAGACAGAAAGTCTTTCTCTTCTGTTCGCTGTTCTCACAGCAGCAGATGAAGGACGAGGGAGCAAAGAGCCCAGCACAGCTCTGCTCCCTCCTCTCCTCCTGTGAGAAACAGACAGGACAGCGCATCTGTTCCTTCTCCACTCCCCAACCCCCAAGCATCTGTCCTAGGAAGGGGCTGAGGGGAGTGGCGATCTCCTGGAGCTGCCCCAGCCTGGAAGGTTTAAATCTGTTAAGAGGACTCTGCTGCAGCTCCTCCAGGCCTGGCATGGGAGTGAAGAGACAGAGGAGCACAAGTGAGACGTGGGGGTTGTCAGGGACAGGATAATTCCTAGGCAGGAAATGGGAAGATGTGGTGGTGAGAGAACCTGCAGCAGGGGCCAGAAATCACCCCACCCATTTGGAAGAGTGGGTAACACTAATTATCACACAAACACACAGACACTCTGGGGATGGGCAGGGGTGGAATTCAAGAACCAAAACACAGACTAGATACACACCAAAAAAACCCACCACACAAATCAAAAAATCCCACAATATATAGCTATTAAAAACAAAAACAAAATTATTTCCTGAGGTTGGCAATACCATGTAAAGGGTAATACAGCCAATAAGTGAAAGTCAGAGAAGATAACCAATTTATACCAGCTGAGGAGCTGACCCATTATTTCAAAAGTGCAACTGACCCTTAAAAAAAATTGGATTCAGAAACGCTCCCACAGTGCCTCAGGGAAATTGTAATTTGGCACGGCACGTTCCCAGTTCCCCTACAGACCAGAATCCCTGGTGGACTACATCTCCTGTGATGCACCAGTCTCTTCTCTTGGTGGGGGGAGGGAGTGCATTATGGTAGCCCCATAGTTACAAGTTGATAAGGCTGGATTGTCATCTTGCAAAGGACTGTGAGAAAGTGACAGTGCAGGGACTAAACTGTGACTCAGGGTAGGTCGACATTGCTGCTGAGAGCGTGCCCCTCCCCGCTGCTCCAGCCCAGATAGACAGATGTGCTAGCTCTGCTCAAGCTGGTGCACTAAAAATAGTAGCCTGGGTGTTGCAGCCTGGGCAGCAGCAAGGCTAACCACCTGAATACAGACCCAGAGGCTCAGGTGTGTTTATACTCAAGCAGCTAGCTTGTGCCACTATGTCCATGCTGCTATTTTGAGCACAATAGCTCGAGCATAGTTCACGTACCCGTCTTCCTAGACTGGGAGGCACACTTCCAGCTGTTGTGTAGACATACCTTCAGTGTAGCAACTGCACAGAACTTAGAGAGAGGAGTACTGGTTGCAGGTGCAAAACGTTGCAAGTAGGAAGTCAGTCTGAGTGCGCATGACCGGAATGCTAACTGCAGTTGCAACAGCTCTGTAAATATTACTCTTAATAAAAAGCCAATTTAGCTTAAGAAATTGGAGTCCTCATGTAATTACCCAGCATGAGAAACATGGAACACTCAGTTAATGTTTTCCCTACTTTCCTCTTGTTCCATGGGAGAAAGTAAGGTGCATTAACCCTTTTTCCTGGAACAGGGTCCCTGCCATGCTGGTTCAGCTATGCTAGCCAGAGAAAAATCTCAGACAATTCCTGGCCCAACTCACCTGAGTGGGAGTGCAGTAGTAGATCTGAGATAGGTGACCTATGAGGCAGGTTGTCTGTACACAGTAGTAAGAGAGCACCTTAAAGACCTCTTATTTCCCCATGCAGGCCCCTATGCCAGCTCACAGAAGAGTACACAATGGTTAGAAAAAAGAAATATCCATCTATGACCAGAGTAAAGTAAAGTCTATTTAATTTGAGGGATTTCAGATGACATATCTCAGCAGTTCAGAAAGGGAGTTGCTTAAATTCTTATGTGTCATCTGAAATAACTGAATTAGATTTGAAATTGGAATTACAGCAAGTAGTTTTGGTTTTTTAAAGGCAGCATAACTAACTACATTTAAGTTATGAAGCAATCTGAGCCACTGAATTATTACTGAACTAGATAAAGAATAAAACCAGGTGAGATTTATCAAATATATTATCACGTATTACCTACCTCAGTTGACATTTTAATGGTGATGGAAAATGTGAACAAGCTAATGGAGGATTTTCATAAACCCTAGCACATTTTGCCACATGCAGCTTTGAATACATAAATTCATGCTTTGCCAATAGTAATGAGATAGAGTGCAGAAGCCTGCTGGGCCCTCTTAAACATTTCCTGTGAAAAAATACACATGATTAAGGAATTGTGAACATTCCCCTCCAATTTATTATTAAAACAGCACTTCATACTCCCTCTGCATTCCTAACTCACTCCTGTGAGCTGAAATTAAACCTTTACTTGATTAAATACCAAAATCACTGGAAACCACATGATAACCAATATGGCTGCCCCTTAAACATGTTTCATTACATCTATCCATCCTTGTTAAGAAATACTACACTAATGACTCAGAATGCCGTAGTAAAATAGAGTGCTTTTGGTCCAGGTCCAAAGGACACTTGTATAAGAGCAAAAAGTATTGCATGGCCAAGATTGTCAGAAATTAGGAGCCTTAATTTAGACTCCTAATAAACAGCCCTATTTCCAAAAGTGCTAAAAGCCGAGGTACACAAAAATTAACTTTAAAAAGAGCTTCAATCAAAATGTTCTAATTTGGTTTGACGCAAGAAGGATAAAACATTCACCTTTGTCACCCTAAGCCCAGCACTAAAGAGTCTATGTCAGACTCCAAGACAGATGAATTCCTGGTAAAGGCGGTGATAGAATTAAGTGAGACCGAAGTCTTGACTGTATGGAGCTCATTGCAAGATCAGGGCCAAAGCATAACACTCTCTTGACCGTGAGATTGCTAGAGGGGAAGAAAAAGCAGAACCTGATTACATAAAAGAAAGTTACCAGAAGTAATTGAGAGACTAAGAAGATGCCCTTCACTGAATCTCTCTTCACCTAGGTTTTTAAAACTCAGTATTTTTTTAGGCAGAATTCACATATTACATCACTGGCCAGGCCTCTCTGAAGGCTGATCTTGACCTTTCCATGTCTTGAATTACTATCTGTTTTTAATTATAATCATTTTATAGGTCCTCTGCAAAGAGACAGCAGCAACATTTACACTATCAAGGACTTGGCATGTTAGCAAACATTCAAGGTTTTGTGGGCAGTTTCCATTAGGAGAAGAAATTGATGAAGTCGTCAGATTTTTCTTTGATGCAATCCAGTTTATTTACAAAGAATGTGCACAAAGTCCTGTTACCCTGAACATACTAAGAAACAAAACAACAGGAGGCAGCTTCATTGCTCACAAATTCAAACTTGCTTTTCCAGCCAGCATTCTGCCCTAAAAGCTCCTTCTCTTGGATCTTAGGGCCATGTTCCAAGTACTTCTTGCCCTACTTTCTGGCTACTTCTGACAAATACACACAGCCCCTGAGTTAGCAGTCAGCCCCCAGCCAAATCGCTCCGCGCATAGAGATCAGCTTCTAATAAGCTTTGCAAGTGGCCTGAGTCTTGAGCAATGGCCCCAATTGTTTTAGCCATCTTATTCCAAATAGCAATTTAACTGCTTCTTACGTTCATCCTGAATGAATGGCAGCTAGCTCGCCCACAGCATAACAGTATTGTTTCATGTATTTTATATTCAGAATTGTTACATGAGCTGTGTCACTTGGTACTGAAAGCAAGATTTGTTGGCTCTTTAACAGCAAAGATTATTTATTTGAAACACATTTGCCACATTCACGCCAATCGGTTTTGAATGCACGGACCTGCACAGTCCTACCTACAGTAGGCACATTCAGATCCATTTCTGGTGCATGTAAACAATTGTTACAATCCTCAGATATATTACCAGGAATTTTCACATGATACTTGCTACACAACATGTGTTTAGGTACCACTCTTGTCATTCTTATTAAATTAGTGCCAGTCTAAGGGACTGGCATTTGGTAACAATGTAGCCCCTATAGTACAGTTCCCCACCCCAAGTTCAGTACTATCATATACACAGACACACCAAGCACTTCCACTGTAAAGTACACGCTCTTTGCTCAAATATTGGTGCACATTCATGCAAGTGAATTTTTTGTATGATTGTTGAATAGTGAATAAAAAGGAGTAAAAAGTCAATCAAATTCAACTATTATTTGAATTAGAATTTGCAAAAATGTTCAAGCACAGTTCATTGTGCTAGCCTCAACATATTACTCAACTTAACACTTAGTTTAATTTCTTTCATAAAATACTTTCTTGTACACATTTTTAAAAGTTACTACCTTTCATCAATTTCACTATTTAGCTTTCTGGTCTGATTCAGAAATGATAGACATTTTGTGCGTTCTCATTTCCTGTTAAGATGTTTTGACAGAAATGGAGCATTGTAAGTTTCTGATGGAGATGACCCTGATCAGTTCTGGATGGTTATTGCTCAATTTGGACCTCTCTTCAAATGGGCCAAATTGGAACATCATAAACTTTGGGGAGATTTGGAATCAGCTATGAAGCAGGCCTTGAATCAGCCTTTTAGACAGAGAGAGAGAGAGAGAGAGAGACACACACACACACACACACACACACACACGACAAGCTGCAAAATATGGATTCAGACGAAGGGCCATTCGGACCCCACATCTCTATTTAGGCGTTACAAGGCTCTACCTCTGCCAGACCACCTCAGAAAACATTTTGTGAGCTTTCAATTCTTGTATTGTATTTTAAGCAGCTTGTTTACTGTATCATTTTTCTGGCTACAGACAGCATTGTTTATGCTAAACCCAAATGCTCCTGGCATTCACTTTTTAATACTTATTTTTTATGATTTCTCCTGACAGCATAGCTTTTTTAATTTAATTTCTGTTATTACACTTTGTATTATAGACATGTCCGCAATGTCCTGTGTGCTGCAAAATAAGATAGTCTTTCTTAAGGGTGCTCAACCTAAGTAATGTAAGATATTCCATTTTCACCAAGGCTATATGATTAAGAAAATAATCTCTTCTGATTTATCCTATTTAGGGTGTTTAAGCTTTTTTTAATGTTTCATTGATTCTTAAATCTCTGGGTCTGCCAGAAGATATCAACTGCTACATTATGAAAGTCAATATTCTGTTAACAATGCCTCTGAAAGTACAGAGCAATCCTGGAAAAATAGCTCTAAATTATCAGAGCACTGATTACATACATATGGAAGTTCACAGGGAAAGATGAAACTACTGCCTGGATTCCATTGTTGTTTCCCTCCTGTAACCCCAAAACTCACTCCTAGGTCTCCAGCCCTGAGCTTCACCAAAGAAAGAGACCCCTTTGGCCCTCCATTTCCTCTACCTGAAGGTCTACTGGTGATGGGTTTCTCCCTCTCCCCCCTCACTAAAGCAAAAGCAGCAGCCCAGCAACCTGTGCCAAGAGTGCTGTGCAGCTGTCTGCAGCTGCTGGTTCAAGTACATAGCAGAAGCAAGGCCCCTGTCAAAAGACTGCCTTATCATGGAAGAGGAAGAGCTTCAGGCCCAGCACCCTCCAAACTGCATGAGGCCACCATCACCGCCTTTTGAAATTTGTGAGTGCCATCACTAGAGTATTGAAAAGCTGGGGCTAGGAGATATCCCACTCATACGCCTCAACTAATTACAACTCTAATTCAGCCTCATATTCATATGCATTCTGATACAATCTTTAATTACATAATTACCTGCTATTTTTCCATAGGATCCCTGCCCCATTCTGTGCTCAGGATGGGCACAAAAGGAAGAAGAACTGATTTTGCTCAGGCAACTGTAGATCTGGCATTTCCAGTCAAGTGCTTGACTTTTCAACCATAAATCTGTCTTTTAACATAGTTTGTGTGTGATCTATGAAAGAATAAACACATGGTATTTTAGTATAGCTAGTAAGGTGTAAGTTTAACAATAAAACTTTACATGTATCATACATACATACAAATACACTCCTGCACACAAAAAGTAACAAGAAATGCAAGTGGCCATTGAATCACAGGGACAGGATCTTAAAACTATTCACATATGCTGATGGTATACTAGAGTTCTAGCCTGTTTTGAAGCAAAGATCAGTGAAGAAAGCAAAATGAGGATTTTGTTTAGATATATTCAAGTGCACAGAATTTGTATAGCATTTTACATGCAAAATTTTAAGAAAATCTGTATTAGCAAAGCAGATGGATGCAAATAGCAAACAACTGACTCACAGGCTACTTTTAGTGAAGTAAACAGTAACCCTGCTACACCGTGATTAGCCTCTGCAGAATAGATAGTGAATATTGATGAGTGTCTCATTAGTTCATGAAAGCAGAACAACTGCCTGGGGAATTATTTCCCCCATTGTCATGAGTCTACAAGTTTATTATGTATTCATCTGCTGTTACTTGTGCAACTGGTCTCCATTTCTCCACCTATGATTAAAGTATTCAGAATACAGCTATTTCAAATCCCCAAAGCTACTCTCATGTTAAAATACAAAGACCCAAATGAAACCAAAATTCAGCCAGTAACAGCAAAGTTTTACTTCTTAACAATACCAGGTAGGAATAATATAGTGTTACTTAATTTAATTAGCACAATTCTTGTTGACACATCAGCAACATCTGTAGGTCCAACTTCACTCACTTCACTACCTTCTGATTTTGAAGGTGAGTTTCCAATTCAGTCAAACGAAAGACATCAGCTCCCAGAACATTTAATTCTTTGTCCTTCTCAGCTGTTAAGTAGCTATATAGTTTCAACCTAGTTTAGTCTTTTCAACTTTTTCAGAAATGCAAGTCTTAAATAACATTTTGCCATTATTATTGTTAGTTTCACAAGGAACAAGGTGCTTTACAAACTGGCCTCAGTCCTGCAAAAAAAACCACCCAAAAAAACAAAAATATGTACATACTCTTAATAGTCCCACTAACTTCAATTAGGGCTAACAGTGCATAAAGTTAAACACATGGGCTAATTTTTGCCGGAGTTGGGTCTATGTAAGTGCAGAGATCATAGCACCCATTAAATCAGAACCAGCAGCTACAGACTTGCTTAGGACAGAAGTGGCAAAGGGAATTTAGGAAGAATGGCTATATTTACTCAAGCTGGAATTTAGCCAGGACAGCAGGGTCAACCCCCAGCTTCTGCAGAAAGTGTCATGGGCTCTTTAATGACCATGAATAATCAAAGCCCTGGGTTTTACATCTCTCACCCAAATGAAGTTACACCCCAGTAAAGTTTCTGGGTGAAATTCTCAGACATTTTCTGAGTCATCTTCTTGTATAACATTCTGACAGAGTTATTTATCATCTACAAAGTACTGATGTAGCTTGCCGAAATGCAGCTGTGGTACCCAGACTTGTCAGGATGCCAGCTTCTTTTCAACAGTCACTAGCTTATTTGTACCATTTATTACTATTCAACATGCATACTTTGCACACAGTTGGTTCTATTTAATTTTTCATCCACCACATGAATATTATTATTTTCAAAAGTTGATTGCAGGTGCCAAAAACAGCCCTGAAGAGAAAATAGGAGTGATGCAGAAACAGGAGCATTAGTTCTTAAGGACACAATCCTTTGATTGTGGTCAAAGACATTCTAGTAGTGACAGCACAGCACTGATGAAGAATACATCACTGATAGGTAAGTTGTTTGCTGTTTTCATACATACTGTTGCTTCCCTTTTTAAACCTTGTACCCAGGAGCTCATCCCGCCTTAACAGGGTACTTTGACTGAATAGCAAGATGCCCAGTGACTTGCATGCTATCAGTTTTAAAGAGTTAAATTCAACTTCACAACATTATAGCAGCTAACAATGATTTCTGCTGTTTGAAGGGAATGGCAGATGGCATGAGATATTATAGTAATTTTACTGACAAAGCATTAAGCATATAACAAGTTCAAAATCTATTCATCTGCAAGTTTAACAGGCACTGAAGCATAAAACTTGATAACATAGTTGCTCTGGAAGAAGGAGAAAATAGCAATCCTACTGAATCAGTATGAATGACTTCTTTGTTTCAGTTATCCAGATAAAGACTTAAAGCTTCCATTTGTATGGAAATAAATGGAGTGCCAGTTTCATGAGTTATCTTCATATGTTGGAGTAACATTAAGAGGTCTACAATTAAAAGTATACACTGTTTAAAGAACAGGCTGGTCCAAAATTTGTTCCTTTGTCCTAAAAATTATTTAGGATGAATGTAATAGTAAATCCAAAAGGTTTACCAATTAGTAAAAGCATCAAGTAGTTCATCCCAAGAGCAATTTGTCTAAACCAATATTGATAAAGTCCTTTACACCTTGCTGCACAAAGTTCCATTCGGTTCAAAGATGGAAGCTCAGTGGGTCACTGAATTTACTAAAATCCATACAAATGGTTTAGTTAAGATGTTTATCCTTTATGATAATATCACAGATAATATCATCACTGGCTAATGTCTTGTCTTCAGAAACGAGCCATGATGTGGCTTGTATGGGCTAATGGATAGGGCACCAGACCAGGAGACAGGTGACATGTTCTTTTGCCATCTGTGCTGTTATCCTTTTATGTGACCTTGGGCAAGTCACTTAACTCCTCTATGCCTCTGTTGCCCCTTCCCATTCATCTTCGCCTGTGTCTATTTAGAATGTAAGATTTTAGGGATTACTGTAATGCAAATAATCATCAATCAAATCCACAGAATGAAGGGGCAAGAACTGCTTTGGAAAAAGAAAATACTGCAGCAGATGGTTCATATGTTAACAACTGCACCCACTGACATTTCACATGGTACCAATGTTTGTTATCACTAAGCAAAAGGACTGATTGCATCACTGAGGGGAAAAAAAAATCACACCATTTTTTTGGGGATAAAGAAATCAGAAATAAAGGAACCTGAAAAAGGAAGTAAGATGAATTCCATTCTTTCATTCCACAGATTCCTTGTGCTCTTATATTTTAATTCCTAGCTAGGAAAGCAGCAATATTTCATTTTTAAAACCCCAAAAGATAACATGGATTTTGTTTGCTATAGATTCTTAATTGAGGAATTGAACACACATTGTACATAAATTGTGCTTTGCTTTTGATTCAGAGCTGAGCAGTACCAACCTACCAGGCAAACCCAGAACTATAGCAAGTAGACTGGTCAGAATAGAAATCACATAGAATAACAGCAATTTACACCTCAGTGCCCCCAGCTAGTCCGTTCACACAAATGGTAGCTACCAACTCATAGTGTGAGAGAGAATAAGTCTCCTACAAATCATCCCTCCCTGTTGAAGAGCCCTCACTTGCAAACTATTCCACCCAAATCAGTCACCTTCTTGCCAAGAAATGGACATGCTCCCTTCAGAAACCTTCAGTGCCATTACCAATCCTTTACCAGACAGAAAAATTTCAGTCAGATGAGACATTTACTCCTGCTAAACATACTTCTGTAGTATTCATAACTCCTGTTCTCCTAGGGAGCAGCAACAGCCCTCTGGGATATAAGAACTGTTAACCCTCTATTTAACCACTGAGCACTTACTGGTCTGAGCCTGCTGGACGTTGCAGAGAGCAACTACTCAAGGGTACATACCTGAAACTGCCAGGCTGTTTCCCTAGCAGCTAGTGAAAGAGGCTGACATCAATTTTGATGGAATATTGGGCCCAGCTGTGGAACTAGGTACTTTAGAAACAATAAGAAACAAAAGATCAGAGGGGAAGGAAAACTGTGAGCAGATGCCTTTCCCAACCAGCTCTAAATCAGAATTCATATACTATGAAAAGACCAAAAAAACAAAACAAAAAACAAAACCTCACCTTCTTCCTGGAGGTTTGGCTTTATTAACAACAATATAAAGTTCAGGTCAAGCCTTCTCCCCCAATCTGGCTTGTTATTTCAGGACAGCTCATCTTTCTCTCCAAAAAAGCCACTTCCACCTCCCTTATACCAATTAAGGTAACAAGCCAACCACGAATCAGCAGACTCCACATACCCCTTTTCCAACAGAAGCAATACCTGCTATCAGGATAGAGTGTTTCAGACAAACCCTGTTTCCTGTTACAGGCACTCATACACATTCAAACTGAGAAAGCCAGGATTAACTTTTCGCCCTCTTCCCCATATTTGAGAACTGAAATTGATTCAGACCACATTTGACTTGAAATAAGAGCCAGTCTGTCAGCACTCTCACTGTGTCCAGCCAGTTGCTAAAACACCCCCAGAACAGGGGCCTCTCGTTTGTCAAACCAGCTGCAATGCTCTGCTTCAAAAAACTAAAACCAATTTTATTGAAACCAGAAGCTAGTGTCTGGATTTATTGCAGCACCATAACTTTTATAATCTATAGGTTGGAAGGATTTGAAGGTTTCTTTTTTAAAATGAGAAGAAATCCAATACACTTAAATCATTTTGTAGTGTGAAAGCCCAGAACGCAACTCATTTTCAAACTCAACCATTTGATAAGGTTAAAAAAAAAAGCTATTGATTTCACAAGCACTCTAATATAAAAAGAATCTAGACTAAAAATTCAAGACTCTCTGAAATTTTTGAAACAACATCTATGTAGAGTTATTCTTTACCTACTTCTAGCCAACAAAAGCAAAGAGACCAAAGGGAGGGAAAAAATAAAACAGAATGAGCCTTTTCCTAAATGAAAGTGTGCCAGGTAGGCAGCTCTGAAGACTCAAGTGCTCTGTTTCTCCAGACAATAGATACAATACCGACAGCGGAAACTTCCTCTTATACTATCCCACTAGCCCAACATAAACCTGCTCTGAGGCAGGAAAACGTAGTTCAATTTCCATGATCATTCAGTTATTGACCTCTCTCCTGAAACTGCCAGAAGAGATGCCAAGTAATGCCATTTCTGGTAAGATGGTCTTATGGTTAAGACAAGAGATTTGGGTTTTTGACCAGCTCATCAACGGACTCACTATGGATACATCTATAGTGAAGAAAAAAATGCGGCAGTGAGTGTCAGAGCCTGTATCAACTAATTCAGGTTCATGCTACACGGCTAAAATTAGCAGCATAGAGCATTCCCACTGGAGTCCAGGCTCCAAGATCCATCTCCTCCCCAGGTCTCAAAGCTCAGACTCCAGCTGAAGTAGGAATGTCTGCACTGAATTTTTAGCCCCTAGCAAAAGCCTCACAAGCCCAAGCCAGTTGACCCAGGCTCCGAGATTCTCTGCTGTGCAGGAGTTTTGCGGCATAAACATGCCTTATGTGACCTCCACCAGGTCAGTTGATCTTTCTGTATCTCAGTTACCCATATGTGAAATGGGAATAATACTACTTCTTTGTCTTTTCTATTTAGCTTGTAAGTAGACCTGGCCAGAAAATGGTTTTCTTGTACAATAAAACCTAAGAGTTATGAACACCTCAGGAATGGAGGTGTTCGGAACTCTGAACAAAACATTATGGTTATTCTTTCAAAAGTTTACAACTGAACATTGACCTAATACAGCTTTGAAACTTTATTATGTGGAAGAAAAATGCTGCTTTTAACCATCTTAATTTAAATTAAACAAGCACAGAAACAGTTTCCATACCTTGTCTAATCTTTTTTTTTTTTAAACTATCCCTTTATTTTTGTAGTAGTTTATGTTTAACACAGTACTCTTCTGAATTTGCCTTTTTTTTTTTTTTGGTCTCTGCTGCCTGATTGTGTACTTCAGGTTCCAAATGAGGTTTATGGTTGACTGGTCAGTTTGTAATTCTAAGGTTCTACTGTGTCCCAAAAATATCAAAAACATTTCCCATCTCAAATCAGGATGAAAAATCAAAATTTCAAGTTTTCACAACCTGAAAATCCAAAAAGAATTTGTTTTGATTTTGACCTTTATTATTAATTAACAAATTACAAAGTGAAAAATTGTTTCACACCCCACAATTTATTTTTGATTTGAAAGTGTCAAAACAAAACTTTTTGACAATTTCAAAAAACTTCAGAATTTTTTCAAATCAAGAAGTTCACTGAAACTGATCCTTTTCCATGAAAAAAAAACATTTCAATTCCTGACCAGCTCCAAGTGCAAGCTTTTCAGAACACAGATTGTCTTTTACTTTTACAGCATCTAGCAAAGCAGGGCACCTAGCAGCAATCTTAACTAGAGCCTTTAGATACTAATAAATAATTATTCCATGTAGGCAACTCTGCAGAGTAAATATTTAGTGCAACCTCTATAAAAAGAAAAAAACAAAAAAAAAGCTATGTTTATATGTGAATAACTCAAGAAGAAAAATATTTTCCTACATCCAGTGGCATCATTGATAGCTTGATCCCAGAAATCTTACTCTTTAGGCATTGAAGTATAGTAAAGATAATACTATACTTATTAAAGGTCAGTTAATGCCGATATTGATCAATGCCAGTTGGTCATTCTAGGAAGAACAGGAACATTGATAAGAAAAGCAAAAATAAAATACGTTTCAAAGTGAATAAAGATAAACAGGCTGGGCAGGATTCCATTTAAATCGGTAGTCATCAGTAAATGTTGATTTCACCTGATGCACGGAAGTCAACGAGAAAATATCCATGGACAGCAATAGATGAGTACCACCTCCCTAGCCCTTGTGCCTGTAGGGATCCAGTATCTGGCACCTTGGCTGTGCGAGGAATCTTCTGCAGCTCCACTGTCACAGCCCCATTCATCCGCTCACCAGCTAGGAGCGTAAGGGAGCGACCCTGGGCAGGAGCTGTTCAGCAGTAGGGTGGCTTCCCCCACAGATAGGGGCTCATCCTCTTCCTTACATTGCTGGCCAGGGGTCTCTGCTCTGCCCTTCCAGCAGTGCAGCCTTCCCAGCGCCTTGTACCTGGAGGGATCCAGTGTCACCAAAGCCCCCTGCAGCCATGCTGTGAACCTGAAAATTTATTTAAAAAATAAATAAATAAATAATAAATCAATAAAATTGGGGAAAAAGTTAAAAATAAATGTCGGTATTAACCATCACATTTATAAAAAAACAAAATGGAAATTCTGCCAAGCCTAAAGATACACATTAGGAAGCACATGAGGTACTCAAGAAATAAGTCAACAGGGTCATTAAGGAACATGAATGCACTAATAGTGACAGATGAGTTTGACATTGCTGAAGGCCTGAATAAATTACTGGCCTTAAAGTTCATGAAAGAAGCTGAAGGACAGCCCTGGGACAGAGAGACATTATCCTAGGGGTGGGTGGTGCGGCGAGTGAAGCGTTAGAAAGGCTTTGTTTATCCCAAACCTCATACCGTAGTTAGACAATTAGAACTATTAAAAGTGGACATGACATCAGGCTCAAATGAGACTACTAAAAAGTGACAGGGAAAATAAAAGCTTTTGGCATAGATTTGTGAGAGCTTATTAACGACATGACCAGGGAGAAAGGGAAATTTCTGGTGCAATTTTTGTGTTATATACAGAGATGTCCATGTGCACTTAGAGTGACGATTGCTGCAGGTTAAAAACCCAGGGCCAGATTTACCAAGTTTATGCCAGGAGAAATTCAGGCATAGGGCACCTTTGACAGAAAGTCCATCAGGAGAGGTGGCAAAAGGAGACCACTACCACTTCCTCGGTTTAGGAAGCCTTTTAGCAGCCAGCTCAGCCCAAGTATAACCAGGCAAAGATAAAGCCAGGGGATAACACTAATCTAACATATCATTTCAGCAGTTTTCCTCAGCATGATGCCTATAGAGTTCTGGTTTTAAACTAAAGCAGCCCCTCCCCATGTGGAAAACACCCCTTGCCCTCTGTTGGATCAAATTATCCCTGAGGCACAGGGATTTACTTAGCAGGAAAAGATGTCAGTTACATTTCTCTGCACCAGCTTAGGTGACTCTGACCTATTACAACGTGGTCAGGTAGATGAAAGAAAGAAAGAGTTACCATTGTTGATTTAAGCCCTACCCTATAAAGAACTCCAGGCAGGTGAATCCCTCAACTCCAATGAAGCTCTGCATAGGCATGTGTGGAACAGCCGGCAGGATCTGTGCCTTAGAAATTATTGAACTCAGGATCATTCCACTATAGTTGTGCCATGGTTAAATGGTGGAGGGATACACTGCAACCATCAATGGCCTAAGCCGTATCTGAAACCAAACCTTGATGAACAAGCTTTAACATACTGCACCAGATAATTTCCCATTTGTGATTTCTGAATGGATAATTTCTCTACCACATTCACATAGCATAACTCATTAGCCTTTAATGAGTAATGTATATTTTAAAACATATTTGTTTTTAAACAAGGATCTATGAAGCAAGTTAATTATTATTATTATTTACCACACAGTTCCTTTAATGAGAGGCCACAGACTGGCTGGTTAATTGGAGCAGATCATTGCTCAGTCAAGGCATCCAATAATCATGAATTTCAGTCTTGCACTTTTTGTTTAGCTATTCAGAAAATTTAAATGATATTTTCTGCATATCAGAAATCAATACTGAGACATTTGCAAGAGGTACTTCCACTCCTATTTATAGTTTAAGAGCTACAATGCAAACCACAACAAATGGTTGATATTACTTTATCAGACCCAACAAAGCAAAAATATCCAAAGAAAAATTAAAATTCTGTGCCAAATTGGCATCAATAAAATACCCCACTAAAGTCAAATGGTCTGAACCCTTCAGCACACATGTAAGTTTATGCACAAGAGCGATTCCACTGGCTTGCACAGGACTATTCGTTTGAGTGAAGTTATGCATGTGTTTGAGTGTTTGCAGATCAGTGCCTGTATTTATACTGTTAGGCATCAGTAGAGTTCCTGTGTATGAACTTCTGCTTCTGAGATGGCAAACTCAACAATGAGAAACAGACTCCAGGATGAATTTTCCCTCTGTGATATTGATGAGACCGAGACTGGAATACTGCCTGCAGTTCCGGTGTTCACATTCTAAAAAGACTGGTGTAAAATTGGAGAAAGCATGGAGAAGAGCCACAAAAATTTTGAAGAACTGGAGAAAATGCCTTACAGGATGAGTCTACACTGCAGCTGAGAGTGTGTCCCCCAGCGTGGATAGACAGACAAGCACTAGCTCTGCCTGAGCTGGCACACTACAAATAGCAGTGTAGCTAGGAGTAACAGGGTGGTAGCTTTAGTTAGCTGCGCATATACAAAACCACCCGGCCCCCCGGGCGCTTACTTGGGTGGCTAGCTGAAGCTAGACTCGCTACTGAGGCTGCTTAAGCAGCCACAGCAGAGTCACAAAAGACAAACAAAAAGGGAAACAGGCAGGAGAGGGAGAAACACGCTAGTCAAGAAGTATCAAGTTGTTATTTGATGGAATGTGGAAATCCAACCACAGTGAAGCCAATAGAGCATAAACGATGACATGGAAAATGCAAGCTGGAAATTAGGAGGCTCAGAAGGAATATATATGTAGTGCAAATAGCCAAAGATACAAATGAATGACAAGAAATACTTAGTCTATCAGGAGTAAGAAGCCTGGGAGAGAATCAGGGGGGCTGCTGGAACATCAAAGAGTAAATGGAATAATTCAGAAGGATAAGGACATTAAAGAGAAGATAACTAATTTCTTTGCATTAGTCTTCACCACAAAGGATGTTGGGAAGACATGTACCCCAGATCTATTCTTTTCAGAAAATAAAGATGAATCACAGTCAGAGACTGAGGATACAAGAGGACGACGAGGTGAAATACACCGATAAATGTAAGAGCAACAAGTCACCACTACCAGATGGCATACTGCATCTAATGGTTCTGATGGAAATTTAGTGCGAAGTGGCTAAGCTGTTAGCAAAAAAGTACAATCTCGAATTAAAATTATTATAATAATTGTTGGAGGGTAGCAAATGCTGTACCTACCTTTTAAAAAGATACTGAGAATTAAGAGCTGTGCAAAATTTTTCTGCCAAAGTCTTTTTTCCCCCACAGACTCAGATTGACAAACTTTGCACAAATTCTTGTTGAATACAGCAAATCCTTTGGGCCAGAAAAAAAAATCTGAAAAAAACAAAATGTTTTATTTTGACATTTTTTTAAACTAAATGTTTCATTTTTAAACTACTTTTTGTTTAAAAAATTATTTCATTTCTATTTTAAACAGCTCACAAACAAATGGAAACCTTTAGTAACAGGTCAAAATGTTTCATTTTGTTTTGGGTTGAACATTTCATTTGACCTGTTATTGAATTTTATTTTCAATTTTTCAGTTCATCAAAATAAACTGAAAAATTTTAGTTTCCAGTAGACCTGATATGAATTTTTTTCTCTAATTTTTTTATATGGTCAGTATACCAAAAGATCAGTTATTTGCAAAGCTCTACTAGGAATCACAGACCTGTGAATCTTACCTCAGTAAGAAATAAATTAGTTGAAATAATAATTCAAAATGGAATTATAAAGCACCTATAGGAAAATAATTATGATGGGGACAAACTAGAATCCTTTCTCTAGAGGATAAATCATGCCTCTCTAATGACTGGTCAGCAAAATAGTGAGAACCAGTTGACAAGATTTATTTGGACTTTCAAAAAGCCTTTGACAATGTCCCTTAACAAGAGACAATTGGGGAACTAAGTAAGCATGGCATAAGAGGCAAAATACTGGCACAAATTAGGAATGAGCTAGACAGAAAACAGAGTAGAAATAAATGGTCGATTTTAAACATAGCAAAAGAACAACAATGAAGTGCCCCAAGGTTCTGTACTAGGACTGGTGTTATTTAACAAGGCTAGTTCCTCCTATAGGGTCAGGGGTAGCTTGCAGCCCTCTTCCCTGCAGCCAAGACTCCAGCTGGACCCTTATTCAAGAGCACCCAAGATAGATCTGTCTTTCTATCCTGTCTGCCTCCTTCTGAGCTGTCCTTTCTAAGCTCCTCCTCCTCAAGCTGGAGCAGGTCCTGCAGGTACATCCAGGCAGAGCCACCTGGGCCCAGAATTGCTCCTAACATCTTCAGTCCCAGTGTGGGGTTTATATACCCTGTCCCAATCCTCATGCAAAGCCATATGCTGGGATAGCCCCAATATCAATTCATTAGTACATTTAACAAGAACAGTTGTGTTCTTCATAGCTTCTCTTTATTTTGTAGCGACAGTTCTTAGCTTAGAATTCAAAGAGTACCCCAACAACACAGCTAGCTGTCCCCAACTGCCATTGTTTGGGTGACAAGTGAGTGGCAGCTTTGTTTATTCCAGTGGGAAGGGTGGGCAGCTCTTCCTGTGGTTCAGGATTAGCATTGCTCAAATAGCCAGACCCTGAAGAAGAATGAAGAATCCTGAATATAGATCTATAAAGTAGGTGGCTTTTACCAAACCTACTGTGTTCATTTGCATTCCTTTCTTGTTCATTTTGAAGCATGTGCTGTGCCATCATGCCATTGAAATTTGCCATTGCATATACTTCAGTATTTAGTTCAGTAAAAGCAGAGTTTCAGATAAATGCCATCTATACTGTATGCTGTTACATTTTGCTCTTCTGTCCCCTTAACTGAAATGAGTTGCACGCATCTCAGTACATGGACTATCTAACTTGACAGGAGCCTGCATTTTCCACTTACTTTTCTGTTTCTTTCCCCTTATTTTGGAGCCTTTATTTATTTATTAATTATTTTCCATGCATATTCCAGGAGGGAAAGTGGACAAATAAAGTACTAATGCATAAGACACTATCTCCACAAAATGACAGAAGCAACTTACAGAAACCAAATGACTGTATGAAGGCAGCATTATAGCAAAGAAATTGTTCAGCTAAGTGATTTGCAACTGAGTGGGACATGCTGTATTTCCCAGTAGCCTGATTTATATAAGATTTGATATGTTTATGTGTTGAAATGGTACACCAGCATGTTTCCCATATCAGACAAAATGCAAAGAAATATGAAGATTCTCCCACTGTGGAATAAAAAATGTAAAACAGCCTGATTTGACTGTTGCTATAGTACCAGCTGCTTTAAGTGCTACTGCTGACAATTCAAGAGAGGCTATATGAAGTATTTGTGTAATCACATTTTATACACACAGATAGGTCTCATCTTCACCAAAAATAGCAGCCTGTATCACAGGAGAGACGTCTGTTTTACTCACTTCAGTGACAGAGTAAATGTAATTATACACAGCTCTCGAATCATAAGGCAAGAGACTGAATCATAAGGCAAGAGACTGGGTATCTTGTCATTACCCTCTGCTGTTCTGTTCTGTCAAGTGAAGCGACAGAGGGTTTTGCTCTTCAGGTTTGTACATCCAGAACCAGCTACAGCATTACTTTCACTCAGAAAAATCCCTGATGCTTGTTAATCCTACACATTAAGTATTTTATAGTACTGAACAGGTTCATTTAATCCTAGAATTTAAAGAAAGTAAATACTGTTGAATGGACATTTACTCCAAGTCTCCGGCACTACAGGATTGTTACCTGCAGTCTGAGACTAAACCCTGAGATGTCCTCATTACTACAACTCACAGTCAGTAGAGTGAACCAGCTGGGTTAGTATCCAGAACCTTTACAGGATCTGGTCCCTAAAGTTTCTTATCCATTTTTTCTAAAATCTAGACTATGTTATTTCCCAATGAAAGATATGTATAAATTCTAAATGCTGTGGCACCCTCTACCTAATATAAAATGGCAAAATGATGACTATTTGCCTATCCTCCAGAAAAAAGATACAATTGATGTAAATTAGTCTACTTGTAACACTGAAATCTTTGTCAGATATTTTTAGACCCTTTAATAAGAGTAAGGCCATGTCTATGCTGCCTTATGTCAGCAAAACTTTAAGTTGCTCAGAGGTGTGAAAAAACACCCCCTGAGCAACGTAAGTTTTGCCAGCATAAGTGGCAATGTGCACAGTGCTATGTCGGTGGAAGAGTTTCTCCCGCTGACATAGCTACCACCACTCATTGAGATGGTTTTAAGATGTTGATAGGAGAGCTCTCTCCCATTGGCACAGAAAAGTTTCCTGAGGGAGTTTACAGCAGCATAACTGCATCAGTACAGCTCTGCCACTGTAAGCTTGCTCATGTAGACATTGTGTAACTCTTGAGGCGGTAATAACTCAATATACAGCTAAATAGCTCATCACCATTCCAGTAAAAGCTAGGAAAAGGCCAGCACCAAAACTCCAGAGCAAAACTTCTTAGCTGTCTAATGAGAAGAACCAAACTTTCTGGATTGAACCATCCCTAAATTTTGGCAGAGGAAATCTGAATTCACCCAGAATTTCAGGATATTCAGCTTCAGGCGCCTATATTTGCAGGTTGGAGCTGTAAGCATTAATTCAAAGCATACACTCAGAATTCTGATCCAGCATTTTGGCACGGGTCAGTCTCTGTTCTACAAATACATTTGGAGTGCAATACAATGTGCAGCTGAATTTTACCAAAATGAGAAATCTGGAATAGGATTTTCTTAATAAATTACACAGCAAGAAAGTTGTTTATGTTTAAAAATATGTTCAAGTCATGCAAGGTTTGAGAACAACGTTTAGACACAAGTGGTTTTCCAAAACTTTATCATATAAATACTTAATTAAAAACTTAGTTATGATCTGATAGTTCTCCATTTCAAAGTCAGATCTCTCATTCCTACTGAATTTATATTCTGCAGGTACAATATACATTACAAAATCATACACTTTACAAAATAAAGACATTTTACACCCAGTCATATATAACATAAGGTCTATCTGCCCATGGATTTAAATTACATTTTCTCTTCTAGTTTACATTTAATAAAGTGAAGGCTGTTTCTCGCATACACCATTTCTGTCCTGACATAAGTAATGCAATTTTGTAACATAACTGTTCTACATTAGCCAATTGTATCAGTTAAAAACAGTGACAAATGAAAAATATACAGACATGTCTATTTACTGCATGTTTATGAATTCTATCTTTTAACATTACCACTGAAATATCTCTGAAATGTGTTTGGCTTTCCTGCTAAATGGCATACCATTAGCACTGGTTGAAAAAATACAACATTTTTCAATGAAAAAAGAAACGCATTTTTCACAAAAATCTTCATGAAAATCTTTCCTATCGTTAACCAGCTCTATATCCCAGGTACACAGTGAAATGCAAATCAGACATCACATTAATGGAGGGAGTGCAAAAAGGCCCTAATAGCTAAATCACTAGGAAGAGGCTTCCCATTCTGTCATCCTGTAACAGGAAAAGCATCTCAGAATGTCATCCAAAAAGTGCAGCCTCATTGGGAAAAAATAGTGGAGAGCCAAGGGGGTGTTAAAGAAACAAATAGGACCTGTCTGAATGGATGCATAGGTATTTTTCCCCCCACCTGAGACTGAAGCTCTAGAAGAATAAAATTTAGGGAGAGAGAAAATCATCCTTTTTAGGCTGGTTAAGTTATTATTTTAGTTCACAAAGAGCCATGGAACATTGCATTGCAGAAATAGTTTTGGTTTAAAGTTAAGCCAGACCCTTCACAAATGTGTCTCCTTTGAACAAGTCCTTCATTTTAAATCTTCATATACTTGATTGTATAATTTTGCCTCTCGCTTTTCCTCCATATCTGCTTTGTCACTTATTTTCTCCACTTGCCATTACTTTTTCTAGCCAAGTGGCCCACCAACTGCTAATGATTTCTTCACTCTATTTAATTAATTGCATTTTTTAAATTTAAATAACTGTCTACTTCAAGAATTTATCATGCTGCCTAAATTATCACAGTTGCCTCTTAGTCCACTAATCAATCTGAAGATGTTTTTTAGCTCAGTAGCCAAATCATAGCTCTCTTACACTGATAAACAAAAGCAACATGCATTGATTAAACATCTCTTTCTTTAAGGAAGCAATGCAGGCTGCTTTCCCCTGACTAAAATGTTTCTCAGATGTTTGCAATTCTGGTCTAATTCTGTGGTTTGTCTCTTAAGTGAAGTGATATGCTTCATTGCAATTAGTTTTCTCCATTAAAAATCTATTTTTCCAAATGCCAATAAAGGAATCAGCAATTCTTTGAGCTAATCTAATTCACTAATAAGCAGAACATTGCCAGAAAGTTATGATATCTGCTGTATTGCATTACATTTGTGCATCCAAAAATATTATTACATTGTTTTCATCTAGATTTGTATTAAATGACGTGGGATATTTTATCTCCAATTCTGATAGTTATTTGACTGATAAGTCCCCACTCTGACTAAAGTGTTCCCTATGTTTATCTGATTATGAGTATATTGACATGAAAGAACATAGTCAAAATCTGACCTACATTTTGGTGTTTTCAAAATTCTTTGTGGGTTTCTTTTCCTAAACAAATGCACTAATTTAATTTGTTGCTCTTTAAAAAAAAAGAGTCTGCACCTGTAAAGTCATGCAGCCTTAGAATACAGTAATAAACTACTATGCAAGTGCCATGCAGGGGAGGAATAAAAGGAAACAGATGTTAGGAAACAGACTTCAAATCAGTGCGTTTCCAGTGGATTGTTATTTACTAGAAATGGGTGAAAATTTTCATTTAACTGTGTTTATTTTTGAGTGTCCTAAAACCTTGTGAAATTCATTTCAAAGCATTTTGATTAAATTCCACACAGTAATTTTGTTAATGTTAGGATGATTGAACATTTTGCAGTAAATTTTAAATAGGTAAGTTTGTGCAATTCATAGAGTGTTTGTTCTGGTTCCCTGATTGGCTTAGCCTACCCAGTGGGATATAATAGGTTAGCAAAAGCCATTTTGATTCACTTTTTCAGAGGCGATAATGGCATTTTGTATATTTTCACCATTAGCACCACCAGCTACAAGATTATGACCTTTATCTGTGCAGCAGTGAGCTAGACCTCCATTGCTTGGTCATGATGATCATGCTAAAGGAAAGTAGTCCCAAAGCAAGGGAAGACCACTCGTCTGTGCCATCATGGAAAAAAAAGTTTACACTTGGTGTCCTCTAATGCTTCTGTCTCTCAGATTAGCACATTGCCCTAGCAGGGCCATAGGATGAAAGATTTTGGAACACAGAACCTAGTACAGATCCCTTTGTCAGGTTCTTGGCTGCCCTTCCCTTTTTCTCTGCCTCTACTCATGTGTGTGACTATTTCTATTGCTCTGACAGGGTCACTCAAATGTCTTGAACAAAAATTCCTCAGGATGGTTGCCATGGTACTTTGAAAACCTCGCTAGAAGTGGATTTAACCTATGGGGGGGAGGGGACTGAGACTCCTGAAATACTGAGGATATGACAACTGCACAAAACAAACCAGCAAAAGTGTCATGAGCATTTCTCCAACCTTTTCTAAACTTATTTATACACAGAAACAAGAAGTTATGGAAAATGCCTGATCAGGTTCTCTTTAGCCATGTTCTATTAAAGCTTCTAGGAGAAAAGGTTGGGTACAATGTCTCAGAAGTAATAACTGCTCATAATCTATTACAACTGTCAGTAAATACCTCTGATATTTTTGAGCACACTGCACCGATGGTCTGTAACACTCACCCTTACAGCTTGTCTGACCTAAGCAATAGCTTTGGAAGGAAGGAATGTAGTTCATTCTTTTATATATCACTGATAATTAACTTATAAACATGTGACAAATGCCTGATTGGCTTCGAATTCTTTAAATGTGTTTTATTGCCTTTCCTGTTGAAAAGTATGATTTCCTTGAGCTTCTGTAAATCTAACGCTTTAGACTTCTTGCAACTAATCTAGATAAAACTATCACGGTGTCTTGTGTCTCCCATTAATGCTTTGGCAATATTCTTCAACATCTTGGAGCTTAAGAATTGACGTGACTTTGTTTCCCCTTTTTCCTAATAAAATAAGGCTTCTTCATTCAGGAGGCAGTATCATCCTCTCCTCTAACTCTGTAGAATTCTTCATCCTTAATCCTCATCTTCAAACAAAACCTTTTCCTCTTGGAGATGAAGAATCATCTCCACTTTTCATTTTTGAAATTTGTTTTTCCTGGCTGCCTCTTCAATAATTCTCAGTTTATAACTGAATTATGCCACTGAATGACCATATTTTCTATTTCTAGGTGCTGACAGCCAGTTCTGAGTTTGTGCAATATCACTGTTTTGTATTCAGTGTGCTTATATCTATTTCTAAACTTATTGTACCAGGAGTTGCTGCTGAAAAGGGGCTGCTGCTGTGCCGCCGAAAAAGGGAAGATGCCCCGAAATATTCGGCAGAGGGCATTGCTCCTAGGTATGGCCCAGCTCAGGTACAATTTATTAAAATGTGGCCCGCCATCATCAGTGAGTTTGACACCCCTGTCCTAGATCATACCCCAGACTTGAGTTAGGCAGAGGAGCACTTATCTTCCCCTCAGTTCATAGATTGCTAGCAGAGATAGGCACCAAACTCTGTAAGGTGGCAAGATTTGGGACACACTCCTCTCACCAGCATCTCCCATTAGCTATCTCGGGCAACTCCCTACCTAGCAAGGTGGCTTTATGGATTGCATTCTAAAATGCCTCTTTCATCCCATTCATTGTATAAGGAGCCTAGGTGCCTAACTCATAATTCGTGAATCATGGGGTTGTTCCTGTGATCTTCTAAGCACCTAAATCCCTTGTGAAAATTGTACTAAGTAAAAAGGAAGGAGTCACAGAAATAAGTAATGTACTTGATTTGGGAACAAGAAAGTAAAATCCTCAAACTGTAGCAGCCATCCAAAACACCTTGCATTAAAATGTTTAAATTGATTTGTCATTAAAATACAGATTCTTTATATACCTAATGGGGAAAAAAATCAATGCTCAACCATGCAATTTTTTTTGTCCAGTCCTTTATTGATTCAGAAAGCACACAGTTTTTAAAAAGTCAAAACAGTTTCATTTACTGCATCACTTAACTACTTTATAGCAAGCAACATGAGTAAACCCATGTATATAATCAAAGAGGCAGAACAAAAATTAACTCATGAAATGAAATCCAGGAATGACCACATGTAAACAAACACTGAGATCTCAATTGAAATCTTGCTTGTTTAACTACTTCCTCTGAATTTAAGCATTTTAATTAAAATCTAGGATTAATACTGCTTGAGTCAATCAACTTGTTTCTTTATATAAAATATGCACAAATGTAAGGATAAATTTAAAAGCATTGTGTCCTAAAATACCATGCAAAGAATGAAAATGCAGTTTTCTAAGAAAGCATCCTATGAATGTGAATAAAGCACTTGGCAGATGAAGGATGCTATATGTTTGCGATGGCAATAGGTACTGCAATGTTTCAATACACTATTTCAATAGTTTAAAACTTGTATTACAGAGAAAATACCTAATAGAACAGTAAATGAAGGGGAATGCAGGTAAAAAATGAATAAACGCTGCTGGTTACTATATAAAAGACAAAAAGGTCTCTTCCTCTTTATATATATTTCAAAGCAGGTCTAAAAATGAAATGCTCCATTTGTATTTAGTGAAAAGAAACTGACAAACTAACCTAGGGTTTAATCTAGGTTCCAATAATCTGTCCATATATCAGCACAGAAAACTGAGAACAGACTGACTCACTGTCTACTTACTGGTAATTTAGGGCCCAGTGCTTCATGCGTACAACTGCTTTACCTGCATTACCTTGCCTCTTGTGTCATTGCAGCAGTATAAATCAGGCTTATGCAAGGTAATACAAATATGACATTCGCCTCCATTAAAATAATCCCAAATTTGGAACAAATCCCCCAGGTTTTGGACATGTTTGTAATGCAGGTCAGTGCAATTGCTAATGTCTTTGACGTTCTACCTAATCCAACCACTGGGAAATGTTATTAATTTATTTGACTGTTCTTAAGGATGCTTGGTTAGACTGCAGCTGGAACCATGCAAATCAAATCCTCCTGGGAGACTGGAAAATTATGAAGGAAATCTTGGCCATTTATCCCATATTTTACATAGTTTTATACCATCACTTTAGCATGAAAAATGTCCTTCCACCCCTTCTTCAAATTTCAGTCATGGACTTAACTGAAGATCACTTCTGGTTTGCCTGGTAAACTATGTTAAATACCCCCCCAAATCCAATCTTCACTCTAATCAACTAGTTAAGATTGCCAGCTGCATTCCTAGAAAGAGTGCTTGTAGGGAAGTTAATCCTGACTCAGAGTTCATACTCCACAGCCGGTTTAAAATGAAAAATTGAGGGTTACAATCTGGCAGACAAAGTGCGCTTGTGTGCAGAAACTGAGCATGAGCCTGCAGAATGGCTTCCTTTACACATGGAAGAACCGATCATGTTCACAGCTTATATTTACATGGGTCTTTATTCAATGAACCAGCAGTAATCACCTTTGGATGATTTCCCACAGCATCAGCACCAGTAGCCTGCTTGTATGAATGAGAAAGACGCATCACACAGACTGGCTGTTGCTTAGGCACATAGCCATTCCTTCTCTAAATATAGTCTTCCTTCATTTTTCTTATATCACACACTTAAAAATTTGGTTTTTTAGAATGAGTTTACTTCATGCTCTGATTATATCTATCTTGGAACTGTACTTTTCTGTCTCCTTATTCCTATTTAAACACAAACTCTGCCTTTGGTTATGCTTCCCCTGGACTATAGAGTGATAGACATCTGAAATTTTAGACCAACTGGAAGTGGGCAAATGAGGCAGGTAACATTAATAGATTTTATAGCCAGAAGGGATCATTATGATCCTTTAGTTTGACCTCCTGCATAACAAAAATTTCATCCAGTAAGAAGGATGCCAGGTCCATAAAATGTCTCCAGATTCAGAGGTAGAATAGCAACACTGGTTGATTTAATCTCCAATACAGAAAAATTATAAATAGATTTTCCCTTCATGATGTGATACCACTATGCATCAGAGAAAGGAAGTGGTGCATTTTAAAAAGGTAGTTGAAAGGGGAGAAGATAGAGGCAATGGCAGGCTGAGCGAGGAAGAATGTTCAAAGCACGAGGACTGTGTGGGAAAGGCACAGAGATGGCACTTAATCTTGGTGCTTGGGGGAGAAAGCAGGGCAAAGAGATGCCAAGGGAGATAAGAGCAGAAAGGTAAGGCAGGAGCTTGTTCAAGGCCTTTATTAAATAGTCATTGATTACATTAACAGACATGCTCAAGTTTAAAGGGATCTCTTAGGTGGAAAAAAAAACTCATCCATAAAAATGCAAATAAATTTTAATGAACAAAGAGTAGCAAAGAGGATGGTCCCATGGTTAGACTACCAGCCTAAGATTTGAGAGACTCAGATTCTTCTCTCTTTCCTCAGAGACTTCCTGTGTTAACATTGGTGAGTATTCTAACCACAGGGCTATGGAATAGTTTGTTGTGGGGCTCTCTCAGTCTGTCTTGGCCCTTTCATTTTGTATTAAATAATTAAATATTAATTGGGTCAGTGAAAGGGTGAGAATGAATCTATAGTCAAGAGATCAGGGCATTCACCTGAGAAGTGGGGCACTGCTGTCAGAGTGGTGGCCTTAAGACACACCCTTCTCCTTGACAAATCCCACTGGCTAGCTCAGGCAGCTCCCTGCCTCGTGTACTAACTTTTATGGATCCCATTCTCAGGCACATCTCTCCCCGCTGAAATAATAGGGAGCCTATGCCTCTAACCCAGGCTTTGTGAAGCCCGGTGATTTTCAAGGCACCTAAAAAGTTCAGCATTTCAATGCTGAACATCTCAGTGCCTTAATGGATCTGGGCCTTAGCGAACTAAGATATAAAGACACTATCTGTAAAATGAGGATAATAGCACCTCCTCACAGGACTGTTGTGAAGCAGGAGCCATACTTATTTAAGAGGAGGATTAAACTGAAGAGGTATGTGTGTGACCCAATATTATTATTTTCTGTCATATTTGTCTCTCTCTCTCTCTCACATGGGATGGCAGAAGAGACAAACATTTCGAGTCAAATTCTTCTCTATTCCCACAATATCATCTGAAAGGGAAGTGGCCCATGGTCTTTCCATTCAGTGCAATGGTCTGATTAGTGGTCTTTACTGCAAAACACTCACACACACGATAACGGCTGCTTCCTCCAGATTTTCAATTAAATATCTGTCCCCTTGCGGTTATGAATGTTGTGCAGTTGGCAGAAATTGACAGAAGTGCTGAGAGAGAAATACAAAGAAACTGCAGAAAAGGAAGAGGGGTAAAGCAAATGGAAGGAAAGAACTGGAGAAGAAGGCAGAAAGAAGTGCAAAAGGAGAGCAGAGAAAAGGCAGCAACACAACCTAGTAGTTAGAATTAAAGCTGGTTGGAGTATTTTGAACAAAAAAAATGATGTTTCATTAAAGTGCCAGTGTTTCACAGACAGGCAAAGGTTTTGATGTTTTTATCTGAAAGGTTTTTAGGGTCAGGGCTCTCTAGTCAAAAGAGAGAGAAACCCAAATCAAAACCCCTTTAAAATGTTCTTGTATTGTTTAAATGTTAGCATGGACTTCTCCATTTCAGTATAAACTGTATTAACTGAATACAGTAAAAAAGCTGCAGCTGTCAGGAAAGCATGAAACCCAATGATGCACGAATAAAAGTTTGTAAACCAACATCAAAACCACTGAACAGCTTCTGAAATCAGAAAGATTTACACAGCCACTGCTATGGCCCCCCAGAGCTCTTTAAAAAGAATCAAGTCACATGTCACCATCAGACCTTTAAGTAAGTATCCCACGTTTTCACGTTAACTTCCTCTGCCCATAAGTATGCCATGAATTCCAGTGAACCGTGAAGATGTATTAAACCCCAGTGAACCGTGAAGATGTATTTAATCCCCCTCTATCTCTGCCTATATATGCACTTCTGCATATGCACTTCTGAGTAAACATACATGGAGGACAAATTAACTAGAGAAAGGCCCAAATTGAAAGAGTAGATCTGAAACTCCTTGAATTCTGAGGAAGATCAAATCTGAATTTTGTGCTTGGGATCATCTCAAGACGGGCTTAGCACAGAACAAACAGGTCCAAAGGACTTCAAGCTTTAGAAGTCAGGCTGATCTCCAATATTAATCATGTGAAAAGAGGGAAAATTTCAGCCCTGTGGCCCTTCACACACATCCAGAAACAACAGTAAAGTAAAAGCTTCCTTTTAAAGTAACTTGTTGCATTTTCAAATATACAAACATGTCCTGCTTCAGTTACCAAGAATAATAAAAGTAATTGTTTACAGTTACATGACACTAACATCAATTGAGCTTTGAGATGAGTAAAAAATGTATTTCAGCCTGAGAAGAGCCTTAGTTTAGCAAATAGACTGTTTAAATTAACAGAATCAAATGGCTACAAGTATTGGAAATATCCAGTCTTCATAGAGCAATGTGAAGAGGGTTTATCATCTTTTGAGACCACTATTAATCTATTAACAAAGGCCACATTAATGGAGACGTTACTTCTGTCCCAGAAAATAAAAAATGGAGAAGGAAGTTGTGCAAGTTAGTACAGTATCGAACATTTACTCAGTTCATCTCAGGGAGAAGACACCCTGCCTGCCATACATAAACCGGAAAGAACTAATAACCGTCTCCCAAACTTGCAGAAAATGAGCTGCACCCAACATGCATACACATTAGAGACTAGCATTTATTTAAAAACACCTGCAGAAGAATGACTTTGTCAGGGCTAAAGAATGTGCTAGCGATAAATACATGCGACAAAGATGCCTAACGCTATCTAACAAGCACACCAAAACCTGGAGCAAAGTGTTTGAATAAAGGAGCATGTCGTAAAATACTCTTTTGAAAAGAAGATCTGAAAACACTGAGAATTCTCAAATAATCACCTAAGTTATATTATTTCCTTTCAAGTTTTAATTTTCAGTTGGCAGGTTAAGGCCAGCAACAAATGGTTAGACAATCCAGTTGTTCACCTAAAATTACATGAAAGTATCATGCTGGATTAATGGCTCACAAACTGTAGTCCCTGGACCATGTAACAACACAGGATAGAGGTCTGCAGATAGCTGGTTGTTCACATGCTGATAGTTCTCCTTATTTTAAACTACTGAGAAGTTGAACATGCTTTGAACTTTGTTGATGTTATTTTCTATCTGAGCCATAGGGCTGTATGCAGTTATGAAGGGGAAGGTAGGATCGGTCTGATCTCAAATGGTAGAGGAGGAGAACCCCTGTGCTAGATAGCAGTCAGCAAATTAGTGATTTGATCATCCAATCTAAGTACATTAAAAAAATTTACTTTATCTAAGCCTAAAGTGAGGAAGTCTGTACTCTCAGTTAGTGGAACAATCTTTCAGAAAGTTAATTATCCATCACTGTGCACTGAGATACCTCACAGGTATCAGATACCATATTCAACCCACATCGAAAGATATCAGAATTCAATGCAAGGTGCTCAACTCCCAAGACAACATCTGACAAGATCATGCCCTAAATATGTATTTCTAATGATGTGTGAGCTGTCTAGCCCAAATGCCTGTAATATAAAACAAATATACTCAGATTATTATGTTAGATGTGCTGAAGTGATATATATCAATACAGAGACGTATATTAATTTTAATTACATTTCTTTTCTCCATTCCCCCTGGACTTTGCTCACTCTAGGGCTGGTGCAGTGGTTAATTTGTGTCATATATTAGCTCTGACACTTATTAAAAAACTCTAAACCATAAGAATTATAAGCTTTCTATATCTCACTTCTATTTTTAATAAAAAGAGTAAAACTTTAAGTCAGACAGCAAGGTAGCATCTAAAATGAAATTGTTCACTCAGACAATTTAATCTAATTTTTTGTCATGAATTGGGTCAGTACAAACACATCACTAAATCACATTTTATCTGGAGCTCCCACTGAAACGTTAGCCTTTTATTAAAACATCAGAACTGGGGAAAAACAAAATGTTATCCTCCCTGGGAAGGATTTTTAATAAAAAGGGAAAGCTGAAGTCAGAGGGGCATTGGTTCAAGTGCAACTTCAAGACAAAGTACTAAAAAGATGTCTAACCAAGATATTTTTTTAGTATTTTCTAGGGCCTAATTCTGCTCCCTTTTAAGTCAGTGGCCAAACTTCCAGCAGGATCAATGGGAAGAGGGACAGGCTCACAGTGAGCAACCATAGTCCTTTCAATCTTCTTCAGACGAGACCCAGTAAGGTCACCTTAAAAGCCATATTTAACTATGGTGGGAGCCACCTTGTATGATTGCTAGTTCCAAACTCCCACGCCTTGCCTTGGGGTGAAGAACCTTCCTACAGCCTTTGGAGAGGCAGGAATCACTGCAACATTATTACCAGTAACATTCACCTTCATCAGCAAACAATCCAAGCGCCCCAGCCACATCAGTCCCTCAGTCACCTTTTTTCTTTTTGGCTCTGACTGAGTCATACATGCCATGCAATCCAAGCTCACATGCAGACCAGCTGTTTCCTAAAACTAGGAGAATACAGTGTCCCTTCAGCAGCAGCAGTACACAAAAGCCCTACTCAGTTTACTACCTCATCCTTCAATCAAAGAAGAGCTGGCAGCAGGAAGTAGGCTTGGGATTTCCTGCCATTAATCAGGACTGTGGGGGCAGAGGGTTCATCCTTTCAGTATCTGTGGATTGGAAGGAGGGCTCTACAAAACTAATTCCTGCTGGGTTCCTCCCTTTTTCATCTCTTGATGGGCATGGACAGCAGTCATTATCCTCTAAGTATCTCCATTAGTACACGCCTTCAGCCTTAACTATTACAAATGTAAAATGGGCAGATAACAGCCCCTTCGGACCAGCTAATAAAAAGTGGATATAGCCCATCTTCAAAAGCAAAACCAGATAGATACAATACAGTAACATACATTTTAACCACAAAACATTCTAACCTTCACATCCAGATGCTACCAGCAATCATTTAAAACACCAACAACTGCTTTTTGATTTTAACATTGTTAAATATGATTTATAGTAAAGACTGAGTAGTCCCCAGAAATCATGACTGCACAATACTATGCGTGTGAGCTGGTAGGAAGCCCTACATACAATCCCCCACCATATTACTCCTGACAGGAGCACAGGCATGTATAAACTTGTTGAACATGCCCTCCTAATACCACTTCTTGCCCTAAAATTCCACTTTTTCAGGGTGGTAAATGAAAAGAGACAGACTAAAGCATACCTATTCTACTCAGCATGCTCCATTCACCCTTTCTGATTGTAAATTGGCCTTTTGTCTGTATAAGGGCAGCTTAATTGAAGGCATTGTAACCACTGGCCAAATTCAACAATAGCCTGTTGGAATTGCACTTGCTTAAAACAGAAATTAATTTGGCCCAATGTCATAAGCAATGTAATTTATAACTAGTGAACTAGAAAAAGCACTGGGTGAGATGATTTAGTTGGGGTTGGTCCTGCTCTGAGCAGGAGGTTGGATTAGATGACATCCGAAAGTCTCTTCCAACCCTAATCTTCTATGAATCAGACAACATGTTGCTGAAATGCGTTGAATGATGTAGACTTTTTTAGCTGAGCTATCAATTTTATTTCTTTTTACATAATGTAATATCTTCAGTGTATTGTTGATTAAAATATCTTTTTATTGGGTAATAGTTTTGAGATAACCTATTGGTTTTCACAATTTCTAATTCCCAAAAGATTTGAAAATGGTGTTTTCAATTTATTCTCCCCACCCCCTGCAAAAATACCTGATTTTATGTAAAAGCAAACTATTCCCTGCAATCACACCACAGAAAAGTAAAAAAACCCAGGTCTGGTTTTTAAAACATGAAAACCTGTCAGTTTTAGTTGAATTGCTATGTTTTAACCCTCAGTTTCCTGCATATTGCAAACCAACTTTGTATTCATGATTAAAAAACCCATACTAATTATTTCTGACTAGAATATGAGCTATGTTCCCTTTAAAAAAAATCAAAACAAAGCAAAAACAGCTATCTGGCAGAACTCCTTTGCACTAGAAAAAATGTTTTCTGAGACATGATAACATGCTGCTTCTGGCAAATCCACTGCAGTATAATCGCTAATTAACATTTTGACGATATACATAGACAACACATTATTTAATTTCACATAATAAAGGACATGAGATTGTTTTATTTCTTCCCTCCTTTAGCTTGGAACAGTAAAAAGGGCATCATGGAAAGTGTGGATTCCTCCTCCAGCTAGGTTTTGGATCAGCTTGCATTCTTATAGTACTATGTTTCTGTGACCAAACAGTTAGTCCAGTTCATCTTAGTTACTATCAGAAAATATAGCTTGCATTTTCAGGGGCAGGATATGGAACTAGATATACCAAGAGTCTGATCCACTTTGGTAATTCCTCTGACTCCTGTGCAGTTCCTTTCTTTCACATTTTATCTTAGATTAGTTATAATTCTGATAATAACATGATAGAAACTTTCAGGATCGTTACAAAGAATACACAAAAAATCATCACAGGGATGTCTGCTTAATTCAATCAGAGGATAATTACATCCAAACCTCAGAAAGCAGGTCATATTAAAAGTAACTTCCAGACTCCATTTGGAACATTTTAGATAGGCTGTTGTTCACTTACTGGTTGATTTTCACAGGTGCCAAACACCTCTAATTCTCTCTGACTCCTATGGGATTGGGGAGTGCCCAGCACTTCTGGAAAAACCAGATCCCTATGGTCTCAGAAACTTTCCATTTAACTAATAAAGAAGGTCAAAGCTCTGAATAGCATAGAAATGGATCTTGAGAATCCCCATGAAAACAGGGGACCATGGACCTGGTTTTTAAAAGTGTAGAGCACTTGCAATTCCAACTGAAGTCCATGGGAGTTGGAGATGCTCCCTTCTGAAAATTGGACGTGAGTGAAAAGTTGTGTTACTAAGATATGATGCGGCCAGGATCTTCAAAAGGGAGCACTGAGATGGGATGCTTCACTTTGTCGGTGTCTAAGATAAGTCACTTTAAAGTGACCTGAATGTCAAAGGGCTAGCGCGCAATACTTTCAGAATATCAGGCCTCTTTTAAAGTATCTTGCATTAGGCACTCAAAATCAGTCACTTTTGAAAAACTTGGCCATGCTAACTGAAGAGCACTACCATGTGTGGAGCGGGCTGTGGTAGATAATGCGGGGTTCCTATGTATAAGAATACCAACTGCTCATTTCAAGCAAAGTCATAGGGAGTTATTTTATCCATCAATAAAAAATAGGGAGATCAGCCCTAAAATAATTGTATTTTGTTGGTCTGAAGTTTAGAAACTAATGTTTTATTTGTTTTGCCTTTCCCCTCACCTTCTCTGCATCTCCCCTGGCCCCTGACAAATTCAAAGACACTAACTTTTAAGACCAATTTACTTATTCAACTTTTAACCTTTTTTCTTAAATGTCACTGGACAATTGCCTGTCTTTGATTTTACAATTTTAGTTTATTATATTATACGAAATTATGTGTGTGTAAATTTATTACCACATTATCCACAGGAAAACTCATCAATTGTAAGAGAGAGACAAACTTAACAAAAATCCTACTGTGGAGAGGAAAGATATGAAGACTCAGGGATTCCTTAGCATTTAAAAAAATAAATGTTAATTTCTCTCCCTACCCCAAGCACTTCCAAAGCTCCCAGTTCAGCTGTAGCTCAAAGTCTCTGAGAGTCCAAACAGTATTACAAAATGTGCTATATAATGAATGGCTTTATAAATCCTAGCTGACCAAAAATCACAAGTCAAAATATGTAGCACTGCATACAAGAGCTGGTTTTAATTATAAGTCTCATCGTGGGATGGAGCAGCTTGATTACCTCAAGGGAACATGGAACTGGAAATGTGCCAGCAACAACTGTCTTACCAGTCTAGAATGTAACAAATGACAGACTCTTCTATAATGGACACATCCAGACTAATGATTTAGGGCCTGACTCTTCCATTCCCATTGATGGTGAGTAGTATCTTACTCCACAAACATCCCAATTGGTTTCAATGGGACTGTTTACCAATAAGGTATTATTAAACCTGTGTAAATGAGGAGCAGAGTTTGGGCTTTAAACATGCACTAGTTGGGTAGATGCTAATGAGTTGGAGTGGGAAATGTCAAATGTAAAGCATGTTTATACTCTGAAAACTGACTATGTAACCTTCTTACTCATCAGGGCCATGATTTAGGAAAGCTCTTAAGTTCTGTCCTGAATAGGGATGCTTTCCTTGGATGAATTCAGCCATGACAAAGGGATGGAATGCAAGCCATATGAGCAAAGGCTGAAGGAACTGGGTATGTTTAGTTTGGAAAAGAGGAAATTAAGAGGTGATATATCAGTCTTTAAATACTTGAAAGGTGGTGAAAGAACACAGCAAAAAGTTATTCTCTCTTGCCACACAGGGCAGGACAAGAAGCAATGGGTTCACACTAGTGAATAGCAGATTTAGATTAAATCTCAGCAAAAACTTTAACTAAGAACCAGAGGGCAATGGAACAGACTGCCTACAGTGGTTGTGGAAGCTCCTTCACTGGAGATTTTCAAAAAGAGGCTGGATAGCCATCTGTTTTGGATGGTTTAGACAACAAATCCTGCATCATGGCAGAGGGTGACCTTTGCAGTGCCTTCTAATCCTATGATTCTGTCTCTTTACTTCAGTGACAAAGAGGTTACTTTACGTCTTGCTCCCATTAGCCCTGCAGAGTTAAGAGAGTGAGCTGGTTTCTATTCCTTCTGGTGTATCAGCCAAAGTGTTCACTAAGCTCCAATTACAGAGCCAATTACACCTGTTCAGACTCTGACAACAATGGTTGTTTGCACAGGTGTCATGAAGAGTACAATCCAAAATCAGTGGACTTGCACAGTTCTCATCCAGGGCACTATTTGGTCTGCTGAATCTCTATCACCAGAGGTGACATTCAATTTATTAGCAATCACAGTAATTGGTGGTCCTTGTGCAAAAGCTCTTGAAGTCTAGAAAACAGGTGTAGAGATCTTGAAAGATTTTTCATTGTTTTTCCTTCAGATCAAGCTGCAGGTATGACAAAATTAAATCTGTTGTATTAGGGAGGAAGAGCCTGGACAGAATAGCTCCATTTCTGCAGTTATGGTAAGAAAGCAGGCAAGATTTTAAAAAAATGTGAAAAAGGGATGTACAGCCTACACAAAACTTTTGAGGTGATGTCCTTATTCCTTTTGTGGAAAATTATTATCCTACATTTGGAGGTTTGAATGCCATATCTGAGGCAATCTGATCAGATCCAAATTATCACTTGACAGGGAGAAAATATTGTCTAGTAATTTAGAGCAGGAGACAGTCAGTGGTCCTTAGTTTTATCTCAGGCTTTACCACGGTTTTGCTTTTTCATCTTGGGCAAGTCATGTAACTGTTCCATGTCCTAATTCCCATTTCTGAAATGGGGATAATACTCATCTACTTCTGAGACATATTATAATTGTACTTTGAGAGCCTCACATGAAAGGCAAAATATGAAAGTGCAAATTAACATCATTGTCTGACATCCACAGATGAAAGTAGCTATAGAAGTGCTGGGCTGCTGCTAAATGGAAATGAGAGCAACAGGTAAAAGTTTCCTTAGTATGCTGTGGATTTCTTTGCCAACAGCCTCCACACCTAAGTGCACACACATCACAGTAATGATAATACCTAGCTCTTATTACTGTCACACCTCAGCAGTAGATGAGTATTGTCCCCAAGGTCACAAAGCAACACCATGGTAAAGCCTGGGATAAAACCAAGTAATGCTACTCTCTTCCTAGACAATATTTCTTCCCATTTAAGAGATATTTTGGACCTGATCCTTAGATGGTATAAGCTGGCAAAGCTTCAGATCCTGGCCCATTTTCTCCTAAAATAATCTGATTTTTGCTGTTATTAAACACTCATTTAGACACTATCAACTATCCCCTCTCACTTTGGCCTTAAAGACTGATAATGAATATTTTATGAAAAAAAGGAGGTGGGTGTTGAACTAGTAGTTATAATAAAACCTAGATCAATGTATCTTTGCTTGCCATCTGCTTTTTGTTATAAGGAAAAGATAAGTGCATTTTTAATTGCCTAAACTGTGAAGTGATATATACCCACTTATTGATTTCTCTTAACTTGCTTGTTAATCATTTACTGTGTTTTAAAACAGAAACTCCAGCACTACTGATTTGCTACAAAAGGCTTTTCATAAGCCTTAGGTGCACAGCTATGGTTCTTCCAGACAGAAGATATTTTACGTGTCATTTTTATTGACCTAGATGAAGACACGTAAATATCAATGCTTAGTTATGAGTGGCTGTCCTGGCAAGGGATCCTTTGGGAAGAAAGGACTTACAGAAAACAAGAATATAGATCCAACTGCTGTCAAGAAGGCAAAATTAATACAATTCATCATGCAATAATAGCTATGGTTCAGGAAGAGTAAGCACAAGGAAAGGTGGATGTGCTATATTTTTGCACTATGAATCTTATCCCCTCATGGAAATCCCAGCATGACTATATTCCCTCTGTTCAATGAAGAGAGACTATACATATCAAACAAACGTAGCAAAAATCTTCCCTGAGGCCTCAATTCCACAATCTGCACCTGTATGGAGCTCCACTGGCTTCCATGTGTATCAAGTCAGTCCAACTGACTTCAGCTGGTGCAGCGTCCACACTGAGCAGCTTGCAAGACTGGTGCCTTAGATCACAAGCTCTTTAGCCACAAACTGAGTCTACCGCTGGTATCTGGAGTGCCTAGCCCAGCAGGACCCTGAGAGATGCTACTGTCATATACATTTCCTGACAGGCTTTGCATAACCCGGAATCTGGGATGAGGAGCACAGGGTTGAAGAGAACAGTGAGTAACACTGCCTGCTTCCAGTCATTTAAGAGGTTATTGTTATTTATATTGTGGTAGTGCCTATGAGCCCACATCACCATCCAAGACCCTCATTATGCTAGGCATTGTACACAACCAGATCTAAAAGGCAGTCCCTGCCCTAAAGAGCTACCTGAATATAAGATGAGACACAACAGGCAGGTGTATACCGATGGGGGAGCATGAAGAAACAAGTAGACAATATGAGTTAGCACAATGGGCAGTGGTCTCAGCACACTACCATCCTAACAAAGGCTCCTCCTTTTTGAAGGATTTGTCCTTTCAGAATACAACTCTGAGTCGAGGTAGTATCTTCTAAAACAGGCTGCAGGAGGCAGAGGAAGGAATTCCTTTAAAATGAGCTTGTGTTTCATTTTCTGGGCAAGTGAAGCATTCAGTAGTAATAGGTCTTTAAAAATATAGCTAATAAGCATATTTTGCTGTTTTCTTGGCTAGTCTCTGGCCTCTCCCAAATAACTAAATTCCTCTTTACATTGTCTTGTAATGGTTAACTACCTGGCTTGGAAGCTGATATCACATCACTTCATATCAACTCCACAGAGCCTTTTAGGATACAGTACTCACTAGAGCCCAATCTTTTCAATCTTCCCCTATCAATTGCAAAATACTGTCACAGTTTGGACACATACATTTTACACCCATTAAGAGAAATTCAGACATTGACTTAGTGTTTCAAATTAAGGAAAAACCTCTATGTAATATGGAATGACTGTGTCCATTTTAAACAAAGCTGGAATTCAAAAGGAGAGATGACAATTAAATTTAGAAGGACAACCTCTTTTGAAACACACATTATCCTGGGTACAGAGACTGAGGAGGAAATTCTTTGTTAGCTCTTCCACACTAATGCATATCAAAGATTAAGGGAAATGTATGCTGCACATTTAATACAGATACTATGATGAAAAGCCAAAATGCTCATTTACCTTTTGCATCTGAAAACAGGATTTGTTTCACTGACAATCGTATTAAGACATAAAAAACCAGGAATAATTCTTTTGATTAATTTCAATGTTACCTATGAAAGAGAGATTAAATATATATTTTAGCTGTGTTGACACAAAAATAATGAGATGGTTAGTGCTGCAAAAATTAAAACCTTATTTCAGAAACCGTTAATGTGACTGGAATCTATTTGCCTATCTTGTAACTGAGTGAGAATCCCACAAGCAGCCCCAGAGATTTACTGAGACTTTACATCTATGTGGCAACCTACAATAGTCCTGGTGATAAAAAAGTTAAGCAGGTTGGACCAAAAAATTATTGTAAGCCAACATCACCTACAAAACTGACTGTGAATTAAAGGCCAGCTAACGGTATTATATTGAGTACACTTGACTTTTAACAAAATCATTTACTTACACCTGCAGTGTTTTATGTGTACCATAGAAAGTGAGGTAGGATTCCAATTTGCACTGTTATAATTTATTACAGTCTTTGATTGGATTCACTTTTTTTAAAATTCTGAAATTCAGCATTCTTATACTCTAATAAAAGATCATCTGCATACTGAGCTGCATGACTTATTGCTTAGGAAGGGCTGGGTATATAATGATTCTTCTTAAATGTAAATAAATTTTGTCCCAGACTAAGACGCAGAGATTTGAAGATACACCTTCTTGTCGTACTGTGACTGAGCAGGACTTTTGCATGTATACAAGTTTCTTGCTAATCTGTACGCCTCTCTTTCTCTCATCCACACTCATTTTTCTCCTTTAAAATTTGAATCTACTTGCACCATTTGAATTCATCTGCAAACAGCTCATTGAAAAGAAATCCAAGTTCAATAGAAAAAAATGGCTTACTGACATGTCCTCCATTCAGCTTCCTTTGAAGGAGCAGCTTATCCCTTTGGATGGGCAGTAGGACACTATTTCTTAGGGATCCCAATACCATACTACTTGAGTCTCACACTCTTTAATATATTTATCCTCACAACAACCCTATGAGGTAAGGAAATGCACTATCCCCATTTACAGGGGGGGAACTGAAGCACAGACACTCTGAACAAGGAATCAGGAGATGTGGGCTCAATCCCTGACTTTAACAAAGACTCCATGTGCAACCTTGGGTACTCACTTAATCTGTCCCTGCCTTTGTTTCCCATCTGTATAGGAGAATACTTCCATTCTCCCAGTCTGTGTGTCTTTTTTTAGATTTTAAGTTCTTCGGGGAGTGACCATCGCCTACCTATTTATGTATAGCACCTCAGCCAGGAGAGGTTAGGTAAGTGATTTCTACCCTGGCCAGGGAAACAGTAACTCCAGAGGACAGTGTTTGTTAGAAGAGTATTGCAGTGTCCCTGGTTTGTGCACAGACAGCCTAACCATGCCAAAAACCTATTTACAAAACCATATCCTTAGACAAGTCAAACCTTGGAGACTGTTTCTTGTCTCATCACTCCCTGTCCACAATAGCCAGGACCTAACAGGATTTATGTTTAAAGAATCTACAAAAGCCTGCCGAGGTAATATTGTGCACTTGGCACTTGCTCAAGCTATTTAAATGATTGTGATGAATGAGGGAACAGAACAGAGCACAGCAAAGGTTGCTGAAAATGCTTTTTCATCCTGGCTGGCAAAATGGCTAGGGCCACTTCTGTACACAGCCCTAGCCACTCATAACTCCATAGAAGGTAGCAGATGAGGGCTGTTGGCACAAATGGCCCTTATATAGGAAAAGCTGGACTCAAGGAAAGGTATAGGCAGGGGGGACAGCCCCATCAACTATTTACCAAGCCAAAGACTGGAAGTCAAGAGAGATTCCTAGGCTTGCGTTAAATGTTGCTGCTTCTTTACGAAGAGTGAGCCATTTACCGAGAGTGCGTCTTCACCTAATTCCACTCCCCTTGAGAGCAGTAGAAGTTTGAGGTAGGCCAATACTGAGATTTGAAAATCCCACCCTAAATCATCTTGTGCCTAGATCAAACAAGAGGGCTGTCCTCCCCACAGTTCTTGAATCCAAAGACTTTATCAGCAACATTTCTTCACGCTCCTGTTCAGCAGTGTAAACAAGAGTACAGCAGAGGCAGGTTCTAAATTGGGGTGCAAGAGATATTCTTACTGCTTTATGAAGTAACTTCTGTGCCTATGCCACGTGTGTCTCACGCTCCTGCCCCATGCTATAGGGACTTCATTTATAGAGACGAATTTAGAAGCCACTAGCAAACTGCATAACTTGGTGCATCAACACATACACAAGCAATGGCCCTGGTCCTCGTGAAAAGTTCTTGCTTCCTCCTGCAAGAAGAGATGCACAAGGGAAAAACCCACAGAACTATGGCCTTGTTTGCACCACTTCTTTTAATTAGGATTACAGAAATTATAGATATAAAATCACATCTGCTATGTGTATAAACCCCATGAAAAGTAAAATACTTGGCGTGACGTGAATTATTCAGAGATAGACTACTGAACCTCAACATTCAAACACTCACATTACTTTAGGCCATGACAAAACTTCTTTATATTTGTTGACTAGCAGAAATGCAAGGCTCTGTACTTAATGAATTAAGATAACTGCAGTGAAATTGGGATTTGTGGAGCATTCAATTCTCAGTAACAATCAATGGAAATTAAATATTAATGTATGTGTCTAAAGTGGAAAACCATGCAAAAGGTGGGATGGGAAAGCTGGGAACAGTAATAAGTTCTCTACAATTCTATTGACAGTGCAAATTACAGTAAACAAAACAGAATGCTGACAAACAAGTCTATACATTTTCCTTGGCATCAACGACTAATTGCATAAAACAGATTAATCTATTTAGATTCCAATCACCACTTGACTGAAGTTGGGGTGAAGAGTGTTAAACAGTCACAACCACATCAATTTTTAACAAGCTGTGCATTTCATTTCTTGTTTTGCATTGTGTTAAGCTATCTTCTGGAGTTTTCTGCAGCCTAATATTGAGAAAACATGATCATCCCTTTATCAGCAAGCTGTGTTACTTTACACATTCCAGGTCCTCACTCTCCTTGTTAATATTCTCTTACACATTGTAAATTACAAGAAGTAAATCTGTAAATCTTAAAGGGCAACAGGATAAAGAATGTTAATAAGGATTTATTACAATTAGCACAGAAAGGTGCGAAAGCAGTTATGGGACCAAATTCTCACTCAAAGTCACTGCAAGTTTTTCTTCAAGTAAGAACTTAGGGGATAACCTTGCGTCTTCCCTTAACTTTGTGAAGCACAGAGGTGCCTGCCTTGCAGGATCAGATCTGATATGCTTTGCGTTTGTTTTATTAATAAATATTTCCATGGGCTGGAGAAAAAAAATTCTTGTTGAAAACTACATTTGCTATATTATTCCAATCATTTTTAAAAGTACAGTCTAATGTCACAACAAGTAACATGTTTATTACTTAAAAAGCATTATGTTACATCTAAAAATATGATAATACAAATGTTACTTTAATTACTTTTCATTTGGAAATTGTTGCGATTCAGAACACTATTATGGCTAAAGAAAAGGTACATAGATTTTTTTAGCACTAGACAGTACAAAAATTACATGCATATACACATTGGTTTGAGCAATACCATCTTTTCTTATGTTCCACAGATATCCTAATAACTTCTGTAACTATAAGACTGGCAACCCCCAATTTCTTAACAGTAAGTAAGTGATGAGTAATATCTTAATTATAAAAAAAGCCTTTATTAACATACGAATGAAGTACCATGCCAGTGTTGCATGGAAGTCAGAACTCCTTATCGTGGTTAAGAAACACGATGGAGGGAGCCTATATTGTTGCACCTATTGTCTATCTTCCCCTCTGGAGCATAGGGATGTTTTTGTTTGTTTGTTTGTTTTTAAAGGGTTTTACATTTAGAAGTTAAATAAATACTATAAAAAAGTAAAGTACATGGCTGGTAAAGAAAGAACTTGTGGGTCAGCTATGTCCATACAAGGTTTCCATGTTGGAGTTGTTTTCTATATTTGCTGCAAGGAGGCAATGTCACATGTGGAATATGTACACTTAAAAAGAATAAATATTCTTGAATTGTATCACATTCTAACATAATGGAAGACAGGTGAGTCAAATTAACTTCTCTGAACATAACAATTTGTGCAAATCTTCTACTATAATGGCATTTCAAGACAGGACAGTCAAAAGAGGAATGTGCCAAAACTTCCTTTCCCATTTCGTTTGAACTGATTGCCCAAAATCGAAACAAACATTTCCTGAGACATTAAGTTGTCATCAGTCTCTGTGATTCCCAGTTCACTCAGCCTTTTCTTGTGCATCTGGCTCTTCTTTACAGAGGTAGCAGCAAGTTCATTTGCAATTTCATAATTGCCTTCACTTTGTTCAGAAATCTCAGCTCTCTCACAGAGCTCCAATTCGTCTGTTGCACATTCATGTAGCTCTTCACATCCCAAGTCTTCTACATTGTCCATCTTACCATTTGACTGGATAGTCTGTATATTTCCTAAATCTGAAAACAGTGATGTGGTTATTACAGACTGGGCAGATGCCTGGAGGAGCTGAAGTAGTTAAAGTATCAGATTTGCAATGCTTTGAAATTTAGGGGTTTTTTTTTTTTTTCAAGTTTTATTAAACAAAGAAAATATCCTGCATATTGCAATAACTGTTCCAAGTATTACACAGTTCAGCTCCATCAGCTCTCACCCATAAGAGCTCATTCTTCCAGTGCAAACACAAAGATACAGGACAAAGCATAAAGAGCAAAGTCAGGTAGCAAGTAGAATTCTTTTGCTCAGACAATCCAGCACAAAGAGTTAAAATGCAAGAATAAGACTTCAAAAGTGATTGCTACTGGTAACAAAGTGGCAGTGAATATTTTATGAAAGGTTCAAAATATTCACCAGTTTCCTCTTATCACCCATTTTGGATGGCAATTTTAGTACACAAGTGTGATGCTTAAGAAAGTCTTGAGACTGATAAATTACTCAGAGACAGACAAGTATTTTAGAGAGAACTGAGTGGAATTTTAGACATCACAACTGAAAGCTTAGTATCCTTTTTAAAATAAGACATGGAAAGTACAGTTGTCAAGTAATATTTATCGTTGGGAAAAAATCTGCACTGGCAGGAGTATGCTAGACTTAACAAGTCTCATTTCTACTGCATGGGGGAACCGGAGAGCAGAGGATTAACATGGGTTGTGGGAGGAATATGCTCACTTTCTCCCTGACCACATGCTGTTTTGCTTGGGTGACCAAGGAGTTAATTCCAGTCCTCTAAGAAGGATCTGCATAGTGGAGTAGATTGGTCCAGTAGGCAAGAATCAATTGGAAAGACTCCTTTTCTTCACTGAATAGCAAGATACCATTTAAGAAGACTCAGACACGCTGACCCAGCCATTCATTTAGAGAGGAGACAGATGGAAAAAGCCTCAAGGACAACTATCATGGAACAGAGACTAAAACTCCTTATACTGCAGAAAATGCCATTCTTAAAATGACTAAGCAGTCAGGATCTTCTGAAAGACTATCATTGCCAGCTGCCTGATACATGCTTCCAGAGCCCAGAATAAGCTTTTGGAGACACTAAGTATTTGTTTACAAGTGCTTTGATATCACTGGATTTAAAAAAGTGAAACTGAAGTGCAAGTTATTACACACATGAAGTCTGCAGATACTCCTAAACATTCCTCTGCAATAGTTGTGATCTGAGAAATCCCAGTGCTCTGATAATTATAGGGCAAGTCATATCTAGAATCATATTTTTCTCCTTATTAGAAAGAAGGCTTTCTTTCTGCCTAATTATATAATGTGCATTTTCTAAATAGTTCACAGAAATACACTAGATTCACCACTATATTTAGATGCCTATTAAGTCACCAGAGTAAAAAATACCTTCTGAATTTCTGGCAGCAACGTCTTTTACATCAGAGGAAACTGTAGGTTTAACCAGGACGACTCCATACCCTTCATTGTTATGGATCACATTGTTCACCATAGTTATCCTGGGAATGTCATAATGCTCATCTAAGAAATCCTATAGCAGAAGACAAATGTAAAAGATGTATAACAAATTCTCAGAAAGGGAATTACAACCCAGCTAGAGTGTCTTCTCTAAAAACAAAGATAATACAAAAGAACTAGATCTATTTGCATATTTTAAGGGACATAGTTAAATGTAGTCAAACACATTCCTTGTTGCAACCATGAAATAGAAGGAATATTTTGCTGTAACAGACAAAAATGTAAGTCCAGTGATATCAGTCTTATCATATCTTGTCGTTCAAATAAGTTAAAATAAAAAAGTAGCAACATCATGAGATAACTAACTAGAATAGTTATTAGTAGGTACCAGTCCCAACAGGTGTGAGTTTGATAACAGATTAGAGCACATTCCATCCAGAACTCACTTTTATGAGGATTCCCTCCTTGCAGTGGTGTATGCCATTGCCCAGCAGAGTACATGTGCTACCCGGATATATTTCGACACCAGCCCCCTGTAAATTAAAGAGACATGTCCCAAATGAGTCAGTAAGTTCCCAGAGTAATGGGTTACACTACTTACCCCAAAGTGGGTTTTTGTCTCCACCTAGTAACTATTATGATAAAAAAGTTTACTAAGACCTGTAGCTAGAGGAAATAGCAAACTAGCTCAAGTAGCAAAAGCTCATGGTTCAATCCCCACTGGCAATGCTGCTATCATCACATCACAAAAATGCTGCTGAGAAAGATTGTATGACATGCACAGAGTTGTATTTGATATTTAATACACACACCTAGTCTTGGGAAAGCCAATAATTTTTTGTGATGTAACAAGTGTTAGATTTTGATCATCTCCTTGTAAGAATCAATAGGTAAATTCAAAAAAGGCAATTCAGCTGCAGAGAGAATATTAATTTAATGAGAGACAAGAACATTTAAAGGGTACAACAGCCTTATCCCATGAATCAGCTCCAAGAATGTGCCTGGGGTTATTCTATAATGGACTCGTTACTGTTTGATTTTCACAGTGTCACATGCAAGTCAATATGAGGTTGAGTCTCCACCCAGTAGAGACATACTACCTAAGAGGTTAAGAGAATCCTGTGACTGATTTCTTAAACACCAATAATATTTATTCATTCTATGGAAAATATTAGTGGTTTTCTAAAGGATAAAGAAATTATCTCTTTCCTGATTATGATTCCTTATTTGCCAGCAGAGAGCTTCATTTTATTCAAGCTGGAGTTTTGTTCCAAAAAAGATTTAAAAGTTAGTTCACACCTTGGCACCATACAGATCACAGTTCTTCATTGATAGTTCAGCTGATGTCCGCACTGTAACACCTGTAGTTTCACACTGTAGCACACAGTTCTCCAGTGTGGTTTTCCCATGATGAACACCTGCAACCAAAGACACCCAACATCAACATTAGAAATCATTCTAAAAGAGACCGTCTACTAGATGATCTCAAATGAGAGGAATTTTCTGTTCATCAGCCCAGACTGTGCTCTTTTGGGCGCACAGTGATTGGTCAGCCTCCGTTTGATGACTACAAGGTCAATACGCCCCATCGCACAGATACTATAATGAGGCCATATTAGATTAATATTTATTAAAGAAACATTTTTTCAGCCAGATTTCAATGAACCTCAAGGTACACATTACCATGCAGACTTTTTAATGAGTATGCTCTTGAAGGTGTTTGTTTTCTGGGTTATGAAACCAAGAAAAGTTAAGTGGAAACAATTTTCATACACACAGAAATACTGCTGCAGTGCAACCACTTTCCAGCAGCATAATCTGAGTCCAAAACCAGGGAGGATCAAGGCAATTATGAGTGATCCTCCAGTGACAGATTACAATGAAAAGGCTCTTTTGCCTTACACATCCACCCCACTGCTTGTTTCAACTGGTGAAAGGTGTACAACCAAAGCAAATGGAGAATGACTAGGACACCAATACAATGCAGATTCTTAGTTGTGTTTTCAGCCCTCTCCCCCACCACGGTCAATGCAGCCTGACTAAAAGTTTGAGTAGTCATCATGCTGCTGTCAGAAAATATGGGGACCAGGACCAGCCCCAGCCCCCACACACAGCTGCAGCAGGATCAGAAGTGTGTGAAACTGAGCTTTAAAGTTAACACTCTTGAGTATAACATGGCTAGTGACAGTCAGTCTGGCTCACATATTACTGTGATTGGGGGCCACATGAATGTTTGTTGTATACATAGCCTGCAAGATCAAGTGTCCGCCTGACATTCCTCAGAAAGTCTGAAATAAGAAAGTGGCTGAGTATATGCACACACATAGCCCTACACATGCCACGTGACCCAAATTATCAGACACGCAAAAATGTGGTAAAGCTTTGCTTTTACACATTAGTGGAAAACTCTTCAGGTTTCCACTTCCAGAAGGTTAATGCAAATTTAAATAGAATTAAAACTAGATAGTCTGAATTTAAAGGAAACAATGCAATAAAGTCATAAGTGTTTTGGTCTACAGGGGGCCTAGAGCCAAAAAGTTCACTTTCTGCATAACTGTTGCCAAATAACTCCAAGTATGCATGGTAATGAGTGTATGTGAACATTAAAATAGGACAATACTTGACAACAACAGTTGTCTGATAAAATGGTTTATAAACCTGACTTGAGTACATGCTCAGTTCATAGGTGGGGCACCCAATATTACTGCCCACTGCTGGAAGAACTAGGCACCTGTTGGAAAAACTGTGGTGAAAATAAAAGAATAGTCATTTCTTGAGGGTCACAAGGGACTTCACATTTATAGAGACCTATCCTGTGGCTTTAATATCCAGCTCTGCAACAAAAGGAGGACTGGCCTTTCTTACTTCTTCATGTCTTGTCCCTTAAAATGTTCACTAGTCGCACTAAGCAGAGCTTTGTCAGCTAACACATTCATACATTTGCCAGCACTGGCCCAGGAAGAATTGTGTCATATGATACACTTTTGTTCAGTGGCTAACTTGGAAAAGAGGACAACTGTCTTGCATTGTTGGCTTGATAAAGTTACACCCCTTTTCTCATTAATTGCATGGTTTTTACAAAAGAAAAATAATTCAGAGTAATGCATTGCCTTGGCTTAATCCATGCACAAAGAAAGTCAGGGATGTATGTGACCCCGCAAAACAGGATAAATAGCAGCTCTTTTGCAATAAAAAAAAAATCCCTGTTATAGTATATCTGAGACCAAAGCAATTACATACATGGACATTATCACGTGCCAGTGATAGGTTGTGACTCTCTGGATTGGACCAGGATTACACACTTATTTTTGTAACTAAATCAATTCAGTTACATTGATGCAAAAAAAGTAGATGTATTTTAAACTAGTTTAAACTGTGCTTATACCAGTTTCTTAATTTAATAAAATTTCTAAATTAAGCTAAACCAGTCTAAAATTCTCCTACATCAGTGGTTTGCACTGCTACAACTAAAAACAATTAATTACACCAATGCAAGTTTTCTAACATAATCAGGCCATTTGTTACAAAGGAACCATTAAAGGAACATTAGTCTGAGATCTACCCGTATGAGTTTTTCTGGGTTTTTTTGGTTAAGTAACAGCAGAAACCTCTCTATATCAGCCTTGATTCCCTTTCTTTGTGAATATATTTTCCCTAAAATATGAAATACCTACATGAAAGTGTTAAGCATTTTAAAGTGATATTTCTTCCAATCCACCTGTGTTTAGTGAAGTGTTAATTAGCACCTTCCCCAAAGGCAGAAGAACATGACCTTCTTCAGATGCAACTGGGAACTAATTTTTCCTTAGATGATCAAAAGAATTGTCTGGAGTGATACTGTGTTCCAAAGTCTGAAGAAAATAATGGCATGTAACGTAGCATGCTTTTGCTTACAAAAAATGGCTTACAGGATGAGAAAAATCTTATTATCCTGAGCCCAGGGCAGATAGCAGTGCTTTCTGGGGAAGCAAAGGGATCAGGTTCTTGATTGCAGGACAAGGACAACAGTGGAGGCCGAGTGAGTGAGACACAATATCACTAAGCTGCCAGTCAGAGAGTAGGGAGCTAAAGGAAGAGAGACAGCTTAGAGCTACAGAACTGAACTGCCAGCAAGAAGGTTGGGGGATAGGCCTACTTGGCAACAACATAAATATTGTTTGAGGAAAAGGAACAAAGGAGCAGCATCCTGCTGAGCATTCCTACAGCTGAGCCACAGTTTGAATGCACTGTCAGTGAGCAGAGGTGTTTGTGGTGATCAGTGAGGGGAGAGGCTGGTTCAGCAATATAGTCAGATATTTCCAGGGAATTCTCTTTGCCAGTAAGGTGAGCAGGTATTCTCCAGCCAAACTGGAGTAGGCTGTGTAGCAATTTTTAGCAGCAGATAGTAATCTAATCAAACTGTCTTTTTTTTTTTTTTTTTTTTTTTTAATTTATTTAAAGAAGGAGACTAAAGCTTGAAAACTATAGACTGCAGTCACATAGTTCAAAGGCTGGGAGTTAAATTCAAAATTATTAGTAATCTAGATAAAAAATCTTGAAGGTATCATGTTTATACAAACAGGATTCCTTTACTATGTCCTTTTGCAAGATTGTAATATTGGGTGCAAATGTACAGATTAGCAAAGCTTTAATTCCACCAGTAATTATGAGAGCATAAAAATAGACAAAGGCTTTTATACTTACTTAATATCCCCTCTACTGCATCGTACTGAACCAGCTTCAAACTGGAGATTCTTATATTCGCCCCTGTACAGTCAACAAAGTTGTCTCCCTTGCCCCTCTTTTCTATCACAATATCATCTGGCAGGCCATATCCTGAAAGGAAAAGTTTAGATATGGAAAAAATGCTAGTGTGTAATATGTTACTGTGGTTCACAGGTGGACACAGGTGCTCAAGGTACACATGACGAGATATCAAAATTAGAGTTAAACTAAGGACTGTAACTTGAGTTTTGTCATGCTAATAGATTTAAGTTTTCCACACTTCATGCAGACCACCCACAACACTCCCAGCTACACGAGCCTTCTCTAAACTGGCAGGAATCCTACCCTTGAAGCATACAAAAAAGGTTCAAGTATCTCAGATGGCTGCTTCACTCAAACCACTACTGATCAGTGCAAAGGTTTTGAGGCCATGCAAAAACAGTGAATTTCATCCATTGCACTACTGACTTCTGAATTTAAGTGAAACAGGTCAAAAAACTTTGACTATAGCAGTTTCCAGGAGAATTCGAGTAAAACAACAAACTTTCAAAGCCGATGGCAATACTGATTTACTATATCATCCATTATCATTAACATTCAATCACTTATGGAGAAATGTATCAGCACGTAAAGCTTTTATTACTGGTCAGACAAGAATCATGACAAGGAAGCTGATAATGGGGCAACTATTAAAGTGGCATGAGCACCATCATATGGTGGAAAACGTACATGGATCCCAGGTCACAAGACTGTTTGAACAGGATGTTAGTATACGAATGCTCTGATGTATAGTAAAAAGATAAAGCACTATTGAAAAAGTTTGCAGTAGGTTTTAAAGAAGTCAGATATAAAATTAATTAGGTCTCAGTACCTCTGAGGGTAGATAGATAAACCGAGATCATCCCTGAAATATTAAGTCAACCTTTTCTTAAAAACCACCAATGATGGGGATTCTACAACATTCCTTGTAAGCCTGTTCCAGAACTTAACTATCCTTATAGTCAGAAAGTTTTTCCTAATATTTAAACTAAATCTCCTTTCTCACAGATTAAGACCATTACTTCTTGTCCTACCTTCAGATGACATGGAGAACAATTGACAGTCATCCTCTTTATATCAGTTTCCCCCTGCATCTTCTTTTCTCAAGAAGAAACATGCCCAGTTTTTTAACCTTTCCTTATAGGTCAGGTTTTCTAAACCTATCATTTTTGTTGTTCTCCTCTGGACTCTCTCCAGTTTGTCCACATCTTTCCTAAAGTGTGGCACACAAAACTCCATCTCAGACCCCACCAGTACCAACTAGAATGGGACAATTACCTACCATACCTTACATATGGCATTCCTGTTAATGCGCCCCAGAACGATATTGACCTTTTTCATAGCTGCATCACATTGCAAATTTGTGATCCATTATAACTCCCAGATCCTTCTCAGCAGCACTACCACCTAGCCAGTTATTCCCCATTTTATAGTTGTGCATTTGATTTTTCCTTCTTAAGTGAAGTACTTTGCACTTGTCTTTATTGAATTTCATCATCTTGAATTCAGACCAATTTGTCAAAGGTCATTTTGAGGTCTAATCATGTCCTCCAAAGTGCTTGCACCCCCTCCCAGTTCGGTGTCTTCCACAAAGTCTACTCTCCACTCCATTATCCAAGTCCTTAATTAAAATACTGACTAGTACCAGCCCCAGGACAGACGCCGGCTGGATCCACTAGATATACCCTCCCAGTTGGATAGTGATCCATTGATAACTACTCTTGAATATTGTCTTTCAACCAATTGTGCACCTAGCTTATAGTAATTACATCTAGACCACACTTCCCTAGTTTGCTTATGAGAATGACATGTGTCAAAAGCCTTATTAAAATTAAGATACATCACATCTACAGCCTCCATCCTATCCACTAGGCCAGTAAACCTGTAAAAAGAAAATTAGGGTGGTTTGTCATGATATTTTCTTGACAAATTCATGCGGGTGACTCTTTATAACTCTATTAGGCTCTAGAGGCTTATAAACTGATTGTCTAATATTTTATCCCAGAATCTTTCCAGGTATCAAAGTTACATTATCCTAGGTCCTCTGTGCTCCCCCTTTTAAAGTTTTACTCTTCTCCAAGCCTCCGGGATCTCATCCATCCTCCATGAATTATCGAAGTTAATTGCTCCAGCTACTTCCTTAAGCACCATAGGATGAATTAGATCAGGCCCCATCAACTTGAGTAAATTCAACTTATCTAAATATTCTTTAACCAGTTATTTTCCTATTTTGACTTGTGTTCCTTCCCCCCTTGCTTTTAATATTAATTTATGTTGAGTATCTGGTCACCTTTAACCTTTACAGTGAATAAAGCAAAACTGGCATAAAACATTTGAGTCTTCTCAGTGCCGATTACCTCTCTTTCCTCACTAAGTAGAAGACTTAACACTTTCCTTCACCTTTCTCTTGCTCCTAATCTATTTCTAGAACCTCTTTTCTTATTGCCTTTTATTTCCCTTACTAGATGTAGCTCATTTTGTGCCTTAGCCTTTCTGATTTTGTCCCTACAGGGTTGTGCTATTCTTTTATACTTCTCCTTGGCAATTTATCCATGTTTCCACTTTTTGTAAGATTGCTTTTTGATTTGCAAGTCATTAAAAACTCCTAACAGAGCCATATTGGCTGCTTCCTATTCTACTATTCTTCTGATGGCATTCAGTATGCTGTTTGTCTAGTCAGGATTCTAGAAAGTATGTCTGCCTGTGAACCATGTCTGATTGTACAACAGCTGGAGTTTAAGCAATCACTGCACACTGAAGAATTAAACATTTAGTATCACTGGTGGAATGAAGATTACAGAAGGGTAAAGTTTTCTTGGTTTGTTTTTCCCCTAAGACTATCATTGCAGTAACAAAGGAAAACTTGCTTGGGTGCCTAAACTGGGAACTTCATCACAACTGCTAGGATTTCTTCTAAATTTAATCTAAACAAATTTCCTAATACTTATTTTACTGATAAAATATTTCAAGAATATTTAGTTATTTCCCCATACGTCACTGATCTTCACACTCAGCCTAAACACCAACTTTCATTCTGTCTGGGAATAAATAAAAGGAAAGCACCTATACAGTTAAGTTGTGTTATTCCTTTGACAAATAAATTCCCATTCCCTCATCTCAAGGAAGTTACCAAAGCAGTATTAAGTACTCAGATTAGTGCCAGCAAGATTTTATTTGATGGTCCTATCTAGTGAGGACATTTTCAGCAACTCCTACTGCTGAACTTCCCCGAACATAGTCTCATATGCAAAGATTACCACCACACCTTCACCCTTGCTCATTGAAGGATTGGTCCCTATTAAAGTAAGTGTGTGCGTGTTGCTCCTTAAAGCAGAATGGCTATTTCTAGCCTATGACTAACAGACCTGCTACTTCACCCCTTGTATTACCATTTTCTGAAAGACAGAACATCATCTATCATAAAAACCACCCACCAGAATTTCAGAACACCACTAGTCTCACTGATAAAGCAATTTATTGTGGCCCTTTATCCTGCAGATGTATTTCATATGGGCATGTATATCTATATAAATCAAACATATACAAGAAAAATTATAGTCATAAAACAAAAAGAGGCAAGAAAATATAGTATGGAACAGCAGGAAATTAAACTCCCAGCCTTCTTTCCATTAAGAAGTTTTGACAAGATAAAGATAAAGAATGCAGCTTAAGCAGTTTCTGAACAGCACACAATGTATGGGTTATTATACAACAAGCTGTATTCCTAAAGTTGTTTGGCAAACTGTTAACAGGTGTGCATGCCTGTAGCTAAGGCATTACTGGGAGAGAGATAATGTAGACAAGGCAGGAGCATTTGATTTTAAAGCCATTCCCAAAAGCACAGCAACATCTGTTGAGAAGATATTATAAACATGTATAGGTTGCTGTTTGGTTCTGCAAAATAAACACAGGGATCTGAACCCTTAGCCAGTGACTTTTTTCTCTATTCTGTTCTATATAGCATAGCATCAACATTCACACTGTTAATTTGTGCACTACACACACCGAGCTTCATACTTCTCAACAAATATTTGAATGCAAAATGCTATAAGGGCTTGGCTCATCCCTTAATTCAATAAAGTTACATACAAGTGCTGTACAAAATCTTCAGAATACCCTTCCCAGGCAGATTAATAACTCCCATTTTATAGAAAAGGAAAATGAAGCACAGAAGATAAAGATCACATAGCTGGCAGAGAGACACAAAAATAGAATTCAGGTCTTCATAGCCTCCAACCTAGGCCATTAGACTGAATTACCACTTCGTGGTAAAAGCTATAAATATAAAATGCAGAATATTTACTAGCATAGGATCAAGTATCAAGCTATATTAAGTCACATGAACCAAGCACATTTTGCAGTGCTTCCTGCTGGCAATGATGAGGGGAAAACTAGCCTCTGATGATTCATAAAATTCAGCTAATGTGCAGTGAGTCTTCCTGGTCAGTGTAATTAAGTGAGGTTCTACCATACCAAAACCAAAGAACAAAGGGACAGACCTACTGCATACTCTTTCTATTTAAAGCCAGTGTTCTGCAACTTAAATACAGAAGTTAAGTGACTTTTGTGTTCATTAAATTAAGGTAAGTCCTCATATACTCCTTCCAGAGTCTGTCCACTCGCTGAACAACCAGGCAGTGATTGAATGATTTCATCCAAACAAGTAGCATGAGAAAACACTAAATTGGGGATAAATGTATTTTTCTGAAGTCCTATCAAAAATGCCCATTTGCAGCTGTAGCTATTACACACACATCCTTCATGGTGTCAGACAGCAGCACACCCCACTCTGTATTTGAACACACTTCTGGCTCTAGAAGCAAGGACTCTGCAGGAATGGCAAGGCATTTAAGAAAAAAGAAAGGTTAATAGACTCCCAATCAGCAGATCCCTCCTGGAGTTAAAAAATCCCTTTGCACAGTTCACTTTACTTTAAGAAAATGGACCAGTTAACATTAGTTTCAAGTTCTTCCACACTAACCAGAACCTCCTACCTTATCTTAAATTAATCAAATTGTACCATAGAATCTCTATGGATAGAAATTCCATGCTTGAACAATAAGAGTACAGAAGCAGAAATATATTTCCGATCCCATGACCAGGATGACAATGACTGTGATGGTGAAATAATCAGGGAGAGAAGAGAGGCTACAAAGGCAGAAACTGCAATAATAGGGGACTTCAGATATCCTCATATTGACTCAGCAAGGGATGCAAATATAACCTTTTTAGACACTATAAATGATTGCTTCTTGGAGCAGCTTGTATGGTACCCACAAATGGAGAGGCAATACTTGGGCCAGATCCTATGCTCCACTTATGACTAGTTTAAGAGGTGAACATAGCTGAACTGCTCAGCAATAGCAACTATAATGTAGTTAAATTTAACATCTTTGTAGTGGGGAAAATACCAAAGAAACTCACTGCGCTAGCATTTAACTTCGAAAAGGGGAACCACACAAAATGAGGAAGTTAGTTAAACGGAAATTAAAAGGAACAATCACAAAGGTGAAATGCCTGCAAATTGCACGGAAACTATTTTAAAACACCATAATAGAGGCCCAAACTAAACGTATACCTCAAATTTAAAAAACAAAACCAAAAACAATAAGAGGATGAAAAAAATGCCACCTCTGGCTAAACAGCAGAGTAAAAGAGGCAGTTTGAGGCAAAATATCCTTTAAAAATTGGAAGTCAAATCCTAGCAAGAAAAATAGAAAGGAGCATAAACTCTGGCAAGTCAAGTAGAAATAGGCCGAGAAATAATTTGAAGAGCAACTAGCTAAAGACAAAAACCACCACGAAAAAAATTAAGTACAACAGAAGCAGGAAGTCTGCCAAACAGTCAGTGGGGCCACTGACCGATCGAGGTACTAAAGAAGCATTCGTGAAAGACAAGGCCATTGCAGAGAAACTAAAGGAATTATTTGCCGGGTGACTGGGCAACAGAAATGGCAGATGAAGTTCAAATTTGGTAAATGCAAAGTAACTCATATTGGAAAAAAATAATCCCAGTTACACACAAAATAATAGGGTCTAAATTAATTGTTACCACTCAAGAAAAGATCTTGGAGTCACTGCAGATAGTTTTCTGAAAACAACATGCAGCAGCAGTCAACAAAGCTAACACAATGTTAGGAATCATAAGGAAAGGGATAGATAAGACAGAAAATATAATGCAATTATATAAATCCATGGTACGCCCACACCTTGAATACTGCATGCAGTTCTAGTCGCCCATCTCAAAAAAGATATATTAGAATTGGAAAAGGCACAGAAAAGGGCAACAAAAATTAGGAGTATGAAACAGCTTCCATACAAGAAGAGATTAAAAAAAAAAAAAAAAAAAGACTCTTCAGCTCAGACGAGAGGCAACTAAGAGGGGGATATCATAGACGTGTATAAAATCATGAATTATATGGAGAAAGTGAATAAGGAAGTGTTATTTACCCCTTCACATAATATAAGAATTGTGTGTCATCCAATGAAATTAATAGGCTACTGGTTTAACACAAACAAAAGGTAGCAGGGGGGATAAAAATATTTTTTAAATGTAAAATATTGGATTTTTTTAATTTAAATTGGATTTTTTTAATTTTGTTATTTAAATTTGAGTTTTTATTTTAAAAATAACCCTGTTTCAAAGGAAATTTGATTTTACTACAAAATACATTAAGGATCAAAATTATAATTTCTTAAGCTATTTAAATTAAAAATAAATATGTTGAATCCATGAGCTTCTAATCAAAAAGCTTTGAGTTAAAGCTTGAAAAAGAAAGAATCAGGGGAAAAACATCTAACTTCTGAGGTCAAGCTTTATATATATGGCACAATATGTCATGTATGGTATTAAGGGCTTGTTTTGCTTAATAAAAAATAAATTTTATGTTGTTTTGTGTGTTTAAAGTCCAGTTACCATCCTTATACAGCTGGACACAAAAAATGAGCACAAAGTTAGTGATTGCTTATTCAATGTCATTCACCATTTACCATACTAAAAATGTACAATTAATAAGAATTTGAAAATAGTAAGCTATACAATTGCTTACATAAGTGTAAATAGTTCTAGAGTACCATCCTAAGTAGCAAAGAGATGTACCAAATCTAGTGTAAAGGCTCTAATTAGCTGTAAATCAACATGTTTTAATGGTTATATCAACCAATGAGAATGCCCCTGTCTTTAGAAAGTAACTGAAGTACAAATGGCAAAGTTGATTAAAACCAATTATTTAAATCAAGGCTTTCCACTTTGATTTAAATTGCTGATTTAAATCAATCCACCCTGAAGGGAAGTACTTCTTCACACAATGCACAATTAACGTGTGGAACTTGTTGCTATGGGATGTTTTGAAGGCCAAAAGTGAATTAGACAAGTTTACAGAGGTTAGGTCCAACAACTGCCAGTAGCCAAGATGGTCAGGGATGCATCACTACGATCTGCATGTCCCTAAACTAAAGCCCTGCAGCGGGATTGGGATCCCACAGGATCCACTGCCACAATAGCGGGAGCTGGTAAGATGTGCTTTGTTGCAGGCAGGATTGGGTACAACAAACAAAACAACAAAACAAAAACAGACTACAATAATTGGTGGGAAACACCTTTTTTTTTTTTTTTTTTTTTTTTAAATAAAAGTTTTAATACTTAAATTTAAGCAAGGGATAGAAAGTGATTTGATATCTATTGTAACAGGAGTTAAAGTATTTTTGTTTTATTCTTTTAGTGGTAAAAATTGTGTCTGAATTCCATTTTTTTTATATATATGAAAATTCCATTTTTATCTATATATTAAAGACTTGTTTTTAGTAGCATGGGGTAATCTGACTCTCTTGCAGGATCTAAGGTTTTTATGGGTGGGAGCAAGATAAAAAGGGCAAGAAAATGGGTGAGAGTGGTTATTGGGATGCAGGACAGAAGTGGGATTAAAGAAATAGTCCCGCATAGGACTCTAACCTAAACCTCAAACTGCCAGAAGCTAGGATTGGATGACAGGGGATGATCACTCAAAATTGTCCTGCTCTGTTCACTCCCTCTGAAGCACCAGGCACAGACCACTGTTAGAAGATCAGGTGCTGGGCTACATGGACCATTGGTATGACCTCATATGGTCATTCTTATGTACCTTCTAGTTGAATTGAATCAGCAATGCAGAACATGCCATCTACAACATAACGACCAGGACAGATGATGACAGTATCTCCTTCATAGCAGGCATTGACAGCTGTCAGTGGATCACTGTGGAACTGTAAAAGACAGTAAAAAACACAATCAGCTTCAGATAATGCAAGAGAATGACTTGAATTTACGCCAACAGAATTCCCTTTTAATTTTAATGTTGCTATATAGTCAAAATGCTACTGCCTCTGCTTAAAGGAAACCCATTTTAGTGGCATCTATAGAATACAATTAATACTTTGTGCTCATATAGTGCTTTGCCTGCAAGGATCCCCATGTACTTTTAGAACAGCGAATCAGTATCGAAACATCCCTGTGAGCAGCATCATTCCATTTACGGATAGGAAACTGAGTCAGGGAAAGATTAAGTGTTATGTTTAAAAGAGCCTAAATGCAAACCCCAATACGCCTGTAAATGCAGACTTGGAAGTTCTACCCTAAGTGATTTACCCTAGGTCACAAAAGAAATATGAAGCAGAGGCAGAAACAGCAAAGGGGACTAAGTTGGAGCTTATCTAGACACTGAACTATCCTCTCACTCCTGGAGCAGACCCCTCCAAAACAGAATTCAAGGACATTGCTGCGTCAGATTTGGATCTGCCTGCTAGACATCTCATGTTAAACTAAAGACTTCAGTCTCCAAGGTGGACAGGCTGGCACCTATCACAAGCCTTACAAACATGATTCTACTCTGAACTGACTGAAAATGGCACAGTGGAGTTCCACGTTTATTGCCTCTGACTTCCAGATTAAGCATGCTCACTTTACAAGTATTAAGATGCTCTTCCAACTGCTAGCCCTGCACACTCAACCCAGGATCTGAGAGTTAAGTCTGGTTCTTTCCTTTTTTTTGCACACCAGTAATAACAGTTCTGAAGGCCAAATTAGGCGCTCAGGTATCTGGGCAACCAAATGACTTAGTAATTTTTTTAAATAGCTGTAATAGGAATTGAGTAAACAATTCAGTTTATTCACAAGAATAGAACGCAAATGGCAATGCCTAAATGGCTTTGAAAACATACAGCAGCAAAGTAGTAAAATCATATCGGTCATTGAATTAAGGTAAGAGGACGCAAACACAAAAGGAACAGATATATTGAGAAAGGTTCCTTCCCTGTGCCCTCACCCTGACTACATCAGTAGAACCAGATCTAGACAAAATTTTAAAGCAATACTTTTTAAAAGAGTGCATCCAGGTGTTGTTAAAACTCAAAGTAAAGTATCATGCCTTACTCAGACTACTTCATTATGGAATTGTTACAAGAGTGCAAGGCAGATTCCCTGTTTCCCACCCAGAGAGGAAAGTGCTTGCAAAGGAGTATTTAGCAGACAAGTTAGTCAGACAAGTTCACTGTTTCTTCCATCCTTATTACTCACTATGTATAAGACAGCTGTGGGATTAAGGTCCCATCATGGTAAATTCTGTACATACAGAAGTAAATACTGTGAAAGAAGAAATTAATTTATTGGGGAAGATAAAAAAGGAGGACTTTGAGAAAATGAAGACAACTCCTGCTATTTTACCTGTATTTCTAGTTCTTCATCACAGGTCTCAGGACAAAGCTTATCCCTGAGCAAAGACTGCAATAGGCTACCTATTATAGTAGTAGATACAACGTGAGTGATCTTTGTACCCATTGGACGGGAGCCTTTGGCTTGGAGACCTGTGCACTTCTGGTAACCAAATACATACCTGAAAATGAGACATAAATCATTAGTTCTATTCTGATGGAAAGCAGTTCCTAGCTGGTTTCTTCACCCTCTCCTCCCCTCTCACCGCCCCCAGTACCTCAAGAGAGGATTCTCAATGAGTTTTAGCTTTTGCTTCAGATGCTCTATCTCATCATAAAGCTTTAAGCCTTCCACCATGGAGACATTTTCTGCCTCGGAGTGAGAGTCACTGCTTGATATGCCACTCCTCAGGTTTAAGAACTTTCTGTAGAGCACCTCACATTGAGACAGCAGACTGTGGTAATCAGCAATGAGTCCAGAAGGGACACGATCCTCAAGTATGTCATAATGCCTACAATTCAAAGCATAGGACAGTTAGTGTTCCCCACTTTCCTGAAGCAGAGAGAACCTGATCCAAGGCCCATTTTAGTCCAATCTTTCTACTGACTTTGTAGGCTTTGAATCAGAAGCGCTGAGCTCCCTGCATCTATGACACCCCAATTCAAAGAGGTATGGCTGACAAAAAGCACATTTGTCTAAATATACCACCCCTGTTGTTACAATGTACACCCAAGATTATTAGAGTTGAAAGAGTACAGGGACAGAGAGAAATACTTCTTTTAAAATACAAAGATGTACTTTTAAAACCACAAGAATTACCAGGAGGCTTCAGAGGCAGATACATTATCTAGAACTATTTTTAATTCACTATTTAAAATCTGACTATACGGTGCCCCTTTAAGGCACCATGAAATTGGTAGCAATAGCCGAGATAATGTAGCAAATGTTGGCTTTGAAATAGCAAAAGCAGAACCTTGTCCGGCAAAAGAGAAAGAAACATACCACAGGGAAAGTGAGAGAGGCAACAATTAGAACTGGATGATAGAAGTGAAAAAGCAGATTTACTACAAGATATAATGTACCATCAAGGAGTCTCTCACACAAGAGATGGAAACACGCCTGCAAAAATGCTCTGTCTAAGTCAGACAGTCACATATCTGCCAGATAAAAGAAGGCTTGATGAAAATTCCAGAGTGATGGTACTGACATTCCAGAAAAAAGGTCAGACAACAATGAAAAGATACTGAAAGCAAAGTGAAGAATCCTCCTCTGTCTTTGGTACAGTTGAAGGGGAAGTAAGTGAACCCAGTGTAAGTAACTCCATGCCCAGTCACTGAGGGATCTTATTGAAAAGAAGAAAACATGCAAGGAAATTAAGGGCCAAAACAATTCCTCAGAGCCAATCACTCAGATGTTCACCAAAGTGCACTCTCAAAATTGTGCCGTAAAGAACAAACTAGAGGCAGAATAATAAATATCTACTTGGTTCTAACAGATAGTAAAGAGGTACAAAAACCTCACAGCTAAAACAACTGCATTATAAGATGCAGCATGCCTGGTGACAACATGTGACTATACTTCAGAGTAGGTGAGGAACTAGAGACAGTTGATTTTTTTTAATGTAATAGAGAAAGATACAATACTTGAAGAAAACTATGGAATCCGCACCTAAGTTGACCCTAAAATGTGTACTCTTAATTTTAGAACGGACCACTCTGTAGATATATAAAACTAAATGATTTTACTAAACTTCAGTAAAATATTTTGCATAGAATTATTTACCTGTTTTACAAAACCAGAGCTTACATTTTAAAACAAACAGGATCAGAGATAAAGTTTGCAGTGTGAAGACTGTCTGCTTCAATTAATCTAAACTCGCTGGAGACCCCTCTGAATAAGAAAGTAGAACATTGCATGTCTAAATGGATAGAAGGATGCATGTTACTGCTACTTATCAACTGACACATCACTGCTTATATCAGAGCAGAACAGAATATAAACTTCAGTGCAGCTTACAGTACAGGCTTTGTTTCAAGCACAGTGTTGGGAATGAGAAAGGAAAATATTTACTCTTCATTGTAATACAAAGCCGAATCGTTGGTTCCTTTTGGGTCCTCTCTAAAAATGCTTATGCTCCCATCTGAATCTATTTTTTTTTTTTTTTTTAAAGGTAGCTAAGTCTGTTTGTGTTTGATTACATTCCACTTTCATTAGATGCAAAGGATTTTTCCTCCGAAGAAAAAAGCAATTCTTTCTTTTTGCCTCCCCATCTGCTAGCAGCACAGAAGCATAAACATATGAGAAATACTTCTTTCCACATGTAACATTTCCAGACCTCAAAACATTTCCTTGCAGTTTGTACAAGCTCAACATGGCCCAGGTATAATATGGAACTGAACTGTCATAATGAATTCCATTTCAAAGAATCACCACTTCAGGGTCCTCACACTATCAAAGCTGGATTGGCATGTAATGTGCATTCCTGAATTCCTATTCCAAATAATTATATGCAGAAAAAAGGATTAAAGAAAACAGGCATGAAAATAATGGACTGACATATTGTCAAATACGAGGAAAAAGCCGTAGAAAACTGGTAAAGCCACTTTCCAGTGATTCATTTCGGGTATTTAAAAAATGTGTTTCTAATATATTTCCAGATTGCGAGCTTGTGTGCTGTTGAAGTTCCATATGGCTGGATGTATTAAAAAGACACATTCACAAAAACCTAATACAAATTAATCCCACTGGAGAAAAAATACACATGCCTCCTTCAGCGTCACTAGTTTAAGTTTTCTTCTATATTCTGTTCCATTTGGGTTCTTATTCCACACCCAGAGGTATCTGCGCGTCACACACTAGTCTTAATTAGGGTTATATTTCATACTTGAAGTCAAACCAGTTTTATATTTGAAAGAGGCTATACCCAGTTTTGGAACGCCATCTAATGGAAAGAAGAGGGTTGTGCAAAAAAGGCGAAGAAAATAACTGGCAAGGAAGTTGTTCATTTCTCCTGGATCTTTTTTCAAACACAAAATTTCTAGTTACTGGCAGTTATCAGCTTTGCTTTGCTAATGAAGAGTTTTGTATGAATTTAATTTTGTCTGTCACTAACCCCATGCTTCCCCTTCCAGTGTTTAACTAAATGTTAAAAAAAGTCTCTTACAGTCTCAGTCGAGGTTCAACACATCTGACAAAATAATCAAAGTCATCCTCATCCTCTTCATCCCAACTCCTCCAGATGTGCTGGTAGAAAAACCTTTTAAAATAAAACAAGCAGTTAAGAGTGCACTGTTCAGGTGACTATGGACTCATCAATGAACAAAAGTTAGGACTGAAAATAGAAATGCAATAAATTGAGGAAGACATCTCAAAATATCAGACCTTTCTAATTCCCATTCACTCTCCTCCAGGCTATTTAGTAAACAAACACTAGCCTTATCTTCCTGCTCTGCTATATATACCGTGGGTAAAGTTTTCAAAAATGCCTTGAATGACTTAGTCTCTTACGTACCATTGATTTCAACAAAACTTAGACGTGGTCTATGTTACAGAGTTTTGTCGACAAAAGTCAGTTTTTGTCGACAAAAAGTGGAGGTGTACACATTGAAATGCTCCTCCCGCTGATCTAACTCCCCTTTTACACTGACATAATAAAACCACCTCAATGAGAGGCATAGGGCTTGGTGTAGTTAGGACAACGCAATGTCAATGTAGTCACTGCGTTCCTTACACAGGCTGTTGGCTGTCATTCTTTTCAATTTCATGACTCCAGTGGAACTGTGAAATTGCCAAGAAAGCCGGGCAGCTAGAGCCAAGCTGCCCCCCACTCCCGGCTGGGAGCCAGGGCAAGAAGCCTGAGCAGTTGGATTCCACTCCCAGCTGGGAACTGGAGCAAGAGGGAGGGTGGGGCAGCCTATCAGGAGCCCGAGAGCCTGTGGGGCAGATGAGTTCCCAGCAGGGAGCTGCCAGCAGAACTGAGAGACCAGGGAAAGATATACCACAATGAAATATGGGGGAAAAATGAGAGAGTGCAGTGAAGGGAGGAAGGTGAGAGGTAAAAACAAGGAACAGAACAAGTTACATCTTTTAAACTTAGGAGAAAATTAATTGGTAATGAACTACAATGAAAACCCAACACACACACATTTGATTCCTTGTGACATAGCAATACAGGTGTTTTTCTTCTGGCCAGTCAGCTTAGCTCTTCAGCTAGCAGTCATCGTGTTTACTTCTAAAGCCCTGGTCAATATAGTCCCAGGAACGGTCTCAAGAATTCATAAAGATGGGAGTTTACCAAAAGCTCTTTCTGACTGGACACTAACATCTTTTACTGTAGGTCCATGTATGAAACCGCATATTATAGCGGTTTCATTGTAGTTCAGATGTGATGTTTAAACTGACTCTTGAAATTAAAAAAAAAAAATAGTTCAGGACACAACTAGCCATTTATGAACATTTTCCTACCTGACATGCTCTATAGCCAGTGCTGTCTGGTCAAACTCTCCTGAGTCATCAAACACAACCCACAGCTCCTGCAGGGGTAACTGATGCTCCTTCAGCTCCAAGAGCTCTTGCATACACTCCAAGGTAAAGGTGCTAACATGGGAGTCGCATAGGAAAGGCTCACTGAGCCGAACCACTGCTTTCAGAGCCGAGTACTCCACATCCACAGCCTGACATGAACAACACAACTATTAGGGCAGCTTCAGACAGTACAGTACATGCAACTGGAAAAGCCAAAGTAATTTGCATAACACAATCAAACTTACTAGAGAAGCCAATTAGCAACTTTTTTAATCACTACGTATGGCATTTTATACCAGAGATGTCTAAGCATGTATATTTGAAATTATAACCCCAAAACAAGCTTCGTGCTCAGCAAATACATCCATATACATATAGTGGTTTCCATCTTCAAAGCACTGTACAAACAGCAAGCCTCATAATGTCCCTGGGAGGACAGGAAGTTACTATCTTCTTTTCACAGAGGCAAGGGTTATGGGCCTGATTTTGGCTACGCCAAGTATCTGTTCGCTCTCATGGACTTTACTTGGAATGGAGGAACAAACTGAAACAAATCAGGACCCAACTACCTTGCAGCAGCCCACACAGCAACTCATTGGCAGAGCAAGATATTCCTGTGTACTAATCCCATGCTTAACCCAGTATGCTACCATGCCCTTTTGCTGGACAGTGCTTCAACAGGGACCAAAGGTGGCCTGGAGAATCCTACACTATCAACCCTCTCCCTCTGTTTAGGGAGAGGACAAAGCTGATCAAATGCAGGTCTCTGTTGCTGGAAAACACAAACAACTTCTGTTGCTCTATAAAGAGAAACCACCAATACGTTTGCATGCTTCTACTTATTTTAAGATTGTAGTTTACTTGCAGATGTTTTAAGTGCAGGGAAGGTGAGTAGCATTTCCCTTTTATGAAAGGGTTCAAAGTTTAAAATCAGGTTCACATAGAAGGTTTGCACAAAGGTAAATGGCTCCAACAGGCCTAATGAGGCCCAGCAAAGCAGGGTCCCCTCCTGCAGACTTGAGTATGCCTATAAACAGCAGGAGTGCACATGTGCAGAGCACTGAGGAATTATATCTGGCTGAGACAGGCGGATTGGAGGGGGAGGATTTTATTCACAAAACCTTAATACACAGAAAAATGCTTCAAGGTTTTACATTAGAAAACAAGACTGAATTTCTACATCCTGCTCTAGGCCAGCCTCCCTCCATCCCAGCTTCCATTCCTTTCTGCGCCCACAGTTCCTTACACCTCCATCACAGAATCACAGAAAGGTAGGGCTGAAAGGGCAGAAAGGTAGTGCTGAAAGGGGTATTGAGAGGTTATCAAGTCCATAACCCTGTGCTGAGGCAGAACAAAGAATATCAAACCCATGCCAGAAAGTTTTGTCTAATCGGTTCTTAAAAATTTCCAGTTTCCCTAGGGAACCCATTCCAGTTCTTAATTATTCTTGTAGCTAGGAAGTTTTTCCTAGTAGCTAACCTGAATCTCCCTTCCTGCAAGCTAAATAGGTTACTTGTTCTCCCAACTTCAGTGGACATAGAAAACAATTGATCACCGTCCTCTTTACAGCAACCTGCTACAGACTTATGCCCCCCTGCCCAGTCCTCTCTTCTGTGAACTAAACATGTCCAGTTCTTTCATTCTTTCCCTCACAGCTCACGTTTTCCAAATTTCGTTTTTGTTCTTCTCCTCTGGACTCTCTCCAGTTTGTCCACATCTTTAATCAAGTGTGGTGTTCAAAACTAGACACAGCATTCCAGCTGATGCCTCACCAGTGCCAAGTAGGGCAGAAAAATTACCACCCATATCTTAGGCCATGTCTACACCAGAGGCATTATAGTGGCATAGTTATGGTGTCATAGCTATGCTGCTGTAACCTCGTAGTGTAAACACAGACTATAGCAACAGAAGGGTTTGTATCACTATAGGAACTCCACCTTCCAGAGCAACAAGAGCTAGGTCAACAGAAGCATTCTTCCATCCACCTAACTGCATCTACACCAGGGATAAGGTCGGCACATCCACAGCTCTCCGGGTGCAATTTTTCACAGCTCTGTAGCTCTCAACTTCAGTTTTAAGTATAGGCCAGGTCTTATACACAACACTCCTGTGAATAAGTCCCAGAATGAAACTCGCTTTTTTTTTTCTTTTTGCCACAACACCTTAATGTTGACTCATTTGATCATGATCCACTATAACTCCCAGATACCTTTCTGTAGTACTGCTGCCTAACCAGTTAGTCCCCATTTTGTAGTTGTGCATTTGATTTTTCCTTAAGTGTAATACTTTGCACTTGTCTTTATTAAAATTCATCTTGTTGATTTCAGACTAATTCTCTAATCTATGAAGATTACTCTGAATTCTAATACTGACCTCCAAAGAACTTGCAACTCCTCCCAGTTTGTCTTCTGCAAATTTTATACGAGTAATCTCTAGTCCATCATCCAAGTCATTAATGAAAACACTGAATAGTAACAGACCCAAGACACATCCCTACAGGTCTTGATATGTCCTCCTAGTTTGACAGCAAGCCATTGATAACCACTCTGAACATGCTGAGTGTGTCTACACAACAAAGAGACACCTGCATCAGACCCATCCTGGCCAGCTCAGGCTCACAGGGTTGTTTCATTGCCGTGTAGAGTTCCAGGCTCAGGCTACCGTCCAAATTCTGGGACCCTCCCACCTTGCAAGGTCCTAGAGCCCAGACTCCAGCCATGAAAACAAACTGTTCAGTCCAAGCCCAGCAAGCCCAAGTCAGCTAGCACAGGCCAGCTCTGGGTGTCTAGTTGCTTTGTACAGATACTCTTTGAGTACAGTTTTCCAACCAACTGTGCAGTGATTTCATCTAGACCACATTTCCCTGGTTTGCTTATGAGAGTGCCATGTGAAAATGTGTCAAAAGCCTTAATAAAAATCAAGATGCATCACATCATCTGCTTCCACCCTCTCCAGTGAAACTGTCAAAGACGGAAATTAGACTGGTTTGGCATTCTTTGTTCTGGACAAATCTATGTTGGTTATTTCTTATCCTCCAGGTTTGAAGAAACTGATCGTATAATTTGTTTCAGTATTTTTCTGGGTATCCAAGTTAAGTGACAAGTCTCTAATTCCCCAGATGCTCCTTTTTCCGCTTTATGAAGGCAGGTATTATGCTGACCTTCTCCAGTCTTCTGGGACCTCACCCGCTGTCCATAATTTATCCCTTAGATGTACCCCATCTTTCCTTGGTGTGCTCTCTGATCTCGAAAACAGCCCCTATCATTAGACCATAAACCAGTGGTTTTCAACCAGGGATATGCATACCCCTGCAGTTACGCAGAGGTCTTTCAGGGGGTCCATCAACTCATCTAAATATTTGCCTACTTTCACAACGGGCTACATAAAAAGCACCTGTGAAGTCAGTACAAACTAATTACTTGTTTATACTGCTCTATATACTGAAATGTAAGAATATGATTTATATTCCAATTTATTTATTTTATAATTATATGGTAAAAATGAGAAAGTAAGCCATTTTTCAGTAACAGTTTGCTGTAACACTTAAATTTTTATATCTGATCTGTAAAAAAGGTTTTTTAAGTTAGGTGAAACTTGGGGATAGTCAAGACAAATCAGAGTCCTAAAAGGGCTACAGAAGACTGGAAATTTGAGAGCCACTGCCATAAACTACAGTTTCATGTCACCATGTTACAGTCCTTCAGTCCCCCTGCCTATCTCTGCATTAGACCCCTCCTCCATGTAACCCAGACACTGTTAAACAATGGTGTATTCCAATGTTAGCAACAGTGGGACATTTTTGCCAGTTAAACTCAGTATAGAGAAGGCCACATTGTCAACTGGCAGTTGCTTGACTCACCTCAGGAAAAACCCAACTGAGGACACAAAGCATCTGCCCCTAACACCAGGTTACCCATTTCCTGATCAGAAACGTGAAGTGCAATATCAGGAAATCCTAAACTACCCAAACCATGACAGTCTCATATGGGCAACACAACAGCAGCCTGTGCTCTCAAACCCTGTTTTACACACCTCTGCATCCCTCCAATGGTTCAAATGTCTATGTGGCCCTAAACTAACATCCATGAAGGGCTGATACTGTCAATGGAACGGAAGCTTATCTAGCTCATTACAAAAAGGCTCATCACCATACATTTGTTTATCTGAGAGAATATGCTAAAAAAATTCAACTAAATACCATCCTCACTAGTATAATATAAAAAGTAACATTCACAGAAAAGATAAGCAACTTCTAAGGCCAAGGAAACAGAGAAGGAAAATTCCACACTTCCATGCTTTCTGGTCTTAGAAACTGTAAAGAGCAAAGAGTACCTACGAGGTGAAATCTATTTAAAACTCAGGCTTTTATAGGTTCAACAGTTTTTTGTTCAACAGAACAAGGTGCAAAACTGACAGATGTAACCAGGGTGCAAATTGTTTTCAAAAAGGCCCAGCCAGTAGAATAAAAATGCAATCCCTACTATCATTCCCTGCATTACCAGAACATGAGCCATACAGCTGCAGCTCTGAAGAGCAAGAGTGGCAGTCCTATGGATAATTATTTATTATTTGTAGTACAGCAGCCCAGCAAACCCAATCAGGGCCCCATTGTGCTAGACAGTGGGCAGACAATAAGACTGTCCTGGCCCCAAACAACTTACAATCTACACAAAATGTGTTACAATCATGAGGGCTAACAATTAACTGCAGCTCATGTGAATGTCAATGGTAAGTTTCTACATGTCACAAGCTGTTCTCCTGCATTCTCATTTCAAAGAGACAATAGCACTCAAGTCACTGCAAGCAGTTAAATAGCTTCTCACCTAATGCACTATCTTCCACTGACAATTAGATGTGAAAAATATGCTATTTTCTATCAGCTAATAAACTTTAATTAAAAATAAGCGATTTGCCTGTTAACAGTGAAGTAAAGTGATGTTAATTGAAGACAAATGTCTAACAACTGAATTACATTTACCTCGACCAGCACCTCAAACACATTAGTGCGCCAGATTGCTTGCCATCCAGATGGTTCAAGGACCTTTTCTAAGTACTCAGCTGTGAATTCTTTTACCTCCGAGGGCTTGCAGTCAGCTAAAATTAAATTAAAATAATTTACAATACGTATGTATGCAATAAAAGGACAAAAGGAATCAAGTTCACACAAGCAATTAAAGGGAAGCTGAACATGATGGAGTTTTAGTGCTCCTCTATTATGTCAGAAGTTGTCTTAAATTTTGTTCTGCTCAGTCTTTTTATTATTTGTATTGCTGTGGTGCCTGGGATCCCCAGTCACAGACCAAGACCCCATTGTGCAAACAAAAAGACAGTCCCCACCCCAAACATCTTAAACCAGAGGACTGGAGAGCTAGCAAAGGTGCTCTCTCAGCCACCAAAAAGCTTCACAAAAAGAGCATCTGGCCCCTCCACCCTATCTCTCTCGATTATGCCTGTGGAGTTAAATAGGTGTAGAGGAGAGGGGGAACACACTGTTTTAACTAGTCTTATCAAAAATCCCTTCCCCTATCAATTGTTCAGATTCCAGTCTCTTGTGATGTCAAAATCCCACTCGCTCTAGTCAAAACCATTGGTTATGTCATGATACTTTTTATATTAAAAGTAAGAGTCTAAGGATCTTTAGCGTTTCAACTCCCTCATTACCTGACCTCTCCTGCCACTCTACCCCTGCCACTAGCTTAGATCCATTCTAGTTACCATGCTATGAAGGATGGTGCAATTTAAAAGAAAGACAACTGAATCACCAGGAAAAGTCAGAACTACAGAGATTGCGACAACAGGTAATTTTAGATTCAGAAATGTCACTCACCCAAGATGTAATCCTGATAGGCTTTAAATCGCTCATAAAACAAAAGGTGATTTGTTTGGAACGTGTCTGGGAAAAGCACATTCCCATCTGGCACAATCCTTCCTAAAATGCTCCCTGATTTCTCACGACTCCCATAGTCACTGCAGCTGTCATCATCTTCTTCTTGGAACAACTCTGAAGAAAAAAGTCACAACCTGAACTCTTTCATTCCTGTCCCAGGGATCTATTGCTCAGTGAAAAATCCATACATGCCTCCTCTCTACAATACATATTAATTTACTGTGGGAGTGAAGGACAAACAGCTAAATTAGATTTTCTGTTCTTCAGGGGTACACACACTGGCCAAAACAGGGTCTCCCTATCTGTTGGATACAGACCCAAACAGGATTTTTAAAACTGAGATTATGCCTTTTTGTTTCATTAGGTGTAGAATAGAGGTCTGAAAGGCTTTTAATAAGAGAATGGGTCTCCTCCTCTACTCTTCACATTAGAAATATCAGGACTGGCAAGCCTGGCCTTCTATAATTTGCAAGATGACCTCTTCGGGCAAGGTCCAACTCTTGTAAGGGTGCACAATCCACTTAACTGAAAGGCAGAGATGTTAAATTAGATAGATGTGCCTTTCATCTTCCCCGCATCCCTCTGCCCACAAAACCAAATTTAGCTAAAAATATCTTCTCCTCAATAGTTCAGTTTTCAGTCTCTAGTGCATGTCAGTTTCACCTGTTCACCCATCACCCAAGGGTTTCTATGCTAGAGACCACAAGGTTTCTAACAACCAACTCAAGCACAAATAGTTCTGTGTACCCATGGTAGTGATGCTGACCTCTGAACCAGTACAGTTTTGTCCAAGTTCCACTGCTCAGCCATTTCAACTGCAACGCCCTCTATATAGCTATCTTACAGTCCCACACAAATATGCCACAAACAGTGGATTCTGTGACACTTGAAAAAAGGTACGGGGCTCTGTGGGAGACTTATCTGAACCATGCTAGTACCTTTCATGCAAGCAGACTGAACATATTCTCATTCTCCTGTAAGCAATGGGGCACAGTGGATAAGGCACCGGAGTGAGGCTATGTCTTCATTGATGGCAGCAAATTCGCTGCCGTCAGATCGACTTCTCTGGATCGACTGAGCAGTCAGTGAAGATCTGCTCAGTCGATCCAGAAATCAACGTATTAAGACCACCTTCTCAAGTGGCATAGTGCTGCGTCGACGGGATCGCGGTTCCCATCAGCTCAGTGCAGTGAAGACGGCGCGCAGAACAGAAGCAGAGAAGTCGATGGGAGTTACGCACGTTTTTTGCGTAGCTTATGCAACTCCGGTCGACTGCCGCCAAATCTCAGAGGTAAGTGAAGACAAGCCCTGAGAGTCAAGAGCCCTGGGATCAATCCTCAATTTGGCTATTTAACTACTATATGACCTTGGGCAATCACTTCATCTCTCTGCCTCTCTTTCTCCTCCCATGCTTTGTCTACCTAGTCTTTTCTCTGCAAACTTACCTTTTGAAAGAACACAGCTTTGATACACGTAAATTATCCACACATGGAGTTAATAGGGAACATCTTCACGTGTGGACATCTCTTAAGGTTCCTAGTTGTACTGATGGCCTCAGGCTTGTTAAATCCTTCCAGAATGCTACCCCCTCTCAGCACTCCACCCACATCAATGATGTGTTAATGTCAGAGCCATATAAACATTAAAACAATTACTCCTTAAAGTTTATGACAGTTCCAAAATGCACAGCTGTACACCAGGTCTTTCCTAGTCAGGAGCAGCACTGGCTACACCTGGCTAAATGATCAGCACATGAGCAACCTGCAATTATAGGTGCACAGACACAGCAGAAATGAACATTTCAGCCTTTGGAGGGAAAGTGGGAGAGGAGAATCCACGCCCCCACCCCCCGTTCCTTACTCACTGGGATCAAAAATTCAAAGGCATTGCCACCACCTTCTGGGTTTTGATGGGCACACTGAATTGACACAGAGACTAATGGCCTGGGAAGATATGTCAGGCAGATATTCATTGATACTGAAGGAGAACTGTCTGTGTAAGCATGAAACATTGGGTGTCTCGCTCACCAACAGAAGTTGATCCAGTAAAAGATATTACCTCACCCCCCATCCTGAACCCAACTCAACATTGATACTGTCCCTTAAGCTTCAACAATCCCCCTAAAGCATCATGCTGACAACGTTTGTAAGGGAACGGAAGAGCAGGCTGGGGACAGAAAAGAGACAGGGGCAAGGAACCGACCTGGGGGGTGGGGGAGCCTTCAGTAGTGTATCCTCACACACTCAGGGCCCATCCTTGCTAAGGAGCGGGTGGGCACGTTCGTGAGATGCCCAGCCCGGTGCTAGTGCAAGGCTGTTGCCTAGGGCTGGGAAGCAGACTGCAGGCTAGCAGGAGGGACTGGACTAGGGCAGGTTGCTGGGAACCTGCATACCAAAGGTGCTGGGTGGGGGGAAGGGGCGGTGGAATTATTCTTGGAGCACGGGTGCAAATTCCCGGAGACGTACAAGGGAGCGTGAGTGGGGGGAGCCCCGGGGAAATATATTCCCGCCAAAGGAATATAGAGGGGGGAGGGGGTGGACATACCTTGTTTCAGGCCCGCCACGTTTTCCTGCAGCCCGCCACTGCCAACCGCCGGGTCCGAGTCCGGGTCCGGGTCCAGCCCTTCCCCACCCTCCTTCTCCTCCCCTTCCCCATGCACCGCCAGCACCGGCTCAGGCTCCCCCTCCGCCATAAGGAACGGCTGCTCCACGCAAAACCCGGCGGCCGGCCCAACAACGGCTCCGCCCGCCCGCGGCCACCCCACGCAACGTCACGTCGCACACCCGTCCCAGGCTCGAAAACGATTTCAAACTTTCCCAGGCGCGAACCCGTTCCGACGTAGGCACGGTGGAGGGCTCTGATTGGCCGGAAGGCGCGGCGGGCGCCAATCGGCAGCCTGCAAAGAACGCAGTCGCCGTGGGACGTCGAGCCCTTTTTGGAAGTGTGTCGCTGCAGGCAGTTTTCCACGGGGGGGAGGCAGCCGGCGGGGTGTCTGCCTGAATACCTGGGGCGGGCCGCGCCGCGCCGCCTGAGTGGAGAATCGGGGAAGGCTACGGGGCAGAGACTGGGGTGAGGCTGCAGCTGTGCTGGGGCTGGCAGCTTGGTGCCGTGCTTTCGGCACCCGCGCTGGCCTCTTTCCATTTCCCGCTGTCAGCGCGGTTCCCTCACGTTTAGCAGAGCGGGTCTAAGCACAGCTCACGATGATGGAACATTAGCCTGGATCCGGCAGCCTTCGTACCAAAGTGTTGCACAGACACAGGCTGTGCAGCCAGTTCTGGCCGGAGGGCAAAACCCAAAGGGAGCACAGCTGCTGTGAGCCAGCCTGCTGGGGCAGGAATGCAATCCTTATTAAAGACCAGGTGGGTGAGGTAATACCTTTATTGACCAACTTCTGTTGGTGAAAGAGACAAGCTTTCCAGCTACACAAAGATCTTCAGGTCTGGGAAAGGAACTAAAAGTGGCACAGCTAAATACACGATCAAACATACTGTTTAGCATAAGTAGTTATAATCTGTGGGAAGGGACCAGTCAAGGTGAAGTGGCCCCTTACACTCCTGCAGTCAGAGGGGATGAGTGGGTTACAGCTTGCTGTAATAAGCCACAAATCCAGTGTCTTTATTAAGACTGATTTTTAGTATCTAGCAAAGGTATGAATTTAAGCTCCCAGGCTCATCTTTTGAAAGTGTTGTGCAGGTTTCTTTTGAAGACTTAGAGTATGTGTACACTACTGCGGTGCTGCTGTCTCTGCGCTGCTGTTGTGCTTCAGCATAGACACTACCTACACCAATGGGCGGTAGCTAGGTTGACAGAAGAATTCGTCCATTGACTTAGCCCTTGTCTACAACCTTGTCTTGTGCTGACAAAACTTTTGCCACTCGGGTGTGAAAAGACACACCCCTAAGCAACATAAGTTTTGCCATGCTCGTTTAGGTGGTTTTATCCCATCAACAGAACACAGCTATGCAAGTTCATATGCCAGCAAAACTTATGTCACTCAGAGGGATGTTTTTTCAAACCCCTTAGAGTCAAAAGTTTTGCCAGCATAAGTGCTAATAAGTGTTAGGACAAGGGATTAGTCTTGGCTATACTGGGGCTTAGGTCAGCTTAACTACTCCACTAGAGTATGAAATTTTCACACCTTTGAGCAATTTAATTAAACTGACTTAATTTTCTAGTGTAGACCAGGCCTAGGACTGAGTGGTCAGATACGGAGTGATTGTGAAAAATGGTCACCTATAGGTGATACGGTGGTTTTTGTCTTTTATCCTTTTTTTGTGTGAGTTCATTCAAGAGCATAATGATTGTCTGGTTTCACCCACATAGTTATAGGGGCATTTAGTGCATCGGATGAGGTTCACCCATGTCAACATGTGTAGGACCCATGGATCTGGAAAGGTATGTTGTGTGGGGTATTGATCATTGGAGCAGTGGAGATGGGTACCTCATCCTGAAAGAAATCTTTCTCCACTCCCCTCTTCTGGCCGTCAAACAACTCCCCTGACTTCTCCAGGCTCATCAGAATCAAACTCCCCACAGATCAGGTCCATCAAAACAGCACCAAACCCTGTCAGAACAACAGATGCAAAACATGCAGGCATATCTCCATTGTTATAATGATCAACACACACTCCCCCCCACCACAATACACCTTTCAAGGTCCATGGGTCCTACACATGCCTATCACAATATCAACTAAAATCAGATATTCTGCAAATCAGAGACAATTGAGAGAGATGGATAAAATGTTTACTGACCATGAGGATCTTGTAGGAAAATAAAACTGTTAGATTGACAAAAAATGAGTCAATGGGATGAAATTCACTCCTGTGCAGAAGGCCCATGTGCCCTACAAATGCCACTTAAGCCCAATTCTGAGATCGTAACAGGGATGCATGTGGATTGTGCTGGTTCTCTGTACTGGGGTTAATTTCACCCTCAGTGCAGAAATGTCAGACTCATCAGACAACACATTCCTGTCAATAAAACGTGCATGCTTCTTTGTATGATGTACAAGCCAGGCAGCAGAGTTTTGCACAAGATGTAATCAGTCTGCTTGGCAGATTAACAAGCAAAGCATTACAGTGTATTAATCTGGAGAAGAAAATATACAGGTTTCTCAGAATCAGCCAACATCTAGACAATCTCAGTCCAGCCTTTTTTTTTTTTCTTTTCTTTTTTTTTTCTTTTTAGGTGAAAGCAGGAAGTCTTTGTAATGTGCAGAACATAATGTTTCATGAAGCAATCTGAATCAAAAATTCCACCAATTTCCCGATGGTTCCAATTTAAATTTACAGCTGATTGAACACTTTTATTATCGCTATAAAAACCCTCGTGGTTAGGGCACCTCATAAAAGCTTTATCCAGGTATCTAAGTTGTTCCAGTTTTTACAGTCCATTTCTGATTTCACTGGCTTTCAACATTTTTCTTTCAAATATTTTAGTGGGTATAGTATTCTTCTTTCATGTTATATTATTGTCTACTTGCCACCAAAAAAAGTCATTTGGTACACAAAGTAATTCATGCATTTTGTTGGTTGAAATAACTTCATCCTCAAAATAGGGCTCCAGTGGAATTTAAATTTTGCATAAACCTTGAGCTGGCTTCCATGCTTAGGCATGAATTTCACCCTAAACTCAAAAGCCCTGTATGTCCCTGCTTGCCACAGGCCCCAAGTAGAACCTTGGAAAGACCATTTGGGGGTAGATTCTTCTTTGTTTTTTTCCAAAGGACTGGTCAAAAGTCTAGAGAGAATGTCACCAAGGACATTTCCAAAGGTTACATTAACTCTACCCTTGAGCACATCTTTTTTAAACAGGAAGAGTCCAGTTACCGAACCCTGTAGATAAAGAGTAGGTGACTGGAGCTAGTATCAGAAAAAGACCTTTTGGACAGGTAGGAACAAAACTTGGAGAAAAAGCTACCTGAGATACTGAGAAAATATGCTAGGCAACCAAGAAAAATACTGTCTGATAGTATCATATGCAGCACTAAAGGCAACAAAAATAAGGATATCAATGTCCAGTGGAGAAGACCATTGACCATACAGAAAGTTGGAACCTCAGCAGTTTAATATTGCCTAGGATAGTTTTGCTCACAAAATAGTTTTGTAACTATGCTACAGTTGTGTTTGCAGGACTGTTTTCCAAATCAATGTAGCATTCTGCTAGTGTGGGCTGGGTTCAAGAGCTGCTTCTGAAAATGAAGACCTCTCAATCCAGTTACATACAAACTAACTAATAATGGGATCCAAAATAAATCTCAGAAGCAACAACCAAGTTTAGGTGAGTGGAGCTATTTTTAGGTTAGGGGAGATCTAATATCACTTTCACCGCACTCTTTTGCCAGTGCCTCCTTAAATAATTTTAATATCATATGTTAAAGTTATTTTCAAACAGGGCCTAAGTCTCCATTGTTTTGCACCCTGCACCATCCTTTATATCAATGCAAAATGAGTGTAGTGGGTGTCAAATGCTACCAGATTAAAAAAGTAGCATGACACCTTGTTTTGCACTGGTGTAAATGAAAAGGCTAAATCAAACAGGGGGGCAATGGAAAATGAGGACCTGGGGATATGTCTACACTTAAAACTACAGTGGCACAACTACTTCAGTATAGATACTACATACACCAATGGAAGGGATTCTCCTGTTGGCATAGCGAATCCACCTCTCCAAGAGGCGGTAGTCTATACCTGGGGTTAGATCGGTACAGCTATGTCTCTCAGGGTTATTGATTTTCCTATACCGATGTAAATTTCTAGTGTAGACAAAGCCAGGATATCTGTAGGTTTATAACTACCATATATGTGTTTTCTCAAACTCATTGTTTAACTGATATCGTCAAGACCATGGCCCTGATCCTGCAAAAACTTGCACACATGCTTAGCTTTAAGCGTGTGCATAGTCCTGTTGAGTCTAATAATTGATCAAAGCCACAATAAAAAAAGACCAAATCTGCAATGCCTATTTATTGTAGAACTCTACCATAATACTGTAATAAAATAAATATTAAATAATATAAATATTATGAGAACTAAATATATCAGGTTCTGATCCTGCAAAGACTTAAGTGTATGAATGATTTTACACACCCAGACCTGATGTTCATATCAGATTTGTAAAGTCACTCGTGCTTAAAATTTTGTAGTATTGGGGCCTTAGAAATTAACAATAAATACATCATTTTCAAATAATACCATTGCTGTAATATAAAGAGAATACATAAGAAGTTCATGAATAATTCTTTATTCAAATATATTTCTAACATGACATCTTTAAAAAGTGATGTAATAACATTATACTAATATCAAAATCTTATAAAAAACGATGGACCTTTTGAAATGGTTTTACAAAGTGTCAGGTGTTTGTTTGGGGGTTGCTTTAATTTAAATGGCCACAAGGGGGCTGCCTAACATTTCTAATTGTAATTCAACCATGTATTTAGGTACTAGTCTGTTTCTTCACATTCACTTTCAGAATGTCAGTTATTTGTGCAACAGCAGCACAACCTCTCTAGCAATTCACATGTTCAGAACAGAATGAAGATCTGATTCATCACTGTGTTACATCACTTTTATGCTAAAGCAAATCCACTAAAATCAAGAGTACCAGAGTAAGATTGGAAGAAAACAGTGGTTCAGGCTCTGAGTCTTTTCCAAAAATCTTTAATCCTTTATACTACCTTCTGTGCATATCCACCTTAATTTTAATTATGAAATTTTGCTCTTTCATAATCAATTGTAAAATTAAGATTAACATATTTAACTCCTCGAAAGAAGTATAAAACAGGAAGTCCAGGACTGAAATCCCTTGCTCCAACAAAATCAATGGAAAATTCCCATTGACTTCATTCAGACCAGGATTTCATGCCAAATTTCAGACACAGGCTCCTTAACAGGGCATCCTGCGCTTGGACAATCAAATTGACTGAAGAAGCCTGTAGTGTTGCTTAACCCAGTGTTTCTCAAACTGGAGGTCCCGACCCAAAAAGGGGTCACAAGACTATTATAGGGGGGTCGTGAGAGCAGTGGCTGGTGGCTAGGTGCTGAGCTCTGAAGTCAGTGCCACCGCCAGCAGCAGCACAGAAGGATGGCATGGTAAGGGGGGAGAAGGGTCATCACAGCCTGAAATATTTTCAAAGGTTCCCAGCAAAAAAAGTTTGAGAACTCCTGGTTTAACCCATCTGGTAGCAGCATCTCCATCTAGAGGCTGCATAGCCCTAACCCTCACTTTGAAACAGACCCCAGGCTGCACGTTCATGTTCACACATATTTATACCAGGATCTTCACTGAATAATAACCATAACCACAACCCTCCTTTTCCATCTTAGAATTAGAAAAGGAGATGTTGCATGGTAATTAAAATCACAGAATATTTTTGAGAGAAGAGTGGGGAAGAATTTGCGTTTTAGACAGTCTATCTATTCAACAAATGCTCTGTTGAAATGAAGGGGTCAGGCAAGGATTTTTCAAGAAGTATTGGCAAATTATTCACATGTAACTTGGAAAATGCTACAGGAAGGAGTAGATGGGCCAAAGGAAACAGAGTATGCTGGTAATCTCTCTCCCTTTAGGCTCCTGGCTGGGAAGCTCAGACATGTGATTAGCAAAATGTATTTCAAATAGCTGCTTAGCACAACGTATTTAAAATTGCTCAGTTGCCTTAGCTCTGTTCATCTGAAATTCTACTTATTGTGTTTTCCTTTTGGCTTTTCCATTTTGGAGCTCTCAGAGATGGTTAATCCTGCTCCATCTCCAAAAAAACTATAAGTTCCTGTTGTGTGCTTTATGGTACGAAAATAACCCCAAGCTATGACGTGTCATGCTCACAGTTAACACACTATAATTACATAGGCCCTGTTCATACTAGACAAAAGCTATTGCAAAAAAGAGTATTGGCCTTGACCTTGCAACTCACATGCAATGCCTTCTCTCTACACACTGCCCTGTCCCCATTTGACTAATACCAGCTTCTTCCCCTCGTAACCACCATTTGCATGTCAAACCACTGCCAGGACAAATGATACAAAAAGCACTTTATGTCCCTACACTAGTTTCCTTGCTTCATGTAGACACACCTCTAGTGGGGTGGGATTTAAAACACATAATTCTGCCCTTAAATACACAAGTGACTTATTCTGAAATCAACAATAGCTGTAAGTGACTCTCCAAGAGCAGAATTTCACCCTTCTGGCAAACATTTCTTTGTAAGATCAGCCTTTAAAAGGAACTAAGTTATATTTGCACATTATGAGTACCTGTGAACTAACAATAAATCTTTAAACAATTACTGTTTGGGAGCTTGTCCCTCCATTTATAATAACACATCATTTCTGAGCTTGATGTGAGATTCGATACAGTATTTCCCTTGTTTAAACAGTAAAGTGACAGTTATTCACATCATTTCTATACTATAAATCCACTGCATTGGAATGCTGTGTCAGACACTAGTCTCCTGTTTCAAAAATAATAATGTCTCTCATGGGAAGGAAGCTTTACTGCCTGAATGGGCTTTTGAACTCAATCTCCACAGTACACACTTAGCAAAATTGTATTTGTGTGTTGTACACAGAATGTGAGGTGGAGTGGAGCAAGAGACAGAGAGAAAACATGGAAGGGGGCTTTTGGAGAATCAAATGAAGGTGAGAATAGAAATGTACTGAATGAGAGAATACACAATGGGGGAACAAAGATGGAGAAGCTCCTACAAAACAGAGATGGGAAGGAGGATGGATTCTAGAGAGGAAGAAAGTAGTGCGGGAGAACAATTCAACTGAGACAGGGAAGGTTTAATTACAAGAATGAAAGGAGACAACCAACATGAATCTGAAAAAGGGAAAAGTTTGGAAAGAGGAAAGAAGCCCAGGTTGGTCTAAGAGAAATTCAGAAAATGCTTTTTTTTAGGCTGTATTAAAGAAAAATTAGTTTGCAGAAAAAAGAGAGACAATGTATAAAAGAAAAGGAAGCAAATGAAGAACAAAATGCAAAGAATAGCTAGTATGATTGTATTAGTTTAAATATTTGCTGTCAAAAATGTCACTATTACACAAATTCCAATCCTGCAGACTTGCGCATGTGCGTAACTTTATGCACTGTGAAGTTAATGGAACTTAAACTACTAAGTTATTAGATGCTTTTGAAAATTAAATCCTGTGAGTAGTTGCACTGAAATCAGTAGGGCTACTCAGACTGCTCAAAGTTATGCATGTAATTTAGCCTATGTGTAAATTCAGCATATTACAAATCTCAGGTCCATTGATTTCCCAGGAATTGTTCTGTTTTTACCAGTGCAGCTGAAAGCAGAATATGTCATATTATTTAACTCATTTTCCTCATATTTTCTAATTTCCCATCTCTGACTCCTGGAATGAAGTTGATCTATGTCTATGGCTGTCAAGTTTGCAACCTTCATTGATCTGTCACCAGTCTCCATTACCTCATTGCTTCAGTAATTTCAAACTCCCTCCAAATTACAAAGCCAGACCACCGAGAATGGAGGGGAGAACGCTGAGGTCTTGAAAGGGAGAAAGCTAGGCCTCCAAGCAAGAGGACGGTTAATCGCAGTTAAAAGTCTAGCTGGAGAAGCAGAGCTCTCAGGAAAAGGAAATCAGGGCTAGTAGGCAGCAAATGGCAGGAAAAGTGGGTCTACAGTTGATCTCTCTGCCACTCTGAGCTATCATGTCTGGTTTGGGGTTTCATTACAAATTGGAATGTACCTGTGTTCCTTGATGAATGATAGATTTGTGTGGAAACCGTGTAAAACTAGGTGATTTTTCACTTCATGTCAGACTAAGCACAGCTATTTTTATAGCATTTCACTTTTATTTTTTAATTCATTTGAATCTGGAATTCATGGCAAAATTCAGCAGGTGCAAAGCTCATGTGACATGATACCTGGAAAAATGTAAACACAAACCCCTGCCAACAAGTGGTTACCCAGCTCTCATCACTGCCTAGCATTACAGAACCTCATTTGTCTTCATGTGTGGGTATGTAAACATCTGAGAGTCCTTATTTGATTTTCAGACATACCATTAAGGACACGCACCTAATCTTCTGCTTTAAGAACTTCCACTCACCAAAGCCCTCCAAAATGCTAACATGCCCAATGCCAAATTCTTTTAGGAACAAACTCTGAAGAATATAATCTGCTGAAACCTGTCTCCTAAAATATCTATTAAGATGACACCATTGTAAAAGATGATGAACTTAATCATAATGTGTTTCAGATGGTGGAAATACTAGTCAGCCATAATAGTCCACAGGCCTGTCAAATATGTCCCAATGCTCCCCTGCCATGGAGAAATCACCAAGCATGGAGCAAAAACTACTTCAATTCACTGCACTTCACCTTGCAGCCTTGGAGTCACGTGTTCCTCAGAGGAAAAAGATTTGTGTCCCTATGAAAGGGGGAAGGTCTACAGCCTCGAGACCTTGGAAAAGCCCAAAAGTTGAGAGCACTAGTTTCCAACCTTTCGCAGATAAAGAATTAATGCCAGTAGTAGATCCCTCCCCACCGCTCCCTCAGGAGCAGTGTTGCCCCCTCTCTGTGGCTATACGTTAACAATTCACTTCTCTCCCACTCCCTGCAACTGAAAGTTGGAAACCATAGAGAGGGTGTTGCTGGTTAAACCAGGATTAACTTCTGTTTACAAATCTGCCAGTCAGTAGTTCAGGGGAGCATCATGAGTAGAGCAATCACTCTTCCCTCTGCCTGTGGTACACTTCTTCTAGACTTATAAAGGCCTGAGAACAATACAGGCTTCCACACAGTTAAGTTTCTGCTGTTTTCCCTGACCCATTTCCAGAGAGGTTTGCGCCCCTCTGCTCTCGTACAAGGGGGAGTTTATGTGATAGCTACCACTTTTACCAACACACTGAGGATTGAACCAGGGTCCTCCAGAGCTAAAGGCTTGAATCACCACATCATGTGCTAAAGAGCCAAGAGAGTAGATGCTCTCAAATAATTAAATGTTCCTACCTGACCAAAACAAACAAGTTTTGCTTAATTTTATTTGTAATCCGAAGAGAAACCAACAAACATTAATGCTTTTTTCTTGATATATTATAAGACAGCTCAGTGGAGAGCATGTTCTACTTTGCATACAGCTGCCTTAAAACAATGCCCTCCCTTCCTCATGTTATGAGGCAACCTTAAAGCTTAAAAAAAAAAAAAAAGACTGAATAGTCTTATCAATTAACCATTTTTACTCCTAAATGTAAAATAAGGCTTGGCAAACTGAAGAACTCTCCTACAGCAAATTCGTTTTAAGGGCGAGACAAGACAAGTAGGAGGAGACATAGTATCTATCCAGGGAGGAGAAGAAACACTACAAATGCAGGAAAGCCAAAGAAACAACTAAAGACAGAATGGCCTCGAGGCTGAGGCATGCAGGAATTCACTGTTCTATTCCTGGCTCTGCAACAGAGTTAATTTGTGACCATGGGCAAGTCATTTAACCTCTTCATGCCTCCGTTTCCCTGTCTGTAAAATGGGGATAATAATATCGACTGCACAAGTGTAATTAATTTGTTTACAAAGCACTTTGAGGTCTGTGGAAGAAATGTTTCATATAACTTCAGATTATGGTTAATTAATTTATGTTGTTAAACATAACCGACATTCCTCATGGCTGACCTTTCATCTGCCTTTAGACTTTCTTTTACAGCTGTACAAAACTTAAGTCATCATAAGCCCAAGTAAATTGAATTTAATGAAGAAACACAATTAAACCCTTGTGAACCTGTATAATTTTATTCTCTCCAAATGTCAAAGTCAATTATTTTTAATGAAACATTCTGGAGATTTGAGACTTCTCTAAACCAGTTTCCCCTCATCCAAGTGTATGTGTGTGCACATATGTATGTACCAAAGATGGAATCATACTACTGAGGTCAATAACAGTGACCTCAAGAAGTCGAAGGAATTAGATCTGGAAAATACCTATTTTCATCCTTTCCATATCCTTTATCAGTACATTTGTTCCCTGGAGTGTATTTTCCAGTGCTGTGTCCTGTCTAGTTTTCAGGGTCTCAAACAATGGGATTTATTTCACTTTCTTTAGGAGACTACTACACAACCAGAATATTTTCTAGATATTCCACTTACTGCTTCTCTTGGTTTCATCCAGTGTTTCCTAGTTATGCACTCCTTCATCTTTACAGCACCCTAAATAGCTTCAAAGACTCTTACTCCTTTACCTGCTGGGTGTTTAATTCCCACTTGTCACATACACAGCTGGTATTGCGAAATTCCTACATTCTCAAAAGTACAAGTTTCATTTTATCAACTTTTGTAGGTTGCCCTCAAGGCAAAATCAGCTTGTAATACAAGCTCCTGTCTTTGTGCTCACAAAACTTAGCACTAAGGGTTCTGTTTCCAGTCACTTCTCCATACATATTTTGGAATTCTACCTAACAGGCCCTGTCCTTTTCCCAGTGAGGACAGTGTTTCAGTGGGAGCAGAATGAAGCCCAACACATGGATTTTTCATTTAATGTATTCATTATTGCACATATATTGGGCCAAACCTTCCTCTCAGCTAAGGTTTATCTCAGATTAATGGGAACTCTTTTACTCAAGGAGGTACTGAGCCTCAGTAGTGAGGTACATAACTGCATAAATTCATTCCTGTGCAGAGGGCCTGATCAAGATCCATGCAGTGTATAAGTCTTATTTTGAGATCTGAAGTGGGACTTACGGGGTTCATAGATCTTGTGCGTATGTATTCTCCAAATATTATCCCTCCCACCTACTGTCACAATGTTCACTAAACCAAGTGTAAAACCTGGGAAGGGTTATCTGGGGGTAGTCTTTTTTTTTTTTTTTAAACCAAAATCCTGGTCAGTAACCTAAAGTGGATACACCCATGACATCATAAATGGCAGGGAATATGATTGAGTTCAATGATATTGTAGAAATATAAATAAGAGCATAATTTTTGGTCTGTCTATGTGGAGAAAATCAGTGTAATAGGCAAAATGATAGGATTTTCAAACAGATGTTACAATTTACATGGAATGCACCACACAGACTGATAGGAATAAGTAGATTTTGCATAAGCATGAAAATTTGTATATACAGACTTCAGCTTCCTAATTAACACCAAGGTTTACTTAACAGAGGTGTAACATTGTATCGCACATTGAGCACCACAATTCACCTTATTACCTTTTGCCTCTTTCAGAATTGTCACTGCCATTGATGGGAACAGCCGTTATTGCAGCTGCTGCCACTCTAGCTTCTTGTCCCTATGGAGCTGCTGACCATACCTTCAAAAGAATATCAAAAATGGCTTGGTATTCAATGATTAAAGACAAGGATGAAGTCATGATTACTGCAGATGCAGAACACAACAATTCATTAGACATCATTATGTGAGGAAGAAGGCGTGCTTGGAGAGAAAGAAAATTGCTTGCATTGATGATTTTGAATGATAATAGCACCTATTCATCCACTGTAAACAAAACAAAATTAAATTTACTAATGATGCAGAAGAATACAGCTGTTGTTGGTGGTGTATGTTGCTTTGATAAATGTTTCCCTTTGTTTCAGTTAAAATTTTGGACATGCCTGTTTAAAAATGATTCTTCTATAATTGTTTGATAGCTCAAGTGCTTTAGGTTCCTTTTAAAAAATCAACTGTGTTGTTATCTTGAGGACCAAAGTGGTGACATTTACAATCCAGACTCTTAAAACATAGCTGCTAAAGGCGGTCAAAAAAGAGATCAATTAACATGAAGTGATTTCTAACAAACACTTGTCAAAACAGTTTATGACAGCATTTTTACAGACTGTAAATGATGGGATGGGTCTGAAGCATCTGAACCCTGGTGTGTAGCAGACGATCAGTTCATTTTGGACATTATGGGCCAGACTGGAGGCTATGCCAATTTACATCAACTAAAAAAAAAAAAAACCCAACAAGAGTCCTGTAGCACTTTAAAGATTAACACATTTAATTTCTGCAGGCATAAGCTTTTGTGGGCTGTAACCCACTTCGTCAGATGTAAGGAATAGAAATCACATAGGAGTCTTTGTCACATTTCCTGTTTCTTTTTTGCACTATATATTAGTGCCTACAAGATAGTATTTTTCATTTTAATCAAATACCGTTATATCTTTTGTCTGGCTTTAAAAAATGTCTATCCCCTTAATGTTGTTTATAAGCTTTTATGAGGCACAGCTCATTATTTTGTAACAATGCAGAACACTATGTGCCTGCTTAGATTTTGTTGCTATTTCTGTACAATCAGGGAGCAAAAGAGCAGAAATACACATGAATCTCTTATCTCCAGGTCATTAGTATTGGCTTCTTTACAAAGTAGCCAAAGATTATCTTTCAAGAAAGATCATTGCTAATAAATTGTCCCCTGTTTAGTCACTTTATTTCGGAGTACTAAAAAAAGTACATTCATCGTAACAATTATAGTTCATCAAAATAGCCATCAACAAAGCAATCATTGCAGCTAGTGGTGTATGAAAAATCTTCCCTGTTGCCAAACCAGTGGGAAAAATTGGGATGATGTCACATGTGTTCGAAGTCAAACATCTGGCATGTTTTCCTAAAAGCTGTGCTGTTTTCATTATGCTCAGAGCTTGGCTTTTCACAACCTATAGTCAACAAGCACAATGCAAACAAGAACAAGTGAATCCCAACGCTATCTATCTAAGGTATTTATGTGGCTTCCATAACTAATATCTGAGTATCCCACAAACTTTTATATATTTAGCCTCAACAGCCCTGAGAGGTAGGGCAGTGCTGTTATCCCCATTATAAAGATAGGAACTGAGGCTCAGAGAGGCAAGTGACTTGCACAAGGTCACACAGGAAATCCATTGCAGAGCAGAGAATCAAACCCAGGTCTCCAAGAACAAACCAGTGACCCAACCACTGGACCAGCCTTCCTTAGTAGAGGGTTACACTCCCCTCAGTGGGGTCAGAAAAAAATATGCTTTAAAGCAAAGATGATAAGGGCTTTATTCTTCACTGTGTTGCATCATTTTTGGTCATTTACAACCATAAAAAGTGAGTGCACAATCAGACTCCAGGTCAATGGGATTCTTGCCACTCTGTTCAATGAACTTTGGACTAGGACCTACATGAATGGCAAGCACAGTGGCAGATAAAATGCCCTGTTGACAAATTTGAGGAAATGCACACTAGAAGGAAAAAAATTGATCTATTCTTATGCATTGCTGTTGGTTTGATTTTTAAATGAACTGTAGCCACTCAGAAAAATGACCTGAATACCACTGTGCACAGCTCAATGACAACCTCAGTGCACAGCTGCAGGCACAAAAGCAAACAAAGTTAGGATATGTACGAAATGGAATAAGAAATAATATCAAACATGTTATTAGGCCATTAAATAAAATGATGGGACACTCTCACCTGGAATATTGTGTTTGATTCTGGTCACTCTCAGTAAAAGATATAATGAAAATAGAAGGGGATTCAGACGTTGTGGTGAAAATGATCTGTGGTCCAGAAATACTTCATACCATGGCAAAATGAAAATATTGGGACTGTTTAATTTAGGTTACATCTACACTACAAGCTCAGAGCATGATTCCCAGCTCACGTACACATGCTCATGTTAGCTCAATGAGAGTAGTGTGAGCATACATAAGTGTAGCAGGGCAACACAGGTAGTGGCAGCATGGCTTAGCTGTGCTGCGTATGTATTCATTGGGTTCAGTCAGGTTGTACTCAGAACAGCTAAGCTGGGTCATCACTGTTGCTGCCCGTCCTACCACGGTTTCACTACTATTTATTCATCAAGTTAGCATGAGTATGTGTACACAAACTGGGAACCACACCCTTAATTCATAGCGGAGACATAGCCTTAGATCTTTATATGGATAGTGAGAACATTCAGATTTTATATTAGACAGGATAAAAAAGTTATCAAGGGATATAAACCTTCATGCTTTATATTATAAAAACCCAACCACTGACTAATGGGAATTAGAAGAAAATTTTCCCTAAGGACAGATGGTTCATAATTGTCTTCTACAGAACATATTGCACATTCCAGTGAAGCATTTGGAAGCTGCTGTGCCTGACAGAGACAGGATTATGGATTAGATGGAGCACTGTCTAAACTGGTATGTCAGTTTCTATGTTCCTATATACAAGTAGCATATTGGGTATATCCAAAGGCTTCAGATTCCTTACAAGAATGTATTTCTTGGTCCACCTTTAGTCTTTATTTTTTGTTCTAAATTATATATCTTTAAGTTGGCAAAATGTACAATATCATCTAGGCTCCTCATTGTCCATTTTAAACTCCTTCCAGGTTTACATAGACTACTTGGACTAGCAAGGCCAAATTCAGAGGTGATTTATAAATTAGGCCCCTCTTACACTAATTTAGGCTCCCACAGAGCTAATTATACCTACTTTACCCAAAGTCAAAGGGAGTTAAAATTATGCCAATTTATATTCCTTTCAACATCTGTAGTGTGGGTATAAGTAGCTCTATGGGACTAAATGAATGCAATGGAATCTAAATTACTGTGAAGGGGTCTTACTTATACATCATTTTTTAACTGTTTCTTCATCTCTTGATGAGGGAACATTTTCTGACACAAATTATTGTGCAAAAGGTATTGTTCACGTGAAAAAACTATTAATTGTGTTTAAATTATCTTCTATATTTGTAGTGAGATACTAGTGAGTGTGAGAAATCAATATTTTCCTTTAATTGTACACAAGTCTATTATGTGTTTAGTGTAGTATTATCTGTTTGTAAGTAAGATCTTGGGGCAGGGATGTGGTCTCCTACTTGTCTGTAAAACACCTCGCAGAAATTGACAGTACATAAACAAAATATATTATTATTAATAGAAAATTATTAAATGATCCTGCTATAGTATGGTTTCAATAATACAATTTTTTCAAGTACTATGCAGTATGATTCTGCCTTCTATATTTGCCCATTTCCAAGCTCAACATTTTTTTTTCAGGCACATTAAAGAGGTGATGGTTGGACAACTGATTGTTAAAGGCCTGATCCTCTTTTCTGGGAGTTTTGCCATTGACTTTAACAAGACCAGCATCAGGCACTAGTGCCATCGCTACATAGATGATGTGGTAAGAGTGGTGAAAGACTTCAGTCTGCTAGTCATCTATAGTGTTATTTTATTAATATTCTATGAAAGAGATCTGACATTCCTATTGAATGTAGTATTTTAATACTATTCTCATTCTGTTTGGTAATAAAGATATGCCAGAAACAAGTACTTGCTAACCCATTTATATTCACAATAGTAAAATAACTGCTACCCATAGACAATTAGCTTCTTTGCATATTTCTACAGAAAGTACTGCCATTGGTTTTTCAGCTGGTATAGCAAGGGGTATATGCACTGGGTTACTTTACTCTAACCTGTGACTGTTGCTTAATGTTCTAAGTATGCCTGCTGTGCTTGCTGTATGTACACGGTGTATCTTAACAGTCCATTAAACTGAAGGGTATTTTAATGAACAATCATGGAACAGGAGGTGGAATGGAAGGCTAGCAGCAAAATAATTTGAGTCAAATACGTGTCATACTGTAATCAAACATATTCTATCACAACATGACATGTAATTTGCATTGATCATGCAATCAGCATACTAAACCACACAGAGAAAAATACAAGGTAGTCTCAAAGGAGAATAGGTTTCTACATTCTCTCTTCTCAGCAATCCAAATGGACAGCAGTGAAATCTTTTCTTATTTACAATAGAAAAAGTACTTTAGATTTTCATTGTATGTGTGATTTTCTTGTCATTTAAATGTACTTTCCACTGTGTACCAATGACAAAGACACCATACCATGACAAATTATTATTAATTTTTATTTTTATTACAGCGACCCTTGTGGGTCCCAGCTGAGACTGAGGGCCCATGACGCTAGGCACTATACTCCATATAGTACAAAACATGCATGACCCAGAGAGCTTACAGACCAAACAGACAATGGATGAGAAAGAAAGCAGAGTCACAGAGAGGTAAGGTCACACAGCAGGTCAGTGCCAGAACCAAGAATAGCATCTGACTCTCAGCCCACTGCCTTATTTACTGGACCATGCAAAAAAGGTAAACAAGTATGCCATGCTTAGAGTACTGCAGCCTTGAGTCACCATAGCTGATTGCTTCACTTGTACATAGGTGCAGTTTAAATTGTAACTTGGACTCTATTCACACACACACACACACACACACACACACCACTCTCCTGGTGCCCTGACCCCATCCACTCTCTAGTCATCAGAACCCTATTTGTGGGCTGGATTCATTCCCCTCAGCACCACTCCATCTCCTCCAGCATGTTTGCTGTTGATGGGGATCCACAACCTGTCAGTGGAGTGAATCAGGCCCATTAATTAACTGTCTCACAATCTTCAGAGAGGCACGTAAGTAAATATTATTATCCCCACTGAGGTAAAGTGGCAGAACCACCAGCAGAGTCAGCGTGAGAGCCCAGGCCCTTCCCTCGCCTTTATCTATTTCTGCAGACTTTTAGACTGGCATTAGATGGACACACATTATTAACTGCAAGATGTTTAATTCATATTAGCTTTGGAACAGTTTTTGGTCTTGGTCCTTTTAAGCAGTTAGGGGATGAGGAGGCCTTTTTGTGTTATTCAATGGAGAGTCACTGGTGTTCTCAAACTAGCAATTCTCACATTGGTATATTGGCCAAGATTACTGGGCTTCCAGACATGCCAAACTAGCAACTAACTAGCATTAATCTTTGGAGAAAATTCCACACAGCAGATCTGTTGGCAACACTGGTGGCCAGTAGAACATTTCCAATTTTATTTAATTCTTCAAATGGTGAGGAGGGAACAGAAGCTTTAGTGTTTAGTTCCTATCCTCTTTTAGGTCTCAGTAGCATATATCCAAAACAGCCTTTTCCTCTGTAAAGATTCAGGGCTAGATCCTCAGCTGATGTATCTTAGTGCAGACCTCCGGACCTTAATGGAGCTATGCAGATTTACATCACTAGAACCCCCGTGTCTGTCCAGTCTTGTGGGTGTGGATTGGCACTGAGACACCCTGTTGCTGCTTCTGTAATACAGTACTGAATACTCTGCAGCTGTTTGTGGCCTTTGATATATCTATAACAGCTGTTCTGAGTCTTTATACAGTTTATTCAGTGCAGGAGCAGGAGAAACAGGTGGGCATCCTTTGCCACCATTCAGTGCCACGATTGTTTTTCTCAAGTTGCATGCCAGCTCTGACATTCTGCTATTCCTCACAAGGTGGTGGGGATTTAGGGCAGTAACCCAGAGACACTAAATAAAGCACCAACATGAGCAGAGGAACTGACAATATGCTCTTTGGACTTGTTAAACCCTTTCATTGTTGGTTATTGCCACAACGTCTGAGAAGCACTACAATGCACCAGTAGTCTTTGCAAAGGCACGTCTAAAGATTATGGCAATTCATGAGACATAACTGAAAGTGTCTTTTGCCATGAAGTACATGGCAAGCTTAGCAGTGAGGAAACAGTTAATAAATGAAAATAATGGCATGTATAGAATGTTCTAAATTATTATGTAGTAGCATTTCAGACTATTTATCCAGTTTGTCTAGATAATTCTGAATTCTAATCCTGTTCTCCAAAGAGATTACAACCCCTCCCAGTTTGGTATCATCCACAAATTTTATGTGTACTCTCTATGCCATTATTCAAATCATTTATAAAATATTGAATATATGACATACCACAAGTTTTTTTTGAAAATAGAACTTAGGCTTTGAAATCACTAGGCATATTTGAAAGTGATACCTTAATTCATTTGCCATAGTCATACAGTTTCTCTGAGGCAGGAATTAAATCCAGATATCCTGAGCCCCATTCCATTTTCCTTGCCTTTAGCAATCAGATAGCTGTTGTTGCTTTGTTTGGTTCTTTGAAGAAGGGTCTCTTATCCATCCAGTTCCTCTGACCACCAAACTAATCCTTTAAAACAGCTGCGGTAACAAGGCAAGTTAGCATGTCAGGTGCTTGTACTGGCTTTGTCATGTGGACTTTCTGCAGGAAGGTCTGCAGGACTTTCATGAGCACTACATTCAATTAATTTTTTAAAAAATATACTAACATGTTTTATGCTATAAGGAAATAAGCATGCATTTCAACTGTGTGTTGGCAAGAACCTGATTCATCAAAAATCTTATCCAGTGTGTGCATTGTACAAGGCTGCAGATGCTCTGATATGTTTGTTCACAGCTTTGCTTGCACTTGCTTTTTGCAGCACTAGTCTGAGATTTAAGTGCTGCTTTCCCAAGACTAAGTGCTATCTATTTTTCCCCCTTGTTTTTTACCTGGTGCTACAAACACAGTGCTAGTGGTCTCATTGCCAAAGCTGAACTGAACTGACTGATAGGACTTCACAACAGCTAAAATCCACTCCACAGTTCCCAGCCTTAGTAGCTGGGCTATGTGCTGTGGTCATGTATAGGGCAAGGGGAAGAATCTTTCCTCCTGGGAAGCAAGGCAGCATGGTTGGAGGCTAAGACAGTACAACAACTGGAATAAAAATTTTGGTGCCTTAGCAAGTCCCCTCCATATAGACATGGTGTTAAGAATCAGAGTCAGTCCTGTGCAAGGAACACCTCTGCAGTTGGGCTTGATGCCACACGACCCCTCTAAACCAAGCCTCTCCCTTTTTCAGAGAACTCAGACTGTTTGGTTCTGCTACTCTGGATTGCTGCCACCTCCACACACACAGGATCATCTAGATGTGATAGTCAAGTCTCACGGTGCAGTTCAAACCAAAGTCTCCTCCATTGACACTGGGGTAATTCCATTTAAGTTAATACTGGTATAACTGAGAGGAGAATTTGGCCCAGTGTTTTAGAGTGCATGGAAAATTACTAGTACCAAGAATTATTAAAACCCTTAAAAGAAAACAGCTTACATATAACAATTTCCTATAGCCTTGAAGTTCTCTGAATAATATAGATGTTGCAGTTGTTGCATATAAGGGCCTCTTAAAATTAAACAAAGCCTCTTAGAGAATCAACTCAGACCCAGACATGGCAGGACAATAGTCCTATCTGCTGCACAGCAATAAGGAAGTGAACAATAATGAATTCAATTAAAGCAGCATTAAAATGAACATAGTGCAGGATGCCCTGCATTCCCCCAGCTTGCAGGCAATACTGTTGAGGTGTCCATAGCTACCACACAGAAAAGCCATGCACATGGAATAGTAAACATGGTTGGCTGTGATATGAACAAACCAGACTGCCAGCACTGCTCCTCCAATGGGTGCACAAATTAAAATATGTCCTTCTCCATGCTTACCAGTGTCATCAGGGCACTAGCCAGACCTTCCAGGTCAGTAGATGCTGTATAAGCAACAAGGCATCTGTGAGGCAAATCCACAGCCAGACCAGGGCTACTCACTCAGTTGCCCTGACTCACCTCTACAACAGAGCCTACATGCAGAACCCTCAGGCATGCTGCAGCACCCTATCCCTGGGCAGGGCCTGAGTCAGATGACACCCAAGCACAGGTCTTTCACTGACCCTGCCAGAGCTCCAAGTTAGTCTATGCAACAGTATTACTTGGCCAAGAAAAAACGGTTACCTACCTGTAACAGTTGTTCTTCGAGATATGATGCAGATGTGTATTTCATGTAGGTGTGCCTGCACCCCGTGCACAGGAGCCAGAGCACTTTGCCTAGCAGTGCCCATAGGGGCAATGCTTATGCCTTGCAACCATAAATCCCCTCCTGCCATATCGGAGCGGTGTCTCCCTGACCTCTCAGTTCCTTTAGACCAAACACCAGGAGTACAGACTTTGATGCAGAGGGAATGGAGGGTGGGTTGTGTCTGCATCACGTCTCAAAGACCAACAGTTACAGGTAGGTAACCATTTTTTCTTTTCTTTGAGTATATGCAGCTGTGTATTCCATGTGTATGACTTACAAGCAGTACTTGCAGGAAGTGGGACTTACAGTTTATTTAAAGGAGGACTGCAGGATTGCCTTCCCAAAGTTTGCATCCCATCTGGCTGCAGTCAAAATGGCATAGGGGTTTGCAAAATTATGCAGAGAGGACCAAGTGACTACTCTGCAAGGTCCAATATAAGAATGTCATTTAGAAATGCTGTTAATGTTGTCTGTGCTCTCATGGAATGAGCTGGTACCAGTTGAGGAGGCATAGCTTAGGCTAGTTCGTATGCTGTCATGACACAGGAAGTTATCCACCTGGAGACTATCTGTGAAGAGACCACTTGATCCTTCATTCAGTCTGCATATGGAACAAACAGATGAGGCATGAACGGAAATGTTTAGTTCTATCCACATAAAAAGCTAGACATTGCCTGACATCCAATGTCTGAAGACGCAGCTTCTCTGGGGTTGAATGCAGCTTAGGAAGGACACCTCAGTAAACATATTACTTGGTTCAAGTGAAACTAAGAAACCACCTTGATAAAAATTTAGGGTGCAGCCATAGGGTTACTTTGTCTTTGGAAAATTGCATGTAAGGAGGCTCTGCCATCAAAGTCTGCAACTCTCAAACTCTCCTTGAAGATGTTATCACCACAAGAAGGCAGTTTTCTGGCACAGAAAGGGGACAGAAGACATTGCCAGAGGCTTAAATGGAGGTCCCATAAGAGGTTCTAAAACAGCATTAAAGTCCCACAAAGGAAACAGGACTTTAATCAGTGGGTGGAGACAAGTGACTCATTTCAAGAACCTCACTGTCATGGGGCTTCACCCTCCCATGGATAGGTGAATGAAATGCCAAAATTGCTGCCATGTAAACTCTCAGTGAACTAAGTGCAAGAAGGTGCACAGGTGCTCCAAGATGTCCTGGATACAAGCCACTGTCAGTTGATCTCCTTGGGCTAATTACCATGCTGAGAATCATTTCCATTCAGCCAACTAGGTGCCCAGATAGTGAACTTCCTACTGTTAAGCAAGACCTGCCCAACCAGCTCTGAACATCAGTCCTCCTCCTCCTCCTCATCTAGCCTTGCAGCATCCACAGTGTGAGATGCAGGAAGCTGAGTGCTGGATGCAGAACCTGATGGTACTGCTGAGTCAGGAGGTCAGGATGAAGAGAAGACTTCCCGGATCCCTAACCTAATGATGCCTCAGCCACATTGTAGCAGTAAGAATAAGCTTGGCACAATCCAGTTTCAGCTTGAGAATGACCTGCAGGATGATTGGAATTGAAGAAAGTGCCAATTCTCAGCTCAGGTGGAAACACTTTTCCTAGTGCAGTTTTGCACACTTGTTGGGATGATAGGGACCTCCCATCCTAAGATCTTAAGATCACACTTAGAGATGTCATCAAAACACTAGTAAATTTGGCAATGATAAGTCAATACTTCTGACATTGCTGGAACCAGAATTCTCTCCAAGGTTTTCAAGAAATCACATTATCCCAGTTCCTCTTATGTGGCTTAATTATAATACCTAGATCATATATGGGATCTACTGATGAAAAGAGCAAAAGTGTTTTGTTTTCTAGAGCAGAACAACAAAGACACTTAAAGAAATATTTCACTTCTCAGAAGGTTTATTACACAGAGAGAAATTGTTGCTGCTCAGAGATATCAAATATTAGCAGCAAGAGGAGTATTGCTGTCACTGCATCAAAAAATAGGATTTATTTTTCCTGGCCCCAGATGAATCTGGCACACAGCTGAAGAATATCCAGCCACAGTTCAGAGAGGAAGTGGCGATTTCTGTAAGTCAATTAGATACTGAAAAATATGGTGCTCTGCATAATACCAGGTTACAACACAGGATTTCAAGGGTTTCAGAGGGATACATTGTACCAAAATGAAACATTCCAAGCATGCCTACTACCTGCAAAATTTATATAAATATATGTTAGTCACAGCTGTACATGCCAATCAGAGCTCATATTACAAGGCCAAGAGCTGAAGTGGTTTTGCCATTAATAACACGGGGCCCACACCTACATGATGCCATGGAAGTTCATGTGGCTTAATAAACATAAAATGAGATGGGGCCCTGCCCCCAGGGAACTTACCAGTACAATACAAATAATGTAAGGGTAAGGAATCAGAGTGAGAACACCATGGAAGGGTAGGCAAAAGCAGTGGGTTTCAAGAAGAGAGTGGAAGATGGATATGGACAAGGTCCTCTGTGCGCAAGCAGACAGAAACTGTTCCAAATGCAGGAATCTTAGTGAAAAAAGGCATGAAGCCAAGATTGCTAGGAGTCAGTTGTGGTTGTAGTCATGAAAGTGGAAACAGGACAGGCTGTCAAACTACTTTTTTCATGTAAGTATCAGAAAGGAATGGGTAGCAGAACACACTGGTGTTTGGAAGTGGAGTGTTCTGGAAAAATTAGATTGGCCCAGACATTTTAAGTATGTGCTATATTTATATAATCTTAATGTGATATTATTTATCTAGTCCTCCTGTGGCAGAGTACTTTGCAATTAAAAATCTGTCAGAAGTAATTTATATGATACAATGGCTATATCTTCCACCCTTCACCCTCAAAAAACATTTCTCTTCCTAGCACCCAGTGACCATTGTTTCTAGGTGCATTGGATATAATATTCAGATACTATTTCAGAGCCACTTTTAATTTTGTAAATCACCAATGACCTGGAAGTGCAAATAGGATGCACAGACACAGGAAACCAGTGCCAAAATTATTGCATTGTGTAGATTTTGCTATCTAAACTATTTCTAATCTGTCAGATACTTTGCCTGTGATTCAAATTTTTTCAATCAATTTAACGCATATCAAGTAATGACTCATAGGCTTGATCTTGAGTAATATGCCATGATATTTTAAAACTATACTAACAATCTGCTAATTTACTAATTAATGCCAACCATCAGATATACTGATAAACTAGATTTATGCAGTGTAGTTGTAGCCATGTCAGTTCCAGGATATTAGAGACACAGGGTGGGTGAGGTAATACCTTTTATTGAACCAACTTCTGTTCCACAGAGAAACAAGTTTTCCAGCCCCTCAGAGCTCTTCTTCAGGTCTGTAACTCACTAACTCCCTATTTTTGTCATACGAATTAAAAGGTGTTAATAGGCCACTCTAACTTGAATGGTCCCTTACAATATGTGCTAACCTGGATACCTATAAGATACCTCTGTGTTACCTATTTTCTGTATTACTGCATCTGAAGAAGAGAGCTAAGTCTCTCGAAAGCTTACGTCTACAAATATTAAATTTGTTAGTCTTTAAAGTGCCACAGAACTCTCGTTGTCCTTACTTATGCTAAACAGATGCTCATGATGGTCCCTTCTGACCTTAAAGTCTAAGTCCCTTCCATCTTGCATTTTGCTGTGATGCTGGGAGTTCCTTTCCCAGACCTGAAGAAGAACTCTGTGTGGCTCGAAAGCTTGTCTCTCTCATCAACAGAAGTTGATCCAATAAAAGTTATTACCTCATTCACCTTGTCAGATTATGTTATTATATTAAGATCAAAGATTGCATCAATTCATTCCTGAATAAACAAGGGACTTAATGTTGCCATAACTATATAACCTGTCCTATTTCTGTCTTGTGAGCCAAAAGAGCTCTCATAACATACATTACATCATAGTCAGCAATTCCTGAATTACTAGAGGACACTGCATTTCTTCAGTGCTAATGCATGATGATGTTTAATTAATCACAAGACATTAAACACCAGATCTTTTAAGTTCCCCAATATGTCACACAATTAATGATCAATCTGACTAAATAATTAATTGTAATAGTTTTCATAAGCCATGTTCAAGCATTACAGCTAGAATTACAGTGCATAGGTATTGACTTCCTCACTGACCTATGGATGTTCAATGTATAAATCACAATTAGCACATATCTAGTCCTCTGTTGGCACCTTACATAATTACAATTTACAAGCTGCAGTCAACTACATAGTTTAAAAAAATAAATGTTGGAATGGGTTTTTCTTTTTAAATTCTGGTGCATCTAGGAAGGTAGATTTTACCCTGAAAGTACAACACTCCCTTTGAAAATTTCAGTTCACACTCTGTATACACTTCCTCATATATTATAACACAGTATTTGGGAGCCAAGAATGTTGTTGTAAACAAAAAATTGATGCCACAAAAACTTTCTCTGTTCCACTGTGGAGTAAGCCCTAGGAGATGACATAACAAACGTGAATTTCCTATTATTCATGCACTCTCCCAATGAACTCTCCAAACATCAGATACTCTAGGCATTATTTTTAGGGTAGATCTCACAAAGAACAAAAATGTTTTTTGTTTTCTTTTGTTTTGTTTTGGGGGGGTGTTATTTTTGTTTTATTTAAGTCCAGCCTCTTGACACCTTCCCCTTTATTTACAGTATATTATGTGAATCTTCACCTCCCCCCACCCCCATGTATTGCTAATATTGTTACATACCAGAGTAAGAGAAAATACAACCACTTCTGCTTTATGGTATATATGAAGCAAAGACAGATAATTTCCAAAATATAAGCAAGAGTCCATAGGGCAAAAGTAGTTGAATGAGAATGATGCATTTATTACATTTAGGGTGGGATTTTTTCATTGGCCTAACTCCACTCCCATAAAAACAAGAGGAGTTTAGCATTGATTTCAGTGGGGGAGCAGAATTATGCTAATTCTGAACACTTTAGAAAATCCCATCCATAATGACTTAAAAGATAGGATGTCTATCACTGCCTGTTTTTTTGTTTTGTTTTTTTTTTTCCCTTCAGCTACAAGCTGCTCCCAGTAGCCTGGGTGGACACAGATGGGCTACTGTTCATACCCTCTGTGGAAACATTTTCTCTCAATTTACATGAAAATTGCAAACTGGCTGGTTATTAAGACACCTTCCAAACACTACATAAAATTTAGATGCTAATTTCAGCTAGAAATGGGTCTCAGTCCCTACACTGGAGCTACATCTCTGCTCCTCTCCAGGCTTTGGAGAAATTAAAATTTGAATCCAAACTCCATGACTTGTCTTAAGCCCATCTTTCAACTAAGGAATGCCCCATCATTTAAAAATACCTGGAACACATCTACTTTATGTATGATGCAGTACAAACTTAACATCAGGTTCATTAGACATCAGACAAAGACAGCTAAACCAGAGTGTGGCTAAGGAGCCAGAGCCAGTCCCCAGATCCATTTGTTTTGTAGCCAGATGCCCTTGAACATGGTTTGCTTTGGATATAACACCAATATCAACTCCCAAGTGAAAAGTGCTCTGCTCACCATGACACCGACTATTTACCTTTGCTATGGATGATTCCACAACATATTGATGACTATGTTGGGCAGTTGCATGAGCTGTGGAACTATCCTGAGGACAAAGCATGTTGATGATATAACATAGTAGAACAGTATAAGGATGCCCCTGTAATATATCTTGGGTCCTTTTCTCCAGATCTTATTGCTTATGTATCAGACACAGTATGAAAAGGTTTCAGCTGAGTGGGTTGCTCAAACCATATCCTCAATGACAGTGAGGGCTTTTTAATTCCTTGATGACCTTGAAACAGTAGCACACAGCCTCTTGACCATGAGACTTGGTATAATAATAATATTTTATAGGAGATTCCTGCAGGGCTGTGCCTCTCATTCCATCTTGTACAGAATGCACAGCATGCCTCATCACTGGATCTCTTGTGATCATTTAAGACCTACCCTGTCTTCTTTATTATTTCCTCTGGCTCCCCATAAAGTGGTGTATTGATTTTTAGCTGGTCTCAATGATTTATACAATCCTTAAAAAAACAAACTATATTTGATCCTTATGTCCTCATAGGTATTTGCATTCTGACACCACACTCCTTTTTGAGGTGCCATCATTGCACCATAAGTTACATGGTGACTGAGTCATTATCTTGTTGGCTCTAGGGTGTGCAATTCTCCACTTCAGCCTCAGCCCATCCCTCCCCACTTTCAAGATCTGGTTCTGCAACCCTGGAGAGTACCAGGGTTTATCCACATGGAGTCATTTGTAGGATTAGAGCATTTAAATATTTATTGAAAACTCTTCTTTTCAAGGAGTCTATGTTTAACTCGTTCTCCTTCCCTCTGAGACAGCCCCTATATAATTATACCACTTTGCCTTTTACATGTTGTATTTTACTTTAAATTATAGGCCAGATACTGAACACAATTTTTATAAAAGTAACCTTAATTGGCAGAACTCTGAATTCACACTGGTGTAACTGAGGTCGGAATCTGGGCCCATGTATTTTCCAAAGTTTTATTTTGCTAATCTTATTTTCATCCGTTTGATTAGAGCCTACAGTAGTGGGGTGTACCTTTATATACAAGAATTTCACTATTGTTATTGTATTTATATTATAGCTAAAAACATACAGCTAGGGTCCAGTTCTATAGTTCTTATGCTGTTTTCAGTTACGGACAGCTTCTGAAAGCTGTTATCCATGTTGTGTAACACCTTTCTTCACAATTAGCCCTATTGACTTCAGTGGGACTATTCATGAAGTAAGGGGCTGTTGGAATTATTAATGATTATTATTAATAATAAAGGATATTACTAAACATTAATTTAACCAAAAATTCCTTTATTATATCCAAAAAGCCAAATGTTATTTTTACAATTGCTCTAAATATGCCTAAAAGCCTAAACAACAAGCAATTTACCACATCCAAACAGCAATAAAAGATTGATAAGCATTTGACCAAAATACTCACAAATGGATTAAACACTGAAATCCTTAGACCCATGTTGGGCGACTCCGACTTGGTCAGGCCAGTATTATCAATGAACCCCTCAAGAGTTTACCCTTTTATACCCTTTAACACACAAGTGATGTCATTGTCTGTGGCTAACTCAGCTAAAAAACAGGTTTTGGCCAGTGTGGAGTCCTTGATGGTTAAATGTGCACAATCCTTTCTTATTAACTGTCCCTGATACTTGGGGCCTCCTCTTCCTTCTATCTTATCAGTTACCTTTCAGGTCCAGCTTTCCCAATTAAGCCATTTCTTTCAAGGCTTTCCTACAACTGCTAACAAAACCTGCACTTTACACACAAACTACAAAGCATTTTTTCATTAAGCTAAGCTAGCTTAACCTTTTTCTGTCATACAGGTGCAACTCAGCATGAAGAAAGGGATCAGAATCTGGCCCTAAAGTCCTGCCTTAGCAAGAATTATAGGATGAGATAAGGTTTCTGTACCCAGAAGAAGCCAGCAGCTGCTAGGAATAATGAAGAAATGGAGGAATCCTTTTCAAATTTATACTTAAAATAACAAAGGGCTACAGACAGGTTAATATTAATATAATGTAGCCATTGCACTCCAGATCATGCAAAGCAGGGAAGGAGAGTGGGAGGAAGGGACTGGAACCCTATATTGAACCAGCAGACCCATTACATTATAGTTGAGTTCTTTAAGTAAAAGATTTAGTCATTGCTTTTCTTTCCCTTTGCTTTTCTCGATCTTTTTATTTCAAATCCAAACACTTTTCACTCAATGATTTGTACTGGCCAATGACACAAGTTACAACAACATACACTTCACATAAAAACCAAAGGGCCTGATTCTGATCTAATGCCCAATTAAGTCAATAGGAATTGTCCCATTGGTTTATGTGGGAGCAGGAGCAGGTCCTTCAAGTGTTAAATTTTATTAGAGCCAAAACAAAATGTGAAAGGCAGGCTTGTGAGGAGGCAGCCTCAAGCAGCTGGAATAACCAGCCTGTTCCATTAAAACAGGCAGCAATATTGTCTGGTTTTAAGGAGCTTTGTCAGTGTAATGAAAGCTGAAATAGTGACTGCTCAGTGTTTTACACTGAGTGTCCTACACTCTGTTGTCTGTTTGGCTGTGAAGCCAGCTGGCCACCTGGGAAGTGTGTGCCACCTGAGACTAGCTCAGGAAGCAAAACCAACGTTACATTTTGAATGAGATAAATATGAAATGAACTAACATCAACATATCAAATGAGAGGAACAAAGAAAACAAAAAAGTGGGACTCCAAAAGGATACAGCAGTATCTTTGTTTTTCTTATTTTCAAGCTGCCAGGAAACTAAGTGAAAAGACTTGTGGTGAGGCCCTCACGCTGGTATTAGAGTCATTGTCCTGCTGAGTTTAAGCACTAGACAGGCCAAGACAGGCCACAGGGTGTTTCTGTTTATTATGCAAAGGTCACATCTGCATGATCATATTCTATGTAACTAGATAGGAAAACTGGGGAAAATTTCCACTGGGGAAAATTGCACCTGACAATCTGTGCAGCCTAGACTTCCACAGATGATGATCTACCTCACAGGAATGCTGTGAGAGCTGCTAATTCATAAGGAACAGAGTCTGACTCCTTTATTCATGTTGGATTATATCTTACTCCCTGAGTAGTCCTAGTCAGGTCAGTGGAACTTCTTGTAGACTAAGGTTTTATGCAACCTAAACAGGTATATCAGATTCTAACTGTTACCAAAGCACTTTGGAAACAACCTGAGGTGCTACAGAAATTATAATGTAATAAGATTAATTATTAAAGTATCATATACCATTTACCATAGTTTCTCATCTCCCAGAATCCAGAGTGGTCTGAATAGATGTTTATGCTTTAAAGATATCAGTAGTCAAGGATCAAAATCTTCACTCTTTCATCAGACTAGTTCAATTTCCAGTGAATTCAGGTTATAGAAGGTTGACTAAGATGAGATAAAGCAGACATGGTCACTGGAAATCTGTGAAGACCTAAAAAAGGGCTTTTAAGGAATGACTGAGGAAAGGGAAAGAGAACAATTGAAGGGGAGTTAGAAGTGTTTTAACCTTTCCCTCTTGCAACTTTACAGAAAGCCATTTTCCCTGCCATGGAGCAACAAGCTGCCACGAATACCTACCTCATGCTGCATTTTTCTGAAAGAATGTTCTGCCCAGAGAAAATGCATTCACCTTTGTGAGTAGTAGGGATGACGTGCATTGCATGGCCAGAAGTGCAGCTTCTCCACTTCTATCTATACACAAACATAAGAATCTGGACTTTCTCTCCAGGTGAGGAAGGGTACTTCCTGGCGAGTATCTTGGGTTCATTCTATATAAGAGATGAGTCCCTTCACCTAGTGAAAAAAAGTTATGGGATCAGAGAAGATAAAGAAAATGATTCAGGGATCTTCAGTATTAAGAAGATCAGAAAAAAATGGACTGTATTCAAGTACAAATTCAATAAGACCCTGATTCAGGACATTACTTGAGCACATGCCTGATTTTAAGTATTGTTTGCAGTGTTGTTGAAGCCATGTTGTTCCCAGGATACTAGAGAGATAAGGTGGGTGAGGTAATATCTTTGACTGGACCAACTTCTATTGGTGAAAGAGACATAATACTTATACTTAAATCAGTGGAAGTACTCATATGCCTAAAGTTAGGCATGTGTTTAAGTAGCTTTCTGAATTAGGCCCTAAACACTTTGTTGAATTGGGACCTGAAAGTGAATGAGAAAAATCCAGATGGACTTTCACCCTAATCATTTCACCAGTCCCTTCTTTGTGTTGCAGAGGAAATGAGGTATAGAAAATATTATACTGTATACAGGAGTGAATAAATCAGTATTACACATACACTTGCCACTCTTTACTTTCATTTCCACTGTTCCATTCTGTGTGACAGCCACACACAGTGAGTCTCCTGCTAAGTCACCAGCAGCTGAAAAAGAAATTAACTGAAGCCTCCTGTATGTACAGAGCTCTTTCAAGTTGGTAGAGAGCTGCAGGGTGAAAATGATGAGTAGAATGTAAGCTGTCAGCTTTCCTGCCAGGCCTGAGGGAAAGAGCTGCTGATTTCAGAAGCAGAGCTGTAGCCAATCTCTCCTGTAATCAAGAAATAGAGGGGAAGGTGAGAAAAGAGGAAAGAAATGTTTTAAAACTGGGAGAAGAGATGAAGAAAATGCTTGTAAAAGGAGGGAAGAGCAAAAGAAAAATGTATGAGAGCTGGGAAAGGTGGGGTGAGAAAGAGAGAAAAGGGAGGGGAAAAGAGAAAAGAGGTAGGGAAAGATAGAATGTAATGGACATCCAGCAAAGATGGACAACAATTTTTATTTATTATTATTTATTTGTGTCACTAAAGTCCCCAATCAGAGATCAGAGACGCCACTGTACACACATATAATTAAAAAACCAGTCCCTGCCCTAAAGAACTTACAATCTGGCATGACAAATGGAGGGGCATGAGGTGCAATATATAAGCAGAGTCATTTAGACTGTCAGCTCCATGAGGCAGGGACTGTCATTTACTCTGTTTTAGTACAGCACCTAGTACAATGGGACCCTGAGCTGATTGGCCTCTAGGTTCTGTTGCAATATAAATGTTAAATAATGGGAGTGATCACTATGATGGGTGGCAAACAGCACATTGTTCAATTGGGGGAGGTTATGTTTGTTCATTTTATTTTATTTTTTCTTATTTATGTATCTATAAAAGGGGGATGGTAGAGAGAATGCATTAGGCAGCCTGGGCATAAGGAAAGGAAGGAAGGGACAATATGGAATGGGAAGGCAAAAGAGAGGGATAGAGACAGGGAGAGGAGAGATGGGAGGATTATTGAGGGCAGGAAGAGGGTATTTTTTCATAATTATTATCAAGTTACATAGTTTTCACAGCAAACATGATGTTCATCTCCACATAGTGGGTGAAATCATGGCCTCGTTTCATTGAAGTTAATAGCAAAGCTTACGCTGACTTCAATGGAGACAGGATTTCACCCCTAATGTTTGGGTACCATGGGCCACAGACCTTGCCTCCATGTGGATAAGGGTCACAAACTGCATTATGTTAAGTTCTACCATTCTCTATACCAGTGTTTTGACCACCTGGTTTAAATGAACATCAGTGATTTGAACTTTCTTCTCAATGAAAAAGGCATTTACAATTATTTTGAAGAGGCAAGCTTTTTGTTCAATGCACTGATACCTGTTTTAGTCTATGTGAATTAAAACAATCTTTTTGCTTTGCTTAGGTAATGTGAAATACAATTCCTGTCCTAGAGGAAGTGACGTAGGTGTATCTCAATTGCTATAAATTGCAGTTTTCAAATGACATGGTACAGGATACATATAATCTATTTGTGTGTTTACATATATATAAAATCTCTGTACACAAATAGACATAGATATAATTTAATTTAGTCTAAGAAACATTTATACAGTTAAATGAGAAAAGCAGGAAGAGACAAAGTTAAAATGCCCCACCTCACTTCTATGTGTATTTATTTATTTTGCTTTAATTGCAAAATGTGGATTTTACAGTGAAATTAATTAAAATGTTGTTATCTCATGAGATCTTATAAAATGCAGCACAGAAATTGTGTTTATAAGCTAAATGTAAAGCTAAATTCAGAGTGAATTAGATGTCAGCAAATTCCCTATTATTTTAATAAAACACATTTGCCCACTGCTGATAATACACTATCACACTTCCTGCTCCTAGTCATTATGAACCTTATCAAGACTGATGACACTTTACAAAAAAAATCAGCATAGCCTTGTCAACCATATAGCTCTGGAGACAAAAAATAAAATCTATGCTGACTAAAATCCTGATCCTACAGCGGGATCTCCATTGAAGTCAAGTTCCCAGCTCCAAAGAGCTTACAGTCTAACCAAGGTTTTACAAACTCAGGCCTCAATCCTGCAGCTGGATATGCCTGGGCAGAACCTGGCACCTGTACTAAGCCCAACTGAATTCAGTGGAATACTGCATAGACAGACGTGTCTGTCCACTTGGATCCAATTGCAGAGTTGGAGCCTTCAAACCTAATCCTTCCCAGACTAAAGTCAATGTCTTGCCATGCTTTTTGGCAAATTGCATGTTCTGAAATTTGTATTTTATAATCCATATATTGCACATGATGTCATAGAAGTAGATGGAATTCACTTAAATAATTACTACAAGTCACAGATTGTCATTTGTCTTCACTTGTTAATCACTAAAGTCATTATCTTAGCACTACTATCCTGTTTATGTGTAATTCAACTAGAATTCTTACTAAAGTAGTAAGAAACACATTTCTCCTATAGACGTTCATTTGATTTCATACTGTGATTCTCAAACTGTGGTCTGTGGACCATCAATTATGCACAGAGCCCTTCCTGGTGGACTGCAGACTAAAATGGTTTGAGAACAAAGCAAAGTGTTGGCCCCTCACAGGATCTCTCTCTTAGGAAGTGCTCCACTAAAGAAAAAGTTGAAGAACCATGGCCTTGATTCCTAATGCAGTGATCTAATTCACTGTAATATGGCTAGACAAAAACTATTCTTATTGAAAGACAGTCACAGCAAAGAAGACAGAGAACTCAGAGAGGATGCCTGTGATTCAGGCATATCTGAAGGGAGAACTGATTTCCGAGATGACTCAGTCATAGAATTAGAGGTGTCAGTGATTGAAGAGACCTATTAGCCCATTTAGTCCATCCGTCTGCCAGTGCAGGACTGTTCATGGCCTATTCCAGACCAACCCAGTTTTAAATGTCCCAAATAACAAGATTACCCCCATGCCTTTGGGAGATTATTTCACATTCTGTTCAATTTAGGATATTTTTCCTGCTATTTAGTCTAAATTTTCCTTTGCCTAATTTGATTTAATTACTCCCAGGATTATATGAAGCCAAACAGCCTTGGTGAACGATCCCTGCAGGCCTAGTTTTTGCATGATGGAACATTTTCCTGTCCCACTGCTGCTGAACTACTAGATGTCAGAGTTGAACAACCAGCTAGCTCCTCTGGAAATCCTTCCTGTGGATTTGGGGGACAGTGGACCTGCATCCTAGATATGACAGATGAGGGACACAAGCTAGCTAACCCCCAAGTATCTAGGAGGGGACCAGGATAAAATTCATGGGGTCCTCTGCACCTTTGAAGACTGCAAAAGTGAAGGCATGGATCTAAGGCCCACCAGTTGGACTATGGAAAATGGAGTAAGTGGGTCTTGGGGACTGAGTCCTGTAAGTTTTACATGAACTTCTAGCCCATGTTTGTGCAAGCCAGGGAGAGCTTAGTTTGGGGCCCAATTTCAAGTTTTGGGTAGGGAAAAAAAGGAAAATTTCATGAACTTTCCCCCCTCCTTTTTCTGAAATTCAAAAATTCTAAATTTCATTGAAATTTGAAAAATTTCAACCCACTCTACCCTAGGAATATTTACATAGTTCTAGCTTTTCTCCTCTGGGTCACCCTAAACAATTCCATTGTATCCTTTGTGCCATACATTTTTCTAATGCTGGTGGAGAGGTCTTCGGTTCTGAATTCTCTAATAGTCAAAAGTCTTGCAAAATAATTTCTTACTAGGGACCATGCAGGTTAATGTGAGTTACAGATGCTCAGCGCCTCTCATGATTTGGCCTATAAAGACAGAACACTTGCAAAGTTTTCATTTGAAATAAAAAGACACTCCAAGCATGGGAGAACTATTAAACAGAAAGTCATGCCCAAGTGCCAACATCTGTGAGCATTCTCAGTAGTTACGTGAAATTGACTCTTTTAGCTATCTTGAACAAAGCTGGCTTGTGGAATGATGCAAGTGCTTGCTTGGCAGTGATCAAAGTGCTGTTGCCAAATCCCAGTGTTTGAGTTCATTGCCAAGCAACTTTGGGATGCTACCATAGAACTAGATGTGACTCAGGAACCCCTGGTGCCAAGTGGCAGAGGGCACAGGGGATGCACAGGGATCCCCTGGGTCAGATCTATGCATAATAATTCATTAGAGGGTGGCACGTGACGTCTCTACCAAGAGTCAGTAGTCAACTTGCCATCATAACCACTGCAAAATGTATGGACAGATAATATTTAAGAAGTTATGTGTCTTCACTGAAAATAGATGTTTTTAAGGCAGGTGACCAGGAGGTGATATACCTCAGGAACGTTCCCTTCAGGATGGCGGTACAGATGTTTATCTCCCTTTCTGGTCATTGTGTAGTGCATATTGTCCGCCTCACAATGTACATCTATTTGTATGCTGAGCCTGAGGCTACTCAGGAGATTGCGATATCAACAAGAGAGGAAAGCCACAGGAACCAGCAGGAGGGTTTCCTGTTAATGAAAAAGGACAATAGATTAATATACCGGGAGTATCAACAGACACCCTGGCTCATTCACAGAGGAGACAAGCTGCCAATGTCTTATGAACAGAAGATCACAGCCAAGTCTGGCTGTAAAATGCTGGAAGAACTTGGGTGAGCTTTGCTCCATAAGACATGAAAGTATCTAGTTAAATAAGTTTAGGTTCTAGAATGCGTCTTATGATTTTATTTTATATGTAGCCATTTGTTTCCAATATGCCTATTGCTCTCCCTTGTATCTCTATACCTTATTGAAGACATTTTTATTTGTTTTCTCTACAAACATGTGTAAGCTTCATGTTAAGTCGAGTGGTGACCTGAGGTGTAACCAGTAGGCTGGACTGTACTACTTCTTTGGGAGCAGCAAATCTGCAAATACCACAAGTGTCCAGTGGAATAGGAGCTGGTCACTCCAGGGAGATGCACAGAGGGCTTGAGAGTTGGAGCTGCCCACTACTAGCTTGCAGAGAGAGACAGCAGAACCGGCTTAGGTCTAAAAGGCAATACTTGTGTTGCCTGTGGCCACTGGAGTCAGGGAGCTGACCCCCAGCAGGCACAGACAAGGGTTCCTAATGCTAAGGGCAGGTGGTAGCGAGGTGCCTCACAATCCTGGGTATCCCCAGGAAGCATCGTGCTAGGTTGTTCATCACTGGTGAGGCAGCATGGGAAAATCTTGCACCACCATACCTGTTGTAGAGACAGAGGATTTCGGCTTCCTGACTTTTCTATCCAGCACTTAAATTCCCCTTCACAAAAGGATGAGATTTTGTCTGAACCAAGCCAGGGAAGTTCAGTGGAAAAAACAATATATATATATATTCCTTAGTACTATGGTTCTTCCTTTTCCCTTAGGCTTAAACCCTTCTACATCTCCCCCTTTCAAATTTAAAAACTTATCTCAAACAAAATGGAGAGAAGTGACATTTCAGCCATTTGGTTTTGCCTGAGGATATTAATAGTACAACAGATAAACAGGACACACAATCGACTACGTAGACATAATTATGTAAATTGTACAGTGCCCAGGAAAAAGGAAATATAGGACCACATTGCCATGGAGACACAGAAATATTAATCTCCATCAGTTCTAATGATATTCAAGAGGACAAAGTGCTGCTATAGAAACCACTTAAGAAGTTTTAATGGACCCAATAAATAAATATCCTTCAAATTCATCACAATATTTTTAATCATCAAAGGTAAAGTTATTTTAATTGTACCTACATTTTACTGAGAAATTTCAATAGACAATTAGTAAATCTGCTCCCTGCAAAAAGTTAACTCTATATCCTCCCATCTTCCTGTTGTCATTTCTTAGATTAGAAAAAATGTTATATAACTTACTTTAATTTTTTTGTACAAAAACCTTCGATAGTGAAAATGCACAATGCCTACAGCCCTATTCTCCTATGATACGTTACAAGTAAATCCTACTGAAGTCATTGGAGGGTTACGCATATCCTACTCCAGGAGATTTGAGCATTCAGAGTTTAGGACAAGAACCATTTCAGTATATCCTAAATTAATCCTAGGTGAGCTTAAAAAGCTCAGTATGGTGAATAGATACAATGATGATGGTCATATTAGAAATAAAAACAAAAAGTTAGAGAAATAGAGAGATAGATAAGGTGAATGAGAGAGAGGTGGGAGAGAAAATAGGCATGACTAATTTCCTACTGACCTCAAAGTTGCCTTCTGAAATTAAAAAGTCTGCACTGGGGAGCTATCTGACTACATCATTTGTATACACATAAGGAGTTTTGTGCATAAAACACTGGCACACTTAAAACTTGCAGATGTAATTCAGAGATCAGATTTTAAAATGTGGCCCTGTAATTCTACAATCTTGCAAAATATCACTGGCAATTTTTGCAATTTACAAGTTGTGCACAATACTACAAGTGACAACAGAACAAAGGTCCTTAGGAACTTTTCTACTAGTAACCTTAAAGGTACTTTAAGCAGATAAATCTGCTATGTATTAAAGTAGGTCTCTTAGGTGACACAATGACTGATGAAAAGACATACTCAGCTCTAGGAAAAGACACCTGGATACAAATTAGAAAGGTAGGGATCTGGAGTTAGATACTCAGGATCCAAAGCCTATTGAAGACAATGGAAAGATTCCCACTGACTTCCATGAGTTTTAGATCAGTCCCTTAGTCCACCCATCTCCTCACAAATATGCAGCTGCCATCTCTAAGCAAAATGCTCTGCTCTGATCTGGATTGTGACTCCTTTAGATTGTGTAGATATGTTATGAGGATGATCATTAGAATGCCATGAATCTAAACAGCAATTTACAAACATATAAAGGAATCCGGGGACATACCACTAATCTGAGGTTTTCATAAACTGTGTCAAATAAATAAAAGTCCAAACACTAAAAGACCAAGCATAAAACTGAACATTTGTTGTCTGGGAGTTGAAAAGTTGTGAGAAAGCATTGAGTAAAAAAGGGTAATTTGAAAATAAGGGCACGGGGTGGGGGCATACTTGCCAAACCTAGGGTAAAGAATAGAAATGAGGTGTAAAGTTAACAGTAGGAGGAAAGATAAAGAGATATAAGTTGCCATTGCAAGCTCTGAATGTTCACTAAAGACTGGTTCCGTGGGTAACGACTGCAATGTGGATCAAAGAGCAAGATTTTTCCCATTGAGAGTAATTAGCAGGTCAGGTTAGTAGCAAAAAAAAAGGTATTTTTCCCCATTATACAAGTGTGTAGCAGGAATTTGTGTCGCCTTTCATTCTATTGTCAATTATCCACTGTTGATAATGTCTTCACCATTTGTCAGCTCTCTCCTTGTTAGCTCCCAGTTCATTGCTATAGTATGAACATGCTGTGCTGTGTTATTCCAGAGTTCACCTATGATTTAATACCTGTCTCCCTAAATGCACTCTCATCTTCAGAGAGCACATATTTCTGAGGCTGTTTTGCAAGTTGATAAATTACACTATGAGAAGTTCTGATGCTGGAAGAGTTTCCTTTTTAGATTTTTTTTATATTGACACTATGGTTCACCAGCTCTTATGAAAGAGAGACATGTCAATCTCACATAATTAGCATTATGATGCCTTGTCTCATAATTATCTTGCCAGTCGTTTACTGTCTAATTTCTATCCAACCCATCATCTGCTGTTACTAATGTTCCATAGAGCTCAGATCTGTAGCACTGGCTACTTTTTCCATTGTGGAAATTGTGACATGTTTTGGGTTAATTATTGCCATTATGAAGAGCATACCTACGCTCCATGGAAGTCTCTTAGTTTTTTCCTATATATTGATTATTGAAGGGTTTAATAGAGACTGAACAGTGGATGCTCAACGATAAAGGACTCGCAAATTCTACACACACACTATTTGTTATTAGCTTTCTGTTTTATATAATAATAATCCACAGAGTACAGGTTGGCTTGTTTGAAGATGTCTGTATTAAAATAGGGTTTATATAAACTTTTGGTATACATTTTACTACCACTTCATATTTCAAGCTAATTATTAAATTGTAAAATATATTTTTTCCACCAGAATATTCAATCTAAACTGCTTAATCTAAGATGTGTTCCTCTTAAATGAGGTTACTACTAAAGTTCTCATCAATTCCTTTATTTCATCCATCTGTTTTTTCATGTACATTTCCGTGCTCTATGAAGAGTTCATATATACTATAAAATAGGGAGGCTAGGGCGGGGGAGAGGTGGCTGGGACTGTGGTTTAAAAACGACAGTGTCAGTGACTGGGACAAGAGCGGTCATGCCAAGGGGTTAGAGCCAGAGAAAGGAGCCAGATGCCAGAGTTAAGGTCAGAACCTGAGTCAGAAATTGAGCTGACGTTAGGAATCAGAGCCCAGGTCAGGACCAGGTTACCTGGAGTTAGGCAAGGCATGGGTCAAAGCAGGAGCAGGGCTGGGAACAAGCAGGTTTAGATGCTATCAAAGCCACGGGCAAATGCTTTGAGCAGCCACTGAACCACTGCTGCTGGGCTTAAGAGCAGGTCTGTTGCCTTTTCCAATCAATCAGGCAGCCTACTATAGCCAGTTGCACTCATTAGGTTGCCTGGAGACTGGTTCTGCCTGATTCCTGACAGTGTCAATCACTTTCAATAGTTTTTAGCTCCTTACATTTTTGTAACCCAGTAGGACTGAACCTTGAATGCATGCTGATGAGTGTGTATACAAGAGAGGTGAAATGATTAAGGGGGCTTATTGTAACATATATCAGAAACAGATTAAATGTAACAGGCCTAATCCTTCCAGCATAAATCCTTATAATTCCCATTGATGTTTATGGAAGTTTTACCAGAATAAAGGACCAATCATGGGCAGTAGGATCCATCCCAGCAGAAAGAGCCAGGGGTGCAACCAGATTTTTGCTAAGGACGGGGACCCAGGCTGCCTTGCCAACCATCTCAAATTTGAGTGATGTTGCAACTTGGCACATGGGATAGCAATTCCAATTTGACCTGGCCACCCTTCCATCATGCCATGCGTACCTAGAGGGCTTTACCTCCCAGATGCCCTGTACAGGGAGCGCTGCTTCCTAAACCCGCCGGAGGCCCTGGGACCTACCAAAAATGTTACAACCTGGCAGCTATGGTTTTATAGGACCCTCACATGCAAGTTGCTGGGCTGCTCCATCTCCCATTGATATCTCTGGGAGTCGTAGCTGCTCATTACCTCTCCGGATCACTTATGTTTCAAAGGAGCTCAGTGCATTAGGATTGCACAAGAGACTGAGCTGTTTTGAAAATCTGGCCATTTCTGAGTTGCTTAAATGCTTCTTTGAAAAATCTGGCCCAATTATAGAAGTTGAACACTGGAAAATTGGTCCTGAGCTCTTTGCAAAAATCTAGTTCTAGATGAGTGTGGGTTATTTTCCCTCTCTGTTAGCTGGTCCACATGAGTGGTTAATGAATCTGCTACAGTGGCCAGCTAAAAGACTTAGGCCAAGACATTTTAAAAAATTAGGCACCCAAGTCCATATTTAGGCTCCTAAATAGAGTGCAGTTCTAAAGAACCATAAACTAGTCTGAATTATCAAGCTGCTCCTTTTTCTCACTGGATGGGAGCCATGTGTTTTTACAAGCACCACTTTATGAGTTGTATTCTCATTATGCCATGTGTATATCTGTAATAGCTGTAGGGGATCAATGATAGCGTGCCAGATCTTCCCATTGAAGAGGTACAAGGAGTAAGAACAGTTAGATGCTCTGGAGCATTCCTAAGCAAACACTGCTGGTGTTTTCCTCACAAACTACCTGTTCACACTATATAATGGATAAAACTTAAATGATATTGACCCCTATAACAAAACCAGAAGAACAGGCTGAGTCTGCCCTGCATCCTGTGTCAGAGAAATGAATTGCCAGGGCTTTCTATTTCTAAGCAATACTAGATTATCCTCTGTAATAATCACAGAATTATTACATTGAAAAGCTCACATTGAAAAGATAGCATTTATTTTAGTGAAAGGAAATGTATTAATACCTACAAATCAATACCTTATGAGATGCAGGATCTACATAAACAGTTCCTTAAATGTTCACAGCAATCATCATTGTTTTGTAACCACCACTCAAGCTGGCTGAAGCCTCTATGTAGCTTGCACTCCATCCTCATGAAAATTCAGTTACCCAAATGTAAGAGTTGTTGCAATACTGTAGATTATTGAGTGACCAATTAAAAAGGAAATGTATTTGCAAATATAGTATACTTTCAGCATAGCAAAATGACTACTTAAAACCATATAGAAACTGAGCTTCCTTGGAGAAGGAGAAATGTATGTCAGTCATGACCAATATCACCTCCTACCACAGATATGACATTGTCAGGACCTCTTCAGCCTGAAGGACAAGCCATTGCAATGTTAGCTTTTGAGTGAGAAATAAAAGTGGAGATCCTATCTATGAATATTTAAAAAAAAAAACTAAAAAAATCACCAATAGTAGCTGATAGTATTTTGGGGTAGCCTTACCATAACAAAAGAATTTGCATTCAGGTGTAGCCCTACAACAACAAAACAGTTTGCATGCATGTCATATTGAGAGAAAATATTCAGTAAGGAAGCACATTCTGATTGCAAATTTCCAACCAGTTATAATAAAGACTGAGTAAAACCAACTATTTTTAACATTATGGAGAGCACCTGGACATAGTCCTATTGCATTTTGTATGCAATCATCTATTACAGAAATAGAATGACATTCCTACAACTTTCCAGCGAAAACAATAAAATTACATCACTTCTATGTCCTAAACTTCAGCTAGTCCAGTAGGTACAATGTGATGGCCTCCATGTATATACAAACACCCAGTAGGAATATTAAGTGGCTTCAGATATGGGGAGGGCCAGTTACTACATTGAAATTGATGAATTTTATAATGATCTACAGAAAGCAACACAAGAGTTTCAAGACATCATGTGTTACTGGTGATGGGAGATTTTAATGCAAAAGTAGAATCGGACTGGAATTCCTGAGCTGGAGCAATAGGCAGACTCAGACTTAGTGAAGAAAATGAAAGAGGAGAAAAGCTATTCAATTTCTGCCTGAATTACAATCTGGTGATAAACAAACATGCTGTTTCAACAAAGAAAGCTGAAGAGAAAGTGGACTTGGATATCACCAAATGGGCAAACGAAAAACATGATAGACTTCATGCTTGTGAATCGCACATGGAAATCATGTGTGTTGTCATGGAGATCATTTGTACCCAATATCAGATCTGATCATAAGTTAGTGTTGGCATCAATGATGTTGGTCCTGAGAGCATTCAGAAAAGTGCTGAAAAATGAGATCTATGACATGGATACCAGATATCCGAAAAGAATACAAAGCAGCTGTGCAGAAAAACATCATGTCTCCAGTGAAAAAAGAAATGAACATTGAAGAGACATGGAACAGTGTAAAAAATGGGATTATGAGAGTGGCACTGGCTGAACAAGGATTGGGCTACAAGGACAAAAGGAAGAAGCCAAAGAGGATAACAGATGAAATACTGCAGTTGAGTGACAAGAATTAAAAGTTAAAGGAAAATAAAAAAGGAAGATTTCAGTCTAAAAACTGAGTACAATAGGTTGACCAGAGAGATAGAACAAAAAGCAAAGAGAGGCAGTATCAATTGGATACGTGAACAATGTAAAAAAGCAGAAAAATATGTGAAGAGAAATGCAATACAGGCATTGTATTGCAAGAGAAGTGAGTGTGACATATTAGTTGAAGATGTCAGCGGTGAAAGAGAAGCATGAGCAAATAATTGAGGGCAAACAAGCAAAGCGATGGAAAGAATTTCTGAGAAGCTACACAATATGCAGAGCTCAGTAGGTGAAATGGAACTGGAGAAGCTTCCCAGTACAAAAGGGGGAGAGCAGATGCTGGAATTGTTAGAAGTAGTAAAGATCTCAATTGAAAGTTTGAAAAGAAAAAGGCACTGGGAAGTGACAACATAACTGCAGAGCTGCTACAAGCAGGCCAGGAACACTCAATAAAGGCAAAGCAGAAGCTATTTAACAAGAGTTACAAACAGGAGCAAATGGCAAGCAAATGAAGGAAAAGCGATAATAGTATTGAACTGGGGGGTTAGGGGGGGAAAGGAATGAGTGCAAGAATTACTCACTGAGCATACCGGGAACACATTCACCAAGGGTACATTTACACTAGCAATTGTATGTACATACATGCCTATGGTTGCGCCATTACCCCGCTATGTCCACACCTAAACCCCAGAAGCATGTCTGAAGGTGGGCAGAGGGTGAGTAAACTAGCACACCTGAGGGTGTGGGTGAGTACATGCCTTAGAATTGGTCTGCACTAGGAACTTACATTGGCAAAATCCACACCCCTGAGAGAGACAGTTATGGTGACCTATCCGTCGGTATAGACAGTGCTAGGTCAATGGAAGAATTCTTCTGTCAACCTAACTGCTACCTCCTGGGGAGATGGATTACCTGTGTCAATGGAAGTACCCCTCCCGTCGGCATAGGTAGTGTCCACACTGAAGCGCTACAGGGATGAAGTTGCAGAGTGGCAGCTGTGCCAGTGTCATGGGTTAAGTCTAGGTTTTGTCTGTGGCATAGCCCTGTACCCATACCAGTTTGCAGTAGATGGGGGCAAGGAGCATGTAGTTTCAGTAGTCTTCCACCCCATCCCAACAATGCACTGAACCTTTTCTTCCTGACCCTTATCCAATGTATAAATGTTCCTGTCCCACTGTTTTCATCGGTAATAGCGTACTGCGCTGACCACATCAGAACAGCTTTCTGCTGCCCTCTTTACAGATCAGTACAAGTGACAATGGATCCAGATTCGAGAGCAGCCACTTAGTGCAGCGACCACACAAGTATGGCTAGCACACTCAGTCCTCCATGACTTCATCTGGAGCATCAAGAATATTCACCTCACTTTGGAAATTTCCTGGAGCACTTGAGGATCCTGTTCAGGAAGGCTGAAGACTCAATCACTTCAGGAGGGCTTGTCGTATATGCCCCTTCTATTCGGAGCTTAATCGGGTGCTCTCAAGTGCTCCTCACACAGAGCCTGAAGTGGCACACAATCCCCTCCAACTCCTCAATCCCTCATTGTCCAATGGGGTGCTGCTGAGGGCCAGAGAAAAAGGCAGCAGGGACATTGGAGGATGCCCCAGAAGATCCAGAGGACCAGGCACATGTGATTCTGCACCTCTACTTGGAGAAGGCATTTGAGGAAGCACCCTGAAAAACCTGAGGAGGATTCTAAGCCACAGCAGGAACCAGAGCCTGAGGCTGGTAAAGTAGAACAGACCCCACCCTCCCCACCAATATCCCACCAGCACTTGCTCTGGTGCTAAATTCCTGATTTTAAGATCCAGGGCATTTGAAGAACTGTGCACTGACTTTTCCACCTTGGACAATATGCCATGCATTGTTATATCTCTGTGAGTCTGACCTACAAGTGCTGACACCACAGCACTGTCACACCCCATCTCCTTACCAAATGTCTCCAACTTTCCCCCTCCATCCAGCCCTCATTCTGCCTCCCCCAAAAAAATCCTCAAACAAGCCACAGTTATAACTCAATCGTTGTATTGATTTCTGATTAACCGCTATTATGGATTCAATTTCTAAAGGCATTTTTAAAAATAGATTAAGGAAAAAATCATTGTGCCCCTGTGTCTGCGCATTTCTCAGCCAGCGATGGTTCTGGGGCCATGCAGACTGTGGGGAGTGGGGACGGGAATTGGACAGTCGTAGAAAACTTACAGTTGGTTGTCTAAAGTTAATAAAGCTGGCTTTTGTCCCTTGGAAAATTACAGAGTTTCAGTGCTTCTGTCACCCTGATCTTCAGCCGCTGTACAGAATAGGGTGGGGGTGGTAGGTGATGGGAGCTCAAGAGGGAGTTAGGCCCAGGGAGGAGAAGGGAACTGAACCCAGCTATGGAACACTTTTGCTGTATGAAGAAAAGCTAGTCACAGCAGTCCTTTCACCCTTGGAAGATTGCAAAATTTTTACCGTCCCTGTCTTGCCTGTTCCCACACCAAACCATGCTGCACAAGCCAAGAGAAATGGGTGGGAGAAGGATCTGGTCTGACAGTTGGATGAACAATGTGGTATCCCTTTGCAGTGGAGAGGTAAGGAGCTTGTGCTGCTGATCTGAAACTCCAGGGAACCAAATAAAGTTGTGGTGTGTCTTTCTTTCCGTCGGTTTCACCACTGTTAGGCAGGCACAGGGGTAGAATTTTCTGGTGATACCAGTGGAGGTGGGCGGCGTTCATGGTTTGCTTCTCCATTTGCATGGAAACTCAGTATGCTTCCTGGGAATATGGTCAATTTCCAGTCGATTTGCTTCCCCGTCCAGTGGCAGTAAAAATATTTCAGCAAATTCCTGTTGGAACAGAGAATCCAGCTGGGTCTTGAGGTTCAGCAGCAGTGCAAAACTACTTGCTCCATCTTCAGAGTTGACCAAATCCCTTCGTGTAGAGAAGTGCATTAGCAGAAACATCTCTCTAATATAGATTGCCAGATCTCCTTCACAGGACTGGAAAGCCATGTCTCTTTCCTTTCTGGTACCTTGAAAACTTCTATGTTCTCCAAATGTTGGCCAGCCTTGAAAGAAGAAATTGTAATCTGGTAACACAGCCCCTGGAAGGAACTAATCCACCCCCTTGAAATTGTATGAACATTTAAATTTTTTTAAAACATTAGTGCAATTTTTTTTGTTTTTACCATTGATAGCCTCTGCTCCTTCTTCATGGGATGCAAAATTAGAATGCTGAAAAGTATCGAAATTGTGGCCTTCTACAGCCACATGATGTTATATGGGAGATTCGTCAGCTTCTTCCAAAGGAAAAAAATATATAATGCTATCCTTGTATCATGGGATTCTCTCACCTCTAGTGACGCCTCCTCTGGCAGTCTCTCCACTCTCTGCAAAAAGAGCTTCCACATACCAAAGCTCCATTGCCTCTCCTTGTTTTTTTCCTGCTATAACTTTTCAATTCCCCTTGTATCAGGGATGACTGCCTTATTCAGTCTATTCCAGCACACCACAGCCTCTTATCCTGTCCTTTGATCGGGTAATCGCCTGCACAGTCTTTCACTTGCCTTTTGTATCAGGGGTTCTCATCTGCCCACATTTTTCACCAAATGTCACAGAGGCCACTCACCGCAGACCTCCTCCTGGTCGCTCTGGGGATTAGTTCCCTCCAAGTGCTGCGCCCTCCTCTGGCGGTGTCTCCACCCATCTTCTCTGACCCTGCAACCCCTCTCACTCTAGGAGCTGTAGCTCCTCTTTGTGACTTGTCTCTCCAGGCAGATCACTATGGTCCTCCCCATCCAGGGTATCAAAGTCTTCCAAGGCCAGCTGTCACAAGTAGTCCACTCTCCGCTGTCTGGTCCACACCACTTCCACAGTGGCTGGTAGGGGAACCCAGCCCTGACTTCTATGCTGGGCTCCAGCTCAGGGGCCCTTCCTTCAGCAGCCAACGTCCATTCGCTGCACCTTGCTGCCTTTCCTCTGAGCCTTTCCTACCTTTCTGGGTCTCCTTCTCCTCTGGGTAAATTGGCCCACTTGGCCACCTTAACCCTTTCAGGTCTTGGTGGGGTGGACACACCAACACACCTTGTCTTTGAATTGGCAGGATATTCAGCTCCCAAGAGGGAAACCATTCTTCCAGGAGGGCAGGAGCACCAGCATAGAGGCATCAGAGGCAGACAGAGAAGGACTTGGAAGAAGTGCTTATAGTGATGGACAGGAGAAACCAGGAGCAGTTTGAACTCCTCAGGTTATGGGAGGAGTGGGCTCTTCAGCAGAAGGAGACACTGATGAGGACAAACAATTCAGATTCTGACTGCTGCTGGGGCCCCTGAATCCATCTATCAACAGCAACCATCACATCCTCCTCCCTCCTCTTCCAGCTGCTGCCCAGGATGCTGCTGAGCCAAAGGATCCTGTTTTAAAGATTACCCCCACCCCAAAAGATTGGGAGAACATGGCGCCTGCAGAACACCCAGGACTTCACCCTCAATTGGCACCCAAAACCCCTCACATGTGGATCCCCCAAGTGACCAGGAAGGGAACAATGAGCCAGCAGAGGTCCATGAACCCCAAACACCAGGCAAGAGATGTCCCTGGTTTTCCTCAAGCGTAATTGTTCCCTGTTGTTCTCCCCCTTCTTGTCAGGAGGAAGACAGTAACATTTGGGCAGTGTTCCTAGTTGCATTCCCTTAATTTTTTTAAAGATTTGTGGTTGATCCATCTTTTTAAAAACATTTTCACTTACACATTGCATCTGATAATTTTAATAAATGTTATACTTTCTTTGATTTTTGCATGGCCCCTCTTTCCTAAGAATAATGAACTGAAGATGTTTTAAGGTTCAAGTCTGGGTCCCACAATTCACAGCACATGAAATTGAATGGTGTATAACTGTCTAGTGCCAGCATACTGAAAATACTTTTCAGTCTGTCTCCCCCGAACATAGGTTCAGAAATATCTGAAATCAGTTTTCAATGCAGCAGAAATCTAAAACACAGAAAATGGGGAGATGAATGGCCTTATGGCTTAGTTCACATGCATAAAATCTAAACACAATTCCAGTAACAATACAGGCAATGACAGCATCTGCCACTATCCTGTACATAAACTGCCCCTCCTTCCACCCCCAAAATTTTAATCAGTTTCAGCCAGAGTAGGGATTAGTGACCCAGAACAGCTGCTAAGTGCAATTAGCACCACTGACACTGAACAGTCAAAAAACTGAATGGCTGAATACTAACCCCCAACCAAATATTATAAGGTCTTTAAGAGAGATTGAATGCTCCCAATAACAGAGGCTTATAAACACATGTGAATATTAAAGACAGAAACATTGCATAATGACCCCATTACAACTCGGCCACCACACTCCACAGCACAAACCAACCCCAAGGTGATAACCTAATGGAGGTGTCCTGTTATAATTGCCTTTAAGTGTGTGCATTGTCACAGGAATGAACAGCAAATGACCTTCGGATATAGGGAAACAATACCCTCACAAAACTATGTAGTCTCACAAGCACATACCAATGTTCCTCCGTGTGCATTTCCAGCAGCTGTACAGCAGATGTCATCTTCTGCCTCCCACTTTGCCAAAATTGTGTGCATATATGCATCCCTTCCCTTGCCCATGAGAAACCAAGACCAGTGTGCACGTTGTTGGGATCTGGGTGCCTGTACAGAGTTTGTAAACCCAACTTGTCCTGAGCCCATTCAAGACAGAATCAGTCTCCTTTACCCTTACAAACATTGTGAAGTGCATAGCAGGTGACAATCATAAAATGGCATTTGCCATACTGGCATCCAGCCAGATGCATAGGCAGCACCAATGACCTTTCAGACTAACAAATGTGCACTCCATGGCCATTGCACAGCTTCTGAGCTTGTAATTGAATTCCCTTTTTCCTGGGTCATTGATGTCAGGGAATGGTTTCATGAGCCAAGGCAGGAGAGGGTATGCAGGGTCCCTTAAAATAACAGATGGCACAGGCGCCACAGTATCAGAAAATTCTTGCCCAGTTCCATCCAGCCTTGTCAGAAAATTCTGCCCAGTTCCATCCAGCATCTCACCAGTCACCTACTCCACTGCATAACCATCTGTCCCACCATAAGGATCAGGAGGAGAACCAAATCATCATCCCCTTGCTCCATGTCTTCCATCCACTTCTGCAGGAAATAATAGTGAGGGTGACATGATCAGCAACTGTCATCAGCAAATGTGTGAAGGTGCAGGGCAGTACCAAGCACAAACAGCAAAGCAGTTCCTAGTTTGTCTGCCTGTCTATACAGAGCCCTGGGATATTGCTCCTGAAATGGTAAGTATAACACTGTGTAACAACGCAAACAGCAGCAGTGTGAAATGGGTATAACAAAGCATATCCAATTTAAGTATGCACACCAGCATGGACATAATCCAAGACTTCGCAGAGAAGAATGAAGAGGTATGTGGAAGTGGTGCTCTGCAGAGGAACAGGCCAGATTCAGACCAGGACACAGTACAATCAATCAGCTATTTGTGATAAGACAGATATCAGAGAATCATGTAGAGCACAACAAAATCTGTTGCAACATCTTTATAAACTTCAAGCAAGCACTTGATAACATTTGGCAGAAAGGGGTAAGGCAAATCTTGAGAATATATGGCCAACCCTGAAAAACTGATCGAGCTGAAAGAAAATATCCACAGCAGAAAATTTCTACAGCAGACAAGATACTGACTGAATAGTTCAGAATGACCGTAAGAGTGAGACAAGGAAGCATGTTATTGCCAGATGTGTTTGATTTCATACTGGAAGCAGTAATAGCTGTAGCACTGAGAGATGAATCAGGAGGAGTCAAGTTATGAGGAAGGTCAGTGAATAACCTTGTGTTCGCAGAAGATACTGACCTCATAGCACTGACCAAGGACGATATACAAAGAATAACTGACAAGATAGACCAGGAAAGCAGAAAATGCAGCCTGAAGATCAGAAAAGACAAAAACTATGGCATTTGGAAGACAAGAGGAAAAGGCAAAGATGAAACGCACAGACAAAGAACTAGAACAAATGGAAAGGTGTGTCCCTTGGAGGACTGTGAATTGTGCAGACAATATTAAAAGAAGAATCAGACTAACAGCTGTTGCACTCAGAAAACTCTGTAAGATCTGGAAGGCTAAAGACATTTAGAGGAAAATGAAAATCAGCAAATATGAGGCAATTGTAGTGCCAATACTACTGTATTGGTCATAATGTTGTAGTATGAAGAAAGATGATGAAGAAAAGATATTGACTGCAGAAAAGAACTGGCTGAGGGGAACACTGAGAGTTTCAAGACTGCAAAAAATTAAAAATGAAGTGATAAGAAAATGGCTAGGGTAAGAAATAATGCGGCTACAGAATATCCAATCAAGATTATTGTGATGATTTGGATATGTGTCAAGAATGGACCAAGAAAGAATACTATAAATGGCATTTCATGCCAGATTGCAAAGAACTAGAAAGAGAGGAAGACCAAGGATGCATTGGATAGACACAGTGAAGAATGATACAGAACAAAAAGGTTCAAAGATCACCATGAACCAAACCATGAAGCTGGTATAAGATAGAAAATAGTGAAAAAGTTTCATTCAGCCCGTCTTCCCTGCTGAGATGATGGATTGAAATCAAAGAAGAAGGAGGAGAAAAGTTACTACATCATTTTATTTCTGCAGCTTTTTCTGGAAGACCAAGAGTAAAAATTGCAAACAGCAGAAGGATGAGAGTGTCAGAAAAGTTGTCCTTTTTCTCCATTAAATCATGTCCAAGTGTAATTTCTTCCATTTATTTTATTTTATGCTAATATTTTCTGTAGCAATGTAAGGACAAGAAAACCAGACAGGTTGTCAATATAAAAAAATACAGATTTGTTAATCAATGGGTCTGATTTGCCAATGTCTTGCACCTTGTGTAGTCACCTGTACAAAGTGAGTGTAAAAAGCTATTATTCTGAGTACGTAGAGTTTTACACCCTCTTGCACATAACTACACAAGATGCAGTGAAGAACCGGGCTCTGTGTGTTTAGCCATGTTGTGTTAAAACTAAAACAAAATCATTTTTGTTTATGTCCAATCACTAGAAACAAAACACTGTTCTGCAATGTTTTCTATACTTCCTTTCACCAGAGTATCTAAACTCCAAACCTGAGGCAAATCCTGAATGCAGCCAAAAGAATCTGGACCCCACTGAAGCTGCTCTGTGCCACTCTGATTGCGCAGAGCAGCCTTAGAGCCATCTTACTCATCATCCTGGAGATTCCCCTGGCCTGTGGGAATTCCTAGGCTTTAGTCCTACTTATTTCCTTTTGCTGTAGTACGTCAGAGATGTGTCTGGGGAAAGGAGGCATGGCCAGAGAGCCACTGTAGCCAGAGCTGTCCCTAGGGTATGGCAAATCAGGGCGACCATCCCGGGCCCCGCACTTTGGGGGGCCCCACGCTTCAACATCACAAGATTTGCCAAGCCCCACCCTAAGAAAGAGTGGAAGTACATCCAAAAACACGACCAAACCCACCCAATTTTTTTTACCGCAACAAAGATGGCAGATTTTAAATTTCCAGCTCCAGTCATGTGGTGCCAAAAACCGAAAATTCAGGAAGCAACCAAGCCCAAACCACACAAAAATGACTCATGATGTTAAGGGGGCCCCACACAGTGTGATTTGCCCCGGGCCCTGCACCACCTTCAGACACACAGCCCCTCCCCCCCGACTCACACTGTGCACAGTATGGTGCTCCCCAAGATCTTACCCCACAGCTTAGAAAAAAAAGCCTGCAAATAAAGCACATGATCATTTATGACTGATATTAAAAACAAGAAGTCCTTTTAATCTTGTCACATTTAAAATTGGTTACTTTGCATGGGTTTCTAAGGACGTCTCATATGAAAGCAAAGTTCTGAGCAGATTGTAACAATAGAATCATATTATCAGCAAGTGAGGAAGGCTCTAGATCAGTGTTTCTCAACCTGGGGGTTTAGAGCGGTCGCAAGTGCAGAGCTGGTATTGGGGGTGGCAAGAAAGGCAATTGCCTGGAGCCACAGGGGCACCATGAAACTAAGTTACATGCCTCAGCCCCGTGGGGGTGGGACTCAGGCTTCAGGGGTACAGTAGTTTGGAAAGGTTAAGAACCACTGCTCTAGATGGTTCTTTTTTTCCCTGACCTGGTAAGAAACCCTTACATAACTGGACCCTGTTGTCAAGAGAGCTGCTTTCGCTAGCATGCAGGTGGAGAAGTGCCAGCCGTTGGCTCTGTCTTCCTAATGCTGGTTCAAAAAAGACAAATGTTCAAATCAAATTAGGCTTATCCAAATGGATAGCATTGAGCTACCTCACTCCAAAAGACCAGAAAAAAACAAAAGATCTAAAGTTATTGACCTATTTATGTGACATGATGCAGTGTGTGACAGGAGATTATTTATCACCTATAGCATGCGAACGGCACAGTGTCATGTCTCATCACTGCATCAAAGAGGAAGCTATATGAAGAGTTGCTGCAAACCACAGCAAGGGGCTTGCTGTATATGGCAGCCTGCAAGGGTTCCTGTCCTTTGGCGACTGTCATGAAATGGCTGAGTGCATTAGTACCTCCAGGTGTGACTAACATGTCTTAGAGGAAGCTGAGATCATGTGTATTTTTTACATGATAAAGCCCCTGATATAAAAATGCCTGTCTCAGTGCCTTCTCATCAAATGATTGATTTACATTCAAATCGTAGGAGGCAGTAATAACCATGGAAATACTCAGTTATGCTATTAGCGTTAAAGTGACAGTGTGATCACAGCCACTGAGAAGGCATAAAAGGTAAATTGTTAAAGCCTCTTCTGAAAATTGAAGAGGCTCTGACTCTTTAGATATTGCAGTTCCCATAGAAGATATGAGATGCTTTGCATCACTGATTTTTATGGCATTCCAGAAGTAAAAATTTAAGCTAATACATTATGTTTGAAGTTTATTTGTGATTGAATAGCAAATATTTTTCAAGAAACAGCAATACTTAGTGAATGAAATGCACGTTTTCATTACCAATGGCAAGATGCAATGCTTTACAACAGAACCAGCTGGCTGAGAATCACATTGTTTGCACTTTCTTAGCAAAGAGATAAAAGTGAATGATAGGTTTTGTATTTGTTTCATTTCATTGTTTGAAAACTGCATACTCATGTGTTCGCACACACACAAACACAGTCGGTGTGCTGGCACTATGACTATCGTGCTCATCAATATTGTCCCTTTGTTCCCTTGTATTCCTGATCAGTCTGTCTGTATCCATCTGTTGTCTCATTTTATACTTAGATTGTAAGCTCTGTGGGATAAGGACCAGATTTTTGTTCTGTATTAGTACAAGCGCCTAGTACAATGGGATTCTGGACCATAACTGGGACTCCTAGGTACTACCAAAATACCTATAGTTAATAAATAAGGCATATAATACACATCTCTCTACCCAGATATATACATTCAGGGCCCCGTCCTGCAAGGTGTTGAGCACCTTACATTCTTACTGAATGGGAAAGGAGAGGACTCAATATCACACATGACCAGGCCAAAGGCACATACTGGGAATTGGGTTAAATCTATTCTAGAAATGAGAGTGCACATCGTCTGAAATGACCTCCATACAGCCATCAAATGGTAACAACTAGAACTGGACAAATATATTAGCTAAATACAACATTTGACATATTTCCCAGGTATTTGTGGACTAACAGGTTCACTAAAGAGTGTTCAACCAGCTACAGAAATGGTCAAATAACAGAAAAGATAATTCATAAATAAATTATTTAACAAAAAACAATGGTATTCATTTAACAAGACATTTGCCAAATACTATTTAACCAGTTGTAGAAACAACTTATGGTCTCTACCAAACTGACCTGTGCTTGAATTTTGAACTGGTGATTTATTATGAAGAGCCGTAAATTTCATTAGTCTATGTCTGAGTCATCTAATGCCCCTTTTATTTCCCTTTGTAATTTAAGTAAGTGGGCCACTCAGATCATCTCTCTAACCCCCACACTATCTAAGAATGAATGCAGACACATTAAAGATCAGTGGGTGACACACAAAGAAAAACTCATACAGAAGACATGGCAGATTGCCAATGCAGATGCAAGTCATCTGACAATGCAAAGCCTTGACAGCATTAATCATGCACACAAAATCCCAATCAAAGGAAAAAGAAAGAGATTTTAAAGTAATGAGAACAATATGAAGGATGTGGCGGTGGAGATGTTACGTGAGAGAAACATGAATTAATACGAAACCCAAGTAAATAAATTACATGTGGATCCACTCACTTCTTTTCGTGCTTGCAAGTCTTTCAGTGAAGACCCAATAAACCATCAGAGAAATATCTTACAATACTTCTGGGCAGAGTAGTTACAGTATTAGGCTGTGGTCCTGTAAGTTGTTCTGTGCATACAGAATCCCTGTGCCTTGATGGAGCTCCACTGACATCCATTATGACATCCATTATCTAGGTGGACACAGGAATTTGACTTTGTGGAACAGATTACAGGATCAGGATGTTAATGTGAAAATCAAAATGGTACCACTAATGCAGCATTAGCTTCAAAACCACAAACCCACTACAGCATCAACAGAAGTGGCTCATACAATGTTCATACAATTTCTTTTACACCATATTGGATCCAAGGGAGATGCATATGATACATAAGAGGTGTCTGTAGACTAAAAAGAGGTGGGGACAAGGAGGCATCGCTTGGCATTTGAATTGAGTTTAAGCTATGGTCTCGGTTCAAGACCAAATGAGGAACCGTGTTTGCATCTGATTGCACCAAAATCATATGATCTGATCTTGCAAAAATAACGAGACCACAAAATAATAGAAATCTTATGATCTTGTGAGATTTCAGCTGTATCCGAATACTTTGTTTAGTATCATTTCATTTGTTTGTACCATCTCAATAAAACTAGCATTCAGTTTTTCTTTTAGACTTCGCACTGAGCCAATGGTTTATGTTTATTTCCCTACTAACTTCAAATCCCTTTCCATATCACCATGCCAGAAGCTTAATTCAGGTAGCACACATTCCCTATGTTCACAGACTAATTTTTACATTTGGACTAGCAGCTGGCCCAATAATTGAACTGACTGAAATCCTTCTGAAACCAGTACTGGTGTCTCATCATTTGCTCTATCCCCACTAAAAAGTCTTGTTTTCCATAACCATCTTTATATTATTTTATATGAATTTTCAACAACAAAGATAAAACTGTTTCCCAGGGTTCCTATTCAAAACAATTCAGAGCTTTATAGTAACACTATTGTTAGCTGTAGCCTATTAAACCATTACCAAAGCACACCCTATAGGAATTGTTGTAAGGGCTAAACACTCTTTGGCCTCCTATTAAAACCACACCATGCCTCTCTGAGCGAGGTCAGTATCCACATTTTGCAGATGGAGAAACTAAGCCACTGAAAGGTTAAGGCCAAAATTGGGTGCCTAAAGCTAGGCTTTTAAATCCATATGTATGCATCTAAATAAATGGATTGATTTTCAGAGGTCATTTGGATGATAATGGGAACTGGGGCTGTTCGGGCTCTATAAAAATCAGGTGATTTATTCAGGCATTTAACTTTAAGTTGAAGATTTTGGCCTAATGATTTGCTGAAATTCACACAAGATGTTGTTGATAGAGCCAGGAATAGAAACCAGCTCATTGGACTCCCAGTGCAATACTTTATCCATAAGACATTCCCTCCCTTTAATATGTTTGCTTCCTAGCCCCTGAAATACTCCACTACCATCTTAAAGGACTCATTTTCTTTATTATCTTTATATGTTTCATAGAGTTAAAAAAATCTGAATTGTTAATTTCATATTTTTTCTACAGTCTGAATTATTTCTGCATTCTTTTTGCTCCTGTAATTATTCTATTTGCTCCCTTTTAATTTCATATTGTTTCCAGTTTCTCTCCTGCTTAGTGTTTTCTATTTATTTATTTATTTTTCTTCTCATTTCATACTGCAGTTATTTTGGTTTCTGACACCTTTCTAGCTTTTACCTTCTTCACAGGTGAATTATTATTCTGGCCTCCTGATTGTAATCTTACATCCATACCACTTTTGTACTTAGTTTCCAGCACATTATTGAATTCCAGTCAGTTTCCTTTAACTAAAGTTACTCATTTCCTGCAATATCAAGGCACAACTAAACAAGTTACGAATGGAATGGCAATTTTAACTCTGAACTTCCTTACATTTGCCAGCTGAAATTTGATCTGTGACATATCAATTTAGCTAAAATATTTAAGGATGGCAATAATCAATTCTTCTCTCTGAATTAGCTTAGATGAATAAACATTGATTGCAGCAGGTGGTTGCTATAGAGAGCAGGATCACACAACTCCAGCAGTCACTGTGCGAAACAAGGCTTTTGTTTGTACAGTTGGTACAAAATTAGAAGTTTTATTAAGGACACAAGGGATTCTAGAGATACCAGCCTACTTCATATTTTCTTAAATGAACTTCACACTGTGAGTCTTGTATATTAGATGTTAATGGCTTGTATCAATATTTTTCACTTATCATGGTGCTGGAGCTTATTCTGATTTCGGCAATTATTATTGGAGCCACCACTGGACTAATTAGAATAATTCAGGTAAGTGATAAACCTAGAAGCCCGTGGATTTACAAACAATAGGCCAAATACTGCAGAGTGGGATTTTCAAAAGCATTCAGCTCTGCTCCCACTGAAATCAATGGTAAAACTCTCATTGACATTCAATGGGAGCAGAGTTAGGTTAAGGGCCATTCGTAGACTCTATTCAGGCAGAAATAAGAGTGAGTATTACCTGATCAGGAGCTGCAGAATTTGGCTCAGTGCAGCCAAATAAGGGAGAGGATGAGGGAAAATATGAGACAGGATAGCCTGTACATATCAGAGTTTAGTCTGGGCACTGTCCCAACTGCTGGAGTCCCATGAGAAGGAAGTGATATCTCTTGCAATGCCAGGTAATCTATTCTGTTGGACCTAAATGCTCCCTTCATGGAGAAAGCACAACCACATTAATGAATGATGTAGGAATGCATGGAGAGCAAGAGGCAGAAAAAGGAAGGAAAGAAGAATATTTCCTCCTACTCTGTATATACATTCTTTGGATTTAAAAAAGATTTTTAAAAAGCACCCTGACAATTAATTATCCTTACAATGATATAATGGTCATCCAACCACATGAAAAAATACCATATATTGGTGATTCATAAACTCAGTCCAGCAGCAGCATTAAACAATCATAAATGGTAAAAAATGATCTCATCCAATACATCAAAGGAACAGAAAAGTTCCGTTCCACCACCCACTACCTAGGTATAGGTGCTTCAGTGTAGGCTCCGTCATTTCAAAATCTTCATTGATCAGAGAAGGCTGTGTTTTGCAGTCCTTTGAGTTTTCCCGGAGGAAGCAAGACGGGCCAAACTGAAATGAAAACAGAACCTTGCTGACTAGCCTGAGTGAGGACTGAAAAGCTACCAAATTTTAAAAGGCTCAATAGAATTAGGTACATCCATCTTAACACAAACACTGTATTCCCAGGATTCAAACAGGAAATGGCATTCTGTCCTTATTGAGGAGAGATGGACTGAGCTAGACATGTTTTATTCTCCTTGTCTAGCAGAACACCAGCATTACATACCATATTCATGAGATCCATTTCTACAATCTCCAAAGAGTACGAAGCTCAATGGAAAGGAAAAGAAATGCATTGGTGTTACAAAAGGAAAGCACAATGGCCACTGTTGGGAGAGATCAATTTCTGAGATACTTTTAATACTCTCCTGCTTTCTAAATCACCACATACTGAAACTTTATAGATTTGTTGGTGGAGCGTTATTTGTAAAACTCCAATATTAGGGGTCTATGGAAGACTTTCTATGAGCCCTTGATGTGAGAATAAAGTTTCTGGAGTCTACCCATTTATTATAGAAGTTGAATTCAATATCCTTCTTCTTTTCTGAGACCTTCAAAGGGTGAAGTCTTTACCCCACTGTAGTCAATGGTTATTTTACCACGGACTTCAGTGGAACCAGGATTTCAAGCATAATACAGTGAGAAAGTGTTTTATCATGCATATCTGGAACAAGCTAACATAAACTCCTTCCCTCACCCCATATCATTCAATGTAATGAGTAATTTAGTCCTGAAAATATTTTAGTAATGTTAGCAATTTACACCTGGGCCCTAAATAGTTAGCAGAGTGAGTGGAAAACAAGTAATGGGTCATAATGTGAAGGAAGAACACAGGCCTTACAGGACATTATAGTACTTGAGTAATATCAAAAGAGTCCCTGAGATTTAAATAAGAATAAATACTCTCTCTCTCTTGGATAAAAATATACATCAGATTAAACTGCATTATATGGTAAAATATAAGATCAAAGTCACTGCTTGTGAAAAAATGAACTAAATTGGGAGAGAAAAGACTTATTTCAGACTTATACATATTTTTTAAAATAATAGACTGAAAATTCCAAGGGGCCTCTATTAAGATGCAGATTGGACATTGCTAAATAGAGTTCTGCAGGAACCAGAAAAATCATCCAAACCTTTGTGCAGTTCATTTAGATTATTTTTCTTCTGCTTTTATTTCTAGAGTTGAAATATCTCTGGTAGTCTGAGTTCTAATGTCCATGATCCTCTTTGTTAAGGAAGATTGTCTGTTCTGTTTGGAAGTATAACTACCAAAATGCGGATTAAGTTTTCTCTTCAGAGCTCTGAAAATCAAACCACTTAGGTGCCAAACTTTAAGCACCCAAGTTCAAAATGTCCTAGCGTTTTATTTCTTCTTTACATTTCAAAGAGAAGTCTGTATATTTTTTAGATTATTTTCTTCTGGGCAACTTTCAGACCCAGACACACATTGCCACAAATCACATTGGGCATAATACAGAAAGTATTTTCAACTCCCCATTCGTGATTTTCCTTATGTTTTCCTATTTACTTTATGTAATCTGAGCTCCCATGGATAACTGGCAGAAATGTCTGGTTTAGACATGTTGCCAAATTCATATATCTTTCACTTAACACAGTTGCAATTTCAGTACACAAATGGTGATACAAACAATTTAAAAGCCATTTTCAAATGTAACTGACTGTGATTATATAGTTTCTTCTTTGTCCTTTCAACAGCTGTGCTGCTGCAAGCACTTTTTCACCGGAGATATTTGAGGTGAACTTTAAAACAAGTGTAGTTGGGTGTCGGTCATCCCTCCCCCTCTGGGTCTGAGGGCAGCGACACCGCCTTACACTGTCACTGGGACTACAGTCTAATGTCAGGGGAATTAGCCAGTCAAGCCTAAGGAGCTCAGGCCCTAAGGCAGTCTTGCCTTATGTCTTGGCTCACGTAGACAACAGACAAATGCAGACCTCTCAGTCTATGGTGGGGGAGCTGCAACCCCAGGGGTAGAGTCACAGAGAGTAGGAGGACTCAGGCCCACTCATCTCCACCAGGTCCCAGCCCAGGGCCTTAACAGCGGTGGAGTCGTCCACACTGAGTCAGCGGGGATCCGCCCATAACACACCGACCGGTGCTCAGACCCCAACACAGCCAAATTGCAGTCGACCGTCCCTGGAGTACTTCCTCCCTTCTCCTTGGGGTGTACCTGGATCCACAGGGCATTATCTGTCTACCTCAGGGTACGTGGCCACTGACAGTCCTGGCAGCTCCCCTGTAGACAGAAATCTCTGGCAGACAGGGGCCCGGTAGCAAAGTCGGCGGCCTGGAGTGAGATGGAAGTGTCTGTCTCTCTCGCTGTCTCGGCTCCAACTGAGCTGGAGGCCCTGCCTTTTATACTTCCTGTCCCGCCAACCCACTTCCGGTGAGAGGGGCGAGGTTGGTCTGGCTCCATCCACATAGGTATGGAGGGCTGGTCCTCCTCTTCTGGGTCAGAGGGAGGCCACAGCACCTCTCTACACAATAAATGGATCAGATGATTCCAAATACAAAAACAGCACAAAGGCAGGCAAAATTTACCTCTGCAGTCTGCACCGTGGTATCTGGGCATTGAATCTCTTCCCAGCTCTTCACTCGTTCCTTCTAAGGAACTGCAATTCATCAATAAGAGTGTGGAATGAAAGCAGGATATGACATGATGATCATCAGGGTAGCTCTGAAAGGTGAATTTTTTCTTCATTTTTGTAAAGGGCCTTAGATTTCCATCAAGTATTCTCAGGTGCTCTATTCAAATAAATGATATCAATCAAATAGAGATAGAAATGTCTTTAGTATGTTGTGAAGGAGTGGGGAGAGCTGGGCTATTGGAGAGTCAACCATATGCAATGACTACAGCTAATATACTGCAAAAATAAAAGGATGACAATAATAAAAGGGAAAACAACAAAGGAATGTGCCAACAATTCCCGTTGTTCAAAGATATGCCAGTTAGCCTGCAAAAGAAAAACTACATGAAATCAACTTGCTTCATAAAGAAATAATTCCATAGGCAAATGTACTGACTCACCATGGGATGAGCCTTATTACTGTTTATCTGAATATTTTCCCCTCCACAGCTATTATGGGCCTGGTCCAAAACCCAGTGAAGTCAATAGAATCTTTTCATTCATCTCAATAGGTTTTGGAGCAGGCCCTAAACCAGCTATAATTTAATCTAGTGTCATGTCTAATTTTAGAGGCTAGTTGTAGTCTGTCAGATGCTTTACTTTCAAGAGGGCCCACATAGCACTGGAAGAACAGGCTCCCCTGGGTGCTGTCAGCACTCTGATATATATTGGTAATATTTTTAGAACTGACTTTCTTATGCTTTCTGGCTAGCACAATCCAGAAGGCTCTTTTTCTCAGTACAAGTATGCTCACTGAAGCCTTGGTTTTCTGCTCACCATTTTAAGCCTTTCTCAGTGTTCTCTATTGCCCAGTTCATTCAGATGTGAAACTGATGATAGACCTTTTCAGGGAAGCAGTGTATCTGCCCCTGTGGAAACTGCTCTGACCCTTCTTTGTATGATTTTGGACCAATAGTCAGTTATTTGTAAAAATAAAAGGTAGTTTCACCTGCCTCCTACACAGGCATGTATGGTTTAAGCAAAGCACTAGAAAATGTCAGGAAAGTTTTTAGATTAAAAGGACTAAATGTGAAAGCACAAAGAAAATAAAAAATTCAGAGCAGGTCAAAACCACCACTTAAGTCGATCTAATTTAAGTTGTACAGAGCCGTGAAAAAGACACTCCCCTGAGCAAAGCAAGTTACAGTGACCTAAGCGCTGTCCACACCAACATAGGTTCCAGTCCTACCAACATAGGTTCCAGTTCTCACGGAGGTGGAGAATGTTAATGGGATAGCGCTCTAGTATAGACCTGCCCTCAGTAGCAGACCTTTTCCCTTCACCTTTCCATACAGCTGTCCCTAAGATTTAGCACTGAAAGAAAAAAAAAACCATAAAACTATTTTTTTTTAAGCCAGGGGTTTATCTGTAAAAGCCCTTTGACTACAATATCATAAAACACAAGAAAACTCATTTCACATTTTAAGTGAGAAAGCTAAAAAAACATATGATTTTACAAAGCATGGCAGGTTAGTTTGCATGTAATGAGTTCACACTTTCAATGTCACTTCCCATTTGGTGGACTACTTCACTTCTTGATACCTCAGCACCTAAAAGGGCCCTATACTGCAAACACGTATGCACAAGTGGCCCTATTTACTTTTTTTAACTGGAAAAAGTTCTTAGTGATCTATTTATATAGAATGTATGATCCCTTATGTATTAGAAAGAGGAGAAATTCATAGCTACCTTGGAGATTTAATGCCCAGTTCCCATTCATTTTCATGGGAACAGGACATTCATAACACTTAAGTATGTTTTAAATTCTCACCCATATACAAGATAAAGCAGAGATGCCAGAATGCTCTCTTTTCAAACTGATTAATCTAGAAATTAACAGATCCAAGTAACCACATATAATCACTGTCTGGAGAATCAGGAAAACTGTAGAAGATATTAATTGCACTGTCACTTTCTATATTCCCACAGATAATGAATAGTGTGTTTTGCATGATAAATAGAATTTGTAATTCATCATACACAGATTGAAAACTGATTTTAGTAGCTCAACTATGACAGGTATAAAGATACTTTATTATTAATAATAAAATAATAACAATATATAATCTCTTAATCTCTCCTTTCAATCTTTCTCTTTCCTCTCCATGAAGAACTCAGATTGTCTGATTTTAGGGGATACCTTTGCAAATACAGGATTATCTAATGGGCTGGATTTACATTATTGCCCTTTTTTCCTAGTGGAGGAGAAATCAGTAATCCTGAGTCTGGGTACACCCTACATGTAACTTGCTCTATTTACACATCAACATCTGCCCTGCAAAGAAATGGCCAAACAGCACACAGAGCAATTCCTTCTTCCAGAATCTGAGCCCCATACAAGTGTCCATTTCCCAGGGAACAACTCTGCCTCAATAGTTTACTCTAATCAGCGACCAAAGCAGAGAACAAATTGTATTGCATCTCTCACAGTACTCTATCTCCCCAAGCTGCCTCTATCAAATTTTGTGTAACACAAAACTAAAAACAACACAGCATGTCTTCCCAAAAGTCAAAACTTGCCTAAATGCTAAGCAAAAGAACTTGGAAGACAATGAGTAATAACATTACCTGGTGACACCTACCATAATATATTTAATTTTTAGCCACTCTTCATTGGGCTATCACTTTAAATAAATATTGTTTTAAAATATTGCCTGCTTTCATAGTGTTGGGATCAATAAGTGTCTATTATAGCTTTTTAAATATAAATTAAAGCATACTGGATATTGAAGGGATACTATCAAAATAAATGTGTCATGTTATTTGAAATGTGTTTTCTTACCCATGTCACTGATAAAGCCATAGGAAATAATTGTACCAATATACAATGACACTTGCCTGGTTTGGAGTTTCATTACAAGCTTAAACCTCAGCCTGGATTTGCTGATATTCATAAGTCTTCTGCACAAAACCTAGTATATTAGGACAGGGACAATGGCACTGATCCAGAAAAGCACTTAAGTGTGTGCAGAACTTTAAGCACATGAGCAGTCCCATTAGCTTCTAAAAAAGAATTAAACGAGAGGTTTTTTTAAAAGAAAGCTTAAGGGGTATAGTTTCTTCTTAATGTAGCATAATTAATTGCTTAGCTCCCATTGATGCTAATGGGAACTGCATGCTTCAATCAATGAATGCAAAGCTGAATATATCCCAAAATGTGATGGGTGGGAGATGCCTGGACAACTGTGTATACTACAGACAGAAAATGGATTTGAATTCTACAATTCTGCTGGCATTGTTTTTATGAACTTCTCTAACATAAATCAATTATAACACCACTTCAGCTCCTATAAAAGGCTTTCATCTAAGGGTCTCGAAATGCCCATCAAGTGTAAACACCCTGTCAAGTAATGGGAAACAGGCGTGAACAGCTGAGTGATTTGCCCAAGATTCCCTGTCTCCGGCAGAGCCAAGAACAGAGCATAGGTCTCCTGCTGCCTACTTCTGTGCTTTCATGTTTCCTCTGTAATTAATTAAAACCGTGCTTTGTAGATTTTGCAAACATATTTGAAATTAGGGTCTGATTCAAAATACATTGAAGTCAATGGAAATCTTCAAGTTATAAATTGTCATAAACTGTTGATTTATAGTTATGAATGCTTCCTATGTGCACTTTATTACCAGGTATGATCGTGACCATAAAGCTGATCTTTTGTTTCTCTTGTACAATGGACTAATTATATTTGTTCTTATATTTTCATGTTTTTATAATTCTGAGCAGCTTTTCCAGGTTATGTATTATGAATCCTAGATCTGTTCTGCTTTAAAGGGAGAAAATAAAGAGATATTGAGTATATATCCAATACAAGTCAAAAGATGACAAAACTTTTCTTAATTTAACTTAAAATTAGTATGTTCATCAGTTTAGACTGAAAAAGTAAATCATTTGAGACTTATGAGATCTGCTAAATACAAAAATTAACCTAGTTAGATGTCCTCCAAGATATTCCATGTGTTAAAAGTTCTTTCTTTTTAATCACTGACATTTGGAGTAAGTAACAAGTGAATATTTATTCAATTCCCTTTTATTTTCAACTGCTAAAATATTAACAATGTAAGGTTTTGCGTTCTCCCATCAGTAATTTGGATCAATGACCTACTGCAACAAACATACATAGAACCATTTGTATGTGCAAATGCCCAATATGCACATATAAATGCAAGGCGATTTTGGGCATCAACTTTCTGAAAATCAGACCCTTTCACTTAGTTTTCCTCCAGTTCTGAAATGAAAGTAAGTTTTGTCTTGTGTTTTGAACAAGGGCTGGGAATCACGGCTCTTGATTTCCATCTCACTGTGCCACTAACTTGCTGCATGCCTTTTGCCAACTTATTTCACTTCTCTCTGCCTCATTGCACCCATGTGTAGAACAGATATGAATTTTTTTCACTGAAAAACAACACATGCCTTAAGAAATATTGTACAAACTGCTTTTGACAGAAACAACCCATAACCAAAGTTATGCAAACTATAATTGAGAGGCAGACCCTCAGATGGTGCAAGTTGTCATAGCTCCATTGGCTGCAATATAAACATTAAAGAGGAGTATAACAACAGAAAGAGAAGAAAACTAGACCTTTTACATAATATCTGCCAATAGCCATGGGGGACTGGCCTTTTACATCTTGTAGTTTAAAAGGCATAGATCAACCTCTGTACAAAGACATACAGAGAATTAAAATCTTTGTCTCAACATAATTCACAGCAGAGATGAATGGATAAAGGAGTATATATTAAAAAAAACAAAACAAAACAAAAACAAGAGTCCTGTAGCACTTTAAAGACTAACAAATTTAATTTCTGCAGGCATAAGCTTTTGTGAGCTATAACAAAAGCCATAATTGTCCAAATAGAATATTCACAACTCATAATTCACCTGGATCTGATGCACAGTCATTTCCACAAGGCTCCAGTGACGACATGGTCATCTGCCTCTGCCTCCGCCTCCACAAGGACTCTATGCCGCTAATAATTCTCCTTTCTCACTTTATTTCTATTTTGTCTTAATTAAATGTTTCCTGATAGTCTTCTTCTTGCCTTTGATGCATTTGGATTGAAACATGTCTAACTTGTCAGGGAAGCAGATACGAATGCTACCTATTTCTTTTGTTGTTTTTAATGTCTCTCTAATAGGTATGCCAGTTACAATCTAATGAATCATGGCAATGATTTAGTCTCCTAAAATGTGCTGATTTTCTTTGTGTGAAAAAAAACTTTCTTCATTTCACCTTTTCATCCTATTGATATATCTGCCTGAAGGAAAACCGACAGCTAAATTAAATTGGGAGGAATATTTCTAACCTGATTTTGACAATAACTAGAGTCCTAAAGACAGTTTTCAGCCCTGTGTGCTTGAAACTGAGCTGTTCCTGTGAATTCATAGACAGACACACAGCAGTTTCATTCTGACAAGACTGTAACTACCATATCATCATGAAACATACTTGGGATTTGCTGTAGGAGGGATTTATGTCAGAGCCTGCACTTGTTTGAGTTTGCAGGGACTGCTTCTGCTACATTGGATATATTTATCCCAATTGGCTATGTCCCTTTGCTTGATTGTCTTCTGTGTTTTTTTACTTTTAGTGTCTCACATTTGTATAACTCTGATATCTATACTGGAACATGGTGGGCAGTATCCTGTTTTCCCCTTAGCCAGATTCCAGCTTTAATGTTCATCTCATGTTTTGACACTTGTCTGTCTCTCTACAGCAAAATCCAGTCAAGCTGTCCTAGCCCTGAAACTGCCTCAAACCTGAACCCTATCTCTCTAACCTAAACATAGCTTCCTCACTGCCATTTCTCATTGTAATTTATTCTGCATATGTATTACACCTTGTGGAACATATTTCTGTATGAGTTCAAAGATTTATGCTTATCAACCTAATCATGCCTAATTTCCTGGTTTTTCCAGTGTTCTCCAGCTTTTACTCCCTTGCCAATGTGATAAATCCATTTCTATCAGCTCTATGAAGCACCATAAAAAGCCTTTATCCTTCTAGACTGGCACTCCTCTCCTTCCTCCCTGTTGCATGTATCAGTGAAAAGGTGAAAGCCCAAACCACAAACCCTTGAGCCTTCCAACTGCAAACAAAAATAATAAAGCTAAACAGAACTGTCATTCTGTCTCATGTTACAACATGGTACAATATGCAAGATCCGAAGCACTAGACAGTGCTTTGTCACATTGCCAAGATAAGTCGAACTGCATTTGTAAGTAAAACTCTGTTTTTGTTCTGATTTGGAATGAAGACAAATTTTGAAATTGTGGAATTTCCCCCTAAATGGAAATTCCAGTTCCCACACAGCTCTACATAACACAAAATAACTAAGCTTAAAATCATAAATGAGAAACTTCGCCCATATAACATTAGATACAGAAGAAACAACATCTCACCGCTCCAAATATAACCGATCAACAAACAGCAACTCCTAGATAATACATGTCAGATATTTTAAGGTGTAATTATATTTGCAATATAACGTTGACCTTCACACAACTGTAGTTATAGTCTTTCAGCTTGTGTATTATCAACAACCAATTTCAAGAGGCAGGGAAAAGGGAAGTAGGTGAAAATGGCTGTACACAGCACAGCAGGTGTGCACTGCATTCAAGCATGAAGTGAGGTGACTGATAGATGGCTGACATGTCTAATAGCATGTAACACAGACTCTTAGGACAAGTTTGAAATGAAAGAGTGAAATCACAGAGGCTTATGAAAGTCCCTGGGTAACAAGATGCCTGTGCCTTTCTTTCTTCATGCAGAATTTCCAACATAAAGGTGGACTGAGGAAACAAAAATACAGGGTAATATCATGTGTTAATGGTATAAGAGTTATGAATCTGTTATCTGCCTTGTAATAAAGCATGAATAAAGTTAATTGGGCTATTGCTTGGCAACAAGAGGATCTCATTTCAGAAGTCCTCTCTCTAACTCCACTAAATCCATCTTGTGTTGGCAATGCACTCATACTCATGTGAAATTAGCATATTGCCATTCTAACTATGGACATGTGTGTTAATATACGAAAAAAAGCAAGTGTGTGCACATCAAGGTCTCTGTAAGGGGAACCAAGTTTCCATCCAACAATATCCATGGACAGCTTTGGAACATACAGGCCTGAAGGGAAAGAACACCTCCCATTTCGTCTTAGAGCTGGAAAGGTTATGAAAATCCAACTCTTGATGCTACAGACGGTGAATTTTCAGTGAAGTTGGCGGGGGGAGCGAGGGGGAGGGAGCATATTAAAATAATCTGTTCATGAGCAGCTCTCTGTGGGATCTGGTTATGGGAAGATAAAGATGTGGAAACCAGAATGAGCTTCCAGCTCATTTCTGGAGAATACCAGATACAGCATGAAAGGAGGTCAGAATTACATATGAATTCTGGAATCCTGATTTGCAAGTTACTGTATTGTCAGTTCTGCCAGTTAGAATACTTAAAGCATACTAGATTAATTGAGCCTTTCAATGTCCATTATATGTATGAAAACTGTGAGTACAAAGGAGAGGGACGGAGGGATGAGAGAAGATGGAAATATACTAAGGATTGAGGGAGACAGCAAAGAGGAGGAAATGGGTAACAGTTTGGAAAACCATGTGTTTTGTAAGGTTCTCAGCAGTAATATGGTGTAAAGGGACTTTTATCTGGGACTCTGTCCAGCGCCCACTGATTGCAATAACAGAGGTTCAGGCCCTCTGAGTGTTATTCTAGCCAGAAATGAGTTAACAATTATACCCTTTGATGCTGGCAATATCAGTGAAACTGCTTAGGTGAAATATGAATGCATGAAATAGCCAAGATGGGAAAAATGTGAATGTCATATAGGTGGTTGCAGGGAATGGGTAACGTAAGTGTCCAGTAATTAAAGAGGTAAGTTCCTGAAAATGCTCAGGAAAGAAAGGGAGAGTAAAGAGCTTTTTGCATATATTAGCCTTCTCTTTAAAATATTTAGCATAGTGCTCTCAGAGTTAATGTGGCATTGGTATGATTTTGAGATAATTACCAAGGAGTTACTCACAGGATACTGCTCACCTCAGACATCTTATCTGAAAGCTGGTTTTCTAAGTGTTTTTGTTGAATGATACTCCTACGCTTTGAAAAATATTAATCAAAATAGTATTTAAGACAAATCACAAGTTTCCTTGAGGTTGAGATTATTGACAGACAGCCATTAAAACAATCAAACCAAAACAGAGAATCTCATGAAAATGGAATTTGGTAGAATTCTCCCCACCACAGCTTGTGATGTAAGAGCCCAAGGGCACCTGCAAAGGCAAATGTGACACCGCATTCCTGACATTTTTACTCATGCTAGGCTCTCCCCCATTAGCTGCATGCTGCTGGATTTCTGTTTGTTTGTATGCAAACCAGAACCTTGCCAAACCATGAATCTGAACTGAAAATGGATCTGGGGTCTTGCAGTTTACAGATGCTGTGACCAATGAGATTCTGCTGCTGTTGCTATGCCAGGAGATGAGCTAGCATGGGTGATATCATACTCCCTGTGGTTAAATGAAAAAGTACCATGTCACCTCTTCACCCCACCCCTGACTTTAGTAATGTCCTGTAACATGGCTAGGAGGACACTTGTAACTGGCCAGCAGTGCTTGTGTTTCTGCCAACCCCCAACTCTCACTAGTCCTCAAACCTCACTCATTTGCAGATTACTGAGATTCTAGTGTACATTTGTTCAATGCAGAATTTTTTTTAAAAATTGTGCTAATTTGCATGGTTATTAAACAGTAACATTCAATAATCTGCACTGGGTATCCTTGCTATTAGCATAGATCAGAGTGGTTCTACTTCCCTACACTTGTGTGAGTGAGAACAGTAATATTAAATAAAAAGGAATCATGCTATTTGTCTGGAGATGATGGGAGACCATCAAACAAAAATACTTGAATACATGTGGAAGTGAAACACTGATTTGTCAAAGTGGAGAAAGATAGTAGGAAAAGAGTATGGTAGAATTCAATTTCCCCCACTAATTTAATTAGGACCAGATCTATCTAATAAAAGCTTTTCATTTATTTAGCTGATAAATCTATGCATTTATTCTCTCAAGCAGCCCAAAAATCTGTTTGCTTTGCCACTGACAAAGAAAATACTTTCTCTCTCAAGTACTGAACTCTTGTCACTCTGTGCTGCTAGCAGAGACAAGAAGAAAGCTGGCACCTTTCTGCACAATCTGAAATGGGACTATTAATAAGTAAATCCTTCTTGCAATAATATGTTACAACTGAAAAGTTGCCCTTTTATAAGAAACGTCTATTTGTACTATGGCTATATCTATTCTAAGAAATTTTACAAAATATACCACCAGTTACATCTCAGTGGTATCACCAACAGGAGGCTTAGAGTAGTCAAAGCTCTGGTCACATCCAAAGTTTTGATCACCATGTCAGTTAATTCCACTTAGAGATGGGTTGCACTGCTTCAGATACCTGTATTTGGAACCCTTTGAATAGACAGAATAATCAATGGCTGATGCTAAATGATGAGGTTTGTAGCATGTTTTGCCCATTGAGATATCCTATTCCAGAAATGACATGACATTACTGTCAGCTAGAGGTGGGCACAAAATTTGCATTAATAATTTGACATATTTCATCTTTTTCTTTTTGCTAGTTGCTTGTTAGCAGACTGTGATTCTCAAAAGTACATGTTATTCCAAATTACTTGCTGAATAATTTCTGCAAATTATTCTTAGGTGTAGCTCATTTGCAAAGAGATTGTTGTGGTATCCACTTGAAATTGAGTCTGGCTTGATTGGCTATGTAACTCACAAGGTGTGTCTCTCACTAAGTGGTGAGCAAATTAATTGAGAGTGTTTGTGATTACAAATTCAGAATTCCTGTTCTGCAAATATTCTACAGTATTCACTTAAAATGTTCTTGTGTCAGTGAATGCTCCTACCAGTGAACTCATTCACAGAGAATAGACACACAGAACAAACACAAAAGGACCACAAACACTATCAAAGTGGATTCATTTAAAAATTCAAATGATTATTCACCCAGCTGTAAAATCAACCAACTTAGACTGGCCAAAGCTGTAACACCAGTCCCATGCCTTTTAGTAGCAATAATTTGCCAAGGAGTATCATGAATATAGGGGCCTCATACAGAATTTATTAGAAAGATTAGAAGAATCCTCCACTCTGTGAGTCACTTTCCAATTGGTCCAAGAGAGTCTAGATTTTTTAAACCTGGAATAAATTTCACAGCAAGTTGCTAGGTACATCTATTTACCTGGAATTTCTCTTTTATTGTTTATTTATCTCATAAATAAATTGGACTCTATTTTATATTGAGAGCCTGGTTTTCAAAAAGAGCTCAGCATCCAAAAGCTCTCACTGATTTACAGTAGGAACATAGCAGCATCTGGATCCTGAACACTTTTGAAAACCTAGACTTGAATTTATTTTGAGATGTTAATTATAGTTGTATATTATATTATATTGTACTGCATTAGTTTGTGGACTATATTATATTGTGCACTGCTTGAAAACCTTTATATCTGAATTTGAATTGTGTTAAAGGATATTTACCCTTGAATTTTAATTTTGTATAGTGCTGAGGGATTGAGAGGAACTATGTTAAAAGAAATAAACATCTACAGACAGCTAAATAGCTTAGTATTTCAGTACTCACCAGTCTCTAATAATTCGGTAAATACAAAAACAGTCAATATAGTTCTGCAAATACAACATACAATAAAACAACATAACCAGGAAAATGTTACTACAATGTACATATGAAGCAATTAAAATAGAATACACATCAATTCAAGCTTCACATTTGTCCCAAGAGACCTTAATGCTCTTGCCATTCAAATGGCTGTGAGAATTCATCTCACGTGTTACTAAAACCTCTTTTGATTTCCAAGCTGACAGAAACACAAGCAGTAAATAAACAGCAGAAAGAGTGAAAACTAAATTGCATTTTAAAAAATTTGTTCAGGTTTAATAGGACTTGTGAACACAGAGAAATGGACCAGAATAGCTTCCCACAGGGACATGATTCCAGAATGGTTTACTTTATTACCAAATAATAAGGGTGCTTCCAAAGTGGAATAATTATTCTGAAATAAAATCATTTTTACGCTGAAGTAGAATATCTAGATGGGGAGTTATTCTAGTCAATTTCCTCTTGGTGACAAGCTAGTAATCTAAGATATTATTAATAACTTAAGAAAGGAAATGTGCTTAAAACATGTTTTAAATTGCCCATACCTATACTATTAATGCACATGAGGCATCTCAGATATCATTTTTGTGTTATTCATCTCAACATCACTATAGTCAAAAATGTGAGTAAATATATGTCAAATCGTAGTTTCAAATAATTATGAGAAAAATAGGCTGTATATTTGAGATCATCATATTGAAAGTCAGGGCTACTGATACTCAAGACAGGCAATATTCTGAGGTAATACAGCACTGGGATGAATAAATACTAAGTGACCTGGAAACTAGGATAGACACTGTGGCATCAGCACTGGAAGAAGGCAGCACATTGGAAAATTAAAGCTTTGGCAGAAATCATGGCATTTTTAGCTTTTGAGTTTAGCCTCAGTGAAACATTTGCCAGATTAAGTGTTTTGGTTTTTTTACTTGCTTACCCTATCTTTCAAAGAGGAAATTAGAGCTAGTAAGAGTTCTGCATCTATTGGACCAACAGAACACACAGCAAGAGTCTGCCATCTGTCAGTTACCCATTTGTGGGTAACAGGTGTAACTGAGGGCTGAATTTAGCCCATTCAGCTGTAAGTGTCATCTGACTGCAGTGGGGAAAAAACATTCTGTACTGTAGCTTCTCTAGTGACATTCAGTCACATACCCACATACACTGGAGTCATCCGGAAGCAGCATGATTCAGGCAGCTCTGTGTCTCAAAAGGCACCAGGGGAGTGGGCACAAAATAGTATTTGTGATTTTCAAAAATGAAAACAATAAATTCATGGACAATTTTAAAAAATTCAGGACTCAGAAGAATGAAAATGCCTTGAAATTTTTTACATTTACATTTTTTAAAACAAAGTTATTATTTTTCAACCAGCTCTAATAGACTAGACCTCTTGCTTCAGGGATTACACAGAATTTGTTCCTGGCCTTTAGTCCCAGGAATTCACAATCCACTCCACTCCCAAACAGTTTAGAAAGATTCGGTACCTCCTCTCTCTCTCTCTCTTTCTCCTCTTTTAGCCATGCTTCTTAGCACATCCCAGTCGGAGGGATCTCCACAAAGGACTGGCAGCATATATTCCAGAATAAAATAAAGCTATTTTCCCAACAATTGATTATTATTACAAAAAAATCAGTGTGCATCTGTAAAAGGGAAGGTGACTCAGTATAATAATTCACTACTCATGGGAAACAATCTTTCCATTTACAGGAAAATAAGAAAGTGTCTGAAATCTGTATTAGCAAAATCTGCCATTCTGAGAATGCTGCCCATTTAGTGTGTGTTTGGTCTTAGCAGAGCTTGAAGGCTTCAGGAAGCATTATCAGGGTCTTTAAAAAAAAAACAATTCTACAAAGATCAAAAAATGTGGAGTGATATTTTACTTTCCTAGGAAAAATCTTTAATAGCTATGGCTATCATGTCTCTTTAGGCTGTCAGTACTAAAGGAGAATTAGGAGGTAATAGAGGTGATTAATATGGGACTCAATGATAATCTAAAAAATCTCACTGCAGGTTGCACACTACAAAAACCATTTGAAATGTGCGTGATCTATCTGTACTATGTGAAAATCAAGATATATATGATGAGTTGAAGAATGCAGCTATTATTTATGAAAGAACACTACAAAAATCCTTCTCTCTCTCCTCTTTTCCTTATGATTGAGAGTCTGGTTTTCTTTTCTTTGTATCTTTGTGCTGTCTCCATGACTTTTATGTTCAATGGCATAATCAATTAGCAATACTTATCAATGGGCTTGATCCCACTCATACTGAAGTCAACGGAAAATTCTCACTGGTCTTTTAATGAAAACAGGAGCCAGGCAGGCCCCAAATCAGGTAATAATCTCTATTAAAACTGCCTTATTCACAGACTCATAGAATTTAAGGTGAGATAGGACCATTACATCATCTTGTCTGATCTCATGTATATCACAGGCCATTAAATGTCACCCCATTACCCCGTATTGTACCCAATAACTTGTATTCAACTAAAGTACAACTTGTGTTTGGCTAAAGCATACCTTCAAGAAAGTCATTCAATCTTGAGTTGAAAACAAAGAGATGGGGAAACCACCATTCCTTGGTATTTTGTTCAAATGGTTAATCACCCTCTTCATTAAAAATGTATGCCTTATTTCTAAACTGAATTTGTCTGTCTTCAGTTCCCTGCCCTTAGTTCTTGTTATGCCTTTCCCGTTAAAGATCCCGTTAGTTTCTGGTATTTTCTCCCCTGAAGATACTTATACACCATAGTCTCTTCGTCTTATTTTTGATAAACCAAACAGATTGATCTTTTTTAAATCTTTCATTGTAAGACATTTTTTCTAGCCCTTTAATCGTTTTTGTGGCTCTTTTGTGCACCCTCTTCAATTTTTCAATGTTTGTTTAAACCCTTTAAAGATTTTCATTTGGTCGTTTGGTTCCCTCCCTTTTTCATTATGTGCTTTTATTTATTTGCTTTATGGAGACAAAGATAGAGGAGCATATAAAAAGGGTATTTTGCTTTTACATATTATACATTCAGCTGACACTTCAATCTCAACATCAGCATAAACTTGGAGGGCCAGATCTTGAGCTGATGTTAATAGATATAACTCCATTGTGGAGTTATGCTGATTTACACCAGCTGAGGGGATGTCATAGAATTTTTACTCCTCATGTTGATAAAAGCTAGCTTTGGGGGTATTCTCTCTGTGAAAAGGGGCAGTTTGTATTACTGAGTGCATGTGTACACATACGCACACATACAAAGATTAGGCCATTTATTAAAACAACTTTTCTTGTTCACTTCCCCTGATAGCCACATTAATAGCTTGTTCTTCAATGTCAGTGCAATTGCTTTTGAAATTTGGTATTGCAAACTGTAGATTTATACAAACTCTGGGGTTTTTAAAGAGATGTTTATCCAGTGTGCAATGATGGTTGAATTATATGTGGAATATGTGCCTCCAATTCTCTTTGGTCAAATGCTGCTTGCCTTAATTACAAAGATGGGACCACTGAAAAGGGACAAAAACTGTCCTCTGAGAGGTGTGTAACTCTCACTGAATGAAAGCAGAGTTGTATGCATGTATTTTATGGTATAACTTAGCTCAGTGGGACAATTCACATGAGTTGAGATGAGTAGGATTTCACCCATTACAAGCATTCAATCACAATAGATTTCAATAGGTATTATGTGTTCTCTGGAGCAGACCATTATGACCCAATCCTCCTCCCACTGAATTCAATGACATTCACTTCAGTGGAAGTAAGATTGGGTATTTAAACAGAAAGTGCAGCCAAAAATATTGTCAAATACAAAGTGTTTTGCAAATAGTAACTGCTCCTGTCCTTCCAAAGTGTCAGCTTTGGAATTTTTTATATCCTGCCTGGTCTATTTTCTCTTTCATGTACAGATAAATCATTTTTTCCACGTTTTTCCCTTTACACTGTCAGGGTAATTGGAAGGGCCTTAGTAAGACACATTGTTCTAGCCTATTGTGTGAGAATGACTAGAAGTGTTAGTTGAATGTCATCTTTCAGTGGCTGCTTAAATCACTAGCCTTGTATAACACACAGTTTGCTGGCTATTGAAAAGGTTGTTCCATGTTGATATTTCATAGTATTGAACAGGAAATAAATGAAGACTTCCATCCTTAATATTCTGACAGAGCCACAAAAACCAGAGAAACAGTCACCTGCCCCAAGCTTCATCTGGGCACCGTTAACAATTCATTGAAGTAACTTTTGTTTACTGGCTTCCAACTTTCGGGACAGCTATTCAATATGTCGCCTGGAGAGGCTAGACATCTCTTTGAATAAGAGATCCTGGGATTCAAAGTTAAAGGCATGACACATAAAGACTAAAATGTGCCTAGGGAAACTCTATCATTTCCCCCACTCCTCCTGACACCTGGGACCCGGCTCAACTCAGAAGCAGCTTAAAAAGTTTGTGAGGCCAGAAATCTGAAGGAAACCAACTGGGCCAGTATCTGGCCGGCATTTCAAAAGTAATTAGTGGTCTTCAGTACCTCAGGTTTCGGGTGCCCAAGGCAAGACCCATTAAAGGGGCCTGGCTGGTAGAAAGCCCTGAGCATCTGCCCTCTAAAATCACCCTGTAGGTGCCGCAGGCTGGGCACCACAACTCGCTAGTCACTCCTGACGCCGTGGCCGGCCCCTGGCGGCACTAAGGCAGGAACAGGCGGGGTGGGGGTGGGGGCAGGGGGCTGACATACCGAGCACTTTGTACCATCTAAGGACGGAAGAGGCGACCCGCGCCGAGCGCACCGCCTGCGGGCGGGAACACGGAGCACCGCCCAGCGGCTGGGCTGCTCCACACAGCTTGCGGCGGCTTCGGCACTGAGCTGGGAGCCGGGCCAGGCTGGCCTCTCTGTGTCCCCTCCCCAGCTCCATCCCCCCGCGGCTCCTTCCATCCCGTCACCGTCCTCCCGCCCCTGGCAGTTCCCGCCTCCCCCGTCGGCGGGGGCCCGCGCCCCGGGGAAGAGAAGGGAAGGGACGGGCGGGGGACTCAGCCCGCCCTGGAGTTGCTCCGGCTGCCCAGGCTCCGCGCGCAGCCAGAGGCTCCAGAGCGCAACTCGCCTTCAGAGCAGGCAGCGCCTAGCCGGCAGCGGCGGCAGTCCGAGCGCGCCCCAGCCCCGCTGCGGGACTGGCCCCGGCAGGGTCCAGGGATGGCGCGTAGCGGAGCCCTTCCCTGCCCTCCGCCCAGCGCCGCAGCCATGCCCGGAGACCTGCCCTGGCTCAACCACTCCAGCCGCCCGGCGGCGCTGAGCAACGCCTGGGCGACTCCGGCGGGCGAGGGGCAGCAGCTTCAGCACCACGGCCAGTTCTCCGCCGGCCTCTCGGTGCTGCTGGCCGCCCTCATGGGGCTGCTGGTGCTGGCCACCGTGCTGGGCAACGCCCTGGTCATCCTGGCCTTCGCGGTGGACAGAAACCTCCACCTGCAGGGCAACTTCTTCTTCCTCAACCTGGCCCTGGCCGACCTCCTGGTGGGTGAGTGCTGCGCCCGCGGGCTCCGAGGACGCCGGGCTGGCTGGGAGGGCAAGGGGCATGGCCCGGCCATGCTGAGTGCACAGCGCCAGCCCCTGGGCGCTGCAGGCGGGGTGGGGGCCGCCCTCAGCTCCGTGCCCAGCTGGGTGGGGGCTGGAGCGGGTTAATTCGCTCGTGTTAACTGAGTCCCGGGGCAGGTCTAGTACAGCCGCTCCCCCCCGCTCTTTACCAAGGGGATTTGGACCCAGGCTGCAAGCGGGGGCTCACAGCCGCACCCCGCGGGCACTTAGCGCCTGGGTCCCGGCGCGGCTGGAACTGCCAGGCGTTTACACGGGACCGCGCGCCGCCGGGCAGCCCCGGCCGGGTGTGCTCGGGCCCTGACCCGCTGTCTGTCCCCAGGCGGCTTCTGCATCCCTCTCTACATCCCGTACGTGCTGACGGGCGAGTGGAAGTTCGGGAAGGGCTTGTGCAAGCTGTGGCTGGTGGTGGATTACCTCGTGTGCACCGCCTCCGTCTTCAACATCGTCTTGATCAGCTTCGACCGCTTCATTTCGGTTACCAAAGCGGTAAGGGACAGCGCCGGGCCCTGCCTGCAGCCCTACGGCCCGAGCTGCAGCAGGCGCCCACGGCAGAGGGAGACCAGGTTAAAAAGAATAAGGTGGGAGCCGCTAGTAAACGCGCAGAGAAGGGTTTTGCGGCTGGCACTGCCTCCATAGGGCGGTGCGGGCTGCATCACCGCTGCCTGCCAAGCGCGCTCCAGCCTGCGCGTAGGGACCAAGTGCTACCTGCGCAAAACAAAGCAAGGTTTAGATTAGTTTCAGTCTTCGCTTTAGGAAGAACTGAATCTTAAATGGTCACAGCAGGACGCAGGGGAGCTGGCAAGAGGCGGCCTTAGTCTGCTTTGGTACCGGAACCGGGCCGGGTCAGGCCAAGCGCAGAGACCTACACTTACACTCACAAAACCGAAGTTGTACAAGGTGTGGCACAAATACTCATTAATGGTCACCACAGGCATGTGACACAGGATGTTCTGGCTCCCTCCTTTCACAGCAAGTCAGTGGCCGAAATACATTACAGCTCAGCTTTCCGAGCCCCGCCTGTGGGACCGGCCTTGCTGGAGCCCGCACCCCTCTCATTATTGGGGCGTTAACTGAAATATGCATTGGAGTTGGAGAGTAACCCTGTTGAAAACGTAACTAGCACCTCTTTGCAAGGGCCTAAGTTTTCCTTTTATCCGTCATTTAGTTCATTACTCTCCTTTCTGATTTTGTTTGGGGAAGCAGTAGACTTTCCCAAACACCGATTTTAAAATCCACTGTTCGTTACAAGTCGCAGCCTGAGGCAGTAATAATTGGAAGAGGTGCGGGACCCAGTAATGACCATTATTATATCTGCCATACTAAAACTAAACATTACTGCTTGTGGCTATAGTTTAGTAAGTAGCTGGAGAGGTGTTCCATACACTCAACTCATTTGGAAACAAAAAATAAATTACTTAACTAATCCCACGAGAAGATATAAAACCCAAGAAACATCAATATTCACTCTCCCCATAGCCTACAAGCAGACATCACAGCTACTTCAACAACACACATGCAAGCTCTCACAGCGAAAAAGAGCTAGAGGTAGGATATTCGCTGCGGAGGCGCTTCTCCGGAATTCATTTGTTTGGGCAGCGCCCAACAGTCTTAATCTGGCAGTTGTTAGGACTGGTGCAAGGCCCAATTCTGTCCCCAGACCATGGCCAGTGAAGCAGCTAGGAGGGGGCCTAGTTTTTTAGATGGGGAGTGTTAGAAAGGGACTTTGGTTTGTTACTATATCTTTAGCAAGAAATGTTTTTCCTTTCTGGGTGTGCAGCTGCAGCAGGAGGCACCATTTAGAATTAAAATCAAACAAGAGGCTGTAGGATGGTAGCTATTGGGGAATTGTTTTAGGGAGCATGAACCTAAGTTGTTACTTTTTTCACTACTTAGGTGAGCTACAGAGCTCAGAAGGGGATGACGAAAAACGCGGTATTAAAGATGATTATTGTATGGGTTGCAGCTTTCCTTCTCTATGGACCAGCCATCATCAGCTGGGAGTACATTGCGCAAAAAAGCATCCTCCCCGAGGGAGAGTGCTACGCTGAATTCTTCTACAATTGGTATTTCCTAATGATTGCTTCCACTATTGAGTTCTTTACACCTTTCATTAGCGTTACATACTTTAACTTAAGCATTTACATCAACATCAGGAAGCGAACTCCCATGAGAAACGAAAACCTAGCACCCGATCAAGAGGACTGCGAAACAAGTTTCCAAGGGGAAAAAAGGGAGCATGTCATATTTTTTGTAAAACCTACCGCCAGACCCAGAGATCAGAAAAAGAGAGCAAATAGCCTTTCACCCACTAGACCCTGTGCTTCAAGGCTCAGCCTACACAAACTTGATAGTCAGTCATTAGATTTTAATGGCGGTCAAGATTTACCACCCTTACAGGTGGATGTTGAGAACAAACAACGCAGGGGCAGTTTTTACAAAGCTATAGAAAATGTTTGCAACACTACAAGAAGAAGAGATATTGCCAGCAGCAATATGGCAAACAGATTTAGACTTTCCCGCGACAAACGGGTCGCCAAGTCTCTAGCAATTATTGTCTGTGTGTTTGGTTTGTGTTGGGCTCCTTATACACTTCTGATGATCATTAGAGCAGCTTGTCAAGGGCAATGTGTACATCATTCTCTCTATGAGACTTCATTTTGGCTTCTGTGGCTGAACTCAGCTATTAACCCTATTTTATATCCACTGTGCCACATGAGCTTTAGAAAAGCTTTTATAAAACTGCTGTGTCCTGGAAAGGCTAAAATTCATCCCCACATTTTTATGTAAAAAGAAAAATGAGCATGTTACAGTAAAAACATGACTCACAGCAGAAGGGAAACTACTGGTAATAGGTTGGTCTAGGACCATAAATTAGGAGTAGCACTGGTTACTTTAAGTGAGGGTACGGTTAAGAGAATTTAAAGATCAATATAAATACAAATAAATCAGAGAAGAATTTATAACATTCCAATGCTAATGCACCACACCCAGACAGTGACCTGAGCTAGTCTTTTTTTCCCCCCATTATCAAAGCAGCACGACATCCAAAAAGGCAAACAGCATTCCTATGAAAAGTAAAGTAAGAGTTTTCAAATTCTTTCATCTTTAATACTTTCAGGTGTTAACAAGTTAGAATTTTTTATTAAAACATGATTGGCAACCTGATAAAGTGTAGATAGCTGCAGATCACAAAAATACAGAATACAAAAAGTAAAAATACTGGAAGAATTAATGTAAGTTAAAATATAGTCTAGTTTGAGAAGATGTATTTTTGAGAAGAAGCTGATTAGATATAAAGTATTTTTATCCATCCACTGATTTATCCCTCCATTTAAAAAACCCCAAAACTTATAATGTTTAATAAGTTGGTGGACTTAATGTATAAATATTGCACCAAATTATGTATTTATAAACAATGCTGCACTAAGGACTAATCCAAAATTCACTGAAGTTAATGGTAATCTCCATTAGTTTAAGTGAGTTACAGATCGGGGCCCAAATATCTGTGTGTTCTTATATAGAATATTGCACCATTGTATTCTTGCTTGTATATACCATACCTACAAACAGCAACCTATTTTATACCTATGTACATCTATAAAAGATCATAAATGAATAAAAAAATTTGGTAAGTAACAAACGTTTAGCAGTTATTAACACTTGATGGATATATGGAAATGTTTGCTACTCTAAATATGAATGTTAAAAGGGGGCTGATTGCACTATTGAGAGAAGAGAGTAACAGAAGGAAAAGAAAATAGCTGAGGGCTAGGAAGTGTCTAACTTTAATTTTTCTATTGTGTCAAGTTAACATTCTATTAGTGCAGAATCTGGCATAATGTCAATGGGCATTAGAGTCAAAGTTGCAGAGAAATATAAACAAATGCTCTGATTACCTATGGTAGTGTAACAGTATATATTTATCCTACAAACATCTGTTCATTGATTTAAAAAGTGCTTATGATACTAAATATTTTACGCATCTCACTAGCCATAATCAAGTTTCAAAGAAAAATTAGTATTAGACTAAAATTGATTCCCTGCTACTGACACATTTTAAGTCTATGAAAATATTTGTAAACAAACAGATATTAGTTGAAATTCATTTTTAAATACTCAAATCTTTCAAAGCCTATTATATACAATCAGATCAACACATGCAGTGAAAATCCAGAGAAACGCACCAAAACAAAATACATAAAAGTATAAATACAAACATACAATCTGAACCTTTCAAAATGTAAATCCTTTAGCAGATAAAAATGGTTTGCCTTTTTATATGCAGTGTCCAGTGGCCCATCACAAAGTTACCAGTGTAAAGTGAAAATATTGATACATTAGGCCCAAGACAAATCCTTACTGGTGTTTTTACTCAAGCCCCCCTTCCATCTCATTCTGCAGACTTCGTTCCTACCCTGGCAGATCTTAGGAGGTGGCAATAGGGGAAAAAAAAAAGATTGAAAAATATCTCCCCTTTTATCAAAAATTCCTAAGAGATACACTATCAGTCAAGTGCTTACTATGTTATTTGGAGCAAATCCTGTCCCTAGGAAACAGCCAAGCTGTGCTGAGGCAGGCAGGGGAGAGAGAATGACCAGCCATGGAATGTCAGCAGAGCCACTCCGTAACCAGAGGTAGCTGCGTAGCTGCAAATACTGCCCTCCCAAACCTATTTGTGTAATTAAATGCAGGAAACACACACAGCATGCTCCGCAGGCGCCACAGAAAGGTACTGCAATGGGTCTGCTGTGTTCAGAAGTCTCTGAGTTCATTTGGGAGGTGAAAGCAGGATTTGGCTTTCTACCTTTTCAGTTCTCTCATCTTTCTCCCCTCACCCCAACGGGGAGGGTCAAATCTCACTGGACACACTGAATGCTATTAAAAAAAATCACATCTTCTATCCTTTAAACACACTGATCTGAGCAGTGAAACTCATAAAAGGTGCAGTTTCTTATCTTGCAGGAGAATGTTCCCCCACGAGCTTCCTCTGTGTTGTTTTGCAATCACTTCATTAACAAACTGGAAAAAAAATCAGTTGGAAAATTCAGTATTCATATTTGTTTGTTACCATAGCAGACATACATGTTAATCAACTGTTATGGCCAATTTTGTATTATATGCAGTCTGTGAACTACTGTTTTGAAACCTGCTACTTTGTAAAACTCCCATTAAAAAGTTAGTTTAAAAAAAATTGTGTAAGAGTCATAAGATAGCCTACATACTTAATACTCGTAACAGCAGCCTAGCTCCATCATACATGGTTACTTTGGAGTGAGACAGAAGTTGAGATGGTATAATGGATCTACTTCCCAACTGTACTCTCACTTGGATAAGCTTTGTGAAGATCTAGCAGATGGGCCTTTAGGACTCCTGTGAGTAGGATAGGGTCTGTATTGTAAAACAGAGCGTTTTTTTTTTTTTTCTTAGCTCCCCGCCCAAAAACAAACAAACAAACAACCTCATACTAGAAAGATGACTCGCTACACTTTTTAGAATGGAGATGTGCAGAGTAGAAGTGATGATCACACCTTTCTAGCACAGTAGCAATCTGCATGATAGTTTGTAGACAGACAGTCCTTGGAAGGTCAAAAGATGCCAATAATAGTAAACTTGTCAATACAGGGCACGTCTAGGGATTTGTAATCAGTTTATCTATTGCAGATATTGAGGCACAGCATATGGCATCCTTTCCAGAGCTCCACTATTAAGAATGTGATTTAAAATGTAATAAAGGCAACCATCACCATAGCTCAAAATCTGCAGCATCAGACCAGTTGCCTTGATTACCAGAAATTTCTAGGTGTTTTCCCACCAGCATCTGCCTGTCAACACAGACTTCCATACTCATTGCCCAGATGAGTCCCTGGCTCTTATTTGTACATGGCTAATAAAGCACTTTTCAATAGGTGTTGGTTTGGCAATTAGTCCTTAAGTTGAGTTAGGACCAGGCAGACCTTTTAGTTGAGTCTTCAGTGGTGGATTCCCTTGCAGAATGGGATTACCAGTTTCTTATACAGACTGACTTCAGCAGCTGGCCCATTAACCAATTTTCTGAGCCTCCTGCATCTATTTTTATTTTCCTCACCCTTAATGGATGGGATGTTCTGGCTGATGGCCATATGGCTGTGTACTTCCTTTAGATTTTAGTGGGGTTTCTTATTGTCTGACAATCTCACAACAGGCATTCTATAACCAAAAATATATATATAAAATATTCAGCTAGATGCTGGTAAGTGAATGTGTGTTAGTGTTCCTTGACTGAATTTCATAATCCAGCCATCTGCATTTATTAGAACACCAGTGCACAGTTCTCCCTTTAGCTTAAACTAAATGCGCTTAGATTTTATGACCCACCTGCGATTCAAGATATTTACTTTTGCTTTTATTGTAACAAACATTCAATGCAATATCAGAAATTAGACATAAAACCAGAGTTAATAGCAACTTTATTGTTTCAATGCTGCAAAATCATGATACTGAATAAACTTGTGTAATGCATTTTCCCCTAAATTTACAATAATGGTTATACATATACTATATAGATCACAATTTCTCTATTTTTTATACTATTTGGAACAAAATTATCTTGATAAATATGCCCTGTGCACAGTACTGGCCCTCGCTGAATGTCACAGAGCCCTAATATGCAAAATATAACTTTTGTTTCTGAGCATGGTGTTTTAAAACTCTCCAAACATGCATTAATATATTCTAGTTCTTAGGGAAAATATTACACTTAGACTTAACTTGCACTAAAAGAAAAGCTCAAGCAGAATCCAACAAACAATATTCCCCAAAATCAAATGTTCTATTAAGGAAAAAATAAAAATCAGATCACTGAGATGGAAAGCCACTGCAAGGTTAGAGCTCCATAGTGCTACAGAAGCGACAGTGAACGTAGACAGAAAAGATAGATTAGAACTTGGAATAAAAGAGCTCTAACATGTCACATGAATTTTAAAGAAACAGGTCCAGTCATGCTATTTCGTGATCAAATCTACAGTTGCTGGTCCAATCTGAACACCTTTTAAATTTGTTAACATATTGAACGCAAGTGTTTGGAAGTGCTGAACTGAACACATCACATTTAAATGAATGGTAACCTAACTTGGCATTTCTGAAAGGCACAGTCTATTAAATCTATCATAATAAAAAGACATACTGTGTGTAAATGGAGAGACAGAAATAAGTTCACTGTGTGCATGTCTGTGCAAGTGTGTCTTCTTTAAAGGACAAGACCTTCATAAATTGGCCCTTCAGATTCTGGTGATTCCCTCCTCAAACGCAGGTGCTCCAGTGTATTATGAAAATGTTTGTTAATTTGTTCCGTTTCTTCAGTAGATTCAAGGTTTGGAAGGTCTTCTCGTATCTTTTGTATGAGCTGATTCAAAACCTGAATTGTCACCTACAATAAATACATAAATAGCTAAATCCTACCAGTAAATGACAACTGTGCACATTTAACTGAGATCTTACTTCTTTTCACCCATAGACTTGCCTCCAAGTAAGTGCAGTAAGGGTACAGGAGTGGTAGTCTTGCAGCTCTACCACAGGCTTATGTGACACTGACTTTGTGTCTCCATTTACCCATCTTTAAAATAGGTACAATACTTCTTACTTCATAGGCGTCTGCGAAGACTAATTCAGCAACATTAAAACACTACAAAATCCCTTGTAAAAAATGATAGAAATAAATGAACTTGGCACTATCAGCTTTTCTAATAAAGAACAGTTACTTACCTCGTAACTGTTCTTTGAGATGTGTTGCTCATATCCATGCTGATTTAGGTGTGTGTGTACACCACATGCACCAGTGCTGGAAGTTTTTCCCCTAGTGGCATCCGTAGGGCCGGCTCTAGCTCCCTCTGCAGCAGCGCACATATGTGCTTGTATATATGGTGCTACAGGGCCCCCTCCCTCTCAGTTCCTTCTTGCCGGAACTCCAACAGAGGGGATGGAGGGTCGGTTATGGAATGGACATGAGCAACACATCTCAAAGAACAACAGTTACAAGGTAAGTAACCGTTCTTTCTTCTTCAAGTGTTTGCTCATGTCTGTTCTGATTTAGGTGACTTAACACCTGTGTCTCTGGAGGTGGGCAGGATTTCATGGCCGTGAAGATAGCAGTACCACTCTGCCAAATCCTGCATCATCCCGAGCCTGCTGCATGATGGCATAGTGGGATGTGAAGTTATGTATGGACAACCATGTAGCAGCCCTACAAATATCTTGAATAGGCACATCTGCCAGGAAAGCCGCTGAAGATGCCTGTGCCCTTCTGGAGTGGGCCAACGGACACCAGAGGCGCAACTCGGGCTTGCTCATAATAGGCTCGAATGCAGGCTGTAACTGAGGACTATATTCGTTGCGAGGAGATTGGTTTGCCCTTCATCATGTCAGCAATTGCTATGAAGAGTTGCATGGAGCAGCAAAACGGTTTGGTCCTATCAATGTAGAAGGCTAGAGCCCTTCTTACATTGAGCGAGTGCAGGCACCTCTCTTCATTAGAGCTGTGAGGCTTAGGGCAGAACACCAGCAGGAAGATGTCCCGATTAACATGAAAGTGGGAAATGACCTTTGGTCTCAGGGCCTCAAAGGGTATTCCTGTTAGCACCTGTTGAGGATTTATTCACCATGACAGAAAGGTAAGTGGGAGGGGTGGGGGGGAGGGAGGAGAGAAAGAATCATGTGAACCCTGTCTAGGGAGTGCCTGAATGGGGAGTATACCACTGCCAACCACATTTGGAGTGGCCAAAACTGCAGCCTGGAGTAGCAGACCACGTAAATACAAGCCACCATATGCCCCAGGAGACTGAGGAATATCCTCACTGACTGGCTAAGTCCCACCATAGCCTGGAATCTGGTGTTGGGCAGTAGTGCTTTGGCTTGAATAGAGTCCAGGACTGCCCCCACGAACTCTATTCTCTGTACAGGCGTATGTAACGATTTCTGTTAGTTTATTAACAGGCCCAGCAACTGACACGGGTCTCTCATGATTCCTATGTCATGATGGACCTGTTCCTTTGAGCAGCTTCTGATAAGGCAGTCGTCCAGGTAAGGAAACACTGTTTTCCCCCCCCTCCCCCCTGCACCGGAGGTGGGCTGCTACTACCTCCATACATTTGGTAAATACTTGGGAGCAGTAGAAAGGCTGAATGGTAGGACCATAAATTGCTAGTGTCACGCTCCCACTGTAAACTGCAAGAACCTTGTGTGGCCCAGGAAAATAGTGATATGAAAATAAGTGTCCTTCAAATCGAGGGTGGCGAACCAGTCGCCCGGATCCAGAGAGGAAATTGTTTAGGGCCCTTAAATCCAGTATGGGTCTCAGGCCTCCCTTTGACTTTGGGATCAGGAAATACCATGAGTAGAATCCTTTGCCTCTCCGACTCTGAGGGACTTCCCCCACCGCCCCCATCTGCAGGAGAACCTGGACCTCTCAGAAGAGGGGTTGCTCGTGAGAGGGGTCCCTGAAGAGGGACAAGGAAGAAGGGTGGGATCGAGATGAACTGTAGGGTATAGCCGGCAGCCACTGTGTTCAACACCCAACTGTCTGACATAATGGCCATCCAGGCCATGAAAAAAAAGAGGCAAGGCAGCAGGAGAACGATTGGAAAAATGGATCTCAAATATAGACTGGTGGGTCACCCTCAGGTGCACCTTCAAAAGCTTCTCTTTCCACCCAAGAAATGATGGCTCAGGCCTGGATTCAAGGCAGATGCCAGCGAATTGCCCCGGTGACACTTGTAGCATCTATTTCTCTTTCTATAGGGCTCCCCGCTGGACTGGCCTCTGAAGTGCTGCTGCTATGAGGGCCTGAAGTGTCTCCTTGACGAGGACAGGGTATAAAGGCCCAATGAGCGCAGCATGGCCCTAGAGTCCTTCAAACCACGCAGCCTGAAGTCAGTCTGGTCCGCAATCAGAGCAGTGCCATCAAATGGAAGGACCTGGATAGGCCGCTGGACTTCTGTCGAGAGACCAGATGACTGGAGCCAACAAGCTCTCCTCATTGATACCATGGAGGCCACTGCCCACGCTGCTGAATCCACAGTGTTTGAAGCTGCCTGCAAGGAGGCCCTGGCCACAGTCTTATCCTTCTTCCAGGATGGCCTCGAACTCTTGTTTGGAGAACTGGGGGAGGGAATCAGTAAACTTTTCCAGCAATTGCCAGATGTTAACATGTTATCACCTTAGCAACGCCTCCTGGTTAGACACCCTTAGCTGTAGGTGAGACTGGGGATGTGTGCGTGTATAGGTATTCAAAACCCTTAGCTAGCACATGGTACTTTTTCTCTGCCTGCATGGATGTGGGGGACAGAGATGCTGGGGTCTTCCACAAAGCCTTAGCCAGCTTCACTACCCTTTCATGCACCAAGAAGACCATGCTGGAAGGGGCTGCGGATGCCAAAGAACTCATTCACAGATTCTTTAAGCAATTCTGTCTTAAGACCCAGGTTAGCTGCTACCCTTTTCAATAGGTCCTGATGTGACCTATAATTGTCCAGCAGGGCCATGTGCATCTGGGGAGGACAAGGAGCCAGCCAGTAGCTGAGGGGCTGCTGGTGCCTCTTCTCTAGTCAGGGTGGCCACCAATAAGACTTCCTGATAGCAACTCTTCATGCTCCGAGTCAACATTTAAGGCCGATGCCATGGTGGGGGTCTTTTGAAGAGCATGGCATCAAAGTTCCTGTTGGCGAAAGTGGGTAGGGCACTGCGGAATGGGAGAACCCCCACGGGTTCCAGTATTGCCAGGGTCCAGTCCATTGTCCTTGAGGCCATCCCCCCCCCCATATCTGTGGTGACATGGGGAAACCCACGGGGGGGGGCTTTGTAGCCTGCACCTTCAGGGGGACTATAATTTCCTCCCCTGAATTCGAAGAAGTATATCCCGGTGACCACGGGGGCACTGATGCCATCTACTGCTCTGCATCTTACTCCAGAATTCTGGCATCGGGGAGCAGTGTCCAGAGCCGAAGCATTGACTACATCTCAACCACATCTTGTCCTTCGGCTTTCTGTAAGGACTTGAGCAGTGCCGGGGCTCCAATGACCTATTGCGTGTCGGGAATTCAGGGCTTCAAAGATCGACACTGATGCTCGGCAGATCGGTGCCTAACCCCCAGAGACCTGAGGCACGAACCCGATCTGTCTTGGCATGGTTCTGGAGAACTCGATGAGCACCTCGAGGCTGAAAACGGCAACCAGTTGACAGGGGGCAGGGTGTCACTAGCATCCCCTTCAACGGACTCCCAGCCAGAGCGTCCACTCCTCGCTGTGGGGGCCTACCCTTTTGTGGTGTAGGTAGCACTGGCATGGCGAATAGATCCTTCATTGCCTGGACCACCTCAGGCGTGGAGGGGACCAATAGGTGGCGCAGGCCTCTGTCAATCCCTGGAGTTGGTGGCAATGCGGGTGCTGGGCTCAACATCCGTCTGAGCGGAGACCCCTTCAGAGCTGACTGCGGCTTCCCTGAACTTTTCTTAGCCAGCTTCAGCACTGGCGAACACTCCTTTCCTGTGTGCGCTCTCTTTTGGCACTTCTTCGGCACCAAGGATGCCAAGTGGTGCTGGGTCAACTCCGACACTGGAGGAGCACTTTTTAATGAGTGCCGCAGTACTCGGTCCCGAGTCCAATCGCGGCTCTGACACCAGTCTGAGCACCGCCTCCATCAGAAGGGCTTAAGTCTAATGTCCCGGTCCTTCTGAGTTCTCGGGCAAAAGCCTTACAGATCTTACACTTCTCGAAGACGTGAGCTTCTCCCAAGCACTTTATACAGCTCTGATGTGGGTCGCTCAGTGGCATAGGCTTCTTGCATGAAACACAGAGTTTAAAACCCTGGGACCGGGGCATGCCCCGATCCTGGGAACTTACTAACAAACTAAACAACCAACTTTTAAAACTATATACACTAGAAATAGCTAGAAAGCTAGAACCACTACGAAACAGAGACTTGCGAGAGCAAAAGTTGTTCCAGCACCAACACGGGTGGCAAGAAGGAACTGAGAAGGAGGGGGCCAGCAGCCACATATATATGAGCATATACGCGCACTGCTACAGAAGAGGCTAGAGCCAGCCCTATAGATACCATTGGGGAAAAAACTTCCAGCACCGGTGTATGTGCCGCACGCACGCACTCCTAAATCAGAATGGACATGAGCAAGCACTTGAAGAAGAACCTTAGATTTAGTGCTACATGAAGTCTGGGATTTTCAATGGAGTTTAAAGAAATGTAGCATCCAACTCACTGGGAATTCAATGGGAATTGAGCATTGACTCCCTTAAGGTGGGTTTTTGGATGAGCCTAAACTTTATGTAAAAGTAAAATCTATACAACACAGGGAATCACTTCATCCATTGTTAAGTGCAGCTGCCTCTGGGGTGAAGCACAACAGCTATTTAACAAGACAGTATTACAGGACAGAAATCTGGAAATCTATTGCATTATTTAGCCTATCATCATAGACAGACGTAAAAGAACTGATTTGCAAAACAAGAGCTACTGTGAACATCAATACAGGTTTGGCAAGCCTGAGGACAATGCTTCAAATAAATTAAATAAAATAGGTCCTGGGAAAGTAAATTTTGAAGTTCTGCAACTTGGAAAGGTATGCTAATCAAGTACAAAGCAGCTTCTGGCATATGTTAAGAACCCCTGAAACCTAATTAGGTAACAAATCCATGCAACCTTATTACACTGTAGCATTATCATGATGAATGCAAATTTCAAAGTTACCCCATGCCTATTTTCACAATCACATACCACACTGCATCTGAAATCCATTTTAAGTCAGTACAGTACTAGAAGCCCTACTGATGATAGAAGTTTGCATCTGAAACAAATTAGAACCAGTTCTCTCACTGGGCAGAATAGCTAAACATTTTCCTCTAACAGTTGTCCTTCCCCTTTCACATGCATACAAGCAAGATATACAAAATTAAGCAGGCTATATCTACAACTAAATTGAAGTTCAAGTGATTTATTATCCGCCCTTAGTTCCTTACCTTATACTCATGTTCATTTACAGTGGGCTAATGGGTAATAAAAACTTCTACTGAACATCTACATTTTATATTATAGCCTGATCTACACTTAAATATTAAGCTGACCTAACTACAATCACTTAGGGCTGTGAAATTTTCAGATCCTGTGAAATGTAGTTTAGGTTGACCTAATCTCCACTGTAGAATTCTTCCACTGATCCAGCTACTGCCTCTCTGGGAGATGGATTACCTACATCAATGGAGAATCCCCTCTCGCAACGTAGGAAGCGTCTACACCACAGCAGCACAACTCTTTCCTTAGAAAAAAGGGAATCTCTCTCACATACATAGAACTGATTCACTACATTGTCAAGAGGCCCAAGCAAAACCAATACTAGGTAAGAGGTGCTATGGGATGCATTTAACTCATGTCATTAGAGGTGTTGGGTATAAATTCTAGCATAAGGAACAAACTTAAAATAGGATTCTGTTTAAAAAAAAACCAAAAAACATATGGTTCTATATTACATCTTCACTTACCGCATCATTTTCCTTTTCGTAAAAATAGATATATCTGTTCAGAATTTCTATAAAAAGCTGAACTTGGAGTGAAGGATCCATGCACTGATTTGCTATCTTTAGAGCCTTTTTCAAGCATTCCATTACTCTCTTTCCTCCATGAAGCTAAAGATATAGAAAACAAAAATGTTTAAAATATATATTTATTATATGGACAAACATAAGCCTTCAACACCACTTTACCCAACACCTGAACGGCAGATAGTCAATAACGCCTGTGTACCAAGAACCTGATCTTGCTTAGCTTGGGCATAAGGGCATGCAAAAACCTACATAAACTTACCCACCTATTAAGATCATTCAAGCACTCAGATAGAACTATGAATGCACCAAACACTTTTTAAAAAGAGCTTTGTATTTACTATTGTCTCAGAACATTTTATCAGTGTGCACGCCTACCTAATGGCATCCACTCAAGCTAAGATGGCAAAAGCTTTCATTATAAACCCTATGTGAGTTTTTAGCATACTAAACTTTCTGAAAGAGTCACAATTTGGGCAGCAGTTGATTGCTTAATCTTTGCAGGAAAGAGCCTTTAAAATGTAATTTGAGAAAAATGTCTTCAACTACAGGAGCTTAAAGGGTGAAATATTTTCCCCTTTAAACATTTTTAAACACTACTTTTTCTCCTCTCTTTTCTACCTAGTAAACAGGACTAAAAAAGTCCTCAATAAGGATTGCTGCTTTGAGTTTGAAAAAGTGGTTTTGGAACCATTTGATCCTTTTAAAAGTTCTCTGTGCAATATGCACAATAAAAGTCTTCAGTAAACCTATACATGAACAGAGGCTAATTTAGTAGTCATTTCTACTCCCATTCAAATCAATAGGAGTGTTTTCTATTGAATTTAGGCAACACTAGTTCTGTCCTTAACTGCATGCTTTTCAACATTTGCATTAATCAACTATTCATAATTTTTTAGTTACAGAGTTGACTTTACTTGCTTTGAAGTTCTCATCAAGCCAAGTTTTAGGAAAGTCAAATTTAGTTGTTTTGTAAGAAATAATATAAAAACAGACCCTACAGGATCATAGCTTATCTAAGGTCTTCGTAGACATGAGAAATAATATGATCATGTAAGACTACCATAATGCATATGCGAATGGAAATATTAGTGTTGCACACATTCAACGCTGACTTTAGCATTTCTTGATTTTTGAGTCAGCAGTAAAAGCTTAGTATTGCATTAGTGGCTTTTGTGTACTATTTTATACACTGGCCTCAAACATCATACACTGTGTGATTACAGAAGGCGTCAGACTTTAAAATGTTTCAGTTGCTGTACTTTTGAAAACCTGCTGAAACAATGTAAGCTTTTTTTCAAATAGTAAAACAGCTTCATAAATGTTTTAATTTTATTTTACTTCTATCTTTCTGCACACAGTTTTTTTTCTACTGACTTTTAAGAGTTTATTCCAATACGTAAAGGACAATCTTCAATTTCCATTAAGCTCCAGCACATCTACTTTTTAATCTATGAAACCAAAACTTTTCAGAAACAGTCAGACACCCTTATTGTGGGAAAATACCTTACATCTTCGTTAATATGCCATCCTACCTCCTCTCCATTTTTGTCAGTGTTTCGGCCAGACCAAAACAGATGAGCACAAGTGCTTACAGCCCGGCACTGGTCTGGCTTCTTAAGCAGCTTTGAAGCAGCCAGTGCACACTGAGTCCTCAAAGGCTCATGGTTCTCCTCACTGAAGCATTTCATCCTTTCAAATGTTCCAATTATCAAGGTGATTGCAGCCAGCTGTGCTTTTGAATCACTGATTTCATCTTCATACAGAGAGAATGCCTAATGCCACCAAGAGAAGGGAAGAAACAAAAAGTTACAATTACTGTTCTTTATAGCAATATTAGCAAAGGGAATGTAAGTGTGTTCTAAAAGCTCTCTGGAGCTTTGTGGGTGGAATTCCATACACAGTTTTAGGCTGCATACTCAATAAACAGCACACAGATTAATTCCTGCATGGTTGGAACCAGGCTAGAGCCAAAAACTGAAAAAACGACCAAACAAATAAACCTGTCTAAAGCAGTCACTTAAGACATTTGAAAAAAAATCCAGTAGCCTACTACAAATCATCTTTAAAATACCCTCAAAGCTTTAGTATAATTTTGTTTAACCTATAGTTAAAGTGGCTGCTTAAGACAAGGATTGTCCTATTACAAAGGACCCTGGGTGCAGGCTCCACTCTATATTCAGAATATGTAAGATTGTACAGAGCAAAATAAAAGCAGCAAGGGGTCAATTAGTGACCCTTGGTAGTAAATCCTATTAGCTTTTATGCTGGACATTCATATCATCTGTAAAGCAGCAAGTGTCTCATGAGGAAGATCCACTCACAATTAGAAAGTTAATCATAGTACATGCTGCATCTCAACTGTCCAGACTTCAAGGCAATACTGAAAAAAAATAATATTTCAAACAGGTTATCAGGTAAGGAAGATTGTGAGAGAGATGTTAAAGGGCAAAAATAGGTTGGCCTCAAACATTCATTGTTTTCCAGTAATCTGGTCAACATGAAGTCAAGTTAGCTCAAGGAGTTAGTCTATGAAATAAATGAGGTTCATTTTCAGATAAAGGGATCGCTTGAAATAAGTTTTGTGGATTTTAGCAGCAAGACTCAGTATGAAAACTTTACATTGCAACTTCTGAAGCTTATTGTAAATGTCTTGGGGTTATGCCACATCATCAGACAGGCAGCTGGAGCGTTAGACTAAGCCTAGACATCTTGCTGAAGCAGCATTCAAGTTCAGAAGAAGCCACATTCTCCAATGAAAGGACTGCTGGAGTAGTAGGTGGCATTGCTGTGCTTCAGAAGTTGTGGAATTAAGTTCAGGAAGGGAGAAGCTAGACTTAACATGGGGCTGAAGAAGTAAAAAGGAAAATTCAGGGGTCTCTTCCTGAAGAGGATCAGTTGCTAGAATCACACCTTCAGTGATCTTTGAAATTAAATCTAATATTTTAACTGCAACAGCCAACCAATAACAAAGAAACAAGCCAAGTCAAGTTTTTAAACAATGCAGGAGAAGAAAAATACTCAGCAACATCACTGTTACCTGGGACATAAATTCATAGGCCACTGTTTCGTGGTTTTCAAAACCAATTTCTCCAGCAGCCAGTGCTCCTTGGAGAAAAAGCCGCAGAGGCAGCTCTGCCAATTCTGCTTTGATCAAAGCACTGATGGTCTGATGTGCAAACGAGAAGATCTTCTGGCATTTCTTTTCCCATTTGTCATCCTAAAGAAATAAGGTTAAGTCAAAGCTTGGACTAAGCCATCACAACAGCAAGAAGGGTAAGATTCAGGAGAAGAAAAGAAAAGAACTGATGAACACATTTTGATTAATTTCTCAGCTGATCTCACTCAGCTTTGCACACTATTAAGAAAGAAGAATGTTTACTCACGTTAGAGCAGGTTAATACACAAAATCTGTTTGCACTACTGTGTCCTGGTCTATAGTTCTCAACGGTCTTTCACAGAAGATGACCTTCCATTTATGACAGTTCAAAAGTAGCACTAAATATTACCTTCCCCACCAGCATTCTGGAGCTTGACTTTCAGAAATTTTTGGATGCCGTTATGACTACTACTCACAAGCACCGCCTCTGCCGAACAGCTGACCACTAGTGGCCAACCCTCAAGGCCACCAAAGCAGAGGCTAGGTTGGGTCAGTCTCCCAGGGATGGAAAAGCTGCAAGCCCCTGCAGCGCTGTTTGTCCCCCCTTCCTTCAGGGTATTTTTTGTAAAAGTGAGGGACAGGTCGCAGACTTATGTGAATTTTTATTTATTGCCTGCAACCTGTCCCTGACTTTTACTAATATCCCAGATATCAAGATTAAGATTCTATCATAGTATTAAAGTCAGCCACCTTCAGAACATAATCTAGAACTATTCAAGTTTGTATCCAATTTTGGTTCATAAAATTATAGGAAGTTTCTTAGATAGAAACCTAAGTGGATAAAAAACCTTTTATTTTTCTCAACTGCTTGAGAAATCAACTTGCTTTCTTATTTAATATCTACTTTGAGAGAATAAGGAAGTCAGATTTTAACATCCTGTATCAAATTTTTAACTACACAGTAAGCTTTAGCCAAACAAAAGGCATTTTTAGGAGGGCAGGACTAGAAATGAGTACATCAAATGTGCTTAACTCACCACTTTGGAATTCTCCTTGTAGCGAAAGGCAAGCTGGTATGCAGCAAAAACCAAGGGTGGTAGTGTAAAACGAATACGTTGGTTCCCACCTGCGCCAAAGTGTTTCCGGGAAGTGTTTAAAATCTAAAATAAAAGTACTAAAATTATTTTCATAAACCTAGATATTTTCATGTTTGCCTTTTGGACACGTAGTAGTTTATGCCTTTAGGGATTAGGGAATTATTTTCAGTGAATGAATATAAAACTGGCTTTAGACATCTCAGATCAAATCTACTAATTAATACCCCAAAGGTCCATTTGAAGAGATTCCAGAGTAATTTAAAAAACATGAAAGTGCATGCTCAGGTGCAGTTTGTGTGTTTAGTCCCTTCTGACAAGACTGTTGACTGGAAGGAGTACTAACAGCTGAAAATACAAGGTTGCAAACATGTTTTAAGCTAAACACATGCACAGGCTGAAAGAGGGGGATCAGAGAACAGCTTGCAAAATTCATAGACAAAACAGTTTTTGAATGAATACTGAGAATCACTTTCAAGTTATTTCTCTTGTATGTAGTTTTTGTACAGGATGCCAATCCTAAACATCTGTAGATTACTTCTCATTTCTTCAAGTGCTGATACTTGCTTAAAATTTAAATATTCCCACCACCACAGTACTAGACATTAGGTGTCATTTTTCAATCTCAGAAGGCGACCCAGAAATGGGTCCTGAGTTGTGCAGTATCATCCTGTGGCCTTGACTTCACTACAACTGTTAGCTTGAGTTACTAGACTCAAATCAACCAAGTGAATCGCCACACTGCAAAACCCTTAGCACACAGTGCTATTGGATAAGCAGATAATGAGCTATGCAAACTGAGCTGTGTCCTGTAGCTGCATCACCAGTTCAAATATCAGTAGCTCTTGAGCTTTAATCCACACACAAACTGGCCAGCTAATTAAGGTTAAAGCACCACTTAACTCTAAATTGAGTTGTGTGTGTGTGTGGATGGCAGTTAGGTTAAAGACAACACTTGAGTTATACCTTGAGCTAACACCAATGAAGACAAACACTAACTTGGTATTAATTCGTCAGAAAGACAGGATGACTACTCAAATAAAAAAATATTTCCTTTTAACAACTGCAAAAATGAGCTTATTCCTTGTTACCCTTTTTGTTTATATTGTATTTCTGATACATTCACAACATCGATTCATTGAATGGCTTGTGCTTCTTAAGCAGCATTAGGAAAAAGGTTTCAGAACGTGAGGTTTAAAGGCACACTCCCTGTGAGATAGGAGGGTCCTAGAGCCAGGGCTCCAGCCCAAGCCCAAATGTCTACACAACAGTTCAACAGCCCCTTAGCCTGAGCACAAGTCTGCCACAGGTGTCTAACTGCAGTGTAGACATACCCTTAATCTCTTTTGTGTGACCCAGCACAGCATAACCCTTCTCACACTGTGACCATCAGAAGAAATAAACCATACTGTCACAAGAAAAAAACAGCCGGGCTCAAGACTGAAACATATTGACTTGACACATGACAATTTACCTTGTCAGGGAGAATACTGGAAGTATGGAGCAAATTACAGATTACAGGTGAGTTTGGTTAAGACCAGTCACCCCAATAAGTCACATAGTATAGGCAAAGAACTTAGCTTGACTACCTGAAGTGTATTCCTCAGATCTGCATTTTATTTTAAAAAGGATGGTTCGGGCGGAGGGGAGAAGACTTACACTTTTGAGGTTTCTAGAATTTTTGAAGGAAGAAATTCAGGGTCTCATTTTTTGTTTGAAGTGCACTTGTCTCTCCATGCCTACCATCTGTATCTGTGTCAGTGTAATTACCACAACTGCAGATGCAATAGGTAATTGTACGCAGAAATGTATCTAGCTAGCCGTCTTCACTTGCAAATGCCTGATTTTCATAGGCAGCTATATTAAGGTATGTAAACTGCATTCTTAACTTGCACATATGCAAAATGGACCCCAGAACATGCAGAAACTTCACATATCCATGAAAGCAAGGATTACTATCACACAAAGTACAGGCCCTTTTCAGTAAGTCATGGTGGTCACCACAACAGGAGTTAAGCATCCATTATCTCCAAATTTATTCTGATACCCAAGATATGTCTGCACCACTTCCCTGCTCTTCATAAAGAGTTTTAGTCACAAGGTTTACAAAAATGTAAGTTAAGTCACAAACCTAACTTCCTAGTTCTCTCTTCCACACACACACCCGCTTCCCAGAAGGGGGTTGGATCTGTCCTTTTTGTAGTCCCACCACATGCTAGTTCTCAAGCCAGTTCATCAAGAAGGCATTCTGCCCAGTGCTGTGAACTGTTTATAGCACAGCTTTTTCTTCCTCTTTAAAAAAAGTTTTTTTTTTTCCTATTACAAATAAAGTAAGAAATCCCTACATACACGATTGTCAGAGTCTAGGCATTTTTTCAAGAATGGAGACAGAACTGAATATATCACAATAGATAAAGTTATTCAGACCAAATCGTGTTATGAAAATTAGAAGCACAAATCTTCGTTCTAAGAATGCCAATCATAATGCTAGATTACTAACATGCTAGTCTCTTTGTAGACTTATAATGGGAAGAAAATGTATATTGCCCACTAAGGATCTGTTTGGATGATTGCCCAGAGGATGGCAAGTTCCTAAACAAAGATGCAATTATAACTGGAAATCTGAGTGACATTGTAACAATTTTTTTAACATTTTTTAAACAAATAAAAATTTGATAATCTCTATCAAGGTCTCAGCACTAAAATGTCAAGTTACTATAGACTGAGCTTTCTTAGTATACCATGTTCCTAACGTGATTTTGAAGAGTTCTTTGATGTATAATATAACAAGCCAAAGAGGTATCTGACTTCGCATATACAAATAGTTTTTTCTTCATTGCGCCATACATAAAGGCTATGTCTTCACTGACGGCAGCAAATTTGCTGCTGTCAGATCGATTTATCTGGATCGATTGAGCGCAAGTGAAGACCCGCTCAATTGATCCGAAAGTCGATTCAATAAAACCACCTCACCAAAAAGCATAGCGCTGAATCGATGGGTACGCATTTCCCGTCAGCGCAGCATACTGGAGACAGTGCGCAGAAGAGGATTTAGGAAGTCAATGTTAGTTTTGCGTAACCCCCGTCAACTGCTGCTGAATTTCATCGTAAGCATAGACCAGGCCAAAGTCTAGCTATAAATGCAGAGACAAGGTGGGTGAGGTAGTATCATTTATTGGAACAACTTCTGTTAGTAAGAGAGAGACACTTTCGAGCCAGAGAGAGCTCTTCTCCAGGCCTGGGAAAGGTACTCTGAGCATCACAGCTAAATGCCAAGTGGAACAGATTGTTTAGCATAAGTAGTAAGCACAAATTATCTCGCCCACCTTGTCTCTCAAATGTCCTGGGATCAACACGGCTACAACTACACTGCATATGTAAATGCAGAACAGAGTAAGTAGTAGACCATTTATTCATCTCATTCATTATTCACCACTTAAGTTCTTAATGCATCCCAGGTGTTCACCCAATTTGCATTCAATTTATACACTGCATGCTGCACAGAAGAGAATTTGAAGTCAGATATTACGTGCAAAAAGCTGTCAGCATCCCATAACATCTTGTGATGAATTAAGGGGGGAGGGTCCTGCAATTTAAGAAAATTCTGATGATGTAAGTCTCCTTGATGTTCATCAATAAACCATTAACCTTTCCCTCCCTTAGTTTTCTGTATTCTCTCTAACAGCTGTGGGGGAAAAAAGCAATTTATAGAACACTACCAAAAAAAGCTATTTTAAAGAAGTGCTTCCAGGACTACTTTATTAGTCAGTGTGATTGATAATGTAAAGTTTTTAGAGGAGGAAGAAAACGTAGGTAAACCATTTTTAAGAAGACTACAGCTTCAGTTGAAATGGACTGAAATATTTACTGCAAGTCAATTACTGAAAAGTTCAAGGAAATGGATGCAGTTGTACCCTAAAAACATTTCTATTAAGAAAATACTGATTTTATTGTTTTCAGGTTACCAACAGATCCTACCTGGGCTCCTCTTAAAACAAAACAAAAAAATCAAACTTCAGAGGCTAAGAACCAAGGTCCCACTTAAGATTATCTATCAACACCTAGAAACCAGCCTTTTCACCTCAGCCCTCTGAAGATGGGTCTTTTGCTGGTTATTCGCAACAACTGCTTCCCTATAGCTCACTTTTCCAGTCACTAATTACTGCACAGGAGACACTACTCAAAGTGTTTAGCATTGTTTAACATATACATTTAAAAAGAACACTAACCCCCACCTCAACAAACATTAAGACAATGAATTAGTGAAGAAAAAAAGGTAGACTTTACTGCAACATGCAGCTAGAAACACTATTTTCCCATACCATGATGAGAATTCTCTCTCCCTGGAAGTTCAGAAATCAACCTCAAGTTTTAGTTCCTATGGTGGCTTGACACTAAGAGTGGAGGCCTTCTGAAAAGAACCCTTTTAGGCATACAAGTTACTAACACACAAGGTCAATCATTAAGGGTTACAATAACTCCCTATAGGCATAAACTTGTCAGCCCTACACACAGGCATTGATACCCTAAATACATACTCCGTTCTATTTGTGGGTCATCACCCAACTCTTTATACCACATAAAAGCCTGACCCCATAAGATGACGAATTCTGGCTGAGCAGGCTAAGCACCCTCACCTCTCACTGAAATCAGTGTAAAGTTGACAGCACTCAGCACAAATATTTTGGATCCTAATCCTGAACTTAGGAATAGCCTTGTTGTATGCACATGTTGCAATAGAATTTTTTTTTTTTTTATTTTTAATTTTTTGTGGGGTGGGGGAGCATAACACAGGTGGGCAGAGAAATGGGTGAGAATACTGATCAATGGCTCACCGTGTAACAAGGAAATTGCTACAATGGGGTAGCAGCTTCCTTCATCACAACTTTTAACTTTATCTCTTCTATTAAGAAAATACTTACTGGGATCATTGTCTTCTAGTAGGCCATTCCTGAAGAGATTATTTACATTAAAGGAGTGTTAGGCTTAATCATTAAAAAGTGCACGGTATTATTTCCAGTTATGCAAGATCCATACTGCATATAATTTATATTAAACACAAAAGTCAAAATTCAGAACATTGTTAAACCTCCCCTGGAACTCTTTTCCTATAGAGAGCACTAGGGATTGCTTACATATGTTTTTAGTCTCTCTCATTGAAAAGATTTAGTGCTGGAATAGCAAAGCTAAACGAGGACCACACCACAATGCCCTAAAATAAGAACAAGCCATCATCTAAGGATATTTTCTTCTTCTCTCCTAGAGTATGACTACTGACGCATGACTATATGACTATTGATCCTCCCAGTTAAGAAACAACCACTCGATAATAAAAATATACTGTTAAGCAGAGAATGAAGCCAATTCATATAAGGGCTCTTGATACTGAAAATGGAATCCTTTTCTCCAAAAGTTATAGGAACTGAATCCAAGATTTTATGTGCTGGGCATGATGACATACTTTATTTTCAATGGCTACCCTGGTCCATCTGCAGGGATGTAAGATTGTGCATTGGCAGGCTTGTGCATGAAGGAGATGTGCATTGTCTGGCTACCCACCAAACCAATGTCACAGACGGAGTCTGGATAATCTTTCAAATACTTGACTTTATGTAGTTTTTTAGTCGCAGATTTAAAAGCACTTTATGAAAAGAGGCCAAGCACCATTATCTCCATTTTACTAACAAGGAAAAACGGAGGCACATGCTGCAACTCTTTAAATATTCTGAAGGATCATGGAATTCTCTATACCTCCTTCTGGAATTGTTCTTTCTGAATAATGAATATTCACTAATGTTCTTGTGACAACTTATATTTAATTCAGATGTATGTTGCTCAGACTTAGCACATGGTATTCTGTTCTGTCCCAAGTTTCCCAACCCTTGCAACTCATACATTTTGCTGGGAGTCCACACGAAGCACTAAAAAGGTAATGTTTGTGGTGCGTTACTTGTTGGTTTTTTTTTTTTTTAAAAGTAACCTGGGGTTGTTACTCTTTTACGCTAGTATAGCGGTCCCATGGTGTTACAGAATACCATGAAATTGCTTTCTGTACACTAAATACTTAAACTGTAGTAACGTAGTACAATATAAGCACCACATGTTCTTTACTTTAACATTTAGTAAAATAAAGTTAATGTGTAAGAAAGAAGTTTCTGAAAGGTCAAAATACTTTTAAGTGTTTATAGTGAGAAGTGTTCCGAGCTTTACTAAGACAGTGGAATTTGAAAAGGTGAAGAGTAAATAGAGAGCATAATTCACTCTTTCCACAATTTACTTTTCCCTCTCAGATCTCTATTCCATTCCAGTTACCATAGCTCACACATAAAGTGACCGGACATTAAAAAGTAGCAATAAGAGTGGCACCGGGCAACCATTTGTCAGTTTTATTTTCCGAGACGTATTAAATCTTAATAACCTCATGCAAGATCTTAAAGTACCCCTTTGAGATTAATCCAGCATTCCACCTTGGATCTAAAACCAAACACTGACTACATTAATACAAAAAAAAAAAAAAAAAAAAAAAAAAATGTCAAATAAGCAGCCCCCATTTACACAAAAATAAGTCTATAGCCGTCAGCAGTAAGGTTGTAGAGACCAATTCAAATCCATTACTGATGGGCATTAAAGAGGACTTAGAAAATACAAGGTTTTTTTTCTGCTCAACATAATACCCTACACGAATGTAAAAAGCCGAGATAGAGAGAGTTAGGTATACCACATTCGCTGTGAATTTAGTTCAGACCTCTAATCTTAGTTTAAAAATATCTGGTTATATCCAATGCATATTTGAGTTTATAATGATCACAGGACGTACAATAAAGGACGAGAATTCAAGTGGATAATGTACTCCAGATTCAGTTTACTTTACTGACTGCATGGCTTTAATAAATTAAATTGTTGAGTACAAACATTACTACTACTACACACAACACATTTGAAGTAATAGGAGCATGCACAGTTAAAAAAAGCCACATTGCACTACTTGTATCACCCACAGCAATTCACATGTGACTATACACGTAAAAATAAATCCCAAGAGATGCTTTTCACCTTTTTACCTGCCTCTCCTATATTAATAGTATTTCACACAAAAAAAGTTAAAAACATTAAGTTTGCGAAGTCATGACTCAGAAGTTTGGAAATATCAAAATTAAGGTTACCAGGGCAACTTTACTGACAACCACTCAGCTCTTTAGCAGGGTTGAGCCTTTATATGGACAGCACATAGCTCTGGTCACTTGAAGTAACTGGTAGAGGAGGCTAATCTACTACAATTAAGCAAGTCAGCTGTAGAGGAACAGGAAATGAACACTTTACTAGTGGGTTTCACAAATATTGGCTGGTATCAGAGGAATGGTGAGGCTCAGGAAATCTGGGCTCCAGTCCAAGCTCTGGGAACATGCTCTAGTATTCAGTTTAAAACTGAATGACACTGATTCTGTCCATATTTATAGTAGACATCTATCCCATATAGATTTGGCAATACTGCATGTTGCCTATGACTAGATAGCACAAGGGGACACATTCTCCTATTGCCTCTATGTTCACTTATACCCAGCATACACCAGCACATGAAAGATGGTGCATGGATAATGCTTCAATTTCAAACCAGACTGAAGGCCACTTCAGATAACTTGGCCCATATGATAGAAATATTAAAAGCTGTAATCACTCGGACTTCTGCAGCATCAAGTTTCACACAAGAGTCAATCTGTGTATAGGTGCTTTCCAGCCTAATCAGTATTAACGCACTAGGATCTAAAAATTAGTTCATTTGCTTCCAGCTGCATTAAAATGCACCTTATAAACAAATACTATAAATTATTACCACAGATGGCATGCTGAAGAGCACAGAATGCATAGGGAAGTATTAAAACCATACCAGATATTGTTGATCAGGGTCATCTGAACGTAGAAGATGAATAAATCTTCCTACAAGGCTCTGCTCATCAGCAAAGTCCTCAGGGTCAGGGTCTTCAGCAGGTTGATCTGGTTGGTCCTGGATCAGTGTTGATACCAGATTCATAATAGCATCAACCTGTAAGGAAGGCAACAAAACACATCCAACCAGGCTTAGAGTGCTATCAAATAAGTAATAAACCACAAACCTGAGCAAGACCCTACCAGCGCAAACAGGAGTTACTGGTCATGAACACACAAATTCTTTACGTTACTTGCTATTTTAAAGAGCATTTCACTGCACCCAAAGCACACTGAAAAAAGAGACCGTTATTATTTGTAAGGTTCCTTAGTTTATATCTGCTCTGAAGGGTGCCCCTTGTAATATATTAGCACCCACTATGTATGAAAAACAGTAGATTTCATCCCTTCAAATAGGTGTAAGGCACTATTTTAGAAAGCCTTTTTAAATACCTGAGACTAAAACAAAAATCAATGGTCAATTTGCTTTTAACTAGAGATTTACATTGTCACCTCCCCACCCAACTCAATTAGCAGATTTCCCCTAATCACACATTGGAGGTTAAGGCACAGTGGACCAAAAAGATGAGTGAAGACGACAGATATTTTGGAGGAAGAGTGTAAATCTACCAAGTATGGTAAAGAAAATCATGTGTAATTAAGATGTGGTTAGACTGTGATTTTTGAAAACACCCCACTCACCCTATGTGAGGTCAATTAGTGTTTGTTTCCAAGACTTCATACAGACACAGAATCAGATTAGAAACACTGAAGTTTGTGATAGATAATAGTTAACTATACCCTTTCATACCTGTTCTTGGGAGACAATTTCTGTGTTATAATCCAGTACATTGCTAAGCACGTAACAACTCATGCTTTTTCTGGACTCATAGTCAAAGTACTCAAAGAGTGGATGGAAGTGCTTTAGTTTCAGAACTGTCAGGATATTGTTGTAGGTATCAACCGGGATCTTTAAAAGTCTGGTTAGCTCTTTTGAAACGGCACTGCTTGTTGCAATACTAGAATATAAGCAGACAAAAAAAGTTAGAAATTTAACATATCACCTGATATTAAAAATAATCAGCCTACTGGAAGCTAAAGGTGGGAATAAGTGTTTCACAACAATAAAGTTTCAATGTTCAACATATATGTTCAACCATTTGCTTCTAATGCGATAGAAAAATCCTACTACTGGCCATCTTTGATGGCAATTACAGTGAAAGTTAAGACACAAATCCTGCCTCAAGCATACATCCCAAGCAGCAGGACAACACACTAGGAGCTGGCCTCCTAAATCACAGAGTGGCAGCAGAACTGCATTACAGCTATCATTCCAACTGCAGGACCAGAATAGCTGTGTCTATGCCAGCCCAAGTCTCCTGCTCCTTTATGAGGGAGGAATGGCCAGCGAATACACATAGCAGCATGTTCCCACGCCACTAGATCACTGTGTACCTGTACAAAGAGGCCATGAGATAGCGAGCTCAGCTGCATGCAGGTCATGTGAAGCTCTGCCTCTACTCCACAGAGTGGAATCAATTCCACTGTAGCAATGTCCTCCATGCCTGAGTGCGTGGGGACAGGATTTGTCCATAAATTGTCTATTTGCTAGTGGGGGAGAGGGGCCTCAGAAGCAATGTTTAACAGATATCTGAACATCGTGAACTGAGCTAACTTAGAAAAAGCATCCTATTCAATTTATAAGAGTCATAGGTAAATGGGAATACAAGAACGCAAATCTGTGTAATTTTTAGAGATTAAGAAATTTGTTGTCATTACTTTAATATTGTACAGTGTGAAGTGTTTCCTCAACTCTAGGAAGAGTTGCATTTGTTGATTTTCTTCAGAAAACAAAAGGAAACCTTGAAGATCATCCATAGCTCTTTCAGGAATAATCCAGTATTCCTACAATATAACCTGAATGCTGTCCACCCACCAGGGATGTTTTATAAAAGATCTGTGTACATAAGATAAACGTTAGCACCGATTAACAGCCTAATTTATTCAGCATCTCTTCACTATTTGGTCCTCATCAGTAACTTCAGGTAAGGCTACACTGCAATTAGACACCCACGGCTGCCACGGGCCAGCCGACTCGGGCTTGGGCTAAGGAGCTGTTGAATTGCAGTGTAGACGTTTGGGATCTGGCTGGAGCCCAGGCTCTGGGACTCTGAAAAGTAGGAAGACCCCAGAGCCCAGGTTCCAGCACAAGCCCATCTACACTGCAGTTCAACAGCCCCTTGGTCCAAGCCCCAGGAGCCCAAGTCAGCTGGCATGGGCCAGCCACAGGTATCCAACTGCATGTAGATATACCCTTAGGAGGCCAGCCATTATCACCTTTGAGGCGTGATGACATCATTAACCCTCAGAACACTATTTTACAGTCTAGCAAGCAAATGAATGCTCAAGATAACATGTCCATCTCCTCTTTTTTTTTGGCTGAGTGGTAGAGGTTTGGAGGGTGTTAAAAAAGCCAAAACTAAACATGGTTGCTCCCAGATAAAGCACAGAAAAATTTCATGTGTCACAAGAAAATAAGAGTCACTTACTGCTCCAGATTAAGTTTATTAAAGATTTCCACAGTTGTCTCCAACACTTTATCAACATAGTCAACACGATCTGGATAGCATTTCATAGCTAGGTTTATAAGCGATACTTGCAATGACACCACATCCTCTGAAGGCATATCTTGTCTAGACTGAAATTTGAGACAGTGTAAGTTAGATTTGAGAGGAATGTCTAGTTCTTTGCTAAACTACAGATTTTAATCTTATATTCAGAACACACCTGTATAACAGTGGCCACCTGCTGTGAAAAGATGTCAAAAAGCTTAATATCTGCTGGGATCCCTGGTCCATCTTCACGGTGAGCAAATAAAGCTAACCTGTGAACAGAGAAAGGAAAGAAGCTCATTCAAGTTATACGCTCCTTACTTTAGGGAGACAAAGCATTAAATGCACACAAAGAAAAGATGGATAGAATCATGTACATAACCTCAGTGGATTAATATCTATTGCACGCAAGTAGGAAATTCATGGGAGAAGTCAGAAGGCATAGCGGTCTTCATAAAAATTAACAGCTAGCAGAGTCTTGGAAATTCTAGCCCCAAGAAAAGAAATGGAGAATGAATGGTGACAAATAGAGATTAAGGAAAAAAATATAATAGGAGGAGAAAAGGGGGAAGGGCCTCAGTATGTTTTTGAATTCATACTCCTAAACATGTGGCATACATCCTGCACCTCTGCACCAGAAGACAGTCACACAATGGTCATATTGTGATGCAGCCCCAACCATTTAATAATCTATGCTGAGAAAACATTTACTTAATCTTTGTACTGGTCTCCAGAGAAAGGTATATCAGAGATAAATGTTGACAGCTAGCTGAATGCTCATGGGAGAAAAAAGAAAACTCAGATCAGCAAATCCAGGATTTACACTGCTTGGGCAGCGCAAAACCCATGAAGCAAGATTATGATTGGAAACAGTAATCAATTTCTTTCAGTGTTATGGAGAGAATGCACATCTGCTGAGAACACCAGCAAGGCAAGTGGGGATGTTTTATCTGTTGTGTATGTCACATAATCAGCTAGAATTATGCCCAGTAGATACAATTGTAACCATTCATGCTCACAGCCCTGTTTCAATATTTAATGTTTAAGGGTGAGCAGGATGTGTTAGAGGGGAAAAAAACCACTTCAAAAGAACAGGAAGCCAGTAACATTTGCTCTGCTGTATGATAACAATACACAGACTTTGCCACGCTCCAAGCAATATCACTTAATTACTTTCTAACCACTGTGCTATAGGTGGTGTTCTACTGCCTCACACAAAGGAGTCCTGGGGGTGGGAGCGGGAGGGGGAGAAGACACCCTCACTGAGTGTGCGGGAAATCAGCTCATCTGCAATACTTGTGACATCTGGAACAGGATTTCAATCAAAGTTTGCCCAGACTTATTACAGAAGAGGCAGGTCAGTCTGCCATGCTCTGTTTCCCAACCTGGAGAGAGAAAAGGGCCTCAATGATTTCGTTCAGAAGCTGCAAGGCTCCATGAGCCTGAATCAACCCATCCTGACACTTCCCACAGCTGCAGGAGCATGTTTGCAGAGAAGCAGGCAGCTGCATGAAAGACAAAACACCTTCCCTTCCTGCTAACTGCTGTGGCCCCAAAGCAGCTGGCCATGACAGTAGAACCTATGTCAAATGCTGCAGAGTCAGAGCATAGAAACAGTCTGACAACACAGGACACAGTATCCTGGCCAGCAGCAAAACAGAAGGCAGCATTTCTGCTCACTGTGGACAGAGATAGCGATAAGTCAAGAAGGACCCCAAAGCTACAAATCAACTTGACCATTTGCAGGAAGACTCCCTGAACAGAGGGTTCTATTAAGTGTGGTGGCTAAATCTTCAAGATGTTTTCCTCCCCAAAAGCATCCCTCTCTGTCTTGTCTGGACTCAGCTTCAGTCAGTTGCTTCTCTACATCTTGAGATCATCCATACACTGGCATAGCTGGAAAATGGTACTATTAATATCAAAAGTGTTGCAGAGCTGGATCCTGCCTGCATATGACTGATATCTAAGACCATGCTGTCTCCCATCTGCCCCCAATGGCTTCATGCAGATGCTATGGAGCAGGAGGTGGGCAGAACGGAACTCCAAGTCAGTGATCTGGTGGTGAAAAAGCCAATCCTGCTCTCCATCTGTCTTCAGAAGAACCACGGGCGTAATTGCTGTGCTTTGCTATTAACCCCTGCATTTGTGCTGCAATTACACTATAATCAAAAGCTTAAGTTGCCACAGAAAGCTCCAGTGTTAAGAGAGAGGGCATCCTACTTTTGCCTTCAGCCAAGCAGAGATCATCCACCAGCACAAGGCACCATTTCCTTTCCATTCCTGGCCTACACCCTGGCAAGGAGGGGTCATAACATCAGCAGTAGCTCCTTGCTTGATTCTATCACCACCATGAAGGTTGGATACTGGTCAGCAGCTGATGAGTTCCATGGGGTCCAGAAATTTTTTTTTAGTTCTGATCAGACTGTTATGAAATTTATGTTGAGAGACTGGTCTTCTGAGATGACACTGAAGCTCTTACATGATAATAGATATAGGTGATCCTCTGACTTCTAGTTTTTGCTACACAACAGGCCTCTTTGCAAGAGCTGGAAAATTACACAGCAAATACAAGAGTTCTAGCAGCCAATCCTGCTACCTCCTATTAAGCTTCTTTTAATAAAAGGTAACAGCTTAACCATAAGTACCACACCCACCTATGATACCAAGATGCATGCCTATCCCCGCAACATCAATGCCATATTTGACTCCAACACGAGGCTACCATATGGCTACATACTACAGATGGCCTAAACAAGGGGTGTCAAACATACGGCGTGCGGGCGGCCGAATACGGCCCATGATCGTTTTTGTTCCGGCCCCTGGCTGCCGGATAGTGTCCACAAACCTTTTTGTTCCAGCCCATGGCGGTTGCCGCTGAAGGGTAAGACGCCGTGAGCTGCTGCCAAAAAGGAGGATGCAGTGAGATTTTTCAGCGGCGGGTAAAACACCACGAGCTGCCTCCAGCTGCCGCCGAAAGGGAGGACTCCACAAGATTTCTCAGCGGAGGGTAAATATGGCCCACTTGGAGTACATTTTATTCCTGCCATAGAAAGTGACCGACACCCCTGGCCTAGATTGACGATATTACATTCCATAAATTTGTTGGGTGGTTATAAAATTCTTATGTTCAGCTGGAATCTAAGATATCAAATTTTACTTGACAGATTACCGTGGATTCATTTTTGCCATCTCTCTGGAAGCTTAGCCCTTTTAGTACTTACATCTTTCTCTGTTAATAATATAGTAAGGTGGAGTGTGGGTACATGTTTCTACTGGAAAAACTGAATAAGATTTTTGTTCTGACGTGGCTGCATAGAGATAGCAATTTGACTCTCCAACTGCACTTCTCATCCTCATTGAGACACCCCCCCCCCCGCCCGCCCCATACACACAGTACCAATTTGCACACCATAAGGGTAGCAACATAGGTCAAAACATTTTCTTTGGTTTATTCAGTCTGAATAAAAATTATTGCAATTTACAATTTTTTTGTACAGATACCAATAGGTTAAAAAAAAGCTCTTTTAGGAACAGGAGTAAAGCTCTTCTGGTAAATTATGAAATTTAGAACAAATACTTTTACCTCCTCTAAAACTAATTCCTCCCTCCTTCTTAGAACATTCAAGACATACAAGATGTGGAGCATTTTGCATGTACAAACAAATGCTTGGATCTCACAGAGCCTCAAACAAGAGATTGCACAACAGATCGTTTCTGAGATGCAGCCACCCCTGATGTGGCTGATGCTTTGTTTCATGAGTTTACATTAAAGCTCTTAATTATTGTGACTAAGTTCATTCATTCATTTCCTAGAGATAGCCAGAAAAATCCATCATCCAAAATTCAAAAGACACCAATTCTCCTGGCTGGAAATTGCAAAGTTCAAAAAATAGCGCACACAATTAGTTATTTAAATAAAATATCTATGAAGAAGAAAATTAATATGAAAGCAATGTAAGGTAAGCACATGCTTATCTAGCAACACAAAAACATTAAAGACCAGCTATTCATGAATTATCATTAGAATTGAAATTTGGAAGATACCGAAATAATGAAGTTAGAAATAGTAGGAGAAATCAGAAAAAACAAGAGACCAGTAGGTCCTCAGCTGTTTGTGCTCAAGCTACTTAGTACTGTAACTTTATTTAGTCAATATTTATTCCAACTAAATCCTGGCTCATACTCACCTGTCAATTAAAGCAATGATAATGTTTTTCACATTCACATTTTGGTGTAATTCGGCACAGGCTCGGAGAAAAGGGTTCAGGGTCTGGAGATGAAATTCATCTGGGAAAACCTAAAATTCACATCAAGAATTACCAAGTTTCACAACAGGATACACATTTAGTTACTCATCTCTCTGGAACAGTAACATGATAAAACTAACTTATTTGAAGAAAATAGCTGCATGGTAACGACACTTCACACTATGTAAGAGACAAGTCTTGGTGTCACTTCAGGGCAACAGGCAAAAAAAGTGAAGCAGAAGTGGATTGGGCATGAAATGAAGCAGATGAGGACTGTATAGGTCTCACAGCACACAAGCAAAGATGTTACCATCAATCATTTGTACTGCAGATACACCTGCCCTGAAGACCATACAAACTTCCATAACAAAACACAAAGGAGAGGAAATGGGATTGAAAGCTGCAGCTTTCAAAGTCACACCTCCTATTTCCCCACAGAGTCTGCCATCAAGGCATGGTGCTAGGAACAGGAGACAGAGGGCAGCATATGGGAATAAGGGTCAATCCAGTACATGATACTCCCAGATCCCCCAAAAAAACCTGTTCCATCACCTATGAGAAAGGAGTGACAGCAGCTATGGTCTATTAAGAAGAAGAGAGTGGGATGAGGAAAATTAAGTGGCCTAATACTCAAGAAAAAACATTCAGATTTAGCCAGTTGATCAAGATGAACATTTTGACAGCTATTCAAAATATATATAAAAAACTATTAAGAATTTCTTCCCAGCATCAATTATATGGTCTAATAAACAAAAACCTAAGGAAATTCAGTAGTCAGTTTAGTTTTATTTTTTTAAACAAAGGGCAACTGCTTAGGCCCCACCCCTCCACCTTCCACAAAAAACTCAGATCCACACCACAATACACTCACTCATTTTACATTTTAAACATTGCCACCCTAACAATCAAGTGAAACTACTTTTGTTCCTTTCTGTAACTTACCTGAATAATACATTCCATGAGATACTCCTGAGCTAGGGCATCCCTGCAGTTTACTACTTGCTCCAATATTCCAGGCAAAACAATCTGCAGAGGAATGAAGATGTTGCAATATTTTTTCCCCACTGACTTCTTCAATCTACACAAATCCTGAATCAGATTTTTAAACAGTGTCCTAAAATTTCAGATCTGCCTACACATGTACAAACTTTAGATTTTTACAGCGACAGAGATCCTTTATCACTAGGTAAGTGACAACATATAAATCAAGACTGCGCACGACATTCTCATTACTATTTTAGTGTCTAAGTCCATTCTTTACTGAAAACATGGAATGAAAATTTTCAAATAGAGGCACATGCTAGCATTTTCTCTCTCACCCTCACCCACCTCACTCACTCAGCAGATTATGAGCAGATATGTCCATTTATAGAAATCTCTCCTATCTGAATTAAATCTAATGGTCTTGAATGGCATTTGCCATGGCTTACAAAGCATTTCTCATCTATTGCTTTAGACTATCCAGATAGTTCAGGGGACGGTTCTGGTTTTTGGATCATCTGCATTCACTAGTACTGACGCTTTTTTTTGTCTATTAAATAGGAATAGTCAATTTCTTGGATGCTTTGAAAGGTATCATTTTGTTAACCTTTTTGGCTCCTTTCCCTTGTATATATGCATTGAGTGTATGCATATAAAGGAAACTATATTGCCTAGTACACAGAGCAGAGGACTGGGAGGCAGGACTTCAAACTTTAATGGCCAGTTCTGTCACTGACTGTGTGATCTTGTGCATATCACAGTGTCTTGTTGCACCTCTCATTAACTTCTCTGTAGATGGATTTACTTACCTCATAGAGCATTATGAGATTTCATTAGTGTTCTGAGAGCTTCAAATAAACAGTGCTTCAGAAGCACCAAATAATATATTGTTTTTTGTGAACCTAAAAAAAACTTTAATAGATAATGGAACTCTTGATTCATGCTTCATTTATCTGGTAAACATGGATGCAGTTAAGAGTTAAATGAAAAAAATCTCACCTGTTTATATCTCTCCACATTAACACCTTCCAATTGACTAAGGCGAACTAAATTTGTTCCCACTAGGATTCTCAGTTCCTGCCTTTCCCGCTCCCTCTTCTCTCTATCTCGACTGTGTCCTTGATGTTGCATTCGCACCCAGAGTTTGTTCATCTCAGCAAAGTTTAGCAGCACAAAATCCATGGAATCACTGATGTCTCCAGTGGTTTCTTCGCTGAAATTAGGTCAGTGGTTAAAAAACAACAAGGTTTTGGCTTCTAGAAGGAATTTTGGTCTTTTTTAAATAAAGGTGCATGTTCTACCCTCCCTTGAAAGAGGAAAGAAATTTCTAACAGGAGCTTTAAAGTGAGATCAAGAGGCGTTTTAGGAGAACGTGACAAAAGAGAAATCTACAACCAACCAAATACAGATACAATAGACCCAATCTACATTAGCGTTTGAACCATGTTAGAAAAAATGGGGGTGGACAGGATCAGTGGCAGATATCATAAAAAGTATTCCATAGCACACTTTGTCCCCATCCACAATGACTAGAAAAACATCTTGCATACCAGAGATGTATTTAAAACATGAAATGTTCTCTACTAGAGAGAGTTTATAGTCTCTGCCTCTTGAAGATGAGAGCCTATTTTATCTTGAATCCTCCTTTTCACAGTAAGAGACAAATGCAAAAAGCTTATATCTCAATCTTAAAGCCAATACATTGGTGTTATTGACCAAGCTCTACAAGTATTTTTAGGAAGCATGGGAGAGGAATAAGAGTGGTTCTGTTCATTTTAATGGAAAATGAGGATATGTTATTTTGACCAGGGAGGCCATTTTAAAGCTATATTTAAGTTTGGGTTTTTGCTCCCGCATTCACAGCATCTCTTAAGATCACCTGTCAGGAATTAATCCATCAGGTCTTCACTAGAGACTGGACTTGGCATTGTATATTCAAAGAACAATTACAAAAATGTAATTCTATTAAATATATGCACCTATTTCAAGCCTTACATGATCACAAAGAATAAACACTATTAATGTATTCCTCGTTTAAGGATAAAGCCACTGTGCGCTTGCATCACATTTCTCTTACTCTGTCTGCTCGCCTTCATCTGGTAAGATATTCCTGGTACACTGTAGAAGGTAATTTCGAAGAAACAGGCCTCTTAGAGGATGCTGGACACCACGGCACATTTCCACCAGATCTTTCAGGATATCTTTCCTGGACTGAGGAAAGGACTTGACATAGACAACACCTACTGTTATCAGCAGATAGCTAGAAAAAAATTAAGAGTTGAAGAAATTCTGATTAAAATTATGGATTAAGAATTATTGGAAAAAAGTTGTATTGATACATGAATACAATACAACATCTTGATCAGAGGCAGGTCTACCCCTCTCTTACAAGATACTCAGAAAGAAGGAGAAGGAATTAAATGAAGTGATGTGTGGGGCACAGACTTTGGAGTAGGTATGGAAAGAACGTTTTCTTTCTGCTCACCATGCACACCCCCATTTGGCTGGTGGGTAAAAATCATCATCTACCATTTACAGATGGGGAACTAAGAAAGGTGGGGTGAGTTGCCCAAGACCACAGAATGAGCCAGTGCCATAGCAAGATTGGAATTCGGAACCTTGCAACTCTCCAGCCCTATACGCATTCCTTCAAGCACTATTACCCACCCATGTACTATTAAAACCAAGAAGGGGACCTGAGGATTTACTATACAAATCATAAAAACCCCACAACTATAGGACCTGTATTTATGAGGCTGAACACCCTAAATTCCCACTGACTTAGAGGGAAACTGACCATGCTCAATGCCTTGCAGAACTGGCTAATCTAACACAAACAGCTCCTCTTAGGCAAAACTTCTGTATCTGCAAAGTATCCCTGAAGATTCCACATGAGCACAGGGGTACACGCAGACAGAACTGCTTGCAGGAGTGGAATCAACAAGAGGATAAGGAAGGCTATGTATTTAGGGCAATTAATGAAGTAAAAACTTTGCAGTAGTTTTAAGTGTACTGTAACCACGCACAGTCATTGTATAAATTGAATTTTTGTCTAATCTTCTTAATCTTATTAAGAGAAGCACATGCGTGAGAATCAGAAGTCACTTCCTTTTCTAAGGATCAAAAAGGGAAGTGGAATTCTAAAACTGAAGCTCTTCCATTCCCGGCTGATATTCACTTTTTAAAATGAGCTTTTCAATATTGAGTTTACGGTGGACTGATTTAAAAGCTTTTATTAAAAAAGATGCTACTAAAATGAAGACCTACAGAGACATGGCACAGTTCTCTTTTTGGAAAAGAATTAGTTAAAGTAATATTTTTTATATAATTTTTTTTTTTTTTTTTTTATAAAGAGTTTTTCTATTCCCTATGCCAACAACTGAACATAAGCAGTTGGAAAAAGAGACCTCCCACTTATCCTTATACATACAAGGCCAGATTCTCAGCTGCATGCAATCAATTTACACCAACTAAGATTTGGCACTTATACTGATCTTACTAAGCTTAATTGACAGGTTAAGATATTTGGAGAAGCAGCTAAATAAAAATGTAAGTTTCTAACAGCTGATTTATATTAACAATTAGAATTAGGAAAAAAAATTTACTTTATTTCACATTATTTTGCTAATAAAACAAAGTATTTGACTGGGAGAATCCAATTACTAGTTACAAAAGCTGCACTTGTGGTCTAAACATCTCAAATAAAACAGTAATCAGGGGACTTCTATCTCATCAGATACAGAGATTTTCTTTAGAGTACTTCGAAATCCTGCTCTATGGCAGGAGACAAAAAACAAAAAATCCAAGGCAAAAATTGCCCGAGCCAGAAGTTTTAGAAAACAGTATTCATTAGTGAAGAGTTTTTTCAGGTCTCATTTACTTACAGTCTTGGGATAATATTTCCAGCATACTGTACTAGTTCATAAAGATCTGCCACTTTCCTTCCCTTGGCAAATTCATCTGTCAGATATACCTCCAGGTAGTGTAGCTCATCAGATATAGCCATATCTTTTCTCTTATGGTTAAGGATTAAACATTGATATTACTACAAGAGATATGCATGGCCAAACAGTACTAAGAGGAAGATACTGCCCCAAGGAGTTTACAATCTGAACCAGACTCACAAACAGTAAAAGTCAGGCATAGGGAGCTGAGACAGTTTCTCACATGGCATCACTGCTGAAAGATTGAATTTATAAGTTGAAATATTTGAAGAAGAGGATGACTGGCATATCAGAAGAAAAAAGGTGTTCAGCATGGAGAGGAGTGAGCATTTATAGGGGGCAAGGGTATTGAAGTAGAAAGTGGAAGAAAAAGCACGTGGGATTGCACAAAATAAAAAGAGTAGCAGGAGGGAGAGGAAAGGTCATGGTTTTCATAGAGAGGTATCCCCAAACTAAGCAGTATGTATAAAATATTTAAGACAGTAGAAGTATGCTGTGGGCAAGTCACATCATTTCTCTGCATGTCAGCTGCATGAAAAGTTACCAGATCTTCCCTTAATTGATATAATACATCAAAGGAAAGTAAGTGCACTAGTCTCCCCATTTTTAGGAAGAAGAAAAGCTAAGCACACAGGGGCCAAAAAATACAGCTAATGCCTTCAGCATGTTCTTGTGGGGTAGGCAAGACTCTTGTAGTGACTCTAAAGAGACTCCCTAGTTTCCTAGGCAAAATCTAGGAGCTCCATAGATTGGGAGCGCTTACTCCCAACACAGCCCATCCTGTTGGTAGTTTTTAATAATGCCATACAGGATCTTCTAAGAAGAGAGCAGGCCCATGGAGTCCTGAAGTGATTATGGGCTACTTTATACTGTACAGTGGGAAAGAGCACCCTCTTCCACAGTGAGATAGTCCATTTCCCTTTTCTTCAGCATTTCTGGATACAGAATAGTCCTAGCAGAGATAAAGAAAACTGAGTAAAGCCATGCTAGGAAAAAATTGTTTTTACAAGGAATTAGAGACCAAAGGATACCATGTTGCTATTACGCACACAACTACACAGATTCCAATACACAGTACCTCAAACATTCTCCCATCATTCAAAAGATACAGAGTTCATAATAGCTCTTTGGAGATAGCATAGAAGTCCGCAGCTCACCAAGCATGTTGGAGGCATGTTTCAAAGCATCCATAAGCTTGTTTTTGTCCTAAACAGTGAGTGCAAGAACAAATATTAGCAGTTATCACTTGTCATTCCCCAGCCTACACAATTGCCGTTTGATCTGTGAAGTGAGTTTGTTTTTAACATGTTACTGAAAACTGAGTGTGGGAAAACTAAGTAAAATGCAAAAAAATGAACTCTAAGAAACTCTCTACCTCAAATCATATTTTAAGTAACTTGATCACCATCTAGACAGAAGTAGTGAGTGGTTAACAAGAAAATGATGTAAGTTTTGTTCTCTTTGTCTTTTGCCATGTATATTTGCATACTTGTGGACTAGTTCCTGAGATACTGGAGAAGCAGCTTGTAATTTACACTATGTGGCAACCCTTCCCCCTCTCACCAAACCACAAAACCCCACCCTGGAAACCGAAGTATGACAGCTTTACAAACTGTTTAAACTTCTACATCTGGTGATGAAGCACAGCATTATGCCCTAGCAGATAAAGATACAGGGTAACTCACACTATTGATGGACAACTCTGCAAAAATTTGGGTAAGATTCTTCTGTCCCTCTCCCACCACAAAAAAAATAGCAACATTTTAAGGAAAATCATGTTTTAATCACATTGTCTAGAACAAGAGGCATATTTAGAGAGTTCTATATAATTATCTGGCCATAAACCTGCACACTTCTTTGTATGACTCCCTATAAAAAAAGCCACTTGAGCAGGTGGGGATTAAATCTTATGTTTACAGAGTTTATGAGTACTGGACTTCAAGAGGTCTTTAAAGAATGGGCCAAATTCTCCTTCAGTAACACTAGTGGAAAGTCTAGTGGGGATTTCTCTGAGGATTGTTTTGGAGATATCAACACATCATCAACAGATATTGATAATTCCGTTGGTGCTATTGTTCCATCCCCTTTGGCTGCAAGCACATGACAGTAGCTGGCAGAGGATCACTATAAGTTATCAGACTCAAAGCTTCTCAAACTCATTTTAACTTCAGCTTTAAAGTTTTATTCATTCTTTTGGAGAAAAAGCCAAATTCCTCACATTTTCTAGGCTTTCCACTGTTTATACTCCTCATCTTCCCTCCAACTGTCTCTTCAAGTTTCATCCAGCAGAGGTAGACATGTCTCAGTGCAATGCCACCTACTAGTGCTTTGCATCACAGCACAATCCATCTAATAACGTTACAACTGCAGCCCTTGGAAGATTCCCAGAGTATACTATAGGAATAGTAGTCCTACATACCAGCACAGCACAGCAGACTGCTCTGCTGAGAATACATTCAGAAAAATTCTGCAGCTTGACTGGAGGGAAGAGACATGGAAAAGCACTATGGAGAAATCACACTCACCACACTGAAAGTAAGGAACAAGCATGATGTGATCTTAAGTCGACCTATCTTAGGTTGACTTAACAACCATGGCAGTAATTACTGGTTCATGTACACACTGCCCTCCTTCTGTCAGTGATGTGGATCCTCACCAGGAGCACTTCCACTGACTTAAGAGGGGCAGTATGGGGGGTACACAGCTCCCCACTATAAGCCAAGCTGACCCCCCCACCCACTCCTCCAGGCTGGGAGTGGAGAGTCCCCCATCTCAGCTTTCTTGTCAATTTCATGGCTCTGTAAGTAACAGTGTCTACATGGACACTGCACTGCCCTAACTACACGGACATAAACCCTACGCTTCTTGTGGAGGTGAAGTTTGATGTCCGTGTAGTCGGCAGGAGCAAGGCAGTAGTGGGTACTATGACATAATTAGCTACTTTATGTTAACCTAACTCCGTAATGTAGGCCAAGCCTTAGTTTCCCATCAAAGAAATGGGCTACACTAAAATATTTGTGAAGATTTAATCTAAAGAGCTTTCAGGCTTGTAGGCACTTCCAGATTTCCACTTAAGAATACTTATTCCCTCACTTACTGCATGGAATAGCAGGTACTCAACACTCGTACATTTTGCTGAGGGAAACACTAAGCCAATAAAAGGAAATGAGAAAAAATATTCCTTCCATTTATTCCAGCATGGAGTGGCACTAAAAAAAGTGCTCCAGTTTCACCTTTTGCTGGAAGTGTCATTTCTACTGGATGTGAGGGGTTTGCTGCCAAGGTTCAAAGCGTGCTGGGTTTCCCCATTCTCTTGTTGTCAGTCAATGCTTGTGTACTCAAAGCAGATTGGATTAAGCTGGAAGCATAATCAACTTTACAACTAATCATGCTGCTCATGGGGGAGGAGAGAGACTTCCTTCCAGCTGCAAGAAATTCCATTCACTACTTAAAAAACAAAAACAAAAAACAAAAAGCTACATGTTTCTTACCAAGCATCGCTTCATCTGGAAAGACTGGACCTTTACAGCCTGAATGGCTTCATCCAAGAGCTTTTCCTGCTCATCTTGAGGAGACTGCTGTGTTGTTGGCTAAGGGAAGAAAGAGAAGGAAAAAATTGACTCAAGTATAACTATTTCTTGTTTGTTCTCCTCAAAGCTGGATTCCTACCATTTTGGTCATGAAAAGTGCTCTAGGCTTGTACAACTAAGGCCACTACAAGGCTAATTCTAGTTCTACAATTCAGAGTTATTAATCACTGCCCTTCACGTAGGGTATGTCTACATTCCTGAGAATATGCAGGCACAGATATGTTGGTACTGTGTAGCCCGATGAATTCAAACTAGAACAGATGCAGAGAAGGGCTGATCAGAGGGATAGAACACCTACCTTATGAGAGGAGACTCAAAGGGCTTGGCTTCTTTAGCCTAAGCTAAAGAAAGCTGAGAGGAGATGATTGCTCTCTATAAACGTATCAGAAGGATACATACCAGGGAGGGAGATTTAAGTTAAGCACCAAGGTGGCCACAAGAAGAAATGGATACAAAGTGGCCATCAATAAATTTAGGCTAAAATTAGATGAAGGTTTTTAACCATCAGAGGAGTGAAGTGCTGCAACAGCTTCCAAGGTGAGCAGTGGGGGCAAAAATCTAACTGGCTTCAAAACTGAGCTTGACAAGTTTATGGGGGTGATGGTATGATGAGACTGGCTACATGCCATTGTGGGCAATCTGGGACTGCTAGCAGCAAATTCAGTAGAACCTCAAAAATACAAACACCAGAGTTACGGACTGACTGGTCAACCGCACACCATGTGGAACTGGAAGTAAGCAATCAGGTAGCAGCAGAGACCAAAAAAAAAAAAAAAAGCAAATACTGTACTGTGCCTGTACTGCATTTTAAAGGGTGAAGACACTGAGCTTCATGGGCACTGCTGTGAGCTCCCGCTGCCAGACCAAGGCAGTCTGAGTAGGCAAAGCAGGAGCAGTGCTGGGGTCTGCCACTCTCCTGTAAGCTGTGGGCACTGTTTGCACACACCCCCACCCACCCACACACTCTTCCCCCCCCCCCCCTTTGCCCCATTCGGGCTGGGAGAAGGACAAGCTTGAAAGCTCAGTCCCAGCAGAAAAAAGAAGTTGCTGCAGCCCAAGCTGCTGATGCTGCAAAGAAGTTGCAGCCTGGAACAGGAGCTGCTGGAGCCCGCGCTGCAGACAGTATGCTGTGCTCTGGAAGAGCATCTCAGTTCTAAAGGGCCACAACCTGCACCGCAAACATACTGATGCAGCCCAAGCTTTGCCTAAAGCTGTGCTCCTGGGTCCACATTTTGTTCAGAGTTATGAATATTTCAGAGTTATGAACAACCTCCATTCCATGGAGGTGTTTTTTGAGGTTCTACTGTATTTCCAATGGCCAGTGATGGGAAGGGCTCTGAGTTACTACTGAGAATTCTTTTCTGGGTGTCTGGCTGGTAGGTCTTGCCCACATGCACAGGGCATAACTGATAACCATATTTAAGGGTGGGGAGGAATTTTTTCCCCAGGTCAGACTGGCAGAGACCCTAGGGGGTTTTTGCTTCCTCTGCAGTATGGTCCACTTGCAGGTTTAAACTACTGTAAATGGTGGATTTTCTGTAACTGGAAGTGTTTAAATTACAACTTGAGAACTTCAGTAATTCAGCCAAAGGTTAGTGGTCTATTACAGGAGCGGAGGACGGGAGGGGAGTAAGGGTCTGTGGTCTGCACTGTGCAGGAGGCAGACTAGATTATCATGATGGTTCCTTCTGACCAAGTCTATGAGCATAGATGCAGCCTGCTCCAACACAAGGGGTTTTTCTGTTTGTGTAGGAACGCTACTTCCCCGAGCAAAGTTAGCTACATTGATGGAGGCATGGCTACATCGGTCAATGGTGTGGATTTTTCACTAACATAGCTATGCCAATACATCTTTTCAATGTGGAATCAACCCTTGGAAGTTTTACCTTCTTCATATGCCCACATATCTGAGAGGCACTCATCACAAAGAGAGGATAGTAATGGAGCTCTATGGCTGAGTGACACCACCTCACCGCCAAATCACACTCCAAAAGGAATATGTGGTTCTGCTGTATTCTGTAAACCACTGTCTGACTTGTGATGTCCATTTTCCAGTTGTAGGCTTTTTTGTGAGTAATAGACAGGTAATTACCTTTGTGAGTAATGGGCAGTATCCTCACATGAGGATGTTTGCTTTTAAAAGAAAACAGGACAGCTAAAGTTGTACAAAAAGATCTTTTTACCTTTGCCTCACCAGAGGATACTTCAGGACTACATCATCATACCATCACTCACACACACAATCTGTTCTCTTTTCCCTCTTTTCTCAAGTTCCACCACAGTGGGGTGTGGTTTTCTCCATGACATGATATTGCCTATGCAAGTAGGAACCTACAAACAGTCCTATTCTGTGATGATTTCTTAGGAGGGCAAAATACAAGTGTTTCCACAAACACATTGCAACATAACTTGCCCAGAGAACAACCTCAAATGACCTCGCCCTCTGCAGTAAAGTAATTTTGCCTCAAGGATGATGAGTAAGTACAAGTTTCTACTGAGTAGAGGCTTCCTTCAGAAGCAAAGCCACTCCAGATAAGATGTATCTGCACCCTCACCCATGTGCCTGATCAGTGTACAAGCTCATAGTGTTTCTGAACAGGCAAGAAGAAATCACATAGGATGACAAAACATATGTTGCCGCATTACCAACCAAGAACCAGTCAAAACAGGTGTTCAGCACAATCTTACAGCTATAGGAACACACTCTTATTCACCTCATTCCGAGCTGGACTAACCTTCACAGAGGACGTGTTTTAGGCTATGTAGGGCCATTTTTGGAGGCACTACAGTAGAGAAGAGCTCTATAGACAGTCCTGGTGAGAACATCCACACATTTTGCTTCTCCATTGCAGGGGGAGGCTATTGGCTGCACCACCGTTGCCATGCAGGGCACATTCAGACACAGAAGAGTATGGCTTCTCCCCTCCCCGGAGCATTAAGAACCAAGTCTCACTGAAAACCATAACACTCATCTTTGTGCAGAATTACAAGTTATTGGTAAACTTTGCTATCCAAGAAACACACAGCTCTAACCAGGGCAAATACTAGAGAAGCAGAACACAGGCAAGGAACGGAACAGACAGATCACAAGTGTAGCACACATTTGCAAACAGAAAACACATATCATTAGAACGTTCAGCTCTCTGAATAAGTGACTATAAAAATTTTCTTCCTGGTTTCTATGACTTCTGCTCCTCCACTTCACAGCTTTTCATCCTGATGAATCTAGCAAAAATCAACTGTTAACTAATTTGGGTCCTTCTCATTGATTTAGACATCAGACAGCCTTCAGATCGCACCACTGTTTCAACAGAGAACAGAATCTTTTCACTGATACCAAGACTAACGGGATCATGACATATCCATGGAGACACTGGAAGTCACTGTGTCAGTAGCATGCAGTTTGGATGATGGACTTAAACATTAGTACAATATCACAAGCACATCCATACCAAGGGAACACAGGTACAAGTATTACCTAACCCTATCCCAAATACAATCTCTAATTATTTGCCAACCTAGCATCTCATTTATTACTGTATCACATTCTCTGCCCACATACTAAGCAGAAAGATTTTATTTTAGTCTTCTACAATGCTCTGAGGCTTTGTACAGTAACATTGATCTTATATAATTAGCTATGAATATTAGTATTAACTCCAGCTTCACGTCTGAACTAATAGAACAGATTTACGATTTAGAATAGTACAGTACAAAATTCCTTTTACAGCTAGCACACAACATGCACATTCCTTATTTCTCCATTGCAGAATTATAGTAAGTGGGGTCTGAACCAGCAAGTTTGAAAGTGAGGCAAAAAATATTAAATTAAACCTGCAATATCTGAAGTGCAACATGATGCATCAGTTTGCATTAAATTATTCAAGTTCTTAACAAGGTCATTCCTTACCTCTTTTCCCAGGAAATGGAGACAACTGTTCACTTCAAGGAACTCCCATCTGTAGAAAGCCTAGTTACTTCCTTATTATAGGAAGGAATAATCATAGAGGGCCACATTTCTATAAAGCAAACAATATGAGGAAGGAGGGAGAGGGAGATGTTGACTACAATTTAGGAATGAATTAATAATTCACAAGAGAATGAAGGAAAACCACAAGCTACTGTTTTGATCATGATTAATGATGAAAGGTACAAAAATTTGACTAATTGGTAAGGTGTTATTTTTTATAATTAGGGACTGTATTTTTAGGGTAAAGCCCTGTTTCAATCATGTATGTATAAGCCCTAGTTATGATTAAGTAAGATTTCTACCCAAATTCTGTACCCTACTACAAAGTCCAAAAAGACGCAAGGATGCATTCTGGTGCAACCCATCTTCCCCTAGCTTGGTCCTGCCCAGGCCCTTGAACAAAGCAGCCCGACACACATACCTCTGAAACACACTAATGCAAAGCAACTTGTTTCAGGAACAATACTTATGTAAGTGCAAGAACTCATTCTATTTTCCCCCTTACTGACTCAAGTGTTCGGTTAAAAAAACCCACATAATTTGGCTTTTCCTTTTTCATCTGAAAGCAGTGAAATTAATTATTTACCAGTTTTAAGAATTCAGGGCTTAAGAAAAATGTTGTTCATACGTGTAAGCGACAAAGTATATAGTGCTATATATACTCCATCTGCAGAGGGATATGGTAGTCTATCCAAGCACACAAGAGAAACTGCAGTGAATTCAAATAATCCAGTTCAGAAGCAAATATTTGATGCCATTACAACTCAGTACTAACACTATGATAATATTGTTTCTTTATTCTATAAGAGCACATCTGAGTTAATATTTGCATTTAAAAAAAATAGATGTGGTGCAAATTACTCCCCATCACAGTCAAGTCATTACCGCTATTCAACCTATAACATCATCAGAATTAACTTACAATCAGAGATTCACATCACATTTTATGCCCATTCTCAATTACATCTCTGAAAGAATATTCCCCAAGGTATAGTGCAGTCTCCAGTGTTAAAAAGAATAAAATAGTAATAACTCAAGTACAGTACAGACACTTCATTAATATGATTAACACATTAGGCCCTGATCATGTTGGGAGAAGAACTGTACTAGCTATGTTTAAATATGGGACAGTATAGTGGTATAGTGGGGTAGGAGGTCAGTACTAGATCATAGAAATACAGGACTGGAAGGGACCTGGACAAGTCATCAATTTCCAACATGTAATTCCAGCCTGGTCAGGGATTTGGTGTGACCCTGGGAAAGCCTGTGGATCAGTTCCCGTGTTTTTAAAATAGTACCACCACCGCAAAGGGACAGGACTTGGAGGATATGACAGATATCAGTAGTGAGACAATTACTTACTCGCCAAACGTAAGTATAAAATATGAGGTAAAGGTCTCTATTAGAGGAATCCAGGGACAACTCTCTGACAAGAAGCCCAGCACTACTGGCCATCCTCAACTGCTGGGAAGGAGGAAGATTCCTAGCAGGGCACGCAACCACACACCCTTGTCTGTGCACTATGTTTGTTGTGACAGCCCCCCAACTATGACGATAGATACACAAGGCTCCATTCTCACCCCCCTCACATACTAGCAGGAAGGAGGAGCTTTATGTCTTTTCTCCACCCTTTGGAGGATCCTGGCTTCTACAGCAAATAAAAGAAAACAACAGAAGTCTCCACTGCTCTATTCCTCCCCCACTACCCATTTCCATTTTTGGGATTTGCCTCCCTCTAACCCAGTGATTCTTAACCTTTCCAAACTACTGTACCCCTGAAGCTTGAGTCCCACCCCCACGGGGCTGAGGCATGTAACTTAGGTTCATGGCGCCCCTGTGGCTCCAGGCAATTGCCTTTCTTGCCACCCCCAATACCAGCTCTGCACTTGCGACCCCTCTAAAGCCCCAGGTTGAGAAACACTGCTCTAACCCCACAACCTGCCTCTGACATGGTCACTAGCTTTCCACAAACAGCAGTAGACAATGGTGATTCACAGTGTCCCACAATGTTCTTGATAGAAATGCTAGTCAGCATTAATTTCACTCAGCTACTGCTTAGTCAAGCTATAAGCAACAGCTGCAGCATGGGTACTCTCTCTCTCTACAGACTCAGGAAAACAGCTCTGTAGCGAAAGCTGTCTTTGCAATGGTAAAGGCTAGCTAGAATCCATTTTCTTAAATGAATAGCATAAGTTCTACATAAGCTGATGGCGTGCACGAGGTAAAGTTCTCACCCACACAAGACAAGGGGATATCTTCAAGCATTGTCCTATCACAAGACCTGTATAGAGCTTTTGATATAGGCAATTCATTTATGTGGTGCTCACTGCCACAGTAACAGACAACTCAGCAAATATGAATTTGTTTTCACAGCATCCTTGTAACTTGAGACATATTAGCCATATTTTACAGATGGGGCACAGACACAGACTGTCACATGCCAACAAACACGAAATCTGAGAGAGGTGGAACTCAAATCTACATCTGTCCCCTCTCCAGTGCTTTAATCACAAGGCCATCCTTACAGAAGGACTAATTTTTACTACTACAATTGTATTTAAAACAGATTTAGCCCACTTTCTCAGACAGTAATGCCAGGGTAAGAAAAATTTATTGTAGAATTTGGTCTGCTGGTGGGTTTCATGGCACCTTCTCTCTCTATGCAGAAGAGGAGAAGCATCATTTAAGTATTTTTAAATACAAAATTTCAGGTCCACAAGTGTACTTTGGTTTGCATATGTAAATCAGGTGTTTTCATACACAAATTAACTTTTCCTTTGCATGCACAACCACAGACTTGTGCTCCCATGTTAGGCAAGCCTTTTGCAAAAATAAAATCAGGTTCTTTCTTTCCATGCAAAATTGTAATGTTGGCTATAACACGAAGACAAAAAAATGTGATAGACAAGATTGACTCACATGCAGCCAGTGTATTTAATATTAAGACTATAAATACCTGAAATTAAGAGGAAAAAAATTGGCATTACAAGTACCCGTAAATTCTTATCTGACTCAACTACTGTAAAAAATAAAAGCATAATTTTGTGTACTACAGAGTGCCAAACATACAACCCATGGACTGAATATTACCTGCATGATATATTTGTGTGGCTCACATGATATTCAGATCATGCAGAATCTAAGCTCTCACACTCATAAAAAATTGTTTAGTCCTTATGGTTGCAAAGAAAGCCTTCCAAATATGAACCAAGTGTAACCAACTGCATGGCGTCTGCCTCATTTGAGTATCAAACCTGAAACCCAGTGATACTGCAACATGAACAATCCCACTGCTAATCATTGGCACAGATGGAACAGAAAGGGAGCTGCAACAGAGAAATTGTAGAGAGAAAAACAGAGGAGACGCAAAAAAAAAAAAATGGGGAAAGAAGAGTAAGAGGACAGAGTGAGTTACTGAGTAAATAATAAATCCAAATTTATTTACAAAGCCTATATTCTCCCCTTGACCTCAGTGCAACCCTCCCACTGGTATCAGTGGCAGAGGGACCATGAAGTCCTGAATTTCTCTTCTGGTCCACAGACCACAATTAGCCATGGAACCTAGCCATTTCCTCTGAATGAGTCTGACACCTATGTTCTAGAGTAGGCAGGCGTGCCATGACAGGGTAGCTTTACTTGGACAAAAGCAAGAAAGTTGAGTTAAATAATTTCAAGCTTTTTAAAAACTTACGGTAGCATGAAGATATCTAGGAAGATATCTGATATACCAAGGATAATAGTGGAAGAACTGCATCCATTTTATCATAATAGCTCTTCAGTCATCAACCCCTCACCATGATTAGCAAAGTAGTAACACTGACAATGCGATTTTTGAGACACAAAGGTGGGTGAGGTGATATCTTTTACTGGACCAACTTCTGTTGGAGGGGGTAGGGATGGAGGCCGAGAAGAGACACTTTCAAGCTTTCACAAATCTCTTCAAGTCTGAAAGAGAGATCTGTGCAAACTCAAAAGTTTCTCTCTCTCCCCCTCCCTCCCCAACAGAAGTTGGTCCAGTAAAAGATATTACCTCATCCACATTGTGTCCCTAATATCCTGGCACCAAGACAGCATACAATAATGCTATTTTTGAAGTTACAGTTTCAATACTGCACTTAACTTCTATTGCAACTCTTCAAGATCAGAGCATTAGTATATAAGCTTAACGAAAGCAAATATTTTCTGTGTCCAGGCTATAACAGTTGGAAAAACCCCTTGCAGCAGGTTTATTTTTAACTTCTAGATCACTTTTAAGTATTTATATTAAAGTGATATCTAAAAGTTTGGGGGGGGGGGGGGGTGTAAAATGTTTAATACTAATTTTGGCCTGTGAATGAGAAGTTTAACTGTCCTAAAAACCGAGTGGTGAAGATACCAAGGTTCTTGTTACATCTACTAGAAGGCTAGCTGGAATGGTGAACAGGTGGAGGCTCTGACAAGTAGAAAATGTGTGGCTAGTTAGCAGAATATCTGTCATTCAATAAGCAGTGAGTGATGTGTGAACTATTAGGGGGACTTTGCTAGGAAGAAGTTTAAAGACTTCTGGAAGATGGGCCAGGACATCTCATGATGTGGTTGGTATAATGGGTTAGCCAACTTCACTTATTTTTCAATCTTTATAGCCTGGATTCACTAACATAGTTCACCTAGGTCTCATTCCAACTGTAGTAAGTATGAAAACTGATGATGAAGCCTGTAAAAGGGTAATATAGTTATTACCAGATATCAGTATGTCAGGGCTTGACTCAACATCCTTAAAATTTAAGGAAGTGGAAACAAGTAACTAAATAAATTTAAGCCGTAAAAATAAATCAATCATTCTTCTACAGCAAAATATAAACATTAGAAAGCATTAGAATACTAGAAAGGATTCATGCTCATCTCAAATAGGTAACTGGTTACTTTTAGATTCTTCAACCTAACAAAAATAAGCTACTGAATGAAAAACTCTCTCTATTTGAAAAGGAAGACCAGAACATTGATAAAAATTTGATCGAGGAAGAAAGACATTTTCCAATGACATCAAAGTCGAGCTCCAGGAAGTCCCTGTTCCAAGATGCCTAGAAAAAACAACAACAACAACAACTGAAAGTCAAAGGCTTGGACTTGCCATGACCATACAAAAGAAGGTTGCAACTAATACCACCACCTTCATGGCAGTACAATATGATAAGTGTAATGAAAAGGTGGAAGGAAGCATTTGGCCCTGAATATACTCCTCCAGGCAGATTTGAATTTGCAGCTGTGCAAGTCCATTACTTGATGCTCTGAGTGATGAAAAAGAGGAAAAAATTAAAGGAATAAAACCACAACCCAACCCATCAAAAAAATTGACATTGATGCAAAATGGTTAATTGAACACCAGAAATGACTCATTAACACCTACAAACATCTATACAGGAAACATGTGTTCCTATTTAATGCTACTTGATTCAGCATATTAAAATAAAACTGCAGAATATTATGTCCAAGGTGTTGAAGATGCTAGTCAAGATTAGCAGAGAAGAGTATGATACAGAGGTCTCTCTTTTGTTTATTGTCTGAACAAGCAGCAAAGATTAGAGCTTCCCTGACAAAAACTACCCAGAATTTTTGGTATATGAATATTCACCACACTACTTAAAACTTATCAAGAAAGAAATAGCACTGCACAGTCCCAATACACAATGGAGAAGGATTTGAGTTTCCTACATCCATCAGGATCCTGATTAGCTGAATGAAATAAGATTTATGACTCAGGTTCCACAACATTTTGTGGGAGTCCCGATAAGACTGTTTATCTACATTTATATCCAACTACCTTGTGTTGAAATCTACACTGAAATAAGCACTAAGCACAAGGACTTTGATCACAACATAGCAGTCATTTCACAAAAGCAACTGAAGGAGGCTTCAGATGGACTTGATAGATTACAAGAGAAGTGCACTACTGTGAGTGTCACTGGAAAAATGGCTGGATAAATTAACATTTTGGACCACATAAGGAATAAGGATACGGTTCAGAGAAAGTATGGAACCTTTCTATTAGTCAATATGATTGAATCCAAACACAAAAGCCATAGGTTGTCCCCAGAAAAGAAAGAAGAGGAAATTACATGGTTGATGGAAGAAACTCAGAATTATGTTTCCTCTTCTACAGCTTAACATTGCAAAGGGGGTTATGTCACATTTTGTTGCACCAAAATAGTGGAAAATTATAGAAGTCTCTATACAGAGCAGTTGAATTCAGAATTACCAGTTTTTAAAAAGCTTTGACTCCTGTCGAACCAGCTCAACACTGAGTATGGCTTTTAGCATATTTGAACAAGTTGGAGGAAACTATAACAGGCTGAGTAATAAAATTAAGTTGGCAGAAGGATATCACTATCTACAGGCAGATACAGAAGAACAGTAGGCCTGATTGGTTAGTAGACTATGATCTTAATTATTGTGTTTTATTTACACAAATACAACCTTTTCATTTTGGACAGTATGTAGTGCAAGGAACAGATGATAAAGTGAATCATGAAAGATGTATCTAATGTTTAAGTTAACAGGAAGAATATAGTCATTCCCATCACTTGTATTCCCATTCTCCACCACCCCCTCATCCCCAGAAGAGGTCCAGATTGTGGAAAGAGTCACAACAGCCATGCATAGGATAGATACAGATTTTAGAGTATAACCTTTTTAAAAACCAATACAACTGCTGCTCTGCACTTTCCACAAATATAAACCTTAAAATATTACATTTCAGATTAAAATTTCTCTACTGAAGAGACTTTCAAATTCACAAACCTTCATAATGTGTGTAAGAAAGCAACTTACTACACTTATTTGTAAAAAAGAAAAATATGCATCTATGTAGCAACTTTCAGCACTACACAAAATAAAAGGGTGAGGTTACAAGAGTCAATAAAAAAGGGATTTGTAATTCTAATAAATTTTATTACTTTAGAGTTACATGGTTGGGCCCACAAGTCAGGAAATGGCAAAGTAGGGCTGCATGCGCAACCCTGACTTTGCTCCTTTCTAAGGCCTGGTCTACATCTAAAACTTTGCTCAACCTACACCAACTCAGGCCTCTGAAAAATGTCATGCCTTGTGAGATTTAGTTAGATCAACCTAACCCCCACAGTAGATGCAGCTAGGTTGATGGTTCTTCTGTCCCCTCTTCTGTCTCTGTAGTAACCATCTTCAGTACAGCAGTAAGTATGCATTTTGAGCTAGTCTGCAGATGATCATGTATTGTTTCTCAAGTATAATACACATTTTTCTACAGCCTATGTAGCCTCTTTTGTTCTTGCATGTTCACACTATTGTCATAATGGTCACTATTAAAAGTTTACATGAGTTCTCTTCTCTCTTTCTAAAAATACTGGTATTTTATTGGTTGTGTCATATTCAGGGGATAAACAATAAGCTACAGAGCTAGTTTGGATATTGAATGATATATACCACTATAAATTACACAACATACTACAGATGAAGATTAAGAACAATTTACTGTGTACCTGAACTTTAGCAGACTGTTTGGCATAGTGGACTAGTAGAAAGCATGATGAATTACTGAATGGTCTAGAGAAGGCAGATTAGGAGTTCTCTATCTCATAAACACAAGAGCAACAACAGAATGTTCAGTGAGGGAAATTCAAAACCAGAATAAGGAAATACTTTCTCACACATGTAATTAAATTGTGGAAAACACTGCCAAGGAAGTCATAGAGGCCAAGAAGTTAACAAAATTCAAAAAGGATTAGCCATTTATTCGGATATCAAGAATATCCAGAGTTAACCCAATTTTTAACACAAATTAAATTAAATTTAACAAAATTAACACAACCTTGTGCTTCAAGCCTTAAACCAATCTCTGACTATTAGAGACCTTAAAGGGGAGCAGATTACCCCATATCTGCCTACTGAAGAGTTCTTACACCTTCCTCTGAAACATCTGGTGTCAGCTGTCCATATTAAAGGCAGATCTGATCTAGTATGGCATTTCCTAGCTACCACATACATAGCAAAGGTTGTAAAAAGTTATATGATCATTTCGTTAAGGACTACCACAATGGCATTTGTAGAGGAACAGAGATAAGGTTACACATTAAACTTTATCTTGTCATTGCCTGATTTCAATGCTTAGCCACACAACCTCAAGTCTTCTTACCATGTTTCAAGTGACATTTTCTAGGAAGTTTGTTTAAAAACTAGAAAAAAATTCCATAATATGAAAAAATTAAGTGTACTTTTCCCACATACCTTGATACGTTTGCAATAGAGAGACCCTGCCCTGCATATCTTAGGAAGTCTGCATGAGACAACCTTTTCCCCTGTAAAGTGAAAGAGCTATGCAGCTTTTACTTTACAAGATATGCAGCGAGTAAGACAAGGTCTTTGCCTCATTCACTGCACACCATCACTAGCTTTTCCATTCCATAGCTAAGTTAGTCACCATCTGACCATGCAGTACTGCCTTCCTTAACTGTACACATTACAAGCTTAATAATAATATACAATGCAAAACATACTCAACATATACAATTTTAACTGGATCATAGCTTTCAAATCAAAACTTATATTCAATGGAATACTTGAAAGACGCTAACTGATGAGCACTATTTCCATGCCAAATTCCAGGTTTGTCTTCCCAACCATTTCAACAGTAGGGCTGTTCAAAAATAAGAACAAACCTATCAAAACATTCTATCACTAGCCATGGGTTCCAAATGCTGAACTGTTTTTGTTCAAACTATCCATAAGAAAATTAAATTTTGCCAGAGACCCAGACTGGAAATGATCAGCCTGAAAGATGAAAATTATGGAATGTTATGAGTGACTGTAGACAGCACAGTGGAATGGGGACAGTAATGCCATCCTAACCATAGCTTTGGTATTACTAATACTTTTACTGTGTCACTCCTGCTATTGGTAAACTACATTTAAACTTTAACCACCAAAGAATTATTACAGTACCACTATAATAAAATACATACATCTCCTGTATATTAAAATATTTTAGTGGCAAATTCAATGATATCTAGATATTTCTCTTTTAGTAGATGAACAGTTATAATTTGCACTAACTCACATTTTTGTCAAGAATGTCTTGAGAGGTTTATAAGCATCAAGCAAGCCCTAGGGAGGAAGGCAAACAGCAGTCTTCTGCCCATTTCACAGATAAGCAGACAAAGAAATTGTCTCCTCAAACACATTAGCATCAAAACCAGCCACTGCATTTTCAGTGGAATCACTGCAGAACCACTGCAACATAAGCAAGAGCTGAACTGGACCCAGTAGCACCAAGCTAAAGGAATTCCAACTTTAACAAAAACAAACTGGGGAATTTTCCATCTCATTCAAAATATAAATAAGGTCTCAGCCCCCACACTAGCGGATTCACATCGTCAGCTCTATCGCGATCACTATGTACACCACTGGGGAAGGCAAGGAACAAAGATGGGTTTGAAAACCAAACCTTACCGGGTTTGCCAAGCACTGGGCGCCTGAACAGGGATAACGTTTTACTGCACTTGTTCATGCCCAAGCCACGCTGACACAGTCAGCCCGTGCAGACACCGCCCTGACCCCACGCCCCGAGTATAGACCCCTCCGGGGCACGCCTGACCCCACAAAGCTGGGGGGGAAAGGGGGACAAAGCTACCTCTTCCCCCGCCCCCCACCCAGGCCCCGGGCCCAGACGCTGCCGCCCCCTCACCCCAGCGCAACAAGGCCAGGCCAGCCGTCCCCCACCAACCGGGCCCGGCCCCCAGGACTGCAGCTCCCGCTACCCTCCCTCCGCCTTCCCACCTCCGGCCGCTGGATGGGGCAGCCCCCGGCCTGCCTGTGTCACAACCCGCCCCCGGGCCCTGACCCGCAGCCCTACCCTGCCCAGCCCAGCTCACCATGATTGCTCGGGGCCCACAGCCAGCAGCACCAGCCCAAACGGCGGCGGCAGCCTCGCTCTATCATGTGACTCCGCTGCCCGCTTGAAACCCCGCCCATCCACAAAACGGTCCCTCTTCATTGGCCGGCTCCGAGGAAGTCAAGGTCTCAAGGCTGATTGGCTCTAGTGACCCAAGATTGATGGGTAGAACAACCAATCATCTTCAGGAACACTCCCCGCCAAGGTGGCGGCTTGTTCCCGCCCCCTCCAGGAGGAGCGCATGTCAAGCTCTCTCAGGGCAGGGAGGGGAGTGGAGTAAATGGACAGGGGCGGCCGGGCGGGCGGAAGGGGCGTGGCTGGCTGTGGCTAGCTAGGCCGTTGGCGACGTTGTTGATGGCATATGGCGCGAGTCCGATGGAGCCTGGAGTGATCCAGCAGCTGGCGCCCAAGCTGGGCATCGTTGCGCCTGGAGTCCTCAGGTAGCGGGAGCCGGCCCGGGGCAGCCCCAGCGCCATGGCGGAGCCGGGAGGGGACTGACTCTGGGTGCCAGCTGGGTGTCCGAGGCTGGAGTGGGGGCTAGGGGCCCTGGGTTGGCCTGTGGCCGGATTCCGCTGTCCCCTTGGGAGGGCCCTCGCCTTCCCGACCGCCTCCGCCCTGGGCAATGGCCTCGCGCCCCCTGGGCTGAAGGGGTGGGTTAGCGCTGCGCCCCAGGCGTGGCGGGGTTGTGATGAGGGTGAAGCGATCCCTGTGTGACGGGCAGCACCAGGGGCCTGAAGGGAACCATGCGAGCATCTCTTCGCTGTTAAATAATGGAGCGGAGGCCAGGCCACTCCAGCCCCGCCGCGTTTACATTATGAGTAGGCGTGGCGGAATTCGATTTGTATTTTATCACTTTGTCTGCAACAATCGTCGGTTTATTTTCAAGTTTTGCGTGCGGTTTTTTAAATCAATGTAGAGGGTTGCAGTTGCACAGATTATGGGCTGTAAGCTTGTTTTACATTTACATTTTCACAGTGGCAGGAAATCATGGCGGGGTCAGACAATCACTCAAGGACACTAGAAGTTGATGAAATAGTTAAAGCTTTGTAACTATTGAAACATGCATTGTCAGCATCACGTGGCAGAACATACAAAGTGAATGTCCTTAAATCAAACTTCAGTTCCCAAGCAGCATTTTTCAAACTCCATCTGTACATTTCAATTGTTGAAGGAATTTTGTTGTCAATTTGTATGTGTACAGTGACATCAGGGTTTATTTAATTTATTTTGTTTATTTAAATTATTTAAATTATCAAGTGGAAAGCCTCAGTCTAAATCCATCTTTTCCATTTGTACTTCAGTTATTTTCTGTTGAAAGGAACATTCTTATTGGTTGATATAACTATTAAAATATGTTGATTTTATAATGTCTTTATACAAGATTTGATACATCTTTTTGCCATCTGTGAGTATTTAGTTATAGCTATATTTAGTTGAGCAGTTATATCTTAATATTCTTATTAATTGTACACTTAATATTTTAGAAAATGGTGAATGATGGGTGGAGTCAAATATTCATCATTTGAGAAATGAACCCATCAGAGCTCAGGTAGGGAGACTATAAAAAAGGAGTATGTGAGCTCAGTGGATGATTCTGATAAGATGCATGCTGATGGTGTCTCCTGGAATCCGAGGCTGGGCCCCAGCACTTGCGATGACTTCTGGTCTCTTGCACCCAGTAGCACTACCCCTGGGTTCCCCATAAGACCAAGCCCTTAATTCAGAACATGACCTATTATTAGGGTACTACCAAATTCACAGTCCATTTTGCTCAATTTCACAATCATAGGATTTAAAAAATAATACATTTCAATGGTTTCTATTTAAATCTGAAATTTCATGGTGTTGTAGCCATGGGGGTCCCAACCCAAATGGGGCCTGTGGTGGGGAAGAGGGAATCATGGTATTGCCACCCTTATTCCTGCACTGCTGTTTTCAGAGCCAGACAGCTGCTAGCCAGGCACAGCTCAGAAGGCATCACTGCCATTAGCAGTAACACAGAAGTAATGGTGGCAATAACATGCTGCCTTCAGAGCTGGGCTCCCAGCCAGCAGCTTGCGGAGCGAAGAGGTAGGCCTGACTCGGTCCCCAGAGCGACCCGTGCAGAGGAAGAGGAAGTCCTGTTCCTCTTCAGCCTGTCCTGGACTAGCAGCTAGAGCACAGCGCACAATAGGAGCCCCTGGCTGGGGCATCCCCAACCCTGCCCCTTCCTAGCTCCAGCCCCAGCACTCAGGAACTAACAGAGCCTTGAGCTGGCTCTGTGGGGACCTGGGCAGTCGCCCACTCACCCTTAAAGTTGGCCCTGCTCCCTAACCCCCCATACCATGCATCCTCATCTCTGCATCACTGCCTGTGATGGTGCTGCCTTCAGAGCTAGGCTTCTAGCCAGAAGCTGCTGCTCTCCAGCCATCCAGCTCTGCAAAACCTGGTCTTCCCTACAATTTCCCTACAGATTTCACAGGGTAAATCAGATTTCCTGGTCCGTGATGCATTTTTCATGGCCATGAATTTGATAGGGCCCTATAAAGCTTGATCTGAAAAGTTAGATACTTTCCCCCTGGTTCTGTCTTTATATAGAAAAGGAGCCTTTAACACTGACTTTTTTGATACCGGCTCATAGATTCAGTATTTACTTTTTTTATTAAATGTTTTAAGAGATTATAATAAGTTTAGGCCTTAACATATTTTGCATTAAATTCAGATTTCATTGTCAACAGGTTACTTTGTGAAAAGAAAAACTTACATTTTAAATAAAATAAATACTTTTATTCACCCTGAGTATTTACCAATAAAAATGTAATCTTTCCATGCCCAATTTTAACACACAACTTTTAAATAGCACTTTTCAGTAGTAGATCTCAAAGCACTCTATAAAGGTCAATATCATCTCTATTTTACAGATGGGTGAACTTAAGGCAGAGAGAGGTAGAGTGACTTATACAAGTGCACACGGAGGGCGAGCTGGACTAGAACCCAGGGGTCACAGTCCAGTGCCCTGTCTTGTAGCTAGACCAGGGGTCCCCAAACTACAGCCTGCGAGTCACATCTGGCCTGCTGACACATTTTGACCGGCCTGCTGAGTCTTCTCCCCCCTCCCGCCCCGCCCCTCTCCCATGTGACATGGGCACAGCATCCTAGCCAGGAGCCACTCCTGGCCCCAAGCAGCACCGCACAGCAGCCGCTCCCCACCCTCCCCAGCCCCACCCCTTCCCCCTGCCCCTCTCCCATGTAATGTGAGCCCAGAGTCCTGGCCAGGAGGAGCCACTCCGGCCTACCATAAGAGCAAGACTGAGTGATATGGCCCTGGCAGCTGAAAGTTTGGGGACCCTTGCTCTAGGCCATTCCTAGAAAGCTCCTTGTGCAAGTATGCTATTCTAGAGTACATCACTTTATTCCAGAATAATTCGTGTTTCCCCAGTGCAGCAGCTATTCTGAAACAATATGTCAACGCAGGGAGCTATTCAGGTCAATATCCTCTTTAGAGAAGCAGTAAGTTCCTTGCTGTTATGCTAGCAAAGAAAATGTGACCTGGATGTAACTGTACCGTGTACAACATAAATGTCTGAGGTTGTAGAGAGCCTGAAAATTACAACTCTGATGTATCAACTCCCCCATTTATTTCAGTGGGTGCCAACTCAGATACTAATAAAGTTGAAATTGAAAATATCTCACTACTCAGAACATTTCAGAATGGGGAGGAAGTATGCTATTGTGAAGATAAACACAACTTAGGCTACTTCTACACTTAAACTGCTACAGCGGCGCACAAAATTTCTGGATAAATAGGGTTGTCACCCCTGCCTCAGTTTCCCCTGTGCAGGGTTCCTTAAATCATTAAATCTACTAGAGGCTCTCTTGTGGCCAATAATACTCCTCCTTGTATTTATTAACAAACAATTTAACCAACTATCAAAGTCTGCAAACATAGTCAACACAACACCTTATTTTCTGGTATCTTCTGCCTGTCCCCAGGCTGTGGTTTTTGAGATTTTTTTTTTTAAATTTAAATCAAGCAATCACTGTGGCCATTTCCAGCTGTAGTCCTCTGCTCTTCCCAGGAACATCTGGTCCTCAAACTGGGTGTCCTTTTTTCCCCTAGAGAGGGTCCCATACTCTCCTGGTGCTATCTGTACTCCAGCTTTGAGAGATCATCAAGTAAACGCCTCTACTGCTCCCCTGGGTCTGGCTTCCAGGCCTGACCCCTTCCTACATCTTCAAGGATCTCCTGCTCTCTAGAGCTTCTGCCATAGCTGTTGCTTCCTGTTTCCTGGTCTCCATCTCTTTAAAGAGACCAGCAGCCCTCCATCAGACCCCATCAAGAAGCTGTTAATGAGGCATAGATGGGTAGAACCCTGCAAATCCACAGATATCTGCTTTATACCATGGACCATTTTAGCCGTTTGTGGATTGGATGCAGATGGTCAGGGATTCCGTGATCTTCCTAACTTCTGGAGCAGCTGGCAGCCAGCCCCAGGGAGGATCAGCTGTTCAGTGGCTGCAGGGGCAGAACAGCTGATCAGTGGGCACAGGGCTGGCCACCAAACAGCTGATTGGCAGCTTGGGCTGCTGCAAGTGCTGATGCAGATCCCCATAAAAGTCGGAGTGGATTGCAGATCATGTATAAGTTTATTCTCACAGATGTGGATTGGATGTGGATCCACATTTTTATATCTGCACAGGGCTCTACAGATGGGCTAGACCAATTGCCTTTTAAAGGGCCCAGTTCGCCTTCTGACTTTCCCACTCTCTCACCTGGCTTTACCAGTGAGAGGAAACAGTTTGTGGGTGGGTGGGATAGAGGGCACTAGTGTAGACTGTTTGCACTAGCATTTTAACTATGGTGTTGTCTAACCATGCTCAGAGTAGGTTCAGATGATGGGGACCCTGATCTTGAATCATGTCCTTTGTTGGGGTCTCCTCTGCCAGAGGGGAGTCTAATTGAAGTCAGTACAGATCAACGTGGATAAAAATGGGTTTGTTTGGTTTTTTTAAATCAAATACATGGGATTTTTTTTAATTTAAATTAAGCACTTTTTTTTTCTTATTTTAAATAACCCATTTAAAATTAAATTTGAAATTGACCACCTCTGTTAAGGCCTACATTTACTATAATCTATTAATCATTTAAATTAAATACAGAAATTAATATTAAGCAGTACATGTTTGTCGAAAGAAACTTTTAAAGAAAGTCATACCACTGAACTGATGGAAGTCGCTGGCTAAGCACATGGAATGAAAATTTGTTGAAGTGCTACCCCAACTTTTGACAGCTGTAGTCTCTCTGTTTTCTTCATTTCAGTTTATTCAACTAGTTCAGTTCAATTGTAAGTTCATTGAAAGTTAAGAAACCAATTGGGAGTTCACAGAGCAGGAAAGCTTGTTTTACTCTTCTAATCTATGAATGGGATCCATGGGGGGATCCGATCGACTAGTTCTAAAATCTTGAAGGACATGGTAACCAGAAACAATAAGTTAAATTCATTAGCTACAGATAATACTTTCTTTGTTAATAAAGTTTTCAACACAAAACAGTTTTGGTAAATCTTTTCTTGTGTCCAGAACATTTAAGGTGGTTTTATTTCATATAAACATCTAAAATGCTGGTTTTGTGCATTTTTAATTGTTTTAAATTTCCATCCAAATAGAGCTTGACACAATCACAAGTAAAAATTGGTCACCTACTAAATAAGAAATGCATCATTGACCGTTTTCTTAATTTTTACATTTATTATATTAGAACCTGAATAAATGTAAGTTAAGCTATGTAATTGCTTAAATAACTGTGTATAGATATAGTGAATCCTCTTGGTTAGCAAAAAGAAGCACCAAATGTAATATGAAGACTGTATTTAGTTGCAAATCAACATGTTTTAATGGTACTAATCAATGAGGATCAACTTTGTTTAGGAAAATAACTTAAGTAGAAATGCAAATATGATTTAAAATAAGGGATTTAAATCAATCCATTGTAGTAGGATCCATGTGAGGGCATGAAGGAGTGCGCTTGTGGCAAGCCTATTGCAGTATTGGGACCACTGTGGTTAAAACACTGGCAAGCAGATCTACGCTATGATTCCTACCATTGGGAAGCTTCACTTATAATAATTGTGGGATGCTTTAATGCAAAAAAGCCAAATTTCTTATAAAGAAGGCCCCAAATGATTCTTCCAATTATCTACTTCAACTCTTCTGCCTTTTTAAAAATCTCACGAATTGTGTTCCTTTTTACAGGAGTAAGGATGCACTTGTCTCTTATAGCTGGTCTAATTACAGATTTGAACTGAAATACCTAAATTGGTTTCAAGTTGCATCTTAAATTACATTTAATTTGAAATGTGTGTTCATCCACAGACTAGCCCTGAAATAACAGTGTTGAACTATCACTGAGTTAGTTACTTCAGTTCCAGTTTGTGAATACACTAGTTCCCCCCCCCCCCCGCCCCGAAACTAAAGATTGTCTGTCTTAGATTACAGCCAGCTAGTAAAGTTAGAATAAAGCTGAGAAGTTACTGTAAGCTTAATTATCGCGAGGGGGCTCAGCATTCTGCATGTGTGTATTGATCATTATTGTTAAATCTAAATAAATATATATGTGCATTCCCCTGCAACATTTGAACATCACTAAGACCTACAACTAAACCCAATCTCTTAACTTTCCCTCCAGTACTTCAAAGAAACTTCCCCTGGCCCCAAATGAACACTACTCAAAATTACTTTGAATTCATTTTAACTAATATTTGACTGACATTTCTGTAGGCTGCAAGGCACAACAGTGCATACACAGTTATACAACCAGACTGCCAGTGCTTCCAGACCTATTTCACTGACGTCCCATTTATCTTAATCTTTTTTTAAACCTTGATTTAAAGCAGCCAGTCCTGTGTGTGTGAATTCTTGCAGATGTAAATGCTACAAATCTGTAACCTCAGTGGTATTAATGAATGGCATTTGTGGGGGCGGGGTTATTTTACAGAAAAGCAGAAGAATATCTGCGACTGTCCCAGGTGAAGTGCACGGGATTATTGGCTCAGATGACAGCAACAGGCAATGCAGTGATGTGCCTGGATCTAGCAGCTAGCTACATGCAACACCCCGTTGCAGACAAAGTAGGATACAATATGGACATGGTTTTTTCATTTGTTCTTCCTAACCCTTACCAACTCCAATAAAAATAGTACCATAGTTAGTGTATATGATGAGGCAGCAAGGAAAGACAAATACATTCCCTTTACCTCACATTATGGATCAGTCTACAACTGGATCCTTCCAACAATCCAGTGCTATTTCAGTTTTCATCAGAGAATTGGAGACTAGAGTCTCCATTACACTCTGGTGTGAATTGACTTTTACAGCCTCTGATTGAGGGTTCTTTAAGAGTGGTAAACCATAACCCTGTTTGTCCCTTTTCTGTGAGAAGGGATGCAGGTGGGCTCTTAAAGCTAACCAAAAGGGAGCAGTGGCTTTATGTATGTCCATTTCCCTCCTGGAAGCCTGTGGATGCCCATTTGCAGGACTGCCATTGCTGATTGTCCATATAATATTTTGCAGATTCCTCCTCCATACATGGGAGGGGTTTCCATTGCCTAGATTCCCCTGAATAGCACAGAGACACTGAGCCTTCGTACAAATGCTCAGTGATCTATAGCTGATATATAGCTTTTGAAGTACCTGCAGTTAAAAGGGCCATATCACTTTCCAAATTATCTGAAGGTAACTCTGAATTGAAACATGTGGTGTTCCTTTTCCATTCTGTATTTTTTTTCCCTCTCCATAGGGCAGCTTCACGTGTGTAACAGATTTAACCAAACAATGAGCAAACAACAATAAAACTGTTGGAAACAAAAATAGAAGATGGGTTAACTAACCTTTTCTAGTTAGATGGATAAAGTACTGAAGGGAAATTCTGCTCACACATGAGGTTTTGTTTTGTTTTTCAAAGAGCTACTTAGTTAAACTCTCCGGTTTGAACAAGAGGACTTACCAGAGCTGTATGAAGTCTTTTGAGTGTTTGCTAGGTTTGAAGTCCAATCTGGGAATCCGAGATCTGGCTGTACAATTCTGCTGCGTGGAGGCAGTAAACACTGCTTCAAAAATATTACAAAGGTAGGGCATGTAGCCTTTTATGGCCATCAGTTTATCATCCATTTCTATTTAAAAATGGAAATGCTTTCTTTGTTTTTAAATAAGACTGTTTTAAGTGCTAAAAGCCTGATTGTCAGAGGTACTGAGCATGTGCAGCTCCCACTGACTTCAATGAGTGGTCAGCACTTCTGAAAATTAGGCCACTTATTTGGGAACCCATGTTTGAAATATTTAGACTGTGGCTTGTCTAGTGTCACAGTGAGTCAGTGGTAGAATGGGAATAGACTGCAGTCCAATTTCCTATCTACAGGCCCACACTGTCTGTCTCTCTCTCATGTATCCTACCTGTAGCCTTTCCTCAGTCAACCTTGCAATTCGAGGAGATTCATATTTGTAGGTAAGAAACCACGTCTAAAGAAATGTATCCATTCCAAAATGAATCCTACATTTTTTTTGTAAAAACTATTGAATAAAAAAAACTTCACAAGATTGAGAGTCCTTTCACAAAATCCTCTCCTCTGTGTAATATCCACTTTAACGAAAGCAATTGTTTAACAAGTCATTATAAAACAAAACAACAAATGGAAGAAAGGAGAAGCCGATAGTAATGGATATCAATCAGAAGATAGAATTGTGAAACATTGATCAGGGAAGCAAAGGGACACAAGAAGAAATCTATGGCCAGCTGAGTTTAGGATGATAAGAAGGAGTTTAAGTATATTAGGACCAAAAAGAATCCTGACAATGATAGTGGTTCATTGCTATATAGAAATGGTAGAATTATCAATAAGAAGGCAGAAGTGTTCAATAAATATTTGTTCTGTATTTGGAGCAGAAACTGATGATATCATATGATAAAACTTTGTTACATTAGTATCTCAGATGTTAAATGGCAGCTGCTAAATTTATACATTTTTAAATCAGCAGATCTAGATAACTTGCACCCAAAAGTTTTAAAAGAGCTGGCTGAGGAGCTCACTGGACCATTAATGTTGATTTTTTTTTCAGTAAGTCTTAGAAAACTGGGGAAGTTCCAAAAGCCTGGAAGAAAGCTAATACTGCATCAATATCTAAAAAGTGTAAATGGAATGACCCAGGTAGTTATAGGCCTGTCAGTCTAGCATCAATCCTGGGGGGAAATAATGGTGTGGCTAATACCAGACTCTATTAATAAAGAATTAAAGGGGGGGTAATATAATTAATGCTATTAAACGTGGGTCTGTGGAAAATAAATCCTGTCAAACTAAGTTTCTCTTTTGATGAGATTATAAGTTTGGTTGATAAAAGTAATAATGTTGATGTAATGTACTTAGACTTCTGTAAGACATTTGAGTTGGTACCGCACAACGTTTTGTTTAAAAAAAAAAAAAAAAAAAAAAAAACCAGAACTATATAAAACTAACGTACTTTAAATGGATTAAAGACTAGCTAAATGATTGGTTTCGAAACATAATTGTAAACGGGATCATCATCAAGTGGGTGTGTTTTTAGTGGGTCCCACAAGGATCTGTTCTTTATCCTATGCTATTTAATAGTTTTATTAATGGCCTGGCAGAAAACAAAATCATCACTAATAGAGTGTGCAGATGACACATTTAGAGGGAGTGTTAAAAAAGGAAGAGGACTGGTCAGTAATACAGAGCAATCTGGATCGCTTGGTGAACTGGGAGCAAACACATCATACATTTTAATAAGGGTAAATGTAGACATCGAGGAACAAAGTAGGCCATACTTACACAATGGGGACTCTCCTGGGAAGTAGTCAAGCTGAAAACTCAGGAGTCAGGGTGGATAATCAGCTGAACATGAATTCCCAGTGTAACACTGTGGCGAAAAGGGCTAATTCAGTCCTTGGATGCATAAACGGGAATGTCAAGTAGGACTAGAGAGGATATTTTACCTCTGTATTTGGCACTGGAATAGCTGTTGCTGGAATACTGTGTCCAGTTCTGGTGCCCACAGTTCAAGAAGGATGTTGAAAACTTGGAGGGAGTTCAAAGAAGAGCCATGAGAATGATTAAAGGATTAGAAAACCTGCCTTCTAGGGACAGGTTCAAGGAGCTCAATCTATTTATTTTAACAAAAGGTTAAGGGGGTATCTTGATTAGTCTATTAGTATTATATGAGGAACAAATATTTAATAATGGGCTCATCAATCTAGCAGATAAAGGTATAACACTGTTCAGTGGTTGGAATTTGAAGCTAAACAAATTTAGTCTGGATATAAGATGTAAATTTTTAACTGAGATAATTAACCATCTACACAATTTACCAGGGGTCATGGTAACTTTTAAGTCAAGATGGGATGTTTTTCTAAAAGATCTGTTCTGGGAATTAGTTTGAGGAAGTTTTATAGGCTGTGATACAGAGATCAGATTAGATGATCCTAATGGTCCCTTTTGGGCCTTGGAATCTATGAATCCTAGGCTGCAAAGAACAGTCGTCACTTATGTAGCTGGCACTCCTCATGGCTGCATCATATTTAAAGAGTAAAGCTATTTAAACTTGTCTATAGATGTTTCCTTGTGTAAACAAAACACCTGTCAGTCTGACAGCTATAGATTAGAATAAATGGTCTGTTGGCTATTTCATAATATTCAGAGAATGAAATTCACCTCTATGCTGAGAGCCCACAAAGCCTTCTGCCTCCCTTAAGCACCAAATTAAGGGGTCAGTGGGGAGTAAGTGGTTAAAAGAGCTGTGGGCGAGCCCTCTGCACTGGGATGAATTGAATTCAAACTGATTTATCATATTTTTTTAGAGAGAACTTAACATCTGTAAGTACTTGGTTTTATTGAGTGTGATGAGTAGGTGGAATAGAGACTCTGATGACTCCACCTTGTCCCCTCTGCCTAATTTCTTGATTTAAAATAAATATCACTCCCATGCCTGTAACACAGGACATGCTGCCATCTCTTTCTCATCTTTGCCTGTTTCTTCAGTTTTCAACCAGGAGTAGAAAATGGTTGAGCCTGGCTGAAAACAGAAGAACCAAGCAATCTTATACCAGGTCTTTGTTCAACTCCAAGGAAACCAACTTCACAAGCTTTGTTTTAAAGCAAACTAGCTATGTAGTAAATATTGCTGCTCTCTTTTAGGTATGAATCCAGTCTTTCTGAAGCGCAGCAGATGGATCTTGATTTATCAAAACCCCTGTTCACAACAGCTGCATTGTTCACAGCCTGCAGGTACCCCCTTCATAAGGTTACATGCCGGGTGGGATTCCCCATTATTCTAACTGTGAGAACACAAAATCACATTCTTGGATTTTCCCCCAACACATGCATGCTGTGCATGTTAATGAAAGTTTTCACAAGTTAAGAGTGCAAACAGCTGCTCCAGCCTCAAGAATTCTTAATATCCCAAAGCACATTTAGGTGGTTAAATGTATTTTGTAGCACTGCTCTCAGAAGCCCACATAGTCTTGACATCCTGCTGAGGATAATGTTTTTCTTGTAGTGAAGTATTCGGCCTACATTGTGTTTTGCCTTAGAGAAAGAAAACATTAAACCAAACACCTAGCCTAGTAGCTCGAAGGCAAATCATGTGATTTTATAATAAATGAATACCTCCTGCCACTGTTATTTAAAGTAATGACTCTATTATGTGACAGTCATTGGAAGATCATCTGTTGGATGTGTTTTATCTTCCATCAACCCTTTCTCCCAAACCAACAGAAGAATGTTGCTAGTTAATACCTTGCATTTGATGGGGAGGTTTTGTTTGCCAAGATGGAATAGGGTGCATTTGAGTTGGTCATGTAGCAGACAGACACCTATGGAACATGCAGTAGTGGTGAGATGATGTCTTGCATGTGAATTAGGAGCAATTGCAGAAAGGCTGAGGACTGACAAGCTCCAAATAGTCATCTGTTTTTTCCCAACCCCCAGGCGATCTTGCCTTTAAGATATGGAGTCCCCTAAAGAGAAAGCTGCAACCTCCTGCAAGTTAGTGTCCAGCAGACAGTGACTCAGCAAAATCCACGTGGACTTTTATTGTCCATGAATCTTTTCCCAATCTAAGTGGTGTACCAGTTAGAAATCCTATGAACCAGTGTGGGATTAGGGGGCACCATACGGCTCATCAGATGAGTTTTTAAAATGAGCACCTGTCTATTGATGTGAAAGTCCCAATTCGCTCATTACAGGAGTAGGATTGTTTGTCCAGGGTCTGGCCAAACTACTTTTCCTATATGAATTTCTCCCCGTAACTTCAACAAGGTGTGATTTTTTTTTTTTCCATTTCCTGTTCCAAATTGTTAAATACTACTAGGATTTAGGATCATCACAGCTTTCCTTTAATTAGGATTAAAGGATCATCACAGCTTCCCTTTAATGCAGATGGGTATGGCTTATCTCCCTTTTTACAGATGGGGAAACTGGGGCAGGGAGGAACGCTCTTAAGCAAAGTCACGCAGTGAATCAGTAGCTGAGCATGGATTAGAACTCTGGAGTTCCAGCTCCTGGCCTTCTGCTTATTCACTGAGGCACCGCTGCCTATAAATGCATTGAGCAACCTGAGTTATGTATGTTTGAATGTTGCCTCCTTCAGAAAATAAACTAACTTGCTGTTTTAGGTGCTTGAAACTAAAAGTGGATAAGAAGAAAATGGTGGATACATCTGGGGTGAAGAGGGCAATATTTGATCGGCTCTGCAGCCAGCTGGAGACAATTGGCCAGCAGATCAGAAGTAAGTGTTCAGCACTTGAAGTCTTGTGCTCTGGAAAGCAGGTGATGTAGCCACTCTATTGGGATCCTGCTCTCTCTGCACCCTTTCTGGGGGGACTCTAGTATAATTTCAACTCTTCTCTTTGTGCCAGCTTCTGTCCACTCCTGACTTGTCTCCTTCAATTGCCTGTCTCATCACAGCCTGTCTTATTCCTCGGGGATGTCATGTCAGGCTGTCTTCTAACTCGCATAACACAGGAGCCATCTTTGACTCCTCCCTTTTGCTTACCCTACACCTGTGAGCAATATAAAATTTATGGCTCTTCCTCTGGCCTTTTCTTTACCGCCACACAGTTGAAACCCTCTTCCAGGTCGTGCTTTTCTCCTGCCTTTAGTAGTGTGGCTGTCACCTGACTGACTCTCCTGTAGTTCCACTCCATTTCATACAGTGTGCAGCTGCCAAGATCATCTTCCCTGTGTCATAGAGCTCCTGTAAGAATCCCTCTGTCTCATCCTTCTCCAGTCACCAAGTCAATGTCCTCACCTTTCTGCACAACTCTGCCACCTCCCAATTTATGTACTTTCCTCATACAACATCACACTCCAATCCACCAATGACTTCCTCAACCCCCTCCTCGGTCATTGCACCTACTACCATAATGCTCATCATGCATAGAATGTCCCACCTGAACTCATCCATAAAGCCATTGTCCCCTCCTCCTTGAAAACCTTCAAGACCCACTTCTGTTCCTGCTCCTACAAGAAATTAGCCCATTTCTGAAATAGTTAGGGATGGCTCAATTTTTTTTAACCTACCCTCTGTTGCTATCACCTTCAGCTGAGAAGCTTGCCAGGGAAGACACTTCTTGTGTGTGTGGCTTGCACCCAGCACATTGCTGGTGCTACTGTAATACAAATACATTGCTTGAGGTGGTGGGGAAAGGAGAACCCAGGGGGAGTCCTGCCAGAGTAATCAGCAAGGGTACAAGGAAGTGGGGGGGTATATACTTAAGGCATGAATGTGATCCATTAGGTGCCCCAGTACCCCAACTACTGTCCAAAAATACATACATAAAAGTAGCTTTCTCTTCTTTAAAAGGAGACTGTGCTTCACTGGCTCCTCAGCCAACACAAAGCCAGAAGACCTTGACTGAATGCATTGAAAAGGAAGAAGGTAGGTTCTCTTAATTGTGAAATTAAGCTTTGTTCTTCTGCTGTTGCCTAATAATGTGTTAGCTGGATAACTTTGTTATAGCTCAGTATGACTTGAGGCTCTGTTCTCAACAACCCACTCCCTTCCACAGCTGGCCAGATGTTGGAAATGCTAAGAAGCACCATTGTTTTTATGGAGCAAGTTTAGTGGAACTACAGTAGCCTTTTCCACTCAAACAAAAAGATAAATAGGTAAAGATCACAATGTTAAACAAAACTACAGCTTGATTTTTTTTAAAAAAATAGATGTAAGTTTTCGTATGCATGAAATAGACTGGTATGTGTACATTCCAGGGATCTGAGACTTAGCATTAGGCACTCTCTTTAGGCAAAATACTATGCATGATAGAGAGCATTTTCTGAAAGTTGAGGTTTTTTTCTGCCCTTGTAGAATCTGAAGATGAAGTTGATATCCCTTGCAAGCGGCAGAAAAGTGAAACTGAAGCAAAACAAGATTATGAAGAATGGAAAAAAAGAATCCTGGAAAATGCTGCTAAGGCAAAAGGGAGCAGTGTCTGACTTAAGTCTCTGACATTGCTACAAAGCAATGACACTGCATTGGGCTTGTAATTTTAAATCCTCCTCCACACTGGTGAGACTCAGTAGCACGTGAATTGATACTGGTAACCAGCCATTCTTGTTTATTTGAGTGGCAAGGTTTTAAATCGTTATGCCTGTCATTTTACTAAGTGGGACCAGCATTAGGGTGACACATTATTACTACACAGTAGGCCCAAGTTTGAAAGTTGACCCTGTGATGCCTTCCCCTCGGACCAGTGCAGACCTCAGATCTAGGACATAGAGTAGCCTGGCTACTTTTAAGCAACAAACAGGCCAATTAATGGTGCAGTATTAAGTGACCTCTGAAAAGGTTGCACACCCTTGTATGTATCCCGAACTGAAGCTTAAGTCATGGTTACCAAGGCATTTGGGAAGGGTCTCTGAGGAAACAACTTATGTCAACAGCAAATAAAAACGGAGGAATTCAGACTGTTAAACTTTTTTATAGCCACAGAGTGGTTGAACACTTAGATACAGAAAGATTATTTAAATTTTATGATCCATAATACCTGATTAACTGGTTTCTACTGTGTATGTTGAACCTAAATGTTTTGAGAGAGCAATAAAGATTTTTTTCAACATCTGAATCTTTAGTTCAAGAATTTCCATATGGTTCCAGGGTTGCTTCTGTGACCTGCTTAGCACTTCTATTGTACAAATTCCATCAGGATCAAAATCTAAATGGACTTAAAGAAATTTTCTGTACTTACTTAATGTTTCCTTCCGTCAGCTAATAAGGTCTACAGATCTGTAATGAGGTATTTCAGTCTGCTTGCAGTTTGGGAACAGATTCAAACCTGCCAGTCACTGGCAGCAGGAGATTGCCCCATCCTCTGATGTTGCCTCCCCTTGAGACCACTTCCATAGCCAGCATAATTCAGGTTTTTTTCTTCTACACTAGAATAACTGTACTTTGATGAGAAAGCACAAATTTATCCTACTGCAGAGCATGGGATTAACATCTAACAAAATAAACCTGAATCTTTGGGTATCACTTTCCATCTTGGATCTGGATGATTTGTTTGTCTCCAGCATGAGCTGGATCTGACTGGACTGTTTCTCAAAAAAAAAAAAAAAAAGAGAGAGAGAGTCAACTTTCAGGTAAGCACAGAACATTTCCTATTCGTTGTGCTAAAATACAGTTGGATTTTCACAACTGTGTATACCCACTGCTGGAAACAAGATCAGCCAGTGAATAGTTGTACTGAAAATGAGGTTATGATCATGAATGCTATGACAGTTGTGAAGACTACTTGTCTGCATTCAATGTACAGTACTAACTGAATAAACTCCTTTGAGTAGAAATAGTAATCATACTTCCTGTCCATTGATGTGGACATTGTGATGAAACCTACCACAGGGGGGCAAGTGGGGGATGCTGCACCAACCAGAAAGAGGTTCCAATGTTGCCTTCTCTGATTGTGGGGCTGCAATCACTGTAATTGCCCTAAGGAAACGTAGAATGTCGGGGTGTGTGCAAAACTTCATTTTGTGAACATACTAAGACTATACTGCTAAGAATTGAAATCTGATCCTAAGATAGGCAGTTGAAAAAACTAAACATCCAGGAACAAGGTGCAGCCTGCACTCAGTCTAAAACATAATTGTGAATAAGTGAGGGCATTCATCTAGTATCCATCTACAAAAAGACACGGTAATGAAGAGACACTGCCATGGCAAACTGAGAATTAAAATTGACCAGCTTCTTACATTTGTTTTTCTCATTTCTCTTAACCTATTCTGCTCCACTCCCTTTTTAAAAATTCAAAAGTAAAAGTAGAAACATTCCTTCTTCCATATCAATCTGTTTTGGGGATGGTTCAAGTTAAAATTTTTATAAAGTTGCTTTAGGAAGAGGCAAAAAAATGCCTAAAGAGCAAGGCAAACACTGAGCAGTCCCAACTCACTAAGAATGTGTAAAAATGGGATTCCAAATCTGATTTCATAATATTGTAGGAGGGGGTCCCCACTCTGGAAGAAAGTCAGAGGTAGCAGACTGGAATTCTGTTGTAAAGGACTCACCAATGCTGCCTTTAAGTTAGACTGATTACAGTATTTCAAACTTGAGACTAGGCCAACCAGATACATTTGTACAGATTTATTTCTGTTAATTTCATCAATATACACACTAACAAAGTAACTATTTACCATGCAGTGTGACTGGGGAGAGCAAATGTGAACAAACTTGGGCCTTCACAGAAGGTGATACTGTCAGAATTCTTTCATGTAACTTTTGTTGCCCTCTGGCATAATGCTGAAAGTGGTGCACAAGTCCAGTCCATCTGGTAGGGAGGGGAGAAGTTCTAAAACTGAAACGCTAGACAAGCTTAACATTAAACTAGTCTAGTTAGTGTAAGTAACTTTTAAGGTCTTTATGAGGCCTGGAAGCAACAACCACTGTAGGCAATTGAAGGGATATGAGTTAATGGGCGTCTGATCATGATTTGATTAGGCTCTTAATGTGCAGACCCTAAGCAGCTACTATTAGTGATAAATTATTTTAATCAGCTCACAGAGTGGTGCAGCTTCTAGCTTACCAACAAAGGAAACCGCATGTCAGCCACCTCTACAAAAGTGCCTGATAAACACTAAGGAAACACAGTTGGTACTGGGTTTGTGTTATAGGGGATGACTCCAGCTTTATAAGCATCAGAAAAAAAACCTTTGGTACTTGAACATCAACCTTTTTCTTCACAATACTAACATTTTTGTTTTTAAACAAACAGAAAAAGAGCAACAGCTCCCCTGTGACTGAAACAGAGTCAAGGGTTAGCAATTCTCTGATCCTCCCCTAGCAGCAGCTAAACAAAACCAAACCAGTTTACCTGTTACCAAGCAGTAGTTTTTCTGTTAAACTTCATGGCATTTGGCAAAAATGTTGAACTAAAATATTAGCTTAGAAAACCAAGTGTTCAGGTCCCAGCTACAGCAATGCATTGATGTGTTTAAAACATACACCTTGAAACTCACACTCAGAGGGGAGAATAAAAGAACTTCTGTTCCTGGGGAGCAGTGACACTTAACTACACAGTTCTGCATCCACCAGATTGTCACCCCAATTGTTTTTCATTTGTGGCAGTTGAGTCTAGATTCATACCAATGCCTGGTGCCAGATTTAACTGTCTTTAAAATACCTCTGAAAGCACTGATCTTTGTTGTAGAGGGTAAAGTGGAAGAAACATTTTCATTTGACTCTGACTAGTTGTCATGCATTATTGTGATGCTTTGGTTAAAAAAAAAGGGGGTGGGGAGGCAGAAAAACTTAACTGCTTTAGAAAAAATGTAGAAAAACTGCATTTCGCAAGCTCAGTTTTGTCCCTGGATATTTTGCTTTAAGTGACAATTATCTTTGGGAAAAATAGAGCACTATTATCCTGCCAAATCTATCACTACATCGGTAATGCTCTAAAAGTGATAGCACAGCACCTCATTAACACAAAGTCTGAAGGTAGCCACTGTTCTGTTTAGGAATACCTAAATACTGATTAGGTGTTTGCTGTTATAATACAGCCTTTGGATTCTTATGAATAATCGGAGACTTCAAAAATAAATGGGTCCCACTCAGGGAACTTAACTGCTAATTATGAGCATACCTTCACAGGTGTAAGTGGAGTAATATCAGGAGTATTTATGTGTCACTGTATCCAGTAGCTGAGAGCTTGTAAAACAGAGTATAACTATGGAAACCTCTGTTTTAGAAAGATTAGGAAAACTCATTTGATGTTGTGATCTGAGGCAGTTCTGGTATCTAAATACAATCATGATACATAACATGAGAATGGCAAAAGTGGTGGGGGAAGAGAGAGAATCGCTAAAAACACCCAGTCCTTTTATCTCTGCTTCATCTCTAGCTCTAAGGATATAGCTCTTCCACAGCAACTTAAGCAAGGTTGACAGACATGCTTGGAAACCTCCTCAGCCGATTGGCAGCAGCTACCACATAGAAATGTTTCTGTGAACAAAACAGAAAAAATCTAAATGTGAGCATAATCGAGCCAAAGCATACTTAATACTGGGGTTTCTTCAGGGAGGGACTCAGAATATTAAACACAGATTTTTTTCTAGCCCTCCACACTGAACATTGCCTCCTTCTGTTGTGTCACTCCAATGTTTACTACACATTAAAGACAGGGCAATGCAACTATTTCAACTGAAAAGAAGCAGAGTGGAAGGTTCATGAAGGTTTTGGGGATACATTTGTTGCCTCACTGAAATTGGGGGATTAATTAGCACCAGTTCTCCTATCTTCTGTTGCACCTGTCAGCCTTGCGGAAGCCAGCTAGCTCAAAGTACACCTCCGTTCTTCTGCAGCGCCTAATTAAAAAAGGGTTATACTTACAGTAACACAACGCCATTCCTCACAGGAGAGTCATGTAACTAAATTGTCATAGGAACCGCCATAATGGATCAAACAAATAGGTCTATCAGGTTAATCGCCTTTCTCTGGATAATAGCCAGTGTGTTACATGCAACAGACATTAATTACAACACTTCAGGGATCCAAGGTGTCAATGTGATCAAAGGAAAAGCAGCTGTCTATGATTAGTGTAATTTTAACAATGCTAGAGGAGTGACACTTGAATCCTCCCCACTTGGAATCATAAAATGCTTTATACTAGAGAATACTCTTTATGGCTGTAAAACAGTATTTATATGATGAACAAAAGGCTGTATGCATCTGTTAGCAAAGTGTAATAAAATAGCTTGGGATGAAAACATTTTTTAAATGCAAATCTGAATGTCTGAACACAAGTAACAGTAATTCTGGAGCCTCAAAAAGTAAACAAAGTTTGGTCTTCAGGGTTTAACTAATTAGCAAGGTGTTGCTACTCTCAGTAGTCAGAAAAACTGGGGACAGACATCACTGGCTTTCATCCTCTTACTGCGGGTTTAAATGTTCTGGGTTATTGTGCCCCTCCTTTGCGGAGAATGATTATTGATCACCTTTTATAGAAATTCCTACATATTTACTGAGCATGTTCAAGAATTAGCTTGAGATTATGAGTAAGGTCCTGAAAGTATCCAAATTGCCATCTGTGTGGATTGTGACACAAGAAGATAAGGTAATTTTCCCAAGATTGTACAGTGAATGGAGGACTCAGAATGGATTTGAACCCCGACTTTTCTTGGTCTCAGACCTTTGCAATAAATACTACACAAAATAGTCTTCTGTTGTATCATTCCAATATTTCTTATACATTGAAGATAGTTACATTAGCGCCTATGTCAGCTGAAAAGTAATTGTTTTTGCTTGAAAGGTTAAGTGTTTAACATACAATAAATACAGTAAAAGCCTTTAAATCCCTGGAATTTTACGCCTTTTTTAAAAACACCAATCAGAAATAAGAATAAAAATTTAGGAACAAAGTATCTAACTCAGAGATGCCCTGGTGTAAAAGGGGGAAGTGAACACTCAAAACTACAACTGCAATATAATTCCCAAATTCATATTGCAAGGAGGAGCTCCATGATTAGTAGAGGACTATGATGAGGAATAAGGGCCCTGCCTGCATTGCACTAGTACAATCACTCTTTTCTGAAAATAGAGTTGTCAGACTTTGTCTATTTACCTTCCATTTTCTGTGAGCCATGTAACTCTGTAGCAGCAACTGGGACTTCAAGCAAAGCTTGGATTTCTTGGCTTTGCCAGGCAGATCATTTAACCACTCGTGTTTCAGACACTGTGCTGCACTCATTCTGCAACTGGAAAATAAAATTTGTGAAGGCCTGTGATGTAAATGTTGCTACCACTATTGTAATTTACACAGAATCTCCTTGTTTGCTTGCAGTGGAAAGGTTCAGTTGCTCTTCACTGATACCGCATATGAAAGAGCTTTTTCTAAATGAAAATAAAATTAAACATACAAAAAAAGATGGGGGGGAAGGCCCTTTATAACTGCCATTCATCTCAGCACGGAGCACCTGCATGAAGACCAATTCTCATTCCTACCCGTCAGGTGGGACTAAGTGGCGCTTAGACGTCTGTGAAGTTCTGCACTTGGGTTAATGCTCCCTGCCTGAGTATTTTGTAACCTTGTTGCTCTGTTATTTGGAGTAGCTGTACAGTTTGTGTGTAATTTTGGAATGTGAATGGTAGACCACATGGCATCCACGTAGGAGTGTGCAAAAGCCACAAGAAACAGATGCAAAGTAGAGATATTAACTTGTGGTGTTATGTAGTCCATCTCCCCTGACAATACAAGATAATTCCCTATTGTATATTTAAGGAGGATCACAGATGCTTCCAGAAGGCAGTTCACACAAATGAGAGCATCCATATGTAAACCTTGACAAGAAGTATGGTTTTAAAGTATTCCTCTTTCAGCTGGGCTGGAAACTCACAGGTTCTATTTCAGATTCAACTTGCCATACACAGCTTGTCTTTGGGTTCAGTGTGACAACCAAGAGGGTGATTTTTGATTGAAACAATTTAATTGTAATATAAATAACTACTGTATGTAGACAAGCAACAAGGTGCTCAATAGGAGGCCACACCCCTGGGGCTTTGAAACATGTGCAGTGCAAGAAAATCCTGCATCTTTTCTTTTTGGGGGTCCTTTGAGCAATTTTTTTCCCCCCAAAATCTGAACTTGCACTTGGACTTCCCTGTGAAAAGGTAGGGCTAAGTCCTGCCTTTGGCTCAGCTGCCACTCAAGGGGAAAGGTGTCAACAAAACTGATGGTTAGCAGGCGTGTGCATAATGTGAGCAGCCAGCCAGAATCCCTCCTAGCGCACGTGAGTGTGTTCGGTAATAGGACAAGCTGTTGCACCAGGCCATCCCCTGCTGCCTCAGGAGGGCAGTGTTTGCTGTGGACTGGTCACTTCTGTTTCTCCAAGAGAGTGAGGCCACGTCCTGCCATTATGCCTAACGAGCAGCTGGCAGATCCAACAATGCTGCTTGCTTCTAATAATAATAATAATCTGCCCTTAAATAGCATTTTTCATCCCCAGATCTCAAAGTGCTTTGCACCCCCTTAAAGCATTATTAATTCCTTTTCACAGATGCGAGTCTCTGAGGTTAAGATCCCACAGCAAGTGGCTGTCAGGAACAGAAGCCTTGTCTCCTGACTCCTAGCCCTTCTGCTTAAGTCCACTAGATGACAATTATCCTTCCAGCTTAATGACAGTCTTAATTTTCACTGACAAGTTAGTATTAAAAGCACTATTATTAAATCTTATTTGTATAACTTAGCTGACAGTCTAGAAAAAGCCAGCGTTCTAGGGTTCCTGTTATCTATCTTTTTCTAGAACAATGCGCAGTCTGCCCCCTGGAGTGGATGATTCCCAGTATTGGTAGGAGTTGTTACTGTAAACATGTTCATCAAGGGAAGACTGAGCCCCTGTGTCTTCATTCAGCATCAGTATTTGACATGCTGAGCCACATTCTATGCTGCAGTGCAATGTATACTGCTCCCTTGGACTTCAGTGGGAGCTGAGCGTGTAAATCCAAGAGCAGAATTAGGCCCCAAAGGGTTCTTTGTATCTATTCAGTGTATGTAAGGCACTTGATTGGGAATTAGGTAACTTTCATAATTGCAGCTGCTATGTATCAACTTTTGCATTTTGAGAGACATTTTTGCAGTTTGTATCAATGCTTATAAAGAAGCCAGAGTGACAACAGAACTAGCTCCTGGACCTCTGTAAAAGGTTCTTCTTAAAACAAAACAAATGATTCCACATTTCCTCTGCTTCACCTCTCTTGCAATAGGCACAGTTACTGGGAGAGCCTTTACCTTGACTAAAATAAATCGATATATTTCTTTTAAAAATGAGGTTTGTGTCATTGCTGAACTGCCTGGTAGGCACAAACATAGCAAAAGAAAAGTCATGGTACTAACTTTCAGTCATTGGTTGCCATACATACATTTAGTGAGGAAGGACTTATTATTCTAAGTGGTAGGACTGCTGTGGCAAACATAGAAGGAAATACCTCTTCTCTTTCACAAGGAGTTTGGAAATAAAGTCTTTTGCCTCTTCTGAGAGCTGTTCAAACGCTTCTGCATCAAAATCCCAGTTGCAGTTCACTATGTAATTCATTGTCTCTGCATCTGTTTCTCCTAGGAATGGCGATAAGCCACTGAGCCTTAAAAAAAAAAGAGAGAGAAATGGGTAGCTAGTAATGGGAAGTGTGTGTTTCTCCTATGTATCCTCACTGTGCTCACTGCTACTTTAGAAACACCAAAAAAAATAGAAAAAATGGTTTCAGCTAGATCTTGCCCCGAAGGCCAATGCATCTGCTATGGTGGGGTTTTAGTCCCTGGCTCAGTCCCGACCTATACAGGCCAGTGGGGATGGGAATATGCTGGAGAAATAAAGCTCAGCCATGGGGAAGGAATGCTTCACAAAGATCATTTGCAATTTGCTCAGCCAACGCCAAGGTCAGAGTTAATGGACTCCCAAGGAACTGAATTCAGTGGGATGTGAGCACATGCTCAAGTGCTTTGTCAGACTGGAACAGGACTGCTCACCTGCCTAAAGCTAAGCATGCACAGAAGTGCTTTGCTGAATCAAGACCTAAATCCAGATTTACCCTGGATTAAAATTCTATTTCAACAAAATATTTTCAATTAGTTTCTGAGCCCAGATTTATTTCTTCAGTAATTTATGACTGGATTCAAATACAATATATTTTTTTGGCTTCTACATAAACTTAAATAGAAAATGACCCAGTCCATGGAAAACAGCTACAAAAATGTGATGCTGTGTCAACTCACCAGGAGGTACACAGACTGTAGAGATGAGCCTCCATGGCCCACAGCCTAAAATCCAGGGAAGAATTTTAATCCCATGGATGGCTGTGAAGTGAATTTTTCAGACCCAGGGAGTAACTCCACCCAAAACAGGAATAACTCTCCTGTGCGTGTTGCGTACAAATCTTGGATCAGGTTCCCAAGGGCCTGATTTAAATGAAAAGATAAATCTGGGATCTCAATAACTCACTGAAAGCAGAAGTTCTGTTATGTTTCAGGCAACTGATTACGCTTCGTCTGAGTAAATGAAACTTGATTTGTTCTGTTTTTATTAACTAACTAGACAGCAAGAAGGCAAGAGAAAACAGAAAGTTTAAATATTTAGAATGAAGATTCATTGTTTTTCAGGTACTTAAAGCGGTGTCACAAGTGATATTCCCTTTCATGGGCTCTCTCTTTTGAGTAATGAAGTTAGTGCAACAAGGAAGACACACTCCCTAGATGGGAATCTCATAATCAGCTGGATTCCAGCACTGCAAATACCTTCCACTGGCCTTTCTTTCAGAGCATATGATGCCATGGCCATGACACACACAGAGGCTTACTCACAGCATGTACGTGATGACGCCTACACTCCACATGTCAGTTGGGAACGAAACAAAGTCATAGTTCACCACTTCGGGAGCCAAGAATTCAGGAGTGCCAAAATTAACTTTCAGCTTCTCACGAGGTTTGTACCTTCACCAGAAACAAGAAGGAGCATCAGCACTAAAAGCAGACTAAGTACATGCACTGCACACTTGCAAAAAGAATTGTCACAGGGTTCATACAATAGTAGAGCCAGACAGTTAGGTTCTATATCTAAGTCTTTAAAGATGCAGAATTTCAGCCTCTGCATCCCCATGTAGAGTTTTTTGTAATTCACAGTCACTTTCAATTAGTCTGATCAAATGTTTAAATGAAGCAGCCATTTTAATCTGAACAAAATCAAAGAAACCAAATCATTTGTATTAACTTTTTGTCTCTAATGAGTCACTTTTATTGTGAAAAGTTCCAGAGGGATACCCGTATTAGTCTGAATTCAGCAAAATGTTGTATACAGCAAAAACAACAAGAGTCCTATAGCACTTTAAAGACTAACAAATTTAATTTCTGCAGGCATAAGCATTCGTGGGCTGTAACTAAGACATCTGATGAAGTGAGTTACAGCCCACGAAAGCCCATGAAAGCTTATGCCTGCAGAAATGAAATTTGTTAGTCTTTAAAGTACTACAGGACTCTTGTCGTTTTTACTTTCATGGTGCGCATTCTAACTTTGGCACTCTGCTTAAATTCAGAAAATCACGGGTATAAACAGCGCATTATCCATCAATTATTTTTAATCAATTTAGACAGGTGATAGTCTGGTAGGAGAAAGCCAGGAAAAGACTTATGACAATAAAAATATAGTTGCGACTAAAAGTTGCATTATTATATTAGAATCACTGCCATGTTTTCTGCAAGCTGCAGTATGCCCCCTTATAATGATTTAGCTAATAAGATCAATCCAAGTACAAAGAGGTGGTTTAAACAAACTGAGGGCACTCTGGTCAAAGCAGGGCTAATGCTGGTAATATTTCATAATGTGGAAAAAATGGTTACTAATCTTCCATAACTGTTGTTCTTTGAGATATGTTGCTCACGTCCATTCCATATTAAGTATGTGCACACCCACATGCACGCCTGTCGGAGATTTTTTTTGCCTTAGTGATATCCGGAGAGCCAGCTCTGGCATCCTCCAGAGTCCTGCACTCATGCCGTGATACATGAGTCATCGCCGGTCCTGTGCCCCCTCAGTTCCATCTTACCGTCAACTCCGACAGTAGGAAGGTAGGCAGATCATGGAATGGACATGAGCAACACATCTCAAAGAACAGCAGTTACAGAAGGTTAGTAACTGTTTTTATTTCTTCGAGTGCCTGCTCATGTCCATTCCATGTTAGGTGACTCACAAGCAGTATTGCCAGAAGTGGGCTCAAAGTTTGTGGATGTGCTGGTTGCAATACTGCTATGCCAAAGCCGGCATCATCCCAGGCCTGCTGGGTGATAGAGTAATGGGATGTGAAAGTATGAACTGAAGACCATGTAGCAGCTATGCAGATGTCTTGGATCAGCACTTGCGCCAGGAAGGCTGCTGACATGGCTTGCACCCTGGTTGAGTGACTGAATGTTACGATTGCTGGCGAAGGCACCTTTGCTTGTTCATAACAGAACTTGATGCAGGTGGTTATCCCTGAGGAGATCCTTCGGGAGGAGACCAGCTGACCTTTCGTCCTTTCTGCCACTGCGATGAAGAGCTACATTGACCTTTGGAAATATTTAATCCTCTCAATGTGGAGGCCCAGGCCCATCTAACAGCTAGGGTGTGCAACTTGCGCTCTTCATTGGAACTGTGCGATTTCAGGCAAAACACAGGCAGGAATATATCCTGGTTATTGTGGAACTACGACACCACCTTTGGTAAGAAGGCTGGGTGGGGCCGCAGCTGGACTTTGTCTGTATAGAACGCTGTGTAAGGCGGTTCTGAAGTGGGAGCTGTAATCTTGGACGCCCTTTGTGCTGAGGTGATTGCCACCAGGAAGGAAACCTTCCAGGAGAGGAGCAGCAGGAAGCAGGACGCCAATGGCTTGAAGGGGAGGCTCATGAGACTTGAAATGACTAAATTCAGGTCCCAGGGAGGCGTAGGATCCTGATTTGTGGGTACAGCCTCTCCATGCGCTTTAAGAACCTAATTGTCATGTCATGGGGAAAAATGATTTATTCAAGACTAGAGGTTGGGAGGCCAAGATAGCTGCCAAGTGACCCCTAAGTGATGAAAGGGCAAGACCTTGATGCTTGAGATGCAAAAGATAGTCCAGCATTGCCTGTATCGAGGTTCGGTGAGGGGATAGGTTCTGGTTCGAGGACCCACAGGAAAACCTCTTCCATTTGGCCAGGTATGTTGCTCTGGTAGGTTTCCTGCTGCCCATGAGCACCTGCTGAATTTGTGCTGTGCAAGCCTGCTCCTCTGCATTCAGCCATGCAATAGCCACACTGTCAGGTTCAGGGATGCTAGGTCCGGGTGCTACAGATGGCCATGGTCCTGGGACAGAAGGTCAGCTAAAGTGGCAGCTCCAGCAGAATTGCTGTTGAAAGCTCCAGCAGGATGCCGGACCAGTGCTCTCGCAGCCACTCCAGAGCTATCAGTATCACGTTCGCTTTGTTCTGCTTGATTTTCAACAGGACTTTGTGGACCAGTGGCACTGGCAGGAAGGTGTACATCAACATCCCTGCCCATGAAAGCAGGAAGCCATCGGACAGAGAGTCTCTGAAGAGCCCGCAGATGGAACAGAACTGGTGACACTTTCTGCTCTGCCTGGATGCAAACAGATCCACTTGGGGAGTCCCCCACCTTTGGAAAATCATGCTGACAACCTCTGGGTGGAGTGACCATTTGTGACGAGATGAAAAGGACCTACTGAGGAAGTCCAATAGCGCATTCCTGGTGCCCAGGAGATGTGAAGCTACAATGTGGATGGCGTTCTGAATGCAGAAGTTCCACAATTGGATAGCCAGTGACACAGGGGAGATGACCGAGCACTGCCATGCTTGTTGATGTAAAACATTGTGAGGGTATTGTCCGTCAGAATACGGACCACCTTGCCAGCCAGTTAGCGAAGGAGCACCTGACAAGCCAGGCATATCGCCCTGAGCTCCATGACATTTATGTGGAGGAAGCAATCTTCTTGCGTCCAGAGTCCCTGTATGCTCAGGTCGTTGAAGTGGGCTCCCCACACCTGCTCAGAAGCGTCAGAAACCAGCATCTCCGAGGGGGCACTCCCTGTAACACTGACTGAGGGTCTCTCCACCAAGTTAAGGATGACTGAACATTCAGTGGAACAGTGACAACAAGATCCAGACTGTGCCTGCTAGGAATGTAGACCGACACTAGCCACAACCATAGGGGCCAGAGACATAGACGAGCATGCCAGCCACCACTAGGGATCTGAGAGGAGGGTGGGAGAATACATATTCATAACCCTTAGCTGGCACAACATTTTTTCTCGGCCCTTTTGGAAATCGGCGGCAGAAAAGATGGGGTCTGCCAGAGGGCTCTGATCACCTTCAGCACCCCTTCGTGTACTGGTAATGCAATTTTAGTCAGAGCCATGGCCACCAGGATGTCAGAAAGGGCGTCTGAGCTCCTTGGCCTCCAAGCCCAAGTTGGACGCCACCCTTTTAAGCAGTTCTTGGTGGGCCAGAAAATCACCTGGCATTGCTGACTGGGGGAGCCTGGCCGACCACCGCCTCGTCCAAGGATGACGATGAGGATGGTAACATTGGGGGAAGGAATGGTGCCTCCTCCTCCTCCTCTAGGGGAGCTGTCTTTACCTCTGGATCCTGCAGTTTGGTGTTGGTATCAGAACCAAGTCTGGGTCCCATGCTGGGCTGGCCGGTGCTGCAAGCCATTTTCTGGATGCGGCTGCAGAGGACTGGAGCAAGTAAGGTCCTGGTGCCACTGGGATCCCCCATAGGTTCCCGTATGGCCCACTGGACAGGCATTGTCCTTGAGGCCAGGCTCCCACTGCTGGTCCAGCACCAAATGTTGGTACGCCCACCAACCTATGTTTCTGAGGTCGGTGCTTGGCTCTCCCTCTGACCCTGAGGACCCTCTCCCAGGGACCAAGGTGGGGCCAACCATGGCTCCTCCTGACGGCTGCAGTGCGGAACCAGGGAGCAGTGCCGGGGGGATAGTGACCAGTGACAGGATTCCCTTGAGCCGTGCTGTGTCGAAAGGGAACGTGCTGGGACGGTGGCATGTGGCAATGCGATGCCAGGGATCGGTGCTGGGTGTCCGGTGACCAGTCATGCCAGTGACTGGTGCCACAAAGATGATGACCAGTACCAAGGAGACCACAATCAGTGATATGAAGCCAATGAGTCCCAGGTCAGAGACTGGGAGCACAGTGCAGGGGATTGGGGTTGAGATGGTGGAGATCTTCTCTGTGGTGTTGGAGATCTCAGCCAAGGTGTCGTGAACTGGCGCCGAGATGGGGAATGGCACCAGTTGACTGCCCACTGAGGCAGCCCCACAGCTGGCTTGCCCCTGGAGATGGGTGCCTTCACCAGCTCTGGTGTCAAAGGAGGTGTCAAAGGTAAGGCCAGAGGAATGGGAGGTACTGGGAGGGCCATCAAGTTCCTGGCCACTTGGAAGGCCTCCAGTGTCGATGGCACCGTTAGATGGAGAGGCCCCCTTACACTCCCTGGAGTCAGGAGTGGCTCCCTCAGAGGGCTTTCTGCCCTAGGACGAGAGGCTGGCTCTAACCACTCCAGGGCAATTGATTGGCCTAACGCAGGTCCTTTGCCCAATCCCACCTTTTTATCCCTCTTCGGCACAGGAGACTGGCTGCACTGTTTCTTTTGCCATTTCTTCAGCACTGGCGAGGGCGAGTGGCGTCGCAAAGTGCTCAGTGCCAGTAAGATGCTCTTCATTGACACTGAAGTACTCGGTACCAAATCTGAGTGGGAGGGTTCCGAGACTGGTCTGAATGCTGCTTCCCTTAACGGGGCTTTCAGGCGAATGTCCCCGTCTTTTTTAGTCCATGGCCTGAAGCCCTTGCAAATTTTACACCTGTCCCTCACATGTGTTTCATCTAAACACTTTACACAACTATCATGAGAGTCATTGAGTGGGAAGGGCATGTGGCACACAGAACACGGTTTGCAGCCTCCGAAGGGCCTGCTATCTCTAACGTACAAACTAGCTTACAAACTAACAACTATTTACAAGAACCAGCAAGAAAAGAACCACTAGGCACTTGCAAATGCAAGAAAGAAAGCTGTTCAAACAACCGTCATGGGTGGAAAGAAGGAACTGAGGGGGTGCAGGGCCAGGGACACCTCATGTAGTGCTGCATGAACGCAGGACTCCAGAGAGCGCCAGAGCTGGCCCTACAGATACCACTAATGCAAAAAAACCTGCGACAGCCGTGCGTGTGGGCGCATGCACACCTAACATGGAATCGACATGAGCAAGCACTCGAGGAAGAACATAAAGGGTCAAAAATTTCTTTTAGAACTATTGAGTGAAATCTGGCTCCACTGAAGTCAATGGAAATTTTGCCATTACTTGCAATGGAGTCAAGGTTTTACTCATGGGCTTTCCTCTAAAACTCCAGTTCAGTGCAAATGAGGGCAAAACAATGATGCAGTGGTAATAGCAAGGCCTGTGAAGCCTCTGAGGACCAGAAAAGAAAGATGGGTCTGGATTTTTATTAAAGTCAGAATAAGAGTGGCCCTGCAAGAGAATTGGGTCAGCATGGAACTGATGTAAACCATGTCGTTTACCTAATCAAATCACTTCTCCCTACAGGATTAAGTGAACATTTCCTCAGGACTCAACTATTATTCTGTTATTACAAACTCGTGGTCACCTGCTCCACTCTGTTATACCAGACTCTCAAAAGAGCTGTGCTCCTTTTAGACGTAGCTTCATATTAACTAGAGAGAGGGAAGAGAGCTAAGACAGCATAGCTGCCACCTGCCCATACTTGGACCAGGGAACTTTTTTCCAGTCTCCATGGTTGTTTTGCAGAGACCTTCCCTAGGTATGGAACCCACTCCTGCACCAAGTATATCATTGACCTTCAACAAATGACACGTAACAGCTCTGCTCTCTCCTCCTAGTCTGAGGGAGAGTATGTGGAATGCTGATCAGGGAGCATTGCCCTCACATGCCTTCTGTTAAGTAAAAAATCTGGGGCAGGCACAGAAACCACCAAGCCTCCTTCTATTTTTGCCCACATGAGAGTTGTTACATCTTGTACCATCTGGCCGATGTAAATGACCAATGTAAAAATTGGACTTTGGCTCATTATGATGCTGTCTATAGGTTGCACAGCCTTTAAATACTGAATTACAGAACAACAGAAAGTGAGCACTGGTACATCTCTTGCTTGACAGACATTCATAGGAGTTCGCCAAAAAAAAACTTGTCAAGCCTCTTACTAGTCCCTCTCCCTGCCCGTTGCAGGAGTGTTCCCCTAGGACATTGTCTAGTATTTTGTCCTTTCTAATTGTAAATGTCCCACGACACGGGGCTTCTATATTTTCCATGGATGGCCTTGCTACAACCTAGTATCCCTCACTGTCAGGCTCAGATTGAGCATGCATTTTCCTTCCCTTAACTGCATTCCATTACTCCAGGTTTCACCACTATTTACTGGACTAGCTAATTTCTCTCTCTTCCTTCTGTTTACACTGTAAACATTTATAGGTGGTTATGCCTCACCTTTGTTGTCTTTTAGCCAAGCTGTACGTATTAAACTTTTTTGCCTTTCTTCTTAAGACTAGCTCCCTGATGGTTTTTATTGCTCCACTCTCACTTTCCACCAATTAAGCTATATCTTTCTGGTAATGTGGTGCCTAGAAGTGAAAACAATATTCCAGGTGCAGTCACACCAGTGCCAAAGAGGGATCATTACTACTTTGCTCTGTGATACCTTTGCATATAAAAACCAAAACTGCATTCTCCATATTGCAGCCATATCAGACTGCCAACTCATGACTAATTTCCTATACGCTCTCACCCTTTACCCTTATCCATGAGGAAGTGTAAAATGATGGATAGAGACTGTGGGGTGAGAGCTGGTCCATTATATTACTGTTTCACATGTCATGCATTTTACTCTGTAGTCAACCATCCGTCTTAGGGGTTTCATGCTGATGCCCACCATTGTAGAATCTGAGTATCTTCAACATAAAATCAATAGCAAATGGTCTTCATGGAGTGGACTAATGGACTTCATGGAGTGGCTGGAGTAAAAACTCTACTTGAGGTACTACTGTGTGTAAACCAGAATACTAGGACACCATTAGTCTGCAAAAATGTCATTAGAAAAGACAAAATGATAGTTAGTATGCTAAGCTACAAATTCATCCCTGAAGAAGCATATTGCTTTGCTCATTCATATTTCAAAATCACTTTAGAGTCCTTTGTGTTAAATATATCACAAGAATGAAAGACAAGAAAATATTAGTGGATTTTGAGGGTTCATAATTGAACTGTCTTACCTTCTAGCTAAGCCAAAGTCAATAATTTTAATCTGGTTTCCAGTGTGATTTATACATAATATGTTTTCAGGCTACAAAAAGAAAAGAGTATATTTTTAGTTAAATAAATGACAGTAAAACTGCACATGAAATACACTAACAAGAGGAGTGCCAGAAATATGACCTGAAGTGCAAAGATACCGAACAATTTCAGGGAGAGATTTTTAAAACACTAGTTTATTTCTTTGTAGGTTCACAGAGATGAACCTATCAGTCACATATGTCAATCTCACCTTTATGTGGCTTAGTATAATGGTGGTTGTATTTTTTTTTTTCCATTTCCTGAGGCTCTGTTCTATCTTAGCACCATGTGCAGAATTCCATTACACTGATACAAAAGAGAGTTTGATGAAAAAATAATCCAAGGCAAAATATGGCTTTGATGTAAGAGAACAACTGTGCAGAGATGCAGAATTGGTACCACCTCAGGGAAAATAAACACATCCAAAGAAGCAAGCTCACTTGACATCAGGAAATGGGAGTCTGGCTTCATTCACTGGTTCTTGCTGCCTTGGCAAACTGAAGGAAGCATTTTGTAGATTTTTCTTTAGCTTTTTGGGTTACACTCATTTTTTTCACTTTACAGTAGGTCTTTGACTGCACTAATTACTAGGGGTTTGAAACTCCCCTCCCCTTCTGCTAGCAGAGAAGTGATGTCATGCACAGAAATAGATCAGATGGGATTGCATAGAAAGGAGCATTGGCTCCATGACATCTTCATGCAGAACCCATGAGAAAGAGCATATGCTGGGGGCTTGCTGGAAAGGGTGGAGTTGAGGATCATTCAGTCTACACATTATGCTCCTCCAGGAACAGGGCCAAAAACTTGTGGCATGTTTCTGTGGATGTTAATGCTGATTGGACCAATAGTGCCTGCACCACTTCAGCATCATGGAGGGTGTAACAGAGCCTCGCTATGGTGCAGGACAGCATGGTTTATAGATTGGTTATACTACCTGGGAGCACTGGGGTACTTGAAGGATTTGTTCAGGGAAAACTACTCTACAAGTCTAGTTGGGAATATGGGGGGATTGGGCCTGTTTCCCACAGATCATTTGTTGAAATGATCCCATCCTCTTCTGCAAGGGAGGAGAGTCAATGATATAGCAAAACAAGCAGGGGAAAATATTCAGAGGTTTACTGAGATCAGCTTTTCCCTTTCCATCTGTTATTAGGATGGGAGGATGATTTTTAGGCCCCAGCATCCTCCTAACTGGCTCAATAAAATGTGTGGGCTTGGATCTCTCCTGCAGGGATTTTCATTCCTTACTGCTGCCATGCGGAGTAACGACTCCTCCCAGATTTGGCCACAGCAGAGGTATCGCATAACTTATTTTAAAGGGGTCCTTTTCAGGGGAGTACTGAATGGATCCCTTTGTGTGGAATGGCTGAGCAAGCCAGGTGACAGACACTACAACACTGGGTTTATTCAAGAAGTGCAGTATCTTGAGAGACCAGAATGGCAAACAAGGAAGGAGCCTGTTATAGCTAATTAGCATTTGCTTTTCCTTTCACAATTAAAGTTTGTGTTCTTTTTTTGGTGACAGTTGCAGTCTCAGTTATCAGTAGGTTCATGGAGAGTTACCGGGAAGCCACCTAGCTATGCCAGGCTCAGCACCTCACAAGACCAGGTCCTTGATCTAACTATTATAATTATTTACGACAGATATTGCAGTTGGTTCGCTTAGAAAATTTTACATTGAAACAGCTTATTGATGAAAATTGGATTTTCAACTAAACAAAGTTCTCGATGGGAAGTGGCTGCTTTCTACAAAAAAAAAAAAAAAAAAAAAAAAAATATGCTTTTCACTGAAAAAGCAAAAATGATTAAAATGGTTTTCAAGTTTAGGGCTTTTCAACAAAAAGGTAAAATTTTCCACAAACCAAAACACCCACAACACTCTCCAATCTGCTATAATTACAGTAGCAACTGCACACCAACTATTTAGGGCTACCATTGTGCTAGACACTGTGCAAATATATAGAAATTGACAGTCCCCAGGCTAGTGGGGAATTGTCACCGGAACATGTTATTGTACAATGGCTTAGCTCCAGGTTGTCAGTGGGAGACATAGACAAGGACAAACATGAGAAGAGGCAAAAGAGAGGACAGGTCTTATAACGGATATAGAGGGGCTTCTAACCCCTCTTTTCTCAGGTTACAAACCAAGGTCACAATACAATTCTACAAAGTTATGAAAAGCTTCTGATATGAAAGCGGTAAAAGCAGAGGAACCTACTGTTTCATTGTCTTTAAGATAAGCTTCAAGGCTTAATTCACTGTGACCACTGAACTAAATTAGCTTATTTAATTTCAAGATAAACTAAGGGGAAGAGAAATTACGCTCTATTTGCAGCTCCCATACATACAGACCCTCCACACAGCATAAAGTACAGTTTAGCCAAAGACCTGAGATCTGTAATTACTGACCTTCAGATCTAAATGGAGAATATACTGCTGATGTATGTAGCGGACGCCTTCACATATTTGTTTGGTAAAAAGGATTGCATCCAACTCAGTTAGATTGTAGTTTTCATCTGTGATTCGGTCAAATAATTCACCGCCATCAACACTAAAATATTGACACACAGAAATGTGAAAAAAATATACATCTTCCTTGTGACTTTGGGAGTTAGGTGCCGAGGCACTTTGGAAAAACCCACTAGGCCCCTATCTGCATCTTCTAGTGCCTAAGTACTTTTACAAATCTGTCCCTTTGTCTCTGTGCTGTTACTCTTCTTCCCACTCTCTCTATTTATTCAGTACCAGGCTCCTCTGGGAGTCTCCACACACTCTTGCTGCTACTGGTGTGAACACGGTTCCTGACTTTTTGCACAGCACTTATGAACCTCTCCACCAAAATCATTCTTCCATTTCGTTTCTAACTTCTCCAGAACCCTCATCATTTTCTCTCTTCTCTGTCTCTCTCTTAGGTTCCCTCTCCCTCTGCTATTTTTTGAATTTACCCTTATATAACTTGCTAGCTAGAGTTCATACAGAAAATGTATTTGGGTTGTATCTATGGGCCAAGACCTTCACTAGTGAAAAATAAAACATATTGATATTCCTCACCTAATCACAGACCTGTATGAAATCCCTCTATACTCTCTGGGGACAAACAAATGGTAAGAATGCCAGCTGTAAGTTCTGATATTGCCAAATATTTGATTTTCTCTTAAAGCGTTTGCTTCTAAAATTGTACATTTTTCCTTTAGAAAATGAAAGGAGCCTTCACCCAGACTTGGAAATACTCACAGTCTTCCTCCCATCTCTCCCTCACCCCCCGGAGGCCCAAAGTATTTTTCTCCATTTCTGCTACTGGCTTGAACAACCACCGAGTTCAAAAGTGCTGACGATTCTCAATATCATTTTAACTTACTATTCCATGATCAAGGTGAGGTTGTTCTTGCCTTCAAAAGCATCATAAAGCTGGATCAGATTCACATGGTTTAACTGGTTCATGATGTTTATTTCATTTTTCACTTCCTCCTGAAACATTACAAACAGGAAGGGACCAAATAATGATAGCAACCGGCAAATACTCCTACTGCAGCATGAACACTCCTGGGCGCATTCAATACAAACATTCATACAAAAGCTAGCCATTCCCCAAACACTCATGCCAATAGATTCCCTGCATGCACAAATGTTAGTGAACAGCCAATAACACAGGGGTTCTCAAACTGGGGGTTGGGACCCCTCAAGGGGTTGCGAGATTATTATGGGGGGGGGGGTCAGAAGCTGTCAGCCCTCACGCATTCTGTGGCTGCGGCTGTCAGCCCCATGCATGGCTGACAGCCAGAACCCTTCAGAAATGGGTGGTGGGAGAGCAGCGGCCGCTGGCCAGGTGCTTTGAAGGCAGTGCCGCCCCCAGCAGCAGCGAAGAAGGGTACTATGGCATAGGAATGTGGGTGTCATGGGAAGGGGGTGGGGGGTCATCACTTTTTTGGGTTGCCACAGCCCGAAATATTTTCAAAGGGGGTCCCAGAAAAAAAAGTTAATAACAGGACATCTCAAACATGGCCAGATCGAACAGTCACATAGGATTCAAGCAAATATTCGCTACGGCTGGTTTTGTCATATTTGATACTATGTTCAGTGGGGAAATACTTTAATAAGGAAAGCGGTGTGCAGGTGCTTGTAATAAGCCAGATTTACAGCGTCTGTCCACTGCTGTTCACAAAGCCATAGTTACCCTTTCTTTTGCTCCTTTCACTTTTATTATTTTGGCTGCCAGATTAAGACCAGTTGACATCTCTGTGCACTTGTGAACTTGACCAAAACGCCCCCTGTTGATACAGAGCAACACACAGTAAAATGGCTTAGAGCAACTTGCTGCAGAAGCCTTTCAAACAACTATTCTTATCATTGATTAAAAATAGCCTGGTACACAGTTATCAGAATCAGGTGATCAGTAGCACGAATCTCCTCTCTCACTCAGCTTATGAAGGATTAGTTTTATCTTTCCAGCCAGTTGTTCAATTCTTACATTAAAATATTATGCCGCATTTGCATTACTACATTACACAATGACATGATAACCTGCTGATATTCTTTTTTGGTTCTGTAACTGTACACTCCTGCTGCCCTTCAGTGGTACATTAGTGGGGTATATTAACAAGCATATTTCTTCTGGTCTGCTCTCATAACATTTTATTGACATTTAAGCCAATAACTATAGGGCACGCCATTTATTGCATGACGTAAATTGTCACTTACCTCATCCATACATATTGAGATCCCTATACATTATTTTTATCACCATCTTTTCTGCCATTGCATCACCATCATGCTGGCACCTGTTAGGCCATATATGCACTGAACTCCGCCTGGAAATCATATTCTCCCAAACAACAAATAAGTGCAGAAGCATGGAAAGACAGAAGGGAAGTGCTGACCTCATGAGTAAAACCCAGGTGCAAGGTCAAAATAATGGTAGTTTGAAAACTCAGCCATTAATGTCCTTTAACTTTGCTGTTCAGCTCTGAACAATTGTTCTAGAAGTATAATGGTGTTCCACATTCAGCAGCTCAGTGACTTCCATGTCAAATCTAATCATTGTATCAGTAAATAGATGCATTCTCCTAATCTCCAGCTCTGCAAAATCAGAGTGGAATCTGAAAGTTAAGTCATCTTCTGTCTGGCTCACACATCACCAGCAATAAAGACTTTGCAATTAGAACATGGCTGACAATTTTGCTGATGATGCTCAAACCAGAAAAGAATCCACCTTATTTGTTCATAGCTGTGGTATTCTGCAGGACTAAAAGGAACAGAAAGAAGTAAACACTTATTTAATCAGTATAGTGACCAGATATGCAAATCCACCAAGTAAGACTTCATTACAGTCACTTTTCTCACTATAACTGAACTTTACAAAGTAAGTGAAAAACAAACTTGTTGTTAGCTGTTAAAGGTCATAATGCCACAGGAAGGTTTTTATACAGTGTTTTTAAAAACAGTATTTTGAATATTAGCCAGACTACAATTCTCAAACTTCCCATGGAAGTCTTTTCCATTGGCAAACTGCAAGACTGGACAGGATTATGAAGTCACCCGGCAAAGTCTCCAATAGTGACGATAAACATTAGAACCAATGACATGGCATCAGATAGAACTACACAGATTATGGAAGACTTCAGGTATCATGAAAGGGAGCTGAAGAAAAGAAAAGTCCAAGTGATTTTCTTTGAAAACCTTCTGGTTCCATGAGTGAGAGAAGCCAAAAATACTGGAGGTTAACTGTCGTTTGTGTGACTGGTATGAAGCTGACAGTTTTGCTTTTGTTGAACATTGGACCAGAGGGAGAGAGAGCTGTACGAATGGGATGCCCTGTATCTCCCAGGGAGAGGGCTAATCTTTTGGTTGGAGACTAGCTGGAGCAGCTAGAAGGGTGTTAAACAAACAATGCAATGGGAGGTTGTTAAGGCGGCAAATACATTACAAACTTAAACTTAGTGTGTTGTGAACAATTGAACCAATGTGACAAGGAATGTGAAGAGAAGAAAAAAGTTTCAACTGTTTAGATACCACTGCTAGGAGTCTGGGTAATAAACAAGAGGGACTGGAAATTCTCAATGATGTGACGAAATGTGATATAATTGGCATTACTGAAATCTGGTGAGACAATTCACATGGCTGGAATGTTAAAATCACTGGTTATAACTTGTTTAGGAAGGGGAGAGGGGAAGAGGCAGGAGGCTGGCTCTACACTGAAGACCCCATTTTTTGTTTTACAGTTAGTGATAACACAGAAGCACAGGGTCTTGAATCCATATGGATCAATGTGCTAATTAACAAAGCCTGGAAAGAGGTACTGATGGATGTCTGTTACAGACCACCAAACCAAACCAGAGAACAGAATAAGTTACTTCTTAAGCACCTGTTCGTAATGTGTAGAAAGAAAAATTGTGTTGTTATGGGGGACTTCATGACCTGATTACATTCAATATGGGAAAACAAAGGACAGTTTGCTGCTTCAAAAGGGATAAAGGTCCCAAATCTGAGAAAATGATGAGTGAAACTGATCAGGAGGAAAAGTTTAGACAGAACATGCGAATGAAAACTGGGAGATCTTTAAGAAGAGTTTATTACATAGCCAGAAGTCCATGATTACACAATCAAGAAAGAGGACAACTTTGGCTAAAAGCCCATTCAGGATCAGTGGTGAAGTGAGGGCCACAGTTATAAATAAAAGGGCAATATAAAACAAATGTAAAAAAAGAGAAATAAATAACACTTAATATAAATTATGAATTACAGAAAATGAATAAAGGAAACCAAAGACTTCAGGGATAGATACATGGCTGGCAGCGCTCAGGACAAGAAGGAGTTTTTTAAAGTAGGTTAGGAACAAAAGAAATCCTAGCAATAGTATTGATCCATTACTAGATGAAGATGATAAAATTTTTAATAATGATGCAGAAAAGGCAGAAGTGTTTATTACATATTTCTATTGTGTTTGGAAAGAAGCAAGATGATGTACTCATTTCACAGGAGAACAATAAAATATCTTCCAGTCCATTAGTAACTAAGGGAGATGTTGGACAACAGCGACTAGGGATATACATTTTTAAATCAGCAGGTCTGGATAACTTGCACCCAAGAGTCCTAAAATAGTGGACATAGGAGATCTCCAGCCCATTGGTGTTAATTTTTAATAAATCTTGGAATACCAGGGAAATTCCTAAAGACTGAAAGGGTGCTAATAGTTGGGCAATTATTCAAAAAAGGCAAGCAGGATGACTGGTAATTACAGGCAGAATAACCTGACGTCACTCCTTGGCAAAATAATGGAAAAGCTGGCACATGATTCAATTAACAACAAATTAATGGATAAGAATATAATTAATGCCAGTAACTTGGTTTTATGGAAAACAGGCTTTGTCAAACAAACCTTATTTAATTATTTGAGATAATAAATTTGGTCAATAAAGGTACCTGCATAGAAGTAATGTAGTTAGACCTTCATAAGGCAACTAATTTAGTACTGCATGACATTCTGATTAAAAAATTAGCACTATACAATATCACTTGTACACACATTTAAAGCATTAATATCTGGCTACCTCCCTTGAATGAGGGTGTTTCTAGTAGAGTTCAGTACTAGGCCAACACTAGTCAATATTTTCATCAATAATCTGGAAATAAATATAAAATCACTGTACATAAAATTTGTGGGTGACAAAGACTGGTGGAGTGGTAAAGAATAATTAGGACAAGGCACTCATACAGACATATAGTCTAGATTACTTGCGTCAATTTAAACAAATGCATTTTAATACAACCTAATGCAAAGTTATAGACCTAGGACCAAAGAAGGTAGGCCATACCCACAGAATGGGGAATGTATACTGGAAAGCAGTGACTGTAAAGGATTTAGGGGTCATAGTGAACAAGCAACTCAACATAAGCTCCACGTATGATTCCATGTCAAAAAGGGCTAATATCATCTTCGGGTGTATAAACAGGGGAGTAATGAATAGGGGAGGTGATTTTACCTCTATATATGGCATTGGTGACACCGACACCAGAATACTGCATATAGTTCTGGTGCCCACATTTTTAATAAGATGTTGAAAAATTGGACAGGTTGCAGAAAAGAACCAGAAAAAAGATGGAGAAAATGTCTTAGGGTGAAAGACTTTACAGTTCAATCCGTTTAAGCTTATTAAATAGAAGATTGACCAATGATTTGATTCCAGTGCATAATTATCTTCATAGGGAGAATGTAGCAGGCAGTAAAGGACTCTTTGGTCTAGTGGAGAATGGTATAACAAAAACCAGTGGCTGGAAGCTAGAAAAATGTTATTTAGAAACATGGCACACATTTTTAACAGTGAGGAGGATTAATCATTGAAACAAACTACCAAGAGAAATAATGGATTCTCCATCTCTTGATGTCTTTAGACCAAGATTGGCTCTCTCTCCAAAAGATATGCTTTAGTCAAACACAAGTTACTCAACATAGGGGTAACTGGACAAAACGTAATGGCCTGTGTTTTACAGAAAGTCAGACTAAATGATCTCCTAGTCCCTTCTGACCTTAAACTTTAGAAATCTATGCATTTACATAGTCGTCTAAGAGCTGCAGACCTATGTGTCACTAAGGGCAACTATGAACTATTGAAAACTATGTATTTGTAAATCTTCTGTGGGCAATGAGTAACTGTAATCATCCTAACAGCTCTTTTTCTGTGTATTTCAGCTACTGCAGAGATGTTGCTAACTGCACCATTCACAGCCCAGCATTACAGAACGACATACTTACCCGCCTAATACTTCATGCCGACACACTGAGTAGCACGTCGTTACCTCCGTTTGTTTGACACTCACTATGCGATGTTCAAAAGGAGCAGAAGGAGGAGGACTGTCATCTACATAGATAGGAGACAGTTCATTCATTTATTTGGTTTTCCACAAATCATTGAACATTACTTTCATCATCCCTCCAATATTTTCATTTCCCGGAATACAGCTGAATGAAGATATCCACCAATGGCACCCTGATAGATTAGTTAACTACAGAGAGAGGCCTGTACCACCTTGGTAGTGGGTGTGCCCCTTCTGGCACCTCACTGTACACCTTGACAGAGGTAATGTTTGTTCATCAAACTCCCACCACCTTGAATATCACTGTCCCTCAAAGTGTCCCCACAAAGCCAGTATTACCACTGAGAATGGTATCACCACCACAGTATCAGACTGCTTTCTGGAGCAGGTGCAAACATAAATACGGTTCTCTCCCATCATAGCATTCAGCACAGCTGTGGGTGAGGAGCATGTATGGGGGAATACCAGAGTGCAGCACAAGTAATCAGGGTATCTTAGATCCAGCCAGCCAATTATTAACAGTCTGCTTTTAGCAATATTCAAAACAAAATTCCTGGAATTTAATAAAGGTCCCATCCTTCTTCCCCCTTCTTTCTTTACTAGGTACCCCATCCAGCAAAGTACTTAAAGATAAGAGCAGCCCTGTTGTCTCCACTGGTGGTAGAAGTAAAATGTCATCAATGAGACACCTACCTAACACCTAATGAATCACAACCATTTACTCATTCAGTATCAGGAGAATGCCTCTCCCAGTAGCAGCAATCACTGTCGTTATCATTAGATTAAATCAGTCCCAATAAAGTAGCTGATCTAATTTAGTATGACCCAAATAAAGGCCAAATCCCAAAGTCAATCTATGTGTAGAACTCTCGTTGATCTCACTCGGGGTTCCCTGTGCAAAGCCACCGAGAGATTGGGTCATAGAAGGCTCTGACTAATTTAATACATGCTCATTGTAAAACTGCTACACAGAGTATATTACACCTTAAAATTCCATTTGCACATACATGTTTGCATCCATCAGCCACTGCTGTAGAACCAAGATCCTGATCAGCACACCTCTTGGGTCATGCTGGCAGTGTTCTATAACAAAACAAATCAAGGATACCCTTCGCAACAACCAGAGGGTCTTCCGTAACATGTGTTGGCCAGAGAAAGACTTATGGCCAGTGGCATAACTAGGAACAAAATGAGACCTTTTCTGCAATATTCTATACTCTCTTCACCCATGGCTGCTAATATTAATGCCTGGTTTGCACACTCATCTCACATGATAATAAAGGCATTTATTCCAAGAAATAAAGCTTAAAAAGTATATCTCCTTTTTCAAATTCATAAATTTCATTTAATTTCATTTTAAAACAGCCTTTTCATTGAATCCAAAATCCAAAAGAATATTTATTCTGAAACTGCAACGGAACAGGAACATGAGAATAAAAAGTAAGTCTCAGGAATGTGAATACAGTTGTTGTCTGATGCAGCCAAGTGTATGCTGAATAAATGCACTCAAACAATGATAATAGCACTAATGAGCATGGTTTCAACTATTTCAGTGTATAACATATGCAGGTACCATAGAAAACTCATTGTAAAAAGTCTCCAGGTATGATTGTGAGCTACTTACCAATGATTACTTCATCCTGCTTGCCAAATGCTTTGCTCGCTTCAACTGATGTAGTATTTTCTGGGGCCTCTCCTGTACATTGATTTGCATTGTCTTCTTTTCGTCCTGAGTATGTGCTATCTAATTCTGCTCTATCAGATTTAGTGTCTCTTGTGAATTCTTTCATTGTCTTTGTTGTTTCCTTATGGATTTTCATTATGGCCCCAAGATCTTTTTTAGTATCCTTTTCAGTTGTGCTTTGAGAGGATATGGACTTGCATTTTAGCTCTGATTTTTCTAGGAACTTTTTATCTGTTGAGGCTTTGTTCAATAGCATCTGTGGCTTCCCTAATTCGGGTGCATGTTCATTCTGTTTATTAGCAGGCTTCACCCCTTTTACTTCTGGTATTGGGTCAGTTCTGGTGTTTTGGGAGCATGGATTAAATTTGTCAGTTGTATGTTTAACTCCTTCAACTTCCAATACTGAGGAGAGAGAGGATTTTACTTTGGAACTTGTACCTCCGTGATCGCCTTGGCATCCTTCTTTGGCTATTGGAATCTTTTCTTGGGTGTCAGTCATCTGCACATTGATGGAAATCCTGCAGAGCAAATATTTTCCATTTTATGCAGATAAATACATCTGGCTTGGCAGAAAATATATTTTTACACTTTGTTTAGACCCCAGTTCTGTAATAATTTCCCAATTAAAAATATCAGCTACTGAAATTGCTAAGAATAATAAGGAAATACTGCTACAGCAATACTTCCAGGAGAAATTTACAACATAGTGAAGAGACTCAGTCACCAGAAAATATTTTAATTGGTTTTTTAACATACTAGCTTGCATAGATGTCTGCCCTCTTCTGGACATAAAATATATCTCACCTACTCCAGCACTTATCCGTGCCTCTGTGGTGGTGAGCTTTTGTATTTAGTGCTAAAAATTGTGGTCTGGATTTTTAGAACTATGTGCTAGTTCTTAAAAAACCTGGGTGGGTGTTTTCTAGTCCCCCTGCAATTAGCAGACAGCTGAGGTGTAACAGTCTTCATTCATGGCGTGTTATAGAATATTACTCTTTTCACAGTTTGCTATAGAAAATTTAATGTTTTACACCTAAGTTCTTTTGGTTCCTCTGTTTTGTTAATATTATTTCCCTTCACATTTTACTCACTGGGAAATTTTAAACATTTTCATTAACCTTATGTTATCTGAAGCTAATGGGATTATAGAAAACCAGCTATATTCTGAAGTTCTGTCAGAGATATTCATATGATTAATAAACTTAGTAACACCAGCAGGATCAAACTCTCACATTAGTTACAACCAAGGGAGATTGTGAATGCCCATCATTGGAGGTTTTTAAGAACAGGCTGCACAAATACTTCTCAGGGTTGGGGTAGGTATATTTGGTCCTGCCTCAGCACAGTTTCGATGACCTCTCAAGGTCCCTTACAGCTCTACATTTCTATGATTTCTATGAGTTCTGCAGCTGGCTTCAGTGGGTCTATTGGAAATAGGTAAGAGCTGTAAAATTTGGCTGTAGGTACTATAAAGCTATGAGCAGAGAATGTCTTTGGTGCCTAGAAAAGAAAACGCCTATCTAGTTTCCTCAAAAGTATTGTACTTTCTGTAGCTTCGGTTACAAAGATGTTGAAAAGAAACTTTTTCTACCTTTTGTATAGCAAAGATCTGTAGTTTTATTCTCCCTTTTAGTATGTCACTGTCATTATAAGTATGATTCCTTTACAATGTATTAAGAATCTGGAGTTCAATGGCATTGAACTAAGTAGTACAGGCCTATTGACTTCCATGAGAGCTGCACCTATGTAGTAGAATTTGGCCCACTCATTCACATAGAAAATATATCTATATAGGCACCCTGGCTGTAAACTCCTCCATAAATAAAGTGTAGGAAGATTTTCACATTGTTAGTTAAGAATAAAAATACAGAGTAATTTTAAGTCTGATTACAATGAAATTTCGTGTGAAGATGATCTTGACATCAAACCAATATGCTTCCTTTGCACTTTATAGCCCTTGTGTTCAGGGGCGTTCCCGTATGCCACCTGTGTGAATTTAGTGCTTGGGAAATGTGCTGGAGTAACATTCCCGGAACGTAGCTACTGGAACTGGTGATGGCAATAGCAATGCAAGATTCCCCCATTCTGCCCTGCCACATCCTTACACTGGAGCTCTTCTAGAGGTAAAGTGAAATACAATCTCCAAGTCCTGCCACAGCTCATTCTTTCTTCTAAGACTGCAAGGGTGCCAATTACTGCCATTTGTAATGATGCTTTTTCTCATGTAGATCTCTGTGTACAACCACAGAGTAGACCGAAACCACTTTCATTCAGTTTATTAATTTGGTTCTTCAGTCTCCTATACTTGTACTACATTCATCTAGGAATCCTCCAGTACCTACAAATACCTGTAAATTGCACAAATAACTAAAGACTTCCTAGAAAATAAAGTGCCTGTCTTGTATCTAAGGTACCAGTTCTTCAAGTTAAAGGGAACATTTTCAAATGTGCATACACAAAAGAGCAGGCACTTTTTGGTCTGTGTTCAAATGCCGACATGCATAAATGCACATTGGGATAATTGTGTATACACAAAAATGCACATGAGCCTAAACTGAACATGGATGGTTATGCGCAGAGATGTTTTAAAAATTGTTCCTCCATTTTCATTAATTTGCAAGTTGCAATTGCAGGTTAAATCACAGAACTTTTCTAAAGTCCTAACTCAAAAAGAAAAAAGACAAAAAGTTGTCTCAGACCAAATATTTCATGTTAAAGAGAAAAAGTTAGAAAAAGAAATGTTTGCTCACATCTTTATATGGCCAATGCTTAAAATGGGCTGGGTCATGTGGTCATAGACCTAACCAAAAATACTGACTGCTCCAAGGTGGACAAAGGGCTATTGTACATGGCATTGAACAAGCTGCCCAAGCCCTGAAATTTTATCACACACTACAAATATTCTATCCTCAGTCAATGGCAGACTCCTCTTGCAGACCTTTTAAGCCCCATATGTGATATTTATAGAACCATCCATGTAAGAAAGGAGTCAGCCATTTACAAGGTTCAATGAAATGAGACACATTTAGAGCAAACCTGTTTCAAATCTCCCTGACTCAGAGCAGATATGTAATACTAGTAATTAACTCTTACCGAGCACTTTCTATCTCCAAATGTTAACTTTGTGTGAATTTATAAGTCACCTCGCTGGCTCTAATTCTTCTTCAGATTGACCATTGACATAGTTCCCTATGCTCCTTTTCTAACATGGCTGTTTTTCTACAGTAACACATATGAGCAAGACTGAATAGTCCTTTTAATAATTTGCCTATTTTTAACAAGTGAAATGTTTCAAATCACACAGAGAATTATGGAATGGACCATTACCTCGTACGTATCACTTCACACCCTGCTCCGGATACAGACTTTGATGTGGATGGCATGGCTTCCATGGATGTAGCACTGCATGTAGAGGGTTTGTTTTCACTTTCTTTTGATTTCTGATTAATAGGCTTTCTATGATGGTCTTCCAGTCCTGGTGCTTTGTCCATATCAATTGCTTCAGGAGTAACATTCTTGCTCCCCATTAGGCCATGATTTATGAAGGGAAGACCACTGTTTGGAATCAAAGTTTTATTTCCAGTGTCTTTTTGTGGTTGACAATTCTTAGAACTATTTGTTTTGCCAGAACCTGCTACTGTTTGCAGTTGTGTTGTCCTTTCTCTAACTTGTAGACTGGAGTCAACTTTGGAGACTACAGCACTGAAAGAGTTTACTTTTTCACATGCTCCATTATTTTCATCCAACTTTTCTTCTCTTTTGGTCTCTAAATAAGAAATAGCATTATTCATAACGTAACAGCCTTCCTCTGATGGAAGAAAAATATTAGATAGTGGCACAGGTTGTAAAAAATAGGGAAGTAACTGAGGGGGTGTTAGACTCTATCAAAAATCTATCATCATAGTAAAACTAGGCAATGATGCGCATCTGAAAGGGCTAAAAGGCACACAAAAAAGACTTATGTTTAACAAATGCAGGTTAATAAATTACTCAATTGCATTGCTAGCTTTTCAGCAACGGTAAAAGTAAAAATAGAAACTGGATTTCTGAGTAACTAAAAAACAAACTGATAAGAGAGAGACAGGTGGGTGAGATAGTATCTGTTATTGAACCAACTTCTGTTGGTGGAAGGGGTGAGCTTTGTAGCTTCACAGAGCCCTTCCTCAGCTCTGGGGAAGGTAACCAGAGTGTCTAAGCTAAATACAAGGTGGGACAGATTGTTAAGCATACATTTTAAGTGGGCAGTTACCAACTCTGCAGTTCTAGGACAAAGGAAGGTAGTCGATGGACCTGACCAGACCTGAGGAAGAGCTCTGTGAAGTTCGAAATCTTGCCCCTTCCACCAACAGAGGTTGGTCCAATAAAAGGTATTACTTCACCTACCATCTCTCTCAGATCCTGGGACCAAAAGGACTACAACAACATTGCAAACAAAAAACTGATGAGAGTCAATTGCAGGACTTTCAAGATGGAAAGTACTCTATGGGCCAACGTGACACATGGTTCAGACTCTGAAATCCCAAAAGGCACACCTATCTCAGTGTCCTTACTATAGGGTGTAGTACTGACATTGCAAAATGGGAGTGGGACAGGAGGGCTCTATGAGACACTAAGACTCGGAACACTGCCCCTCCTCCCTAGGGTTTGTTGAAAAAGGATAAGTTGGTCCCACTGGAGCTATTCCAATAATGGCAACTGCTCTTAATTATTAATGAAGGGGCTTATAAAGGAAGGGCAGTCAAGAGGGGAAATGATATCCATTTCTTCCAGGCTTCTACTTGTGTGGGCTCTGGAAATCAATGTGATTTTTGTTTAATTTTTAACAAGTCAGCCCAAAAGTACTGGGGACTTTTGAGTCAGAATTCTAACCACCAGATTCTTTAGTTTATGTTAATTTCTAAGCCAAGAAATCAAGAAGGATTTTGATCTTGCTTCAGACGAGTGTCTGATGACATACGGGGAGGTGGCTGTACCTGGGCACGGTTCACAGTCACATTCACCCCTGGTGTAACTCCACTGATGACAACAGTGGATACAATGGATGACAGAAAGATCCTACTTTGAATCCCTTTTTTAACCTCTCTCCCCAGTGATTTGTTGATAATATCTTCATTGGCCACGTGAGACATACACAGTTCAAAAACAAGTCTGTATTTCTGTTTCTTTACATGGCTTTTTTTTTTTTTTACTGTACAACTTTACAGGTTTTCTATGTATTCTTGCAACTGTATCCCTGGTGTCTTCCAAACAGACATTACTCTCTCTTTTAATTAAGCTAAATACAACCGCAAAAGCAAAGAAATACAGTATTAACCAAACAAAGGTAATGGCCGCCATTCATTTTAATGAAGTGTTGCTGCTGGATTGTGTGTGTGGGTGGGTGTGCGCGCACGCTGGTATCAAACATCCAACGCACTTTCCTGAGTACTTGCTAGGTCCAGGAACTTATTTACAACTGCCTAATTCTGTAGGACCTACAGTTATCGAAGAATTTTGGGTCTTTTCTTCCCAACCTATGTCAAATGCCACAGCAGATATATTTATCAGACATATGGGCTTACATATACCTTCCAAAGGCTACTTACTTTCGGCCTGTACTCCTTTGTTGCTAAGTACATGCTTTGGTTTTGCACCCTTCTCTTCAGGTTTATCTTTAGTCTAAAAAACACAATTGAATACACAATAAATTGACAAGGTTAAAGATGTCCATTTTCCATTGGGTCCCTCTAATTCTCTACCACTGGATGCAGTTAGACACTATGAAATTGGTGGTAACATCTCAGCTTTGCTGCACTCTCAGTTTGCTGCTGCTTCTTTGTTTTCCCCACTGTGAAGCTGCCTGGGGGTTCCAGGGTTTTGAAATACCTCACTGTCACCTGCCCTTAGTGTGAGGAAGCCTTGTCTGTGTATACCTTGGGTCAGCTCCCCAACACCACCAGCACTCCCCTCTAGACCTCGCAGGCCCCACTGTCACCCCATAGGTTAGCAATCGGCACACCCCAAGCCTTGAGCCCTCCGAGTGTCTCCCTTGAGTGTCCAGCCCCAATCCACTAGATAATCACAGTATTCAGATTTGCTGCTTCCAAAGAAACAGTACACCCAATTTACTAAGTCAACCTCAGATCACCGTTTTGCTTGACTCATGGCACTTAGATATGTTTATAGTGAAATCAAGCATAAGTGTATCCAAAAAGCATAGAGATTTATGTAGTAGTAAATAGCAATATTGGAAACAAACGGTTACATGTGATATAAAATCATAACATGCATTCTATAGCCTAGAATTAATTAAACATAGATACTCATGTCTTGTCAAGTCATGCTCACCCCAAATTCTTGCAGCACTTTACAGCCATGTTGGCTGTGACCCTCCTTTCATGAACATACGTACTGTGAGCTTGCCTTATAGATGAAGGATTCAGTGTGTTTCCTGGCACCCCAAGATATAACAAATAATCCAGTCTTTTTTTTCATAAACAGGATACCCCCCTGCTTTTGGTTTTGTCTTGCAGATTTCATAATCTCTTATTTTGCCTGTGGCTCAGTATGCAAATAGGTATGCCTGAAAGGAACATTTCCAAAGTATGTCACCTCCTAGAGACCTGCATAAACTCCAAGACCTTAAGAGCATAATTTTTAGTATAGACACATAGCTCCTTAAATATTAACCATACATACATTAGCAATGATTACGGCAACTTGGGGGCAACTTGATTTCGGTAGAGATCTCACGTCACCATTCAGTGAACTATTATGCATATATCTGACCCAGGGAATCCCTGTAAAACCCCATGCACCCCCTATGTCCTCTGAGAGTTGCCATCAAAGGCTCCCTGGGCCACACCCACCAATTTTTAAATTTTTTTTTTCTGAAACAAAATCTTGTGGAATAATAATTTAGCTCATAGGTCTCAAAAATGTTACTTCCCAAGACTACGCCTGGAATGATTTTTCTCCTATATACAAATCTATCACATAGCTTTTAATCTAAGACAGGGGAGGCACTAGATGAAGGAAATGTTGGTTTCATCTCCTTCTGGCTGCTCCTGGAGAGTCAAACAGCACCGCTTTACACACAATGTTATTCTAGCCTGTAACCCTCAAAGCAACCTTCCATTCATTGAGCCACAGTGAAGTCAAACAGACAGGCGGCTATCCCATTGGGCATCAATCCTGCAAATGCTCGTGCACAATGCTTACATTTCTCCTCATGCTCCATCCCATTGATCTGAATTCTGGGGTACTGAAAAATCTGGGTCCAAATTTTATTTTTTGGCTTGAGCTCATCCCTTTCTCTGGTTGACGAGACACCAGTCCCAGAAAAAGAATGTTTGTTGAATGTTTTTGGGCGATACACAATCCTTTCTCTAACAAAAGACTTGTTCAAGTTGAAACCATGTCCACTGTTCATCCTATATCTAATATTTAGCAAATGATAATGCAGACCACAGAAAAACAGCATAAAACAGTAAAGATATATGTATTAGCTGAGAAGATATTAAATATTTGAGCCAGAGAAAAGATAACTTAGAGGGGAGATCTGACCTTGTCTCCTACCCACTTTATCAACTACTGAGTGCGGTGACAAGCAACGGCTTCTGAACCTCTTGTATATTTGCACATGCAATCCCAGTTACATGCCTTTTGAAAATCAGGTCCCATTAATACTAGCATAAGGGATTGAGGTGCTGTGTGTGTTAACCTTGTATGCTCCAATCTTGGTTTATAGCATAATAAGCTTTTTATCCTCCTCACCCCCCCCCCCCCATTAAAAAGGTTTTCAAATGTCATGCTAATTAAAACACTGACCATGCCTGCAACAATGTGACACTGTGGAAATCTTTATTCTTGTTGAATCCCCATCCGCAAGGGAGACCGGGAGCGGACCGCACACTCCAGCACTGTTTTTTGTAAGTCAAAAGTCAAAAGTTTTGGATTCTATGAAGCTTTCAATTAATAATTTACTTATTTTATGAATTTGAGGCCAACCCGGCAAAGTCTCATGCTTAAACAGTCCTACAGAATTCACTGAATCTTATTGTTGTGTTAGCAATTACTTACCAAAATAAAAACATAAGATACCCCCCTTTCAAGGCCAGAAAGGACCATTGTGATCATCTTGTCTGATCTCCTGCACAACACAGGCCACACACCTTTCCAAAAATAATTCCTAGAGCAGATCTTTTAGAAAAACATCCATCCTTGATTTAAAATTTATCAGTGCTGGAGAATCTGCCAGGCTTCCTAGTAAATAATTCCAGTGGTTAATTACCGTCACTGTTAACAATTTACATTTTACTTCCAGTCTGAATTTGTTTAGCTTCAAATTCCAGCCATTGGATCATGGTATACTGTTCTCTGTGAGGACTTCAGAGCCTGATATCAAATATTTGTTTCCCATGTTGATATGTATACATTTTAATCTGGTCACCCATTAACCTTCTATTTGTTAAGCAAAATAAGTTGAGCTTATTGAGTTTATCATTGTAAAACAAGATTTCTAACCCTTTAGTCATTCTTGTGGCTCTTCTCTAAACCGTCTCCAATTTTTAACATCTGTCCTGAACACGTAACACTGGATAAAGCCACTGCTATGGTATATGGTGCACTATTATAAAAAGATGATGGCTGGGAAGCAGAAACATGCAACTAACAGATTCTTTTTTTGTAACTCTAGTGTAATAAAACCTTCCGGAATCCTTTAGATTTTAAATTAAGTATTTTATGCTCCAGTTTTACAATGTTCAGCAACAAACAAATGAAGGGATGTTCTTGGTCAATTAATAATTAGCCCAATTAAGAGTTAGTCAACCTATCCAATATGTATTTGCATTCTATACTATACTACATATGAACTATCTCTCTTGTGCAAATCCCTCCTAAAAACGCCTTTCTTCCAATAAGTCTTTCAGTGAAGCTAGCAAAGAAAGAAATTTAAAGACTAATTCACCATTTTGAACTTGTTCTTTACTTGGTCATCTATTGTACTGTGTACCTGTCTGTCCAAATTAGAGTGTAAGCCCTGTGAGGCAGGATCCTAGCGGTCTTCAGCTATTGCACAGAGCCAAGCACATTGCAGGCACTAGTAATAATCATACCATTAAACCTAAAGCACATCCATTTTTAGAATGCTTTTTTCATGTCTCCTGCTACTGTAGCATACTTAAGTTGGAACAGATTGTAAGTACTGGCACCATATACATTTTGAATGAAACTTCATGTCTGATGGGATTGTTCAGTGATCTCAACCCAGTTTCCAGTGGAAATTTAACAAAAAAAAAAAGTCTCTCACAATCTGGTTCAATTGTCAGTCTCCAAAAGAATAGTGGTCCTGCATATCTGTACAGAGATGGACTGTTAGAGCTGTATCTGAAAATCTGCACAACACTCTTCTGAGATATGTTGAGGTCTATTACCGTCTCATTTTCGTAGGAGCTCAAATTCACATTCCACCCAGGTATTTTAATTGTTGTTTTTTTCAAATTATTTTGATTTGTGTACAAATCTTTATAAAACCAGGAGCATTCACAGATTATTCAAATAATCCCATTGCAAGTAAAGTCTTTCCTAAAGCAATCATGTTTTTAGCACCCCCATTTTATGAAATCCCCTGAAATGAAACCATGTCCCACAAACACCTCAGTCTACTCATTTTTTGTTTCTCGTTCTTTGTGTTCTCATACTTGAGACACAAATAATAATGGATGATGACAAACAAGACACAGTGTTGAAAGAGCAGATATTAATTACAAGTGCCAGTCATTTTTTAAAAAATCAAGTCAATGAATTCCAAAATATCCTGCTGATACCACAAACCATTTCCCGCTCATTATCCTTCATAATTAAGAAATTGTTATGAGTTAGTGTCCTGCATGCACAGCCCTATTGACCTGATGGTTGGATTAAATCAATAGAGTTGCACAGATGTAGTTGGGAAGAACTAGGTCCATGTTCCACTGAAGTCATTGAAATTGTATGAGCATAAATGAGGGCAGATTTTGGCCCCCAATGCCTAAATTGTCATGATCAATCAGAAAACAGATTCCCACTCTGTCACTTCACAATACATTAACTATTTATTATTCTTCATCGAGGGTTGGATTTCATAACTAACTTGAATGTCATTGGCCAGGTATAAACGAGTGCAGATTTTGTCTCTTAAATTATATACTCCTCAGTACAGAGACCTAATCCTACACCTATTTGAAAACTTCCTAGGATGTTTTTGGCACTATACCATTTATTATTATGCCTAATACTGAGAGGAAAGCCTGAACACACACATGCATTATGTAAGAAATTAACAGGAAAGCCTGGAGCCCTTCTCCTTAACAACAAAAGGAACAGGAATAGTAAAATAAAACCAACCTCCACTAGGATTTCAACCAGACTCCCTTTCTTCCAGGGTACAACGCCTTTGAGAATGAAATCCACTACTTTCGAATTTTTGAATGTCTCTCCTACAAATGTAATGACTTCATGCATAGTATCAACCATTTTCTCTATCTTTTCCAGCCTCTCCCTATGCTTCCAGGCATCTTGCTGTGTAGCTCTCATCAGCTTCAACATTTCTGAGCACACGCATTGGGTCTCACACAGGTGAATGCTGTCCCCAGGTTTTAGGCCTCTTTTCGTTGCATCAATCTGAGCAGCGGATGCATGAGATGCTGTTAGTGTGCCTATGTTCTTTCCTATGTCAGCAATGCCTCGGTTCACCGTTTGTAGCTTGCCATTCAGGTCTTCTTGGAAACTCAATAATTTGTCTACCTTTTCATTCAAAAGATTCAATTTTTTGTCCATCATGCTTAAGTTATTCCCTCTTGTAGGCTGCAACCTAGCCACTGCATTTCCAGGCCTCTCTGCATGCTCCAAGTTAGTGTTACCCTCAGACATTCTGCCCCGCCAAGGGAGTCAGTATGATTTGGTTGGCTCCTCGTAAGTGTGTAAATTAGTGAGGGTGAGTCTCTGAAAGTTCATCTTTCTTAGTCACTTCCTTACCCTACAACCAAGAATAAATTCTTTGGCTTATTAGAGATGCTAGGAGCGTGTCATTGGTCAGCCATTGTGTGAAAAGATTTCATTTTTGTGTTATCTTTTCCTCTACTGTGTGCTTTCAATGATGGAGTTAACTTGGCAACAGACTGTTTTTTCTTGGGCCCCCTTGACGTCACAAAACCATTTAAAATTCTTTCTTGAGAGGCTGTTGATAGGCAAGCATCTTAACAATTGATGATGCTCATAGCAGACATCTCCAGGGAAAAAGTAAGGATTTCATGCTAAGCTTTGTTTTCTGCTGTTGAAAAATACCCCTTAAAATGTTTCTCTTTTGCCACAGCAGAGAAGTATAAAAGTGAATTTAGATTTGTTGTGCTAAGTCTTGGAAGATTTCAGCCTGGTACTACTTGTGTATAACACCCAGCACAGAGGCATGTTGTGCTCTTTAGGTTGGCTGGCACTTGAACTTAAAAATAGAGCAAAATGACAATGATCTGAAATACGTATCTGGCACCAGCACGTCTCTTGTCAACTGAAACGTCTAAAATTAAATTCTTTCTACAGTGCCATGAAAGTGCACAGTGTAAAATATCTACTGTGAGGCATGTCACAATTGCTTTCATAATTGGCAGCAAAATAATTAGTCTGGAGTCCTTTATAAAGCATTTGTTGTTGATACACTTTTGTTTCTGAAGTGCATTAGTGCTGATACCACAAAAAACATTGTTTTTTTGGAGAGAAGAGAAACCTCTGTTTTGGTTCATAGATAGCCCTCACCATAGTATTTCTGAGCACCTTACAAATAATGAGTTTATCCTCACAGCAACCCTATGAGAAATGGAACCACAGTTATTCCAGCGTCACAGATGAGGAACTGAGGCACAGAGAGCTTAAGCAACTTGTCTAAGGTTACAAAGTCTGTGGGAGAAATCATGAACCAAACCCAGATCTCCTCAATCTCAGTCTAGTGTATCAGAGTGACCTTTCCTCTCTACATACACTGTGAGCCAAAGAAGTTCTGGTATTTTATACCAGTCAATGTTTGGGCCTGACCCCAAGAATGATAGAGCATCATCATTCCCAGTGAAGTCAGTGGGCCATCAAGTGCTTAGCACCACTTCAGATCTGACTTTGGAGGGGGGAGGTAATATTTTAGGTACATTTAATTTTTCATGAGAGCTAGTTCTGGAAACTAATGGCCTCTAGTTACCTACAAGAAAGATACAGCTGGGGCAATAGCAAAAGCAGCAGCCTCAACAACATGCCACAACCTTTGCTCTAGAGGGATCACCTATACAAGTGAGAAAGTATACTTGTCTCCATGCCCATTATTCCTTTGGTCTGTCTGCTAAGGCTCCAAGTAATTCCATTTGATGTAGAGGGTTTGTGATGTCCACTAGGACCTGGTCACAGAGGTCACTAACTTGTTTCACCAAAGACAGCAAACAGCCCTCACATAATGATTCTCTGCCAGCCACCCTGGGCTGGATTGAACACTGCAATAAGACTTTGTGTAAAATCCTGCCCCTTTGAAGTCTATGGGAGTTTTACCATTGACTTCAGCAGATCCAGAATTTTACCCTTTGCTTCCACTTCTGAATAAATCACTCCCCCTCACATTGCTTTTTCACTGTGATCTGGGATTATATGGAATAAGGCAGTAGTTTAGTTTGTAGTGGAGATTTCCCCCAAATCACGTGAGCACAGTTTGACAAATGTCTCAGTGATGACATCATGGGACACTTAGTATCAGAAAAGCACTAAAGGGCAGCTGTGCTGCCCATAGAGGCTTGCACATCACAGTACTTGCCTCAACCCTGTCTGTACAGGTAGTGATGACAAAGCCTCATTGTAAACGTTAACCTACAACTTAAAATAAATTGAATATTTATTGAAATAATTTATTGAATAATTTATTGAAATAATTGAAGTGAAATACTGCAGAGGAAGCTGGAAGTCTAGCCAATGTGCTACATTTTTCTATGATGAATGAGGTAGATTCTCGTGCCACCTACTTGCCAATCAAGGTCACACTTCAAATAAATTTTAGATATTTATGAAGAGATAGTTTCTTCTCCTAAAATGGGTCAAGTGAGTTTCTCAGAGTCATAAAAATGGACGTTTAAAATGATGCACGATAAAGCACTGTTACCTCACAGACTGGGATCTGCTATTAGTGTGCTCAGGAATTGACACGACTCTCGTTCAATAATGACAGAAAGGCTTTAATTACTATACTTATAAACATATAAAATGAGCCCCCAAACCAAAAGTCCAGTATATTTTAGCTGCATAAGCAATTATCCTCACCAATGCAGGCAAGAGGCGGTGATGGTTTCTTAGAAGCTTCCCCTGAGAGCCTGGATCCGTGGTCTCAGAAGGCAGCTGGGCAAGATGGTAGTTCTTCAGTTTCTTGTCAAGAGTGATTCCTCTTCTCTTGAAGCTTGCCTGCTTGCTTATTTCCATTGCTTCTCTTTTATATTCTTCAATCCAATGTTTTTCAAAGCATTTTGCTAATTTACATGAGTAATCACAGGAATTCCAGAAAACAATACAAGAGGGAGAGACCCATGTGCTTTAATTAGTGAAAAGGTGCTAGCCACCTAGATTTGTTCTTTAGCTTCAGTGTTCCACCCTTCAAACAAAGGGGTATTGGGGTTGTTGTGATTAAATTGAGCAACACCTGGGATGGTATCCAGCCATTAGCTTTGATCACAAGGTATTTTGAGAGGTCTGGAGCCGTGGAGGTCTAGCACGCCCTGCATTTAACACATTGCTGTTTACTGTATAGATGAGTTACTCCCAGAGGATAAATTCATTAGGGAAAATGGTCCAGACAGAGAGGCAATTAATAAACAGTTACCTTAATGAAATAACAGACATACTTTGAGAATAGAAAGACAGCATGGGTGTGTTGCAATGAGAAACAATCACCTCTTTTCAAAAGGGACTCCAGCCACCATTTCACATATTCTGCAATATGCACTTATTAATTTGGTAGTTTAATTTTATAAGTAGGCCCATCTTAGCTGAAATTTCACAGTCTACAAGCACCCATAAATTCTTATTATATGATTGTTTCTAACAGTCAGTTTAGTGATATGCAAGAATTTTATTCTACAGGGAAAAAAAATCAGAAATAGGATTTACGGGTATATATTCCATTAGTGCCTGCTTAATTCCCAATGCCATTAACTGAAGTTATGAAACAAAATAGTTTGCAATTCCACTTGTTAGTGTAATTATGCTGATCAAGAAGTAGGGCTTCTGAAAATCAAAGCACAAATAATAAATTAATCACCACACTTAAATGCTTTTATATTGATTTGTGTGTCTTTAATTTTTTTTTTTTTTAAATGAACCAAGGACCAGAAACAGAGCATAATGATTAATGAATGAAGTTGTTCTGTTCACAGGTCCAAGAAAAAAGCAATTAAACCCAATACCATACTCCCAGAAGACACATTTCCACTGTAACTAGATAAAAACCATACAGAAGAGAGAAAAGCTTCCTTTTTTGTATACACAAGGGGTTGCTATAGTTCTCCTAACTGAGGTGACCTTCAAGTTAACCATGGATTGGGTAGTATGATTTACCTCCAGTCTGCAGTAAATACATCCTGTGGTTCAGAAAGTTATGTAGGTTCCAAAACACTTATTGAATAATTAAAAGGACGGGGAATAATATAAATGATAATATAAAATGCTATTTCAGTAATCTAATCATTTATTAATTCAGTAAAACAGATAGTCCTAACTTTAGTTAAACACACATGAGATTGTGAACATAAACTCTTATTCAGCTCAGGAACTTCACTCAAGTGTTAAAACTTTAGTTAAACACACATGAGATTTTGAACATAAACTCTTATTCAGCTCAGGAACTTCACTCAAGTGTTAAATAAATACATTTATGTAGTACCAAATTTTCAGCAAAATACATTTCCAGATTAAATTCTATCAAACATACAAACAATAGTTTTTACCGGGGATTCTTTTTACAAAAATCTAACTTTGCACTATTATGGAAAAAGAAAATAAAAGGGCACTAAAGAGTTCAGAGTGCCTTTGTTTTGATATATTTAAATCAGACAGTTAGCAACAAATACTTGAAAATGAGGTCTAGGTGCAAACAAGCACATGTTGTGCACAAATACACATAACTACCATGACTGCATTATCACAGTAATTGTGGCACACAGTTGTGAAAACATGTAAATACAAATGTAGGTGCACAGTTGCATGCATGTGTGTCTGGATGTGTGGTTCCACCCAATCAAAGATGTGACCCTTATTAAACTTAACTGAATGTTGCACAAACAACATTCTTTGGTTTGGCATGGCAAACTAAGCACCTATATTAGTAAAGCCGCATCTTCATTCATGAATGGTTATTGCTATGTTTATCGGGAAATAGCTGCTTACACGGAGTAAATGGAAGGTAATTTTCAATTACAATTTATGATCACTTATGAAGGGCAATACGTATCAGGAAATTTAAAAAGCACAAAGTTAAAGTAGTATGATCCTGTGAGCCCTGGAATGGGGGGCAGCATTTCTAATGCTCTAGCAATAGCTGAGGCAGACTGTGGAGCCTATTCCAGCTCCCACTTTGTATAAGGCCAATGGAAGTGGCTCTATGCTGTCCCCCTTTCAGGCTGGGGAGGGAGATGCATGCCCATCATACTCAGCACTACAGGGGATTCTGGGCTGTAGAATATAGGCTGGTAAATTAGATGACCCCCTAGGGCTACTTACAATGGAGGTTGGAGGAGCCACTGGCTGCCAGCAGAGGCAGAATCCAGACAGCTCAAACATGGCAAAAAGTGACATTTGTCCTCCTCTCTCTGGGCTGTGCCTTCATGCAACACAGCATAGATCTGTCCCATTATACTAACCAGAAAGCTTAAACCTTTTTGGGGTGCCAGAAAGCAGCACAGTACAGGGGGTGTCTTGCGACATGTAACATGCACTCCCTGCCAATGTGGTCTCATGCACAGAAGTGTGAAAACATGGTCACAGTCTTGTCCCACCCAAACCTGCCCTTTTAGCTACCAATAATGCTACTTAGCTCCCATCCTGTGTGCACCCATGTGCAGCCAGCCAAATTATGGTCTCCTGCTGATTGGGGAGCTGGGGAGCATGGGGGCAAAAGCATAATGTGTCCCGGAATTTCTAGCCTATAGTGAGAAGTTTCAAGCTACAGTCATGCCAGAGCTATTCAATTCAGTTGAGTCAATCACTGTATATGCAGTAGATCCAGTAGGTAACAGTATATCCAGCTCTGGGAGTTATTTTTTAAAAAACTATATACACAAACTGAATTAAAAGTTTATGAAAAAGAAAATTAATTGGACCAATGGATTTGGCTGGTTATTTTGTCTTTGGAAGGATAATTTGTTCAGACACTAGTAGGAATCCTTTGTTCATTTCAATTTGAATTACAATAGTACATACTTTTTATTCAGGAATTTGATTCAGTGCTGAATTTTGCAGGTTTCTTGAGTTAAACAAGGAAGGCAGTCACTCCCACTTAGTCAAAAACCCTTCAACACATTTTTTAAAATAAAATTAAATCACTGGACTTTATATTGTAAAGTATTATATGTCAATCTTTGGATAACATAGAATAGTGCAATTAGGATCAAAGACTGTTATAGTTAATTAAAAACTCACTTTGCCATTTGGAGGGTCTATTGCTAATAGAAATAATACTTTTCACTTACATATTACCATTTTGCAGAGTAGTCTATTGCCCTCCCTCCATTAAAATCTGAACTGAAAAAAACCTTTACAGTACTTTCTAAAGACTTCCAAGCCAAAAAACGTTTCTTAGTAGTGGCTGACAGGTAGAACTGGAATGCTGGAGAGCCAGATTTAAAAAAAACCTTGAAGTCTGAAGATACCAGTGATATGCCTATTCTCTAGGAGGAAAATCAGAACTTATGCCATTTTGGCTTTGGCCATACACTAACTAACCCTCCCAACAGGGAATGAGAGGGGTCAGATGGACAGAGGAAGATTTCAGCCCCAACAGAGACCAACAAGCAGCCATCAGATTATTTTAACTTTCATTCAGTACTGACATGGGCTGGATTTAAATCAACAGCTTAGCAATAAAAGGATTTTTATGACATTACCAATCATCAGAGGCTTCCTGGTACAATACACTTAACTCTTTTGTAATGCATTTATACATAAGATGAAGTATGACTTACTCTACTTATATCTTTTTAATCCATGTGGAACACAAGTCCTTCACCACCACTTTCCATCTTTGGTGTCTCCTGCTGCAGTCTTGGCTTCTTCCTCTGTTATTTTAATAACTTTCCGTTCTATTTCTGTTGTGCATTGCCATGTTGTCCTTACTCTACCTCATCTCCTCTTGCCCTTGGGATTCCAGTACAGTGCCTGTCTTGTCATATCATTAGGGTCTTTCCTCCACATGTGTCCTAGCCATCTCCATTTTTGTTACATAATTTCCTGTCCTACCAGTTTGTTTCCTCCTCCAAAGCTCTTAATTTGTTTTAGTTTTTTTTCTGATCAGCTGTCATTGAGGATTTGTCTAAGGCAGCTGTTTATAAAAACTTGGAGTTTAGGTAAAAAGATCTCGATAAGTCACCAAATTTCAGTGCCTTATAGTAAGACAGACTTTACAGTGATGTTAAATATTTGAAGTTTGGTTCAGAGGGCAAGGTTTCTGTTTCTCCAGATTGACTTTAGTGTTGCAAAGGCATGTCTGGCTTTTGTTATTCGGTAAAATATCCTTCAACATAATTCACAGATCTAATTTATTTGAATAAATTAGGAAATCTTAAGATTCCCTAGAGTAGACATCCTTGATATGTTCTTTCTTACATTAACTTTTTTTTTAAACCTTTGAAAACCATCTTGCAAACTCAGCAGTTGATCTAGTAACTTACAAAACACCCTCTGGCCATTGTTATTCCTTTCCAAACTAATGAACCTGAAGTGTAATGCTATTAGGTGCTGGTCTGGATAGGTACATATATGATCTCAGAATCATTAACAGTATTTTAAAAGAAATGTACATTTGGGAGCAGCTGAAAGTTCAGATTACCTTAATAGATGAATTATGATGTCTCAATTACATGAAAATCAACAGGAGGTCATCAGATATTTCTAGATAACACTGTTTAGCATTTTTCATGCATGACTGAAAAAAGATATTCTGATGCTTTCCTCTAGGTTACTTTGTCTCTCACAGGGCAGACCAACCAACAGAACACCTGTTGCTAGTTCATATTCACTGACTTTGCCCTAGAGCTTGTTCTCACACAGGAGTCCGATATCAACAACAAGCCAGAGGATTAATGTATCTTTCATTTTCACCCTTTTCATTTTTTTTCCAGACAGCTGCACTAATATTTACTGAAAAATTTCAAGACAGCATGTAATGTTCTTCTTCGGTTGGCTACATTTATGTTCCCCTATGTTTTCACATTCCAATTACATCTTCATTCAAGTAGCTCTCCTCTGAAAAGTGAATGTAAAAATGGCATTGGTGGGTTCTGGCATTTATTATTTTTCACTGACTCCATATCAGATGTGGTCAGTTTACAGTTTATATAAAAAAGCTACCTAATTTAACTGCCAGCCATGCACATTTAGTCTGGGATTTGGGAGGTAAACTGGGTTCTTTTCTTTCTCACTACTAACAGAAGTTCTGCTGGCTAAACTAAGACCTCTGCCACTCCTGTGAAGACCTGTTGTGCCTTTGTGAGTTTGCACAGGTGTAACTGATTGAATCCATTAAAGAGTGCTGCTGGTGATGCAAAAGAAGGAATATGATACAGCTCATTCCATTAGTTATGTAGGCTCAGCAATAAGTCCAACAAGAGTAAAAAGCAGTGAAAGCTAATGCTGGTCACTAAAGATCTTTCTATATACACACAGAGCAAGTCTGTTGATAAGAAGGTGGTCATTTCTAGATGGTCACTTTTCAGATATCTGGGTATTGCACTCAAATATCCGGGTTTTGCTCCAAAGCCCATGGAAGTCAATGCAAAGACTCTCACAGACTTCAGTGGGCTTTGGATCAGATCCTTGAGAAAGGTCTCCCAATTGCCAGCAACAAATTCACTACTTGAATGGCTAGAAGTCACTAGCTTTTTATTGCATTTGGTGTTATGCTTTATTAACTTCTAATCTGGAGAAAACAATAAGGTATTTGCATTTCATCTCATATGCACATTTAAATTCAGAAATTTTAAAATCAAGCTCTTTCAAATGTTTGAATTGTTGCTGCTCTAAGCAAGTTTTCTAGCAAGTGACATGGATCTTCTTCTTATGTGGCATCTCCATTACTGAATGTTTGCAACCACAGTAGACCATTCTGTACAGTCTTCTGTTAATCTTTTTGTGGATGAATAGTTCTTTTGAACCACCCAGGATCCAAGAACCAACCATCAAAGATCTTTTTCCTGCCTCACATTCTTCTGCCATTAACTTTCCCTCTCAGTGCCCATAAACATGTACTGCCCTTGAACCCCTGAAAATGTACCCTACAAATCAAATCTTTCTTTTCATAAGTTCTCGTCTAACATTTGCTGAGTTCTAGTCATCTCCATTATTGGAGATAATATGGATCATTTAAAACGCTTTGAACCAACTAAATTTTTACAACCCTCAACAGTGTCTTGGTACAGTTAGCAAAATCATTGCAAAAAACATGCAGCAAATGTTATAACTTTCTAATGTTTGCCAAACTTATCTGGCTTTATCTGTACCAAGACAGCTGTTGACACATTATTGTGGGAATATACCATCTCCATGATGATTCTTCTTAATCATCCATTTGTTTTTTCAGCAAAGGTAGAAGGAATTGCTACAGCACCACCAGATCCTCTTCCATCATCAATAGTTACGGAGAAATCTCTATGACCAATTTGGTTCACAACTTAATGTAAGTTTATTTTTCAGAAATGTCCATGCATTCTGTGTACATAACTTGAGAAATACAGGACCAGATTTTCAGATATAATGAACACCAACCATTCCAACTGACTTCCAAATCAGACTTGATGCATGTCTTAAGCTGGACACCAAAAATGGAAGCTCCCAAAATTAGTGCCCAGTTTTGAAAATGTAATTCTTAATTCACGGTGTGAACTCCAATACCACACCACTTCCAGGCCAGACTACACACCACATTAGGTTAAAAACATGCTCAAATATCACCCATAAAATGGTTGGGATATTCAGATGGTTATTTCTCATAATTGGACTAGACTTGGGAGTGCCTGTACATGGTTCTGGAAAAGTTTACCAATAGATTCATTGGAATATAGAGATTAATTCCAAACCACATCATAACTTGAGCAAACTCGTATCAAATTGTCTCTTCCTCACATTTCCATCAGGCACACAGCAGTATCATTTTGTGTTAATAGCTTTTTTTATTTTAACATGAGACTTTGATAAAGACATGCATGAGTTTTACACTTCTCACTAATAACCAGAATATATACTACTGATATTGCAAAGAAAGTGTCTTTTACTTGTCATCTCTTCTGTAATGAAATCTTTGTGTTTTGTGGCAAGTTCATTTGCTGATTTAGATCTCCATGACATTTCGATCAGACAGGAGTACAGGAATACTTTATCAGTTGGGGCTTAGTCTCCATAGTGCATGATGAATAACAAGCAGTGCTGTAAAGAGGATTAGGAATAAGAGTCTACCCTGGTCTACCCTGACACTGGCAGTCAACAGGAGATACACAAGCTCCGTAATGTATATCTACTCTGCTCGGAGAAATGCAAGCTGTTGTATGTGTCTAGCTTGCGTATCTCCTGTCGACTTACTTAGGATGCCATACCGTGGCATCTCTACTGCACTGCATCGATGGGAGGCGCCCTCTGGTTGACGCAGCCTTATTCCTTTTGGGGGTGGATTATTGGTATCAACCAGAGAGCACTTTCAGGATCGATTGAGCGGGTCTACACAGCTCGCTCAATCGATCCTGCTGCATCAATCCCTGCAGCCCCAGCAGTCTAGACATACATAACACTGGTGGATTTTGCAAGCTTCTCTACAGCAAAGAGAAAAAAAACCTTAGGCCAGTGGCCACCAGTGACAAATGTTAAAAAGCCTGCCACTGTATCTTCTTTGAAATCTAAAATGCTACATCCATCACTAGAAATCAGAAAAAGTTCTGGAGTTAATTTCACAATCATTTTAGGCAAGTAAAAACAAAGAAAAAAATCATAGAAAATATAATAAAGGATGTCATCTTTGGAGTGGCTTAAAAAAAATCAAACACACACAGGCCTCCAAGCCTTCCTATAGCAGCCACAAGAAGGCAATGCTATGGTGTTGCTTATTAAAGCAGATGCTCTAAAAACCTTTGGCTGTGAATTTGAACATCTTTGAATTAGAGTCCCACTGATGTGCATCAGAGTATCTTAATCTTTTCTTTATTCCCTTTTGAAGTTACTGTCCCACTGAGGTTAAACAATAAATATTATCAGTCAAAACAGAAAACCCTTCCCTACCCCAGATCTTAGTAGTAGTGCAGTTCTTTACATTTTCAAAACACTCTATATGCACTAATCACATCTCACAACCTTTGAGACCAGATAGCATTAACATCCCTGTTTTTACAGATAGAGAAGTAGGCACAGAAGGGATATAGAACATCATTATCAGAGCTAGAATTAGAACTCATGAATTCCAGGTTCCTAGCTACTACTCAACCCACCAGACGATGTTGTCATAACACAACTTCTAATATATTCCTGAGTACTTGTTTTAGTTTATTTTAAGTGAGTTAAGCAAGTGTAGTCTCATTAGCGTCATGCGGGGAGGAACTTATATGATGCCTATCTACATATGTAATCCAGAACCACATTGGCTTATTTCACCATCATGCTGCATTGCAACCACATGCTACCACTCAGTGTGGGTGGAGTTGACATTACTGCTTTCTGTGACGCTTCTATTGCTACCTGCATAGAAGTTGGAGGAAGGAGCACAAGGTACAGAAGGGAAAAGTCTGGAAAATCAATCTATACATACATGGCATAAACGCTAGCTGCAGCTGCAGCATCTCTGTAAACAGTTCTCTAGAGCCAGTTTAGTTTTAGAAACATGGAGTTATTACCCAGAACATGGTAAATGAAACAAGGTGGGAGGGATCAGTCTAGCAAGCACCACAGCAAGGGAGAGTGTACAAATTAACAGGCAAACATATCAGCACCTAGAAAGAGCCAACAGACAGTATGGAAGGACTAGGACCATCAGGAACGCTGGATTTCCAAATAAAAAACTTGCACAAGAATGAAAGCAGTGAAAACAAGAACTGAATCTGTATCCAGACATGGTCGTTAGAGGGACATTATAGTTTACAGGAGAGATTATTGAGACAAACAGATCTAACCCTAGGGAAATGCCTCCAAATAGCAAGGGCAGCTATACCATCCAGGGAAAGGCTCAAAACAATAACAGCCAGGAGTGAAGAACAAGAATAGAGTCAAGTTCAGGAAGCAGAACTGAGAATGCAGGTATCATAGTCTAGTGCATGTATTGTGGAAAGCAACATGAAAGGTATAAAGAAAAATGCCAGCAATGGTATAAGGAGTGTAGGAACCTGAACCACTTTAAAGTGCTGCATCTATCTCAGGAAGGAAAAAGAAGCAGTACATGTATTGATAAAGTATATAGATACGTCCAGTTAAGAGGAGGATATCTGCAGTGTGACTCTAGCAGATCCAAAGACTCTCAGTGTAAACACACTGCAGAAGGCAGCCAGTCATTCAATGGCCACATTTGCAACTCTGCTATTGGATCAATGACCAATTCGATTCCAGCTGAGTTGTGTGGTCAGCCACAGTATAATCCAAGAAACACTGATAGACTAGAGAAATGTACAAAATGCTGGTGATAGAAAATAAAACCATTTTGAGGCCAGCTGGCAAATGCAGGCTAACGATAAGAAACCCATGAAACAAGAGCTATGATCATTCTGAGTTTATAGTAGTTGACACACAGAAGTAATACTCACTGCTGGCAGCAAGGCAATTCAAGCAATGGATTTGATCACAATACAACAACTGGTGGATCCACTGAAGAAGAATTTGGCAAGCCTGCAAAGAAGAGGTATCATAGATAGAGCCTACCAACATGCCACAGTACCTTTGTATCTCTAATGGGAGCCTCTAGGCAACCCAACAAAGAACCAAATAGGATGGGGTGCTACTGGCTGTACAACAATTCATATTCCTTGGTTGGCCAGTTTACAAATGCCACAGGAGGTATCTCCTACTACTGGGTAAGGGATGAGCTGTGAGTGCAAGATGGGATTTTGTTTGAAGCAAAGGCCCCAGGACCTACCTTATGGGTGGGCAATGTGAGAGCCCCCCAAGGCGCTGTGGTAAGGGGGACACCGTGTTCAAGAAGCAAAATGTGGGCAGGGCCTGGGGTGTGAGGCCACAGAAAGGAGCTAATGGTAATCAGGGAGAAAAGGCAGCAGGGCCCAGGGGATGATGGGGAGCCCAGGGAGGCAGCTAGGGCTGCCAACAGTCCCTTATCACAAGGGACATCCTTTATTTTTTTTTCATCTCTGTACAACAAGATCGGGAGTTGCTGAGTGCTGCAAAAAGCAGCAAGAAATAACTCTGATGAATTTGAGTACTGCTTCTTCTTCTTAATAAATAAATAATGATACTATTGGGAGGAGGGGTGGGCTGGGAGTGCTAAGAAAACAGTCCCTTATTTTCAAAATATGTTGGCAATCCTAGGGGTCGGGGGGCAGGGAGCTAAGGGAGGCAGCAAGGGCCAAGTGCGATGGGGGGGAGCCTAGGGAAGCGGCAGAGGCTGGGGGAAGCCCAGGGAGGCAGCAGGTGCTAAGGGGAATGGGGGGAATGGATGGGGAGGCAGCAAGGCCAAGGGGCAATGGGGAGAGGGGAGAGCCCAGGGAGGCAACGGGGGCCAGAGGTGATGGAGGAGGGGAGAGCCCAGGGAAGCAGCAGGGGCCAGGGGTATTGCGGCAGGGCAGCCTGAGGAGGCAGCAGGGACCAAGGACAATGTGGGGTGGGTGGGGAGTCAGGAAGGCAGCAGGGACACCAAAATACAAGTTTGCCCAAACTGTCATTTTCCCTAAAGCCTTTCCCTGAGAGGCCCAGTATGACACCACCCAACAGAACAAAGGCAGCAATATGGTGGAAGCAAGTCCCTCATCAACAGTTATGTTACAAACAAGAAGTGGGAGATATTCCTTCAAATATGCCGGTCTTCAACCCTATGAGGCCTAACAGGCTGGTGGTAATGGCCACACTCCAGGGTTGGGCTATGCACTGGTAACCTCTGGCCCCAGCAAGTCAATGAACACTGGCAAAAGAGACAACAACAAAAATTGTTCAATGGGATATTGCAGCAACTGACCATGGAACTTGGAGAGAACAGCACAAGTTGAAGGAGGGAAGAGTTTGGAGCAGGCACAAGGAAGCCAGTCACTGTGCACATGGCTCAAACACTAGCTGTGGAGGCAACATCTCTGTAAATAGTTCTATTAATAAAGAGCCAGTTTAGTTTTTAGAAACCTGGAGTCCTCATGTTATTACCTTGCAGGCAGTACCTAAAAACATTTCCCACTGTATATCTATATGCAATAACATGAATTTGCAGGAGCTTTGTAAACACACTCGGATCACATGTGGAGTTGTCTGGTGCTGTAAATCCTATCATAATACATTGTACACAACAGTCATCTGAGCTGTCCACTTATTTGAACAGCAGCCTGACAGATCACAACATACTAAGCCAGAAAGAGACAGACAGTCTCTTGACAAGTGGATACAAACAGGAAGCTTGATCCCACACCCCTGAAGTCAATTGAAAAACCTTCACTGGCTTCAAAGTGTGCAGGACCAGACCCAAAGTTACAAGTTACCATGTATCATTACCAGAAATCTGGTTAGCCTTAATATCAAGTCTATGGGTCAAATTCTACCTTCAGGCCAGTTCTCATTCACTTTAATAAGACGTGTGCATAGATCTAAGGGCATTGTGTATTTCCATTTAGGTTTGATGCATGGTAATGATGAAGTCTATTAACCTTCCCTCATATGCCAAGATCACTTTATAGCATCTCATGAATTCAGATGTGAAAAAACCTTAAATGGATGAATATAGGGGACAGTATGACTTTAGGTTACCAGTGGACCTGAATGATGTAGCCAAAGGCTTACACAGACAAGAATTCATTCTTGGTTCAGTTTAGGACTCATAAAAGCCAGTAATGACAATACCTAACACTTATATAGCACTTTTCATCTACAGCACGCAAATAATTTTACAACAGATGTCTGTATTATTATCCCAGTTTTACAGATGGGGAAACTAAGGCACAGAGGGGTAAAGTGACTTGCTCAAAGTCACCCAGCAGGCCAGTGCCACCGGTAGGGGTAGAATACAGGTCTCTTGAGTTCCAGTCTAGTGCTCTAGCCACTACACAACTGCCTCTAAGCAACAAAAGCTCAAGCCATAAAAGCCCCTGGGGAGCACATAACTGGCAGCTCTGGAATTTAATTTTTACTCAGTACAACCCGAAGTGCAATTTCTTTCAACACATAAACACCTAGATTATATCAGCCCTCATAAACATATTTTGCATTTACATATTAACTTCAGAAACATAAAAATTAATTCCTCAGAAATCTGGCTTAATTTAATTGCATTCTTTTTGACAGAAGTCATTTTAAAATCACCTCATGCTACATTTCATGTTGAACGTAATGTCATTGTATTTTACTGAGAGAGAAATTAAAACGAACTAAAAATTATCTCTAATTTTACCATAGGCAACTTAAAGATAGCATTAGTCATTCCTCATGAAAAAGCAGTTGGGTGGTATATATCATTAAAATAAAGGGCCAAATTCAGCTTTCAGTTACACTGGTGTAACTCTGCTGGCCCTTTAGCGATCAAGAGCATTCAATCTCCTTGGTCATTCTTTGATTATTGATGTTTCACAATATCTCTGGCTACATTAAAAGCACTACATTATTTACTGTGCACAGTGGATTCTCTTAAAATCTTGGGGTGAAAAATTGACTCCATTGCCATCAATGGAAGTTTTGCCATTGACTTCAAAAGGCCCAGGATTTGACCTTTTATATTAACTATTATTTATGCTATTTGCAATATTTCCCATACTTAGATTAGGGTATTATCTCAAATGTCATGGCACCTTCTTAAATACTTAAATGAGATAAATGCAAATTTCTTTAAAATGCCTTTTGTAGGAAGCTATTTGGGCAAAATAAATGGATTACTTCTTCCAAACGGTCTGAAAGAATGTCCAAAACAATTCTAGGTTCTGTTAGATTCCCATGTAAATAGTACGTCCTGCAATTTAAAAAAAAAAATTCCCTTAAAAAAATGTGTGTATATAGATGGTTGTGTTTGTTTTGTTTTGTTTTTTGTTTTAAACTTCCATTCTGATATTGATACGGATATTTTCACCAGGGAGAAACTGACCAACTATGCAGGGAGATTGGATAGAGTCAGATTCACTAAGTGCAGTCAAATGTGTAAGTTTAAAAAAAAAAAAAAACCCTGCAAACACAGAGTAAAATATTGTTTCTCCACTTCCTTCCTTCCACTATAACAATTTAAGTGTTACTTATAACTATGTAAGTTATAGCTACTACTGAGGGGCAGCAAGGTCCAATGGCGACCTTACTGAACTGAGAGTCAAGAAACCTGAGTTCTACCCCCACCTCTTCCACCAACCTGCTGTATGAGCCTGGGAAGTCATTTCACACCTCTGTGCATGTTTCTCCTCCCACCCTTGATCTGCCTTGTCTATATAGATTGTAAGCTATTTGGGGCAGGAGCTCTCTCTGACTATAGCATTTGTACTGCATCTAACACAATGAGGCTCTGACCTCAGTTAGAGCCTTAGGTATAGCCACAGTGTAAGTAATAATAGGAAGTACACATTTTGCAGACATTAAGTATGCAATGTTCAAGTTAACTATGTCCCTTTAACAGCATGCCAAATAAGCAGACACAATTTGGCTGCTTGTAAAATTGACCCAAGAAGAGCCTGAATGTACTCTTATTTAAGTCAACGGTAAAATCCTTCTTTGACTTCAGCTGAAGTAGGGTGCCAGGTCCATTCATTGTTACTGACAAGATTGTGTCAATTTAGAAGTATTTAGCTAATACTTAGAAAAAAAATACTGTTGTGATGCCTACCAAGTCTTTGATTAATTTATCTTTTTCCTCACAGTGATTATGTCAGGCTCTTGTAATTTTCTGCAAAAGTATTTAGTTTTTTATGAGCAACTTCTTTATTCTAAAATCTCAGACAGTTATGACACCCCATTCTAAAGCAAATAGCTGTAATAATGCAAACAAGTCACATCCATGGAATTTCAGGGTTGCTCAGCATATTAATCTATACCTTTGTTACATAGAAGCTTGCAAAATATGTTTATTTCCTCACCTCAGACACTATTCCCATTGACTTCAATGAGAGTTTTGCATAAGAAAGGACTGCAGTATTTGCAAGACAGTGTCACACCTACACAGTACATTACAAGAACACAGAAAACAGTCCCTGTGGTGACTAATGTTACTTCAGAACTAGAACTAAAAAATTTTTTAAGTCTCTTACCGTGAATCTTTTTATGTAATCAGACACACAAAATCCTCCCATGCTTAAACGAAGGTCTCTGTGCAGTGAAGATTCCTGATATAAAGTTCCCATTTTTTTTAGCTTGTATGGCAGTCACCCAGGTAGCCCGAAGGCTTTAACTGAATTAAGCAAAGCCTAGTTGGATCTTACTAGAATTCTGCATGTGCGATAAACTAAGCATTTCATCTTATCTGGCACTATAGCAGGCATTTCAATCATTTCACTTCCTTATCTGTAGTACTAGGTTCTATCTGAATCCTTGCAGCTCATTTCCTGAATCACCGATAAGAACTACTGTAAGCAATGGAAACAAACTCAGCAGAAGATGATGGTCAAATCACTTGAAGTCAATCAAGAGTCCTCTCTGTATATTTTTGTCAGTATTATTTGGCTCTCTTATTTTTGCCAATTTAACTTTTTGTTCTTATATTTAAGAAGTGCAATTTTGGTTTCAGCTATCATTCACTAGTTTCATTCCCATGTTCAGTGACAGATACTAATGAGATATTCACTTCAATATGATTGTATCAGTACATGTGAATATTTTGCTCTCAGACTTCAGAAGGCAAGTGTCATAAGCATTGAGGAGATAAGGGTAAATGGTCAGCCTCCATGTATGCACTTGCAGAATTCCTCACACAGGTACACGCACCTACATATATGGTTTCAATAGGGTAACATCTGTGCTCAGACAAGTATTAATTTGTACCTGCAAAATCTCTTGTGGACAAAGGGTTTTATGGGTGCAAATTAACACACAGGTGTTGAACTATTTCAAGTGCATTGTACACACAAAGCATGGCCATGTGTGTGTCAAGCAATTTTGTGCAAACACAGCGGTGGCCTGTAAAGACTCGTTTAAACATTTCCCCCTAAAACTGAAAAGTACATTTAAGCCAATATGCATACAAACTGAGCCCAAATGTAATGCTTCTTCTCCAGTATTTGGCCCCCAGTAAACAACTGCCCCTTTATTTTGTCTTAGTAAGAATTTAATAAGATTTTAGAGAAGTTCTTTGGAGCAGGGGCATCTCTTTCCCTGTTTTTGGGCAGTACCCAGCACGATGATCATGATGGAACCTATGGACATTACTATCATATAAATGATGAAATAAGACCACCACCACATTTTCATATAAAGAAAAAAGGACGTTGGAAGACCTGAGGAGAAAAGTAAGTTCCGCAGAAGTAATGACTGAAATCTACTTGCAGTTCTCTTATGTGCTGTGGCTTCATTTGTCTCTTGTTAATGCAACAAATGATAGTGACTAATAGTTCTAGCCCTTTACAAGCGATTAGTTCTGCTTTGATGAGTGCATCCACTGACTAAAAAGGTGTGTTTTATTGTGGGATAACTAACAAGCATTAGCTGTCCTGCAGTCAAAACATAGTGGAGACGAAGTACGGTACTTTTTACACAGGGTAAAGCAGGTGAGGTCAATCACAGGTGGTGGATATCACCTAGCTATCTAATGGCAAAATCTACAAGTTCTTTGTCTCTACTTAGGATTTTCCAGTGAGGTAACTATTGTGCATTAGTTGTCTCACTGTATAAAAAACCACATTTGTGTCAGTGAAGACAAACCCAAAGAACTAATGGATGAGGGAACAATTGTCATGTGGCTAAAACCAGGGGATGGACTGGCCCAGGATGCTTGATATGCTGAAAAAAATCACTGTCTTGCAAATGGTCTGTATTCTGACCTTGCTAGCTACAACTGTGCTCAGCCACAATTTTTAATTGTGCTGAGGTATGTCAGAATACAGGCTATTTTAACGTTCAGATGAAGGGGACAGAGGAGACCTGCAAATGTAGGAATCTGCTTAGAGCTTCAGATGCTGCAGTATCAGCTCTTGGGGTGGGAGCATATCTACTGTGCAGTATTTACAGTATAACATCTTGGTTTGTGATCCATATAGCCTACTCCTGACTAAATCACACACCCTAAAAGTCAGGAAATATGGGCTGTTTTACTAGATCTGTCAGACTTCCTGTGTGACTCTGTACTTAATCTCTGTGCCTCGTTTTTCTCATCTGTAAAACTGGATTATTAATACCTTCCTATCTCACTGGATTGTTTACAAAGCTTTTGGAGATCCTAGGATTTAGTATCTATTATTATATATTATTGTTATTACTATTATTAAAGGTGGCACTAAACTAAAATCTCAGAACCAAAGCACCCCCAAATTTCAGGAGCTTCAAAACCCAAACCAATACCCAGGTGCATATTTTGCAGTCTGGGCAAAATCCAGTCTTTAGTCCTCTGCTCTATAGACAGGAGCATTAGCCACCAAGAAAGGGGCTCTGAAGCTCTTCTGCCTGGACAGAGCAGGATAGCAGAGGCCTAGGGAGCTGCATTCCTTACATCTGCTCAAATGAGGATTGACACTTCCCCACCCCCAATGTCTGCTGCCCGACAACACTGTGCACTCAGGAGCCAAGGAGTGGAATACGGCCCCAACGTAGGTCTGAGGGAAGTGATTGTAGATTGTGACTCTCGCAACCTTAAAGGTGTCTAGTGCAGGTTTGATATGGGGTCCAGTTTCCTGACAGAATTGGAAGTGGATTTAGGAGAAGGCATCCCCTAAAGAAATTGGGGGGAAAGGAGTTGGGGCTCCTAATGTCTGGTACAGTGAAGAGACAAAACTGTTTTCCAGCCCCTTAAACCCTCATATTAGGAGAGGGCAGTTGGATCCCAGAAATGGGAACTAGCTGTGGAGAGGTAGGGGGAAGGGAGGGAGAGGGGTGATGGCAGACCTCTACCAAGTAGAAATGACTAAGGAAAGAATAATGACCTGCACTGTATGAGTTATGTTGGGTAGTTCCCAGAGGAGTTAAGTTAATAAAGTTGCCTCATAGTTAAACTACATCCCTTGAATTTTGTGTTTCTTCCCATATGTCTGGGACAAATGCATCATGCTTTATTCTTGCATAGGTGCAGCGTGGAGGAAAGAGAAAAAGCTCCATGCATCCACACAAGATAGGACAAGGTTTTTATTCGTACAAGGCAGGGTGTGTTTTATAGCATCACAAATGATACACAGTGAAAATTAAAATGCATTAATTTTGAGATGGTACAAACAATTGCATTGTTATTCTGTATTTTACAAAGAGATTATATTACTTAATGTGGCACCAAAAGCATGTGAAGCATCTAAGAGTCAAGCCAACTGGGCAAGCTTGCACAACAAAGAGAATCCGTTAGGAAATTTGGCAGAGAGACTGGAACAAGCAATGTTCAGCCTGCAACCTTCCATTAGCAGATCTAAATACAGAAGAGTAGCGTAAAATGACACCTTACTGCAGTATTTTTATTAATAATTAAGAATATAATTATGATGAACAGATCCGCCAGCTTTTCTATTCTCTGCTTATTAACATTTGTAAATACTGAACATGAAGCTTACTTTTTACCTTCTATTTGGCTCCTGGGTTCAGTCTCTGGACTGTTGGATACTTTACACAAGGATGCTAAAAGCAACTAACACCACAACAAGAGTGGTGATATAACAATGGCATTCAGTTTGCAGCAGAAGAAAATCAAATTACCCAGTTTTGCCAAACAAACAACACTTTCCTTTTAATACACTATGTTAGATCAGCAAATAGGATGACAGACACAGGGTCAAATTTTCCTTTCAGTTACACCTATATAAATCCAGAGTAACTTGCCTGGATTTACATCAGTGTAAATGAGAGCAGAATTTAGTCCTCAGCATTGAAATGTAGATACTGAAAAAGTTAATTATAAAAAACCCCTACTTTACATGTATTGTTCAATGTTCAGCCAGACAGTATGTCTAGAATAAATGCAAAGCTATTATAAAAATAATGACAGGGGACTGGAAACCTTGAGGCATTACATACAAGTTCCTGCTACTTTGTGAAATATGAAAACAAGAGAGACAAAGAAAAATCAAGTTACTGCTCTAAAAAAATACAGCCTTCAGCTTTCAGAGATGCACATAGAGTCTGCTATCCTTAAATTCTGACGCTTCTTTCTTTCATACGAGGTATCTGATATTTCCATTAATCAACTGAAGCATGCAGACATGGGTAAACTGCATTAGAATATGCAGAGAAGATTAATACAGGACAAAAGGTAAATTAAGAGGTTATTAATTATTTTTTTAGAACCAGCTGCTGGGAGGTGCTTAGCAACCAACTCCCACTAAAGAGAGTGGAAATGAGGGAGACCTTCTTCACCTCCCAGAATCAGGCCCTTACTGAGTGCTGACAATGTGCTCAACAATCTACAGACTGAGAGTGAGCTATGGTTCCTGCCTCAAGGAATTTGTAATCATTATCATTCTTTATCTACAGCAGGTTTCAATTAAGTATAGTTCAGAATTTTTGCCTGAAAAATGTACAAGTAGAAGCTTCAGTTGTTTTGTCCATGTTCTCTCCCACAATTCAAGGTACTGTACTTCTTTAAATGTTTTAGAATAACCTGAGCATGCTAACAAGCACAGATGGTAATCCAGCAAATGCAGACTATAAGCAGGTTAGCACTCCCTGCCCAAAAACTCAGGCTCTGATAAATTTTCTGAAGACCCTATGAAAATCAGCTTCCAGATTCTACCAATACTTACTCTTTCATTCTGCTTCCATCCATGCAGACTAGAACTGGATACCAGCATATAGCACCGTTCCCAGGACAGACACAAGGAAACTTAAATGAATGCAACAAACAACAAACTGTGGAAAGTAAAAAAACGAAAAGAAAAGAACAAGTACCACGTCAGAGCAAGTACTCGGGTTTGTGAAAAGTTTTTGCACTTGAGGCACCCTCTAAGAGCAAGTGATTCCTGGATGTCAGAGTCTCGCTATGACCATATTTCTATAGCTGCTTCACTCAGAATGGATTAATGTTAAAGGTCAGGTCTGAAAGCCTCCCCAACTAATTAATATTTATTTTACACTGTAGATCCCCTTACATAAAGAAATCTTCCCCAAGGCCAGAAGCCTCTCAAATTTTATTCCATTTTTAAACCCGCAGGATCCTGCTCTCACTATTTGTTTCACAAAAGAAAACATATTAGCATTAGCAACTTCAGTGAGGCTGCTTCTATTTAAGTGACTAATACTGGGACAGATTCCTCCCTGGTGTAATTATTAGCTCATGCAACTTTACACCAGGGATACATTTGTCCCATAGACTACTAATAGTTATAATTGTTGGCAGTTTTCTCATTCTCCTATTACTCTGCCAGTGCTCTGTATGCCAAAATGGGTGGGCATTATGTCTGCAGCTGAGTAAATGAGGGAAAGCCCACCCAGCTAGCAAACACTTCAAAAAATAAACTGCAAGCATGCAAGCCATAAAAGCAGATTAAAAGCATCATAAAGGCCACATTTTCACACCTCAGTGCCTATGTTGGTCCAGTATAACATGTGCAGCTAATTATACTCGCAAAGCAGACTTTACAAAGCAATTCCTGCCCTTATGGCCATGGAGAGGCCTCTGAAAGCAGAACTAGTGCAATTTCACTGAGCAAGGATGGAGGGCAGAATTTGGGAAACCAGGTAGCAGTTCTGTACTGCCAAATGGCACAGATCCCTACTCCATGCGGGCAATCCTCACAGCAGCATGCAGTGGACTAAAGGCAAGAGAGACCAGGGAGACAGAAGCAGATGGAACTGGGGGGAGGAGGGGCGACCAGATATTATGCTACTGCACATCTGGAGTCTGCCACTCTATGGCAGAAACACAAACAAAATCAGCTAGGTATTTTTTAGGGGATAGAGGTTTGTGTGTGTGTTTGTTAAATCAGGCCAGATTTGTGATTGCTGAAAATTTTTATTTAAAAAAAAAATAAATTAGAGGTTGTTCCCCTTTCCGCAAGTGCTGTTCCTCTATTTTAGAGAAATGAATTAATTAGATTAACAAGTGTAAATGCTGAATAGTGCTATGTACAAAATACATACAATAAATGCTGTAACTTGACAACAAAATACAAGCAGCAGGCCACCTAATAATGTACAGATCCCTGAATGCATGTGGGTCCAGCCAGTTGCATTACATTTATCAAGGAAACACAATAGGAAGTAACTTGTTTTGCTTTTAAATATGCTTCCAACATGGGAGAGGAACTGACTGTAAGCACAGAGAAAAGGGAATTTGTACTGCAGAAGCTGAACTAACCCTGCAACCCAGATACCAATAAGGATATTCAAATACCTTCCTGTTGCCTTCTGCAGGGTCTTTCCTGCAGTGGCTCTTGGACTTTCAATACATCATGTTCAATATAGGACATTCAGTACAGGATGGCCTGGAGAGCCTTTAATTTGTTCAATATCTCTGCTGATTCTCAGATGGAAGATTCTAGCCAACAGCAGGGGATGTTTCTAGACAGTAACTACATGTAGATGACCCCAATGCTTTCTGTGATCACCATGGTTTCCTGTTTAGTTGCAGTAAAAACCTTAAATAAACCTGCCATGTTAACCATGAAAGAGTCTTAGCAATAAGCTGATAACATGGGAGATTTTTACAACCACTGATATCAGGCAGACCTGTCTGTTTCAGATCTTTAGTGTCACAGTAGCATTTTATCAGGAAGATTGCTGTTGCCTTCTAGTATAATACATGCAAAATTAACACGCACTTTGGTTGCATATACAGTAGAACCATCAGAGTTGCCAATACTTCAGGAATGGAGGTTGTTCATAACTCTGAAATGTTTGTAACCCTGAACAAAATGTTATGGTTTTTCTTTCAAAAGTTTACAACTGAACATTGATTTAATACAGCTTTGAAACTTTACTATGCAGAAGAAAAATGCTGCTTTTAACCAACTTACTTTAAATGAAACAAGCACAAAATAGTTTCCTTACCTTGTCAAATCTTTTACTAAAACTCTCCCTTTATTTTTTAGTAGTTTATGTTTAACACAGCACTATACTGTACAGTATTTGCTTTTTATGTGTCTGCTGCCTGATTGCGTACTTCCTGTTCCAAATGTGGTGGGGTTGACCTGTCAGTTCGTAACTCTGGTGTTCCTAACTCGGAGGTTCTACTGTTACTTTAGAAGAAGCCCTCCACTTCTAATTACTTATTAGCATAGTCAGCTCTAATGCAGCGTCTGGCATGAGTAGCTAGACTGACTTGGACCTGTAGAAAACAACATAGACAGCGTTGTCTCTGTCATTGTGAATAAAAATGGACAAGCCAGGGGCAGTTGAGAGTTTGGTTTTGGCAAAACTAATCAGGTCTGATTCTAAAGGTACTTATGTCCCTCTCTCTCCCCACCAAATTAACATAGTATATGAGCACCTCACAACCATTAATGGATATTTTCTGTCAGGTAGAGATGTTCTAATATTCCCATTTTAGAGGTGGGGAACTGAGGCACAGAGGGAGTAAGTGATTTGCTCAAGGTCACACAGAAAGTCTCTGGTGAGGTGATAAATTGAACCAGTCTCATAAGTCCCCAGGTAGTACACTAAACCTTTAACCATTCTCCTCTCACCTATTCTGGTGTGAATCAGGAATAAGTCTATTAAAGTCAATGGAGTTACCCTACTGTAAAACTGGAAGAGACGAATTAAGCCCATTCTGTGGGGCTTGGTTTCCTCTTCCAAGTTCTGTTTTTCCCACATAAACCCACATAAAGTTTGGGCTGGCTCAGATAAGTGGTCCTAGTTTTGACCTCTGTTTCTAATAGCTAATATTTTGCCTATCCGTTGGGGTCTTTTTTTTTTTTTTTTTTTTTATTTTCCAGAATAAAAAAACAAGGCTAGTCCTGGTCTCATTCCTTGTACATTAACAAAAAATATAAAATAAACAGCAGCAATACTACAGCTTCTTTTAACAAGCCAAAGATGGCTGACCTTGTGGATCAATGACAATTAATTCAGCACACACGATACAGGTATGATGTATGCTGATATTGCCATGGTATGACTTTGGATGGACTGTAGTTTTTGGTGCAGGAGAACCAGCATGCTGTGGTGGATCACATCATTTTGGAAATCTGGGATGACCAGCAGTGGCTTTAGAACTTTTAAATGAGGAAACAAACATTCATGGAGCTGTGTGAGGAACTTGCACCAAACCTCCAGCTCCATAATACTTGATTCAGGGAAGCCACACCAATTCAGAAGTGGGTTTCTATTGCCCTGTAGAAGCCGGCAACACCAGACAGCTATAGGTCCATTGCAAACTATTTTGGAGTTGGAAAGTCCTCTCTCAGGGTCATGGTTGTGCAGGTTTGTAAGGAGATTAACACTGTGATTTTGTTGTGTGTAGTTGCCATGGGCAAAGTTCCAGAAATAATAGTTGGATTTGAGTGCATGGGGTTTCCAAACTGTGCAGAGGCCATCAGTGGCACCCATATTCCAATACTTGCTCACCAGAAGGGGCAAATGAGTATGTGAACCAAAAAGTTTCAGAGGGGTAGCCGTGTTAGTCTGTATACAGCAAAAACAAGAGTCTAAAGACTAAAAGGTTACTATTCACTTGTTCTGCAAGGCTTAATGAACCATAGAGGCCAACTCATGAACACAAATGTGGGAAACACTGGAAAGATTCATGACACCAAGGTACTGACAAGAACAGGATTGTATTTGAAGGGGGAAGAAGGGAACTTTATTCCCCAAAAGAGTTGTTCTGAACAGTGTGCCTGTGCTGTTATTTTAGGGGATGTGCATGCACGATCCTAACTTGGCTCATGAAACTGTACCCTGATATCAGTGACAATGAAGAAAAGGAATTCAGCCACAAGCTCAGTAGCTGCAGAATGGTCATGGAACGGTTGATTGGTAGGCTGAAAGCTTGTTGATGCTGCCTACACACCCATCTAGATGCCAATGTAGCAAATGCCATTTGTATCATCCACACCTGCTGAGCACTCCACAATGTCTGTGAGGATAAGCAGAGTGCTTCTATCCAAGTGGACTCAAGATTTGCTGGCAGGGGGATGAGGTTATGCAGCCAGCCTTTTAACATGCAAAAGATGATGCAAACCGTGAACACCACACATCCCACCATCACCAGAAAATCCTGCCCCTCTGCCTGCCTAGCAATGGTAAGATTGACAGGGAAAGAGTCACACCACGAATGTACTTGGTTCCCGGAAGTTTCATATCAGCACCACACACACTTCACATCTTTACTACAAAGGGACACCACACTGTGTTTATACAATCCCCAGACCGGATCTTTCTCCCACACCCATTTCTGCTAGCTTGTAGAGCATGACTGTGTGCAAGGACAGGCCAAGATACCAGGGATAGGGATGGTAAAAATGTTGCAATCTTCCAAGAGTGAAAGGACTGCTGTGCTAAACTTTTCCTCAGACAACCCAAGTGTTCTACAGCTGTGTTCAATTCCCTTCCCCTTCCCAGACCTAACTCTCCACCTCCAATATCTCCTACTCTCCCATTCTGCATGGCTCCCATTTGTATGGGAGCACTAAGATTAGGGGAGATGGGAGATGCACTGAAACTGTAATCTTCAAAGGAACCAAAAAAAGACAGCTGTTACTGATTTTAGTCAACCAACTAAAAGCTTTGTACAACTGCCTGACCCCAATCAGGACCTTTCTTCCCCTGGTCTGTGTCCCACTGGGACCATCGCTGCCTGACTGCTGGGTAAGAAATGCACAAACACAGAGGCACAATGATTTTTTTCATTAATAATCTGTTTTAAGACCTATCTTTACCAAAATGCATAATCGTGGTTTAACAGAAATCAATAAAAATCACTAATTTATAACTGTGCCTTGCTTGGGGACCCTTTTGTGGGGAGTGGATCAGAGGTTTGATGAAGGGGTGAAAGTTGGAGGTGGTCAGGAGATAGGACAATGCCATGGCTTCTGCATTAGCAGTTTGAACTCAGAGATATAGCAATGCATGGCATATTCTCCTGGAAAGAAAAAAGTCAATGCACAGTACCTCAAACGCTTGTTCTTAAAAATCAGGAATTTAGCACCAGAGCATGAGGGGGATATTGGTGGGGAGGGTAGGAGTACATTGTTTCTTACCAGCTTGAAGTTCTGGTTCCTGCTAAGGCTCGGACTCCTCCTCAGGCTCATTGGGGGAAGGGTTCTTCAACCAGCTCTTCTGGGTAGAGGTGCAGAATCACACGCTCCTGAACCCCTGGTCTTTTGGAGCATCCTCGATGGTCCCAGCTGACTCCTCATCCTGACCCTCATCAGCATCCCTTTGGACAATGAGGCTGCAGGGGTTGAGGAGGGTATCATGAGCTACTTCAGACTCTGAATGGGAGCCCTTGACTGCACCCGGGCTAGCTGTTTGTAGAAGGGCAACCTTTGATGCCCACTCCTCAAGAGACTGTTGGAGTCTTGAGCGCCTGTACGGGAGTCTCAAGTGCTTTATGCTTTCTCAGTTCTGGGCAGAGTCCACTGAATGTCCACCTACTCCAGCCTCTGTGAAATTTCCTGTTGGAGGTAAATGTTCCTGACACACCAGGAGAAATCATGGAGGACAGTGTACTCCAACCACACATTTATCAGCACCCATGTGTGATAGACAGGCCAGGCACCTGCTTTCAGAGCAGATTCATTGTCACCTGTACTGAGCTGTAAAGAGTGCAGCAGAAAGCTGTTCTGATGTGGTCAGCATAGCATACTACTAATGGTGAAAATGGGGACAGGAACCTTTACAGATTAGCAGAAAGGGTTCAGTGTGGGAATGGGGTGGAGGATTATTGAAACATGATACCTGGTACATTCCCCTTACCCCACACCCACACTGCAAACTAACAGGGGTAGTGGGCTGTGCCACAGCCTAAGGCATGTACTTACCCACATCCCTCAGGCATCCCAGTTTACTCACCCTTTACTCATGTTCAGTCACATGCTTCTGAGGTTTAGGTATGGGGAGTTATGGTACCACCACATGCATGGACAGGTACAGTCACTAGTGTAGATGTGGTGAAGTATATTATTTCCTATAATTCTTGTATCCTGGACAAGATATTCCATAGCTGATTATCTTTGAATAGGGAACTTCACAAGCTGTGGAAACTTCACTTGCCCCTGTAAAAACCTAAAACTAAATAAAATTTGTGATACTCCAAAATTAAAACTAAACTTCCAACAGTGAAAGGGTGGAGACCAGCCTCCTCACATGCTGTGATGTTTTAATTCTTATCTGTACAGCAGCTCTTCTTGGTCTTGTAACAGGTTTGTCCAGTGATGGTAAAGAAGAAAGGGGAATGAATTGGCTGTCACTGATGTTGTACAATAGATTTTCTCAGGCTCTCAGCTCTCACTTGGACTACACTGTTCTTCATTAGGTATTCGTTTAATTGACACAATCTTCTCCTGTGACTCTGGCCAGAACAGTAGCAGCCACCGCAGTACACTTGATAATGAGTTCATCTAACTCAAATGGTCCATCAACCAGAGAATCTGTGGCTTATGTGAATGAGATGCACAGAAGTATATGTGAAATGTCAAACCTTGTGGAATTCTTTACATATGGGTGGAATTAGCTTCATTGATCTCTTTACATTTAGGGCTGGAATCGGAGGCATACATACTACATGTGCAGTAACACACACACAGACACTCACATCCTTGACCACTAATTAAAAGATAGTTAAATTAACGAGATGTGTGGTTGGGAGAGTGCAGAAGACACTAATGAGGAAAGTTGGCTGTCTTTACTGTCACATTACAGCCTCCTCACCAATCTAGCAGCCACACAGTTGCAGTCTTGCTTTTTCTAAGGCTGGACTGCTAAAATGAGAAATCACATCTCCTCAGAATGGTTCAAGGCAGCAGAAGAGTGACATCTCATTTTCCTGGCTCTGCATCCATAGCAGGAGGTGTAAACTCATTTCCTTTGCAAGGTGGATTATAGGGGAAGGTGTAATACCCAGTGTTATGGCTGGGGGTAGTGTGTAATTGATTTTGGTACTGTAGGACGGCTGGATGTCTATTTAAAGGAGAACACTAGCTTAATTCAGTCTAGCCCTTGGAAAGCGTCCTAGCAAGCTGCGTTTCCTCACTCTGAATCAACTGTGAGAAATATATGAGGATCTATTTTAATTAAAATGAGTACTCCTGAGCCCCCCACTGGTGACACATGGTAAGATGCTGAGGATGGGTGATCATCCTAACAACCTGTGAGATGCTGAGGGTGCGTTAATTTCTCTGTAGCCTCCTCCACACAGGGGAAATCCCTTTTTGGGGCAGAGGATGCCCAAAAGACAATAGTACCCAGGGGAAGCACAGGCAGCTAACTGCTGGGGAGACAACAAAAACGAGGGAAGCCCCAGAGGCATTAGGAAGATACGGTGTCCTCATCCAGATAGCCCTGTGTCTCACATCGCTCACACAGGGTTTGGGGAAGGAACTGCTGTCCATTCTATAGGAGACACCTCTGCCCCTCCTTCAATAACTGCCCTCCCCTGAATGCAGCCCAATTATGTCTCCCCAACTCCCCCAGACTTTCCTCTCTCCCAGATATTTCCTTTCTATTTGTCCCTTCAAGTTCCCTCTGACCCCTCCCCATCTCTCCAAACATACTTCTGTCCCCTAATGGCCCCCTCTATTCTACCCTATCCAAGATCCCCACTTGTCTGAGTCTCTCATCTTCCCTCCTTTCCCCTCTTAAATTCTCCTGTTCTCCTCCCATCCTTTGCCTCCCCACTGCCAGCTCTGGTCTCTCCTTCCCCAAATCACCTCTTACAACCTCCATACTGACTCCTTCAACTCTCCATATCAATCAGCTCTCTTTGATCTCACCTTGTCTGTCTCCCCAAGTGCCTCACTACTATCTGATTCCCTCTTCTCACCCCAGCTCCCACTCATCCCCACTCTCTTCCATACACACAGCTCTTCCCCTCATGCCCTCCAGTCTCAGTCTCCCTCTAACTCCAATTCCCCTGAGACCCTTGATACATAAGGAAATTCCACAGCAAGTCATTCTGGCTAATAATGAGAACTGACCCCATGAAACCCTAAAAATTACTCATTTCTTTTAGACACAAGATATCACAATAGTTATTACACAGTTTTAATCTCTCCATGGTCCTTTAAGTCAAAGTGTTTGCCTTAAGACTTGCTACAGTCATAAAAACATAACTGAGTACAAACCACGAACATCCCCTTAAAAATACCATAAACTAGTGCAAAGAAACCATGAAACCAACCACTGAACAACAGTAAACAAAATGAACAACTAGAAATAGAAAGAAAGCAAGAATGGGAAGAAAGATGGCAGGAACACAACAAATGCAATAAAGTAATAATTTCATCTCAGGAAAAACAAATTTGTATTATACCTCACACGTCCATTGACCACTGCAGAAATATTGTCAGTGCCCCATTTTTGTGATTTTTCCCAGATTCTAAATTTTGAAAGTGATTTTGATAACCAAGATGTTTAAGTGATCTCAGATGTTCTAAATGGAATATTTTCCCCCATCTTTTCCATTTACTGGGTATTTTTACTTTTGATATTTTTTAAAATTGGATTTTTTTCTATCAAGTCCTCTTATACCAAATTTCAAACATCCAATAAAATTACTAGAAATTAACATATTAATTGCACACGCCACATTCTCCAGTGTATAACACAGGTTTTGAAATCAAGACCATTGAACATTATAACCAACATAAATGTTAAAATATGTTTCCTGTTCTGAAGTGAGGGTATAACTTGTATTTCCTTAAGCTTCACTGAACTACATTTAGCTGCACATGCATCAGCTGTATGTGAATGCAAGCAGCCCTGTTACTAAGTAACAGTGTCTCTTTAGCTGGCAGATATCACAGTGAATGTTGTAAGCAACACAACACAACTTGCCAGCTTCATTATTTGGCCAGTGCCAAGAAATGCAGACTAAACATTTTGGATATGTCGCCTTTTAGATCTTTGTAAAACAAATGGAAGCAACAATGACAGATAAATACATTGGCTAGTGACCAAACTTCTGGATAATCCTGCACCCTCTGGGACACACTTCTTCCATATCCGGACTGCTACTGAACATTTCTGTGGAATAACAGAGCTCTGAATATTTATCTTAAGATATGTTTACTACTTTACCCCTAATATTCACCTTCCAGTAAAACACCTCTTCCTTGCTTCCTAGTAGCAGTTTTTGATGCTTCTATCAATATAAATTGTAAGGTCATATCACAACATTAAAAAATACAGTGACAAGGTCAAATGTCAATGTATTTTTCTTAAGAATTAAAAAGTAAACTTGTCAATGTCTGACAATATGGGGGATGAGGTTTGTCGCCCTGACAAACCTGAAAAAACATTTCCCTGCCAAGTTCAGTCAAATTTTTTTAAAGCTAATTTTTAACAGATTAACATTCATCCTGAGTAAAACTACAGGATCAGACCCTAGATCTATCCTGGTACAAATTAAATCCATTACACAAAGTTGGCCAAAAATGGTCTTAACACCTATAGGAAAGGAAGCTGCATTTAGCAGATGCAACCAAAATCTACCTCAGGGCCCAGTGGGAAACTAATGTGGAGTCAAGAAACTGTCAATCAAAAGTTAAAGAAACTAAGTTTAGTCCCATCCAAAAAATCATAATAATCTTTTCTGGCTAGATAACAGCTCCTTGGGGCACCAACATGGGGGAATTCAGATGTAAGAAACATATCTTCTCATATCTAAAACACCACAATCAGAAAGTGGGCACTTGCTTCTCTACGTAAAGATTCATGTTGTTTCCTTTAATACTGCATGCTCGCCGCATCATCAGAAATAAAGGAGACAATAGAACTCTGCAACTTTCTGAGAAGTTTACTACTTTGACTTAGTTTCAGAATAGCAGGAATTCTGCTAAGAATCCAATAGACTTTCTTCACTTGAAAACCAATAGACATTTCAACTAAGCCTGCATATTAGCTTTTACTTATTCATTATCCACCCCATCTTGAATGCTGAGTGATTTTGGATTTCCATAGACTCAATTTTGTAACTTTGTTTTCCATAATTGTGAAAGAGACAAGCTGCAAAAACTTAGGGTACTGCATGTGTAGCAAGTTCTCTCAATCACGAAGTATCTAATCAATCTCATTGGAACAAAAAATAAAAGTCTAATGCTCAGGGTGTGTGTGTGACTGACTGACTGACTGACTGACTGACTGACACACACACACACACACAGCCAATGCATTCCTGGTTTTTCCAAAATCTATTCTAGCACCTACCAAAGGCATGTAAGGCAGTGAAAGAGTTCTAGTGGGAGCGCACACACACTTCTTTACTCATCACTCCTCACTCCACAAAAAATGCAAGAGGGATCCCTAAAGGGAAGGCCTTTTTCTTTGAGTAACCTCATTTCTAAGAGCTAAGCTTTGTTCACATACAGCTTGGATTAGCACCAACTGAAATTGCCATCCTCTTTAGAGCCCCAAGATGCATATCCTTCAAATAAGGCACCAAGCCTCAAATGCTTAAGGGTCTGAACAACTCCCATTGAAGTCACTCCACTGACTTCAACCAGAGTTAGCTCAGGCCTCAATTGCATGTAACACAATATATGAGACTTCACTTCTGGGAATGAGATCTTCCAGCAACACTGTACATCTACAGGCCTTTCCCCATTAGGTGCTGGTAACAGATGTTAGGAATCTTTCAAATTACAGGTGGGGTTGTACAAGGCTCTTAAATCTGTGCCCCTTAAAATTTCAGAGACGTGGTAACGGGATTCAAATCCCTGAACCCACATGCTAATGTTTTGGTCCTAGGTCAGGAAACCACTTTGGAATACAGCCCCACACCAGAAGGTCAGCTGACTCCATTAGACTAAAAACGCTTTAGATTAATTCTGAAGATCTTGGTACCATCTAGTCTAAACCTAAACCCTAATTCGTCTGGGATCTGAAAGTTAAACCATACCTAAAACCTAATCTGAATTCAACTTCCTTGTCTCATCTATAACTAACATATGAGTTTTTTCTGCTGTAGTCCAAAGCACAGAAGCCACTGAGGTAAAGCCAACCACTACATCATTCTATAATTTGAAAGCCTAAACTGACATCATTAGGGGAAAAAAAGCAGATAAATTACTTGAAAAAACAAACAGTTTTTCCAGCAGCCATCTTTCTACAGCAACTAGTCAAATAGACACAGCTATCACATAGCCACACATAGATTTAGCAAAAGTTAATGAGAGAGAGAAAATGTGTGTGTGTTCACTGAAGTAATCAGGAGTGGTTTTCCTGTGAAGGCAGAAGGTACCGGTATATGCAGGATTTTCACCGTACTCTGTTAGAAAGATACTAAAAATACCTTCAGTTTAATTTCACTTAAATCTAAACTGTTGACTTTCAGTCTGCCCAACTTGCTTAGCAGGATTTTTAAAAACAGCTTGGTGTTTCAAACTTCATTAGTATAGGAAGGTTAACTGTAGATACGGAGTAATTTTAATGAAAGCCCCAGCTGTCACTAAACCATGTACAATAGACAGCTGTTCTTTCTTTCAACAGTTTCTTATGTTCATGTGTTACAATTTCAGTATGTGTTAAAGAAACCAACTATTGACATTATGAGTCTGACACATGGTGCAGCTACTCAACACAGATAACATTCTTCTGTACACAGTGTGTCTTCTGTGACAAAACTGTAGCTGTAATTTATGAACAATGGTGTAAGCAATACAACTAAGTTATCCATTTAGAAATCCTGATTGTTAACAGAAATATATTTTAGCTCATCAAGAATTTTAATAAAAAAAAAATAAAATAAAACTGATTTATCAAGTTACCTTCCAATTTAGTGTAACCATGGTACAGTGCAGCTAGGGCCATAAGCCCAGCAGAAATGGAGCTGACAATAGCATAGTGCCATTCATCTTATGAGGTGATGGTACAAGATAGCCCAAATAAATAAATGTTTGTAGCATTGTCATAACCATGTTGGTCCCAGAGTATGAGAGGGGCAAGGTGGGTGAGGTAGTGTGTTAAGTTGGTCCAATAAAAGATATTATCTCATCTGCCTTGTGTCTCTCAAAGAAATTAATGGCATGGAGAATAAACTCCCTTCTCGTTCCTTGAGTTGCAGAAGCATGGAGAGAGCTTACACTATCACACTCCACCCAGGCTGTATCTGCTCCTTAGATAAAATAAAACTGTGCTAGTGCTGTCAACTGGCACCTTTCACAAGCACTATCACCCATGTGTTCAGATAATTTTTTCTCCCACGATGGACCTGCTTCTGGAAGTGCTGATTAGAACTGGTTGGAACATATTCAACTAAAAATGAACTTTTGCCAAAATATGCTGTTTCATCAACACTGAAGCTTTTCACAAAGACAGAAGTTTTGAAGAAGTTTTCACTGGGAAGGTTGAGAGTGAACATGAATACCTGGGATGTGGGAGACCCAGGTTCAAGTCCCTGCTTTGCCTGATGCAGTGATCTGGGATGAAAAACTTCTCAAAATCAGGCAGCAGAACAGGGAATTTAACCTGAGTCTCCCCACATCCCTGGCCAATACCCTAACCCCAAGCTACTGCGACACAGCCACATATGCACACTCCTACTGCTCTGAACTGAAAAGCTCATATTTTGATCCCAAAAGACAATTCCATTTTTACAAAAACATTCAAGTTTTGTTTTAGTTTTAGTGTAGAACAAAAAACAAATTTCCAAACCTCAAAAATTGCCGTGAAACAGAATCATCATCCACTGGCCAGCTCTAGCACTGGGCATATGGACCAGTGAATGTTATCAGCAGAAGTTGTGGGTGTTCAGCACTTTCTAGGATCCTGGCCAACAGAAGGATGCTGCGCCACAACAAAAAATAAATTTAAAATATTTTAAAAATAAGGCACCGAAGGCTAAGGAGAAGTGAGACATGGAAATAATTGCAGAAGAGTATGACACTAAATGCAGCGAAGGGTTCTTTGCAAGGAAGACAACGCTCAGCCTCTGGTCCTAATTATCAGCTGCAGTAGCACAAACCCTGGATTAGAAGATTGTGGCCCTCTCCCTACTACTGGATAAACTGAATAGGTGGCAGAGAAGAGATTTTGGGACTTAAATGGTGAAATGTTCCCAGTCCAGGAGAAGCTGCTGGAGATTGAAAAGGAAATTGTGATGCTACTACAATTTCAAGCTCAAATTTGCATGCAAATATGCTGGCCCAAATAAGATCCCCCACACTCATTTTTCCAGCCATTTCAATCTTTGGGTGAGTGGGAGGGGATAAGGAATGCACACACATCTGTGTCTTGCCTTCTGTTTAAGCAACATTGCTTGCCTTCCATTTAGGTTCCACATCTAGTTCCAACAACTAGCAGCTACAAGCAATAGTTTGTAAAGCAGTAGCAGCAGGAAAAAACCTGACTTTTTCTAATGATAATTATTTTATTTACAGATTGTAGACAACTCTAGCTATACTCCATAATGCTAGACAAAATATGGTGCAGACCTCTGAGGTGTGTAAGCATTATTGGAGTAGATTGACTCAACCAAAGTGTCCTGCTTCAAAATGACGAAAGCAAAGGACAAGTCAGTCAGAAGCATATTCAAAGTAGACAAGTCAAAGTAAGACCGACAAAATCCTCCTCTTGGCTCCCATCTCTGATGTTCTGCCCTCCCAATATGCGTGAATCATCCATGGATGTTTAATGTGAGTTCTTAAGACATAGGGAGAGCAGAATACTGAATTCAAGGTCAGCTGCATGGATCTGTGGGGAGAATTTTGTCCTAAAATAGTTTGAAAACTCATGAAAAAGAGATGGAATCTATACAGTCTAAAATAAAAGTACTTACAGAGGATTGATAGTGGAAGAATGATTTCACATGGAGAGAAAGTGAAACAACTTGCTTTAACATTCTGTATATACCAGTTTAGGGAAAGAAATTTCCCTCACTGTGATGAAAGACATAATTCACTAAATTAGGAGATGACGTAACCAGTCATATAATTTCAAATCAGCCTCAGCAGAGGGATCACAAGAAAAACTAAGTACTGTTGTACTGACTTGAGAAAAGTGAGATTTTTTTTTCCTGTTTGTTTTGTTTTTTTAAAAGAGGGATTTAGTCTTAAAAAACCCTGAAGTTATGAATGAGGAAGTTAAAATACTCAGATTCAGTATACAGAAAACAATGAACCACAACTGAGTCACAGAAAGCAAACCAAAACAAAGCAGGAAGACAAGAAAAAGCAGCATTGTTAAATGGGAAAGTGATACAAAATTTAGGTTAGTCAAGACTACAAAGGATAGTGAGGAACTTCAGAGGAACCTAATAAAACTAGGAAAATGGATAGCATGACAGATGAAATTCAGTGCTGATAAAAGCAAGATATTACACACTGAAAGTTTGAACTACTCACACATTGATGGATTATAAATTATTTGACACTATAATGATGATCATGTCTTTTTCCTGAGTGGTCAGTTCATTAAAAAATTCTGCTCAATGCACAGTAATGGTCATAATATTTGGTTTACTTTTAAGTGTAAAGGATGGGATAGAAAATATGCCATTGTGACAGATTTCCCGCAATATTATTGGGAGATTTACTGTATTAAGTTCATGTATCATTCTGGGCCAGAGACTGTATGCAATTCCTTGGAGGTGGATGACCACAGATCCTTCAGGAATGAAGAACAGTGGGGAGGTGATTAGGCAAATTCGCTCTGGTTATAACACTTCCAGAGAAGTCACCATCACCTCGAGGGGCTCACTTATACTCATTCAAACTGGATTCAAGAGATCAACAGACAAAGAAAGAACTTTTGGATAAATAGCCTGAGTTTAAATGGACTCAGGGCCTTCTTTCTGATCCCACACACGAATAGGACCTTCAGTCCAAGGGGGGCCCCAATCCCACCTGGAAAGGGTTGGAAGAATTTGGACCTACTGAGGTCCCATACGACTAATGGGTGACCTCTGGTAAACTTTTAGCAAGCATACAGAAAAGTTTATTTTAAATATGTTTTCTCTGTAATGCTTTTACTATAAGAATAAATGTGCGTGCTTCTAAAGGGCTGTGTGGTAATTTATAAGTGCAGGCTATTACATTGTTTATAGCCTTTCAAGAGAAAGCTAAGTTCAGGCAGTCTGGCTTGCTGGGGATATCACAATGTAGGCAGGAAACTGTGCTGCCTCGAAACCTCAGTCAGGAGGAAGAGAGATGCAAGTCTCCACCAAAGAGAGATGATGACTGAGGAGCCAGAAGCCTAGAGTTGGTGTCCTTGTGGGACCATGTGGAGGGAATATAGGTGCAGTTGCCCTGAAGCGTAACAGCCATTACATAGATCAATGGTACACTGTCACCTAGAATGCTGTATTCAGTTCTGTGCACTCTATTGATAAGGATATATCAGAAATGGAACCAATGGAGAGAAAGACAACGAAGGTTAGAGTCTTAGAAATATTTCCAAATTAGGAGAAACTGAAAAAAGTAGGACTATTTAGTTTAAAGGAAAAAAAATAGAAGAGTGATCCTATTTACTTACAGTACAAGAATAGGTAGGGTAACCTTCAGTGAAAATATATTTTTTTTAAATTTATAAGAGAAAAGGTTTGTATTTTTATATATGTAATTTGCCTGTGAAAATCATTGCCACACAGTAAAGAGGCAGAGAGTTTAGGATTCAACCAACAGGGAGATGAAACAATGATTCTAGATAAGACACCACCCCAGCAAACTATTAAGGAAAAATGCAAGATGCTTTGATGCTCTACATCCAAGCCCCTGAAGTGGTTTTAGGAAGCAGCGCAAAAGGACCCAAGAAACTGACATAGTACTGCTGGCTGGATGTAAGTGATAAACTCCCTAGGGAAGCAGCAGTTGTTTGGGAGACAGTTAAGGGAAACAGACTGACATCCAGATGCCAGAAGTTGGGGTGACTGGAGAAACTGAAGCTGCTTAGGGTCTTTATCAAAAGGATGGCAAGACTTCAGGTAAGTCAGACATGTGTAGACCTTTTGTTGTTTTAAAATCCATTTTTCTTAAGCTTTATTCCTACTGTCATGACTAAACAATACTTTGGTTTAAGCAGGCTGTCTGAGCACTATATTCACATCATTGGTAATAGACTGCTGAAGAGAAGAACCAAAGGTACCAAACCTAGTCAGACCTGCTGGGTAATCACTGTTGATAGATTGATAGACAAGATCCTGGAGGCTAGAGTACCTTGTTTAAGAGTATGATTATACCTCACAAAAGGTAAAGGCATGAGGCCAGTCAGCTGGATGGGTGCACTCAAGAGAGGGGACACAGGTGCAGCTGTAGCCCTGTGACCGAAACCATCACCATTTTACAAATGAAGAATGAGAGACATAAATTGGTTAAGTAGTTTTCTTTGGGATGTAGGCCAAGTTTGTGGCATCAACACAGAATTCAGGTCTCTTGATTCTAAATCCTGTACCCCTCACCCCAGGACCATCCTAACATGTCAAACACATTTTCCTTTCTTGTTTTCAGGATGTTTTAATCAGTCCTATTTTCAACTCTTCCTGTTATAGCACAAGAAAACAAGTAGATGTTTGTGAAAATAAAACAAAATATTTGTAAGCATTTGAACTTTTTTAAGCCATTTTTAAAAGTTAGAATTGCTCTCCTTTTATCTGTGATATTGATGAACAGCTGACAGTCAAAATGAGCAATGATTGTCTATTTGGGTAAGTCTACTCTGCAATAAAACACTGACGGCTGGCCAGTGTCAACTGAGACAGGCTCACGCTGCGGGGCTATAGAACTGAAGTGTAGATGTCTGAGCTTGGGCTGGGGGGATCCCAAAGAAGGGTCCTTGAGCCCTGACTCCAGCCTGAATCCAAAAAGCTACACTGCAACTTTATAGCCCTGCAGCTCAAGCCACATGAGCCTGAGACAATTGACACAGGCCAGCTGCACGTATTTTATTGCAGTGTAGACAGACCCTCAGTGACATAACATCACAGAAACAGTTGATGACAGTCACCCATTTTCAGTTTGGAAAGCCATTAATAACTCCCATTAGCAGCATTTCCAGCTCTAAAAACTTACAGCTAAGTGCTCTTTTAAAAAACATGAACATCTTTGATGCACTTGCACTGAAAAAGCTAGCAAGCTAAAATGATTATTTCTAGTTCTAGTAGCAAGTATCCATGGATTTACATTACTTTTCTAGAATTATGCTGCCATCTAGCAACAGAAGAGGGCATATACAAAGAATCCATGGACTAGAATTTGAGTGGAGGATCCATTCTATTTGATGTTATGTCCCAGTAATATTGTAATATCTCTTACAATACAAGGCACAATGGGACAGATTTTTAAAAGGTATTTAAGCATTCTTCCACTCAACATTGCAATGACTAATTGACAATTGCCTAACCTACATTTGAAAATAGGATATAGGCATTGTAATGCTGAGCTGAGCAATGCCTTAAAATTTTACAAATCTAAGCCAAAATGTCTTATTTTAAAGCATGTAAAGATGCAATGGTGGCTTTGGATTTCAGGGTTTGACAAATTTTCAATTACACTGCAATAGTTTGGGATAGAAAAAGATCAATAACTGAGTAATGGTAAGTGAAGAATTAAATTAGATGTTAAAACAATGTTTTCCAGAACAAGATTGGCAGACTATAGCTACTCAAATTGGCTCCGTTAAACGTCACAGCAAAAGGGAGATAATCACTAGAAACAGGTTAAACCAATATTAGTTAAATAATAGAATACTTTTGGAGTTTGGCATGTGGAATGGTGTTAAACATTTTTTCCATTCCTTTACATTGATTCAGTTAATACATACCTCTTACCACAGGAATACTTATAGGGGTAATACTATACTAGTAGCAAAGGTTGATGTTACAACACTGTTATTATAATTGCTGTTATATTCACATAGAAGTCACAAAAAAGAATTCCATAGAAGTTTTTAAAAAACCTAATTATTTATTTTATAGGGATAAAACAAAGCAACTTCACTGAATAATGTTAGCACATTACAAGAAAATAAATATTTGTTTTACTCTCAGTGGGAATTAGGACCATGGTAGTATAAAGGAAGAATTAACTAAAATTGGGCTTAAAATGTAGGTTTTATAAAAATAAACTGAAGACCTATAGAAATACTTTCATTTTTTAATTCAAATAAAAACTTATTTTTTTATGAGAAGACTCCTCTGTAGTGATTGCAACCTAAAATATAGAAGCTGAAAGTAAAATGTACTGAAATCAAAAGTGAAACTGACTTCACGGATACAAGTGGTCCAAACTAGAAAAAAAAGTTAAAAGTAGTGAAAAATGAACTGAATATATAAAATTCCAGATTTAATCGTCTACGGGGTGATTGGTAATTAGCTAAAGACATTTGTTAGTTTGCAGTATATTATGTAAATCAACTGAGTCAAAACATGAAAGGGTGTGGTCTAGTGGTCTGAACACAGGACTAGAAAACAACATCTTAATCCCAGCTCTGACAATGACTTGCTGTGTGGCCTTGGGCAAATCACTTAAACTCTGTGCCTGCTTCCCCCATGTTTAAAATTGTACTGTCTACTTAAAAGGAATGCTCTAAGAATTAATTTGCATTTTGTAAAGTACTTTGACTATGAAAAGTACTAAGTATTACTTTCATCCTTATGGTGAAATAAATACAAGTATATGGCTAAAGAAACTGTTGGCTTAAAAATCAGTGTCTGAGAGATGCTCAGTAGAAATAGGAAAGCTCTTAGAATTAGTGCTGTCACCATTAACCTGTCCTGAAGAAGTTTTTTATATTGAAAACTATTATTTAGATTCCAGATCACTGCTGATTCTTTACCTACTACCACTCTCCACTGAACTGTTGGTGAAGCAAGGATTGAACACTTATTTACTATCTGTATATAGATAAGAAACAGAACAGTCCAAAAAGGCAAAGTATCTTAGATTTCAAACAGAACATTTAAAAATCAGGAAACATGGTTCTTTACTTACTTTGCTTATTGATACGACCAATACCACAGACATCAAGATAAGAATGTATAGCACTATAATAGGACCCAAGAATTAGTAAGTGTCTGAAACTAACTTATTCAAAATACAGCAGTGATTAAAAGGCCTCATACAATCTCACTCTCTAACAAAGATATAGGTTAAAATAAAGGTAAAGCAAATGCAGTATTCCTTCTTTCTCCCCCGCCAATAGTTGCATTCTAAGTATCTTTTGAAGTAGCAATAGAAAAATCAGTCACCCTCATTAAAAGAGTTAAATCAACTCATTAACTGAGCTGCAAAAGAGCCTGAGAACAAAAACAAATTTCTTGCAAGCCTAGGAGGCTGAGACACCAGCCAAATGACTTGCCCATACGATATAACCACATGAACAGGGAAGAAAAATGGGATAAAGGGTGTGAACTTCTGCTTTCATAATACATCCCAAAGGGCCCACATCATCTGTTTCCTAATAATTTTATTCATTAAAATATAACAAACACATCAGAAGTAATCACAGAATGGCAATGTCAATTCCGCAGTTCTTAGACATTCAAATGATCTTCCAGAATGAAAAAACATTGCATATAAAATACAACTCTAAATAAGCTTTTATGCCAAGCTATTCAAACAGATTGTTGACTTAGCTGTTCTAGATGTGATGAGATTTCATGAGCAAATTCACAATGCATAATTTAACAGACTAACTTTCTCCAATTTGTAATGAGACAGTTTTCTTTTTAAATTTCTTAATTATTAATAGTTTTGTGAGTATCTTATGTACACTACATGTATTGTCTGTTAGTCTGGACAAGTAAATTACATGGTATTGCTACTGCTTCCCGATTAGATGAATATACAAGCATTGATGGTATGAACACTCACAAACAAAATAAAATAAATAAATAAATTTCCCCTGTAAGTATGTGTATGACTTTAAAATTCACTCCCCCCCAAAAAAATGTGCCAATAAAACTCCACTGTGCACACGTGTGAGAAGGGCACTGAAGGGGACGCAAACAGGGCTAAAGCAAATAACACAAATTCTGACAAACATTTGTGGAAATTTGTTTGCAGTATTTGCCTTGCTCAAGCTAAGAGTTACCTTCACAGTTCACAGTAAAAGAACAGTAAAGAGAGCAAAAGCAGCATGGAAAGAAAGAAAACATCCAAACAAACATTGAGCACATGGGTAATACACCGACTCAGTGAAGTATTACCACTCCCCCATATGCTAACCCAGAAACTCCATGTAGTCTATTGTAAAACATTCCCTTATATCATTCAATCTTAGTTATCCTTATGTTCTAATAAGGACTTTAAAAATGCATCAAGTTGACTCAAAGACTGAATTGAGTGTAGACCACAGGAAAGATGCACATCAAAATAAATATAAATGAAATAGACATAATTTCACTTCATTTAGGAAAAGTCATCATTCACTATTCTGCCCCTACAGCAGAGAAGCCACTCTTGCAGTATTGGTGCCAACTGATTTTTCTGTCAATAGCAAAATATGTCTTGCCTATACTGTTTTTATTGCTGTCCGTTTTTCCTGTGGTGTAATCACATCAGGCATACCACTGAAATCAGACAATAATATACCGTTCACCTTTCTACTGAACTGAGCTACAAAAGAGTTTTAATGGCTAGGTTGTAATGAAGCCACAAAGCCATTTTACCAAGTCAGGGCCTATTCCTACAAATTTACTCTTAAAGAGTGTTGTCATTAAAGTTAATTGGACCGCTGGTGAGAGTAAGGTCTTGCAGGATCACACCCACAATCCACAGCAGGCTTTTTAAGAATTTTTTTAAGTAGTTAGAGCCTATCTAAACTAACCAGGGAAACCTGATCAGAACCTTTCTAGCAATAACTATATTTATTTAAAAGCAGTTTGTTAGTGAGGTGGTTCCAAATTCACAGGTTCCTAATTCACCAAAACTGGTGCCTAAAAACAAAGGAAGATGATCATTTTCTGTTTAAATGACATGTCCGACAGAGGGGTCTGTCTACAGGACTTCAGAGCACTAGATAAAGCCACAACAAACTCCACTATCACAATTTCAGGAGGACCAGTAATAGACAGAGACCCTTATTAAGATCATGAATATTTTCTCTTGTGCACATATGCTCTTTTAATACACCCTCTCAAGCTATTAGTATGAATGATTCCTATTATAAGATTTGGAAAGTTTTCAATTTGGTTTTGAAGAACATTTGTAAGATGGAGTAAGATTTGTCTCTGAAAGTATTCCAACCGAAACCTGGTATTGACATTGACTATAACCAATCTGGACCAAACACTATGATGCAGTGTTTCAGCATGTGCTAATTAGGCTTATATGCACTAACACAATCCATTGCATCAGCTCAGAAATAGAATAAGTATGCTATCTTTGGTTAAAGATATTTTCTATTGTCAAGAGGTGTCAGAAACCCTTAAACATTCTCTAAGATTAGATTCTCACTTTATAAAACAAAAAAAATTGAATAATTGACATATGCCATAAATCAAAGACTTAAGAGTTTCAGCTTTGGCCTATTAAATTCTCAAAAATCCTCAATAAGGTTAGTTAGTATAGGTATCATCCCCAGCTGCAAATACAAGTGACAGTATGTACACTTACAAACTGGTTATGGAGCCAGAGATTTGTCCATCTTTCATGTATCATTGGCATCTGACAGATTAATGAGTAATACAATAGGAACTGCAAGAATGCATGCATTGTTCCTTCCCATTCCTAAAGACTACAAAATCTTACCTACCAGAATTTGTGGTGTCCATTCACTGGCCACATTAAGGTGAGACATAACAGTGCATGCCTGTCAGATTGCACAGACCATTTCAAGTCTGCCGTGTACTACCAAATGCAGGAAGAGTTTAAATGGACGCAGAATGCCAGCTGTTCAATTTCAACTAATTTCAGAAGTCTGCAACACTAATTAGTATTAACTTTGCATGATTGTTTGGAAAATAAATATGGCCTCCCTTGAATTATACTCTTGGGATAGGAAAAGAGCAAGGAATGTTGCGAGTTACTGGACAGACTGACAAGTCTTAACATCCATGTTTATCTTAAATTGGTGGGCCAATCCACCAGCCAGGTTAGTTAAACAACACTCCAAAGCCTTTGCTCAGGGTTTCATTAATTTATAAACAGATTTTTAAAAATATATAAAACAAAGCAACTAATAAAAGCCTTATTGCCCTTCAGGATATTGTCACAGTCCTTAGTTTTCCATCCGGGACTCCCAAGCTGTTCCAAGTGGAGACTTCCAGCTCCCCGCAGCCAGCTTTTGCTCCTTGAAGAAAGAAGAAATGGGAGCTAGATAAGGTCCTACGGCAGCTTGGAGATCCTCTGCAGTTATCCTACTTAGCTTTAGGACAGAGACATTAGCACCCGCATCCTTGCAAAAAACACGTGATCATTACTGATGACAAGTAATCAAGACCTCAGTTTCATATATCTGAAACAAACAGACTACGTCAGATACAGTCCCATCATCCAGCCTCAAGATGCTGCTAAGGCAACAAATGCCAGATGAATGATTCAGCCTTCAAGATTTCAGATTTATTTTTTATTCAGTAATGTAATGTAGCAATATATCAGTCAATATTAAATGAGTGCAAATGAATGAATACATTTATCCTAATTGCCCTGAATCAACTGAAAAGATCATTCACTCTCTGTTTTACATGCTGCTGTTTATAAACTGCAAAAGGTAAAATGTCTGAAGCTCTAAGGAAAGTTTAAGATACCTAGAGCAATCCTGAAAATTCTGCATTCAGAACCTTATTGTTTCTCTAATTATTTTAGGAGACAATTGTGACCTAACACTTCCATTTACTTTCATCTGAAAGAATCTGATTTTTTTTATATGAAGATGGGAGCTAAAATACCCATAAAAGAAGAATGCAAGAAATACAAATGTGGCTACTAAGTATTTTCAGACAATTCAGAGGGAGGGCCTTGAATGCTGCACTGAAATAAGAGGTATACAAAAGACTGAGAGCTGCATTCAAATATGTTACATACTGTAGTCTTGCTTCTCAGATGTTTTCCATTAAAGTCAGTTGTTCTAAACAGGCACAGCCATATTTAAAAGACATTGCACTTTCTACCCCCCTTTCTCATAATTTAGCAGTTATTGGCTTTAGGTTACTACTTTGATGATTAGTACATGGATTACTTCATTGTATTTATTTAGATTTCAGTGCACTTCAAAGTGCATTCATTTACAATGATTTGCTTCAACTACTAACCTAAGAGTCATCACATCACATAGAATTCTAATAATCAGCTAGTCTGTCTCTCCTTACTACTTACCGTCTGTGACCATACATAGATTTGGAAAGCAGAAAACCTGTATGTTAACACGAAGAAAACTGTTGTTTGTGATTCCTATATAGATCAGCAGGTTAAGTGTTTTTATCCAGACCCTTCTTTAAAAGGACACTATCATTTTATAATAAACAGTTTAATTTTAAAGTAATTTTCCTTGTGTTTTACTTTTCCACTTGAAAAATTGCCATTTCATCTCCTCCTTGTGGTTCTATGGAATTGATATTAACATGCCTTTTTCCTTTTAATTGTCCAATATTGAAGAGTTCTGCAGTGTTTGGGAATCTTTTTGTTATTAAAACTTTGCTCCCCTCTATTGGGGAATTCTGCAGTAAGGCCTCATTAGCTATTCTTCACCATAAAACAACATTAGAAGCTTTTAAAAGCATTTGGATAACACTTTCTCAGATTCTCTAACAATATTAAGGGAGGTTTAACTTGAGATACAAGATAACTTGACTGTATCTCTAAACAGCCTCATCTTGAATAAGTGAAAAATGCAAAAAATTTGATGTGTTATTTAGTATTTCACAAAGACTGTCATAGCTAGTAGAAAATCACTTTAGTAGCTATGTATAAAACATATGAGCTACAACTAGTGTTAAGTTTTCATGACTCAAGCTGCACTGTAGTATTTCCGTTAAATAGTCTGTATCCTCTGTTTAACAATGGGTATCAATATAATGAGGATGTTTTTCCAAAATCTATTTTGGACTCATAGGCTCAAACTTTACGGCCAGAAGGGGCCACCATGATCATCTTGTCTGACCTCCTCCAACCTTGCCCATCCACTCCTGTTAGTTAGTCAGTACCCCATTATGCCTGTGGCATTTAGGGCAGCAATGAAGCTCCTCCATTCCTGTCTGTTTCTGGCAAGTCTTTCATTGGTTCTTCAGCTGTGCCCCAGGTTTTTCAGCTCAGCTTCCACAGCTCATCACCATGTTGTTTTTGGACAGCCTCGTTTTTGCTTCTCTTCACGTGTCCATCTTATTGCTATTCTGGTGATGGAATCAACTTTCATCCAAAACACATGGCCAATCCATTTCCAGTGCCTACTGGTAATGATGGTGCTCATATCTTCTTGACTACACTGTATGAATAGATCTTGATTTGAGATTGTACTGGGCCAAAAAATAGAGGATTTTTTCTGAGGCAAGTTTTATGAAATGAAGAATGCTTGGACATGTCATACTTCGCCATTCCCCAGCATTCTGCACTATAAAGTAGTGTTGAAAGTACACAACTCTTATAACTCTTGTTCAATTTTGATGTTCTATTTTGATGATTTCTAGACTGTATTTAAGCTCCTAAAGGAGTACCTGGCTTTATTGATTCTGTTCCGAATGTCCTGACTTGTTTCACCATCCTGGCTGATGGTACTGCCCAGATATGTGAATGTTTCTATATTATTGAGAACATAATCCTCTATCTGCACTGTGATGCAATATTAAAAGTCATATCTATCTTATTGCAGTTGATTTTCAGTCCAATTTGCTGGCTGAATATATTGAGTCAGGTTGTTTTCTCTTGTATATGGTGATGGATATGTGATAACAGAGCAAGATCCTCTGCAAAGTCCAGCTCTTCAAGGGATGAGACAGGTGTCCATCTAAAACCTCTTGGCATGTCTTTCTATTGTACGCCGCATTACCCAATCAATGGCAATGTTAAAGAGGATTGCTGACATAATGCAGCCCTGCCATACTCGTGTTTTGACTTCAGAACTGAGCTCACTGTGATCAATACTACATATGAAGTTGGAATAAAAGCTTTTAATGATGTTAATTATATGAAGAGGGATTCCATAAGCTCGCAGAATATGCCATAGGCTGATCCTGTGAATGCTGTCAAAAGCCTTCTCCTGTAATAGACCCATAAACCTCTGGCTAAGTTACTGAAATCCTCATATAATGATCTAAAGACTTCAAGTTACAGAGAATCCACCATTTACACTAGTTTAAACCTTCAAGTGACCCCGTGCCCAATGCTACAGAGGAAAGCATTGACGTGGGGGAAAATTTCTTCCTGACGCCAAATATGGCAGTTAGACCCTGAGTATGTGAGCAAGACCCAGCAGCCAGACACCTAGGAAAGAATCCTTCCCATCTTGTGTCCCATCACCAGCCATTGGAGATATTTGCTGCTAACAGGTGCAGATCAGCTACATGCCATTGTGGCCAGTCTCAGCATACCATCACCTCCATATACTTATCAAGCTCAGTCTTCAAGCCAATTAGGTTTCTTGCCCCCACTACTTGCCTTGGAAGGCTGTTCCAGAACTTCACTCCTGCTTAGAAGCTTTTGTCCAATTTGAAGCCTAAATTTATTGATGGCCACTTTATATCCATTTGTTCTTGTGTCAGCACTGGTCCTTAACTTCACAAGGTTGTCTCTACAGATTCATATTGATCAAGATTCAGATGTGAATGTTACTGCTAGAACCTGAACACTCAAACAACTGATGACAAGAACATAATTTAAACTCAGGTAACAGTTTAAGGCTGCAGAGTGATTCTGTTCATTCTAGTATGCAGTGTTGTAGTAGCTGTGTCAGACTTAAGATATTAGACACACAAGGTAGGTGAGGTTATCTTTTATTGGACCAACTTCTGTTGGTGAGAGAGAAAGCTTGTCTATCACCAACTGAAATTGATCCAATAAAAGATTACCTCACCTACCTAATGTCTGTTCATTCTAGAAATACAAATTAAGGAGGAACTAGTGGTGTGTCTGCACCATAGAATACCCATGTTCTCTCCTCACCAACAACAAGAAAGGGGCAGGGGTGGGAAAGATCCGTACCAGCTAAAGGAGATGTAGCTGGCAGCTACCAGGTGCAAAATGGCTACTTTAGGACTAAAACTGCTGGACTCTGCTAAATTTAAGGAGTCAACCCCAGAAAGGCGTATCTGGGATAAAAAGAAAAGACTATATAAAGGGAACTCTGTACTAAGGAGAATTCATGTGGAACATGAGTCACAAGGCAAGGTGATCCTGAGAAAAGGACTGCTTTGCTTCTGTGCTTATCCCTCTATATCACATATATAAAATGAACTACCAGAACCACCCATCAAATAACTGTCCAGAACCATCTTCAAAATGCATAACAGATCTTAAATCAAAAGGAAAATAAGACCAAGACAACTTAAATAACTCCTGTTCCAAATGTACTTGATTTCCAATTCAATAAAATATCAGAATATCAATTTATTAAAAGGTTAAATGAACTATACATATGTAAACTGTAAAATAGTTGAAAAATCTGAAATATATTTAATTTTAAAAGGAAAATCATTCCTTCTGAAAGTATTTAAAATATTGCATTTCTGGGCAGCAAATCTAAATGAAGTGCTCTGGAATTGATGCATTCTCTCTGTGCAGTCATCAAGCATTAGTCTCCAAGGAAGAAAGCATATTTGCTTTCTGATTTTCAGACTAAAATGTTGACAACATTGCTTCTTGCTGATGGATAGACACACAAAAGTCTGTGAGCTCCAAAACAGCAGCAGTCTTAATGGGAAAAGCTATGGTCTTTGTTGATGCAGACAACATGCCTCCCAGGAATCCATGACACCTTGGAAATATGCTAGCCATATGGCATACAATTACATTAGATTGCGCTGATGTGTTAGAGAATAAGTCTTTGATTGATAATTTTTCTGTTTATTTCCGCCAAGGCCACTGAAAACACGAAAGCCTTTTCATCTGAAAGGTTAGCATACATGTCAACTTCTTTTTCTTGTTTTTCTGTAGAAGAAGAAGAAAAGTCACTATTAAACAAAAGCTTTTTTCTGGCTCCTGTGTCAGAAGTTAGTAAATCAATTATACAGATATTAAATTATTATAATATGGGACAACATTTTAGTAATGAAAAGCAGTCTTAAAGACAATCACCTCCTATCAGGGAAAAGAAGTCACTCAATCAATAGTCTGAAAATATGACTCAAATGCTAGTCTTCAATGACAAGCATGATGACGCAGCCTAACTTCATACTGATGATTCCTAATACAAATAGGACAGTAGTCAATGCTGCCTAATATTTCTTCCTCCAGATGAAAGACTATTCTTTACGCTTTGCATTTAAATAGCACATTTTATCAGAGAACATAACCAGGTATTACAAAACAAAGGCTTCAACACCTGTAAGAAGTAGGATATTCCTTTCCCTATATTATAGCTAGGAGATTGAGTTGCTTAAGTAAATTATCCAAAAGCAGATTAGTGGCAGAGCCAAGAGAAGAATCCATGACTCCTGACTCAAAGCCCCATTAGGATTTTCAGAGTTCCTGTACCTCAGGAACACTAAGCTTTTCCTGACATGGGACATGTTAATACTCCAGGGAACCTGCTTCATCCAGACAAGCCAACTGTGAGTAGAGGGGGCTGCAGGTGGGTCACTGTGCACAAGTGAGCCATCAGGGAGCTCTCCTGCTGCAGCACTCCAGCCCTGCAAGGCTCTCCTGTAGCACATGAAGTCCATAAAACAGTAGCCCTGTCAACGCCACCTCTTTGAATTCAGCACTCCATTCTCCCAGACTACCTTCTCAGCTTCTCCCAGGTAATTCCCAGCAGCAGGGAAGCTCTTTCATCAGCTTCTTTTTGTCAACTAGTCAGAGAGAGCTAAGTGAGGTTGAGCAGGGGCTTGCATGCATTGCAGGAAGGAGAACATACATGGGTAGTCTCTAGCACTTGCCCTGGGCTGGCTGTGATGCTCTATCCCTATCAACAGTCCTGTGGCGGTCCTTAGTCTAGTCTATGTGCTCACTACCAATACCCTCATCCTACTGAACCACGCATCAGGCTGTTTTGATAGAAGCAGCTTCTGCAGGGATGCACACCGAGGCTAGTCTAAATCACTGAGCCAACAACAGGTAAGGAAGAAAAATTAGGGAGCAAGGTGAAAGTGGTGTTAATGTAGTCCCTCACTAGGTGGGGGGGAACCTTTTATCCCCACCTCATAACATCCCAGGGAGGTGGAGTTAGCAAAGAACCTCTAATTCTAACTTTAGAAGCCAACCTAAATCTTCATGCAGGGATAGCCTGGACCTTCTACACAACCTGGGAGATGGGCAGTGGTTTCGCTGTCAATTCCACAAGCGTAATCCCCCTCCCTAAAGCAGGGAAACTCCATAAGGGAAACCTCACAGATTCCCTATCTTCACCCACCTCAAAGAGCTTCCTCACATTTCCAAAGGACTAGGAATGGGGCCCATTGCTAAGAGGGATCATCACCACACAGGCTTAAAGTTTGGCTTTCTTTAACCTACCAGTGCCCCTGTAAGTATATCACAGCATCCAGACACACTCAGAATTTAGATTTCAGACAGCAGCCATTTGCTGATTTAGGTTCACAGTGAAACGATGCAGTGGGCAAATCCTTAAACATCAGAGTTTATCAGTGTAATATTTTGATTAAAGACTTGGCCTTTCTGGTCTTTTTCCCCTCACTCAATGGCTGAACATTAAGGTGCTGTCTGTTCAACGTTATTTAGCAACCTCAAACCACCTTCTAAGCTTCCACTTTCACTGCACAGCAGCTTGCTTAGTGAGGTACTTGCAATATCAGAAGCCATCCCCACTTGTTCTAACACAAAGCTATGAGGTTATTTTAGCACTGAAATTCAAAACACATTCAATCTTGGGAATTCAAGGCTCTTCAGCTGGATTCCTGGTGAGGTGAGACGCAGTATTGTCAGCTGTATTCAGCTTGAAGTCGGGAACTAAGAACCCAAGCTGTACCAACAGCTCTGCACCCTGTGTGGCTTTGGGCGAGCTACTTTACCTCTCTCTGCCTTAGCACCTTGTTCCCCCCCATTTATAAAACAATAGTCACAGGGACACCCCAACCTTTTTTGTACACTGTTCTGGAAGAAAGCATTGTAAGTGCTAATTATTCTGTATGAAACATTTTGCAGATTTGAAGCCCTTTCCCCCCTTCCCCGTCCCACATTACTCTAACCCAAGCAACTCAGCAATCCAAAATTGTCAGCATCTTCAGAGAAGCATTTCTTAATTTCTTCCAACTCCTTTAGGTCCAGCATTGCAAGAGATTCAGTGTATTAAAAATATACAAAGTAAAATGTATTTGAAGTACTCCCATTTCACCATGCACATTCACTTGGCATTCATATTATTTAAAAATTAATTTTACAAAATTACTGTAATTTATTCACAAGCTTCTTAACCAAGCAAACGTATTTCTCAAGATGTTTCCAAATGAATAGCCGTTCCCCAGGAAATACAGTTTTGAAAAACTAAAATATTGTTAGATGATGTGAATATCCAACACTAACAATCAGTGCAGAACTTGTAAGTTATAGCCATTCTTATTGCAGTTTCATTCTTCTCAGCAGTAACTACTGCTTATTTTATAATTAATTGACCTTTTCTTACATGCTACTCATAGCCTATGATTTAGAAAAACACTATACCCTATTAAAACTCTCCTCATCTACAGGCAGTCTGACTCAACGTTCTTAACAGTTGAGACTTCTCTATAGACTCTCAACTATTTCTTACAGAAACTAGAAATAAGCAGAAGTCTTTTGCTGCCCAAATAGAAAATTACACATATCAGTATCTCAGCACACCAAAATAAAGAGAACTCTATCTTCGCTAATAGTTACCTTGCAGTGTAGGGCCTAGCACACAACTTCAGTACCAACCGGAAAAGATTTTTAAAATGCTAAAGAAATACACATCAATGAAACAGCAACACACACCCTCAGCAGTATAGCAATGTTTTCTCCTCAAACAGAAGAAATGGCTTGCCATTTCCAGAACAAAATTCCAGTGAATTTTGGATAAGGAATAATGATAAAAAAAATCCAGTCAAAATCCTTACGAAAAAACAGTTATTTTGTTTCTACAGTGAAGACAAAATATTTTAATTTGAAAAGACCTAAAAGGGCTTAGTGCATAATATAGACTAATGTCCAATAATTTTTTTGTTTCAGAAACTCAGCTACCAGGGTTTGAAGTTACAAGAGCACAGAAAAACAGCCCACTGTGGTAAACATCCAAAGGTGTTTTTACAGTCCAGTGATTTTAAAGGAGAGTTCTTCTAGATGTTCTAAAGTATGTAAGGTGGGGCAAACAGCCGGCTTCACCTAATGGGTCTCGCACTTCCACCCTTTGTAGTGGGCCAGGGAGTCACCAGTTACCCCATCTCCCCAGGGAGTTACCTTACTCTGGCTCCCTCCTGTCGGCTGGGGCTAAGGGTTTTCCCCTTCTTTGCTCCTCTGGCTGCAGAGAAGCACTGTCTCCTAGCTTGGGGGAAGTTTCTCCTCCAGCTGCCACAAGCCTTCTGGCAGATTCCTCCTCCTGTGCTCCCCCCCTTTAGGGAAGGCAGGGTTTAAGTGCACCTGGAGTATCCCTGCATTGGGTCCAGGTGTCTCTAACTGCCCTGCAGCAATCTCTCCTCTGCCTGCAGGGAAAAGGGCTTTTAGCATTCTTGGGCTCACATACCGGCCCTGGTATGCCCTTCTGTGGCCATCTGGCCTGACTTTACCACAAAGGGAAATTTGTTCTTTCTTCCCCAAGTCCTCATAACTGTACCCCAAGCTTCAGGATGAAGATTTTATGGCCCAATTAAAATGATCTAAAAATAAAAGGTAACAAATAAAACGCCAACAGGCTCTTAGTAACAGCAGTTCCAAGAGGCCCAGCCACAAAACTGCACAGTGAAGGGCTGGGAACCACTTAGAGATGTGCATATTTACAGTTTTACACTGTTGTAACCATCAAGACAAGGACAGATCCAATACAAGATAAATTGTGGGTGGGTTTTCAAAGGTGCCTAAATTACTTAGGAGCATTAATTTCATTAAAAGTCAACAGGACATGTGCTCATAAATCACTTTTGAAAAACCCACTCTGTTATCATTACCTAGAAGTATGATATAATTAAACAGGTCATAACAGCAACAGCTTCCTGACAACCTATTTCTGTCCAATTTTGTCCAACTGCTTCTTAGCAATCCTGATTATATTAATTATTTTCTTTGACAATTAATCAGAAAAGCCTGCTTATCACTGCTGTGTATAAGGAGTTTGTAAACCAGAGCAAACCACTGGGCCACCAATGTGTTTTCCTCAAATACAAGGCATACTATAAAACCATAACGCCATTTCCGTTGGCACCCTCATTCGCAACACTCGTCTTGTCTGAAGTACCATGTGAACCAAGATTTTTTAAGGGGAACATCTGAAGAGAACTTGTTGTAAGATGCTCAACATATGCTCTCAGTATTCAGGAGAGTGGGAATCTCTGACATAGCCCAATATCCTACCTCTAGCAGTGACTTACACCTGATGCTTCAAAGAAAAATAAAACAGAATCAATGCGGCCAGTTATGTAAAGTCTCATCATGGAGACAGCAGGAAGAAGAAAATCCTCTCTGACCCCTGAAGACAATCTGTTTATGCCTAGATTTAGAAGTATATGAAGGACCACTGGATCTTATCAAAAGCAGATGTTTACAACAGTTCTTGCTTCAAAGGAGGAAATTCATTAGCTTTCCCATACATAACGTTAAGCAACCGTTGGGTCTGGATAGGAAAACTAACAGTCATTACAGCATGAGCCAATCTTTCTTCCTTCTTCCATCATGGTCATCTAGTCTGACTTCCTGCACATTGCAAGCCACAGAACCTCACCCACCCCCTCCTGTAATAGATCCCTAATCTCTGCTTGAGTTACTGAAGTCCTCAAATCATGATTGGAAGACTTCAAGTTAGAGAATTCACCATTTACACTAGTTTAACTAAAACATGTCACAGGTTGGGTAAATGACAGCACGTCAGTAAAAAAAACCAACCAACCAAACAAACAAAAAAAAAACATTCCCCAAACAGGTTTTCTAATTCTCATACCTCTTTCTTCCTCATGCTTTTTGGCTGAGGCACTCTTAGGTCTTCCTCTTCCACGTCTGCTATGATCTGAATGGCTGTTAGATCTGGACCTTTTTCTGTTTTCTAAGTCTTTATTTACTGCAGAATTTATCTTCTCTCGCTTAACTCTCTCTGTTCGTCTCCTTTTGGCTTCAGTCTTGTTTTCTATATAAATGAATAGAGAGAACATTTTAGGGTTGCTTTCATGTCTTTTTAGTTACTCAGACTCGGCTCTTTCCCCATCCCACCTCTTTCCTTAGATCACTTAACAAGAATGATTAGTTGCCTGCACAGTAGTCATCTCTCAAGCAGTTCATAATACTCAACTGCATCTGCACCACCCTCTAAGTTGAGAGGTGAGCAAGTTGTTTTAGACAAAGGCTCAGATATACCCCATTTTTTGATCACAGGGATCAAGTCTTAATTACGATGACATCTATGTAGCATTTTGCAACAAATAAGGAGCATCCATTAGCATACAGAGCATAGGAAATGCTTAGTTCTGTGTCAATGAAACCAACTGTACAGATCACAGTTCTCAAATGTTCCAGATACATCATTTCTTATGTCTGAAAGTCACTGCTTTCATTTCTGGTGTTCTGAATGGCTATTGAGAGATGGGTAAAGAGGCGCAAACAAATCTTCATACTTTTTTTGGTTTGTTTTGCTATGACTCATGACACCATTCTCATTTTATACAATTCAACATAAGATACCAATTCAACTATACACTCAGGCCTGATCTACACTGCCAGCAAAATTTGGCGGCAGTCGACGGGAGTCATGCAAGCTACGCAGCACTTCACTTTTTGGGGAGGTGGTTTTTATTAGATCAACTTCCAGATCGATTGAGCATGTCTTCACTGCCAATCAACTGAATTGGAAAAATCAATCTGATGGCAGCGAATTTGCCACCGTCTTTGTGTACATAGCCTCAGATGCTACAGTGTTTATTACAGCAGCATGCAGAGGCTCCAACCACCAGCAGGACCCATTCTGTTAGGGGCTGCACAGACGTTGGTTCTGGCAACACTACAGAAGCACAGCTGCAGCGTTGCTTATGCAGACACTCTAAGTCGATGGGAGATAACTCTCCTGTAAACTTATTTATTCCAGCTCCCAAGAACAACGGTAGCTATATCAGCAGGAGAAGCTCTCCCGTCAACGTCACATCGCACTGTCCACACTGGTGCTTAGGTTGGTGTAACTTACATCACTTGGCGGGGGGGCTCATTCAAACGCCTGAGCAACACTACAGCTTAAGTTGGTATAAGTTGTGTACATAGCTTTAATCAGGCTGCCTTCATACAGCATTACTTTTCACATGCTAGTTTTGGGAAAGAGCTTCCAAATTTTGCACTGAGAGTTTTTTATATTTATCTGTTGGACCTAGTTCTACTACTTTTCTCTTGTCCCCACCTTGCAATTTACTATAGACTGGACATATGCCACAACTATCTGGCAGGCTATAGCTTGTGAATATATTAGACAGGAGAGCCATATGTATCCACTTTCACACTGGAATTACACAAGAGCCTTGCATAATCATAACAAAGCCTTTAAGTATCTAACTGGGTTGGAAACTAGTTTCATTTATCAACCATTAGCTAAACAATGGAAAAAACACCAATCACACCTTCCAAAACAAATTCCCCAGTCATTCCCCCATTTCCTCCAGCTTGCAACAATGAAACACGTCTATCACAACTACTTTAATCTAAAGAGAAAATGTTCCAATTATCAACTTTAGGAAAATATAAATTAATATACTCTATAATCTGATCCTGTAAAACTTGTAAATGAAGAACTTCTACACATTCTAAATCAGATTATTTTGGGATCTTCCCTGAAGGAGATTTGTTCTAACTATTGCCCTCAGTGATAGACAAACCATTAATAAGGAACATAAGGGAGAACACGAAACATGCTAGAAAGCATATCCAACTGACTCCTCAGACAGACTTGAATTTGACTTGAGAGAAGGATACAAGTTGCTTTCTATTTTACCACATATTTTACCATACTCTTTAAAGAGAAGAAAGTCTTTAGTAGCTTTTAGTTTAAGATCTTACAAAATACCATTTGTTACACAAAGCGTTAAATGCCATTCTGCTGTTTCAGGCTACTGAATTAAGAAATTCAATGCAGCTCATTCAAAAAAACCAAAAACCAACACCCTCACCCTCCCCCCCCCAAAAAAAGGGGGAATTTACTTTTGAATAAAACAAATGCTATGAAATCTGACCTCTTTGGCTTCTCTAGATATTTATCTAGAAAGTAGGATTAACAAAAAGCTTTCTATAGGGAGTTATATTTGCATGGTGATTAAGCAAGCAGCTGAAGGATAAACAATGCATAAAATGTCACTACCACACACACACAGGAAGTAAGGCTGCAGAAACACCACCTTTTGTCTTTCAGCATTTGTGAAACATTAATTTACATTCAAAGTCTGCTTTACCCAAATGTAAAGAAAAGAAGAACTGACAAAAGTCACAGTTTATAACACAGGAGACCACATGATCCTCATTTTTTTTCCAAAGCAGAAATATGAAAGGAAAAACCCCTCAATAACGTTTACCTGCAGTGGGTGGTGATTTCTCAGCACGTTTAGCATGTAAGAGCTTCCGACTAATAAATATGTAGCCACAAGGGCACGATTTGCATGCTACGGGAACCTGAAAGAAAGGGGGGAAATAAGCTTTTGAAATATCACAAGAGTTCATCCATTAAGAAAAAAATATGTTTAGGAGTTCTAAACATGATTGCAGTGGAATGAAGCTCCAAGGATCCTCATCCATTTCATCTCTCAGCCCAGATATTTGCTATCAATAAGTTTAAAAATGTGAATGGTGTAGAGTGCATTATGGAAGCACAGTTTAAGCTGTCACAGCTGTTTTGTATTAGTGCTCTGCATCCAAGCTGAGTTCCTCCAGAACCTGGGAGAGACATCCAAACTGAGTTCCTCCAGAACCTGGGAGAGATGGGGATACTGTTGAGTGATGCCAACTAAAAGGAGTTTGGGTAAATTCTAGAGGAAACTCTAGAGGAAACTACCCCATTAGGCTGAGCAGTGCTTGCAATATGGGAAAATTTAAAGTGGGGTGGGAAAGTTCTAGAATGCTTAGAGCTACAAGGACACAAGTTTATTCCTTCCTTATTAAAATAGTTAATTTAAAAAAAGAACAGAAACGTTACAACAGCTCATCATCTACATTAAGCATTTTGCAATTCATGGCTATAAAAGTCATAAGGAATGCATTGTGCTGCTTTGATTAGGTCTGTATCAAGACAGCATTAGGTAAATGACTTAAAAACACAGAAGACATTTCTTCCAAATCTTTTTTAGATAACATCTTGCTGGACAAAAAACACAAACAAAACTGTGTTAATGCAAGATACTGCACAGAAAAAAAACCCAGAAGTCATGACCATGTAAAAAACATTGAGGCAAATGTCTTCAGGCTTGCTGCTGCTTACTAAGATCATGCAATAATGAAAGCAGAACACAAGTGATTGTTTACTGAACAGTAACACTTTACCAGATGCACAGAGGAAACCAGTTTCAGTGTGCTTCTAGCAGAAGAACAAATGCCATAACCAAACTGGTACATACAAAGGAGAATTCTATTGCTAATTCTATCATGCTAACTGTATTATTGCTTTCTATAGCACAGCTACATTGTCTGAATTTCGCTTCACAAGTTTGTAAGTACATCACATTTAAGAAAAGCATTTTTTCATAAGCAAACTTCAAGCATGCAGTGTAACTCTGCCAACAGTTCACTTAACTATAAGCAATGCAGTTCATTCAAAACAGTTGGTTATGGCTTTAAATTAAAAGCGTGGAACTGAGGAATACCTCAAAGTGAATGGCTTGCATTCTTTTTGCATTCAACTCACATCTTTTTCTGAGTAAAGCTGGCAATTATTTAAGTTCTTGATCCTTTTAAAGGAACACAGCCTTAGCAGATACCATTTTTTTAAATTTAAAAACAAAAACTACAATTTTAGAATGCTGTATTCTTTGTAAAGCTGTCCCAGAAGTTTACAAATAAATTTTCATAGAAACGTTAATCCTTTTCTCATTGTACAACATCTGAGCTCATCCAGATAACCGTGACGTAGTTCTATTAAAACTTAAAAGTGAAATTCAGCGAGCCTTTTTTTTTTTTTTCTTTCCCCCACATGCAGCATCAAACAGGAACATATCTCTGGGAATAGCAGTAAAGGCTGCAGAGCCAGTACAGAGAGCACAACATTTTATCTTTTTGTAGAGCCTACATAAATGGCTATTTTTAAACAATAACTTTTTTAGTCTAAGATGGTTGGAGGCCAAGTGGAAGTTCACCTCCTTACTGTATGTGCTCTTGGGTATTTAGCAATTGAACAATTCTGTTTATACCTCACACTTTGATTCAGAGAAACTCCATTTGAACTTAAAAAATATAAATTCAAAGTCTTCAAGAATAACATCCTTCTAGAGCCACTGGGCCTATCCTATTTCACCAGCCCAAAAAATAATTCTCAAAATTGCTTTCACGAAGTGTTTGGTATTATGATATATCCAGCTATAATTGTTGTTTTGCATATTTAACCACATTTTGAGGAGGCAGCATCAAATGGTTATTGAAAATTTGAATTTCTTTTCTACTGTTTCTTACTGTGATACTTCCAAATGGTGGTAAAATGGATAAACTGAAATCCTAGACAATTTCAAAGGAGGTAATACAAAAATCTCTCCCCCAATTTACTGCATAAAGGACCCACACAAACAAGAGGAAACTGATTACACAAGAGATACACTGACCATACTGAAAATGCTGTCAAAAGCAAAAAATTTAAAACATAATCATTTCTATATTTGTTCAGCTATTGTAATCATGTCACAATTAAGAGAAAGGGGCAAAAAAAAATTCAGAGCGTGATTTTTAAATTGATGATTTACCTTTAATAATAAGACTTTTTGTACACAAGGTTTGGCCTACCCCAAAGTCTGACTAACCTACCAGAGATAGCATTCCCATTTAATAAGGAAATGGGCTGCAGTACAAAAAACCAAAATGATACATTTCTTTTTAGATATAGCTGAAGGATTTATACCTCAACCTATTGTTAAGGTGGCACAGGATTTCCATTCTATCCCGTTTTTTATCAGTCAGATCTCTCTGATATTCACCTTTTCAGACTTAATCTCTGCCTAAAGTTGTTTTTTTTTTTTTTTTTTTGGGGGGGGGGGGGAAGGAGGAAAGAAATCAAAGAGAAAATGATACTAAACTATTTTGAATATAAGTACAGATTGCATTTTTACATAGTTGCTCTTCCGAGAAATGCTAGACGCCAATATCCTTGAAAGGAAAGTGCTACAGAAGTGCAAAATATAGGTTAAAATGCTGTGAATGCTTACTACTAGTACATAGTGACTCTATCCCACAGTATTAGTAACAGTTTGCAGGACTATACCCAATATGCTATTCTTTGCAAAATTTTCATTTAATTCATCTGATCTTTGTTTCATCCTATTAACTGCATTTGCATTGGGCTCCCTGATTTACTTAACTATGTGGGTTTGGTTTTTTTTTAAACACCACGTATGCTGAGTGGTTCTAAAATAACTCTTACCCTTAAGGTGCATGGACTCAATATACTAAATCGCCGTAAGAGTTTGAGTTTAACTATTTCCATGAAAGTTCCACACACTTATTACTGGTAGCACAGAATTCGGGATATATACCTCAACACCCCTGTTCTGAGAATAGTAGCACAGCCTGACTGCCCACTAATGCCCCAACATTAGAACTTCCTCATGCTCCATAGGAAGACTGCCAGATAGCCAGGGGTGACTATTCTGGGGAATATATAACCTAGCCACTTACACAGAAAGCTGTGGGTTCCAATTGTGCTAAGACAAGAATTTAGTTTCTTCTACTGTGTGCCAGGATTTGAGATGAATCATCAGGCCATGCTAGCAGTCTTTGAGCTGGGACAGCACATATGCATGTAATTCCATGCTAGAAGCAGGAAAAGCTGCTAGCTCAGAAATTCTGTTCAGACGCATACTATTTACTTTAGGCTGAAAGAGCAGAATGAAATGAATCATCAGCAACTTTTTTTTAAAAGGTTTTTATTTACTTGCTCTTATACAGTCATAAGCCCCCCAACAATACCATTCAAATTGTAAAAAGTTTTACACCGAAGTACCTTTATTCATTTTAATTTCTTTTTTCATCACCCATGATTAAAACTGGGTATGTTACTTGCTTTTCCCAGAAACAATACTTCATGCCAAGGAGAATATGTCAGCATTTGCAATGGCTCATGAAAACATATCCCACAAAACCTAGCCTTCCAAACAAGTCTCGAGGATGAACAGAAATGCCTTACAACTAATATAAAACTCTATTGCAAGTAGAAACCTGGCAAGAATAAGCAAATCAACAGTTAAAAATAAAGAAAATTTTAATTGTTTGAGTTAGTTATAAAAATAGGACACTATCTGATGACAGGCCTAAAATTAAATTTGTTAGAGTTTTTATGGGATCTAATATTAAATAGAAACATTTTTCATTAAATTACTAAGGGTTATTTTGATTTAAACATTCTCTAGTAGTTCTATACCATTGTCCCAGTGGATTATGAAAGAGTAAAGCTGACTAGTCATTTTCATTGTTCAAAAATTAGTACTGTGTAAACAGTAAATAGCATAAATGAGGACAAGTTAGTTGGAAATAAAATGGTAATAATCCAGTTTGATTATTTTCTTATGTAATTTTAATGCTACTGCAATAAGAGTTCATCCACATGGCAATACACCAATAACTGTTGATCAATGTGTGTAGCAATAGCTCACAAAACTCCCTACAGATTTGAGTCACACTACAGTAGAAATCCTTATGATTAAGGTCCAAACCAGTTAAACTACAGCAAAGGGAGAGAAAACTATTGCATGAGTATCACACCTTTCAGAATATTAATCATCCAAGGGCAAAGCTGTATTGTACAGTTAATACATTGTTTAAAATTATTAATGTATCTTAACTGTAAATAAGGAATTCTATATTTCTTACAAAAGCCTTCTGCATAATACAACTTCATGGTGCTAATAAATGTACCAAAATACTTAGATTGGATTCCAGAGGAAGACTAGAAAGGCAAAGGGCATATTGCATTTGAACACTGGCTCAGAATTAAGCACAGTTTTGAAAAGAGTTTATTTTAAACTCAGGAAGCTAGCTCATCTTTTTTCCCAACTGAATGCACATGGGCCACAAGAGAAACTTCCTGAATTAACCTTACAAAGGTTCAACATCCAATCAATGCTATAACTCAGAAAACCAAGAGATGACTACTATAGCTATCAAGAACTGGAGAGTGGACAGAAGTAACAGAGAGCATTAAAAACATTATGTTCAATTAGTCCTTGTAGTGGAACACATCACACAAAGCCATCAGTCTTAAGGAATGGCCTTAAAGCCAGTTCAGCTTGGTAAGAGGTCAGAATAAGCGCATGGAACATCCCTCATGCAATGCAAGAAGAGGGAGGAGCAGGCTTTGCAGTGAGGTGAATTACCACATAAGCTGTACTGTTTTACTAACTTCTTCATGCTGAGTAACTTGCACTCCTCAGAAAAATAGAATCCCCATTCTCTAAGTGGCTGCACATTGCAAAAAAGAGTTGGGGGTGTTTAAAAAAAAAAATCCCTATTCCCCATCCTCACTCAGTGTCCCTGAGCCCCCCTCCTGTCTCCTCACGGCCACTTTTCTCAGCTCTCAGAGCACAACACTCCAGATAAATAGTAAATTGGGTTGCCAACCATCTGTAAATTTACAGACAGTCAATAAAAAAAAAGTACAAATTTAACACTGTCCGTAAATCCATAAATAAATGAAAATTGGGTAGAAATAAAACATTGTATTTTGACATTGATTGTCATCATTCACAATCACTTTTTGTATCATAAAACTACAGACCATGCCTTTATCAATTTCCTTTTCTATTATTGCACATGACCAAAGAACCCAACTGATCAATTAACTGCAGTTAAAACAATTGCGTAATTCTGAATTCCTGTGTACAGAATATCGTGAGGGAGTACACACTTTTGTGACATTATTGTTTATGATATTTTTAGTGATACCAGCAAAACGTTTACCATTTCAGTAAAAAAAAAAAAAAAAAAATTTAAAAATCAACTTCAGATCTTCATGTCAGTAAAAACTAAAATTCAAGGCTGGCAACCCTTCCCTAAACAACCTCGCAAACCCCAAAGAGCTGCAGTTATAACCAACTACATCTGTCCTGAAGGGCATTTTATCAAATAATAGAGGCATGCAAAAATTGCAGAAGCGAGTCTCGCCTCCCCCTAAGGAGCACGTGCGGGGTGGTACAGAGGTTTGGTATGGGGAAAGCTGCACTGCAAGTGGGGCTCCTCCTTCACACTACGGTGGGGGCTAAGCCCTCCGGGACGGGGCAGGCTGAATTCACCGGCGGGTGGGGAGGCAGGCTTGGTCTCCCCTTGCCCTGGGTGGGGGGGCTCACCTGCTGGTCGCACTCCGGGCACGACTTGGTGGCCATCTTCACTTTCTTGGCCCTGCTCGAGGACATAGTCTTCGCTGCTGCTCCGGGGTAGAGCGACTGCCGGCCGCCCTGCCCCTGAGGGACGCGAAGGAACGCGGGGCTGGCCGGCGCGCGCCTCACACCTCTCGCGGCTGCCCGGAGCAAGTACACCCCCGCCCGCGCGACCTCGGGACGCAGCTCGCGGCCCCCCGCCCTCACGGCCGCAAACTCGGCCCCCAACGCTCTCGCGTCACTCTCCCCTCCCCCCCCGCCGCCTACAAAACCCCGCCCCCTGCGCGACCGCAGCGGTAGGGCGGGATTTAGCGGGACACCGCCCCACCACGAGATTGGCATTGGCCGAGCGTCTCACGGGTTTAGGAGCACGCACGAGCGCGGCCGGCGGCGGTTTGTATCGTGTCGTATCCCACGCTCACCCTGCTCTCTCTGAGGGGCGGGGAGGGAAGTGAAGGCGCTAGAGTAGGGGCCCGGCCCGGCCGCAGTTTGGGGGGTTTCCGGGCCGGCCCGGGGCTGTGGGTTCAGATCCGATCCGATCCAATCCGTCCCCGTGCACAGCGGTTCCTCGCAGGCCCCAGGGGGGCCGGGTGCTGAGGTTGCCACTGCGGGCAGCTGCCGCTCCCAGTGCCGGGGAGAAGGGCGCAAGCTTAGCCGCTCTTCCCGGCCCCTCAGCCCGAGCCTCCCGTCCCGGCTGCTGCCCCCCTGGCAATGGGGGGCCGCATTGGGTGCTTCCCCTTAACTGACGGCCAGCTAGAGGTCAGAGGACCCTGCGCGGGGATTTCAGAGGCGATTGCAGTCCACACACGGAACGGAAACGCTCCAGCCGTCTCCTTTCCCGCTGTTTGCTTGCTGGCCCCAGAGCCGCTAGAAATTCAGCGCTGACAAATACCAGAAAGAAACAGCGCGCACGTGCCCCCCCTTGCATTAAAGCAAGTTTGAGCTTGTCTCATTATAGTGCTGTTGCAAAATTCCCCTTTGTGTAACCAGCTCCTGTGGTTGCTGCAGGGAAGGTGCGGAATTGGGGTAGAAAACTGGGTCTCCAAGAAGTTGGTTTTCAGCACTGGTTCGAACTAGAAAAACGTTTTGAGAATCAAGTCTGCGCTGTTTGTTTTTATAAAGCTCCCAAAGTTAAAGGTTCTCTCCCTGACCCATCAATATCGGTGTTAGAAGTGACATGTTATTCAAGGATGGTCACTTGAGGTAGCTTCCTTTCCCAGCTGACTGTTCCATAATTAATAGACTATTAGGTTTGGAAGGGACCTCAAGAGGCAGGACCTGCTCAAGGCAGGACCAACCCCAATACGATAATTATACGCAGCAATGATAAAATGGGGGAAATTAAAAGACAGGCTTACTCTTATTTCTAATATTTAAAACTATGGACTAAGCATGAATTACAAGACCTGGGGTAATAAAAAGAGTGTCATTACATACATGTTACTGAATTAAAATAACTTTTATATACAGCAAAAACATTTTTAAAGTGAGATTTTTAAAACAAAAATTATGCAAGTCTTTCACATCAAGAATTCCAGAGCAAGAAAACTTGGGGTGAAAAATGTATTTTTATTTTACTTTGATGTTTCTTTTTTTATTTTTGCGTGCCTACTGCTTCAACCCCAGTCATGCACGTATATGCTATTATACACTTGAAAATTCAAAATACTTTCTTTGAATCCATTTCAGTCTTCTAAGTGAAGCTCCTGGTAGCTGTAGCAAAAATCAGTACATTATATTTTTTTTAAACTATGATTGTCCAGTAGATTTTTTTTTTAATGTATTAGTATCTTGCTCTTTTTTTTTTAAGGGAGGGGAATAAGTGTTTATACAATAAATATAAACTTATTGCAGACCAAATTTCTTTTTGAATAAACTTTCTAAAATAATTTGACAATGTAATTTAAATGTTTATTATGTTTGAAAACTACTTCAGGAAATAGCTCCTAGTCTGAAACTGTTAAATTATAAAGGGCATTTTTTGCCTAAAAATGTTTATAGATGAATCATAAAGCTCTGGAGAGAAAAAAGAGGGTGATAATGAGAGTACTGACAACCTTAACTGTAGCCTTGGATGACTTCTCTATATATTCTAAAGTGTGTAATAGAAAAAGGGGAGGGGTAGCCTCTATGGAAAATTCATTTTGAAGATTATTATTTAAGACAGACTGAAGTAGAGCTGCCAACAATATCGTAGAGCTGTACTGGGACTGCAGTGCTTCCACATGGGCGGCAATCCATGTATTGTAAGGCTGGCTCTGTACACAATGCAACACAAGAAATTTGGAAATACATCTCTATTCTGGACTTTAATTCACTTTGTGTTGTCTAGGTATTGGGGAAAAAGGTGATCTTACTAAGAATCTTATTTGTGTTTCTCCTACAGGCAGAGAAACGCAGGGGCACATTGGAGGATATACTTTTTAAAAGCTGACCTTTTATTGTTATCTCTAGTTTATTGCTCTCTTAAAGGAATACATTAAGGAGCTGGTTGTTGCAGTGGAAAGGAATCAATACAGGGAGCATAGGTGCTGGAACTAGGGGTACTCCTGCACCCCTGTGTTAAAGTGGTTTCCATCATATACAGCATTTACAGTTTGGTTCAATGGCTCTCAGCATCCCCATTATACAAATTGTTCCAGCACCCCAACAGGGAGTGAGGACAGCACAGTTTGTTTTTTTCCACTGGTCAGATTAAAAAGACACTTCTTCCTTCAGCCAGTCCTAACAGAAAAGGATTAGAGCTTCTGTTAACTCTTTATAAAAGAAAGATGTTCCTATCATTTGCAGGCCCAGAATCATATCTCCTTGCTACCAGTTAATGTGTCTCACAGACTAGCGCAGAGAGTCAGGTGCCTGCTGCAGTTAAGCTTGTACACTATCCTACAAGGCATTCCTGTTGATTCATTAAGCCTAATTGGTGGATTGCTGGCAATGGTTTCAGGGTTTCTGACTTTACTGTTCTTTCTTGAAGGGAGAAGGAGGAGGAAGAAAAAACAAAGAAACACACATCTTGTCCTTGGACTGATTACCACAGCTTCCACACAAAAAAGAAGAACCAGCTGTATTGGTCTTCCCCTGGAAGCTCATGGAGCCAGTCAAGTTCCAAAAAACCCTTCGTAGCTACTTCTATGTGTTTTGTATACTGTGTTGCCCATGTTATCTTTTTGGAAAGGAGATGGGCATTTCACAGGTCAGGGGCAATGCTAAAAGGGAGAGAGCAGATATAATGGAAGGCAGGTGTTGTGCTGAAGAGATCTGTGTCCTGAATTGGGAGTCTCCTGAGTTCTGATCCCAGCAATGATACTTATTCATGTTGTGGCCTCGGGCAAGTCACTGAAAACTCTGCCTCAGTTTATCCATCTACGATAATGGGGCTGATACTCAGAAGAGTGTTGTTAATCATTAATTTATAAGGCACTTTAAATATGAAAAGTGTTAAGAATTACTTATAATAAGAAATGGAAGGATAACAGCACTGGAGGCAGGGGAACTATTTGAAATTGAAACATATGCACTCAAATACTTAAAAGAACATACACACTGTAGGTCAGCAACATACTTTTTATTATGTATTTCTGCTGAATGACTGACTTCAGATGGTTGTCCTTACTTTTTAATGGAGACGGTGAACATTTGCTATAAGTCCTATGAAAAGCTACATGGAATATCAGTATCATAACACTCTTTCTCATAAGCAGTTTACTACTGGATGACCTCCTGTTCATTCTGAGGGAGTTCCACATACAGATTAGTTAGTACAAAGAAAACATAAGATGATATGCAAACTGTGGCTCAGGAAATAGATGACTATCTCTGCCCTTGGCAATTATTTGAAATGCAGGCCCTTTTGCTAACTCTGCCCCAGATAACCTCCTCCTGGGACAAAGCCTACAGGAAGATTCTGAGGGAGAAAATATCTCTGTGGATCCATTTGGGGAGATTCTCTCTCCTTCCACCCATACATATACTGTTGGGGGAAGAAATGGCTCACCCTTGAGGAGGGACGGCTGCTGTCCTGCTCCCAAATGTAGTGGATCCATATCCACTTTAGACCAGCATGCCAGTCGTGCTTCTTGAATGCATGTCTCTCGTAGAGCCATATTACCAGTGACTGATCACAGATGCCTCTGTCTGAGGGCTCTTAAGAAAAGATAATAATACAGCCCCAGGGTATGCTGTCTTTTCCAAGTAAGTTGTATGGGACTGGAAAGGGGATGACTTGTATGACTCTGAACTTGTTTCTAGCCTGCCCAGCACCTCACCTCCCCCCAGCTCTTCGCTCCGTTCAGCTCCACCTCTTCCCTCAGTACAATCCCTCAAACCATGGAGAGCCTTCTATATTACCTGTAGAGAGGGGCACATGGTGCCATTGAGGCAACTGAGTCCCTCTCTCACAAGTGAGGGAAGAGAGTTCCATGCAGCCAGTACTCTTCATGCACCTTCAGTGCTTAAAATGGTCTATCTGGGAGCAGTCTAAAGTAATGAAGTCAATGTCAAACTATAAGTGACTTGACAGTAACAAACAGTAATCTATTCATGTTTTGTAAGATAGGAAATTTTAAAATCCTAAATTTGAATGTATCCAGGACCACAATTGACTGATCTCTAGGATTAAAACATGCGCTAAGAAAAAATCAAATCAGGGAGCGACATATGTATCCTAGGTCACAATGAACAAGTTTTGAAGCTGCATATAAAACCAGAATAGAATTAAAGTTTTATGCTGATGCTGAAAATCTGGGTGATAAGCTCTTGCATTATACCCAAAATGTCCAGTTCAGATTCCCTGAAAGTTTGTCAGGTTAATTGAAACCTCCCAGTTGTTACTGTCATTCCTTCAGGACTAGTAACACTAATTTCACCTCCTATTTTGTCCATGTTTGCTGAGACCACTGTCAGAGATTTTGTATTCTTTCCTATGGCTTCTAGTTTTACTCAGCCTTTCCTCCTTGTGCCCATTTCCTTATCCTTGCCTATAAATTGTTTTGGATGGATGCCATGACTTCTCCTCCTCTTCTTTCCTTTCTCTCATTGCTGAATAAAATTACATCCATATTAACTAATCAGTCATGGTTTTGATTATTCCCAGGTTTCTTTCAGCCCTATTAGATTATACTCTTCCCTGTTTGCAAGCATCTCTAGCTCCCCCGTCTGTCTGCTGTGCTTTTTGCAATGTTACAAAGTTACTGAATTGCCTACTCTGTTTTATTCTTCCCTTCCTTGAGTGTACATTAAAGCTCAGATCCTCAAAGGTATTTAGGCACCTAGGAGTTATATGTCTAAATATCTTTTGAGGATCTGGGCCCCGGTTTCTGAGGTTGACTGTTCTCTCAGTGCACTCTGATTCAGCCTATAGCATGTAATTACAAGCACAGGCCTTTCTCCATACCTGCATAAAAGGAAAGGCATTTTTATCTTTGCTATAAGCTGGGAGTGTACCAAAGTCACAAATCAATGCTATGCAGACAAGAAATTTTGGAGTTTAATTTCTGAATCAAGATTAGATGCAATGAACCAGGAGTCCTATGCTGCTTCAGTTAAAAGAGAGCGGGATTATTTATTTATTTATATGATTACAGCCCATACATAGCAGAAACTGTTTTGTCATACCAGATTTCATAGTCTTTAACCAAAAAAATTGGGTGTCATGCTTTGCATGAAACGTTATGGAGGATAAAAGTAATACACAAATCAATATAAAATATCATTAGTTTTGTATTAAGGAAAATACCATTATTAAAATACCATTCCTTTTCTATTAGAACAAAGCATTAATGAATGGTATACTGATAAAGTTCAGTTATAGTTCAAAGATATCAATTCAACTATACTGTTACAAACAAAACATAAAATGTTTCCTTTATTCCAGGTAAAGCTGCCGGTATTCATTCTTTAGGCAATTATTCGTTGTGGAGACATTCTGAATAATGCATGTATTTTTCAAATGTTTTCATGACTTTCTGGCTTTCGTCCCTCTTTATGATTGTGTCCCTTAATATATTCAACTGTTTCACATTCAAAGGGAGTTACATTTGTTTAATTCATGGTCTAGCAGATTCTGTTTGTGGAGAAGAGGACTCGAGAATCTGAAAATCAAATACTGTACTAGTACCATTTCAGACAGCAGCCATGGACTCAGTCCAGGATCGAGATAGACACTAAGCATATCCTTGGAGGTGCTCAGAACCCTTAGTCTTCAGTAGAGTTAATAACATTCAACATCTCAGTAGCCCCTTGATGGATTGAGACCCATATGAAATGTGCCTTACAAGAACTTGAAATAGAAAGCGAAAAAGTGATGACACCATTTCCATCTCATTTCAAATCTCATATGAAAAGTCTTTTTTTGCCTTTGCCTATTTGTCTTTGTCTCTCTTTTATTATGTATTGTAATTGTATTATCTGAAAGCTAAATTGTTTTGGGATGTAGAGTTTTTCCTTTCTTTGATTTATTGGAATGCTTTTACATAGAAATGATAAAGAAGTATCTGTTACACCACAGAATCTCCAAGTGTAAAAACATAAAGAACACCACAAATCTAATAATTATAAAATTAAATTATCTAATCCACAGATTAGGAAAAAGAAGCACAATATACATTTAAATAAAAATTGCCCCTTTGTCCTTCCCACCCACCTCAGCTTCATCCCTTCAGATGAAATAATTATTATTAAGAGCAAGACACTCCAACTGGAAACTGGTGGTTTCTCCCACTCTCTGTGTGTTATCCCTGCCTAAGGGAGAATGATGGAGGCGTTACATTTCCAGAGTAACTTTCATAAAACGTATACAATTCAAAATTCAGTTTCACTTCCTCTCAGCAGCTTTAGTCAATCTAAAATAATTCTGTTCTTTTATACTGGTTTTCTGTAGTCCAGTGGGGCCTGTGGAGCCATGAGATGAAAGCATTTTAAGTCACATCTACACTGCAAACTTTGGTCAACACAAATTATGTTGCTGTACTGAAGTTTATACATCTCTCAGGCGTATGCATACTTAGCTGTTTGTGTCGACAATACTCACCAGGAGTGCTTGTTTTGCTGCACAGTGCCGTGCATTATTGATTCTTGGGCCCACAAGCACTGCTACACCCTCTGCAGCAGTTCTGTAAATGCCACCAGAAACAAACTCTCCTAGAAAAATCCTCATGTTCCTTATTGTGATCCCAGTTATTACAGTACTTCCTGAAGATCTGCAAATACAGGAGGATTGTGCATCCTGTATTTGCAGTGTTCATGAGAATAATATTGTAAAAAACATCCTCTCCCTCCTGCCCTCATTTCCTATCTCTTTGGAATTTCAATTTTAACATGGCTTTCTAATTTATTTCCTTGTTTCATCTATATATCACTCCACCTGTGGGGTGCTGCTGAAGATTAGCCAGGTTGCAGGTTGAATAGGGGTAAAATTACAATAGATGCCAAAAGAAATACTAGCAATGTAATTTGTAGCACTCATTTTGCTATGCCAGCATTTTCTCCTAGACTAGCTCCCCCTCTCTCAAAAACTGAAAGGTTCTCTCTCTTTCTTCTTGTTCTTCCTAGCAGATGGGAAGGGCCATTCCTATTTTCATTAAAATCAACTAGTGTTTGACCACTTATTTCAATGGAAGCAAGAGCAAGAAAGCTTTCTAGAGGGGGGTGGACAGGTGTATGTGGTCTCCTCGTTCGTCCCTTTCCAGGCTGTTAATAAGGGAGGAGGCCCTTTCTTATTTGTCCTGGCTGTTCAGAGGTAGAGATTGCTTTCTTCTTTCTAAGATACTGCATAAAAGGAATTATTCCTTTTTTTTATCCTCCCAGCTGCTGGGGGAAGAGAGGGGATTTTCTGTCTGAGTTGGACTTGCTTTTCCTGACCCATAGGCTAGAGATAGCTGCTGGTTTCTTTCTCTCTCGCTCTCCCCCCACATCACCAGGGCTATTAGTTTTCTGTGCAGCATAATGTTCTAAGCTTTACATTTCTTTGGGTTGATGCTTTATGTGCTGCAAAGACTCTCCTGGTATTTTTACTCTCTTCCTTCAGATGCTATATTTCATCCCTACAATAAACTCACTCCAATCTTCTTTAGTAATGTTCTTTTGTAAACTTTATGTAATCTTTAAGTGTGCTGTTGAATACTACGCTTTCTTTGCTGTTAGGGTTAACAAGTGCAATCCTCACCCTTTCCCTCCTCACCCCCAAACCAAAACCAACAACAAGTGACCCAGGGGAGAACTATGTGTTAGGAATTCCGGTTCCTGGAAGGCAGGTTTTGTTTGGTTACAGTTCAAACAAACATTCATGTTTTAAGACCTTTGCACAGTCTTATACAGGCTACCTTTTCCAGCTTGAGAATGCATTTGATGAGTATGGTAAGAGGACTTTATTTTTTGAAAGGGAAGATATCATATTTGGGGCCTGTCACCTTTGACAACATCCCTTTAAAGCAATGACTAGTATATCCAAAAAATTAACATTTCTTGAAGCCTGCTTTTGACAACTAATGAAGAAGGTCAAAGTATTAATAGTTTGTTACTGGATCAATATAACTTCTTATGTTTCCAATTGAATTAGGGGGATACTAAGGTCAAATTTCCTGTACAACAATACAAGTTTGATTTAAAATAGGCTTTTATCAAGCGCATAGAAATGTTTCAATTATTTACAGTTCCAGAAGAGGCTTTTAAGAAAAATAAATGCTATCCTCTCTGTTTGTAACACATGCACAATAGGATTGGAGTAGGGCTAGCAAAGGGCAGTAAAGTGACTTGTAACTGAATGTACACAACATGAAAATGAAGTTTCATTTTATTCTCCAAGCTGAGAAATGCAAAGAGTAAATAACAAAAAATGAAAGGAATAAAATAATTTTAAGATCTTTTCATTAGGTGTAATTATTTTTTGTAATACAGGTAAAAATGTGTTGGTTTTATAATTATAAATATACCTTCATCTACCTACAATACATCCCTTCTAATGTACTTTTAAATATAAACCTTTTTATCTGAGGAGAGGTGGTGCAGTTTGTCAGATAACATGGTGGACTTGTAGTCTTGGGTTGAAATCCTGGCCGTGTCAACGTTCGTGTAGTCAGAAGTTCATCCCGAAAGTCAACACTGACTTGCTTAGTGATCTTGGAGAAAGTCACTCAAACTCACTGTGTGCACCTGTAAGATGTGGATAAGTTTACCTCCCCAACAAGGTTATTGTGATGTTCAGTCAGTGAATATTTGTAAAATGTTTTGTGATCCCCTACATTAGGGCAAAGTATCCATATGTAGCTGGTCCTCCATAAAAAGCTCTTTGTCCCACTGAACCAAACTACTCATGGCATAAATTCATTACAAGCTCATGATGTCTAGATATCAAAAGTGGCTGTTTTTTGCAAACTAGTCAAGATGTGACCAACTGGCATGATCAACCAGCAGTCTATGTACTCTGCGCAAATCATATGAACAGATGTTTCCATGGCAGAGCATAGAGGGGAGCAAGTGGTGTTTAGCAAAGGGCAGTTCTCCACTGATTCCTATTCCATGTCCTCATTATGGTGGTAAGAGAGAGAATATGGTTTTCTTGCAGTATTTACAAGAAGCTAAGAATAACTTTTAAACTGATGCTGACACTCTGCCCCCCAGGTCCCACCCCCACTCTACCCTGCACCCACTCTGCCCCTCCCCCTAGACTCCTTTCCTTAAGCACCTCCCACCTGCTGCTCTCTCCTTTCTGCCCCCTCCTGCCTTAAGGGCGAGGTGTGTGTATTTGGGGTGGAGCTCTGCCAGTTTTGGCAGGAGGCTATTTTCAGCATATTTATAATTTTTTTTATATTCTAGTTATTGAATGTGTCTACCATTGATATCTTAATGATTTAATCATTATTCAAATACTAATGAACTACATAATTACATTATAATGAATTATAGTCTATTATTTAGCTACAAGCTGTCTTCACTAATGTCTCAGTTTAAAAACATTACATCTCACTGTAGCTTTCTGGATTAAACTCAGCAATCTTATTTACATCTAGTTCCATGGTATGGTCTTGATGCATGTTAAGGACAGCTACATTATTCAGTCTCATCTGTCCCACTGATGAGTGGAGATAATTTTTAAGTCTTCTGAGGCTGGAGAATGAGTGATCTGCAGTACAGGATGATACAGGCACAATGAGAAGGATTTTTATAAATTTGCAGTACTCTGGAAGCATAGTGTGCAAATGTTCATTCCCTTCAGTTTTTAAAAATGACACCTCCTTAACACTGGAGACTGTTATATTTTCGGTAGAACTATGTCCAAGAACATGTCACAGTGTAGTTTCAATCTCTCCTTATCTAAGTCGTCTGCATAAAAATCTGTTACTTGTTCGACTTTAACCATCTTGCTGGCAGTCGCAAATGGTTCCATTTGTGTCAAATGCTCTTGAACCTCAGACTCAAATCTTAAGTCAAGAACTCCTCATGAGATGATCGAAAACTTTGTAGAACAATTTTTGATGCACATCCATAGGGGTAGCAAAAACATGGGTATTGCTTCCTTCATCAGTTCGCCTCGGTGCTTTCCTTACATGAGGCAGGCAGGGCTCCTCAAGATCCAACTGTTCTGCCTTTGCAGAAGCCTCTTTCTATAGGTCCTCAAAACCATTGTTTCTCAATAACTGAACTGTCTCATTTAAAAAAACATAATTCTCTGAGCTTCCTGAAAATGCAGGCTGGTCTTTTGTAGACTCGTATTAACCGATTCTACTCGCTCAAGAATAAGTAGATTCAGTTGCAGATTGTAAAATGGCTCAGACTTATGAAGTTGAGTAACAAATTCATGTGCTCTTACTCCAGTATTAGAGGAATTAGTGCTGTCGATTTCCTCCAAAAATGTCATCAGTGTACCGTACTTCGAAGCCACTGATCTCAGGGATGCAGCATGTAGACACAACCTCATGGGGCAGAAAGGGAGAAGACATTGAGCATCAGGAGCGTCCGCTTGTTGTAAGGTCTCAAAGTTGGCTAGCTTTTTTGGAGAGCTTTTGATACAACCGATCAACTTATGCATTAGAGATATGTTCTGAACAGGCAGTATTTGTGGCATCACATCTATACAAGCAGGTTTGATGAGTGTGCCATACAGTGTACATACACACCTCTTAGTTCTTCATGCTTGACCATACCTTGTATGCCAGACTGTACACCACTGACATTCAAGGCCCCATCGTAACACTGACCTCGACATTTTCTAATGTCAAAATTGAACTGGAGCAATGCATCCTTCACTATAGTAAAGAGCATATTGGCATCGGTCAGTGGTGTCTCCTAAAATCCAAAAAAAGCACATCAACAGAAAAATCATCTTTAACAATCCTGAAACAGATGGATGCTTGCTCTTTAACGGAACTGTCTGCTATTTCATCAACTATAAGTAAGTAGTAAACACTTTTTTGTACAAATGTGCATAGCTTTCATAGCACATCATTTGACAGAAGGGTGAGTATTCTGTTGATGATTTTATGAGACAACCATTTATAATATGTTCGCTGTAGCCATCTCTTAAACTCAGGTACATCCTCAGCACGCAGATGTAGCAATTTAACTATATTAAAATTTTCATCTGTATGTCTACGAAAGGCCACTACCTGGGCTTCTAAACACTGCAATGAAGTTATAATTTTCAGCAATGAAATCCTTGCATGCTGCATATCACATTCTTTGCCTGCTGACATAAGACTACCTACATGTTCTCCTTTCTGGGATGCAGATACACTCTGAACAGCAGGTCAGTGTACAGAAGACTTTTCGTGAGATGAAAACCTTTCTAATGCTTTGTTCCATGAGTAAAACCCATTGTTCACAAAAGTTGCTAACGATTCTTTGTCTCTACTTGTAGATGGGAGATGTTCAGCCACAGCTGCTTTGAAGCAATATACAGAGTAGAAAACACGATCCTTCGCACTACTTTAGTCTATCCATTTATACTGCGCCCCCCCAGCTCTCTTGAAAAGATCTTCTTTTGCCTCGTTTTTCTATTGTGTTTTGTTTGCTCTTTTTGGTATCAAAACTACTGCTAGCAGATTCAGTGGTCTGATCGTCCACTATTGCAGCAGATTTTACTATATTTGCTGAAGCACTTTAGGTTCCTGAAGGTTTTCCACTGCTGAATTTCAACACAAATTTATCCATCTTTCAACCTGGAGCTGGCTAAATCCACCTGTAAGAAATAAACTGAAATTACGCTGGGCTCCTCTAATCCTGGCTGTCCTCCTGCTGTGGGGGATTTAAAAGGATTAGAGACCATCTGATAATAAACTTCATTAAGGGGGCAGAGGGTGGCAATCCAATTAAGAGCCTTTTTTTCTTGACATCTTCACTTTGCTCAGGTCAGAGTGGAGGAGATCCAGAATTTCAGAAGATGTACTATGGGAAGTGGGGGCGCTGGCTCTGGTTGTGTATGATGGGCAGTGGGTAAGGCTTCACCTCCACTGCAGGGCTTCCCCAGCTCGGGTTCAACTCCCCTTCATGTGGCTTCCCCAGGGGGCAGGACTTTTCCCTCCGCCTGCACGACTTCTGCTGGGCCCCGGGGCAAGGGAGACAGCCTCAGCCCGGGCTAGCAGCAGGCTCCAGATTGGGCAAGCCTGGGAGAGCCCCATGGGAAAAATGAGTAACATCGATGGGCTGGAGATTTAGGAACTGGATTTTGGGCAATGATGATGTTATGGTAACAAATTCAGCCCCAAGAGGGGTATTGCTGACTCAGAGATGAGTATGTTCTGATAGCTTTTTTGAGAGAGCCCTGAAAAGTGGGGAAACTGAGGCAGGGATGCTGTAGAGCCATCTCAGGCTATGAGGGGATGCGCAGGAGGCAGCTGGTGTTTCCAGGGGGACAGTGTTCTATTTCTCCCTCCTCATTCCCCTCACTCATGCTGAGATCCCCAAACACTAATGCTGTGAACACTCCCATGTAGCTACCATCCCCCTTTAATGGGTGGGGAAACCGAGGCACAGATAGCAGAAGGGACTTGCACCTCCTCCACACAAAACTATACCCTGCATCCATGGCAGAACTGGGATTAAAGCCCAGGAGTCCTGATTCCCAGCCTCCTGCTCCAACCACTGGACACCACTTCCCACCCGGAACAGCAAATAGTAGCCAGAAGTCCTGAACTCCAGCTTCCTACTCTACTCCATATCTTGGTCCCTCTCTCCTTCTCTCCCAAGCTAGGGTCTGTCTCACCTGAAAGACCTTTTGATGTTTGGGACTCTGGTTTTATCTGGTGGCGGGTGGCAGTGGTGAAGGGGCAGAGGAATCCCAAGCGGGAGGTCTGTGACATGGCTGTGGGGAGGGTGGAATGAGCTGGGAGAAGACAAAGGTGATAAGGACCTACAGAATAGATGAGTGAAATCAATCCCCTCACTGCCAGGTCCCAATCATGTCTGACATTTGCGCCGTGTTCCCAAAGCTGCTTCCAAATCCAAGGTGAGTTTGGGGCGTGAACTACCCATCAACCTCAGGGAGGAGATGGCCTAGTGGGCTTGGTCCTGTTGTCATGGCTCTGAGGCCAGTGGAGTCATTCCTTGATTTACACCAAGCTGAGCAAGAAGGGAATCAGCCTCAGTGACCTGAGTGGAGTTACTCCTGATTTAACGAGGTGGGAGCGAGATAAGAATTATCCTGCTGGATTCTGGATTCCTCCCGGTTTTGCATCTAAGGCCATCATTTACCCCCAGGTAATGGGGTTCTCCACCCTCGCAGGGGCCTGTAAATGCCACTAGAAAGCCTAGGTCAGCAATTAAGCAGCCCCAGTGTCACAAACCCAGGCTATGGGTCAGGACTCCTGGGTTCTGTCCCTGGGCTGGGCAGGGAGTGGGGTCTAGTGAGTTAGCGTGGGTGGGAATGGCTGCAGGTCAGGACTCCTGAGTTCTCTCCTGGGCTGGGAGGGGAATCTAATGGATTAGAGCAGGAGTGATGGCAGTCAAGATTCCTCCTGCCAGTCTAGAATGGTTGGGTTGGATAAAGGGAGGGTGCGGGGCTGGGTAGTATAGCAGAGGCTGGCTCAGGAGCTCCCCACCCTCACCGGTGTGGCACCCCCCCTTCGAGCAGGGCTTTGCCCAGCTGTGCCCGGTGCAGCTTTTGTTTCCTGAACAGGCAGAGTGAAAGCAGCAGCTGCTTGCAGCCTTAGTTCTCTTCCCCCCTCCCCACCCCGCACCACTTCTCCTGGGGCTAGGGTGGTCCCCTTCAGGCTTGCTGCCTACCCATCCTCCCAGCTTCTGCTAGGGGTAGGGTCCACCTCCCCCCGCAGGGCAAATGGACAAGAACAAAAATCAGCAGAGAAAAGCTATTGTAATATTTCTACTAGGTTAAAACAACAGAGTACAAAAAATGAGGAAATTGAAACAAAAGTATTATCTAATACTTCAAGTAGGGTTTGGGGAGCCAGGGCTTGTGAGGAGCATCCAGCTTTGCCAGACTTGCTTTGTAAGCCTAGGGAAAGCATTTTAACCTCTCTCTATCCGTTTCTATATCCTGGAACCGGGAATAAGATGATTACTTACCCCAAAGAGTGTTTGTGTCGTTTAACAAACATCTGTGAGGGGCTTTGCGACTTTCCGATGACAAATGCAAAGTAATATTGGGTTTATAAAATGTGAGTGTCCTTTTAAACTGCTGCCTGGCTCTGCCCTAGCTACAGGATGATGCGGAATTGGCTCACACCAGATTCCAGACCTGCTGCTCTACCAGCTCTCGTGGAGGATAGCCGATAGCGATGCTGTTTTTCCTCTAAGGAGGGGTGATAGTAGGGAAATAGCTCCATTATTTATCCAGCAGCTGCCCCCTTTACTTAATACCTTGGTCCCTGGCGCATCTTTAACGTGCATCGGCTCCCTCCACCCCCTCAGTTCCTTTTCAGGCTACAACCAAGGCAAGACAATGAACAAAGGTACGTGCAGACCGCGCTTTGAGGGGACTCTGGGTATGGAAGTTTTTGCCTCATCACCTGATGCTGTGGGCACGCGCTGTGGAGGGTTTGTAAGAACTACAACCCCCAGCAGGCAGCGCGACTGCTGATCTGGCTGGTGCAAGCTCTGCTACTTTTGCATGCTTGGAAAGCGGGCTAATATTGGAAGCATTCAGAGGGCTGAGCGTGAGCTGGTTTGCAGTTCTGAGCTAAATGGCTTTCCCCGGGAGGCAGCATCCAATCATTTAATGCAGAGACCTTTTTTGTTTTTATTTTAAAACATTTCCCAACTCTCCGCTGTTGCAATGGTGGGATTTGCTGACAATCGACTGGCAGTGCAGCACCGCAAGATCAGTTGTCTCTATTGCAATTAAGTTTCCAGAATCTGGATGTGGGGAAGACTGCAGAGAACCGAGCATGCACTTGTAATAAGTGTGCCTGTCCTCCGGAATCTCTCTTATTTGTCTGTGCAGGTATTTGATATTTCCCATTTGTGTAATTCTTTATTGTTTTGGAAGCTGTTACCCGCCCGGAGCATGCATCGGTTTGCAGTGCTTGCCAAACAAACTGCCGCAAGCACAGGCTGCAAAGGGCCAGGGTGCTACAGGAATGAAAAGAGAGACATGGCTTTGCAGTGCATTGCCTCGCTGGTGGAGGGGAAGCAGCACCAGCAGCGCGCTCGCCGGCTTACTTGCCCGCCGGCGAAAAAGGGACTCGTGCGTTGGAACAGCGCTGCCAAGGCCTCTGCAGTGAAGATCAACGAGAAGACGAGCAGGGAGAAAATCCTGACGCTGGAGTCCATGAACCCCCAGGTGAAAGCGGTGGAATACGCCGTAAGGGGCCCCATTGTCCTGAAAGCTGGCGAGATCGAGAAGGAGCTGCGGAAGGTGAGGCGCGTGGAGTGGCGGGGCTGAGCGCTGGGGCTGGTGATTCTTTGCTAGGCAATTTCCATACAGTCTCGGGAGAGCCGAGTAGAGTAGAGTAGAGTAGAGCAGAAGGATGGGCTGGCCCCCTTGTTCTTCCGGCCATTTGGCCAGGTGTTGCTGCTCTCTCTACCCCCCACGCCCTGCCGGGGGCCGTGCTGAGCCAGCCCCTTGCCACTCCTTCGCTGCAGCGGCTCCTGATTGGGGCTAAGGGAACCCAGCAAGGAATACATGTTGCTGCCCGACCCCTCCTGCACGTTGATAATCAGCAGCAGAATTAGCTAAAGAAAACGTGGCAAATGCCTGCCTGACACGGTCTTTAAAGATCTCATCAGTTCTGTTTCTCAGCCTTCCCCTGCACTTCCCGAGGTTTGCTCCTCCTACATAAGGATTTAGGACATGGCTTTGTAACCACTTCTAGATAATATTGAATGCAAGATGAAATTGGGGTGCTGTGAAGTTCTGTCTAAATGGATAGTCAGGTTAAAAATTAGTACTTTAAACAATTATCTTACCTTTGTTAGACTCTTACTTTAAAATGTAACTAATTTTTGCCACTTACCAATTTTTTTTTTAAGTTGATTCAATGTGCTAAATGAAACCATGTTTTTGTCATCACCCGTTTTTGTTAATGGATTTTGTGGGGATTTTTGTCATTTCATGTAATTTCACAATAGCTAGATTAATATAGCCCTGATCCTGACTGGTGACATGGATGTTAGGCCAGTAGAAATAACAAATATCAATACTTTTTCCCTAAAAACTTAGTTAACTATCCTTGTCCTTTTAAAATCTTAAATCTGTTGTAATGTAGCACTGTATATATAAGTGTAGCTAATAGTTATAAAACTAGTCAGGCCTTTTTGGGGGTGAAGGAGGAAAAAGACAACGAACATGCTCTCCATCTCCTGTGTCATTGCACAGGTCAACAGATGCATACACTGCAAAAATAGTATTTACTTTTCTTCTCTTATTCTACCTCTAACACTCTTTGGTATAAGCCAGTGCCTCTTTGTATTTTATAGAAAAGGGTGAATGATGAGTTTTCACTATACAGTGGGTGCATTTAAAATATTCACTCTAATATTAGAGCTACTATGTGTTTTATTGCTGGTCCCAATTTTAAATACGGGGTATCTCTGAATCGCATCCACTGTACCTATCATAGTTTTGAATACTTCAGTCAAGTCCCTGCTACTTTCTTCTTTTTTTCTAAGCTGAAATCATTAAGGCTATGTCTACACTACAGTTTATATTGGCATAATTTATGTTGCTTAGGGTATGAATAAATCATCCCCCTGAGTGACATAAATTACACTGACATAAGCACTGGTGTGGATAGCACTGTGTTGGCAAGAGAGCTTCTTCCACTGATGTTAGTTACTGCTGCTTATGGGGGCTGGAGTAGTTAAGCTGAAGGGAGAGCTCTCTCCCATTGGCTTAGAGCGGCTACATTGGAGAACATACAGCTGTGCTGCTGTAAGATCTCTAGTGTAGATATGGCCTTAGACTCACATTTTCTAAAGTGGTCACTGAGGTTGTGTGTGCGCATATTTATTTATTTATTTATTTTATTTTAAAGGTGCCCAACTTGAGACCTTGGCCCTGTTTTTTGGAATGTTGAGCTCCTACATTTGGGAGTTGTGGATCTTTAGCACATCTGAAGACTAGGCCCAGTGTGTTCCAAGTTAGGTACCATAATCAGCCATTGCTTTTGAAAATTTTGGCCTTGACCTCAGATTCCTCATCTGTAGTATCCATACTGACGTTAAAAAAAATCTTAGCGAGTTTGGCATGGTTCTTACTAGCAACGTTTACAGCACAGCTTCCCTGATCAATGTGGATGGACTGTTTTATTAATAGTAGAGTTATAATCTATGGCATATATAATATGCATACCTGAGGAACAGCTCTGGGTAGTTTGAAAGCTTGCCCTTATAACAGATATTACCTTACTTACCTTGCCTCTCTCATATCCTGGGACCAGCACAGCTACAACAACACTTCAAACAATGCATAACATGGCTATTTACAAGTTTAAAAAAAATTTCTATCTATATCGGTCTGGAAAACCCTGCTAATAAGTCATGTTAATTGTGGTTGTTGCAAGCACAATTCTGGTTTTGATGTGCAGAAGAGTGAGGGCCCTTGTGAAGACTGATTGCCAAATGTGTGTAGAAGAATACTATAAAGGGCTAAATGCAAGAAATAATCGCAGGTTTTACATCTCCAAGTTATTTGGTTCTTTTTTGTTGTTGTTGAAATGATGGATGCTTTCGATTCAGAGAGGTTGAGCTCTGCACAAATGAGAGCTCTAGGGAGGTCCGAAGACTGTGGTACCTCGTTTGTTTTTGGTTTTTAATTTCACACCTTAATTGATTTCTCTGCCTCTAATGGAGTCTGCTCCCTGTATGGATGTTATCTGTCCCAGGCATTACATTTCAAAACGTTTCTTGGGGATTGCCTTCTAAACCTCACTTGCAAGATTGCCATCGCCACTTTGTCATACAACTGAATTCTGTGCTAGATATGGTTTTAGGAACAAAATATAAACACTACCAGCATATTCAGTGACTGTAAGTTTGTTTTGCTAACTAGTGTTGTCCCTTACTTTGATTATGGTTGGAAAAAGTCTTTTTGTGTAACCGGGAAAACAAATGAATAGATTTTCCTTGTTCTTCCACCCTTCTCTGTAAGCACATCCATCCATGGGACACAAGCTACATCACTGACTAAAGGGGGTTAATCTTTTGAGAGCCCCTTGTTAACCTATCAGAAAAAGTCACTGCTAATGATTTTTATAAAATGTAATTTTTAGTTGTTTGGTTTCTGCTTAAGTGGCAGATTTTTCCATGTAAAAAACCAAGTTTTGCTATCTCAAAACAGTGCAGTGGAACATTAACAATGTCTATTTGTATTTAGGTCCACATGACTGTGCACTGGCTGAAGACAAGTAATGCAAACATAGTTTACTGAACCAAACTCTAGTGCCCAGTGGGAAGAGGAAGGGGGAGGAGGAGGAGATGTGAGAAAGTGGAATAAGTGTATCTGCAAAGAACATTGTGATCCAACTAAATATGCAAAAGCAGCTGCAGTCAACACTTTCCTCTCTTGCTGTTGTTGTCAACTTGTTCACTCCTTCTTGCCTTGAATCCTTAACAGCTTTCTGAGAGGCACAATTACACACTTTGAACATCTATTCCGTAAACAAAATCCCAGCTGTACAAGAAGTGGGTGGCTTTTTTTTCATGAACGAACAATAAATTCCAAGGACCATAATTTATAGCTGAAATATTTTACGTCAGGTACCTACTCTGTCTATATTTAGCTGCAATGTCGTCAGTATGTGGATGGATGACTTTTGTCTCTGTTTCCTTTTCATGAAAACCAGACAGTGCGTGCTCTGGCCTTTTGCAGATTTAGGGACATGGCTGAGAAGGGGCTTGTCTGATCCCCACTGCAGACAGAAGTAATGCTGATAGGTAGGGAGAAAAAGCTTGGAGGATGTAGCAGAGGGAGCGTCTTCCCTCTCTCTTGAGAAAGGATGCCAACCCCTTGTCAGCAAGGTTCATTCCCCCCAGGCACCTCCATATTCATGACTTCTCCTCATTCTTAGGAAGTGGATGTGTTCAAAGGTGCCTTTTACCCCCATCTTCTTTTGCATAAGAGGTTGCAACCTCTCTCTAATGCAGACTGTTTTAGTTATTAGGAGGTGACCAACAGTCCTACTAATTTGGTTCAGTCCAATTACATTTTATATTGGCATATCAAGCTACACATGTATAATTAAAAGCCTCTCCCAAAGGCAATCTGTCCAGGATAGGCATCCACTGTGTTTTGGGGAGGTTATCCTGGTATCTTCGTCATTATTGTACTTTTCTAACATGGTGGTCAGTAGTGTCCTGTTCACTTTGCAGTATCATTCCTTCATTTGAGGGTTATGCACGGTTTTTCCTCCTCACTTCTTGACTGAAGAGGCTTTGATTATTTTCGATAATTTAAGGAAATGCTTTTTCTTGATCTCCCTCCTATTTTGGACATTGGAGTGTTTGGGGTTTTTTTTGGTTTTTTTTTTAATGTCTCTCTTGCAGTATAATGTATATGGGTCTAATCCTAATGACCACTTGGAAACTCCAACTAGAGTAGAATAAGGCTGCTTGCTTAGCCATGCAAATGGCGCACATTGTATGTGAACTGCATAGATTTCACTGGATTCCAGTTTACACCAATATGAAAAAATCAAGTTTTTAATCTATAGAAAATGGGCTGGCTGAAATGTTAACTTGGTTTTTGACTAAATTAATTTTTTTTCCCCAAAAAGTATCAGCGTTCTGCGAAAGATTTTTACTTTTGTTGAAAAAGACTTTGGTTGAAAACTGAGTTTTTATTCAGAGATGCCACAATAGTGCCTCGTAGGGGTTGTAGTCTGGGTGCCGTATGCCCCAGTTCTTTATAGTCTGGGCTCTCCAGCTGGGCTACATCTCCCATGATGCACCATGGTGGCTTAGCAAGAGAGAGAAGACTGTGTTGCATCATGGGGAAATGTAGTCCAGCCAGGAGGACTGGGCCAAAGAAGAAGTGGGCCATGAGGCACATGAACTACAGCTTTCATGAAGCATTGAAGTGGCATTTTCAAAGAGAAATTTTTCAGATTTTGACCAAAATTTTCCACAGGAAAAGCCTCACTTTCTGACAGCTGTAAGATTAAAATTTCCATGCTTTGGGTCCTGGCTACCCTGTTACACCCCTTTCCTCTCTGAGCACCATTGTGATAGCTGAGATTAACTGTGATCCTTCTGGTAGTAGTCTTTGTGCTAGGTTTGAATTTCAGGAAGGCTGGAAGCAGTGTGTTTTCAGGGGAAGGCCTTCAATATCTACAACTTGCTTCTCCCAACAGTATGGAAATCGCTGACTTTCAAGGCATGGTGCAAAGCTCATCTCCACAGTTTGGCTTTTGCCAAGGGGAAGACTAAGCAGCACATGGTGAAGTAATTAGAGGAGGCAGGAAAGGGGGATTCTTTTTTTTTTTTTTTTGCTGTTGACACTTTTTAGTGCTGATTTGGGAACAGATTATTATATGTGATAAATAAGATAAATTAATAATACATTATTATTATTAAGATAAATTAAAAATTTAACAGAAAATATTGAAGAGCAAAATATTTGTTGTAGAAATGCATGCTCATTGTTGACCTCTCCTACATCTCAAATCAACACATTTTTGGAGTGGAATTTTCTTTGATCTATTGTTACAAGAGTTGGTTTAATACAAATCATGGTTGTATTCTGAGGGATTGAGCTCAAAATATTCAAACTGCTGAGATAGTTTCATCACTGCCACTACCCCAGAACTCCTATTTGCAATATTTTTAGGAAGCATTTTCAGACCAGGATGACTAACGTTCATCTCACTGACTTCCACAATAGAGTCCGCAATCACTCAGCTTTAAAGGAGACAGTGTTCCATCTTATTCTGAGCACCCAGTGCAATATGCTCCATTTTAATGCTGTTTTATTGCCATCTCTCAGCAATCGCCAATGTGATTCCCCCAGCCTCAGATACACTCCCCCTGGTTTTGGCAAAGTTTCAGTGCCTCTTTGTAAACCTCTTATATTAATTAAAAATGTTACTTCAGAAATTAAGTACCAACTTCAGACCAGTGCTCATGTCATCCATTGGCTCTTTCTCATGAATTCACCACCTTGCTATTTGTTTAAACCCCAACTTCTCTCTTATTCTAGCTACTAAAATGTGAGTTATTGTATCTGAGCCTATATAAATTGTTTTTAAAAAAAAGGGGATGAGATTTCTACCACTAATGCAACATCACTGGTATTCTATTAATTGTGTGAAAGCAGTAACATTTCAGTGTCTAACCAAATTAAACATTTCAAGTCATAATCTCTTAAAAATCCACAGAATATGTTCCCTTTGATTTATAATTTTGGGGAGAGATTATGAAAAAACCTCCAGGTTTTATCTGTATTGTGCCTTAATGGTAATGTGTCAAAAGTGCTGAAGAAAAAATATTCTTTCTCTTTTCAATGATTGAATAGACAGTACTTACAACCTTTCTTCTTCCCCTCTCTCATTCCCAGATCACTCTGGATCAATAACAAAGCTTTGGGATGGGGACCACATGGCTGAAGAGATTGGTAATGGGTCCTAGAACTTTTCACCTGTCGGATGCTGGTTTGGGTTGGTAGCGACTGCTAGTAGTTGCCCTCTGATGGCTGTTCACTGGCAAATGTGAAATAATCTGGAGGGAGCAAGTCTATCCCAGTAAGCATGTGTCCTCATCCCAAAAAACACCAGCACCATTGGCACTACCTGGTGAATTGAATAGTCCTGGAGACTGAAGTACGGTTGAGGGATAAAATCTGCAGGTCAGAATTGAGAAATACTATCTGACAATAGTATCTTCTAAAGTGACACTGTCAAATCAAGTCAGATGTTGTATACAAATTATTTTCTTAATTCATGTTGTCAGGGTCACCTTACATTGGCTCAAGTGAAAGTTTTATATTAATTTTACTCTTCACTATTTAAGCCATTGGTTTACTTTCTGCACTTATCTCTGTTTGGACAATGGCAGTAATGAAATCATTTTAACTTCAATAGTCCTACTTTCAGATTTTCTGTGCTGCGGGGTTTGGGTTAAAAATACTGGTGGGGAATGTTTGCTTGAAAACTCCTTTTTTCCTTTTGAGGTTTTTAAATTGCATGGAAACATCTCTTCTGACTTACTATCCAAATTTAAGACTAAATATGAGTTGACATGTCCCTTTAAATTATTACTGGAGCTGTGGAAAGGTACAACAATAACAAACAGTTTTCACACTGACATGCAGAAATATGATCTGACATTCAGGAAAACCCACAAATGACATGATTTATTGATCACACTGAGACACAGAATGGCTAATTTAATATGAAAATTGATGTTTCGCCTAATATGTCCTGAACAGGGAGAGAACGACTGAAAAACATCTCTCGGGAGATAGCGGTTGACCTCATCAAGACAGTCAGAACTGTTCTTCCTCATTTGCCTGTACATGTTATATAATAGGAAGATACAGTATTGAAATCTTGCTTTCTGTAACACTGGTGAAAACTGATTAGGATGAAAAACTTAAATAAGTTTTATGATTTTTGGCAAACATTATTTATTTGACTTTTTTCTGCATAAAGTCACATTGTGTGTGAAGAGAATTTTATGTGATATGCAGCTAGTTTTAAAATGTACACAGAGAATTTATTATCTCTGCTTTGATGGTGAGGTGGAAAAACATTCTTCAGAAGCAACTTTAAAAAAATCCCCAGAACTTCTAATTTGTTTTTCAAGGGTAATTACAATATGTCCTGATGAACACTGCCATGTATGTTCAGCAGAATGCAATCCAGAAGACCCAATAATTCAGTCTTCTCATCTGAAATATAATGGCAAAATCTTTCCAAGTTATTCCACTATAATTTAGGAGTTTCTTCAATGGGAGGCCTAATCACATTTACTGAGTATTATATAATTCCTTTATTTAAAAAACATGTTAAAATTAAATCTTACATATATATTTTTATATTTTCATTGACATTCCTTTGAAGGGAAGCTCACTGGTACATTTAAACAAAAATAATAGCCTTTTGTAATATATTCCTGTTTGTTTAAGCTGGAGATTCAGTCTAGCCACTGGCTCTTAGTACCACCAATTACCTCATCTTAGTCCAGGGGACATTAAGGCTCATCGCTGCTATTTCAAGTCAGAATCCAGACTCCTCATTCTCTTTCCCTGTGAATTACAGTTCTTGTCAGCTTGAATTATACATGCATAACACAAACTCAAAGGCATGCTCTGTGGTAAGCAGGTCAGTTTTTTCTTCTGCTGAGAGCTGATCTAATAACAGAAGATTAGAACGCTAATTCAGGCCTTGAAGTTCCTATTAGTTAGATGCGTGAAGGTGGTGCTTTTTAGGTCATTTTTTTAAAAGTACTTGGCTGCTGAGGTACCCAGCTCAACTGAGGTGAAATTTTTTTGTCTTCTCTTCCTATTAATTATGTAGCCTTTTCTTATTTGTGCAATCCACAACACAGACAGGCCTGGTTTACATAAGGAATTAAAAAAAGAAACTGTTCCCTAGTGTGGGCACAGCTAGAGAGCTGAGGCCTCTGAGAGGAGACACGAGGAGATGCAGGGAAAGTGAAACAATGAGAGAGAGTCGATGGGCAAAGAGAAAACTAGAAGCATTTGCTAATCTGGCTTCTCAAAGGGATAGTGGGGATTTCAGTGAAAGGGGGAGAGCTGCAGGGGTAGAAGAGGCAAATTGAACTTCATCCAAAGGAGATGACACAGCCTGGGGAAAGGGAGTGTTAATGGGGATGATGAAATCTTTTGTATCCAGGTTGCCAGTTGAAATCTAGCCCAAAAAGGTAGAATATTACGTGTAATAACTTCAATCCAGTTCCAGTCAAAACCCACCATCTCTGCAATTATCTCTTGTTGGCAGAAGGGCCAAAGAGTGGGTCTTTCATCCTCAGATTTGAGGTGAAATGCTTGGACATTTGCACTACAGCTTACCGTGTTCAATAGCTCTTAGTCTCCTCCTGTACCCTCCTTCACTCTTCCTGCCCCCACAAAAAAAGACCTCTTCAGTATATAGGGCTGTCAATGCAGCATCTGTTTCAACACCTAGACTTGCACAACTTTTGGCACTTGCTTTATTAAAAAAAATAAAGGTGGGGGACCTTGTAGGAGAAATGAAAAGATTGCAGTTGTGTTTTGCATAAATTTATTCCCGTTTCCTATATTCCTCTGAAAGACTCCCACAGTTCTGTTAACTCCAGAGGGAGGAAAGATGAGGGCATGTATGGCAGATGGGTTCCAAGGAATTGCTGCTTTTTGTTGGTTAACTAACTAGGGCTGTCTTTAGTGCTAAAAAAGGCAGGTTTTTTTTACTGTGAGATAACTAATGTGCATTAGCCATCCAGCTGTTAAATCACAGTGGAGACAAGGACTTGTTGTTTTACCATGAAGGAAAGTAGGTGAGGTCAACAATGGGTATGGGAGGGTTTGGTGTTGACCTTGCTTAGCTACCTCCCAGTAAAAACTATAGGTACTTTGTCTCCACTAGAATTTTACAATGAGATAACTATTGTGCTTTTAAAAAACACAAAGCCAACTCCCACATATTCCTTTTTGGCAGGGAGGTCATAGCCTAGATTTAAGGAGAAGGTAATATATTTACTTTTCTGCAATTCAGGCCCTAAGTGCTATGAGGTTGGCTAAACCCCATTAAACTAAGCTCTTCCCCTCCCTCCTTTAACAATCTAACCTGGCAGCCTTACATGAGGAAAGGCTAGTCTCCTGCACTTCACTAGATGAAGAAGTGATTTCTGTATACCGCCTTTTCTTTTTTTTTAACCAAGGAATGCTGTAGCAGTCATAGATGAAAAGTGACCAGAGGAGGGTCTCTAGCTGCATGGCTTGTTTATGTGTTGGTCATTTGTCTAGTTTATCACTATGTTTTTGTTCCAGTTTTGTTAATATATGGCTGGGGTCCCTGGGGTCCCTGTAGGCTGTGTTTTACAGCTGAGAACAAGCAAAATGTAGTTTCTTATTCTAAGGCAAAATTCTACCCTCCTATGTAAACTTAGTGAATCAAATCCAGCATTGTTGTAAGCAAGAGTTGTGAGCTACCATTGTTAATAGGAGTTCTGGCTACATTTTTCAGAGCTGATTTTGGCTATTTCTTTGTGCCTTTTTGTTTGTAATTTTTAAACTTAAAATCAAATGAAGATGGCCTGTGTTTTCAGGGGACATCCAGTTTATTTGAAGAAAACAACATATTCCCAATCCATTATTTTATTAGTCAGAAATGGTACTTGATGCTGAGGAACAGGAATGCATGTAATCCAGATCTAATAAAACTACTGAACCCTAAAAATCAGATTTTGAATTAAGAGGGACCTGTAACTCATTCCAAGCACGTCTCCTGTCAGCATTAGTAAATCTGAAAGGCTCTGTCTTGACAAGCAAAAAGGGTGTGTCTTTTAAATTGTGTTAGCTTAAGATTTTGTAAAACAAATTCTTTGAGTCCATTGAGTTAGGGTAAGATTAGACCTTCCAGCTGCATCTTGCCTCTACCTGCTCAATTTCAAAAGAAGCTTGAATGTTATCCTTTGCCTGTCTCTGAATGGCACCATCTGCAGTAACAGAAACCGACCACATCACATAGCCACAAATCTCCTGAAAATGGAAGATTTTAGGAGTTTATACCCATGGTGACCATCGTTACCTTCACCATATCCAGTCTCTCTGCTAATATCCACTGACTTCTTGATTTAAAAAAAAAAGTAACAGTAATGTAAGCCTTGATCATAACACTTCATGCAGACGAAAGCAGACAGTCGCATTGTCTGGGTAGTAAAGACTTGTTAGCAAAATGTCTGACCCAGACCAAATGACGTATTTTAAATCATCCCCTTTCCTTACAAATCAGTGTACTTAAAGCTTTTTTCCTATTCTTTTTTTTTTTTTTTTTTTTTTTCTTTTAAAGAAAGCTCTGATTACAAGCTAGTGTTCAAATGCTTTCCCTCTATTCTCATAATGGATTCAGTTCCTCACATGAAAAGTGTGGCTAGAAAAAACAGCCAGCTGTTTAGATTTCAGAGCTCAAGAATTTTAAATATTAGTGTTATTGCTATTAACTTTATATTAGTTTCAAAAACTAAAAGCGCCAATTAGGGCCACACTGTCCTGGTATCTGTGCAAACACACAATATAGTACAACACAATTTTAGCCATAGAGCTTGCAGTCTAACTAGACAAGCCACAAATGTTGAGGCAGACAAGGCATAAGCAAACAGTCAAAAGAACTAAACTTGTTCAGTTTTTTTCCCCTGTGTTTTTTATTTTCCTTAAGTCATCTTTCTTCCCCTTCTTTCCCTCTCTCCTATTCAGATAGCCTAGCCAATCTGCTCCACCATTGCTGACCCCAAATGCCCTCCTGTCATCCTGCCCATCTCACAGATGTTGCTTCAGGTCCAGTCGGGAGGAGAAGGGGGCTGGGAAATAAGTTACAGAAGGGCTAGAAATGTAAGGAGGTCTTGTTGTGGAGGGTCTTTAGTGACTAAAACTTAACTTCAGCAAGATACAATCTTTGTCGAAGCAGGTTTCTCACCCATAGTCAGTTCCAGCTTCTCTTTGTTTTCAGGTCAAGAATCTCCACTTTTCATAAGCTCAAATAGCTCAGCTCCCCCTTTTGTTCTCTAGGTGATGGATGCCAACATGGCTTTTTGCCATCGTTTATATTTCTGTTGTCTTTGTTTCAAGAGCCAGAAAGTTTTCATGGTGGTGCAGGCTTCATTCCCCATTGTGATCATTAAAATGGTCTTTCCCACTTGTTTAGCTCTATGTGTTTGTTTACCTTATATGCGGATGTATTTTTCGTTGCCCTCTGAGGTATTATCTGGCTCAGTTTACATTGTAGACACAGGAAAAGAGGTGAAATAACCAAGACTGTAACCAGGGCGGGGAGAACGGGGCAGTTGCCCAGGGTATGAAGACACAGTGGCAAAGCTTCAAGGATGGAAAAAATGAATGGGGGGAGAAGAGGGGGAAAGGTAAGTGGTGCAAATATGCTTGCCTGCTCCAGGAGCTAAAATTTACAGTGCTGGAAACAACATTCCTTTTTCTAGGACAGGCTAGGGTTATCCATTGATTGCAAAATAAGAACATATTTCAGCACACATTTTTAATTCTTTATACACTGCTCATACATATATCATGTGATAATATTAATGATTTGCATGCTACTGGTTTGCATATACCTTACATAACACCTTTGCCCCAACATCTTGTTGTCATAAATGTGTGTGTCAGGCCTGATGGGCGTTATGGTATGGTATGCCCTTTGCTAGTTGATATTGAGGGGTTGCTAGGGTCACAACAGGTTAGGGACATCATTCCTTAACTCAGCACACCCCGTAGCCTGTCTTTTTGTGGGGAAAGAGGGAAAATTTTCTAAAGGCCTCAATTTGAGCCTTTTTTTTTAAAGTGCATTCCCAGAATCACACACCCATATACATGCAAATCCATCTTTTGTATTGCAAGTGTGTGGCTAAAACTAGAGACCCTGCTTTGAAAATGTGTCCTGTTCTTCCTTTGAGAAGTGCTTTGAAGTCTACTGATGAAGTGCAGTGTAAACGTTAGGTGTTACTAATTAATATTATTGTATTATATTAAATAAAAAATAAATGAGCTATACAGCAGGATAACTGTACCTACACTAAGGGGTTGTATTGCTTTAATTATAGCTGTTTTTAAACCAGTATACTTCAGTGGTAAAAAAACAATGTATAGAAAAACGTTGACTACTTTAGAACTAACAGTGCATTGTGAATTGTCTCATTTTAGGGAATCAAAAAGCCTTTTACTGAGGTCATTAAGGCCAACATTGGTGATGCACATGCAATGGGGCAGCAGCCCATCACCTTCCTTCGTCAGGTAATAATTTTATAAAACAGTGTTGTTTCTAATTCTGTGGCCTCTATAGAATATCACAAAATTTCAGAGATCGTGATCATGACTAGAGAAATTTGTTGTTGCTAGATGCTTGATTTCCCCCAACTTGATTGTAACTCACAACTACTCAATTGTTTTTTCACCATGTTACTAGCTGTGCTTTGTAGCCTATGCACGTTTCATGCTTAGTTATTTCCTTGCTTATATGAATTGACATTATGTGCATATCCACACAGGGAATGTGACACATGGAGCTACCAGTTCAGCCTTTCCAATAATGCCCCCAAACTCTGCCATCTGATAGTCCACACGGGGTCCCCTTTTGCATGCATCCCTACACAGTATTCTCTCTCTTTTTCACCCCTGAAATGTCCTCCTTCCAGCATGCCCTCTCCTGTCCCTTTGCTTGCATCCTTGGCCAGCAAACCTGTTATTGGTAATATAGGCAAGGGAAAAATAGACTCCTTTTAATATAACAGTGTCCATTTAGGGCCTGACTTTTCAAAGGTATGTGCACACAGTTGTACATACCCAATTGCATGTGCCTGACTTGTATGTTTAAATATCATTTCTGAGTGCGTTGACCAAGTATTTGCATATGCATGTGGGGAGTTAAATACATAGCAGACCTCTGTTCACAAATAGTCAATCTAAGTGTGCACAAGAGGTATTTGCATTCACAAATTGGGCTGCATGCATCTTCTAAGGACCTTAATATCTTAACGTCTCTGGGCTAGTTTTGAAAAATGTGTATAGCATCCAGGTATGGGTTCTATTGTAGAAACTATATCAAAGCAAGAACAACAAAAGCCTTGTAGCTACAAATACATTTTTCAATGAATGTCATGCATTTATTCATGTAAAATCGTCAAATTGCATTTTAGTTACTAATATTATGGCATCACTTCAAGGTCCCAGTCAGGAGTGGGGCAACATTGTATTGAGTGTTGTACAAACACAGATGACAAAAACAGTGTGGGTCACCGTTTTCTAAATATATATAATATTTTTAAAGTCATTTAGAAAACTCCATTAGCTTTCATAAAGGTAATAAGTGACCACAACTCATTATAACAAATTAACTCTGATCAACTAAAATATCAAATAATTTAGCTCTGAACTCAGGGATCTCTTCTCCCCGTGATATGTAAGTATGTATTAATTCTGTTAGCATTGTTGCCCAGCAAGGATACTGTGCACCATCCACGTCATCCCCGTGAATGCATACAAAATTGAGACAAATGAAAATGACTCTCGGTAGGGACCTCTTGATTTCCCTCATTGTGGCTTAAATTTCTTCACCATAGTTTATTTCCTTTAGAGCGTGACTCCACTCCTCTCCTCTGCTCTCCCTCCATTTCTTATTTAAATATCTTTAGCAATTTCAAATTAGTAAAATAAAGACTGAAAATGTTATTTCAGAGAAGGATGGCTAGGGCGCAGGACTGGATTCCAGATTCCTGTGTTCAGTTTCCACATCTGCCACAGATTTCCTGTGTGACCTGGGGCAAGCCATCTTATGTTCTGATCCTCATCTATAAAATGGGGCTAGAAATAACTATTCCCTCAACCCTTTTTCTATTGAGATTGTAAATTTTCGGGACAGGGATGATTTCTTACTATATATTTGTACAGTGCTTAGCTCATTGGGGCCCCAATCTCAATCAGCTGTAATACAAATAAGGAAAAAGGCATTTGTTGCTCTCAGTGTTATTACTTATGTTCCAAACACTGATGACAAATCTTTACACTTTCTTATTTTTGGGCCGGTGGGGGGGAGGAGGAGGAGGAGGATGTGGGAGGGAAGAGAGGATATTTCAAAATAACCATTTGAGACCTAATCTATTGATATCCTTCATCTCAAAGGAGTAGCTTTCATATTAACAACTTTAAAATAACCAATAGCATTGAGCAATAATAGCCAGTTTACAGAGTTTTTCTTGGTACTATAGGTGGTTGCGCTTTGTACATACCCAAACCTGTTGGACAGCCCAAGCTTCCCTGAAGACTCTAAGAAGAGGGCCAGACGGATCTTGCAGGGGTGCGGAGGGAATAGCTTAGGTAAGACTAGCATCATTTGTTTTTAATTATAGGTCTGTTATTTTCTGTTTTAATATCCTATGCTTATGTAATGATGGGACGTTCAGAAAGGATGTAAGTAGATGAACGTGGGTGGGAAGGAAATGGCCCATGGAACTGTGAACGGGGAGGTGTTTACAAGACTCTACTAACAAGATAGGGTTGATGCTGAAGATGGTTGTCAAGCAGTAAACAGAGTTCTAGGCAACATGTTTATTATATACACATTTCTGGATAGCCCTTTATCATACTATATGGGCACCCAGAAAAATGACCCATATTCTGTTCAATTGTCTAAGGCAGGGGTCCTCAAACTGTGGGCTGCAGCCTAAAGGTGGGTGGCAACACAGTCCTGGGTGGGCCGCTGGCACAACTGCATTCTCCAGTCAAGCTGTTTGGTTTCAAAGATCTTGAAACATTTCTTTGAGTGCATATTGCTAGGGATTTCTATCATTACAACTGTTTACATTAAAATGAAAAGGAAATATGTACATTGTTTATTTACAGTGTTATAGTTTATATGTACGTAATGAGGAAAATTATTCATTTTAATTTAAGAAATGTGAATAGTGGGCCGCAGTGCCTATTGCAGCTGTGAGGGTGGGCCCCAGGGGAAAAAATTCTGGGAGCCCCTGGCGCATGGTGTGTAAATTGCACATACACATGGCTGTAAAATGTATTCTACCGTTGTCCATGCAGTCATTCTTGAGACAGCTACAATCAACCATGTTTACAAGACAAAGTAGCCCTAAAAGAACATGTTTAGGCTCCAAAACAGTTGTTTTGAGCCTAGTGTCCTTCCACCCCCAAAGGCCCATGTGTGTATATACAATATAGAAATAAATAAAAACAACCTTTACCTTCTCAGAGGCCAGTTCGTTTTTGTCCATCCAGCAACTCACCCCCTCTGCTTGTATCTGGGAAGTCATAGTTGAGTTACAATTCTAAATATAGTGCTCTAGCCGTGGGGTATTGCACAGAACCTGAAGAATCTGACAGACCTGATTAATCTTTCAGGTATGAAAAGAGACTAAGGGTGACATTTCAAAGCACATATTAGAGTAATTGATGTCTCTTAATTTTTGTGATTGCAGAGCCTAGTCACTATGGTAGTAGGTGCTATAAAATAGTAAAATAAACAGAATATAATTATAGGTTTGGTTAGCAGTCTGACATTCTTTGAATGTGCCTAACAGTTCATCCAGTATCAGTTCAGCTTTCATTTTTGTCTTCTTGTTTATAATTTTTATCTTTTTTTGTGTGTGTATTCGTTTTTATGTGGTCTTCTGAACTCCTCTCTTAGTTTAATATGGCAGATTTGTTGCTTACTGTTTTTACATCTTATGGAATTGGATATACTGTAATCTCATCTAGTAAATCAGGGGTGCTTCCATCCTGGTCTGTTGAGCTCTTCCTGGTAGTTAATGGAAAAGTGTTTGGACACATGGTGCTGACTCTCCTTACTTCCAGCTGCTAAATTGCATTAAAAGATAAAAATACTTGAGTCCTTTCCTATTAGGGCTCTCATGATCTCTGTTAAACAGGGAACCATGCTATGAAAAATAATAGTGAACCTGTGGATTAAACTGTCCTTTTTTGTTACAATATGCCTGTGCCTAAACTACAAGCTGGGGAAATAATGATTTTGTTCTGTGGCTCATAGGTAGTAACAAGGACAGTTCAGCCTTTATTATATACTACAGCAGCAAAAGCAGCACTGACGAATACTTAGCACTATGTAGTACTTCACATGTTTTGAGGAGTGTTGCAGACACTAACTATTAAATCCTCAGAAAACCTTTGTTTTCTGCTTTCCCCTAGAGGCTTCTCTGTTTGTAGAGTGACTGGCCCAAAATCACATCAGTAATAGCATCAGGATTAGAATTTGTTGACTCCTGGTATCAGTCCCATGTTAAGTCTATTAGCCTGTTCAGCCTGAATGTGAAATTCCTTGTGTTTCACAAAGTATGGATGATGTTTGAAACATGTATAGATTCTGTGCAGGAGCCTTTTTCCAGAATAAGTGTATTTCAGATGACATGCAGCTGGTCAGTGTAAGCAGGGTTCTGATTGCTTTCTTGCTTTTAGTAGGCTTGAAGCAGTCTTAATCTTCAGATAAAGTGATCATTTTGAACATTAACATTTTAAAAAATATAAATGATTAAGCTTGCATAACTTATACAAATGTCAATGGATAAACAGACATTCTGTACTTGAGTGACTGGAATGTGATTCTATGGTATGGTATTTGTTAAAGAGCAACTGCCCCTCTGATTAACTGTAAAAATAAATATTTAAAAACCAGCAGAGCAGATTGAAAAAGTCTGGCATTCATTAGTATGTTTTCAAAATAGTGCATCAGTCACCAGTCTCAACCTCACTTAGTTGATGAGTGCTCAGACAGCCCACTGTAAATACCTGTCTTAGGGTATGTCTACACTGAGGAGTGACGTTGATTTATTTTAAATCGACTTTCACCCGCCGAATTTTAGAAGTCAGAAGAGCGTGATCACACCATGCTCTTTGTGTCCTCGTTAGCCATGCTTGGGTCGACAAGCAAAGCAGTGCACTATGGGTAGCTATCCTACAGTGCAACTAGCCACAGAGGCTTTTGGGAAGGTTGTTGTCTTCCCATGATGCAATGCACACTGCCCCCTTCTTGCTCCAGTCCAAAACAAACAGATGATCTCCTTTTTGTGCCATTTTTTCAAACCCTTTAGTTTCTGCTGCACGCACACCATTGCCTGCGGGGAGTGGAGCCCGCTCAGCTCAGCACTATTATTGTGAGCATCACAAACACCTCATGACTTATTCTGCAGTATTTTCAGGGGCGAAACAGGAGCTGCAGTGCTTAAAATTGCGATGTTACAGAGGCCGCCTTGCTACAAGCCATAGAACGAAACAATTCCTGTTTGCTGCAAGCTGTCATGCACCATCTACATTCAGTGGAGTGCCACTTTTGGTCCTGGGAAACAAGCAGTGACTGGTGAGATCACATCATTATGAAGGTGTGGGATGATGAACAGTGGCTGCAGAACTTTTGAATGCGAAAGGCCACTTTCTTTGAACTTTTCAGAGAGCTCTCCCCAGCCCTGAAACGCATGAATACTCCCTTGAGACCAGCTCTGATAGTGGAGAAGAGAGTGGCCATCACTGTGTGGAAGCTAGCAATGCCAGACTGCTACCGGTCAGTTGGGAATTGATTTGGAGTCAGTAAATCCACCGTGGGAGCAGCTGTGATTCAAGTGTGCCGGGCCAATAATAGACTTCTGCTAAGAAAGGTAGTGACTTAGGGAACCCCGTCGTAGAAAAGCCTTCCACTGTGTCCTCCATGTTTCCCAAACTGTTGGTGGGGCCATAGATGGCACGCACATCCCTATCTTAGCACTGGACTCTCTTGCCACAGAGTTCATAAATTGAAAGGGATACTTCTCAATGGTGTTGCAGGCCCTTGTGGATCACAGGGGGCGCTTCACCGATATCAGTGTGAGGTGGTCTGGAAAGGTGCATGACGCGCACATCTTTAGGAACTCAGGTCTATTAAAAAAGATGCAGGTGGGCACTTTCTTCCCTGACCATAAAATAAATATTGGTGATGTGGAAATGCCAATAGTGACCCTGCCTACCCCTTGCTCCCCTGACTAATGAAGCCCTACACGGGGCACCTGCACCGCAAGAAGGAGCGTTTTAATAATAGGCTCAGCAAGTGCAGAATGGTGGTGGAATGTGCATTTGGATGTTTAAAAGCATGCTGGCAAAATCTGCTCACTAGGTTAGAACTCAGTGAAAAAAACTTCCCAATAGTTATCCCTGCATGAAGTGCTCCATAATGTCTGTGAGACAAAGGGGGCTACAGGCCTGGCCTTTATACTGCTATGCTGTGTTCCGCAATGATGCCTGCACAGTTAATAAGAGTGGCGGGGGAAATTGTCCTATTGCCATGGAAGAAATAAGACTGCCCTCCTAAGAAACCTTCTCTAAAAGGTTGCAGAGTACCTTCATGAAAGCTTCCTGGAGATATTCATGGAGGATTCTCAGAGCATCCCTGTGCACATAAGTAATCTTTTCTGGGGTGAACTCAGTGCTTAAGCACAGCAAGTATGAGGAAGCACAGCCCCATCGACACACACACCACTGTTTCCCACTGGTACAAGATTCTGGACATGGGATATAACCAAAGATATGCAATTTGCGGTACTTACTCACCAGATGTGCCTTCCATGGCATCCCGGTTGGTTACCGTTTCCTGCGTCTGGGTGGGCTGCTCCTGTGTTGCAAATGGCTCCTGGCTTTCAAGGAGAAGGGATACCACACTTGCCTGCCCCCTGTTCTCATCCTCCTCCTCATCCACAGAATTGTCCTCATTCATCCTGGACTTGGATTCCCCAAAGGTATCAACACTGAATGGTGGCACTGTGGTGGGGTCTCTGCCGAGAATTGCATGCAGCTCCTAATAAAAGTGGCATGTTTTGGGCAAGGAGCCAGAATGGCTTCCCTAGTTTTCTGATAAGCCTGCCTCCGCTCTTTGATCTTAACGCGGCACTGCTGCGCGTCCCTGTTGTACCCCTTCTCCAGCAAGACGCAAGATATCTTCTCGTAGATATCCAAATTTCTTTTGCTGGCTCAGAAATGAGCCAGAACAGACTTTTTACCCTACAGACCGATGAGATCCAAAACCTCAGGTTGACTCCAGAGTGGAGTGCGTTTGGGGCATGCAGTTGCCATGATCAGCTGTGCTGGCAAGCTCTCTCCATGCTGACCAAACAGGAAATGGGAATTCAAAATTTCCTGGGGCCTGTGGGGCTTCCTGCGTCTCTTACCTCTGCATTGGTCAAGAGGCAAAAACTACTATCGGACCAATTAACAGCATATAATTGAGGGACAAGAGCTAAGCCATGTCCAATTACTCCACTCCATCCAGCAATCTACTTAAAGCCAAGAAGGTCCTGCAGCTTCATGACATTGTGCAAAATTAGCTGTGCACTTGTCACTTCAGCTTCCATCAGCCCTTGGCCTTATACCTTGAATTCATCTTTCGTTTTGCTGCAGGTTTATTTTTTGCACATACTTAGCAATGGTGTATTTAGGACCCAGGACCTGCCTTTATTTAAGACAGTTACAGCTATGATTATAAACGTCATCGGAAGCTTGTGTACCATAAGCTTACACAGTACTTTTGGTTACCCTAGCTGCTTCTGCTATAGATAATTGAAAAGTGATTTAAATTGGGAAGGCAATATGGTTCTATGTTGTCACACAGTAATCTGAAATTAAAAGTCTTCAAAGTTTCAGTATTTTTAAAAAAAAAAACCACTTTATTTTATTATTCCATTCACACAGGCTCCCTCCATTTCTTGCTCATTATTTAAACAACAGTTCATTTTAAAAATTAAATAGGTTGACCTTTTAGGTGACTTTCAATAAAGTGGCTGAGCGATAGTCAGAGAGAAGAATTGGGTTACTGTCCATATGGCAAGGCAGACTTTGGATCATTCATATTAGCAATCCAATAGCTTCATATTTATTGTCTTTCAGAGATGCTTATTTCAGGTTTATAGTCCTGACTGCATTCCTCTTTTAGCGCTGTGAACGTATTACCTCATTTTCCACTTTAGAAAACTGCTTTATTGGGGAAATAATAAAACTCTTATGCATCCAACCTAATTCTTATACCACTAGCTATGGAATTTCACTGGCCCAAACATGGGCATTTAAGGTTTGTAGATTGTGTACATTTGAATATCTGCTCATGTTCTCCATTTCTCACAGGGTCTTATAGTGCCAGTCAAGGAGTAAATTGCATCCGTGAAGATGTTGCAGCATACATTGAAAGACGAGATGAAGGAGTTCCTGCAGATCCAGATAATATATACCTTACTACTGGGGCTAGTGATGGAATTGCTGTAGGTGTTACAATTTTGTGTGTATGTGTATATATCCTGTGCACAAACAAACTGTGTAGTACATTAGACATACCTCTTAGAAATATAGCCCTATAGAACGTGATTCTGATTTTCTTTGCACAGTTGTACATCTGATCTCCTTCAGATACAAGTGATTCTGATCTGATTTACATTGAAGTCAGTTCAGTTACATGTGAGTAAAAGAGAGAGTTCTGAAACAGGCCCACTGGCACTAAAAACTTCATATGACTATCTAAAGCTTTTTAGATGAATTTAGGGGACTAGCTTTAGCCACCTTGGCTAGAAGATTTTGCTGTACATGACTAAGGGCTTGGCTACACTTGAATTGCTGCAGCTGTGCTGCTGCAGTGCTTCAGTGAAGATACTACTTCTGCTGGCAGGAATCCACCTCCCTGAGAGACAGTGGAAGAAGTCTTCTATCAACCTAGCACTGTATACAAGTATACACTGGGTGTTAGGTTGGCTTAATTACGCCATTCAGTGGTATTGATTTTTCACAGTCCTGAGCAAAGTAGTTAAGCCAACTTAATTTTCCAATGTAGATCAGTCCTAAGATATGTAGACACTAAAGCTTAGAAGAGGATGTTATTCATTAGAGAAACCAGACCCCACAGACTGAGAATTCTTGGAGAACCATTGATCTTGTTGAATACTTTATGGAAACAACTGTGTTATATAGATTCAGTGGGTACTTGCACTAAGGGCCACCTTCAATAGCCAGCCTCCTTACCTTAAGCAACTCACTTTAAAGTAGTCTCAAGGTTTCCAATGCAGTTTTTGATTGTAGTTTAGTTGAAGACCATCTCTAGCACATATTTTTATTTATTTAAATAGTTTGCGAAATGTATTTAAAATTACATCTTGTGGCAGAGTTTGGTATTACAGTACTCTGACTTTCAGAAGTTTTCTTGATTCATCCAGTGCAAGGGGTTTCCCAGACTTTGCGATTCCAAGGGCTCTAATGGCAGTGTGACAGGAGTATGAGCATCACATGTTTTTTCATAAAACTTTATCAGCTATATTGCACATAACCATGTTTGGTTATACCAGTACTATCTTTGTTAGATAACAATCCAGATTGCTTGTTTGAATTTGCCAGTGATAAGCCTGCAGTTGATGAATTTTAACTTCAGCTGGCAGTTACAGCGAGAGGGCAGTGGTTGGTTGTTTTTAAAGGTCACTCTGGGTTGTGTGTTTGGCCATTGTTACATGCTATGTGATTTTTATTATAAAAGACTTTAGCATTCTCTAGCTACCAGTTTGTATGAAAAGTTATTTGACTTACAAGATGTCCTTCAATATTCAGAACTAGAAATGTCATTGACATGAAGGCTGGTGACTCTGTGCCTCTGTAACTAAAATTAGCCAAAGGCTTTGCGTCCCACAGAGCGGAAGAAAGTCACACAGCAACTTGGTCCAGAATATACTGTGAATTGCACTGTCAGGTGGTTTTGTTTGTTTGTTTTTAAAATTCCTAAACTTTTCCAGACTATTCTAAAGATCCTGGTCTCCGGAGGAGGGAAATCCCGAACTGGAGTGATGATCCCCATCCCACAATACCCCTTGTATTCAGCAGCCATATCTGAACTAGATGCCATCCAGGTGAACTATTACCTGGATGAAGAGAATTGCTGGGCACTAGATGTGAATGAACTTCGTCGTTCCTTGAATGAAGTCAAAGCATACTGTAATCCAAAGGTCCTTTGCATCATCAACCCAGGAAATCCCACTGGTCTGTAATGGTTTCATTTAGATGTTTCAAAGTTTATTTTGTTCACCTCCGCCCCGGCCCCCCCCCCTTTTTTTTTCTTTTTGCTGTACATGTTTAGGATTTGCTTGTGACTTATCATTGAACATTTATATCTGTACTCTGATAAAATCAGAGATTACTACCATACAACCAATTTGTCACCCTGGAACTTGGTTAGGCATGTTTTAATTTACTGATTGCTTTTATAAATAGTTTTTTGTCTGTGCATTTAGAAATGCAATGAGTAATCCAAAAAAATGCTCCTCTTTTTTGTTTATAGATGTGTTTGTTTTATCATGATCTAGTACAGAGAACATAATTCTTTACCCAAGACCACAAATCACTATGGACAATGGACATCCATGCAAAAATACTTAATTTGGGTTTGTTTGTTTTTTAAAGCAAAAAGACAGTGCTGTATCCTGTAATGTACCAAATGCTGTATAAAGCATAACCAGGCCCCCAATGTAAGATTCACTGTTGATCCCTCCTTTACCAAAATTGACAAATTAAAAAATGTAAATATGCCTTGTGCCTCAAAGCAAATCACACGCTGCTCTTGATGGCACATCTTGATGCTCATCATGCAACCAATTTTTACAGATGAGAGAACACTTTCCCTCCAACCCACTTTTTTAATAGAAACTCCTAATCTCCTCAGTTAGGAAGGTTGTCCTGAAATCCCTGGAACTCTAATACCATTTTCCTTGCTCCCTCTTATAAAAACACTATACTTAATATTTCCTTGGATCGGTGTTGATTTGGGGGAGCAGAGTGCTGAATGGAAAGAAACTGTAACTGAAGCCTACTAATTATATTACATGTTCTTGCCAAAAGAACCATGAAAGAACTTGCTTTCATTTACTGACATGCAAACATACTGACATGAAATGACATGATTTCATTTACTGACATGCAATTTCTGAATGACCAGTGACAATCAAAGGGTATGTGTTCACTGCAGAGTAAGTCCACATCTGGGCACCTGGGTTAGCCAAGGCCAAATGGGAGAATTCATACTGCAAAGCCCCACTCATGACTTTTAACTGTGTAGCCATGTCCCAACTGAAACTGCAGCAACACAGTTTTGGTGCTAGGATTTCTGGGGCATATTCCGGAGTTCATAGCACCTTACGGAGGGCTGGTCTACACTGGGAACTTACATCAGCATAGCTATATCTCTCCACACTCCTGAGACATAGCTATGCCAACCCAACCCCCAGTGTACGCAGCACTAGGTTGACCGAAGGTCAGTGGCAGAGCAGAGAACAGAACTTGGGTTGCCTGAGTCCCAGTCTAGTGCTCGATTCACTAGGGGACACTGTCTCCTTGGAAAATTAGAGGATGGCACTGGAGGACTATCAAAACCTAAGTTTCCGCTGCATCCAGGCTGCAAAACAAGCAGGTTAGAACCTGCCTTGCAGCAAATCCTGGGCTCTAACCTATATCTCCAGCTAAGCAAGCAAGCCTGGGTTCAAAGAACATATAAAATACCCAGATTTGTGTTTTGTTTGTATATACTAGAGAGGTTTGGGTTTACCCATGTAAGATCATTAGTAAACTGCAGTGAAGAAATAACCCAGAGAAAACAAGTCTTATTCTCAGTTGACCTGTTGACAGGGATCTGAAAATTAATGTCTCACAAATTCACTGTCGTCTACTATAATTTAGACAATACATTTCAGGCAGTTGTGGTTGGAGACTTCCCCTGCCCCCTGCAGGCATGCTGTATAGAGAATATACAATATTGTAATGAGATTTATGTCTCAACTTTAATAGCTTTTTGTTAAGGAAAGAGAGACAACTTATTGAAAAGGTAGCAGCCTCCCTGGTTCTCGACTGAAAGACTGTATACATGTTCTCTTCTAATTAACCTGAATTACAGCACTGTTCCTCTCTCACTTGAAATTATAGGTCAAGTTCAAAGTAGAAAGTGCATTGAAGATGTTATACATTTTGCTTGGGAGGAGCAACTCTTTCTTCTGGCTGATGAGGTAGTAAAGCATTAAAACTGCATACTTTTCCATGGTGAATATATCTGCAGTGGAGCAGAGGCACTAGGTGCTTGGTTCTCTTCCATTGTGCCCAATAAGTGTGATTGTTGATTTCTAACATGGAGCATGGATTCCCATGCTAAAAGTTGTGAATGAAGAAGCCAAGTTTCTCAGTGCTGAAAGGTTAATTTGAACAATAAGTGTGCTGGACTTGATCTAGGCAAAAAGGGTAGTGGCTCCAATAAGGATTTAACTCCAGAAAGAAATTGGAACAATATCCTAGTTTTGACCTACAAAATATAGGGTGACATATTCGTTTAGATAACTAAAAGGAAGAAAATTGGGGCAGGGTGGGGATGTGGATTGGGAATTGAATACATAGATGACAAGCATAAAAACTAAGAAATGATTTACAAAATCAAAGTTCAACACTCTTCTTGCAAGGGTAATACAATATACTAGAGTGTAAGCTATACATTTGTTATGCTTGCAGTAACTGTAACTAACAGGAGACTTATTTCTCTCTTGTAAATGCTTTCAAGCATTAGCACATCCCAAACTTTCTTCAGCAACTTGCATTCTGTGTAATCCTCTGTCATTTATTCACAGTTGGGCAGAGAGTACATAATGTTTCCTCTGATTGTGTAGGTTTATCAAGATAACATTTACTCAGAAGAATGTCAGTTTCATTCCTTCAAAAAGGTTCTGTATGAGATGGGACCAGAGTACTACAACAATGTAGAGCTAGCATCTTTCCATTCGACTTCCAAGGGATACATGGGCGAGTATGTCCGTCTTGGTTTCTTTATGGTATTACCTATTGCATAGTGTTTGGTAGAACAGCCTCCTCTTACTTCGTGTCAAGCAGGATGATTTTTTCACATAGTGAGCCGAGTGTCAATTTATATCTTCTAGTACTGTTACCGAAGAACTCCTAAACAAGGAAAATGCATGAGTTTATATAGGGAACATTGTATAACTTATGGGTTAGCCCAGTGGTTTTGCAAACTTTTTATTTAATGGAATACTTTATAAAAGAGAGAACGTCTATCACAGATCTGCCTCCCATCCCAACATCCCAGTCTTACATTAATAGGTTACTAAAATAGTTAAGTGTGCGGCCTACCAGGGATGGCACAATGGACCTCTGGTGTTCTGTTGACCAGTTCAAGGTTCAGTGGATCAGCCTGATTTAGAGAGAGGGGTGGGTGTGTGCGTGGATGGGTGTTTTTCTTTGGGGCGCAGGGCTGGGGACGAGAGTAGGGGAGGGAAATGCCAGCTTCCTGATCAAGTGGACTCTGATTCTGCCTTACACCTGTGCTCTGAGGAATAAAAATCCACATTAATAACTAGACAAATCTAGTATTGACACTGCATATGTTAGTGTCTAAAGTCACACCCAACATTTTCTTTGATGGTATTTAGCTACCATTAAACTTTATCCAATACAGAATATGTTAAAAAAATGTAGGTTGCATGTATTGGTGCTAAGCATTATGCTCATGATTAATATAGAGCAGAGCTCGACAAATCTGTTTTGGAGCTAGGAGCCAGCCCCAAAATTAAGGAGCCAGGCAACGTGGGCTCAGTGGCTGGGCGCCCTGGCTGGAGCCCAGCAGCCGCTCTCCCCTCCCCGCCCCGCCCCTTCCCTCCACTCTTCTCCCACAACGTGGGCTCTGCGGTGGGGTGCTCTGGCCGGAGCGCAGCAGCCGCAGCGCTCCCCCCTCCCAGCCCTGCCACATGGGCGCAGAGGCGCCTTGGCCAGAGCGTGGCAGCCTCTCCCCCTGGAGAAATACTCGGTGCCAGACTTAAATTTCTAGGTGACCTGGTGCCCGGGGTTTGTCGAGCCCTGTTATAGAGTTCAGCTGGATGCTCCCTCTCTTTCTCCTCTGAGGGTTGTTTTCAGTAATTAATATTCCAGATTATATTAATTTCTCTGTGTGTGTGTGTGTGTGTGTGTGTGTGTGTGTGTCTCTCTCTCTCTCTCTCTCTCTACCTTATTTTCAGGTGCGGCTACCGAGGGGGTTATATGGAGGTGATTAACTTGCATCCAGAGATTAAAGGACAGCTTGTTAAACTTCTCTCTGTTCGTCTCTGTCCTCCAGTTTCTGGACAGGTAGCTATGGATATTGTAGTGAATCCTCCAGTACCTGGGGAAGAATCTTATGCGCAGTTCATGAAGGTCAGTTATAATATTGTTTGTGTGTTTCTTAACCCTATCCCATTTATAACACCTTGGTGTGTGTGATGAGAATATACAGAAAGATCCCATCTCAGCCTTCCGTATGGTAGAGTTCTGTAATAACAGTGGCCAACAGGACGACTGAGTAATTTCAAGTACTCTTTATATAAGTAGCTTATAAATCTTTGTTTAGGAGCCACAGCACTTCCGTCACATGTTTGTGGCTTTTCCTTGAGTTCAGCTGCTTTTAAATATAATTTCTTTCCCCTGTGGCTTCCTTGGTAAATAAGAGCAGCTACTGAATGAAGCTGGCTTCTATTAAAAACTGCACAGGAAAAATGCAGCTACTAAATGAAGTGAAGATATAGGGAACCCTTATGTATTGAATGTATTGAAACCTTATTTGAACAAAACATAGTAACTTCTCATTTGTAGAAATACTCTACCAAATTCAGCTCCAGTGTAACACTATTTGATAAATGGAGTTAAACATGGGTAAATATAGCCTATTATTTTAAAAAGCAGAATTCTCACATTACATGCAAAATCACCCAATCCTGTTCGGAGGGATATAGTAGGAGATCTTTCAAACAGAACATGTTTAACTGGTTTTAGTTGTGTGTTTTGGTGTGTGTGTGTGTGTGTGTGTTTTTAAAAAAAAAAAAAAAAGACCGCTTTTTTTTTTTAGCTAAGAACTAGAGCCTGATGGGCAGCCTGGATAACTCAAGATATCGTTAATTAGACATCACTCTTTTGCCTCCAAGTCACTAGCCCAGATTGATGGTGACCAAGAGTCATCATCATTATCTAAAGAATGCTGAATGGCAATTCTTCAGAAAGGAGTTTTTCCAAACGGACAAGTGTTCCACTAAGAAAAGCCATAATTGGCACCCTTGTAGGTAGTTTCAGCAGAAAAGCCACAAACTGAACGAGTATAGAGATTGAACTACTCTCTCATCCCTGGAAATTGGTCCTTCTAAATCAAGCTTGAGGCATATTGAAAACACAGTTTGAGAAGGCTGACCTTCTGCTGTACCTGTTCGGTGGATAAATAGAGAACTCCAGCAATGTTGTTTCAGAACCTTTCACAAATGCTAAATTCATAACTGCACTTCCTTAAAAATGATACCATCTCCCCTCCACACACCCCCTGTGGACTAGAGCGCCCACTTGAATTCTGGTACTTTCAAGACTAGTGTATGACGTGGTGACTTGGCATCTGCTTTGCTGCACATGCAGAACTCCCCCTTGGCCACAAAACCCCAGAAGCTCCGTTCCAGGGTTTTGAGGCACTTTGCTTGTAGAGCGCATATCTGCAGAAAAGGCACTGGAAGTACAATTATTTTACTCGGGGGGGAGGGGGGAATTACAAGTCACACAACTTCCCAGACCAGCACACTGTTAAACCTCTGGGTTTGTATCCAGTGTTGCACCAAAGTTATAGGAAATGTATACCTTTTGTCATCTTCCAGCAGCAGGTATTTAAGATGGGAGGACACCAGATTTGACTATTGTGTGACTGCTGCATTATGATTGACATCACTAAATCCATTGCAATTTGTCTTGGGTATTTGTTATTGCTGATCTCAAACATAATCTATTTATCTTTTACCTACTAAGGAGTGAGTTTAAGGAAACATTTTGTTTCATCACCTGTAAAATTGTTGAACCAACCTACTATCACTTATTAGTCATCTAAGGAGCAATTCAACTCTTCTCTATTCTCCCTTTCCCTCTTTTCTTTTAAACAGGAAAAGGAGTCTGTTTTGAATAATCTTGCCGAAAAAGCTAAGCTAACAGAAGACATGTTTAATAAAGTGCCAGGAATTCACTGCAATCCACTTCAAGGAGCTATGTATGCCTTCCCAAGGATATTTATCCCTTCCAAAGCCATTGAGGCAGCAAAGGTCAGTCAGCCATTGTCTTCTTATTCTGTCTAACCTCCCCACATTTTTACTAGTTGTTATCAGTGAGGAATTTTTATACTCTGGAATAGAACAAATGTTTTCCAGCTACAAACATAAAGTGGCTATTGCCAAGTGATTATATCACTAATAAACAAGTGGTATGCAGTCGTTTCATTTTTATTTTCTAATTCATTTCTGATTGGGGCCCAGTGCTGCTCTTCATTAGCCAAATGCACATTTTTAATTGGTTTTAATAGGTGTTATACCTGTGTTACTGAGACCAAAAATGGGGCCCTTTGTGAGTTTTCTGAGCTGAAATAATGCCTCTGAATGGTGCACCTAGCCTGGGCATGTTGATTTGACTATCTTAAAATGTAAGAACTACCTCCAAATTATTATTGAGGCGATTTACTACTCAGCAAATGTTTTGGGAAAATCCAATGGGAATGTCTACTTATTTGTGCTCTGGGCAATATTGTAAGGCTGTAGGAGTTAATTCATCAAATATTTTAATACCTTTAATCTGTTAGACACTTTAGTGAAATTAGGTTTAGAACACCAAAGAACTTGATTGCTAGAAGTCTCAAGTTTTCAACCAGTCAAAGAAGGAAGTAGTTACATAAAGACAGTGTGACTGGATAATTCTGTTCTGTTGATTTGGACTGACTGAGAGCCTGCAGGGTGGAGTGGATCCATTTCATCACCAATGGAAGTTGCTGTTGATCCATTTAGTGAAGAAAATGAAAGTGGTCAGAAAGTGCAAGAGAAATGTTTGGAAAGAAAAATGACCATAAAACTGTGTTTTGTGCATTTTGATTTCATGTTATGATCTGGAGATGAAAAATTATTCCAAAATTTCAATCACTTTTCTCAGGCTCATAAAATGGCCCCGGATTTGTTCTACTGTATGAAACTTTTGGAAGAAACTGGAATCTGTGTTGTACCTGGCAGTGGATTTGGCCAAAGAGAAGGAAGTCACCACTTCAGGTGCAGTAACTATTGAATAGCCAATTATAGTGTGTTGTAAGAATCCAGTTGTTACAATCTCTTTCTTTTTACTGAACAAATAAAATAGTTAAGGATCTTATGTCATGTCCTGCATAAGAACAGACTTGAACTAATTCACATTGTTTGTGATACCAGCTTTTTTTCCCCCTTTTTTGGGGCATACTTGGTGTAGCTAGTAATTATATTTAGAGCAGTAGGACTGGTTTTCTCCTTGTCATTCGGGTTCAGACAGTATTTCCCCAAATATACAGAACAGAACACAGTGAGGTGTTTCCTACGTAAACACTCAAGGGCTCTGAAAATACTGGTTTCTTAGAAGAAGTGATCTTTTAAAAAAAGTAGAAAGAAAGAAATTCTGCTGAAGCTTTGTATTTTTAAAATGGTTATTTTACAGTATGGCTGTATACTGAAAAGTGACTGAAAATCGCACCACCTTACTCAATAGTTGCAGTCCCTGTGTACCTTGAGTAAGGTGTGCTCATTTTACTGAAATAAGGTGGTGGTGGTGGGGGGGTTGTTAGCTATTTTGGGGCCTGACTGCCGCCCTTACTTGCACTAAGCAGCACCTTACTCTGCAAGTAGTCTAGTTACCTTTTGGGGACTATTTGGGGAATGTGATGCTGCTGAATGTAAGTGTTGCAGAATCCAGTCCTTCATTAGCATTGCAAGTCAGTATAACAATGAGGAAATGAGCTGGATTATATTTTGGTGTGCAGCTCCAACAAAACTCTTAACTGAATTCCAGTTGTAAGACCAAATTCTGCCCATCATTATACCAGTGCAAGCCCATGAAGACAATGGGGTTGCTGTGACCCAAGGATCTCTTGATGTTAGCTGGCAGAGGGCACAGGTGTGCAAAAAGCTATAGGGATGCCCTAGGTCTGGTATTTACATTCTAGTTTAACAGAGTGTTATGTAAGGTTTCCACTGAAAGCTTGTGTCACATGGTCATCATAATCTTAGTGAAATGTATGTGTGGATAATATGTAAGGAGATATGTGAATATATATTAGAAATTATATTTGTAAGGCCTTTTAGTTAAAGGCAGGTCACCCAGAAGTGTAGCACGCCTTTAGACAGATTCCACCAAACAAGAGGTGGGAGACATTTATCTCGCTAGCTGACTATTGTGTGTCTTAGAAGTCTATTTGCATACTGAGTCAAATGCTAATGAAGAGATTGCAGGGATTTAAGAAGCAAAAGTAACAGGACAAGATAAACAGCAGGGGATAAGAGGGACCCTGTTTTAGATGTGAAGATCAAAGGACTGGGCTAGTGTACCTAGAGATGCAGAAAGATGGTCAGAGGAGATGAGTTGTCAGCAGGCATTATCTCATGAAAAGAGGGTTACAGCCATCCTGGTTGAAAAACTGCTGTGAGAAGGACTTGGAGTAAGCAGTACCTTATTAGACAAGAGGACAGCTTGTTAGTTGAGTTTAAGCTTTAGAATTTGTGTTATTTTGTTTTATATGTAACCCTTTGTTTCTAATATTGCTTGTTTTACTATCATCTGTGTGGGTTAAATACATTAACTTTCATTCTCTATAAACAAATCTAAGTGCTGTGAGTTAAGTGGAGCTATGTTCTGAGGTGTAATTGGCAAGCTGTGGTGTACTATTTCTGTAGGAAAAGAGGATCTGGTAATTCTGAGTGTGCCCAGTGGGTAAGGGGCTGGACACCGTACAGGGACACTCTCTGAGGAGTTGGGTTAGACTGTGCCTATTGGTAGTCTGCATGAGTGACTGCAGCAGAGCTCAGGTGAACTGAGAGGGCAGTGCTTGTGTTGTCTATGGCTGAAAGAGTCAGGGAGCTGACCCCTGGCAGGCACAGACAAGGTTTCCTCATTCTAAAGGCAGGTGTCAGCAAGGTGCCTCACAAATCTGGGAAGTGACACTGACAGTTGTACCTGAGAGCAGAATTTGTTGTGTAGAATTTTTTTACTAGTGAGGTTACAAGAGCTGGAAGGAACCAACTCAACTTGCAGATAGCTGTGAGTTTGCAGGGCTGGCTGTTAAAAAATAGACATTTTTACATGTAAACTGAACAAGCTTGATACAGAAACATTCAAATAAAAAACATAGTCGCCCACAATGTAATTTTTGTAGTCTCTTTCCAGAAGTAAGAATCACAAATGAAAAGTAGACTGTCTATTGCAGGAGGTACTTAATGAGGTTTTGCTCTATTTAAAAAAAAAAAAAAAGATCCTGAATTTTAGTACACAGGCCAACCAAAATCAGGTGCTCTATGTTCAGTAACTATAGCTATAACATAAATGCAGAAAATAAGGGAACTGTTTTCAATCCAGGCTGCAGGACGTTAAAAGCTCTATCTTCTCTGCACCCTTTTGGAAATATCTTTAGGAGGCGGGTCTCTTGGTTTCCATTTCTTACATTGTAAAAAAACATTATCTTATCAAATATTTTGCAATAGTGTTTCTCTTCTTTTCCAGAATGACCATTCTCCCTCCAATAGAGAAGCTGAAGATTGTGCTGGAGAAAGTGAAAGACTTCCACATACAGTTTCTTGAAGAATATGCATGAAAGAGATGCAGACTCTTTCCCCCCAAAGCAAATGCAGAAAATGAACAAATATGGGCTGTTCATCTAGTTTAACTGAATATACAATAGCTAGAGCCCATATGTGGGTAAAACTTACACTTCTTCCTGAACAATTAAGCCTGTGTGGTGTGGGAGATAATTGCTATATTTTAATGTTTTTGAGAGGTGGGTGAGAGTAAAAACATGAAGAGGGAAGATGAGGAGAGGAGTCTAGTAATCTATTTTGTGCCTTGATTGGAAGTTATATTCTTGACTTACACTTGTGGCCTAGTTGATTGAGGAGGGAAGTCATGTATGAAAACTATTAGTATCGCCTTCAGCAAAGCAGCCATCATTTGCTCTGAAACATCCATTTAAGATTTTACACCCCCAAATCCTAAAATCTACATTCTGGGTGTGGCTGGTTTGTTGTTTTTGAGTATAGAGTGTTACCCAGATCTGATCAAGCAGTTGTTAGAATGCTCATAAAAATCTTTGACAGATCACTTTGTGTGACTAAGTTCTATTGTAGCTGAACTTTACATTATTTCTAAATAAAATCTTGAATGGAACATAGGGCAGATATGGTGCATATGATATATTGTGTTTTGAGTCTCAATTTAAGAAACTGAAATTTAATGAATTATGACCAAAAACTAATTTATCCACACACATTTTGAGCTGGAGTAGCCCAGCCAGAGAAAATAGCATTGAGCATTTCCTCTCAGAACCACCTTGTTGATGTAGAAAATAATAAAGCTGAGGTGTATCCTGTTCACATATGCCATTTGTGTATACTGACAATTGTAAGCAACCAACTTCAAAGCAAATGTGAATATTGGTAAGCCTTAAAAATAATAAGGTCCAGCACAAAAATTGTTAAAATTGCAGCACATTGGATAGAAGATGTCAGTCTAGTGTATTAAGGATAAAGATGGTTATTGGCCACATCTTACATCATCATCTACTGGTCTATAAAGTAGTACTGGAACAGACTGCAGTTAGGAACTATGAAAATATCATAAGCAAGTCCTATAATGGAATGAATTAGAGGTCTCTTTTCAGTTCCTAGTGCACAGATGTCCCTAACGCAACCTCCATGGAAAATGGTACACTGCTAAGTAGTGTTGTCATAGAGGCCTGAAGACTGAACTGAACTTTTACCTGTGGAGAGGTGGTCTCATCACATCAATTGTATCTCACTGGGAGGGTAGTCTGGGAAAGTTTGTATTGCTACTACCCATGGATAAACAGAACACTTCATTTGCCAGTTGTTTGGCACCTTTCATAAGCACTAATATAACTCAACAGAAATGTAAAAGTAAAAAATGTGTAAGAGGTCAAAACATTCACTTTTAAAGAAAAAAGTAGTAAAAATTATCAAAGAAATTACACATTTTCTTGCTATTGGAATTAGTCCCCAAGTCAAATTTGGTTTGGGGTTCGCTGCTTGGAAGTGGCTGCCATAACTAACGTAGTCTGAAAATTCTACAATCTAATAATGGAAGCTAGTATATTTTTTTTATACTTTTGTAACAACTTTTTTTCACGGGGCAGTATTTGTAGTTTAACAAACCAATAGATTTTATATTTACCTTTGTTTACACCTGATACTCCTGAAATAATCCAAGGTTTACAACATTCTAGAGACTTTCTATATGAGTGTTGAAAGCTACTTTTTTTTTTTTTTTTTTTTTTGGTTTGTTTTTCCCAGTCAGAGCAGCAGTCCTTATAGGTAACTTTTAAATTAAGGATATGGACCTAATTTGAGTTTTCTAAACATTATATGATGGTGCCTTTTATGTTTCTGACATTGCAAGAGAGAACATACGTTTTGTTTTGATGCATCTCCTATACAAGGGAGGGGGGTTTCTATTGTTCATCCACAATATTAGTATGTATTGGGGTAAGCTAAAGTTTCAAGGTACATTTTTGTGGGACATGTCTGAAAAACTAAGAAGCAAAGGCTTGTATTTTCATGGTCCTCAATGTTTAATTAATAGACAATATCTACTTTTTAATGCATGTTTCTAGGGTTGGTTTTCTTACAGGTGCTCCTTAATACTGTACTTAGATGTATCTCAGACTTCAGAACAATAAAATAGATGTCAAAGTTGTGGTAATATTTAATCTTCTGAGTCATTTGAAACCAAATGTCCAGATTGTATGGTGAAATATTTATTAACTCCAAGGTCTCACTATAATATAATAAATCATTTCATCAACATCATGTATGGTTGATTTCATACTTCCTTAGATACATCATTCAGTGCACTGACTTGTCAAAGTTCAGATCTTAGCTGATTTCTCTCTTAGCCATGTACATAGAGCAGAATTGCACTCTTCTAGATGGCCTCACTTAAGAATTAATTCAAAATTGAAGGGAGCTGTTATTAGAAGGTGGTATTGAAGTCAATTAGCATCATGCAAAATTGGCCCTATTGATAAAAATTTAAACAATTAAAAAAAACCAAACCCTTAAGCTTCTAAATAGAAGAGCTGAGCTGCCTCCTGCCACATATAAAACTGAGAACAGCAGTTAGGCTCCACTGCTGTTCCTCGATCCACAGAAGAAAAGGGGTCTTTGCAAGTCCTTAGAGAGGTCCAAGAAGTCTTCTGTGCTACTTAGGCAAAAAGCCAGCTCTTATTTCCCAATACTTACATGTAAGACCGCAAGCTAAAAAATCCTTTGCCTATCATCTACAGAAGCCATTCAGGGAAATGTAAGGGCTTTGGGGGGCAGGAATTATGTTTATCAGCTATATGTAGTGGTTGAGCATAAGAAGACCCTGATTCTCGTGAATGAATTAGTGAACAAGTCATTCAAACTGTCAGCTAAAGAGATGCTAGTACGGCTTTACAAATTATATGTCATTAGGTGGGAAAACTGTAAAAGACAAAGTTCCCTGCTTTTAATTATAATGAGATGGACCATGCATGTGAAGGAAATCCATCCTGGATCCTTTAGAGGAGTTTCTTAACCTTTCTAAATTCCTGCTCTAAACAGCTTAGAATCATACTGTTAATAATATGGTATACTCCAGCCTGCTAAAATAAAACAATTTTCCTTTTTTCTATTTTGCTGAATAAAAAGGAAGCTGCCCTTATTTCTGCAGTTCGAAGTCTGTGTTTGTAAGCTGATATTAAGACAAAAAGGGTAGGGGGAAAAGGTTAGTCTGGCAAAAGAATTTAGGTTAACAAGTTTATGAAGGGGACCATTGCCAGGGCCCCAGACTCCCATATTAAATGAACAAGTGATCAATCACACACACTTCCTTACATTGCTTTCAGATGAAAAAAAATAAAGGTTATCCCCGCCTGGGAGGGTGGATTGATTCCTGGTACGACTCCTCCCTTGGCCAGGCAAGGGGCGAGCCACAGCGTAACCCCTGTCCCCCACTCCTCTCGGCCCAAGCAGAGGGTGTTCCTCGGTGTGGAGTCCCTTTTCTCGGCCTAGGCAGGGGGCGCTCCGCCGTGTCCACTCCAGTCCTGTGGCCCTGAGTGGGTGTGTCCCGCCTCCGCGGAGGAGGAGGGCTGGAGCGGGGAAGCTCGACGGCTATAAGGGGTCCTTGCCCCGGGCAGGGGAAGAGCCGAGGGCGTTGCTGTTCTCGTTTGCGTAGCCATGCCGCCGAAGAAGCACATTGCTGCCGGCAAGAAGCGCAGCGCCGACTCTGGCGTGGAGACGGACCGGGGCGCGCTGACCCAGGAGCAGAAGGACCAGCGGGTTAGCCTCTTCCTCAGGGGCTTCAACCAGCAGGGTGAGGCGCTGCCCCACGCCGGGTAGGCTGGGCCCGCAACGGGCAGCTGCTGGGGCTGACCGCAGCGGGGCGCTTGGCACTTGTGCTGGGGGCCGAGGCTGGTCAGCGTTACGGGCCCGCCCACTGCCCGTGGCGGGCCTGCGCGCAGTCGGGTGGGCGGGCTGCAGGCGACTCGCGGTGTGTGGAGGGGGCTCCCCTGCCGAGGGGCTCCGGGTCTGGGGAGGCCGCTCTCCCGCCAAGGAAGGGCTGGAAGCCTGGGACTGAAGCTGCTGAGCAGGTTATCCGGCTCCTGGGGTATTTTCAGCTGAGCCCTCCTGCTGCAGAGCCAAACGGGAGCAGCGGGGCTCACCTCAGCAGCGTGATCCCGGAGGAAGCGCGCACCGGCAATGGCCCGCTCTCCATCGGGAGGTGGGCTCCATAGAGCTCCCTCGGGCCGGCCCGTCACAGTTATTGAGGCTGGTCTCCTGATGCCAATTAACTGGTAACGGGAGAGGGATATTTATCACTTGTCAAGTGCATCCTTGCCCTTGTGATGGGATTCTGTCCGTTACCTCTTTCCTACACAGCGTTAGTGCTAACGCAGAGCGACCCGCTTCCTACCTTCACTTCAGCCAGAAGTGGAGGCGTGTAGCTGAGGAAAAGCAGCACAATCACCTCGGTTAGAAAATACTTACGGAGTAGTGGGTTGGGTTGTTTTGCTTTCCTTAAAATCCCTTCCTAGATTTAGTTCTGTACGGCAACAGCTTGCAATACAACAATAAAGAAATGCAGCTTCTGAAAACGCAAAATGTGTTAAATATTAACTTTTGATATGGTAAACTGCCTGACAAGGCACCAATTCTACTGACCAATCACCATTGAACAATAGTCTCCAAAAGAGGCCAACCCACTAGTTTAAATTTCTGAACAGCCATACAGTTATTCAGCACCCCTGAAAATATCAACCCTTAGACTTTTCCTACTAGTTGTGAAGCTACACATTGATTTGCTAGCTCATATGCAGGTAATGATAGCTTTATCATCCTTTAAATAAAGATATACACTTTACTGACCTGAAATGTTGTTAAACTTAATTTTGTGCAATCTCTCTCTTTCCTTCCACGTAATGGCTAATCTAGGATTTTTTTCTCTGGGAAAGGGTTGTTTTTTTGTTTTTATTTTGTGTGGTGAAAGCACTGGACTGGGACTTAGAAGATCTGGTTTCAATTTGTCTTTGTAACGTTGGGAAACTTGGATAATCTCTCCTTCTCTCATATATCTGTAAAAATCAGATGGTATTTTGGTACCTCCCAGGGTGTCCTGAGGCTTAATTAATGGTGGTAAGACACTTGGCTGTTAAGGTGATGAGAGCCATATAAATACCTAAATAAGGATGATGGTAGTTTTAAAATGATGAATTGTTTACCAGTTTGTCAGCTGGATTCTTGGAACATGTGGCATTGCATAACTTAAAGTCCACTTGGAATTAAGCTGAACTTCTAATTTAACTAACTGATCCCTGTAAATATATGATCTTAACTCTTTGACTGGAACAAATGTGCAGTCCAACAGTCAAACTATTAATGCACTTGGAAGTACATTGTACACTTAGCAACAGGTTTTTTTTTTTTTTTCTTTTAAGCCAAAGAAAATCTTCAAGAAATAAAGAAAGAAATTGATTCACTTATGCAAACAGCTGAGAAAGCTTTTAGAGTGGAATTACTGAAGATGCCAGTGGCTGTCAGAAAAATGAAAAGAAAAGACTTGCTTAGTAAGTGTGGATTTTCCTGGAATGCAAACTTGTAGACAGCGTGGATAACACTATCTACTTTGTCTTAAGTGTAGCTCTAAGCCTTCCTGTAGTTATTTGCCTAAGACTTTTTGATTAAACTACTTCATTGATTAACTTAGTTTATTACATTTTAACTGTGATGCAATCCTAGATTAAGATTGGGAGTTACTATCATGATCGACTAGTCTGACCTATATAACACAGGCCATAGAATTTCATCCAATTACTTATGCATCAAGCCCAGAACTTTTGGGTGAGTTTTTATATATAAGACATTTTGTCTGCAATTAAAGACTTCACGTGATGGAACCCTGTACTATCAAATCTTTTCATCATGTAAGTAACTAGGTTTAAAACTGTTTTGATTCCAGCTTGTACTTATGAAATAATAGCAGCAATTCAATCTGTGATAGACAACATCAGTTATTTGCTGCTATAGGAATATAGGTTTCAGAAATTTCTCTTCCCAAGTGAAATATTCATATAGGGCCAAATAAAGACGAAAATGCTGATAAAGACTTCCATGCTAATGGAATCTAGGGTTAATCCAAGTGGATTTGGATGCCTAGCTCCTGCTAAAATCCCACTCTAAAATTGTTGCAACTGTGACCAATGCCTTAAATGTCAACTTCCCTTTCTTTTCAATTACAAACCATGTCTTGCAGGACTATACTCAGCTCCTCTAAAGATAACAGCACCCTAGAGTAGGGGGAAAGCTGGTATTTGAGCTGTTAGCTTTCAGAATTAAAGGAATCATGAAATTAAGGGCTTATACAGGTACTGAATTAGTGCATAGCATATTGGGGTGTAAATCTACAACATACAAGCTTGCTGCGCACTAACTGTCCATTTGGACCATGTTGCAGTACATTAAAAGTTCCCTAGTTCTCCTGTGCAGCAGCAGGGTCCACATAGATGGTTAGTGCATGGCATGCTAGTGCTTTGTAGATTCACACCCTACCTTGCTGTGCACTCTCTTCATTAAGACAACTACAACTCTTAAAGGGCTTAAAATTATACAAATGACATACCAACCCAGTCAAGGTCAATTTCTTGCACAACTTTCTCCTCAGCTGCATAATGTTTTTCCTTCCAGGATCTTCTCTTAATCTAAGAGCACATAGTAACTTTTAAACAGGCTACATTTTTTTCTTGTGTAACAGACCTGCAAGGAGAAGAGGAAGCTGCTGCTGTAGCTGCTGCAGTTGTAGCGGTAAGTGTTTGTAAACCATAGCGAACTCAAAGTATGAAAAATCTTAAATCCTTACTGATGATGCAAAAGAACTTTAAAAGGAACATTGTTTGTTTGCTATTATTTTAATTTAAGAAAAAAAAATGCCAAACAAAAACACATGGCAGGACACCAGGTCCTATAATAGTGTGAAAGTACTGCACATTGTACCAGACCCTTTTAGGGTCACTTATAGATATTGTTGCCACAACTTCATTTAATTACTCACTCCCATCCTGTCTTGTGCATGTGGTCAGAAATGGATTTGCTAAACATAATCTTTATCTCATGCTGGAAAAACTGTTTTCTGAAAACACCTTGTGTCACTTTACAAACATAGTCACCCTCTCCCCTAGGTTAACATAAATATGCATCTTGGGGAAACTTTCTGATTGTACAGATCTTGCTTTGTTCTTTAAATATCTTATAGAATGACTGCTTTGTAGAAGACATTCCAAATACCAGGCTGGTGAGGAATTGCAGCAAGAAAGGTGAATGACTTTGACATGGACTTCCAGTATCTGAACTATATTTTATTGTTAATAATAGTATGAATTTAGTGACTGCAAAAAGAGTATTGTTATACTCTAAGTACCAAATGAGTCTTAGTATTGTATAATATGGTAATGCCTAGAGGTCCTGACCAATACTTGGGAGTGGGGGAAGGGAGAGGTGGAATGGTGCAGCATTGCATTGGACACTACAAAAATATCTACTTAGAGGTTAGTCTCAATAAATGGTGGAAGGGAACAAAGGTGAAGTGAGTTTCCCAAAGTGTCACAGGTCGGTGGCAGAACTAGGAGTAGAACCAGGTCTCCTGGGGAGTCCCATGAAATTAAATAATCCAGTCCCCTATCTGATGGAACACTCTGCTTTGTCTCTTTAAAAAAAAAATCATTCTATATCTGACCTATTAGTTCTTATCCTCAAAGGAAACCTACATATTGTCAAAAGATGAGCCTGGGAGTTTAAATTCATAACTTTATTAAAACCCTGACTTTTAGTGTCTAGCAAAGACACTGGATATATGGCTTATTACAACAGTTTGTAACCCACACTCCCCTTTTTGTCCTATGACTACAGGAGGTGATAACAGGCCAGTTCACCTTGAATGGTCCCTTAGACTATGTGTGATGCTAAACTGTCTGTCCGACCTTGTATTCAGCTGTGACAGTGACTACCTTTCCCAGAGCTGAGGAAGAGCCCTGTGTAGCTCAAAAGTTTGTCTCTTACCAACGGAAGTTGGTTCAGTAAAAGATATTCTCTCATCCACCTTGTCTCTGTAAAAGAAATAGTTTTCTCCTTTAATCTCAGAACAGGTGGAGTAGGAAGACTGCACCTCTGTCCCCTAGAGGTGACCTCTCCAAATAAATTCAGACCACTGTGATGAGAGGGTGGCTTGGTATCCTTGGCATCCCAGAATGCCAACAAGTGTGGTGATCCTATATAAGCGTTATGATGATGAGCACACTTGCAATCCATCTAGGCATTGAACTGAGTGTCCAAAGGTCAAATGGTGGAATCAATCACTGCTTGTCTACTAATAGTCAATGTAGGGATGAATAGCTTGTCTTGATGCCCATCATTGGAGCTATTGATATTCCATATATATCTAATCCACTTTGAATTGTCATTTTTTTAGTTAAGGTAACTACAATTGTTGAATATAAAGATGACACTGTGTCTGCAAAGAAAGCATCTCAAAAGGTAGGTATGTACAAGGAAAATAACAAGGGCTAGATCTGTCCTGAAACCTGAGGCTACCCCAGTAGATCCCTACTCAGATGCCTGCTTGTCATCTTAAAATAAACTATTTAATTTTTTGAAAAAAGAACAACTTATGAACTATTATTCTTAATTAAGAATTGGCTGTGGTGAAACATGCTTGTCTTAATTAATTTCATTTACAATAAAATCCAATTATGAACTGGTTTGGTAATAAACAGATAATGAATTAATACAAGTATGTACAACAGTCATTGTCTGTAAATTCAGTATGATATTTAAAGTGTTCTCCTGAAATGGAGTAACTGTGTGGTAACAGGAGTCCATCCTACTGAATCATTAGGGGATAAGATGGGACTTTAAAATCCCTAACTTGATTTTTCTGTTGAAATGTAACTGTTTGATGCCCATCTTGTGTTCAGTAGATGCCTCCCAATATTTGAATGGCTTGTTTTAGAGACCAGCAGTGTGGCTAAATTGTACACTCAGTCTTAACTCTGTCCCACAACTCAGTGACTTGCATGTTCCAACTGGGCATTATGATGTGGGTCTTCTCCCTCACATCCAGCAAAAAGACTTGACCCAATGGTACAAACATATGAGTATATATGCCAAAATGGCTCTTTCAAAAACAGTGTTGTGTGGTGTACCAAACTGTCAGGGCAAGCAAGACAGTAAACAGTTCTGTACAATGAAGCCATAGCATAGGGATTCCATGAGCCTCCACTTACTCCTCTGTAAAGTGGATATAATTCCCTATTCAACAAGGGTATTAGGAGGCTTAAGTTTTCTCTTTAGCAACATAAAGACTCTTCATCTGAAAATCTCAATCCTGTTGCATTTAATGTCATTCATTTTTAACTGCTTAATTTTTATTTATTTATTTGAAGGTATCTAAAACAAAATCACTGGTTTCTTTAGTTTCTGGCATACATGTAAAACAAAACCACTCTCTTTCCAGGTAAGACCATGATCTTTAGTAGCTTTTGTAACTTATTTGGACTGAATTACTGGCTTTTCAAATCTGAATGTGATTTTTTTTTTAACTGTACTAAGAATAATAAATTTAATCAGTGTTACACAAGATGGGTCAGGTTTTAGATGATGCACTGTACTGAAGTAAACTTGCATCAGATCACCCCCAAAATGGGGGGTTGCTAAAGGGTTATAGTGCGTTCCATTTGAATGTGTACACTTGTGCATCCAGTTGTGTGGGGGTGTGTAGTGGGGGAGGTAATGTTAAAATATCTGGTTTATCTTTTAATTGCAGACAACATTAATGGAGGAAAGTAGCCTTTAGGTAACCTGAAATGCTTCCATTAACCAGAATAACAAACTAAAGAGTAATACTTTTTGCTAATTTTAACAGATGAAAGGGATTTGGGATTTGCATGAGACGCTGTAGGAGAACATCTATTTGAGCTACTTATAGTAAAGGGAGCCAAAGTCTACTCTTCATTGACTTGAAATTCAGAGAAACCGATGTCTGCAGTCTAATTGGCATAAAAATCAGTATGCGACTATGTATTACACCTGTTCCCTTTTAAGAATAGACACCATTCATCCTCCTCTGAAGTGTTCTCTAGATGTTGAATCAACTCATGTTGTCATGAGGAGAAAACTAGAAATCCTTAACTAGGTTTAGTTACTTAGCCTCCTAATTTAGGATTATAGAAAAACTTCAGATCCACAAAACTGACCTGTGAAACTAGTCAGGTCCTCAGGGGGTTGGCAAAATCTGCTGTCAATCTCTGATGTATGCTTTTTTCCCTAAAGTTACATAGCATTTTCCTCACACCAAGTCTGAAGCTAACTCTCAATTCTGTGTGTGAGTGAGGAAGTCTTCAATCCCTGGCTCCAAAACATTCTTTATGGGCTGAATAGAATCCAAAACTGGAAGGGCCTGTTCTCTGGATCTGGTTCAGATGTGGCTTCTTAAGAGTTCTTTTGAGAACTGATCTTAGGAAAACTCCCTCCACTCTTGATTAAAACTGCCTGGGAGATAGTTAAGATTAGAAGCTGAGGTTCCTATTCTATGTCCAGAACATACACTGCTCTCTCTGCCAGTTTCTAATACAAATGATTCTATATTGCTTTGAACCCCCTCTATATGCATAGGCTTACATAAAGGACTTCACCTTTTGCTTAAAAAAAAAAATGTACAGCAACACTAGATATCTACAAAGTACTGTAACATTGTCTATCTTACCAGTCTTCTGCTTGTGGGATTTAAAATGTCTACTTCATAACTGGAACTCTCCAGACTAAAAGCACTGTAGTGTGTAAAAGCAAATGCTGTTTTTCTGTCAGATCTGCATGCTCTACTCCAGATGTGAGGCATGTTAAGGCTCCTACATCTGATTGCACAGCTGCAAACGATAAATCTGCTCCACGGGTTTCTAGAAGGTAAGCCTTTCAGGTCATAGCACAACTGACCTCCTCTCTTCTTTTTAAACTCTTACTATCATACATATCTGGATATCAAATAAGGAATGCTTCTTTTAACAAGACAATGTGAAGATCTGTGGAAGTGCAGTGTCTGTCACTGCAGGATTTGGGAGAGGAAGATAGGACCCTTTTATAGATCGAAGCTGTTATATTTGACAGTGGGGAGTGGTGCTGAAGTGAATACAGTTTACACTTGTGCTGGAATTCTGGAGATATTGGCTATGATTTCATAGTTAAGGTTACATTCTGTAGCTGGTTTAATGTGGCCCAAATTACTATCTTTCTCTACATGTGTTGATTATAGTTCACGGAAACACTACAGTTCAGAAACTAGCTTTCAGGGCTCTAATTTAGCTGAAATAATTCATTTTTGGTTGATGGTATTTGCAACATTTAGTGTAAGTTCATACAAATACTTCTCACAGATTAAACTATAAATTGTAGCTGGAAAGGTTCTTATAACTAGTAATTCTAAACTTGCATCTGGCAGAAACAACCTGCAGAAGTGAAATCCTTTACAATAAGAGAGCTAAAATAGGTCATGAAGTCATAAACAGGTTCACAGCATTATCCTAGCCTATTATGCCATTATGTCAAAGGTCTGTCTCTTTCAAGTTAAAGATGCCCAAAACTGTATACTGACTTGCTCTCAAGTATTGGACCCTGCCTTTGATTATAGCACAAAATAACATTAAATACAAGGGAAATATAGGAATTCCATGTCAGACCTGTCATCCACCTAGTCCAGTCTCCTGCCTCTGAAAGTGGCCATCATCAGATGCTTCAGAGGAAGGTGCAAGGAATCATGCAGTAGTCCAGCCCTGGATAGTCTGTAGCTAATGCTGCTCCTTAATAGTTAGATTAGCTTAAAAACTCATGCTTTAAGGTGAGTGTTAGTGTTCGCTGTTATAAATGAGTACTCTTATTCTCCATATAAATGTCCAATCCCAACTCAAGGTTGATCATTGGCCTAGAATTTCTCAGTTGTATTGCACCCTGCCAGAATGGCATTACCTGGTGGTTTCGGTAAACACTGTTACCTTAAAAAATGTTTAAAAGTTTGGTGTTTTTTGTGTGTAAGTTCTAAACAGTTTGTAAAACAAAATAGAAAATGAGCCACTTCCCATTAGGTGCACACATCACAAAGCCAGCTGTTACTGAATCATGTTGGCTCTAAGATCATGAAAAGGCAATTTATTACAGGTGAAACTCTGTTCTTGTGTTCCATTTCTAGGCTACCACAAATGGCTGTTTCAAGAACTATCCCTGGGAGAGAAAAAGTCCAAGCCATGTCATTAAGAAGTGCCTCAGTGCCTCGGGAAAAAACTGTTCCATTTGTTAACATACCTCTGGCTGATGGAAAGGTAGTAAACCTTAACTTTTGAGATTCATCTGAAGCAGGTGAAACCTGTCTTGGGCAGATATATAAACAAAGGGGTATCTGGAAAAAATTTTTCCTGTCTTTGCCAGCAGCAGTAATTGCTACAGTTAAGGGAGCAGCTTGTAAACAAAATGGCGCTTCAAAATGGTCACTTTCTGAAGTGAACATTTCTATTAACTTTCTGTATTGCATTAGTGTCGTTCTAGTAAATAATTTAGAATCTTGTCTTAGCACTTGGACCTGTGATGCAGGTCTCTGGATATCCTACCAATGAGTATACTGACAGGATTAGCAATGTGAAATAAGCATTTCACATATTTCTTCTACTCCTTTATTGGGCTGTTCAGTCTAAAATAACTGAACATTTGGACTAAAGAAACTCTGAATAACTTTTTTTTCAGTCTACACTGCTGCTGACTGTGAAAGGTGGGATTCTGGCTGTGAAAGTTGAGGGATATTGCTTAGCTAACAAGACTGATCCTTCATTGTGCTGTAGGTGTGCTGAGAACCCTTGTTTCTTGAATTATTTCCACTTAGATTTGGCTCCTTGACCAGCCCCACTAGCTTAATGGGCCATTAACTTGTGTTCATAATGTCAATCATAACTAAAGACAATGATAAGTTGGAAGGAAAGGTGCAAACTTTAACACAGAGGTGTCAAATATACAACCCGCGAACCTTTTTGATGTGGCCTGTGTGAGTCGTGCTGCTGCCAAAAGTTTATATGCAGAAGGCATTGCCCCTTTAAGAGATTTGTCGGCGGAGGGCCCACTTTAAGATAAATTGCTTAAGGCGGCAATAGGTTCCCAGTGAGTTTGACACCCCTGCAAAGTTTAACACTTTTTGGTCAGAATGTTCTTCAAGCCAATAAAGCAGTTAAACGTGTGCCTCAACTCAATTTCAGTGCATGATTGTAAGAAAACCTGATGTGGTTATTCACATGAAACATGCTGGATAGTTTCATTTCAAAATTAATAACTCTCTGATTATGCTCAGACTCTCTGCTCTGCTGGTGAAGACCTCCGTAACATCAATGTTGAGTTGCTTAATGATGACACGGTTCAACATATTCATAATCTAGTGGTAAGTTTACAGAACTAGTAACTTGTACAAATATTGTCTAGTCTAAGATTGCACAGAAGTACTGGCACTTAGTCTTCAAATCACCTATGCAAGCAGCAAACTGGTAAGGGAAACGTGTTGCTTCAACTAAGATAAACAGACTTTGTTTAATGTCAGTGTCATTGCTTCTAAAGAAAGGGCAGAAGCCTTCTCCCCATGTCTGCTCTGCCATGTGAGAAAACCCTGCTTTTCTCACTAATACCCATGTGCATTACAGAAGACTGAAGATTTGACAGCTAGCAGCTACAATATGGCATGCTCCTGCCTCTGTTGCAGGTACAGAGTGGGGAGGTGTCTCTAAAAAAGCTAAATACTGGTCAGTAGCTAGACTGGGCCCTCTCTGCTAATCTGTACTTTACCCTACTGCTCTGCTGCTGAAGATTTGCTCCTCAAGTTAGCTGTCTTGCAGAGCTTAGGCAACTCCTAGTTTTAAACTTGGTCAATAAACTTGGTCTAAAATGGCTTTCTTTCCCCTCAGAGCCAGTTGACTGTGTTATGTGGAAAAGCAACACTTAAACCAAGTTAATGGAATCTACATGCAAAGCTCTTGTTCTCTCAGTTGCACAGAAAATTTATATATTACACAATTACCACTTGTCTGTTTTTAAATGTTTACACAGAACTTAATAATTTTTAATAAAGCTTTATACTTCATATTAAACTGTCTAGATATAAAAAGACTTAATGATCACATTGCTGTAAAATAATTGTTTTTACTAGCTCAAAGCTACCTTACTAGTTGCTTCCTGAACTGAAAGAGAAGGCTGCTTCCTATTCATGTTAGTTTAATGAAAGGACAATTTTGTATCCTTTCCAGATTGCTCATCTCTATTTTTGACCTGCTGTACTTAGTAAATTACATATAGGAATGTAGAGTAAAATAAATCTATAAATGTCATGCATAAGCTAAAATCTTGGCTTCTTCCAGCAGAAGATATTTCAAATAGCCCTCCTCCTTTTTCTTAAGCTTTGTACTTCAGAAATAGCTACTATAATACATGGTGGTGGTGGTAGGGCAATACAGCAGAAGGAAGAGAAAGATGGGCTAGAAAAAGCCCTTATGTTTATAGAGGGATGTGAGAGGAGTTAGTGAGTAGTGAGAACAGGTCAATTTTGATCAGTCTTGGTAACTACTAGGTGCTCAAATATGATAGTAAGCTACGGTGTACATGAGTAAAGTAACTATTTACCATATATCCCAGAATATTCTTGAAAATCTTTCTTTAGACTTGAAAGAAGGGTTTTAGTCACACTGTATTTGGTAGCAATACACTAAGCCCTGGTCTGCATTAAGAATGAAAAATCAACACTCCTGAGACACATCGCTATAGTGATGTAAATTCCTAGAGCAGATAGCACTAGATGGACAGAAGAATTCTTCCATTGGCATAGCTGCTGCTTGTTGAGGAAATGGATTATCTATGCTGACAGGAGAAGTCCTCCTGTTGGGGTAGATAATATCTACACTGAGTGTATGTAATCATACATTCTTGGCCTAGGTACTAAAAGTTAACAAATGCTATATGCTGCCTAATCATAGTAGACCCAAGTAAGTAATTCCGAAGAACCAAATTGTTGTGAAGTGACACTATCAAGCTTGTTAGGACAAACAACATATCCTACAACACGACGCTTATCTTCATCCTGTTTCTTTGCGAGTTGTTACCTAAAAACATATAACCAAAATGCAGCACAATTGTTGCTAGAGATGTGTATGTGCTGTTTACATGCTTAAACTTCAGCTATGAGCTGCTCCACTGATGTAAGAGCAGCTGTGGAGGGAGGGAGTCAGGTGCAGGTTAGGGTGTTCTGACAAATAATTGCTAATTTAACCACTATCATGAGTTCCTCTCATACTTCACTCTCGCCATCAGCAACCAGCACTGATCAATACCTATTTCATTGTATGGATGGGAATCTGAACTCAGAAATAGAACATAACTATTTTAATGTTGCTGATTACATGTACCTATGCTGCATTGTCTTGTTTCAAGTGTATCAGTATAACATCACAAAAATGAAATAAGCACCAAGATCATTTACAGCTTGAGAAGTAGGGAGATGAGTATTACACCTAAATGTAAATAGCATGATGGAAACACAAGAAGTCATGGGGGACTGGTGGAGTTAAAAGTTTGTCCTGTCCTTCTCTAACCACTCCTCTATTGGTCCAGATGTTTTAAACTTAGTCTTAGCTCCTTGATGCTATCTTTCATGTTTGGTCAGTACAGGGCCTAGCACAGTGCAGCCCTTGTCTTTTTGCATAGGATACTTAGCTACTCTGGTAACAAATAAATCGATCTATCACAAGCCTTGATTTATACTATTACTTTTGTGTGTTTAAGTAGGCATATTTCCCAGCTTGTTTAATTCACGATCCCTGAATTTTAATTTGCCTAGTTGCACAGTTCCACAAAAAAGGAAACTGAAAATAACATGGTAGAGAGGAAGTTGTTCTAATTGCTTTTTTTTCTAACCTTACAAAAATGGGGACTGCAATGTAGTTGTATCAATCCAAAGATGATAGAGACAAGATGGGTGAGGTAATATCATTTAGTGGATCCACCTGCCACTGGTGTTAAAGCAGCTTTGGAGTCCTACAAAGCAATTCTACCTGTAGGGGAAAAGATACTTTGAGCATCACAACTAAATACAAGATAGAACATACTGTTTTAACATAAGTAGGTAGCACATTCTAAGGGACCAATAACTACTTATGGTAAATAATCTGTTCCACCTGGCATTTAGCTGTGCTGCTCTAAGTACCTTTCCCAGATCTAACAGTGCTAGGGGAATGAGTTAGTACCTGCTTGGTTCTACCCAAAACAGCTGAGGGAGGAGGAGCTATTACTATCACTACTTCCTGTGAGCCCAAGGGTGAGAGCACTCAGCTTGGATGAGACCCACTTCTGCAGAAGTGGGAGAAAGGAGATCCATCTTTAAATTCTACCTTCTAGAAGAGTACCCTTGAGCTAAAATTGAGGGTGGGATACTACTTTCCTCCTCCAGCAGGATTTTGACTAGGACAGGCTCTGAGACTGCTTCCAGCATTCTATCTCCTGGATCAGGCCCATCATACAAGATATGGAGAAATAATGCTTGTCTTCCACAGCGCCTGGATCCCTTTGGGGCTCAGTAATGCACATGCCAAAAGGGAGAGTTAGGATATCTACACTGCAGTTAAACCCAAAGCTGGCCTAGGGGCCATTTAATAACTGAGTAGAGCATTATGCTAGAGCTCAGGCTCTAGAACCCTGTGAGGGGAGGGGGCCAGAGTTCAGGCTGCAGCCTAAGCCTGAACTGCTACACTGTGATTTAAATAGGCCCTTAGCTTGAGCCCATGTCCAGTAGCAAGAGCCAGCCACAGGTATCTAATTGGAGTGTAGACATCCCCATAGAAGCCAAGGGAACTTTGATGTTGAAAACCTAGGTGTTGAGTGAGTTGAGGCACTTCTAGTATTCAGAAGCAATTTTGTGCATTGCACTAGAGCTTAAAACTGGGACTTGGGTGCCTAAACCCCTGACTTGGGCACTTAATTGTGGATCAAGGCCTCACTTTAGAAAATCATCTAAAAAAACCCTAATTCAGTCACTAGTTATTGGGCTTAATAGCATTGTTACATAGAGGTAAAAAATTCCTTCATGAGAGGAATTAAGGATTAAGTTCTTATGTTTCAGGTTAGATGATAAACAGTCTCTTCAGAACTTGAAGTCTGCAATGCTTGAAAGCCAAAAAAGTCTTGCTGCTTATCTAGGGACAGTGGGTCAGAAACTTATCTCAAGACTTGCCTGAAAGAGGGGCACTGGAAGACAAGAGCTGTTTAACTCAGTTTGGTTCTCTCTTTAAATTTGAGAATGAGGACTTGGTTTTGGATATCAAAGCTATTTTTCTAGCATCTCCCTAGTAAGAGAGCTGAAGTCTTTTCACATTTGTTTAAAGATTGGGAAGGCAGGGAATTCTATTGTAAAATTGGGGCCTGCACACAGCTGGTTTTACCTAGTTCTTAATAAATTATTCAAATACCCTTGATTAACAAGGAAAGTTGCATGCAGGTAGATGCTTCAACACGTAAGAAAATAAAGTGGTTTTTCACTGAGTTGTGAATTGTGTGGGGTAGGGACAGTGGTGGTATAGTACTTAGTACAATGGCATCCTTGAAGGACTTCTAGGCACTACAATGAAACAAATACAAAGGAACTAACCAGTTTAGTTTAGTGTACCCTTTGGATAAATAAAGTGTGACAAGGGGAAGGGAGTATATTATACACCAACTGCTTTTATTTACTTTCAGAAACCGCACAAGATGGTTAAAAAAACTTTTACAACCACTCTAATTTAGTCTTCCATTGTTCCCAGTCAGCTCTAAACCCATTATGTGTAAAGCCCATTTATTTACCATGCATCTAAAATGATAGATACAGGCTATGAAATTCTTTATTCTATTTGTAGCAGCTTATGCAGGTGTAGCCAATACCAAGCCTCAGGACAAGTTGTACACAAACTTTACAATGTAGAATTTGAATTTAAAATAGGAAACTTAAAATCTACACAAAACTGGTAAAAATCAAGCACAGATACAAGGACAAACTTAAAACCCATGTGAAAAGGAGTCTCGTCTTCCTTTCAAGTGCTTTATTCTGCTACAGAACAGTCAAAATGAAGATGTAAGCTTTGTGGTTAGTTTAAATTATACACTCTGTAGATACTATAGACCAATTTAAAAGTTACACATACAGCAATAGATGTCCATTGGTTCATCTGGATTGCTTACACAATCCATCTGGATTGCTGAAAACAAGTCAGGCAAAACTTGAAAGAAAATCCTTGTGCAACTTTTTAGACAAATGTTTACTGATGGGCACACTGTACCCCAGGTCCATGATGAGTGCTTTCTTCATCAGAACTATCATTGTAGGCTTCACGCCTCTGGCCACCACCTGATCCACGAGTGGTATCAAATTCCTGAAGATCTACTTCTTCTGTATCACCAATTACAGTGGGAACTTCTGGTCTAGCTGGCAGGAGATCCTCAAGTTCCTGCCAATAAAAGGAGACTAGTTAGTGTTCTATCAGAAAGCAACAGTGTCAATATCTGGTGCATATCTCCCCTTCATTGTTAGAACTTAATCATGTGCAGAGAGCCTATCAGGTGAACTAAAGGTGTTTTTTTTAACTAGTGCAAGCTCCAATGGGGACATTCATGTTAGGTTAAGACTGACTTATTCTGGTTGATCATAAATGGATTAACAACTTTAAAGTGTTCAGCAGGTGTTTACATTTGCATCAATTTGCATTGGTTAAAATCAGTCTTTTAAACTGTTGCAACTTTCTCATGTAGACAAGGCCACCATCAGCAAGAACTGATAATTTATCAGAAATCAGAACAGCAGCCACCTTTTTTCATTTATCCTCTTGATATAGTAGCTATTGCAAGAGCAGCTTTTATATACCTTCCTCTCTAACTCCCGAGAGTGGATGTTTTAAGAGGTTTTTCATGTAAACTGACCAACTTCAATGGAAGGTTTTTAAATCACCTGAGCACTGTAAACTACACTGAAAGAACAATTTGGCTGTATTCAAATCCAAATGTAACTACTGGAAATGAAGAGGGTCAGACAATACAATGAGCCCTTCACACCAAAAATGTGTTTTGAGATGTGATCAAAATGAAAGGATACTTACGGAGAGCTTTTCTGGGCTAATCCAGTTATTTTCAGGAAACTGCACGTCGAACTTTACATAAAGATCTCCTTTTTCAAAGGGATTGCGATACTGTGGCATTCCTTCACCTCGAACTACACGAACACAACCTATAATTAGAAAAGACAGAAAAAGACTAATTAGTTTTGATTAAGAAATTTGTACTTGTGCCAGCTTTCCTTGTGACAAAGTAATGTCTCTGCATTTCTGTGACAAGGGCTGCAAGTTGCGAGAGCATGAGAAGAATTTGATACCTACAACAGTTCAAATATTACAAATGACACCTGTATTTAGATAAGTTCTTATATCAAATCAAAGTTTACCTGGTTCAATTACTTTTCCAGGAGGATATTTCACCACAATCTGACGTCCATCCAGGTGTTTAAATGTGAACTGAAATCCACACAGTGCTTCAACAAGTCCTATCTTGTGTGTCATATGCAAGTCATTTCCATCCCTCTGGAACACCTAAGAATGAGACAATCATCATCATTCTGCATTCTAATACTTACTACTTCCAGATCTCTACCTGCCCACATCCTGGTTTCCCCAACAATTCTCTATTGTTACATCCCCACAAAAAGTCAAAGATACTATTTATTTAGTTCTACTTACAGAAGTCCTGGTGTACAATAAAGTGTCTCTTGATATAATCCTGCAGTAATAAAATCCATAAATTATAAAATTGCTGCCTTCAAAAATTAGCACTGATGTCAGGATCGAACTTCACATCTACACCAGTAATAGCTTTCCACAGTTAAGCAGGCCATAAGAGTTGCACGCTGTGCAACATGCAATATGGCATATAGAGGTTCATTTCTGTGACTCAGGTTGCATGTTCATTAGAAACCAATTAGAGATGTAAAGTGCTGTGACTGTACAACAGACTGATCCTTCCCTGACCCAAAGATCTTCAAATCTAAAGACAAGAATCACCACACAACGCATAAGAGACCAGGTAATAAAATTATATTACCTCAAATTATTAAAATTACCTTAGCCTCAAAATGTTTATATAAAAGCTAGCTGCTGAGAAGAGCCTCTTCTCTGGTTTTAAAAAAAAAAAGTGGAGGGACCAAAAAGACAGCCCCAATTTACAAGGCTTTATGGTATTTTACTCCACTCGAGTAGTACTTCAGACTCACTGCTAAAGTGCTACAGCCCTTATAGGCATTCAGTTAACTTTAGCATGAAGTCTTCGAGAAGTATCTTCGGTGCAACAGACAAACTGGAAGTGTCTTATTCATGTGGTATACATGAAATAGGAGTGCTGATCTAAGTCCTCAGGACTAAGCCACAAACTTGTTGTGGATAGTTGCTTTAACTATCATTTATGGAACAAACTCCATTAGTATTCAAGCAAGATCACAGCTGCTTTAAATTATCTGAAATGAGGCATGAATGAGGGGTGAAGTGAATGAGGATCTATTAGCCATTGGCATGAATCCAGAAAGGTTGCTCCTTTTTCTCTTCGCACCTCTATTACATACACCTAAAGTTGTTCACTACTTGCTTGCATAGAACACACACTAAATATCTGAAACAGCATATAAAACTTGGTTCATGATTTCATCCTCAAACTTATGCTTTCTTGCACAGCAAGAAAAGACTTGCAGGAAAAAATTTTTCCCTTCCAGGATTAATGTCTGTCCTTGAAAATAAAATACAGCAGTTTTATGCTGTTTGGGAGAAGACAGTGGAGTTTCTCCTTAAGAGCAACCAGGAGATACATTTTAGTTTCAGTTGGCATATCAACAGTGACAAAATTTTGTAGTAATTTTATGCTACCTGCAGACTCAAACATATTCAGGTAAAAATTTTCTCAGTTGCTAAACCCAAATTTAAGAACCTGCCAAGGTCTTTGTTTCTCACATCTTGGAAGAAATCACCCAAGTGACTAAGAAGCATTTTTCAGTACCACAGTTGAACTATTCAGGCCTCAAGTTCCAAATACAGTTTAGATACCATGATTTTACTTAAAGAGTCAAGTGGCTACAGGAAACCTATATTCACATTTCCTCAAGCTTCCTTGGTACATTGAAATTATGGTACCTAAATGATTTAATGCTTTAGGTTCCTCTCAAAAATCATAACACCTTGCAATTTCACCACCATACTAACAATTTTGTTAGCAATCTTTTGTCCACATACTCGAGAACTGCAGTTGTTCATTAAAAAGTAACTGAGGACTGAACTACAGAGTTACTGGTAAACATGGTCATAGCAAAAAGGAGATAGGCACAATATGTTTTACCGTACAGGATAATACAGCAGCAGACATAGCTAGATCAAGAGACCAAGACTGAGTAGATCTCTGCTTCAAATCCTGGAATTTCTGACCCATCATTAATGCTAGTAGTACCTGACATGAAGTCATATTATATATCCTTGTAGCCTTCCTTTTCCTTCACGCAACCACAGTCAAGAAGTTGGCAAGAGCACAACGTTGCACTTGCAACTGAGCATATAAGGAAACCAGACAGCTGTAGGAGAGGCTGGGTTCAATGCTTTGATGTTGGAGTGCAACTCCAGCATGAATCATTTTAAAGATTTTTCAGATACCTGTACTATGTCAGTTTTTAATTCAAAGCCTTCTAGATGGATGGTGACTAGAATTTGACCACTGAACTTAAATTCACAATACTGCATTTTGCTTATGGAACACCAAGAAAGAAACAGCTTGCAACCCCCAGTTTCACACAATAGGTTTACATGCAGTTATCATAGTACTGAACCATTACTTATGTTACTTCACCCTAATGCTCTGAACTTTGCCAAAAATAGTTAACATGTTAAAGCATGGAAACATTTTCCTGGACTTTATTATACACTGCAACTTTCCTTAATTAACATGTTCTAGTAATTTAGCATAGTGTAAGTTTCATAGTATTTAGTTCAAATATATGAAAAACTGATTGTCTCTAAGATACATGCTGGGTACAAATATGAATGTGCCAAGACCAAATAAAAATGCAGATAGCCAAATGCAAAGGTCTAGTGTTTGGGTAGAAAATAGTGCACTGATCATAGGACTGCTCCTATTAGTATGATCATGCTGCTTATCTGCCTTAATATTTCCAAACCCATTAGTCACACTTTCTAGGTTAATAGAGGCAGAGAGTATAGTTTACAGCAAGTGAAGAGTGATGGAGATTAGCCATTTTCATCTGACAGCCTTTGAAAAAAAACTGCTGGCTTCATACGCAGCTTTACATACTGCATGCCAGGGTTGAGGCAGGTGCACAGCAACAAGGGCAGAACATTCATAATGGTAAGTCTACCAAGGATAACCCTGCTTCAGTTAGGAGATTAACTTTTTATGGCCATTTTGAGACAGTGGGATGCTTAGTTTACTGCTCTGCATGTCTACAGACAGAGCCTTCTAGCTCAAAATTGTAGCAGTTACCTACTAGGAACAAGCCATGCATATAAATTCAGTTTCTCTCTCTCAATTGTTCATTCTAAGTAATCTAGGTAATTGCGTAAGTGTCTGAACTCCAACCTCCAGTTAGAAATATTTAACGAATATAGAAAACCCAACAACTTTACTTCACCTATCAAGTCATAAATTACCTCATTCTCCTTTTCTTGGAGCAAGAGGACAATGTCTCCTGGTTCCACTCCTGGGGCCTGATCTGCTTCTCCAGTAAATGTAATTCTCTGGCCATGTTTCATGCCTTTATCTACATGAACTTCAAGAATCTTTACTTCTTTGATCACCTTCTTCCCTTCACATTTTTTACAACGGTCTTTTTCATTAATAACTTCACCTAGAGAAAGAAGGATTGTTAGATTTTTCATTGTTTTTCTTCCTTATATGAAGATACAGTACCACTTATTTTAACATACATTGGGGGAATGTGTCCAAGAGAACCAGTCTCAAATCACTTTTGAAAAATTTTGCTTTTAGTGAGTCCCACAAGGGGAAAGCCAATCTAATGCTATCCTATTTAGCTAGTCAGAACCTAAAGCCATAATCCTATGAAACAGAAGTATACAGAACACTAGAATGCAGCAGTTGTGCCCAGTCCTACTGGAACTGTGCATTTAGATTAAATCAGGCAAAGTAACGAAGTAGCTAAAAAACAGGAAACCACACAGTTTTTCAATTTGCTAAAAAGTTTGACTGTTTATATAATAAAAACAAACTGCCAAATAGTAAATTTTTATTGCAGCTTGGCATTCATATTTTTCAGCTATTATGTCATAATTAGTACAAGATTTCAGACAAATTACTGTTGTGTAAATTAAGAAAGATCCAGGAAATACATGAAAGGCCAAGGATGTTTAACTACTGCAGATATGCCCAACTCAGCAAACGTACTGTAGAACGCAACACTATTATCTCCACCTTTCATAAAGTTAAGAACAGTTTAAGTTGTATATGGATTTTAACACTTCTTTCTAAAGGAGGAATAAATTGATAATAGTTTGGAAAACTGAGAAGAGTGGACACAAAATCAATGATTTTTTAAAAGAACTTTAATTTACATTAAATACAGGTTTATTTTTAAAAATCCATTTAAATTTGAGATGACATAAGTTTAGGCCTAACTTTACTATAATCATTTCAAATAATTTAAAATAAAAAATATTTAGCAGTACACATTTGGTGCCAAGTTTGAAGCAAAGCTTGTTTTCCTCTTCCAAACTATGAATAAAAACTAGGTGTGAGAGGATGAGATCTACTAGTTCTAAAATCTTGAAGAACATGACATCCGAAACAATCAATTCAATTATTAACTGCAGGTAATACTTCCTTTGTTTAAAAATTTTAAATGCAAAACTTTTTCAATGAACACTGAAGGTAGTTTTATTTAATAAAGCCATTTTAAAATGCTATTTTCATGCATTTAGTTGAATTTGAATTTCCATCCAAACAGAGATAGACAAAAAAGCAAGTAAAAAGTTAGCCTAGTAAATAAAAAAATGCATCATTCATTTTCTACACACCATAAAAATGTAAAAATTACAAATCTCAATGTAAGGCAAGCTACCCAATTGCTTCAGTGCATAGATATAGTGCATCCTCCTAGTTAACAAGAAGCAGTACCCAATTTAATGTAAAGGCTATATATGTTGCCAATAAACATATGTCAATGGCTACTAATATACAAGAATCATCCTCTCTTTAGGAAAATAACTCAAAAGTACAAATGCTGAACATTAAAACTGATTATTTAAATCCGTACTCCAAAATGCTTTATTTAAATCCATCTACTCTGATGCTGAGTTGAATTTATCCCTTAAGAGTAAATGGTTTTCTATAGTGCTTACTAGTGATAGCACTAGACAGCAAGATACTGTGTAAGCATGTCCTGCTATTTCCAAGGAATAGCACCTGCTATTCAGATTCCAACTCTCCCCTAAACAGATGGCAAACTTTGCAAAATTGTGTTCCTGTTCCAATACATGAAGAAATATCCTTTACAGACTAAGCTCAAACTTCATTAATTTCAAACAAAATCAAATCCAGAATTTCTCCAGATGAGAATTTACAATTGAACCTAGATTCTAACCACTTTAAACGTTTTTAAAAGTGCAGAGCACAGTTGGCCTACCTTCTCCATTGCAATCAGAGCACACAGACTGCATCTGCTGAACCATCCCAGGAGCCAGCTGTCTGATCATGATACGAACACCTCTACCTCGGCAAGCACTGCACTTCTGAACAGCTCCAGACTTCCCACCCTGACTAAATTGGAAAATGCCAGTTAGATTATAAAAGTGAAGTTATTTTGAGAACATATGGAAAAATCAAAACTAAACTTAAATTTTACACCTCCAATTGCACTGATGCAGTGTCAGTTTATTAGGCTAATCTATCACTAAAATACAGATGTCTTTTCAAGGTTTCATAAAGAGCTCCATCAATTGCATTATAGGAGGTTAGATTTAAGTAACTTCCTTTCTGATTTTGGTGGTGTTACCATGCTTCAATATTTTAACCTGTTCCTAGCTTGCATGTGAAGAACTACACTTCATGCTATGCCAATCTGAAGTAACAGTTTAATACATTTAACAGTAAGAAGGCAGCCAAAAGGTTCTAGCACCATTAATGAAAAATATAAAACTTACCCATTACATGAACTACAAAGAACATTCTTGCTAAGCTGTAGTTTAGTTGTCTTTCCATTATATAGATCTTCTAAAGACACTCTAGAAAATAAAGTTCTCCAATATTAGTATTCCAATAATCACTTTGGGAAAAGTAATTTTAATAGTCTACCTTATGTACAAGCTACTGTCTAAGACAAGTTATGGCAAAACTAAAATTGCAGCAAACTTCAGCCTTGTCTATAAATACTTCTGAAAAAACAGCCATATGTAGAAATGTTAAACAGGAAGTTTTTGAGCAAGTAAAATTCTGTACACTGACATTGCAAAAAAGGCTACATTAAGGTAAGCAATTATTAAAAACACAGAACCCAAATCTTTCATGATTTTAAACCAGCCTTTGCAGATCAGCTTCGGGTCTGTGAAATCCCATTAGAAACTATGCAACTGAAAATGTACACATTTCAAGGAAAAGTTTAGATTAGGCAGAAGCCAGAGCAGAGGTTAACTGTCTAGCGGAGGACAAGAGGAAACAAATTAGCCTAGTCTTCTGAAGAATTAAGAAGGGTTTACAGGTGATCTAATACTAATCTCTGTAAAGTTTGTTAACACAAGCAATACAATTCCTATCAGTTCTGGATAATAGTTATTGTTCAATATTTTCCTTGAGAATTCACACTAGCAGTTTAAATTTTGTTTTATTCATTTCCACTGGAAAAAAGTGTTTTGTGTTGATATATTGTTGCTATGTTCTCCTGACCACTTTAGCAGTCAGATTGCTAAAGTTGGATTACAGGGTATCTAATGCACTAGAAAACAAAACCATTTGGTTCTCTTATCAGTACAATTAAGCTACTTGAAAGTTACTATCTAACAACATTTAGTTCAGAATTTTCCACATTTCCAGAGACTTCAGAAGTCATTCAATAGTAAATGCAACTCAGTTTATTTTGAACCACACAACATTGCTTCTGATATCAATGTTTAGAAAGAAAACTGAAAAGCATTATGAGAATACAAAGCTAATTTATAGTTTGCTTGTACTACTACTTGCTAGACAAAGTGGCTGTCATGCAAAAACAGATATTACTAAGCACTTAATGCCAAGAGTGGCCTAGCCTGCAGCACAGCAGAGGTGTGGTCGGAAAGATGCTGCTCAGCCTGCAGAAGACAGCAGTGAAAATAAGTTGTAGGCTTATGAAAATGAGCAGGGATCCTAGAAATCCGTTTGCCACGGAAAAATACGGAATTTGTATTTTTACAGAGAATCTTTAGTGTTTACATTTTGAGGAAAAGTAAAAGCATATAACAATTAAATTTTACTGAAAGTACCAGGGTCACTTATTCCAGTGGTGCCCCAACTTCACAGCAGGGCCATGTAAACCTAAGCACAACCTTGTGTGGGCCAAACAACTGTTACATATTTTAATAAGATTTTAGCTGACAGCCAAAGCCCCACAGCCCAGGGCTGACAACAGGAGCTTTATTTTTTGTGCATTTAAAATTTTTTTTTCTGAAAATATAAAATATAGACATAGAAATATTTGCTATATGTAAAAAATACAAATTGCAATTCTATAGATTTTATTTTATTACAATGATTGATGGCACTGGTAGGGTTCAAACTTGTTTAAAAATTGTCAATATATCAATAAAACTTGTGTTGAACTGATATTCACACCCACACAGAGGCTAGGGAAATAAAAGTTCAGCATTTCATTTTACTTGCAAAAACCCAGGGATTTTTATGTTTTTTTTAAATCAAAGAATTGGGAGTGGGAGTTACCAGGGAAAACTACATCCCTGAAGATTAGTAGCTGCAACTGATTTGCAGCCAATAATTTCTGCTATGCATAATTAATGGAAAATCATCAGAAATTTGCAATTGTTTTGACACTGAACCCAAGTATAAAATGCCTAAAAAAGAAAACCCATAACACAATAGTAGCTCAACTTCCCAAAAACATTTCAACTAGTGAATACTAAGGCTATGTCTATACACTATCACTTCTGTCAGCAAAACTATGTTGCTCGCCACAAAAAAAAAACAAAAAACAAAAAAAACCACCCCACAAAAAAGCCACCCCTCACTAACATAAGTTACAGTGACAAAAGAGCCAGGTGGACAGCACTGTGTCAGCAGGAGATGGTCTCCCACTGACATAGCTACTGCCACTCATTGGGAGTGGTTTAATTATGCCAACAGGAAAGCTGTCTCCCTCAGTGGCATAAAGTAGTTACATGTGAGATCTTATAGCGGTGCAGCTGCAGCAGTACAGCTATACTGCTGTAAGGTCTCTAGTGTAAACAGTCTTAGTAGTTTCATGCATTCTTAAGGTCAGAACATCTGACTAGTTATGTTAAGAATACAGCTAGGGAAAATAATTCTAACCAACCAGTTATTAACAGGATTATGAATGGGGCTGCAGCGCTTCCAATCAACAGAGGATCCCAATAAAACAAAAAACATCTGTAGGATCCCGATAAAATGACCAACAGTTATTTTCATGTCAAAGGGGACTAATTCTCCATGAACCAAACTTCAAGATCTAAATAAAATATTCAGGTTAGATACTGATCACATATTGCCAGGTTACTAGGCTGGAAGGCTAACATGTCACACTAAACAACTTTAGGCACATTTATGATCAAATAATATAGATGGCCATTTGTGTAAATCAGTCAAGAATAGGCAAGGTTTAAATTTTTATAAAAATAAGCAGAGTTTACACACTACATGGACCATAAGTTTTGATGTTTCAGCCACATACATAATTCTTTTAAAATACTATTACCAAAGGCAAACTTAATGCAGATAGATCTGTTTCTTCTAACTTTTGCTGAAATTTAGAAGTAACTTTCAGTGAATTTGAATATTCCTGTTTGTTGTGGTCACACAGAAAAAGTAGAGACCTTTTGAATGAACTGATGCCCAGTAAAGCATCAATGATTATCAAACTAGGTTCACCCTCACCCTATCTTTTCAAAAACTTAAGTGAGAAGAATTATAGTATCAAGATACTCACTTAAGTGGATGCATCATATCTTCACCTCTTCTTCTACCGTTGCGACTTCTACTCTGACTACCCATGAAACTGAACAATCCACCACCAAAAATGTGGGAGAAAATATCGTCCATTCCACCACTTCCACCACTACCTTCTCGAAGACCCTGTTCTCCGTATCGATCATATAATTCACGTTTCTCAGGATTTGACAGAACTTCATAGGCAAAGCTTATTTCTTTGAACTGAAAAAGAAGTCAGAAAAAGCCCATAAGTTACTTTTACATTCATAAAAACAGATTTACTTGGAAGGTGTTCACAAAGGAAATGCTACCATCTGATTTACAGTCCAACTTCATCTTTTTATGCATGAGGAAGTGAACACCCTAAATGCTCTTTCACATCAGAACATTTCATTGCAGTCTGTATTTTGTATCTTAGAACAGGTAGCTTTGGCTGTACTTGTGTGCATCCAATTCTTTTCTTGTTTTATCATGAAAGATAAATGTATCCTCTTTACAGCTCTCCACTGATTTCCCCTTCACTGCTAAGCACAAGCTTCTTATCTTCAAGGCCTTGTGAAGACTAGGATTTAAGTGTGTGTTGTTACCACATTAGCTAACATTAACATTAGCTAAGTATTAACATTACCCTTGAAGTTGTAATCTAGATAAGGCTTAAAGTCCTGTTTTGATGGACAAAAAGGATGTTTTAATCATGTTATCTTAACAACTGAAGAGCCCTCAACAGTTGTTAAAGCAAAACGAATCTGTTGTAGTCTTCACAGCCAACTAACATGGCTTCAGATGTGTTACTCTTCTTAAAAGTTAAGAAGGCTTTTCAGTCACATTAACCCAACTCATTTGAGATGACTGAAGACTTTTTATTTTTTTATCAATCAAGGCAGATCACTTAACTGAGCCCTGCATGTCTAATCTATTTTATCTTGAAAGTGATCCCTGTATACATTGTTTGCATCTCTTTCAAACACCTCCACTTCCATCTCTTAGGAGTGGAAAGCACTTCCAGGAAAGATCAGCAAAATTGCTGTCTTACTCTTCAAATCCCGCCGAAACAGTCACCTCTCCCATGATGTCTCAAAGCACAGCCACGTGACCCCAGCTAGACAGGTGGGTAATGGATGCTTTTGCTTACTGTACAATAGCTCATTTTCATGTTACTTTGTCCTTGGCCCCATTTGTCTCATCCACTTGAGAGACTGTCATATTCTAGATTAAAAAAAAAAAGTGATCCAAAGAAATCATAAACTGCGTATATGTACACATCCTAATGTAACAGGGCCCTGAACCCCTTGTTTGGTGCCCCGAGATACAATGGCAATACAAATATATACGTTTCAAGAGTGAAACAAAAAAATCTTACTTTGTCCCCTGCATTTGGATTCTTATCAGGGTGGTATTCCTTGGCCAGCTTTCTGTATGCCTAATTAACAAAAAAAATTACACAAGTCATTAGGTCTGTGAAGGATTCCAGGTTTCAAAATAAATACAGTTGACTAATTGAAACTGTACTCTTCAGAGAGAGAGATCCAAATGTCTCCAGTAAGGATGTAACCGGCACCTACTTAAGTCAATAATGGGGTACAAATACTTCGAGGTCAGAATTGACCATAAAGCAAAAGTCCAGTAAAATGAAACAACTGACTTTAGTTCATTTATACCTCCAAAATAAAATAGAGTACCTGATGTGTTATTTTACTGACTCAGTATTAACTACCCATTTATGGATTTGGCACATTAATACAGTGCATAGAGTAACCAAAGTAATACAAAAACTAACATTTAACTGTTGATTTTCTGTATTCTGGTTTAGGTGTTATACTGAAACTGAAATCAACCAATTCTTTATACAGCACCCATTACTGACATAAAACTGTAATTTCCAAATGTGAACAAGGGTTGAGGATTATCATTAGCTAGAAAGTATGGATTTGCATACCATAGTTATTAAGCCACCATGTTGGATGTAAATCCTGTCCTGATTTGTCATGCCTCTCAGGAGTCTATCAACATATTCAGAACAAAATGGCTGCCCAAGGTTCTCACCCAACACAACCCAATCAAATCCACGTTGATAGTCAGTTTCTTGGTCCTCTTCCCTATATATCTCTCAAGAAAGATTTAGCCCCACTTTGAATTAAGTACATTTATTAAATGGACAGAAGTATGTGGACTCTAGTCTTTTAACTCGATTGTTCTGAAACAGTAGCACAAGGAAGTAAAGCAGGGTGATACAATAGGTGGTTTTAAAACTGCTTCTTTCCTTTTGGACACTTCTGGCTATATCTGAGCAACAATATTTTGCATACAGCTTAGCATCACCTACTCCCTGCTACCACTCTAGAGTGATGGAGCTGGATTTAGTTGAGGAAGTTTTCACTACACGGTCTCAAATCAGTTGCATGTGATGTAGAGAGCGGATACTTTACTAATATAGAAATTTTAAAAGCTCAGAGTGTAGAGACCTGAACATCTCAAAAACAAGGAAAAGCAGGATGTTGAGAAGGGTTTAGACATGTTTTTTCCTTTCTATAGTATAATACTACATAGCATCTCCACATCATTTTCAACTGATCTATTTATCTAGAATGCTGAATTTGAACTATATTTGTATTTTTTTCAATTAAATGCTCTTGAGGTAGAGAACACATCTTTTGTGCAGGAATGACTAGAATGATATTGCTCTATACAGACCCATCTTTTCACTGAATAATTATTAAATATTCTGCATTCATGCGTGTAAACAGGGGAGATGAAGACTTACTGTAAAACTTAGCCAGTGTAACAAAACAGAACCTTGATTATCACCCAAATATTCTAGAATACACTGAAAAAGTCAACTGCAAAATCTCCAGGCCTTGTCCACATTGGGTATGCACTACAACTCACTGTGTGGATATTTTTATTCTGGTATATGTGACATAAGCAAAACCAAAAGTCACTTTTAGCTCATACTAGTATAACATTCCTGTTCATACAAATCCTTAGTAGATCTTTATGGGTAGGTCTACATTGTAGATGGAAGTGAGCCTCCTGGCTTGCGTAGGCAGACTTGCACCAGTGTGCTAAAGATAGCAGCACAGATTTTGCTGCTTTGGCTCTTGAGCCAACCCAGCCTGCGAGTCTGTCTACTGGGGTGACAGGCTGGCTCTCAGCTGCAGTGTAGACATACTCTAATGTAAGGCCCAAATCCGGCAAGTAAGTATGCACCTGAGTAGCCCCCATTTAGCTGAATGGAATTACTCAAATGCATGTTTACTCAGATAAATATTTTCAGGATCTGGGCCTATATTAGCATTCTACTGCAGCCCTAGAAGATAAAAGATATTACTTAATACAAATTAATCAGTGTTGAGAATAGTTTTGCCATTTCATCAGCATCATGATGATAAAGCTATTTTGCTTTCACTTTTCTTTTCTGTTTTTGTGTAAGAGCTTAACACCAGATTAAAACAGCATCTACATAAGTGGTCTCAGTTACATTAGGATAGTTTCTAAGTAGGTTCTCAATATTTGGACACACATTTAAGTCTAAATTAATTAATGAGATTATGTGCTTAGCACTGGTACAGTTAGCAACCTTACCATTAACCACTAAAGTATGTTTGGATCTACACTTTGGACTATGTAAGTGGTTTTTTTAATAGATATTAAACAGTTGTGTTCCCAGGTTCTTCATTCATTTAAGGAACAGGATATTCTAAACAGATTTCCTTCTGTTGTCTGTATGATCATATTTGGTTGTGAGCAGTTTATAGCTTCCTTTTATCAAGACATCTCTGATATGTGGTTTCATAATGATCAATACAATGATCAAACAAATCTGGCTATTACATGGAGATGCATAGTTAACAGTAGTAGCAGCACCTACATTGCAAGCAATCACAGACAGTGAATAGTGACTACCTAATGAAGGTACTGATATAATTTTTAAGCAATGGGTGGTGCAGTTCTGGGGGAGTGGTTTATATACTACAAGAATACAACCAATAAATCGTTACATGTCAGTGCTAAGTATAGGTTAATGAGGATTCCAATGCTCTAGGCTCTTTTACTCAGCTTCTTTGTTTATTTTCCCTAGGTGCTTTCAGCCTAGGAAAGATCAGAGCTGTAGGGAAGGAACAGGAAGACCCTAATGGAGTCTGTGCTGCTGCTGAAGTAGGTCAGACAATAGTACTGGCTAGAAGTCAATGCACTTCAGCAGGTTTTATAGCTGAAGCTTTTATTTACGACAGGATTGGGCATGAGGGGATCCTACCTTGCAGAGGCACAAGAGATTGGGAGAATCGCCCCCTGGTGCTCAGTCACTATTCTGCGTATCTCCCCACACTGGGCACCAAGTAAGGAGACAAGACAGCCGGCTCTAGAGCTGGAGCCCCTGGCGACCCCCTCATGTGGAGTAGGTACACCAGAACTCGTGGCGAAGATACCCTCCTTCCCTCCCACCGCCCACCCGGGCCGAAGCTCCCCCCTGCAGGACGCCTCGGCCTCCCTGCGGCCTAGTCTCCTCCCCCAGCGCAGGTCGGGCGAGCAGGCCCCAACCGGCTTCACGGCGCGGCCTAGCCCAGAGGCCTGCACCCCGTCCGGGTCCCCACTCGGGCTGAACCCGGCCGAGGCCCGCGGCAGCCTGGCCCGAGGCCTCCGCACTTCATCTTGACCTCCCGGCTGCCTAAATGGGGCCTGCCCGGCCCGGAACCTCCGCCGCCCGGCCCGGTACCTTCTTGAGATCGTTGTCAGAGGCCCCGGGCGGCACCCCCAGGATGTCGTAGAGCTTGGTGTCGGCCACGTTCGCCATCGCGGAGAGACGAGGCAGGCTGGCGCGCAGGCAAGCAGGACAGGCCGAGCGGGAGCGAGGCCGGCAGCGAGAACGAGACGAGAGCGGGACCAGAATGAGAGAGGTCCCACCCACCAGACGTCACCCACGCACGCACTACGTCAACACGCCGTGAGGCGTGAGTCTACCGTTCGGGTCCGCCTCCTGCTACGTATCCCGCAGGTGCATGCCCCCTACCGGGGAGCCGCGCGCTGCACTTTGTTACCATGCCCCTCCCCCACCTTGGCTCGTGGGTCAATTAATTCTGCGTGCCAGAGCGTGGTGCGTGTCTGTTAACCGCCGGGCTGGGCTCATTCGCCCCGTGCCAGCGGTGGTGCAGCTTGCGAGAGAGTTGTGGGGACAGGCAGGTACAGAGGGGAAAAGACAGTGCTAGTGGTATCGGTCCGCCCTGGAGACAACTGAAAGCAGGGCCCCTGCCCCTCCCCAACCCACCCCCGCCCCGAGTTGCTGTTCAGGCGGCCCCCCGCCCAGGCTGAGCAAAGGCGCGGAGCCAAACCTGCAGAGCGTCGCGCCGCGCCGCGCTCTTTCTCACAGGTGTAGTGGCTGAACTAATAAACCGATAGATAAACTCAGGCGCCGTCATACCCAAGGGGCTTTGTTGAGTTGTTGATGCATTTCTCAAGCTTTTACCTTTCAACAGGACATTGTCCCTGTTTGCCCAGCACTGGTGGCTTCCTTCATTAGCTTTATCGGGGTTTCGCCTACTTCTGGTTCGGCAGGAGTTTCACATAGAAATCGCTGCTGTTGGTGAATCGTACCCATCTGCGCGTATCAGGTTTTTATTTTGTCATCTCGCTGTTGTTCTTAACAGCGCAACGTTATTGGAGCAGTTAGTGTAATAACCTCCGTGTTTATCTCAGGTTCCAAGATGCAGCCTTCTTTTGAGATTCGTTTAGTTTAGATTTACCTCTGCCCCGCACAGGCTGGTGGTACCTCACAGTAAATCACGAGCTCGAAAAATGCTCTGTCAGAGAACAGAGGCTCTAGAAAACTTTTCTTCTGTTTGAAAAAGAATGAATCCAATATCGCTTCTGGCTCTTTTTAATCTTTGATATTATTTAGCTCATTTTGTGCCTGTCATACATTTTAAAGGATGGGTCATATGTTAGGGTTTTAACAAGTTGAAAGCTATAGTTCCTGTGATATGTGAGAATAAATTGTAAACAATGCCTTCTTTTTTAGGGAAGTTTCTGAGTTAGCTAGCTCATTCTGGCACATGAAGCACCAGTTAGGATGGGGTTTTAAACCATGAGATTTGAAACCAGATCCGACTTTCTCCACTGTAAAGAGGATTTGGATCTGATGTGGATACACATGCATTTTACAAAGATGGGTCAGTCTGTGCTGCAATGTTTGGGTCTATATGTGATCCAAATTTCTCCAAAATACAAGAGGTTTAAGATGTGGTTCAGATGCATCACTAGTTATAGGTGACTATTATTATTATTTGGTCCAGTGGATTTCATTTTTTTGTTTTGTTTTAGGATTGTACTTACTGCTTCAGAAATATCTTCCTAATATTTTGACAGTTATATGTTATAACATTTGTTTTGGCACCTTGCGCAGACATTAAAGCATTAGGTATTAAGCCAATGTTGCACTGACCCACAGGAGCACAGAGTAATCTCCAGACAGATCTTCAAGCAGGGGGCTAGAAATCCTGGTTGTGTTTAATGAGAGGTTTGTCTCTTTAAATCTTGCATAAAGACTAGCCTTTCAACCCTTTACCTTGGTGAACCCGTTCAGCTGTGTTTGCCTCAAAGGAGAGCTCTAAAATGCAGTGTAGGTGCTAGTACCAGGGGAGGGAGGCAGCTGTGCAGAATAAACCCTTCCTCTATGGCTTTCTAACTACCTCTGATGCTTGTAAAGAGGGGTGAAGAATGACCCAGCAGCCCTCCTCTTGCTCAGGTTTTGAAGGGAGGGAGTTCTACCACTGTGAAACTTGAGGTGAAGATGATCCCAGTGATACCAACCCATCCTTCCCTACTGGCTAGGGACAGGGAGGAAGTGTGAGGAGGCCAAGCCCTCAGGAGGGTGTGAAGGAAGTAGAAAACTGAAAACCAGCAAGCAGGATGTTCTGCAACGTAGCCTTGAAGGGAAGACCATAGAGAGGTACTTTGAATTGATTCATTGCTCTGATGTGTTGGGATTTGAATTGATTGGTTCCCCTAAGGGGAGTGGATTTGAATTGATACACCTGTCTGTCCTGTCCCCCCTTTGCATACACAATAACATGATGGGGATGTGCTAGAAGAGGCTTCATGCCTCCTCCCCCTAGTTTAGGGGAAGGGAGTGGGAATTTTTAGCCCTTAGGTAGTGGATCCTGCTTAGAGGCCTAAATGCTGTCACAACTTGTTTACTATGGTGCTTTTCAAGTGAGCCAACACCTTTAAAGTGAGACAAATGCTAGTTTTGGAGGGAGCTGTTGTGGGGGAATAGGTGATAGCATATATAGAGAGACATGTCTCTGCAAATTTGAAAGAGGCATGTCTCTCCCTAGATTTCCCCTTCCCCACCCCTACCTGTAAGCCACCCCACCAAACCGTAGACTATTTGAGGCATATGTCTTCTCTCCTTTCCTGGGAGTCCCTTGTTGTCTCCGTCCAGTGTTGCGTTATGCTGTGCATAAGTAAATGTCAAACTACCACATAATCCAACAGCAAATATATAGAATAAGTACTAAAATAATGTTGAGAGAGGAAAGTTTTTTGAGCTCATTTTGAATAGGAGCGAAGAATAAACAACGTGGATGAGTAAGGTTTTACCAAATTGAAATGATATAAGCAAAGGCCACATATTAAAGAATAGCAAGGAAGGATTTCCTTCTGCTGGGTATCATTGCCAATGTGTCCATGAAGTATTTAGGTAAAATATAAACCATTTGCTAAATGATAATGCAACATTTATATACCCTACTTATTGCTATTATCTTTGTTCTGGTTCATGTCTCTGGCCATTCCTTCTGTCATTTTTCTTCCTTCCATCTTCCCCTTCCACCACCACCCTAGCAAAGTGATAGTAAACATAAAATGTAATAATGCACTGAAAGGGAAATGCATTCCTGTTATAGCAGCTGTTACATCAAGTAGCTGAGGAATTGTCTTAGTATTACCTTTAAAAGAAATGATAGTCTTTTCCACTACCAAATAGGTTGTGTACAGCAGAACTCAGAATGGTACAATTCCTATTTCTCTGAGCTGTTGTTTCAGGCTGTCTTCAGACTTAGGTAGGGATCTGTTTTCAAGATATTCTTGCATCCAGCTAGAAGTATTTTTTAATTAAAGCTGAAATTCTTATCTTATCATGTGACTTCAGGAGCTGCCTATGTCTTAATCTAACCCTGCCTGCACCCAGATCCTGTCCAGATTTTACATTGGCACAGACTTTGGAAGTTTAGAAAGTATGATGTGAAAGCGGCTCAAGCACTGTAGACACGATGATTGATAAGAATTATATTCAGGAAAGTTCTGTATTACACTGCTGAGTCTCAATGCCTTGATTTAAGGTGCTGGTGTTCCTTGTAGCCAGGGTCCACAACAGATAGCACTTTGCAGGAGGCACCCAGCAACTCAGAAGAACCTTAAGTGGCAGCATGATAGGGGCCTAACAAATAAAAGCAAAAGGCAATTTTTTGGAATATTGAAAGTTTCAGATGTAGATTCTGTTCTTTCAAACACTTATACATGTGCTGATCTTTAAGCATGTGAGTAATCTTAAGATGCTTAAAGTTAAGTGTGTATGTAAGTGTTTGCAGGATGGCACCATAGTCCCAAATTTCAGTCAAAGGAACTACAGCTAGAATTTTCATGGGAGGTACCAATAAAGACAAGATTACGACAGGTGATTCTATTTTGCATTCCTTGTAAACACCAAGTTCCTGTTTGACTTGAGAGGATTTTGGTTGACAGGACTTGAGGTTTCATACTTTTTTGGCTAGATATTGCAAAATATTCTTAAAAAAAAAAAATTTGCATGAGAACAAGATTTATTTCTTTTTCAAATTTTAAGCATTCTACTTTGGTATTGGAAACCCAGATAACAGTGTTCTGTTAGTGTTAGAGAATCAGAAAGTGAAACTGATCAGTCTTATTTCACTGTCAAAGAAATGTCCATAAAGTAAACTGACTGCATACATTGTTAAAAGAAAAAATATTTTAAAAATCTTTTAATTTTAACAGTCTTCAGTGCTAGTAGTAACACACAATGGTGCTCTTCATTTCTTCTGTTTAGATGCTCTAGAATAGGAGTAGTCAATGGGTGGACGCAGGCCAAATCCAGACTTCCAGATGCTTTTTAATGGATCCCAAAATCATCATCTTATCGTTGTTTTTATTGTCTCTGGAGTCTGGACCTTGACTATGCCTTAACCAAGAAATTTGGACCTTGACAAAAAATAACTGAGTACCCCCCGCTCTAGAAAATGAGAACTGATGCAGTGCCACAAGGGACTGATTGGCAATGCTGGGTTTAGGGGCAGGCGACCCAGACGATTACTTGGGGTGCTGGGCTTGGAAGGATTGGGGCTCAGGGTACTGTTTTTATTGTTAGTGACAAAAGGGAAAATAGAATGTTTGAAGTAAAATGTTTCAGGTATTCCGTGTGTGGATTAATTTTTCACTAACCTCATAGAATGTTCTGGGCCTTTGTAGAATCTCGAGGAATGTTCCATACTTTCAGAGAACTACATTTTCCTCAAACCTCCTAGAATGTTGTCAGCCATGCTCTCGTGGGTATATATGTGATCCTATCATACAAATTTATTGTCTTATATGATAAGGATAAATCATGCATGCAAATTGTGCATCGAAGTCTTGAAAGGGGCTACAAATGCATTAAAAATAATGTATTCAAAAGTTTAACGAATGGGTGGAAGGCGTTGAATACACTCCTCGAGTGGGGTGCCATTTGGTCTAGAGCTGGCCCTGCTGTTTGGCCTTTGCCCTGTCCCTTGTGTAGACATTTTTATTAATGCAAAGTGGGTATAAAATGCTTCCAAATTAGAATCACGTGGCAGTGGTATAAATAACGGCACAAGGTGCATTTGACTCTAACTCTCACACCTATCAATAAACCTCACAATGGGAGGAAAAAGTTTCTCTCCAGTTCTGCAATGATATTACAAATGCTAAGATCATGTCTACCCTATGGGTGCTATAGCGGCACAGCTATTGAGCTGTAGCTATGCTGCTGTAGCACCATAGTAGACACTTCATACAGTGACAAAAAGGGTTTTTCCATCTTTGTAGGTAACCACCTCCTCGAGTGGTGGTAGCTAGGTCAGTGGAAGTATTCTTCCATCAACCTAGCACATCTACACTAGCCTTTGGTCAGCATAGCTAAAGTGCCCAGGGTGTGAATTTTCCACACCCCTGAGTGTCATAGCAATGTGGCACTTATAAGTGTAAATTAGGCCTAAATTTTTGGGCAGATTTCCAAGTACCTAAATAACCAATAGACTAGTGGGTGAAAGAAACTGAACGCATAGCTAAAAGACAAGTTACTTTTTTAATTCATTACAGTTTTCAGGGAGCAACTAACAGGATAGCAAGACCTAAAGAATTTATAAAAAGTCTATCAAAGTAATAATTCTAACACTTTTTAAGCATCACAACACACCTTTAAGGTAATTATGTATTTTATTAATTAGAAAAAGAAAATAAGGGAACATCAGCAAATAGTATCAGAATATAATGAGAAGGGTGAGATTTTGGCCTGAATTACAAGGGGGAAGAGAGTCTAGGGGCTCCTTCCCTCTCACTCAAGACATTTATAGTGAGAGTTAGAGGGCATAAAGCCAGGGTGTAGATGTACAGTGCACTAGTCTATATTGTGCACTATGTTGTCATGCGGACCCTGCTACTCGGCACTAAGAGTTCTGTTGTGCACTTTGATGTACTGGAAACAGCAATAGCATGATCAGTTAGTGTGTGGCAAGCTAGTGCACCAGAGATTTACATCCCAGCTTGCCATGCTTACATGCTTGGTCTACACCCAAATATTAGATCAATCTAGCTACGTCACTTATGACTGTGAGAAATTTCATGCCCTATGTGATGTGCTTACATTGACCTAACCCGCACTGTGGACCCAGGTAGGCTGAAAAATTCCTTCTGTCAATGCAGGAAGTGTTTATGCTACAGTGGCACAGCTGTAGGGCTGTAACTGGGCTGCTGTAGCTACTGTGGTGTAGATAAGCTCCATGTAGACAACCACTCAGCTATGAGGGAGACTTTATGGAGTTTCACCTTTGGAAGAGGAATGATCCAGGCTGTGGGGGCCTGCTTAGGCTCTGCCATATTTTCTCTGCAAATCCATCTCCAGTAATTTGAAAGGCTGTGACATGGAGTTGAGTATAACTTGTTCAGCCTCCTCAGATGGGAGGTGGGATGAGCTGGGAATTCTGGGATCAGCCGTGGTCAGAAGAGTGCCTTACATGAGCCGTAACTTGAAGAGGTGGCAAGGTGGAGACAAGGGGGATCATTGGATTTCTCCCATATGACAGAAAAATTAGGGTGTATTTCTCCTACATGACAGACAAATTAGGAGGAAACTCAATTCTAATGGCATTTCCCGTCCCATATATGGGTTATTCTCATGGGGATAGAAGGTCTACCATGAAAATTGAGCAGCTTATAGAGAGAGCTTGCTGAACACAGCAAAAAGGTATTTGTAAATATTCTTGCAAATAGCCTCCCTCTCCTCTCCTAATGTAACTTGTTGTTTTCAAACCCTTTTATTGATTTATTTGCAAACACTGAACTTCAAGAGTAATTCTTCAAGAGTAAATTCTTCAAGAGTAAAATTCATATTTTCTGTAATGCCTATAGAACAACAGCTAGAGCATTTGGTGTGCCAAGATTGCTGCTTATTATGCTAATCGTAATCTTTTCCCTTTTACTTTGTCCTTTTCTTTTCTGTTTGTTTGTTCTCTCCACCTATTGTCTCATCATATGCTAAGTGTCTTTGTATCCCCCTCTGTGGTCCTCAAGGGCACCCACTCAAGGTTTCTGTCTCCTAGCTGTCACCCTTCTTGGGTGGAGACCTGCATTTCTCTCCCCTGAGTGGGGTTTTAAGGTTGCGCAGCTCCCTGCGCAAGCTTGTCTGCGTAAAAGCCAGTGCCTGTACTTTGCTTTCTCTTCAAGGGCTTTGACCACTGTATTGCTGGCAGTTACAAGTTAATATGCAGCCCTTTCTAAGCAAGCACATTTATCCTTTATATATTCTCTGTAATGTTTTTATCTTAACAATTAAAACCCATGTATCTTATTGGGCCATAGTAATTTGCAACTCTTTCGCAAGTCTGTTGGCTGGATCAGAAAAAAGGCCCCACTCAGTTTAAATGCAGTTTAAGCCAAAAACCCATTCTTTGTTTTTGTAGTCTTTGGAAAACCAGTTTGAACAAGGATATGTGACTATTCCCAGGGAGTGGTACCTCCCTGGAGGGGTTTACAATGAGAATGATTCACTTTAATCACTTCCTACTGATTTTAGTTCCTGTAGGAACTGTGGTAACTCTTCACCAGGGAGTAGAACACAATTGTATATACAATCCCTAGCCTTCAGTGGTACCTAAACTTAATACAGTGTGTTTACAATATGCCTTTTGAGGCAGCAACTGTTTTTTTAATTACATGTTTATATGGTGCCTAGCACAAGAATGTTCTGCTCCCTGGCTGAAGCCTCTTGCCTTATACTATGAATATTTACAGAAGACAAAGGTGGTGTGAATATTAGCTTGAACAAATATTCACAGAGTGCTTGTCCTGGAATGACTCTCCTGCCCATTTTGTTAAAGCTTTTTCTATTATTCACAGATTAGATTAATCAAACAATTATGAATGTTTGGGTACCTTGCAATTTAAGTGGGTTGTTCTCTTAATCAGTTTTTTATATAAACTTTATTCTCTTATCCTTTTCAGAGTTTGCAGCAACAAAATTTTCTTCTTTTGAGGAAATCCTCTAGCATTCCACACTACGTGAACATTTGAACTGTAAGTATCCAGTCTTTGAATGTTTTCAAAACTTTGATTACAGTTGTCTGCACCCTTGGAACATATTATTTCAACCTATTGTCCTACTGATCCTGTTGTAACTCTTTCCTTGTAATTCTAAGTTGTGATGCCGCTGTTTCCATTCTTAGGAAAAACATTTCAGATTGTCCTAAGGTGCTAAATGTTGAAGTATGTGTGTGCGTCTGCAAAACTAGAAACTCAGTGCACGTGTACAGCCCCTGATTTGCATATGTGCAAATGTCAGAGGTTGCATAAGCATTGGTGTTTACACACTCAAATAAGCTGCGTACAAAGTGTTTGTGTATTTTTGAATGTACACTTACGAAAATCTGTCTGATTAGATCCTGTATTCTACAGACAATACAAGATTGTTAAATTATGAAGGGAAATATAAACTGTACATACATTAATCTTTGCAGTGTTGTTGTAGCTGTGTTGATCCCAGTATATTAGAGAAACAAGTTGGGTGAGGTCATAGCTTTTACTGGACCAACATCTGTGGGTGAAAGAGAGAAGCTTTCAAGCTTACACACAGCTCTTTTTCAGGTCTAGGAAAGGTACTTGTAGGCCTGGTCTTAACTAAAAAGTTAGGTTGTCCCAGGTATGTCACTCATGGATGTGAAAAAAATCACACCCCATAGCAATGTAATTAAGCCCAACCTAACTTCCCCCCATGCAGACAGTGCTAGGTCACTAGAAGAAGTATTCTATCGATTTAGCTATCACTTCTTGGAGTGGTGGATTATGTACACCAATCGGAGTGCTGTAGCTGCGCCGCTGTAGAGTTTCAAGGTTAGACAAGCCCAGAATGCCTCAGATAGGTACAAGAGTGGAGTAGATAAGAAGCTAACACGTTGCAAGAAACCATTCAAGGTAAAGCTGGCAGTTAATACGTCTAAGTCATAGGATAAAGGAGGGTTAGTAGGGGCTTGTCTACACTTACCTCGGAGATTCGGTGGCAGTCGACTGGAGTTATGCAAACTACGCAAAACACTTGCGTAACTCCTGTTGACTTCTGTGCTTCTGTTATGCGTGCCGTCTGCATTGCGCCGATGGGAACCATGTTCCCGTTGACGCAGCGCTACACCACTTGACAAGGTGGTCTTAATACGTCAATTTCTGGATCGACTGAGCAGGTCTTCACTGACTGCTCAGTCGATCCAGATAAGTCCATCTGCCGGTGGCAAATTTGCCGCCGTCAGTGAAGACATAGCCTAGATTACAGATTGTTGTAATGAATCATACATACATAAATCCAGTGTCTTTATTAAATCCATTATTTTTTTGGTGTTTAGCAGAGTTATGAATTTAAGTTTCTAGGCTTAGCTTTTTAAAGTATTGTCCAGGCTTCCTTTGAGGAAACCTGCATGGGTCATAAACATGTCTATCACAACTCGTGGTGTACAGTGCACTAAATGCCCCAGTATCAACTATGTGGGTGAAACCAGATAATTACTACACTCTTGAACTCATGCAGAAAAATAATAAAAAACAAAACCACCATATTCCCCATGGATGAACACTTGTTACAAAATGATCACGCCATATTTGACCTTTCAGTTCTCATCCTCAAAGATAGATAGCACAGGACATCTTGTTTCTAACATGATGGTGCTGCCATCTCCTCTGGAAGCTATCCTCACCTTTGTGCAGTGTGGCTCTGAATACCTGTGCAACAAGCAGATGCAAATGGTGCAGGGAAGATTTGGTATGCCCCGATGCATGCAACTGTGACAGTGATGAGGTATAGCAACTGAGTATTAAAAACATCAAACACAAATTCTGAGGGGGAGTAGAAATGTTTTAACTATCTGAAAATTACTGTGACTATTTTTGTGAATAAATATAGCTTGAAGGATTGTTGCATTACACATTCAGTACTAGGGGTTACATAAGAGGAGGTGGTTATACTTTTGTTATTCATACAATATGGTCATAAAAGACATTCTACAGCCCTTCTACAAAGAGTCTTTATTGTTATATGAGTAGTTTGTGTATTGTCATTTTATTCAGTGATAAGACAATTACACTTGTTCCATGTGTGCTTTATACTTATGTCTCAGCTGAGCAGATAACATCAAAAATATGTCTTATAATTAGGGAGGTTGGGGCTGCATAACTTCATAAAAATAGCAGACAGAAAAACTTTTCTCAAATCAGTCCATTCTAGAAATGGCAAATATTTTGATGCACTACATGGTACAAACAAGCTCATACTGTCTTGTGACTACAGAGTTTTGCTTTGACCTAAGGCACAAAAGTATGGGAAAAGGTATAAAAATATATCACCTGGGTGCTAAATATTTCCCAAACTTTCCAAAACAGTACTATTTTTGAGTACATAGTTGTATTATCAATTGTATTTAGAAACTTTCTGCCAATTTTGGTCAAAATTAGACTGTTTCTACAAATTATGGCCCTTTTGTGATTTATTTTTTAATGATTTTTTCAGATGGGATGCCTCAATGTTTAAACATTACATGATTTAGAAAAACTGCACCACTTTCAGCATCTGCATCCACCCTGGTGGTGACCACCAGACATGTCCCTAATGTGGTAGCAATGAAATTTTTCTAGCTGAAGGTTACCGTTTAGTGCCCAAAATGGGTCCAGGTTGGCAGACTAAAATAATAAGCAGGGAACTGGGTAGATGCCCTTGGGGATAATGGGGTATTGTCACTATACACGTCAGAGGTGCCTTTTAAAATATTTCTTTTGTATGAGGCCTACAGGGCTTACTAGGTTCAGTTCGCATAGCTTTTATCCAACCAGAAAGGAATTTCTCACTTCTGGGGCAGAGGGTGGAGAAAAGCATCCCGGTTTCCCTTAAAATTCAAAGCAAACACAAAATGTCTCATGATTTTGTGAAACCATTATTTCTCTCTGCCTTCACCTGCACAGCTCTACTGCTAGAACAATCCTCATAATTTTACTGATTGGTTACTGCTTTCTCATATCCTATTTATTAGATGTTGAAGGACATCAGTTAGCAACTATCAAGGGTTCAAATCTTTTTTCATGGAAGCTTTCTGAGGAGTATTCTCTATCAAAACCACTAGAGAGATTCTCTAGCAATCATGTGTCTAAGGCCAAAATAGTTTACTTTAAATTTAATTCAGTTAGTTCGAGACTGTCAGCAAATATTGGTTTACAAAAATGAGCAGAGAGCCTTTTTGCTGTCCTTCCTTCAGTCACAAAGCAAAGATTTTGACTTCTAAAGTTTCATTATCTGGTGAAACGATCCAGTAGAAGTCCTCTCTATACAAGAGCGCTCCATGTATTGATACCTTAATGTAACGTATAAATAATCATGTTGTCAGATGGTTCCACTTTGGAAAACTCCAACCCATGGGAAGCATTTCTCTGGCCAATTAAGAAGCGGTGTTTCATAGCTGTACCCTAAAGGGCAAGATGAGGCGCTCTCATGAATTTTTATGAGCTTATTGAACCACCACATTCCCCCCTCCCCTGCACACTCTTGCCATTATTTTTTTAGCTGTAAAGGTTACATTGTGACTTGGACTTCAGCAGAAGCAAGACTGTATCCATGCCGATTTTGGTACTAACCTCAATAGGAACAGGAGCTGGCACTTTAACATGTCTCTCCTGGGTTTGAAGAATTTCAGAAATACTTTTTAATAACTAATACTAGAATGAGAATAAATTTTAGCTGCAATTTATTTAATAGTATGGGCCGTGTGCCTAAAGCATTAGATTTACTCCCTTGCTCTTAACTGCTGCCAACCTTCTTAGCTTTTGTGAGCAATACATAACTTATTTTAAAAATCTTTACTATTCACCCTCTAAGTAAAACAAAATAAGCCTGCAGAAATTCTTTAGCATAAAAAAAAAAAAAAAAAAACCTACTGGCTTGCACATCTAGTCCCTGTGTGTTTTCTGAGAAAACATGAAAAATAATAGTGTTAACTTATATATATACCCTCACACTTCCACTTGACTAATGAGTCATTTTTGACCTATAGTGTGTAAAAAAGCCAGAACATAAACTCTGTTTTCTACTTTAATGACCTTTTCTGCAGTTCCAGAGGGGAAAAAGTCTGTAGTAGACATAAAATAAAATCCTTTTCCCCACTAACACAAAACACATTAAACTTTAATAAGGTCAGACAGCTATCTTTACAAATAATAGCACAGCTTGGTTTCCGGACCCACAGTTTGTTGCCTTCTTCATTTCAATGGATGGCAAAAGATTATTGAGAGGATGTGATGAGATGATTCTTTCAGAAAGTCAGGGATTTAGGAGAAGATTTGCTGTCTGTATACAAAAGACTGGTTTCATTCACAGTTATTTAATGCTGCCAGCTTCGAATTTTCAAGACTCATTTTCTAAGGCTGTTATAGTCTGGTCCATAACATTTCTAGGACCATTTGGGTGGCAGGTGGTACTCCAGAGAATTTGTCCTGATTGCTGTTGCCTTTTGCTAGACGCTGGAATTGTTAATTTAAAATGCTAAAAATTTGCTCCTTTTCACTGACATAGTGGCTGCAGCCTGTGCCACACCGCAAGTTGTGTAGGAATGGCAAATGAGCCCAGAAAGAAGTGGAAGGCAAAGGTTTCTTTCTCTTGCTAATAAGCATCAAAGAAGACCTCTGCATCATAGTCAATCTGCAGCCAGGCACATTAATAGGGTCAAGCTAGTCCAGGATTGTTTAAGCCTCCCTTGGACAGGCAAAGAAGCTTCCTTTCCTCCTCGCCTCACAAGACTGAAAAGGTGCAGAACTGCCCAGGGCTATTTGGCAGCCGGTATTCTTAATTAAAGGCTTTGTCCCCCACCTTGGCCACCGCCTTTGTCTTCCAGGCCAAGGTATAGTGATTCAAACCAAAGCTGAGATCTGGCACAGACACCTGACAACTCCCACCAGCCTCCTGGCCCTGCTCCCTCTACCCTTGGGTGGACTGTGTTTAGCTGCGCTACTACCTGCAGTCAGTTTTTGCTTCAGATCCTGTTAAACTGGAGACTGGTTCTTGCAAAGCCCACACCTGGTACCTTCTGGTTACTGAAGGCCCCAAGGCCTTCTGCATGGGCTACCTGTGTAGGCCAGAGCATCCTCTGGATTCTTCTGTTAAGGTTCTCAAGCCAACAGAAAGTAGCATCGTGGGGGGCAGGCTCCCTAAGGAAAAGGTGCAGTTCATCCCTTGGGATATCCTTAGAATAAACCCCTGAGCCTCCCAGCCATTATTTCCATCAGGACAAGAAAAGAGATTCCAAAAGGCGAGATAAAACAATGGCAGAAATACCAGCCCTCCTAAAGAGTGGGCGGTGCATCACCCCCTTTCTGAGTCTGAGCCAGAGGACTCAACTTGAGGAAAAGCTAGCTGCTGTCACTCTGGTTAGCAAATGCTCCAAGGGGTCAGGATGGTCTATTTTTCTTAAATTTCTGTAGCAGGTGATATGACACTGTTTAAAGCAATTCATTAATATAAACCATATCTGTGTGATAGTGGTTTGGAACACTTCCTCACACTGGTCTTATTAAAGCTATTTGAATTCTGTTGCCTCATGGACATGGGCTCTTATCTTTCCTTTGCTATCATGTTTCTCTCTTCTCCCTATCTTTTCTCTTGTCATTAAAGGGGTGACTTTCCCTGTGTCTGCAGTTTTGAAATTGACTTGGGGGAAAAATTGAATCAGAAAAAACAGTGACTCTTTGATTTTCATTTAAATAGTTGTTGTCAACCTTCCCTTGATCTTGCCACTAGAGGGAGCCTTTGTTTGCTAAAAAGGTTTACACACACACATGTACACACCCCCCACCCACCCTTTAATGTCCAAAAAGAAGGAAAGCTCAGCAATATCAAGTAAGTATTACTAAAAATACACTTTGAAAATTAAGTAGTTCTCATTAAGATTATTCATCTGTTGAAATTCACCATTCTGGTATTTTATGTCATAGCTGATAAATTGTCTCCACAGTAATATTAAAAAAAATACCAACAAAACCCATATACACCTAAGAACAAAATCTCCTCTGTTACATCAAATTAACTCTGAAGTAATTCCACTGAAATCAGAGGGATTGCTAGTCATTTATTAAAGTGAGATGAGATTCTGGCCCATGCTGGCTGTCCAAGTAGCTCTGGCAGTACATTACATTGTACTGTGCAGGAAGCCTGTGTTTGGATGCAGTCATCACTCCCGCCTTTGAGCTGGCATGGAAAATAGTAGCAAGACAAATAAGGTCAGAACTTCAAAAAAAACCAACTAAAGAATACAAGCTTAGAGCCCTATAGGTAAGACTTGGAAGAGAAAATTTCCTTGATGAACTTCAAAAGATTTGAACAGGGGATCTGAGATTGACTGATCTTTGGTATATATATTTTGCAATAAAACACAAATTCAGAAATGTACAAGTGCAGTAGCCTATAGTACAAGGGTACCCACACTTTGGGTGCTATTAGTTGGGCATGCTTTATTAATTTTTTTTGTTTTTTTTAGTGCAGAATATAACTGTGTTTCATGAGCATAGCCAGGGCATGTAACATCCCATCCCCAGATACCTTTGTTAGACCCTAATGTTATACGCACAAGCTTGGCTCCCCTTCAATTCCAGTTCAGTCACTTAGGGAGCAGGAGGAATATTTGTCAATCATTGATACAGGAGTGAAGACTAACACCTCAGAGATAAGGAAGGCCCCTGAGAGGAGGGGTTTAGGGACTTCGCTATATAAAGGACCACACTGGGGTCTGCTCTTCCCCAGAGATGACCCGTGTTTGCCAATAGTGGGGGGCAGAATGAGGGCAGCAGGCTTCAGCAGTGTTACTAAGCATGCTCAGCATAAGCTAAGCAGCAAATCTGGACAGGGCACATGACCTTGCATGCCCCCTAAAGCATCATTTTATGCCTATTTTACACAAACCCAGCATTTAGAGCATAGTAAACCAATCCCTAATCCATCTGATCCCACCTGATTTTTTGCTCTGCTTTTTGGTCCCTGGAGAGAGGAATTTGAGGAGTTTCCCAAAATAAGACTGGAGGAGCCAGTCTGTGGCAGTCTGACTAGGCAGTCAGTGGGCAGTTCAAGGAGCTGGGAAGTCCTGAATGGAGAAGAGAGGGGCCCTGGGTGTTTTACTTCGAATAGGATTGGCCCTTCCAAAAGAGGCAAACTTCTTGAGGGATTCTGTCATCTTGTGTTCTCTTGATAGTGAACCTGAGCATTTCTGTGGATTTTATTCCAGTGTCAGTACATGCACTGAATAGTTCAGCCCCATAGAGCTTCAGCAACTTTAATTGCTCTAAACATTTTAAAACATGATTAAATTAGTCAAGATGATTATCATGTATGGGGAAGGATTATGGCAGCTAACGTGAGAATCACACTGTAATTCCTTTTGCTGCTTGAGGTTGTGTTTTGAGGTTTTTGCACCCCAGTTGAAAACCCAAGAGGCGCATAAAGTAAAGCTATTCTCAGAATGGGAGAAAGATTTGTCAATATTTCCATTACAAGGTGGATGCCAACAACTACCTGCTGGCTAGTTGTATGAACATCCCTTACTGGCTGGTTGAGTCTTTGAGAACAGAGATTGTTCCATTCAGCCTCTGGTTTTAATTAAATAAGGGGAAGAGCTAAGGGGCTGTGATGAATGGAATGCTGAGAAGGAAAGAAAACTTCACGCTGAGAACTAAAAACTTTGACACAGGAGACCCAAGCTCAGAAATGATCTAAGGACTTCTGTTTGCTAGGCCATGGACAGAGGTGATCTAGCTGGCCAGCTAGTATGAGTACCAGCTTTTTCTATGGCATCCCAGACTGTTAGGGACCTTTGTTCTGCCCATTTGTTACTGCCATTTTAGCTCCCAATTAAATGTGCCCTTTGATCTATCACAGTTATCTTTCCAGTGCTAATTCACTTTATAGATTGTTTGGTTTTTTTAAAGCCTAACAAATAATATCTTTTTGTACTTTAGTTTTCACTTAGTATGTGCAAATCTTCACTATTCAGATATTTAAGTTGGCTTATCCACATACTTTTGTTGGTATTTTGGCTTTATTCACCAGAATAACTAATGAAATCACTTTTGAGAGATATTTGGAAAAAAATATTTCTGTCTAGGTGAAACTCTTTATATGGAGCTTAAAAACAATTTTGCCTGTCCCGTATTGGCTGCTGTTACACTGTGAAATTAAGACAGTTGGATTTTTATTCTTTTATAGGCTATATCTACATAAAGAAAACCAAGTACAGTAAGTCCAAATGTTGCAGTTGTAATTTAAAATATTCTAGTGAAACAATATCTACTTTCTGGGTACTGGATCAGCAAAGGACTATGATAGGGGTCACTGAGACCTGAGCTGTTAAACGCATTATCAGTAAGACTAAGATTTAGTCATGGGTATTTTTAGTAAAAGTCAAGGACAGGTCATGGGCAAAAAAAAAAAAAAAAAAATTCACAGCCCATGACCTGTCAATGACTTTTACTATAAATACCTATGACTAAATCTTAGTTGCTCCTGGGCTACCGGTAGGTGCCACGGGTCTCGGGAGTTACCAGCTGGCCCCTGCTCTGGTGGGGGGAGCTGGCTGCCCCTATCCACCTGCTGCTTCGCCTGCCGCATGAGTGGTCCCCGGGGCTTGCTGAATGGGTGGCTGCAGAAGTCACAGAGGTTGTGGAATTGGTGACTTCTGTGACCTCCTGACCAACTCGCAGCCTTAATTATCAGTCTCCCTCAACAAAATTGTGCATGTTGGACATCTGGAGAAAATTAAACCAACATATGGGGGCATGGTGGTTCTTGGCATATTTCTAAAGCCAAGTTCACCCCAAGTAACTCCACTGAAATCATTGTCCATTAAGGTCAGTGGTGAATTTGCCCTGTAGAGTCTATATTTTGGAGTATCCTTAAAGGACAAGCAATTTAGTGAGCAAATTTTGGTTCACACATACGCAGGTTATCATGGTCACAGTATATGCATAATAATTGCAAAGTGGTTCAGGTATTGTCCAGTCAGTTAAAGTGAAAGTTATCTTAGTTGAGCCAACAACCTAAAAAACTCTCTTCATTTTATAGTTCTCTCTGGGACTGCTACAAGATGAGGGAATTCTCAAGAACTGGTCTCTTACCTCTAGTAATTTGTCAGCTAAAACTTGAGTGAAGTGAATTTTGTGGTCAAGCTTTAGCCTTTAATGGCTCTTTTTTAACATCCCAAACCACACAAGTTTGTCAGTTGTTTTAAACTCTATACAGAAAAACTGGTGTAGCAAACAGGTTACAGATCAAGTCCTTAGCTGTGCTTACAGAACTATGAGAAAGGATCCTAGTTAGTCTGTAGATTATTACTTTATAGGTGCTGTTTATTACCTTATTAAACTTTAATAGAGACCGGTTGCTAATGCAACTGGAAAAACAACAGAATGCCAAGGGCCTCTAATTAATTCAGTTCTATTAATTAAAATGAAAAATAATCACATTTAATCAAACAAGCTGATTTTACTAGGTCAATGCAATTACAGTACATGGATTTGGCGCATAGTCAATTAACAGAGCAGCTGGCCTACACTGACTGTATTGATAATCTCTCAAATAAGATGCCCTGGCAGAGGTAACAATAAATAACAATAACAATAAATATACTGTTTCCAGATGGTGAAATGAGTAATGAGCCCAGATGCCCTCCAGCACTACTTGAGCCTGCAAATGCCCTAACTTCAGCATTGAGTTTCTTTGTCAACTATGGGAACCTATGAACAGTATTTGCTAAATTCGCTAAATTTGCCCGAAAGGAAGCTCTAAGCTAATAATGTGAGGCACAGAAGGGGTATAGACAGCCACTGAAATAATCCTCAGGGGAGCTCCCTTGCCTGTGTCAAGCTGATAGTGAGGGTGAAGAGCCTAGCTATGGTGCAGCATTAAAGTGACCAAAATTAAATAATAGTTTCATCCTCCTGCTGGCAGAGTCTGTGATGAGTGGAAGAAGGAGCTGTCCTTGATTAAATGTTTTAATATTGCTTTGGAAAAGAAATGTGTAAGTTCAGAGAAACATGTTTTTAAAATAAAAATGATTGCATAAAAATCAGAGGATATTTTTCTGGTAAATATTCAGTGCTCCTTATAAGTGAGGGGTTAGCAGAACTGGCTTGGCAAAATGGAGGGAGGTTCTGTTCCTAGCTTCTCCGTCTACACTTGCCAATATTTCTTTGCTGGCCTGCAATATCTTTGTTTCCTAGTTCTGTGCCTCTGCTGAGTAGGGATGATCAGTGTAGCCAACTTTTGGTGGCTCTGAGATGTGGACACGCATCTACTGGCAAATAGATTGACACCAGATTTCATGTATGAGTTTCAGTCTAGGTTAGCTTACATCTCTAGAGTTAATATATTGGGGTGGCCGAACTTACTGACCCCTCCAAGACCCCTCTCCCCACTGGGTAGAATTCTCTAGCCCCATCACCTTGCTGCAGGACAGATGCTCTGAGCTCCCCACCCCAATTTGGTAGGTGGAAATGGGAGGGCATAGGGCTTCACAAGCCACACTTAACTGTAAAAGAGCCACATGAGACTCACGAACCACAGATTGGCCACCCCTGTAATAAACTAATATATTAGCCAACTGTTTCAAGAGTCCTCATTAAAATGGATTTTAAAGTAATTTAGAAGTAAGAAGACTTGGGTCTTTCTAAATTGTGAACCAACACCTACCCACCTGATCTTTGGGTGTACTAGAAAGGAAAGAGCGCACAGGGAGACTGTTCCATCTGTGCAATAGCAAGAGAGGATTCTGAACTCAGTCTTTGTTAGAGTCAGGATTGATAAAAATGGATGATTCTTAAAAATAAATAAAGAATTTTAAAAATTTAATATATGTTTATCTTTTTTAAAAAGTGCCTATTTTAAATTTGAAATTGACAGCCTGTGTTAAGCTCTAGTATAATCTACTTAGTATATTTATAGTCTACTATATATAGTCTTCTATAGTATATTTCTAGTGTATTAGTCTTTTTATAATCTATTTAGTATAATTTAAATTTATAATTTAGTATAATATAAAATATAATACTAAGGAGTACATGTTTGTTACCAAGTTTTAAAGAAAGTCAAACCACTAACCTGATGGAAATCACTGACTGAGTTCCTAGAACCAGAGTTTGTTGAAATGCTAAAACTGCTTTTGACAATACTAACCTTTGTGAACAGAATATTTTCTTCATTTTAGTTCTCTCAACTAGTTCAGCTCAAGGACTAGTTCATTCAAAGTCAAGAAATCAATTGAGAATTGAAAAAGCAGGAAAGTTTTTGGTTTCCTTTTTCCAAGAATAAAAACTAGGTGTCGGAGGATAAGATCTACTAATTCTAAAATTTTGAAGGACAACCAGAAACAATCAGTTCAATTCTCTAGCTACTAATACTTCCTCTGTTTTAATTACTCAATTCTAAATATAAAACATGCTTTAATAAACTTTTTGATAAACTTCTTTTTATGTATCCAGCATATTTAAGGTAGTTTAATAAAATACTTAAAATGCTGATTTTTGTGCATTTTTAATTTAATTTGAATTTCCATTCAAACCAAGCTAGATACAAATCATGTGTTTACAAAAAATCTAGTAAAAAGAAATGTATCATTCACCATTTTGTAATATACAAAATGTAAAATCAAGGATCTGAATACATGTAAATTATACCATTTCTTAACATACATGGTGTATTCTCCCGGTGGTGGTGGTGGGGAGCACCAAATTTAGTGTAAAGACTATATTTAGTTGCAAATCAACATGTTTTAGTGGTAACCAAGCAATGAGAATGAAATTTTCTTTGGGAAAATAAAGTATAAATGCAAAACCTGATTAAAATTGATGATTTAAATAAAAGGGTTTCTTGCTTGCTGTTGTAAATCATGATTAAAATCAATAATTTAAATATTTTTAAATTTAAATCCAATCTAACCTCACTAGAGCAGTGGGATGAGAAATGACTGTGAGAGTAATAGTCATAGAATTCAAGGCTAGAAGGGACCACCAGAACATCTAGTCTGATCTGCTGTATATCACAGGCTGCCATCACCCAGCACCTCTCACACTGTCCAAAAACCAGCTATTGTCTTAGATGGTGTACAACAGCCCTTGAGGGCATGGTCTGCTGGGTTGGAGATGTATTAAGGCCTCCAACTCTCATACACCGGAATGGCTGTCATTTTTCAGAGCAGCAAGGAAGTGGATTTGAGCATACATGCAGAATGGCTTGGGCTCCATTGTGCTTTGTTTCACGCTCCACCTCAGACCACTCTAGCTAGGATTAACAAGGTCAGGATTTGCACTACATGTGTTTCTATTTTCTTTTTGTATTGTGCTTATTCTCTTCTGCTTCCAGTAAAAAAAAATTGAGTGTAAAACTGGATATATCTGGGGAGAGTAAACAAACTCTGTTGAAATTAAAAAAACAAGTCTAAGGGGCTGGATTGTATCAAAGATCCAGTAGGATTTAGCAGGTACACAAAGTGCCCTGTCTTGATTTCAAAGACTAAGGACCCAATTTTGCTATCAGATACACATGCATAACTCTCTTTTGTAGTCAATGGGAGTTGCATTCACCTACCTGAGAGCAAAACTTGGCACTAAGCACTGCACAACTATAAAGCCTCACAACACTTTTGTGAATTAGGGAAATACTTATTCTTCTTGTTTTATGGATGGCTAAGATGAGGCACAGAGCAGTCAAATGACTTACCTAAGATCATACAGTAGGTCTGTGGGACAGCTAGGAACAGCAATGAGAACTCCTGATTCCAAGTCCTGCATTCGGACTAGGCCATGCTGTCTCCAAGTCCAAATCACTGCAAATAAAATGTCTTCCCACTCCCTGAAAGAAAAAATCTATGAGGTTTCAGGATTCTAGACTGATGTAAGAAAAGTGCAGAAATCCTGAAAACCTCTAAAAGGCAACAGGAACTCCTGGAGAGTCAAAGTGATACAGACCCAGCTTTGAAGTAAGATGACAATAAGGAGAACCCCTTAAGTCCTAAATCCTCTGGCTTGTCCAGAGCTATTTCTTTTAAAGCAGACCCATTGCAATGAATAGAGTACTTCTGTGATGTACAGTCTGCATCCAGTGGGGTATCAAAGCTCCCTTTGTTAGTTAGCCAATGCACCTTTTATGCCCATTGTGGTTTAAATACATGCTTAAATCACCAGTAAAAGTCAGTACACAAACTCAGCAAAAACAAAATAAAAATGGCCATGCCAACTTTAAAGCCACCAAAAAAATCAAATTAAAATGAAACCATAACAGATGGTTCTAAGATGTGCCAGCCATCTTGCATTAGCCATTTTCATCTCTCACAGATGCGTACTGACACACCTCAGCAGGATACTCTGGGACTCCAGTCAAGAATCCTAATAATGGGAATGTTTCTTTTATGAAGAAAATACTGAAAATTTTAACTAAAATTATAATTAAAATTGTGCAACAACTACAATTCACATTTAAAATAAATGAAGGCCTTTCATCTATACTATCACATGAATCTCTAAAATTAAAATGCTATGTCCCCCAGAACAATAAGTTGTTTTTTTTTCTCATATAAACTATTGTATCTATTAAGCATTTATGATATTCATGGCAGAAGGGGTCTATATGTACAATGTACACCACTTTAAGGCTTTTGTTAATAGTTTTAATGATAGAATCTACTCTCCTCTCATTTAAAAAAAAAAAAAAAAAAAAAAGGCAGACTTAATTATAGGGCCAGATTGTGAAAAGTGATATAACTATCTCTCTGCTTTTCCCATACATGTTTTTCACTATGCTGCTTTTTTCACTTATAAAAAGACACCATATACTCTGTGAATAAGCAATTAATCTTTTATTTAAGTACAAAACTGCTTTGGACATCTAAAAATCTTTAAGTATTTCATTTCAGTATATTATGGTATACTCACATTCTGTAAAATCTTTTTCCATACAAAGCAAACTGCATTTCAGGAGGCTTAATGACTTCATAATTGTCATATTAACCTGCACAAATTAAGGCACTCTGAAAACCAGAAAACCTAATCCATGCTGCCTTATCATCTGTTCACAGAATTAATTTAGAAACTAATCATCACCCAGACAGCAAAACCATGGAGAAAATTCATTCACAGATCAGATTTTATGTAATTTAGAATAGGGCATTAACAAACTGAATCTTTCACTTATACTGTTATATTGACCTATGGGTAAGTATCAGAAAAGGTTTGTACACAGCTCCTGGCTACTATTTGCATTTGGGGAGTCTGCTGTCCTCTCATAAAAAGAGAATCTCAAAATGTAACTGAGCTTGATTTTTTTTCTTTCATCAATAAAATAGGTTTTTGAGGCACATACCAAGTACTATATTGTGTATTCAGTTCTTCCTGCTCTTGTACTAAGGGAAAGTCAGTAAAGGAAATAAAATAGTTATTGAATTAAGCATTTTGTTCTGTCTGTATAAAATGGACAAGAGAGAGGGGAATTGAATTCTCCCAGACCTGAACAATTTCAGTGCTGATTCTGTGTTATGAATGATTGTAAACTGTGCTTTGGTTTTTTGTGTTTTAAAACCCTTCTATATCAAGCCTAGCTTTGTCAGATGGGACAGAAGAAACAGTCACCTCCAGCAACAAAATAGTAGGGCCTAAAAAGAGAGAGAGAGACCAAGTTACTGTATTTAAGGTTATATTAATGAACAGGCTGCATGAGCCCAGGCCTAGGGGATAGCTATTTATTTGAGAGATGGGCAAACAGCAACAATGAGGGAAGCCAGAGATGCAGGAGGACCCTAAAGAGCAATTGGATATCCAGCACAGGTCAGATAGTTGTAGCAGTACTAGTTTGCATAGAAGCGGAGCCACAGCTGTACGTCTATTGGAATAGTGGCAAGTTGGATAGGTTTGGATGAAGAGACTGATTGGAGAGAGGAACTTCAGAACTGGCTGAGGGAAGATGGCAATGTGGTGGGTGCACTGCAATTTTAAGGGCATGAGAAAATAAGAGGGTTAAAAAAACAGGATTGGACATTGGCTTGACCCAATTCTGATTTGTACTTCAAAATTGGTTTTGATAGAAGATGGCCTGATCATCCCTCCTGTTGGAAAAGACATCATGGCTTCACTGGAGTCACAATACCAGGAACCTGCTTTGGTTGTAGTTTCCCCTGGATATCCTGAAGGTCAGAGAAGATCTGCAAAAACATTACAAAGCACTAGGCTGTATTAACTTGTCATTTTGGCTATGTAACTTCCATAGGGTTGGAGGGGGATGATATCCATTTCTATTGGTGCTGTGGCATTCAAGTCCTCTTCCACATGCAGGAGTTGAGATCAGTGGTCCTCCACACATGGGTCTAAGAGTACAGAATTTGACCCAGAACAGGAGGAGTTTCCTGCGTAATCTTCTGGCAGATTTACAGTACTTGGACCAAATTATGGCAAGTGAACAATCAGTCCCTCAAATCAGGTGTAAAAGCCGTGCTAATGTGCATCCATTATTCTTGCTATGAGCAGCCACAACCCCATTCCATAGTACAAATCAGGTGATATTGCTACCTCCAAGCCGTGCTAATGTGCATCCATTATTCTTGCTATGAGCAGCCACAACCCCAGTCCATAGTACAACATGCACAGGAGGCTATGTGCAGGAGCTAAAATTTTTCTGGAGACCCTGGATTGGCCTGAATTTTTTTTATTGGGCAGGGATGAAATTGAGCAATATTTTTTGCTGTGCTTTTTGTTTTGTTTTCATTATTTTACTGTGCACACAGCCAGCCAAAATTTGTCCCAAGAACAACCTGTGTTATTGCTGAAGTAATTTAGCTAAACCTCCAGTATAGATTCTTTCACTTCAAGCTCTCCAAGTGACAGAGTGATCCTTCCTTAACCTCTATTCTCTTTCAGTTGAAAGATCAATTTCATTTTTGTTTATAGTCATCTTTACTTTCTGCTTCCAGTGTACTAACACAGTGGCACTAGCTTTCAAACACTGCAGGGAAAAAATAATCTCTTTTCATTAACATCTGTTAAAAAATCTGAAAATATACCTATTTATATTAGGGTTCATAAATATGATTTAAAAAAACCCAAAACAACCAAACAACTGAATTTTGAGTAGAATTGGTTGACTAGCAGAAAACATTTGCTAAATATGTTGTTTGGTCAATTTTGCCATTTGTGAGTAATTTATCATTTGAATAATACTCAATCAACTCTAATTTTGAGTTTAAATCTACTCAACAGTATCTCTTAAATGTTAAACTGTGTAAAGAAAGGAAAAAAGAACTTGAGGTGTTAATATTTTACTTTTAATGGAGCGCTCGCAGTGTTTTGAAATTCTCTAATGCTGTGGGAAGGCAAGCCCCTGGCAAGGGACTGGTTTTGTAGGGAGGTTCCCTGAGCAGGGATAGGACCAATGGAGGAGGAGACCTGCGGGGAGCCTTCTCACAGGACTCCTGGGTTGGGTCTGCTGGAGAAGAATCATAGGAAAGAAGTGAGTTTGAGAACTCTTAAGTAGATGGCCTGGAAAGTTGGTTCTGGAACTGGGGCAAAGAAACTGGGAGCGGACTGGAGACAGACACTCGGGAGGGTGAGCTGGAAATGATTTTCTGTAAGGAGCATGGAAAACTGCTGTGATTCTGTTGTATTCTAGAATTTTGGGAAGTGAGGGTTTATCACAGTGGTTCTGCAGATATTATCATGTGTATATGAATAACTTATGCCTAAAGGTGGGACTTTGAATGAACTCCAAGAAAGGCTGTGTTCCTTTTTTGGTGGGTGAATGAAGGGGAAACTGAGGCAGACATACTAGTTATGCCAAGACATACCACAAGAGAATGCTTGAGGTGGGGGAGCCATCTCCTTTGAGATCTGTGCATGAAATATGTGAAAGAAGAGTTAGATATTATTAAGGGATACATATGGTGTGTAGGTTCTCTGCAGAGGGTTAATCTCATCCTCTATATAAACAGGATAATTTATTAATCTAATTATCCCTCTGTTCTGGTTTATAATGACATCTATCTGAGTGTGAAGTTACAGAGAAACAAGGTGGGGACCATAAATCTTCACTGAAGAAGAATCCTGTCTCTTTTCTGGTGTTAGGAATGGTTTTATCATTCAATTATTCTTCTCCCTTCATTTGCAATTTACAAAAAAGGTTTGAGCAAACTGAAAGGGAAGTAAGAAAGCAAGTGCATAAGGTAAAAGAGCAAACTATGTCTGAAAGATCTGAGGGTCAAAAGTTCAAATATGGAATGCATATTTTGTAAATGCCCAATCACTTTATGAATGAAAGTGGAATAATTTACATGAGCAAATTTTATTTGCATCTTGTGCTCAGTTTGTCTGCAGATTGTTTGTTTCTATCACTTGCATGCAAGTGACAGTGCCAAGAATGTTGCCTGTGTATACAAAACTGTGTTCTAACGAATAAAGGCCACATTTGAAAATTTGGTCCTCACTATCATTTTGTCTAGACATTTGCTCACTACCAGGTTCTGGTCTGTAACAATGCTAGTTTTGAAGAGAGGTATTAAGAAAATATTTTGGGGCCACCATCTTCTCATTGAGATTATATTAGTTATTCAGTAAAGAAAATTACCTGATCCTTCTTAGAGAGCCCTTACAATGCAACATGATAGGGAGTGAAGATCACAATTAGCTTAATAATTTTCTTTAAAGGTTCACTTAAAACTAAAAGCAACACTTTAAGGCAACACTTTATCGGAAAAAGTCATGATGAACACAAGCAAAATATGCAGCATAAATATATTCTAAAAAGTGCAACCATGTGTGACTATTTAAAACAACCAGGAAAGGGTTCACGATGACCTACCTGTCACATTACCTAGCAGGGGATTTGAGGGAATGGTGTGTTGTCCAAGGGAAAAGCCTCTGGGGACTGCAGCCCAGGTGGGGCAGGTGAATTGCTTTTTTTGGTGTTACTCATGAGTATTCGGTTAACCAATAAATTGTGTCCTAAGGCAATGGCATGATATTGGTTTGTTCCAGGACTTGTGAGAGCCCACCAGCCTATGCCATGCATAACGAGTATTTTAAAAAGAGTATAAATATACACTATAAATATATTTATATATAAATAAATATATAGAGAGTACGAATATAGAGTATTGTGTACAATATCAAGAAAGGAAACACAAAACAGGACCCTGATTTTCAAAAGTTTAGGTGTGCATATATGTATGCACACCTTATTTCCATGTGCAATTACATGCACAAATGCCGCCAATTGACCATGATACCAAACACTGTACAATGACAGTAATTGTACAGATAAATTTGGACAAATGCATGCATATTTTTATGTGCATTTGCACAACTATTTGAAAATTAAATCCTCGGATCCATAATGGACAGCAGGATTCTATTAAAATAAAATAATGTACTTGTAAGAGTGCAGCAACTGGTCCTTAACATTTACTTTAATCTATGGTTAGTATTTTTGGCACTGACTTGTCAGCTGTCCCACATTAAATATTTCTCTGGATAATCTGACTACCTTTCTTTCTAATCTTCACCCTTTGTCTCAGATCCAAGAGAATGCCCCTTTCTGTAGGGCTCCTGAAGAACTGATGTGTAACAGATCCCTCTTCTTCCTTTTAAGAGATTCCCTTGGTTTTCCAAGCCTCTTCTCTATGCCCTTTCTCTGAGCTGTCTAGTGGCATGTGGACCCCAATGTAGCTCGGTGTCAATTGAAAACCAGCTCAAAGATGCAAAATCTGCATACTGTGGTTACTTCAACAACCCTCCAGTGTTATCCCTTGAGAATTTCCAGGGCAACAGGGTTTCATTCCATCTTACACTAACAAATTTTGGATGATACTTCAGTGTCTCAGTGCACTGGTTTTTCACTCTGGAAATATGGCTCAAATCTGTAAGTCACAAAAGAAGGTATGTTTGGCAATTTTAAATATCCTTGTTCCTAATGGGGAAAAATATTTGCTCACATCACAAAATCATTTGGTTATTTGGAAGAGTTTTGTACAATTGGCAGCCTCTGCTTGTCAGAGCTCCAGGATCTGAAATAACATGTATGTTACAGATCAAGATTGAGATGCATGAGCACAGCTTGCAGGGAAAGCTTATTCAGCACCTACCTGCATTTAGCCTGGCTATAGATAATGCTGTTTGCAGTGTTGTTATTGTTGTTCCTGGATATTAGAGAGACAAGGTGGGTGAACTAATAGCTTTTTTTGGACCAGTTTCTGTTGGTGAAGGAGACAAGCTTTTGAGCTACACAGAGCTCTTCTTCAAGAAGCTTGTCTCTTTCACCAACAGTTTGTCCAATAAAAGATATTACCTCACCCAGCTTGTCTCTTTAGATGATGCTTCAGAAGCACTGTTCTCCCTCAAATCCTATAAAACAAAATCAAAAGGTCAAGTAAAAAGATGATAAAGAAGAAATTCACCTTCTCTGTGTATTTAAAAAAAAAACGCATAAAGAGAAACCTATAGTAGTGCTTGATTTGTGTCCTTTTAAGTCTGCAGTTCAGTGCAGGACAAGGCAGCTAGCTTTGTCAAAAATCATGCTCTGTGTGGGCGTAGGAATAGTTTGCGTATAAACAAAAAGTATCCAAACACTTTACATACAGATTTATGAAGTATTGATTAGATTTGTTTTCCCGTCACCAGACTTGTGTGCCGAGACCAATGATTTGACGTAGCTGTATTCTATCTAATCTATCTATATATAAAATAAAATTAATAGTGATGCACTGAACTATGGGTAGGATTACAATTAAACCTGCTTGAAGTGACTACTGTAGGAGATCAACAAAACATGATTGCATGGGTAGAGGCTTTCATTTAAACCAGTGTCAAACAAAATAGTACTAGAAACCAAGACAGAGGCAGAAGTGGCTCTGAAGGAGTATGTTGCTGCAATTTACTTCAACATAGTCAGTATACAGGGTATAGAAGGAAACAGCACAGGCCAGAATATGCAGTGTACATTTTACATAGTGCTCTCAATCAGTAGAGAATCATGTAGGGGAGTTGCAAAAATGAAGCAGAACATTGTTTTGTGAGCCTACCTCACTGTTTCATCTCTTCTCACTCTGTACTTTGATTTGCACCAACTGAGTTACCTGGAGGAGGAGGATCTTTATTTTTCTGCTTCTGTGTGGACTATGGTAATTGGCATGTCCTCTCTGAGTCTGTCTACCATATGTCCTGCCTTTTCCTCCAAGTCCCTCTTTAAAACACATTTCTTCCAGAACGCATATAAATTCTAGACCCTGCCTCTTCTTTTTAAAAATAATACATGAAAAAAAACCAAAACCAAAAACCCATCACTAATAAGATGCTTACTGAGCATCATGTGCTTTAGGTTAATTCCATTTCTTCATCTATTTAGACAGCAAGCTCTTGGACACGGACTGTTTTTTGTCTGCAAAGCGCCATATGCGCTTTTGGTGCTATGTAGTTAATTTTGAGGCTACTTTTACTGCTGTTTGTCACCTGGTTCCAAAATGCACAATCTCAAAAGATGTGGCAAGTGTGCTATGCCAAGATGAGGATAATTCTCTTCCACCAGTTCCTAAAACTGGATCTGTTTGAAAAGAGCATGAAATACCACTAGCTGTTTCGTGTCTGTGCTGTCTACCAAAATAACAGACTTGTGGAATATGATCCTCTGCTAACTACATTGTTTTGCTAGGACACTGTTAGTGAGGTTGTCTTAAAATTAACTAGGCTGGACCAGATTCTGTTCTAATTTACACCAACGTAATCTGGAGTAACTTGATTCAATTTACATCATATCTAGCCAAGTAAGCAACTGGGAAAAATTATGTGAAAAGAGAACATGCATGGAGTTTGATTTTCCTTTCACTTATGCTGGTTTTATGCCATTATAACTTCATTGAGTTCAATGGAATTATCTCAGAGTGAATTGAGTATCAGAGCCCATGATGTTTGGCCGTGGGTATTTGTATCACACGTTTTGGTAAAGATGTAAATGAGCAATTAATTCTTTGGGCAGTACAGTCCTTGAAATGGTGCCAGGATTGATAAGACCCTGAGATGTTATCCTGCTAAAGAGTTGGTTACATTCATCTTTAACCTGTGATTTCAATTCTGAGCACAAAGGTCAAGATCCTGGCCCTTACTACACCTCCATTGTAAAGTTGTTTACAACCCCTAGAGCATCCATTCCACCTAGTGTTTGGGAATTCTAGGGCAATGTAGAGCTTTCTATGTTGACTCTCACCACCTCCCTCACAGTCTCTAGCACAGGAAATATTTTGAGGCTTGTGCTGCTGCCTTCCAGTAACCCTCAGTTCACATAATGGCTGGTATAAGAGATTGCCATAACTTGGTCTCCAGTCAGCCTGAGGACTGGAGTAGGATATAAAGTTGCCATGAAGTCTCCTTTGTCCCCCTCCCTTCTCTCGGCTGAATGACTTAAAGGAGCATAGCTGGAGCTGAGGGCCAAGCCCACTGTGAGTTTGAGCAGCATAGATGCAAACTCTAGTATCCAGGCACAGAAGTGCCTCCTGGCACTAATTTTTAAGTGGGTTTCTGAGCCACAGTTCATCAGAAGGGGACATTGCAATTGTGTTCTAAAATCAGCTTTTGGTTTTATAACAAGTACATAAAATTACAATAAATACTATTGTAAAACAAGGAACTCTGACCCTGAAGCAAAACCAAAAAGTAAAGAAGATAATTCTCTGCTTCACAAGCTCCTCCTTTTAAAAAAAACAAAAACAAAAAAACAATCCAGATACCTGCCGTGGATAGTTGCCAACTGCTGTTACCGTTGCTTTATAATAGTTTCTTGGATAGCCATTAAGCAGACATTGTAATTACAAGATTATCCAGAATCCTCAGTTGTTGGTAATGCCATTAGCCGTTACTGTTTTGTCACATTTATCCCAAGTGTTTTTATGTCGTTGTTATTGCTGGGTACTTTCAACCCCTGTGGAGGAGCAGACAATAAAATAGTCATATCAGTAAAGTCTCAACATGAGCACAGTTCAGACAGTGCTAGCATTGGCAATCCCCACCCTGGGAAGGCACAGAAGAAAACAAAACAGTAACGTGAGGCAAATATGTCCTAAAATCGCTAGGAGAAGAAACCCTATTTTCCCCTCTGTTTTCAGAGAATGCAGAGGCCCCTCCATGTGCAGGATAGCGGGAAGTTGATGCAAAAGTCAGGAGCAGGCGGAAACAGCAGATAGGTAACAGCCTCTTTCCCTGATATGCCTCTCCACTCCCCCACCCCCACTCTCCTTATGGAAGAAGAGGAGCCTTGTGGATAATATCAGTAAGGATGGGCCTAAGCACAAGGCACTGTAATGCATGCTCCCACTGGAGTCAGTGGGAGTTTTGTCTGCCAAAGGACTACAAATAGGGCCAGAGAGATTCTATGAACTGGGAAAAAGAGAATGTAATGACTGCTGATGATTAATAATAAACGTAAACACACAGTGCTTCAGTTAAATACCAATTAGTTTAATATAAATATTCAAGAAAGTATATATGAGGACATTTCTACTTTGAGCTTCTAACAACAAAGCACTTAGGGGAAATGATCCAGAGTGTTCAAGTGACTTAGGAGCTTAATGGCAACATTTTAAAAAATGCCAGAATCCTATTTTCATGAGACTTAGATTTCTGAGTGCCTCAATCACTTTTGAAAATGGGACTTGGGCTCCTAAATTTAGATACTTTTTAATATTTTACCCTTCATCTCTGCTCTTGGGATTTATTACATCAGCTGAATCCTTGGATGAATTTGGAGTGTTACTTCCTGTTTGCATATCCATTATTGTAGTAATCATTTGTACTTCTGTAGCCTGTCCCACTGAATTTTACAAAATTTAAGTAAGCCTTCCCTTTTGAGGTAGTATTGTTATCCTCCTTTTACTAATGAATAAATTAAGATATTTGTCCATGGCTACACAGTGAAATAGGGTATGTATAGTGTAGGAAAAACACTATCGTTTTGAGGTTTTTTTAACCAGGTAGCTAACACATTTTAAAACCTAGTGAAGACTGGACAGATTGCTTCAACCAGCTAACAGGTGATAAAATACAGCTTGCCTGTCAACACTATGGTTTTTAAAACATGTTAACTAACAGGTTTTTTTAAAAACACTTTTATTTTACCCTAGCATCTTCCCAAGTCTGCAACTGTGGGGTTGAACCCAGGTTTCCTGACTCCCAGTCCCCTGCTCTATCCATATTTTTTAACTGCAATATTTGTGACTAATATGATTGTCACAGTTACCAGGTAGACTGTGTTTTAGACTGCACTTTTAGTTCTTCTAGAGTGCACCTGTATGGGGACAGGCCTCTCTCAGGGCAGAACCCTGTGGTTTAACCGTTTTGGGACAGGATTTCTAGGTGTCATTACCACTCTTCCCCAACTGTGTTAAACATGACAGGCCCAACTGATAATATGGCTCAGAAACAACAGTGGAGTAAAGTGATTCAAAATAAAGCATTATTTATTCTTTCATCCAAAGTTACAGAGCACATTGAGCAGAGGGTGAAACAGCAACGTTCTGTACACACATTTCCCCTTAGCTACACCTTAATCATTACAGTCAATTTGTAAATTCCTCTCAGCCCAGCTAACCCTGATCTCTGGCTGTGAGAAACACATTGTCCTGCTTGCAGCCTGCTCTTTGACTGTGTGCCTCAGTCTGTCCACTCGTACACACTCCTTCCCGAGGCCAGTATTTTTAAGATTTAGGATCCTCTTTGTGCCTATGCTTTTAGCCTTAGGAACAGTAAACCATTCTAGTCTGGTGGAAGCCAAGCAGAGGCATTCCCCAATTAATAGCTCCCGGCTCCCATTGCTCCCTTAATGGCAAAGATAAGGTCCTTGTTTATTTCCTGTTTGCTTCCCCCTTAACCGTCTATTTTGATTTAATTCCTGGCAGTCAGGAAAGTTAATATCACATAGATAACATGGGGGTACATTATATTAAAAAAACCAAAAAAATAAAAACTACACCACTCCCTCCTTCGCCACAGTGATTAAAATGGGAAATCACTGGTGCTGGTCTTTTGCACTCTGGGCTGGCAGAAGCTGAGAGTATTGCACAGGCAATCCAGTTAGCCCCAGAGGCAAGATGTAAGCATGCAGGAGAGCCTGTTTTGCCTCATTTAGCATTAACGTTAGGCTATTTAAGAAGCAGCACTGAGAAAGGGATACCCATCTTAATCCTAATGGGCTGGAACCTTGGTTCTACTTCGAGTGATTGCTCATATCCATTCCAATATAGGTGAGTGTGCACCCCATGCACTGGTTCCCAGAACTTTTTTGCCCTTAGCAAACACTGTAGGGCCGGCTCCAGCACCCCCTGGAGTTCCACGCTCATGCCGCGGTATATCAGGCGCCGCCGGCCCTGAGGGCCCTCAGTTCCTTCTTTCCGCCCATGACGGTTGTTGGAATGTTTGCCTCTTGCTAACAGCAAGTAGCTTCCCCGTTCTTCATTGTTACGTTGTTAATTAGTTTATAGTAGTTAAGTATAGCAGTTAAGTTTGAATAGTTAAGTGTTAGAGTTAGACAATAGATAGATAGCCCTCAGGGAATTAAGGTTGGGCCATGCGTGGTTCAACCGGTTTTAAGGCCTGTGCCGCTTGCGGCAAGGCGTTTCCAGTGAGCGACCCTGACGACCGCTGCCTCCGTTGTCTCGGAAGGCAGCACCGAAAAGACAAGTGCAAAATTTGCAAGGCCTTCAAGCAGCGGACCCAGAAGGAGAGGGACGCCCGCTTGAAGGCCATCCTGATGGAGTCTGCGCTCCGGCCGGACTCCGAACCAGCACGATCCCCGTCTCCTTGGTGCGCAGCGCCCCACCAGCACCGGAGCGCCAGCAACCTCGGTGCCGAGGAAGAAGCGGCAGGAGTCCGCTCTCAAGGACTCCCCTGCGCCTCCGGTCAAGCTGGGGGCTAGTCAGGAGATGCCCCAGCCATGTGCCATGGAGAGTACTCCGGCACCGGCATCTCCTCGCAGGGAGCCTCCCCCGACTCCTGGGGGTGGGGGAGTGCCCCTGCAAGGGCTGTCGATGCCGGAGGTGTTTGCTGCGGCACGTGCTCTCATGGGCATGTCTATGCCTCTGTCCGCCCCCTCGGCCGAGGGCGCTGGGACTGGTGTCTCAGGGTAAACCTGCGCTGGGTTGCCCCGGTGGGAGGTCAAGGCAGGAGTCCAGGTCTCCCCCCAGACGGTCATGGAGGGTAGAGAGTGTGGGCTCCCCTCCCAGCTCCGACTCAGTCGTCAAGCTCCTCGGCACCGCAGCACCGTGGGCGGTCCCGAGGCTCAAGTGCGAGGCGATGCCACTACAGTTCCGCCTCGTGTGGGGATTGCGCCTCGGGATCTCGTACCTTGGCACCAAGTCCAGCACGGCACCGGTGTCGATCCCTGGCACGTAGCCCGGTGTGGATCCCAGCACCCGACCAGACCCGACACACCCGGCGCTGGTCTCGCTCCCCGGCATGCAGCCCACCGCGGAGCCCGGCGACAGAGGAGGCTCGATGGCACCGGTCCCAATCCCGGACCCACAGTCTGCTGCGGCTCCCGTTGCCTGGGGAGACCAAACAAGCTCGGCACTGGTCCAGATCCCCAGCTTGCAGCCTGGCGTGGATCCCAGTACCCGATGATAAGGACAGACGACGCCGTTCCAGATCCCCGGTGCGCCTGCTGGCACCGGCGGACACGCATCAGCACCGGTCCCGATCCCCAGGCTGTAGCCTGGCGCAGATCCCGATATCGAAAGACTCGGCACCTCGCCATCGCTCGAGATCTTAGGAGCCGGGGTGGAGACATCACGGCTGGCATGGCTCCCGATCTCCTAGGGGCAAGCGCCAGTACAAGACCTCAGTGCCCAGGCGGAGATCTTGCTCCAGCTCCTCCAGCCACTCACTCCCCCGCTGGCACCGCAGGCATCGGCACCAACACTCCTCCTCTTTGTCTTGGAGCAAGTCGTCGATGAGGGTGGGCCGGGGCCACAAGTCTTGTTGGCATCGCTCCAGCAGCTCAGGGTCCCACACCCACCAGGGCGCTTCCCAGTCTTCACCAGGACCGGCACTGGTGTGGCCTCAAGGACCATAGTGCGGGCCATGGGGGGCCCAGATGGGCCAGGGTATGGTTTCGGTCCAGTCATTGGTGGCCCAACCAGCACCCCTTCCTCCAAGCCAGGTGGGCAAGGGCCATTCCTCGGAGGAGGAATCGGACCCTCAGGAGAGTCCTTCCATGGGGCCCCTCCTGCAATCCTCCTCGTCCTCCCCAGACGATGTGGCCGCCAGGGACCGTAGGGCGCCTGTTCCTGACTTTAAAGCATACCAGGAACTGCTTAAGAGGGTGGTAAGCAACTTGAACCTCGAGCTCAAAGAGCTGTCTGAGGAGGAGGACCCCCTCTTTGGTGTGTCTGGGTCGGCGGGGTCATCCAGAGTCGCCCTGCCGGTGCATGAGAGGGTCTTGAAGCTGGCCAAGGCCCTCTGGCAAACCCCGGCCTCAGTCGCCCCTACGTCCAAGGGCGCTGAGAGGAAATATTATGTTCCCGCGGAGGGGTTCGACTTCCTATACAACCACCCTGCTCCGGGGTCTCTCGTGGTTGATGCCGCCAACCAATGAGACAGACAAGGGGCCCAGGCCAGCACCTCCAAAAATAAAGATAACAAAAAGCTGGACCTTTTCGGCCGCAAGGTCTACTCTACGGGGGCCCTCCAGCTGAGGATCGCCAGCCACCAGGCGCTCCTCGGCCGTTATAACCTGAACCTCTGGTCCTCCTTGCAGAGGTTCACGCAGGCGTTGTCCCAAGACCAGGCGGCGGATTTCGCCACAGTCATCAAGGAGGGTGCTGCAGTGACAGGGGCGGCCCTACAGTCAGCCAGCAATGTAGCAGATGCTGCTAGCAGAGCGATGGCATCGGGCATCGTGATGCGACGGTGTGCTTGGCTACAGTCTTCGGGGCTGTCACAAGAGGTCCAGCAGTCCATCCAGGACCTACCTTTTGATGGCGCTGGCCTCTTCTCTGAAAGGACAGATGACAAACTGCACGCCCTCAAAGACTCCAGGGCTACATTGAAGTTGCTAGGGCTTTACACCCCCCAGGCCTCGAGGTGTCAGTCTCGGCCGCAAGCCCAGCGCCAGCCCCAACCTGCCCCTAAGCTGCCTCCCAGACCCGCTCAACCCCGGAGGGGCCAGGACAGATATAGGCCGCCTAACCGGCCCCAAACAAGGCAGTTTTTAATGGTGCGCCCGAGGGTGGCACTCTTCCTGTCCCACTGGATCTGACCCTACCGTTTACCCACAGGCTCAGGCCATACTACACCGAGTGGCAAAACATTACCTCAGACCGCTGGGTCCTGAGTGTAGTCCGCAGGGGCTACGCCCTCCAGCTTACGGCCTTCCCTCCGGACTCTCCCCCTACCCCATCCCTCTTCAGGGACCCCTCTCACAAGCAACTCCTCATACAGGAGGTGAATTCTCTCCTCTGCCTGGGAGCTGTGAAAGAGGTTCCTCCACAGGAAAGGGGAAAGGGTTTTTACTCATGTTACTTCCTCATTCCCAAGGCAAAGGGGGGCCTGAGGTCCATATTAGACCTCCATCGTCTGAACAAATTCATCAGACACCTCAGGTTCCGTATGGTTTCCCTAGCCTCCATCATTCCCGCTCTAGATCCAGGGGACTGGTACGCTGCCCTCGACTTAAAGGATGCTTATTTTCATATTACTATCCTTCCCAGTCACAGACAGTTCCTCTGGTTTGTGGTAGCTGGCTGCCACTACCAGTTTTCGGCCCTACCCTTCGACCTCTCGTCCGCCCCCAGGGTGTTTACAAAATGCATGGCGGTGGTGGCAGCACACCTGCGCCGCAAAGGGATTCAGATCTTCCCCTATCTGGATGAGTGGCTGATTCGGGGCAAGTCTAGGGCCCACGTGAGAAACAGCCTGGCACTCATCTATGCGATGTGCACCAGACTGGGGCTGCTAGTCAACGAGCAGAAGTCTACTCTCACCCCGGTGCAGCGCATAGAATTCATCAGGGCCACCCTGGACGCCATCCAGACCAGAGCCTTCCTCCCACAGCCTCAATTCGAGGCAATGGCTGCCATAATAGAGAATCTCCACAGGTCCACCATGACAACAGCCAGGCATTGCCTTCAGATGTTGGGACACATGGCAGCTTGTACGTATGTGGTGAGGCTGGCTCACCTCAAACTAAGGCTGCTTCAGTCGTGGCTAGCCTCCGTGTACACACCAGCCAGGCACTCGTTGAACAGAGTGGTCACGGTTCCCACTCAGGTACTGACCTCCCTGGATTGGTAGAGGGACCCAGGGGAGGTTCTGAGGGGTGTTCCCTTCAGAGACTTGGCACCATCGATAACTCTTATCACGGATGCCTCGGGGGGCCCACATCAGCACCTAGAGGTCGGCACAGGAGAGGTGTCTCCACATCAACGTCCAGGAACTCAGGGCAATCTGCCTGGCCTGCAAGGTGTTCCTCAGATTCCTGAGGGGCAGGATGGTGCAGGTCCTCACGGACAACACAGCGGCCATGTTCTACATGAACAGGCAAAGGGGGGTGCACTCCTCGGCCCTTTGCCAGGAGGCCATTCGTCTTTGGGACCTTGCGGTGAGGCACGACTTCCATATATCTTCCTCTCATCTCCCGGGGGTCAGGAACGACGAGGTGGACCGCCTCAACAGGTCGTTTCTCCCCCACCACGACTGGTCACTACATCCAGAGGTGATGACTTCCATTTTCCGCAAGTGGGGTGTTCCCCAACTGGACCTGTTCGCGTCGTCCTGGAACAGGAAGTGCCCGAGGTTCTGCTCGCTTCAGGGTCGCGAGCCGTGTTCCATCTCCGATGTGTTTCTCATAGACTGGATGGGGACCCTCATGTACGCATTTCCCCCCATTCCGCTGCTGCCCAAAGTCCTCTTGAAGATCAAGAGGGACAAAGTGGACATCATACTGATTGCCCCGGCCTGGCCGAGACAGCATTGGTTCAGCATGTTGCTGGACCTGTCTATCGCCACGCCGATGCTGCTCCCAAGGCGTTACGACCTGCTCTCCCAGGACCAGGGTCACCTGCTTCACCCGGACCTGGACTCCCTCTACCTGACAGCATGGAGACTCTGTGGCTGACAGAGGGAGAGAGAGCCTGCTCTGTGCAGGTCCAACAGGTTCTGTTGGGTAGCAGAAAGCCTTCCACTCAGGTGGTGTACCAGGCCAAGTGGAAGCGCTTTACCTGTTGGGTGGAGTCCTGGGGTATCCCACTGAGCTGTTCGCCCATACAGGTGATCTTGGAGTACTTGCTCCATCTGAAGCTGCAGGGTCTAGCATTGGCCTCCCTGAAGGTACACCTGGCGGCCATCTCAGCCTTCCACTAGCCAATGGAAGGGCATACCCTGTTCTCCCACCCCATGTCAGTCAGGTTCCTCAAGGGGATGGAGAGGCTGTATCCTCAAGTCCATGACCTGGTGCCTCCCTGGGATTTGAACCTGGTCCTCGCCGCTCTGACGGGACCCCCCTTCGAGCCCATGGCTACATGCCCGCTGCTCGTCCTTTCGTGGAAGGTAGCCTTCCTGGTGGCCATTACATTGGCTAGGCGGGTCTCCGAGATACAAGCTTTGACCTCGGAGCCTCCCTACACCGTCTTTTATAAAGACAAGGTGCAGCTGAGACCCCATCCGGCCTTCCTGCCTAAGGTGGTGTCCTAGTTTCATTATAACCAGGATATCTTCCTCCCTGTGTTCTTTCCTAAACCACACGGTTCGTAGGAGGAGTGGAGAAGGCACTCGCTGGACATGAGACGAGCCTTGGCCTACTACATCGAGCGGACGTGGCCATTCCGGAAGTCAACACAACTGTTCGTGGCAGTGGCGGATCGGATGAAGGGCTCACCCGTCTCCACCCAGCGCATCTCTGCCTGGATCACCGCCTGCATCAGGACCTGCTATGAGCAGGCGAAGGTGCCGCTCCCAAGTGCTGTGTCAGCACACTCAAACCAGAGCACAGGCCTCGTCGGTGGCCTTCCTGGAAAGAGTGCCCCTGCAGGACATCTGCAAGACAGCGACCTGGTCGTTGGTCCACACCTTCACGTCTCACTACGCCATTGTGCAGCAGGCGAGAGAGGATGTGGCCTTTGGCAGGGCCATATTGATGAGAGTAGCTCGACGCTGACCCCAACCCACCTCCAAGGTATGGCTATTTAATCACCTATATTGGAATGGATATGAGCAATCACTCAAAGTAGAAAACAGGGTTACTTACCAGTAACTGTTGTTCTTCGAGATGTGTTGCTCATATCCATTCCACACCCATCCTCCGTCCCCACTGTTGGAGTCGGCAGAAAGAAGGGACTGAGGGCCCTCAGGGCTGGCGGCGCCTGATATACCGCGGCATGAGCGCGGCACTCAGGGCGCTGGAGCCGGCCCTACGGGGCTTGCTAAGGGCAAAAAAGTTCTGGGAACCAGTGCACAGGGTGCGCACTCACCTATATTGGAATAGATATGAGCAAAACATCTCGAAGAACAACAGTTACTGGTAAGTAACCTGTTTTATTGTGGGGCAGGGTCTCTGGGAAAGAGCATCTAAAAAAGCAAGGGAAAATGGGGAGATCATTCAGGTAACAAGAAGAATGGTTGGTAGCCTGTGGCTCCCAGGGAGAAAATTAGGAACCACTAAAGGAATTTGTCATGCATGGTCTTGTAATTACCGAATAAATGGCTATTCATGCCAAGTCAGATGGAATTTATCTATTTCTGTGATGGAAACATAGCTTATGTATGTGTGATTTCCAGTGTAACTCCACTGAGGTTTATGTCAGGGATGAATTTGGCCCATTAAATGAATTTGCTTCCTATGGAGATTGGATTTTTGTAAATTTCTGCATTGCTGTAGCATATTTGAAAAAGTATGTACTTTAGAAAAATTTTCTTGTCCAAAATCTATTAATAACTTTGCTTTTCTGTCAAGTATTTTAATGGGAAGGTTTAACCATTATGTATGATAGATGCTGGTTCTCTGCATAAATGACTCCTGTTCTCCTTACTTGAAAAGATATGTAGGCATTTGCCCTATTTGACTGACAGATTTCGTAACAGGTACTGAGCAGGGCTTTGATTGTGAGCAGTGAAATGATGTTGGGATTGAATTTTGTGTTCTGTGCATCAAATTAAATACCGGTAAGCAAATTAAGGTCTAGTCTATGAAAAGAACATTGTGAGAAGCACACAGAGCTGAATTTTTGACCTAATCATTCTAAAATAAGTACTGAATTAAAGAGGAGAAAACTGAACAGATTCCGGCTCCAACCAAAGGAAAATGACTAATTTTTCCTCTTATCTGAATAGAAATATGTTATGTTTTTGAAGCTGCTTACTTAGGAAATAAGCTTTGTTTGACAGAGTTCCCACAAATGTAACCTATTAGCTTATGGAAGTTTATAAATAACATGGCTGACCAAGGACTTTGATTACTGAGGAACAGTAGAAGTTCAGTTCAGCTAGTTACCAATTAGCTAATTAAAGTAAGGTCTATGACACTGCAATTTATTCGAGCACCTCTCTCGCTTTTAGTGAATTTGGGTTGAGAAGCACTTAATGACAGCACACTGGCTACATAATGAGCCTTATATAGACAAGAAACTCCTGTCACTTTCCCTTTCACCCTAAAACATAAATGATGCTGCTAAAATTAGTGGATCTTCTTTCCACCCACACTGAAAATATTGGGTTTTCAGGTTATGCAGACAATAAATGTTATGTGAAATCCAAGGAGGTATAAGAGATGGTTAAAGCAATATAATTATACACATCATGCTTGATATTACATACATTAAAATGTTTGGGTTTTGTACATGTGGTAAGTCAAAGCTAAAGTAAACAAACAAAATTAGATTGGGAAGTAAAAATTGCTCACCAGAGTAGAAGAATATCAACATAAAATGGAGCTAACAAAAGTAATGGACTATATTCTTTTCTGCTACTCTGCTGCAACTCCATTGGGTTTAAGGGTGTTGCTGCACTCCAATGGGGAAGAGAATTTCGTCCATAAATTCTGGCACACAAAGAAATGGTCCCAAACCAAGGACCCCATATCAGAACTTCAAGTGGTTCAAATAAAGGAGTCAACTCAAGATCCAAATGTTATGTTTAGAACTGAGCTGTATGATGGTCTGAACCAGAATCCTCAATTTAAACACTTCTGAACTTGGTGAGGGCATAGTCAAAATCCAGACCTGAACCCAGATCCAGATTTTAGTATGGACTCACTGCTGATCTTACTTATATATTGTGTTGGACCGAAGTGTGAAACTGGAATTCGTTCCATGATGATTTTACTTCTGCAATCCCAACTAAAGCTGAGGAAACACAGCAACATTAGTATATTTGGTGGATAGCATGAAAAGGCTGTTTGTTGTCCAGTGTCCACACCTTGAATATTTGGCTTGTACCACAACATGTAATATTCATGTACCTTGTTCAATATTTGGAAGCTGCATTTTGCTGTCGTTTCCAGAAGCCTGTAGGTTGCAAGCAGTGTCTCACTCCACAAGTGAGGTAATTTGCATGGTGTCTGGCATGTTGGAAGCCAGAAGGAAATCTCTACCTTTGCTTTGAGTGTGGGTCTGAAATGCTTAATCTCCAAATATACATATAGAGTGTTTATATAAGGCAAGAGAATAACAAGGTAATACACACATCAAGTGGTTCTAGTGACATGGTTAACACTGATCCCTGGCATTCCCAATGCTCCTTTCCTTTCCCTTGCTCTTTTCTTCTCCAGCATTCTTTTGGCTCCTGTGGTTGCTTGCAGGCAGTGCTATATTTTAAAATAAAAATTACTAAATAAATCTGTTCCTTCCATTTTGAAGAACTCCTCCTTACTGTGGATTTTGTTAGTGACACCCATTGCCTTTTTAACATGTGTTTGTAATCCTTCCACCTTCAAGGTATCCAATTCACATCCAGTCCAAGTCAGTGGAAGTTTTACTATCTGATGGGAGCTCATTTATGTATGTGAAATGAGTTGGGGGTTGTCAAAGATCTATAGGATCGATGCTACGCTCCCAGCTTTTGAACAGTTTCTAGGAGAAACCCCTTCAGTGTGCCAGACCCTCCCCTTCCCCCGCAGGCTTTCGTCCAGTGTAAGCCAAATGGCTTCACTGCATCCTTAGACTGGACCTCTGGGCCTTCAGTGCCCTTGCTTCACATCATGAGCTCTGTTCAGCAAGTCTAACTGAGATAGACTCTTGGTAGAGACTTGTGCATTCTTCAGGGATAATGCTCCTCAGCAGACATTTGCAGTGACATTCGAACAGTGCTGTCAAAACAGTTGAGTTTATTAGTCAACTGGAACGAAGCATAGAAAGTCCTTAGGTTAGCATAGAGAAATGAATTTCTCTATGCTAAACTAAGGGGAAAGCATAGACCATTCTGGTTAGCCAAGCTATAGTGAAACCCATTGTTCAAGCTCTGACTGACCTCCTTGGTCAGATTCCAGATGAGAGCCCCAATTCCTTCCAGCAGCTAACTCTCATCCCTCACTTCGTGCTTCTCTATCCTTTTTAATGACACATTTAAGCTTCAGACAACTAGTTGATATTCATACCTATGCCTCTTAGCCGGCCCTGAGATCAGGCAGTCCTTTCCCACCCACTAGTAACAGTGCAACATAAAAGGGAAACTGAGGCACACTCTGAATTCATAAAAATATTGCAGAAAATTCCCATTTCATAAGAATGGCCATACTGTATTAGACCAATGGTCCGCCTAGTGCAGTATTCTGTCTTTCAACAGTGGCCAATGCGAGGTGCTTCAGAGGGAATGAATAGAACAGGTAATCATCAAGTAATCCATCCTGTCGGCCATTCCCAGACTCTGGCAAACAGAAATCCCTGCCTATCCTGGCTAATAGCTATTGATAGACCTATCCTCCATGAACTTATCTAGTTTTATTTTGAAGCCCGTAGCGGTCTTGGCCTTCATAACATCTTCTGGCAAGGAGTTCCATGGGTTGACTGTGCATTGTCTGAAGAAATACTTCCTTTTGTTCATTTTAAACCTGCTGCCTATTCAGTTAATTTGGTGATCCCTAGTTTTTGTGTTATGAGGAGGAGTAAATAGCACTTTTTTATTTACTTTCTTCATACCAGTCATGATTTTATAGACCTCTATCATATCCCCCTCTTAGTCGTCTCTTCCAAGCTGAAAAGTCTGTTTTATTAATCTCTCCTCTCATGGAAGCTTTTCCATACCCCTAATCATTTTAGTTGCCCTTTTCTGTACCTTTTCCAATTCCAATACATCTTTTTTGAGATGGGGTGACCAGATCTTCACTCAGTATTCAAGATGTGGGCATACCATGAATTTATAAAGAGGCGATACGATATTTTCTGTCTTATTATCTATCCCTTTCCTAATGAGTCCCAACATTCTGTTAGCGTTTTTGACTGCTGTTGCATATTAAGTGGATGTTTTCAGAGAACTATCCACAATGACTCCAAGATCTTTCTTGATTGGTAACAGGTAATTTAGACCCCCATCATTTTATATGTATAGTTGGGATTATGTTTTCCAATGTGCATTACTTTGCGTTTATCAACATTGAATTTCATCTACTGTTTTGTTGCCCAGTCACCCAGTTTTGTGAGATCCCTTTGTAACTCTTTGCCATCTGCTTTGGATTTAACTATCTTGAGTATTTTGTATCCTCTGCAAATTTTGCCACCTCACTGTTTACCCCTTTTTCCAGATCATTTATGAATATTGTGACAGGGCCAGACCTGACAGCTATAGGAGGGTGCTTATCTTTATTTTTCTTGTAACATTTCTGACTTTTATGCCTCAATACTTGTATTCATTTAAATCTCTCTCTTTGTAGTTAATAAACTTGTTTTATTATTTTATCTAATCCAGTGTGTTTCAATTGAAATGCCTGGAAAACTCCATTTGGGGTGAAAAGTTGTTCTTTTAAAGGAATAACGGATTGAATATAACTTGTATTGTCCAGGAGAGGGCTGGATAATACATTTCTGGGGTAAAGTCTATGACCGGAGATGTGTTGGGGTCACCCTGCAACATAACGAAGGCTGTTGAGGGCCAAGGTGTAACCCAAGTGTGGCTGGCAGGCTGCAGTTACACACAGATACTCAGGATGTAACCCGCATGCTGGAGGCTGTTTGTGAGCGGCCCAGGTGGGAGCTACTTCAGCAAAGCATCATAAGACACCCAAGTTTGTAGGGCAGGGGTGACACTCTGGATTGTGACCTGGTATGTCACAACCTTCTCAATTGACACCTCAATCTGAGACAATTCCTCAGATTTGTCACCGAGAAAGAATGGCTCAGGTGTGGGAACGTCTAACACAGGCACTGCAGTGAAGACTGATGCAGAGAATTCATTTAGGTTCTCCAAGATGGCCTTGTCTTCGCTGAGTTCTCCTTTAGCACAGACCCCCTGGTGCTTTTCAGCCTGCATGATGTTATTACTGTCTCAATTTGGTGACAATGGCATAACAAATCCTTGTTCCCTGAGTAAGTCAGCCAGGGTTACTCCAGGTCAGTTAGGTCACCTGAAGCCAATTAAGGAGCTTGCCACAGCAATTAAAAGCCTCCGTTTCAAGCAGATGGGCAGCTGAAAGGGAGTTGAGAGAAGGAGCGGAGCTGAGTAGAGCTGCTACAGAGCTTGGTGCTATTGCTGTTGCTGCCATATCACCAAGGTACGGGAGTTAGGGAGAAGCCTGTCTGGATCGGGCCCAGGGTCGTAGGCCCAGAGGTTTGAAGGAGGACCCAGCCCCTCAGACAACTGAGCGAAGGAGTTGAGGTAGGGGAACCTCACCCAAACAGGGGAGGATCAGAGAGACTCAAGGCGAGGAAGGCGGAAAAACCCTCCTCCCCGGTTCCAGGAAGCGGACCTCAAGCATGGGGGCCACAGACAGGTGACCCAGGGAAGGTAGTAGCTCTCATGGACTAAGCAGTTTGAGGCTACTTCTCGCAGGGTCCCTGGGTCTCTCTCTCTCTCTCTCTCTCTCTCTCTCTCTCTCTCTCTCTCTCTCTCTCTCTCTCTCTCTCTCTCTCTCTCTCACACACACACACACACACACACACACACACACACACACACACACACACACACACACACACACACACACACACACACACACACACACACACAGCTTCCACCCAGCCACACCACCGGCGTAGCCGAAGAAAGCTTAGGACCTATGAGGGCAGAATAGGCCTCCCTCACCACAATATGTTGAACCGTATTGTTCCCAGTATAGTCATCACGGGTTCATTGATTTCTTTCATTGTGGCTCCTAGTGGACACACATCCACTTCTCAAATGCACTACCATTTGCTAAATGGAGATATTAAAGCCTTTTTTACACTAGATGCTCGTTCTCAAAATGTCCACATTGCTATTATTGGTGCAGTGCCACTATTTATTTTATTTCACCCTTAAAACAATCTCAGATATACAGGGTATTTTTTTAAAATAACAAAGGTTTTTCAAAGTAAAATATTGTATATATTTGTATTATAAGAAAAAAAAAAGGTTTTGTACATTAAAATGGTTCAGATTAATGTTGGAAATAATGGAAATCCTTGAAGGCTCAGTGTAAGTTATTACTGTTATGAGCAATTTGTCCAATAGCTGAACTGTGGATCAGATCCACAGTTTTAATCAATATTGGAAGGAGTGGATATATTTTCATCTTAAATCTTAATAGGATTGGTAGAGCTTTAAAAGGGCATATTAATTATTAAACTTTAAGATCATATTTCTGCTTTGCCAATACGTGCTTATCCTGTTTTGGGTTTTTATCAAGACTTCAAGCAGAATTCCAGGTGCATGCCTCTGCAGTCTCTTGTAGCAAAAGGGTCTCCCAAGAACCAGCTTTAGTTTGATTGCCTCAACTGAAAAGGGAGGTTGCCCAAGGAAAAAATCATGTAAACACTGAATAAAGACAGCAGAATTTGCTGCCAGATTTGGAGATCTAGTCTTTGTTTGTTTGTTTGTTGTTTAAAATAACTTTTAAAATAAAATTTTATATTTCCTTTTGAGTGTATTGTTTTGGTGACTATCAGAAGCTAGGATTACAATATATTCAGTAATCCATCTCTACCTTTCACGATGGATATTGCATTTATTAGCAATTAATGTGAGAGTCCCATGACCTGAAAATTAAAATTTCCTAGTTACAACTCCTGAGGTTTAAATCTTTATCCTGCGAGAAAAATCTGTGTCATTATTACTTAATTAATGATAAATCCCTCTGTTAATTACAGAAATGGGCTATACACTCCTACTGTGGTTGTCCACATTTATGCGTACAAATTGGAACGGTAGCTTTCTATGAACATCTTTAATTTAGCAGCCTTCTCTGCTTTCAAATGAGTTCTCTGCAAGAAAGTTACTTTAAATTACTCAGAGCTATTTTCCTTTTCATTAAATATTTAATTCCCTTAGTGTTTGTGTAATCATATCGTGGTTTACAGAGGTAATAGCAGCGTATGTGCTTAATATGTATATATTATATTAAAATTTTGTATGCCACTAACTGGATTCTTCGAGACTGGATTTTTAAGATTTCCAAAAAGTGTCCCCTTTCAAGACTTTTCAGTTGCACCGGTAAAAAGGTTTTGCAAAGTTTTTCCAGATGAAAAAGTATGAAGGAAAAACTGGTTGAATAATTTCTTATTTTTATTGTATGCCTTCTTTTTTCTGTTATTTATGGTCAATGTTCAAACCCAGTGATGTCTGTTGTAGCTGTGGATGTTCTCATCTGTATAAAATAGCTTTTTAAAATCCTGCCAAGATTTTACCCTCAATATGGCAATGAGCTCCACAGGTTGTGTTAACACTTATTTTTTTTGAATCAGTTCTCAAGTTGTCTTTTAATTTAATTCAGTGTCCCCTTGGTTTTTTATTGCAAGAATGGGCAACCAGTAGAACTGAATTGCATTGCCTGTGTTATTCATTATTTTGGATGTTACTATTGTGACTTCTCTTATTTGTCTCCTCTCTAAATTAAATTGTTCTAATCTTTGCAATATTTTATGTTCTTTTGCTTCTTTTATTGCAAATTTTAAGCCTACCCTAATTTTTTTCCTGGTCCCTGCCTGTGGTTTATTGTTCTTTCTGTTCTCTCCCTTCTTGTAGCACTAAATAGATTCCATAATGCATCCTCCTTCAACTCCACTGTTTTTATAATCACCAATATACTCTTCTTAAGAAGATAAGGCAGATCTTTAAAATTGCCTTAGGAGTTCTAATTTACACACACTAACACAGGCACGTGAAACAAAGAAAATGGTAACATAAAAACATGGTTCTGTTACAGGAATGATACAGCCACTATGACTCATCTGGCATAAATTGGTTGTAAAGCTACCATACAGCCCCTTTTGGGAAGTCTTCTGATATATGAGGAGTCTTTGGCAGGCACAGTGAGTATACCTATGTGATAGATACACTGTGTCCAGTGCAAGAGACATGTTGGGAGAAGGAAGAGGTGTGGCTAAAGTGTTCCTACACCCTGACTATTCTTGGCTGCTGAAGTATTGTATATGCAAGTATTCTTTCATAAGAAGAGGACTGAAAGTCCGGAGATCTGGGTCCTAATCCCAGCATTACCACTGACGGACTGGCTGTGTGATCTTGCACAGGTCACTTAACTCGTCTGTACTTCAGTTTCCCCATCTGTGTATGTGTGCCTGTTTTACTGACTGTCATTAACTTTATGTATTAATGTTAATAAATGGTTTAAGATAATCAATGGAAAGGGCTATTAAGTGAAATGTTTTTATTATAGATATCAGTAAAATTCCACCTAAAGAGCTAGTTTAGAAAATTACCTTTAGTGTTGATATGTCATAATTCTGCCATCCGTGATTCCAATGTGGAGACGGATAATGTTGTGTGAGAGACACCAGTATGTGCCAACAGCTACAATTCTTGGTAATTTCTTCCCACACCGTATAATGTCTCCCTTTCTCAAGGCAGTCTTCTTTTATTATGGTTGAAAAAGGTGCTGGTGGTAATAATTTTTAAAACACCCAAGGATGTTTAATTAAAATTTTAATAAAAAAAAATTAATTAAAACCAGCCAGTGTAATGGTCTTCTTAAACAAAGATTATCAAGAAGATATAGTATGGCTTCCAGAGCTGCTTCTGCCTAATGATCTACTTGACAGATTCCAGGATTATGGCTGTTAGGCTTATAAAATGGAAGCTACTTTTTTACAAATCCAGTGTCATACATATGATCCATTACTCTGGCTTGTATTTCTCCATTATTGTTTTTTGGATCTGTTTCATACAACGCAGACAGCCAAACATTTGTATGGTAGCAATTGAGAATCTCTGCAGGTTTATTTGGAGCTCCATTTACATTAATTGTTATTTTTCTTAACGTCAGGTTTGCTGGAATTTTTTTTAACTTGGATTTATATGCTCCCTCTAGCAGTTTGACACTCTCTTCTATTCCATGCATGCAGATGATGCCAAGATAAATCTTAGTCCTTGCAGACTTTATAAGAGCCCACTTCTGTGTTCTGTGACTGCTTGTCTAATAGAAAAACTGTGATGTTGCCTTCTTCTTCTTCTTTTTTTTTTTTTTTTAAATTGAAGGCTGACATGTTTCTCTCTGAGGACTTGGTTTATTTCTTGGCTTTTTCCTTTGGTGGTGGTGATATTCTCTTTTGCAATCATTGCTGAGCTTTCTTATCTACTAAGTTGTAAAGCTGTGGTTCTTCTCAAGGACGACTTCTTACAGCCTGCGATTTGTTTTCCAGTTGGAACAACTTGACTTTTATATATGCCTTCACCCTATGCTAGTCAGATTGCTATAATGCCTTTGCTCAGGCATTTGCTGTTTGTGCAGAAGTCCCCTGCAACAATGCTCCCTGGAGGTAAGATCAGTGAGCATATTACTTACTCTGTGCTGAGGGAACTCCAGAGGCATCTTCCCGGCAACAGCACATTTGTATTCCTTGTCTTGTGTTACTCATACAAAACAAAGGGCTGAGCAGTCTGATTCTGAAACTCTTCAGTGTGTGTCCTTGACTCAGAGGACTCTTCCACTGTCTATCCAGGGTAAAGTTATGGATGGCGCTTTGGCAAATGAAAAAAGTGGGGGAGAAAGTCCAAAAGAGCTTTCTTTGCTGACACCTCTGTAAGCAATTTTGTTTCAGGGAGGCATAATGCCTCCTGGAGCAGTTACTGGTGCAGCTCTGCACTGTCCCCACTGTGGGCCAATGTCTTAAAGACACAACTGATCTCTTAGCTGAGAGTAGCATTTAGGGTAAAATGGGTAAAATTCATCCCTGCTGTAACTCTACTGAAACCAGTGAAGTTATGTAGAACCCACTATTATTTGCTTCTTTAGCACTTCATCTTTTGACATATGCTTCCTATGCAGATTCGGATCAGTGGGCCAAATTCTGCTCTTATTTATATCCCATGTGATAGCAATAACATCAGTGTGGTCACAAAGGTTTTAGTGAAGGTAGAATGTATCCCAGTTGACTGGCTTGTTAATTTTATATCCAGTCTGAAAGCTCAAGTGTCAAATGTTCAAGTACTTGTTCAGTTTTTATTCAATTAGGCAAAATTTCAAGTGAATCGAATGGGAGTTTTGCTGAATGAATTGAATCAAGACCTCTGGATTTTTCTTGCTGTTATATATGCTTTAAAATATTATTTGCTCTTACTCTGTTCAAAGTGCTCCCAATTGTTCACATGAAAAGTCCTGTAGAAATGAGTGTGCCAGAAACATTGCCACATTTGCTTTTCTTAAATTGACTTTTTTTCCTTTTCCAAATTTTATTTTGACTGCACTCAAAATAAATGAAAAGAGGAGCAAATTGTAGAAATCAGAGTGCTGAATTTTCCATTTGATTAACAGAATAGAAAAACTGTATTAACTCATATAATATTCACTATTGATTGATATTTTAATTTTTCTTTACGACTTAGCATTTAACATATTAATTAAAAATTTAAAGATCAACTAATAATATTTTGGGCAGTAGACTGATCACCATGGACATGAGTCAAGTACATCTAGATTCCACAGTGGCAGTCAATTAATTTATCACTTTCTGAAGTTCTAGTATATTTATAGATGCTCCTCACAGTTTATAGATGCACCCTTTGAATGTGTTGATTCCCATTGTTGTTGAGTTGGTTAGGGTAGGCTCAGACTTCACAACGCCAACTGTGTAATGTGGGCATTGGCAGTAAAATCAGTAGATTAATAAGGATAAATTGTTGGGTTATTTTGCCCAGTATAGTGTCTGAGTGAGATTCTCCACCCATTCTCTGGCTGCTTTACATTGCATAGGCAATGCAAAGCAGCTGGAACGCTGCCTTGATGGGAGCAGCTGGGCATTCATCTTGCCTAGGGGATTTTCCAGATAGCCTAGCTGCCTCTGTGCTACATGTTCCTAGCATGCCCAAGCTGAAGTGGTGTTCTGGGAGCAAGCTTCATGGTAGAGGAGACAAGGCAGAAGTGCACTATTCTAGGCTACTGGAGTGACCACTAGACATGCTCTAATTCGTACTAGAGGCCATGCTGTGGCCCATGGCTGACCAAAGGATTAGGTGGGACCAAAAGCCACCAATGCTTTCACAGCTGAGGATCTAGCCAGTAGAGCTCTGTACTCTTAGGTCCTGTGAGTTAGTTCTGTGGGTCGAATATATAATATAGGATTAAACACTGAGTCATTTGCCAACTTAGAACATGTGAATTGGTGAATCAATGTTTGTAATGGCAGCTCCATAAACAATGTACAAGTGTTATACTTACAAAATGCTTATAAAAGAAAAGACTAGCAGGAACTTATTCAGGGGATAAGGCAATATGCCGCGTTTGTTGAAATTACAAATGCATTAGAAACTGCACACACACACATGTTTGCAGTTGGTATAGTTACTAGTTTTTAGCATGGCTCATGCTGGCTAACTGGCTAAGAGAGCCAAGCACGAGGGAGGAGCTGGGCCTCTGCCAGATGCTTCTGGATGCTCTTGATGCTGTTGTATGCAGATATTATTTAAAGCTTTGTTATTCTTGTTTATATTTTATAGTGATTAGTTTTTATGAAAGTTTATGGGACGTACTGTGTCATTCTGTCCTCAGATTGTGTGATTATTAGTCACCAGTTTCTGACAAGCATGACCATTATTTATTTTACTGTAATCTGCTGCACTTTTTTTGTAATTCTGCTAGGCTTTCGGGGTGGTCTGGAGCCTATACTCCTAGTTTGCTGGCATAATAAGGGGTTAGGGTGGCCACACACTCTCACAGGGCATCCATACCAAATGCCACAGTGTCTATATGTTTTGCCTTTTTTTCTTGATCCATTACAGGTTGGACCAACCTGGACAGCACTTGTATAGGACCCCACCGACTTACGTAGATTTTGGGGTCTTTATTAGGTTTTTGCATTATGCCAACTGCTTGTACCCTTAAATACCTCTGGCCCATTTGGTCCCCTAGAGTAGCAAATGTATCTGAATACCCTACCCTTTTTTTGCAATCCCCTGGATTTCGGGTGCTGTACAGGTAGTTAACAGGTACTGCATTTCAGGGATAGTTAATTCCTCCCTGTAAGCTGTAAAGCACGTACTGTCTATTTAGAAAATTTCTTGCAGTTAAGATTTCTTGTGTAGCCGCTCTATGCTGATGGAAGAGAGCTCTCCCGGCGACATAATTAAATCACCACCAGTGAGAGTCAGTAGCTCTGTTGATGGCATCCTAACATTTTGGCCATTGCCTGGAGGTTGGAGGCTGTTAATGGAATCACATCTTAAAGCTAGCATCCTCCAATCCTATGGAAAAACCTGGTTGTCTGCATATTCAGGTATGAGCAATATGTTACACTGACAGAAGCGCCGGTGTGGACAGCGCTGTGTCAGCGGGAGAGCTTTTCCCATTGTCCGAGCTACTGCTGCTCGTTGGCAGTGGTTTATGTCGATGGGAGAGCTTTCTTCCATCAGAATAGAGCAGCTACACAAGAGATCTTACAGCGGCGCAGCTGCATCAGTACAACTGTAAGATCTCTAGTATAAACATAGCCTTAGAATTGTGGGTAAGGAAACTGCCTCCTGTTGTTTGTCCTACTGCATTCAGGGAAACAGGACGTTTTATTTACAAAGAATGTATACACATGAGTGTATCAAAGAAATACCTGATCCTATGTATTTCTCCTCCTCATAGAAACCCAATACAATGCCCTGAATATTGGTTAACCTCTCAGGCCAAGTAGGGGGTAACAATAATTAAAAAAGCAAAAATTAAGCATCTGAATAAGGTGTTTGTTGAGCTAATTGCATAAATAAGTGTATATATAGTATATCCTCCTATTTAGCAAAAATACCAAATTTGGCAACTATATGTAATCTTTACAACTAATCAACATGTTTCAATAGTTATACCAATGAGAAGGAATCTTTCTTTAGGAATACAAATAAAAAGGACAAATGCAAAGCAAGATTAAAATGTATTATTTAAATAAAGGTTATGTGCTTGCTAATTTGAATCATGATTAAAATAGGTGATCAGTCATGGATGACGTGTACTTCAGGTAGGGTGAGCAGATACCAAAATGTGAAAAATTGGGACAAGAGATGGGGGAGGAGGGGGCGTGTAATAGGCACCTATATAAAAAAAAGCCCTGAATATTGGGACTGTTCCTATAAAATAAGTACATCTGGTCATCCGAACTTCAGGTATTACTGTAGTCATTGTTCCACTGCTGTTAATTGATTTGAAGTCTGTTCACCCTTTAATTTAGTTGTTGTTTGGAGACTTTCAAAGATATTTTGATTCCTGAAAATATGCTGTCCATTATTGTGGTTTAATTTAAGATACCTTGGTGAGTTTTACTCACATTTTGCCTGTGTTCCCAATATGTTGGTTTAGATTTGTGATTTTTTTGATACCATAGGCAGCAGGTTATCTTCAGAAAATTTTCTGAACATTCTGTGGAATCCTATTTCTGTGGTGTAATGATTGCGCACCAAAAAGTTAGCACATGGAATAAAGATATTAAAATAATTTATCTGGGAGCTTACTGAGACACTGCTTAGAAATGTGAACACCCCCCCCCCTCCCCCCAGTCGAATATTTCATTTTTGTTTGGCTCTCTATGGCTATGCTTTCTTATTGAACTCTTTTTTAGTTTCCTGATAGAAGAACACAGCTACAAAAGTGATTCATCCTGCTGGAACTTCATCTACAGATATTTTTTTTTCTGTGTGATCTTGCCCATATTGCTTATCTTTTGTATATACCGTGCTTGAGCTATTTTCGTTTGTGTAGGATTTTCTTTTGTGCAGCTACATTAAATTGATAGTCCACTAGGTGATCCCTTTATTGGGATAAATGAGAATAGGAAGAACAAGCTTCCCTGAATCACAGCCCCTTCACAAGCCTAGGAAAAACAGAGGGCTGAGTTGTGGAGCATGCTGAATGTCTCTTTAAGAGGCACTAAGCAATCTCAACTTTCATTGTCTTCAGTGGTGTTCAACACCTACTAGGATCAAACCCTGAGCAGGAAGAATAATATTATAATAAATAACTTCAAGGGAAGTTTCTTCTTTATTGCAGATTTGTTCTTTATTTAAACCTCAATCCTTGTTTTTTATTCTGATTGACAGTGCCTTTGGTCACTGTAATCCAAAAGAAGTTCTAATCCATAATGGTCTTTTTTAAATATATATTTATTTCCATACAATACACCTTTGACTTGTTGTATTGCTGAATTTAACTAAGTGGTAAGATATGAATTCGGATCTCAATCTGTTGAACTGTCTTGCTGTATTTGCTATGAGAGCGATTCTTGAAATTGGATCATTTTCTGCTTTAGGTAAATTCAGTACAAGGGATCCCCTAGAATTTCTTGGATTTTGTTTTTTGCTGCTAAAATAAAAAGCTGAAATGTTTTGTTATGAATGTAAAATTTATTCAAATATGTGGGTCATTTTTGCCTAACTCCCTTAGGAATTATACACATATCTGAAGGCAGAATATGGGCCTGTCTATCTAAAAGATTTGTATGATGTTTTTATCATTTCCTGTAGCATCTGAGGGGCTCTCAGTCTTCAACATATTTATCCTCCCTGTATGCCTGTGAGGTCAGGAATTATTCCCATTTTACATGGAGCTCCGAGGCACAAAGAGGATAAGTGATTTGCCCAAGGTCACATGGAAGTATGTGTGGAGCAGAGAATTGAACTCTGGTCTTTTAAATGCCAGTCTAGTGTTCTGTGCCATGGTTCTGGATCATCCTTGCATGGATTGCACTGGGACTTGGCTGCACAGTGGTGAAACCCATAGCCTTTTCAGTTGCTGTTCTCTCTTTAAGTATTGGGAGGCAGTGTGATATTATGCAAAGAGCAATGAAATCTGAGAGTTCTGATTCCAGCTCTGATATGGACTTGCTGTGCGACCTTTGAAAAGCAAGTGCCTCAGTTTCCCCATCTGTAAAATGGGGATGATACTAGCCATACCTTCCAGGTGGATTGTGAGGCTTAAACAGTTGGTGATCAGTTACTCTGTGATGCAGTCTCACTGAAAGGAAAGGGGAACTACTTATGTATGTAATTGCTCAACAGTATAAGAGAGTCACAATAAGGCCTTTAGCATTTATGAAGCATGCTGAGATTCTTAGCTGGTGGAAGGTGCTATAGAAGTATGAATTATTATATATTATTACATACACCACATTTGAACATTACATTAATCTTTTGTTTTCAGTTCTTCTGTCACTAGCAATGGATGCAACAGAGGAGTTGGAGAAATATTAAGGATCATCTTGCACTACATGTGACATAACGCTACATGGACTGCTTTCTCTCTTACTGCACAATTCCTCAAACGTACAGTTTGAAATCCTTTCTATATTAATGTGTCCTCTTGATACTTATTAAAATATGTCTGTCAAACCTCTTGTTGAAAGGATTGGGGGAGCATCTATATATTTTAGAATTTCTAGTCTCTCTCTCTCTCTTTTTCACATTGAGTAAAAATGCATGTATAACCTTTTGAGCTTCCCATTCTGTCATGGCTCAGAAAGATCAAAAATGGAGCTTGCAGCCTTTCATCTCTCTCTCTTTTTATCTGCTTCTGTAGCCACAAGGTATAAATGAAATCTGTTTCCATTTTCTCTAATTTTCTGCCTGGTTTTCATAAAAGCGAATGTCTCCTAGAGGCTTTAAATCTATTATTTTGGTGATTTTTTTTTCTAAAAACACGTAATAGATTTTGTTACATCAAGAAATGGACTGTGCATTTATCTTGTGTAGCTCAGTAACTCTGGGCTTGCAAACTGCCTTCTCCCTGGCATTGTTCCTTTCACTTTCCATCCTGGAGATGAGTCACTGATTATATACAGACAGCAATTTTCAGGCTCATAATACAACAATTCCCAGTCACTGATACATGTACCAGTGATTGGTACTTCAGGCTTTTGTGGCAGTTGCTCTAAGCTCCACCTCATTATTTTGGGCTTTCTTAAGAGACCCTACCTCCCATTCAACTGAACACTGCCTTGTTCACTCTAGAACTGGGGTTGCTCCAAATTCCCATCTCACAATCAAACTTGAAATCACAAGACTGAGGTTTGGAATCGCTGAATCTCCATCGTACGTTAAAGCTTGCATAATTAAATGGGGGACTTTGGGCACCAATTGTTAATGCTTGAGGTCTTACTCTTATGCTGTTCCAGTGCTGTTGCCTGGAAAGGTTTGGAACTACTGTCCTAATACACAGTAAACAACAAAGATTGTCCTGAACCAAAACCTTAGACCCAAACATCCCCAGTTCTGGGGAAATTCTGATCAGAATTTTCCTGCTGGGATCCATATCTAGTAAATAATGAAGCAAGTTATGGTCACATATACATTTCCTCAGTTTTGCTGCACACTGCCATCAGACTTTGGTTATTGGCCTAAAGTTCCAATGATTTGTGCAGCTGAAGCAGATTTCACTCTGAATGTAAGTCAAAAACAAGGTAAAAAGTACACAATAACTGTATTAAAAAAATGTACAGGCTTACCCGAATCCACTGTCTGTCCCTAGCATCTTCCGGCTATTGACTGGTACCAACTGATTTTTTGCTTCTGTTTGTATCAGCTTAAATAAAATTCACAATTGATACAAAGCTATGCTGATGCTTTAAAGGTGTCTTGTTTGCCTGCCTCTTTTCCTTTTTTTAATAATCTTTCAACAATGCCTGCTGCCTTCAAAACACTCAGCCTTTCTTTCTCTGGAGCCTGTTTGCCTTTGCTTCCTTTTCTTTAGAAAACAAAGAAAATCCTTTTACCTTTTAAAAGGCTACTACTCCATTCCAGGGCACATTTTCCTTTCATCCTGCTTTCTGTATGAAGACAATTTCATCTATTATTTTCTGTGGCACCACACAAGCAGTATTTTCAATAACGGCATGCTCACACCTATCAGTGTGAGGAGTGATACCCCAAGAAGGAGTTTATCACTGCCCTCTTTCTGCCAGGAAAAGGCAGTTTAAACTTGTCAGCTGAACTCCATAAGAGAGCCATCTGCAGAAGCTGCTTATGGATGTGTTAAATCAGCATATTCCCCCAGGCCACCCAAAATACAAGCCTTTCCTGGTTTCCATCTCCAGTCTTTGAGGCTTTACTATCCACCCATGGGACACTTGACAGGCTGTGAGTTGTGTACCACTGAACCTTCCTTCTGGTCATGTTCTTTGCCTGTGCATGTATATTTCCTTTTATTATTGGTTCTAAATTTACTGCCATTTAATCAAATATCCCCCTTACTTTTCATATTATGGGACATGGGCAAAGAACAGCTTAGATAGGGTAGAAGACCTTTCTGTTTTTATTTCTCAATCAGGATTCCTCTGTCATTTTCCGTTTCCAGGCTCATTTACCCTATTCTTGGTTCTAAAGAAATCCTACCATCCTTCCGACCATTTTGATTGTCTTTCATTGGACCTTTTCAATTTAATTTATAAAGAACTTATGTTATTGAATACTACATTTTTTGCTCTGCTTTTGTCTGTCTGTTGTGACTTTGTCATCTAAGTTAGTGGCATCTTGCAGGTTCCCATCACAGTATCAGTAAAGATGGTGTGTAGCAAAGGTTCTTTCGCAATCCTCCATCCCCTTTTTCTTACACGATAGAAAGCTTTCTGTAGCAGAAAGGAGTGAGGCAGTGACCGCACTTATCCCAGGGACAGAAGCAAGTGGTCAACCATTGGAAAAGGGTTGGAAAAAGAACTGTTTTTATGTATGTGGGGAATCATACTTGTCTCACTTTTCCCTTAGTGTTACTAAAACAGGGACAGTTATTTTGAATGTGCTTCTGAATTCACCCCTTGTGTTTTTCTGTGTTACAGAAATAGTGCTGGCTAGTCAAGATCAGTGTGTTTCAGAGGAAAATTTTATGGGCAAAAGATTTTTTTTTTAAATATGAATGCTCTTTTCAGGAGCAAGATACATACTAAAACTGGAGAGAACAAGTAGAATCCTTTCAGTGTCTAAGGTAATGTGTGAAATGAGGACTGCACTGTTTAGGAAATGTTAAGTACTGTCAAACTAAGTGTAAAGTACAGGGTATGTACAGTGACAGTTAACATTTTAATGCTGTATCTTGAAAAGGTAATTATGAGATTTCTTATGGGACTAAACATCTGCTTTAAATGTCAGTACAACATTAAATCTAGCACTTTGAGGTAAGGTTTTAAATATGAACCAAAACTGTAAACAAAATGGCTTTAAAATGTTTTCCTTGCATGAGAATTTTGCAACCAAATGCTTCATTGTACTGAGTTGTTTACTGGTGCTGTTATAAAGTGTGGTGTTATATATGCACAAAATGAAAATAACAATGAAATCTAAGATGAGCAATGTGTCTATTATTATTTACATTGCAGTAATGAGTATGAAGAAAATAACTGAATGCACAAAAACAAATTAATCATTTGCTGTTTCATCTAGAAAAATTACGATAATAGTAAGCACAGTAGATTATGAAGTACTTTTACAAAGATGAATGGTAAATATTGTTATTACTAGCCCAAGATCACACAGTGAGTCAGTGGCAGAATGGGGAGTAAAACCAGGTCTCTGGTCAGCAAGTCTGGTGCCCTAATCCATTGGATCTTGGCTGCTGTCATCCAGCTCTGTTCAATCAGAACTGTCTTGAGACTTGATTGCAGTACAGCTTTTATAGATCAATTCAGTTGTGCACACAGAGCTGAATTTGAAACTATTGAGCCCTCTGTTTTAAAAAATGCACCTACATGCTGAGTCTCGGTGGATTTCTGGAATTCACTGATGTTACAAGTTCGGTGGTGGTATTGTCCCTGCTGTCCATTCACTTGGAGCTGTGGATTGATGCCAGAAGTTCCCTGAACATCACAATACTTCAAGCTATCAGTCCCTGACTGTCCCCTGCTTATTGCCTCTCTTGGTGCCTGTGATGCTTCCCAGGGGAACTCAGGGTTGTGAGGTGCCTCACTTCCACATTCCCTTCATGTGAGGAAGCTTTGTCTGTGCCTGCTGTGGGTCAGCTCCCCAAATCCACCAAACATGGGCAAGCACAAGCACTGCCCTCCAGGCTACACTGGCCCTGTTCTCTCTCTCGCTCTCTCTAGGATAGTGATAAGCACGCTTTAGTCCCTGACTCCTCCTAGCATCTCCCTGGAGTGTCCAGCCACTGTTTTATTGGGTACTTGCAGTATTCACAGATTTGTTGCTCCCAAAGAAGCAGTACATCCCAGCTTACTATTTACACATGAGATCGCCACTCTGCTTAACACACAGAGCTTAGATATGTTTGTAGGGAAATCAAGTAAAAATTTATTCAACAAAGTATAGAGATACAGTGATAGCAAGTAGAAGTCTCGGAAACAAATGGTTACATATAAAATCATAAGATGAATTTCTAGAACCTAGACTTATTTAACTACTGTAAATACTTCCATGTCTTATAGAGCAAAGCTCATCCAAAGTCGTTAGAGCAATTTACAGCCAGACTTGGCTGTGATTTTTCCATACAAGAGACAAGTCTTACTGTCAGCTTGTTTCTTCTGTGTTTGCTCCCCAGATAAATCAGAACAATCTATTGTCCTTCTTCATAAACAGAGTGCCGTCTTGCTGGTTGTGTTTTCTAGTATGTTCTTTGCTTGTAGATTTCCCAATCTCTGGATCAGCCTCTGGCTCAGTATGCAAATAGATTTACGTAGTGAGGCTCACTGTACACACTGACCAGACAGAGAGATAAGCATCTGCTATTTGTGTGAAAGGAACCTCCTGGTTATTTGTCTTACAAACATAATTTTTAGTATAGACACATAACTGCTTAAATGTTATTCGTATATACATTTAGCAATGATTATGTTGACTAATGGGCTACTGGCTCTTGGTAGAGACCTCACATGCCCCCCTTTAGTGAATTATGCACATATTTGACACAGGGGATCCCTGTAAAACTCTGTGTACCCTCTGTGCCCTCTGCCAGTTGGCACCAGGGGCTCCAGGGTCACAGTGCCAACTATGGCTTTTCAGGAGCTAAGGGAATTCTTTGTGTACTTCCCATCTCCACCACCATGCCAGCCTTGATGTAAAAATGGATAATCTGATTTTGCTCACATACACAAGTGTAAATTAGGAGCAAATCTAGTGAAGTCAGTAGAGGTATATAAATGTACAATAAGGTCACCAGGTACAGAAGGCCCTCTCATGCTGTACTTACTGCCTCACTCCAGTTTGTAGCAGGAATGCATTATGTGCAGTAAATATACAGATTTTTCACCTTCTAGGTGGGAAACAGGCACGTTACATCCACTCTCCAGTTTTGCACATGCTTTCTGCAAGGCCCTATTTTCTGCTCTGCACCTCTATCTAAGTCTTAAGAAATCAGAGGATGTGGGAATTGATTAGACTTACCACAGATCTCTCCAAAGGTCTGCAGTTCTGGAGGGACAAGTTTATTTGAGCCATGACTTTCTTGTCTTTTATTTATATAAAGCTCCAGGGTAGGTCAGTGATTGGGAAGGGTCTGTTATGTCCACTTTCCCATTGTGCACATGCTGCTTCCCCACTTCAAAGGATTTTTCTGGTTTGCATAGTTACATGCAATAGATGTCTATTTATATACGACTACTCCTTTCCAAAGATTAATTTTAAAGTCAGTTGTCTTGTTTGATATGTAAAAACTGGTAAAAAATACCCATTTTTAATCAGTATCACTAACTCTTTCAGAGGGGTAGCTGTGTTAGTTTCTAAATCTTTCAAATTAATTGACTACAAATGAAGTATGTTAAACAAAACCCAAACCTGTGGCCATAATGTAACCCTAATCAGATTTGACACATTTCCTCATATGCTTGAAATGATGGATTATCCAAACTGACCTGTTACCGTGTTAATCTCCTGGATATCCAGATATGTAAGACTTTAACTCAGGCAATAGACTGTTTAAAAAACATTGTCACCTCCTTGAGGAGGACAGTTGTATCTCCTTTGGCAGATTTCTCACTGTTATGAAAACATTTTTTTTTTCCCTGACTTACCCCCAGCAATAGCTTGTGGCCATGGATTTTAGGCACTTAGAGCATCCCTGCTTTGGAACCTACTTTTATTCCTGTTAGAAAACACATTTAGAAGTGAGTGAAAAGGATTTAATGCTGTATATATGAATGAAATATTTCTGAAGCACATAATAGTATTGTAAATACTGTGGGAATGTCTTCTAAAAATTAGATGATGGAACAGACACCCAAAGGGTCTCATTTCTTAAAGTAGCCTTCCTCACTTGCATGTGCAAATTCCTCAAGAGGTCTATGGACACATTCTTACCAGATTGTGTCTTTATTTGCTGGTTGATCCAGATTCTGCATGCAGAATTTCAAAGCCTTTTTTTGAAAATTTGATGCATACTTGGTCATTTTTAACTTTCAATTCTTCCATACGCTGCAGGAGCAAATGGAAGTCTGATGCCATTTCTGAATCCTTCCAGGTTGCATTTCCTTCCAGTTAGCAATTTTAATTATAACATGTAGCTTCAAAATTAATAAAGAGATCATCTTTCTCTTCCCTGATCCATTGAAGGCACATTTTTTGTAGGCATCACATAGTTGTTTTTCTTTTAATATATATCCCTAAAAATTATGAAGTCTTCAACATGATGATTACCTACTTCTATTGGTGGGCAGGGCCAGACTTTAGCAGAAGAAAAGCTAGCAGCTGTGTGGGATCTGCAAGATAGTCCAATCTCCTCCCCTAAGGTGGGATTGGAATGGGAGGTAGCTAGTGGCCTGATCCTTCCCTCCAGCTACTTGGGCTTGTTAATTACACCAAGATACAGGACAAGTGAGAGTGTTACCCTCTGGTCAGATAGAAAAAGATGCAGAGACAGGAAAACCCTGTTACAGGTAAGAAAGACATCAGACCTGTTCCCAGAGACTGCAGGAAACCCTAAGAGCAACCAGGCTTGGGCAGAATGCTGAATCTGAGGTTTATATTCTGTTATTTGAGTTACCAATAAAATCAAACTCCATGCAGAGAAAAGTTTCATCATATACATCTTGTAGACTTTATTGGAAGCAGGATTCCACATATTCAGAGACCTTTTTTTATTTAAATATCTACTGAAGAACAGAAAGGCAAAGAAAAGAATGTCTACAGAAGAATCAGACTTGTCTATGAAAGCAAAGAAAATATTTTTCAAAACAAATGTAATCCTGGCCTCTCATCCTTTCATCTCTTCTAAATAACATCAGAATACCAAGTGATATCAATTCTCCAGTCTGATGCCACAGAATAAAACTTTTCAATAGCATCAGTATAAGAAAATCAGATGATTAGGTGGGTGGTAAACTCCATTGATAACAAATGTGGTAAACACTGCTGTAATACAGTGCAATGTTTCAATGACACTAAAGTTATTTGATCTATAGCAAAAGAAGCCTGTTATTTCCAATTTTCAGCTTTATATTAGTACTAGTAAGACTTATGAGTATTGCCTTGGGTTATAGCTACAATTGAATTTTTCAACCCTTTCATAGTGTCATTGTGTAGCTGTTCAGATATTTTTGTAATTTAACCTTCTCTCTCTTATCCAACTACTTTCAGTCTGAAAGGGTTCTACACAGTAGAAATAAACCACCAGATTAGAAGTGGCATTTTGCTCATACAGCCTTCCTGTGGCTGTTGGGAAAAAGAGAACCTTGTTTAATTTGGTTTGCTAAATGGCTCTTCAGTGAGGAGTTCTGCAGTGCTAGACGTTAGCTATTAATAGTGGCACAAAGTCTTCCTTTAAGAAATCAATAAATACATCTAACCTTAATAACCAGGTCTGCTTGGTAATCAATACAGTCACTTACATAATATATCAACGTTCATGACAGCACTCTGGATAGCCAAACTTGTCTGGAAATATCTAAACGTGGGTGTGGATTCCTGTTGGAGAATATTTTGTTATGCTTTGTGTTGCTACTCTCTGACCCTAGTACTCAAAGGGCCCATTTCTGCTCATGAAGTCAGTAGGAATTTTGACAGTTATTTCAATAGGAACAGGAAGTATGTACTGTTGTTATGGGTGTAATATGCAATACAGTAAATACTAAATAAAATTACCATAGAAATAAAACCATTTTAGAGTAAGAGTAAAAGAAAGAGGTCAGAGCTAGAATGAGAGAGACAGATCATTTCATCCTAAACTAAGAAAATGCGTTGTCCAGCCATTTATTATTTTGTACAGTGTTTACCTCATTCAGTAGTGGTGACTGTATTCTTTCATCCTTGCTGTGTCTCTCAGTGGCCTCTTAAAAATGTGTCCCCTTTATGAATGTCAGTGGTGAAACATGTATCTGTTTAAATGTCTAAAAAACTACTAGGGAGGAAAAATACCAACATACATACCAAATACCCAAATGCATCTTGGAGTGAATGTCTGAAGCTCAGAACTATGACACTCCCTTGAAGTTTCTTAGTCACATTTGCACCACCCTCCCAATCAGCTTCCAGGTGAGCTCTTCCCCATTAATATTTTTACCATCAGAGTTTTGTAATATCATGATATCATTCAAAATTCATTGAAATACTTACGGCATCTTGTTTACCAAATCAAGCCAGATTTGTACTTTCCTTCCAGTTGAAAGGCAGCATGCTGTACTCTCTTCTTTATAGTAACACACTGCATTCACAAAAATTTCCTCTGTTAATTATATGGATTCGGAAAAGAGCACCAGTTGTGTACAACAGCACTGGACTAATCAAGCCAATTTCTGCTCTCATTTACTGGGTTTAAGTCTGGAGTTAATTCTGACTAACATGGGTGTGAAAGGTCAAAATCAGGCTCATTATCTCTATCTCAACTGGAAAAACACAGTTCTCTGTGGACCTACTTTTTCTTACCAGGCTGCCACACTCATTCATGTTCTTCTTTCTTCTTTGTTACTACGTATTTTTCCTCCTTTGCGACAAATGTCAATCCTATGTATTGCTTTTCTCCATCGCCTTATACTTTACTTGTCTGTCAGGGGTTCTCATGCTTTTAATTTCCATAGTACTGCTGCCTGAAGCTGTTGCCAAAATGCTGCACATATGGGCATTATCCTCTTGGAGATGTCTATGATTAAAATTAGTTGGGGTAGTGATAGCTTCTAAAAGCTCTTATGCTTAACAGGGCATTTGTTGTACTGGGAAAGTGTCATTTCTTAAGTCACCAAAGACAGTTAGCTTTGCCTTTTGTGATATAATTCATTTGGATCATCGCATTATCCCAGTATGACACACAGTCTCTTGTGTTCATATTGTTTAAGTGACAGCGATTATAATGATAGAGTTCAATCCAGGACTCTACTTAGCAAAAGTAGCCTGTGTTCTCTGTTGTTGCAATCTAAAGAAGTGAAAAAACTCTATTTCCTTAATCATTGATTTATGAATACATGAAATAAGAAAAATCTTTGCTATTCAAATAGTTCAATTTTAATAGCTGTTAGAAAGAATGGCAAAAGGGCTGTTTTATTTAGCTTACTTTCAATCACTTTTTTTACATTTAATTTATGTTCCTTTTTCTGCAAAGTATAGCACCAGATCCTTTTGTCTGATTGAGCTACACTAGGCACACAACTCTGGGAGGAGTTTGAGGTTGCTTTAAGTCACTTTTGTGACCTCTCAATCCTGAGACTAGCCTGTGCTGATCCATGCCACTCAGGGCTCCTCTAATAAATGCTAGCTACTCAGTCCCTTGGGGGTCTCTTCAGCTGCGTGGGGTCACCAGTGTGTAGGGATGTTCTGCTCCCTTCCCCCGACACACCCTCTTCATTTGGGGGTGAGGTAGGATGTAGAACAACTATGTTGGCTGTACGCAACTAGATAATTTACCGGTGCAGGAAGGATTCCGAAGGGGCCAGCTCAGCTGGATTTAATGCTGCTTTGTGCCACCTTAGTAGCACATAGCAGCTTGTGCAGAGCAAAGAATCTAGGGTAAAATTTTCAAAAACACAAAAAGACACAGGCTTCTAAGTCACTTAGGCTTCTAAATGCCTAAATCACTTTTAAAAAGGGACTTTAGACTCCTAAGGGCTGGTTTACATTACAGTTTTGTTGACAAAAGTCAGCTTTTGACAACAAAACACTGGAGGCATACACATTGAAATGCTCCTTCCACCGATGTAACTCCCCTGCTATGCCGACATAATAAAACCACCTCAGTGAGAGTGTAGGGCTTAGTAGATAAAGTGATGCAGTGTCAGTGCAGAGAGTGCTTTCCTTACATTAACTATTGGCTATCATTCTTGTCAATTTCACAGCTCCAGCCATGAAATTGACAAGGCTGCCCTGGCTCCTGGCAGGGAGTGGGTGGAGTGTGTGTCTGAGAAGCTGGGACCCTGCTCCCCCGGGGCGAGAAGGACACACACCACTGACTCAAGGAGGGCAGTGTGGACATCAGCCACTGCAGTAATGAATGTGGTGGCTGTAAATCAGCTTAACATAGGTCGACTTCTCTTTGTAGTGTAGATAAGGCCTAAGTCACTTTTTTGAAATATTTTCCTTACAACAATAAATAGCAAAAGAAAGAAGAGGAAACAGAAGTATTATGAAAAGAACACTGATGATATTTCTAATGTACAACATTATTTTATGGCTCCTACTTTGAAATTAAAACATCTTCATAGAGAATTATTTGTGTTTCATTAAATTGTACTGAATCTTGGCAAAATCTAATCACACTCTGCACTATCCAGTGGTCTCAGAACCCTTGAAAAATATTTACCACACTAATCATCACACCTCCCCTGAGGTAGAAGTATGATTATTAAAATAGAATTTGAAGTGTATTTATTATTCTACGTTTTATTTTATACATGGAGAAACTGAGACACAGAGAAACTGAGGCTGTGATTTTCACAGGGGCCTAAGGGATATCATTGAAAATCAATGAGAATATCCCAAACATAATGGTTAAGTGACTTGCCCAAGGTCACATGAGAAGTGTGTCAGAGATTGGATTAACCTTTCAAAACTCCTGACTCCTCATTCTGTGTCTTCACCACAAGACCATTCTTCCTCCCAAATAATTATATTGAAATTTACAGGTCTGTGGCAATCAAGTGAGGGCGTTTCTGGATGTGTGCTTGCTGTGTGACAGGTATATATCATTATTTAAATTGCAGAATAGAATATCCATGTAAGTTATGTGACTGTGGTGTAGACACTCAAGTAAAGGGTGCAAAATGATTGGGCCTGTGCCACTTATTCCTGTCTTGGTACCACCTTTCCTTTTTCTGCTCCTCATTACTCTTTTCTTACTGTATTTATTTATGAACAGTTAACCAACCTGTCCAATTGTCTCGTACAAGTGCAATTGCCAGCTATTTGTTTTAATTGGAGGATGGTTAAAAGTTTGAAGAAGTGTATGCCTCACATACAGACCCCCAGTCTTTTTTGCATTAACCAAATAACTTTACCACGATGAAAAGAATGGATTAACTAAATTAACACGGCAACTATTCTATTCTGTGTGGTTCTTCATTTACTGGACACATCTGCTTGATTCTCCATCTGTTCATGCAAAAGTATGAACAACACAATCACAGAACAGTAGACATAAGCCATTTCAGGAAGGCAGAAGGCAGCCCCAAATATGGTACTTATGCTTTTACAGTCCTCAAATAGAATATAGCAAATATCAGTGTTCTGTCAGTGGTATAGGTGTATACCTTTTAACAAAGGAACAGTTCTATTTAGTAAACGCTCCTTTTTATTTAAAAAGTTCTGGTTTCCATCTGTCTCTAGGGGAGAGGTCCTTCCTTCGTTCTAGGACTTCTTGCCTTTTTTTACATCTTTATGCCAGAACATATGGAAAGTGGTTTCAGATGGAAAACATTCAGTGGCGGGCTTGATTGACATTTGTTTTCTTTGTTTCTTTGGTGTGTACTTGATCCTCTGATGAAAAGCACTATGCACAAGGGAGTAGCATTCTAGAGCATTTAGAGAAGAGGCAAGAAATCAGGACCCTTGAGTTTTATTCTGGGCTTAGTCGTTGACTCAGTTGTGATCTTGAAACACATCTGTTAACCTTTTTTTGTCTCATTTTGTGTAGCTGTAAAATGGTGATGATAATTCTTCCCTAATTTACAGGAGAATTGTTAGTCTTTACAGTGTCTTATTTCTAAATATTAAATATTAATCTTTTTGAAGGTTACTTTATTGTGCATGGGTGAGGAAATGTTTGAAAAGGATATACAGAATTAGATGGTGCCTTTCAGGCATAGGCCATTGTAAACAGCAGGGCAGACCATTCCAGGGGAAGCTGAGGGAAAAGCATTCTACCTCACAGAGGGAAAATGCATCCTGGAGTTCCTTGGCTTCATTATGAGGAGAGTAATTTTGTACAGTTCTTTTAAAGAGTGCAGAATACTCCTCCTAGTGTGTCTGTCCAGTTCCACTAGCTGGCTTCTTGTGAGGAAGGAAATGAAACTGAGTCAGGGCTCCATCTGGTCCTTGCTCCATTTTTGGCGAGGTGCTCATCTGGGGAGCAACTTGGTAGCAGTCCTTATGCAAACCTTAGCACAAAGGCTGTCATTTTGGGCATCCCTTATATCTGCTGCACAACAGAGCATCCTTCTTCACCCCGTGTGGACACATTTACACCTCTATATCTTCCGTCTGGCCTTTGATCTAGGATTTCAAATTCACTAGATTATCCATGAGAGAGAATTCTGAAACTTTATATAAAATAGGAACTGTATAAAAATAATGGGTCCATTTCTGCTTTCAGCTGCACCTTTCCATCAGCATACTGGAGAGTAGAATTTGGCCCAATGAATGTCTTTTTAAAAACTTCTTGTCTTTACATTTTCAAACAGTTTAGCTTTAGAGAAAATTCACCTACTCCTCAGGGAATACTACTGTTATGGCCAAAATAGTATCTCTTGAGGTTTCCTTATTCTGTCCGATGGGCTAAAAAGGTAAGGACATTTCTTTTCACTGCCCTATTTAACATGTCTGGGGGGAAGTTTGGAATGACCGCTAGAACTTGAAGTGATAATTGTGGGGTTTGCTATACATGCTGTACTGAATATTTTAAAACTTCATTTTAGCCTGGTTTGCACCTAAAAATTAGATCAACCTAGCTACATCACTCAGGGCTGTGAATAATTTCATGCCCCGAGTGATGTAGTTAGGTTGACCTAACTCCTACTGTAAACGCACCTACAAAATTCTTCTGTCGACCTAGCTACCTCCTCTTGGAGAGGTGGATTAACTATACTGATGGAAAAACCACTTCTGTCGGTGTAGGAAGCATCTACCCTATGGTGCTACATGGCACAACTGCAGTGCCATCACTGTGCTACTGTAGCCACTGTAGTGTAGACATACTCTTTTTGTTCACAAATTAGACTTTTGAAGTCTGAAAAAGCTGCTTGCTACATTCCTGTGATGAATCCTGCAGGATCTGGACACCTGTTTAATACATATATAAAAATACTTAGAATGTACAGCAATTTATATCCTCAAAGCATTGTACAGACATTGTAACTAACACCCTTATGAGGTAGGCTTTGTTATACCCATTTGCAGATGGGGAAATTGATACAGAGAGTTGCCCGAGGCCACACAGTACATCAGTGGGAGAGTTGGGATTTGAACTCTCAGCCCTGTGATCATTCTTGCCTCTCTTATTGTGAAGAGAGAGAAGAAAAAGGAATGAGAGAAGAGATGAAAATTGCCTTATGGACTACAAGCTGCCCATGGCCAAGAAAACCATAGATTTTGGTCTGTTGTTTTGGTAGACTTTGAGAAAAGTGTGTTTGGGCTTTGGTTTCTTTTAATAAGGTGAAGCTCTAATGCAAGGTAGGTGTAGAATACAAAAAGTGTGGGTGGAGAAGAGACTGGACAACCTTAAAGCTGAGAGACAGTCAAAGGAGATGGTGATAAAGGTTTTGTCCCTCAGCAACTAAACAAAATTTAATTGGGGATGGATATCTGTGTCTCATGAAGTTGGGGGAGGGGAAGATTCCCTCAGAAGTGTCAGTTGAGTTGTAGTGAGACAAACCTTGGAAGTCAGTGGAGAGTTAGCCTGAATAAGGACTGAATGAAAAATTTTGCCAATGAGGATAAAAGCGAATACCAGGTAGGTGAGTTCATTTTATTACTGCAAATAGAGTAGTGTGCAGATTTTGAAATCCACTTGGAATCAAGTGAAATGGGAAGGTACACATTTTTCTGATTTTGAGACTCTGTTCCTGTCCTGTACACATTTTCTTGACCTTGTCCTCCTCATCTCTGACTTCTTTGCCCATGTACCTCTTGGAAACTACATGGTTATGGCTTTCAGAGATGTTTTCCAGCAGTTACACCATCTTAATGTATGACTCAGAACCCTCTGTTTTATGAAATGATGTGATATGTCCATAAATGCCATGTTAGGCTGTCTTCAGGATGCTAGGCAAGCAGGCTTTATGATCCCTTTGCAAAGGGACCATAGTAGAGCAAAGAATCTGGCCACAGAGTTCTATTCCCAACTTTGCTATTAGCATGTAGTGTGACTTGGGTAAGTCACTTTAACATTCTGAGCTTCAACTTTCCTAACAGTAAAATAGATATGATACTTTCCCTCCTGTATTAAAGCACTTGGAGAGCTGTGGATGAAGAATACCATGCAGATGCTAAGCATTATTCTTATTATATAATAAGTTTTTATACTGTTATTTATTCAAAAAAGGAAAAATTACTCACAAGTAATGCAGATAGTTTGGTTCCAATAACAGGGAAAATCATGATAATGAAGAAGCTGAGGTTTTCAGTAAGTAGTCTATCTTAGTTCATGTCTGGACTGTTGCTGGAAATTTTTTACAGCACTCAAATTTGTTGATGTGATACTAATGGATTATAATTATGATTAACAAAAGCAACCAGGAGGATTTTGTATGTGATAGCATCTGTGAGAGAAGATTTGATGGCACCATACGGCCATTTAAATGGATGTTTAACAGTTTCCTATATCTTGGGATAAGAACTTTTATTAGTGTCAACTGGCCAAGCCAGTACTATATTCATCCTAATAATGGAAAAATAAATGGTTTGTGGCTTTTTTGCTAAATTAATTTTTTTTCTTTTAATAATGTTGCTGTCTTTTTTTAATTCACTTTCTGCGATCATGCAGTCTCCTTTTGGTAGGCATGCTGTGAACATAATTGTATGTGTTGCAATAACTGCTTCACTTTAAAGAAAAAAAAAGCACATGGTGTCTGTGGTGAAGTGATATCTTGTACTTCTGAAAATAAATGGGCTATATTTCCATGTTAAAATGGATACTATAGTATATACCATATTTGCTCATGGTTCTTTGTCATGTTTCTCCATTCTGCAACTGGTGTGGGGTCCTGGGGACTAATTGATTTTGCCATTTGCCTGAGAGTCCTAGTTGTTGCGCACTGAGTTGAAAAAGACTTGCTTGATGATAATATTTGTTTTGCAGTAGCACCTAGGACCCCAGTCATGGATTAGGCCCCATTTTGCTAGGTGCTGTACAAACAAGAACATAAAACAGTTCCTTTCCTGATGTTAGTTCTTTATCAGCCAGGCAAGGATTAAGATAGTATTCTTGGGCTCAGGACCCCACTGGAGCAGTGAGTCAGCAGTACCAGGCAACATGCCCCACGTTCTTTGCTGCCAGTATAGGTCCCAGGAAGGAGTCAGAACACACTGGATTCATGGCATCTTTCTGTTTCTCCAGCTGTCATGATAAGACCAAAAGGAGGGGAGGTGGTGAGTCAGCCAGGACACCTGGAGGGTCAGTTTTTTGATAGATCCAACTTTATTATAGTCTGAATCCATCCCTGGCTTTAAAAAGGTCCAATTTGGGTCACTTTTCCATGGTTCCCACTAATCTCATCCCATTTTGGCCCTAAAGCTCTAGGCCAGGATTTTCCAAAATGGGTACTTAAAATTAGGCTTCTAAGATTGAAGCAGTGGCCTGATTTTCAAAGTAGTTCACTCTGACTTCAGTGGAAGTTACTCCTATCCTTTAGCAAGAAAGTAAGTCTCTTTAATATTTTAACTGTCATATTAATGAGATCTTTATGATGGTATTTAGTGCCAACAAAATTACAAAAAGCAGTAATTGTTAAGGACTCTCCTCTCTCCCCTTTCTTGTTTGATGCAGTTGGGGCATATAAGAAAGTTAACAATACCAGATAGCTTTGTTGTTTTGTAATTTACATTATTTACTCTCCTCCAGAGAGAAGTATTGTCAGGTCAGTTTAAACTGTTCAAAGGACACTGTGTATTTGCAGGGCCAAAAATACAAAATTAACATTAGCGGTATGGATAGTCTTCTTGAGGCTCATCCCTGTTTTAAGGGGAAAAGGAAGGGCCAAATCCTCCAGAAAGGCCTTCAGGAATGGTTACTGGTAAATTTACAATGTGTTAGCGAGGTTGCACAGAATGTAACTCAGTGCAGAATTTAGCCCTAGCTGTTTCCATGGTGCCATGTTTGGACTGTGTAGGAAAATTTTCCCTGAAGTAAACTGTACCAGGTCTTAGGCAGTAGGTATATCTTGTTCTGCTGATCAAATGAATGCCTGAGCAATAAATGACCAGGATTTACAGGCCCAAGACAGATTGTTCATGCATGACCTCAAAAGATCAAGATAGCTCCTCTAATTTGTCCCTCATTCTTGTGAATGACATGCTGATGTAACCTATTGATGAATTTTCTGTAGCTGCCATTAAGATTAGTTTTTTTCCCTTGTATATGATAAGAGGCATTCCTTTTGCACAGGTTTGAACTGCTTGCTGAAATAACGTAGCTGTGTCTGGCTTGCAGTGCGTGTTGGATGTACTTTGGCTGCATGCTGCAGCCAACCTTCCATTCCTGCTATGCAGAAAAGGCATGAGGAAAAATAGTACAGGTGCAAAGGACAAAAAGTCAGAACAGAGCTCTTGATAGTGTATTTTAGTGAACTTGTTAAATATTTAAGCAGAACAGCATTAATGACATGAAACCTATCCCTGTATGCTTTTATCCTGGTGAGTAATTTTCTTATTAGTAAGATAGATGTGGTTTTTTAAGGGCTGATATTTTTTATCTAGATCTTTGTGATTAAAATAAATAATTAAGAACAAGATGTCAGAGTACATAGCTGAGAGTGGTGCCTGTGATATCTTAGTATTTTGGCTCAGGTAAGTCCTCAGGGCCATAAAAAAAAAAAAAAAAAAAGTGTTAATCACATTAAATTTAAGAAGTGTTCATAGCAGCAGTTTAGTGAAGGTTGTCCTACTATTTCCCAGTCCTAACATCTGTTTTGAGCCACAATTCTTTGTTTAAAAAGAATACATTAACCACTAAGACTTTTCACCAAGATGATTCTTTTTGCCTAGCTGCCTCTGCTAGTGACAGCTCTTTTCAAGCCTGTTTAGTTCACAGTCTAGGGGCTTGATCCTGCAGGTTGGGAGTTGAGGGTGCCCTGTATGTCACTGGAGACATCGAGCACTTCACAGGCTTAGGCACTGCCTTTCTTTCTGTTGCGTTGTGGCGTCAAATACCCCTATAAAATTTTCTAAGTAACTGGATCCTCTTACGTGTTTTGGTAAATGCTTCTCAAATGATCAGTAGCTAGTCAGACTTAAAAAAAAATCATAAGGAAGAGGAAATAATAATAATTAATAAATTATACACCCCTTCCACCCTTCAGCTTTGTGAGTACTTGAAATGTGGCTCAGCATCAGAAGTTCTGAAGATTGAGCTCATCTCTGATAAAATAATAAGACAGTAAGAGTTGACATTGGTGTAGGTCTTTCCCTTCAAATATTCCAAGGTACACAAACACATATTTGCAACCCATGAATCAGCCCTGAGATACCACACTATAGAAAAAAATCCAGGAAAAGTAGAGGAAAGAAAGGAAGAAAAACTAATATCAATTTTTTGTGGCATTGTGATGCAGTCTCCCATCCTAGATGGATTTGATGGCCACACAAAGGGGCATGGGAGTGTGGACTGCTAACTGTGTGAAGCCCAGAGGATCTGTGATGAATCCTGGGTTTAAGCCTGTGGACCTTGGGCAGCTACATAGGCCTGGTCTACATGAGAAAATTTGGTTGGTTTAATTACATTGGTCAGGTGTGTGAAAAATCCACACCCCTGAACGGCGAAGTTAAGCCACCCTAAGTCCCCATGTAGACAGTACTAGGTCAATGGAAGAATTCTTCTGTTGACTAGCTACCACCTCACAAGGAGGTGGATTACTTACACTGATGGAAGAATCCCTCCTGTAGGCGTAGGTAGTACCTACACCAGGGGTGTCAAACTCATTTGCTATGGCGGGCCAGATTTGAATTAAATGTACTTCAAGTGGGCCATACATAACATAAATCAAAATACTAGGCACAGCCATTTTTATGTAGTATTATGTATTATTATTTGTAGTAGTATTTGCTAGATATCAGAGATATAAATACTGCAGTAAATTCACTTCTACAACTACTACTATTTTACGATTAAAAGAATCGATCAATGATTAAGAATTATAGTACTGCGCAATGCCCCAAGACCACACTGTCCCTCTCTCGCCTTTTGGAGCGCTGTGTCTCGTGCACACAGCGCTCCACGCGCTGCCACCCGAGTACACAGATCTCGCAGTGTTGTACTCTTTGGTGGCAGCGTGCGCTGCCGCGAGATCTCGCAGCGTTGTACTCTCTGGTGGCAGCGTGTGCCGCCGCGTTCACAGTGCCGCCAGAGAGAATGCCGCAGATTTTGCGGCAGCATGCGTTGCTGCCAGGGGCCAGACCAAAAAGGTTGGTGGGCTGTATCCAGCCTATGGGTCGGATGTTTGACACCCCTGACCTACACTGAAGCGCTACAACGGCAGAGCTGTGCTGCTTGTAGTGTTTTAAGTGTAGAAAAGCCCCTGGTATTTACTGCTCTGCCATTCTCTGCTACTATAGCTGACTCTACTTCCAGGGTGCTGGTGGCTCCTGATCTATGGCTACTCACCATTGACTTCAGTGGGCTTTGTATTAGGCCTTAGCACCCCCTTCCAAGAGCTGGGCGGAGGAGAGGAGAGTAGTATCCATGCTTTTTTAAATAGAATGGTGATTTTGGTTATTTCAGTTATGGCTACCCAAAGCCCACAGGCAGAGCTGTCAGTCAGTTAACTGATCACAGCATATATCTTTTTTGTAATTCAAGTCTCTGAGTAATTCATACCTTTTAGACATACAAGGATGGGTCATGACCTGCAGGTCTTTAGTCAGGTAAAATTATCCATTGACTTCAGTGAGGAACTTTCCCCAAGTGAAGCCTGCACGATCAGGCTCTGTGCCTTTAAAATTCATATCTGTAGTCTTCTTAGAAAGAAGATTATTAATCTGGAAATATTTTTTTCTTTATTCTACTCCCCATTAATGCTTCACTAAGGAAGAAACAAATGCTTGAGGGATGCTTTTTAACTTCAGCTCCTGTGTCTAGTGATGTTGCCATGGAACAGTTAATTGCCTTTAGTTGTGTTTCCTTAGGGAAAAAAGGTTACTGAAAAAGAAGTGTTTTTGTGTTCTTGTTTCTCTTGTTGTTGGGCATTAGCATTTACCTACTGTACAGCACTAGCTCTGTGGGTGCAGCTGAATGTTGTCATTAATTCCTCGTAGCCTTACACATCTGGCGTTCTGCCTAAGTGCAGCAATACGTGGAAGTGCAGACTGGAGTGACAAACTAGCTATGTAAGTCAATATTCAAAAATAGGGTTTATATAAATACAATTATAAACAGTGCACAATATTTTAAATCAACCTGACCTTTTTGTTTAGAGGTTTTGTGACTGAGAAATGCATACATTTGCTTTCACAAAAGACTTTTTCCTTTTATTTAAGCTGATGACAAGACCTTAAGCAAAGTCACTTTGAGATGTCAACATGTAGAATGAATTCTTGTGTGTGATCTTAAAAAACAAAACAAAACAAAACAAAAAAAAACCACGGAATTTTCGCTTTACTAGTTTCATAAAAGACTGTTTTCCCCAAACACGACTGTCTGTCTCCACTTACACTGTGGTGAGCAAAACTGTGCAGGCTTTCTAAGAAAGTATAACTTATCTTTTTATCACTGCCTTATTCTAACCAGTTTAAAATCTTGATTGTTAGCATACACATGACAGCCTGATTCAAATGGTGAAGTGGCTGCGAGAAAATCATAACCTCTGGGGATGTCAACTGGATTTTTTTTTAAAGCCCTACACAAAATTATTTCAAGCCTGACAAACTTTTAAATTAATTTATGATACATTTGATTTTTACATCGATCTCCTATATTGTCACTGTAGCTAGCGGAGTTCTAGTCACAATCAATAGTAAACGTTAAGGACTAGAGAAGATAAAAATAGCCTGCGATGGTTCTGATCCCTCTGGTAAGAGCAAAAGAAACACCTTTCTGTGCTTTATCAGGTGAATTTACTTTCCATCATAACAGGAAAAATAAAAATGATTTGCCTTCACCCTCAGGCCCTGATCTAATCCATTGGGCTATTAAACATACAGCAGAAGACCCAACAGCAAGTGCTATTGCATATCTCTCTATATATATATGCCCTCTATCCTTACTAATTACAAGCTTCACTACCATGTTTAAGAGACCTTGGATTGATTTATTTTTCATTTTATTTTTAAGAATCTCTTTTAACCTGCTAAATGCTTTCATGAATCTTTTTCCACCCTGCAAATCAATCTTTAAATCATCTTTTCATGTACTAATCCAGCAGCAATTGAAACTGCTATCCAGTAAACTCAGCAGTGGCAGCTTCAAAATTACTGGATGTTCTGAAGGTGTTTACTTAAGCGAGGGAACCTAGCATATTGCTTAAATAGAATTGCATGGTTTATTATCTTCAAAATAATGTCATTCAAGTCCAGGAAGAATTGGCCATTACATCAGAAAGGACAATATCCAATGGTTATGATTTAATTGTTACCTAGTTTGCATTTTGAATGAAACTTAATCTAGTTTCTCATCTCCTTGGGATTTACCTTCTGAGAGGTTTGGTCTGGTTGCAGACTTTGCCAATAGAGCTGAAAGAAGGTTCGTGCTCTGGATTGCAAGTGTTTATGTACAAATTGTCTGCTCTTTTGGACTTGTTCTGATGAGCAGATGAGCCTGATAAAATAGAACATGGGCATACTTTGCACCTAAAATAAAAACCACATGCATATTTAATGATTAAACTATTTCCTCAAAAGACAATTCCAGACATTAGTTGCCAGATGATTTATTTATTTATTTATTTATTCCATTACTATATTCATTTTGGATTAAGGGGAGATAGACTTGAGTCTCAGCTTTCATTTCTTTAAGAAAGCAGAACATCTCAATAGGAAGTAACCATGGGAGCACTGATGTCTGATGGTGTTCACCTGCTCTTTATCTGAAATCTGGAGTGGGAAGGTGATCATGTGTTCTGCAACCAGAATTTTAGTAGTACTTTTAAACTCCCACAAACACCTGAAAAGCTGTGGTGCCAATCACATGGTTCAAGTATCACATCTCTGTTTTCGCTCCCTAAACACCTATGGAGGCAACATGCTGAGTAAGGGAATGGTATACCAGAGGAAGGTTTAGGGCCCATGAGTGCAGTCCACAAGTTTTAGCATGTATATCCTGATCTGTCTGCAACTCCTACCCATCCTTCCACATCTGATTAATGAATAACCTGTAGGTGGAGATGGGCACCGGGGACTAGTGTAATGCAGGTGCCACTGGCCTGGCCAGAATAAGAGTACAATATAATACTGCAGGTTTAGAGCAATCATTGGAATCTGTGTTTTCAAGTCAGGAGAGTGGGTGTGCAGAAAGCTTGCATGTTACTCATTATCTTTGACTGTTGACAGCATTGCCAGCCCCAAGCATTCAAAATTCAAGTCAGATTCCAAAATACAAGATTGTCTTAAAAATATGAAATTATAAAAATAATTGTTTTATTTTTTAAATTAGCTTTTGGTTTTCTGAGTCTTAAGGGAAGGTTTCCTACCTTCAAATTGTACGTGAATATTTTAGATTCAAATTTAACTAGAATAACATATGGAAGATGTGGGCCTGGTAACTGCTCCAAGGGAGAATCCACTAACCCTCTCCTATCCCAAGAGGTGGTGGAGCTGCCATTCTATCCCTTTCATTCCCACCTCCTTTTCACTACCATGTGTCTCCCTTTCGCACCTATGCTTCTGCTACACTCAGTTCTTCTTTTGTGTTCCCACGTCTCGACCGTAGTCCACCCTCTACATTCACCTGCTCCCAGGTGTTTCCTCCTTTTACAGTATACTACACCTCACATTCCTCTCTGCCCCAATCTCTTCCCATGTTCCCCTCTGTGTCTTTCTGTCTCTGTTGCTTGGCAGGGAGTAAGGCCGCATTCCGTCCTTTGACAGCTGACCCAGCCAGGAAACAACAGTTCTAAAATTGAGGTAAAATCTGAGAGGATTGCTTCTAAAATATGACCCAATTGAAGTGGTTTTCAGAAACAAACCTTTTGGACCAGATTGTGAGCTCTGAGGAGCTGAAGTCAAGTAACCTGGGCTGTAACAGTAAAGGTGGCAGTGGGAAATTCCATGTATTTACAATCTACCCTTTTCATATTGGAGCAAATCTCCAGCTCCTCTGAGTTGGTGTTCCGGGAGGACAGAGGGGTCAATGCTTGCTGCTCCCTTTGCACCAACAGTGTGGTGTAAACAGGTTGGAACAGAAAATCTGGCCTCATGGATTTATGTACCTACTATACACACCACCCAGTAGCAGCTCCTAGACACAACCCACGTCCAGTTATGGAAGAGGAGCCAGAAGCAGCAGACAACTGTGTATAAGGGCAGCTGCCAACCAAAACCCAGCTGCCTGTTAACTTTTATCTTGAAGTGTATATGTGCTTTACATCAGTTCGTTTGTCACAACACTTTCCTCTCCCTAGTCAGAATCTGACCCATAAACCACATGCATTTCTGTGATTAATACCCACTGGTAGAAATAACACATGGATAATGAAAAGACACACAAAGACATCAGGTCTTTGTTAGGCTCCAGGCTTGACTCTAGTCTATAGGATCAAATAGGCTTATGGAAATTAAGCTGTTTTATCTGCTGTATTTTGGATTATCATCAATGGCTTGGTAAGGGAGAACAAGTTGAGAATTCAGAAACGATTGTTGTTAGTGGTGATATATGAAGCAGATGGAAAACAGCTTTAGTTAAGCTGATTCTGCAAAATGGAGTGTAGCAAAAGAAACCAAATAGAAATAGCCTTTCACAGCTATACTGATCTCATATTGGAGACAAAATATGTAGTGTACTGGAGTGCATTTTTATAGGGTTTATCCTATATAGGGTCAGTTGGGGAAGAGAAAAGATCACTACAAGAGCAAAAAGCTTGCTGATATCTCTCTTTGTATCACTCAGCTCACAAACTGATGACATAAATAATCACATTCAAACCAGGAATAGAGGGATGATGCAATATATTTTTTATAGATGTATATAGTACTAACGTATGTAAATTATTTAACTGCTTCAATGGGTTGCAATTAGAAAACTGTCTTAAAATGTTTCTCAGTGTGACCCCAAAACATGTAAAACTTATGTATGGGTTTGTTACAGTTTGGAACCTTTCATTTGGCAAAAGGAGCAAGATCAGCACTGATGCTTGGATTGGTGTCAAAACTGTGCAAAAGTAAGTGGCTTTGTCTGAATTCTGGCTTGAGTCCATTTGAATCTGAAAAGCAGTGTTGAATATGAAGGACAATGAAAGCTGAATGAAATGTGTGCATAAAGCCTTGTGAATTAAAGTCTCAGTTTCACACTGCTCTAGTCCCAACTTCGTTCTGGCTTTTTCGTTACTAGTGCTACTTGGACATTGTTGGTGGAGCATAGTCGGTAAAGCATGTGATGTTAGCAGCACTTTATCTAAATGGGAAAGTTGAGCAATCCACCAATAACATGATGTATGACTTTTATTAAAAGAATAAATGTGTTTGAGAATACACAGTGTTTTTTCCCTGAATGAGTAGGAGCTGTGCTACTGCTACAGTGGTAACTTTTTCCTAACTTTGTAAAGGCCAAACAGAGAAGGTGTGATTTTTTTTTTCAGTACATAAAATAGTGAAGTTTGGCAAATGCTCTCATAAAGAATATTGTGTTTGCAAAGGAGAGCTCTTCCAAGATAGCTCTTCCTTTTGAGTGTGTTGAATGCAGATGACACTATGTATACTGCTCCCTTGTTCTTTGTACACAGTATAAAGACCATTTTCTTCTTAGGAAGCAAGAAAATATCATACTTTTCTTGTATAAATTAAGAATCCTGAAATGCTGCAGCATTGCAGAGCCATTCTGTGTCAAATTTGAGTTAAGCATGTGGCACTTCAGCATCAAGGTTATGATAAATCATAGCTATATACAACTGTCTATACCTCCCTGTACCGGTTCCAGGAGCCCTGGATTGTCCCTTTTATGTATGTATTAAAAGGTAAATTGTAGGGCCAGTTAAGTAAATTATGCAGTGTACAATCAGCATTTTGATGTTTAAGCAATCTGAATATCAAGCTAGAGATGGCAATGTCACAAATACCACTGCTGAGTAAATGTTGGCTTTTTAGTGATGACTGCTGAACGTCTGGGGAAACAATCATATCTGGTCAAATTCTGACCCTATTTACACACACGAAACATGTACGAAGGACAAATCAAAATACTTCAGAAATGGGTAGATAGGGTGAGAACAGTGATCAAAGATCTTAGAAGTTATAAGCACCCAACAAATTGTTTTTCTACTAACGCTAAAAGAGACTTTTAAAATGCATATCACCAACTCCAACTGGATTAGGTTTTTAGACTCAAGATCCTGGATTCTCTTTTCAAACAGCTGTTCTCAGCATTCTGAAGGATACCACCAAATCCACCCACTTAGCATTTTCTTTTTGGTGCCACAGTCTTTTTAGTTTCATAGGAAATGGAAGTCAGGCTGAGATGATTACTGTTATTTTCTTAAAACAGCTGAAAATCTTAGATAATATTTCACTGAATCTATATAAATGTCTGCACACTTTCATTGACTGCCTATCTATATTAAGTAAATTAAGCCTGATTGCATTGCTTTGGTAAACTGACGAATACCATTTCAAACAGATGTTCTGATTCTTGGGTTCAGTATCACTTTCAACTTTCTTGTAATAAGCAAACAGAGAATTAGTATTTGACTTTAAATAAACCCCACTGCTATAAGGGGACAATAGTTTTGTTCCCCACTGTCAAATCGTATGTTGTCAAGATTCAAAGATGTAAAGACAGTACTACTGTTATTACCATGTTATGGTTTGGTCCTGCTTGCATTGAAATCAAGGGCAGTTTCTCCATTTAAACTGTAGAGGGAAGCAGGAGTAGGCTCTAAAGCCCAGATTCTCTTGTTTAGTTGAGCTGTTTTTGATGCAGGACCAGAGATTGGGATGAATGGGGGATGAGGCTTTGTCACCTTGGCAGCTCCCTGATCCAGGATCCAGTTGGTTCCTGGTTTGGGGCTACTGTGAAAGTTACAGCAGGGTGCCCATAGCCACAAGGGTTTGGAAAGGGACTGACATATGCTATTTAGGGATGACCTTTAGGAGAAGTCCTCTTTTCCCTCAAATGGGCATTTTGGATGCCCTGACAGTTACTTTATGCTGCCAAAGTGGTGCAAAATTACCAGACTCCAGGGGAGACTTCATCATACAGCCAAAATGATCTGACATGCCTTTCCTCAAGGCCCATGGCTGCAACCCTTGTTTACATGAATAATCCTTAGCCATGTAATTAATTATTTAAAATCAACAGATTACTTGGTGAAGGATAGGGTCTCAAATGCCACATTGCAAGGACCATTGCAAGGATTTTCTCACTGCAATCAATGGGGAGTGATTGAAGCCGGTCAATAATTTGTTGGGTTTTAAGAAAACCTACCAAAAATTGCATTGAAAAGAATTTTATTTTGTTTTTTTTGTGGAAAAAACATGGGTTTTGTCTCAGCTTTGTGTGTGATGATGGGTTATGGTCTTAATGATCTGGTGCTGTGAACTCTGGAGCAAATTCTTGCAAGGGGCCAAGTGCCCTCTAATCTCTGCAGTCAATGGGAGCTGAAGCCACCTTACCCTTCTCAGGACTGAATTTAAGTCTTGTGTATATTTTACACATTATATGTTCTAAACATGGTATTAGTATTTTGCCTCTCTCACCTAACCTTAATGGAAACCGGCAATAAAAGCCATAGTTTATCATCTTAAAAATGAAAAATAGTCTGTTTTACACACACTACCAGCAACTATGTCCTTGTAATGCAGCAACCTCCAGTAACTGAATTAAATTTCATTAGTCAGCACAATAAAACTTACAATAATTTGTCTTTATATACATGTCTTAATACAGGATATGTTCAGTAACTGAGAGCAGTAAGGTCATATTTAGTGAAAAAGTAACAGTTCCTGTAAACAGAAAAAAACAAAATAAACCCAAACAAATTCAGGAGTAAAAGGCTAAATAATGTATGTCATTAAATATTCTGTACAAGTTAAAATGTACACACCAATCACTGCGTGTTGTTCAGTGCTGTTAATGGGGACGCTGGAAGAGGCTTACCTTACAGGTGTTAAATTTTGATTTAATAAATAGTTTTTGTATAGTATCAAATTATATCAAAAGTATTAAAAAACCCATGAGAATTGTTGTTTTACAAATTATCTTGTGCTGTAAAATTAACACGAGGTCTAACCTGCAGTTTAAAAAAGTATGAAATGTGCAATTTGGCAGCATGGAAATAAGTGCTTTAAAAATGTGATGGTCTTAAGTAAGAAGCCCTAAAAGGCTCATTCAGTTACTTTCGGATTTCTCTTTATCCCCAGCAATTTCATACATCTTTGTTATCACATAGCTTTCAAAGTGTAACATGTAGCAGGCTTGATCCTATACTTTTTGTGCAGTTAAGACACCAATGGAGAGTATCAAGCGTGGCTTTCAATATGGGGGTTGGCTGCATAAGGAGTACAGGACTAGGATCACTATAGGAGACAAATATACAAAACAGTCAATGGAGTTACTTTATGCAAGTAATAGGAAAAAACACAGAGCCTTAGTTACACACCTGTGAAACAATGGAGTTGTATGGCTGCAACATATGGCAGAAATCGACCCACCCTATAATTTTGAAATTCTAGATCTTCCCAAAAGGAGCTATTGTGTAAAAGTCAGTCTAAAATTTGAAAAACACACTTGAGGACAGGGTTAAATTTCATCCACAAGCGGCAAAAGTCATATATTCCCAAAGATATTAAAATGAATATAACAAAGATAAAATACTGTTAAAAGGCAATAGACCATTTCACTTATTTCTCACAGAACACAAAGACTAAGGAACCAGTAATTAAAGGCAGCAATATAAAAATCAGTCAAGACGCAACAGATGGATGCAACATAATTCATCTTAATTGGCACTTACCACAGTAACTCTAGCTGCAATTTGATAACAGACATCTGTGTCAAAATATGTGGGGTGTTAACTACTTTTAATTACTTAAACTTGTTAAAATTGCTGGTTTGAAAACCAACTATTTAAGGGAAAAGAGACATAATATGAAGGGGAGGGCAGAAAAATAATCTAGCCATTTTCAGGTTTTGTAAAAAATATTAACTAATAGTTCCCATGCAAAACCTTCAGTTTTGTTGCTGAACCAAAGAGGTGGCTTGGGGCAAAGTCCACCATTGCAACAATTATTGGTTATGAAGAGCTTTCCTTTTTTAAAAAAAGGAACTGGATACAGTAAGCTAAAAGTGTGTGTACCTATACATACTACATATGGTATATTTTTATATATACACTGTATCAGATATACACGCATACCAATTTCACCTTTAGCAGGAGATTAAAAGTCAATAGATAATGAGCCTTGTGCAGCATCCTCTCGTCCTCTCACATAAATTTCACAAGGAATCTCCTCCATCACCCTGTCTTCTATGACCTGCTCAGGGCAGTCATGGGTCTGTTTAAATGTGTAACTACTTTTCTTGAAGGTGCTATTAAATGTTTTCATTGGCTGAGGTTGTGCAAAATCATTGCGGAAAGGAAGTTCCATGGAACTGAGGTTGGTCCTGCTTTGTTTTATACTGGAGGCTTGAGAGCCACAGTGATGGTCATGAATACATCTCGAAGCAGTAGAGGAGCGTCTCATTTTCTGATAGTTCTCAAGTTCTTCTGATAAGTCAGCCAAGTCTGTAGAAATCTCTTTATCCCTTAATGAGAACAGTTCATAATGTGGAGGATCAAATACTTCTTGGAAGCCGGTTTTATTGAAAGCAGTTTTGCAAGCCATAACCTTTTTGCGAGGCTGCTTTACTTGCACCAGAATTGAAATTATGAGAAGAACCAAAACTATCCCCGAAGTTATTCCAATGATGGTTCCGTGAGTTTTGGTGATTTGTTCAAACAGTCCAGTTTTTTTCTTCTCTACGAAAAAAGAGAGTGGGCTTTATCGGATGAAAAATAATTTGGTAAAATTTAAGGTTTGACTTTGTATGGAAAAAATTAAGATAATAAAAAGTGTAAATGACAGAGCAGGTCATATTCTGATGCACTCATATGGGCACAGTGTCTATTAAGTAAGTATTGGCTCCATTAACGGGCACTGCATCCCTGTGAGTGACAGCAGAATTAGGCCCTGTATTTAAGTATCAGTCCTTATTCAGACAAAACTCACTGGTGACAGTGGAGTTTTGTCTCATAAGGGCTGAGCAAGGACTGCAGGAGTGAGCCCACTTCAGAGTGCAATTTCAGGCAAGTTTTCTATGAGTAGGGGCATGCTTGGCCCTCAGATTAGTGTATGCCATTTTCCCTGAGGTTCACACAAACATTCAAGAGCAGAATATAGCCCATACTTTTCTTTCCCAACAAACTAATATTAGAACAACCTCAGAAATGTAATGAACTTATAAATTTGTGGGATTTGCTACACTGAATGAGTGCAGTGGTTCAGCAAACCCAATACTATGCTTTTAGCAGTGTCAACCACCTGATATTTCAGAGGCCGGTGAGGCCCTCCTCATCCAACCACATACCTGCTTAGTTGGGGTGTGGGTTCCTTCTTGACCCCTGTGGTAATCAGTTTACATTCTAAAACCTAAAATTTGATTAAACAGCATATCATCTTAGCTTGCATAGCTACAAATGCTCATACACAAAGGGCCCAATCCTGCTCCCACTGGTGCTGTTGGCAAAACTCCTGTTGATTTGAATGGAGGAAAATTAGGCCCCAAAATTATCTAGTCCTTTAAAAAACAGTAATATAAAAAATGTCCAACCATACTATTTATCTTGACATCATTGGATGGCTTCATGGCTGGACTGAACTGTACCACATGTATTGCGTTGGAAGTTGTTTAACAGTCCATGTTATTAGATCAGTTTAAAAGAAATTACTCAATAGCACTTCTATGAAACTACACAAGATGGCAGTATCTGATTAGAGCAGGTTTCCCACACTTAGTACTTAGAGACAAATTTCTAGTAATTTTTACTGCTTTCTGCAGTAAATATTTATTTATTTATTTTTTGCGCTGTGGTATTGGATGTTAAACAGAATTCTTTTCACATCTAAAGCTAAAATATACTGGGTAATATAGGTACACAGTAGTTAAAATGCTGGACAAGATGGTGTTGCTTTATGTTGCTATATATTTCATAAGAAATTACTCAAATATTGCAGTAGGTTTGTGAAGGATTCTAGGAAAGATGTATATTCCAGAAAAGCATCTGTAGTCAAGGCAAACATTTCTGATTAGGAATGTGTATAATACTAGCACAGACAGAGCTTCAGCTGGAACTTGTTTGTTTTTGTTTTTTAAATGATGGAAACATAGGAGCTACTGATCAGTTTTTTTTAATGGGAATATATAAAACAAAGATGCTGTGACCTGATACGTTGTATTTTAGTAACTATATTTATATCATTTTCATACTGCAACAAAGAGGCCTCCTTGAAAAAACAAGATTTTTCCTCAATAAAGCATCATGGTTTAGGAATAGATACAGGTGATTCAAGTGGTGCAAAAAACAGAAGCATATACTTAGTAGGCCAATGTTCTGTTTAAAGTTTAAAACATACTTTGCAAAGGGCATGAGAGGTTTCAATTACAGGGCAGGGATATTCTTCAACCCTGCTCACAAAAGTCTTGGTTTTAAATTACAAATTTGGAATATCTCCCTGAGTTTAATAGATTAGCTGTCCTCAGCACATTTGCAGGAAAAGACGTTTTATGACTTTCTTAAATAAAAGGCAAAATGACAACACTGGATCATCAAGACTATGCTTTGCACTATATTCACCTTTGCAGTGATTTTCATCCCAAGGGTATGCACAGTTTTGAATGCCATTGCAGACCAAAGAATTATTGATGCACATGTTGCTATGGCAAAAGTAAGTGCTGCCTGAGCAGGGAGCTGCAAGAGAAGAAGAAAAAAAGTTACGAGTTGCCAAGAGCTCACACAGTGCACCAAGTTTGAAGGAACTTTATATTTCTCAATATGCATATTCATTCCTTCATTGGCTGATTTAAGAAATCAAATGAAATGAATTTTCCTGCATATCACTTATTACGTAGCTTATTGCCCATTGGGGTTGCTTCCAGATGTATAACAAATTATAAACAAAACAGTACTGATCAAACTGGTTACCAGTAAGAACCATGCACTGGTTGTCGACCCAAAGCACGTGATGGAAAAAGCTTGCATAGTCTTGAATGTCCATCTTAAAAAAAAAAGCACTGATTACATTTTGGATTAGCTGATGATTATTTAGATTACAGTGGTGCCCAAAATGTGCCATGTGTTTTCCAAATACACAGAAAGTCAGTTTCTTCCCTGAAGAGGTATACTGCCTACATGTACAGAATACCATTGGTGCCTCATGCTTTACAGATGAATGAGACATGGCAAATTCCTGCTCTGAAACATTAAAAATCTAAGGGGAGATGCCATAGAGGTCAGGGATAGCTGAAGTTCCTATCCATCTTCCAGCAGACTTTCAGCACTTCCAGAACCCAGGCTGCTAAGTGAAGGTCAAACTCTGGTTCCTGAAGACTTGAGGGAATGAATTCCCAAGTTGAGGAACCCTTCCTTAAGAACTCCCATATCTTCTCCTCAGGAATTAAAATCTTGGTATTTTCAAACAGAACTTTCCTGCTATCATCAGCCATTGAGACAGTTCATAAGAAGAAAGATGTAACCTGGCCTCAAGCCATATAGGGCTTTGTAAATTAAAGGAGACACCCTGAACAGAATCCAAAAGCAAGTGGGAAGCTAATGCAAAAAATACACTATGTGGCTAAAGTGAGAGAACCACTGGTAACAATAATACATAGTAGCACTCAACCCTTTTATAGTGCCTTCCCTCTGATGATCTCAAAGTGCTTTACAAACATTTATGAATGCCTGTCAGGTAGGCACTAGTAGTGTAAATGCTGTAACAAGCCTGCCACCTGTGACTTCATGGTTATTGTTATACTGTACATGGTGACCATTTGGACCTTCATGGTGTAAGAGGTGAACTCCTGGTCAGGGATAGGCCCTTTTTATTATAGACAGAGAGGCTAAAGACACCAGCCTTTAGCTGGCAGCTGTTTTTATATATATGAAATGAAATAACTAGAAAGTCTCTGTAAAGATTTTAAATTTCTCTAATACATTACATGCCCTTGGCATTAGAGCAGTGTCAAAGCATTCATTTTCAGTATATATAAAATATTCTTTCTGCTTCAGGACATTGCTTTTGATATTCTATATAGTATGCAGTTTGTGTTCAATTTCTCTACATCAATAATGTAGTATTTACACACTAGAGATTTCTGTATTGCTGGAAGTCAGTTACATATCAAAATTGATTTGCCTAATGCAAGGCCAATGGTGCACTGCTGAAAAGTTCTGATTCTGTCCAGGAGAGGATAGTGGCCTGTCTTGCTCACATGCCACGTTTTTTTTTTTTTAAATATTTTCCGGATGAGAACTCATCCTTGAGCATCTGGGGTTCACAAATACAGAGGTGAACCCAAAGGGTAAGTCAGTGGGTCTCAACTGTGGCCCAATCAGCACACAACTGCAGAAGATGTAACATCCTCGGGGCCATACAGGCAGCATACATATCGTGTGGATGCAGCCCATGTAACACAGACAGCTGAATATGTAGTCCACAATGGTAAATAGGTTGAGAGCCACCGGGGTAAGTGATGGAGAGGTTTCTACCATTTCTTTTCTTCAGTTAAATCCCTGGTTCCTAATGACTTCAGTGGAGTTTTGCCAGAGGAATGAATGGAGGGGGATTAACCGTATATTTCTTAACCCTCTACATTTGCCTTCCTTAAAACTAATGTCCTTGTACTATTGCTGCACATGACCCCATTTCTTACTGTGCTGAACTCTATTGGTTCATGCTCACTGGTTCTGAGCTTTTCTATTTTCATGCTACCAATCAGTTCCTTTATATTGGCAAGAAATAGATCCACAGAGGGAGTCTCCTCTGTAGTCTCAACTCTTTGGATCATACTTTTGTTTTACATAATTTAGGAACCTCTTAGAAGTTGCATGTGTTACCCAATGTTTATCTTAGTAATTTCAATATCTGTAGATGTAATTGTGATTGTTTCACATACCTTCCTTGCTTGGGTGTTGCAAGAATTTAAATGTTTGGAATCTGCTTTGTGATCCTTTGAAGAATAGTGCATTAAAGTATTATCAATTCATGGGAAGTTGTGGAGAAGAGGCACTCCATGAATTAACTATGAGATGCTTAGGACAGGAGGAGGAGGAGGAAGAAGTTACCTTGTGCAGTAATGATGGTTCTTCAAGATGTGTCCCCCTATGGATGCTTCACTGTAGGTGTGTCTGTACCCTCAGACTGCTGATCATGTTTTCAGTAACAGTCTGTATCATCGGCACATGTGCTGCTCCCCACCAGCCATGAGGCCAGCAGCGCACATGGGCATTCCCTCCTCTGTTCTCTCTGTTGCAGATCTAACTAATTGAGCTCCAAAGTAGAGGGGAGGAGGGTGGGTTGTTGAGCACTCATAGGGGGACACATCTTGAAGATGGGCATCTTTACTGCACAAGATCAGTAACTTCTTCGAGTAGTGTCCCCGTGGGTAGTCCACTGTAGGTGACTCTCGAGTAGTGACCACTACTGGAGGCTGGGACTTTGGAGCTGGTTGTGTTATAGATGATAGTACTGTGACACCAAACTTGGCATCCGTAGTTGAATCCCCTAGAAAGGCAGAAGGTATGTGCAGAATGTGTGTGTTCTGCGAATGTATGTGCAGATGCCGAGATAGCTGTTCACATATTTCTGAAAAAGCGACTGACAGAGACTAACCTTGTAGAGTGTGCGCATACTGCATCTGGGAGTGTTGCATTATGCAGTTGGTAAAAGTTTGATACAGCCTGAAACTCATTTGGATAGTCTTTGAGCTGAAATAGCGGTTCCCTTTCATCTATTGACAATAGGAAAAGTCATGGGGATTTTCTTAATGTCTTTGTCTTATTCAAGTAGAAGGCCAAAGCTCTCTGGCTTCCTTATTATCCCAATGAGGCTTGGGATAGAAGGTTGGAAGCTGGATAAGCTGATTTATGTGGAATGCCAAAGTTACCTTGGGACTGAACTTCGTATGAGGTCTCAGCATGACTTTATTAGGGAAGATACCGTGAGGGGGGATGTACTATCAAGAGTGCTATTTCCCCTGCTCTTGCTAAAGTGAGGGCAATAAGAAACGCCATCTTCATGGACAGGTAAGTTAAAGAACAGGTAGCCATGGGATCAAATGGCAGTTTAGTAAATCCTTTTAGCACTAGATTAAGGTCCCATTGAGGGGTGGGAGGTCTGGGCTATGGTGAGAGGTTCAGTATGCCTTTAAGAAACATCTTTGTGGTTGTGTGGGAGAAGATGGGATATCCTTCCACCAGCTGGTGGAAGGTTGTGGTTGTGAGCTCCCTGAAAATCCACCTGGCAGCAGAGAGACCAGATTGCCAGGACCACTGACACAGTGGTTGCATTTGGGGTGACACCCTTGGGTTGGCATGATAGCTGGAATCTCTTCCATTTCTGCAGGTAGGTATGGTGAATGCTTCCTTTCCTGCTGTGCAGCAAAACCTCCTGTACCTATGTCTATGTGCTAGAACCAAGAATGAGCCATGCTTTGAGCTGAAGGACCCACAGCTTGGGATGGAAAGTATATTCCTCATCCTGTGACAAAAGGCCTGCGTGGGTGGGAGAGTAAATGGTGGGCAAAGCACCAGCTCCAACAGGTAAGGAAACCATGTCTGGGCCATATAAGAGTAATCAGTATGACAGCTGCCCTTTCCCCCATTCCCTATACTACTAAAAGTCCTATTAAAGATAAGGAGGGGAAAGGCATATAATAGGCCTTCGTTCCACAGGAGGAAGAGCACATCTGCCCTGAAGTGGCAGCTGATTCCTGCTCTGGAGCTGTACTAATAGGTGGCAAACATGTCTATTGCTGGAGTACCTCACAGTCGAAAGATACTGTGAAGTATTGTTAAATCTAACTCCCACTCAGGGTTGTGAGTGAATCTGCGGCTCAAACTGCCTGCTGTTGTGTATTCTTGGTAGGTAGGATGCGGATATCAATACATTGCACAAAACCCATAGCTTCATTGCTTCCATGCATAGGGAGCATGACCTAGCTGCTCCCTGGCAGTTTATATAATTCATGCAGGCCATGTTGTCCTTCATCAGTGGTAGGAAGTGAGCACACTCATTTGACCACTGTGAGTTTGAGCAGACAGGTGTAGGCATATCTCATTCGAGGACTATTTGCCCTGAGCTGTGTTGCCGTTGAGATGCATGCCCAACCCTATGAGGGATACTTTGGTGGTCAGGAGTAATGATGGGGGAGACTGGGATTCCTGCACAACTGTTTACTGTTTTTTTCCTCCAGCTCAGGGATTGCTTGACCCTGGCGGGTACAGACAATAGTTCATTTATGCTAGCTCTGTTTGGTCTGTAAACCAAACCAAACCAGGCTTGCAAGCATCTCATGCGTCGTCTGGCATGGGCTATCACTGATGTCCTCGTGGCCATGTATCCCAAGAGCTGGAGGCAAAATTTGGCTGATGTTTGGGGACTGGACTGTCTCCATCAATGAGGAGAGACTGAGGAATCTGTGATGGAGTAGGAGCACTCTTGCTTGAACAGAGTCAAGGTCCGCTCCTATGAATTCCAGCCTCTGTACTGGTATCAGTGTTGATTTTTATTTGTTGACTTGCGCAGGTCCAATGGTACCTGAGTGACTTGTTGGGTGCCTAGGAAGGTTTGAGTCTTGAGGAGGCAGTTGCCCAGGTAAGGGTAAACCATGATGCTTTGAGAATGTAGGTGAGCTGCCACCCCTGAGGACCTTGGAGAATACTCTGGGGGCCGACAAAAGGCAAAAGGGCAGTACTCTTTATGGATAGTGGTCCTCCTAGCATGAATTTGAGGTAATGCCTGTGGCTTGGTATAATTGAGATGTGGAAATACACAAGGTTGAGGGCCGAGTACCAATCTCCCTTTTCTAATGTTGAAATGATCATGGATAATGTCACTCTCGAACTTCTGATTTTTGATGAATTTGTTGAGCGCTCTGAGGCCTCGTATAGGTCTCCAGCCCCCTTTCTTCCTTGGTATCAGAAAATAATGAGAATGGAAGCCTTTGCTTCTTAGGTGTACCAGCACTGGCTTTATCGCTCCTACGCTGAGGTGGTGTTCTATCTCCTGTCATAAGTAGACTCTTGTGAGAAGGCTCCCTGAAGAGGGATGGGGAAGGGAGAAAAAATGGATGGAGTATCCCTTCTGGACAATCTCCAACACCCACTTGTTGCAGTTTATCCATTCCCAGATGCTGTGGAACAGAATAAGATGGTTCCTGAAGAGATAGGACGGGTATTCAAGTGTGCAATGGCAGTGGGGAGAGCGTTCTATGGGCACCTCGACTAGCCAGTCAAAATTCCCTCTTGGATGTACAGGGCTAAGAGGTTTGTTGAGATTCTGATGTCTTACGTCTGGTTTGGAACGTGTTTTCTTTCTTTGTGGCTTGTATGGCCTCTGGGAGTATGAAGCTAGGTACTGAGATGAGTATGAATAAAAATACTGTGATCTGGGTTTAAATGATGATTGAGGGTTGTATTTCCTCTCATAACCAGGTGTGTATATTCCTAAGGATCTGAGGTGGCTCAAGTCCTTTAGAGTATGGAGGGCAGCATAAGTCTTCTCAGCGAACAGGGTTGCTCTTTCGAATGGTAGGTCTTCCACTGTTGTTTGCACTTCCTTGGGGAAGATGGAGAAGAGGGGAGGTCCATCTCATCACTACTGCTGTTGAAATAGAATGGGCCACTGTGTCAGCTGCATCCAGAGCTGACCGAAGGGATGTCTTTGCCACCAAATGGCCCTCATTAACTAGGGCCTTGACCTGCTCTTTTTATGCCAGTCAGGAATCTCATCAATAATTTTGGTAATCATATTTTTCCCATAGGGCTTGATAATTTGCCACTCTGAACTGGAGGGTGGCTGATGAATAGGCTTTTCTGACAAATAAGTCTAACCATCTGCAGTCCTGGTTGTAAGTAGTGGTGTCGTCTTTTGGGGTTTACCATGTCCATAATGGCAGAATAAGGGGGTGGGTGTGAAAATAGAAATCCTGTGCCCATTCTGCTGGAATGTATTTTTCATCCGCTGTCTTACACATTGGAGAGATGGATGCTGGGGTCTGCCTTACTGATTTGGCAAGTGGCAATAGGGCCTCATTGTTTGGTAGGGCAACTTTTGCAGTTGTGGATGAATGCAGAATGTCCACCAGCTTATGATGTAATTGAGTCACTCCTTGAAGGCATATTTGCAGCGCCTCTACTACCTTTTGTGCCAAGTTCTAAAATGTTTTGAAATAATCTGCTGCGGAAGGGGCATGATTGTCTCGTCTGGTGACGATGATGAAAGCTGGGTCTGAGAAATATTGTCCTTCACCTCTGATTTGTCTGATGGTTCCTCTCGTATTTGCTCCAGGGGTTCAGAGGTCCTAGAGGCAGCAGTTGAGGGACGGAATGTCCTCTGTTGATGGAAGGTTCCACTAGGGCCAGCGAAGTCTGTTGCCTTTGGGCTTGCCAGGGACTCCATATGCTATTGGCCCAGAAAAGGTGCTGGTGGTTGGAACCATGGCTGTTCAAATTAGGGAGGTTGGTCAGCTTGGTGATGCCCCTACGTCTATAGAATTGGGCACCATATGGTGGGCATAAAGAGCATTGGGAAATCAAGTAGTCTTGCTCACTTTCTGACTTTGCTGATGACATTGGTGGTGCGCAACCTGAGGTGGTTGATGGGCCAGGTGGACTCTAGTACTGAGCAGCAGAGAGTTTGGTGCATCTGAAACCGAAAGATCTATTGTGCACCAAAAGGCAGGCAGTGCAGGAGGCGCCGGTACCAGCGCCGCCTGTTGGTGCTGTGTGGCTTGTACCAATGGGGGTCAGAGATGCAGACCTGAGGATGGGTTCCATTAGTGCCTGGCATGTTGTCGGCGGTAGATACTGATGACTGTACTGATGGAGCCTTCCTTAGGGTGGATTTTCTTTGCTTTTCATGCCCTGTGGTACCAAGTCTTCCTTGCCTGTGCTCAGTGAGTGTGTAGATGTTTGACTTGTTTTGTCGGTTCGGTACTGAGCATGCCCTGGGTACCTGGTTTAGGCTGTGTAGGTGCTGTTGGTGCTAGTGTAGCTGACTGAGACAGTGTTTTCTGCTCGATCTGGGAATGCCACGGGGACTCACTGACCTTTTTTCTTAGAGGCCTTTCATGAGTGGCTTACTGGACTCATCGCCCCTCACAGTAGAGAGTTGTGGAGAGGGTTCTTGCCACAGCTCCAGGGGTTGAAGGGCTGACTCCATAAGTAGGCATTTCAGTCTTAGCTCTCTTTCCTTGGTCTGGGCTTCGGTTCTTGACCCAATCCACACTTCTGTGGAATATGCTTCTCTCCCTGGCAGCGAATGCACTGCAAATGTCCATCAGTGACTGGGATTGATTCCTTACAGATGACACTTTTTGAAGCCAGGGAAGCTGGGCATACCCTTGTCTAGAGTGGATCCCACCCCCCACCCCCGTCAGGATGTGGAAGACAGAGTCCCTCTCTGTTCTTTGTTTGTTTCTTTTCTTTTCTAACTTTTAAATTTTTTTTAGGCATGGCCCCAGTAAATGCAAATGAAAAAGAAAAAGGGAGCTTCAGAGAAACTAATAACAATTCTGCAAGAATTAATGATCTGTAAACGGAGAGCTATTAGCTCAGTCTCTAGCTGGGGCAGTTGAGTAGAAACTGAGGACGGAACGCCTGCATGCGCTGCTATCCTCATGCCTGGTGGGGAGTACCACCTGCACATGCGCTGCTGACTGCTACAGAAAATCTCCCATCAGCAGCGTGGGGGCATAGACACATCTACAGTGGAGCACCATAGGGCCATTATTCAAAAGGAAGGTTTTTGAAACATTGCCTTTTCAAAGCAACTTCCACTTATCCATTTGATTTCTTTTCGCTATTTAATTTAAATGTATAGAGATTTTGGGCCAGACATTCAGAAGAGCTGAGCGTCCACCAGGCATCCAAATAAGTGGCCAAATTTTCAAGAAAGTTCTGCTCCCGTTTAGGTGAATAAATAAGGGCCAGATTGTTCTTAGTGGGAGATGCTTGATGCTGAGCTTTTTTTGAAAATCTGGCCATCCATTTACTTTAAATGCTAAGAGGGAAGAATAAGGTCCTAAAGATTTTTGTCTGCTCAAACTCTGGCTGTTTCTTTAACTACTTAAGTAGCTGCTGCTTTATTGGATAAAGAACCTGTTCTCATGCTGGTGCTCAGGCCACATCCTTATGTGATCTTTATGCTGAATGACACAGGATAACTCTCATGCAGTTATAACCCTTATGATGAAACTGGATCAGCTACTCTTCTGGTTGGAAATATGGAGGTTGATTGCATAGTACCAAGCACTCAATAGTGCAAACAGAGAAGGGACGTAAGTGGTTCAGACTGAGAAATGGGAGTGTGTATCCAGCATTTCTAATAGCATATATAAAGGGAAAAACCTGCCAAGTAGAGTGGAAATGGTGGAGACCTAGAGTGAAGCTAACAATATTAAGCTTCTTGGACTGAGAGTATGCATGGAAGGAAAGATTGGATAGTTTTGGGGGTTTTTTTAATTTAGAAAACAAGATAGTGCAAATTTTATATCCAAAGATGTATGATCATCCAATTTATGCTGAGGGAGTGTAGAGAACTGCTTTTAAAAGATAAATAAGGTCATAGGCTAAAATGTTTTAAAAAAAAACCTGTCAGACTTGAGCCACAAAGAAAGAATCCAGAGAGGTGGCACTCTTTTCTTTTCCTCGACTAGAGCTCTGCTACATAAGCTAAGGGACCAGATAGCATGCCAAAGAAAAATACAGAAGCAGCCATCGTTGGCTTCTGCTAAGATAAAATTGATCACCTACTCCAGCAAGATGTACATTTCTAGGGCAAAGAAACAGTAGTAGTTAGATAGAACTGAGTGCTTTTTGAGGGAAGAATAACTATGGAATCAGACCATGAGACCAGGAATTTGATGAAAGCTGAATTTTTGTTTTTAGTACTTTCATGTCATTTTGAGGTTCATTGTAAGATACGAAAATTGATTTTATACTGTATGTTTAAAATATACCTGGATGACTTACTTTAAACAAACATTTTTCCTTCCCTAGATTTTTTAAAATCATTTGCTTTTGAAATAAGTAAGTTACCAAGAACTGAGAGTTTGAGTCCTAGTAAAGGAAACTAAGCTCTTCATTCTTCCAAGATACATCAGTTCAGTATCATGCAGTTTGCTGCGAAGGGGGAAGTCTTCGAATGAGAATTTAAAAATTGGGGTTGTCATAGTGAAGACCTTGCCGTTTTCCTGAACAGTAGCAATCTGCCCTAATGTACTTGGCCAAAATTTCTGGGGACTCTGCTAAAGATATCAGGCAACCAGCAGTCTGCTCTATCCCCAAAGACCTGGTCACCCTATAAATGTCATGAAAAATCAATTTCATGTTTCAGTTTAAAGTAGTTATGAATGAACTAAGACATTATTTTGCCATAGGTCAAACTATAGCATATCATCATCATAACACCTGGCTATTATATAACACTTATCTGAAGACTTCGAAGTGCCTTACAAAGGAGGGCAGTATTATCTCCCTGTATACTGAGTGTTAATACCTACATTGATTCTTGTTGTCTATAGTGGATAAACAGCTAGTTAAACTATCTGAAGATAGATGAGCATTGAATAGCATCTGTGCTTTATGAAAAGGATGACATACTGTGTATTCTAGTGACAATGCCTTCTGTTCCAGCCAAAATGGTCCAGCTGTTTCCAAGAACAAGGCTAGGTAAAAATACAGTTTGTCCATGTTAAATTTGAGACCTTTTCATTGAAATGCTCCAGTGTTCCCATGACTTGGAGCAGGGTTCTGAAGTTTTTTGGGGGTGGCCTTGTGTCAGGGATGTGACTTGCCATCTTCATGAAAATCTGCCTAAATCTGGCCAACTGATAAGTCTTTGAGAAATGAAACTCCCAGTTTGTAGATGCTCAGTAGAGACTTAATTTTTAGCTGCTGAAGTCTCTAAAGCATTGGTTCCCAACCTTTTTGGCTCGAGGGCCACAGGTATCATTTTTACAACCCTGCAGGGCCACCAGTCTCTGCCAGCAGCCCCCCTCCCCACTGCAGCAGAGAAACTGCACATGTCCTGTAGCCCCATGCACGCCACCTGGGTCCCTAGGCAGTGGATCCCCTTCTGCAGCCCTGGGGGACAGAAGATCAGTGCTCCCCTCCCTCTGGCTCCAGCAGGGACACCATGCTCCCTGCTACAGCTGGGGGAGGGGAGCGCTGATCTCCCCTCCCCTTTACTGTAGCAAGGAGCCTGCACCTGTCTTTTAGCCCTGTGGAAATGCTATCAGGGAGGGAGCTATCAGACTACTACACACAAAACCACATTGAAAGAACATTATCAAGGTCACAAAGTTAAGACAGCCAGATTGAAGGTTTCCTGTGCACAATACAATCTTTACTCACATGATCACAGTATTTTTTCCACAGGACCCCCTGCCTCATTCAGTACACTAGAGAAGTCCTGCGCTGGGATTGAATCAGGGTTTATAATGAAAAATCTGGTTCTACGCATTTCAAATTAGGTACCCAGAATTAGTGGATACTTTTGACCTTAATCTCTGTGCCTTAGGCATGATTCACATTTTACAGATTGAGAGCTAACTCCTCACTTCTCAGAGGTCTGAGGATAAATATTATGAAGTACTCAGACACTATAATGATGTGCACCATGGAAGACTCCATGAGGAAACTGACTACAATAATAAGGCTTAGAGCCACAACACAGAACACAATATTGAAATACGATCATTCAGTGAGCACCATCCATATAGTGCACTGAATAAGTCAGGGGACCTGTTGAAAAAATGGTATAAAGATCATAATACTTAAGCACAATGAGGCTAAATTAAAGTTGCACAGGCAACCTTAATTCTGGCATTTCCTTATTTTTGAGTGCTTGACTTTGCAAACTTACGGTTGTTTTAATATAGGTAGTTATGTGCAATATTCATATATTGTATCAGGAAAGAAATCAAGACATTCTAATTTATATAGTCCCCTTTGGCTGAGTTACACTATTTCAGTCACGTCTGCAATGGGTAGGCGTGAACTGAATATGTCATGCAGAATTAGTTCATTTATGTAACCCTCTTCAGAAATAGATGGTTTTCATGGATGGATTTGTACAATTACAAGTCAGTAGCAAAGTAGGAGAGAAAAAAAAAAGCTCAATGATCTGAAAAAAATAAGCACATAATTTCACTATTTTGAGCACTGAAGTTTGCTTATCACAATGATATTTTAAAAATGAAAACAGTTTTTTAAAATAAAAATATAAGGCTGAGGAAATTCATGTTATCAACTATCTTTTCCTGAGGTATGAAACCTCAAACTGGGAGACAGGCAAGAACAGCTGTACTTATCTCTACAGACTTGCTTTTGGCAATGATTATTTGATTAGTTAGGTTAGACCCCTTTCTTTGAAAAAGCAGATATCTTTATACCCATTCATCACTTCAGGTTGTTGGATAAGCAAGAATGGAAAAATCAATATTTATAATATGAACTGATGTTTTGATAGGACAAACTAAGTCTTCTAAATTCAAAGCTAGAGCATAGCCTCAGAAGTACCTTTATTATTCTTCACTGTAGCTAAGGAAGAAGTGAACTGAAGAAAGTAAAACCTCTTCTATAATTTTGAATAGCAACTGTAGCTAAAAGTGGTAATTATAGAAAAGGAATGTTGCAAAATGTAACAAGCATATTAAAACCCCAGACAAGTCTCTGGAATATCTGTATTTGTTTCTTAATGTCATATCCATAAAATAGCAATATTGTATTCCTCTTTAAAAAAAATCACCTTCACAACAGAAGGGTTATTTGGTGGCAAGTAAATTTGTGTATAACTTGAATTCTAACGTTTTAACAAACAATAATAAATGCTACACTGTAAAACAAAATTTAAATTTTAAAGAAAGCCCAACCCTGCATGGTCTTCTAGAATCACTTCTAGAATTTGGCACAGAAACAACTGTGTTTGCCAACTAGTTTTTACTTTCTTTACAACCAAACCTGTACTATATCTATCAGGTCACATTTGTTGGAAACTTGGCATTAAGAAAACTGAAGGAATGACTGTACTAGTGTCAGATGGCAGACATGCACTATGCAAACTCTGTGCTAAGTTTCCTGTACTGCTCTTCCAACATACCTCACACCTGCTCTACTACAGTTCCAAGTTCAGGCTTCTCTTGTAATGAGCCTGCAAATTGTTTCAAATTATCTGGTGTGATATTGATCCACACAGGGCTATTTGAGGCTATGAAACTCAGCCAGATTTGGGATAAAATATGCAGAAGGGGTAGTATATTAGTCTACTGTTAAATGTAGTCCCACCTCAAACAACCTTTAAAAACCATTTTCAAATCATAAGCCTTGTGAGCATCATTAACTTCTCCTATACAGAATCCATACAGAATCTCAGAACAGCATTCATAGTCCTAGTCTTATTTAAGAGATTGGGATTTAACTCACTCCAAGGCTGCCTCACCATCCAAGCCAACTTTGCTCCACAGGTAAGACAGTTTGGGGGAGGAGGGTACCTATGTTTAGATTATCAGGTGCTGGGGAAGAAGATTCTCAGTGGCAGGACCCTGGCTATGAAACTCCTTGGAACAAGAGGTTAGACAGTCAGAGGATGGCTATTAAATCCAAATGTAAGGCAGGCCTTTGAGAGAATCTGTCCCCAGAACCAGTGCTCATTAACAATGATAAAGTGGGTACTTTGTCTCTCTGAATAGTGGTGTGTGAATTGTGAAGCAACATTTTATTATGCGTGGTGCTCATATAACACAAAGCTGATGCTTTTTCTTACTTATATGCAGCACTTAGATACCAAGCTGATAATTTAGAATCTACTTACGATCAACAAATGAAGTGAAGAGCATTCTGAACCTGCTGAGTCTGCTACCCTCATCTGCCCACATCCGCACCACTCCTGTTCCAGTCTGCAGCATCACATCATTTGCTACTGTGCTGCAAAACTTTGCCTTCAGGTTTTCAATGGAACTGCTTCCATCATACACAGCTACAAAGTTTCTCTTGCATTCGTTTGAGTGCTCCATTTGGTAGTCCAGGAATCTCAAATAAATCTGTTATTTAAAAAATAAAACACAATCCCCCACAATCTTTGAGTAAAACAGACTGCCTTTGTAGTAAAACAGCAGAATTTTTCTCTTAGCCTCCTTGTGGATCCTGATTACAATATTCTGTCCTCCTCCTACGTGCATGGAACTCCCAGTTCAAACTCTTTTGTTGCATGCTTACAGTTTCATAAAAAGTGAATCCCTTACAGAGTGACATGTTATTATGGAATATTATTTGCAACCATTTTTATCTTAAGTATCAATAAATGACACAAACTTTCCAATGAAAATTGGCTAACTTGTTTTCTCTCCATAAGCTCACAGGAGAAGTGAAGCTCATAATGCACAATGGTAACTAAGGGTCTAGGCTGGAGAGAGCTGCTTTCTTACACATATTCTAAAATAGATGCAAAGAATCTACAGGACATGTACAAGGATTTATTTTTCAGGATTTTGGGAAAGGCTTCTTCCTGTAGAGATTTCTGAATTTTTGAAAGACAGATTTTAAAAAAACAAGCAGAGAAATCTAGTTGAAAAGGCCTTAAAAATCAAAAATAAGGAAACAAAAGTCAAACTCAGCATGGAGAGGCTATGTAATGAATCAGTCACAGAAGGTACAAACAACCTAAACAGAAGCATGAATGCAAAAACATAAGCTAATTAAAGAGCAAGGTTCAAGAAGTTAGATGAGCCAGACAGGTATCCCTCAGAGGCTGGAAATTCAACCTAAACAAAATCAAGAGTGAGGACCATATGTTACAGCAGGACATATGTAAGGAATTTAGAAAAGCTAAGGTGGACTCTGAAGTGCAAATACACAAAGTTAAAGCTATTTACTTTTAGTGATACCTGCGGCAGAAATCTGAGACACTTCATAGATTTACTGGAGTTGGAAGGAGTAAAAGGAATAATTAAGGAAACTTTGGGGCATGAGCTAACCTCTACTTGATGGGAGGTTAGAAATAAGTTTCTCATGTTGGGTAAGCTATTTCAGAACTGCCCACTCCAAATTCTTTCACCTTTCTCTGAGTTGTCTGGTACTGGCTCCTGTGATAGACAAGATACTGGGCTAGCGCAATTCTTATTTTTCCTGAAACCTTTGACATGATTTTATAAGTAAGAATATCATGATTTATATTTTCATATAATTTAAGATGTCCACATCAGAATGGCAATACTGTAGGGGGTGGGATTTGCAAAACACACTTAAGTGACTAGTGAGTTCAGGGGACTTGTGCTCCTTAGTTATTAAGTGCTTTTGAAAATATCATCCTTAAACTATATGAATTGCTTATCTAAGGCCTCAGCTGCACAGAGACCTTGCAAGTCAGGGGGTGAATATACAGTACAGTGGCCTGCCCTGTACTAAGTCACACTGTGGACCCTGCACTGGAGCATACTTTGACATACTGCTGTTTGTTTTGTTTGAAACAGCAGTACGTCAAAGTGCACTACACAATTTTTAAGCACCAATGGCTGGCCTGTAGCAGTTGACTCAGATTTGGTGTGTGAGCTCTAAAATTGCAGCGTATAGATGTCCAGGCTTGGGGTGGAGCATGGACTCTGGGATTCTCTGCCATCTACACTGCAATTTTATAGCCCTGCACCCTGAGAGTCAGCTGACATGGGCCAGCTGCTGGTGTCTTACTGCACTACAGATATATCAGTGCACAGCAGCAAGGTTCACAGGCAACTTAATGTGGGTCAGGCTAGTACTCTGTAGATTCACACTTAGTTGTTGCACACCAAGTCTAGATAAACCTATTGTGACTTAGAAGGAAAGAAGTCAATTCCCTGTCAAGGTTCTAGGGCTCTTCAGTTAGCAGCAAGGACCTCAGATTGGTGTGGGTTGCAATTGCATGGGCTTTGAGTGTGGTTTACTAGTATTTCACTGATTCACCTAGTAAAAATGCAAGTGCAAAGGTCTTTCTTTCCCCCGCCTCAGTACAGTTTTAGTGTTCCAGCCTCCTCCCAACGAAGTCAATGACAAAAGGCCCCTTGACTTTCGTAATAGCAGGTTGAAACTGCTGGCCCCTGTGCATGCTACTTCTGTTCTCCCCCTCAGTTTAGGTCACTGTCAGGGCCTTCTCAAGCATATTTCTACAGGGATCACTTAGACAAGGGCTCAGTGAAAAATAAAGCACACCTAACTCTGACTCTCCTCCACTCTGTCCATCTGTCTAGCCAGGAGTGCAAGCATGGCACAAAGGGACTGTTAGCATCTCTGATGCTGGTAGGGTATCCCAAAGGGTCCTTCCAGACCAACTGGCAAACTGGGGCCTCGACTGAGATAGATACATTGTGTGCCTTGTTACAGGTAAAGCATGAACCTGCTGGCACACATTACCCTTAGCACCCCCACTGTCTCAAGGCATTGCACCTACTCACGTCCTCCGTAAGACAGATTCTGGTACTATGCCCCTTATGCACCATGTGTTTGAAAGCTAGCCTGTCCCATGTTATTTCCCCCCTTCATTGAGGAAATATTTTCTCTAAGTAGTTAATACCTAAAACTTTTTTCACAGTAACCTGCTTCAGCCTGTGCCTTGCAAATTGTAAAGTACCATTGTGATGAGTATTTTTGCCTATCATCCCTCTCCCCCATTATTATAGCAGCTGTAGCTTTTGTTGACTTCATAGTCCCTTGAAGTCAAAGAGAGCAGCAGGTGCTGCTCAGCATTTAGCCTCAAATATGTAACTCTCATAACTATTGCTTAATTGGATTTTTATTCCTGCTGGGGAACTAATAGAAGGAATAGAACATTAATACGCAATCTACCACTCATATTGCACCCTCACTTTGTGCTGTGTGCAAATCAAGAGCCCATTTTTACCAAAAAGTTTCAGCTCACTGAAAGATGCATCCAGTTTCTTTGCCTGTTGAAAAGAATTTTCAGGATTTCTTCTGCCTACAGAGGACAAAGTAATAGTAGGAGGGACATCTATAATCTATTAATCAACGTTCTAAAGAAGTTTCCTGAATCCTTGAAGGTTGTCTTCAGAATTTCAATGATGCATAAACTTTAAGTCTATTACTGTCAATTTTCAGATTTACAAAAAAGAAACCAACTTGGGAAACTGAAAACCTTTTTAATTGTTCTCATGAAAAGGATAAACACATTCAAAACTGCACCATAAAACCATTGAACTGTTTAACATCATAATCCTGTCACAACATGAGCTCAGCAGACCAACTATAACATTACAAGTTAAAAAATGTAAACCAATAATTTAGGAAGATAATCTTATTTTAAGAATCACTCAAGTATAGAACTAGCCTTAGAAAACATTCAATAATAATTAAAATACCTTAGGCATGGAGACCTGGTCCACTCCACATTTAAAAAAAAAAAAAAAAAAAAAAAAAAAATTCTCATTTCTAAGTATTTCTGGAAGGACAACATCTATAACTCACTGTATGATAGAACTCTTGGGAGTTAAGGTGCAATAAAGTTATTTATTCTACTGTAGTTAGATCTGTATTTACATTAGTCTTTTGTCCCTGTGTTTATTATGGTTTAGGTAATTATTTTTGGTACTATTTGGGAAGCTGGAGAACCAGACCTTCTTGAAAGTTTTCTGTTATACATTGATTTCTGTGGAAAATTGAGTTTTTGCTAAAGGTTTCAGCCCCCCACCAAAAAAAAGTTGGCTTTTCAACAAAGTCAAATTTTTGGTGGAAGGAGGGGGAACATCCATACATTTTCTGATCAGCTCTAATGAAGAACCTTTATCTCTCTGCCTTCTTGCAGATGTACCACAGAAGATTTCTGCAGCCTGGACCCAATCCCACCAACTGCTGCTCCTCTGGGAGTTGAGGGTACTTACTACCCAAATGATTTCATTTCAGATTGATAGAGATGTAGAAAATAGCTACTTCTTTTTCCTAGCATCATGCTATTTTGGCTCCTATTATAAGCAGACTAGGAAGACATGCAGCATGAACAGCTGTTACTTACCCTTTAGTTCTTCAAGAGTGTCAGTGTGGATTCCACTGTAGGTGTGCTTGAGATGGGATTCTTTAAAAGCGAGGATGGAGGGAGAGTCATGGGATCCACACTGTGTACATTATCTCAAAGAACCAGAGAGTTACTGTGGAGTAACTGTTCTTTCTTCTTTGAGTATGCAACAGCTTGGACCCACTGTAGGTGACCAGCAAGCAGTCATTCCTTAGGATGGATTTCCCAGTGCATCAGTTGAACAGTAAATTGCATACTGCTGTCCTGAAGTTGGCATCTGGCATAACAGCTAAATCCAAAGTCTAATATTTGCCTCACTGTACAGGAGGGCCAGCAATTTTACTTATTAAGTATTGTCCTTCCATGTTTTAGCAGTGTGAAGATAAGATTTCTTCATAAAATTTGGGGGAAGAAAACTTTAGGGTCTCTAAAGAAACTAGCATCTTGGACACTCGCGGGGTTCTGTCTCGCTGTCTAAGAGCTGAGGGAGCGTCAGAGCCACTACACCCTTTATACCTTCTTATGGAGGACCAGGAGGCAAAGGGAACATGATCAACCCTGACTGCCACTGCTATTCAAAGAATCCAATCTTGTGTGTATGAGGCACATGCATACCCTACAGTGGGATCTACACATGATAAATTTCAGGTCAAGGAAAAGTAGCTGCATCTCCATGGACGTGCAATTAAGTTTATTTCTGAAACAAGTATCTATCTTAATTTCCTCAACTGCCAATAGCTAATTAATTTAAATGAAAAGTGAGATATTTTGTAAATTATTAATGACCATTCCCTGTTACTAATGACCTGGAAACCCATTATATAGTGAATGATACAAATGGACTTGCCTTAGCATTTGGAGTAGCCTTAATTGTCCATATGCAGTCAATTGCTTGTCCGGGTTTTGTTTTCTCTTCTTGTTCTACTTGACTGGAACGTACTATTCCATCAGCTCCTGAAAGCTCAAATTGGCAGTCTAGAAAGAACATACAATTCACTGTCAAACAAGATAAGATTATTTGTACATGAAATTTTTAATCAAATGGATATTGTAATACTAGACCTGGGATGGGATTTAAAATACCTCCTAGGTAAGTGAAGTCTGGATCTGCAACAGAAGAAGTCACAAATCATTGGGGCCAGCAGATGAGTCACTTCAAGGTTTAACACAATCTGTTTCCTAATACGCTACAAAATATAAAGTACTAGAACAGATATTGAATCAATGGGGGGAGAGGTGATCCTCTTGTTACCTGATGCTTGATTCCAGGATAAGTAACCATACCTCACTAAGATGGTTGAATATTTGCACTACAATGGAGGTGGTTAAACACCACATTAGAGTTTCCTTTCTTTTTTCATTCCCATCTAACCATGCATCCTGGTCTGCACTGATGGATCCCTGTGCCTCTGCTGGCCTTCACTGAAATCAACAGACCTCCACAAGGGCACAGGGATCTACCCATGCACATCAGACTGCAGGATCAAGGGGTATAACTATTGTACCTCTATACCACCTCGGATGGAAGAGGTTTACTGGTGCAATTTGCTGTAGCAAGATCAGAGTTTTGGAGTTACTAGTACACTCAGGAAGATTACAACAAAAGATAAACAAGCAACAGGTCCCAAGATTTTCCCTTGGAGACACATATGCCTCCCACTAAGGTCAATGGTAGTCACAGACATGCATCTAAGGGCATAATTTAGGCCTAGTTTTCTCTTGAACTGTATTCTATGCATACATGTCTGGAAATTGTACTGCTAATGAGTTCAAAGTAGATTTCTCCAAAGAGGTCCACAGTGCAGAGGTGCAATAGAAAGCTCCAGCATTTGGCTCTTGACTGCAGTGGAACCAGGATTTGGCTCAAAATGAGCATGCAACCATTGCATGTGCAAGTACTCACTTTTTCATGAGCAGTGTATTGGGGAAAAATGCTAAACAACTCAACATGTGAGCGGTGCAAAATACAAGCAAAACCTGTATTTTTGTATACCAGTGCTCCATTACACTAACAGTTACACAAAGTGTGGGGCAAATGCTAATCTGCCTATTATTATTATTAGTGCAGATGGGAGAGTTTGCCCATGCAATGGCTGCCATGTCCATTTTGGACCAAATTCCGGTCCCACTAAGCTCAAAGCCCACAATTTGGCTCTGTGTGGGCCTTTATCTACCACCACCAAAAAAAACAAAACACTCACAACCAACATAAATCCTGAGCAGACTTAAATACTCAAGCCAGTCAGAAAATTCCATTCTTAGCCCACTCCCATTGAGCTCTATGTTGTGGCACATATGCTCATTGTACAGAAACCTCTGCAAGTCAGAATTTCAACCTCCCTTGTGAATTTAAGTCAAGTACTTAGTGTCATTTAGGTGGTTTGTGAGGCTCAGTTTCATTCTCTGATTTTTTGTACTTTAAATATTTAAACACCTTGTGAGAATGTAAAATAATGAAAGCAACAAAATATAACTGTCCTTTCACAGCCATCACAGCCCACCATGAAAAATAAAATAAATAAATAAATTCTAAATCTGCCACACAAGCCTCAGCCTTGCCAGCACTAAGCTTACTTGGTTTTGTCATTCATATTAGTTAAATTGCTTTGGAAACTAGCTTGGTGCACACATCCAAACAACCCTGCAGGGCCATTTTAGCACATCCCACATGGTTCCCAAAGGGTTAGTGACCCATACTAATAGGAACAGCATGAGAAACTAAATCCATAGCAGAGTGCAAACAGTTCTGTTGAACAATTGTACTAAATGTATAGTAAAATGTATAATATTTCCTATGCTTCTGGCTATGGAAGGCATATCTGGGAAAGAGGGAACACACAGCAGTTATACCTGTGTATACATTTGTAGTAATAATAGCTGACATTTATATATTGCTTTTTATTTCAAAGGATCCGAAAGTGCTTATAACTAGGTATGTACAGTATCTGAAATGCAGCCATCTGGAGCAGAGCATTCGGCACAAGGACATTGGGTCAAATCTTCTCACCAAAAGTGCCATAGGAGGTTTAATATCCACACAGAGCACACATAACCATTAAAAAAAAAAAAAAAAGAGGTTGCAACCAAAATATTCCCTTTTCCTCCCCACCCAATAACTTGCCCAGAGTTCAGTCTGCCTCAGCAGAATGAAGAGCTGCATCAACACTCGTAGAATTTGAAACCATGGGTCCAGGAAATCTAGGTATTTCAAAAGCTGATGCATAGCTCATTAAACCATTTCCTCCAGCTTTGCATGCCTGAGATTATACCCTAATTGATAGATTCAGAAACACATTCTGTTTGCCTCTAGGCAGGGGCACCTGGGTCAGGAGCAAAGAGGGTGCAGGAAGATGCACTGGCACAGGGAGTCAGCAGAATCCATATTCTTGAGCTCCTTAAGTGCAAGTTGCACTAATCCTATCACTCAACTTAAGTAAGGCAGGGAAGGGGACTTTAGCCTACTGCATACAGGTTGAGCTACTGGTCTGAGGCCTGCACTGAGGGAATATATGCTACACATTAAAGCAGAAGGCAAGTAGGAGCATGCTTCTCTTAGCACTTTCAGAGACATTCTGTCTGCCTTATCACTGGTGCTAAGGCAGTACTTCCATGCTGCTCACTGTGGCCCTCACCCAGTGTAAATATTGGCTTAGAAGCCACAACGTAACCAACATGATGAATACTGGGGTCAATAATTGTGAAAGCGGGAAGTAGCACAGTTTAAATGCAAACCGTGCGACCTCTTAAGCCATCTTAAATTTCTTTATCATATTCAATTTCTTAAACCATATTTGTGAGGCTGATCTCAAGACTGGGCTAGCTTCGTGCTAGTATGGAAAGTGGTTGTGTGGTAAATAAAATGCTTACCGGAGTTGTTAGTCTAGGCTGCATATAAGCTGTGAATCAGCAATTATGTTCTGTTGTTTCGAATGCCTTAACATGATTTACAAACAGTTATTTAGACAGGGTTACAGACTAAAGCCTTCCTCAGGCATGTTGCCCTCTTTGGAAAAAAATACACATTTATACTATTTTACAAGTATGTTCTTCTTACTTCACATATTAAAAAGGCTCTGGAAGAGACTATGAATGATCTGATTTAGGCACCCTTAAAATGCAGATTTTTGACCAAATAAATATTAAGACTGATTAATATCATTATGCAAAATGTGTCAGTCTTTATAATGAAGCTCTGAAATCAATTATATGATGGATACCCATTTAAATATGTTTAATAAATACCACACATTCTCAGTAACTAGTTTTCAAACCTTAGTAGCTCAGCCATTTCAGTATCTCTTTCAAAAAGAAGACACCAACAAACACAGCCCACACCACAGACTAAAGGACTAAATCTGTCCAGTGCTGTGCAATCACTATGAGGTGTTCAGCACCTTCCATCCCCAGACTAGCTATGCTGAGGCTTCTTCATTCCTTCACTGCTGTTCTAGCACCACTTGCTAAAAAGGTTGGAATGGTAACGTAAACGGGCTGCTAATGTTTGAGACATCATGTCATGATAACAAAAATATGGTGGGTAAATTGCCAATGGCTATTTTACACTAACGTTCCTACTGCTACAACACCCATGGAGCTGTACTGGTCAAAGAACAACAGTGGGGAAAATTCCCTAAAATCCTCAGCACTGACCTCTTGACCCTGAAAATTAGGACCTGTAATTTCCACCAGTTTAGTTCCTCCTAGCTTTAGCAACAGAGGAAGCTGTAGGGTTGACAGTGCTCAGGTGTTTTTAGCCATCATGTTATCTAACCCTGCTCACAGCTACACCAATGATAAAATACAGATCCAAATACCAGTGTAGACACTGCTACTGAGTTCATGGGAGTAGTGGGAATGGTCCCCCACACATCATCTCACAGGACTGAGCCCTAACTGTTGCAAAATGATATTTTAAAAGCTTAAATTTGTACCTTTATATTGGTCTGTCAGTTGCAGACAGACAGACTTTCAGCTAGACAATGTCAGAAGATATTTAATAAGGTATTGTTACCTGGTATAAATGAGTATTTTGCTTGAAATCCTTTTCCTTCTAGCTCCTCATCGGAAGTAAACTTTATCCACATAAACCTCCCTGTTGATCTAATTAGTGCAGGACTTTTCAGACCACAGTAACGATTGATGAGAGGGGAGAAACCAAAAGGTCCATCTCGAACTTCAAGGTGATCAAATCGACATTCAAATGAGGGTTCTATGTAATAAGGTTCGTCAAAGGTCAACTCAATTCTTTGGCGTGGAGCAGCTACAACACAATAAAAGTTTTAACACAGTATTGATATGTGTAAAACACAGACACTAGGCAGTGAAATAACAAAGCGACAAAACCCAAAAAGTGTAAAAACCAGGAGGCATGTGATACTGCAGTAAGCTTACCAGACTTATTTTGAGAGGTAACTCAGACACTATATAAATTACAATGCTAAGGTCATGTTATTATACAGAAGACATTTTTTCAGTAGGCTGTAAGGTTTTTGTATTAAAGTAAATTCATATAAACATCACAAAGATCCCTTTGCCCCCCAAAATAGCTTAAAGTTACCCTCTGTAACATGTAGCACGCTGTTAACATTCATATGCAAAAACATTTTAACAACCTTCGTATTAAACTACACAAATCAAATAAGCCAGTACTTTACAACTAATGGGGAGACAACACAAACGAGGCAGGGAGGGGAAGGGGAATAGATGGGGGGAAGGAGGTCTTGACCAGCCACTGGGACCTTGGTGTTCATTATGTCCAATGTTTCTAAAAACAAAGCCCAGACTTCTTCAAACTCGCTGTTTTTCAAACTCTTCAACTAAACGAGTGGAAGGTTCCTCTCAATAGGCTTTTCATAACAATCTTCAGAGCTTAAATAGCACCTACAATATACATCAAATTCATTATTCCAATGTGGGTGTCTAAAATTTGACACCCACAAACTTAATTTAAACCTCAGTGGAGTCAATGGGAATCGGATCAGGTCCTTCATTAGGCATAACGTGTAAATAGCCAAAGTTCATTTTTGTGCCTTACATGTGGCACTCACCTACTCCGTGCATAGCTTGAATATTCATTGTTCTAGGCATATATTGTACCAAATTCATCTTTTAAACATGGACTTGTGAAGTAAAGAAGCATGGTGCTGCTCTAACATGTCCATTAGGTATAACTGACAGCTGGTACAATACACCAGTTGGAGACTACTGGAGGACATTGTATTCATCCATAACCCCTCCACATCCTGGCACTGGGGGCTGTAGGGAGGAAGGCAAAGGAACCAGTTCTATGTCTGTTGGGAACTCCCTCATGCCAGGGGAATTTCCAGCTAGGATTATGTGGCCAGTCTCAGCACCTTCTGTGTGGCCTGAGCAGTGCAAAGGGATAAGAGCATGGCAGACAATCTGCCTCAAAACTATATTTGGTTACAAATAAGACACAAAGGACCATAAATGCATACAAGAGAAAACCAAAGCACCATATAGCAAACATACTGTACTACAGAGATAAGACACCACTGAAACTGAAAACTCACCACAGGACATTGTAAAGACGACTTGCAATTACACAAGAATATTTAGATTTATCACCAGAGGCCTGAAGAGAAGCCCACTGAAGTCTGGGGTGGGGAAGGGGGAAGTGGGATGGGGATCCTTCCATGGACTTAATTGTTTTTCGTGAATCCCAATAAGAGGAATCTATTCAGTGTGGCCCAAGTCCTGTGGTCCTTACTAATTTTACTTATTTTTTGAGTCAACAGGATTTTTGCCTCTATCACACATAACCTTAATGGTGAGCTCAGCCATGTTGAAACACCCTAGGTTTCCAAATGAACAGGCTACATGACAGTCAGATGTACGTCAATCTGCTGATACAAGAGCATAAGGTTAGCTTGGAGATTTTGTGCGACGCTGAGTTGGGTGAAGATGGTGCTATACACTATATTTTTGAAGTGTTGGAGATGGTAGTGAGTGCCTTTTGGAGCACATTAGTACTGTAGATGATGTGACTGTGGCAAGGAAAGCTGAAGACTTTTCCTTCCAATTTGTTATTTCTATGCTTTCAAGGATTTGGGTGGGACCTGATACATCCGTCACTAAATAAGGCTTTTTGTGTGTTAATTCATAAGTGTATGTTTTCCAGGAATTAGTAGTTACTGTTTTGCAGCCCCCCTTAGTCAGCCGAACATCTGCAGAAGTGAATCAATATATTAAGTAAAGTTACTTAGACAATCGAACAGCATAGCAGAACAGTTTCCCTTCCTACACTTTCAACAAGGAAAATACAGGACACTAAAGGAGAAAGAGGATGTCAATACCTTCTAAAATGTAGATACACTCCTGGTTTGGGGGGTACAAATTAGGATAGTTTGGTGAAGCAAAATGGCCCCCATTGCTTGTCCGAACCCAGTTGTCACAGTGGGTAGATGGCATGTGGTTCACTCCAATATTATGCCCACCTTTAGAAAGAAAAATTCTCGTTGTAGTATACAAGGGTAATTTAATAACAAAAAATATCCACTTGGAACAGCATAGCCCATAGGGTGTGGGACTGTCAGAGGGAAGAGACAGCTTGTGCTACCTGCAGATCCTCTTATCACACTAGCCAGCTGTTCCTATTTAGGAAAGGGATTTTATTTCTGTAAAAAGCACATTATAATTTAGCAGCAAGACATATCCTGCCCATTATTTTGGAGTATTAAATCTGCATAGTTACTAGGGAGGAATGGTGAGGAACCTGTTATGAGTTAGAATCTTAATTGAGTACATTCTTCTCATCCTGTCAGTCTCTGTGCCACGCAATACTGTTCTATTCAACATTTTTTCTGTAGTATTTTAGTGCAGTGTACTCAATATTAGCGCCCAGTTTTTCCCATTCATTTGCAGGTTTGACCCACTGAAGTTAGAGGGCAAGGCTTAGCAGGACTGGACCCTTAATTTCTGCGTTCACATTTACTGCTGTTGGCCCGATTCAGGAATACACTCAAGCACATGATCTTGAATTAAGACCTTCATCTATTATAGCATGTGGTTCACTGCAATATTTACAATGTTTAAAATAGTTATTGCTAAACATGGCAGTGTTAGTAATAAAACAAGAAGTGGCAGTAATATTGCACTAGTGTCCAGAGGCCCTAGTCAGGAACAGGGCTCTGTATCGACATATAGGAAACTATGACCCCTGCCCTGAGGTTTAGTTAGTTTTATATGTTAAGACACCAGGCTGGATCACTCCCTGGAGCTATGCAAACAGAGAAGGCCCTCCAGGCATAGATTTCCCAGTCTATGCAGAAAGACACGAGAACAGTGCCACATCTCCACCATGGATTAGCACCATGGATAACCCTCCATGGAATTTAATATTCACAGGTTTGGAAAGGGTAGGGCATGACAACTAGTTTTTGCTTGATTCTCACAGGGGAAGCAGCCATAATGTACTTATGCAACTTTCCCTCGTAAGTTAGAGAAATGGGCTCTTGAGGAGGTTCCATGGTGAAAGGAGTTCCTAGCAGCCTCTGATGGGTCCCTCCAAAATACATGAGAGCCTGGGGAGATTCCTGGATTTGGAGCTCTCACTCTTCTGCAGAAGAGCTCAAAAATAATCCGCACGTGTCAACTGAAGGAGTTCTCTCTCCCCTATGCAGGTTATTTCCATATAAAAGGGAGAATTTGGCTTGTGAAACCATTTGCTTCTTCCCCACTCCCAAATGGGACTGTCTCCTAACATTTTGGGGGAATGCAGACATAAGAAATTTGGAAAGCTTGCTAATCTATGTAGAAAATGGAAGGCTCCACACTGTTTTGTTCTACCTTGTAAGGGCTAAACTGCTCTGGAATATTAAAGAGATAGTTGGTTATTTGCAGTTAGCTGTATTCATTTGACAAAATGAAATGCATTAAATAAGGAAAAAACCCATTAAAACTTGAAGTAAAACTTACTAAGTATTGTTAGTGCAAGTGAAATATCTAAACCAGAAAGCATTTCTGATTCCCTGTATATTGCTTTATTTAAAAATTACCAAAAAAAGACTGTTAAACTTCTTAAAAAGAAAAATCTAATCAATATTGTACCTTGGGTCTTCTGTGCCACAGCAATCCCCTCCACTACAAGTATCGTTATTAACAACACTGGTGAGAGAAACAGAACAGGTAAGACATCAGTAATGGAAGCAGAAACCAGAGGCCTTTTTTTCTGCAGTTCTTACTCAGGCAACACCCTCCACCAACCCCAATTAATCCAAATCACCAAAGTCAAAATACACATATTAAAAGCAAACCAGTTATTTTAATTCTTAGGAAACTCAATGCTCATGAAAAAAGTCAATTGACCCAGGCTTCAAGACTCAGTGCCTGGGGTTTTCTTTGCCATGCAGACATAGGGAGACACCTGAAACAAGGCCTTTTAGGCTAACAGTCTCTTACATCTATCTTAAATGAAGTGCTCATTTGCTCATTCACACACAGTTTGAGCAAAGTTTTAACTCAACCCTTAACAAGGTTTCACCCAGCTCATAACAATAAGAATGCCCCGCTAGTTGTTCAGACTTCCCCATGCTGCCTTGCCAATATACTTCATTACTAAATTAGAGAACCACCTTTAGGAGTGCGAGGATAGATTAGTTTCTGTGTCCATTCAAATGTCACTTCCGTGCCGAGACTTGCAATAGGGCATCAGCTGTGGCGGCAAGCTGGTGAGTCCTTTAGGATTTGGACAAAGCCCATCAAATCATACCTCCTGGTTACTTTACAGCATTGTACTTTTACAAGGAATTGTTGTAACTTGTAGCAGTGCAACACACACACACACACACACCCCCCTACCTACCTGGTTAACATAAACCTGTTTAATGTGTCCACATACATGTCTCCCTTCAACCACTGCAGTACTATTGCATTGCTGGTACCAACACCACAGGTCCTTGATGCTCCCATAATCAACTCTGGAGCAGTGCTGTACCAACCTATTTTTTAAAAATGTGACTGGTATACATTTTTAATGTACAGGGTAGATATTTTGTCACATGAAAGGGCATTGTGTTGCGTGACTTTTTATTTTCTGAAACAGGAGCCTTTCAGCATTGCATCTTGTACCTCAGAAAACTCCATGCATGGACAATTACAAGACAGCTGTAACTCCCAATAAAGTAATCTGCAATATACAAGACAGACATCACACAGACTGGGAACTAAGGGACTGGAGAAACGTGGAAATGTGTTTAGAGGACTGACTGCAATGATGCCTTCACCAGGGCAGCCATTTCTGTCTAAACTAGCACTGCAGTAATGCAGGACACCATGGTAGAGGGCCTTACTCCGATTGCTTGGGTGCTCGCAACCTTTGTGTGCCAGTGCAAGCACTCAGGTAGGCTAACAAGCTGTGTTACTAGTCTGGCAGATCTGTGTAGCCTCGCAAACAATCATCACATGTGGTCACCTTTACTCCTCTTTAGGCTTTTCCCATGTGTCATGTGAATTACAGCATGAGCATCAACAGCACCCATGGAAAAAGGATTCTATTCCAGGCCTCTCACGGAGAGCCTAAATGGAGCTTTGGCCTCCAAATTGGGGGGAGATCTGGAGCTTAAGGATCATTTCCCTCACCTGGGACAACTCATAGTGAATATTCCTAAACACATTCATAGGTCACAAGAACCTGAAGTAAAACCAAGTCTATTAGAAAAAATGAGGGGAAAAAAATTCCTTCCAATTAGATGAATTAAAAAGAGATAAGAAATGTAGAATCATCTTTGGGCATGTCTACACTAGAAACTTTTCCGCCACAAATTACATCAGCTTAAAGTTGCTGCAGTTGGTATACCATTTGTGCATGTGCATACTTGGTCCTCCTGTCAGTGCTGCGTGTACTCACCAGGAGTGAGTATGTTGATGCACAGTGCGGTGCAGAGGTATGTATCCAAGCACACAGGTTGGCATCATCCAGCACACAGTCTTCTGGGAACTTTCAGCAATGCATGGTGGAGCAGAAATGAGTCACACGGGTGACTAGGAGCAAGGAGTCAGTTTCCCAGCATACAACTTTCACCATCGTGAAATTTCATCTATATGCCATGATTTTTGTGCCTTTTTCAAAAATCCTACAAACCTGGGTGGCCACTCTTGCTGTCCGTGATCTGTGATAGAAGTATAGGGCCTGCACAGCTCTGCACTATTCTCATGAGCATTGCAAGCAAGGATGCATGATCCTCTGGTATTTGCAGAGCTGCAAGAACAGAATTGGAGGGAACATGTCAATTTCACGGAGGACAGGTGGTTGTGAGACATCCTGAGACTCAATTCAAAGTTGTTGGTGGTGGTGGTCCTGGAGCAACTGCAGATGGGGTGTAGCTTCTGGAGCAAAGAAACAAGCACTGACTGGTAGGGTTGCATCGTAATGCAGGCATTGGATGAGTAGCAGTGGATGCAGACCTTTCAGACATGCCACATTCCTGAATGCATACACTGAGCTGACGCCAGCCCTCTAGCACAGGGACATCAGAATGAGAGTGGCACTGACTATGGAGAAACAACTGGCAATCCCACCATGGAAAGTTGCAACACCAGATTGCTACTGGTCAGTGGGAAATATTTTGGAGTTGGAAAATCCCCCTGGGGGCCACTGTCATGCAAGCATGCAGGGCCATTATTCATCTCCTTCTACACAGGACTGTGATTCTCAGCAATGTGCAGGATATAGTGGATGGATTTGCAGACGTGGATTTCCTGAATTGCAGTGGGGCAATAGATGGCACTCGTATCCCCTTTTTGGCACCATACCACCCTGCCACAGAGTGCATCAACAGAAAGGGCTACTTTTCTGTGGTTATGCTAACGTTTGGGGATCACCAGGGATGCTTCACCAACATCAAATATTGGTTGGTCAGGGATGGTGCATGAAGCTCACATGTTTAAGAACACAGATATGTTCAGAAAGCTGCAAGCAGGGACTCTTTCCTGACCAATGGATTACCATTGGCAATGTTGAAATGCCAAGGGCAAACCTGGGGAAGCCAGGCGACCTGTTGGTCTCCTGGCTCATGAAGTAGCGCACAACCCACCATGACAGCACTAAGTAAAGATCCAATTACTAGTACAGAATGACCATTGAATTTACTTTTGTTAGATTGAAGGGATGCTGGTATTATTTAACCATAACACTGGATCTCAGTGAAAAAGCACCCCAATGATTATAGCTGCCTGCTGTGTTCTGCATAGTATCTGTGAAGCAAAGGGGGAAGTACCATCTGGGTGGAGGTGGAGTGGCTGTCTGCTGAGTTTGAGCATCCAGACACAAGGACTACAATAAGAGCTCAGTGTGGAGCTATATGACTTGGGAAAGCTTTGAAAGAGTATTTTAACAGTGAGCTACAAGAATGCATTGTGATGTACTGTGCTCTACTGGACCATGCAGTTTGAAGACCTGCTAGGAATTGTGTGGTGCTTGGCGTATATGAATATAACACCACCAGTGCACCTATTAATTTTGTGGTGCTTGCTGTACATTTATGATTGTATTTGTCACTGATCCTAGGAGTTGTGTCACTCTGTACAATAACTAGTTATGCTGCACAGTGCCTAGCAGTGTTGAAAGCTATGTTGGGAATGAATAGAGAGTAATTATTTTTCAAACAATAGAATTGTATTGCATAACAAGAACACTGCAAAAAAATTCTGTGCAAGTTAAAAGTTCATACATTACATTTGTGATACATGTACGGAATAGCACTAAAGAAGAGGAAGGAACATTCATGTCCATTTTAGCTATGCACATGGCAGCAGGTAGAATAGGCTGGGGGCGGCTAAACCTTCCTCACCAGCTGCTGCTAGAAACACCTCCGCCTTTCTCCCGCTCCACCCCCTGTCCACCCCTGGCTTCCACATGCCACCATGAGAAGAGTTCACCCATCTGCCCCGGCGCCCGCTTCTGCATGTGGCAGACCCAGCCCAGAATGAGCCTGGAACTACAGCTACTGCCCTCCAGTGCCACAAGGAACGGAGCATGGGGCCCGGTGCGAGCGGCACAGGCTGCACCCCTGGAAAGCAAAAGGCACCCACCCCCCCTGCCTGGTGATGCGCAGCCCAGCTAATGTAGGGGGTCCAGGCAGGCCCTGCTCTCACTCAGCCCCCGTCCCTGAGGAGCTGCTACTCACACCTCTTTGCCCTCTCCCCCAAGTGGCGGGTGGGGCTGAGTGGGAGCAGGGCCCACTTGGACCACCCGCACCAGCTGGGCTCCGTCCCACCCCACAGAGAGGGAGGGTACCCTGTGCCAGGCCCCATGCTCCATTCCCTGTGGCTCTGGAGGGCAATAGCTGCAGCTCCAGACCTCCCGCAGACCGGGTCTGCTGATTCTGTCACGCACAGATTAGAAATGGCTACTGGGGGCGGGCCTGACCGATACCTCCCAGTCTCATGTGGAGGCTGAGGGTGGAGCATGGGCCTTGGAGGGGGTGGGGCCTCAGGGGAAGGGTCAGTGGCCCTCCTCCTGCCGCCCCGGCTCAGCCTCCCCAAAGGCAGGCGTCACATTGTGCTCATGGCTATGCCTATACTGACTTTTGAGAGCCATGGTTGCTGTATGTGAAGTCAGTATAGTCACAACAGAAAGTGAGAGTTAAGATTTAGACCTCCATTCCCTTGCTTCCTAAAGTTTGAAATAAGACACGCTTATTGACACTTCCACTTTGGTATGCCTGTGCATGGCACAACTACGTGTATAGCGCAACGGTACTGAATACCATTTTCTACAGGCGGTGGAAATTTTAGCCAATATCTCAGTCCAGGATGACAAAGGAACAGAGAACAAAAGCAAAGAGAGAACAGCTGTTGCTGGCATCCAGAAAGCACTTGGGCCCATACGCTGCTAGCCTGTTTACTGCAATGGTGCCTGCCAAAGTTATCACCAACTAGTAAGAGAAAGCATTGTACCATGGAGGGACAAAAAGGCTCCCATCTTGAGAAGCCTAAGGGAGAGGATTGCAGAGTAACTCCATGAAAGTTTAATCAAGATCTCTCAGGAAGAGTCAAGGGACATGTACATAAACTGCTCTGCATGGGCCTCCCCTCTAACTGTACAGGGAATGAGAAGCAGACAAAATCTCTATTGTGTTGCTACCTTTTCTAGTATGAGTAAATCGATGAAAAAAGTTGATAGCTGTGTCCTGTTAAGTTGCGGGCACCATCAATACATTACTCTAATGGCAAATACATTTAAACACTTACCTGCATCAGGCTCGCCCGTGCTCTACTGCTGGAACTGCCTGGACTTCTGTGGATTCTCAGACAGCTCCTGGTCTGTGGCATAGCTGGACTCCCCGGTTGCATGTCCCCCATCTTCCTCCTCTTCTTTCTTCTTCATGCTCACTGTTCATAGAAGGGTGTCTGACTCCGGCTCCTCAGAGGTATTCACAGTGGTTGTGGGGCATAGGTGGGTCTCTGCTAAGTATGGCATGCAGATTTTTGCAAAAATGGCAAGTCTGCAGCATGGCACCAGATCCACTGTTGGCGTCCGTGGTCTTCTGATATGCCTGCCATAGTTCCTTCACTTCCATGCAGTATTGCTGCTGACCCCTGTTGTACCCTTCTCCTATATCCCCCATGCAATCTGCTCGTGAATGTTCACATTTCTGCAGCTGATCCATAGCTGTGCCTGCACAAGCCTCTTCTCTCCACAAGCCCAGGAGATCCAATCTACTCCAGGCCAGACCACTTCTGGAGCACGTAGGCAGCATGGTCAGGTAGGCAAGTTTCACACAGCAGCGGAGGGCTGCTAGATGTGCTCACCAGGCAATCCAGAAAAGGCATTTCAAAAATCCACAGGGTTTTTAGAGAGAGAAGGGAAGGGCTTCCAGTCTCCGTGACCCCTCAGCAGTAGAGTTCACAGCTGTGACCAGAGCAATCAGTGTCTGGAATTGTGGGACAGCTGCTGGAGGATTGTTCGGTAATGCAATGTCTACCCTCGTGCTGCATTAACCTCAGTATATCATCCACGGCTCAACGCCGCTCAAGCAAGTGGTGTTACTGTGTCACTGTAACGGGGTGCTTTCATCCGTGGGAGACAGATTTAAGCATAAGCGTGTGTGTAAATAGGTTGATGCAAGGCAGTTTATGTCAACCTAACTTTGTAGCATAGACCAGGACTCACTCCTAACTCTGTGTAATAGCTAAGCCAGCCGAGGCACAATTTTGCCATTGCAGAACAGTGAATTGCATTTACTCAGAGGTCTGTCGTCTTTCATGAAGCTCTCTCCACCATCTTCCTGTCAGCATACCAGCAGCTCACATTCAATCAGCATTTTCTCACTCTGATTCCCCCCACCTTGTTCTACAAGGCTGCCAGTTATAGGCTTTGAGCCCTTAGATGTGGTCAGGTGTGGGCTTGCATTGGCATGTGAGCTACAGATCAGTCACACAGATACCACCTTAATGTTTGCACAAGTGCACTTTAAACCTGTCCCACAAAGCCTTATTGTAGGTTCTGACTTTATTCAGTGTTATATGCACCTCTGCTCTCCACCTCCTATCCCTTCCCATAACAACTTACATATACAGGTACCTGCTTTTTTCTCACAATTATTTTCTCCACTGCTGGGCTGGGTCACTACTATGCATGGCCTTGAGTGTCCTAATTTATGAATTTTTCAAACAAGGGTAACTTTCCTAGAGGCATCTTTGCCTCCCATGGATTAATTCAGACAATAGGACAGAGTCATCCATAGCCTTCAAATCCCCATGTGTACAGTGATTCCATATTTTCCTTAATACTAATCTATAACAAATATGATTTCCCAACAGATGGTATCCCATCTGTTACAGATGGTAACAGCCCTTGATCACTACTGATCTGCCTTGGACTTGGAAAAGCCATTATAGAGCAGTCTAGTGCCATTACTGGTCCCCAGAGCCATGCTATTCCACCAGTTAATTATGTTTAAAAAAATTAAACCCTCAGACACAAAAGAGCTCTATTTATTGACATCTTAGTTTTCAGTACGCGAGTTGTCGATGTAATAATGGTAATTACTAGTTCTTGTACAGGATAAATTCCATTCTATTTTAATATTGTTTGGGTCTTTTTTTTGCTAATGCCTTTTTAAACTCAAATTAAACTTTGTGAAACTCAAGAACATGTAGATGTACCACAAAAAGACTAACTATAATGCATTTTTTTGGTTCCAGAGATATATTTGAACTCTAATCTGCAATTTGTTACAGTTTTCCCCCCACATAGAAGTTTGATAGCTGCTAAAAATAAAATGATCTTGATTTTGATCTGTCCTCTCTTATATTGTCTTTAGGAGTAGGAACTCTAAACTGAACTTAGCCTCCATCTCTGCATTAAGTGTAGTTCCACAACTCCATGAGAATCATGTATCCATGTTGTGTGACTGAATTTATGATCTCCTCTAAAAGAGGCAGCATGTCTGAGCTTCTGCTCTGTAAGGATGCAGCAGTCTCAGAATAAATCAATTTACCCTAGTTTTTATAGCTTTGTGCTGCTTCTGACAATGCAAAAATTGGACAGAGTTTTTTCAAACAGAATGAATCACACAGAATTAGAAAAATATAGACTTTTCAGGATAATGTAATTGAGTATTTCAGACAGCCAGTTTCTCTCATTTTAGGTGCAGATATCCACTATGGCTGTCACTTTATTATACACCTTTCCCACAGCCTTTAAAAAAAGAATCAGTGGGTGTCAATGTTGATTTCAGTGGTACCTGCTCAGTGCCTCACTTGCATTCTGAATGAAGACAAAACCAGGCTCCATATTTCAGTGCCACTATCCAGCGATTTTCCTTCTTTAAAGGGTGCTGTTACAGAAACAAACCTCCTGGAGGATTTAAAATATCTGATTGGTTTTCACTACAGCTCATGCTGATTCTATAAATAGTTGACAGTTCTGTATGCATGTGCATGTAAGAGAACAGTGCATATATCCTGCAGAACAGCATGAATAAGTAGCAGATAAGCAGGCACTTACAGCAGATAAATGGGTTAGACCAGCAGTTTTCAAAACTTTTTGAGCTGAGCCCTCCCTTCAAGTTATCATTTTTGGTTGTGCCTCCCCACCCCAGACAAAACTGACCACAGGCTGGATGGCCCGCTTAGGTGAGTCAGGGAGAAAGGGGGGAGGGTAGGTGATGCTCCCTCCCCGAGCCTTGCCTGGCATTGCTGGCCTGAGCCTTGCCGATTATTCCTTCGCACCCCCTAACAGGGCATGCCCCTTAGTTCAAAAACCTCTGGGTTAGACAGACAGACGTTTGCTTTTATTTAACACAGCCACAATTCCTCTTCCTACTCATTCCTTATCCCGCCCTCTCCCTTTCTTTCTTGCTTGCTTATGTTCTTCCTCTTTACCCCTATTCCTTTCATCTCTTGCGACCAGGGACTCTCAGTCCTCGCAGATTCCATCCAAAGCAACCTGGCTTCTAGATGTTTACAAGATATCCCTTCACTGTTCCTCCTATATCTGGTAATAATAGGATAAGGGAGAAGGTGCCTCAGAGATGGCTGGGAAGCCACAACAGCAGCTGGGAAGACCCAGTTCTCTATATTATGGTATGGTTACCAGAGGTGGAAAAGCTATGAGGAGTAACTGGCTGGAAGTGGGATGAGTCAGTGGGTGCACAATCATACAGGACTTATTTCAACCCCTGTGATTTTGCAATGTCACCTCCAGCAAGCCATATTTTGTGCACAGTGGATATGTTAACATAACATAGGAATCATATGTTCCAAAGCCTTACTGCCTTCTGACAGTCTGGTCAGACCTCAAATGCTAATCAGGACTCTGCAAAATCAGTAAATAGATGGAAGGTACCACTAGAGAAAATCCATGCTGCTGTTGGAAGGGGCATTGGTAAGGTAGGTAGTGCTGAACTAGTCTCCCAGTATGGCATGTAGGAGCATGCAGCCACCATTTGGAGACTGTTAAAGGTCTCATGGCATCTTCCAAAAAACAAGGGTGTTTAATCGCAGATAACCAGATTAATTGGAATTTAAATCATTACATTGTATCTGACTAAAGTGCCCGGCTTTTGCAACAGGACACAGTATTATTCTTTGCTTCCTTTTCTAATCTATTATGTAGAGTTGCTGTGCAAAGTAAGCGCTGCATTTCAGTGGGAGTGCAAAATGAATTCATTATAGTACATAATCCCAAAATCCCCTCTGATGCACGCTGTAGAAGGCAGTAACTATCTACAAATACTGGCTGCATGTGGCTACTACATATGAGAGGGTGAGGAGAGCAGAAGCAATGCAGGGTACTCTCCGATCCAAGACCACATTGTACAGATCTCAGGATTTTTTTTTTTTTTTTTTTTTTTTTAAAACAAGAGAAAGGAGGGACGAGGTTGGCTGTGGGAGACCTGTTAGAAGTTGGGGGGTGGAAGACAGCAGCTTTATGAGGCGTATTCCCCTGATAACCCTACAGACCTTTAGTCAGTAGAGATCAGGGAAGTTAATGCTACTTTGAAACAGCATCAGTTCTGCTCCATGATCAAACCGCAAAAGACACTGTTGGGGAACCAATGGCAGCATAGCCACTGAGCCAGCCACATTTCTAGTGGGGAAGAGATGACTGCAAATGATCTTCCCCTGTGCATGAATCCGGCATTTGCTGCAAATCTCAGTTCCGTGATTGTGAAAGGCCATGTTGCCTGCACATTCTACAGCAGGAGTCGCACCATTAGCCAAGACGACGAGAAGTAAGATTGCACAAATTAAAAAAAAAAAAATGTGATCTTTTCTTTTCCCCACCACTTTGCATGGAAGAATGTAGCTCCTATAGTCTGCAGAGAGCTTTGGGATTCTTCAGCAGAGAAGGCACTGTGATATATATATATTGAGTCATCATCATTACTCAGGTTTTTTGGATTTTTTTAAAAACAGGCCTGTGTTGTGTTATCAAAATATTCATCTGAAACAATTTTAAAAAGTGCAATGTTTGGAGGGTTAAGTGGCTTCTTTGCTGGCACTTTGAATTGTTTCAGAGAATGTATAAGAGATGCAAAATAAAATACTAGTTTCTTTTTTGAAGTACAGAAAGTTTAAATCACAAGCATCTAGCCTCTCTGTATCTTAAAACAATGGTTCTCCACCTTTTTAAATGGAGCCCCCCCCCATTGGACTTGTGTCTCACAATCGCACCCACCTTCCCCCAAATCGCATCTCCTTTCCCCCTTCTGAAAGGGGGGGCCCTTTCAGAAAAAATAGGGGGCACTTCCTATGCTGTAGGTCCGGTTTTTTTCCCTGAAAGGGGGATTCGGGGAAAGGGGGGTACGATTATTGAGGGGCACTTCCTGTACTGCAGGCCCTAAACAATTGTGCCCCCCTGCCCCCAACCCCTCTTTCAGGAAAAAACAGGGCCTACAGTGTAGGCAGTGGGGAGCACGGCAGCAGCAACATGGGCACCAGTGAGCACCGGCAGCAGCTGCAGCAGCAGCGCAAGGGCAGCAGGAGCACGGGGAACATGCCTAGCCGTGGCAGGAGGTTGCTGAAGGAGGTGGGCGATGACAGCTGCTTCTGCCTCCAGGGACCATGGAGATGGACTGGCTCTGTCCCCCCCTCCCCATGATCCATGTCCACCCCCCACTTTGAGAACCACTGTCTTAGAAATTAAAATGTAAATTATCAGTTTTGCTCTAATACAGATTGCAAGAACAAACTGAGTACCAAAGTACTGTACTTAAAGTGATACAAGTGCTTTGGGCACTTGATGTGACATGACTGTACTTATCTGGTGAGAAACATCCTCCTGATTCTATAGGCACAGTTCTGCTCTCCTATCTGCATGGCATATCTCACCTCTGCTCTTCCTGCATGCTCTGGGGATCTGCACATACAGAGCCAGCAAAGAACAGCAATGAGAATCTGCCACGGGGCTCTGAAAGCAGAATCTTACATCAGTGATGTCAATGGGGGATCTGCACATGCAGGGAAAGCTGAATATCAAACTTGAGAGCAGCCATGCAGATCTGAGAAACAGTATGGAAAAATTCTATTTTAAAAAGAAACACTTGGTCATTTAAAGAAAAATTATATATATGTTTTTATTATGGTGGTAGTGAGGATCCCAGGGATAAGGGTGATGCAGACACTGCTTACTGCAGGGTTCACTATTTTATCTGCATGCAAGACCTTCTGTGCCAGGAAGTACCAGGTATACATATAGCCCAAAAAGCCATAGTAATTAATGACACACAGGTCATACATGTTACAGAGAACCTTGTCAGGATGTCTGCCACTCTCTGACAGTTACAGCAAAGAATAGTACATGCTTGATCCTAACAGAAACTACTTCTCCCCTCTTGGGAGCAAATTCTTTTGCATATGCATAAATCTAGCTAATCTGTTCTGTGAAACTAACGTTAATCCCAGCACTCTGTAACTGCTAACAGGACTACCATTGCGCACGTATGCATTGATTTTCTATCTACGTCCAACATTAATTTTAGCTGTGTGACACGCTGTAACCCATATACAGCTTTAGAGTGTGATGTGTGTATTATTCATGTTCATCCTTATAGTGTAACTGTGTATTGTCTAATGCAAAGTATGTCATGTAAGGTGTTTTTGGAATGCTCATGACATACTGAACATTATTGTTACAGTAACATATATCCTGCAGTGTCTGTCTAGATAGATGGATGGATTAGATAGATATGAAACTCTAGTATGCAATATTCCCAAATGTGTCTCTCACATGGCTTGAATAGATCCAGACAAACACAATGCTGAGGATTCAGGCATGTCTACAGGAACAATGAACTGGCCTGAGCACCTGATAAGGTGATGCTCATTTGGCTCAAGTGGAGGAACTCATGCCCATTGAGGGACATGGCCGATCACCTGACCCCAGGGGGTGACTGTGGAAACTTGTTAAAAGGCAGAGACATCTTTGTCTCTTGAGATCTCCCTTGGAATCCATCTTCTAAGCCCGCTCAAAGACACTGACAGACTGCCCACAGAGCGTAGGCGAGGGTAGAAGGGGAGGCTGGCTGCAGGAGTCAACTCAGTCAGCCTGTGGGGTAAGCGAAAACCAGAGACTAAAACGCTACCGAAATATTTTTTAATTTAGTATGCAATTTATCATTTAATTGTGATCAATCCTTGATTTATATTAATCTGATTTATAATCATTTAAGTTTATTGATTACAGCAAGATTTTATTTGTTTGTTTTATCTAAAGCCGTGCATGTAGATTGAGTGTACAGACTGCATTTAGAGTGACAAAGCTGGTGCATAACACTTTTTTTGATAAATTGACGGACTAATGTAATGAACTTGCAGGGTGCAGTGCACAGCACTGAACTCTGTAAGATGGCAGTTCCCAGGGTTGCATCTGGGACTGGGGGTGTTTGCTAGGGGGTCAATCCCATGAGCAGCTGGCCAGAAGCGCTCCTTCACTAGGTCAGGGATGACTACTCGCAGAAGGCTGGGCGTGGGCCGACCCAGGATTGGGTGGTTCACACAGCAAAGCAGAGTAAGTTGAGGCCCAGGAATGAGGGATTGGGGTGACACAGCTACACACCAGTCCAGATTGCAGGGGGGAACCTCACAAGTTGTTAATATAGTGAGGACATTTGCTGTATAGCATCCCTTCTCCTTCCTACCTCCTCTCTTCTCCTCCACCACATAGTAGTTCCTAGAGACCCTAACCATCATCCAAGTCCCATGGTGCTAGGCCCTGTACAGCTACTCAGTAAGATGCTTCCAACCCTGGAGAGCTCATAGTCTAAATAGACAAGAGTGCAGGAGAAAGGAAACAGATATACTGTGGAGTTTGATGAACCGACATCCTAAACAGGGGGTCATCTCTTCTCCTTTCAGAAAACTGGTCTGCACACAAATGATCTGTTTCAGGGTGGGTCTAGCTCATGAAACTGACAAGTGGTAACATCAGGGGCAATGAGAATTCCCACTCCAATGTTGTCTATTGCTGGCACTCACTAGTAGATCAAAGTAATATTGAAACACCCCTGTTAATGTTTTATTAGCCTCTCAACTCTACTGGCCATGATGAAATCAGAGCAAGTTATCAGTTCCACCTCCTCTTAATTACATTGCTTCTTGTGGTTTACATGATGTGCTGTTTCCCCAATTTCTTGTGGTCTCACCAATGTATTGCAGGTAGTTCAATGAGTCCGGCACCACAGAGCGGGCATCTAGAATTTAACCACTGGAGCTACTTATTCATGGGGTTTCTATGGTACACACCTCTATGTGGCAGGAGAAAGAAAGAATATGGTAGTAGTTGAGCAGGTGTGAACCAGGGCAAGATAAGTCCAAGCTGGCTTGTAAATCACTCCTGCCCAGAGCCTACTAATCAAAGTTGTAGGACTAGTTTTTTGCACTACAAAAGCTGTACAGCAGAAGCAAGCTTCATCAGCTCAGAAAGCGACTAGCACCTTTCCAAAATACAAACTTTGGCAAGAAAAAGGCATGACAGTGAGATGTCTGAATGCACCCTGAGTTTTGTACACACGTTGAAATTACACATCATTCCAGCGGTTTCCAGGATGATTCCTCTCAAGACTGCTAGAGAGGCAAGCTGGAGCTCAAAGCTCAGCACTGCAAACAAGTTAACTGGTTTCAGGGAGTAAATACAGTTCTCCTAACCTCCTTTCCTCAGAACTAGTGGCAAATCAAGCCATGCCTAAATGGATAGGCTAATCCACATTCTAAGGGTGACCTCCAGTTTTCCCTCAAGAGGTCCAGCAAAATTTCTGACTCCCTCCTCCCCTAGAAGTACACAAACAACTGTAGAGTGCCTTGCTGTTTCAGTCAGTCCAGGCCCTGTTTATCCTTGACACATCCCTGGGTACATATGCAAGCCTAGACTTCGATGGAAGGAGAAACCATTCAGCTTCCAAACATGGAATTTCCTTTATGAATGCATTTTTGTTCATTGTTTCTTCAGTCTGCCTGTGGCAGGGGGCTGCCAAGAAGGCTGCATGTATACAATACGCTGGCAAGTGGCCCCCCCAAAGTTACTTGATAAAATTCTGTCGCCAAATTAAAGGGATGTCGTTGTGGTCTCTATGCTGTTGACAGAATTTACCTGCTCTCTGGCTATTGCTAGTATGTACTTACCAGAGATTACTTATCTCTGGGACTCCTAAAAATACTTTTGAACAGCATAGTTTTGACTTACGATATAAATCAGAAATACAGCAGATTGTACCAAATGACATATTTAAAGACTAACAGGGGCTTGGAGGAAGACACCTTTCTGTTCCCTCCTATTTGCATCCTCAGACTTTATTTTTTTACTATCAATTTAGTCAGTATATTTTTCAGGGGGAAAAATACCCCAACACATTTCCAGCGAAGTCCATATGAATACATTTATTTAGCAAGTGCTGTTACCTCCAACCTTGTTTGGAAACACAAAAGTTATCTAAATGGAAAAATGAATTATTTTTCCCGGTCCCTAGCCCCTCCTCCCCTTGAGCAGACACTAGTCCTCGTTTTTCCCCCCATGGGCAAAGGAGGGAATTTTTGTCACAGGCACTTATTAAAACATTGGTGCCCCCCCCAGCCACATATAAGAACATGGTCTGTACTAATAACCAGGAAATGGAGTGGAGCATAGAACTAGTAAAATAAATGGGGAAAATCTTCACAAAAAATGTAGTTGCTGTTTTTTGTTAAAAAATTTCTTTATTTTACCATTTCCAATAAACTAGTCTTCAGATCTTAGGATATGAGTAGCTCCGGTAATACACTGAGACAGACTGCTTGGCTTACATGGTATTCTACCTAACTCTCCGAATGCTTAGAGGAGCAAATTGTTGGGAAGTTACACGCCTCCAGGCAGAGCAGCAGCAAGCCCATTTATAAGGCTCTCATCCCCATAGTATCAAGGGCACCATCCATAAAGAGAGCATGTTTTGTTCCACGATGATCATAAGGAAATGACACATTCAGTTCAGGTTAAGTTAAGTTATTCTGTAAATAAGGTTTCAATTTCAGGAACAATTATACAGTTTTCAGTAATAACTACTCCCCAAAAGAGCACTCTCTTCCACTGAACTCGCCATGCAATTGTTATAGGTGAATACCAGACAGATGAAATGAGAAGCTGCATTTAAAAAAAAAAAAAAAAAAAAAAATCCTTCTGTAAAGTCTCTCTCCATAAAATAAATTGGGGAAAAGAGAGACATAAGAGTTAAGTTTAAGGAGTTAAGTGATTATTTTGATTACCTATTTCAAAATCTCCCTTAGCATCAATATCAAGTTATTCTCAGTTCTCATTACAATTGTGCAACACTGTGTGCCACACACTGAACTTTCTATAAATATAAAAATATTCATACAAGTTTTGATGTAAGATTTTTAAGAAGTGCCTGTGCAGTCTTAGGGAAATTAGAAAGTCAAACAAACCTTTAATTAAGTTAAACTATACCCATCTCATTCTTTTAAGTTTGTAAATGTGTTAATAACAGGAGTGCAAAAAGCATATTACCAAGCACATGTGGTACAAATAAAGCTGCTTTTGCAACCCAATCCCCAATCCTGTAATTCATTCACATGTGAAACCTCTTGCCCAACTCAATGGGAGCTGCTTGGTACTCAGCATTTTTAAGTGTTGCTGCTGAAGTCATATGCAGTTCCCATTTTTAAAGTTAACAATAAAATTCTTGTAACTCGACTGCCCTCCTTCTGAAATTTCCTTCATTTAACTTCATTGGGAGTTTGTAGCTCTTACTTTGGTTTATAATTGGACAAAAAACAGCCTCAACAACCTCTATTTTTTCCAATATTTTCTCCACTTAACTTCAGCTTCATTGGGGCACTGTAGAACCTTTTGAATCTGAAAACAGCAAGGTGGGATTACCAGCATGAAAACAGAATAAAGCATTAATCAGTTTATGAGAAATTAGCTACTAAAAATGATGCCAGAATAAAAATGAGGGGCTGGGGAGAATGGCAATGTTTATCATACTGGTATGATTTTAAGGTCCATGTTCTTGCAACATGCCAGAGATGGAACTAAATACTGTACATCACTGGAAAGCTGGGAATGCTCATTTTCCAGAGGTACAAGTATTTATTTTTAGCTTTGCTGTGTGAGAGATACCAGACCAGAAATCTTCCACTGATTCTTCAGGCTAGCATTGTTTTTTCCACATTACTCAGATTTAAATTTAGCAAGTGTAATTATCAATTCCTAATTTTGTCAGTATTTAGGGGGTTTACTTGAGGGTTTTGTTTGCAGGGACTGGAAAGGGGAGAGGAAAAGACAAATGCACAGACTGGACAAGAGAACAAAGCCACACTTAATCTGCTTCATTTCACTGAAAAGAAGGTGATGCAATAAAGATAGCTATATTTAGTTACAAGTTCTAAGGATGAAGGAAGCATGACTTCAATTATACAAAGAGGCCTACATCTCCCTCTTGAGAAATTCAAAAAAGAGTTGTAATATGCTATTTTAGAGAGTTTCCTACACTTGACAAGCTATGTTCCAAGTACTGCATGTCAATTGAAATGGCTATGGCAGAGCATTTGAAGATCTCATTGAGATATGGGGAGGGGAAAGCATGTCACTTTCTCAGGCAAGTATATAGGGTCTCAGATAAAAATTTGATTGGGAAATGGAGTTTGGCTGCTCTCACAGAAGTAATGTGCATCACTAAGAAAACAGATGCATTGGCTGGGCTCTACTTCAGCAATGCGTGCAGTGGTCAAAATGTTGGTACCGTCCTACTCCACCATTTCTTCCAATAAATACTGGCTATCACTTGGTGGAGCAGGGTGTGAGCAAATTAATACCAGATGCCTCAGCATGCATAATAAGAACCTTCAAATCTTTTGCTCAGTATTGTGAGAGGTGGCAATAAAAATCAGATTTGGTGGTTTACATCAGTCTGCATTATGGATAGCGAAGGAAGTCCATACAGTTGCTCTGAGCAATCAGAATAGGAGAAAAACTACAAACTGAATGATGGTCCTAATTCTGCCCTCAGATTTGCAACCCAAAATACGTTTCTCATGGCTGACAGCAAAACGTGTGGGCATGTCACAATGCCAAAAACAGAAGAGCAAAATGTTCCTAAAGAGAAAGTGTATTGCTGTGGCAATCAAATATATGATGGGAGATACTAGTGATTAACATATGATCAAAGCAGGATTTTTCCTCAATTTCAACAGGAAGTTTGCTTAAAAAAAAAAATATGTCAGGAAAGCCCAGGAGTATCAGCAATGCAAGTAAATATCTTGCAAGCTTCTAAGATCCCTTACAACATGCAACTTAAAATATTGAAGATATAATTTTAAAAGTAAAATATTATGAACAGTTTTCAAATTAAATTATGTGCCTGTTTATAGGGGTACCTCATTTTTACTTTGTATTATTAGATCTAATAATCTGGCTATAGAAAGATTTCTTATGGAGAGGACAGAAGAGAGCACATGATGTCAAGTAATCAGAGGCTATTTCTAGAGTCAGGGATGAATGGTGTATTTAGAATTAAGAGCTCACTAACATTTCAATTCTTTGTGCAATGTAATTATTTTAACTAACCATATTCAAGTCACAGACAGCAAATAAAAACCCTTGCAAAAGAAACTGAAAAGGTCTTAAGAACGTCTTCTAACACAATCTACTGGAGACTGAAGTGTGGTTACAGAAGATCTAAGGAATGTCTGTATGTCTAGGGAGACAGCTTACACCCACACATACAAATATACAGTAAGCACACCTACTCTACATCCAGGATTAATTGCACTTGGGGGAAATGTAATTCAAGAAGCATTTATGCCAACTGTATTTTATTACCACAACTGTCTTTTAAAGGCTGTTTTAAAAAAAAAAAAAGTCACTGAAACAAGGATTTTAGATAGACAACAAAGGAAATTAAGGCATGCTCAAACAGCAGAAGAAGGTTAATGTCTTTAAAGAAAATACATCACAAAACAGGATATTTGTAATAAATGTTTACTTCTCATTTACTTCCCCCTTCATCTAGGTATTTATTTAAATTTAGTTTGCCAAAACAGCTCTGTAGGAAATATAGGAAAATGGACTGCATATGAAATGGAAGCGTTTGGGGTTAAAATAGACATCTTTACAACTTTCATACCATAGGAGGTCATCACTACACAACAGACACTGCTTTCCACCTGCACTATCTGCCTCTGTGTTTTACACTGTTTCAAGCAAGCAAACATTCCTAACCAGTATTTCCTAACAGAATGTTTGATCATTTAAACAAAGGATCAAAGAATCCCCAATGGTTCAAATCAGCTATTGCTATAGAAGATTGCTACAGGAGATAGAGAATGTTGCAAATTATCTGTGAGGCACAAAGTTAACTGCCAGATCTGGCTTCATATAAAATAAGCCGTCCTTCCCATTGTCGAGGTATAAGTCATGCTATCAGAGACAATGAGATGCTCAGATAAAGAGCCTAGTCCTAATCCTTTACCTCTGAACATGGAGGAGTAAAACCAAAGCAAAGGTGGATCACCAGGCAGGCTGGACTGGGTAGTTTGTGACTCTCTCTGTATTGATTTTGCATTACTTGTGCTAAAACCAAATCTTGTTCTGCCTAACAAGAATGATAAATTCCTGATCACAGCTACACATCATGTTGGAGTGTAAAGAGCAGCAGGAAGAGTTCAGTGTGAAAAGGAGGAATATGGAATTCTTGATTTTCCTCAGAGCCATACTGTGCATTTCAGTAGTCACTGTTACCATGACCCTCTCCCCTCGCCCCCTTACTCAGGAGAATAAAAGGCAGCCAGCAGCTGGCAGGTCTTCTGAATGTGTCCAGAGGACGGGTGGCCCCTTGCCTTCTCATACAGCCACATGTTCTGAAGTGGTCACACATCTGGGGCATCCAAGCTGCGACAGAGTTGCCCGATTTTCAGAGCTGCTGAGCGCCCATAGCCGCCCCTGGCTTCAGGCGGAGCTGTCGGCACTCAACACCAGGCTCTGGTGTCTCTCTCCGGGCACCCAACAGCAACAGCCACTGCGCAAGGGGCGCCCTGAGCGCCCAGCTCTCCGCCCACCTGCTGGGTCAGGATGAAGCCCCAGGCCCAGCGCGTTTCCCCGCTCCGAGCGCAGGCAGCTGGACACCCGGATTAACCAGACTCCCGGGCACGGACCCGCGCCTGGAGCAGGATCCCGCTCTAGATCCCGGACCCCGCTCCCGAAAGGACGAGCAGAGCTGCACAGCGCACAGCCCGCGCCCGGGCGGTGGCGCAGCTGCGGCCACCCGGCCCCGGTTCAGCTTCGCGGGCATTGACAAGTTCCCGCCGACGGGAACCCAGGCCTAGAGCCCGGTTCCGACCGGGCAGCGCCGCCTCCTCCCCGGCCCCGCGCGGGGTAAGAGCGGGGCGCTGGGCTCCTACCTTCCAGCAGCACCGAGCAGACTTTGCACAGAGCCATCGTCTCTCCCGCGCGGGGGCGGCACGTCCCTGCCGCTCCTGACCCAGGACCGAGCGCCGGGGGGCAGCGAGTCAGAGGCGAGGCATAGCCAGGTCCGCGCAAAACCGGGGGCGCCCAGGCGCGGCGGCGGAGCTACTGGTGCAGCTGGGCGGGTTCAGGACTCCCCCTTGGCCATGGCCGGCACCCCGGGCTCAGGGGAGCCGCCCCTGCATCGCCCAGGGGAGCAGGCACCCCGCTTGGAGCGGGCTCAGCCAAACCCCTTCGCTTCTGCCGCGCTCAGTCCCATTAGCGGGGGGCGTGGGTGGGTAGCTGCCCGCTCCGGCTCTGCCGCCCAAGGTGTAGCACGGCCGGGGAGCGCTGCTCCCTCACAGAGCCGGTGGCTCCCAGCTCCGCTCGGCTAATGCAGCTGCTGCTCACTGAAGCTCTTTTAAGAGGGGGGGGCGGGGTTGTTCTCCGGAATGAGCCGCTTGTACGCATGTGTCCTCCTTCCCCCACGCCACCCCCCGTAGCCTGGCCAGCCAGCGCCGCCGGCGGGTGAACTGGGCCGCTCCGCTGCCAGTCCGCCCGCTGGCGTCGGGGTAGGGGCCGACCCGCACACGGCTGAGGAGAGGAGGGCGGCGGGCGGGGCCGAGGGGAGGACGAGGAGAGACTTTCCGGGGGCCCGCCCTCATAGGTGCCGCCAGCCCTGCCGCCAGACCCAGGGGTTTCCCCTTCCCTAGAGAAGGGCCCGGGGAAGCCGTTCTCCGTCCGCGGCAGCGGGCCGTGCCCCAAGCAGACGGGGAGGGGAGAACGCGCTGTGCCCGCTAGGGCAGGGTCAAGTCCAGCCCGGCGTGAGGCCGGCGCCTGCTTTTCTCCCCTAGGCGACGTGCGAGCTCCGTTCCGGGTGAAGCAGGAGCCTCCCGTCCCCAGCCCCGTCCCCCGCGTTAGGCATTGCCCGCGGGCGCCCGGCTCCATTGTGCTGCCTGCAGTGCCGGCGCCGAGAAGAGCCCCTCGCGCACCGTTGTCTGACGGGAGTGACAGCTAAAATGGAGCTATTACTTGACACGAAGTTAATAACAAAGGCGCACTTAGCCGGCTGTCTGGCCCTGCTCCCTCTCTCGGGTGATCCATCACATCGGGTTAGCTTGCGAGGGGAGATGTTCGGGAGGGGAGGAGAAGGATCAGCAGGGAAGGGCTGATTCTTTTCAGGGGAGCAGGGAGGCGAGCGATGCGGTGCGGGGGAAGGCGCTTTCATCGAAGCGAGGAAAGGCAGGCAGGCTCGAGTCTCCCTCAGCTGAGCGGGGAAATTGTGGGTGGTAGACTCAACCCCTGGCAAGCAGAGACCTGACCCGTGTCCCAAAACTTTGCTTTGTTTAGTGATCATAATGAACTCATTTCTCCGTTTCAGGCTTGTAGTGCTGAGCATTTGTCAACTAATGATGGAGACGTGAAATGAATGGCACATAGAGTGTTTCCACTCTAACCACAGCTCGGAGCATGGGCACAGTTTGAAGGGTTAGATTAGTAACAGGCTGTAAGCACTCTAATATTATGCTTGCAAGTGCTTTCTCAGGTGAGAAGCTGTACTGCATATGTACATTCATTTAGTCTTTTTTTCTTCAAATGTCAGAAGTGAAATGAATTGGGGTGATTCAACCTAGTTCATAGTAGATGTTTGCCTTCATTCCAAAAGTACCCCACTATTTGCTGTGGTTTGACAGCCCTTGGTCAGGTTCCCCAACTAGTGGAATAACATGTATCAGGTCACAGACATGTATGTGGAGAAGTTTGCCTTCAAAATATGCCAGTTACTGCAAGTTTTCTTTAGCTTTCATGAGCATAACATATCCTCACTTTCCACCAGCCTGGCTGCTAGATTCTAACTCCAGAGGTTCACGCTATTGCTACTTGTCCCTGTAAATTTGCTTCTTTATTTGTGCCATATCAGATGAAAGGTGATATGGTGATGTGTATGTCATGTTTAAGATTAGAATCTGATCCCATTTAGTAAAAACAAAAACAGCACTATCAAAACTGTGTAGTGCAGTACTTATATCTTTTTTCCCAGTAGCAGCCCATCTTGTAGTGTGTAGTGCTGCAATTCTGAACTTCAAAGTAGTCAATACCACTTTACATTGGTTCCTTCCCACATTTCATCTGTCAGAGTTTCAGTACCTTATGCAGCAATTTGGAACTGATTTCACAGAGCTAATACATCTACCAAACCGCTTGTAAATTAGATGGGATGCTTGCAGCTGTTGTATTTTAAATATATTTTGTACATAGTTGCTCACTAGAAACATATAAGATTTAAGTCTTACAGATGTTCTGTTGTTTTTCTGATGTGTTTCAATTAGTTCAATGTTTTATTAGAAGGTTAGCAGTCCCTGTTATAAAAGGTCAGAGCCTTGCTTCAGAATATCAGATAAATGCTTCAATATGTTTTAGTCAACCTGATTCTGTCAGTTATAGCTAGTTAAGCAGGAAGGGCTGGAACAGTAATATATTGGTTGACAAGTCAGAAATAATACAGAAGTGCTTACAAAGTGGTGGAAGTGCAGTAGGTGGCACTCTTCCCTCTGATCTGTAGTGCTCCTCTGTCCAGCATAGAGGTGAGGGTCACTGTACTATGGGAGGGCCTATCTGCTGAGATTTAAAACTATAATCTTGTTGGTTTCTGGTCTTTAAAGATTCCATAGCCATGTTATGGGAATAGGGTTGTTAAACTTGGTGCACTGACCAAATTTCAAATCACATAATTATACTCTGCTTACTCAAATTTTCCTTGCAATTTTAATGCGATATATTAATCACAGTACATGATAATCAGTGGTGCCGACTGGATGGGGTTGGGAGTGAAAGCACGTGCTCCTCCAGATTTTTTGCATTTGTTCAAAGTTTCATAGGCAGCAGAGCCAGAGGGGCCATAGCCCTACCACTTGCAAGTAATGACTTCATATTAAATCAGTACAGCTGCTGCTGGAGAGATCAAAAGTATTGTTTTGACTGCATGGTCACAATGCCACTGAAATTTGACCTTGCCACCCCTCCATCCAGACAGAGAGGTGGCCGAGCCAAATTTCAATGAGTGGCATTTTGGTGCACAAGGTCGCAGTGCCACGCAAATTTGGCTTGGCCACCCCTCTGTCCACAGGGTGGGCTAGGTCAAACAATATTGTAACCTGGTGCGTGGATAGTCTTTTTCTGTAGGATGGAGCATGTGCAGGGGAGTCTTTCTAGAACTTGTCTCCTAGTGGCATTAGCTCCTGCACTGTGTGGATAAGAGAGAGGGGAGACTTCCAAGGTGAGACGACCTGAGATAACTGTAAAAGGAGGGAGGGACAAGTGGGGATCAGAATGGGGTCCCTACTGGGAGGTGGGCAGGGACTGGAATTCTCCCCTTCCCAAGAAATATTTGAATTTGCACCACTTGTGATGATTAGTATGCAGTGTTTTCTATGCATTGTTTAATAGCTATTGCATTTCAGCAGTGGATGAAATGATTCCTACATATCCATCTTTAGTACTATTGTACAGAGTGGTGATGTGTGGCTTTAAGTTTTACAATGCAATGTCACTGTAAAAATGGCCCCTTCTTATTCAGCAGATCTGCTTTCTGTGTGTCTGCTGACTTCAGTGATAACGTATTTACTGTGTTAACCTTGGAGAACTCACACAGCTACAAGAGAATATGGATTCTATTCCTGTTTGTGCATTAACAAGATTTTCATGCAATTTACAACCACAGGTCTAAAAATCTGACTATCCCATTGAACAGGTCTAAGTGAAGCCAGAGTTTTGTGGGATTGCATTGATGTAACTTCAGCAATGGGTTGCACAGGTATAACAAAATGAAATTTGGCTTGCAGAATCTTTGTTACTGGTGTTGATGCACAAGAAGTAAAGAAACCAGCTTGATTCTCCATCTCAGGTTGAGTTTGCACTTAGGAAAACATGTTTGTCAGCTGTCTTGAAATAGCTAGTGATTAAAAAAATAAAATAAAACACCCCATGCATTACGTAGCTGAACCTAGAACTGTGAAGTACAGACCCTCAAATGGCCAACTCAATGCAAACCTGAATTTGTTTTTGGCACTACAGTGATGGATGCGCTAAGGCTATTTAAACTTAGTCTGGAAGTCACTAGACAAACATGACATCCCAACCCCTCACACTGCCACTTTATATTTATTACAGCAGAACCCTATGTTGTAGTGAATTTGTAGAACTTCTCATCCCGTGATTAAAGGTGCTATACATGTGCAATGTACTAGAGCTGACGTCTGCAAACACTTACACATTTACTTACATTTTTGCATGTAAGAAGTGCCATTGAAGCTAATGGGACTACTCATGTTTGTAAAATTAAGTGCAGGCAGAAGCATTTGCAGGACCAGAGACTAATGAAACTGTTGCAGCAGCAGCTGCTGCTGAGCTACAGTACAAGGCTGTCTTGCTTTCCATTATTATAACTGATTATGTGCCTCCTCCCTTCCAAATGCCCCTGCCTTAAAAATCACCAAGAGAATTCCTCTGTTTCAAATTTAGGTCATGTTGGGGGTGGAGTTCTGCTTTGTTGTTTTTGTAACAGTGTTTGAAATAATGTCAGAGGCATCTTGCCTAGGAGACAACTGCCTGTTTATGTTATAAATCAAATATTCTATAGCCAGTGGACAATTTTTTTAACCACATTTGAGGTGCTTAGAATATTGTTTTTAATGTTAGATGCATACAAAACTAGGTTTTAATCATAGAGTGTTAGATAGGAGTTGGGAACTTGCTTAGAGATGCAGCACTATTTTGTCTGGTGTGACAAATTGCCCACTCTGCTATGGTGGATCCTGCACTTGCTCACGTGTGGTGGGTCAGCGCACCACCTGTTGCCAGTCTCTGGATGTTGGTGCCTCTGTAGTGCACAGTGAGGGGGAAGGGATCTGGGCCCACCCTCTACTCTGGGCACCAGTCCAGGGGCCCTATGAATAGCAACTATGTGCTACTGACACTGCTCACAGCTGAATTTCTTTCCCCTGGGTTATTTCCCTCTCTCTGTTCTCTTGTACCTTTCTTGTGGCTCTTGGTCTGGTTGACCACAACACTCCTCCGCACTACTGCCAATTCTAGCTGGGCCTTAATTGGTCTCAGGTGCTCCTAATTAACCTGTAGTAACCCCTGCTTAGTTTGTAGGGAACAAGGCCCAGAACATTCTGGGACTTGTATATCTCCCGTCTATGACCCTCCTCTCGTGGGCCAGCCTCTGCTCCACCCTGACCCCGCGGCCTGCTGGGGCCATCAGTTGGCTGCTTCTTCACGGAGCTGTGAGCACGGGTGTGCACCTGGCGCGGTTCACCCCCTCACCTGCCCCTTTTGCAGCACAAGGGAGACCCTGAAGCACATCTATCTCGAGTGCGCCAGGTTGCAGCCCGTTCCGGCTCCTCCAGAACCTCCTGCTGAGGTTCTAGCTGCACTTTTCCCCACATTTGTTTTTATATGCACACCCTGTCCGTGGCCCCACAGTCACAGGACCTCCTCGTCAACCTCCTCTTAGCCCTGGCCATCTATAACACCAGCGAGAGAAGGTTAGCTGGAGGGCACCCTGCAGCTGTGGGGCCTATTTCCGCTCTTCCATCCGTTCACGTATCCGGGCAGAGTTCCTCTGGGCAGCGTCTGCTGGCTCTCGACACCTTCCAAGAGCAGTGAGTGTCTGGGGTTCTCTGCTCGGTGTCCCGTTCCGTTTCCCTCCGTTTGACCCTCACGCCCCTTCCTGTTTTTTCATTAGTTGTCCCACAAAATCAGTTGAGTCCTGGGTCTAGTGGCTCCTCCCCTTATGTTGGGGAAGGGGTCTTTAGCAGTGGGTTGGCTGGGGGGGCCACCTACTTCCCAGCCTACAAATAGAAATTACCCTCCTGCTGCTGTCTGGCCCTGCTGTCTCACATTGGGCTTGTCTGATAAACTATAAATGGTTAGTTGAAGTTCTTAGTGAGATATAGCCCCCAAACATGAGATGCTGGAAAACACAAGGGCCTCTATCATAATGTAAACATTTACTTTCATGTTGCAAAAGTTATTCCGTGTAGAGTTAGGAACCTAACTATTTAGCAAACTTCCCAAGTCTCATAGAGGACTCTGGCAATCCTTAGAAAGTTTGCCAGGCAGTTGGCTGAGTTGCAAGTGCCCAAACATACCCATTTACATACCCTCTCTCACACAAAGCTTTACAGGATCATTACTCCTTGCCTACATCTCTCTTATGGTTAATACTTCAAAAACACATAGCCAGAACTGTGCCCGAGAACCAACAAATACTGAGACTTGTTAGAGACCAAGAATCTCTTACTTTCTGTTTTACATTGCTTGAGCTGAGTCCATGTTTCTTTATGGTTAAATGGTAGTCCACAGAAAGACATATACTTTTCCAGGTCTGAAGTTAAACATTCCCTCTCTCCTCAGTAAAATGTCATGTGTCACTGATTACAGGTGTCAGACACAGAATGAGACCAGCTCCTTCTCCACCCAGCTCTTGAAATTTGGGCAATAACACAGAAACAAAGGCAAGTGTATGGGGGGATCATGTGTACTTAACACCATACTTGGTACTGGAGACAGCTATTTATGATCCCACGTATAAAACTAATACTTGTGGTTAATATTTTTTAAGTGACATGAAAATTGTATTAGTTCAGCATCTTAAATTTATAGCCCTAATGAGAAAAAAATGTAGAGAAGAACGGAGATTGACAGTGGTACAGTCACTGAACCAGTATAGTGGTTTTTCTTAATTTTAGATGTCTCATCGCTGTAGACCTCTTTAAACCATTATAAAAAAGTCTTTTACCCAAAAACCCCACCACCTAAAGGGAAAATGGGGTAGCAGGCATAATTAGTTGTTGGGGAGAAAATAACTGTGCAGTTCCTGTCTGGAAGATGAGAACAATAAAGACAGATGGTTGTTGAAATAAATATCAGTCAGTTGGTTAGTTGACAGGGTTTCTGAATAGGTGAGATTTCACATTGAAGAAGCATCCAAATAGCATTACTCACCATATTGTGTGCTGTATATGTGTTCTGAAAGTTTATATAGTTAGAACAAGTTCTCACCGCCCAATTACTGTGAAGAACACTTGGAAGTACACATTCTAATTACAGTCACATCCTTGAGTTTGCTGTTAGTGATGGCAATCTTGCTGAAAATTTTTATTTTTGACACCTGCAGTATAGAAAGCCTAAGTCAGGTTCTAAACATATCTTATTGTATCTTAATGTTTAACAATAAAACAGTATTTAGTGCTTATAATGTACGTTCATTATAGGCAATGTTGTGTGCTACGACTGTAGAATCTGTTGCATAAGTAACTTTTATTACAAAAGCTTCTAGCCATCCATTTACAAAGAAAACTTTAAAAACATAGTCTGGGTATAAACTGATGCAATGTTGGATTATTGAGTGTGCAAAATATCCTGAAACAAAAGCTATGAGAGGCATAGAACTGACCCATTCAATTCAATGGGGATGTTCACTCAAACTGACCAGTACCCCTGGGAGATATCTAATTATCGCTCTCTCTCACATACACACACAGAGTTCTCCTTCTCTTGTACGAGCAGCTCATTTTTAAGTGTCACGACAGCGAAAGAATTAAATTGTACTAACCATGATTTCCGATGCACATAATCAGTTTAGCTTACCGTCCCTGCTTTCCTCTTCTGGTCCTCTATTAACAGCTCAATGTTAATAGGTAAATGCAGTGTCAGAGGTCAAAGGGTGACGACAGGTTATGGGGCAGTGACCATTCACACAGTGAAATAGATAAATGAGGGTATGAGAAGATAGCACCAACAATAACATATAACAGTTTGCACTTAAGCAACAAAGATGCTTTGATTTAATAAACATTTATTACGAATGCACATTAACAGATTTAAATACACAGTGAATCATGTAAATGCAAACCATTGTAAGAACAAAGGAAAATTGTATTACATAAAACAAAAGCATGATTGTTTTCAGGGAATCTGTATATTACCATTACTGCAGTCTAATCTGTATGATGGAAAGCTATTGACATTTTGCGTATACAGAGCTGAGTTTCTCTTCAGACATAATCATCACACTCTTCCTATGGAATTAGGGGTCAGTACCACAACATGTCCTAATGTAAGGAGTTTACATCAAGGATTTAATATGAATTATAGAATACCTCAGCCCTTAATCATGAATGGGCTTTGGGGTGGAAACAGGCAGGCCAAACACAGGACTCAATCCCAGTCTCCATTATGGTTTTTTCTTTAGGCTTCCCTCCAAGAAAATCAAATTCCATTCACAGTCTTGATGGCCATTTGTTTTCATAATTAAAGTATAGTCACATGATGTGCATCAGCACCCAAGCAAAATTCTTCTGATCACACCCATTCTAGGCAGGCATAATTTGTTATGATGATTAATTTCTGTATAAATCATTAGGGTTTTTGTTTTTTAAATTTGAATGCTTCATGCCCAGAACTAATATACATCAATAATACAGATGTCTGATGACTGGTTATTTGGCTATTATTAGCTTTATAGATTTGTTTGAGTCTCTCAGTTAATAAATTCTCACCTAACTATTGCATGTAAGGATTAAAACAAGGGAAAAGAGATCCAGACACTTTAGATCAAACACCCGTAGAGTACAGTCATAGTAATTGATGTAGAATGTCTCATCTGACAATCTGCTTGAGGTTCATTTACAGAAATGTAATTTATATTGCAGAAATGTGTAAATGATAAGACCAATTCAAGTGGCACTAAAGGATTCTGCTCACTCAAATACTAAGTTTATTTACATGTGACTTCTTTTTCATCAAATAGTGTACTGGAAGAAGTGGCAGTGTGTAAACACAGGAATACATGCACTACGAACCCTTACTAAAAAAAATAAATTTACAGCATTGTTAAATAAAGGCCAATAACTGCCAGTATATACAAACTGTTTACTGAAAGGCCATATGAGACATTCAGGTCTGATTTTAGTACTTTGCAAATAAATACCAAAGAATGCAACATTTACAAATAACACACTAACAATATCCCACCTCCCCCAATCTCCTCTTCCAACTCGGAATTTAGTATTTTGATTAAACAAATGATTAGCAGCCCTTTCATATATCTGAAGGCATGTCACATAGCATCAAAATGGAACCGATGGGCTTCTTGTCGTTTCTCTCTGTCATCTGCTTTCTGAAAAATAAACCATAATACTTTATAGAATACAAGAGACAGTACAGCACATACCTTTCATTTTAACAGAAAATTAGTTGTCAAATGTCAGAGAATGGCTGGTTTTTCCAACTCTGTCATTCAACATAAGACAAAAACTTGCTACATGCCTCAACAATTAATACTTAATAGGTGTCAGTTTATAATACCAATAATCTGCTCAAATTTGCTGCTGCAGTTAATGATCAGCTGTTTTGGTATTAATGACCCAATGCTTTGGGTTATTCTAATAAATGTTTTTTTTCAAGGACTATTGCTTAAGTAGTTAAATTGAAAAATGCTTCTTAGTGCGCTTTTATGTCATCTGCATTGTAAAAGTAAATAAATATTATGATGAATGGTGAATTGGCTCTGAAGCAACCATAAATGGCCCCAGCTCTGTTGTAATTTAAGAACTAGTTTCTCTTAAAATTACTGTTAACAGAAAATTAAGACAAATTTGGCAAAAAGAATGGTAAGGTTGTAGCAATTAAACCAAGGCTGAAAAACTGGTGCTCGATTTTGTTTGTGGGCATGTGCATATGTATAAAAAGTGAACTCCTGGGAAGGTAAATACATTTCTTTCCTTATTTGGGTGCTATACACGCAGCGTGACTGGCATGTGTATGTTTGGATGAATAAGGAGAATATTCACTTGAATCTATTATACCTGTATGGTCTCTAGTTATATGTAGTAATTGTCCATGTATTTTATTCCCTCTCACCAATCCAGAATATCTTGCCTATGCACTTTTTCCCAGGGTTTACTAATGTCGGACGAACTTTACTGGGAACTAAGATTAGCCGTATGTAAGAAATAAACTATGTTTGTCTGCAGCTATAGAGTCCTAATAGCATTTCTAACATGCATGAGCAGGCAATGAATCTGTCAATTTATCTGACTTGCAAAATTCTTCCTGCTTGCTACTTGAGGCTAATCGTTTTTTTTAAAGAGCAAGTAAAATATTATTATTGTCTGTCACCATCATGACCTAAGCATGTGCCTGAGCTGGTAACCTTTTACAACAATTTTACTAGGTATCGATGAATATATCTACCTCATTTCTATAACAAAAGCTGGGTTGTGGGAAACATGACAGCATCTGTTGTGTCTCTATTCCAAAGATTTCCTTGTCACAGACCACACCAGAGTACAATGGGGCACCCTGTTGGATTGTGTTCTACTGGATTTTGCTACGTTAGTCTTCTGTGACATCCTTACAGTTCTCAGTGAAGTTAAAGCCCCTTCACTTTAAAAACATTTCCATGGATTTGTATTCCCTCTTTCACGCATTCTGAAAGTGTTAAAGACTATTTCTAACTTGACAATAATATTTAATAATACTGATTGTTTACACAGACAGCACTTTAAAACTTAACAGATTAACCATCAGACCATTCCTGTGAGGTATTATATTCATCATACAGATGGGGAAACCAAAGCAGAGTGTCTGAGTGACTTGCTCAAAGATCACACAGCAGGCAAAGGAAGGATTAGAACTCAGGAGTTCCAGGGTCCTTGCTCATCCTACCACACTATACTGCCTTAAGATTTACACATCTTCACACTGATTATTCTTCCAGCATTCTTTAGTTAATTTCTCATATGACATATAAAAGGTAAAATCATCCACAACAACTCACATGAGAGCAAGGCATTGGTTTATGTATCCAAATTTTCCAAGAATTGTAAAAGAGCCAGAAGCTGTGCCTGAATGCTGGATTTATTATTTAGATAATTGAGTTTGAATACATGGTCATCTGCCAGCTAACTTTTATAGACAATGTGCTCCCTCTGACTACATAGCTGAGGAGGCTAAGGTACATGGCTTTTTCCAGACAGTGTATGAAATGTATTGCTATTAGGAGATAAGTAAAATACCATTTCTTCAAAAAGATTATATTAATAACTGGTGATTCTGAGGTCTTCCCCTATTTTTCAGTACTTTAGGTACTGAGGGTGTTTGGACTGGGAAGATAGCAACATCCAGGCAGAGCAATTTTTTGACAGGGAGACTGCTGGCAGTGGCAGTGAAGTCGAGTTGGGAGCACAAGGTTAGGAGCCAGAATTTCTTGAGTTTTAACCCCAACCATGCCACTGACACACTTTGGGGCTTTGCTCACTTAACTCCTGTGTCTCAGTTTCCTCTTTTGTAAACTGGGATAATGCTGACTTACGGTGTTGTGAGGATTAACTGTTTATACAGTGCTTTGAAAATATAAAGTACTAGCGTATTAAATCCCCATGCAAACATTTGTACCAACTTTGAGTGATATCTAAGATCAGGATCTAGTGCTCAGAACATGACTCATCCTGTCTTGCCTATGCATTTATTTACTTAGGTTTATATAAGACTCACAAGTCATGCATTATATGCACTGTGTGCCCATTACGTAAATTAAAATATACAATACAGTCTTTTATATGAAATACCATATAAAAGATTGCTTTACCTATCTAGTGTAGATAAATACTCACCGGAAAATATCATTACGATAAAAAATAAACCCAGATGCTTCCAACCTCCAGCCCACTCTCCCAAAATCATGGGGAAAAAAGATGGGCTTTGCAGCATGCCTAGAAAGTTGACAGATCTGTGCTGTAGTATACTTGGAGGAGCACAGATGGAAAAGAAACAACTACTTGGGCATCAAGAAGCCCCAAATCTGCTAATACGCTTAAGCTATGCATGTGCTACAAACAGCAATCACATTCCCTCAAACAACTCTTACAAGTACTCCAAACCTACCAGCTTTCTCTCAATTTTTCCTAGATTAAGTTGCAGACAATTAACCCTCATCCAAGCCCCAAATTCATATATTCATTCTTCTGCTCCTGTCGGGTAAGACGCGATACAGACAGAGTTAGGACTCTGTCAGTGCACAGCACCTCGACACAATAGAACAGGTTAAGGATAGAGTCAGCCTAAACTTTGTAGTTCCTTGCTTTTGTCAGTTTGAGTTCCAATCTCATATTACTTGTCAAATTGTCATATTGTCAAATTCTACAAAATGTTAACAGAAAACGATACTTGGACATACAACTTATTAGCATGAAGTGTGCGTGAAACATATCTGAATGTTTAATGGGCCCATTTATTTCACTCACACTATCAGGCATACGAAGTGTAAAATGCAGTAATTTTATTTGACAGCTGTGATTATGGTTTGGCTAGGTAGCAGCACTTATTGGCTATGCTGGCAGTTGAATATAATTGTGAACTCAGAGTAGTTAAGAAAAATGGGAACGCTTTTCTTTTGCAACATGAAAGAACCTTGGCAAAATGCTTCTTCTAATCAATGAATTTCTATACACTGTAGTGTATTTCAGATATATACAGCAAAACAGTCAATATGTCTATGGTAAAATTCCACACTGTTTTAAATGTTAATGTCAATATAGTCAGTGAAGGTACAGAATGACAAGGGATGTTTTCCTTCTCTCTGAACTACCAGCAGAACTGAAGAAGAGTAAGCTGGGGGTTTACATTTCATTTTATTTCCATATTCATGTTATTCCTTTAAATTCTGATCAAAGGCTGAGAGTGAAAGATGCCCCAGATATTCATCTTGGATATAAACTGAACATTTTCCATTTAGTTGTGAATTATTGTTTGCCCTGGACTACCAACATTTATCCATGTTACTGCCAATTTTCCATTTTTATGACTCAGTGTTAAAATTAAATGCCAAATGTTTGTTTTTAAGGTTTTTAAGGTTTCAATAAATCCTAAATTATCCTGATTTTGTGTCAGGCATGAGAGGATTATTAGAGATTATGATTAATTTAGTTTAAAAAACCCCAACACTTTTCAAACTGAAAAACGTTCAAAATAACACACATCTTAAAATATTAGGAAATTTAAAGTAGTGTAAAAATCTATATAGAAAATAATTTCCACTTAAACTTACCTTTTCTTGCCAGTGCAATATGCCAATTATTGCTAAGATAAAAACGCAGACACCAATTAGGGCTATAGCTGTGAGCAGCACAATGTTACTTGGGGTCAGGTACAGCTTGGCACTCCAGCTACACATAAGAGGACAAGCAAAGGAAACATCAGTAACTCTTCATTAGGAAAAAGATGGTACTCTCAATAGAGATTATATTTGCAAAAATATAAAGGTAGTAAGATGACCCTTGACTTGGTCTGCAAAAGCCATGGGCTTTACGAAAAGACCACTCCTAATAAGCTTTACTTACAAATATCATTGCTATTTTCATGTAATGCTATCTCTAAGTTTAGTTTCTATTGAACTACTCACAAAAAAGAGCTGTAGTTAGCCTCAGGGATTGACTTTTTCATTAAGGCACTCCTTTTGGCACTGAGCAAAATAAAATGCACAGGATAAACCAAAAAAAACCCCCAACTGTGCCTGAATTTCAGGTGAAGGGAAAAGAGCAGGGAAACAGTCCACCTGGCATGCTGCCTCTTCTGCCAAGAAAGCCCATTTGCTGCAACACAGCACTGAAGAGGACGTGGGGAGCTTTGTACATTTCCGTCAATCCTCTGCATATCTACCCTGTTCAGAAATTAATGCTGCATTAAGTTCCTCTCTATGCCTGCACAAGCCTCAGAAAGGAACCCGCTGTGCAGGCATTGCAAGGACAGCCAAAGACAGCTGTGCTTCCAGGGAAAAGGAAAGGCCAGGCTGCACCACAGAGGGTCAGCAGACTGTGGAGTAGTGCTTCATTTCCTTGTACAGGGATACCATAAGGTATAGATGCCTTGCTTCCTGTCTCCTCCACAAAAACCCTGCCTTTGGAGAGGAAATTTATTAAGTCTGCCTGACATACTTTGTGGCGTTTCCTGAGTGCTGACGGTTTTACCCCATCACAGAATGATGTGGCTTTAAATCAGATTACAACAGCGCACTTTTATGAGATACAGAAATAGCAAAAATTTCAGTATTCATGACAAACATCTTCACACATCCCACACTGTTAGGGTGTATGAAGAGACAAAGTGACTTAATCCACTTTTTTGTGGTTGGGTATTCATAACAATTGATATTAAAGTATGTATTAAGTACCTTACACACAGTACGCTAAAGACTATGAAACTGGGAAGATATTTCACATCAGAATAATTTTTTACCAATTTTCATAAAGGCATTTAGGAGCTAAAAACTTTACTCCTGAGCTGTAGCATATTTCTGAGTCATTAAAGACTAAGTTAAAAAATATACAATTTTATTGGTTTCATATCAATCAGATACGCAGTGTGATACGCTGTTTTATGACAACCAATCCTGTTGATCATAGCGAGTTAATAAATAAGATGTCAATTGTCACATAAGGCTATAAGATAACTGTCATCACATTTTTTCCTTGAAGCACAAAAATTGTTTGATATTGATTTTACTTAAGTATTTCAGCAAAATTAGCTGCAAGTCCCTCATTTGTAGTGATGGGAAATAATGTTTTCAACCTGCAAATGTAAAAGTGTTAGCATTTTAGAATACTGACATATTAGGCATAATCTACAGAATTCCTATAAAACAGGACTATGGATTCACAGGAACTTCTTCCACCCTTATTCTGCAGCTCTTCAGCATCTTCCCCTGAGTGCACAATTTATCAGCCTCTCTGATGCCCTTTTCTGACTGTCTACATGAGCAGCAATCTGGGCCTCCAATATAAAGTCCAGATCTGGAGTACCCTTACCTTCAGCGGTTCATTTCCTGCATGTTCAAATATTAACATAAAACCATCTGAGCTATAGGTTCTTGCATCCACAAATCTCAAAGCACTTTACAGCCATTTATTCAGCCTCATACCTATTTTACTGATAGATAAACTGAGGCACCTATTTGTTAATTTTTTGTAACTTTAAATTAGGTTATAACCCAAAAATACTTGGCTCTTTTTTAAATATGTAAGTTATTTTGAAGAAAGATAAATTCAAGCCCATCACAAGTTTGTCATATTTTTAAATAGGAATAATGCACCTTTAAATCTCAGATCATTTAAAACATTCAGCTCAAACTTTGGGCATGTCTTCACTACTGTGCTATATCGGTGCCACTCTCATTGATGCAGTGGCATTGATTTAATGGGTCTGGTGAAGACATGCTAAATTGTGAGACAGCGCTCTCCCATCGACTTCTGTACTCCACCTTAATGAGAAGCAGAAGCTATGGTGATGAAAGAGTGTCTCCTGTCGACATAGTGTAGCGTAGACACCGCTGCAAGTCACTCTAAGGTACATCATCTTAAATTACGTTATTTATGTAACTTAACTAGCATAACTTAGATCAGTTTAGTGCGTCAGTGAAGATGTGCCCTTTTTGACCAAGTAAGATCCTGCCAATAAGGCCTCACCTTCTAGTCCCTGCTTTAAACTCCAGTGGCAAAATCTCTTAACATCTGTGTTGCTGCTTACCTCTTGTGATATATGTTAAAAAATACAGCTTTTTTTTTTTTTTTACAAATTACATGATTGTTGTATGCAGTAGATCAGTGCATATCTTATATTTTTAAGTGACTTGCTCAAAGGTATACAGTCAGTGAGTGCCGAAGCTGAAACTACAACCCAGGAGTCCTGACTCCTCATCCCCTGCTTTAACCTAGACACACTGTCTTTGTTTAACAAATACTGCATTAAGAATCAAAGGCAACTCCTTCTGTCTCCTGTTTAGAATACTGTTGTGTTTTCATTTAAAAGTTTAAAGTTAAGATCCTTCTGACAAACAGCAATTAGATATAGACCCCCTTTTTTGGGTTATAATAAAAATTTATTGACCAATGAGGTCAGTCTCTGTAGTCAAATCTTGAAATAGACTGAAAAATGAAATCAATTTTATTTATAAATAAAAGTGCTTAAGAGGTTGGTTGTAGCTGAAAGTGGTACAACAGAATCTATAAAAATAACAGTGGCAGCGAGAGTGTATATAAAATTAATTATTGCTATTTTGAAGAACTAACGCTTTTACATTACTTGCAAAGTACACTTTGTCAATGAGATTTTATTTTTAAACAGGATTCCTAATATACTTACAATTTCTGTATTTGATTCAGTTTTTGGAATTGCAAGCATGTATTTTTGGCATGGGTGACTAAGTACTGTCCATCGCCCCAATTAAGCAAAGTATTTAAGAATGTGTCAAATTTTAAGCATATCAATAATCCCATTGATTTCAACAGATTAATACATTTTAAGGCTGGAAGAGACTATCATCATAATCTAGTTTGACCTCCTGCAGAACACAGTCCACAGAATTTCACCCAGTAATTTCTGCAACAAGCCCATAATTTCTGTTTGTGCTACAGTGTACTCTTTAAAAAAAAATGCAAATGTTCTGCAAGGCAGGCTTAAAAAGATATGGTCTGTCTCACTCAGAAGTTTGGGACTTTATGCAAGAATCACCGGGGAAGTTCTATGGCCTGTGTTATACAGGCTGTCAGACAAAATGATTGTAATGGTCCCTTCTGGCTATGAATCCATCCCAACTTTCTACTACAGGACTGTTCACATGCTTAAAGTTAGACAAGTGCTTAAGTACCTTGCTGAACCGAGGTCCATTTGCATAAATTGCTCAATATTCCCCTATTTGAAGTATTAAAATAAGCACTTGTGTAAATCTACACAGAGAGATGAATCAAGTTGCTCGGACTCACCACCAGGCCAATGTCAGGGTGGGTAATGAAACAGCTCTTCTGAGTCCCAGTCCCATGCTCTACTAGGTCCCACTGCACCGAGTCAAGAAGCAAGTAGGTTACCGGAGTTCTTATTCTGGCACCATTTGTAGGCTATCCAGTAAGACTCAACCAATTTAAAATAGCTTCTAAAGCAGTTTATGCAATTAAGGAGATGGCCAAATAGATTATAGGGTTATTCTTTATCCCATGGCCCTGTTATACATTTTTTTAAATAAAGGGCAAAAGTGACTTTTATATACTTTTATAGATTGTGTTCCCTGACTGCACCATTAAAAATTTAAGTCAGTCATATCTGCTAATATACAATGAATATTTGGTGTCCTATGGATTATATTATATTGCAAGGAAGCGTAGCTAGAAAGAAAGAGATCTTTTTAATATCTGAAGTACAGATAAATCTAATCCCACCCCTTTTATCCGAACACCCAGAACTAAGGAGAGGTTCAGATCCAGAGCTGAAGATGCGGCTCATTCCCATCTCAGACTTGAACTCTTGGGGTGAGGGGACTTCAATCTATTTTTGATGTGATGAATGGAGGAATTTAAGGCCAAATTTCCGAAACAGGGTACAATTGGTGAACCTACCCAAGATGTGTGCACACACACTGTGGCTTTACCCCCCCCCCCCCCCAAAAAAAAAAAAAAAACTGTGGGAGTAAACAACTACATTTGGTAATAGGGTAGCTACACACACCGTTCATGCACCTGCAGTTGGCCTGTTTGTGTCGTACACACGGGGTTTTGCAAGTGCATAGATTTAACTTTAAAGCCATATGATGATGATGATATATCACTCAGCACTGTTATATATTTCATTGCTGACCTCTGTTTATTCTCATCCTGTTGTGCTCAACTCTGAAATTTTGGCCCTTGGAGTTTAGGCTTTGTTGACCCAATCTTAAAAATATTTTGGCTTTAAGAGACAGGGAAGGGAGCTTTTATTATGGAGAAGGGTTAGGAAGAGTCTGAGGACTAGGTCAAATATGGCAGAAAAAGGGGATATTAAGCTCTACTCACAACTGCAGAATAGCTGGATGTTTCAGCTAAAATGATCAGCACTGAAATAGGAAAGTGTAAACCTATAAATCTTTATTAGGATTCAAAGTTAAAACCCCATTGAGCAGTTCAGGCTAAATGGCACTGTTTCAGTTTGACTGGCTGCAGACTTGAGAGGACAGACCATTTTGTCCTGATAATTTGTATATTTGAAGAGAATAGAGGATTCATTCCTTAGGCAGTTTCTTCCTATTTTATTATGTTACTGGAGGAAAGAATCAATTTTGTCAATAGAAGAAGGGATTAATATCCCTGATGCCTATTTACCATTGGAACAAGCTATTAACAGAGAACGAGGATTCACTGGGACTTTTGAGAAAAAGTGGAAGTACTGATTGGGGATTTAAGAAATCTGCAAAGGATTTAAAAACAAACTGGGATTGTGCCCTGTTTACTTCCTTAGGATGTAGAAAGAAGAGATGATTTTTTAAGGGGGTTTCTTTCCTGTTTAGGAATATCAGGCATGTCAAGTCTGGTCTTCCCTTTTGTGGAGGACATCCGTGATGTGTCAGAGCAGCTGCATTGTATGCACTCCCACATTAATTGAAGGCGAAAGTGCAGAGGGATGTGCTTGAATCTGTAATAATAAACACTTCCTTTCTTCAATATGTCCATCAGTCACTGAAGTTAAATAAGCATTAACAAAAAAAGTTTTAAACAACCTGACTAAAGCCTCTTCCTCTCAACTGCTCAAATTTTCCTCTCGACTCGTAATATAATTTCACTTGTTTTCCCATCATCAAAGCCTTGTCTACACTAAGAAAAATTCCATGTTGGTAACAACAGGTATCAACATCATGTGCTGGATACAGCTTAGCCAAGAACAAACCCTTTTTTAAACCAGGCTTTCAGCAGCTGGGAGTAAAGTTTATGGGATATTCCCAGTGCTTAATTCATAATGAAAGAGGTGACAGAGATCAAGCCATTTTTTTACTTTCATAACTGATGCAGCAAGTTCAGAGGTACTGGGGCTATGAACTGCCACGTCTAGAGGTGCCGGGGCTCAAACCAGGCACAAATTAAGCACTGGATATTTCTTTAGAACACAGCAGACCTAAATTTCTAATGAATCTCCTATCCAAAGTCAAACAGATACCCCTTTCCCACTGCCCTGCCCACTCCAGCTACACTGCTGCTCCTGGGGGGAAAAAAGATTTCAGGCCTCCTTTATCTCCTGTATGCACAAAACTTTTTTTTGTTTTTCTTTTGCAGGTCAAGCAGCCTGGCCTTGTGATGGGTTGGGTGCTCTTGGCTTCCAATGAAGGCAGTGAAAGTTGGGGTAGTTGGCATCTTGCTGGATTGGCTCAACACTTCACGACAAATATTGATTAGGGGCATGTAGCAGAATTTGGCCTTTAAAAATATTCGTTCTTTTTCAATGCTTTCTTCTTAGGGTATGTCTAGACTGCAATCACAGGGTGTGACAGCAGCTCAAGTAGTATTCCCAAGATCTCTTTCATCTAGCTAGCTTGGTTCCCACAGCAGCTAAGTCCACACAGAATCCTGGGTAATTACTTGTAGGGCTAGCCAGCACTGAAGCACATGCTGCTGCAGCTTCAGTGCTTTGGGACCTCAGCTAGCTAGATTAAAAGTAGCTCAGGTATGTCAATTTGAGCTGCAATCACACCCAGTAACTGCAATCTAGACATAGCCTTAGGAAGTGTTTGTGTATGGAAAGTTTTCAATATGTATATTCCTCCTGTTTTCACATAATCTCCAATTTTGGGTTCCACCCATTATCATTCTACGATATCCATGTCAGCTTGGGTTTCCTGTATGAGAAAACTAAACCCAATAATTTGAAAACAAGAGGATTTAGAGAGATTTCTGTACAGGGGGAACTTTAAAAATACATAAGAATAAAACGTTAAGTCTTATTCACCTGGCTGATATTATTCTTGTGCTTAATCGCTAATGCAACATAATATATATAAAACAGCTTGGTACTTCCCACCTCATCTCTCATATTTGATTCTACAGTAAAGATATAATGCTGAAATTGTGATATCAGAATCATTTCTATGTTATATACGAAATTGACTTCACTGCAACATCAAGCAGAAGAGAAAGCAAGAATGTGACTAATAAAGTCTTTATTATGACTAGGAATCTACGAAATTCGTGGTTGTGAAAATTGCATCATGGACTGTGGAATCTGGTCTCCGTCTGCTCAGCTCTGAATGCAGAGAAGTAAGAATGGCATGGTATTGGCACCAGCAGTCACCGCTCTCTGCTCTTCAATACCATGCCACCCTTACTTCTCCGCTGCTGCTGGCAGCAGAGCTGGGCTCCAGGCCAGCAACCACCGTTCTCCTGCTGCACAGCTTCAGGCAGCAGAGAAGTAAGAATGGCAAGACAGTGACTCCTCAAATACGCTTGTGACCACTTTTTGGGTTGGGGCCCCCGAGTTAGAGAAACGCTGCAGAAAAAAAAAATCTCAAATTTTTTGCGAGTTGGTCATGGCATAAATAGTAAATTTCACAAAGAACATATCCACAAAATCTGCTATTTATGCCATGACCAACCCACAAAAAATGTGAGATTGCTTCACAGTTTAAGTAGACACCTAATTATGACAGATATATTCATAACAACAAACGGAGCACAGAGAAGTGCTGACCAAGTCCATTTATTTTGTATAAGTATTTTTATTCTAAATTGATTTCAGTATGAAAGTCCTCCTTCAAGCAACTCTCTCACCCCTAACTGCAGGAAAACACACATATCCATAGCAACACACACCATGTGTTGAAAGGCTGAATAGAAGCCTTTGTATCTAACTGGACACACTGATTGTATAGCTGATGAAACCAAAAAAGCCTATTTTCCCCATGATCATGCTTGCTACTTCGTCAAAAATAAAGTTGGCAAGTATGTTTTCATTTATAGGAATATACTTAATGGATGTGTATTATTCACTGGAAATATATAAAGATGTTTATGCAAATACCTGTATGTTCAGTAATTTAAAGAGAAAATACCAATATTACTATAGTGTGAAGTGCACTATATATTTTAAATTTGACTGTCCTGATCCTCAGAAGCAAATAAAGCTGCATACTTATTTATAAGAATCTCTCATACCGATGAATGTATATGTACACACATTTCACATAAGTATGAATGTACACATATATATATTCTCTCTCCATCTACCTCCTCCTCCACAATTTAGCAATGGTCACAGATGCACACATCTATAATATACCAAGTGTGACACCCTGACAATATCCTGTAATATCCTGAATAAACCGTATGGAATTAAGATAAAGTTTATTGAATTAAGTTAAACCTGACTGAATTAGGGTACATTTGGCGTACATTGTGTAAAAAATGCAATTGTGTGTTATTGTGGCATTGTATGTACCTTCTTGAGTAGGGAAGGGGGGATGCTAATGTACTTCTTCCATTAAACCTTTGAAGCCACCCACCTGGAGAGGTTTTGCATATAATAGTTCACACTGGATTCTCCAAGGACCAGACAAAAGAAGGGTTTTTTGGTAAACAGCCTGATTTTAAACTGGCTCAGGGTCTTCTTTCTGATACAGCAAATGGACAGGATCCCTGGTCCATAGAGGGCCCCAAGGATTGGAATTACTGAAAATCCCGAGGCCTCAGAAAACTGAGTCCTTTTCTGAGCTGAAGCTGTGATGAACTTGTAACCACAATGAATCCCCCTTTGGTGGGAGTTTAAAGGACTGCTCCTGCCAGAGTAATTGTTAGGATTGGGGTTAACTCTGGTACGCTAATTACCATGCGTGTAGGTTCTTTTGTTTTCAGTACGATTTCTCTGTAATGCTTTTTACCTTAAGAATGAAGTAGGCTTGCACAGAAAGTGCTGTGTAGTACCTTATAACTGTAGCAATTAGTCTCTGAAGAGAAAGCAGGCAGGTGTGCCTGGGCAGACTGGAAATACCATGGTCAGAAGGGAGAGATACATGTGTCTCCACCCAAGAGAGGTGATGGCTGGAGTGGCCAGAAGCCTGTAGTGTCTCTGCTTTTGATGGGGGGATATAGTTAGAGTTGCCCTGAACTGTGACACCAAATTCTGAATTTGCTAATCTCGTCTTCAGATAATTGAATGTAACTAGCTGCACGTGAAAAACAAAGACCTTTTCTGCTAGCACTTTTATTCTTCAAGTTTTTCTATAATCATTCCACCATCATTCATTCATATCTCATGATACACAATTACAATTCTGCATCCATAGCATCATTTGTAAAATCTACTTCAAGCAATGGTATTACCTTCGAGGAACATTGTGTGGATATGGAATGACTATCAGTTGGGAATTCGGGATGATAGCTGTCCATTCCTGTTTTCTTATGGACTGAAAGAAGAAATGAAGGCTATGTCCACTTCTTACAAATTAACACAGATTTTTAATATTCTGAACTTTTCTGATTAATGTTATACAAGTAAAAACAAAAAGCTCAAACTGTTAATTTTCAAGGAGACAGGCAAGAATAGTGATAAATCTCTAGCATTTATATTAGATTTTTTTTATACTGAAAGATCCCAAAGCAGTTTCAAACTGAATAAAAACTATACATAAGGATCATTTCATCCATCTCTGAAATACCGCCAGCTCTGAGGTGAAACATGGTACCTGCTTAAAAAGTGCACATTAGCACTGCAGTTTAGAGCAGGAAGTGAAGAATACTATATTCAACTGACTCGGTAGGGAAATTTTATATAGGCAGAATTTAATTAACCAAATGCATAAACAGTCCTATTCTTAAAAATAGCATTGTGAGACCTTTTCACCACAAGTTATCAGGACCTTGGTTTTATAGTTCATCTGAACGAAGGTTCCTCTAGCAGAACTGTTCCCTTGCACCATGCTGGTAATGAGTTCAGTACCGACAAAGAGGGAAGAAGGTGATTCAACAGGTGATAAACTTTATTTTCCTGCCCTACCATGGAATTTTTTGGTGTTTCCCAGCCAAGTACTGAGCCATGTGGGCCTCATCTACTTGGGGAGGGAGATCTGATGGGATTACAGTATAAATTGGCGTAGCTGCTGGCATAACAACTGGATTCTCAAAGCAAATCGAAATGTTTATATTTAATATAAATGAGCGTTATATTCCTGTGCAAATGGAACGCAAACGAGTACGTTTGTGTTTTTCTCATGAGTGATATTTTTGTTTTATTGTTTACTTCAGATACTAAAGATTGATACTACATGCTGGAGAAAACTGACACATACTAGTCTTCAGCAAATTATTTTCAATACTCATGAAAAATATTTCTTGATAATTTTGACTTTTGAAAGAGAGCAGGCCTAAGAACAGCACCACCTAAAGTTTACTAGGCAAAAAAATACAAAAAAAATAGTTTACCCATGGTAAATCTCAACTTACCTTTTCTCCCAAAGGACGAGGAATGCCAACATACAAGTGATCAAGGAAATTAGCACTGCGACCCAAACCTAGCACACTGTAAGGCAGCTGGAGAGCGAAATGTGCTGATTGGCTAAGTTGTCCAGCTAGAATTTAATTTAAAAAAGTAGTGAATGTATTGCTTAAGATTTTTCAGCACAACAACATGTTTCACCTGAAGTAGTAATAAAAATGTTTTAAAAATTTTAAGTAAACTATACAATTATCTGTTATTAAAAGTGACAGTTGCTGCATTTCCAAATAATCTGTGGGCATTCAACATGGAGAATAAATTAAAATGATCTGTATTTCTGGAGCCATTATGGCATTCTTTTAACCTCCGCTTTCTTTGTGGTACTGGAACTTCTGGAATTTGTTTGAGCACATTCAGAATTGATTAGCTATGTATATTGCATAGTGAGTGCAATATGCCAGAACACGTTTTCATTTCCAGTGACTTCAACATCTGCACCTCACAGGCATAGGCACAAAACTGTAACGCGACGTGAGCTGTTGCCGAGAAGAAAGACCCCAGCATTTTTTCTCAGCGGCAGGCAAGACGTCGCGAGCTGCTGCCGAAAAGAAGAACCACGGTAGTTTTTTCGGCAGTAGGTAAGATGTCGCTAGCTGCTGCTGAAACAGATGACGCAGTGAGATTTTTTGGCCGAGAGTATGGTTAAGCCAATTTTAATCCAGTGTGGTCCAAAAATTCCCTGGGTGTACACCCCAATGTAATGTGCTGCGCACACCTATGCTCACAGGCCAAATTCTCAGTGTGCTGCAAAATTAGCTGTAATAAAAACTGATTCCACTAACAATTTCAGAATTAGCTACCAAATATATACTATGGACCAAATTTTTCCCTGATTTAAACCTGAGTTACATTAATTGCAAGCTAGGGCAGAAATTGGCTCCATTGATACCAGATAATTCCAAATAACTGTAAAAAAAACTTTTGTCCATTAACTAAAAGTCAGAAAAGGATACATATTTTTCTTAGCCAGCTTTAGATTAATTGACAACATATTATTTCCAGATACATTACTTACTGCATTTTAACAAAATCTCTTACAATCTCTTCATCTTCTACAAATACATCTACAATATACTGACTTAGATCAAGTGTGGATCCTTTGTTTTCTAAAAAGCCAATTGTTAAGGATTTGTTTATTGCTGCCATGGCAGGAACAGGATAAACATTAAAACTCCTTCAGTCTTTTTCCAGGATAACTGATCCTCAATCTGGAGGAGGGGACTGGTCAGTGAAAGCACGAGATAAGTTTTTGAAATGGTATGAAATTGTTGTTTTTTCAATTTTTTTTAAACAGAAATTTGAGTGTCAAATTCTTCTACTGCTTTGACATGCTTTGATAGGTTAGGAATGGATTATTACAACACAATTCAATCCCTGAAGTCCTTTCTTAGATGAAAATAAATATATTCCACCACCAAGGAAGGTAGTTATTATCAAGAGGCTAAAACGTGAGAGCAAATATACCATCAAGATATTCTTACATGTTTTATATTTTAATTTTAATGGACTCAAACACTATTGACTTTATGACCCTGGAGTGTTTAAAGTATTGAGCACTTTCAGTTTGTATTGGCCTGTCACTCTAGCCTGGTCTACACCAGAGCAATTACTCCCTGTTTAGCACTGGTTCAGCTGCATCCCCTGTTGACATGAGCTGTCAATATGTACATAATATATAATTTTACTAGTGTGGACAAACCGCCATGCTTATCCTCTAATGGGGCAATGCCTTAGGCCTTGGTCTTGCATGTGAGTGATACTGTTGAACTCAACTTTATTACAGAAGAAAAATAATTCTAAAACTCAGTTTCTCACATGCTTAAAGCTAAAACACACAGATAAATTTTTGTAGAAATGAGGCCTTAGAAAGGAACCAGACTACCTTTGAAGAGCATGTTTTCAAATAACCAAATACCTTGGTTTCAATCCAAGGTGTGGAAATTTCACAAGTGCCATCAGTAGCATTAGAACTGCTTCAATTAACAGCAGAAGGTAAGCTCAGCCCAAGTCAAGATGCTGAAACAAAACATCATTTGTATATAAGCCCAAAGAAGCAAGAAGCCAATTTAAGATACCCAAGCCACACTTTTTGTATTTGGGGAAATTAGACTTTTGGGAGACTCAGCCACTCTTTGCAGTGTGTTCCACATAGTGCAAAGATGACATATCTGCTCAATTTACTGCTGCTTATGGCAGCAATGACTTTAACAAGCACTTCTGTGGCTTGTACTTTGCAACTGTGTATGTAAAGAAGGTGGAATCCAACAACAGCATGGTACCTAAGTGAGCTCTACTGCATGACGGAGAAGGGGCAGAGAGCAGGGTGGTGTTTTGAAACTCACAAGATAGACCTCCGTTTCCTTGCAGATCCTGAGTCTCTACCAGTTTGGGCAGGACATCCCTGGGTCCCTCTACAAGGCTCAAAGCCAAATAGTGCCAAATATCCAAGGCCTCGGCACCATGTATATTTTAACTTGAAGTTTAACTTTTTTTTCCTAGGGGAGGGCCCATAGGCCCAGTGACTACTGGCTGAGGCTTGAATTGCCAGCTTGCCTTTTAGAGCTCTTCTGCTTCTATGGTTTGTCTTATATTGTACAAGGGGCTAGGACTGATTAAGCCAGGCGACAATTTATGCAACATATTTAAGATGCTAGGACCTTTTCTTAGACAGCTGTACGTTCATGGTTATCATTTCATACTACATGGTTTAAATGTGCAAATTATTGAGTTTAAAAATTATTTTATTTACTGTAACAAAACTGCATTTTTGTATTCTTGGTTGGGAATTCCCAATTTTTGTGGGATCTAGAAGTATCAATCAGGCAGAAATTGCAATTAATTCTACTGTAATAAGGATGAGTGAATTATAATATTTATCAAGGATACCACAATACTAAATAGAAACAATATTAAAATGTTTGGTCCTAAATAAAGTAACCACATGACATCTTCTGTAATATAACACATGAATGCACAGGCAGACAATAAAATATGATTATTTTAAATAAATAGACTTTTGGTAAAAGGATTTAATTTCTTTTCAATCTTAGCTTGTCAAACAGGACTGGAAAATTACTGGCTTGCCCCCAAGTAAGTGTGGTGTAGGCAGACAATAAGTCTTCTGAAAAAGAAAACTTCCTCTTTGGATAGTAAAGATACCACAATATAAACTGAGGTGATCTGGTTAATATTTTATTTATCAACCAAACTGTAAAGCCACAGCATAAAGAAGCAAATGAATTACAAAAGTGTATTACAACAGGAAGATATTATTATTGGAATGCATTACAGCAGTAGTAATGAAATAAATTCAGGGAATCTGCATAAGGTGCAATACAAGTGCTGAAAATACTGCTTATTTCCTATTTTTCTTAGGTCAGACTCACCAGCACATACTGATTTCAACTATCTCTGACTCAGGTTGAAGGATGTGAGAACAAAAGAGAATGCAGCTAAAAATTAACCAAAACCCAATCTTAGATCTTTTTGATTCAGAGAATAGTTTTGTTCACAAATCTAAGAACTGGACATTTTTCCAAAACACAAGATGGCTAACTCAGTATTTTCAAAGGCTCTAGCTTTACCTCAGTATTTTTATACTTGAAAATCCATGGCTTTCAATTAAACAAACTACAGGATCAGCAAAAAGGAGAAAAACAGTGACCAAATGCGTACCTGACAGCAGTGTCTTCCACAGTTCCATGTAAGTGGGTGACATGACCTTGCACTTGGGATTTTAGAAAGCACCAGAATACTTTAATAATGTAAGTTGCCTCATAAATAAATGCATAATCTATTATTATGATTTAAATCATGTATTTTAAATGACTAAGATGAACTGGAGCTCTGTATTAATGTTAGGACCATGTATTTTGTGTGTTCATAACTTCTAAATTGCAATTTTTTGTCACTTACTATTAAGAATACTGCTTAATGGTAATTAATGGTAAATTTGGATACTAGCAACTAAAGAAATGTGTCCACACAAAGAACACACGTACAACAGTATATAACAAAGTGCGTGTATGTATGTATTATAAACTCCTTGGGACAGGGACTTCAGTTTTCTGTGTGAGTCTGTACTGTATGATTAGAACATTGATGGTGCTCCACAACAGAGTGTACATGTGGGCGCATAAGAATACCTCTGCTCACAGTGAGTGTTCTGAGGTTTACACACTATAGCATTGATTCTGAATCCTGCAACTTTTAGTCAGTTTGTGGAAAGCCTGGTACTTGAATAAACTATTTATATTCTGGATTTTTGACTAATGGCATGGCATTACAACAGTAAGACAACTTCAGCATGTGCTTAGTTTGATATTTAGAGTCAGTTCTCTGTTGGGCTATGAACAGAGAGTACCTCACATCATTCTCTGATAACACCTCCAACTGACTAAGGAGCAGTACTGACAGGTGGTAGTGAAACAGCACTACCCCTCTGTCAGATGGCAGGGGACCCTTGAGGGAGTGTAAAATGGAAAATAAGGAGATTCTTGAGGCTCTGAGGGCACTAGGAAAGAAATGGCAATCACAGTTTCCTCCAAGAATGTCTTTTGATGTGCCACAGAAATATCTAGTATTTTTTAGGTATATAATATAAAAAACATAGCAACATGCCTATTGCGAAGATGATTTGGGCTTTTGAAATTCTTTTTCCCCTCTTAGGACTAACACGCTATAGGCTTGGATGTTAGAAGAAAGGTGTTCATTGAGACTACGCAGAACTCTGTGCAATACCTATGGTAGGACACAGCCCTTGTGGAATGTGTTCTAATGATTTGAGGTGGTAAGGTATGTGACTGTTCGTAGCATATATGGATGCAGCCTGAAATCCTTTTGAGAGCCTTTGTGTGGTCATGGCTTTTCCCTTGCAACCATCTGCAATTGATACAAACAGTTTGGGTGATGCTCTAAATGGTTTTGTTCTATCCAGATAGAATGCTATAGCTCATCTCACATCTAAGCTGTGGAGAAGTGTCCCCTGTGGGTTGGCATGCGGTTTTGGATAAAAGATGGGTAAATGAATAGGTTGATTGAGATGGACAGGTGATGCGACCTTAGAAACGAATTTTGGGTGAGGCCTAAGAGTCACTTTGTCTTTCTGGAGTATCGTGTATGGTGGATGAGCCATGCGTGCTCAGAGTTTCCCTATTCATCTTGCTGATATTATAGCCACTAAGAAAGATACTTTCATTGACAGAAGCATTAGGAAGCAGGTAGCTAGTGGCTGAAATGGCAGTTTAGTGATGGTTTTTAAGACTAGGTTGAGGTCCTACGGTTGTGTGGGAGGATGAATGTCTGGGTGTAAGTTATGAATGCCAGCCATGAAGCGTTTAATGAATAGATGTTTGAAGACTGTGTTATCATCAATGTGGTTGTGAAAGGTTGCAAGGGATGCTAGATGTACTTTAAGAAAACTAACTGATAACCCTGTTTTCTTTAGGGTAAGAAGGTATTCAAGTATGGCTGCGATTGGCGCAGATACGGTCGGGATCTGCCTCTGTTAACACCAGGATGCAAATCTAAGCCATTTTGGAGATAGGTCTTTCTGGTAGAGGGTTTTCTGCTGTTTAATAATACGTATTTTAACGGTTTCTGAACATTCTAGTTCCTCTTGATGTTAATAATCAGGCTGTTAGATGTAACTTCCTCAGGTCTGGGTGAAGGATGCATCCCTTGTGCTGGGATAGTAGATCCTAGAGAAGAGGTAGAGAGATTGGTGTGCAGGCTGACATCTGCATCAGGTAAGTAAACCACACTTGTCTGGGCCATTCTGGGGCTACCATTATTACCATCCTTTTGTCCTGTCTTATTTTGCGTCGGGTCTTGTTTATTAGAGGGAGGGGTGGAAATGCGTAAAGGAGATCCCTACTCCAACTGAGGAGAAATGCATCCCCTCTCAACCCGTTTCCTAGGCCTGCTCTCGAGCAGAAGTGGGGGCATTTGTGGTTGTGGGTCGTGATGAACAGATCTATTGTGGGATGACCCCATTGTTGAAAAATGTCTTCAGGACTCTGCTGTGTAGTTCCCACTTGTGATCGGTGGGGAATCTCCTGCTGAGGATATCTGCAGTGGTGTTGTAGATTCTAGGTAAGTAAGTGGCTGAAATGTTGGTATTGTGGTATATACACCAATTCCATAATTTTATTGCTTCCATGCAAAGGGAATTGGATCTCACTCTTCCCTGTTGACTGATGTAAAACATGCATGCAATGTTGTCTGTCTTTATTTTTATGGATTTGTTCACTATCATCGGTAGGAAACGGAAGCAAGCATGGCGAACTGCAGATTTATATGTAGTGTCATTTCGTGTGTGGACAATTTCCCCTGAACCATGTGTTCCTGTAAATGTGTTCTCCAGCCTATGAGGGATTCATCTGTGGTTATCATAATCGAGGGTATTTCCTGTATGAATGGAATGCCCGATGTTAGATTCCAAGGATGTGTCCACCAAGTCAGCGATTGTTTGATCTTGTTCAGCATTGCTACTGTCTTGTGTAGTGAATGTCTGTGAGGTTTGTACACTGTTGAGAACCATAGTTGCAGGGCCTGCCTATGAAGCCATGCGTGTTGTACTACATAGGTAGTTGCCACCATATGTCCTAACATTTGAAGGCAGGTGTGAACAGTTATGGTCGGGCTGTTCTGTATTGTGGCTTGCAGGCTCACTATAGCATCAAATCTGTGTCTTGGTAGGGGTGCTGGCAAGTGTGCCTCTATAAATTCTGTTTGTTGAATGGGTTTTATGGTGGATTTCTTGATGTTTATCATCAACCCAAGCTTTTGAAAAAGTGAAATTGTAATTTATACCGCCTACCTGGCCTGAAGCTGGCTGCATGCAATCATCCAGGTAGGGGAACATGGTGACTCCTTTTCATGCATAGGTGTACAGCAACAATGGCAAGTATCTTGGAGAAAACCCTTGGGGCAGTGGAAAGGCCGAATGGTAGCACTGTTTATTGATAATGATTGGTTCCTAGGGTGAACCTGAGGAATCTTTTGTGAGCAGGATGAATAGCAACATGGAAATACACATCTTGGAGGCTGAGGGCTGCAAACCAGTCCCTCTGTTCCAATGCCAGGATTATGGTAGACAAAGTGACCATCCTCAATCTCTGTACCTTTATGCATTTGTTCAGCTTTCTGAGATCTAAGATTGGTCTCCAACCTCCATTCTTCTTGTGGGTCAGGAAATACAGGGAGTAAAAACCTCTGCCCCTGTGCTGGGAGGGAATGTTTTCTACAGCAACCATTTGTAGTAAAAAACTTCTTGTCTCAATAGGTGCTCATGAGATGGGACCCTGAAGAGGGGTGGGAAAGAGGGATGTGGATATGAAAGGGATAGCGTATCCAGATCAGACAATCTCCAAGACCCATTTGCCCGTTGTGATGTTCACCTAAGATGGATAGAAAGGATGTAGTCAATGGTTGAAGAGGATGGTGTTTGTCTGTGGTTCTGGAAGCGAGGGGAGGTCGGGTAGACCCTCGACCAAAACCTCAAAACTGAGGTTTGGAGGGGGCAGCCTGGGATGTTGATGGCTGCTGATTCGATTGTCTACGTCGTTGGGTTCATTGTCTGTTATGTGACAAGTCGCATCCCCTGTGTTGTGGATGTGAATTGTATGGCTGATATCTAAAGGGCTTTCTTCTTGTGACAGGTGCGCAGATGCCCAAGGCGCAGAGCATGGCACGAGAGTCCTTTGTGGTGTGCATCACATCATCCATCTTCTCCGCAAACAACTTTTTCTTATTGAAAGGAAGGTCCTCGATGGTGGTCTGGAGTTGCCTGCGCAGAGCCGCTGAATGTAGCCATAAAGCTCTATGCCTGACCACTGCTGTTGCCACTCTGTTGGCGGCTGTATCGGCCACATCAAGGGAGGCTTGTAGACCTGTTTGTGTGATCAATTGTCCCTCTATCATACATTGAAATTGTTCCTTCTTGTTCTCTGGGATATACTCAATAAAGTCTGATAATTTCTCGTAGTAGTTGTGGTCATAATTCACTAGCAGTGCCGTGTAATTTGCAGGGTTGCAGAAGTATATACCTTTCTCTCAAGTAAGTCAAAGCTCTTATCCTCCTTGTCTTGAGGTGTGAACTTTTGGTATTGCTGCTTATTCCTCTGGTTGGCAGCTTCTACAACCAGGGAGTTCGGTGGTGGGTTGGTGAAAAGGTATTCTATGTCCTTGGTGGGGAAATAATATTTTTTGTCGTCCCTTTTACAAGTGGGAGGGATGGTAGCTGGCATTTGCCAGATGTTATTGGCAGGCTCCATCAGGGCATCATCTATAGGGAGGGCGATTTTAGAAGATGCCGAAATTTGTACAATTTTTAGGAGCTTATGTTGTGACTCCACTACTTCTTGGAGTAGGATCTCTGAATTGGATAAGTCCTTAAATCGTTGAAAGTCATCAGCAGTGGTGGGCGGTGGAGGGCTTATGGCCTCATCTGGGGTGGAGGACGAATTGTGAGGGGGTGATATTGTTTCCCCCTGTATGCTCTGCTGTGTAACCTCTGATGGCTCAGGCTCAGTTGCTGTTGGGGCGGACTTAGGTGATGATCTGGATCTACACCTATGAGAGGTGGATGGTCTGCTGCAGGAAGCAGAATAAGAGGACCACGTGTCCCATCTTGGCCACTGCATATGGTAGGCCGTGGGTGGAACGAACCATGGGAGTTCAAACCATGGGTGTGGTGGCATTTTGGAGTGTGGATGTTGTTTGACAACCTGCCCCTTAGGAGAGGACAGCTGGGGGGGAGAATGTTGCCTGTTTCCCATCATAGTTCTCATCACTTGAAAAAGATATGGGGGAGGTGGGCTCGTCCTGAGAAAAATGCGCAGGAGATGTATCTGTGCCATACAGTGGAAATATATGGGAGGATGTTAAAAATTCTCCCACCTGCTCATGGTGTCTGCTCTTCTCTGTATGGTTCCTCGGCACCAGTGTAATTGGTGTCGGTGCCGGGATCGTCTCGATGCCGGTGGTTGGTTCAGCATGTGTCATCCATGTTGTTGGTGCCAGGATGCGTGATTCGGCAGTTGCTGGTGCCAAGACTCTGGTCGGCACCGGTATTTCTGACAATGCCGAGGTCTGGTCCGTTTTCAAGATTTTGCAGACTGCTGGCTGTGGCGGTGCTGTGTCCGGGTGGAGGTGCCCTGATTTATCCTTTTGCTCCATGCTGGAGCAAGAGGGCTCTTTAGGCACTGTGCTCGGTAGTGTACCCAAGGAACCAATAGCCTTTTTGGTACTCGGTCGCTTAGCTGCCGGTGTTGGTAATTTTCTTTTCTTGTGCTTAGTACCAGGTGGGGTTAAATGCCTTTTCCTGGTGGTCTTGTGTTGTGAGACCGGTTTTTCCTGACCAGGGTCAGAGGTAGATCTAAGAGATCTCTCCATTAGAATTAGCTTCAATTGGAAGTCTCTGTCCCACCTGGCTCTAGACTTCAAATATTTACAGTTGGGACATTTCTGTGATATATGTCCCTCTCCTAGGGACATCATCAGGAATCCCTGATGCATTCGGCATGCCCGTCAGATGCTGGCACTGCATCCGTGTATGAAGAGCAGCATTTGAAACTGGGTGAGCCCGACATGACACTTGACTTGGTGAGGGGAAAAGTTAACTAGCCTAAGGGTAACTTTTTTTTTTTTTAAAGGTAACTAGGGTAAACTAGGCTAAAACTGAGGGAAAACTGACTAAATGCCTACAAAACAACTACCTATAAGGATATTTTGGACGAGCTATGAGGAACTGCTACAGGGTTCGTCTTCGACCATGGACGGCTGAGAAGGAACTGAGGAGGGCCGGGTCACATGCGCTGAAAAGGGTGCCAACGGCACCATGAGCACTACGGTACATGCACGACCCAGACGAGCACTGCTAGCAAAAATCTCCGATCGACAATGTGAGGACGCGCCAACACCTAAAGTGGAGCACCCACAGGACACTACTCGAAGAAGAAAACAATTTTTTAAAATTAGTAAACAGGCCAACTACAACTACTTCACTCACTCTTTCTTTTTAATTAGGAGATCTTGCCTTAAAGATGGTACCTAAATTTTCAGGCATATTAAATTCATTGGGGCTAGCAGTTTCTAATATGATACTATTATTATTAGTACAGATGCAAGAAGTAAGAGTTCTAGGGATGGGATGCTCAACCTTAGAGTTTAACTAAGGAAAGTCCATTTCTAATTTAAATTAAAAACAGATATAGTATATTGGGATTTATTAAGTTACTTTCTTGGGAACATTACAATGATGTAAGATAAGTCATCATGTATTTGTTGAGATTGTATTCGATCACTGAAGTACAGTATTACACTGAAATCACTCTTTTTAAACATGAGGGTAAAGTAAGTGGCCATCCTGGTTCTTGAAAAAAAATAGTTAATTTTACCTTTTTGCATTCCCTAAATGATAATTTCTTTTCCCACTTTCAGGGAGAAGCTCCCTTCTCCACAACAGGCTTCTACATCAACAAAGGGGTGGGGCCAGAAACAGCTTCCTATAGAGACTGCGTATAACACTTCTAAGATGCTCAAGAGGGAATGGAATCTGGTGCAATTTGAGGAAAGTCTGGGGAGAAAGATTTTGCCAGAGGTATGACATCACAGGAGCTTGTGCTCCAGGATGGATAGGGTTCCTGGGCTCTCTTGGAGTTTCCTTGGCATGTTCCCTAGGTGGTACCTAATGCCTTGGATTAGGGAGATCAGCTCCCTAACTGAGTGGATCTTGGAGGATCCATAAAGCCCATGTGGAGGACATGTGTCTTTGCACCGTCTCCAGGCTCCTTGTGACCATTTTGGCAGGAGCTATACCGCCAAGAAGTCCCCTATTGCCCTAGAATTCCCAGAGAAAGTGACCTGTAAAGTAGGAACCCAGTTAAGTTACTGCTAAGAGTTACAGGAATCATAATAGCAGCAGATGTTAAATTTTCAAATGGAAATATGATTTTCAAGCTGATGGACTCCACTAAACTATGGAGTCATTATAACAGCTCCTTATTATGCACAAAAATGCAGTCAATAGCTATTCTGGTATTTACAATGCTGTCTGATGGTTATATCTGCACATTTCATTTGTGGATATGCAATTTACTTTTTCTGGGGTGAGGAAGGAGTAGAATGAGTTTCTTTTAATTTGTCTGCAAACTTCACTTTATGTCAACTAAATCCTTGTTTGTCTGAGACATATACTAATTTTGTATTAGATAGAAACAAATCTTATCAGCTATGTAAACGAAAGCACCTAAGATAAACTGGATGTGTACACTGTGGAAAGATATATGTTGGAACTAAAAGGGAATGTGTTGTAACATTGGGAACTCCAAGTATTTGTGGGTGTAATATGTGAGCTGCGGCTGGTCTGGATTTTGCACCTATAAATTTAGGCTTTATCTACACATGTAAGCTGCTCTGGTATAACTTAAACTGTTTTTTAAACAGAGATAGTTAAACCAGCCCAAACCCTTATTTTGGTTTAAGAGTAATTTATTTAGGTTTAAATTAAATTAAATTAAATTAAATTAAATTAAATCACAGTGATTTAAGCTAAATCAAAAAAGCCACTCAAACCAGAATCAACATTGGGGACCAGCAGTTCAATTATCGGTTTCAATTCACAACTTTAGTTTATATCAATGCAACTTTGAAAGACAAGCCCTTACTGACACAAGCTAAACAGATGTTAGTGTCTACACATAACATTGCTCTGGTTTAACTAAACCACTGTTTAAAAAAAATCATACCTTAAGTTAAACTGGTACAACTCTGCAGGTAGACCAGACCTGAGGAACAACAGATACTATCACCTAGAAAGAGGTACTGGTACATTTTATTTTGTATTTATCTATCTATATATATATATAGAGAGAGAGAGAGAGAGAGAGAGAAATTTAAGGTCTCCCTCTGCTCACACCTCTTTTTTTAAAGTATCTCCTCTTTTTCTTACTCTCCAGTTCCATCCCTTTCCTTCTGTTCTTATTACCCTATTTTCTTGCCCCTCTGCTCAGCTCTTTCCCTCACTGTTTATATATTCTCTCCCTCTTTTTCTCAGTTCCGTCTTCATGTTTTACATGCAGTCTATCTCCCAACTTCAAACTCTTCTGTCCTCCTGTTCTTTTTATGTTCTTATTCCTATTCAATCTCTAGACTTCTCCTCCCATTTCTTTTGCTTAAATGAGGGCTGATGCCAGGCTTGCACCGTCCACTTCTCTAAATGCTAAACTGACCTTTTGTGAGCATTGTCAGCCTCTCTAGATGGAATTTTTTGCGGTGCAATATAACTCTGAAAATGCTGGGTGACTCCAACCAGCTTTCAGTGCATATTTAAGTCAATGTGCAGTGAGATACTCTGAATCAGCCGGAAAACTAAGGGAAGAAGGGGAAAGCACTTTACAAGAAACATCTGAACCATCAAAAACACAAAACACATACAAAAAAAAATCTCTAGTCACTATGTATATTAAGAATCTGTAATTACTTTTAAGTTTGGAATCTTTGTGGAAAGATTTCAGAGGTATCAGGCCATGGTGCAGTGGGAGTAAGGACTGGTCTATGCAGAGTTTCTAAACAGATTTAGTTAAACTGCTACACATTGATTTAGTTACATCACCGGATAGCCCTTCTTCCAATACTGTTATTTCAGATTAAGAGGGCCCTATATTAATTTATGTTAAATGAACTCCTATATTCTTGAACTCAGAGGATTTGGGGACTCTAATACTCAGCTCAGTATCACCTTCTCCTTGGCTGGGAGGTGTTAGCTGAGGATACTGAGAATCTTTCATTGCAGGGAGGAAGGATAATCCAGTGGTTCGAGTGCTACCATTTGACTGGGGAGACCTCAGTTCAAGTCCCTTCTTTGCTACAGGCTTCCTGTTTGACCTTGGGCAGTTACTTAGTCTCTCTGTGCTTCAATTCCCCATCTAAAAGAGGATTAATTCTCTACCTCACAGACATGTAGAGAGGGATGAATACATTAAAGATGATAAAGGCACTCAGATATTATGGTAATAGGCACCATATAAGTACCTAAAATCAATTTAGCTTAATTAGTAAAAAAAAACAATCTAAGCTAAATTGATTTAAGATATTAAGTCCATAAAAGGGGGTATTCACTGATGCAACTAATCATTCTATAAACCCTATTTAGTTTCATCACTATTAAATTCACTATTAAATTCTATAGGACTTTTCAGAAAGGAATATGAAATACTGTAATACTAGGATATTTAGCATTTAAAGGAGACTTGTTAAGAGGGAATTTGATTGAGGTATTTAGGATTATGAGGAAACTGAAACTGAGCAGGCTCTCCTTTTTTTTACTCTGTTCCAAAAATGAAATTAATGTCAGCTAAAATTAATAAAAAGAAATACCACACACAATGTGTAGTCACAGCCTTAGGGTGGTTAGAGAATCAGATATTATAGCTGGATTTTTAAAAAGGTTGGATAATTTCATGGCTAATAACATTTGTCTTTATGCATGCTCAAATTAGGGTAATCAAAGCTTCAGGGTGTAAATTGATCATCTGCAAAGATCAGGAAGGAATGTTTTCCTCTGCACAGCACTGAGAAAGTGGCTAGGTGCATTATGATTTAATTTCTTTTGCTTTCCTCTAAGAGCATCAGATATTGGAACCAGGATACAGGACTTAATGGATTAATGGTCTGATACAGCTTAGCTTGTCCTTATCTTGTAAGTTACTGATAACTCTCCTGATTTAAAAAAATTACTTAAGAAATATAAAAAATAAAGAAAAAAAGTATCTTATACAAGTTTGCAAGTTTCAAATACTTGATGTGTTGCATTAAAATCTGTAGGATTTGTATATTAGATTCATAAAGGAATTGGTAGTCACTTGTTACAATTTATTTGCACATTTCTCATTTTTGTGTTTAGAATCGCAAACTATTTGTTTAAAATGACAAATGTTGTCATTGGGTGATATGGATGCAAGAACTTGAATCAATAAAGATTAAAAAAGAAATAGATAAAGGGAAATTATTAAAAGCACTGACCTAGTAAGCTGTCACAGCTTTTACAGTACTAAGTCATTCATAGCATATGTTGCTTGTTCAATTAAATATATTATAGGTTTTAATTTGATCTAAAAGCTGATTTTTTTTTTTTTAAGTATGGCAATACTCCCACAGTATCTTCATATGCATTCCTCTGGCTCCATTTGTCCTATCCTAAACCTAGGCCACTCTCCATTCCAAAAGGTTATGAACATGCCACTCATCCTTCAGGTAGGAAGTTAGGGACTAGCAGATAGACATTACTGATGCAAGCAAGATGTAGAAAATGCCTGTGCTATCCCCTGTACCTTAGAGCAGTGCTTCTCAACGACCGGTCCAAGGACCAGTGCGGTCCCTGAGATCTCCCTGACACAGCTTACACACAGCTTAGGAAGGCAGCAAGCCAGTCCTTGGTATCAAAAAGGTTGAGAAGTACTGCCTTGGAGTGACTTCATCATACTTTTGAGTTTTTGTTCAGCTTCATCACCTAGGTCACTAGCACTTTTCTGCCACTGATGTCAAGTTGACTATTCTTTAATATGTAAATTAGAACTACTGTGATTATGGAAGAAGCAGGATAAAATTTCTATTTGACTTATTAAATTTCCTAAATAGTGAAAATTTCCTGTGTTCATTAAAGATGAAATTTCAGATACAAAATCCATTGACTTACTTGCAAATAGTAAAATATACAAATAAGACAAAAAACTCATTCTGACTTTACAATATTATAGAAAGTAGCCTAAAAAGGTTACTCAGACTGCAAATCCTTGGGCAAGAAGAGCCACTAGTTCAATTAAATTATTTTAAAATTACAGGCCACCATAAAAGTGGCACAGGTTCATAGATTAGCAACCAATAGTAAGAGGGCAGAGTTTATAACACGTAATAAAAATAATCTGTTAAGGTTGTACAACATCATTTGTGCAAACTGTTTTGTAAGTACCTTCCAGTACTAGGTGTGAACTGTGTATATTGCTGATAGCAAAGCAGAAGATATTTTATCTGTTTTAAGGGTCAATTACTTTTTTAAGTGAAAGTGAATAGTATCAGCAATTTCAAGCACTCAACAATCTTGAGTCAGACCCCCAAAATCAAAAGACTGCCTTAAAACATGAGACTGTAATGAAGTTTTTTGGTTTCTTTCACATTGAGGAGGAAGCTGCCAAACCCCAATTTGTGTGTGATAATCTCAGGTTCTAAATTAATCCTTACATGCACACACAAAAGAGTACGGCTCACTGTTCACTCAGAAGGGTGCTTCATCTCCTGGATATCCTCTTCCATCTACTGGAGATGGGGAACTGCCTCATTCATATTCACCTGGCTTGATCCACCCTACAATGTGCTGTTCTCCACCTATCCTCTTTCATTCCCCTCTATTTATCCTCAATCTCATACCCATCACTTTCTCCTGCTTTGCCATATCATATTCCCCTGCATCCCCTCAGTCTGTCTCCTGTTCCCCCTAAACCCATCTCAATCCGCCTCTTGCTCCCCATGGTCCTCTGATTCCTCAGTATCCTGTCTAGTTTCCTAACATACTCCTTTCCCTGCTGCCTCTACAGTCTCATTGACAGCACATCCACAGCCTCTGTCCTCAAGTCTAGCTCTCACATGAAGAATAAGAGGCCACCATTTTTTTTGACAGAAGCCTGTTGCTTCAGCCCCATTGACAGTAATGGAAGATAGTGGCCATCTTGGGGGAAAAAAAACATACAACTTTGCGAACATCATTATGCTCACCATAAAACAGCAAGCCTGGGCAATGCTGGAGCTGGATTAATTATATTACTCAAATAATGGCCTAATCTCTTAAACACTGCTTTTTAATTCTAATATCCTGAATCTGGGATTCCAGTTTAAGTTAGTGTTTCAAAAGGCGGGGGAGGGGGAAAATACTTCAAGCAACTTCGCTTCAATGAGTCACCAAAGCCTAAGATTTTAAGAAATGTCTACTAATTTTGGGGTCCTGATCACCCTCTCAGGTCCTTTAAAAACACCTCAGCTTGCACATCCAAAATACTGAGGCACTCAATCACAAGTTATTTTTAAAATTCTGGCTCTAATCTGGAGTGCTACTTCCTCGTCTACACAAACAGCATGAGCACCTCCCCTTTCTATTAAATCTGAAGCTAGACATTTCTGCTCTGTTCCCACTGTGGGATGTTTAGTCCTTGGAAGCTTAATAGATATTGGCTGTGTCTCATGCCAAGTTGTGATGCCCTATGATTAGTTCCATATTGAAATTAAAAATGAAAAGAATATTTAAAATGATACACTTCATTGATGTATCTTGCTATTTTGAGGTTTTTTGCTATTGAGGATTGGATCAGGCTTTCAAATAGCTGTGCAATCAAGTCACACATTCTGCTCTGTTGTTTTACTAAATAGGTTTACCTAAACAGTGATTGCACAATATCTATACTCTCTGTGAACTATAATTCCATTTATGTACATTCAATTAGATTAGTTCAAAAATCCAGTATCACACTTTATCAGTTCTGTTTAAAGAAACAATAGAAAATATTGCTTTTAAATATAAATGCAATAGCCTCTCTTATATCAAGTTACATTGATTTCAATTAAGCAGTGATGGATGGTGAGGTGTAGTTAGCCTGAAATAATTACATTTCTTACCCAACTTAGTACCATATTTCCATATCCATTATGTCATAATCCACCTTTTTGTTTTAAGTCTATTAATACAATTTCAAATTGACTGAAATCTTAATACTACACGAACATGTAGCTTTTGAACTGACTAAAATGGGAAAGAGTCACTATATTAAGGACCTGAAAATGAACTGAATGCATATTATTAAATACAATATATTGTGACCATCTAATATGATCTCTTCTAGATACTGTATTTTGCTCCTCATTTACAAAATATTGTGTTTGTCAAAGGCTGTATTACATTTACCAAAATACTAATTGACCAAAGATATTTATTGCGTGAAGCAATTTGTCAATAACACATACCCAAGAACTAGCACTAATGAGTTTTAAGAATTGTCTTCATTTTCATTTGACAAGATGAATGGCTTTTCTAGGTTAGCTATAATCCATCATGTAGAACACAGCTTCAGACTAGTAGCCTGTAGGCCCAAACTGACTTCTATAATTCATATATCACCATTTTGCTTTTACATTCAAGGCAGGACATTCAACCTTGCTTTTTCTACATCTTGGACCCATATAAATTAATAAATATCTCTAGAGAATGCAAATTACTCTAGAAGAGCACACTTAGCTAGGGTGGAATAATGCAGCCTGCTGCACAGCTGCAGAAGACCACACATGCATTGGAAATAGGACAAAGCCAGTTCACACAATGGCGTCAAAATTGCAGCTACAGGGGCCCCTGTCCCACCCCAACCTTATATGTTGAAATCCTAGAGTGTTGTTTACTGCTCCCTCTCCAGTTCGGCATGGTGCACAACTATGTTTCTCAAACTTTTCAGGGTAGTGACTCATTCAAAGTAAAAAAAATATTCATGACCCTCTCACAATGACTATAAAAGTAAGAGGAAAAGAGTATCAATGATAACAATAAGCCTCTATCATTGATTTGGGTGTTTAAGAGGTTGACAAAATACTTGATCTTGAGCGGATGCAATAGGGGAGCAAGATTTTCCTCGCTTTCGATTGTAATAAAATGTTCAGCCTCCTTGCTTGCCTTTTTTGACTCCTCTGGGGGTTATGATCCATTCACTGAGAAACACTTCTGGAGTAGAGCATGAGCTGTGTTCTGAGTTAAGAGCTATGCAGTGATAACTTCAGCTGTCTGGGGAATCAAGATGTGTCTCTCCCCCTTCGTTTCCACCCTGTCTGGAATAAGTCACTGGTTCTCTCATTCACTTGCTCTACAGGAAACTCCATCCAAACTACTTCCACAGACCCATCCAACTCTGGAAGCAATTCCTTTTGCCCACCTCTCTGAGACTGAGTCCCCTCACTTAGGCTGGCATAGCAGGACAATTTGGGGCAGGTGAGAGATGTGAAGGATGGGGTGGAGGGGGGTGGGATGACATAAATCTAAGTTTGTACATTTTCAACTTTGAAATCTAATATTTGCAGTACTGCCAACTCTCATGATATTTGGTGTTTTTCTTAAAGTCCCAGATTTCATTTTAAAAAATGATTTTAGGTCACATGATTGCTGAGAAAAGCTGGAAAGTATATCTGCTAAAGGCTTATAAGCTACAAAACCAAACAAAATAATTAAAATGTATTTATTTTACAATCTTAGGATTTTTTGAGGTATGACTTACAATTTCATAGTGTTTAAGGTTGGCAGTATTGTATTTGATATAAGAAATTAGAATGAGCTTCCTAATCAAACCATAACACAACATTTTCTCTCAACAGAAACAAAGCAAATGTCATATTAGGTAGCCGTCCAAGAGACTAGTAAGAATTGTTTATTTAGTAGAGATGGATATTTAATAAGGACATCATCTCCAACATATCATCAAGGATCTACAACCTACCTTGGAAGACGATCCCTCACTCTCACAAACCCTGGCCAGTCCTCGCTTACAGACAGCCCCCTAACCTGAAGCAAATACTCACCAGCAACTGCACACCATGCAATAGAAACACTAACCCAGGAACGTATCCTTGCAACAAACCCCGTTGCCAACTCTGCCCACGTATCAAGTGACACCATCACAGGTCCTAACCACATCAGCCACACCATCAGGAGCTCGTTTACCTGCACATCTACTAATGTGATATACACCATCATGTGCCAACCATGTCCCTCTGCCATGTACATTGGCCAAACTGGACTGTCTCTACGCAAAAGAAAAAATGGACACAAATCAGACATCAGGAATGGTAACATTCAAAAACCAGAAGGAGAGCACTTCAATCTCCCTGGACACTCAATAACAGACTTGAAAGTTGCCATACTTCAACAAAACTTCAAAAACAAACTCCAGCATGAAACTGTAGAGCTGGAACTCATATGCAAACTTGACACTATCAGACTAGGTCTGAATAGAGACTGGGGGCTTGTCTACACTTACCTCGGAGATTTGGCGGCAGTCGACCGGAGTTACGCAAACTATGCAAAAAACATGCATAACTCCCGTCGACTTCTGTGCTTCTGTTCTGCGCGCCGTCTTCACTGCAGTGTGCTGACGGGAACTGCATTCCCGTCAATGCAGTGCTACGCCACTTGAGAAGGTGGTCTTAATACATCAATTTCTGGATCGACTGAGCGGGTCTTAACTGACCACTCAGTCGATCCAGATAAGTTGATCTGATGGCGGTGAATTTGCCGCCGTCAGTAAAGACATAGCCTGGGAGTGGCTAGCCCACTACAAAAAATAATGTTCCCTCTTTTGACATTCACACCTTCTTATCAACTGTTGTGAACAGCCTCACCCACCCTGATTGTATTAACCTCATTAACACTTGCCCTCCTCACTGTGATGCAACTCACACATCCTTGCGTGTGTATATATACCTACCAAACTGAAGTTTCCACTTCATGCATCCAACAAAGTAGGTTTCTGCCCACAAAAGCTTATGCCCAAATAAATTTGTTAGTCTTTAAGGTGCCACAGAACTCTCGCTGTTTTAATAAACAAAATTGCACATGGTCCTTTCACTGTAGCTGCATAACTAGGGATAAGAAAGATATCACTGCACTTAGAAACACAAGTTAATGAAGAAAAAGGCACCCTCAAAATCAGGCATAATATGAAAGTGTGATTCTCCATGTCCTGCAATTTAATGTGCAGTTATAAATTCAACTTATTCCACCTTAACTGTCAGCCCCCAGCAGACACAGCATCTTGTTTAATGTGTTCTGAGGGGAATACTGTAGTATCATCAGGTATCTATTAAAATATGGCATTACATTTCACTGTTGTCCAATATACTATGCAACATGTTTTTGTTTAAGTATGTTAGTAAAATGGCTGCAACAAATTTGTATGCAGCACACAGTCCAACTACAGTGATAAGCATGAGGACCCAATGCAGCAGTAAAATAACAGAGGCAATTCAAGTTGTGCAAGCCTAGGAAGCCCACAGCAACAGGTGAAAGATTAGTCTGCCATGGAAGATTTTAAAAACCTCCGACAAAAATAAAAACTTGGAGTTGTAAAGATGCCCAGAAGATAATGCTGAGCCTGGATAAAGGGCAAGGTACTAAAAACTTATCTTTGTGTACAGGGTGAGGGTGACTTCTTGTGCTCTTTTCTCATTGTCAGATTTTGTCAGAGGGTCAACAGATAACAGAATTTAATATTGACCAGTCATCTTTATGTGAATTCTAACCATGCTTCCTGAGCAAGGAGGAGGAGAAGGATCTATAAACAAACTTTCTGCAGGGTTAATTAGGAGCTTGACCAGGGATACAAGACAGGCACTACTGCAGGTGAAGAATGCATGGTGCATTTCATTTTTCACAGGGCACTCTCTTGGGGATAGTTATTAAGGGTAATATTAGAATAATCATCTTTTTTGTAGTCATGGAAAGTGGGTGGACCAATTAAAACACAAACTTGTATATTAAGCAGATCAAGACAGGAAAAACCCACTACATTATTGAGTTCTTCCTGTCCCCTTACAGGGATTACTCACATGAGCCACTGAATCCATTCGGTAAGAATATAATTCAGGTGTAAATTTCTGCTGGATCAAAGGGTTGACCTTTGTCCAAAAGCCTAATTATCTGTTGATCATGGCCACTGGAACTGATCACCTTTTTGTTCAGAAGTAAGCTCCAGCTATGGTTCACTGGGAATTCTATATTCATTTCAAACTCTAGAACCATGCTGAAAGGTCAAATTAAAGCTTCAATGCAAGACATTTTAACAGAGAGGAAACAAAATTTACAACTTAGTTGAAATATACAAAATGTCCTCCTGTCCTGGGGCACAACAAAGAGAATTCAGAAACATGTCATGGTGAGGCTCCATTGGGTCTAGGCATTTGAGGACTCTGAAGGAACTTCAGAATTCCTTAAGGGTGCCTATGGTACAGTGCACAACAGAGGGACAACTTTAGAATCTTTGTACATTTCATGAACATTTTTGTTGTGGTTAATCCATAACTTTTGCTTCTTAATTTAAAAGGACCTAAATTTATTCATGCTGTTTTGGAAACACATGAACAACCGTTTTGGAGTAAATCACTTTAAATAATTCACTGATTATTAAATCAAATCTGTAAAGAACCATGTTCCCTTGAAAAGAATACCAAAAGGATGAATATTGGGGCTTTTAATTTTTACATCTTGCATTAATGATATGCCAGTATTTTAATCAGCAGCATAACTGTTAAATATGCTGATGACACAAGCATTAGAATAATTTTTAGCAGTACTGGTTCTATCACCTTATCTACTTTGTCTAATTAAATTACTGAGAAAACATGTATTTAAAAATAAAAATGCCAGGGAAATGCAGCTGTTTCATTCAGCTCAAACATTTTCTGAAACAGCAAAGTTGACAATTTAACCTCTCACTAGAAAACAGCTTGTTAAATAATCCCGACAGTTTAAAACAGTGGCCAAAAAAAAAAAAAAAAAAAAGGCACTATAGAATTAAAGAAACTTCCCTTTCCCTCTCAAAAATAAAATGTTCATAGAGATTGTGTGTCATATTAAGTAGTTTTAGCATGTCATGTATCAACTGAACAAGACTGTGTGCTCCTTGGACCAGTAATCTAGTTTTAATTTTCTGTAGAACACTATGCAAACAAATGTATAAATAAGATATCGTCTATATATTAGAATTTGACAATTGTCAATATGACAAATGTCACTAATGGTGTAGCATTTGGTTTCATTATTAGAAACCTATTATTGCTACTAATTCTATTATGGCTAACTATGGAACATGCTCCCGTGATCCAACCCAGTCCCCCCAAAAATTTATAGCACATTTTTTATGAGGAACATTTCAGATCCACTTTCAAACCTGCTCACTGTGGGGGAAAACAAGATATATGTTGAGTGAGATGAGCTTTTCACCTTTAAGTTTAATGTTCTTGCTATTCTGAATGATTATGCTACTGTTGCTTCAAACAATTCACTCTGGCTCCAACAACTGAAAAGAATAATCATTACTTACCTTCCTGCACAAAAAACCAATTGCTTCAAAAAACCCTCACCCTTATTCCCCCCCCAAAATCCTGTATCCAGGCAATTTGCAAACTGACTTTGTAATTCACAAGCAAAACATACTATTTCCTGCCATTTAATTAAATGTTGATTTTTACTATATAATAGTATTCTTAAAGAATAGGGCTTATAAGTGTTATTGTGTCAAATAATTCAGCTTTCCACTCAGTCATTTAACTTTAGTATATAAAAAGAGATTATTACTGAGTTTACTGCTATTTTAATTTCAGTGCCTAAGAGAATTTATAGAATGAATGGATTAAATGTAAAAAGCTATTCAATGTTATCATATGCCACATTCCATCTGTGATAAAGCAGAGATAAAACTAGATTCCTTGATCATTTATACTTAAATCACATATTAACTGTTGAAAAGATGTGAGTGGGCGCTGAACATCTGAATCTGTTGCTTAGCTTTAACCTATCGAATAATTGCATGTAGGAGTTCTTTTAGACTACATCCAAAAGCACTACATGCTTTTTACTGCTAGACAGTCTTTTCACTGAAGATTTCTGCAGAAGACTGGAAGCTAATAGCCTTATTACAGCAAGCAAAATCACTCATTATACAAAACTTGATTAATAAAAAAAAAACCTCTCTCTTTCTATAGCTGGCTAGCTTTACTGAATGCATCTTCTTTTTTTATTCTCAAGACAGTTTCAATTTATTCTGTGCTCAGCTTCAGCTACAATACACTGACTGATGGCTTTCACTGTTGCTTACGATTCTATTCTGCTGCAAAACACTGTTAAAGTAATGTTAAGGATTTATTATAAATCCATAAAAGCATGGAAATCCAGAGTTAAGGCTGAAATCCAAAGTAACGCTCATCCTTAACTTACTGTATGTAGTCAGTTTAAAATATTAAAAAAGAAAATTAATTCATTTCTGGAAACAGTTCAAAATGTCTGGCTGAAGTCTCGTATTTTCTTACTTTTTCAAATTTAAGCTGGATTCTGGGCAGATCATGGGCACAAGGCAAATCTCTGGACTAGAGTACAAGCTTTAAATTACTTTTGAGCTTTCCTAGTGCAGGACTGGTGAACCCTAGGCTGGTCCATATGCATAGCTGAAGACTGCTATAAATTATGCCGTGCCATGGGATGTACTGGCAACAGCAAATTGATGGGGTATAAGGAGGGGGACAATGTGTTGTAGAAGCTGGTTCAGCAGTTCTGTGCCATCCAAGGATCTCCTTACACAAGGTGAATCCTCAGATCACCTGGGTTTAAATGTGTTTTGTACCAGGATGAAATGATGCAAAACTGAGTAAATGCACTAGAAAACTATGGCTTCTAATTCTAACAGTTTTGCTGCAACTGAATTTCTCTCAATTAGGTATGGATGTAATGGTTTAAGCAGAAGACTAAGAATCAGAACTGGCTCATTTCTAATAGCCACTGACAACTACTATCCCCAATAGCCTTAGGCCAGCCACATTCCCCCATCTATAAATAAACAGGGGCTACTACTATTTACCAATGTTAGAGCGGAATTGTGAGAATATGGTAACGTTAGTAAAGCAGTGTGAAAATGCAAACTCCATGCAAATGCTAGTTATTACTACTCTCACTTTTTAAATTATTCATAAAAAATATAGTACTGTCATGAGCGGGAGGAACCTTGTTATGGGCTGAGTTAAAACCTTATTCAAACTGATGTGGGAATGCACCCTTCATTTAAGATAGTTGTAAAAGACGGTTAAGGGGCCATACCTAAAACAAGGCCTATTAGAGTCTACCCAGAAACAAGCACCATGTGCGTGGTTGGGGGTTCCACTTGGTATTGTGACCAGATGTGGTGTGTGAGAGAACACACAGAAACTGACAGACAAGAACAGAGAGAGGCAGAGGCAAAAAGCAAGATGACCAAGCAGTAGACTGAGCACATTGTGACGCTGAAAAAAGCTAGAGAGAGAGCCTTTGAGTCTGGTGGTGGCTAAAGAGGCTTGGGGCTGCAGGCTAAGAAACTTTCCCTTTTGATTTTGGTTCCTTGTACATTCCTTGTAAATAAACAAGATTGCATCAAAGAAAATACAAGACTCCATCAAATTCTGATTCTAACTGGGACATCCCCAGGGCCACAACTTTGACTTGCTGCTCAGGTCGAAAAGGGACACTAACAATGTGTTTTAGAAAGTCTTTAGCTATGTATGTTTCCAGTGGTCTGACAACTTATATCCAAGAAAAGCTTAAAATGGAATTTCAACATCTTATACTATTTAATGGATAAGGTGAGTATATAATGAGCAAGGTATTTATATTATTATTTTTCTGTTTGTATGAATGTAGCATTTTAAGAGGTGTAAAATTAACAGCCCTGGAAACCTCCAGAAGAGGCATAGCATAGGCCATGATAATGAAAAGTTCCTCAAACTACCATGCTGATTTGCCTCAACTCTGAGTTGGAGGGATCACTGAGGGAGTGATGGTAATTTGGTTTCCATGAACCACTCAATCCTTAGGCTCTCCACTAAGGCTACCATTCAAGATGCCATTTTGTGTGTGTGTGTATGATGAGGTTATGTTTCAACTGGAAAACAAACAAGGGAGTTATTTGCTTATGACGACTTATATCAGCTCTTTTTAAAGCCTACTTATATAACGGATTATTTTTAGATAGGAACTATTAGATTCATTCACCTTCTAACTATACAGGACCAGTAATAGGGATACAGCTCCTCTCTAATGCAAAATATGTATGTGAAAAAAATTGGAGTGGATGTGCACTGCAGCCACACTCAAAAAATATAACCAGGAAGATGAATAATAAATAAAAATAAATAAAAAATAAAACAAACATAAAAAGAGCTTTTATTCATGCACTTTTTGCATGTGACCCAAAAATGCAACGTATTTTTTTCCTCCCAAAATATATAAATGTCTTTAACCATGAAAAATTTATGCCAACTTTAATCTTAAGTGAGATGATGCTAATCTTATAAATTCCAGGAACCCATGTTTATTACAAAACATGATTAGACTCATTCTTATGACACCCATAGCCTCCCAATGGTATTGCTTCCAAACAGCTCTTTAATCATATTTTAATACTAATATTTCCAGTTCATCAATACTTATATCCCAGGACTTCAATATTGGTTAAACTGACTTGTGGCTTCAGTTATTATTGATCAGGAGATGCAGGCCAATGAGACATAGGGATAAATTTAAAACAGCAAGCCCCAATTCATTAGCTTTAACAAGGGGGTGAAAGAGGCTATCCAGATCCCCCTTCAAAATACAGGTATTTTATTGGGTCCAAAGTAGAGTTAAATGGCCTCATGCCTTATAAATCAGGTTGGTACCCTTCAGACTAACCCTTTGACTCAGCCACTTCTGAATCCTTTTGGCCCTTCCCCCACCATGGGGAATGAAGGAACCTTAGTCTGCGAAAACTTAAGGTCTCCCCTTACAAGGTAACAGGAACACCAGTCACATCACGGGTCTCCATTCATGTTTACCCTGGGAGCTGGCCATTTTAAACTTCTATCCACACTGGCCAAAAGCTGAGATGAATTAAACATTTCAATTTTACTTCCTAATATCAAATTTCTATTCTACTAATTTTAACCTAAAAATTGGGCCTCCAAGATGTGGTGAGGAAAGCAAAATCCTCCCTTAGACACCCTGTCAATTCGGCCCAGAAGGAGAAAATTCCTTCCTGATCTCAAAACAGGTGATCTGTTCAGACCCACAGCATACTGAAAATGGAATTTGGCAATGCCTCAACTATAGGGCAGGGAGGACATAGTAACAATAACATTAAGATAGCTGCTGGATATGTGGGAAGGCTTTAAATGCAAAAGAGACTGGGGATAAGTGGCTGGAGAACCAACTGTCTCATCTGCCACCAGCATATCCCTTCTATGTGTTCTGTGTCAGGAAGAGAAGAAAGGTTGAAGTGAGGCTAGGCATATGGGCCCCTTCTTCCTACAGAACTCCAGGGGTTGTCCACCCCCATGCTGGTCTGACCTATGCCCATTGAGATTAGGGGGCTCTGTTTTCCCCTCCATACATCTGCCATTATCTTTACACTTTACATTGCTGTAACTCATAATGTGCAAAGAGCTGCTGTACATGGCACTGGTATTTATTTCAGATATTCAAATCATTATAGTGTATATGGACATTAATTTTTTGCGCACCTATCCTGTGAGATTGGGCTTCAGTTTCAAATGGATATTCTATCCAAAACTAGAAGAAGTATTAATTGATTAGCATTGTACACATTTGTACTACTTGCAGTTACTGATATAACCAAGCCTTTCTTAGCTTGCATGTATGTACTTTTATATATATATTTATATATAAGGAAACAACATTTCAGTTGAAATCTTTTCAGCAAAAATATTTACCATAAATGTAATTGAGAAGTTTACATACAGAGCCATTTCTGAACTGGAAAAGGACACAAAACATTTACAAAATAACCAACGCACTGTTGATTGAAACCATAGTTTCATTCTTTTAATGAATAAATGAGAGAAACTAAGGTACTGCTTATGTGTGATGCTGCTTGTTACTGCATTGTGTTTCCTAAAAAGTGTTTCAGATTCTTTTACAATTAATGAATGGCTCTTTAGCTGAACTTCTCTACTATATTAAGCAAGGATAAAACTGAAAACATTGAAGTAGAGATTTTATTTCTTTTAAGTAAGGTTTAATTCAATGAAAAGATAAATCATTCCTCATCAGAGAGGTAGAAATTGAACAAACATATGGACAAAATATGTTTCTGCTGGGGATAATTTGAGTAGTTTTTAGATAAGCTTGTACAACTATGTTCTTTCTCCCAAAAATATATATATAATTTAAGTTTATAATAACTTCCCCCCAGAATTCTACCCATATATATATGCACACATTGAAAAGTGAAAATTTGTTTCTTAGAAATCATTCTCTCCAGGTTCGTACCACTACACTTACACAGTCCTCCCTGACTGTGACTACAGGTTTAACATGAGGAACATTTCTGAGCATGCACTCTACTCTGTTCATGTAACTAATACAACAGAAAGTGTCTACAATCTTTCAGACCCAAGAGATTATACATTTTAACCTTTGCTAGCCAAGCGGTTAGGCAGATGTTTCTGACAAAAAAGGTAACTTGTTTCTTGTCCATATGAGGTCACTATAACATCCACCATGCACTTTTAAATCAGTTCTGTTGTTCCTTAACACTACCACACAGAAGAGGATTTATCATGATTGGGTAAAATTTCACATCTTAGTGAGGGTTTGTGTATATTGCAATACAGTAGCATTAGTAGATATATGGAAGTTCTGATGCCATTGTACAAGGCACTGGTAAAGACCTTATTTGGACTGTGCACCATTCTAATCACTCATATTCAAGAATGATGAATTCAAACTGGAAGAGGTCCAGAGAAGAGCTACTAGATTAATCAGGGGAATGGAGAGCCTATCTTACAAGAGAAGACTAAAACAGCTTGGCTTATATTTAGCCAAGCAAAACAAAGGCTGAGAGGAGATATGACTACTCTCTACAAATACATCAGGGAGGATGAAGAGCTATTTAAGTTAAAGGAGAATGTTGGCCCAAGAACAAGTGGGCATAAACCAGCCATGAACAAATTTAGGCTGGAAATTAGAAGGTTTCTAATCATCAGAGGAGTGAGGTTCTGGAACAGACTCTGAATGGGAATTGTGGGGGAAAATGACCTAATTCATTTTAAGGTAGAGTTTGATAAATTTATAAGTGGGATTTGTATGAAGGTTGCCTGAAGTGGTGAGGGATAGGCTTGGTGGCCCTGGGCGCTTTCAGTTAATATTTTATGTTCTTAAAATCTGATGCTTCAGGATTTCAGTCAGACACCTGTACGGATAAGGAAGGGAATTTTTTTTTCTTCCTGATGTATCCTGTTTTTCTCTACTTCTGCGGAAGGATCAGATATGGCTGTGGCTGAAGATGGGCTACTGCTATGGGATGGTAGTGAGAATTAAATTTTTTTTTTCTTGAAAACTCCAAATCTTTTGGCTGAAAAAATCAGTGAAGTAATTTAGTTTCAGATCAGGTTGACTCAAATTGAAATATTTTGGTTTGCTGAACCAAATGAAAATGTAGAAAACAAGTAGATACCTAGAGAATCTAAAATCCTGCAGTACCCGGGTGGATGTGGGTGTGTTTTGAGGAGTGGGGCCCCGTTCTCTTGTTTGTTCCGAGGGTATATGCTGCTCTGGCAAGTCCATTATGGCCAAAGTAGATTGTACTGATGAGGATGCCCTGGGGGATGCCGAGACTGTATGAGAGACATTGCATCTCCCCGGTACCACAGCCATCTTAGGGGCCTACTTAGATGTAGACGGTACATAAGGAATGGTGGGTACTGTTCTCTTAGTGATGGAATGCTTTGATACTTCAGTATCCTGCTTGTGTGGCACCGAAGGTTTCAGTAATGTGGCATGCTTGCTGCCCTTTTCTCTGTTAAGCCTGGAGTTCAGGCAAAAGATTGGTACCAAGAGTGTCTGGAGCCTCAGCTGTACCCACTCTGGGAAGTGAGATTTCTGCTGCGTCTTGTTCCATGGGGACCAAGGTCTTTGTGAAGTGGATTCTTTCTGTGGAGAATGACTGTTTGCTCTGAGCCTTCTCGGTGGATTTACTTTGGGTAGACCCAGGCGAATGTGCTGAAGCTGATGGGGCACTGTGTTCACTCAGTGACCAATGTTCAGAGATGTCTCCTGGCCTGGATCTGAGGCCAGTTGGAGAGAATGCTGCATCTAGAGTTACAGTTTTAGCTCCCAATTTTTTCTCACTCTGCACTTAACAGCAGAGCAAATGGAGCACTTTTTGTGGGACGAGAGACTCTCCCAAGCAGCAGATACATCTGGAATGATCATTGCTGACCGGGATGTCCTCCTGGCAAGAGTTGCACCACTTGGAGCCTGGCATACCCTGGAGCAACAGAATCTAACAGGGGAAGATCCCCCACCCCAAAGGAGAAAAAGATTGAGAGAAAGTCTCCCTAAATAAAAAGTAAATAAAATAACTAAAGAAAAAACAAACTACAGAAGGATAACTAGGCTAAGCAACTTTGATGGACTAATGTTCCATCTTAGGATGAAGCGGTTAAGAAGGATCCGAGGGCAGTTTGCCTGAGCAGTCTTATATAACCTTGGCACAAGGAAACATAGGGTACAGGGGCAGGCTGAATGGGCACTAATACCAGAAATCTCCAATTAAAAGTGCAATAAGTGTGGACACTGATAGAGACATTACTCAAAGAAGAACTAGGAATGTTTTTGCCATCCTTTAACAAAAAAAGTTTTAATTTATTAAACCAACATGGTTAAAAATACATTCTGTCTTACAATCTCCATGCCAAGTTTGAGTCTGCGGCAATTTTAAGTAATTAAATATTATATCCAAATATGGGATATTTATTATAATGCTGTTTAATATATAGATGCCAGTTGTTCCACAGTATTATTATTATTATTATTATTTTTATTTATAGTATTATCTCACTTGCTATGTTAGATTTGTTAGCCTGAGTTTGTGCTGACTGTATTATTACTCACAAGCAACAGATTGAGAAAGAGCCATGATTGGATAAACAACTGATTCAAATTAATACAATTAAATGTAAAGAAAGATTATGTTGTGGTATATTTGATTTATTGATCTTGCCCCCCTCAGAGGAGATAAAACTGCTCAGCTTGCTGGCTTTTGCTAATCGTTTTTTCTCCTGAGGAAATATACAACTGTTTGCTAAAGAAAGGAGAATTACTTATCTGCAGTCTTAGTTCTCTGAAAATAAAAAGAAGTATGGTTATATATCCCTTGGTCACATGGCCTCTGGCACTTAATGAAGAAGTTGATTCATAGCTCAATAAGTAAAGACTATTTTTCTGAGTGCACCAACATTTATGTAGGCCTGCAGGAAGTCTCAATGCCCATCAAGAAGCAAATATACTTCACTTCACTGCATAACTGTTAGTTTTTTCTGACTTGGTTTCTGACCTAACCAATACAGTGAACTAGCTTTGAAAGGCAGGTTGGAAAGTGATCATGTAATCCAGGGATAATATTTTCAAAGAACTCAGCTGGAAATCTAATTCTCAAAAGGGAAATGTTATCAATAGGTCCTCAGTCCTGGAGACTAAAAGGCTAGTCTTACATAGTACAACAGATGTACTGGACTACAAAAAGTATTGTATTAACAACTGCAGGAGGGGGCTATTAGTGGGCTCCAGTCTTTCATCTTTACTTCCACGTTTCTTTGTCACAGAAGGAGATACCCACACAAGAAGAAGATCAGTAAAACACATGGCCAGATGCAATTACCTTCCAAGCTGTTTTCAGAAAAGATGTGAAAAACAGATTTTTTTTGCCAAAGACAACATTCAGATTCAGCTGCAGTCCCCAACCCCGCTCACAGCCCCAGCTGGGGGGGGGGGGGGGGGTGGTGGACAGCTGTAAGGGAGGGCATGTGGTAAAAAGTTTGGGGACCACTGCCTTAGGGTATGGTCTGATTTTAATACAGTGTGTTAGTGTAAAATGAAATGAAAAATTGTCTGAACTCATCACAGAGTTCTGAATGCTTCTAGCAAAATATCAGAGCTCTTTTTAGATTCAGGTCATGAAGCTTGCGCTTTGTGATGATGAAGATGGGAAATGAAAAACACTGGCAGAATGATTTAGTAGGCAAGATGCATTCCTACTCTGTATTAGGAAGGAAATTTGGAGTAGTATGAAATATTATTTTGTCTCAAAAATATGGGCTAACATTTTCAAATATATTTGCCTAAAGTTAGACACCTAAACCCATATTTAAACAGGCAGGAGCACAAAAATTGCCATTCTGTACCAGATGAGTGATCCATCTAATCCAGGATGCTGTCTAAGACTGCATTTCAGAGGAAGGTGCAAGAAATCTCACAGTGAAATACTATGGAATAATCTGCCCATAGGAAAAGTTTCTTCCCCTATACATTAGTGGTTGACTTATGTCCTTTAGCACGAGGATTTATACACATCTATTGAAACGCTGATGTTCTCTTTATCCATACGAGTGTCTATGCCCCTTTTTGAATGTTACTAAGCTCTTGGACACAATGTGGCAATGAATTCCACAGGTTAATTATATGTTATAAAAGAAAGTATTTCTTTTTATCAGCTTTAAATTTGTCTTTTTACTTGTGTCTGTCTCCTTGCTCTTATACTCAAAGGGTGAATAGGAGTACCTAATTTACCTTCTTTATAACTTCCATCATTTGGTTATACACATATCACGTTCTCTCCTTGAAGAGTACCTATTTTACTGATCTTTCTTCATGCAGTTTGTGTCACTTATCTCTGGACCCCTTCTATTTCTGTTATATCTTTTCTAAGTTAGGGTAACCAGAACTGAACACAGTATTCCAGGTAAGGGCATACCACTTATTTATATAATGGCATAATAATACTTGTAGTATTATAACCCATTCCTTATATGTCCTAATATTTTGTTTAATTTGAACTGCTTTTACATGGAGCAGAGCTTTTCAATGATGTGTCCATAATGACACCCATGTCTTTTTCCTGACTGGTTACAGTTAATTTGGAACTTAGCAATGTGACTCGAAGGGGAGATACAAGTACTTGGCCCCTCAGAAAAATCAGGCCACTTATTTAGATGGCTAGCTATAGATTTACATGCTTAACTTCAGGCATCCAGCTTTGAAAATCTGACCTTAGCAGACAGTACATAAATCACCAGTACTAAAACTCAATGATCCTACAAGATACACTGAACAAAACCAGAAAAATCAATATTGTATTTGTTACTTGAATTATCATACATGTAGAAGCTAACCACAATTATTTTATTTAGTGAGTAGCATGTGCATGTTATTCCACAAAACTACAAGATTCTGATTTAAAGTTTCAAGCCCATCATTACCTCCTGATAAACATGACCACAACATAATGGGTAGAAACCTTGATCTGTTATAAGTTCAGTACATGAAAGACAAACTGCACCTAATGAACTTTTCATGATGCTGTCCAGCCCTCAAATTCTGACTGAACGTGAAAGCTATTCAAGTTCTGTTTGCATAAGACATATGAAAGGATATAATTACAATGGTCACAATAAATATGCAAGATGAAAACAGAATGGAAAACATATTGTATTTGTGCCTTGTATATTGGAAGTATTGATCAAGAACAAACTGACCCATTTAATTTTAAGCATATTTTTTGTAACCTTGTGTAGGTTGCTGATGATTATGTGCAGAAAAATCATAATTACATATATTAAGAAATGAATACTGATCCTACCTGAACCATTTTTCAGATATCCATTTGCATCTACAGTTGTGTACATGATGTAAGGTCCAGGCTGATTTACACCAAAAGGCTGCAATACAAAGATGAAATTGTGTCCAAACTTTAATTAATTTTTTTCAAGTTTAGGAATTAGCATAGCGAAAATAATAAAGTAAAACTAAAGGCAAATTCTATGAGTTCATTGTTTAGATCATACCTTAGATATGGATAACTGTGGAACTCTTCAATTATTTTACTGTTAGTACTATATCAGAGTAGAGGTTAATTCATTTTCAGACTATGATACTCACTTTTCTATCTATAAGTAATAATACTGCTTTCAGTTAATTTCTAAACACTTCTAAAAGCTTTATTGTAAAAATACTTCTATAATACACTTGATCAAAAATGGTAATGTCTAAATGTGTTCACTCTATCATAGCATCTTTAGTTGTGGTTGATTTGACTAAATGCAATTGAATGATACAATGAATCCAGTCAGTTTCATGAAAAAGCAAAGTTTGGAACATTCTGCATCATTTTCAGATGCTTTTAGTCAATGATGCAGAAAACAGTAAGTGTTTCTAGTACTGATGCCGTTTCATCAACTACTGCGAATGTAAGGGGATGGTTGACTGCAACCTGACAGTTTGATTGAACTGTAGAAACTAGTGACAGAACTTAAATGAACTGATCATCTAGGGTTTAATGTCACAGACTGCACAAACAATGTTATTAGAATCTATTTTAAATTCTTTCCCCAAAATGAAACCAAATAAATATCAACCTTTTTCTCATAAAGGACATAATTTTGAGCTATTTGGCCGTTAACCAAAGTAACATGCTAGCAATCACTATGTAAGGTCTTTTCACAGTTTCAGTGTTAAGTATGGTTGCCCTGACACACATTATATATAACATAACAACAATATCTTATACATTGTTCAAATTATTTTTGACAATGTGAATACTTTCTCAGGTGAGACATATTATGGAGTGGTGATAGCCAATCCATATGTAAGGCTGCAACAGAATTCTATTGTAATCTTATTTTCAGTAGTCCTGAACCCTGTAAAATCCAGAAACAAAGGAATACAGGCTTCAAAATTGATAGGTTACATCTGGGGCTGAGTGTAAATATTTTTTCCGAGTCAGAAGTAAATTTGAGAAGGTATTCCTGAAGTATGACATCTCAGGAATTGAGGTATTTACCAGAGTTCAAAAATTCCATTTTAAAACCATTTTGTAGCAAAAAAGGAATAAAACTTAGTTTATTGTAGGTCTCTGGTTGAATTCCAGGGCAAAGGTCTCACGCTGATTTTAAATGACAGTATCAAAATGGAACACTGACTAAGACAAGCTAAAAATAGGTCTGATGACTGCTGGAAAAAGACAGTTACTTACATATATTTTAACTGTTGCTCTTTGAAATGTGGGTGCAGACCTGTATTCCACTCAGGTGTGTGCGTGCAAGGCGCACTGAAGCCAGGAGACTTTGCCTATGCAGTACCCATAGGAGTGGTACTTATACCATTTGGCTCTAGCCGCTCCCCATGGTATTTAAGGGCAGCAACGCCCTGATCCCCCTCAGTTCTTTCACTCTGAATGTCAAGAGTAAAGACTGTCATGTGGAGAAGGCAGAGTGTAGGCCACGGAATATATGTCTGTACCCACATTTCAAAGAACAACAGTTACAATACAGGTATGTAACTATCTTTTCTTCTTCAAGTGGATGCAGATGTGTATTCCACTCTGGTGATCCACAAGCAGTACTCGCAGGAGGTGTGGCTCGGAGTCTACTTAAACAATAGTTGCAACACTGCTTTCCTAAAGTTTGCATCTGACCTAGATGCAATGGTAATCACATAGTGCCTCATAAAAGTATGTGTAGAAGACCAGATAGCAGCCCTGAAATTGTACAATACTGAAAAATCACTGAGAATGCTATGTATGTAACTTGGGCCCTCATCGAATGAACCTGCAATCTCTGTGGAGGCATAGTCTGAACTACCTCATATGCTGATGTAATGTCAGAATTATCCACCTGGAATTTGTTTACAAAGAGATCTGCACAGGAGACAAACAGAGGAAGTGATGCCCAAAAAGTCTTAGTTCTGTCTAGGTAAAATGACAAACATCTTCTTGCATCCAACATGTGAAGTCACTGTTCATCTGCATTGGAGTGTGCTTTAAGAAAGAACACCAGTAAATAAATCAACTAGTTAAGAAGAAACTGTGAAAACACTTTTCAATACAAATTTTGGATGCAGCAGTAGGGCCTCTTTGTCCTTGAAAAACTACCTCTACAGGGGCTCTGGCATTAAGACCTATAGCTTGCATACTCTCCCTGCATACATAATAGCCAAAAGGAAGGAAATCTTCTAGCCAGAAGTGACAGAGAATAGGTTGTCAGGGTCTTGAACTGAGATCTCATAAGGGCAGCCAGAACAGCATTAAGGCCGCACAAGGAAACCAGTTCTTTCTCAGGCAAGTGAAGACTAATGACTCCCATTAGAAATCTCACTATCCCAGGGTTTGAGAAAATTGACTTCCCTTAGATAGGTGGATAAAAGGCCAAGATCACTGCTAAGTGAACCCTCAGTGAACTGATCAAGAGACCAGAAAACTGAAGGCATAATAAGTATTCCAAAATGTTCTCAATGCAGGCCAGCATCAGCTGAATCTTCTGAGCAAGAAACCAAACTGAAAATTGCTTCCACCTGGCCAAATAAGTCACCCTCGTAAAGGGCTTCCTACTGTTAAGCAACACGGGTTGAACAGCTTCCAAACATTGTTCCTCCTCTTCAAATAGTCATGCCACATCCACACCATGAAATGCACAGTGTTCACTGCTTGTTGCAAAACTCGACTGTGGTGCTGAGTCAGTAGGTTGGGATGAAGAGGAAGAAATATAAGAGGATGAACTGATAGACTGAGAAGGTCGGAGAACCAACATTGCCTCGGCCAAGCTAGAGCGATGAGAATCAATTTGGTATGCTCCAACTTCAGCTTAAGAATGATTTCTGGGATGACTGGAATAAGGGGGAAGGCATACCTCAGAGCAGACCCTCAACTGAGTTGGAAGGCATTGTTTAGGGACCTTGGGCTGAGACCTGCTTGAGAGCAGAACTGATGGCACTTCTTGTCTCTTATTACAAACAGGTCAATAGTCAGAATGCACCATTCCGCAAAGATAGACCTCAGCACACTGGACTTCCGAGACCACTAGTAATCTTAGGGGAAATTCCTGCTGAGGTGATCTGCCAATTGTTTCTGGATCCTCAGTAAGTGACCGACTGTGGGAATTATGCTCTCCTTGATTCAAAACTGCCAGAATTTCATTGCCTCCTGACACAGCTGGTGGGCAAGCACTCCATGTTGATATGGAGAGAAGATTCTAGTTTCAACCACAATCCCTGAATCTTCAATATCCCCAAATGCACTCCCCAATCTTTTAAGGAGGCATTGATGACTACAGTCGTGGTTGGAGGAAGACAAGTAAATGGAACACCTTGGCATACAATGGCTAGAGCTGTACACAACTGTAGAGAATGCAGCATTGACTGAGACACTCTTTTGTGCTTGTCCAATGATTGAGAACTCAGGTGATAGACTGACCTTAACCATACTTGAAGAGGATAAGGGAACAGTCTTGTATTCTGGACTGTACAGGTGCATGAAGTCAAATGGCCTAGTACACTTAAGCAGACACAGACTGTAGTTGAGGGTTGACATTGCAATTGATAAATTGCTAGAAATTGTTCATTCAGCAGAAATGCTCTCAAACTTATAGAATCTAGCAGGGCACCAATGAACTCAATTTTCTGAGTTGATATTAATGTCACCTTCCCTTTGTTCAAGATGAAATCTAGACAATCAAAGAGACAATGTAAACTAGACCGAGAGGACTTGCTCCCAGGACTTGCCTCTTACTAACCAATTGTCCAGGTACAGGAAGATATTAATTCCTTTCTGAGGCAAGCTGTCACTACAACCATGCATTTGGTAAAAACATTAGAAGCTAAGGACATGCCAAAGGGAACTACAGCACACTGATAGTGGTACCTCCCATTACAAACCTCAGAAATTTCCTGTGACTCGGGAGAATCATCACATGGAAATAGGAATCCTGAAGATCCAGGGCAGCAAACCAGTCATTGTGATTTAAAATGGGAAGGATGAATGTTAGGGCATCACACTTGGAACCGGTTCTGGAACACATGATGGAACTGAAAATGGTACCAAACCTGATGGGGTCTGTAGCACAGACAGTGCCAGTGCCAAAGACAGCATAAGCACCAATGAATTCTTTGGTACCATAAAGGACTTTGGCTGCAACTCTGCACCCTGAGTCTCAGGCAGCTCAAAATACAGTACTGATGAATGAGATAAGCTCTGTGATCAGACCAGACAGTGCCAAAGGCACAGAGGAGGAAGAAGCCATGACAGCTGAGTGCCTCTGAACCACTGGGGAATCAGGGATGTAGAAGCAATGCAGGTCTGAGGCCACCTAGTATGCGAATGGCAGAGAGACCATTGGTACTGGTGCCAACATTGTCAGTATTAGACTCAACAGCACCCCAGAATCGATGGCAGAGAATCCTCCCAGTGTTGATGCAGTACCAGGGAGCAGATAGACAGCCCAACTCCATCCCATGTCCTGGAGGAGTTCATGGTACTGTTCAGCACTTTTCTTAGAAGACGACAAGGAACCTCTCTGATCCCTGGAGTGGTCATCTTATGAGTCATCTTCCTCAGAGAAAGGAGAAACGTCTCTCTTCCTCCTAGTGGATGCATCAAATCTTGTACCCAGAGCAACATCTCCTGCTGGTTCTGAAGGGGACTGTAATACTGAATCAGTGCCAAGTGGGCCTCACAGCCTGCTTGAAAAGATGTTGCTTTAAGGGCAAATTTCTTGTCACCTGCGTTCTCTTGCACAATTTGCAGACACAGCATTTTTGTTTAATGTGTCCTTCTCCCAGGCACAACAAGGACTGTGTATGAGGGTCACTATTGAGGATAGCTACTCTTCATGACGGACAATGCTTATACCCTTGTGAGGGCATTGCTTTGGATAAATACCTAACTTAACTAAATACTAGAAATTAAACCTAAGGGTACTACTAAATTACATTAAACTATATTAATGGACAACTATATAAAATGAACTCTAATACCCTGTCTACACTTACCTCTGAGATTCGGCGGCAGTCGTGGGGAGTTACGCAAGCTACGCAAAAAACTTGCATAACTCCCATCGACTTCTCTGCTCCTCTTCAGTGTGCTGTCTTCACTGCACTGCGCCGACGGGAACCGCGTTCCCTTCGACGCAGCGCTACGCCACTTGCGAAGGTGGTCTTAGTACGTCGATTCCTGGATTGACTGAGCGGGTCTTCACTGACCGCTCAGTCAATCCAGAGAAATCGATCTGATGGCGGCGACTTTGCTGCCGTCAGTGTAGCCGTAGCCTCAGAAAACTTAGAAGTGAGGTAAATCATCACATGAGATGCTCCGACTCTAGCTGTGGGTAGAGAGAGGGAATTAAGGGGGGAGTTAGGTAGGAAGCTGCCCTTAAATAGACAGGGGAGAGGATAGAGCAAAGTTCTCTGGCTTCAGTGCACTGGGCATGTGCACATCTAAATGGAATACGTGTCTATAACACTTGAAGAAAAACCTAAGCTTTCATTTAAAAAAATATAGTGCTTTTCCTTTCGCAGACAGTCCTAAAAAATGTAAGCCAATTGTTAGGGAGACTTATCAACGGACAAAAGATTTTTTTCCCATTAGTCAAGATGTTATCCAGGTAAGCTGTTTATTTATAAAGACATTAAAAAGGAGGTTACAATACTAACTCTTTTGTAGGACCCTGATGTGTATTCTCAGCCTTAACTGGGAATACTAAATATCACTCAGCCTTACTGACATGCAATAGTCTGAAGATATACATGACTGTTGAAGAATAGGATGTGGCAAAATGTTGGACCCTGACCTTAAGGTGGGAATGTACAGAACTGAAACAAGAAGTAGGTAAGAGCTCTCTCAAATTCTTCTACCTTAATCAGTAGAACACTGTACATACTAGTTCAGATACCCAGTTACAGTCAGTTTACTTTAGTCCAATGAAAAAGGGTAAAAAATTATATGAAAGTGGACTGTAAAATTTATTCTCATTCTTATTTTTTTTTTAAATTAAGTTTGTTTTTATAATGTCAAAAATAAAAAACTGGAGGAAATAATTATAAAGGAACATTCTTGCTCAGAATTCCACAGTATTCAGTGATGTTGCCAAAAGTACTAAATACATAGGTTCTGGTTTGAAGAACAGCTGTTTAAAAAAAAAAAAAAATATATATATATATATATATGTGTGTGTACTGAAATTATTTTTCAGTACTATCTCTGGTACCAGGCAAAGGCAAAGACATTTTATATTATAATGAAAAGATTTTGGAGTACAAATCAAAGTGACACAAACACGTCTAGGGACTTACAATAATTTAAAAAGTGAACATAAGACAGAAGGAGAAAGCAATGGTAAAGTACATTCTTTATATATATTTTTTCAATTGTCAATACAGTTGTGATATCTGCTAACTTTTGGGAGGAGAAGGTAAAGAATACAAATAACCATTCAATTGGATGTGAACCTCAAAGAAACTCAAAAAGGGATAAATGGGAGGCAAATGTTTCAACTGCAATAAAGCCTTAGGGACCAAAGCCATCAGGCAACTTATCTAAAAGCAGTTTCATAAATTCGACCTGATATGATTTTCAAATTGATTTCTTAAAAAGTAAATTCAGGTTTATTCTGAGGTTGTACACCACAATATAGATTATTTTTGCAAATGGGCTGGAAGAGTTCAGTAAACTTTCTTAAATTGTCCTAGATGAACTAAGGTTTCTTCAATGTTTGTCTGTCCACATACGAAGAAAAACATGAGGCCACAGATGTAGTTTAATTAGGCCACCTTTTTATTCACTTATAATATCTGGAAATACCTAGCAACAATTTTACACTTCAGGAAGGAGGTGGTTGGCTCCATGCTCTTCAGGAGGCAGGAGTCCCAATCTCCCTTCCTCAGCCCCCAAAAAAGGGTCAAGAAAAGGAGGGGGGTTGGCTTCTCGCTGATGAGATGTAGGAGCCTCAAATGCCTCCTTTCTCACACTCCCTCAAGAATGTTTAAAGAATGCTTTCCTTCAGATCCTTTTCCAATCCATTTTATCCAATAACCATATCCCTTCCATACTGAGTACCTGCACTGGATAATTACCCGAAGTTGTGTGTGTTAAACGGCTATGTTATAATCAACCCTCTTATTCCATCCTACTGGGTCCCAGACCAGCTATGGGGAAGACCAATTTGGCAGTAAGGGAAAAATTCCTTCCCAGCTCCCCAAGGAAGAGAGGAAACAAGCACAATACCTACAGAAGGTGAAAAGAGAACCCAGTCCTTCTGTCAAGTACACCGGTGGCTGGATGCTGCCAGCTCAATACTGGTACAAAGCACCTCTAAAGGGCTCCATCCCCACTCTTCTGGTCAGCAGGAAAGGCAATGCAGAGATCTTATCCTAATGTCACCCCAACTGCTTCCTGCCCTTCCTGTCCATCTCTGTAAACTTTCCCTTCTCTCCCCACTTGCTGTAAGGGAGCCCTTAAAGGGGCTTCTTTTCTTCCAGCTAGCTAGACAAAGACCCAGTCACATAAAGGTTGCAGTGAGCATTAGTGCAGTGCACTAATACAATAGCATTGCTAGCAGATCCATAGTTAAAGTTTAGTTCAGTTTTTCAGATAAAGGGGAATTTACAACCCTTTTGTCAGGCATGAAAGTTATTGTTAATAATAACCAAAAAGACATTATTCTCTCTCAGACAGACATCTGCATTTATAAGACTGAATAGAAACGGAGAAGACAGGAAGATCTGGCAGTGATCTACACAGAGATAGTAGTCATGAAAATAAGGCACAGAAGAAGAGGGAGGTGACCAAAACCTGAGTAACACTTATGGACCGTATAGGTGTGAGGAGAAGTAGACACATTAAGGAAAACCTTGATGCAGATATGAGAACTGAATGTGTAAAGTGATTTTCACATTGATATGGTCACAAAAGGTTACTTATACTGTAGCAAACAGCTTCCTAATACTTTTTTTGTAGGGGAATTATATTTACATTCAAAACAGTATTGTTTAAGTGCCTGTGATGAGGTGTTCACCCCACACAAGGCCTGAAGGGGTAAATTAGGCCAATTAACATTAGGCTGTACCTGGAGGAGACCTAGGGGAGTACTAGGGTCTAACTGCAGATGAAATCCAGCTGGGGGAAGGAGGAGGGAAGGATCTAAGAGAGAGGAAGTTGGCAAGCTGAGGGAGGAAACATGCAGTTGCATTCCCTGATACAAGAAGAAGAGCAGGAAACTGCAAGGACAAAGTAGGAAGCAGTCCAGGAAAGGAGCAGTACAGGCTGGGAGAGTAACAGAGTCACATGGTTGAGGGTCCCTGAACTGGAATCCGGTGTAGAGGGAGGGCCCGGATTCCCCTACCAGCCACTGGGGGAGTGGACTGCCTGGGACAGTTGCCTCAAAGGACTTGAGATATCTCAAAAGGTGGGCAACTTTAATGTGACTTAGCTGGAGGACTAAGCTATGAGGAGGACAGTGCTACTGCCCCCGGCACATGAGACTCCATGGAGTAACTGAGGGAAACAACAGATTGAGTAAGCGCAGGAAGGGTCATCAGACCAGGTGGCAGAGCTAATTCCCCAGATGAGCCACAAAGAGGCTCTACTGAGCAGTGAGTAGAGCAGTTGTGCCACAGTGGCACTGAGTAGTAAACTTTCCCCAACATCTGTTTATTAATGTTCACTTCTGATGTGATCCCCTCTTTTTTTATTCCTTTGGCTGACTTTTTAATAGTCAGAATGGCTTGCTATTTCAACACAAAATGTCTCCTAAATAAACAAACAGATCTGAGTGAAAAATTAGTTCCATATGAAGCAATTTCTGGACTCCTAAATACTCCAATATAATCAGAGTCTTGTCAAAATGAAATTCTTATACATTATATAAACCCAAGTATTTAAAAACTGTTAATTTTACTTTCTTCAAGCTCCTCTTCCAGACCCACTTATACTGTGAATATGGAAAACTGCCAGCTAATAATAGCTAGGTGGATGGCATTAGTGATTACTGATATAAATTGTTCATGGTTTTTTTTAAACAGTCTGAAGATTTTGGAAGTAGCTAGTCTTTGGAACCAGATGTGCTTGTTATTGTTACTCCTACTCTTCCTCTCTCATTCCCTTAGTCAGTTACACCCACTTGCTGCTCTGTGTCTTAAGACAGACTGTAAACTCTTCCAAGCCCTGGCTGTTTCTTATGTGTTTGTACTGCAATCAGGACAAAAGGGCTCCATTCAGCCTGGGGACTCTGCACACAAATTTCATTCACAATGTAAATAATTATACTTACTGTTATTTTACAAGGGAAATCATTAGAACAGAGGCCACTAAGAACTGTGGAAAAACAGAAAAGAGATTTGTAATTATATTGTCATAAGATTTTACAGTAAGCATTATTCTCTCTGAAATCTATTAATGTATGGCATCAATTCAAGCCCCTCTATGGAGATAAATTTAGCTTGTCTCTCTTATAAAATAGTTAAGGAAGAGAATAAACTGCTGTTGTATAACTTACATTAACATTTAAAATGATTACTGATCCGTTTAAAGTATGCTACTTTGCAGAAACTAATTAGCTAATCTCTGCTCTATCTCACTTATTACCTGATTGGTTAGTGTAGTTCCAAAGATAGATTTGCCACTTAAGAAAAATGCAAACAAATTAAAATGTACGCTAAAAATAGTGCATTGTATACTCTGCTCATTATCTTCATATCATGTGTATTATGACTACTCTTACAGTTTACTTACTTTTTTTTTGGCAGATGAATAAAAGGAATCACTAAACTTTAAGGTGGTAATAAAACTGTTTATACGTGAAGAATTGTAATATATCTATCAAACCAAAATTCCTAACTATCATTTATCCCATCAGTTAGAAATTACTGTTATTGGCAAATGTATATAGCTGCACATCATACATATTGTATGTGACAGTTCTCTGACTATATGTTTAAATCTTACTAGATTAAAATATGTTGTCACTTAAATGCTTAGTTATAATTAACTAAAGGGAGGACATGAAAGCTGACTGATGCATAATCCAGGCTATTCTATCACATTACCTAGCAAATAAAATAAAAGTTCCTGGGAGCACACACTGGATCATTCTAATTGGAGAAGACCAAGATATCTCCTCCTCCTTTGCCCTGTCATTTCTGGATAGGTCTTTGAACAAGGGGTGTTATCTGTCCAAATTGTCTATTCACACAATGGTTCTTTCAGTGCATTGAGAGTTTGCACAAAGTACATCCAGCTTTTACTCAAGTGCCTGCTATTGCATTAAAATGTAACTTCTTCATGGCTTCCTGTAACACAAGTGAAAGTCTGACTCCCAGAGGTCAAATGGCTGCAGATTTGGATTCTGTCATTCCAATGTAGGTGTGTGCATATGTGGAGGGGTGGTGGAGTGCAAGCTCCAGAATTAAGGGCTCTCCAGTGAGAACACCAAACCTACAATCTACAGATAACTGACAGATCTGTGCATCGAACCTAAGTGGTGCTGTTGAAATGCTCTCCCAATGTCTAGCTGAGTTTTGGACCAGTAAGTACTGACATCAGAACTAACTAAAAAAATTCACAGTTGAATCTTTGGCATCACAAAACACTAGAATTTAAAATGTATGATAGGAAGCACTATTGGTCATTTCATTTAGCTGCACACAGATGTGAAACCCTCCCAAAAACAACAGCCCTCCCCAAACCCACTTATGCTTGATTTTGCGCACTGACCTGATTCATGATGTCAAGATTTGAACTTTGCCCAACTATGCAACAGGATCACACTATTAAGATGCTTATGTGTTTAGTCACTACTCTTAAATTGCTTTGGTAAGAGAACTTTACTTACACAATACTCAGTCCCATCTATAAAAACTCAACTCAATGATTGTTTTATGGTGGGTTGCAAATTGTTACAAAATGTATGTAACATAGAAATCTAAGTTTTTCCTGAGTCATAGCTATCAGTTAGTCCAACTGTAGACCAGAGGCAACAGAATATTGTTTTCTGAATTTTCATTAAGTCTGACTAATATGATCACAAGCTTTTGTTTAACTGGTAATCAATTTATAATCGCTACATTAATTGTTGTCATGGAGGTTAATCTGTGCTCCATCACAAAATTCGTTAGCTCATCTAAAGAATGGTTTGGGTAAATTAGCTGTGTTCATGTGACTGAACAATGTATCACAGCCCAGTTCTCTAAATATACTGGGGATATAAAAGCAGTGTCTGAATAATGCATGAATATACCAAATTTACAGCTAGTATTTTGTACAGGATATATAATTGTAATTTACCTGAAGAAAGTAGTATGTGATTGTCACAGTGTATAATGGACGTATTTTTATTATATAGGGTGAACACGCTAAAAATACGTGATTTACCTTAAGCTTCTTCTTAAATGGTTATCTATTAGTAATGTTCTGGCCTCTCCGCACTTTTTTTTTTTTAAAATAGAACAAATTTCTAAGTGGTTTTCAAGTTATAAAAATGTGCCTCTTGCTGATTACTGGTATAAAAGGCTAAACACATACAACACCTTCACCCACAAAACAAAGCATGCACACTCAGAAGTATGTGAGGCCATGTTACTTATAACATGCATTATGTTGACTTTCATGCATTGTTATATGCAAACATGGGATTTTGCAGAAGCAATGGTTGCCCCATGTTCTGAATATATGAAAAAAGCAAACAATGAAAAGGTATATTTTAAACATATTTTCTTGAACATAGCTCTATTTGTATTAGCAGAAAGTTGCTCCCCTACCACACGTGAACTTAATGAATAAAAATATGAAATATATGATTACATTTGACTATTTAGATAATATCGTAATATAAATATACTTAAGTGCTTACTATGTATGTTATTTCAGGATCTTCTGAAATACTATTTTACAGGTAATTGGCTCGTGGGGTTAAATTCTGTGCTGTGCCTCTCAGAGGCGCTGCAAAGAACTCAACAACTCAGGATGAGGGAGACCAAGGTAGCTTTGAGAGTTTATCTACATAGTAAAATTTTACCAGTTATACCAACATAGTAATACAGATGTAAGGACCCATGTGGACACTTTTTCCAGTAAAAGAGGAGTTATTTGGTTAAGTTTCCCGAGCAACGTACAGTAAACTAAAAAAAGGCATTCTGTTACTAGAATGAAAGAGTCCATATGGAGGACTATACCAGTAAAACTATTTGTTTAAATTCACACCTTAGGTTATATCAAAAATCCTTTCCAGTGTAGACAAGGGCTAAACCACCTTTTACCCTCCCACACCTAGACTGCTTCGTGGCCCCCCGTGTACTTTAATCAGCCCTTGGGTGACCTAAATTACAGCAATGCTGCATATGTTGAGGCTTAGGATATGTCTACACTGCCAGTTCCTTGGGGATCAATGCAGCAGGATCGATTGAGCAGGCTGTGTAGACCCGCTCAATTGACACCAGAAATGCTCCCCGAAAGGAGTAAGTCAGCGCAGTGAAGATGCTGTGATATGGCAACGTAAGTAAGTTGACAGGAGATACGCAAGCTACATTACGTAGTTTGCATACCTCCTGTCGACCGCTGGCAGCAATGTAGACCAGGCCTTAGTCCCTGACTGTCTTTCCTGTTCACAGCCCCACAGCCAGGATGCTCCCTTCACCAGGGCTTGTGAAAGGGTCCTTGGAAGGCAGCCTTATGACCGTCTTCCTCAGTTTGTGTGCTGGGAGAATCCACCACAAGCTGGATATGGGGCTTTTAGAGCCTCTTTATGCCTCCTGGTGCATTTTATCTGGTATAAAGGCGCTAAATCAGATGTAAAGCACAGCATCTTTGGAGTTTTAAAGTTATAATTCAATTAAATTTGCATTAATAGAGTGCTCAGTACAGATTTTTTCTGCTATCTTCCCCTTATATTTTCACAGTATTATGCATCCATAATATAACACATTTACCTCTGTGAATGTATATTCACAGCAATTAAATATATATATCCTTTGGACCTTAGATTCTAAGGTAGTCTTGTATCCTTCCTCCAGGTTCTTTTAAATACTTTCCAAATTTAAACAAAATTAATCATCATACCACAGGCACTACAATATTTAAGCACAACACCATACCCTAGAGTTTCTGCCTTAACTTTGCATTTCCTTTTCCACCTACCCCATTTTAAGTAAAACTACATTAGTTTTGTAGTGTGATGTTCAAAATAACCAGTCCTTGCCTTGCATTAGTGCCAAACAGTGTCATCGTATTACTTTCAATAATTTTGAAACTTTTTTCTAAGTTTGCTATTTAAAGGAACACTGACAACTTGAAATCAATTTAATTAAAAAACCCAAGTTAATAGGAGTTTGATATTAAATCTGCTTCTGACATCCTACCAATTTTTGTGGTTTTACAGTAATGTTTTTCTTTAAGATGTTTCTTTCCTCCCTGTTTCTCAGTGAAAGACCTAGACAAACAAGAGGAACTGACTGAACATTCAGGAAAAACAGTGAAACTGACTACATGAAATGTTATCAAGGTGTACACAGTAAATAAAAGTAATAAAAAAGGTATTTTCCACCCAAACCTCTTTAATTTATAATACCATTAGGTGTTACTTGAACAGAAGTGTGATTTTTAAGTTGCCCCTTTAAACAGTGATGTAAAGTCAATATTACATCTCTCTCAATAACAGCTTGGAGAGACTTAATGCTTGAGGAAATAGCTTGCTGACGATGAAAAAGAAGTCAAGGCTTTCATTAGCAGACCGCAAATTAATATCTCATTCACTTTTTATTTTCTTTGCTCTTTAATACCTTCAACAACATCTGTTCCTGAGCGCACTTTATCTTTGTGCCAAGACTTAAAGCTGGTTCAACCATGTAAAACATTCTGATTAAATGATGATACTCTAATAACCTGGTGCCAAATCTATGTATCTTTCAGAAGAAATCTGACTCTACAAAATTGCTCTTTTTAAAGTAATCAGTAGGTCTGCAATTTAAGATGTAAGAAACACAAATACCAGTTCAAAAGAAAACCAAGGGGAGTGAAAAAATGCATTTACAGGGTACATATCATTAATCTAAATTTTCTACTTCACAGCATACCCTTAAAATCAATATTTAATTTACATTTTTGCATAGGAGGGATCTAGGAGGAGTAAAATTGTTATGTAAAAACAGTTTTTTATATACTACATTGAACGAAATGCTCTCACACAAGGTTAAACATTGCACAACAAATTAATTTAACTAGGTGCACTAATGTACATTAAGTTAGTGCTATAATATGAAAACTGATCAAGATGAGTACCAAGTACACCTCTAATGTGGTGGTGTCAACTAAAAGCAGAAGTTACAGGGGTTGTACTTTCAGTATTTTTGAAGAGAAAGACAGAGCTGAGAGAAGGCCATATGACAATGGATAGAGAAGCCCAGGGATACAGGTTGAAACACAACTAAGGCCCTATCTACACTATGCAGAGAGTAGTGACAGCTCTGGTGGTATAACTCCATACCATAGATGCAGCCTAAGGCAACAGAAGAGGCTTTTCAGTTGCTGTAGAAAAAACAACTTTCTGAGTGACAGTAGCTTCTCCCATTGACCTGGGGGTTAGGCTGGTACAGCTATACCACTCAGGGTGTGGATTTTTCATACTGCAATGTGATGTAGCAATGTCACCTAAGTTTTAAGTGTAGATCAGCCCTAAGTCAAGATTCCCCTGGCTGCCTGTCCAGAAGAAAAATGCCATTGCAGTCGCCACATAACTACAGGAGCAGAAATCTATTCTATGGAAAAAGGAGAAGAACTATATATGGAACACAAATGGGTCCACATCTGATACTGTGTCAGTATTAAATAACAATGTTTATAGCCTTGTATGTGTGTAAATCACAACTGGGATTATCCCTCAACTTATTATTTTTGTATTTGTTTAAAAAAAAAAAATTAGAAGCTCCAGGGTACAGAAAATTTAGTGATGTATTATCCAAATAGAGCCCAATTTGCAAATGGGATATAAACAGGTAAAAGTCAGGGGCTAAGTAATTTATAACCCACAGACTAAATTTATACACACAGATTTTCCATCTTGGTGCAGAACTGTGCATTGCCATTTATTGTTCATTTTCAATAGTGGAACAAATATTTGTATAAGGTACATTTGACACCTAGTTAACAAATGAAACTGACTTCCTGTCTTTAAATTCCAGCTTTTTGAAGTGGACCTTAGTTGTTCTCCAGACATGTCTTTGTAAGTTTGGAATGTACAGCAAATCAGAATCAGGTGAAGCATCGGTTCGGGACAAGCTGCTAGGGAAATCTAGTTTCAATTCGATTTTACATATGTGGGTTTTTGTTCCCTTTATGATTTTTGTTCACCCACTCACAATGGATTCCCAGTGGTGCACAGAACTCCACAATAAGAACTGCAGCCAATACTCTTAGGACTGAGGATGAGCTATACAAGTTTCTCTGAAAAACCATCCAACATCAAAAGCTTCTCTTGTTTTTGAGTTTCAGAAGTTACCGATTTTGGCCTAGTTTCAGTGTTGGAAGCTTTTATGTGGCCTGCCCAGCAGTCTCAGCACAGACTTCACCTATATGATCATTTCCAGAGGGGTAGCCGTGTTAGTCTGTATACAGCAAAAAAAATATATATATATATATGATCTTTGGAAGCCAGTTTCTCTACAGCTTCTTTAACTGCCTCAGTCTGGATACCCACAGGCCAGATGGGAGTCCAATTTTGCTGCAGCTTGCTCAACCATCTCTGCATGGACTTTGCTCATGTGCTTGTGGGAACCAAGTTTAACTTCAGCTTGCTCAACTGTCCTGGTGTGGACCTTTCTCACAAGCCAGCTGGGAGTTGAATTCCTGTATCCTGCTATCACTGTGTGCAATTTCTGAGTGGGAAAAAGGTGAAAGAAGCAATGCTGTCCTTCAAATCCTCTTTAGAAAATCAAAAGCTTTTGAGTTTAACAATTCTAAGGAAAAAACCATTGAAGCTAATGAAGAAGCAGAAAAATGTAATTAAGAATCTTAAAGCATGTGTCACTTGGAGCAAGAGAATTCTGGAGTGTTCCTCCTAAGAGGCAAGCCTAAGACCAGACTCTCAGTGAAAATCTGGCCTGCCTCCAGTTGCCATGTACATGTGGAACGCCCTACGGTGGAGACTCACCAATATGGAGGGTACTGCAAATATTATTTTAAGATACTGTTGGTAAAAATTTGTGTTTAAAATACTTGACTGTGTCCTTTGAAATGAATTAACTAAATATAAAAATAGGAAACAGCTTTGAAAACAAGGATAAATAAATAAATGAAGGATAGAACACTGTATAATATTTAGAATTCACATATAATATTTAGAATTTTTATCTGCAATAGCCCCCTACATTTTTAAGACTTTTGATACATTAATATTACTAAGCTTTTCTTTTCTAGCATTATCACACTTAGTATAATAGTTAAAGTATTGATATTGCTTTCATGAAGTCCCATTTTGATGTTATGGTGATCGCTTACCAATAACTTTAACAAAATAAGCATCTGCTTCAAAGTTATTCTTTAATGTGTGGATGACCAAGTCACTGTTGAAATAGCCTTTACTTAGTATAATGATATCCAATATCCCCTGTGAGGAAAAGATCAAAAGGTTATACTAAAATAGCAAACTAAATAACATCTAAATACAGCAAACATAAATCCTCTTATAGAGATAAATTGAGAAATATTTTGAGTGCTTAGTGAAATTTATAAGACCCCAAACAACATTAATTTCATATTAAGATTCTAAATAATATAGATTAAATAATTACATGTAACAAAATGGAATCAGTTTTCTTCTCCACTCTCTCATCCCAAGTCAGAGGAGAGGGGCAAATGAGACTTTAAAGCTCCTTTTAGAGTTCTGAACAACTTTCCCCCTTGACATCCCCATTTCTCAAAAGCCATGTGCACCTTGGACAGCTGAAAATTACTCCCTCTGAAGCCCAATGGTTGTTGGACAATGAAGGGACGTTCTCCCAGATTCTGTTTGCTTATGAGCAAGCTCTGTTCTCAACTTGCATTCCTACTGTAGCATGTTGTCAGGTAAACAAATGGCCAGGCCAAGTTGAGGAGTTTTAACTATTTGCATATAAAGTGGTTACTACTAAAACAAATATGAAATACCTGAAATAACTATAGTATCAGTTGGCAAGTTTTGTTTTTAAATGATACCAGCTATATATAAATAAACATTTAAACAAGGATTTTTCTTAGTTAAGTTTAGATTGAAAACATACCTACCTGAAGAATACTTGATTTTAGTAATGTTTTTCTTTGTTAAACTAATCTTTGCAGGGACACATCAAAAAAATTAAAGAAAAAATAAAACAACCAATGTTGTGTGATGAATTAATTTAACTGGTTTAACTATGTATGTAACTATCAAAGCATGGCTGCTAGTTTTCTTGTATTAAGTCAGATGCTTGTGAGACAGCTCTGTCTATAAGCTCCAAATATTATGTCAGCTCTGCAGAGGACAATTTTTTTGTTTTACTTTTAAGTTGAGAGGCTGTCCGGGTGAATTACCAGCAACTGACACTTGATTTGAACAAGGGAGGGTGATCTTGGCCTTCAATTCAAAGCTCTCTAAGGAGTTAAACTGGAGAATCAAATGACTCAAAACCATCACATAGTTTAACCCCAGTGGATCTTGTCAGAAAGGTATTGGCTCAGTGACTGCTATGGAGCCAAATTAGCAGAGATACAAACAGTTTTGGAAGAATGACATTCAGAGGTAGTAAGGTTAACTCCTCTGATCATTTGCGTTGGTTTCCTTCCATAATATTTCTGTTCTTTGCTTCATTTCTGTATATATTAATGTAACTAAATATCATCAAATGAGTTGCTTAAAAAGGAAAAGATAGATAAAGATACAATAATCATTTTAATCTACATTTGGATGCGGCAAAGAGTAACAGTCAGGAATCAGATATAACAACTGCCTTGAGGAAGTAAAATGCCCTCCAAACAATTTGGAGGACTTAGAAGGGTTATTTATGAACATAGCTTTTAAGAAAAATGTAATTTAAAAAATGGTGTCCTTTAAAAGGTAGGTTCTTTTTTCTAAAGCTATGATTGAAATCATGAATTTAAGACTTACAAGTCAGGTTTGAAGTTGTCTGTTTTTAGGTACAGTAACAATGGAAGTGTCACTAAATTTTTGTAAATCAATTATAGACAACAATTTACACACAAGTGTCTCTAATTGAAACAGATTTTGCTTTCTAAGGGCTAGACTGTCTCTAAGGCTCAGCTCCATGTTAGGTGCATCACCCCAGGAGAACCCAGGTAAGGAGTTTTACAGTTACCTCCATGCTCCCTGTGCCCAATTTTATCTGGGGGGATTAGGGGCAAGGAAAGGGGGAAGTAGCTTACTGGATCTCTGAAACTTATTGCACCCTAACAAGCAGATGGAGGTGCGAGAAAGATCTAGGCTTTGTCTATTCACCAGGGAGAGTATCAGGCATAGAGTCCCTGTCTTTTCTTAGATCTTATGGCGTTTACATGGGGGCAAAGGTTTTACTCCCTCTTACTACTCTATCCACCAAATAAGGGTAAATTACAAATTACCTTGTTTAAAGCAGATTGTGTAGTTTATATCAGAAACCCAGTTTTTCAAAAATGAGTGCTCACAAAGCACAAAAATGTGTACTTTGACTGCATGTGCAAATCATGTACTTAATGCACAAATGGCCAGTTATGCACCTACAAAGACATTCCAAAAGTAATTAGGAAACACATTTTAAAAAAAAATCAGATCTTTTATTACAAGTAAGACTGAGCACCAGGAGTTTAAAGCCAAAACTTTTAAGTGAAAGAACTGGATTTTCACTGCTTTGCAACCAAAACCAAATATGCCCCCTATTTACCTGAAACTGGCCTCAGGCCAACACTTGCTAAATTTGCAAACTGAGCTAAACTTTCAGGTTCGTACTAAGATCTAAATTTGTGTCAGGTTTGGGGTTTTCTTATCTAATTTTGCACTGCTTTAGTAAACAGGCAACATTATATACAAAGTGCCATGTACTGTGTAATGCCAATGAATCCTTCATGACCTTTATTGGGAATTACTTTACTTTTATGAATTCTTAACATAAAACACAGCTGTGCTAAGTAGTTCTCAGCTTTACACTTAATGATATTTTAAAGTACTTATTTCAACCTAAAATATTGGGTAAAATGAAAATAGTTTACAAAGTTTTAGAGGACAGCAAAGATTGACAATCACTTTTAGACCTTGTAATCCTATCTTACTTTCAAGAAGGTCTAAAGATGCAATGGGCAGTTTATTTGGGGGCCAGATGGAGAATATAGAAAAAGATGGCCTACGGGTAGTTTTGGGACTCAAAGCTAATCAGGGCATGGAGATAACTGAAGGTTTAGAAGTCAGACAGGAAGTAGAATTTAGGGAAGGTCTGGCATTGAGATAGAGATCATGTTTTATATAATTGTGTGTTTTATGCATGGGGTAGTTTTGCATGATGGTTTGGGTGACTGGACTGGGAGCTTGTCAAAGGTTATGGTCATCGGGACAGAAGGAGTCCCTGCTAGAGATGGGTTGGAGTGCTTCTTGAAATGCACATTTAAGGGTTAAAACAGCAATCATTGCAGCTTGGATAGAGTGATTCTGGTGGTTGTAGTTGGGGTATAATACTACAATGAGTTTACTTGGTCTAAGATTTAATATTAAATGCCAAACTCTCTTAATGGAGCAATAAATTATTTTTCACTCAACAAAGTAGTAAATCTTTGGGTATTTTGGTTAAACAGTCATTTATAGAGTAAGAAGCCTTTTTACTCTAGTGATAAGAATATCAAAGGGCTGCTGAAGTCCCTTCTTAGTATAAATGTAAAAAAAAATGTATACCCCCAAAACTTAATAAACATGAATCTAGTCAAGGTATTTGTATCACTTAGTGTATCAATCAGACAGTTCTTTCATAAATTTATTTTGCTTACCCTTCAACTTTAAAGGACTTGTTTTAATTAACTCATTAGCTTTCATTAGCATTTTAGTTTTTCCAATCACATGCTAAATAGTATTTTAGAATGAAAACTGGAGTGAGAATGGGCAGATGGCAATTAAAAGCAGAAACAGTGAAGTGTGCTAAACTCACATCTTCATAAATGTCAAAGAAGGTTGCCACCACGGCATCTTTGATTTGATTTAGATCTGAGAGCTCCCAGTAGACTTTAAACATACGATGTACACTCCTGCAGCTTGCATTCTTGCATTGGACATTCTCTAATAAAAATGCCTGCTGATTGCTGTAAAAGAAAAAGACATTTAACAGCTTATCCCACATAAAGTAAGAGTCTGTATATAATCCTTCATATGTAATCTCTGCTACTTAAATATTTTTAACTTCTTATCTATTGAAGAGCAACTATAATAAAAAGAAGCAAACAATTGGTGGATACTTTAAATCTACATACAGTAGATACTGTACATAAAAGCCAAAGTCACAATAATCATGCAACCCTTGTCTAACCCAGTGAATTAAAGTAGACAAATAGATGACGCAACCAGCAGGAATTATTTCACTAATCACCCCCCTGAAAGATAACTTTTTCACTTTATCTTGGAGCAGAGGCCATTTGTACTGAAGTGATTTAAGGATTGAAGGGAGAGTGAAGAAGCCTGGTCCAGGAGTAGAAAGTATTGTTGATATTTTCCAATCCAATTAATAAAAATATTTTAATGTTTGATAATGTACAGCCCAAAGAAGTATTTCCTTTAATAAAAATGTAACAAATACTACTTAAAATGAAGAAAATTAATCTCTCTCTCTTATATCCATATATCAACGACTTTATGAATAAAATGACTCTCGTAGGGTTTAGGAATTTTTTGTTCAAATTTAAGGTTACCCTAATTTCCTAATCAATACATTTTTCATTACTGTTTTAAAATAATAACTTCTATACCAATGGTACAATAAAAAACAAATACATAAATAAACTGAATTAGATATTTGCTATCCTACAAAAAGACAAATAATACAACGAAGTTGTGATAGGACAACAAAAGAGAATGAAACCTGGGTACCAACCCATCAATATAATCTTTCTAGAGATTTAACAAATGCATAGACCTTTGCCTTTGTCTTATAAAGTCCCCTCTCCCTCCCCCCCGTTTATCCTAAACTTTCCCTTGAAATTTGGGAGAAAGCAGGTCGATGTTTGTAGTTAACAAACATTAAAACAATATCCAGATGAACAGACGAAAGTTTGTGAATTAGGGGGCGGGGCAATGCTCACTCCATACTCACAAAATCTTACAAATTTGCCAGTGTATCAGGTTATTTGCTACATTTGGGTATGACAGACTGTGGAGGGAAACAGACAATGGGTAGACAACTGTAGTAATAGAGAGGGCTTTTGCCATGTCTCAATCAAAGATTGACAGATGAAAATATTGGTGTTTACACTGCATTATTCATGTGTCTCACAGGGTGACTGGCCCCTCTAAGAGGGAGTGGGATCCGGGGTATGTGGATTAAACTGCTGCCCAATAGGGTTTAAGAGAAGACCTGGGCCTTATAAAAGGGGAGACAGCTGCGGGGTCTTGGCAGATGCCTGCAGACACTTCAGGTAGTAAGAAGATTCCTGCAGAGCTCTGAGTCAACAAGGGGAAGGTCTGTGGAGAAGGCCAAACTCCAGGTAAAAGGTGCTGCTAAGAAAGTAGGAAGACAGACCCTCATGGAGGAGGAGCTGTCCCCATCTTGGGACTGGATGAAAGAAAGAAACTTTTAAACAAAGGACAGACCCTCAGGGAGGATGGGCTGGGCCAACCTGAAATAGGGATGAAGACTTTGTAAGTTTAAGTTTTGTTCTGAAAGACTTTGTGCAGGACTTAATAAACTGGGCACCAGAAAGGGGAATGTTTTGAATATCTGGCCTGTATGGACTTAAGAAAGCCTGAGTTAAGGGTTCAGCAAAGCCTAGCTAGCGAGTGGGGGTGCTACAAGGTGCGTTACAATCTGTGACGAATATCAGCTAATTAATCCTTACAAAACTTCTGTGAGGTAAGTAGTATTTCCATTTTTACAGAGTAGGAAACAAACTGAAGCAGAAAAACAACATGACTTGATGCCCAAGGCCACAAAGGAAGTGGTTGTCACAGCAAGGGTTAAAATTGAGGTTTTGTTTTTGGTTTCCAGTCTTATGCTCCAGTCAAGTTTTTGTTTTTTGAATAAAATACAGACTAGCTACTTGCTAGCCTCTCACATTATCTGACTACAGAATGAGTTTCACATTTAAGAAGGATTTAAAAAAAGAAAAAAAAAAAAGATTTGGACAAGGCATATTTAGTTGCCTGGATGAAAAGCAGGATTAATAAAAGTGAGAGAGATTCTGGCAACATACAATCCATCATAAGAATTCTGCCCAATACAGACATAGAGTAGCAGCAGAGGAGACTTTATATAGCTACCAGTAGAAGAGATGTAGGCAACAATACACAATTTTCTGAAACATTATTATTTGTGCTGTGGTAGTGACTTGAGGCTTCAATCAAGATCAGGTCCCCCTTGTTCCTGACTGCTTTCCAAACACTTAGGAAGACAGCCCCTGCCTTAAGGAGCTTATAACCTGAACTCACAAAAATACAACAATATCTGAAAAACTATGCATCACGTTACATCAAGAGAGAAGTGCACACACTGAGAGAGGTAGACATCCAAGTATCACCTACTTAATAATTTTAGGTGTTTTTAAACACTTCAATCGGCATAGTATCTAGGTGCCATATATACAAATTAAGAGTAACACTTCCATCCAAAGAGCTCTAATCCCCACCATTTATTAAATTTGCTTCAGAGTGGTGTTCTCGGCTGTGGCTCCATAAGAGACAATCCTGACTATTCTGCAGTCACTGGCTACTGAAGAGATGTGATCTTGCATTTCTTTGTGCACAACTAGATAAACTTTCATAGGGCATTCCAAAAGTGGCATTTGTCAATGAGACACAGCATCCACAGCCACAAGAGTTTCATCAAAGGCCTAGTCACTGAAGGCAGCTGTGGCTATGGAGAACACAGTGATATGTGGACTCTAAAATAATAGTTATAAAGTAAACAGATATATTAGTCTTACATGTTTTTTGCTGGGGGAGTTAAATACTAACATTTGGTTTTCTCTAATCTCACAACTCCCAAATTTTCTGTAACTTAAAAAAAACCCTGTCAGTGTAAGCTTGTCTGCTGGTTTCCTTAAAATACTTGAATGCAGTATCATCTGCACCAATAAGATACACATTTTTCAAATATCTCATTGTCTATTCATTGTTAACAGCTATTTTTTATCTGGATATATTTCATAAGGAAATTTTGAAGCTATAAAGCTTGTTTCTCTGCACAGGTCATAACATCTGTGTTATTTTTCACTAAATTGTGACTTGATGGTGTCTGTGCATTGTTCTAGGCTGTCAATGTGCAATGTTAAATTATCTAATTTCTTCTCAGGCAAATTACCTTACAGATCATTGAATTTTGAGTGTATTTCCCCTCAGAGACTGTGGGTCTACTTCATTCATTCTTGCCTCAAGTAAGAATGGTTATTCCATTTTGACCTCTATTTTATACAACTTTTGACCTTTAAGCTGCTGAAGTGTCTTGTGGCCTAGAAAAAATCATGATGATCATTTACAGAGTATGTCTGTGCCCCCACTTAACAAGGAAACAGGAAATCCACAAGCAAAACTGTGTCAGAAAGATAAGAAGGAAAATGAACAAGTTTGCAGGAACATAAGGAAACAAACATTTGCAGAGAAGCTGCTCTAAAATACGGTGTGCTTGGTTGATAACAAGCCTTATTAGCATTATTTGCCAGAAGATTTAATAAAACAAAAGTCTTTTAAATATTTTCCTGCTGACTCTGTAAACAGTTTCAGCCCAAGTCTAAGCTGTAAAAAGGCAAAGAAGTTCATAAGGAATATATCAATTAACATTGCTGAATAGGCTCCAATCTCTTGTATAACTGGTTTAATTGCAACTGAATACACTTCAGTGTTATCCATTTATTGGATGTTTTTAAGCCCAAGCATTTAGAATGGTAGAGGTGGGGAGGGGATTAAAAATGAGCATGTTTTCCTGAATCAATCAGTTCTACTAACATATATTTTAACAATTCTGATATATAGAATTTAAAGTTGGGTGCTGAGGCTCCAGGTAAAATGAGGAATGATTTCCTGGGACACCTGCTAGGAAGAATTAACCTTTGGTGTGAATGACTGCGGTTTGAAGAAGAGTATTGTTCTTTTGGAAGCAAAGATTTTAATATCTTTTCTTTTGCCAGTGACCGTAATGAAGAAGCATGTATTAATGGAAAGAAGGAGATTTAGATGGCATTGTTTTGAATGGGTGGCATTTGAATGAACTTGTAGCACTGTGAGATCTCAGGGCAGGAAGATGGACTAATCTTCAGTTTGAACACATGTGCTCCCCTAAGGAACCCTCTATACCAAGGACCAATCTACCAGAGATTTGAATAAATCTGCATTTGAGACGCAGTTGATTACACAGAAGTGAAATATGACAGGAAAAGGGCTTAGACTTGGACCATCTTGGTAGGAAAGCCAGAAAAGATGGTATGCTTGGCTGCTTACAGACAACCTTTCTATCTTGATCTCAGTAGGAGAACACTGTCCAAACCCATGTATGGGTCAAAAGGGTGGAAGGTCTGAATGAATAGCCCACCATAGACTAAGCTCACCATAAGACTTGCTTCCAATAACCAAACTTTCAGGCTCAAATAGCCTTGATTGGGATGTAAGAGTGAAACCTCGGTTATGATGTCCAGTCGTGATAGGAAGACAGCGTGGAGACTTCAGTGGTATTTCCACTAGATCTGAATACTATTGCCTCCTTGACCAGTTTAGGGATGACAGAATGAATAACATTTCCCCTACTTTTTTATTTTCTGATCATTCTTCCTAGCAAAGAGTAAAAGGGACAATAGATTTTTTTGGCAATCTGTGACCCAGAGCATGCATTCCCAATGACCTGTAGTCTTCCCTAGTAAGGAAAAGTTTCTGATTTGTGTTCAGCTGGATGGGAATACATCCATCGGGGGATGGCTTTCCTCCCCAGATATTAGCTGGAATACTATTTGGTTCAGGGACCATTTCACACTGTTTTTTCACTATGTATCCCTATCATAGTGATCATTCTGATGAAGGCAAGACCATTGTCTGCCTAGGATAATCTGCATCACTTTAGCAGTTAGAGTGGAGTTACTATATATTTTTTATCAATTTAAGTATGCTACAGTCATTGCCCTAGTTTATATCAGGTAACACAAGCCTCATCCTCAAGTGGTCATGAAGAGAAAACCTGACTCTTCTCTTCCTTAGAAAGTTGGGGCTCGGGGCCCCTTTCACCTTGACAATATTCTCTATTTATTGAAGTGCCCTAAGTCTGCTCCCCAACATCAAAGACTACCATCCATAGCCAGTATTTTGGGGTGTGGATTTTCTTTGAAAAAAGTCACTCATTTTCCAGGGTTTCAAGCCAGAGTTGGAGCCTGGTCACTCAACTACCATGGCTCTTACTGGCAGCAACATGGAGTCCATGGATCTGACTGCCATTGTTTATTTTGTTTGTCATGTACTTGAATTTGCTGTGGTTTTGTGTGCGTCAGAGAAGGCTTTTCAGGTTGTCACAGCTGGACCTTATGGCACTAGAAAAAAAACACACTTGCCAATGAGGACTCTAAAGGCTGCTGAAGAAGCTTCAAAATGCCTCCTGAAGGGTGGCTTTTATCTTTCTGTCTACAGTGTATTTTGGGATTAATTCCTCTAGTAGGAATTATCATGCTCTTTTCCATGGATGCTACTGGTGTATCACCTTTTAGGAGGATGAAAAGAGAATAATTGGAAGAAGGCAAAACATAACCCTGAGAGAGCTCAGACTGTTCTCTTGGGGGAAAAAAAAGGTAAGTCATAAAGAAGAAGCATCTCCTCGAAGAAGAAACACTTCTTGGCTTTCTGCTTCCCTCATTTAGCCTTCTCCACAAAAAGGAAAAGAAGGAGCAGGTGCAAAGAAGCCCACTTGGGCAGCTATGCCAGTGAAACGTTGATCCCTTCCAAGGGAGAAAAAAAATTTGGGGGGAAAGATTTTGCTTGCTGCTGCCCCCAAAACAGATTTAAACACTACAATTGCAATGGATAAGATGGAAGTACTGAATTGCTGCTCTGCTTACAATATCATAGGCAAAGACTCTGGTCAAAAAATCAAGGGGTTTGGCTGAGACCTACAACCTTTTAGATGAGTCCGAAACACCTTGTGTATCTTCAGAAAGAGATACATAACCAAATGTCTAAGTTTGGGGAAGAAGCTGGAGTCCAGAAATATAGTTTGTTTGGTTTTTTTAAAAAAAACAACCATTCTCTTAGCCTGATAATTTGAGGTGTGCTATCGGTTATGTTATATGAATCCCCTTCTTTCCTGCTGTATTAAAACTTCTTGTACAAAACGCCTGACTCAATTATTTGTTTATGCTACATTCCACATTTTAATTAAACTTTTATAAAACTTTGAGCATCTTTCAACAATTTTGTTCTTTAAAAAAATTGTCAAGAATATTTTTGCATTTATATCTAGTATGAATCATCACCATTTTATTACCTCTTCAATTTTTCTGACATTATATGGTCTAAACCTAATACCACAACTCATCATCATAAAAAATGGTAGCATATTATAATTTCTTTATGTATTATATTAGTTCCTTGTCAGGTTAGGCTAATATATATGGTGACATAGCTCAAGCATAACATTGTTTCTATTTATCTTTTTCATCATATTGTGATACAATCATTTGTTAATGGATGTTTGTTACTTTGCAAGAAATTTCACTGAGGCTTTCTCCTAATTTAGTTTCCAACCACAATATTCTGTTTTATCATTTAATAAAAATTAGCATTTAATCATTTACAAGATAGATGTTTTTTCAGATTTGTATTGCATCATATGCATAGAGAACAGTATTGTTCAAGACTGAACTATTTACCCTATATGTGATGGAAACCACAGGAAACGTATTTACTACTGTATCCTACATTTTCCTTCCTTGGTTATCTGAATGCCTTTCTAATGAAGAATATAGTCAAGAAATATGGTCCCTTGCCAAAAAAATATATCCAACTCACAGTATGGACAAACAATAATGGAAATTACATTGCAAAAGAAGAAACACTAGGAAATATATTAATAGTAAAATGGCATTGAGAAAGGCAAGAAAAATTGGAAGGCAGGGAACATTGCAAATAAATAGGTGATGTAAGGACAAACAGATGTTGAAAGCTGAGAACCACATAAGTAGAAAAATGTCCAGTAGATGGAGGAAAAAAACACAAATTCACAGATTGAGTCTCTCATAGATGAGCAGCAAGATTTCAGAGAACCTTTAATCAGTGTACGCTTTAACAAGTCTCTCTCTGTTAAAATTAATAAACAGCATGAAATCTCACCTCATACTACTAATGATTTTCTTGTTCTACTGCAATCTAATCTGATACAAGCATACCATTTATCTTGTTAAAATTAATAAATATATAAGAAATATAGATGAATATAAGACCTTGTGGCGAGGTGGGCTTGTTTGGCCCTGTGGGTCTGCGCTCCCTACAGCTATGCTGATTGTGTGACTGGGTGGGAGTGGGAGTGGGCGGGGGGAGGGGGAGGCCCGGTCCCGCCCTCTACCCCGGGCCCGATCCAGGGACCCTCAAACGGCTTAGTCCAGGGGCTACTACCTTCCCTGGGTCACTCGTCTGTAGCCCCCCCGGCTTGTGGTCCTTCTTCAGTCTCTTTGGGGCCGGCGTCCTCTGGTCTTGCTTGGACAGGCTCCTTCTTAGCTCCCGTGGCTGGGTGCTCTCGCCACACCTACACTAGCTCCTCCACCAGCTCCACACCTTGCCGCAGCTCCGCTCCACTCTACTCAGCTCCTCCACTGACTCCACGCCTTGTAGCAGCTCTACTTCGCTCCTCCACCCAACTCCCTCTCAGCTGCCCCCATCTGCCTGACTGGGAGGCTTTTAACTGCTGGGGCAAGCTCCTTGATTGGCCTCAGCTGGCCTAATTGGTCTAATTGCCCTGGAGTAGCCCCAGCTGGATTACCCAGGGAACAGGGATTTGCTAAACCTGGGGCTGATATATATGCCTTCCAGCACCCTCCTATAGCCGTCAGGGCTGGCCCAGTCACAACCTCTACAGTTCTCAACAATTAAGGACACAATTCTGAAATTATTTATGTAACTTAAGTGTCAGATATAAGAATTTGTTTAGTCAAAATCATTGAGACTGCTCACACACTGGTAAAGTTAAGCATGTGTGTAGATATTTGCAGAATCAGGGCCTAGAAGTTAAACAACTCTCACAAATTTGTGTGTTAGATAAGAATTACTACTATTGGTGAGAAAGATGAAAAGAAAACAATCAAGTTAAGCAAAGGGTTAATCTTGAACTAACAAAAATAAACTCTTTAAAAAAGGTCTAATATATTTCAGTAAGTCCTACTTGACTGGAAATGTATATTTTTTTTTCACAATTCATTAATTAGCTATAATTACATTTATAATTAAATTCCAGCCTCCTATTTTATCAGGGTCATAAAAATGTCCTTGGTGTCCCTGTGACTGGGCCCCTCCATTAGTCTGTAGGTCCTGCACCACCATCTAAATCCTTTTATTTCCTCCTGAAAATTTCTTTATATAATAAAGTGTTACTAGAATAACTATTATCCTATGAAGCATGCAACTCAATGTTTTTAGCCTTAATTTGAATAATTAACCCATTATTTTAATTTAATTCTAAAAAACAAAGCTATAATATAAACTTTTATACTAAAATCATTCACATCTGATTCTTAATTATATCAAGTTTCTGGACAATTTAAAATGTGCTTTCTCTTTCAAAACCATGAAAATGATATCTTTATATTTCCATTTTATACTATAACTATTCCAGGGAAGTTCATTGCTAAAATATAAAGTGCCTTGTTTTTATAAAATGAACTTGAATTACTACATTAATTCATATGCAAAGATATCTTCTTTCCATCTGAATAACAATGAGCTATTGTGACTCTCCTTTATCTCTCCTAAGTTTTCAGGATATCACTTGTCAGTGATGCAGAAGATAACATTTTCATGGTTAAGTCCTTACTTACATGAGACACAAAAAATAATTCTGAGCAACAAGAAAGGTTAATTATGGCTGAATAAAGCAAACAGTCAGCCTGTAACCTCCAAATGGAGAAAAGTTTGACAACATTCAGGGCCAAATTTGGAGCTGTGGCTTCTAAACTTTGCCCATAAAAATGTGCACACAAACATGTGCATGTTTATGGGCCACCAAATATCCATGAATACATACGGTCCTGGAGTTCTAAAATTCCATCTGTCTGTAGGATGAATTCTGTTAAATAACACAGTTCCCATAAGAGGGATATGCTTTTCATGAAGAGAGCAGGAACAGTTGTTTACAGTCACAAATCTATGTTTTGTTTGTGCATATTTAGGGTTTTGTTTTTTTATCCTGATAAAAAACTGGCCCACAAAATTAAAGGATAAACAAAGTCCCTTGATTCTGAATATACAAAAAACGAGCCAAAAAAAAACAAAAACAAAAACCCGAACAAACCCCCAAGTAATGATAATTAATTAAAGTAGTATAAAAACCAACCAAATACTATATGAACAATTGTGAAAAAACCTCAAACATCATTAGAATTCTCCACTCTATTATTTAAGTAAGGAGTAAAAAACAAGCACCACCACCACCGTCTATTATGGCAATCTAATCATATGTAAACTCTCCGCTATCCACCTAAGGGTTCTTGGCTCTAACAATAAAGTCTCAGCTATATCCAAATTTTACAGCTGATTAGTTTATGTACAGTAATAACTTATAAAAAGTTTGTGACAAGGTCAATTTCCTATTATTTTAAATGACATTTGGTGGTTTGCTATCTCAAACAAACCTCTTGAGTCTGACAAGGAAATCAAAGGAGAGAGTCCTGAAATGCAAAATGGCGTCCCTGAGAGTCTACATAGACAATTCTAGATAAAAAAGGGGGAGGGGGAAGAAAATCAGCAGACCACAATGTAAGGATAAAAATGTCAAGTCAATGCAAGTTATGCCAATATTAAAAAAAGGGAAGTCAATACATAACAATTATGTTGAAATACTGATATGTGGCAGAGCAATATAAAGCCCACCAAGCAAAGGAACTCTGCTTTCAGACTACCACATCACCTTAACATGCCGTACACAACATCAACAAAATATTTAGTTCTCCGGTCAGTGCTGAGAACGCAGATTGGTATAACTAATTTATCTATCAGCTGTGTGACATTATTTCAAACAATTTATGAAGGATAGCCAAGGGAATGTAATGTCTAATGTAGTGTAGCCTTCCAATAAAAGGCTACATATTGCTGTAAAACTAGACTTAAAAGGGCCAAGTTACAAGAAGCATGGCTTAAATTATAACACCTTTTTGATGGCTTTGTATGTCTCCACCTTAATGTTATAGTAACATACTTTTGGGAATTAGTAGTAAATAACTGCTCAGTGTCTCGTGTGCACCTGAGCTTGTCTCATTCCATCAACTTTATTCTGTGTAACTTGCCTGTTACCCAAAGGAAATCTGAATGACTAATATCTGCTCCAGACATTAAGAATCATATATACTGGCCTCTATCTTTTAGATTTACTCAGTGCTAGGCTATCCATCTAACCTGTGTATTAAAGGATATCCCATATTTTACCTTACATCTGCCAGCCTGTAGCCAATAATGAGCTACTAATAAACATTTGATTAAATAAAATATGTTTTCAAGTTATAGTGATTCGAAGGATCATACAGGGTATTATTTTATAACACAAAGAATACCATGAAGAGAGGTTCCTGGAAAACATGCTCTGTTCTGTATTCTTTTATCTACTTATTGCTTATTTACTTGAAATATGGGTGGTCATTGTGTTCAGTTTCCTACTTGTGAACTATACTATACTAGTGTCACTATTTAAAGATGCAGTACAAAGAAATGAATACATCAGAACAATGCTGAAGAGATTAACTGTAGAATGGTAAACTAGATTTAAATCCTTTTTAATTATTATAATTTGAATATGGGAGATTCCAAAAATTTAAATCCTATTAAAAAAGAGAGGAGATACATGCATTTGTATTGTCTATATAGAAATCTATAGATTGGAATTCTAATCTGCAAGTTCTGACTAAATATTTAGGTAAATCATCCTTCATAGGCAAAAAAACATATAGCAGCCCACTCTGAATTAAACATCTTCAACTGTAACGATTTTTTGGGTTCAAAGGCACACCTGGGAGCAAAATAATGAGTTTGTTTGTTTATTTAAATATATTCATGCTGTCAATGTTACAAGGCTATTATTCAAAATAAATGGGATGTGACAGGAGATGAAACAGCATGGTCTTATTCCAGATATGAAAACACTTGAGGCTATTTATCATTTTTCTTTTTATTCACTTGGAAAAAGAGTGAACCAAAGCAATCCTTAATTATCTCAAAATATATTATTCCTATTCCAATGTTTTGTAGAGAATTGTAAAAACCTGCTTTGAATCAATTTTTCAGAAAGATCTTAAAAGCCTATAATCACTTTTATCTTTATTCTTCCATGTCTGAAGGCCATTATTGTAGATCGGCATGGTCTCAGATGAATAAAATGCTGCAAGCCCCTTTTAATTCCACTAAGTTAAAATATCATAGCAATTAAAACCTAGGCTTCCTGGACTCTAGCACAGACTTAAGTCAAAGGTTTACCAAAAAGCTCTTATTACTTAATCATAGTAATCAATTACTAAAATTAAATCTGTAGAAGTAGTATTAAAGTTATAGGGAAAAGAATTAAATAGCTTGATCCAAATAGATCAGTCTTTAGTAACTAGCTTTGGTTTCCATTTTTGTTTTAAGTAGTTTTAAAATGTAATTCTTATGGTCTATGTAAATTCCATGGGTCCTCTGACCCAATGATGCATTGATTTAATCTGCCTAAACCTATGAATTAACACCACAGATAAATGTAAAATTTGACATTGATACTGGGCCCGCAGGAAAATATAATTTTATCAAGCCTTGTTGTATTTGAAAAAAAAAAAAAAAAACCCCCCAAAAACTAGAAAGCTGTTTCTGTGATTCTTACGCATATATTTAAATATGCTGCATTTTTTCTAGTACTGTATTTCCCAACTGTTAATTTCATATGTCTGCGCTCTGCCAGTTAAATCTCTTTGCTCCTCTAGCCTCTAATTTTTTTATGCCATGTCTGAAAGACATTCCCTGCTCTCTAAGTTCCTCTGCTCTTACCTCACAGCCTGTCAGCACCTCTATCTGCAATTTTAATTCCGTAGGTCAGACTGTGTGCCATTCAGCTTTGATGGATTCAACCCTCCAAAGAACTTTTGTAGATACAACCAATATTCATATCTGATATTTGTGATGCTGGATGTGAAAATAATGTATAGGAGGTAAATGGGAATTAAAATTAATGTACCAACAATAATTCATGGCAATGAAATGTATAACACCTCCATCCCTTTATTCTAAAATATTTTTAACTCATCCAAAGTTTATAGATATTATTGTATATTCTATAGCTATTACAAAGCCCAGGAAGCATCCTGAGAATTTCAAAGGGAAATCTAAAATATCTTCATTGTCTGAGGAAAATAAAGTTGCACATCCAAGCCAATTTTACATTTAAGGAACCTTGAGTGCTTATCTTGTGTATGAACTCTCTTATGAAACAAAAGAGTTATTTTAAACATATATTGAAAATCAACTTAGAATTGATTTTTCATCTGTCTACTTTTATTCAAAAGCTTTATTTAAAAGAAAACATATGAAAAGTAAGGTGGGGGATGTGAGTGCTCATGCACATTTGCACAAGGGTACAGTAGGTACTGGAAAAAGAAAAAAGAGATGGGAAAGCACAGGAATAAGAAAATCAAGCAGCAAAGATTTTACAAATACAGGGTTACTGTGTGCCCTGAAAACTGACTTCCCTGATTTTGCAAGTCTCTGCAGACAGACCACATGAAGAATCTACCAGTCATCTAAGCAGATGAAATTGAGAGTAGACTATGTACTTCACGGACCATCTTGTGACAAAGCTATCCCCTATATTGCCCAGCCTCCTGAGATGTGCAGTGGTTAGACTTGAGCCAGCCTACTCTTGCGTTTGAAATCACATTTCCATGAAGTTGGAAACTTATAGCCTCTGAACAATGATTCAAATTGTGGCCTTACAGGCAAGTGGCTACTGACCAGATCTGTACAAGCAGCCTCATTTCTTCTCCCTATCTCTGCAGCAGATGTGAGCAACAGATCTACCATCACCAAACAAAATTTCCTTAGTCCAGCAAGCCACTGACACAAATCTTGGTTTCAAAAAATCTAGTCACTCTAAAGAAGCAGTAAGCAAAGGACAATAAAAGAACAGGTTAAAGTAGAAAGAAAAGACTATGGCTCCCATATTGGTGAGGCTTAGCTATACTGTAAGGATTTTTTTGGTGATGCACTCCAAAAGTTTACAATGTTAGCTTTTTCCTATATGTTGGGAAAACAAAGGTTCCATGCAAGCTGATACAAACATGTATTATATACTTTAAGAGATATGAAGTCTGCAAAAGCTAAATTGATTTATTGAAACCAGAAACATGACCTACAAATGTCCTGCTATCTTTACAAGCAACTTAAGTCTATTTATTGCCTCAGCTACCATCAATCATAGATGATGGCCCAAGCCACTCAATTCTAGAATAAATACTTACTACTTACTGTATACTGGACACACTTCCATCTATTCTAACATCCTTAAATATATATACTAAACATGCATCTGAAATCTGGTCAATGTGGAGAAACATCTTGTGAAGCTGAATAAAAATTTGGAAGCAAAAGTGTAAGTTGTGGAATGAAAGGTTGCTGTGTTAACTATGCTCTAATACTAATTAAACACAGTTGACATTGGAAGGCATGTGGAAATCCAAATTTCATCTGGAAATGTTTGAGTGTTGGATGTTCCCATCAAGGCAAGGAACTTTCCAATGTAACAACATATAGCAAAAATATTAATTTCTAAACAGGGGATCCCCTTTTTCAGACAAGGTAGCATGTGTATGCTGGCTCCTTACAAAGGGAAAAACAGTAAAACAGTTCAGAGCCACAGTACAAATAAATCCTAGATATCTGGGCCTGTGACAAAATCCTGAGCTCAACCTACATAATTACAGCCACTCTCTCTGAATGAAATAAGCTTTTGTTTTTCTCCCAGTCTGGCTATCTCAGCTAGGAAAAACAAAATGGTAATATTAAAAGTCTCCTCCAAGGATAAGGGAGCGGAGACTTCAACGGTGTTTTGCTGCCAAGTTCAGAATCACTCATACCGATAAAAGTTACTGCTTTTGAGACAACAAATAACCCATCTGGCTGCTGAAGAAAACACAAGAACACCAAAAGCAGTTTGGACTGTTGGGAAACAACCATGAAGAAGAGGTTTAATCTCACTAAATATAGTAATTCTTAACATTACTAGACTATTTATTTGATTCTCATACTTCACATTCAGTCTACATGGTGTAAAAGACTTGCAACCAAAACTGACTGTAATATGACTTATTTGTCAAATTAACTTTCGTGTTTAAATAGCTTGTTTTTAAAAACACTCCAGTCTAACACCATATTTGCTGGATTAAATTTTGCTATCTTCTAGACCACAGATTAGTAAATGATAATGCCACAGAGATGTTTTTTCTCCCTCCGGTTAAAACTTAGATTTTGATTATATTCAGATAATTAAGCTGTGTTAAGTTAAACAACTTATTTCCTTACATTCAATTGACATTTCTTATACTTTTTTTTTTTTTTTTTTTTTTTTAAAAGAGGCACAAAAACCTTTCTCCATTATTCCCTAACTATTGGACTTAAAGTGAATCCTTGTATACACTACAACTATCCTTTGTATTGTACTGCTTGCCATGTGCACCAAAGTAATGATGCAAAATGTAAAAATGTTAATCAGAGACTTGGCAGTGAAATATTTAGATATCTATAGACGTGATGGGACGTTTTTGGATGTTATCAGAGCCTATTTATATCCCTTTTTCTTCCATCTTTGAACATTTCTCCCATAATATTTTGGATGCCACAATACCTTAGAAACCTGACATTTTTAAAGTGACTATACATTTTAATTAACTGTTTAGCTGACCTGGCGATGAGTTATACAACTTCTAAGCAAATAAAAAACAATCAATCAGTTTCCCAATTATCACAGTCAGGGATATTCACTTCAAAGTTTATATATTCTGAACACCATCTTCCAATCCTTGTGATCAGATTTTTAAAGGCTCACTATCAATATTTTTGGTTGTGATAGGCACAAAATGTCCTTCTAGCTAATCTAACTATGCAGCTCAAATTATCAAAGCTTTCAACAAACTTCTGGTAAAGATGTGGCATCTGTAGGCACACATAAAGTTAGAGCTTATAGACAATACTCAAAGACTAATTACTGGTTTGGTTATTTCACCCTCTTTTTAAATTGACTTTTGTTTGAGCATAGACCACATCTGCATTCTAGCTTTTAATCACCTTCCTGCATCTTTTTTCTTCACATCCTGCATTTTAAATAGGTCGACAACTCTGAAATTATCTTTAATTAAGCAGCTGTGTACAATTATGCCTTAAAAGTCAGAACAATTTGTTTCCCTGAAAAGTAACTTACTTTCTTAATGTTTCAGTTAGCACTGAAAATATGGTCTGAATTAATAAAAAGACTTAAATTGTTTTAGTACAGCCTTAATACCCCAAACAAATAAGAATAATACTAGCTGTTTCTCTTGGTTCCTGCAGTTAATGTTTTCCTTTATTTCAGGGTCTTCCTTGATTATGGTGTTTTCTGACCTTATTTCTCATTTATTTTCTTAAAAGCTGTTCTGATGCTGCAATTACACCACCAAGAAGCACACATTATATTTAAAAGAATAATGATACTTATACGACACATTAAGAACTCAGAGCCAAAGAGCACAGATTGATACATTCAGGATAACTGTGTCCAAGAAGAAAACTCAATAATCATAGTCTAACAACTTTCTTCAGCGGCAGTAACTCCCCACAATTTACACTGAATACAAAAAAATGCACTATTAAACCCATCACAGTACTTGGAAATTTCACTGAGACTTTTTTCTGTCAAAATATTCCAGGGAAAAGATTTATAAAATATAGTATAGCTGTCTTCTGATTTACATGTGTAACTCAAATTAATGTTAAAGGAACATACACACAAATTAATACACTTCTGCATCTCCTTTAACATCAAGTGCAAAATCTTGATTCCCCCCTATATCAACGGGATTTTTGCCATTGACTTTAATAAGGCCAGGATTTCACCCAAGATATCTGAAGAATTTTTTTTCCGCTGCCTGCATCAGTGTTTACTCTCTGCTTAAAAAGCAAACTATAATTCAACATTTTAAAATCTAGTGGACTCTTTGCTTTACCACTGCCCATATCAAACTGAATATACTGTGTGTGCATGGACACATAAAATAGCACTTTATATTTATTTAGTATCTTTCAGATGTAAATGCTCTATAGAGCACCCCTGAAATACAGCCACCTCTAAGAGTGTAAGGCTTCAAACAAACAGTGCATTTTGGAGAACAGAGATAGGTTGGGAAGCTACCAATGTTGGCCAAAATCTCATTTTTGAAAAATACATGAAAGAACAGAGCCACAAACACTGCCCCACTCTCTTCCTACCAAGAGGCACTTCAGCCTGACACACTGTAACTTTAATCAAAAGCTAAAACCTCAACTAACTCTTATTGTTTTAACCTTTTAAATGTTCACTTACATCCTATAAGTCTATTTGTTTTAAAACCATTTTATCTGTTAATTTTACTCACTTTCAATATATTTGTAAGTATAAAAAGCCACACTGTGAAATGTAATATATCTACTTTCAATTGTAAAAGACACTGTCAAAAATGAAATAAGGTTTGCTTTAAAAATAATATGTAAATTCTTCAGCTAGGAGTTGGCCCTAAGGGATTGAAGTGTGAATGGCTGAGCAATTGAGTTAAGTGTAGACAGGGAGAGTGATTGAACAAGTCGTCTGAGTGAGGGATATCGAAACAGACAAAGAAAAACACCAGCCTCACCTAAAATGTCTGAAGGAAGAAGAAAGGAGCGAAGATAATAACTTTTACCATTCAAATGTTCGAAGAGGAGCCCACCCTAATAACTTTGGAGCCAGCCCATTTCAAAGGACAAAATCTGATGAGGCTTGCAAGAATGTGGGTGATTAAGAATCACACCAAGAATGCAGTTGCAGCATGACAGTGCAAAACACATATAGACTTACATGGGGTCCTTTCCCTATGAAATGGAACAAGAGGATGAAGGCTGGAGGTTCGGGTCTACAACATCACAGCAGCCAGAAGTACCGATGCGCATCGGCAGGACCTTGCTCCTCATCCTCGTGCTACAGTCACCTGGCCAGTGACTATCACGAGCACCAAGAGGCTGGTAACTATAACATCTATGAGACCCCTATGTCTCCCTGTCTGTGTATGCCTGTCTGTGTGTAAGTGTGAATGAAAGTACCAATTGAAACATGTGTCTCTGTAATTGTACTATTGATACAATGTTAATACTGTTTTCCTAGTGTTTACATTATTAATACTATTTTACTAAAGTAAAGAACAATATTGATGTTATTAAAGTGTTAATACTTTTCTTTCTAGGGATACTATTTACCAAATTTCTGTATTCACAATAAATGTGGCTTGTTGTCTTATCCCCTGAAAAGATCCTGTGATATTTGTTATTTGGGTAACACCAATGCTAACTGATACTGTTGGAAATAGTTCTGCGGTATTGCTAATGTTCACGGAAATCTGATAGCACCTCACCTTTTAAGAAGAACGTAGCACATACAGTGAACTACATGGAACGTAACTTATTTACATCAGAAGGATAAAGGCGTGAATTGGTTCTTTCAGACAGTGGTTCTAGAGGCCCTGATTCTGTCAAGCACTTAAGCACATTTTTAAGTTTTTTGGTTAAAATAGATGGACTTCACTGAGTCAGGACCAAGAAATGGAGTTATTTCAAATCTAATGCTTGGACTTCTAAACTACAAAAGAAAAAATACTAAATAATGTTAAAAAAAAAGGTCAGAACCGGTACTTCTGATGTAGCTTCATCAGATCATGATTCACATAGCAAATGATTTGTAATATCCTGCTGGGATAGGAGACTTAAAAACAAAATACTTGGACAAACTGGCAGGTCACATTGATAAAGGGTAAGCTGAGGAAGTGGGGCAAACCTACTGTATAGATTAGAAACTCTCAGGGACTGGAGCTGTTTTACTATGTTTGCATATAGTACCTGACACAACAGGACCATGATCTCCGACGGGTTCTGTAGACAATACAGTAAAACATAATCCTCCCCTACAAATGGATGAAAGGCATCATCAAATAACACTATGTATATTATTTTACTGTGAGTTGACACTATAAGGTAATAGTTTATATACACTGCAGCATTAAAATATAGGATAAAGAAACACACAGGACATTAACAAGAAAGATTCCATTTGTATGTATTATAGGTCTCCTTCTGTTTACAGAACTGTTTACAGCATTACAGAAGCAGTTACTGCACCTAAATGACAGCAACCTTAGAACAATATTTTATGCATTCCTCCTACAAAGATTCTGTTGATCAAAGATGCAGTATGCAGGAGTTTTAACCTGACATAGGAAAATCGACTTTGATTTTGTCTGCAGCAAAACTGTGCTTTCAAATTTTTGTTTCTTGAAACAACCAGCTGATCATCAAAACTGGGCGGGTGTAAAAGATCAATACGTGAAGCAGTATCAAGAACATCTTTTCCAAGAAGCTAAACTCTGTAGATGATTGTGTGTGTGCATGCACGCACACAACACGCACATCCTTGCATGCATTTTAAAGAGGACAAAGAAGTGCTCTACTGAGATATATTTCTTATGTAGCTTGCTGTGCTTCAGACTGTAGTTAGGCAACCAGCAAGATTCTTCCACAGTACAGTAGCTATCATATGAGGATATCAGCAAGCTTTAAAAAACTTTATCCTGATGATCAGACTATGTAATGCTTATTTGCCTTACATATCTGGACCTAAGTATGAGGCAGGTAATACCTATGCAACTAATATATAGGGAAATTGAGATGTGAATTCACATTCAGAGTCTGTGGCAGATTTGGCAACAGAACCCAGCTCTCTTAACTTCCAGACTTTTGTCTTGTCCATAATATCATCTCCATAACTGATAACATTTGCCAGCCTATATAATTCCATCATCCCAGTCACTGTTTGTCATGGAAGTCATCCTGGTTTAAGGTGTTTCTAGTGCAAGCATTTTCACCAGACCTATTCAGATTAGGAAAATCCTTTCCTTCAGCAGCCTGGAATAGTCAAAACTCCAGCCTGGAAAAGTCAAATTAAATTACTGAATATCCACAGAGCCAACTGCTAATCTTATTGATTTGATCTTCTAAATCTTGGATACACCAGCCAAGTATTGTGTCCAACTGGAAATGCAAATGAAAACTGGCATTCTTTCTCAATTTCTTTGTAAACACTACTTAGTAGCAAAAGAAACTGAGTTGGTCATTTGGTCAGTTACTTTGCTATATTCCCCCACTGGTGATATATTTATGCCACTTTGGGAAAAAATTAGCATAGTTAAATTATGTATGTACTCTCTCTAAAGTAATTGTGAGCCACAATTGTTATTTATAAGGTGGGAGGTAAAGTTTTCATTTTCTGCCTCAGATTGAGGATACCATTTACTGAATGGAACCAGTATTTTTAAATATAAATGAGATCACCAGTTTCCCCATGGGGAAATGACAGCTCACATGCTCACCAACACAAACATCTATATTAATTTAAAAATAAAATGTAGGCTACCAATAAAATTACAACCCAATTTGAGGTCCAGATTGTCTTTGGGACACTGTAATTAAGAAAATTCCCAGTTCATGCCTATTTTAATTTCCCCCCAAAACATTTACAATAGTATCTTTACAGTCTAATTATAACTTGATTGAAAAATTATTTACTGAGTCATCATAAAATGCAACATATACTTGATGACAACCACAGAGTAAACACACATCAGTTCCACTGAAAACAATGATAGCTATTGAGCAACTTCCTGTAACATTAATTGTTCTACCTATCTGTATCTGAAACCCCCAAACTGTTGGAACTAAAAATACTGAGGGCAGCATTTATTCAAAACATGTCCATGGATTTGCATTTCCCTATTTGTTTTTTTTTTTTCTTCCAATACTGTATTTTAAAATAATGGCTAGAACCAGAATAAATAATTATCTCATGATAATATGAGATAGGCAGGAACAGATCTCTTGACTTTCAGGGTATGTCTACACTGCTGCAGCAGCAGGGATTGATGCAGCAGCATTGACTGAGCGGGTCTGCACCGAGCAGAGTGTGTTCTCTGATCGACTCCCTTAATCCACCTCCCTGTAAGGAGTAAGGCTGCATCGATGAGAGGACATCTCCCATCAACGCACCGCAGTGAACGCACTATCTTCAGTCAACCTCTGCTGCCAATGTAGACCAAGCCTCAGTCTTGGATTTTTTAATTATGAGATCATGTTTCTTCAAATAGTATGGGAAAACAAGCCAACGCATTTTTAAACTAACAAGCCTAGCAATTTAAAATAATAGGGATCTACTGAAAGTAATTCACATAATTAGAGCTGACTAGTGGTGATCTATTACTCCTAGTACCACATATGACAATTTACAAGCTTACAAGATGAATGTACTAGCAAGAAAAATTGACATCCCCTAAAGATTTGATTCTACACAATAAAGAATATCTCAGATTGATAAGTAAATCACGTATGACCAGCTAACAATTAGAGTAGTGAAAGGCACACTCCTACAGATAAAACAATTCTGACCTTCCTGCATTCTGAACATATGTATTGCACTTTAAATAAAATCCTTATATTGTGTTCACTATGTGTTATAAGTCAGAGAGCAAACATATATCATGCACATAAACCAGATTTTGATTATACCTCCTTTGGAAGGATATCCTGTCTAAAGATGATGTAAAGATATTGGTAAAAGGGTCAGCTAATCATTCCTATTTAAATTAATCCATCAAAATCAGGCAGATTTTATTAAAGGTTGGCTCTCTGCAGATACTCAAGCTGAGTAATTCTCATTCTTCACTGTTGTCAGATGCTACAAAAACATTCAGCCATGCAAAATATAACTTCATTATTTAAAGTGCTGGATAAATATGAATATATCCCTTACTTTAAAAAGTGGATCATATATGGCTCCAACAAACATTTTAATTAACAGACGTTTAACTGAATCATAGAAATCAGAGAATCTTAGGCCTGGTCTACACTGGTGATGGAGGTCAACGGAACGTCACTTACGTTGATCTCTGAAAGCCTGCGTCTACACTGGCACAGCAGTCCCGTCAACTTAACACACGGCAAAAGTCAACATAATAAAACTACGTCCGCAAGTGGCGTAGTGCCTAATTCGATTTTATTGGTTTGATTTTGCGTCAGTGTAGACAGAGTGTAACGTAATTTGACGTGCATGACCTCTGGGAAGTATCCCACAGTGCCCCATTGTGACCACTCTGGACATTCGTGCTCAGCTGTTATGTGGTCACACTCACTGGAAATGGCCGCTCCCCTCATACCCCAGGAAAATTTCAATTTTCATTGCCTGTCCAGCCAGTGTGGAGGGAGCTTGTAGCTGAACTCCTCATGGCTACCGCAAGGCCCAAACGTGCTCCAGCATGGAGTTGACCAGAGGTCTTAGATCTCATCGGTCTGGGGTCTGATCGCTCTGGGGGTTAGGAGTCCATTATGGCTCAGCTCAAAGACAGCAAAAGAAATTTGGACATTTACGGGAAGATATCCCAGGGCATGTTGGAGAAGGGGCACAACAGGGACAAACAGCAGTGCTGCGTGAAGATCAAGGAGCTACAGCAGGTATATCAAAAGGCCAGGGAAGCTAACAGCCATTCTGGCTCCTCGCCCAAAAAACGCCACTTCTATGAGGAGCTGCATGCCATTCTCGGCAGGGACCCCACCCACAGTGCCGCCACGCAGCATGATACCTCCGCTCCATCCCACTCCAGGGACAATGATGAGGACTCCGTGGACAAGGAGGAGGCGGATGAGGAGAGCAGAGTGTCCCTTCTCCCAGACAGTCAGGACCTATTCCTGACCCCAAAGCAGTCCAGCAGCACGCAGAACAGCAATAATGATCCCAGGGAAGGCACATCTGGTGAAGTATTTTTTTTCTTCTTAGCAAGTGTTCTTTTTTAAGATAGGGAGGAGAAGGAAAGGGCATTTCAGAGGTTTAGCATACTGTCTTGGGCGGCTACTACTGGAACAGATTATTTATGTGCAGAGATCTACTCCGAGAATCATCAGTTGATACCTCAAGGAAACTTTCATGTAAATAATTTGTTATCCTATGCAAAAGGTTTCTGGGCAGGGGAGCCTTGTTCCTGCCTCCCTGGTAGGATACTTTGCCGTGCCACGCTGCAATCAAGGGCACTGGAATCATGGCGGAACACAGCATAGTGGCATAAGGGCCAGGCCGGTACCCTGCTGGGTGCAGCAAATCTTCCCTTTCCTCATGCATTACCCTCAGGAGACTGATATCGCTCATGATCATCTAGGGAAGACGGCGCATGTTTATTCCCCATTGTATTGTCCCAATAAAGTCACTTTAATTATTTGGCTATGGTTTCAGAGGACGTTATTAACCATTCCGCGCTATCCCCAGATCCCCTATGGTCACCTCATGACAAAATGGTCATCTTAAACAAACTATGGCACCCAGGCACCCCTCTCATACAGGGCATTTGAAATGAGCTTTTTTAATCCTCTCTAAAGCAGAGTAAAGTGCCCCTAGCTTACCATCTCTGCAAGGGCACAACGAGCCAACCCTTCTGGGATGTGCAGAATGGAGTGAGGGTCTGTCTTACCCTTGTGCACAGCAAGGGGAGTTTTTTTATACATTGCTGCATTTCTTTCATTTCCCTGGGTATGCTAACAATGGCAACGTTGTGCATTTCTTTTCATTCTGTAGACACCTCGGCCTTGGCCCCGCCCGCTCAAACTACTGCGGAAAGACTATCATAGAATAGGAAGAGGGGAAAAAACCAAGAGACAACATGTTTGGCGAGCTCATGAACGCCTTTGCGGCCGCAGACACAGCTCCGAGCGTGGCAGATGACCATGTCCCAGAACATGGACATGGACAGGGAGAGTTGAAGAGCGATGCAGGAGCATGATCGCAGCACCACACATGAGATGCTGCGAATCATGCGCGACCAAGCAGACATGCTCCGGCAGCTTGTGGAACTTCAGGAGGAGCAGCGGTCAGACAGAGTCCCGCTGAAGCCCCTCCATCACATTCCTTAGTCTATGGCTTTGCTGCCCTCCCCCTCTCTCACTCCCTAGCAGTCTCGGAGGAGAATGGCCAGGCTGCAGTATGTGGTGCACTCCACCCCGGTGGAGGCGAGTAGAAAGCAGCGGCGGCCCTGCTAACAGCTGGCCTGCAAGCAACCACACTACCATTTGAGACTGTGAATGAACACTAGCCCCCCACCGACCTGAATGTTCATAAATAAAAGTTTGCATAGTTTCAACACGTTTCTTTATTAAATCATATCTTGCTTAGGAAGGATTTGGAGGGCACTGACGTCCATGGTAGGGGGATTTTAAACAAAGGAACATAACATACAGGAACAGAAATCATTACTGCATCTCATTGCAGAACCTGGTTTTCAATGCTTCCCTAATGCAAAGCGCTACGTGGTTAGCTCTCAGAGTATTGCTGGCATCTGGCTGCTCATAACTGGCGGCCACTCTTTCTGCCTCCACAGCCCAACCCTGGGGGAACCTTTCCCCTTTCACTTCACACACATTATGAAGAACACAGCATGCAGATATCACTGAGGGGATGTTCTTTTCACTCATGTCCTGCCTAGGGAGGACACTTCTCCATCTGGCCTTTAAATGCCCAAACGCACATTCAACAACCATTCTGCAACTTATGAGCCCTGTTATTAAAATGCTCCTTGTCCCTGTCAAGGTGCCCGGTGTACAGCTTCATTAGCCAAGAGAGCAAGGGGTAAGCAGGATCTCCCAGGATCACTATTGGCATTTCAACACCCCTGATGTTAATTTTTCGGTCTGGGAAGAAAGCGCTCTCCTCCTGCATGTTAGAGAACAGCCCCAAGTTCCGAAATATGATGCATCATGCACTTTTGCAGACCACCCCACATAGATATCTGTAAAACGACCCCTGTGATCCACAAGGGCCTGCAGAACCATGGAAAAGTACCCCTTGCAGTTTATGTACTCGGTCCAGAGGTGTGCAGGCACTAAGATAGGGATGTGCATGCCATCAATGGCCCCCACGCAGTTTGGGAACTCCATCGCAGCAAACCCGTCCACTATATCCTGCATGTTTCCCAAAGCCACTAGCCTTCATAGCAGAAGTCCATTAATGGCCTTGCTCACTTGAATCACGGCAGCTCCCACTGTAGATTTACCGATGCCGAAGTGATTCCCAACCAAGCAGTAACAGTTGCGGGTTGCCAGCTTCCACAGAGCGATGGCCACTCGCTTCTCCACCGTCAGAGCTTGTCTCAAGCAAGTATTCACACGCTTCAGGGACGGAGCCAGGTCTAAATAAAGTTCAAGGAAAGTGGCCTTTCACATGACCAGTGGTGCAAAATTTTTTTATCATCCCACAGCTGCATAACGATGCAGTCCCACCAATCTGTGCTTGCTTCCTGGGACCAGAACTGGCGCTCCACGGACTGCAGATGATACATTACAGCCTAAAGCAATCAGGAATTGTTCCACTCGATGGCTTGTAGCAGGGCATAGCGGTTGCCTGTGCTTTGGGTTCTCGCTCTTCTTTGAAAATACTCCATGATAAGCCAAGATGTATTTGTGATACTCACAATAATAGCGCAGAGTTGAGCTGGCTCCAGGTCTCCGCAGCAATGGAGAGCGCGCAGCATAAACAAACAGCGTGAAAACTGTTTGTTTGGGAGAAGAAGGGAGGGGGAAGGAGAATTGCATCATCGGATGATGAATCTCATTCCAACAGCCATCGCTGCTAGTTGCACTATGGGATGGCTACCCACAGTGCACTGCTTTGACTTCCGAAAAAATTGGGGCGAGTGTGGACGCATGAGCCCGGCTGAAGGAGTGTGGTGTGGACACGCTCCAGTGACTTCTAAAAATCGGCGGGTGAAAGTCGACTGTAAGTTAGTCAGCTTCACTCTGCAGTATAGACATACCCTTAGAAATGTAGGACTGGAAGGGACCCCAATCAATATGCTCTCCAGCTTGACTGTGAACCATTGATAACTACGGAGTATGCTTTTCCAACCAGTCTATTTATGAGAAGGTCATGTGAGACAGTATCAAAAGCCTTACTAAAGTCAAGATATATCACATCTACTGCTTCTCCACTATCCAAAAGGCTTGTTACCCTGTCGAAGAAAGATATTAGGTTGGTTTGATATGATTTGTTCTTGACAAATCCCTGTTGACTGTTACTTATCCCTTTATCATCTGCGGGTGCTTACAAACTGATTAGTTATGTGCTTCATTATCTTTTTGGGTACCAAAGTTAAGATGACTGGTCTATAAGTCCTTGGATTGTCCTTCTTTGCCTTTTTCATAGGTACCATATTTGCCCTTTTCCAGTCCTCTGTGATTATCCCGTCCTCCACGAATTCTCAAAAATAACTGCTAATAGCTCAGAGATCTCTTCAGCCAGTCTCTGAAGTATTCTGAAGAATTGGTTTGCAAAGGCAGTAATGTAGAGTGCAGGGATGTCTACTCATTTTTTTTAGTTACAAAACCCTCGGCACATGTCATAAGATCATGTCTAGACATCTTGTAATAGCAAACAAAATTACATTATATGCTGACTTCTGATTGTTTATCTTCTATCATCTAATTTTCATCTTGGTTCTTATTATCATTGACATTCAATATTATATCTGACTGTAAGATGAATTATCAAATTTAAAAATTTATTATTTTACCATGTAGTCTATAGTAATGAAAAAAAAGCAAAGGTGACCCATCCCTGGGATGAGAAAAGCATCCACGACTGATCCCGGGCTGTGATTCTGCCTCTACCTGCGCCCTGGTGCGTCCCTTGACTAGCCAGTCATCAAGGTAAGGATAGACTTGTACCTTCTGCAGTAACGTGGTGACTACTGACATGTACTTGGTGAATACGTGAGGGGCTGCAGACAGGCCAAAAGGTAGGATTGTGAACTGGTAGTGGGTCTGATTGACTACAATTAGGAGAAACCTCCTGTGACTTGGGAAGATGGCTACATGGAAGTACGTGTCCTTCAAATTGAGGGTGGCAAACCAATCCCCCAAATCCAAAGAGGGAATAATGGAGACCGAAGAGACCATGCGGAATCTCAGCTTCTTCATAGAATCATAGAAGATCAGAGTTGGAAGGGACCTCAGGAGGTCATCTAGTCCAACCCCCTGCTCAGAGCAGGACTAACCTCAGCTAAATCATCCCAGCCAGGGCTTTGTCAAGCCGCAATTTAAAAACCTCTAAAGATGGCGATTCCATCACTTCCCTAGGTAACCCATTCCAGTGCTTCACCACCCTCATAGTAAAAAACTTTTTCCTAATATTCAACCTAGACCCCCTCTACTGCAACTTGAAACCATTGCTCCTTGTTCTGTCATCTACTACCATTGAGAACAGCCTAGCTCCATCCTCCCTGGAACCCCCTTTCAGGTAGTTAAAGGCTGTTATCAAATCCCCCCTCATTCTTCTCTCTTGCAGACTAAACAAGCCTAGTTCTCTCAGCCTCTCCTCATAAGTCTTGTGCTCCAGCCCCCTAATCATTTTTGTTGCCCTCCGCTGAACTCTCTCCAACTTGTCCATATCCTTTTTGTAGTGGGGACCCCAAAACTGGACACAATACTCCAAATGCGGCCTCACCAATGCGAATACAGGGGAATAATCACTTCCCTCAATCTGCTGGCAATGTTCCTCCTAATGCAGCCTAATATGCTATGAGCCTTCTTGGCAACCAGGGCACACTGCTGACTCATATCCAGCTTCTTATTCACTGTTACTCCCAGGTCCTTTTCTGCAGAACTGCTGCCTAGCGCATTGGGCCCCAGTCTCTAGCTGTGCATGGGATTCTTCCATCCGGAGTGCAGGATTCTACACTTGTCCTTATTGAACCTCATCAGATTTCTTTTGGCTCAATCCTCCAGTTTGTCTAGGTCCCTCTGTATCCTATCCCTACCTTCCAGGGTATCTACCACTCCCCCTAGTTTAGTGTCATCTGCAAACTTGTAGAAGGTGCAATCAACCCCATCCTCCAGATCATTAATGAAGATGTTGAACAAAACTGGCCCCAGCACCAACCCCTGGGGCACTCTGCTTGTGACCGGCTGCCAGCTAGACATCGAGCCATTGATCACTACCCGTTGAGCCCGATGATCTAGCCAGCTTTCTATACATTTTATAGTCCATTCATCCAACCCATGCTTCTTTAACTTGCTGGTAAGAATATTGTGGGAGGCTGTATCAAAAGCTTTGCTAAAGTCAAGGTATATCACGTCTACTGCTTTCCCCACATCCGCAGAGCCAGTCACCTCTTCTTAGAAGGCAATCAGGTTGGCCAGGCATGACTTTCCCTTGGTGAATCCGTGTTGACTGTTCCTGATCACCTTCCTCTCTTCCAAGTGCCTTAAAATGGATTCCTTGAGGACCTGCTTCATGATTTTTCTAGAGATTGAAGTGAGGCTGAACGGTCTGTAGTTCTCTGGATCCTCTTTCTTCCCTTTCCTGAAGATGGGCACTATATTTGCCTTTTTCTAATTATCATGGACATCCCCCAATTGCCGTGAGTTTTCAAAGATAATAGCCAATGGTTCTGAAATCTCATCAGCCAACTCCCTCAGCACTCTCGGATGCATTGCATCTGGCCCCATGGACTTGTGTATGTCCAATCTTTCTAAATAGTCCTGAACCTGTTCCTTAAGCACTGCGGGATGTTCACCTCCTCCCCATTTTGTGCCACCCAGTGCAGTAGTCTGGGAGCTGACCTTGTCTGTGAAGACGGAGGCAAAAAAGGCATTGAGTACCTCAGCTTTCTCCACATCCTCTGTCACTAGGTTGCCTCCCACGTTATGTAAGGAGCCCACACTTTCCCTAATTTTCCTCTTGTTGGTAACATACCTGTAGAAACCCTTCTTGTTCCCCTTCACGTCCCTTGCTAGCTGCAACTCCAATTGTGCTTTGGCCTTCCTGATTTTATTGCTCCATGTTCGAGCAGGTTTTTTTTTTTTTTTTTTATAATCCTCCCTAATGTTCATGAATGTGTTGAGGTTTCGCAGGTTGAGGATAGGCCTGAGCCTGCTTTTGTCTTTCAGGATTTGGAAACATAGCGAATAAAATCCCCTGCCCCATAGCTATTGAGAAACCTCCTCCACCACTCCTATGATTATGAGAGCTTGCACCTATTATAGTAGAAGTTGCTTGTGAGAGGGGGTCCCTCAGGAGGCATGGGGAGGGTGGGGTTGGGTAGGAGGAAAGGAAGAAAATTGGAGTGACTCAGTGCCACCGTGCATAGTAGCCAGCCGTCTGACTTGATCTGGGCCTACACATGGTAGAAATTAGACAGGTGGTCCGAAAATAAAAGAGATGGTGTATCCAAGTCTACGATTGGTGCACTGTCCTCAGGTGCACACTCAAAAGTTTTGTTTGGGACTGGACAATTGTCTCACGGGTCCAGGTCCTTGATTGGAGGAAGGCTGAGGAGGCTTCCTCCTGTAATTTCTACCCCTCTTTCGATTATAGTCCTGCCTAGACTGATATTGATAAAACCCAAGGCAGGGAATGAGGTTTGAAATGCCTCCTTTGTGGCACTCGACTGTGGAGGCCCAGTGACTTCAAGGAAGCCCAAGAGTCCTTAAGGTTGTTGAGTTTAGATTCCAACCGTTCGGAGAACAGAGCTGGTGGAAGGGGCATGGAACATAAGGAGGTGGGGTCCTTGTTAATATAGATTTACCTCCTAAACAAGCCCATTTAGTGGAGGGGTGTGCCACGAATCCCTTTGCTAATAAGCTTGCTGGAAAAATTTGTCCAACACCCTTAATTTAATCTTCTGGTGCTCAAGGGTTGCAGCAGCTCTTTTAGGGAGTTAGAACCTACAAGCATCTTGAGAAAAAGAAAAACAGGCTGCTGAAATAAATTACAGGTGAGATATAGCCAAGCAATAATCTGAGTGCATGAATCCACATAAGCGGGGAGAAAAAACACACAAACAAACCCAATATCCCTCCCTCTATATGTGCCTTGGTTTTTTTTTAGGATATCAGAAACAAATTAAATTATTTTCAGCAATTCCTGGGGTGATTAAATTTTAATCAAATTAATATGTTTTAAGATAATCAGCTGCTACACATGTATCAAAATATTTACCTTCACACAGTATCATTTTATAAAAATATATTCGATTAACACTGCTCTCCCGTCAGTTACACTGAAAGTGGTAGCAGATATATGCCTTTATTGTAACAATAGTTCCTAAGTAATGTTACTTAACAGAATGATTTATCTTTCTGGAGAGATCAAGATCCAGACTTACATATTGTAATACTTTTACACTGTCCTGAGGCAAGAAGTTGTAAATTATGTTAGCAGAGTTCCCAAGTGACCTACCATTTAGTCCTGGAGACTCACTCAGCTATTAGTGACTATTCAGAATTTGCTATGGTTTATTGAAACGAGGTACCTATATAATCCATTAAGTGATATACTAAGAAGAGGAAACTCAGTCTATGTTGTGCTGCGTATTCTAAACAGTCTTATGTCTAGAACAGAGGTCTTCAATCTCTGGGGTGCATCTTGCTAGGGAGGTACGGAGGAACGTGCAGGGAGCGTCACAGCAGCCCCACTCTGCCTCATGCTCTGCTCCAGGCCTGGCTGCAGCCTCAGCACTCAGCAGAGGCCTCGGCTCTCAGCCCCGGGCTCCCACACCCAGCCAGGGTTCCTGACCTTGCTGCCCCCCATACCTGGCCACAGCACCCGGTGCCCCAGCGGCACCAGAGCCCAACCTCAGATCCCTGCCCCCAGTGCCTGGCCCCGGCTCGACGCAGCACTCAGCCTCAGGCCCAGTAGCAGCTGGCGGCCACAGAGACCAGCCTCAGCCCCCCTAATCACAGCATCCAGCCCCTGGCTGCAACGCTCAGCCTTGGGCCCCTCCCAGACGTGACGTCCACCCCCAGTCTTGGGGCCCAGCCCCTGCCTCGCCTACGGCCTCAGTGCCTGGCTCCTGGCCACCGGGGCCCCCGAAGACAGCCTCGGCCCCAACCACAGTCCCCCGACTGTGACCTGGCTCCCAGCACAGACAGGGGTAAGGGGGATGTTGGGGTCAAAAGTTTGAGGACCACTGGTCTAGAATGGTTTGATGACAATTATGCTAACCCTATCCTACACAAAATGCATAAAGTTTGTGAGATTAAGTTTTAAAAAATTTAATTTGCTTAACATTTTCTTTAAGCTTTTAAAAGGCAAAATGCTCACATGTAGAAAGGTCTGCCCGGCACACAATATGTTTTTATTGAGAGGTTTTTCCTTTACTCATGTTGTCTTTTTCATAGAAAGCCTATAAGAAGAGAATAGAAGAGACAGTACAGCATCACTGAGCTCTAATGCAGAGCTAGACCCTGAGACTGACACAGTGGGAACTAGGGGAGAAAGAAGAAGCAAGATTTTAAATGTAAAGCACCATTTTGTCTCAGGGAGAATGTCTATTCTTGACTACCTGCTACAAGGACTGATGCTGGCATGGCACACCAATACCTGTGTTTCAGCCTCCACATATTGATACCCAAGCGTAAAATAGGCTCAAATGCTGGATGTGGAAACAGTAACAATACTACTATAGTTTGTAGTATGCATAGATAAAAAGTTAGATTAAGTTAAGTAACACTAAAGGAAGGAAAAAATATATAGCATTTATGGATCTGTAGCATATACAACATTTGAACAGAACTCCCAAACAAAATGATTTTGTATTCACCCAAAATCTTAAAATAGGTGCAATGAAATTTCATGAACATGGCATTGACATTTTGGAACTATGTTCAGAAAACATTTAACAAATGTTTAAAGAACCAATACTGCATTTTCCATCATAACCACTGACTTTTTAAAAAGGTATTCTATGAAAAACAAGCAGTACTAGCCAATGAGAAATTAGATAACTGCCCACACTAAAAGGGATAATTTCATTGGAATACTTCCTATTACATTTACTTAGGGGTCTAATTCATAGGTATTCTTCCTTTACAGCCTAACTGTTCTGACCTAGGGTAAGTAAAACATCTCTCGTCAGTACTGCAAGATTGGGTAAATGTAAACATTTTTAGAAATGCTTTAATTTTAATAATTCTTCCATATTTAGGATTTTGCATCATTCACTGAATGACATTTGAAACAAAAAGGCTTCCTTCTTGTGTGGGACAGTGGGGGATAACAGAAAAGTAGCACTGATTGGCAAGACAGGAGTGGGAGTTTCCCATTTGTTTCAAAAGGAGACTTGTCAGTACTTTACATTAATGGAGTATTTGACTATTCTGTGAGAAATTCTGTCATATTATAGAACTGGGACTTTAAAAAACAACAGCAACTTGATATTAAATCCTGATTAGAGTATGTAGCCCACTTTACTACATACACATTTGTAGGCTGAGGCCCTTCTGACAGATGGCGTGGGATATTACTTGGTTCCCAAAGGGAGAGGAAGTGACAGAATGCTATCATAGGGAATATAAGACTATTCATAACATTTCTTTTAAAATAGGTTTTGGCCTCTGTGTGCGCCACTGAGATACTGAAATACTGTCATTGTACAATGATTTACTAGATTCACACTGCAGGAAACTCATTGGACTAATTAACATTTATCTTTGTATGCAAAACACATCTTTAGAACTAAGAACAATGAACTATGCATACACAAAGAATAATACTATTAAGACAGACATTTAAAACAATTAAAACCTAATATTTTACAAATAATTTTTCATGGAATAGTTAATTTATAACTAATCTATTTTTTCCCAAATTCTGTTAGAGCTGCAAAGTAAAATGCTTACTGTGCAATAAAGATTTTATTACATTTATTATAAATTGTGTATTACAGACTTCAATAATATTAAAAAATTCAATAATAATTTTTCAGGAGAAAATTGGATGGCAAATTTCTATTCTTAGTAGCAACTTCAAAGAAAAAAATAATTGCCGCAGGAGATTGATTAAAGACTGAACAACCTTCAGTAAACTGCAAATATAAATTGGTTTGGTTGCTAAAGGCCTCTATCCATTTTTATATGTTAATAAATTAAATATGCAGGATTTCACTGATTCACATAGAAAACTTGGATTAAAAGTTACTCACTTACATTTAGGCAGGTGTAAAGATTTGCACAGAACAATGAATGTTGGTAAAGATTCTTTTGATCTCTGAAAGACATTCTGTAAACTATTCAGGGGAAACTGGCATTTTACTAAAAAAACATGCATCACTCCCTCGTATTACAAAAAACTCATCTTATTAGTTAATATGAGTAAAGAAAGGTTACTTACCAGCAGATGAGAGTAGCCACTGTGTATTCACACTTGTGGGATTACGTGCCCTAGTATCAAACTGAAGAACTGGTTTAAAAAGCTCTCTTGGGGGGTGTACAAGAGATTTCATGTGACAGTGACACTGTCTTAATGTATATAAGGAAGTGAACTCCCAGACACTTTGGTTTCTTCTAAACCACAGAGTCCCCATGTTTATACAGAACTCTGAGGCAGAAGGGAAGATAGGCAGGTAGCGTATATGCACAGATGCTATTCTTGAAGAGCAACAGTTACTGATAGGTAACCTCTGTTCTTTGATGGACTCTGTGCATTCCTGCTTGTGGGAGATTTACAAGCAGTGCTCCACCAGGTACACTGCACCACTCTCCCAAACAGTGTATTGTAGCATAATGCTAAATCCAAGGAGTAAAATCTGGTAAAAGTGTGCACTGAACTCCAAATTGCTGCTTTATATTTCTCTGATATGGGAACCAGCATAAGGCATGCCACTGATACTATGATGGCTCTTATGGAGTAGGTCTTGAAACCATGAGATACTGGTTTCCTATTTAAGAGGTATCAATGTCCTAAACATTCTTCTAACACAGCATGAAAGTTTCTGGTAATGGGTTTTCTCTGGTATCTCTTCTTATATGCTAAAAAATAATTTATTTCTTTTTGCCTGGAAAAAAATCCAAACTCTTTAGAAAAAGTAAGTACCCTCTTCACATCTAGAAATGGATTTTCCCTGAATGAATGGGGCTTGCAAAAGAACGTAAGGAAGAAATATATTGAGATAGGTGGAAATATCAGACCATCTTAGGCAGGAAGCTGGGATGGAGTCTTCATAGTGGCTTTGTCCTTGTGGACCATAGTATAAAATGGAGTGGCCATCAAACCACTAAGCTCACTCAGCAATTACATCTGCTAGGAGGATATCAGGAAGACCATTTAATCAATAAATGCTCATGAGAGGCTTGAGCAAGAGGCTTGTAAGTATGGCTGTATCAACTTTATTAAGATAAGATTTACGACCCATGAAAGCAGGGGCTCCCTCACTGGGGGAAATACATTTACGATGTTGGTAAGGAACTTCAAGGTTGTAGAGAGGGGAGAAGATAAGCTTGCCCTTAACGTAATTGTGATGAGCAAATATTTTTGACATATAAACCTTTAGAAAGGCTAAGGCGAAGTCCTGAGATTTAAGGAACAGAAGGTACTATAGGACTTTAGAAACCACAGCTCAAGATAGAGTGAGCCCTTTACCACTTCCCAAGATAGTTAATAGTACACATTTTGTTTACTGTATTTTAGGGTGGACCCCTTCCTGATTTGTAAGAGGAAGGCTCAAATACTCCAAGATCAGAAACTGTCTACATCAGTCAGAAAATCATCCTTTATGCTGTAAGGTGGAGAGCAGGAGCGTAGCCAGACGTGATCTTCTGGCAGGGCCTGTGGCTGACAAGGGTGAACCGGCAGAAAAATCTGAACTTCCTGCTTCCCGCCACATTGGAGCTATTAGTGAAGTGTTTGCTCCATTCAATCTGATCTTCCATATGACCTGGGTATGAGGGGAATGGGAGGAAGGGTATATAGAAAATGTTAGCTCTGGTCCAGCAGAAATGCATCTGAGAAAGATCTTTTGGTCTTCTTGTGCAGCACACTTGGCATTTAGTGTTTTGTTCAGATATGAAGAAGTCTATTACTGGGCTGGCCCCAACTGTAAAATACTGCACTGGTTAATGATGGCTTCATAGACCACTCATGCTGCTCCTGAGACCCCAGTTGAGCAATTTTACTTTCATGTTTTTCTCCCTTGCAAGGTGAAGGGTTAATGGGTGGATTTGGTTTTGGATGCACCATATTCTCTTGCCTCTTGGGATAAAAGATGGGAATATACTCCTCCTGGCCATACCATTTTCTTTAAGCACCTGTACTAAATGATGCTGCAGAGATAAGTGAAAGGTTACAAGGTCCCACCACACTGCCTTGAGACCTAGTATGTTGATATGGAGTCTGGACTCCTAGGTGTTCTATAGGCTGTGTACTTGGAAGTCTTGGCAGAGGGCAGTGACTATCAAGTGCATAGTAATCAGTCACTTAGTGCTTCACGGGTCTCATGTTCAGATGAGCAAATGTGTGACGTATGTGACAAATGAGCAAGTGTGACATAGGATGATGAGGCCATCAGGTCTACTAGTCTTAGGAAAAAATCTGTTGTCTGTACCAACTTTATCCTGAAAGTTGTTGGAGAGGTTCTAACTTTGGGGGGAAAGGGATGAAGAAAAAACAAAACAAAATCTCTCTCTTTTGGATGAAAAGCTCTGGCCTGAATCTAGGGCTGCTATAGTGAAGGTGATTTTTTGTGTGGGATGAAGCAAGGATTTCTGCCAATTGATTATCAGTTCCAAATACTAGATGAGGTTGCACATGTATTGGATCACTGAGGTGAAGGAAGGCTCTTAAGGGCCATCTCTCAGCAGGACTTCACCTCAGTGATCCAATATCTCGCCTGATGCATCCCAGGATTGCATTAGCCTTTTTATGATAGCCACATCACACTGGTGGCTCAGTCATCCTGTGATCAACCAATACATCCAGGTCTTTCTCCTCTTCTATCACTTAAAACTGATACATCTCCAGCTTATAGCAAAAAATCTCATTGTTAATCCCTAAATGCATGATCTTGATGTATTAAAATTAATCCCATTTCTATTACTCCAGTTTTCAAGATTGTCCAGGTCTTCTTGTATGATATTCTGGTCCTCCTTTGTATTGGCAATACTTGCCAACTTTTTGTCATCCACAAATTTAATTATCACACTCCCACTTTTTGTGGGAAAGTCAGTAATAAAAATGTTAAATAAGACTGGTCCCAAAATTGATCCCTGAGGAACTCCACTAGATACCTCTCTTCAGCATAACAGTTCACCTTTCTGTATCTGGAATTAGGGATAATTATCGACACTGAACTATCAGATACTACTCTATTTTCAAGAAATCATTAAGCTAGAGAAAGGGAAGTTCCAGCCTAAGGATATGAAGGAAAGTTCTGTTTATATTGTGTGGCTGCAGCAAAGGAACTGAGGTATTTGGGGTGTGTGCTCCTTTACATAGCTTAGGGGGATGACATCATCCTCATGTGAGATCTGCTGTACATCACAATGGAGACAACTTTTCAAGGGCTGCTCAACCTAGAGGCGCCATATCCTACAACTGGGAATGCACAGAGGCCTTCAAAGAACAATCTATGATTAATTATATTGCAGTACAAAAAATATGGTTACTATGAAGATGGGAAAATGTCCATGATAAATAAAAAACAATGTATTTTTTCCATACATTTCAGATTATTTTTTTATCTTCCTGACAAAGAAGGCTTACTACAGGAGAAAATGTCTTTCCTGCAAATCTGTTGCCATTGGAGATTGGATTTCAATACAGCCTTTTCAACAGAGCCTCAAGGGATCTGTGGTAAGGAAACCGACGTTACCTTTCTTTCTGCAGGAAAAAAATATGTTGCTATATTTTAATGAACTTGACCTACTGATTTGCATTGTCTGACAAATGCTATATTACACTACAGCATACTACACTATGGCATTAAGGTATAATTCATTATAGCCTACTATATGAAAATACTGCATGCAAATTATGTCTTTACAATATTTTAGTTGCCCTATGCTTATAAAATGTACTTAAAAATTTAAATACACATAGGTTAATATAATAGAAGAGAATCAGCACTATTTGAGTCATGGTCTAAGGGCCTGATCCTCTAACTTTAACCCTATCCTCCTGTGCATCATGTCAAAAATTAGACCTTAAGCTCTTCATAGTAAGGACATTTTCTTTCAGTTTGTCTTGCAATGCACTTAGCAAACTTTTGGGCACTGTAATAATAATCCTGCTCAACTGGCATCAGTTAAGAGTTCATTGGAAATTTTTTTTTAATGGGTAAAAATTTACTTTCTGCTAATGTTCCCAGAAATGGCTGAACCATTTTAGCTGAAATAAAAAAATAAAATAAAAAAAATAGCCTGAGGCTGGCATGGACTTTGCCAGATTTAAAGCCAAGCCAGGAAAAGTAATAAACAACTGAAAGTAGAATTGAGTGAAATTTTTCCAGTGAAACTTTTTTTTGCCAAAACCTATAGATTTGGGTGTACCAAAAACATTAAGCAAATCCATGCCTATTTCACTGAACTGTTTCTGTAAAAAAAGAAAAAAATACACACACCAAAAAAAAAAAAAAAAAAAAAAAAAAAAAATTCCCAAAAACCCACCACACACAAAAATTGAAATGTGTTCTTGATATTTTTTAAATGAAATGTTTACTTTTTAAAATTTGAAACTACTTTTCATTTTGAAATTTACTTCATTTTATTTTTAATAAAAGGTTAAAAAAAATCTCAAAAAAATGAAATGTTTCATTTTGGGTGAAACAAAACATTTTGTTTGATCTGAAATGAATTCCCCCCCCCCCCACTTTTGGTAAGGGGAACAAACTGAAAAAGGAGTTATTCATATAGCTCTACATAAAACAATGTCTTATAATGGAAGAATCAGGCAGCTATGCTACCACCTATAATTATAATTGAGTACCCTTTGAAATTACAATTGGTGAGCACAACTTTCAAATTTGGTAGACAATAAAACGGGTGAATTTTAAAAATAGACCCTACTTAAAATACTAGTATCCTACTGGTCCTTGCAGCAGGCTGATAGGATACTAAATATAGTTTAACACGATAGACTTTCAATCACATGCATTTTAAAAATTCCTTTTAATATGGATTAGATTTCGTGACTATCTCAGTAATCTGCTTTCATGGAGCTTTTTAAAATGTGGATTGTGGGGATTTTTCAAAGTATTACAGGGACTTTGAGATGCTTTTTTCTTTCGGTACTATAACAGCACAGAGAACTAAGAAACAGTGTGTATTATATTACAAACACATTTTAGAAAGTGATGACACAGTAGATGTATTTGGAAAGCAGTTTGGGAAGGAAGGATTTTTGTATCACCTGACTGAAGTGGTTGAAGAGATAGACTATAGGAGGATAATGGAGATTAACACTGCTGTGTGAGCACAGCATTTTTGTGTCTCTTTCTGGCTATATACCTGCATCTACTTTATGCTGTAAAGAGCTATTGAGTGTCTGGAATTAATTGATTCTTGCTTCCTGTTTCTCTCTAACCTTTTTGTTGTGTGATAAAATATATAGTAATTAGATAGAGTTATGTGTTTTATGCATTAAAACTTACTATTAAATCCTCATGCACATCTATATAAGAAGTATATATATACACTAAGTACAACAACTGTATTAGAACACAAGTGACTGGGCATAATGTCTTCTGGAGTAGTGTGTGCCAGGTCTGGTTTCTTCAAAATCCAATGAATTGGGCTCTTCTAAATAATACATGCATGTTACTATGGCTATGTGGGTCATATTGGGACAGCATTCTTGTGACAAAGATATTGAGCAGAGAAGTGTGTGACAGCCACCATAAAATGTATTTACAGTTTTTTGCATTAAAATTAAATGGGTCAACAACTTGCCTAAGGGGGAGGCACACACCGACTGCCTGAACAGAAAGGGGCTTTGTCAATTTGCTACTAGCGATGTCAAAATAGAAAGGGAGACTATTCGAAGGAAAACCAGAAGGAATATTTTCTGATCAAAGGCCAGTTCATCTCCCAGAATTCCAAGCAGATGAAGCTATGAAAGGGAATTTCTGGTTGTTTGAGGAAGCAACCGTTGAAGTGGGCTCAAAGGCCTTCAGAGAGCTTTAATTGATCTGCACTAAAATCTAACAGTACAGAATAGTGCTATAGTTTACCCTTGACCAGAATACGGATGAAATATCCAAATGAACAAATAAATATGAGCAACTTGCAAATACAAGTAATGGAGTCTTAAGAATATAGGAAGATATTTTGTTACAGCGCTAGACTCCTCACAGCCAACACAGGCAGGGCTGGGTAAAAAGCAAGGAAGTCTGTGTGGGACACTCCTCTCTACTCCCCCTGAATGGGGGCTAAGAGTTATGTGCCAACATAAGAAAAAAGAGACTTATCCATCATAGTGCCCCGGGCACTCCACTGGAAGAAATGGGCTGGGGGGAAGGGAAGAGGAGAGAAGCCACATCTGGAATTATGGAACAAATATGGGGCAGAGATTGAAAAGAGAAAGAAAAGAAAAAGAAAAATGACAAAGGATGATTGAGGAAGGAAGTAGAAGAAAATACGGAAAAGAAAGGAAGATAGTGAAAATAAGACAGTGAAGATACAGTCAGAATTAGGAAAGGCAAAAGTGTTTTTGAGAGAAAGGAAAGGTGAAAGAAGGGGAAATTACTGGGTTGTGAGATGGATTCAATATACAGACCAAGGACAAAGGCATCAAAGCTCATTACCAATGGAAACAAATGGCAGAAAAAAATAAGACTGCTGAACTTTGGAGAGTGGAAAATGAACTATACTTTCCACAAGTCATAATGAGAGTGAACTCATATTTAAATGACTGTTCAGGTGCTCACTGAGAATTGAGAATCAGGCAAGTGATGCAGACTGCAATGTGAGCAATTCATCAGGACTGAACAGGTACAAATTTAAGAAAAATTCGTAGGTATTCACAAATAAATAAATATATAAATAAATAAATAAATTCATACTCCCTGAGTTTCCCAATTTCCAGCTCCGCCTATAGTCAAATTATTTTTCCTGTTAAACGAAAAATAATCGTACTGCATTTATCGGAGAACATCTCTATTAATGTTAATTAAGCTTGGAACATACACAACTATTGACAATATAACAGATGCTTCTGAATCAACTGTTTATCCAAAGGTACAAGATCTCCTGGTAATCTAAAACATCAGAGCAAGAAGCCATTTTACACCCTCAACTTCCCTCTGCAGTTGTGCATGTTGAGTTGCATTCTGGGCCTTTGCAATTATGTATTTTACAATTTTCATGCAAAATTTAAACCTTTTACCAAGGAAAATGCTTAGTAAATATAAAATTAACTATTCACTTTATAAAGAAGAGCGAGGTAATCTAACATCAAAACAATTTCATATACATAGTTTTAATCAGTGGTGTAATTCTTAAAATTGCAATAACTGATATATGGATTTATGTTTCTATAATATTTTTACTTTTAGCTTCATAGATACTGTACCTTCCAGAAGTATTCCTTAATATGGCGAGAGCATCTGGGTAACCATCCATATTGTAATCTCCAATGTGAAGAGTGATTGGAAATGAAAGTTCATTTGAGGATTGATCGTTTTTATATGGTACAAAACCCCAGAGTGTATCCTTATTTCTAAAGTCCTGCAACACTGGTATCCACTGCAAAAGAAAAAAAAATGGCTAGGGTTAGAGATGTATGTTTTATTTGCTAAAGTATCTGATGCTATTACACAGATCATCATTTCACAGCTACTACTGTTTTTGCTGTTCTATAGCTCTTTTCCCAAAGAATTCAAAGCCCTTTGAACATTCCTGTGAAGGAGGTAATACACATAAGGATTACTTCATCTACCTCTGGAGTGTAACAAGGTAGCTGTTTGGCCTAATGAGGTACTAAGTCCCCTCCTGTGAGATATTAAAAACCCTCACAATTTCTACTGACGTCAAAGGGAATTGAGGACAGTCAGCATCTTAGAGGTTCAAGACCTAAAAGTACATAGCAGCACAATACATGAAAATTTAGGACAGAATTATTTCCATTATTGTTGCACCCACCATAAGCATTTGAAAGATTGTAAATTCTCTGGGACTGGGTATATGACTTATCTATGTTTATTACGGTCTGTAAAATTCTCTCTCTGTGTTATGTGGTCCACATCCACACCATATATATACCACCTATATGGCCCTGGGGAGGTGGTCACATGGGCCACAGCTGTGTGCTGATTGGGCCACAAGTGGCCCACAGGCCACAGGTTGAGAACCACTGATTACATGTTTATAATAATTAAGTCAACTGTAGTTCCAAAATCTGATATGAAGCCAAGTCACCAGGGTTAACGATCACACTCTAATGAAAAGTTCCATCGGATCTTTAATGTCCATAAGTCATTTTACTCTTCATCTGAAAGACAGTGCCTCCAGCAGAACAAAAGAATACCACCCTAATGGAGCTTTAAAACTACTACGTGCAGCATGTAGGTGTTTCTTAAAGATCTCTCATCTAAGTATTGACCTGGCTTTCCTAGTTTGATGAGTCATGATGAAATACGTGCACAAAAGAGCAGAATGGCCACAGGCCATAAATTAGACTGTTTCTCTTAAAATATATGGCCAGAAACTGGTCCATCACTTTGCCCTTTTAAACATCCCAAAAACTCATACAGACTGGTTTTATCAGTTGAAAATTTCCCTGGTGTTGGGGAATCCCAGATACTGTAGAGCCAGTATAGTTAGCTCAACATCACTTCACTCTTGCTGTAAAGGTTGTGCTGGAAGTGTGGCTGAGAGAAGGAAGCGTAACAGGAGTCCTGCTGCATGCCAGTTATCCCTAGATGCTGGAATGATCCCTTGGGGCTGTAGTTAGACAGATTCAAATTACAGCAGTTCTAAGATTAGGAGAAAACAAAGGTGATAGATGATTTTGTCTTGCTACCAGCACAACTCAATATGACCCAAGGATTAGACCCATGGTCTGAAATATTATTTTATTGTTTCCAAATGGAAAATGTTTGCATGTTATTTACCAAATTTGCACCATGATGGGGATATACAATACAATCGCCTAAATAAAAGGCTGAAAAAACAAAATGAAAATTGTTTAGCAGCCTCTATATACCAATTTGTTTTCACAAAGATTTCTTTGGTTATTGCAAGCTGCTAAACTTTTGAAAAGTCTAGGACAATGAATCTGAAAATGAGAAATAGACTGTGTCAATCTTAAGGGAATTACATGCATACACCAAAGGAATAACAGATTCCCCAACATTAATTTGTCAGACAGAAAATGTCAAGGTACTGTGGTTGCAAAATAGTATCTTAAGAAACCACTATTTGAGTAAGAACAATGAAGAACAATACCATTTTTACTTTACATGGCATCAGTCAGTCAAATAATCTTTATGGCAAAAACAAGTTTCTATAACTGTGAAATATCTATCATATACATTTTCTCATATCTGATAATGTAATTTTTGAGAAACTATGCAATTTATACTCATTGTAGCACCCCATTGAAAATAAACTGTTATGAGGAAATATGAATTATTATTCTGTTTTCACCCCCACAGGAATATTACTTCATAAACAGTAGCCTTATAACTGCAGGCTCTGCTTCCACTGGGTGCATATATTCTGTATTACAGAACACAAAAACTGAAAGTACTTTTTTATAATTCAGTAAAATGAGCCTATTGTTTTCTTCTGAAAATGATGACACATCAGATTATTATTAGTCTAATTATTTGCTATGTTAGCAGAAAATGGTCTAAGAATTTTTGGTGATCTATTTCATTACCGTAAGACTGACATACAGACTGATAGATGTAATGAGGACATTACAGTGCTACTTAAAATCTTCTGATTCTATGGTTTGTTTACAATGCAGGAAAAACACAGGAAGGTCTCAAAAAAGGAATGAGCATGCCTAAAAACAATACAAAACACAAAATCTAATGAGGCAGATAAAGAAAGATACTTATTTCTTCATTTTCTTAGTAAATTTCCACTATATGGCATCATTGGTACTATATTGTCCTAAAACAATTATACATTCAAACATTTTCAGTTCTTTATTTATATTTGTATTTTATATGCTTTAGTTTAATTTATTCTAGGCAGTGCATAAAATTTAGCTTTCAAATTCTCTAAGTATGTATTTTTAAAGGAGTAAACAGGAGAGAGATTTATTCCAAGAAAGTAAGTGGATTTACTTATATAGTATGCTCTATTTTCCTCTTTTGAGCAACTATTAATGGTAAAATGTCTATGGTAGATGACAAAACTGAACAGAAAGAAAGATTTGAAGATAATGAAAATTCCCAATTTTTTGTTTTTATTTTTTTTTATCATCTCTGTTTTCACCACCACTTTCATGACCTGTTTTCATGACCACTGAAACACAGGATTTCTGGTTTGAGAGAATGTTTTTTGTTTAGTTGTTCTCATTTGGAAAACAAACACATATTCCCAAATTTCTCATGAACTGAATTCCCTCAAAAGTTCACTTTGGAAACAGTGTTTCTGGAACAAAATATGCTCCCTGGGCTAAGGAGCTGCTGAATGAAATTGACACTCTTGTCAGTTTCACCACTGCTATTAGCTATGGAGGCAAGCAACACAGGTAGCCAGCTGGTCCAGGAGACTGGAAACCCTGAGTCCCTAGCCCTGGAAACTCATCTCAGGACCTCCAGGCTCCCAGCTCCATGGCAGTAAGTCTGGAAGCCCTGAGTCCCCCCAGGTTTTTAGACTCCCTGTTTCCAGGCACCCTAGAGCCAGGAGTCTATATTCTGAGAGCCCTGGCAAGAGCCACGTCCCCTAGGGCTTCTGGAACTAGCAGGGTCCTGACTGCATGGCAGTGAGAGGAAGCCCTGGTATGTTGGGGCTTCTTCAGAACTGTGGACCCTGGAAGCCTGGGTCCATGTCTCTAGGACAGTGCACAGGGCAGCAGTTCCCAGTACAAACTTGTAACATGGGCCCCTCCCATGTTACAAATCTCCAAGATTTGCAAATCTCAAGATCTAGACAATAGATAAATAGATACATGGAAATAAGTTTCTATAAATATCCTCAGGAATGCGCTACAATTTAGCCTCAATTTTTTCCTCATGGTAATGGGGGTTGCAGCCTGGGCCAGGCCCCGATAAAGAGTACCCTTCCCCCCCCACGTGGAGACCCTGCATTGCAGGGCTCCCCTGCCTGTGATTCAGCAGATGTTTGTTGAACCTAACTGCTTTTGCAAGAAATATCAGGTTCAATAAATCAGCCTTTTCCAAACAGCTCTATTTAAGTATCTAAATCCCATTTTCAAAAGTTATTTAGGAACCAAAATCCCATTGACTTTCAATAATGGCTCCTAAGATCCAAAGTCACTTTTGAAAACAGGAGTTATGTGCAGAATTGGTCATCCTTTTTTCAGAAACGGTACTGCAAAACTATGATTAAAAGTCACTGTTCAGATGTGTAAATGGTGCAAAACATTTATGAAAAATTAGTCCCGAATACTTCGCTACTTGCGATGAATGCAAAAATTGACATATCCTTTAAAAACAGCTTATTTAAAACAGGGTATCTAAAATATATCATTCTCTTCTATATAGTCTATGTTAATGAATATTTTACATTAAAACAACTCATTTACTTAATGGGTATAGGAGATTAAATATTCATTTGATGAATTGAGGCTGAAATTTTCCAACCAAAAACTGATCTTTAAAAAGCACCAATGCCACTACACTGATTAGTTCAGGCACCATTTTGGTTTGGTGGTGTGATGCTGATAAATCAAGTGCACTTCTGATCAAGGTGATAGGCATTAGTTAAGAACTGACAAACACATAGTTGGAAACCAAGCCAACTCACCTATATGTTAGTTTTGCTCAAAATAGGTATTACTCTTAAAAGAATGTGTTTAGATTCTGAATTTTTTTCATGCATGTATTCATCTCACTTGTAATGTCTATATTTCATGCTATAAGGAAATATGTAAGTATTGCTTTATAACTTTAAAAATGTTTGCTTTGATGTTGTGAACCTAGGTACAAAAATCATTCCCCCACCCTCACCCATGCAGGAGGACTATAATAAATTAAGTGGGCCATTATAAAACGAAAACTCTGTTAATTGCTCCACCACCTATCGGGTTTGAATGCTGGAAGAGAGAAATAAAAATAGCTGACATGAAGATTTTTCATCTCTTTGCTGTTTGAACTCTCACAGGGATAGAGATGTTAAAGTAAAGCAGAGATCCACAGGGGTTACCCCTGGATCTGCCCTGGGAGACATTTTGAATGCACAGATTAAACAACTCTGTCAGTTTTAGGAACCATAGATGGTGACTCATTTATGTGTATGTTTGCTTGCTTTAACCTGTATATAACTCCCTTATTTCTTTTTCCTAGTTAATAAACCTTAAGATAGTTCATTACAAAATTGGTTATAGATGTTGTCTTTGGTGTAAGATCTAAGGTACCACTGATCTGGCGTAAGTGACTGGTCTCTTGGGACTGGAAGCAACCTGAATATTTAGTGATTTTTGGTGTAAGTGACCATTTATCATTAAGTGCAGCTTGCCTGGATGGCAACACAAACTGGAGAGCCTAAGGGATTGTCTGTGACTCTATGGTAAAACTTATCTCCTGCTGATCCAGTAGTTCACATTTGTTACTGTGTTGGTGAAATCTAATTATAGAACATATCACCAGTTTGGGGCTTTGCCCTGAGGCAGGAACTCAGGGTAATGAACTACTCCAGGCAGTGTGACACATGGAAGACTCATTTCATCAAGGTATCAATTATATATTTTTTTTCACTGAGAAACAAAGATGTCCATGGTAAATAACTTTCCTTCCCACTTTAAAGAGCTATAGATGGTATTCTATCAAGAACACAACTTCTAATCAATTATTAAAGAAAAAAATTACTTATCTTCCGAAACTGTTATTCTTGGAGATGTGTTGCATGTGTCCATTCCAATGTAGGTGTGTGCCGCACCTCGAGCAGTCGCCAGGAAATTTTTCCCTCAGTAGTACCCGTCAGGCCAGTTCTCACAGTGCGGTGTAAAGGGCCTTCTCAACCCCACATACCCTCAGTTCCTTCTTTCTGGCTAACACTGATAACAGGGGAAGAAGGGCAGGTCTTTGAATGGACATGTGCAACACATCTTGAAGAACAACCGTTACAGAAGTTCAGCAAAATTTTTCTATTCTTTGAGTGCTTGAACATGTTCATTCCAATGCAGGTGACTCCCAAGTAGCTGTAAAGATGGAGTGCTTAGAGTTCACAAACTTGCTGACTGCAACACATCTTGGACAAATCTGGCATTGTCCCTGGCCTGTTGAATGACGGTGTAATGAGAAGAGAACATACACACTGATGCCCAAGTCACTACTCTTCAAAAGCCCTGAATGGGGATCTGTGGTAGGAACACCACTTATGATGCTTGTGCCCTTGTGGAATGAACTGTTAGGATACGTGGCAGCGGAATACCCACCAATTTGTTACATGTGTGGACGATGAAACTCTTTGAGTAGAGATGGGAAAACCTTTCATCCTATCTGCTACCTCTACAAACAGTGGGGTGGACTTCTGGAACAGATTGGTCCTTTTTATGTAGAATGCTAGGGGTGCGCCAAATGTCCGAAGAGTGAAGCCACTGCTCTTCCTTATCGCATGTGGTTCTGGGTAGAAAATCATCTGAAAGACAGTTTGATTGCTGTGGAACTGTTAAACTACCCTTCGGGAGGAAAGCGCGGTGCAGGCGTAACTGCACTTTGCCTTTAAAGAATCCGTGTACAGGGGTTTTGATGCAGGGGCACGGATTTCTGAAACCCTCCTGGCCAAAGTGATGGCCACTAAGAAGGCCATTTTCCAGGAGAGGTATAAGAAGGAGCACGTCATCAATGGCTCAAATGGGGATTCCATAAGTTCTGGGAAAACCAGATTGAGATCCCAGAGAGGGACAGATTTCTGCACTGTGGGTATGTTCTTTTTGGGCCCTGGAGAACATGAATAGACATTTTGTCTGAAAAAATAGAATTGCCATCCAACTGAGGTTGGAACGCTGATATTGCTGCCAGGTGAACCCTGGCTGGGTGGGATGGCTAAACATTGCTCCTTCAGGTTAAATAGTTACTCAAGAATGAGCTGCAGCGATGATCACATAGGTGAGACTCCAAGGTGGGAAGACCAAATGGAAAACCACTTCCACTTTGAAAGGCAGGTAGCCCTGGAGAAGGGCTTTCTGTTACCTGACGGACCTGCCAAGCAGGCCAACTCTCTGGAGTTTACCCATGGAGCTTCCATGCCGTGAAGCGGAGAGAGCTGAGATTTGGGTGGAGCAGTTGACTGTGATCCTGTGGGTTCAGGTCTGGGAGTAGAGGAAGTGTGAATGGGACCACCATGGAGAGGTTTGGTAGAGTGGTGAACCAATGATGATGGGGCCAAGCCAGGACTACGCTTAGTCTCATTAGATCTTCAGCAGAACCTCGTGCATGAATGGGATAGGAGGGAAGAGATAGTACAGGTGACCCATCCACCTGTAGATGTAGAAGGAAGGCATCTGTGAGTGACCCCACACTGTGAGCTCGCAGGGAGAGGAACTGGTGACACTTCCTGTTGCACCGGGTTGCACACAAGTCTAACTGGAGAGTCCCTCGCCACTGGAAAATGTCCCTTGTAATGTCTGGGCAAAGGGGCCATTTGTGGTGACTGGAGAAAGATCTGCTGAGGTGATCTGTCAATTTGTTCTGTGCACCCAGCAGGTAGGAAGCCTCAAGGTGGATTGAGTGGACTATGCAGAACTCAGATGAATTGCCTCCAGACTTGGGGGTGGGGTGGGGTGGGGAAACGAGCCCCTCCCTGCCAGCTGAGGTAGAACATGTCTGCTGCGCTGCTCAGAAGAACCAAGATGCTTTTGCCCATCAGGTGAGGCAGGAATACTTGATAGGTCAGGCAGACCACCCGAGCTCTCTGATGTTTATGTGCAAAGAGAGTTCCTCCAGAGACCAGGAATACCAACAGCGGGGGCTGTGAAAACAGAATGCCCACATAAAGCACCGATGGATTTACCCATCAGTTAAGGGAGACAAAAACTAGGGGAGGCACTGTGATAATCAAGTCCAGATGGTGGTGATTTGGCAAGTACCAAGACCAGCCACACAAGAGGCGCCTGTATACTGCATCATGTACATACATGCAGACATGTGGTCCCAAAGCCTCAAACCTTGATGTGTACAATCAGGGACCACAATCGTCTGAAATTGGCCTTCTGGGAAGAAAGCCCTGGTCTGGGTAGAGTCAAGCACCACTCCAATAAACTCTATCCTCCACACCAGAGTGAGGGTGGATTTCTGAACATTTATTACCCGGTCTAGGTCCTTGAATGTTCACTGGATGAAGTGCATGCTGGACTCCTCCTAGACTCTGGACTAACCTTTAACCAGCCAGTCCTAGATATGTCTCCTCTGGTAGGCCATTCAACTGCCATGAACTTAGGAAACACTAGCAGGGCCACTGACAAGCCAAATGGGAGATTCAAATTGTTAGTGTGTGTGGTTCATGATGAACCTGAGGAACCTGTGGCCTTGGAAGATCAATATGTGAAAGTAGGCGTCTCAAATCGAGGGCAGCGTCCAGTCCTCTGGATCCAGTGAGGGCATAATGGAAGCCAAGGAAACCAGGTGGAACTTAAGCTTCTTGAGGTAGCTGTTGAATTGGTGCAGGTCTTGAAAAGGCTTTTGGAATTAGGAAATAATGGAGTAAAATCCTTTCTGCCTTAGGTCATGTAGAACCTCTTCCATGGCTCGAAGGAGTGACTGAACCTCCTGGGTGAGAAGTTGCTCATGAGAGAGGTCCCTGAGAAGGAACTGGGAGGGAAGGGTAAGAAGGAGGGGTAGAACTGAACTGGAGGATATATCCCACTTCCACCATGTTCAACACCCAACCACCTGCAGTGATACAGGACCATGCCCAGCTGAAGTATAACAAGCCATCTGTAAACAAAGGAGAAACAGGATCCAGAAACTCTGAGACTTGTACGAATCTTTAAGCATCCCATCAAAATGCCTGTTTAGGCCCCGAATATCTGAAAGAGGCAAGCATTGATGTTGAAGCAGAAGGGAGCAGTGGCCTGTACCTAAAGCCCCCTACTCCATTTCTTCTGTGGATTCTGATGGGCTGGAGGGGCAAGCAATCAGGACTGCTGTGGTCTGAAGTGCTTCCTCAAAGTCACTGGGATATACAAACTGAGAGACTTAAGGGTCGCCCTTGAGTCTTTCAGACCATGAAGCTTTGCATTGGTCTGCTCTGGAAAGAGCCAAGTTCCCTCAAAGGGAAGGTCCTAGAGAATTCACTGAACCTCCTGCGAAAGGCCAGAGGACTGAAGTCACAAACTCCTACACATGGCTACTGCACATGCCATGGACCTGGCTGCCGAATCCACTGCATCAAGGGCTGCTTCCAGGAAAGCCCTCGCTATGGATTTCTTCTCCTCCACCAGCAAGGACAACTCCAGCCTCACCTCCTGTGGCAGCTAGTCCTTGAACTTCAACATGGAATACCACCTGTTGAAGGCATATCTGCCCAGCAGCACCTGCTAGTTAGCGATCCTAAGCTGCAGGCTCTCAGTGGAGTAGACCTTTCTACTAAACAGATCTAATTTCTTGGAATACTTTGCCTTCAGAGTTGCCCCCTGTAAACCTTGCCAATCCCATTCGTTGGCAGTGGAGATCATCAGGGATTTGGGGGTGGGAGGGGAAGAGCATATAGAAACTCATGACCCGGAGCAGAAACAAAATACTTCCTCTTGGCCCTCTTAGCCATGGGAAGTGGGGGTTTGCCACAAAGTTTCCATAATGGCATCAATGAGGAGAGCTATTCTTGATGGGTCCACTATGTCCAGAACGTCAATTGGACTATGGGAAGACTCTTTTACAACTCCATCTGTAAGCCCAAATTTTGGGCCACTGTTTTCAGTAACTCCTGGTGGGCCTTGCAGTCATCATGGGAAGGTGATGCACTTACTCCTAACAAGGCCTCATCAGGAGAGGAGGTGGTGGCAGCGGCTGGTATCAGCTGCGGGCACTCTTCCTCACCTTTCGCGCTGACTGGATCTCACAGCATCAGCTCCTGGTGCTCAGTGCTGAGCTTGGTATCAGAGTCTAGATCGGGTGCTGCCTTAAAGGGTGGCAGTACCCCTCTTTCAGAAGCCACCAAACAGCAGCCCCTCGACTGGAGTCCTTGCATGGGGGAGATTCCCACAGGTTCCAAGAAGACCACTGCATGGGCATAGGCCAGGGCTACTGTCCAGGAAGTCAAGGACCTGACTCCTGAGCTGCCAGTGATGCCGACGCCAACAGCAAAAGCAGTTCCTTTTGCAGCAGCAAATGCCTCCGATGTGGATGGCATCACAACAGCACCAGTACTGTGCCAATCTTCCAGTGCCAATTGGTCTCCCAGGGCTGGACTCAATGTTACCCATGTAAGGGCCGGAGTCAACAGCATCAAGTGCTGGGCTGCTGGAGCAAAGGAGTGGCCTGACATAGGTCATTCCCAGCTCTGCTCTTCATGCCTGCCCTCCCTTAGGGTCGGGGAACAACCTTTCTCAGTCAGCGTCTTCTAGTGCTTCTTCCTTGGCACTGGGGATGGCAAACAGTGCCGAGACTCCCACACAGTGGGAGGAGAGCTCCTCATTGACTCTGAGATGTTCGGTGCAGAGTTCAATCAGCATGGCTCTAAGGAAGGTCTCAGCACTGCCTCCATCAACAGGGACTTCAACTTGGTCTCCTGGTCCTTCTTGGAATAGGCTTAAAGTCTCTGCAGATTTTGCTGTGGTCCCTGAAGTGAGCCTCATCCAAATACTTCAGGCATTTGGGGTGTGGATTGCTCAGGGGCATAGCCTTACTGCAAGAGGCACACAGTGCTTGAAGCCCAGTGCATGGCACCAAAGAGCACCAGAGCTGACCCGACGGGTACCACTGAGGGAAAAATTTCTGGCAACTGTGCTTGGGGCGCGCACACACACTGGAATTGACATGTGCAAACAGTCGAAGAACATATCTTCCATTCACTACATGCTTGTGTGACAGGATGTTTGTTTTGGATTTCTTGTAGGTTGTGTTCTTATTCCGTACATTAAACATGACATTTAACTTTATCTCTGCAAATGGAAGCTCAGGATACCTGATTCAGTCCTGGTTTAGATAAGTAGATGGCACTTTTTTGACAAGTTTCATCGGCACAGGCTGGCAGTAAATGCTCAGTTTGTCCGTCCCCATCTGCCAAAAATGAGAAAAAAAACAACTTTATCAACTTATAAATATTTGCAAAACCAAATGTTCCTCTAGCAGAAAATTAAATCATACATAATGTGCATACATAATAGCCTGTATAAATCTTGATAAAATATAAAAATTACACAAGTGTCAAGATAAATTAGATTTTTTTTTAAATCCTTAATTTTGTCAATATGTAATCTAGTTTGTCTTTTGTTGGAAGCTGCAAGGCCATTTCTCTTTGTTAAATAAATTTCATTTTGAGCCACTATGCAGAAAAGTTCCAATTTCTAATCTTAAATGCAAAAATACTCTTTTTACAGTCTGTTGAAATGTAATTTACATTTTCCTCATAGTTTGCCTTTGAAAATAGCTAGTTTTCACAGCAGTCCATCTTTACAAAGAATGTATTTCATTTTTGAAGTGATTTGTGCTGTGAGTGGAGCACTGGATAAACAGACATGTAAGAGTTTGTATATATACACCTACATGTAGGGTAAAAAAACAGTACTCAAATTAACGAGTTACAACAGATAACTTGTGCAAGAGGCCAAGAGTAGCTAAGTCTGAATTCACATAGTTCACAATTCTTCAAGAATGTCACTTTTAGCACATTTGACCCAAATATTTTCAAGCACTTAAAAGTCTAATTATCCCTATTTTACATACTTAAATGAGGACTGTAAACTGCCCTATGAAAATTAATATCAGATCTAGTTACTAAATTGAGAGAATATCTGAGCATGTAAATGTGTGTACAAGAACTCCAGATAGGAATCTTGCAGATTTACAAGACAGAAACATTATTGAGGCATACCATGGATACTTTCTTAGCTCTGACAGAACGAGCCATAAGACTATGGTGCATGAACATCCAACAATGCACAGCCTAATTCACTTAGCCCTGCTCTACAACACAGAATTAAGTTGACGGAAGGCAGTTTATGTCAACCTAACTCAGTAAGCATCTACACTAAAATGTTGCTCCTGCCGATGTAACTTGCCCGCTACACTGACTTAACTCCACCTTTGCAAGAGGCATAGCGCTTCGGTCAATGTAGTTAGGTCACCACAGTGTCAGTGTAGACATCTTGTTGCTTACATTGACTGCTGCTGCCTTTTAGAAACCATCCCAATGCCCCAAACTGACTGTTAAATCAGTGCAAAGAGCTCCTAGTGAGGATGTGCACTGCCAACACAAGGAGTGTAATGTGGACATGCAAAAGCGATTTAATTTGCTGTCGCTGTAATTCAACTTAATTTTGTAGTGTTGACATACCTTTAGACAAATGCTTTCCACTGATCTTCAAAAGATTGAAGACTTTTAAATGTCTTTGCCCTAGACTAATAAAAACTTAAAGCACACAGTAAAAGATCTGTGAAACACTAAAAAACTATCAACAAACTGAAGCCTGATAAATCTCAGAATGTCAAATCTTTAAAACAGAATTTGGCTATTTCACTGATCACAAATCAGTATCACTGCAGATGTTGTTTAACATGCATAAAAATAACAATGTCAATAGTTGAACTATATCTCTTTTATTCTGCTTTTACATCTGAAAGATGCATAGATACAAATGGTAGACAGTGCTGCAGCCTTTAAATTATGTAGTTAAGATTTTTAGAAGAAAAATTACTCTTTATTTTATTAAGAAAACATTTGTTAATAGAATGGCAGTTTGGGGTTGATTTATTTACATTTAAACCTCACTGGTGCTAGGTTATATTTATGTTTTCAAATAAGTTTAAAAAAAAAAAAAAAAAAAAAAAAAAAGAAGATTGTCCTAAATGTTCAGAAAGAAAAACAAGACACCGAGGATGTGGTTTAAATAGGCTGTAAATGTATTCATTGAACTCATCTGAAAACTATCCAGCAGTAACTCTTATGTGTAAGCCTTCCTTCTTGTCAGAGGGCTGCTATCAGCCCCTCACCACTCCACACTGGGTCCCAGGCTGTTGCTTGAACCCCACTGCCATCCTCTCATATTAGGGTCCTTTCTCTTTGCTGTTCCACACTTTGGGAGCTCCAACCCTATTCCCCAACTTCCTTAGGCGAAGGCAACCCTCAAAGTCCACTTCTATTTAAGTTTATCTGGGAACCAGCATCTCACATGCCACCAGGTGGTACAAGCAATTAGCTTGGCTGCCTCCCACCAGTCCAAACTGAGTTTCCATCCACTTAGCAATTCTCCTCTCGACATCAGCCAAAAATATATCCACTCCTGATCAGAAAGAAGTACCAGCCCATCTTCCTTGAATAACTCTAGGGACTAAATAGGATTTGTGTGTGTGTAATCACCAATCCTCCCTGATTAGGTACAAATTTAGCCATCTCCTGATTCACACATCTTCTGGCCTTGTCGACCTGTGGAAGCCCAGTGGCTCCCTGCCAAACCCTCTGTTGAAGCATTTCAGATGAGTTCACAACTACCCCTGGGAAAAGGGTGTGGATCTGCCCTAAATCTCTTTTTGCCCTGATGATTAAGTCAAACCCCTCATAAAATCCCAATCTGTTTTCACTCATGTGCACAATCATTATTTCAGGTGGCTGCTTCATGGCTGTCAAAGAACATATGAGAGACATCAGGCTGGTCTTATATCATGCCCCTCCTTCCATGCCAACTCAGAATCACCTCACCCCTGAGGCCCACTTGTGAATCTCTAGGGGAACTTGCCTCCCTCCTGCCTGTGCTTTCAACAAACAACACTGAGTCTGCTGATCAAAGTAACAAGAAGTTACTATATTCATACAAATGGTCTCTGATTCTCAGCCAGGAGCCTCACATATGTCCTGTATGAATCTGAATAGCAGTCATAGATCATCTGTATCCTTCAAACCTATTCCTAGTTGTGCTGCAGAAGTTGCTGTCCCACTCCTGAAGAAATGGGAACCACATTCACCAGGAGGGAGTGCTGACAGTGTAAGCCCCTTTTAAAAAATTACCACAAACTGGAATTTTGTGATGTAACTCAGTCACTGTGAAGAAAGAATGGCCCATCACTAACTGGCCTCAGCACTATCCTGGTCATCAATGTGTAGACTGGGCCCCCTGCCTCCTCACAATCCTCCTGTACTATGAACTCACCTTGCCATCCTTGACCTGTCTTTGACATTCTGGGGGTCAAGATGACTGAATGTTCCCCTACTGTAAATCCCTTATCTCCAGTGCCCTATTACAAGTAACCTGTGCTGATGTAGGCATTAGTTTACTGACTCTAAATGCTTCAAAAATTGAAACGTGGCCTTGTTCAAAGTCACATTAACACAACTGGTGAAGAACTCCTACTAGACCATGAGCAATCTGAATAGTGATAGATCCATCAGGGAGCTTCTCCAGGGCCTGTGAATCAAGACCACCTGTCTCATAGCATCTGAACTAAAACTCCACCATATAACCTGATATCCTGTTACAAACTGTGATGCCTGATGTCACTGTGTACCAATGACACCACATACTGAAGTACCTGATCTTCAGGAATTGGTTAAATCTTGGGCAGGCCCACCTTAACCCAAAAGGAGGAGGTTACTTACCTGTAACTAGAGGTTCTTCGAGATATGTCATCTCTATCTGTATTCCACTGAGGATTATGTGTACGCACCATGAGCCTGGAGCCAGAGCTTTTCAAAGTAGTAGTGTGCGTCAGTCCATGCCCGAGACAATGAAGGGTAGGGCAGACCTTTAGTTCCTTCTCCACCACAAATCTACTGGATCTGAAGCAGAGAGGACGGAGGGCAGAATTAGAATACCAACAGGGACCACACATCTTGAAGAACCTCCCGTTATAGATAAGTAACTTCCTCTTATTCTTCAAGTGGTGGACCCTATTGTAGTCCACTGAGGATGATTAACAAGCAGTACCTAGATAGGAGGAAGGTGCAAGGAAGATGACAAGGCATCCATCACAGAGTCTTGCACCAGGGCATAATGGGAAGAGAAGGTGTGTACTCAACTCCACATGGATGCCTTACGTATGACTGCAAGGGGCACGTCATGGAGCACAGCTCTGTTAATGCTTGTACTCTCGTGGAATGAGATCGTATCCCTCCTGGTGGGGACCGCCCCACCAACTGATAGCCAAGTGAAATGCACCTTGAGACACACTTCGAGATCCTCAGGGTGGAGATGGCCTTTCCCTTAGTTCTCTCCACTATGGTAACAAATAGTCTAGGAGACGTGTGGAATGGCTTCAGTGACTGAAACGTGAGTAGTCATCAACTTGAAGTACCTCTCCACACTGCAATGGCATTTGAACTGAAGTGCACCTGTCTTCATATCAATAAATCTACTTCTGCTTTCTTCTTTAAGACTGCACAGAGTTGCTAGATGAAGCCAGGCTTTTACATCTTTTCATCCCAATTGACTACATTCAGGACAATTCCCCTAAATCTTACAAAGCTAAGTTTGCGGCTACTCTCTTGAGCAGCTTCTGGTGTGCTCTGAAATCATCTTGTGAGACTGTGACAGAAGGTCCCGCTACTGCCTCATCAGGTGATGATGACCATGAGGCAGGTAAGGGTAGAGATTGCTCCCCAGAAGGAATGGCCTCTCCCAGGACTACCACTGTTGTCTCGGTGGCTTGGTCCAGCTCCTCATCCAAATCTGGGGGTGGGTGAGACACTGTCGTCAAGTGTCTCCCAGATGTTCCAGAGAGCGATTGTTGCACCTGCGACCCTGGGCAGAAGGGAAACCCCATAGGTTCCACAACTGCCATGGTACGGGCCATTATGCCGGTGGCCATGAGCTCAGTGGTTAGCCAATGGGGAAACCTGCAGTCATGGTTGGTTCACCTGAACCTTCCAAGTTTGAGGTGTCCTCTCCTGGCGACCATGGCAGTGCTAACCTTGTCTCCATCTCTCCACTGTACCGGGATGTACAGTGTCTTGGTTCCAAGGAGCAGTACCAGGACTCTGCTGATTGGTGCAGAACATCCAGAGATCGGCGATAGTAATCTGGTGATCGGTACCAGCACTCTGGAGATTGATGATGAGACTCCAGGGATTGGCGCGAGACTCCGGTGATGAGCATGGTGGCTCCGGGGATTGGTACTGAGGGATCTATGATTGGTATCGGGCATCTGGCTGTCAGTGGCGATTGCGATTATTTAGGGATAGGTATCAGGTTCCTGGCGACCGCTGTTGGGGTGTCAGTGACCAACAAGGGGCTCAAGAGCGATGTGGTACTGGGGATTTCTGTGGGGGCCCCATCATGTGCTTGCTCATGGACAGGTTCTTAGTTGGCTGTACTGGCATGGAATCCCTATGCTGAGGAGTAGGTGATATGGGGAGAGAGAGTAAGTTCTTGGCCGCTTGAAAAGCCTTGGGTACGGATGGCACTGTGAGGTGCTGGGTATCAGGAGTCAGAAGCAGGCCCTGGTAGGATTGCGAGCTCTAACAGGTGAGGCTGTAGCCAACCTGAGTTCCAGGGAAGACTAGCAGCCTGGCGCAGGTCTCGGCTCATCCCCCATTCCCTTTTTATCCTTCTCAGGGGCCGGGGAGCACTCTTTTCCGGAGTTTAACTTCTTACGCCATTTCTTCTTCATCAGGGATGGTGACTGATGCCAGATTGAACCCTGTGCCGGCAGGGCGCTTCGAATCAACGCTGACATGTTGGGCGCCAAAGTCCGAGGGACCTGGCTTAGAGTCCAGTCTAAGAGCAGACTCCATCAGGAACGCTCTTAATCTGATATCCCAGCCCTTCTTAGTGCTTGGTCTGAAGTTTATACAAATCCTGCACTTATGCCGGATTTGGGTCTCACCCAGGCACTTTAAGCAGTTCAGGTGAGGATCATTCACAGGCATCGTCTTCTTACATAAAGCACATGGATTGAAGCCCGGGGACTACGGCATGCCCCGCCCCTGGGATTATGTCCCCTACTGGACTAAATTACAACTATCTCTAAACTACGCAAACTAATTAACCTATCTAACCAAACTATATATACTAAAGCTACAGGAAACCATTGGTAGTATGCTTGCCAAGCCAAGGATGTTCCAGCACTGTCATAGGCGGTGTGACGTGGCATATCAGCCCCACACTGGTCTAGCAAGGGTTAAGGACTCATTGCAGGCTGAAGAAGCCACACCCCCCAGCTTTGCTGGGCATGCTCAGCCAGGAAGGGGGATATAAAAAGCAGTGACTCAGCTCAGTTGGGGCGGACTGCTGAGCAGGGAGGAAGCATGCAGCTGGCTCTCCCCAGGCGACTGCAGCCAATGCCAAGGCCTGACTCTGCTGGCACCCAGGCTGCCAGGCAAGCCCCAAAGAGGGACTGAGTTATCGGGGGAAGCCTTGGTGAAGGACCCCGGAGGATTATGGAGTGCCACCAACCATGATAGGATAGGAAGTAGCCCAGGGTGCCCTAGGGTGTATAAAAGGGGGGAACAGCAGAGTCACTATCAGTGTGTTTCAGGTGGAGCCCTGCTGACTTGGTGGCCAGCAACCCCGACACTGGCAGGGCCCTAGACTGGGGTTCAGTGGAGCAGGGTGGGCCTGAGCCCCCCAACCCTGGGTGCCACACTCCTGAAGGCAGCACCCCACTACCCCAACAGACCCCTAGGCTGCACTGCCCTGAGAAGGAGGCTGCTTCATTGACTTGGCCGTTGGGCCATGCTGCCCCAACAAAAGGGGCTGCTTTACTGACTCTGACTATTAGGATGCGCTGCCTGAGGAAGGAGGTCACCTTCCTGACCCTGACCATTAGGCCGCACTATCTGGATAAAAAAGTGGTCCCAGAGACTGGTACCTGATGCCGTTCAGGTAGCGAAGCCAGCGAAACAGGTGTAAACCCGCGGCCTTTTTCCCAACTTCCCCACATACGTGAGCCGATGCCCATGACGTGGCATATCAGACCCGTGACAGACAATAAGAAGAAACTGGGGGGGAAAGAAGGGCGGTGGTGCCCCTTATCCTGGCACATACACATGACACTGCAGAGGTCACTAGAGCCAGCCCTACAGATACCAATGAGGGAAAAATCTCCAGCACCGGTGCATGTGGTGCAAACACACTAATATGCAATGGGCAAGAAGAATCATCTTCACACTCATACTCAACTTAATTGAATGTATCTTTGGACTACAAGTACCAATCACCCTAGTAATTTCAATCTTTTGTACACTGCTGAATTGTATAAATTTCTCATAATTTTGCTGTATTTATACAGTATGCAAGAGATGAGAAAAATATGCCCTATTATTAAACGGAAGAGACAAACGTTTCCAAACCTGGTTGTCTAAGGATGGGCTCCAGTATCCATGCTGAGGTATTTAAATAGAAATGGCTTGATTTTCACAGATGCTTTCAAAATGTGAATCCTAAAACCATTTTTTAACAACAAATTATAAAAGAATCATATCTGACATCTATGATTCATGCTAAAGACAGTATGGGTATCTCATGAAAGCCTCTGCTAACATAACAGACAGCAGCAACTGAAGGATTAATCATTTTTGCTATAGCAACCACTGCATTGCAATTACCATAGTGACATGGGGAGAATAGAAAAAATAATAATGAAGAATTCTTACTTATTTGGCTGACAAAGTGCTCCAAAGAAGAGTAGAATTCTCCAATGCACAGTTTTTCTCACCTTAATCACTTCAGATGCCATTTATAATAAATTTATGTCTCAAAGCATTTCTGATTTTTGTTTTTTTAAAAGGGTAATACAGTTTTGTCAATTGTTTTTCTGTCCTTTTGGTCATGTTAATATATAAACCATCACCATCATGTACTAGAGCAAAGAGCAATTTATTTTAGAGAGTCTGGTTTTCATCAAGTTGAAGCCTCAAGGTCTAGTATATTTCTGAGTATGTATTTGCATACCCAATATCAATTATCTTTATTATCTGAGATATTTTAGGAATTTTACCTCAGAGATACTGCTAGAACAGTCTACGGACACTGTTATTAAGGTTAGATGTTAATATCTCTGACAATTAACTGTATTATGGATGCATGCTACAAAGTTTTGCACTAAACATATGAGTGTTTCTGTTCTCAATACAAACTTATAAAAAAAAATTTCTACGTGGCATCCTTAATCCCAAAAGCTCAGTTTAAGCATGGGGAACTAACCCGAGACAAACTGCCTGTATAACCCAGCAAAGGCCATTTCAAATGTTTTTCTTATTTTTACAATAGTTAAGGATATTTGTGTGATGGGAAGGGGTAATTTAAAGAAATTATGTCTAATGTCCATACACATTAGGAGACAGGAAATAGAAAAAGGTTACGAACCCATAACTGTGTTTCTTTGAGATGTATTGGACATGTCCATTTCACTCTAGGGGTATCAAAAACGCAAAATCGCCGCCATCAGATGGACCTATCTGGATCGATTGAGTGTTCAGTGAAGACCTGCTCAATCGATCCGGAAGTTGATGCACTAAAACCACCCCAAGTGGCTTAGCGCTGCATCGATGGGAACACGGTTCCCGTCGGCGCAGTGCAGTGAAGACACCGCGCAGAAGGGAAGCACAACAGTTGATGGGAGTTACGCAAGCTACTCAGAGTTTTTCCCGTCAACTGTTGCCGAATTGCCAGGTAAGTGTAGGCCAGGGCTAGGTGTGTACACACCCTGAGCACAGTCGCCAGAATCTTTCCCTCAGTGGTACCTGACAGGGCAGCCCAAGTGCCCTCTGCCAGTGCATGCCTATAGCGCTGGTATAAAGCATCCAGCCAACCCCATGTTCCCTCAATTCCTTCTTTCTGGAAAACTGATGTAGTGGGGCATGAGAGCAGGTTGTGGAATGGATGTGTGCAACACATCTTGAAGAACAATAGTTAAAGAAGGTTAGTAACTGTTTTTTCTTCAAGTGATTGCACATGTGCATTCCACTCTAGGTGACTCCAAAGCAGTTGAATAGGTGGAGGGATCAGAGTTCATGGACTCGTAAACTGCAGAACAGCTCGATCACAATTGGCATCATCTCTGGAATGCTGAGTGATGGAATAATAGGAGAAGAATGTGTGTGCCGATGACCAGGTTGCTGCTTTACAAATGTCCTGAATAGGGGATCTGTGGTAAGAATGCTGCTGAAGATGCTTGTGACCTTTGGAATGAGCAGTCAGGCTAGCTGAAACACCTCACTGATCGTAACAAATGTGAATACATATAGTAATCTGGGAAAAATTGTCTGTGAAGATATTGGGAGACCAATCTTATCAGCTACAGCTATGAACAGTTGGGTAGCCCTTTGGAATGGCTTGGTACTTTCTATATAGAAAGCTAGGACTCATCTAATACCCAATAAGTGAAGACATTGTTCATTTCTATTTCCAAGAAACTTTGGAGAGAAGACAGGTAGGTAGATTGCCTGATTGGTAGAACAGTGAAAAACCACTTTGGAGAGGAAATTTTTCTTCCTCTGCAGGTCCTGAAGGGCAACTGGGGCAGAGTACTGGAGGGTCTGTTGAGGTCTGTAGTGCTTCCTTGAAGGAGCTGGGGTGTACAATCTAAGGAACTTAAGGGTCGCACTTGGGTCTTCTAAACCATGAAGCTTCACATCAGTCTGACCTAAAAAAAGGTTAAATTTCTTTGAAAGGCAGGTCCTGAAGTGTCCGCTGGACCTCCTGTGGGAGTCCAGAGTACTGTAACCATGAACTCCTATGCATGACAACTGCCAAAGCCGTGGACCTAGCAGCTGACTCAGCCGCATCCAAAGCAACTTGTGATGAGGACCTTGCCACTGATTTTCCCTCGTCCACTAGCGAGGAGAACTCTTGCCTGGTCTTTTGTGGGAGCAAGTCCTTGAACTTTTGCATGAAGTCCCACATGATAAAATTAGGGCTGTCAAACGATTAAAAAGATTAATCATGATTTATCACAATAAACAATAACAGAATACCATTTATTTAAATATTTTTGGATATTTTCTACATTTTCAAATATATTGATTTCAATTACAACACAGAATACAAAGTGTATAAGTGCTCATTTTATATTTTTTTATGACAAATATTTGCCCTGTAAAAAACAAACAAACAAAAGAAATAGTATTTTTCAATTCATCTCACACGAAGTACTGTAGTGCAATCTCTTTATCATGAAAGTGCAACTTTTAGTTGAATTGTAGAATTTTTTTTGTTACATAACTGCGCTTAAGGACAAAATAATGTAAAGCTATAGAGCCTACAAGTCCACTCAGTCCTACTTCTTGTTCATTCAATCGCTAAAACAAACAAGTTTGTTTACTTTTATGAGAGATAATGCTGCCTGCTTCTTATTTACAATGTCACCTAAAAGTGAGAACAGGCTTTCGCATGGCACTGGTGTAGCCAGCATTGCAAGGTATTTACATGGCAGACATATTAAATATTCAAATGCTCCTTCATGCTTCGACAACCATTCAAGAGGACATATTTCCATGCTGATGAGGGGTTCTGTTCAATAATGATCCAGAGCCATGTGGACCAACGCGCATCATCTGAGTCAGATGCCATCAATAGAAAATTGATTTTATTTTTTGGAGGTTTGGGTTCTGTAGTTCCCACACTGGAGTGTAACTCTTTTAAGACTTCTGACAGCATATTCCACACCTTGTCCCTCTTAGATTTTGGAAGGCATTTCACATTCTTAAAACTTGGGACGAGTGCTGTAGCTATCTTTAGAAATCTCATATTGGTACCTTCTTTGGGTTTCTTTTTGCCAAATATGCAACGAAAGTGTTCTTAAATAGAACAACATGTGCTGGGTTGTCATCTGAGACTGCCATAAATTTCGAATGCACGTAAAACCATGGAGCAGGAGACATACAATTCTCCCCCAAGGAGTTCAGTCACAAATTTAATTAATGCATTTTTTTTTTTTAAAAACGAGCATCATCAGCATGGAAGCATGTCAGGAGGAGTTCTCCTGTTGCTGTAGTTAATCCACCTCCCCAAGAGGTGGTAGCTAGGTTGAGAGAGGAGAACTACTGCTGAGAAAGCTGACAGAATGTGAAGGAAAGGAAATGATGAAAGCAGCAGAGAAGCTAAGGAGCATGAGGATGGGATAAATTCATGTAGATCTGGTCAGGAACAGGTTATGGCAGACTCTGTTGTGAGCAGTTCCATTAGAGTGGCAAGGGCAGAAACCAGTCTGGAGGGAACACAAGAGGCTAGAGGAAAGGAAATCTCCACAATATAATATTCTTCATAGTTATCTAATACTACAATTAGACAATTAAACAAAATGGGTAGTTGATAGGGGACATTTAAACATCCAAAGTGACTCTATACATAAAAAAGAATTCCAAAACACGAATAGCATAAAGTGAAAAAGCAATGCCCAACTAGCAAAATAACGAGTTCAATAGAACAGTAGTCAAGTTCACTGGATTCAGCCAGATTAAAATAGTTAACTATGCAAACTATTCAGCACTGTTGTTGAAATTCCTAATTTTTTTTTATAAATATGATCTAATAATTTTATTGATCTATAGAAACAATAATTAATGAACATGTAGGCTTATTTATGTAAGAGTTTAGGTGTATTTAGGCACTTAAATGAAGTGACCCAGATTTCCAGAAATGGTCATCACCCAGCAGCTATTAACATTCTTAACTTGGCTACATTCTGTTGCACAGCTCTTTCAAAATACGGTTCAAGTATATTTGAATGATTGTTTTCCCCCATATTCTATTTCTCATTGCTCAGTAAGTACTTTAACAATCTGTATCTTTACTCAATGTTCAAAAGTCAGAATTTCATTAGAGTTTAGCATCCAACAGCTTCTAATTAGGCATTCTAGAAATTGCCAGATGCTGAGAACTTCAGAAAACCTACCAATTTATTTAGGTGCCTAAAGGGAAGCAAAACTCATGAAAATCTGACCAGAAAGGCAACAGAGTAATACATACTTATACAGACTTACTATGTGCAAGCTTAGACTTCTTTCAGCCATTTATTTTTCCAATAAAATATTGATGACTATATTAATAGAATATAATCCCCAATAGTCAACTGCAAACATTTATATTGAAAATAAAAGATAAATGAAAAATATTTTATTAGTTCATAATAAGTTCCATAACTTTTTAAAAAAGCAGTAATTATATCGACGTTTAGACTCAGACAAAAATGTCAAAAAATGTGCTTTAAAGTATAGTTTTAACAGGGATTTAAGCCTCAATCCTGCACACAGTTTACATGTGTTTAACCTTAAGCATGTAAATAGTTCCACTGAAGTCAAGAGTTAGGGTTGCAAAGGACTAAGCAGGTACATGCCTGAGATGATGAACTAAAATAGTCATTTCCAAATTATTAAACCTTCCTGCATGCACACCACTGATTGACTATGATGAACTAAAATAGTTGTTTCCAAATTATTAAATCTTCCTGCATGCACACCACTGATTGACTTCAAAAGGTGTTCTACATACAGAAAGAGTAAAGGAATATAGTACATATTAATGATGCTGCAAAGGAACCACTGCAATTTGTTGGGTAAAAGCTTAACATGCTTTTAAAAAATTAATCCAGAAAAAAAAGTATAACTAGTTAATAGTTTAAAAAAAAAAAAAAAAAAAAAGTGTCAGGTAGTTTGGGGGAGGGGAAAGAATCTCACCAAAATCTGCAAACACTGATTGTCCAACAACCATCATGTCTTCAGGTTTTTGCTTTATGTCTGTGGCTTTGGAGAAATTCCCATCCTATCAAATACAATAAATATATACAATAAAAATTACATTAATGAACTGTAAACAAACCAATGAAAATTTGAACTGTACACTAAAGACTAAAAATAGCTTTTAAAAAGGATGAATAGGTAAAAAAAAAATTGTCTCAACTGGGAAAAATTCCACTGATAGGAATTCTAGTATCTGATCCTTCGAACAAATTTAATGTGCAGACCCTTAGTGCTGCACGGAGTCTCACGGAAGTCAATGAGACTCCATGAGTGAGTGGGAGTATGCATATTTGGATGTTTGTAGGAAAAGACTTGGTTACTTTATTGGCATAACCATATGTAAAAGTGTCTAAATATTCAAAACAATGTAATGAAGGTGAGATTTACAAGTTCTTATTAAATTACTGTATTAATGTAGAAATTACCTTCCAGATTATTCTGATTACACTAGTGCTGAGCCAGGCTTGTTTCAACACCATGCAATATTTATGAATTAAAACCTGATCCTGCAAAGTGAAGAGCATCTTTCAAGTACCACTGAAGTAAACAGAGTGGAGGAAACTAGGGATACTGTAGGGTCAGGCAGGCCCTAGCTGCTGAATAAAAATGGTACATTCCTTTAAATAAAAGAAGATCTGAGAGCCAGTTCTCCAATCACTTTACTGGAAGTTCTGTATGCCTGAGTACTTGTAACCTGTAAAATGCAATATATTAACGTGTATCTTGAGTCAAAATGTAACAGGTGTGACATCTCAGAAAACACCTGCAAAAATATTATGAAATATTTAACATTTCATCAAATCTGAAAGATATTTTGGAAATTTAGGCATAATAAAATTAAGAGTTTTTCCCATTAACTCAGAGTTCTCTGTTGTAATCTATGTTCAAATTGGACCATCAATTATTTGTAATTTTTGAGATTTATCTTTCTGTGTATTTTTGTTCTGTTAATATGTAAAAAGAGAAAGGTTACTAGTAACGTGCCATGGGTAGTGTATCATACTTAACACATTACTCTAATGTTACAATTCCTTCAGTGTTATATAATAATAAAAGCACCTACTACATACAATTGATCAGATGAGAAAATGTATGTGCTCCTGACCAGAACTCAGTGCTACATATGTAGTTTCAGTACAGTATTTGTCAAAACGTAAACTCTAAAAATATTGGTTTAAATTTATGGAAACTAATAAAACTGCAATTGGACCTCAGAATATGTAAATAGTTGCATTTTATAAATTCATATGGCAAATAAGACAATACTGGTGCATGTACCAGACAGTATTGATACATTTTCTTCACTACTGTACCCCTCCACTGCGGAGAATGACATTGGCTCTTCATCCAATCAGATCAGTAGGGCAATGTACATACACCTTCCATGATTCAACTATTTCATCCAGACACCTAGTGGAGAGCTGTTTTAAAACATGCCCCACAGCTTTTTGTCCATTTCTTCCTCTCTCCTACCTTGCTCAATCAGTCCCTCAAATCTACTATTGTCACCCAAGAACACACTTCCCCTCTTTCCCTGCAGCTGATGTCAGGTCCTTGGTACCTCCTGGACCCATTTCTTACACACAAGTTGCTGCTGACTGACCCACCTATGGCATCAATTCCTCTGCCCGTGATGGATGGCATGGGGATTTCTGAGAGATTTAAAATATTTTGTATGGAATTTTAAGATGCATATTAAAAGCCCCATCACTTACTATTTTAAGTTGATTTTTATCATACTCAGACAATTTATCTGACTGATCTCCCTTTTAGTAACTGGTTATCTGATGGAAGGTATATCTATAGAACTAGTTTTCCAAGAGGGATTAAAGATGAGTCAGGTCTCTATTGTTATTTTGCCAATTATTTGTATTTTGGAGATCGTTCATATTTTTCTAACACATGCGCTATTTAGGTTTGTAGAATTTAGCTCCCTAGATCATAGTTTCTCAATCTGTGGTATGTGTATCCCTGAACGTATGCGAGACACAAGCAGGGGGTTTGTGGCGAAAAACCCAACGAAGGGAGGCGGGCGGCAGCCGCCAACTTCTGGGGAAGCCAGGCAACAGCTGCCCACTTCCCCCCCAGTCCCAGCTCCCAGCTGGGAGGTAGGCAGCAGCCCCCGGCTTCTGGGGGAGGCGGGCGGCAGCTGCTGGCTTTCCTCCTGGTCCCACCTCCTAGCTGGAAGATAGGCAGCAGCTGCTGGCTTCTTGGGATGCTGGGCAGCAGCTGCAGGCTTGCGCAGCAGCCACAGGCTTTTTAGGAAGCCGGGCGGAAGCCACCTGCGTCCCGCCCATTCCCAGCTCCTAGGTGGGAGCCCAGCAGCAGTCTCCTGAGCCTTGCGAGTTGGGCTCACAGCTGGGTGGCTGCCACTTGTTCCCCGGCTCTGAGCTGAGGGACAGCCTTCCACACACTGGCTTGAAGATGGGCAGCAGCTGCCTGTTGCCTGCCCACATCCCCGGGTCCCAACCTGCACGGAAGCTTCCTCCACCCCAGCTCGGATTGGGTAGCAGTCTCCCACCTCCTAGGCTGACAGCCAGGTGGCAGCTGCCTCCAACTTGCCCAGGTGGCAGCTCCCCTTCCTGACTCAAAGCCCGGTGCCCAGAAAGCCAGGTGGAGAGCCCAGCGACTTGCCCAGTCCTGGAGCCAGGTTCTACCCCCAGGTTTAATTTGTCAATTTCATTGCTCTAGCTGAGCAGTGAAATTGACAACTATGATAGCACCAGAACTTACCAGTATAAAAATCTTAAGAGGGGCCCACACAGTGTGATTTGCCCCAGGCCTGCATCCCCCTAGGGACAGCCATGGGAAGCGCTGCTAGTGCCTGCCCATACCTCACAAGTTCCGGCCTGTGTGAGAACACCACGTGACCCTGCCAGCAGGCCATAGTGGAGGAAGGAGGGGAGAAACAGCAGGGGGTTTTGTGATCTGCCACACAGCATTGTAGAACCCAGAACTCTTCTGCTTTACGAGAAATACAGTCATCCAGCGGTAAAGGGGAAAAAGACTATTTCTTAGTAGAAAACTGAGTGTTGGGGTACTTATTAAAATTTTCAGAAGTTAGGGATATTTGCTACTTAAAAGGTTGAGAAACACTGCCCTAGATGAAGTTTCTTTGGGGATAATTTTCCCTTGACATTAGCTAATTTTTTTCTTGGAGTATAATCTGTAACTGATAGTGGTTCAGAGGAAAAGGAAGTTCCCAGCAAATCCTCAAATTAAAATCCTTTCAGAATTATTTACAGACAGGGTTTAAAAAAGGGATTTGGGACACAGCTTCTTCAGCTGTGTACTCCTTGGTGCTCCATTCCGCTGCATGCTAAATTAGTTTGTTTGAAAGGACTCTTTTCTGATGCAAGTGAAAAATATTACTTTATCCTACACAAGTTAATCAATATAGAAACAAAACCAGAATGATTTCTCCAGAACTGTTAAGATTATATTGTTATCGATGAACAGCTCCAGTAAAATTATCTGACCACAACCCTGTAAATCCTTACAGATGCCAGTCATCTCATTGCAGTAAAGAGGACTAGGCCCTATATTATGTGACAAGAAAAGAAAGGTAGAGGCCAATACCTCTAAAGCCTTTTGTGGTAGATGAAGGAAAGAAAATGAAATTTTCTCTGAAACAAAGTTTCAATTCTGAATCATTTTTATCTTGATTCAGAAACATGTATTACGTCTTAAGGTCTCTGAAGGCTCCAGTATCCGAATTGTTCTTCTTGACTGACTTGAGAAAATTTTAGATTTTACATTTGAATCTCCTATAAATGCTGCAGCATGTGATTTTTATTAATGTGATAGTTAGTGCAAATGGCTGCAGTCTGAGAATATGAAATAATGCCTTCCCAACATGGAACTCTTCTGTCACCTTTGATCCCTTGAGGATAGAGACAAACGTATTTCAGATTAAAAGGAAGAAAATATTTAATTCCTGATACAGTAATATTTGTGTTTCTGGATGACTATAATGGTATGGCCATCCAACATCTTGACAGATGAAAGGAAACACGACTAAGTCAGTCAAAGGTGCTTAGCAGAAGTGTAGGAGAAGAGCCCACTGCATGAGCTGCAGACCTTCCCATAATGGCTACTGACCCGACAGGTTAATGATCCCCGAGAGACAATAATGAGTCGGTTGGAAATTAAGGGTTTATTAAAACAACAGGAATATAAAAACTAGATTATCTTTTACTTATACGGTTGGGGGGGGGGGTACGGCTATTACTTTTAGAGCAAGTTTTAAACGAAAGCTAAAAGGGAGAGAGGAGAGAAAGGGTTAACGTCTTACCAGCATCAGAAAGAGCTGCAACATGACACCCAGAAGCTTGCTGAACAGCAGCAACACAGAAAGACGGCTTGTACGATTCGATACGCGCTCGGAGTCAGTCGGGAGCGGGAGAGATAGGGACGGGCCAGATGATCAGTCTGGCGGACAGTGAGCTCTCTCAACCGGAGCCTGGGGCGTGCCCCGGCTTTATACTAGGGGCTTCAGGTAGCCAAGGTTGCTCCGGATTGGAGGGGAGATATTTGAACCAGGACAAACCTTTGGCTGGGTGATGAGCTGACCGTTAGGGTGGCTGTGCTACAGGTCACGTAGACAGTTGCTCTCGGTCACCTGGTCAGTTTCAGGAGGGGCGAGGAAATGGCCTAATAAGGTCAGTTTCAGGAGGGGCGAGGAAATGGCCTAATAAGGTCAGTTTCAGGAGGGGCGAGGAAATGGCCTAATAAGGTCAGGTCGAGGTTTTGCTGATGCACCAGGTGGTTAGGTGGGGACGAGAGGTGGACATATCAGGTACTGTGTTGCAACAGCTACAAGGCCACTCGCCAGATAGAGGTTGGAGCACACTCTGCTTCTTGGCTCATCTACAGGCCTCTGCCTGGGCTCTCTAATGACTCTCCACGATGACTGAACCAGCCTTAACCCAGATTCTCCAAATTGAGTGGTTGTGGACAGGGCTCTCCTAGTTGTTAGTGAGAATACTGAATTTCTTGAGACCCTGCTTGACCTTGTTGCTGTATCGGAGCTTTGGCCTTCCGCTGCATCGCAAGTAGTTCTTGAGTTGGCCATGGAACACAACTGTTGGCAGACGATCTGGAGGCATGCATTCCACATGTCCCAGCCAGCAAAGTATGCAACCATCCAGCATAGTCTGAATAGACAGTAGGCTGGTTCTCTCAAGGATCTCATTGTTAGTGATTCGTTGGTTGAAAGTGACTCCAAGGATTTTCCTGAGACAGCAAAGGTAGAAGCTGTTCAATCTCCATTCTTGCTTGGAGTATGTGATCCAGCTTTCACAGCTGTAAAGTAGGGTACTGAGGACAAAAGCCTGATAAAACAGACATCTTTGTAGTCAGGGTTAACAGCTTATTGTTCCAGATATGTGAGGTAAGTTTGACAAAGATGACAGAGGCTTTGCCGATTCTCATAACAAGTTCTGTATCAAGGCCAAATGAGGTGGTTAAAGTTGAGCCGAGACAGCAGAAGTGATCTAAGTTGTCCAGAGCTTCATTATTGATGAAGACTTTAGGTGGGATGTTGGTGCCCTGTGCATGACAACTTTTTCTTAATACTGATTAACATGCCGATCTTGATACATGCATCAGAGAATTTATTCATCATGATCTGCAATTTATCAGGTGAATTAGAGATGAATGCAGCAGCATCTGTGAAAAGCAGATCCAGAATAGTGAGTTGGGTATCATGAAGAAGATGCCAAAGCTAATAGGTGGTAAGATGCAGGCTTGCTTCACTCCAGTAATCAATGCGAAACTCACAAAATGTTCCATTTTCATACTGGATAGTTGCCTTCATTCCCTCATGGAACTCCTTAAATAGAGAGAGTGCTTTTCATGGACAGCCAATTTTCAACAAGATCTTGTATATGCCATTCCTACTAACCACATCGAAGGCCTTTTGTAGGTCAACAAATGCTACATAGAGAGATGCGTGTTGTTCATGTCTTTTTTCTTGCAACAAATGCATTGTGAATGACATGTCAGTTGTGGAGCATTCATCTCTGAACCCGCACTGGCTCTCAGGATAAATTCTCTCAGCAAAGACTTGGAGTCGTTTCAGCAAGAGGCTTGCAAGCACCTTGCTGACCACGCTGAGCAGAGATATCCCTTGGTAGTTGTTGCAGTTTGCTCTGTGCCCTTTATTTTGTATAAAGTAATTATGTTTGCATAATTTAGATCCAAGGATATGTGGCTTTCTTCCCAGCAGGTGCAAAGAAGTGCGGATGTCACTTCTTCCCTCCTGCCTTTAAGTGCTCTGGAGGTATCTGATCATTGTCTGACACTTTCCAAGGCAGAGTCTCTTTGATAGCTTTCTCTACATCTTTGAGAGTTGGTATTTGGTCCAGCTCCTGAAACATTGGAAGCTGGGGAATGGAGGTAAGACAGTATCACAGATAATAGCATCCTTTGAGTAGAGTTCTTTGTAATGCTCAGTCCATCGGTCAAATTGTTCTTGCCTGTCAGTCAGGATGGTACCATTTTTCGCTTTCAGGTTTGCAAATCTTTTTATAAATTGGACCAAGTGCCTCTTTGATTTCATCATAGGTACCACGAAGGTCCCCTCTTTCAAAGCAGGTCTGAATCTTCTGGCACAGGTCTTGCCAGTACTTCTGATCACATTCTCTAGCGGCTTTCTGGACTGCAGCCATAGCCTCTTTGAACTTAAAGAGTTCTGAACTTTAGTTCATTGATGAAGTAAAATTAGGCGAGCTTGATTTTTCTTTTCTATGAGTGGGAGCAGCAAATGCTCACATGCTACAAACCAGTCAGGTTGTTTTTTCTTTGTTGTTCAAAAGACATATTTGGCAGTAGTCAGTGTCTTATTCTTAAAATGGTCCCACAATGTGTCAGAATCAGCAGAATCAAGTTGATAATTTTCAGAAACATGTTCAAGCGCATGTTGAAATTTTGCACAAGTGACTAATGTTACTCAGACAAAAACACAGATTTGAGTTACTGAATCTAGGTTCTTAGTAACCTTGATGCCAAAAGTTATATTTTATCCAACAAAGCTTAGAAAGCAATGTCTACATATATACTCATAGATTGTGCTAATGAAAAATATTTTAAATTATTTGTATTTTTCTTATAATTCTAAATCTTTAGCTCCAATTCTTCCCAACGTTTAGAACAGAAGTCAATCAACATATATGATAATAATTTAAGTACAAATACTTATTTACTGGAGTTTTAATTACATGTAAAATATCTGAAAAATAGTCACACTTTTGAATTATCTCAGTGCCATGTAATTGTTTATTTAAACTAGAGATTCTAGTATTTAAAAGAAGTATTGTGCATTTTATTCCACTGGCCACTCAATAGTGGATGCTGCTTTTCAGGGGAAGGAGGAAAGACGGTTCCTCTTTGTGTAGGTACTGTAACTTGTAAATAGCATTTTTCTTGTCTAAAACTGTAGTCTGTGGCATTCTACAATCCATAAATAAAACAGAACTGGTCCATAATACAAATAAGTCTGAGAACTAATCTCTTACTGGACTAGATGATTCCATCAAGGCATGGAAGTTTTCCTACAAATTAAAAAATGACATTCATTAAATGTTACATAGCTATGTATGTAGAAATGGCAAACTGAATTATGAGCATATAAATTCACCTCAGAAATCTAGTGATACCATAAAACACAAGGGTAAAGCTCAAAAGGTTTGTATAGTCACCAGAAAATGATAGGGAACTATAGCTCTCAAATGGCTTATCTATTCGGTGGGGTAGTGCACTCTTTGGGGATGTAATTTCTAAAGTATACTAATGTTTTACACATTAATTGGTCCACGTAGAACCTTCTGGTCCATACGCTTCCTGAGTGTACTGTAACATAGTACTGTTTCAAGCAGCACATTAGGACATCCCACCAGGGTCTACACAGACCAATTAATGCGCAATATGTTACTGTACTTTAGAAATCACACCCGTGTGGAGCACATTACCCCACCGTGTAGATAACCCCTACATTAAAAATTACTCATTAAATCTATAAAACCTTTGGATATACAAGTATTTTTAATCCATCCCGGTCAGGAGAATTTCTTTTACTTCATTTATTGCTGCTTTTTTAGAGCCATGTCTAAATCAAAATCCTCTTGAAAACTGAGTGGTAGCTGAAGGATAATAGCTCCATCTTGAGAGACATAAGGATGGGTGAAGATTGCCTTCTGGCTACAGTTTGAGACAAGAGATTATGCTGTATTCTCAGTAATGCACTGACTCACTCTGACATCATGGTCAAGTTGTAACTGATCTCGGCTTCTATTTGTCCCCTTCTGTAAAATGGAGTTAATATCTACCTTACAGGATTGTTGTGCAGCTTAGTTCACTAATTTGGAAAGCACTTTGCACTGCACCAACCTTTCCTTTTTGATAAACTTTGAATTTAAGACTTTTATTGACAATGAGCAGGTTGAGAAAAATTAATTATGAAAATATTAAAACACGTATCAGCCATAAAATAGGTGCGCTAGGTATTTGCACAAGTTATAGGCTTCTGTAAATTTACATGTTATAAGTTACAATTATTTTTTTATTTTAATTTTTGTTAATTAGTTCATCGCACTTCATCCATCTTCCCTGAAATAGTTTAGTTAATTTAACACATGCAGTGATTCATTCTATTTTTCTTAATTCTTTTATTCGTCTGCTATATTTCTATAGCTGACATTTGTTTTTGCACCCACATTGGCAAATATTTCCTGACCGCAGCCATAAAAAATCTGAACAGGTATCTGTGACAACCAGTCCAGACACCACAGAAGGAGAACAGGTTTAACCCCCCAAAACACAGTTAAATCAACTGATTGTATACTATGTCACTGTATTACACAAATATATTTAATAAGGTCTTATGAAAGACTGTAATGTTCTGAACTTGATAGTCATTAGCAGAGATGTAGACAGACCATGGTTATGAATTTATGTATTTGTGCATACAGAAAAATGTGCTCAAACTTCAGCTCCACTGCACAGGAGGATGGGGAGCAGTCAGTCAGGGAGGACCACCTTCCAAGTCAGTTGTTTACACGAAACCAATTTCAAGTACCCATCCATTGTCCAGCCCAGGGAAAGACAATGATGGAGCATTAGAGTTAACAGGAAGATATTGTGACATCCCCATCAGAATTTTCCCACTTGGAAAAACCATGAGTCACCATGCCACAGGAAAAAAAAAAAAGCCAAACAAAAAACCCCATGAGAAAACAAAAAACAACGAAGAAAAGAGCCTTTTAGGGCTAGTCTACATTAGAAGCTCTACAGCAGCACAGCTGCACAAAACAGATGCGCCACTGTAGTGCGCCTGGTGAAGACACTGACAATAGGACAGAGCCCTCCCGTCGGCATACTAAAACCACCTCCCTGAAAAGGGAGAACTTCTCCTGCCAACAAAGCGCTGTCCACACCGGTGCTTATGTTGGTGTAACTCACATCGCCCAGGGGAATGGTTTATTCACACCAGGGATCTGAACCACCACAGCTGCACAGCACTAAGGCACCCTAAAGTTACAGGGCAGGCAGTGACAGAACACTTTACAGTCTGAGTGGTCCCCAAAACGTCACAGTATGTGTGTTTAATTTCAGGACATTTTCCTAATACCACAGTGATAGGAATTAGGGGTGGGGAGAGGAAAAGAACAATATTCCTGATATAGCTCTTACATTAATACTCTTATGATGAAGTCTGAATCATTTCTTTGTCAAACTATGATTATTCTGCAGCTATCAGTTTCTAAAATGTTGGCTAAACAATTAGGGTATACATATCTGCTTACATATAAGGAAAGCGAGATTCACTCAACAGCAAACAGTGTACATACAACAGATGCATTCTATACCAAAACTGCATTCCAATACACTCAAAGTCCATAAAACCATTATTTTTATAATTTCCATTAAAGATTTAAAGGGGCTCACATTTTGTTCTCTATAGGACCACTGGTATTTTTGGAAAAACTAATTACAAGTAATATTAAGTAATGTTAAAGATACAGTCTTGATTGACCATTGCAGGTCTCTCCTTTTTTACCGTTCTTCAACATAAAGCAAAGGTAATTATGATTAGATGGAAAAGGTGTGTGTCTTTGTTTTCCTTAATTTTGATGCAAAGCTGTGTTAAAAATCTTCTATACAATAAATTTAAGTGATAGTATATTAATCTCCATTCCCACACTAATGCACACATTAAGCAAGGAATCCATAGGTGTCCATAAAAAAGCTTGTAAAAATGTTCAGTGTAATATATATTGTACTTAAGATTTTATAGATTTCTTACTAAGCTTCTATTACAGCCTTAATTTACAATATCAACTATAAAAGGTGACGTCTACTTGATTTCGTAGCATGGCTGCAGCACATGTTGCTGTATGGGAACATATGATTTTACACTTTAACTGGAACACAGCTCCTCCAACTGATAAATGATTGATACAAACCAGAGTGCTTTAACCTAGAAATACTTTTTTTTAGGTCTCAAGCACACATGCATATATTCTATAGCAATAGCAATAGGTTCTGAGCACCCCAAACTATAGTTACCCAACATCTGAGATGGTTTTGAGTCATCAATAGCTGGGCTTCTGGGGGTCCTCCTTCCATACAACTGCTGAGGAGTTTAGGTGTCAGCACCTTGCCCAAAGAAAAGCTCCCTTGGACTGCTCCAAAGTGTATTATGTTACCTAGTTTTTATAGCTAACTTAAACAAAGCACATAACTCATAATGACTCCTAGTGGGTCACCTTAGTAACACCTAGTGGGTGAGCAGGTCTCCTAACTGTATTGCTGCTATTTTATGCTTCTTACGGTCTACGTGGGGCCATGGAAAGCACAGCATAGTAAGAGCAGCCTTGAAGCTGCTCTAACTTACAATGGGGAATGGGAGACAGACAGAGAACTGAACAGCTCCAGAATATGGGGCTTTATTGGCATCAGACGGAACAGGATCAGTCCCAATATCTCCTCCCACATAAATGACTATGGCTAGGATATCACTTGATCCATGCAAGTCCAAACCAAAGAATAAATTTTAAGTAATAGCTTAATATTTGCAGATATTCACACAAATTGTAACAATGATAGAAAGGTGAAATGAAGGAAGTAGCTATGGCTGTTTTAAATGTTATATCAATTAATTCTTATTTAAACATGAATTTAAGGCATAAAATTTAAAGTTACAAAAACAACTTGACACCTCCATGGCTCAGAGCTTAAGACACCTCCATGACTCCTCCTTCTGTCCCTCCCAAAAAGCACACCTCATTATTTCTATCTTTAGATGTTTTTACTTCAATCTAGAAGTCTACATCTTGACCAGATTGCATACCTGTTGACTTTTCCATTATGTTCCTCTCCATCCAGGCAAAGCAAAATGCCTGAATTGCCCAGAACTTCCACAAGATCTTCATGTCATTTTGTGCCCAAAGCAATGGTAATACATTAACCAATTATATTTTATTTCAGGACTGCCTATTCAAACCCTTATTTATTTTTTGAAATCGGACTACCTAATGGCTTTTTATTAATTGTTACAAGCCAATTTGAACTGAATCATGGATTTTGATATAAAGACGTCTTGAAAACAGATAGTCAAGAAATGGCCTTCCTGCCTAAAAAGATTAATGACATTTGTTTGTTTTTCCTTTTTTCACAATATCCTGAATTGTACTGCGATATCTACTTGGGAGCTTCTTATCTATAATCTAGGGACATGTTCTATAGGGAAAAATGTGTTGTCCTGAAATCTCTTAAGCCATGTTTAAATCAATCTAAAAATATCCAAGCCTGGAGGGAACTCCTTTGAAAAGCTTTTTCTTCATAAATCATCAGGCTGACAAATTAAATGACAGTAACCTCTTACAACAGCTGACACCACCACAGGAACCCTGTTAACATGTGCATTAGGGCAGATTGATTGGTTTAATTGGCAGTCATGCTAAAATCCTGCAGAGGAACTGATGCTGAGTGAATCATCTCCTCCACAGATATTCAGCAGTCTGAATACAACAGTGCAGTTACAATTGCCATGTCACCTTTGTTTATTTGTGAAACCAGTATCAGGTGACCTCTTTGTTTTATGTTTCTAAAAGCTGTATATTTTGGCATAAGATGTTTGCTTTATTTTATTCCTTACCTTATTTACCCAAGTTTCAAACTGAATGTTTTGGGACTTTGTTAATGTAGTAAGGAACAAATCTGGAAAGACAAATGTAACAGAATTACAAAATTTAATGTTTGATTATACACATGTACTTTTAAGCTACATATAAGATATGTATACTAGTTTGCTTAGTAGCCCAGTAGGTTTTGAAAGCATAAATAAATGTTTTAATCAAAACAATATACAAAAAGACAGTTTGTTTTCAGCCCTTGATCTACACTCGTATAAATACAACTGTGTGAAAATACACACTCTTGTATACTAATGTGCACACATACATAAACAAAAACATAAAAATTAAAAAAAATGACTGTACACATGAGTAAGTGCTAGAAAACAAGCAAAGAGTTATGAAACTCCTAGTTAGGAAAGAGAGCTAAACAAGTCTCAAAACTAAAGAACACATCATACAGAAAATTTATCATTTGCTAAATATAATGTTTTCCTAGCTTCTCTGGCTTCAAAATTAGCTCTCCAGTAATTAGTTTTTTTTTTTAAAAAAGACATATTTCATCCAAACATTACTATTTACAGTAGAATCTATATTTTTGATTCAAGGTCTCTTGGAAAGATTTCCAGGAAAGGAAAATGGGGGGTGGGAGATAATAGGAAGGGAAAAAGATTTTAAAAGAAGGAAAGAATGATGAATGACCAAGTACTTTATATTTAAAACTTTTACAACACATTCACCTTTCAGCAATTTGTTGGTGCATTTTGGTGATTTTTCCTCCCTTCTTTCATTTACTATTTAAATTTAAAATGGCAAAACTATTTCGTTATATAAAGGGAGTTCCATTACTGTGCTAAAGTGTTGTCACTATTCAGGCTAGGATACCACTGTTCCTTTGTAAAGGGTAAGAACACTCAAGGTGTTATTATTACAGTAATGCCTTCCCCCATATCCTGAAAAAGCAGATGGGATGTGTTATATGAAAGGTTAAAAATCACATTAAAGATAAGTGTCCTGTTCTATTAAAGAATCCTTTTGTTTGGAACCTGAAAGTTACATTTTACACTATCTTTCTTGACCTTTAACAATGTCAATCAAGCATTTAAGACTTATGAATGAATGATCTTCTGAAAATGTGACTCACAAAAAGATAGTGTCTGGTTAAGTCTTTATAATCAATGATTCTTTACAATTAGAACTTTTAAAATATTTAATTAAAAACACTAAAGATGACAATCTAATTAAACATCCCAATTAAAGTAAAATGCAGTCTAGCCATAAGCCATTCTAGCAGGTTCATTTACTATGTTAGCATAATGACAACATAATGACAATTTTATTTAGTGCATATAAATGGAAGGCCTTAAAATGATAATTTGCCTCATCTGAATTTTCAAGCTGTATTAATCCTTATGCATTTTAAATTGAAATAGTCAGGACTGATGCATGAAAATGTGATATGTCACAAGGACTACCTTTTCCCCTTTTTAAAATTATTTTATGCAGCTTAGAAAACAGCATTTCAACTTGTTGTAGGGGGCTGGCAAGATTGCCACCCTCACTTCTGTGCTGCTGGGATCACCTCAGCCTGGCTGGGACTAGCAGCTAGGGGCCCCAATTGGGGCACTCCCAGGAACATGGGGCAGAGTAGACCCACTTCTGATACATTCCCCTGCTGCAGAGCTGGGCAGCAGCCCCAAAGCTTTCTACAGCTGGAGGATGCTTCTGATCCTGATGACAACTATTTTAAAAGACAGTCCATAATGTAATCTATTCTTGGTTAACTCCCATGAATGGGGCTTAAACACTGGACTACACCCACAAAGCTCAAATCATCCCACTTGGAAATAAATTTTTGAACAAACAAACAAAAACAAACAGTCTCCCCCATTTCAATATTTTCATGAAGTTAACCCAATAGAAACCAAGCAAAGATGGGTGGCAGGGTGCATCAATACATTAGATTTACTTCTGGAAATTTGGATTCAACTTTAGTTAAAGTCATAAGCAAAAAATGATTTTGGAGGCCTCATCCTAATCTTATTACAAGCACAACGCACAATTTGGAATGATTAATGGTGTTTGATCAGATGAGGATAAAGTCTAGAAAAGCAAAATGCCAGTAATGAGATATATTGACAAAACGGTGGAGCAAGCTTCCCCATACATCAGCTTGCAATTACTTTTGGTCCTCGTCAATACTTGTAAACCCTCCTTTTCACATAAATAACTTTATTTAAAATGTAAAGAGTCTTCCTAACTAAAGCTTTATGTTCAGATTGTTGTAATATGCAAAATTATATATAATGTAATCCATCAAAAACAGGATGACTCTTGCCTATAATAGTCCTGGTGAAATGAGGTTTACTGGCTTGAAGCTATATATTAATATGTATGATGCAAATCTACTAGCAAAATATGTCAGGGAAGCGTATACATATTATCTACTATTAGAAAGTCAAAAGTCTTAGCCATTAAATACTTCAAGGACTAACTGAATGTAATTCTCTTTTGTTAAAAATAATTTTTTGTTTTGGAGTTGTACCAAATGCCAAGTCCCCCCCCCCCCCCCCAGATTACAAAACATATTAAATCAATTAAATTGATATGTTAGGCATTATCATTTTCATTTTGCAATCTCTCTCATCCAGTGAAGTTAATGGGAGCCCTGCCTACTTAAGTAGTATGGGCTCAACCCTTTCTGTCTTCCTTGAGAATTACTATATAATACTATAGCTTGTCTCACTTACTGGTATGAGTTTCACAATATATGTACCAACTAACATGTCACACTGTCTCATCCTGGTTTTATAAGATTATTTTGGATTAGACTGGGTTTGAACATCAGTTTACTCCCATGTTAGTCTGTATTATTTTCTCTAATATTTGTAATTTAGAATGTATTTCTTGTACCTTGGTGTTTTCTAAATGCTTGTAGTGAGTGGAAATATGTGATGGATCAGTTCTGTTCTCATATAAAATCAATAAAGACTAAAAAAATTTCATTTTGATGCAGATTAAATTACGTTATACACTATTCAAAATATAATTTTATAATGGGAACAGAGATGTATAACTATATTACTGCTACCAGGAATCACTATAACACAAGGTGGCAAATTAAAAATAAAAAAGAATCTGCATATAAAATTCACAATGAAAGGACCAGAATCAAAAGTAGCTCTAAAATGAATGAACTGCTGAAAAAACTACAAAGAAAATACAATGGCTGGGACGTTACTTAGCTTAATAACAAGAAGCACACATTTCAGCTATCTGGTGGAGTGGAATGTGGGAGGAATAAATCAAGGGATTAAATTTGAGCCAAACTACAAAAAGTTAATGCAAAGATGATAATTTAAATGTCTGAATTGTTTACTGTTAAATAGAACTATGGAGGTGTGTACAATTACAAAGTCTTTCTTTAGTTATTGCAGTACACTGGGAAGGCTGGTCTTCCATTTTGGAAATTTCAAGAAACTTTTGGCAAAGTTTTTCAAAGGTGGCAGCCTGAATTACAAATGCAAATCATGCATCTTTGTACGGTTTGCACAGAGATCAAAAGTAGAATATGGCCTCGTGTAGTAACTAAAGAATTTTGATTTATGCAGCACCTTACAAATCAATTCAGTATCACTCAGTAAAAATATATCCTGCCCTTAGGGCAAGCACTACTTCTACCTTTTGTTCCTCTTTCTTCCACATCCTCTTTTCTCTATTTTCTCCTTCTTCCCTGTCTTTGTGAGACTTCTTTATCACTGCATTTCCCTGCATATAGTAACTCTCAGTTTCCCCATTCAAACACTTTCTCCTTTTATTGATAAAATGAGCAATGAAATAGTGTGACATACCAGGGTGTAATCCAGACTAATGAGTAGCTCTGTCACACCTGCTCTCTAACCTAGGATGCCCTTTTACAATGGTTTGCTGTTGTAGCCACCAGCCTGGACTGATCACAAACAGCCTCCACCACGCAAAGGTGGAAGTCAAACTCAATCTCTCTGCTACCGTCTGTATGTGCATTGCAGCCAGCCACACCATTGCTCTTACCAGCCTTTGTTTTATTGCAAAGTGAACCCAACTCACTCCCAGACTTAGATTTTCCCCTAGAAATGTATATCCAGTACTGCCTAGCCCTTGCCTGGACAAAACAAGTTTAAGTAAAGTACGTAATTTCGTCAACAGAAATAATACGCACACATCTTGTTGCCCCAAACAGAGTTTTACAGACACTTCAATTTAAACACACCGGATTAGATAAAACAAAACAATCTATTAACTACAAAGAAATAGATTTTAAGTGAGTACAAGAAATAAAGCATAAAAGTCAGAAATGGTTACAAGATAAAACACAACTGATGCCTAAATTAACAAAACTACGTTAAATTCAAAGCAAAGCTTTCTCACCACATCCTCTCAGCAATCAATGACCAAACTCCTTAGGTCAGGATCCCTTCTCCAGTTCAATGGCTGCTTCTTTGTCCCTTCTGCTGCAGCGAATCAATGGACAGGAAGAGAGAGAGGAGGGGGTCCCCTCCTTTTCATAGCATCAGTACCCCTTCAGGAAGACATTTCCAGCTGAGAGTCGGGGGACAGAGGGCAGGTCTACACTTCCAGCAAAATTCGGCGGCAGTTGACGGGAGTTACACAAGCTATGCAACTCCCGTCGACTTCGTAACTTCCCTTTAGCGTGCTGTCTCCACTGTGCTGCATTAACAGGAAATGTGTTCCCGTTGATGCAGTGCTACACTTTTTTTGGAAGTGGTTTTAGTAGACTGACTTCCTGATCAATTGAGTGTGTCTTCACTGCCACCTCCACTGATCCAGAAAAATTGATCTGAATTTGCTGCCATCATTGTATACATAGCCAGTCTACAGGGAAAGATGTTCCCTGCTGCTTTTTCCTCATCTGTTGGCGCTTCTTTTGTTTCCCTTCCCGCTTCATGACTCTGTTTACTACTTAAATGCAAATTAAGCAGAACACACATTCCTTTGTTTGAGACAGGCTTGTTTGACAATCTCAGTTGGCAATGTGCTAAGAACACCATACAGTGAAATTTATAACTTCACATACAATGTTGACACACACATTTTATCTGGACAATAGTGACCAGCAAATTATGAGTTTTCAAACGATACCTCATGAGGCATACTTTGTACAAAGATTATTAAAATAGTGTGTGAAGTCTGGACATGGTACATTCTGTCACAAAAGTTAATGCTTTAAAGTTTACTTTGAAGGTATTCTTATGGTTTATACTTAACACCACCAAAATCATTAGCGAGAGACCAGGAATTTCACATCTGAGTCATTGTTTTAGGCTGTATGCAAACACGGCATTGATTTACACACCATTTACTTTTGGAAGGTCGTCTCTGCAAACATAAAGGCAACCATTTTTAAAAAAAATGATATTTTAAGGTCCTGAATGCACCACATGGGCCTCACACAAATGCATCTAGTGAGCTGGCTTCAGTCCACAGTTCACATCTCTGGGGTAAGCAACTCAGCTGATCATTTTTGTGCATTCTCAGAGGAGTGAAACACAATCTGAAGAATCAAAGCAAGTGAAAAGGAACTACTGCAGTGAAAAGGAATTAATCTTTTTTACACTGTCTCTCCCAACCCCAATAATGAAATTTGGTTGTCTGAACATGAGAATTCAACATAAGATCACTTAGAATGCTAATTTAGATAAAGCAAATTTTATGTATTCAGAAGAAGAGAAGAGCGGCTAGTCCTGTAAGAAAAGGGGAAGAGTCAGTTGAGATACCAAGAGTTCAGAGCCCCAAAAGGATACAGGATGACTTGCAGAAAACTGCAAGAGTGAATAAAAAGACAAGGGGACTTGCAGCCAGAAAGGAGGAAAGCCGGAGAATCATACCATCACCAGGAGAAGGCAAGTCTACATGACTGGGGACTCCCTAGTAAGAAAAACAGACAGGCTTGTCACCAGAACTGATCCAGAGAACAAAAGGGTGTGCTATCTGCTGGGAGCTAAGATATGGGACGTGAAACTGAGGCTGAAGGTGATCCTAATGGGAGAAGGAAAGAATCCACTGACTGTCCTTCATGTGGGAACAAATAACACAACTAGATTCTCACTGGAACATATCAAGAAAGACTATGCCAAGGTGGAAGTCAAACTCAAACAGCTTAATGGGACTAAATCAGGCAGTCCAGATAATTAAGAATATTAAAGGAACTGACACATGAAATTGCAAGCCCAATAACAAGGATTTTTAATGAAGCTGTAAACTTGGGTGTCGTACCCTATGATTGGAGATGGGCTAATATAGTTCCCATTTTTTAAAAAAGGGGGAAAAATGATCCAGGAAACTACAGGCTGTTAGTTTGACTTCAATTGTATGCAAGGTCTTGAAACAAATTTTGAAACAGAAAGTAGTTAAGGACAAAGAGGTGAACAGCATTTGGGATAAAATACAACATGGTTTTACAAAAGGTAGACTGTGACAGACCCAAAGGAACCACTACTTTAAACTGACAACTAACTTACAACTGAACAATAACAATAACTATTTACAAAATATATTTAGAAGTAGCAAAAGACCACTAGGCACTTACAGACGCAAGAGAGGAAAACTATTACTACAACCATCACGGGTGGAAAGAAGAAACTGAGGGAGTGTAAGGCCAGCAGTGCCTCAAATACCGTGGGATGAGCACGGGGCTCCAGACAGCGCCAGAGCTGGCCCTACTGATGCCACTAAGGCAAAAATATCTCTAACAGCCGTACATGTGGGCATGCGCATACCTAACATGGAATTGACATTAGCAAGTATTCAAAGAACCTGGATTTCAGTAAGGCATTTGATATAGTTCCACATGAGAAATTATAAATTAAATTGGAGAAGATGGGGATTACTATGAGATTTGAAAGATGGATAACGAACTGATTAAAGGGAAGACTACAATGGGTCATACTGAAAGGTAAATGGTCAGATTGGCGGGAGGTTACTAGTGGAGTTCTTCAGGGATCAGTCTTGGAACCAGTCTTATTTAATATTTTTATTATTGACCTTGGCACAAAAAGTGAGTGTGGGCTAATATTTGTGGATGACACAAAGTTAGGAGGTACTGCCAGTACGGTGGAGGAGCAAAATATCTTACAAGAATATCTGGATTACCTTGAAAACTGGAGTAATAGAAATGGGATGAAATTTAATAGTGCAAAGTGGAAGGTCATGCATTTAGGGACTAACAATAAGAATTTTTGCTATAAGCTGGGGACTTCTCATTTGGAAGCGATCGAGGAGGAGAAAGATCTGGGTATATTAGGTGATCACAGGATGACTATGAGCTGTCAATGTGATGCAGCCATGAAAAAGGCTAATGCAGTCCCAGGATGCATCAGTAATGTATTTCCAGCAGAGACAGGGAAGTGTTAGTACCATTTTATCATTGGTGAAAGCTCATCTGGAATACTGTACGCATTTCTGGTCTCCCATGTTTAGGAAAGATGAATTCAAACTGGAACAGACACAGAGAAGGGCTACTAGGATGATCTGATGAATGGCAAATCTACCTTATGAAAGGAGACCCAAAGAGCTTGCCTTGTTTAGCCTAACCAAAAGAAATATGATTGCTCTCTCTAAATACATAAGAGAGAAATGCCAAGAGGGAAAGGAGTTATTTAAGTTAAGCGCCAATGTGGACACAAGAACAAATGGATATAAGCTGGTTATCAACAAGTTTAGGCTTGAAATTAGAAGAAGGTTTCTAACTGTCAGAAGAGTGAAGTTCTGGAACAGCCTTCCAAGGTGAGCAATGGAGGCAAAAATCCTAACTGGCTTCAAGATTGAGCTTGATAAATTTATGGAGAAGATGGTATGATGGGACTGCCTACAAATTGCATGCGACCCATTGAGACTGCCAGTAGCAAAACTTCTCAACAGCTGGAGATGGACCACTAGATGGGAAGGGCTCTGAGTTATTATAGAAAATTCTTTCCCAGGTATCTGCCTGGTGGGTCTTGCACTCATCCTCAGGATCTAATTGATCACCATATATGGGATTGGGAAGAAATTTTCCACTGGGTCAAACTGGCAGAGACCCTGGGTTTTTTTTGCCTTTCTCTGCACAATGAGGCATACAATACTTGCAGGCTTAAATTAGTGTAAATGGTGAATTCTCTGTAACTTGAAGCCTTTAAACTGTGATTTGAGGACTTCAGTAACTCAGCAAGAGTTTAGGGGTCTATTACAGGAGTGGGTGGGTGAGCTTCTGTGGCGTGCAAAGTGTTCAGACTAGATGACCAAGATAGTCCTTTCTGACCTTAAAGTCTATATGCTGCAACTGTTTCTCTGTTTTTTAAATGAGACGAAAAGAGTTTGCTAAGCAAAACTACACTATTAGTTCAAATAATCCCTCTAGTTGTCTTTAGTCCACCTCTAGTGATGATGCTCCAATAAAGCATGAACTGGGAGTTGGTGAGAAAGGCTTTGCATTCAGTACCGCATCAAGAATTCCAACTGGATACACAACTCTCATTCATTTCCTCTCTCTTTCACTCCTTTATTTTTAGCAGTAGCAGCAGTGTCAGTAGGTTCTCTCCCTGATAGACCCTGCTTATTGCACTGAAACCTTGCATGCTTTTGGCTCTTCTTTAGGTAAACGAACTTATAACTAAAGGGGAAGTATCATACAAATGTATGATTTAATAAAATTAAGTGGCACCATTAAGTTCTCCAATAATGTTGATGAAACTTGCTGGAGGAAAAATGGAGTGGACAGATGTATGTCAGAATGAGCAGCTAACATTTGGGTTTCGTAATTTTGAAGAGGTACTAATGTTAGTATGCATTATTCAGGTTTGTACACGCAAACCTAGATTTCAGCTATACAGCTCATGTCTAAAACTGTGCATTTTGCCTCACTCTTGGCACTGTCAACTAAACTTCACACCTCCTCAGAAATACCCAGCATGCTATAAATCCAAAAGACAAATTCATTATCAACTGGCACGTTTTTAAGGGTGTCCCACCATATCTTATGTTGGCAGTTTTGCTAAAAATACTAGCATTTGCATATGCGTTTTTTAGTCTGAAAAGCACAGAAAACTAAGTATTTAGCACTGGTTAAGATATTCTATTCAAATGCTGGTGGGTTTGATGGCAGTAGACATGGTGGGAATATTAATAGTCTAAGATTGGATAATCAACAAATGAAAGCTCATGTATATTAACTATCTGAATTGTACAGAAATGACATTCAACTAGGACACTACATAGAAATGAAATCCTTGATACTCTTAAAAGAAAATTTCAAGACAGATGCAGGCAGATTTATGGTAATATATATTTTCCACATCCTAATCCAACAGCTGGAATTAAGGAAAGCATTATACTCTGAAAAGGAGGTTTACCACTCAAACACATGTAAAGATAATGGTAAAAGGCCAAACCTATCTATGTTTTACTTTTATATTATTGGTTTAAAAAGCAGCAATCAATATAAAGTAACCAAACTGATGGAAAAAATTAATTAAATTAAACTAAAAAGGCTGGGAGTAAACCAGATGAACAAAAAATTACCAAGTATTGAAAAAAGCATAAGATTGAAGGCTGGCATTACAAACACACCAAACACATTCATAGTAGAGAAGAATGTTGTGACAGTCTCTGCCAACAGAAAAATGTGGTCTTGCATGTTTTTATTCATCAGCCTCACTTTTACAAAAAGAAGGTTCATGAGTAAGTGACCGGTCTTGGTCAGTTTTTCAATCTAAGCAGAGTTAGATGGCTCAATGGTGAAAATACTGGCAGCCAGCCTATACTACTGCCCTCTGACCACTGGTAACAATGGTGTAAGAATTCCAAGAATCCTCAGTCTAAATGTAGCTTAAGAGTTCTGGCAGAACACTGAAGTCAGCATCCATACTCTCTTGGATGAAGCAACATGGGAATTTTTATAAACTGATCGCTTAAATTTAATCTTAAAAATGGCTAAGGATTTTAAGATTAGTTTCAAATTAATAGATACAAACTGTACAAAGATCACGATTTCCACTAATCTTCACAAGTCAATTACTTAAATGAATTAAAAAAATCTGAGTACAGTAACTGACTGGTTTACATTAAATGTTGTATTAAAGCACAATGTTCAGCTGAATAAAACTTTTAAAGAAATAGCATTAAAAGATACTTGAATATGGTGGCTTTCAAGATTTTAAAACTACTTTGTAAGTCACCACTTAAAACCTGTTATAGGGTCAAGGCCCGTGATACTCTGAGCCACAGTGCAGACTACGTGGGTGTGAACTGCAGAGCACACCCAAGTGTTGCACTCTAAATTCTGTGTGTGGACAGTGGCTGGCACCAGCTAAAAGTTACCTAGTTCAGGAGGACTACGTTAACATGAACTAGGTACCTTTTAGTCGGCAGCACAACATCTACCCAGGGCAATTAGAGTGCAACACTTTGGCATGTTGTAAAATTCACACCTCCATAGTCCACACTATGGTGCAAAGTAGACTAACCTTCTGTGGTAAGCTGAACCTAAATTCCCTGGCAAGATACCTTGTTTCTGTTATACTCTGGTGGCAGTTTCATTTACATAAACCAATCTTTAACAGCAACAATCCATTCATAGACATGCCCAATTATCCTCCCCTTCTAGAATAGCTATCAGTCCCTCAATTAAGAGTGGCTAGGCCTATCATAACTCAAAGTGCCTGAGAAAAGGCTCAGTACCTTGAGGGGACATGCATTATGATAGAGTCGTTAATTATATGACCACATACTAACTTTTTCATAGTACACCTGAATCATTCAGTGTACAGAATGGACCTGCTCTGGGGACGAATCAGGGTTGTGTAATGAGGGAGATTGGTCTGTAGGACTTTTCCTTCATTTGTTGCATAAATTGGAAGATGCATGGTGAATGATGCTAAGGATTGGTCTCACGGTTAAGTCAGATGAAAGCTGCCCTGGAGAACTGAATTTTATCCCATTTCTGCCACAGAGTTCCTGTAGGACGCTAGGCAATTCATGTAAACCAAACTTTGAACAGCTGGACATTTAACAGAGTTCCTTGTTTTCTGCTTGTCCAAACTGATGCACTGGGGTTCCATTTGCAAAAGCACTGAGCACTCAGAGCTGCAATTGAAGTCAGTTGGGTCTATGCTGTGAACATATATAGTTGTATAAAAGGTTAAATACTCTGGTAAATCAGATGCTAGCTGTCTCAAACTGGGGCCCAAAATTAGTGGTTATTTCTGACCTTAGTCCACTCATCTAACGGAGGTGTTAAGAAAATAAATTCATTAATATTTGTGAAACACTCGTACTATAGTTATGAGCATGATGGAAAAGCCACTGAGGAAATTAAGAATTTTATCTTCAGGCAAGATCTGAGTAGCGTGCAGTTAATAAGACTTAGGGCCACACACTGAAGTAGAAAAAAAAATTGAATAGCTGCTTATTAGGTGAGCACTGTCCATCCAGTACACAGAATGAGACAGCATGCAATCATCATTAAAGACTGTTATAATGCCTATGTATAAGGGTGTTAAATTAAGGTGACATAGGCAACTTTAATACTGGCATTTCCTAACTTTCAAGAACTTAACTTTGCAACCTTAATATTGTGCTTTGACAGGTTTTTTTTTTTGCATGGAATTTTCTAAGTTTTATAAAAGCAAATTGGAAAAAAAAAATTCTATCACATATTGACACCCACATTGGTCATTGACAGGGTTGGAATCTTCAAATCTACATCATAGACCTCTTGTCCCTTGAGCTAAAGGAGTAACTAATAGCAGTATTAATTTCTCATCCTCTATGTGAATCAGCACTAGAGGGGGATAGTACACTGCCCGTAGGTTACAGCAGTGGAAAGATGAAACACATGAATGTTGGGTTCCATTCCAGGCTTTGGAGGAGAGCATGATCTGGTGAGCAGACTTCTGACCACTCTCCCAAAGCATGATCCTCTTCTGACACATCCCTTCCAATCTGTAACAGTCCCAGTCCTGCCTTTTCCCGACCTCTGGGTCCTTGCCCCAGCCACATGCTCTTTACCTAGACAATCCCAGTTTCTATTCCTCAAGCTTTTCATTCTAGTCCCAGTCTCCTTGCCCAGGAACTGTGATTCTCACATCTGGATTCCCTATCTCAATCTCACTCTACCTCATTTCCCAGCAGTCTCATTGCCTAGCCATTCATAGCTCCCCCCTCCAGGATGCTCAGACAATTTCTCTCTCTGCCCTATCCTGGCCTTCGGTTGCCCATCTCCCCATCCACTCTCCCTGTTCCCCACTCTCTCCCTGTCCCAATCTCCCTCCTCAGACTATTTGTGCAGTCTCATTATCCACTCCCAAACAGTCTCTTTGCCCAGACTGTTCCAGCTCTTCCCCCATACTTCAGCTCCTCATCTTATCCGTGTCCCCATACCTCCATCCCACCACCACACTGGTTCTCAGGCCAAGTCTCTCCCCTTCCCTGGTGCCACATCCAGTCTCAGTCACTCTCCCACTCCCATCTACTGACTCCCAGTCCTCTCCAGTTTCCCTTCCCAGCTCCCAGTCTCATGGTGCAGCCAGTTTCAGTCTCCAACTCCAAGTTCTAATTTCCCTCTCCTCCAGTCCCAATCCCCCTTGCTTCTTCTCTCTATCTATTCCCCTCACCCACCCAGCTCTTGTCCCCTGTGCATTCAAATCAGGTGGCTTCCTGCTGCACCACCGCCTGAACCCAGCAAGACGTGGGTGGGCAAGGTGGTTTGAGAATAAAGAAGGTAACCGTCTCCCTGTTCTCAACTCAGGTGCCCGAACTCAGCATGGCTCACAGCAGTACAGAGCTGCACTTGCAGAAAAATCCTGCTCAGCCCCAGGCAGGAGCATGATTAATGTGGATAGAATTTTCTGGGAATTTAACTGCAAAAATCTAAGAAGGCTATACTGGGCATATGCAACCTGCAATTTTTCAAAGGCATATAACTTGGCCAGACTTTTACATGGATAGCAAAAGGCTGCTTTTTTTTTCCAGGGACATCTTCCTGCCAAATTTCAAGTCCCTGCTCAAAAGAATGGGGATAGTAGAGTTAAAAAAAATAAATAAAAATTCTGTCAACCTTTTCTTTAACATAGGCAAAACATTTTTCCTTAGCCTTATTCTTGGAAGTGGCTGAACCACTTTGGCTGAAACCATCAAAAAAATAAAATAAAAATCAGCCTAACACAGATATCTCATGAAAAATTTCAGCCCAAGCATTTAGAGTTTTGTAACACTACATGCAACTGAAAACAGGACCTTATAATAGGAAATGTTGGGCAATCCCAATAATAGGCAGTGTTACCAATCCTAGGTACAAAATTCTATTTCCAGTAGAAAAGACAGGCAGGGAAAACAAAGGACAAAATTTACTTGTTACTTTAAGTTTGCTTCTAATTATCCTTGTTATTTTTCCAGTCTCTCTCTGTATGCTGTAAAAGCAGAATGCTATTTATAGGTTAAGAAGAGTGTTCACTTCACTAATGATGGACCTGACCTTTCTGTTTAATATCAAAGGGCTTTATATGAGAACTGAAACCTTTAGCATTTCAAGACCTTTATTTAAAAAAAAAAAAAAACCCTGCATCCAGTGTACCAAATGAGCAATGATTTGTTAAATGTTAGGTTTTTAAATTTAGCTTGTCTTAGAGCCTTCAGAGATTCAGGCTTGATGATCTAAAAGCTAGAAGGTTTGTCTACTCCCAGACTGTCCCAAAATACAGCAAAATTAAAAACGTGCTCTCAGTGTTCCTTTCAAGATTAGGCGCATGGCTCTGAGTACATACATTTGCACACAACATACAAAATTTCTTAATTTGTGTGCGCACAAATCAGGTACATTAGTGCATGCACATTTAATTTATACATGGCATCTAACTGGCTATGTGTTTATGCACTGCTAGCATATGCATGCATATTAAGAATACACAAACATATGCACAATTTCATGGGCCCAACTGAAAATTCAGCTCTCAAGCTATACTTTTGTAAATATTAAGTGCATTGATATAGCCTCCCCTCAAACAGTAAAACTCACAGCCGATGTCATAATGTATGAAAACTAGATAGCCAAGTTATTTCCTGATTAAGACTTCCACTGAAGTATGCCTTATTAGAGCACCCAGTAAAGCTGTTAGACTTCGGAATGCATCTTCTGCTCTATGACAACCCGAATTGAGACCCAAAAGTTTTTCTTTGCAAAAGCCTTATTTTACATTAACAATTGCTTGAGTTAGTAAAATATTAAAATAGGCTACATAACTACTGTATCATAGGATAATGACAACAACAGCTTGGATGAATATTTTGGAACAAGTAATTAGTCTGGAAAATTTTGCCTTTCTGAACGCAAGTTATCCATAAGAAACTGCAGCTTTCTTTTATTTGTTATTCAGACCTATATGCCGTATGGTGGATGATTTAAATCATTGAGTTAAATCCTAATTTAACAGCAGCAAGCAGCAAACCTTGATTTAAATCTTGTTTTGCATTTGTGCTTTTTAGTTATTTTCCTAAGGAAAGACTCATTCTCATTAATTGGCTACCATTAAAATATGTTGATTTACAAGTCAGTATAACCTCTACACTAAATCTGGAACCTTTTGATGATATTGTGACAAGGTCCACTAGCCTCTTGCAAGCACCTCTATCGGGTATGCATGTGCCTGCTCTCTTTCAGTTTTGCGCTGCTTGTGGTACCTCCCGCCGGCTACCACCTGCATCAGGTGGATCTTCAGTGACCTGTGGCCGAGTCTCACACAGTCCCTATGTGAACAAAACAAACTCCTTCCGGGATACAAATCCAACAGGGCCTAACACAGTACCCTCAGTTGGTCTCTTCCTGCAACTCTCCCTGGGCTCAGTCCTCAATCAATTCAATCTATCCAATGGGACTTATCACAATACCTTCATTGGCGTCAGCCTGCAGCCCTGTCCCTAGGCTCAGGTCTTCAATCAGTTCAATATGGACTAACACAGTACCCTGGTTATTGCCTCTCCTGGGCTAGCTTTCAAAGTGTCTCTTAGCCCCTCCTGGGCTTGCTCAAGTATTGTCCCTTGCTCCGATATGGAGCAATGCTCCCAGGGCTTCCTCCCTGGAGACTCTTCACCTCCTGGTGAGCCTCAACTGAACTCAGCTTTCCAGCTGAGTCACTACTTTCAGTTTAGTCCCCTTTTGGGGTTTCAAAGTCCAGCCAATCCTGAGCCCCTCCAATCTTCAGTCCCTTCCCTGAGCTTGGTTAAACTCCCCTTCTCACAGCTTAAGCCATTTCCCTAGTGGCTGGTGGAGGAGACTAGGGCCTGCCCACTACTCCAGGTTCCAACTCAGGGACCCTACAAATAGCTGCCACCTGCTGCATCCCTTTTTACTCTGTTGTTGCTGCTAATGTTCCCTCTGCAACTTCCCCACGGACCCAGAACTTTCACCTTCACCCTTGACCCAGGGCTGAAGTCTTGCTTGAGTCCCTTCCTTGCTCCCTGGTCCCTCCCAGCAACTGCTCTGTACAGCCCTGCAGCCAGCCAGGAGCATCGTCTTTGTTCCCCTGCCAGCAATCCACTCAGTCCAGCAGCTCCCTTTATATGAGCCTAATGAACTCTGGCTGCTTCCTGCAGCTTCTTCTCCAATTGGCTGCTTCCCCGGAGCTGCTCTAGGCAGCCTGGAGAACTCACCTTTACTGTTCTTTCCTGGGGCAGGCTGTGACAGGACTGAAAGGCCTCCAGCAGGGAGCCTCTGAGCCTCGTACACCCCATCACAGACACACTATAGATATAAACATTTATTTAAGCAATACTAAACCTTAAAAGACATTAATTCATCATCTTAAGTTTTACAATTTTTTATTGTTTGAAAATGGTGAATTTTTTTAAATTCATTATTTATGTCAAGCTACATTTAGATTGACATTGGAATTAAATTAAAATGCATATAAGCAACTATTTAAAATTAGTTTTATTTAACTAAATAAAAACATCTTAAAGACTGGAAATATACCAAAAAAGTAATCTGATCCATTAAGCAAAGGAAGTATTACTTATAGTAAATGAATTTAACTGATTGTTTTTCGTCATCATTTCCTTCAAGACTTTAGAACTATTAGATCTCATTCTCTCACACCTCATTTTTATTCTATTAGAAAACAAGCTTTTCTGCTTTTTCAGCTCCCAATCATTTTCTCAACTTTGAAAGAACTAGTCACTGAACTAACTAATTGAGTAAACTGAAATGAAGAAAATATCCTCTGCACTTGCACCGCAAATACGGTCTGCAGATATAAAGTGGATATCTGCAGATTTGCAGGGCTCTACGTGTAGCTATACATCCCTATGAGCCACTGACAGTGGTGTGCAGTGTAGATGTGGCTTTATAGTCATCATTTTACCACCATTTTACTGACTAGCAATATTTAGGTACTTCTGGATCAAACCACATTCCCCTTCCATATTATGTAAGAGCCAAAGACTTTCAGATTCAGGTTGAAAGAGTGGCCTAGTGCGATTGTTTTTCCTCATTTTCGCTGTGTCTCCAAACTTACAGAATCAGGGAAAATTTACAAAATTAAAAAAGGGTTTCCTACCAAAACAGAAAATCTTGTTTTCCAACATTTGTGCCCCCAGAAACCCACACTACATTGCTACAGAACTACAGTTGGTGTGCATAGACACTGTCTTTGAGCCTCAAGTTTCGCAGGCAACTGTATAAAAGGAAAGAAAAGATTTGGGCTCCTCCATAAATAGAATTTGAAGATAATTACATGACAGCACCTAGCAGATGCTCCAGAAATGCGTACGTCTTTCCAAACTTTATGTATAACAGTACAATGATTATCTAGGGTCCAACTAACACATTGTATTTTCATGTCTTAATATCAGGTTGATAATATTGATGGTCAAAAGCTGGGGTTCAGCTATACAAAACCACACAACATTGTCTAATATCTTAGTCATTATACTATATCAGCCCTATCCTTGAAAAGATGAAAGTGCTTAAGTGTCTAACTATTTGACAGAAGACTTTGGATAGACTGTTGACTTCCTTTGCTGCAAGTGCTCCAGTGTCATGTGCAAACATCTTGATGCTTTCCTAAAGACCTTTCATTCTGGGACATATAGTACACTTTCTTTTCTTTTCTCCATTTGGCATCAGAACTGTTCAGTGTTCCTTTGTCTGACTCAAGTTGCTCATGAGAGAAGCTACTCAATTAAAAAATCAGCTACAATGCTATATTTGAATATTGAGCAAACCTGAAATTCGGTAGACCAATTCTTTTTGTAATCACGATATTGCAGTAACTTAACAGCTCTGTCATAAAACCTTTTATTTACTGAACTAATGTATTTCTTTCTATAACTAAGCAATCACTACCAAAGACGCAGGGTTCTTGATTTGATCTTTCTGCAGCTGTGTTAAGATCCTATTTGTCTCAGTCCACTTAGCATTTACTTTGCATAATTATGGCAGTTTATAAATCTTGAATATTCCCACTGCATATATCCTCCTGTTTTTGGGGAAATGCTCATCTGATCCAGAATGCTTTTGTTTATGTTTGGACTCTAACTGCAGACTTGTACCATGCCAAGTTATTAAGACAATACATTCAAATTAAAGATTTTCAGAGGTCTTATGTTGAATAGAGAACAGACTACCTAGAAAACATTGGTGAACTACTGGCCAGCTAGACAATTTTTTGCTAGAGAGAATAACTGAAGTGGTAAAGCAAGCAATACATTAAGTCACATAGACAAAGGTACCAGAGGCATTACAATTACTTATGTGCGTGCGCGCACGCATGCATGCACACACACGCGCACGCGCACACAATATCTATATCGGATACAGAGACTGTTACATTTTCATTATGAGAAGTTTCAGAAAAGGACTCTCATAGCATCCAAAGCCTTTTGAATTTTCAGCAGCAGTGCATCAATTTATCCATTTTTGCAATTCTAATGGTAGAGTAGATTTATAAAAAAAAAGTAAAATGTATTGACCTATCTTACTGCTGTTGAATAGGATTTCTTCATTAAGGCATTTTACTCATTCTCTACTGCTTGCCTATACTTATTTCAGCAAAAAGCTATTGTAAGAGGTATCACCTATCTTACTTTCCCAAACACTGGGCCACTTTTTCAAAGAAAGAAGCCTAATTTGCACCCAAAGTTTGTATATGCACCTGTTGTAACTCCAAACCAGCATATGTGCACAGGAATCCTGGTAATTATATGCAAACTAGGTATGCAATTACCAAATATGTATGAAAATGGATTGTGGACACAGCCTCCCAGAATTCAAGAGCTCAAGTAAACTTCACTCAGCCAAAAAACACATTTGATGGAAGTCAGTTTGCTTCCTGTCTTAAGAAAACCACATTTCTAAGGAGATTAACTGAGAATCAGTGTTTTATATTTTGCCTCAAAACCTCAACTATGAATGAGTAAATTCACTCTATACATGAATACAAACAAACATAACTTTATATCACCTTAAGTGCTGCAATAGGGTTTCAAAAGTTATTAGTATTAGTGAGCAGAGAATAGGAGACTGTTTGCAGGTGCTTATAACTTTCCAAATTAAGTACTGATAGCAGTGAAATTTCTCATATTCATTTTCATACCCATAGTCTGATTTAGAAAGTTTAGTAAAATTCAGTTTGTCTATTTCTGGTCTATTCGGGCATGAAAACTTTTCAGCTTTTAAGGAACTTTTCATGACGTTCTAGGGACTGATAACTAGTTCAGAAGCAGCAAGGCTAGTGAAAAGGATATCAAATAGCAGCACTGCTTTTGAACAAGATGAAGGCATTGCATCAGTCCCCAAACCTGCATGAAAGTTTCACACGCAAAAACCTTTGCAATGCTTTAGTTTGGTGGTTCCAAATCTACATTTGCTGAGTTGATTACAGGGGCTGATGGAATGTCTCTTTAGGATGTTCAGGCAGAGGAGAGAAAAGAGAAACCTATAAGACAAGTAAAGTGTTTCCTGCTTAATTGTTAGCGCTCTCCTTAAATGAGAAAAATTAGAAGAAAGAAAAGCAATAATGGTAGCTGCAGACTGAACACAGCATCCCTGAATAGAAGGAGCAAAATAAATAAAAATTAAATCAACACCGACTGCATCTTTCAAAACAGCAAGCATTCATCAAGATTTTGAGTTCCTGCACATGCTGCTTGATCAAAGTGGGAGAAATTGGATAGGGAAAGCTCATCTTTCACATAGAATTTGCATTCAGACAGCTAAAAAGCATGATACGTGGCAAAACAATATAGAAAATAAGATCTAAACTGAACTTCTTCAAATCTAGTCTGCTTACCTTTCACAAAGCACTGTTATCCTCTCTATTTGTCATAAAAGATGAGCTCTTAACTGAACCTTCAACAGATGACAATGAAAATAATGTCCAGAAACAGAAAGCTTACAAACTATGATCTTTTGTGGGGAAAAGAAATTTAAAACCATATCCACTATAACAAATGAGAGTCAAATATCACTACTGAATTGATTTGACTAGCTTACTCCAGGTTTAAAAAGAAACAGAGGTAAAACGAGACTAAACAATTTGGCCGTTGAACAAAGACTTAAGTAAGTGGCTTTTAAAAAAGAATCAGATGTGGTCAACAAACTTAGATGCTTTACAAAACAGAAAAGCCAGCAGGGTCTCAAGAAGAATTTGTTATCTAAGGCAGTTTATCTCCATGAGACTACCTGCAGTGCATGACGTTAAGCACACACTTCAATGTTTCCAGTATCAGAGCCTAATTTTTTTGAAGACTGTATTAGGAGACAGTTTGAAATGCATATTAAAAGCAGAATTCTGTACTGTGCAGCTTTGTAACAATGGCTCTTCTAGTAAACTAAAAGTAAAATATTTTAAGACATTCAAATACCTTTGGGCTTGGAAAACAAATTAAATTAAGTTTACAATGGGCTTAGTCCTAAACGAAGGTAAGAGCATTTAATATTTTGCAAGACATTCTGATTAGAAATAATGAAGTTAAATGTACAATAAAGTTAAAACAAGGATGCCAGCTTTGCTACAAATCCCGACCCCTTAAATCAGTGGTTCCCAACCTGTGGCCCAAGGGGTTTTTCTAAGTGGCCCACCACTCCCCTCTTGCTGGCTGCAGAGGAGAACGGCTGCCTAAGGACCCAGGCAGAGCATGTTGTCGCTGGTAGCGCAGACTCCTTGCTGCAGCCAAGGAGATGGGAGATCAACCAGGGGCGACGGAGCGCTGTAGCAGGGAGCATGGCAAAGTGCTCCTCCTGGGTCCCTAGGTGCTGGGGTCCCTGCTGGAGCAAGAGGGAGGGGAGCATTGATCTCCCATCCCCTTGGCTGCAGAAGGGAGCCACTGTCCAGGGACACAGGTGGAGTGCACAGGACTACAGGACGTATGCGGTTTCCCTGCTGCAAACAAGGGGATGGGAAATCAGCGAGGAGATGGCCTCCTTGCTGAACTCCTTTGTCTGGCTGCAGTTGGGGGAGGAGGGCTGCTGGTGGAGCAGCCAGGACCCACAATGCTTGAGAAGGGGCAAGACTCTAAAAATCAGTGCCTTACGGTTTGGCCTGCACTTAGCAGGCATCGTGACTTAGCTGCCAGGCCATGTGCTTCAGTGTGTGGTGAGTTTATGAGGTGATAGACTGGTGGCCCTTCAGGGTTGTAAAAATTATATTTGTGGCCCTTGAACCAAAAAGGTTGGGAACCACTGCTTTAAACCAAGATGTGGAGCTCCAACTACACCCATTGAAATAATAATAATAAAATCTCTGTTTATATTCTTCCTACTGCATTCACACACACAGGAGAATTTAAATAAATTTAGTTTGTGAATCTTAATTTTGGTTTGGTTCATAATGCTTCCCTGAATGTGATGCTTGTGTCTGTTCTATATAGGTTTTTATACTACACTCATCACCTTAGTATCTGAGTGCCTTCCAGTAGTTTATTAAGCGATGTGACTACATCTTGTTCTCTCATCTTGTCCCCAGTGGGAGAAGCCTATGTAGTGTAGTGTCTTGTTTTGGTAAGCTTTTTAAAATCAGTTAAATAAATATACTTGTTGTTACATGTTTATAAAAGAAGAGGCAAAGTGAAAGAAATGCGACTTGCTCTCAAAGCAGAAAGTGGGGAGGTTTGTGATGGTATTTAGTTCCTGGGGAAGTTCACTCCAGTCTCAAATCACCCATGGAGAAGGATCTGTGTCCCACACAGACAAGCATTAATCTTATTGTCCAGAGGAGCAAAGTTGTCAACCACAGTCTTCATCCTGAAGCTTCAGACAATCTGTTAGGTATCCTGGGCCCAGGCCGTGGAGAGCTCTGATTAATAAATGAGACCTTGAAATTGATCTGCTATTCCATGGGAAGTCAGTGTACAGAGCAGAAGATAGGTGTAATGTCCTCCCACTAGTCTATGCTGCTGAGGATACACCCTGCATATTTTGTTTCAGTTGGAGTTTCCCACGTCCTGTAGATGCATAGGTATATTGCATTGTTGTAGTCCAGCTGCGAGGTAATGAAAACATGAACAGAGGCCAGGGCTTCATCTGCCAAGATGGGACAGGGTCTCCCAGGCAACCAATGATAGTAGAAAGTATTACTTGTGGCCACTGCAATGTGAGAGTTCAGCATTAATGAGGAATCAAAGATTACTCCAAGACTGCAGAATGAATTGACCAATTGTGGATGTGAACCTTCAAACAAAAGAAGATTGCACTGTGGCTGCAAACACCTCAAAACACATTGCTCTGCCCAAAAGCATTAAGTGTGTTTTGTTTGAATTCAGCTTCAGCCAACTGTTCTTCATCTATGAGTTCATCTCATCCAAGCACTTAGCCATTTTGGTGTCAGTGGTGTGATCCGATGTGGTGATGGATGGGCAGTTCTGTACATCATCTGCATATTACTGGCACTTGAATTCATGTCATTTGAGCATTTCATCTAGTGATGATTGCATGTAGATGGTACAAAGGACTGGTGAGAGAATTGATCCTTGTAGAACTGCTCAAATGAGGGGTCTAGTCGTGGAGGTGCAGTTCATAAGCATAACACAGTTTCCCATCACTACTCTTTGGGTGCATTCCTCCAGAAATCATTTTAGCGAATTATCCTGGACTCCTGCCACCTTTCTCAGGCGAGACGGCAGTATCCCATGGTCAACAGTGTCTAACAATGCAGAGAGGTGCAGGATGATGAGAATATATGTCGGTCCTTTATCGGTTGACAAAAGATCATTCATCAGTGCCACTAAAGCAGTTTCATTTCTGTGTCCTGGTCTGAATCCAGATTGTGCTGCATCAAAAAAGTTGACTTCAGTTAGATGAGCTTGTAATTGGGTCTTCTGGTAGCTTCTCTTCTTGCTCAGGAATGGGAGGTTTGATATTGGGTGATAGTTGGCTAGGTCTGAAGTATCCAGGGTGGATTTCTTCAATGTTGTTTTGATTATTTATTGTGTGTTTGAACGCGGAAGAGACGATTCCTTCTCTGAATGAGATGTTGGCTACTTCGGTCAGGAGTGGCACCAGTTGTTCATGACTTTCAGAAGCCAGGAAAGGAATGGGTCTGATTCACAAATCTTCGGTTGTGTCTTCTTTAGGGTGTCCAGAATTTCTTGATAAGTGAATATACTAAACTCCGGGAATGCAGAAGGGCTCTTGATTGGTGGTTTCATGATCTTTTCAGTGAAATAAACTGAAAGTTCTTTCCAGCGCTTGGTGCTTAGCTCTGATACAGGTGGTAGGCATTCAGGATTAATGAAGCAGTTTACCATCTTGAAATAGCTCCTTGGAGCAGGGTTTGATAGGGGCTGAAATGAAGATTCTCTTGGCCTGTAATATAGCCTCAGCATGGCTGAGGAAATTTTTATCTTTCATCCTGTCTGAATCAACCTTTGTTTCCTGCCACCGTCTCTCAAGTTTCCACTCCTCTCTACATCTGGTGCAGGATATCAGAAAACCAAGGACACATGCGTGGGCAATGAGGAGGAAGGGGATATTTGGGGGGCAGCACGTCAATGGTCAAAGCCAGTGAAGAGTGGTAGATTCACTAGGTCCATGACTCATGTTGTATACAAGGTATTGCTGTCCTTTAGCAGACTTTAGAATTTGTTGGTGACCATGAATCTTTGTGGTTGAATCAGGATTGCTGGTCTTTCTTGTTTCCTGGGTGCTGAAGTCTCTGACCGCTGTCTTAATGAGATGGTCTGTCCAAAGCAGTGGCTGGATTGTAACTGTCCTCTATCTTGATATCTAGGCTCAAGAACAGGTCCAAGATGTGACCAGCTGTGTGGGCTGGACCAGAGATGACCATGAAAGTCCAAGTGAAGCAAGTGAGGAAATGAATTTTTGGGGTTTTGCATCTGCAGTCTTATTGTTATGAAAACTATTGACATCTCTGTGTTATGACATCCATGCTGTTCTGAATTGCTTTGGGAGGAAGGTCTATTTGCAAACTGCGAAAGGCCCCTCCCCCAGCCTAAGGGAAGGTGGGGAAAAGTTAAATAGCACTTCCTTTCTAATTTTGTATGAGCAAGAGCTGAAGTGGCATCCCAGCCAGCAGGGGGAGATCGCTCTAAAGGAACAAGGCTCAGGTCAGGGCTCTTTCCTTGTAAAAGGATAGAGCCTTGAGGCAGCCTCTTTCCAGGTGCTGATTTGTTAGCTGAGGTAGGGGCAGTGAGAGAAGTTGTGACCTCACTTTCACCTTCTGAAAGCTGAAAGACATTTTCTGAAAAGTAAAAAGTGACTGAAGGTACTCCCCTACTGTTTCTGCTAGTGCTAGCCATGTGCAGAGCTAGTTGGAGCTAGACCCCACTGTTTCTGCTGGAGCTGTGTCCCTGCTAGGGCACGCGCCGGAGAAGAGTCACAGGAATAAACACAATTGCGCATTCACAATTTACATAAGAGGAAGGATGGTCTATTTTAAAGGCATTGTCTAGACTGAAACTCAGAATTTTTGGATTTGATTATCAGCTCTGCCACAGAATTCCAGTGTAACCTAGGGCAAGTTACATGGCCTCTCTCTGCCTCAGTTCACATCTAGAACATGGAAATACTTCCTTTTTTCCACCCTCTCTCTCATCTTCTTAGACTCCAAGATCTTGAGGGCAGGGACTGTTTTCTAGGTGTATACACAGTCCCTAGCACAAAAGGGGCTCCAATCTCAGTTGTGCTTTCTATTATTATAAAACATTTTGTATGCATTTCTTTAAGTGCAAGACTGCATTTCTACTTATTTTAACTGAAGGGAACAACACAAAAAGTTATATTCTCTCTCCCAATCACAACAGTTGAATTCTGTTAAAGGGTTTCTTCCGTTAGTTTGTGGGATGGAAATCTCTAGGACTCTATGCAATATGCCATTTCTAACACATGACCTTCATTTGTAGAACTTCTTTTCTCAGAAGTTTCACCAGAATTCAGTGGTCTTCAACGCGCAGTCTAAGGTTAATCTGTTTCGGCAAACTTTTAAGAAGGGTGGTCTTGCAAAGGTAATCCACTGAGCAAAACTACAGGTAGCAGTGGTGCCTAGTGCTTATTTTAATGGCATACTTTTAATAAATAAAGATGTGGCATCCATTATCTAGCAATGGTTAACATATTTTCACATATCTACCATGTGTGGTGATGGAAGGGGGCAGTGTACAAATATATATCAGAATTGGGATTCTGATTCCAATTGGCTGGGTTCCAGATAGGTGAGATTAGAGAAGCTAGGGAAATGAAAAGTGAAAGAAGTTTTCTTGTGTGAGAATTGGGATGCTGCCTGTAACCAGTCGGGAAAGCACATAGTGTGAAAGTTTCAAATCTTTAAACTACTCAGTCTTCTCACCAACAAAAGTTGGTCCAAGGAGATACTACCTCATCCACCTTGTCTCTGTAATATCCTGGGACTAATATGACTACAACAATACTGCATACAGTCTTTTTATCTGGCCATAGTGGGCTTGCATCATTCATTTGAATACATCTACTGCTGCAATGTACACATACATATAATCACAAGAAGTTATGGATAAGAATTTGAACACAAGATAGAAGTTTCACATGGTCCTTAGAGTAAGCATAACTATCTCATTGCATGTGTTATAACTTTTGCTGGTAAGAAAGCATCAAGGTTCAAATTTTTATATAAGTCCTATAATGTTTTTCATACTAAATTATATTCCACTCTTCTATCTTCCATGCATGAAAGCAAAGAAGAAAAAAAACCTCTAAAGAATCACTTCTTACAACTCGCCAATAATTCAAATACTGCTTGCAAAAGAAACAGATTAGGGATACCCTCACTATGTCTGATGTTCGATGGTGCATTTATGGATTTCCATTTCTAGTAGATGTAAAATAATCCTTAACAGACATAAAAATCTTGTCAATATAACAAGGCATATTGCATTACACCAAATCAGATTACATAACAAGCCTAAATAATTTTCAACTCCAGTTTGTGTCCTAGTAAAACAAGTACCATAATATTTTCTCTTCTTGTTACTACTACTCTGGTAGTGAGTGCTCTTAAAAATATTTAAAGTTATTTGTTATGTAAATATTTGAATACTACAGTATCTGCATGCTTTCAACTGTATACAGAGACATCTACTAAACAAACATTAAAATAAAACTGCATTGTGTATATACCAATACTTTTCAGTAATCAGTGGGTTTCTTTTCATTGACGTTTAAAGCATGTTAAGAATAAATAAAAAATTGTTGATGAAAAGTTAAATATCTCATGTAAAACACAATTATATGTAACTTAAGAAGTCTCTCCAGGAGAGAAACATGAGAAGTTATGCACAGGTTTATCATCATTTGAGAAAAGGAGATTCAATCTAAGTGAGCAAAAATACCACTATTAAGTATAATGATGCCAATTCTTGCAATTGTGTCTTGAGTCTCAATATCTTGTGTTCTTCTTAAAGCCCCAATTCTTGAGATCATGGCATTTATTAAGAATCTAACAGTTAATTAAAAAAAATTTCCAGTTATCATGGTTATGAAGAGAATTTGAAAAAGAAAAAGTTAACCTGAAAGGCTCATGAAGAAAAAACTAAAATTACTTTTTTCTAAAAATCTCCACTGGACATTTGTGGTCAACAATGATGTCCCTGTTCTGTACTGCTACACTATGTTCTCTTGGATATATAAATGCAGGCGGTTATTTATCTTCAGCCAGTATTGAGAAAAAAGTTACATTAACAGTGTTATGCAGGAAGTTTTTCTTCAAACGCATTCAGAAAGCAAATAAATAAATAATCAGTGTTAGGACAAAAACATTTCTTTAAAACACAGTGTCATGAAAAAAGTTACATTAACTGTGTTGTGGACACTTTTATCCCCTCAAATACATTGAAAAAGTAAGAACAATTCTTTAACGTTTTAGGTGAAAAATCTTTATTTAACTAGTAAATTGAAAGAACTAGTAGGAATCTCATTCAGTGTAAGCCTACAAGCAAATTTCACACATTATTGATGTGGAATGGTCAGCACATATAAATTTATTGCGTGCTCCACACTGCATGTGGCTCTTTTGGTCAGCTGGCCTTCGGCATATGTGGTAGCATCTACTGCCAAGTTTGCTATGTGCTTCCAGGGTGGCTTGATGGTAGCCTAGGGATGAGAGTGCTGCTCTGATGGACATGGTGAGATGATGGCTATCAAGTATTATTCTCTTTATACATGTATCTGTGAGTTGTTCTCCTAGATTGACTAAGAAAAACACCTTCTCTGTCTTGGTTGAATGTGACGCCAAGCAGGATTGTTGCTGATCTAAACAGTGAAACTTCTGAGAGCAGCAACATCAAGCATGATGAAGAAAAGAACTATTGGCCACCTATTTATCTTGCGTCTGCAAGAGTACATTCTTGCAAAATAATCCAGGTTTATCAACGCCTCTTTTAATGTCATTGTAGTTGTGATGTTTCTCTCTGTCTCCTACAACCTTGTCATTGTGCATCATCTATAGCATTATTACCAACCTGCCCTTCTTTGGAACATAAGAAACAAGGGTAAGTGACCCAGAAAACCCAAACACTAATGACATTTTTTCTCTCCTGCAACATGGATGCATTTCACTGGGTACATCTGACTTGTTTCATCGGATTGTTCCAACAGAGATCAAATTTTAATTGAGTAGATCTTCAGCAAAGTGAATACTGGCGAAGAAGTTATTCCCAACTATGTTTCTTCCAGTTTTATAACATGGCTGAGCATGAGCTCCTCATTGTCTGAAGACAAACTTAATGAACAGTCAACAGAAACATGGTCTTCCTTCTCAGAACAACTCTCAACACGATTTGATACAAAGTCACTATAATCTAATACGCTGTCATCACACAATGACTCAATTTCAGAGTCACAAAACATTAGGTCAGAAGCAGAATATCATGCCTGTTTGTTCACCTACTTGAATTGTGCAATACAAAAAATCTCCTTAAGTCTCCTGAGTCTGTAGTGTTTGGAGCACAATACCTAGATAGAGAATCATCTCAAAAGTGTTAGGCAAAGAGTACCTGCATCAGTCCACTTTGCGTTGAGGATACCTAACAAGGCTGATTTGAAGGGACTAACCTCCCAGGAGTATCTTCTATCTCATGGTGACTTTATGCATCAACCATTGTGACTGCAACACATTATAAATCAACATATAACAACTATTACAATGCAAGATACTATCACTAGAAGCAAATGTGTACACAGAACTACAAAAATACTGGATAATAATGCAACACACTCAGGGTACATTTGTATCCAGTGTTTTTCCAAAGCTTTCATCTTCAGTGAATACACACAAAAAAAAGTTAAGTCCAGTATTTGCACGGTTTCAACTACATTACTTAAACTTTCACCTAGGAACAGTCCCGAGTCATCCTTAAGGATATGAAAAGTTGCAGAGATGTGGGCACTAGCATTTATTTACAACAATATTTGTTGCAACCCATTCCAGTGCTTCACCACCCTCCAAGTGAAAATTTTTCCTAATATCCAGCCTAGACCTCCCCCACTGCAACTTGGGACCATTGCTCCTAGTTCTGTCATCTACCACCACTGAGAAGAGCCTAGCTCCATTCTCCAATGTATTTATATAATAAACCATAATGACAAAGGCTTGGTCTACATTTACCCCGGCGATTCGGTGGCAGTCAATGGGAGTCACGCAAATTACACAGAAAACTTGCGTAACTCCCATCGACTGCTGTGCTTCTCTTCTGCACGCCATCTTCATTGCACTGCGCCGATGGGAACCACATTCCCGTCAACGCAGCGCTACATCACTTGCACGGGTGGATTAATAGCATCAACTTCTGGATCTATTGAGCAGGTCTTCACTGACCGCTCAGTCGATCCAGATAAGTCAATCTGATGGCAGCGACTTTGTCACCATCAGTGTAGACGTAGCTTGAACAGCTTCATTATATCCAGAGTAGAAGTATTCCATTAAACATTCCTATTTTGGGGGTTTAATATATTGGTAGTTTGAAAATGGATTAGGCAGAAACCTGGCACAAAGATTTTCAGTCTAGAGAGTTTGGTTGTTTCTTTCTTTCTTTCTTTTTTTTTTTTTAAATGAATGCAACATACTGTATTATAAACAGCCTAACAGATTTAAAGTGATAGAGTTGTCAAAATAGTTGAGCTGAATTCACGATTTTGGCTACATGTGCTGTGAAAGGAAGTATTAAATGTTCTAAGTACCACTTTTTTTTTTTTTTTTTTTTTTTTTTTTTAAATTATCAGAAAGGGCCACAAAGGTATGTGGGGAAGAGAGAGATGAGGCATTTAAGGGCTTTTACAAAATTAAGAGCAGATAATATACCTTTTGTTTTATTAGTAGGTCATTTAATCATTTATATCAAAGCAGCACTCAAAGACTCCCACCAGGATCATGACTCCATTGTGCTAGGTACTAGACAGACACCTAAGAAATGGAGCCATTTCCACAAACTTAAAATTTCAGATCCTGTTGGTGAAAATACTTAACTCTCCCATATATACTGAAACCCAAGACTGAACTTTACTGCTGGTGCCAACTCTTGTGATTTTTTCCATGAGTGACAGGATTTAGGCTGGGGCCGAAGACAGTCTTGTGGTGATGCAAGACACTCTAGTCCCCTAGCAAGTTTGGAGCCCCCAACTGATTGCCCGAACCATTTGCCTACTTCCTGCAGGCACAGCTCTTTGCCCCTTCCTTGTCCCCATAGCCATTCTCATAGGAGAGGATGGCGGAGGAGGGAACTAATGAGCCAAGCAACTTAGACCTCCTCCCCACTCTCCTCCTGTGAGCAATGCAGACGGGATGTCAAGTATGCTCGTTCCCATCTCCCCCTCCCCCCGCAGCACCTGGCCTGGGAGAGGGGATGAAGAACCCCCGAAGGAGCAAATATGAAGCTTGGTGATGGGCCTGAAATGATTGAGGGGGGAAACACGGAGGAGAAGGCAAAACTAATTTCTGGGCAGGGGATGGGCTGGTGTGGTAGTCAGAGCTCCTGTAGCAGGGGCCAAGAGCACATTGTCTAATGCATTCTGGAGAGTGGTCAACACTAAATTGTCTCACAGACACACAGGATGGGAGACGCAGTTAAAAAAAATCAAAAGTCAAACCAAAAAAAGTCAGTCATCTTAAAAAAATAATGATTTTGTGGGGTCTGACTCATGATTTTGATCTCAAGAGTGTCCCGGACTCATGATTTTCATCTGTTGAGCCTGGCAATACTGTAAGTCAAAAACGTGTTGCCACACATGTATATCATGTTTATTACTACACATGAATAATCACACAGAGGATTTTTTCCATTTCATTTAAAAAAAAACCAAAAACCCTAGGAATTTACATGCAAAAACTATGTTAAAAGAACATAAGTAAGGTTACAATATACACAAAAATTAGGAAATGCCAGGATTAAGATTGTCTGTGAAGTCCTTAATTTGGCCCCCTTGTGTGCATATATTGTGATACATTTTACGTGATCCCACAATGTGTGTGTGGTTTCCTAGATATTTTTAAAAGGAATTTGTTTTTTTCTGTTTGCATCATATTGACATCCACACAGGTCATCAGGTGTATTTAGATCTACCACACAGACCTTTGTCACTTGAACTAACAGAATAACTAATAGTTGTAGCAGGTTTTCATCTTCTGTATGGACCAGTAATAGAAGGGGGATGGGACACTTTGCTAGTAGTTGCACAAACATTTGCTGATAATGAGGAATAGCAAGACTCAGGATTCTTGGGTTCTATTCCAGGCTTCGGAAACAAAGGTGCTCTAGTGAGCACAGATCTTCTCCCCACTGCCTCCAAATGAGATCACTTGTGTTCTGGCTCCTTCAATCTGTCCCTGTTACTGTTCACCTCTTCCCTACCCCTGGCTCCTCATCCTAATCCCACTCTCCACTCCTCAGCATTTTCATCCCACCCTCAGTCTCCTTGCCCTGCACACTTTAATCTCACTGCTGCAGACCCCGTTACAGTCTCCTCCACTCCCAAATTGTAGTTTCCTTGTCCAGCAATTCCCAGTTCCACACTCCCAGTCTCCTTGTCCAGCCAGTCCAAGTTCTCTCCCCATACTCAACCCCTAATCATATGTTTCCATATCTCCTTTACCTCCTTCTCCACCATCACACTGGTTTAAAGTTTCCTTCATCAATCAGTCCCAGTGTCCCTCAGCTCTTCATCTGATCACAGTCTCGTCTCCTCCCAACCTACTGGCTCCCATTCTCCTTCTGTTCCGAGCGTGCCTCGTGTGGATAGACTCTCCTGGGAACTTAGCTACCACTATCTAAGTCTCTACTCAACATGTGTGAACTGCTATTTTTCAAAGGTATATAACTTGGTCAGATGTTGGTGGATTTTCACAAGGATAGCAAAAGACACATCCTTGCTACAAAGTCATCCTTATTTTTTAAATGTAAAGTCCCTGCTCCAAAGCAAAGAGGTGCTAGAGCTTTTCAAAGAAAAGGTAGACACAATTATTTATTTATTTATGTAAAAACATAGGTAAAACATTTTTGCCTTGCCTCATCCTCAGAAATAGTTAAATTATTTTGGCTGAAGTTTTCCAAAACTCTGCCTGTAGAAGATACCTGACATTGGAAATTTCAACCCAAACAGCTGAAGTTTGGCAAAGTTATGAGAAACTGAAAACAAGGTCTTATAATTAATGTATCAGACAACTTTAGTAATAGGTGGTACTTCTAGCCCCAGCTATGCTACAATAGCTAGCAGAGGAATTACACCTTCTATACAACACCAAGCACAGACTGAATCTTTAAGGACATTTCCATTGGTTACCTCCCCTCTGTATATGATTTTGAGTGCTGCCAAAAAAATGATCCTTCCACTTGACTATTCTAGACTAGCCTCTGTACTGATATGCACAACTAACAGATAGAAGCCAAAAAACAAAACCATAGTGTGTGTAGATTTAAATATAAATCTCCTAAAAAAAATCATCTTACAAGGTTAATAGTTTATAGCCCTTATCACTAATAAAATCATTGCATAGGATTTATCAAAATGGCCACTGCTGTAATATAACATTTATATTAAAAAAATATCAATGTGGATTAAGATGTTCCAATCTCATGAAAAATGTGATTACATTAAAGTTTCCTCTTTAAAAAAAAAAAAAAAAAAAAAAAATGCAAAAAAACCACCTATTTTTATCAAATATGGTGACAAGGAGGTGGTGGCAAGAGGAGCTAACATTTCAGCAATCTGCAGAAAGTAAGGGACAAACCAGAGACACCATTTCTCTTCAAATTCCCATTATAGTGGGCACTTTTAATCTAGTATTTACTGTTACAAGCAGCACCTACAGTACCACTGCAGAATAGGAAACACAGGTTTTAATAGGGTCCACTAAATTATTCAGAGTTATAAATAGTTGCATCACATTTTGCTAAAGCTCAAAAAAAAAAGTGTGTTGGTCGGGAGACATCTTTTCTAAAAGATTTACTACTTTTATTCAATTTGGCAGTCATTTTGAAAGAAACAGAGCCATTTAATTTACCTAAGTCGGTGCCTTACATAGCAAAACCTATAAAGCTTTGTAAAAACACTTTTTTACGGAACTCTTACTGGAATATTTCTTAAAAAAACAACTGGCAGTGTATTTAAACTTGCTGTCAATAATATAATAGTTGTAAATAAAATTAAAAGTAAATTACAAGTAATGAGTTATTAATATTAATGAGGCATCCATTAAACTGAATATAATATGGTAGTCTATTACATTCTTTTTATCATGTAATCTTTCTTTCCTAACTGAAAGCTCAGAAATCTACTGTTCATTATTACTGAACACACTGGACCAGTTTTAAAAAGCAACGTTAGTATCTTCATAGCAATTAAATAAAACATTGCAATATTTGTGACTCACCTGCAGTGAAGTCGCTATTCAAATCAATAAATGCGTGAGAGTGTGGTATGTACATTTTAGTCTTAGTGTCCAATGCAGGATGCCATGATAAATTCCTGAAAGAAAAAATTAAACAAAGCTTTCTTATGTATTTACGATTTAGGGCTTGTCAACCTTAAAAGATTGTGAAACACACAGTAGTTCTAGCTTTTTGTAGCAAAATTTCACTAATATTCAATTTTATTATAGGTTTAATAATATACTGAGTAATTCTAGACAATATTTACATAAATGTTGTCAATACCATGATTTACTTCCAGTACTTTTAAGCTTGTTTTTTGTATTACCTGGTCATTTCAACTAACTTGATTCAGACTAAATAAAGAATTACAAACACTTAAAGGAAATGGAGCATAGTTTCAGAAATCTTAACCATATTTTAAAAAAAATACTGGTTTTGCTTTCATAACCTGTTTTAATCAAATTCTTTTGTGAAGTCTTTAACTTGGTGGCATTTCTAAAGATCAACAAAAAATAAACAAACATGCTGTCAAAAGCAGTTTATGCCTTTTATGTTTAAGCAAATTAGTTTTGCTAAAGAACTGAGTTCACACAGGATAATTAATACAGTTTAATTAAGCAATACATCAGACAGGTACTACAGTATCTGTGCACTGAAATTTTAAAAGTATTCTGAGGCTGGTAAGAGTACTCTGCATAAGAACCCATAACAAGAAATGGAATGGAGTTCACTGAACTACCAGGAAGCCTTCAGTATAACTGAAGAATCACTGATTTCAAAATAAGCAGATTTGCAAATTACAATGTCCATTTATTTTTTAAAATAATCAGATTGAATGATGACCATCTTAAAATAACACTAATGCAACGTTTCATTAAAGAGAGACAGTCATAAATAGTTTTTACAATTATGAGTGATGGAAAGCACAGAGAATAAGGAGATCTATGTTTAGGTCAAAGATCTGTCAGACTTCCTTGGTGATGTTGGTCCAGTCGCGTCCTCTATGTTTTGGAGTTTCATTTGTAAAATAGGGATAATACTTAACTAGCTACCTGCCAGCAGTGTTGAGAGGTTTAATTAATTCAACTATCAACTGCTTTAAGAGTTTCATGTGAAATGGGGCTGTAGAAACAAAATATAATTATGCCTCCAAACGTTACCAGAATTTGGTGCTCTTACCTGAAATCTAGAAATCTGTTCAATGTGCCATTGAGAAAATACAGTGAGAGGTTTTCTATATTATCAGTTAGATAAAAAAGCCAAAGGGTAATGCAATTAAGCTGTGTTTAATTCGTAGATATAGACAGAATAGTGACATATTAAAATTGTGTAACATTTTTCATTATGACATCCTTTATAGCTGCTTATAACTTTGACATTCTTTCATTGTTTAGGCTGAAGTTTTCCATGCTTGATCTCTGCGTAAGGTTTTTAATATTAAAATTTGAGCAAAAACAGTTCAGAGAACTGTTTGAGAACAAGGCTAGTGAAAAACAGGTAGTATAAGCTGCAGAAAACCACTACTTGCACAGTAGCACTTGTTAGTAGCTTGTACCGTAATTTACTGAATGCTCCAACTGCACTGTGCATGTCTCCTTCTTTGCTCTGCCATGGCCACAGTATGGGACACAAATAAAACTGATCCTCCTTCCCTGGTCCTCAGTGAAAGGTGCACCATAAGTTGAATGTCTCCTCTACTACCTACTGGTTATAATAATTCTGTACTCTACACAATACACACCCTTTATTGAGCAAGTTCCCATATCACTGCCTACTGAGAAAAGCAAGTATTATGTCTCTCCCAACTTTATCCCCTTTTACAAGCAAAAACAAAAGTTGCACAAAGTCACTTCTTGCCAGAGCTGGGAAAAGAAAACGGTTTTCCAGTATTGGGAACTCAAGTCTTATTCACTTAGCCATACTAGACAGAATCTGCCACACCAACAGGTTTGGTTATGCAATCTGTAAAATTGTGCTATCTCTACACAGTTATACTACTGGTGAAGTTACATAACCCTTACTACTGCTGCCAAATAATGGAATTAACATTAGTATCAGATACATGAACAAGCTTAATTCTGGTTTTTTCATACATATAGATATTTACTGGTTTCAGTGAATTATACAAATGGATTTGACCTGCTATCAATGCCAATTTAACTTTATTGGAATATGGAATGTAAACAGGTGTTTCAAATAGAAACATTCTAACCTTATATTATAAAATATATATATATATTTGACAATGCTGGAGAAGGAAATTCTGTGTTTCGGTGCTGGTGGCAAAATACTTTCTCTTGTGTAGGTTTAGGAGTTTACTAGAACTGCTGGATGAAATTACACACAGAACAAATAAAGGAGACAACTGTGAGTTGGGGGGCTATAAAGCTATCGAGGCATCTGATAAAAAGTCACAAGAGAACCACCCCAATCCCTGACAGAATCTTAGCCCCAGAACTGGCTGATTGTTAACACACTACATGGACCCAAGCTCTAAATCAGTAGCTACAATGTTCCCTCCATAGCTCCAGTCCTCCCTGTTCCCACCACATCATTGCTTCCTGATTCCTCCCCCCATGCCGTTCCCACTACTGCATCCCTAAGATCTACTGCATTTCCTCACAAGATCTCAATTCTGCTCCTCATTCAATGGTGCTGGATTGAAACACTCCAGTTTCACACTCCAGAATTGTACTTCACCTGGCATGAGTTATCACATGTGAGCCATGTAATAAGTTACATGGTTGTATATGTACTATTAGATAGTCTTGCAGTATCAGCTTCCCTAAGATCTCTGGGAGAGTATTTTTCCTGCTACAGAAAAGAAAACCTTCTGCATCTACATCCAAGACTTTCCATAACAGGACTATCTTGTTTCTCTCCATGGAACCTTTTCTGAATGTACCTGAAAGGGTGCTCACCTCTCTCTGGGCAACTCAGAAAGTATGTTTTGGTTTTAATGATCCAAACCATCCTGACACTCTTCTGTTACTTCCTAGTTTTGAGTGCCTGACTTGGCAACTTCAACATTCTTTTAACAGATTTTTGTATAGTTATGTTATAGTGGATTAAAAGTTTTCAGGAATAAGCATCACCTTACTTGATTGGCTAATTTTAATCACATATTTTAAGTTTAATTATTGGAAATATTATTAAAACAAACAAAGACAATATTGTTCCCCTCCTTTATTTCCTTTCATCCCTTTCTCTCTCATCTCCCTCTCTCTCCAACATTTGCCCTTGCAATCATTTCAAAGAGATTGAGATCCTACATTTAAAAAAAAAAATTCACAGAGATGATTTAGGCCCAACATATGTGCCTGGAAGAAAAGGCTATTTGTTAAATTATTCCAGAATTCTGAAACAGTATTTAAAGTTATAGAAAAAGGAATGGGCAGGAACCATTTTAGTTACCTAAGTAATGTGCTATGAAAAAAAGTAAAGAAATATTCAGGCTGCAACATACTGCACAAGCTAAAGTTAATGGGAATACAGATCTGAGAAAGCATAAAATAATCTGTTACAACAGTCCAGTCTGAAATTCAGACTGTGAAATTACCCTAAGTATGAACCATAAAACACAACAGCATCAAAGCAAGTCAGAACAGAGTGCAGTATCAGAATATTTCTCAGACAATGGAAATATATCACCTTCATTTTATATAACAGCTTAAAGAGGAAGAACCCTAACCAAAATAACTTCTACATTTTACAAGTTACAAAGAGATTGTAATGCAGTTACTATGAGGCAGAAGGGGTCTGCTCACATTCCCTAGGTTCAGTCAGAAATAGGCAGTAATGGCTTTATTGGTTAAGGGTCATCTGTTGTGAAATTTCTCCTAGAATAGCCACGTGTATGGCTCAATGGCTGCTTTCAGGACACAATACAAGTCTCAAGTATTTGGCAGGCTTGAGGTTGCCTGTTTTGTGGCCACCTCTTTGCTATTCCTTTTTCCATCCTTACTCTTTGTATGAATTTAGCATTGATCCCTTTCATCTGCCATGTGATGACTTCCTCAGGGACAACAGGATTAATACTTGTCCCATACCTTTGGTTCAGATTAGCTGCATATTTGAATAGTTACCTCTTCAGGTTGATTTTACAGTTTTATATTGTTTTGCCCATAGCAACAAAAGGGGTACTCAGTACAGAATCCTAAACCACTGAGTGTCAGGGGAACTAATCCTAAAGCATCAATACAGAAAAATGTGAAGCCAGGGAATAAGAATTCAATGTAGCCTAAACCAGATACCAGGGATATCTGCCAATGAAACCACAGAAACCAAAACAGTACCAAGTCAGGCACTGCCTTATGGCTTGGTTCCTTCTTTTTTCCTTGGTGCAGAGGAGAGAGAAGTGTGCTGTGAATGGAGTCCCCACATTTCAATGAGCTTGCTGCATGGAACCAACATCAAAGTTGGTGCACTTAGGAAAACCAATCTCTTCTGCCTCATTCTGCTATACGTTTGGGATGTGACCACAAAGATTTAAAGCCAACCCCCAGCATCAAAACTTCAGACAGCTTTGTGAGTTTCTGAGCATAACACTACATTTGGGTAAAGAGCCCATCTGACTTTTAGTGACTACACTACAGATAACTGTTTGAATGTCATCTGGCAGCATTACTAGTACCCTCTTCTTTTCATAGCTGGGGCATCTTACTGGTATTCTCTGTCCCCAAAATCTTTATCAACCTCTAGCTAATACGCGTTGGGTAAAATTAATCATAAGGGTGTTCAAAAAGCTATACACTTTTCACTTAGTTAATAATGAAATTGACATATATTATATATTTTATAAAGAATGAAGAATTTGATGACTGAGAATCTGTTAATCAAAAATAAACTTTATTGTACTTTAAGAAAAGTATGTCTGTCTGTGTAAGGTCCTTTAACAGTTTTCTATAGCAGCCACATCCAGGGAACGATCATTGTTACTTGTATAAGATAATGTTGCATGCTGCTGCTCTGGGTCTGTAAACTGCACCATTATTTTCAAGTCACCAGTGCATCTCCAAGTGATTTTTCTCACTGCTGTTAGAATTATCTTCTCTTCTTCTACCTTCATAAACCATTGTTCGGTGCAATAAGAACAGGCAGGGCTTCATTATGACAGTCAGCAAGACAAAAAAGGAGCCCTGGCTTGGGGCAGCAAAACTAAATTTCATAGGGAGACTGTTGTCTTGTTAAGGTATGGAAAGGTACAGAGAAATTCTAAAGATTCCTAAGGCCTCCAACTCCAAAATCCAGTGCAGAAATTTCCATCTACTTAATATCTCTGTTTTGGAGGTGAGAGCACAGGGTATGATTGAGTGCTGAGGGCATACAGTGAAGGAGATAAGGATATTTACATCACAATATAATATGCATCCACAAACAGGATTTTGTGGGGGTATTTAAGAGAATTGAGGGAGTGAGAGTTGCAGGAAGTTAAACTGCTCCCAGCCCAGAAGTGAAGGCTGTCAGGGCCAGCAGGGGAAGGAAATCCCTGGGATCCTTTAAGACTTGCCTTTGTTTATACTGCATGCCCGTAATGTGTGCAGACTCCTTAAAAGCTTGGGGGAACAAGAAATGGGACTCCTTGAATAGAAGGGGGTAGCAGAAGTCCACTGGCTTATGCATATCTAAAGGGCGAGCCTATAAACCCTTTCTACTTCCCAGGATGCAATCCTGTCCCTGGCACTGCAGTAATAGCCTTCTAAGTCTCGAGTAGAAGCATGTTTCTGGATCCCAATGGTCACATATTTGGGGCTGGGAAGGAATTTTCTCCTGACTGCCTGATTGGCCTAGGAGATGTGGATTTTTTTCAATTTCCTGTCAGCAGGCCAAAGTTCCAGTGGGTCATTTAGGTAGTAAGGGTTCATGTTTTTGCAGCTCAATAGATATGAGGTGCATATGCAATGAAGTTCACTGATGAACTGGAATTGAAATAAGGATTAAGGGAGGGCATTTTCTAAAGATGGTGGTAGCAGAAGAGATAAGGGCTCCTAACGACTGGTATAGCAAGGAGCCAGACATTCCCACCCATAACATATCCTTTTACCCTTGTCTGAAGGGAAGGTGGTTGAGTACAACAGTGGTGCTGGAACCAGGTTAAAGGCCTGGAAAATGCAGGAATGGTAGCAGCCCTGACTCAGACGGTGCAGATTACAGGAGGAAGGTATGCCTGATAGTTTGCCTCATAGCAATGAGAACTGAGCTGCAAGAAGCAGCGTACACCTAATTTAGATAATGCAATGACTATATTTAAAGTAAATACAGAACATGGGCAGTTTTAGCTTTTAAAGCTCTTCCTCTAGTGCTTTCTTTATTGCTACTTTCCACACGTATTGCTCATTTTTTTTTTATTTTTTAAAAGAGTCTATCTTTGAATGAGAAAGACAGAACCACTGTTGCACTCAAGTGGATTTCCAAATCATCTCCCAATCTACCTATCTTCTTCAATCTATAAAGTAGACTTCATATTTGTAAAGCTACACTGGTGGTAACAGACAGTTACAATTCAGAGCAAAGGTGACCTGGTGTCTTTTGAACTCAGATTAGCATAATAAAAAGGGAAAAAACCTAAACCTTGTATACAGAAGTAATTTGATTAAAATATGGTGTTCATGTTAACCTTCTGAAAACTAAGCTTTCTACACCTGGATCACACTTCTTTCAAATGGAAATTACAATGAAATAATTTAATGCAACTAGAGAAAATGCACCTGTGATTATATGAATTGTATTCATTATAGAAACTTCTGAAGATTGTACTATAGGTCATCAGAAAAATAACTGCCTTAATTCATTCTGAATAGCTGTTCTTTGCTACACTTCTGCTCTTTCATGCTGCAGTTTGTTTAATTAGGCAGGTTTATTTCCAAGCCATTATTAAAATGTCCACATCACCATCCTGGGGTCATATTTTTCAATCAAACAAATATCCACAAATATTTCTATGCTTTCAGGTTCTAAGATAGCAAGCCTTTCAAAGGATGGTGTTCGAATAAGAAGTTATTTTTCATATACAGAAGTCTTAACTATTACATTTGGTAAAAATCCAATTCAATGTTTATCAGACACTGCATTAAGGGTATTAGTAGTGATTCAGCTATTTCAAACGCAGCTCAAATTAGATTACCCCAACATTCAATATAGTTCTTAATTATAAGGGTTCTGATCAGCAAATATCCGTATCCAAAGTTTATCTTCCACAGATTTAAGATTTAACTATGAAACTCTGAGAGAAAAACAAAAACCCTGTCCATTCCAGAACATTTACTTCTAGATAACTATAAAACAATTAAGAAAATGAACAACTGTTGAAATCTCCATTACAAGCCTAAATACTTTCCATTAAAAATTGAACATTGGATTCATAAGGAAATAAAGCTACATTTTCTAAACATTATCAAACATGGATTATATTCTGACCTATAATATTCAACCTTCTTTTGAACTATTAGTAAATTGCTTTGTACCAACATGCTGTTATAAATATTTCTTCAAAGAATATTAACTTTGCTTGAAAACTGATAAAATCTTTCAATATAAATCACTGCAAGGTTACACTTACTGTCATGGACACCCTTGAGGAATCTGTAGGCTTTGCTTCATAAATCATGGATTTTAATAAAAGTCATTGTGATAAAATTCAAATGGAGATTAATAGTCAAAAATCTCTCTCTTAGAAGGGCATAAGAACTTCCAATTATACATTTGCAGGATTTAAAAATAATCAAAACATTGTTTCCAGTCCTATATTTTAATTCTTTACTTGATCAAAAAACCCTATAAATCTTCAAATAACCCTCTAGTAAAGGGAAATGCTCTTATTGAGAATGCTAGTAAAATGATGCTGCTAGTAACAATTACACTTAAGTAAATGGTTTACAGATTTGCTAAAACCTCTCACTGTCTATCTTTAACAACAATGTAACAGACTGATATCAAGAATAAAAAATTCCTTAATTAAACTTTATTAAGGTCCAGAGAGATGAAAGTTAGAAAAGCTGATGTACTGTTTCTAGGGAAACAGAGGTATAATCTGATGGAATTCTCTAGTTCTAATGGGCTTCTCTTGACACAATAGCTAAAAAATGCCCAAGGATATTCAAAACATTTCACAAACAATCCATTTCTTTTTAAAAGTGATGAGCGTCAGTGTTGATTATACACCAAAAAGCGAAACAGCTGTCAGAGACTAACTTCATCTGGATTTATTATGAACAAATGTCATTGCACATTTTCATATTAAAACCAACTACTAAACAGCTAATCAGATGTTAGATAAAACTACAAAGCTCTAGTTAAAAGATGCAAAAACAGCACATTCTGAGACTCAAAACTGCTATTCATTACTTGTGATTTATTTTAAGCAGAAATTACTAAAAAACAGCTGTGAACAGAAAAAGGGGGCTGGAACAGTGAGATGATCTAACAGTAATGCACAATTGATCTAAGAGCCCATTCCCATCAGGTAATGGGTGTCCTCAACTCCTAATGAAATTGACAGGAATTGAAAGAACTCAGTACATCAGAGGATCAAACCCAAAGATGCACATATCAATACACGGATGCCTAAAGCTATATACCCACATTACTATTTGTGGAGGCAACCAAATTTGAAATATTTTGCTTGTGTCTCAGCCATTTTTCTGTTTATAGACAAAGTTTTTAAATTATTTTCAGAGCTATTATAGCTGTGGAAGAATGAATGTGTTCACTTCTACTTTTAGGAACCACGTTACTATCTATGTTCTGATTCTACACTGTTGTTAGCAGTTATTTCCTTTCTTTCACTGGTAATGAGTTAGGTGATGTATGTTCTCTAACATGTGTATGTTCTTCTAACAATATAATAGACAGAGAAAACAGCTTGATTTTCCAAATAGGTTAAGATTGTTGTTTAATAGGTTTTCTCCTCAACCTTTGTGGAGGCAATATGTTAAAATTTCCATTTTACTGAGTTAAAGTGAAAAGAAGTTTTATAAGTAATACACCAAAACTAAATAAACTTTATACATAATCGTGCAATGTCAACTGCACAGTTAGCCGAATTCTCGCTAGAAAAATCAAAACTTTAAATTAAATTAAATTGTGGGGTAAAAACTCTCTCTCTCTTATTTAAATGTACTATAATTTTATACAAATTATTTTAACTGGTCATTTCCACAGTTTTAACACATCGGATTGTTTTGTTATTGTAATATTCTCTATAAGTTAAGAAAGCACACAAAACTTTAAAAACACTGAAGAGAAAAAGTTACAGTGGGTTACGATTTTCTTATGTAGCAGGTTGCTAACAATTCACATAGAAAGCTTCATGTTCTGAGCTCAAAAGAGTAATAACTTGTCAAATTTTAGCTTTTGAAATATAATTAATGTGGTGGCTGTAAGATGACCTAATATATGTCAATTTATGTTTCTAATGTAGACATACCTTTACACATAATAGATTCTCCATGCAGATATATTTTACTTGGTGAACATGAGATACTATAATGATAAGTGCTACAGAAAATCCTGAAATAGAAAGGTTAGAGAACAGTCTTTAGGGAATTAAATCAAGTTGTCTTTTTCCTGCAAATATAAGATTAGGCAAAGGAAGATATAAACCATATCTGAATAAATATGGGACTGTTAACTTCATTTCGACGCATACATTCTCACTACATCACCACACCCACATAAGAGTATTTAAAAACAAGCCACATAAGACTTCTAAAACAAAACAAAAAACCTATACATTTAGAAATACATGTTTTTTTGTAAATTGCCTCTTGCTTAAATAAGGCAATTTCAAAAGCTAAAATTCAACAAGTTATTACTTCACGGGATGTTATAAAACTAGATATTTAAGCAATTAAAAATAAATAAAAATGGAAGAACTTAATATTTCAGTATGATTAATTTGATTTATTTGCTGTAGTGTAGATAGGATATGAAGAAGAAAGTCCCAGCCTATTCTAATACAGGAGACTTCCTCCCCTCCACTTACTTGTTGGTTCCTTGTGGGAATAAAGAAATTAAAAAACAAGATAATTATAGACTTAGTCCAACAGCAATAGCTGTAAACAAAAACCAACAGCATTCTCCCAGTCAAAATTTGTTCCAAAGGCTTCAGGCAACACAATATCAGGAACTAATTTTACCTTTAGGCAATATTTTACAATTAACCTCAACCAGTCAAGTGTGCCTCTGTAAGTGTAAAAATTACACACATTTTATGGCTCAATTTGAGCACTTGAAAAATATTGCACAAATTTTTCATGTTTGTTCCCTAATCAAGTGAACAGCCCACTGGTATTTGCTGACATACTTTGGCATTTACATTAATGGAATTGTGTGGTATATTAGACCAAATACAACTTATGTGCTTCAGTGTGTAACCAGAGGAGTGTCTTTTTATTATTTTTGTACAGTGCCTATCAAAAAGGGACTCTGGCATCTATGTTGTACCATAATAAAATAAATGAAATTGAGTGCATTACCATCAGAGACCACAACAGCTGTAAGAAACCACGAGGCACTTTGTCATATCAACCAACATGGTTACTCAAGTTTTTGGTTCTTGAAATCACCACAGAACTTCTAGTTTGCTATACAGCAGTACACAGAAATTAGATCCTTTGTGTCACAGAATACACAGAACATTGCTCCTAAGAATATCAAGAAAGAGGATCACAACAAGAGCTCCATGTCTGTACACCTCTCACTTAACATGGAGCTCTGATGTACTTACACTGACAGTAGAAATGGGTGAACCAACAATGAACATAAACAATAATGTTACATGCTAATAAATAAGTAATCATTTTAGCTTACCTGCCTATCAGTACCTGAGGCCTGTCTGACTCGCTTGTGATACCAAAGACATCAGGAATTAAATCACCATTGAAGCTGAAAATGTAAAAACAAGCTATGTCACCTTTATTAACAATGTTCAGTCTGACTATTATAAATCAGCCCTTCTGTATTTGGGATTCGAAACACTGAAGAACTTTATTCTGTGCATTCGCCTCCGAAGATTCAGTTCTATTCTGAACTGCTCAGTTGCAGGTTTCATAGAAATAACTCATGTTATAACTCATGTCATGTTAAACCATGACAATGACAACCAGTGTCTCAGACAGTTTAGAAAATGTAACAAGAAACATACCTATAGTTATAAACCTTGTATTTCTTTGTATCAGATTTGAGAAAGCACAAACTAATCTGGGTTTAAAAAAAAAAAAAAAAAAAAAAAGTTATCCTCTAACCAAATTTTTCCCAAGTTTGAATAAGTCCCCTTTTATGCCTTCTCTGATTCCAAGTGACTCTTCAACACTCCCACAATCCCTCCCCTAGCCAACCTATTAGGGTATGTCTATACTGAGGGCATTGCATCAGGCTCCATGAATCGATGCAGCAGGATCGATTGAGCAGGCAGTGGAGACCTGCACAACTGATCCCGGAAGTGCTCTCCACCCAGAAGTTCTCTCTGCCCCACTCAATAAATCCCCCCCACCCCCGAAACGAGTAACACTGCGTCAACCAGAGGGTGTTTCCTGTCAGCACAGTGCAGTGAAGACACCATGGTAAGTGAAAGTTAGTAAGTCAACGGGAGACATGCAAGTTTCAGTACGTAGCTTGCATATCTCCCATCAACGACACTGGCAGTGTAGACTAGGCCTTAGAATGATTTGTTAACTATCTCTCAACCAACATCCTTCTAGCACAGGGGCTCTCAAACGTTTTTTGCTGGGACCCCCGTTGAAAGTATTTCAGGCTGTGACCAACCCCCCACCCATGCCACCCTTACCTGCGTGCACGGGCACTGACAGCTTGCAACCCCTCCTTCCCCAATAATAACCTTGTGACCACCTGATGAGTCACGACCCCCAATTTGAGAACCCCTGTTCTAGCAGATCTCTCTACCTTTCTCCTCAATCTTCCTATCCTGACGATATCCTCAGAGGTCCTATCAGTTCTGGTAACCTATCTGCTTCTCCTAGGTCAGTTCTCACTTCAAACCTTGCCTACAATATACTCTGAAGTAAACAGCCTCAATGAACATAAAATTTGAATGTACTGGGGTCATGAAGAAGGGATGCTTATTTAGAGGTTGGAAAAATGACATAAGTAGTATGACAGATACATGGAATATCCAAAGACTAAAAGTACATACTTTATAAATGTTATATGTATCTGTGTGATCTAGGGATTATGTTCTAGCTCCATCAGGGGAGGTACAGGAGTTTCCTGCAGGAATAAAATCACTTGGTGGGGAAAGACAGATAATTAATGCAAACCACTAGGCCTGTAACAAATTTAATGAAACCTCCACCCTGGGGAAAACTGCACAAAACTGATCTGACCCAGTTGAAGACACCCGAGCAAACAGAAATGAAAACAGTAAAAAGTGACTGTTCAACTACATGGAGAACGGTCACTCTCACTGCATCCAAGAACTGACAAGAGGTATTGGCCTTACTGCAGGACCTAGAGTACTATGAAACGAATCAGGGTCCTATGTGGTAGACAAGTATTGTGGTAAGCATGCATGTAAACTGTTTATTTTTTAAGCTAGGTTTTCTCTGTAATGCTTTTGTTCTGAATAAATACTTGATTTTATGAACACTGGCTGGTCCCTGAGAGACCAGGACTGCAGGTGCAGAACGAAAGACAGATCAATTGAAGTGATCACAGTAAATTGCAGCCTAAACACCTGGTCTAGAGGGAGGGAGCCAGGAGACTTCACCCCGAGGAAAGGTGACAGCCTGCAGCCTTGATGATTTCACATTGTTTTCAGACTTAAACATTAAATATTTTTAATCTTTAAGTGTTTAATTTGATGTTTAACAATGTCAAATTAAATTTGCCAAATATTTTGTTCAAATTTATTTCTTCAAGTTTTGTTCAAGGTAAGATGCCATACATACTTACTCCATAATTAGAGGCTCATCATGAAAAGTCTTATTTAACTCAGTCTTACGATTAGAATCTGAAAACAGAGAAAGCATTCAACTGATTAAGTTGCACACATTTCATAACATTAAGAGACCCAGCTGTCTTTATTATAATATATTCTTTATTAACTTTAGGTCTTCCAAAGCTATCTAGTGATTTTGTTTCTTGGTCATTCTATATATTGCCAAAAACGCAGCCAGTTTTCAGCATAAACAATATAACTGACTGCTTTGAGCTCCATGTAAATTCTAATTGCCAGAGCCATAAGGAAAGGCAAATCAAATACTCAGCTATGGAACACATGCATCCTTAGCCATGTGGAGGCTCAACAAAATTACAAAAATAATCCTTACCACAAAAATCCATTTCTACCTAGGTTAGCAATCTCAAATTAATACTAAAACGTAGATTAAAGAGTATGAAAATGTGGTTAATGAGGATTATCTGAACCTATTAGGACAAAAGGGTGTCCAGATATAACATTTGCACAAAATCTATCTGAAAAGCACTCTTCATTCAGTGTGTTGTTCAAAAGATTGCATAGTAAAAGGCACTTCCCAGCATATGCAAAATGTGTGTGAAATAAAGATAGCTAGATTATTGGAAACATCCTCTGAATAGGAAATGGCATTTTACAGTCATTTGTTAATTTTAGCTTTTATAATTTGTAAAATTACATGCAAAAGGGACAAAGTTCAGATTGTAGCACAACATAAATTGGGAGGAATAATTATCAATGATGAGACTATGTGGAAGTATAAACTGGCTGGGAACCCTGCACTGCGCTCCCCTGACAGACCTCTCAAACCCCTCATTCATCTGTCCCTTGCATACCTCTGTCTATCCTCCTCCGGTTTCTTTCACCCCTCACTTCCATCTTCCGTTCCCAACTTCCTGGGTGTGCACCAGTACTCTGTCCTTCTATCTTCCACACCTTCTATCTCATGCAGGAATATAACCTCTCCACTAACACTATTTTATGCCTCTCATTCACCTAGGTCTCCCGAATTCACCCTCAGACAACTGGCAATGCCCTGCATCCTCCTGTTTGTGCCTCACTCCATGTCAACCCTTCATATTCTTCCCAAATCCTCTGGTCATCTCATGTCCCCTCCTGGACATGCTCCAATGCATTTCCCCAGTCTGCTACTTCACAGTCCATCCGTAGAACCTGCAAATCTGCAGATATCCACTGTATATGCACAGATGTTTGCAGATCACAGATAGATGCAGATCCAAATTTTGTATCTAGAGCCCTGCAAATCTGCCGATATCCACTTTATATCTGCAGATATTCATATCTACCATGTTTGCAGAATGGATGCCAATACAAATTTGGTATCCACACAGGGCTCTATCAATTCCCCCCACCTCTGACTCATCCCAGCAGCAACATTACCTGAAGTCAGTAGTAGCAGCTTAATTTATACTTCACAAATATTTTAATATTGACTGTTTAAATAGTGCTTTTATACTACTGAAGACTCTTTAGCCTTCCCATTTCTCCCCAAAACTTCCACCTAAAAGCTGATTCTCAGCAAGATCAGCAAAAATGGAATAACTTGGAATTTCTAAACCAAACCATTTTATTAAATGTCATGAGCCCAGAAATATTAGGATAATATTGACAAATGAAGGGGAGGTAAATTTTCATAACTCTGCATCCTATTTTTTATCCATCTTCTCAGAGAAACTTTAGCCTAGAATAAAAATAATTATTCTTAAGGATGTGGGGAAGTTGGGTAGAGGCAGAAAGAAGGGGGGAAAAAATGAGGTTTATAGTAAGAAACTAGCTGTGAGCTGGCTACTGCTACTCCATAATAAAGAGCCTGATTTTTTTACCCTCTTACCCAATGTAGTTCTACTACAAAATGTTATGCAGATGTGAAACTATAGATCTGCAATAGATGCTTGATCAGTATTTCTGTTATAAACACAAACAATGGTTATGTTGTCCAGTATATTCTAATTAAGTATTTTTATTATTATTATTTAACAGTAATACCAACTTACCTAATGTTTGATTGTGTCCCCAGAAAATGATAACAGATAGTTCATCAGTGACATGATTTTTTGGTTTTGTTGTCAGGAGGACATCCATTTGTGAATCACCATCATAATCTCCAGGAACCACACTTGTTATCATAACACTCTGATCTCTACAATTATAAAATTAAATTTAAATGTGCAAATGGATGTGTGATTAAAATCTGTGACCCCTAAAAATCTTATAAATGCATAGACTAATAATTTTTTTTCTTTTTGCAACAGGTAACATTACATGAAATGGCACAGAATCCCTTCCATAAAGTAGGATGGAAGTTTTAGCCCTAAACCATGGCAAAACATTCTCCATCTTTATCCTATACACTCTTTTCACAATGTCCAGTACTTGCAAGACCTTACTAGTCCCATATCATAGCAACTTATCACTGCTGGCCTTAAAAACCCTATTTTAGACACAAAAAACCCGCTGGTAGCTAAATCATAAAACATGATGTCTAAGCAGTAGGGACCGGAGCTCTAAATTCTCTTTTGCTGTGTCTTATTCTGACTCTAATACTATCTTTTGTTTTCTGTTGTCATTCTTTTGGTTCACAAGCACATTGTTCATTGAGCACCTGGGCTAACAAATGAGAGCCTGAATGTCAGTGCACCTGTAATCATGTGTTTGCATGTGGAAATGTGTGCCTATCCTGTGCATGAGTTCTCAGTTTGTGCCAACTCGTGTACAGTTACACACACACACACAAAATATGTACATAAGGATATTTTGTTTTCTGTGCATACAGTAGGTGGGAGTTTGCAGAGGAACTGAAAAGTCAGGTTTATTTTCTGCATTAAAACACAAAACACATTATTTGATCTGTTTTAGGAAGAAAGGCAAAATAATAGGGAGATATAAATAACTAAAAACAAAACCTATAGATTACTAAATTCTTATTTCCCCCAACTTCTCCCAGAGAATGCATAAAACCTAGTAAAGTACAAACAGTACCAAATGGCCTTTCATGTTATGATTCAGCAAGCTCATCTTTCAAGTTTAAAGCTTGAATTCTACGGGCAAACTGAATTACACAATTTAACAGACAAAAAACAAACTAGAAAGGATCCTAATCACGCTCCCACTGGTCTTGCTCCCAGTTCAGTCAGTCTTAACCAAAATGAATGCTTCCATTACTTCACCATTAAGATATTACATATCATACTTACTTCATTGACAACTTGACTTTGGGTTTAAAATATGGCTCCTTTAGGTCTGCCAGAAAGATAAGTAATTCACTGCCTGAAAAGGAAGCAAATATATAGCATTAAATTAATGAATAAACCCTATTAGACATTGGCTTTATAAGAATGAATACAATATTTAACAAGTTCTGGATGAGATAGTTTGCACCTTCAAGTATAATTGCTCCTCACAGCTAAGGAAGAAAAAATATTAAAAAGGTCCCTCATGACCAAGTCTCATTTCTTTCTGCTTCAAAAGAGGTAAAAGGGGAATATTTTTTCTCCAGAGCACTGAGCTTCATTTCAAATTGAAGTGAACTTAACTTCAAAATAGTTTTCACTGTGATTAACATTAAGAGTGAAGTCAAGTCACCTGCAATGAATACAAAAATTTTAAAGGCATGTAAGCCCTAATTTAAAAAGCTTGCAGTTATTCTGTCTGCAAAGATAACCTTTCAAATGGTGAACCAAATGTTGCATGATCTAATACTGCCTTCCTAAATCTGCAGACAGAAGCCGCTGCAGAATGAAACTCACAAAATTGTGCTCAATTTCTCTGCAGCTGTTATTCAGATTCCAGTAGAGTCTGTTTCTGTTCAAATGACAACTGTCAGAATCATTGTACAACAGCTTAATAAAGATCTAATGTACTATGTGGCATAACGTGACCAGGTTCTTTAAAAAAATATCCCTAAATTCCACTGCAATGTTAATTTGCATTTCTATGAAATGCCCTCCATTCCCATACTGTGCCCAAATATAATCATGGTTCATAGTTGAAAATACTCATTGATATAACTGATGCTTATTTGCAGTGCTGATCATTCTTGCAGTCTTTTTCTCCTGTGCTCTCGACGTAACCCAGATCCACGAACCTTGGCTGTCACGATTTTACTTAGGTCAGCGGTTCTCCACCTTTCTGATACCAGGGACCCCTAAACTGTGTCAGGGAGATCTCAGGGATCTGCACTGGTCCAGATTGGTCCCTGAGAAACATTGATCTAGGTAACTTAGTTCAGAAAACTCTATGTGTGTAAGAGAAAGGAGAAGCTTGAGGGCATCTTAAATGGCTCCTCTTTTAAGATCCCCAGGCTACAGCTACTGCAGCGTTCTCCAGGCAGCCCAAGTGGCCAGCCTATACTTTTGGTTCTGCCTGTCCCTTTGCTGCAAGCTGTACTTCTCTGACCTCCTACTGCCTGGCTCCATATTTAGTGCAAGAAATGCACACTCTAAATGAACTCCCCCTTGTAAGGAAAGCTGGAGAGCAAGAGGAAGTTGCAGGCAGGTTTCAACAGATACAAAACGTTAGGCATTTGGCTTCAGCAAAATGGCAAATTCTATGCCATTTTCTGTAGCCATTTAATTGTAGTCCACAGGGCCATGACTGAAATGAATGGCAGTCTGCACCTCTCAAAGGTGCTCCTTCAGGCTCCCTGCAAATCCAGGAAAATATCCATTCATAATTCACATTTTCAAGATTATTTCCAAAAGCTTAAGATCTAGATTTTTTTTTTTAAAAGGAAACTGGTATTTTGGTACCCCATTCTATGACAAGGGATGAAAGATGTGGCAGATTTCAGGGCCATGGAATGACAGAATACATAGTGCGCTGTATATAAACACAAAAAGTGGTACTGGAGCGATTCATGAGTGAGAATGGTCTCACTTTTTTGGAGCAAGAGAGGGACAGAGTAGCACAGACTCCTTTGGAGGAGGTGTGTGGTTAAGAGTTGGATCTTGCCTAATTCTGATAGCTCTGGAGAGTTTTGCCCCCTAAACATTCAATCTCACTGCCTAAACTGTGGACCCATAGAGCTGCTCCTACTCGACAAAAACATTTGGATCCTCAGTACTCTGGGGTTCAGTAGTGCCAAATAAACCTTCCACATTTTTGCGCTAATCAGATCCAGATGCTTAATCCAGGTTTTTGCAGCAGAATGAGACCAGCTATTCTGGGGTTGAATATGTAGTGGAAACACGGGGGCAAAAACCACCTGGATTCAGAAGGATACAGGTGCCTGTTCTGGGTATTTGTGCTACTGCTGCACCAGGATTTGGATTTACTTGACAAACTGGAAGCAGCTAGCCTTGTTCTCTCCTCCTGCAGTAGAATTAGAGATGTTGGGTCTGAAAATTAACTAGATACAAGTGCCAAATTTGGGTTTTTGCAGTGCTGTTGTTGCACCAGCTTGCTTTGAGATCTAGATATTCTTCATGCACTAGGAGCAGCTAGACTTGTTCTCTGTTCTGATATAGTTTGAAAACTTGGGTTAAAAAAACCCAATAGGATCCATTTATCACCAGCTTTTACATTTAGCTCTGGTGTAAGAGAGAAAGTTCATTCTCTTTTCAGATACCAGGGGTGTGTGAATCAAGGTATTTTGCAGCCACTCTAGTCTGAGACTGATATAGAAAATAGATCCTCCAATCAGAAAGCCAAGAGAGCATTCTGGCAGCAACCCTTGCCATCCAAAAGTACACTGAGAATGATTAGAGCTGGACTTTTTACCAGAGTACTGCCCATGGAGCTCTAGTGCTACTTCCAACATGTAGCAGCCTGCCCATCAACCCTCTCTTTGTACTGGCCTTCAGATATCCAGGCAGGGCTTTAGTTACACAAATGTGGATTACATCCACCCCAATCAGCTTACCTCGGACTGCCATCCGCAGTCTAGTCATCTGCACCCGCAGCTCTGTTTTTAGTTGTTTAGAGGCCAGCCCAGCTGTAGCCTCCAGGGCTGATCAGCTTTTCGGGGGCTAGCCCCTCCAAGCAGGTGCCCAAAAGCTGATCAGCAGCTGGCAGGGGAACCCCATGGAACAGCTGATGGGTCAGCTGTTCCACAAGGCTCCCCTGCCAGCCCAACAACTGATTGGCAGTCCACAGGAGAACCCCATGGAACAACTGATTGGCAGCAGGCAAGTGTCATGGAACAGCTGATTGGCGGTCTACTATTGTTTATTTGGGAACAATTTTCTGAAAAGCTGAATCAGCAAAAAATGACTCCACTCATTTGCTGTGTAAAAACCTTATAGCTGTGAACAATAAAAACTTCCCAGTTTTTAACATAGCAGTTTAGCATCAGCAAAAAAACCACGAAAACTGTATGAGAAAATTAAGGATTTTGCCGTTTCTATGCATCCATGATTTCCCAATGTCCTTTTTTTTTTTACCATGGAAACAAGTTTTTCATCTATACATTAGCAGTGTCATGTAAATATGCAGTAGTGACTGGACAGTGTTACCATTTGGCAGCTGTTGTGTGGTCTAAATGAAACTAAAATCAAGCAGGTGGACTTTCCCATGATAAACCATTATACAATCTGACACCAAGGATTTGTTTAGGGCGGTCTCAAAAGGCAAAGAATAAATGGAAAGTGAATTGCACTATGATCCTCAGTAGTGTTTCTTCTCACAAAAGGGTGATATGATGTTAGCAAGACCAATAAGATTGCACTGCCACAACCCATGCTGTACATTTTCTGTCTTCACAGTTAAATATTTAGTTCATATCACAATCATTAAATTTACTTTAAAAAAAAATAAAATGATCTTGCCATATTTAATAATATTTAAAAATTCTTAGGCATATCTTTAAAAAGTTCTTTCAAGAAAGCTGTTGTAAACAGTTTTAAGCCTCAGAGGAGCAAGAGGAAAATGATCACCCCTTGAGATTTATCCTACACCTTAGGAAAGTCATGACATTACTTCAAGTTTTGTTAAGTCCATCTTCAATACAATGCTGATTTGGAGGGGGGGGGGTGTCAGGATGTGACCATTAAATGACATGCTTTAGAATATAAGCTAATTCATAACAATATTGTCCAAAAGTCTCCCAGTGACAAAAACGTCAACATTTTGTTTCACAGAGACCAGAAGCCCATGGTCAAGGGACTTATTAACACCTGCACCCTGTTTTGTGAACATCACAGATAAAATTAGAAATTAACTTGTGTTAGTATCAAGACCATTAATATTTAACACTTATACCCATTACTTGGTCCCCTATTACATTATATAAGCATAATGGATGGACCTGCCTACACGGGCTGCGCCATTCCTCAGCTAAGGTACCCAGAGACAGGAGCGTTATAAGAGAGAAACTATCTATGGCCTCCATGAAGACGTTTCAGTAGCCCCGGTGGACTGGGACCCGTCTCCGCTGTTAAGGGACTGCCCACTCCACCCCATCGCCCCTAACGGCTGGGGGCGCTCACGTCCTCCCCCGCGCGCTCCAGTCGCCCCAGGTCCGGGCCCAGCCCTTCCCACACTGACCGCCCCTCAGCACGAACAGGTCCGTCTGCTTATCCGAGTTGAAGTCTCCGAAGGCCGCCAGAGTCCCGAAGGCCTCGGCGCCGAAGAGCTGAGCGGTGACATTCTGCAGACCCCGGGCAGCCCTCAGCAGCCCCAGCAGCAAACACAGACCAAGTAGGTAGTGGCGCCCCATCCTCCGGCACCGCACCTCCAGCCGCGGTCGTCGCCAACATCACTTACGGCAGTGGGGGGGGGAGGGCCGTCACAATTCCCACTTCACTTCCGGGACTGACCGGGCGCTTTGCGACAGTGTCGTGGGGTGTGTACGGCAGGTCGGGGTAACAACAACGGCCAACTTCGGTCTGTCCCGGAGCCGCCGGAGCAGGCGCCCGGCCGCGGGGGAGGGGACGGGGAGTGGTAGCTGTCGTCGTCAAGTGGCGGGTCTTCTTTGGGATGGCGTCGCATTTGGCCGACGTGAGCTGGAGGATGTTGGAGCTACGAGCCCGTTCCAAGCGCTCAGGTCTGACCTCTTCGACTGGATGGGGAGCGGGCTGCGGGGCTTGGTTTGCTTGCGCTAGCGCTGAGAACAAGGGGTTCGCCCTGTCCTCTTCTTCCCCCAGCTGTTCCTCTAATGCCTCTCAAGACTCAAACGCGCCCTGCTCTCTCTCTCTTTTTCTCTCTCCCTCCCCTCCCGACCCCGGATTCTTTGCTCTCCCTTCCCCCCCGCCTCAGCTGTGGCTGTTACTATTTCTGTCTTATTTGGTCCTCGCTGGAACTGAAGACCCAAGTGCTGCTGCTACTGCACGGTTTTCTCCTCACACTCACAGCTTCTTACCTAACGCTGATAAAGTCGGAGAGAAAGTTTAAGGCTTGTTCAGGCCTATGATAACTCGGATTCTCTAGCCCTGTGGTGCACTTCCCCATTAAACTAGATCTGTCCTTGCTTTCACAATAACTGACTGAGGTGTAGGACTCCATAACTGTAGATCAAATTTAGATCCCTTTCTAAAGCCTAAGTTTTATTCTTTGTTTTTCTTGTTTCACCCTCACTCCTTCCATAGTTTAAAAAAAAAACAAAAAAACTAACATCTCATTCATTTGGAAATCAATTAAATTCTTTTGGGATAATTTTAAGGTTGCTTTAAAAATCTTCTATTCTCTGATACATGACTTTGCTGAGACATTTTAAATTCATGAGTTTAATGAGATGTGTATATTTCAATAAAGTTCAACTCAGCACATGTAAATGAAACTGTTTTGCTTCACAAATCATTGTGACAAGCTGGTGAACAATAATGTATTCTGAAACCACGAATATATTCTTACCTCAAAATCATGAGCTTTTGTCTAATTTTGTTGAGAACCACTGATATGACTTGCATCCTACTCCCTTGAGATGAAAAGTCCTTGGTTTACCTAACAATTTATTGTCATAAACACAAAATAGATTGTAGTGACTTGCTACCTTCTACAAATTGCTTCCCTTAAAGGAAGCAAATCCATATAACCCAAAAAGTCACCTTTTGTAAGAGCTTGTTTGTAGCTCATTCAGATAGTTACTAGAAGAATTCAGTCTTTTAAAGCTGATCGCACTGTCCTGCTTAATTAAATTTAAAAAATGTGCAAGACAATTTTTAACCTAGCATAATTTTACAGTCAATGTTCATGTCTAAAAGGAAAGTGCATATTTAACTACATACTTGACTGTGAAATAAATGTGACTACTTTTGCTTATTTAAAAGGAAATTAAACATTGTTTACACAAATTACATATTTAAATTACATGTTCAGTGCAAAACTTAGTAAGTGTGACTCAAGTTTACAATAGCAAGTGTGAGACTTTCACATTTTACAGTATCCTCTAGAAAATGAAATATAATTTAGGCCACAGTCTTGCAGACACCTGTACATCCTCCAATTACATGTTAAAAGTATGAAAGTGAAGTTTTGCCAACAAAAACTTATAAGTACTGATGAATTAAATAACTGATTTATTGATTGATTACAGTTGTATTAATAGGAATGCACTGCAAATAATACTAGTAGTAGGCCATTCCTGCAATCTGACCTATACAGAGCCTGACTGACTCCAGCAGGATTCCATGCATGTGTAGCTGCCTGCACAGATTTGTCAGCAGGATCAGGGCCTAGTTTTCAGCATCAATTATGAAGACTATAGCCTACTTTTGTGTGTTTATCCACCAAAACAGAAGAGATACCAATTCAAATCATTATTCTCAGCATTGTAATTATGATATAGTATTGCAGATTACTTGTAGCCTAAATCTACACTGGGTTGAAATAGCTGTTTAACTGTGTCACACTTGCTTTGTTTTAGCACAAATATTGTATATTTATTATTAATGGAAGAAGAAGTGATTTTCTGTTGGATCACGTATTTCATCGTGAAGTAGAATGTATGCTATGGGCTTTATTCTGCACATATTGATACCAGTGACAAAACTCCCATTGACTTCACTGGTGCAGGATCAGGTCATATAAAGGGTAAATATTCAAAGCTTTTTTATAATCAGGAATTTTACTGCAAAATAAAGTAATGTTATTTTATATAATCAGTATGGGGGAGATTATTTAAATCTAGGTCGTGTTACTTGGTTGGATGTTTATTAAACTTAAGGCACAAGAAAATAAATTTTTAGACTACAAAAGGGAAAACATTAATAATAATTAACCTTAATTATCCCCTTTATTGTCCAGTGCATCATGTTAATAACTCTACTAACACTGCTTTCACTTAATTTAATGCTGATTGCCTCTAACCCTCACTGGACAGCTTTGAAAATTGCTGTAGTTTAGCCTGAGACGTTTCTGATTAGCTGCATCAGTTTGAAATGGCCAATTTGGACGATGACAGAGCCAGCTCTGCACGTACTTTCTCAAGGTTTGGTAAGTGTGTGGTCTTTCCTTTTTTATGTTTGTTTGTCTTCTGTTTTGAAAAGTGTGATTGCTTGTTGCTGATCTTTTGCAGTGTTAACATAACAATGCCATATGTATTTTGTATTTAATTTGTACTTGCAGTTCTTTTATTTATAATTTTTAAGCAAAACTTAAAGCCCAAGGTTTGAGCTTCTTGTAGGGAAAATCTTCCAAATTTGAAATATCTAATTTTCAGAAGAAAAATATCCATACTTGTGTTGGGTTTTTTTGTGTGTTTTTGTTTATCGCTGCTTTTAGGATGACAGAATCTTGGTTATGAACTTTCCTTTGTATTGACAGTTAAGTCAAAGGTAGTATTAGAGCATGGTTTATCTTCTTTTTTTTGTTTGTGTTAAACCACAAATAGCTTGTTTTTTCAAACATCTCATGTAGCTGGCTGCAGTCTTGAGGGTTGTCTACACTTGAAAGTACAGTGTGAATTTAAAGAACAATAGCTATTCACAAACAACTCCATGTATGGATACTCTTATTCCAGAAAGAAAGTACCTTTTTTCAGTTTAGCTTAATCCACTAGATATTGTACTAATAGCATGAATTTTCATTGGTGACTCTCAGCCAGCTTGCATCTGAAAGCTGTCCACTGCAAGGATCTCAACAAAGGAGCCACTTATGCTATTGTACTTTTCTTTCTCTCTCCCTTCGGTGTTAAAGGAGATGTTTGAGTTCTTGCCTCTGCTGAGAATTTGTCTTCCTACCTTGTTAATTTGTGTAGCTACTCAACATTTCCTACTGATTGTGACAAAAAATAAACAGATTTGTACCCGTTAAAAGCTGATGTTGTCCTGAAGCAGCAGGACAAGCAACGGCAGCACAAAATACTGAGATTTGAGTATCCAGAAAAGTTTCCTGTTTGGTTTGTCGCATTTTCAAGACTCGTGTGACAAACACCTATGTTTATGTTAATGGGTTTTGAGGATAAACTACTGAATCTATACTTTATTGTTCAGCGCTTCTACTGTGTTACATGTCATAAGTTACATCAAGTTCTGAAATCCAATGATAAAATCCAGGTACAGTGTATTATATAAACTGTTTCTTTTACTTCAGAAGATGGAGACATAATATGTAGCAAAAGAAATATGTTTGGAGTTGGTTTCTCTGTCTTGTAAAGGGGGTAATAGAGGACCTCAAAGGTTTTAACACCAGTGAAACAAGGATCATTGGCAAGAGTTAGCTTAATTTCTTGAAACAGTACAGTAAACATTTATATTTGAACAACATTGTATATTGTAAGTCTTCCAAACTCCAAAAACTGTAATTGCTTCCAAGGGCAATCCTGTTTCTCTTATTTTTACTTGGCTGATGCTTAGTTTTTAATGGAATACTGGAAGAAATAGACTGTCAAAATATATTGCATGTTTTCCTAACATTTGATTACAAAGACATTATATGCATACTCTCACAAAAAAAAATTCTTTATAAGATGGAAAGATGTCACTTGACTGGGATGTGCATAGTCAGGCCTAGTGGTTGAAGCAGAAGTCGAGCAGCCAAGAATCTGAGCTGCTAGTCATAACTGGAGTCAGAGGCCAAATGTAAGAGATGAGGGTCAGAGCCAAAGTCAGGAACTGGAGCTGTGGGTCAGAGCTTCATTACCTGGACTGAGGCAAGGCTGGAAACAAGCAGGCACAGGAGTTTATTGCAGCTAGTGGTAAATGCTTTGAGCAGCTAGTGTCCTACTGCTAGTCTTAAGGGCAGGTCTGTTAATCCCCTCAGTCAGTTGGATGATTTGGCCAGTCAGGTGTCTCAATTGGGCCCAGAGGAAGGTTTTCAGCAGAGTAACTTAGGAAGAGAAGCCGATAGGTTGCTGGATGGTTGGAAGCATTCTTGATGTACACTAACGCAGGAGCCACAGTTACTGTTAAAAGCAATAATCCATCTCACCTTAAAGTGGAAAGAAAAGCTGATAGTAATATGACTGGTTCCAATTGAAATAGTTTGGTCCAAGTATTCAATAACAGATGTAATGGAAAGGACAAGATTTAAAAGACCCATCAAAATGTCTTGCCTTAACCTTCTGTAACAGGATATGGTGAACAAGATGTTATCTTTTACAGAGTACTAAGCTGGTCAGCCATGGTTATTTTAGATCATCTGAAAGTGCATCTGGATCTTACCAGCAAGAAACATCAAGGAGCTGCCAATGCCTCTACTATTCAAAGAATATGAGTTATGGCAGAGTTTGGAGTTCACTAAAGTGCACAGCATTTAGCCAGCAACCTAAATCCAAAATAATGATCTTCCGTCAGTTAGATGCTTCAGACTAAGACAGAGGGCATTTACATTCCTAAACCCCTCATGTACATTTGTAGAGAATGTTTCATTGGAATAATTGGTTCTAAATATGTCTCAGTTGAAAGGGTTATAATAAATTTATCTTCCTAGTCCTAATTATTGCAACATGCTTTTGTTCTTTTCATTTATTAATAATGCATATATAGCATGTATAATACAGATAAATGTGCTCATTGAGTTTTGTTGGGATGAATGTGGGACTGACATAAGTACTCATTCACCATTTAAAAAGTAGATTCAAGTCATCTTTAAACTTATAGTTTTTGATTCAGTGAACATTTATTGAGGATAAGAGTTTGACTTTTGGATGGATGTGTGGGGATAGAAGGTTACAGTGTGGTGGGACAAGGCAGAAAAGGGATGGCACAGATAATGGCAGATTAAATTAGGAAAATGTGAGGGATGGTTTATAGGTATGGATTGTGTTTAGTACAGAGCTAAATTACTGGAATGGGAGTGGACAGCGAGGATTGGTGGCTCCGACAAAATGAGTGAACTTTGTAGAGGAAGTATGGGAAGGAATCAGAATATTTTTTTTAAATTAACAATAAAACACTTGGGACCATGGATGCCAAAAACAGATGAGACCTTACAGGTGCTGTCTATTTCAACACCAATTTGAATCCATCAGACTACTGTTGACATTATAAGGTCAGGGCAGTTGGGTATAGGATGTGTACAGGTCTAGCAGAAGGTGAAAGAGTAGGAAAAAGTAAATATAAATACAAATTAGAGAACCTAAAAAAATGATGGACTCAGCAAAACATATGAAAACATTGCTTCAGTTGATTTGCTTGTAAGTTTGCATCCTTCCCCTATACCCTATCTGTTTTTCATCTACTGAGGTTATTATGTTTACATATTATTACAGGCACATGGTCCCTAACAAATATGAGTAATGGATAATGATGATAAGGTTTATGAAGTGCTTTGAACATAAACAGATCTAAAAATGTGCTAGATGATAATAACTGTGACTATAAATGAAAATACACATTTGGTCTCAAATTATTAAATTTTTCTTGAATCGCCACAACTGTTTGACATGACATTGTCTTATATTTCTTAGTGGCAGTATTATTCCACAGATTAATTTGGCCTTGCTTGTTTGATCTTCTTGTAACTCATTTTCCATTTCTACCATCTGACCCATGTGGACAAACTCTTGGATCCGCATAGATCCAGTTGCAGGAACAGGACCATAGAGATTAAAGAAGGAATCTAATAAATTAAAGGTTAAAAATTAGTATTCTCTGAAATTTTATTTCTCCCCCTGAATATTTTAATTTAATTCAATAAAAAGAAGCATTTTTTCATTCACTCTAAAGCCTTGATCTCTGACCTCTTAGATTATTAAATTAGTAAAGAAAAATTGTAGTTAAATAAAATGAAGAAAATAATCTGTCACAGATGAGAATCACATTTATGAATCAAACATAATTCATTAACTGAATTCTGGACTCAGTCTTTCAGGGCATGTCACAGATCTACATAACGTCCATGAGTTCTAGATTTTACATTTTAAAATTTGATTTGCTAAAATAAGTATAAAAAGTTTGTAGCCAGATTAGGTATGCGTTTGAGAAGTGTAATTTTTTCCTGCCAACTGACTTTGTAATGCTCACTCAATCAGTTGCCTATTTCAGATGCTGGTAACGAAATACCCATAAGCGTTTTGCTAAAAATGCCTGCTTTTGTCAAACTTTACTTTCCCTTGGAAATTTGCTATCACAATTATGGACGACATGCAGATTAAAGACCCACACTTTCTTGAGGTCGACAGAATTCCAGTAGGTCAAAAGCTACAGGCAAATCTTCAAACATATAACTTTACTTTTGAGAAATCTGAAGTTGAAATTTGGCTCTCTGTAGAAGAACTTACATTATGTATTAACCATTGAGTGGCATGTTTGTAATGCATTGAGCTAGGTACTTATGTGTCTCATTACCGTAGTTGCTGAATGTCTCACTGTCATTAATTGCTTTTTATTATCACAAGACAAGTTTGATGTAGCTAGTCATTCTTCATTTTATGTTCAGAGAACTGAGGCACAGTGTAGATGAAGTGGCTTGCCCAAGATCACACAAGAAATCTATGGCTGAGTCAGGAGAATTGAAGTCACGTCTCTTGAGTCCCTGTCCCATTCCTTACCCATTACTCCATCCTTCCTACAGTATGAGAAGTAAATTAGGACACAGAACTTCTTCATTTGTATTATTTATTATGAATCTTCAGGCATTGCAGTACATTCTCATAATGGAAAAGCTAAGGGATGAGGTTAGACAGTGACAATAACTTGTCAGAGATGTGGTTACTATTTCTAAAATATGAAAAAAGATTTTTTTAAAAGTAACTTAAGAAATAGACATTGTTATTGTAAAACAAGAGTAGTCTTTAGCATTTATTCTATTAATATAAGGAAATAACAGAGTTGTTGAATGTTTAAACTTTTCCTGTGTCAGCCCTTACTCATAAAATTGTCATAGGTCTTTGCCATTATTTGAAATGTGATAGTTTTTTCCTTTTATCTGCAGAGTTTTATAAATAAAGTGTTCATTTTGTTTTGTTTTAGATCTTGATCAATTTATTTCCTAAACTTATTGGTTGAGTTCCTAAGAAGTGTCTTTGTTCTAGATTTCAAAAACTTCATGGGGTATAATACTAAAAAGAGTGAAATGAAGTAGATATAGTAATAATACTAAGCACCTACATAGCACTTTAACATTTATTTCTCACAATATCTCAGTGATGAAGATAAATATCTGCATTTTACAGTTGAGGAAAGTGAGACTGAGATGCTAAATGACTTGTCAGAGGCCACGGAAGAAGTCTGTGTCAGAGATGTAATGAGAGTTCAGTCCTCTGCTTAGACAATAACCCATACCTATCATGTCTCAGTTTTTTCTCAAAACTAGGGTAAGGAGATATTTATAATGTTTTATATGGTTATTAATTGAAAAAGCAGTTGCAGAAAACCCAATTGACAGGAGGGCAAAGCAGAAGCAGTATTGGAAATGTTTGTAGGAATTTAGGAATAGGTGATTGAACAATTGGATGAGGACATACTTGCTTTAGGGCTTTATCCAGTGCCCAGTGAAGTCAGTGGGAAAGTTCCTGTTGGCTTCAGTGGATATTGGATCAAGCCCTTAGTTTGAGGAAAACAGATAAAAGGTGTAGTAGCAATTTGGACTGAGTTTCTTTAAAATGTAAAACTTGGTGCTTAATGAGAACTGAATTTATAAATTAATCCTTAGCCATATAAGCCATGGCCTCATTGCCCTGCCACTGTAGAATCACCTTTAATGAAGAAAGGGTAGTTTAATCCAATACGTTTAATCCTTTGCCTTACTTCTAGGAAGGCTAGTAAGAGAGAATTTTTGTGATGTGGATACCTACTCTGTATGGCTGTGAGAGTCAGCCCTCCAACTCATTTTTACACAGGCATTTCACAGTTCCCCAGTTAACTGCACCTTTGATTGCTCCTGTGTGACCTCCAGAATTGAGGCCTCTAGCTATTGTATTTCTTGAGGCAGAGGCTCGTGACTCTCTCCTTCCAGACTGGGTATTTAGGCTGCAATTCCTCCTGCAATTCACTTTGTTCACCATAGAAAACCTGACTTCAGTTCAGCACCTGGAGTCCTGTTTTCTCTTGTAGGCAGTGACAGTTAACCAGTTATCAGGTAGCCTTCATTAAGCTAAGTATTATTTATTCAGGAAAAAATACAGATAGGTTTTATCTTTAAAACAATAAACAATTTACATGCAGGTCTCTAGTTTACCAGATGTTATCCATTTTCCACTTGGAGACTATGATAAGAACCAAGTACTTCAGACCCTTTCTACAGGGTCTGTCTCTCCTGGTCACAATGTCATGTCAGTTCTTGGACTTAGTGAGAGTTACCTCCTCCCTTGTGTCAGGCTGGTCAGTTTTTACACTTCTTGGTTCTTTGTTTGCCTTTAACCCGATCACACTAGTTATGTAACTTACCCAATAGGTGAGGCTTCTCCAGACTGTTTAATGGCCTAGGGATTTGCATTAATTAACCCCCAATCATTTTAGTTCCTTCAGAAAACTCCTGTAACTTTCCCATGAAACTAGAATAAAAACCATAAGCCATTTAGCTACATATAACATTTATAAAGTTAATATAATAGTCTCAAAGATACATACAACATAAAGTGAACACTATAGACTTTGGATAATCCTAGAGCCCTGGGTTTTTTACAAATGTGAAAAAAAACAAAAGAAAATTTTAAAAAAGCCTTGTTGCACAGTGTCACTATATCTCTTTCAGGTTTGGCCAGGCAGCCCTTTCATCATGATGATGGAGGTTGGCAAGGCCAAAATTGAGTGAATAGTGTTGCAAAGTGTCTCACAGCATCATCAAATTAATGATGGAAGGATAGCTAGACCAAATCTGAGTGGTTCTGCAACCCAATTCACCCGGTTGCAGTGTCTAGAGCAAAGAGCTGCAGGATACAGGAGTTGCCGTTGTTTGGGGTGAGTGTGGGATTGGCTTACTATCCAGCCTCCCTTCCCTCCTCACAGGACCAGGACAGACTCACTCTCCTGCCTCCAGAGGCAGGACTCAACCTCAGTCTCTGAACCCAGGGCCTCCCGGCTCCCAGGGGCAGGACTCAACACTTCCTTTGGGGGAAAAATTAAATAAAAAGAAAATTCATGGGACTCCAGATATTCCATGTGACTGTAATATCTGTTACAGTGACTTGCTATTACTAGTTGCCTGGTTTGAGTTAAAAACAATATGCTAAAAGAGGAAGGATTCATATTCCAATATGATTATCATAAACCATCCAGTACTGGAAATGTGTGTGAGAGAGATGTCATACAGCAGTGTGATTTAAGGTGATTTGGTAGTATAAACAGTATGAAGAGAGATTTAAATGGTTCATGTGAATATTTTTAAATATCTAGTTGGGTTGGCATAGCAATTGCAGCATTCACATGATTTTTTTCAGTATGTGTAGATACTCAATTATATGTTAACTTTAATATTAGAAAAACTAATTTATTTCTTGATTTTCTGCGAGTGGCAACAATATTGCTGAGCAGTCATATAATTTAAGACACCAGAGGTGAAGAAGCTGAATGAGAGATGATAAAAAGTTACGTTCTTGCTTTAATAGTGCTTCAACAATCTAAGGAGTAAATTTCTTTTTCTGACTTCTAAACCAGTTTGAGGATGCTGTCAGACTTGTAACAATGGAAAATTGAATTCAACTATTGGAATTATTCATTTTTCTAACACATTCTGTTACATTTGTTTGTTAAAATGTTACAGAACTGTTTTCAGTTATATTTTAACAGCAGGTGCATTTGTTCCAGCCACACAATTAATTTGGCAATTTTTATTGCTTCTCTTCTTTCTCTATTAATATGCAAGACTGCGCTTTATGCATGTTCACTGTGCAAACTATCATTAGGGTTGTTCTAAATTAGAAACAATGAATATGGTATTCATAGTAAAAGAACTGCAGCATTTCTCTATGTAAAGTACTGACTAGATTTCATCAGTATGTAAACAATAGAATATATATATTTTTAGTGGTATTCCCCTTTTCCCCCACAATTAAAGTGTTAAGTAAAATGATAGTGTGTCTCGTTTGTTCTCTTCAGCTCAACTCCTGCAATAGAGAATAGAAATCTATGGGGGAAAGAACCTAAATTCTTTTTTTTATGTTATGAGGGTTTTCTGTAACTCTAGGTCAGAAAGCTGGTGGCCTAAACACCACCAGTCTTCTTTGGGCTACTGGACTAAAGGAGATTGTAATTTCAACTCTGTGTATATTGCAACAAGATACATAATGTAAAAGAAAATAAAACATCTAATATTGAGCAACTTCTATGTACAAGAGAATCCTAGAAGACTTTAACTTGCACATAATATCCTTAAATATTTGTGGACTAATTTTTCCTTATAAAGGATGGCAGAGAAAATGTCATACAACTTTTAATTTATTTTTAAAACTTAATCCAGATTTTACAGTCTCTTCAAATCTGGTTTATCATGGTGCACAGAATTTAATAAACACTTTAAGCTTTTATGTTTTGTAAATTCTAAAACAAGAACTGGTGAAGTAATTCAGAGTTGTTTTAAATTTAATAGTTGTGTTTGTTCATGTGGGTTTTTTAAGTGTGGTTTTTCTAATTAGTGTTATGTTCTATTGTTTTTTCCCATTTCTCAACTGTCAGGTTTATGACCATAGTTGACATCCAGTTGTCCAAATTTTCAGATTTGTTTTCTTTTAGCATCCTTGACATTTTTGCTTTTGAAATGTCTTTACCCCGTAAGTGTTGTGTGCTCTACTAATTTATTCACATGTTTACATCTCTATTCTTGTTCACTTTTTCTCCTTAATACTACAGTATGGTGGGGGGCAGTATATTCACATTCCATGGTTCTTTATGGATGTCAGGACTTTATCTTAATATGAATTTTAAATATGGGCACTTGATAATGTATGGCAAATAAATAGTAACAAATAAAACCACCCTCCATCATATTGGTTGTAGAAGAAGTTGGTTTCATAGCACAGTTCAGAAGTGCCCCAAGTGACTTTGTACTTATAGTGCCATTTCTGTTGTCAGAAAACACTAGTTTAATGTCTACGTTTCAGATTGCTTTATCTCCAGAATGATACATGTTCATGGTATGGGTCAGAGGGAAGAATGTCACCTGCTGAATCATCCGTACCGCTTACTGCAGCAGCCTGGGGTTTCTTTGTTGCAGAGGTGTTCCCATTTAAATATTGATCAGACCTGATCATCCCTTATCTTGTGAGATTTGAATAATCACATTCTAAGTGGAGTGATTGAAGGTCTTTTCATGTTAAAGTCTTAAGGTCTTCCTTCAATTTGTTTCAACCAATGGTTTTCAAACTTCACTGCACCATGACCCCTTCCTGACAACAAAAATTACTACACCCTATCCTGCATGGGGCTGAAGCCAAAGCCTGAGCTCCACAGCCCACTACCCCTGGCAGAGGGTTGAGGGTTGTGTTGAAGCTGCAGCCCAGGCCCTGCCGCCCTGGGTGGGAGGGCTTGGGCTTCAGCCCCAAGCTCCAGCGATAGTAACGCCGATCCTGGCAATCATATTAAAACAGGGTCGCAGCCCGCGGTTTGGGAATCGCTGGTTTAAAATAATGTATTTATTTAAAATTAACTAGAAACTAATAGGATAGAGTACCATCGTAATATCCCTTTTCAGGAAAATGGCTGCCAGGCAACTATGCCAAAAGGCAATTGTAACTAAACTTTATTTTATATATTACTTCTCACAGTAGATAGAGAAAAGTATTCTTTACCATTTAAATATTCAGATTGTTTGCCCTGGTCATAATGGGTGAACTGTACTTCTAAATGACTCTTTTGCCTCATTCATTAGAGGCACAACATTTTTTTCTCTATAACTGTTTGTTGGCAAATTACTGATAAAAGTTCTGAGACTGATTAAGAAACATAATATCTAGAATATTGTTTAAAAACCTGACTAAGAAACAGAATTATCTAGTTACATATTAAATTAATCTTTTCTTTGAATAATATAGCCATAGTTCATCTATGAGGGCAGTAAAGACTAACAAAGCTAAATTAGGTTTATTACTTTGTATTCCTTTTGTATTTCAATTTGTCACTTAAGTATACTGTGCTTCTGAGTAACACTTCAACAGTATGAATCACTTCACATAATAGCTCTAGATATTACCAAATTAAAAACTCAGTGGTAGTATATTCTCCATTGTATGTACATCCATGTACAAAAAGGTGTCACAGGAATCCTGTCATAGGAAAATTGTACCCTACTTTCATGGGATGCAAATCCTGCTGTCATACGGAGTTTGGAGATAAGGAAAGTGTACATTTCAGTAGTAGCAGCTATCAAGCCTTTCACTGTGATCACTGGTTTATAGATCATTTTAAAGAGAGAGATAATGAAACCTATAATGCTGAGTGTAGGAAGGAAAAATTGAATTCTTTTTTGAGGGAGGGATGAAAGAAATACTCCCTGATGACATGTAAACTTAAGTCAATCTCATATCTGTCATATGGATATAGATTAAAATGTGGTGGTTCCTAGCGGCCCCAGTCAGGATCAGGTGAATTTATCTTCTGACACAACACTTCCAGGTGGTGGATATCCAATGTGTCTTTTTTGGATTTCTGCATAGAGGACCCTACATTTTCTCCAAAGCTGTACCCTGCCCCCGGTTCCATACGCTTATAGTTGTTAACCTCAGTGAGTCCTGAATTCTTTACTAGATGCAAAACATGCCACATATAGTTCTTGTTGGTTATGAAGTTAAAAATGTCATGGTTACACAGAAGCTTCCCTGAAGAACTCTTCACTTTAAAATTAAACTGATGCATAAGGAAATTAAATAACCATTTGGCTGTTTATGGTCTACTGGTAACTTAAGCATATAGTGCGCCTTACCATAACAAGAATGCATTAATTTTAGCTGTCTATTTTGAAGGAAGGCACCTCAGTGCCTCTGACCCTATGAAGTGATCACTCCTGAAGTAGTTTAACAGTGGTGTAAATGTGCAAAGTTAAATTGGTGTGCAATTTCTTTTTAAAATGTGTTTCATTTAATGCCGAGGCTTGTCTTAAATTAATAGATAAATTAGTTCTGAAGAATACCTGTAATCATATATAGGACTCTTGTTTTTTCATCTCTTCTTCTAAATGCCTGGATTTAAATTCTGTAGCACCCATAAAAATAGAGCAACTTAAAGCTTTTTCTGAATGGAATTGTACAGCTCATGTAGTAACAAGTTGAAATTTCCAGTAGTTGAATGGTGGCTTTTACCCTGGAGACACTTAGAAAGTGGCTGTTGTTGGTAAAGAAGTGGTGTGAGAGCTTGACTGTGGTTGCAGCCTGTGAGCTTGACAGCACTAGTGAGTTGTTTAGTATTGGACAATCATGTAAAAACAACTGGATTACAGAAGAAGTAAAACTAGTTTTTAAAGTGAATTGAAACTGAATAAAGTGATGTTTTTGTGTCTGAAATATTAATGCATGAAAAAGCATGTTAAGAGCATTTTTTAAACAATATTCCTAAGATGATTTATGGAAATAATTTTGATATTGATTGCCTTAGTTTTAATTAATATTTTGTGATTTCTTTCTTTAGGCTCTGTTTATGAACCACTTAAAAGCATTAACCTTCCAAGGCCAGATGGAGAAAGTCTGTGGGATAAATTGGATCATTATTACAGAATTGGTAAGTAAAGTAAGAGAACTCTTTGTAGTAATGAAAAAATGTTTGGAATGTAACTTACTAAACTTCCTCAACTGTCACTAAAATGACAGGAAGTATAATCCTTATAAAATGCTTATCGGTATGAATGCCAGTTGGAAAAAAAAATTGAACAGTGAATTAGTTTGAATGTCCTGTACACCATTTGAACACTAATGACCTTTCTCAAACTTTTTTTCAAATATAACTGCTGCTGATCAATTGCCATATCCAATAGGTCATGTAGATTTTTATCGGATCTACTCTAAAAATGACTATGTAAAAAGGGAAACTTCTTATTCAGCAGAGTGGCTCAGTATGTATATCAGTTGGCACATAAAGATAGAAACAGGTGTTTCCTATTTAATCATGTTAGTCTTGTAGAACCTTTGCAGCTGTGAGAGAGGAGGCTGGATTCTATTATGCATATTAAATTAAGAATCACCTCACTGAGTTGGTATTAGCTCTTGGGCTAGTCTTTTAGCCTGATGAAGGGGCCAATATATATATCTGTAACTTTCGTCAGTGCAGACCCTATCACTTTTGTAATAAGTCAGTACATTAAAAATTGTGACATTACCAGGGTATAATCTGGACTGTTGAACAGCTGTGTCCTCTCATTTCTCCAACCTGGAGTGCCTTTTATACTGCTTCACTGTGAGAGCAACCACTTCTGGCTTGTTCTCACACACGGCTTCCAGCATGTAAATTACTCTTAGCTGTACTGCAAGAGTGCTACAGCCAGCCACTCTTAATTGCATTCCTGAGCAACACCAGCAAATTCCCAGTCCTAAACTTTCCCCAAGAAATGTGTGTCTTGTACTGCCCAGCCCTCTTCTGGATAATACAAGCTCATATAAAGTCGGTCATTTTATTAATAGAAAATGATAGGCATAAATCCTGTTATCTCAAATGGAGTTTCCTAAACACTTCAGTCCAAGCACACTGGTTTAGATAAAACAATAAAATGAGTTTATTAACTATAGAAAGATAGATTTTAAGTGATTACAAATAATGAGCATAAAAGTCAGAAGTGGTTTTAAAAAAAAAAAAGAGGTAAAATGCAACTAACGTCTAACTTAACAAGCTAAGTGATTTCAAAGCAAAAGTCTCTCTCTCCAAATATTTTAGCAGTCTTACTGGCTGAATTCTTTTCTGCCAGGATCTATCCCCAGTCCAATGATGTTTCTTTTGTCCTTCAAGTATGCGATGCCATGAGTAGAGATAAAGGGAGAGATCTTTTGGGGCATCTGTTCTCCTTTCTTGTAGATCCCTTTCTCTTTGAAAATCATCTCCAGCAGAGGTTCAGGAGACGGCATGTCTTGGGGGGAAGTGGGTGAGTGGAGCCTCCAGCTGTTTCTTTGCCAAAATGTAGATTTCTCACTCTCACCCTTTTTCCTGCCAAAGCATGTCCACTTAAACAGGTGATAGTCCATTTGATTTGTTGACACTTAGCTGAGGCATCAATTTGCTTTTTTTCTCTGAGGAACTGGTTTATGCCTGCTTTTCTAAACTTGGAACATGTCTCAGCAAAGTCTTACAGTAGAATTTTATAACTTTACATACAGTGTTTCCACACATATTGTACCAGGACAATAATGATCAGCAAATTATAAGTTTTCAAATGATACCACACAAGGCATACTTTATACAAAATTCATAGTCTTGTAAAAAGGGTGAACATAGGGATACAGACTGGCACAAAAGATGGAAGTACCGTAAAACACAATGTTGGATTTCTCAGTTGCTGTCCAGTATTCTATAAAAAGAACAAATATTTCTACTGTAGTAGAAGTTTCAAAGTTTGGGATTAAGTTGTGTTAATAATTAAAACTAGATATGTCATGAAATCTGAATTCATTTTTGTGTCTTTCTTCATTTTCTTCTCTGAGTCAACAGTGTAAAAATAGGTTGCAAAACTTGCAAATGCCTAAACATTTAATTAAAAATAATTCCTGATTTTTTTTGGGGGGGTGAGTATTTACTAGCAGAAGTCACAGCTGTAGCCCTGGTTAATATAAAATTTTAAATCCTCTAGATTAGGATAGGTTATTGTTTCTTATTAGTGGCCTGGAAAGTGTTTGCTGTTTGGTTTATTTTTAAAGGCTATGTTTATTATGATTTTTTTTTAATTCAATCAGCCTGTAAGAGAGTAACACTTGAGACATTTCAATATAGCCTCATATCATTTCTATAAATTTTCCTTTGGTAGTGATTAGGTTCTTTTGGACTGACTGAAAGTTCAAACTATGTAGTAAACAATGGTGAAAATGATGGCCGTTATGAAAGGTTATGGTCTTTTAAATGGTGGGTGGAGAAGTTTGAAACAGAGAAAAAGCTATCAAGCAGCATTTGAACACCTTGTAGAGGTCCCAGGTCTGTGCAGCTTGACAGAAACTCAGCAGAGTTTCAAGTTATGCCTAGGAAACCCTCTTTGAGGATTTAGGTTTGTTTACAGATTTTCTATGCTGAAGTTCCTGGCCATTTTTCTTCATGCAGCTCTAGACTTCAAACACAAAAGCAAATTACATAAACGGCAACTAAAATTGTTAGGACTTCCTCCACTTTTCCGCAGTTCAGGATGGCACTCCCATGAACTCTGAAATTCCGATCGGAAACTCCTTGAAACTACAAACATTCGCACCATTCTCTGGTTTGTTTGGAGTCTTCCCCTTATGACAGCATAGGATAGGGTGCAAAAGGTTCTGTGCACTACATCACCACAGTGGATAAAAATCACTTTTTTTAAATTTTTAAATTTAAAAAATGATTTTTTTATTTAAGTTATTTAAATTACAGGTTTATTTACTTAAAATTAAATTTGAAATTGACAATGTAGGTAGAGGCCTAATCTTACTATAAACTATTAAATAATTTAAATAAAATAATAATATTAAACAGTATGTGTGTTCTGCCAAAGTTTTAAAGAAAATCATTCCACTGAACTAAGTGAATTGTGGCTAAGTACCTAGAACTAGAGTGTTTTGAGGTGCTAAACCAGTTTTTGACAGCAGTAGCTTCTGCCTGTGCAGAGAAAATATTTTGTTCCTTTCAATTCAGCTAGTTCCATTCACTGACTAGTTGATTCAAATTTGAGAAACTAGTTTGGAGTTCAAAAGGCAGGAAAGTTTGTTTTTCTCTTCAATCCATGAATGAAAATGAGATCTACTAGTTGTAAAGTCTTGAAGGACATGTTCAGCCAAAACAATCACTTCAATTTACTAACTACAGATAATAGTTTTTATTTAATAAATCAGTTTGAAAAGCAAAACATGTTTTGACAAACTTCTTATTTTTTTTCTTATGTATCCAGCATACTCAAGGTAGTTTTACTTAACTAATACAAATATTAAATCCTTTTTTGTACATTTGTAATTTAATTTGAATTTTCATCCAGACAGAGCTTGATGCAAATCAGAAGTAAAAATATTAATCCTTATCTAATAAATGAGAAATGAATCTCACTCAGCATACTAAAGTAAAAATTAAAATGCCGAATAAATGTAAGTTAAGCTTTATAGTTGCATAAATAAATGTGTATCGATATAGCTTATCATCCCACTTAGCAAAAAGAAATGTAATGTAAAGGCCATACTAAGTTACAAATCAACATATTTTAACAATTGCCAACCAAAAAGAAATCAGCCTTTCTTTAAGAAAAATAATCAGATGTACAAATGCAAAACAAGATTAAAACTGATGACTTAAATCAAGATTTCCTGCTTGCGTATTTAAATCATGATTAAAATTGGTTGTTTAAATTGCTTTGATTTAAATCAGTCCACTCTGCACATCAGTGCTGAACTTGTGCTTGTGAAATAAACAATGTTATAGCTTTTTGTTAACTGTTTAATTCATTTTGAATACAAATTTATTCTAAGAACTTCAAAAAGTTTCTTAAATCTTCTATTTTAATATAAGTATGAAATCCTAGCCATGTACTTGGGGCAGTTAGCACATCCTGCTGCTAGCAAAACTACGGCTACATTCTGGTTTTAGCGTGCTAGCTTGATTTAGGAATCTCACCTCCACCATGACATGTAGTCATACCCTAACTAGATGTTTTGCTGTAGTACTGGGTATAATGGTGCCAGTAGATACTAAAATGAATAGTCTTACTGTATTTTCATAACATAAGTGACATAGATCAGTTTATTTAAATACTGAAATACTTCAGTGTATCTATTCTCCAGTCTCTTCTAAATTGAATTATTGCTTTCTTTTAATTAAATATGTAATCAACTGTAACCATAGACATAGTTTACTTAAAGGTGTTAATGTTATCAAGAAATTACTATAAAAATGCCTAGTTTTTTGTTTTTTTGGTTTTTTTTTAAATCAAGTCAGGTAATGGTTATGCAATTCACTGCTGAAGATTTAAACTTAATCATTCATTGGTACAGCACAATAAACAAAAAAGATACGTCAGCCTAAAAAAGGAGGGATGATACTCTATTAAGCTATGTGAAATACCTTCTTGAAACAGAATTTCTGGTTCATGCTTCATCTGTCCACATATTATTGTTTTGTGGGTTCATTGCTTTTTGTATTTCCTGTGGAGTGGATGATAGTTCAGTTTGTTTTTAACAGTTGGCAATGGCAAATCTGTCTGTTGTTTACCATTCATCTTCTTCAGGCTCTACTTGTACTGCAGCCAATCTTCTGTTTCAATTGAAAATGTATTACTGAATTTAATCAATTCTAGCACGAGCTGTATTGACTATTTCGCTGCTAGCAAAATGATTGTCAAATATACTAAGTCACTGAAGGATATTATGCAGCGTACTACTAATTTTTAAACCTAAAACTAAAATAAATTTAAAATTTGGGTAATTTCTGACACACAGTAATTTAGAAAGACTGGTTTATATTGAGATATGTGGTAGCACATTCTGGAAAAGGACATTTGTGTTTTTGTTTTGTTAAAGAATAGATTATTTTAGAAGTGCCATGATCAAAGAAATTAAATCAGATTTTGAATCTTTTATTTAGTCACAAGATTTTTTAATCTTGACAATACAACAGGTTTAAATATTAAAACACTAAATATTACTATTACTATTTTTTTTTTAAATCCCTTTTTGAAGCTTGAAAATAACATTCTGACATACTTTGTATGTGTTGCAGTACCCAGAAACGTTAGGATGAGTTAAGTAGTTGCAGATACTCGGTTATTTTACTTTTATGGATATAAGCGAAGCACTTTATTTTGTGAATTTTGTAGCGTTTAGCTTCAAATGTTGATAGATTTTTTTGTACTGTATGAAGCTAAAGTTTTACACCTTGTTGATACTGATACTTTGTGATCAGTGTGGATATCAGTGAGACACGATATGCCCGATTTGCAGATCAATAAGGTTTAATGTGCAAGTTTTTCTATAAACATACTAATTAAATACAAAGCCTAAAGTTAACTACAATATATCATACTCACTAAGCCTAGAGAGCTAAGCAGTCACTCAGAAGGCTGAATACAGGAATGGCTTTCTTCAGGGGCCCCGCCAGGGTGTCAGTGGTGAAAGAAAATAATTGGTTGCTTGACCACAGTTACTCCATTTTGTTGTTTTAGTGTTCTGCTTTCTGTTGAAATTACCCTCCCGCTCCTTTTCAATATGTTTATGGTGCTTATCCCTGCCAAGGTCAGAGAGAAAGATTAACAGAAGAAACGAGGAGTCAGTTATAATTTAGTTTTTGTTTTTTGCAGTCTTGAGACATAGTCTAGACAATGTTGATAGATAAGTTGAAACCTTTTGCCCTTATTTTTATGTTATGCATATGTTTATAGTTAGAAGAAGTATAAAGTGTAATGTTAACAGTAATAACAATAATAATTTGAGTGTACCAATAAGCATTAAGAATTTATGCATATATAATTTCTTTGTTTGTGTTTGTATAAATATGCAAGAGAGCATGCCTTCAGGGTCTCACACTGACCACTTGTTGGGAAGTGTCCGACCTCTGCAGAAATAAAACTTGGAGACTGCCCAACTACCTGCGTGGATCTCTTTTCCTGGTGCAGGGCAAACGAACCTCATTTGGATATTTTTCCAACAGTGGCCTCTGGTCCAACTGGCAACACCTCCCACGGAGTCAGGTGTTGATGGAGCGCCTCACCTTTGCCTAAGTGGTGACTTCTTGTACCCTTCCATAAACAGCCTTCACCTGCTGGCTGCAGAAGGGAGCCGGTGTCTAAGGACGTAGGCAGAGTGCGTTTTCAGTGGTCTAAATGACTGGTGCAGGCTCCTTGCTGCAGCCAAGGGAATGGGAGATTGGCGCTCCCTCCCCCTGGCTGTAGGAGGGAGCACGACAAAGTGCTCCGCCTAGGTCTATAGGTAATGGGGTCCCTCCTGGAGACAGAGGGAGGGGAAATCAGAGCTCCTCTCCCCTGGCTCCAGGAGAGAGCAAAGCGCTCTGCCTGGGTCCCTAGATTGTCAGGTCCCTGCTGGAGCCAGAGGGAAGGAAGCACTGATCCTCCATTCCCCTGGCTGCAGAAGGGAGCCACTGACCAGGGACCCAGGTGAAGTGCACAGGGCGAGAGGACGCGTGTAGTTTCTCTGCAGCCAGGGAGATCAGCAAGGAGGCAGCCTCCTCGCTGAACTCCTTCCATCTGGCTGCAGTGGGGTGGGGGGGGGGGACCTGCTGGCAGAGACTGGTCACCCTTCATGGTTGTAAAAATGTTATCTGTGGCCCTCAAGCCAAAAAGGTTGGGAACCACTGGTGTAGAGTGATCTGTGTGTGTCTATATGTGTATCTGAAATCCAGAATTGTTTCCATTGGGCAAAAGGGGTTCTTTAAACTTGGTCTGTCTTTGAAATCTTTCGGGGGCAAATCAAAATTCTGTAGACTTTTTTTTTTTTTTTTTTAATTAAATTAAAAAAAAAAAAAAGTACCCATGCAAGCAAATGCAGATTATTGGAGTGGCTTGCATTGAGATGCTTCTAATCTAAATAAGTTGTGATATAGCTATAAACTAATTTTTAATCATAAAAATTGCTTGAATTCTGATTTTGAAGGAATAGTGTAGGAGAGATTGGTAAAAGCCATGATATGCATGCACAGGGAAAAAAATTACCTTGTTCTTGGACCTTTGATTTGTTTTTGTTTTTTCTTTTTTTTTTCTTTCTGTTGTATTGTTCTCTTATAGGTTGTTTGCATTTTATTCCTGACCTTCATTTTATCTTCCTTAAGCTTAGTTTAGGTTTGAAATTGAAATGTTAAAAAGGATTTGTTTTTCTTTGCAGTCAAGGCTACGGTGTTGCTCTATCAAAGTCCAACTACTGGTCTCTTTCCCACGAAAACTATTGGTGACAACCAAAAGGCAAAGGTGCAAGACAGTCTTTATTGTGCTGCATGTGCTTGGGCGTTAGCACTTGCATACAGGTAAATTGATTTTCTTCTGATTGTAAAGCCTGTTAAATTAATAACTATCCCATTCTTGGTTTTTATGGTATTGAAAATCTTAGAAGTATCTAAGTGCAAAAGATCATTTATCAAAAATAGTTGAAATGAAATGGGTATAAGAAACAGTATAAATGTGCATGTTGCCACTCTAATAACACTTGACTTTCATCAGTTAGAAAGCTGATTTTTTTTTTTTTAACATAAGCTTTTGAAATGTTTTATCTTCATGTAAGCGCCTCTTTTAAATTTTCACTGGCACCTGTGTTCTGAAGCAGTATGATTAAGGCATGTTATCAAAAATTGTAGTGAACAGTACTGAAGGAAGTACAACTCCGAGTGAGTGGAACATGTGATGATAAATAAAGATAGCAAGCCTTTGAGAGTGGCGGCAGCAGGAAGCAATTAGATTGAATCCTGGAAGACAAACTGAGATTTGAGAAGTAAAGAGAATGATTCTTGATAGGAAAGAGGCCAAATTGTATCCTAGTAATCCAACCATAAAGGACCCACTTTGTTAAAGGATGGAGTGTGAAGTGGTCTCCTGTCCCCTGTCCTATTTTCCTCCTCCCATCGCCCCCCAAAAAAATTTGGGCTTGTTTATACTAGTTTCTTAACTCAGTTAATTGCAAGCACTATTGTAGGGGTAGTCTAGGCACTTGAGAAGTATTTGTTTCGGGTTACAGATGTTAGTGGTGCTAGGTTTAAGGTAAATGACAAATGTCCGAAAGGGTTAATTACCTCTAATTAATTGGTATTCTATTAACCTGAGGTATGAAACTCTAATGTAGACATACACGAAGGGTAAATCTGCTTAGATGACAAAGGATGTCTTTTTTTTTTTTTTTTTTTTTTCGGAGCCTTGTTTTCATAGCTTAAGAAATTTATTTCTTAGGACTAGTCTACACGTTTTACTAGCATGACTCTGTCAGTAAGTAGTATGATTTTTGCCATCATAGTTTTGTTCATATAAACTTTAGTGTACAAACAGTTTTACCAATATAAATTTGCCTTTTACTGGTATAGCTTATTTTGGTTCATGGAAACAGAAGGAGCTCTAACAGTTGAACTACTTTTTATATATCTTTATAAATGTGTCCACATGAATGAGTTTTTGCCACTGTAACTATAACAGTATTGTTAAAATGGCAAAACTTTTTAAATGTAAACAAGCCATTAGCTTAAAGGGGGTGGTGGGGACAACCTTTAAGAAATTTTTTTGATATTTTGAAAGTGATATGGTGTTGAAGCAAAACATGAATTTTTGCAGGATGAATCCATTTCCCCCTATCACTTTTAAAGATAAAATTAAAGTGCAGTTCTAATCTGAAAAGTGAATTTAGGAAATTAGATAATCGGGCATTGACTCCAGATTAGATTTTAGCAATTGAACTTGATTTTTTTCTATCTATCAGTTCTCCTAATGCAGCCTGACACCTGGAAGATAAACGGGGTTCTTTCCTTCTCAAGCATCAGCACTGATAAATTCTGCAGGCCAGATTTTTGTCTTCAGTTACACCTGTGTAACTCCACTGTGCGCCTGGTGTTGCATATTTGTAACTAAAGGCAGACTGTGACCTGGTATTTGAAACTTGAACTAATCCTGGTTGCTGTTTTACGAGGCCAATTGGAATAAAAAGTAGTAAATTTACTCTTGTCAGCACACACAAGTCTGAATACACTTGGGGATTAGATCTGTTGAGTAAGAAGGCAACATTTTCACATTTAAAAAATGTCTTCTCCCCTCCCACACCATATATGATATCTTAGAATAGCTGCAATAGTAGCCACGCAATTAAGCTGTTTCCTTCCTCCTTGTGCTAATTATTCTTCTGTGAATCAGATATTAAAGTTGTGGATAATGCATTCAACACTACTAGCTTCCTGGGTCTTCAGTTTGTTTGTAAAGTTGATGAACTCACTGTTTCGGCCTTTAGGAGAATGTACTCACTGCAGCTTGAATGCAGTGGGCCTTTGACTGACTGGTACAGGGGTTGTAGCTCCTTTAAGTGGCCCTTCTGCAATTGGGTTACAGGGTGAGCACATAGGGTGGAAAGGGGAAATTTTAGCTGAATGAAGCAGGGAGGAACGGCAACTTCCCCTTTTAGTGCTCAGGGACAGAGGGTGCTGGGAAGTTCTGGAGAAGTCCACATTTGCAGTAATTGTGCTAGCAACACCCACCCTTCAACCCATGGGATCAGCATAGGAATGAGGTTTTTTTCATGATCTGTTGTGGGTGTTTGGCTAGTCACTTCTTTATTTTGGAACTGGGAAGGAATTTTTCTCTCACCACCATATTAGATGAATTGGGGTGTATCTGGAACCTGGTGGGTTAGGTAAGGAAATTAGTTTAAGATGGGTCAACTTAGTAAATAATAGATGTGGTAGGTGTCCAGGGCATGTAGTCATTACAGAGGGGTTGTGTGATTTATTACTGGTTGTTCCTATGTATTAAGTGAATAACTACTTCTGAATTAAACAACCCTATGGCAAAGATGTCTCCATACATACCTATATATATATATATATATATATATATATATATATATATATAATTTTTTTTCATTTATTTAGAAAAAATCTCATTTTTACAAATAAAAAGATTACAAAATCGTTTTAATAGGTAGGAGCACTTAAGGTAATGTTGACCTAGTTAGTCAAAACAAACTGCCTTCCTACCCTTCCAAATTAAATCTTTGGGAAATAATTTGAAGTGTTGTCCTAGACTCTAGAGCAGTGGTTCTCAACCAGGTGTATGCAGAGGTCTTCTGAAGGTACATCAGTTCATCTACATATTTGCCTAGTTTTACAACAGGCTATGTAAAAAGCACTAGCGAAGTCAGTAAAAACTAAAATTTCATACAGATAGTGACTTGTTTATACTGCTCTCCATTATGCAATGAAATGTAAGTACACTATTTATATTCCAATTCATTTATTTTATAATTATATGGTAAAATTAGAAAGTAAGCAATTTTTCAGTAATAGTGTGCTGTGACACTTTTTTTATGTTTGATTTTGAAAGCAAGCAGTTTAAGTGAGGTGAAACTTGAGGGTACGCAAGACAAATGAGATTGAAAAGAGTAAAGTAGTCTGGAAAGTTGAGAGCCACTGCCCTAGAGAATAGATAAAGGTAGCTTTACCTCACTTTCAGATTGAAAAAGTTTGTTCTTTATTACGTAGATCTTTGGGTAATAACCTTGGTCACTGAGCTCTAAAATGTGGGAGTTAAAGGCAAAGTTAAATAAATGAACGAAATGTAAGTTGAGAAAAATATGACTATCACAAGAAAATGTAAAGTAAATATGAAGTATGGTACTTTAACACTGCATAATTAAATACGATGGCACTGTTGAAATTATAAATGAACAATTGATGCTATAAGGATTCATTATGGAATGGTGTTAACATAATAACTGATTACTTTGAATTTTGAAGTACATTTACTATGCACAATACCCTGTAAATACTTTTTCATTTATTAAATGGTTAGTCATTCTTAGTCAGTTTTAATCTCTAAAGATTTGGCATTCTAATGAGTTATCCATATATAATGATTAAAACATTTAGCCCTAAAATTGTCAATTTGGGTCTGTGATAGTTCTGATGTTAGTCCTTAGAATATATAGTCCTTGTGTTCTAGAAGTAGCATCACATTCTGCTGCATTATACACTGTTGTAAATCTGGAGTAATTTCACTTTCACTAATGGAGCTACTGTGAATTTAACCTACTGTTAATTGAGAGCAGTTTTTGGCCCACAGTGTTACTCTTCTAATTATTACTATTTTATTCTAGGATTTGGGCCTTGACTACAAAAAAAAAAAAAAAAAAAAAAAGTTCTCAGTTCTAACAGTTCCAGGGTCCATTATCCATTCTTTACCCCCACTTTATTCATCCTGATGTGATTCAACAGCCTTTTTAATGTTGCAAAATTAATCAGTCGGTATCTCATGAGTTTTGAGAGAGCTAAAAAACTCACAATATTATCTTTAATAGAGCATAGCTGTTTCTATATTTAAATTAGCTTTTTAATGTCTTGAGCATCCGTTAAACCTTCACTTGGTTATCCCATGCGGAATTTGTATGCTCAGCAATTTTTGAAGATTCTATAAGGGAATTCTGTAGACTTCAGAGATGTTTGGGGAGTAAAACCTAATCTATAACAAAAGATTTTGTTGGTCAATTTTTAATATTTTCATGACTTTTTATGTCAGAATTAATATGTTTTTACACATAGTTGAGTGTGCAGTTTCTGGGGTATTCATTTATTTATTGTCAATCCTAACTTATTTGTGACCCAGGGTCCTCATGAACCCAACTGGGAGAGGGCACAGGGGTACACGGATCCCCTGAGTTCACCAAAATAATGTCATGTCAAGTCTCTAATGAAAGCCTGTGTCACACTGGTCATCATAATCATTGAGAGATGTATATATGGAAAATATGTGAGGAATTAAGTATACATGCTGAAAAGTATGTTCTCTAGGCCTTGCAGTTAAAGGCAGGTCGCTCAAAGGTAGAATTCCTTCAGAGAAACTTCACCGGAAAGATGATTTATCTCCCTGGTGTAATGTGTGTCTTACCATAGAATTCTATTAGCATACTGAGTCAAATGCTAATGAAGAGCTTGCAATGACTTCAGAAAGAAATTAAGAGGAAGTAAACAGCAGCAGGGAGAGGTGAACCCTGTTTTCAGATGAAGATCAAATATTTGGTTTGGTATATCTGGGGAGCAGAGAGGTGCTCTTGCATCCTTCAGTCTGTGAAGACAAGTTGCCAGTTGATTTTATGAAATCAAGCCATCTTGGTTGAAAACGCTGGGAAAAGTACTTGGGGCAGGCTATTGTGTAGGAGGCAGGAAACAGTGACTCAATTTTAGGCTCTAGAAAGTGTGTGATTTTTTTTATATGTAACCATTTGTTTCCAATATTCTTTCTTACTATCATTTGAATCTCTCTTCTTTAATAATAAACTTATTCTTGTTTTTACTATAAATGTATCAAGTGCTGTGTGTTAAGTGGAGTGGTGATCCTGAATTAAACTACTATTAATTCTAAATTTACTATTAAATTAGTAAACTGGTTTGTACTATTCCTTTGGGAGCAGAGAATCTAGATCACCAAGTGGATGCTGGACTAATTCATATGAGGATGCTCAGGGTGTTATCACTGATACCAAACAGGAACCTCAAGACCAGCTTCAGATGTCAGAACCTTGATCCACTTCAATACAGGAGGCTCAATCTCAATCCATTTTGCACTCCTCATCTTCCTTATCTCACGAGACTGTGGTGTCTGGGTATTCTTCACGTATCTAGAATGACAACAGGTTATTAGGAGTTGCTTTAAAAAAAGAGTTCTCTTTCTCAATATTCAGACTGAGGTCGTTCAGGAGAGTTCCCAGGGTACTGGGTTCAGCAGGACCTACCCTGCCTATAAATGAAGCCATTCAAGAGCCCATGAATGCTTTGTGGCAAATGCCATTCTCTCTGCCTCTGAAGCTAAGAGTACCAAGAAAAGGTACTATGTCCTTTTTCAGGATTATGAACATTTTTACACCAACCCTTCACCAGGTTCTTTAGAAGTTTCAGCAGTGAACGAAAAGGTGAGTTAGGGATGGTCTTCTATCGCAAATGACGAAGATGAAAAGAGACTAGATCGTTTTGTTAGAAAGAGTTATTCCATGGATGGCTTGCAATTTTCTCTGTTTTACCAGCAAGCCTTGCTAGCCAGACAATGTGCTGAAGTTTTCAGGAGCTGCCAGAGTTGCCAGAAGATGCCAGGCAGGTGTTCCAGGCCATCTTAGAAGAGGTGGAGGGTTTGGGAAAAGTACAAAACATTCTGTGGAATAGCAGAAAGCCATCTACTGGATACTTATTTGTTGAAATGGAGACAGTTTTCCTTATGGTCAGAGCAGAAAGATTTTTTTCAAGTCCTGGACTTCATCCAGCGTGCTTTGGACTATTTTGTTCCACCTGAAAAAACAAGGACCATTTATTAGTTCTGCAGCTATATCTGTTTGTTTTTTTTATTCTTCATCCTGCAAAGATCAGTGGCCCATCTCAGCTGCTAATCCACTCTCTTGCATGGAAGTAGAAAAGAAATATTACGTTCTAGCAAAAGACTCAGTTTTTATTTTCTCATCCCTCTCCTTATGATTTGGTGGTTGACGCAGTTAATGAACATGAAAGGCAGCACCATGGTAAATCCTCGCACCATGACAAAGATCGTAAGTGTCTACTTAGTAGAAAATTTTATTCATCAGCCTCCTTGCAAATCGCCAACTACCAGATGTTAATGGCAAAATATAATTATAAATTACACCAAACTGAAATCTTTTGTTGACTGCTTTCCAGCGGAGTGTGGAGAACAATTCCAGGCAATTATTGTGGAAGGTCAGCTGCTTGCCAGAGCTTCACTACAAGCCTCCCTTGATACTGCTGCCTGTTCGATCTCTACAGCGGTAGTTGTGAGAAGGGCTTCCTAGCTCCAGTTCTCCAGATTTCCAAAAGAGGTCCAAACTATGGTAGAAGACCTCTACTTTGATGGATCTAAACTGTTAATAGTATGGACAAAACTCCAGGGCTACTTTGTGTTCTCTTGAGATCTAAACACCTGAAAGAAGTTTAGCCATTCTCAGTCAGCTCAGAGATCCTGTCCTGCCCAATTCTTGACCTCCCAGAGGTTGCATGAACCGCAAAGAGACAGAAATTCCAGAGAAGGAAATCATCCATCCCTCACCCTTCCACCTCCAAGTAGCAATTTTGATGGGCTGGTCAAGGGTCTGAATTACCATCCTCTTCCTCACCAGTTGCACCAATTCACCTGTCTTCCTCCCTTCAGCAATCACCTTTACCACTTCAGGTGGGCTTGGGAGTCGATCACCACAGACAAGTGGGCTTTGGAGAGCATCTCCACAGGGTACATCATCTGCTTTACCATGCCAACCAAACCCCCGCTCCCCTCTTACCGATTCTTTTTCACAGCCTGTCTCATGAGAGCTTGCTTCATCAAGAAATAGACTTTTCTACTCTTGGGGTGATATAGAATCAGTTCCCATGCAGTGCAAAGGAAAGGAATTTTATTTAAGATACTTCCTGGTACCAAAAAAGAATGATGATTGGAGGATTGCTCTAAGCCACAGCTGGCAGCTCTCACTTGGCGGAGAGGCGCTGAGCCCAGTGTCTGGGCAGCCAGCCCTCTTCACCAGCCCAAATGAAGGCAGGTGCAATACTGTGCAGAGAGTGGGTGCCACTGAATTCTTCCAGCCCAGACTCTGCCAGGGCAACATTTAAATGAATTACTAAACAGTAAGACCTCTGCTTACCGTTTTAAACAGTTAGCCACTTACAGCTGTAGCACACATGCACCGACTGAACGGATGCCGCGGTGAGAAATCTCCAATCAAAGTTACAGGGGGCACAAGCACACCTAGAGAGGAGCACCCATAAGGACACACATCTCAAAGAACTCAGTTACTGTACAGAGTTAATAACTATTTCTTCAAGAAATAATGCCAAGTTTGGACAAGTAGTTCTTCAGTCATTGTTGAGGTAGACTCTGAACATCCTCCCCACCTTTCCCCCCACCCCAGAGCCAACTGCTTATGAGTCACCTGAAGGGGAATGGAAATGTGCATTCACTCAAAGAACAAGAGTTACAGAACAGGTTAGTAACTGTTTTTTCATTACTTGACATTTTTTCTCAGTCCACTCTTTTTCTGCTCCAACATCATTTAAATGGTATCTCTCTGCCTTGTTCCACATTGCCACAACTCTTCTGGCTTGTGTTTTTATTGATTTCTAAAAAAAAAGAATGACTGTCAAAATACGACCAAACACTGTTGCTCTGAATTTGTTTGGTTTTGTCACCAGCAAGCTTTCAGCAAAAAGACTGTCTTCATTTCTAGATGTACTAGCTTTATCATCTCCTTTGGGATTTGAAGACTTCTTCAGCTGAAGATGTCATCATGTTTTTTTAAACTTCTCTGGTCTGGATTCCCCAGCACAGACTATAAGGGTTTCCTGTTTCCTCATTGGTTTATAGGCAAGCATATCAGCTTCACAGTTCTTAATTTTATTGGCCTGACCCATGGCCAACTAGTATACACTCTCTTCTCTTCAGATGAGAACTTCCATAGCTAAAAAAGTACCGTATAAGCCTGTCCTATGGATCTTTTGGAAGCAGGGTTTGTGTCTGACCAAGTTTTTCAGTAGTTGTCTTTGCCAGTTTGTCCAGGCTACAGAAGTAAAAATATCTTTAGGAACCACCTTTGACTTTCTTTTGAGCCAAAAATTTGATACTAAGATAAAGCATGCCCTAATAGCAGCCATCTCAATGTGTGTAAGGATGTGGTGAGCTCCACCCCATCTTGCTTCCTTACAAGCTTGATATAGGATGACTGTGTCTGATAGTTTATTTACACCCACCGCAAGCCTAGTGTATTAATATATATTACCTTCAATTTATGGATTTGAAAAGGTAGGCAATTGAGTTTTTGTTGTTGCTGAGTAATTGCTAGAATAGCTCAGAACTTGGAGATGTTTATGCTTTGTTTTAGATTGTTTTGACACATTAAACTTTTTTGGGGGAAATGATGATGATTGCTTAAAACTAGAAATTTTAACTGGGGATTAAGGCACTTAAAATATATTCAAATGCTAATTTTCTGGAAAGGGAAGCCTAATTAGGTATTTCCCCATCAAGGTAAAACTGTTGTTGAGCCAAAGGCAAAATATCTGGAGGGAGAATATTGCCAACAGATGTAAGAGGATGTTATGGGCTTGGAAATTACACCTCCAGACACCAATAGCTCTTTGAGTTCAGGTGTTTGGAAAGAAATCTGGTGATCAAGATTAAGGCATATGATATCTGGAACTCTTTAATTTTCTATAATCAGTTGTAATTTTTCCTCTAAAAATATTCACTGTAATGGCATACATATCTCCCCATCTTGAACTGATAACAGAGGTTTAAGAGTAAATTGAATTTATAAACTAAAGTTGAGTGTAGGAAAAGTAGATGAGGTTCTCCAGATAAGGATTAGTTACCATTGTGGTGTTTACTTTATTTATCAAAGAGCAAATGTCTAATCAAAATCAGTTGTAGCACTGATTGTTTTGTAATATTGCATAGAAATTTTTGTGTGTTTTCTTAAATGCTGATAAAGCTCTGATTTTTTTTTTTTTTTTTTTTTTTTTACTTGTAAGTTTGACCATGACACTGTGTTCTGGGATTTGAGTAAACCTAAGAAAAGGTTATGAATGTAATACTGAATGTATTATAATGTCCTAACTACTCAGTTTGGAACTAGCGGACTAGGTTTGGTGACTGTTCCAATAGTAGATTGTATTGTCAGATAACTAATTCTCATTAATAACTATTAAGATGGCCTGGTTATTGAATTGGCATATAAATCTTGTTTAGAAGTGATTTATGTGCCATAATCATTTTGAGTGCAATAATGTTGTTGCATATGATAACATGTAACACTGAACCATGTAGGACTGTCGACAGCCGGGATCAGACCTGGGACCTCTGGAGCTTAATGCATGAGCCTCTATTGCATGAGCTAAAAGACACAAATCTGTTAGCCTCGGCTGTAGCTTGCTCATCATTCTCTAGAGTGCCTGGCCCTCACTAAAGGGGGACAGAGCACCATTCTGAACAGGCAGAGGTTACACATAGTTTTGTCGTGTTTCAACTTGGTTTTTAATAACTCGGTTCATATTGTTAATCTTGGTGGCTTTTTTTTCTTCCTGGCGCAAAATTTTGCATTACGTGCCATGTTTAAACTACAACAAAAATAAATATTTATGGAAACAATGTGTTACATATACTGTAATTTGTATTTTAGAGTATATTTGTTCTCCAGTTCAACAGTGGGACTTTTATTAATTGAAATCATTTCCCACTAAAATCTTCTGAGTTTTGTTAGATTTAAATCTGTCTTTCCAATTTGATATCCATAAAACTTTGGTAAGATGTGACATAATTCTTTTTTCAGTTGTATTATTTTATGGCCATACAATCCTCCTCCAGCTCTCGCCCACTCCTCATTTAAATAGGTTTCTCCATGTTCATAAGATTTTGGGCATTTTGTTGTTTGTTATTCCTTTGACCTTCTCTGCAGCAACTTTTTTAAATGAGGTTTGGGTTGAATAGCTTTGTAAAATTTCAGTTCCCTATCTTTTATAAGTATAGCTTCATTTCTAAATTTCTGTTTGGTGTATAGCCTATATGTGACAATCATAATAATTAACAATTGTAACCCCTTTTTTTCATTCCCATAGCATTATGTAAACAGCTTTTTTAATTTCATTTAACAGAAACATTAGGAATGTCTTATGAGCTGTCTGTTTCACTAACCCATATAGAGAGTCTTCACAACACACATTGATTGCAGTAACTTTTTTCTCTAAAATTTTTGCTATGTTAAACCTTAGTGGGGGAAGTATAGCTCTTGTCCTATTCAGCTCTTTGAAAATTTACTCCTACTGGTATGTGTCAACGCTGAAGTTCATGAATAACATTACTCTTAGATATCCTTTTTTAAAAGATATATTCCTTGTTTCTAATTCTAGTGATATTAAATTTTTCTGCATGCAACCTAAATGGACTATATGAGAAGGCTCTTACCAGGTACTTATTCTTTGACATATTTCTTTGCTTCTAATATATCTTCTAATTGGGCTCCGTTCCTGATTGACGCTTGTGACCACTACTACAATATAAATAATAATCACAAAATATTGAGTTGCTGGGGAAAAAATAGCAGTTGCAGGTATCTTCTGAGTCACAGTTTCTCTTCATATAAGTGTCTCTAATAATACACCAAAGAATGAGAGAGAAAAATGAAAATAGAAGCAGATTTGTTTCTAAAGAGAATGTTTTCCAAAGTTTCCGTAAGGCAGGTCTTCAGTTGAAGTTATTGGGCTTTCCTTTCCTCCCTTTGCCACTTAACAGTGAAAGTTAAGCTAGCATCCACCTTGACTTGGAATTCTTTGGAGGTGTTTGTCTGATATAGATTATTTAATTTTCAGTATCAGGTTTGGGTATGATGAGGGTATAATCAATGCCTGAATAAACTCCTTTCCAAATTTTACCCAAATCTTAGGTTTTCTCTTCCTTATACCCTTCCTTTCCATCCCTAACTTATTTGAATAGTGACCAAGGAAAGTGAGCAAGATTATTTAACTGGAGTTAAGTTATAGTATGATTTGAAGAATTATGAAACCCATGTTGTTCCCATAATTATTTATGGATAATTCCCTGCAATTTATGCTAAAACGGTATTCTTTAAAAACATTACGTCTCCATATTTAGTATTCCATATTCTTTTTCTAACATACAATGCTGGGCAAGGTGATGTGTGTTCAACTGTAATGTATTTGTGAGACGGGAAGAATGACATGGGAATAATGAAAAATTTACTCCCTACTAAGAGCCAGCATCACACAGTAAGGAGATAATCATTTTCCCCAGCACAGTTCTATTATATTTTCAGTTGAAGAGCTAATTACAGTTCATTATAATACAGAGAATTTTTTGTTCAAGTGCTGATGATCTACTGCATAGTTTTTCAACCTGTGGTACAGGTACGCGAGACACAGGCAGGGGGTACCCAGGGAAAAAGAGTGAAGCGGAGGCAGGGGGCAGCTGCTGACTTCTGGGGAAGCCGGGCGGCAGCCCACTGCTTCCTGCCCAGTCCCAGCTGGGAGGTGGGCGGTAGCCGCCAGCTTTTGAGGGAGGAGAGCAGTAGCCCCCGCTTCCCGCTGAGTCCCAGCTTCCAGCTGGGAGCCCGGTGACAGCCTCCTGCGTCTCGCAAACTGGGCTCGCAACTGGGTAGCAGCCACCATCCAGTGCCCCAGCTTGAAGACAGGCAGCAGCTGCCTGCTCACATCCCCGGGTCCCAGTCGGCACGGAAGCCTCCTTTGCCCTGGCTTTGGTTGGGTGGCAGTTGCCCACCTCCTGGGCTGGCAGCCAGGCGGCAGCTGCCTGCAGCTTGCCCAGGTGGCAACTCCTCTCCCTGGCTCACAGCCCAGTGCCCAGAAAACTTGTCAGTTTCACTGCTCTAGCTGAGCAGTGAAATTGACAACTATGACAGCCCCAGATTTTACCAGTTACCCTCTTTTCCTCCTTCCCTGTCTCTCTCTCATCCCTTCCTCCTCTCAAATCTATTGCAAAAAATTTGGCATGGTGCTTTATATTCCCCAGCATTGTCATGCTGCTCAAAACCACCTAGCTTTGGCCAACATCCCCTCTAGCCTGGGTACATATTTGAGTTGTGTACCCCTGGTGTAAAGGTGGTAACCCTACCTACACTAGATCTAACATCTGTCATATCACATGTCATCTATCATATATTCAGCCCTTCTTCCAACATATGGTTCACATTAGTCTGTAAATATAAAATCCCATGGAAAATGGAATGTTGGGGTACTTATTAAAATTTTCAGAAGTTAGGGGGTACTTGCTACTTAAAAGGTTGCGAAACACTGATCTGCTGGGTAGATAAAAAGTGTGGGTTAGATTTTACCCTTCCTTGATCTGTATTATTTATTGGCCTAAATTGTATATCTCTATCTTTGTGGCTTTACTTGAAACATTCATTTAAAATTGTCTGACTCTCAAAACTGTTTTTTTTTCCCTTTCAGAACAGTTTGTGTTACAGACATACCGTTGCATATCCTGTTTTTTTATAATTATTTCCTATCTACTCATGGTGGCTACAAATCAAAATAAAATATTCCTATCCAATGTAGCATCACTTTAGGATTTGATTTTAATTAGCAGCCTAAAGTGGCTGCCTGTAACAAAATTTTGTGTTTACTTTCACTCTTATGCTTTAAACATAGTATGAAAGACTAGTAATAAATGTAATAATTGAGATCATTAAAATATTAAATAAAAGGGAGTCAGGATTTGAAAAGCAGGATTGTTGCTCATGTTATCTATTTGTATTGAAGGAATTCCTTACATATTCCTTGTAATTTAAACTTCTAATTCCTCCCCTTTGTGGATGAAGTAGAGATGTTTGGAAGGATGGAAGAAACAGAGATGTTGGAAAGGAATGATTGAGAGGGCAGAGCAGAATGAATGTCTCATGGGGCTGGTTCACACTTACCACACGATTCGGCGGTAGTCGACAGGAGTTACGCAAACTACATAGAGTAGTTTGCGTAACTGATGTCGACTGCTCTGTTTCCCTTCTGCACGCTGTTCTCACTGCGCTAAGCCGACGGCTCAGCGCTATGCTACTTGAGGGGGTGGACTTATTCAGTCGACTTCCTGATCGATTGAGCAGGTCTCACTGACTGCTCAATGGATCAAGAAAGATCAATTCGGCGGCGGCGATTTTGCCGCCATCAGTCTGAACATAACTATGTTTACAGTATCTGACAGACAAAGGCTGGTGAGAAAAGGAGTGATACAGATCCTGTTGGAGTGATGTAAAGTCTTTGCTTCCTGTTATCTGGAGACATACAGCATATGTGGGATTTATTTTGTACTTTGGGTAAAGGAGAGGTGGCAAAAATACTAGTGGTAAGTGGTTTTCCCTTAGTGCCATTACACTTCCTCTGTGAGAACAGAGTTCCACCTTTAGTTGCACAAGCAGTTTGGTGTGATTGGGTATTCTTTGCTCTCAAGAGGTCCAGGGCTGGAACTAAATGAGTGCTATAAGCCAGAACTGAGTTGCTGTGTGGGGAAGATAGCACAGTTCTTGTACTGATGTTACTGTGCTTGGTTTTCCACAGTGCAGTTGTTCACTTACATCAACACTACATTTCTTTAGAACATTTTGGGAAAAATAAGAAACAAAAAAAAAGAATTTGGAGTAAAACAAAAATCGAGGAACTTGAGTTAAGAACTTCAATAGCCCTCTCTACTCATCTCCTTACTGTGTTATACTTCGGGTTTTAGGTAAATGTCTTTTGCAGACCATATGGTTTCAACAGTGAAAACTTACCCAATGTGTGTTTTTGTGGTCTTATTCTTGGGGAGGGGGTTGTCACTTAAGTTTTGTAAATGAAGATGTATGGTATGCGTGTCTGTCTGTGTGTATGTAATGGTACTATTTAAAAAGCCTCCAAATTATATGTTTTCAGTCCATGCTATGATTCATAAAAACACCACTGTATTTATTGATTGTCACTATGGCAAGCGGAATTATAGCACACCTACCTAGAACTTTCTTCTCTCACAATACACTGCTACTATTGTGACTCATTCCCCATGGCAATATGCTCACACTTGAATACAATGCAATAATCTTTAAACTAGCAACAGTTAAATTAGTGATGGTGGTAACTAAGATTAGTAATGAATAATAATCAAATATGTTAATATGTAAATACTTACAGATTGCACTGCTTTGCATATTTGTATCAGAGCCCCGTTGTGCTTGGTGCTCTACAAAATATAGGAAAATACTATCCCAGACCAAAAAAGCCAAAATATGAAATAGAAAATTGAATACAAAAAAATTAAACCCCACACTAAGAAACTTGCAGGCAAATCTGTAGCCTTTAATTCTTCTTGCTAAGGTACAGCATAAACTGAAAAATGTGGATTGTATCATGGAATAACCGAGAGGACTCTAATGGGTGTCACTATAATATAGCGTTTAACTATGTAGTTAAGTACTTAATTATCAAAAGCACTACTACCTTTAACTTTTTTCCTAATGCATTTCCAATTTGTTTCATGGGTTATCTCTCTCACCCAGGCGCATTGATGATGACAAGGGAAGGACCCATGAGCTGGAGCATTCTGCCATAAAATGTATGCGAGGAATTCTTTACTGCTACATGCGCCAGGCTGATAAGGTAAAATCAGTGCTTTGGACACAAGCTCTTTCTTAATTCTAATGTAACTATAAGTAGTAATATCTTCCAAATACAGATAAAATTAAAAGGGCAGTGTAATACCACAGTATTGTCCAGCTAAAGAAGGACTGTTCCAATTTTCTGGGCCTAGCCATGTAAAAATGTGAAAGGTAAGAAGAATTTCACCCTGTGTATAAATGGTGGAATATATTTCAAAATTACCTTTTTTTTAAATTACTATTCAAATTTGGCAGTCATTTAACTAGAATGTTAATAGTTTGTGACACAGTCCATATAGTAGTCCTATAAAAACACTAAGCAAGCTTCTGGTATGCTTCATTACTAATTTACTAATCACAACAATGAATAATATTTTCAACATTTATGGCTTGATATTCAGAACTTCTGAACAGCAGCAGCTCCCACTGAAAGCAGTGGGAACTGTGAATGCTCAGAATGTTTCAAAATCAGGCCATTGATTTAGTAATTTTTTATAGAAAAATTTGATATTATTGGAAACTCCTTCCTTTCCCTCAGAAACCAGGAGAAAAGGAGATTTCAACTCTTGGTGATTCTTCCTTGCCACTAAATTTTATGTATTAAAAGCAGGGTGCCCATGTGGTTGTTGAAGTGATGTTGGAACATTCTTGGTCACCTGGCCGGCCAGATGTACACTGGCCATCACTTCTCTACCTCTTTATGGCTTAGTCTTACATTGTAATAAGTGGTACTAGGGGAGCGCCATCAGCATACTCATCCCATGATCTTTCTGTTAGCAGACCCAGAATATTCTGGAATTGTAACTGTTTTTTCCCCATCCATAGTTCAGGTTGCTAGGGAATATCTTGAAATTTCAGAATTTTGTGTAGTTATTGTTACCCAAATAACAAATATTACAGGATCTTATTAGGGGATAAGGCAACAATTTATTGTGAACACAGAAACTTCTGTAGATAGTATCCAAGAAAAGAAAAGTATCAACACTGTAATAACATTAATATTGTGCTCTACTTAGTGAAATAGCATTAATAATAATGTAAACACTAGGAAAACAGTATTAACATTATATCAGTACTACAAATTAGAGAGACATGTTTCAATTGATGCTTTCATTCACATTCACACACACTGACAGGCACACACAGATAGAGACAGACAAACATACATAGGGATCTTCCAGATGTCATAGTTACCAGCCTCTTGGTGCTCATGATAGTCACTGGCCAGGTGACTAGAGCATGAGGATGAGGAGCAAGGTTCTGCCGATGCGCATCGGTACTCCTGGCTGATGTGATGTTGTAGACCCGAACCTCCAGCCTTCATCTTCTTGTCCCATTTTATAGGGAAAGGACTCCATGTCAGTCTATGGGTTTTGCATTGTCATGCTGCAACTGCATTCTTGGTGTGATCCTCAATCACCCACATTGTGCAAGCCTGATCAGATTTTGTCCTCTGAAATGGGCTGGCTCCAAAGTCATCAGGGTGGGCTCTTCTTCGGCCATTTGATCATCTTTGCTTCTTTTTTCTTCCCTCAAGCATTTTAGGTGAGGCTGGTGTTTTCTTCATGTCTGTTTAGATATCCCTTACTCAGACCAATTGTTCAATCACTCTTTTTGTCTACACCCAACTCAATTGCTCAGCCATTCACACTTCAATCACTCAGGGCCAACTCCTAGCTGAAGAACTTACATATTATTTTTAGAGCAAACCTTATTTCATTTTTGACAGTGTCTTTCACAATTAGATAGATACATTACATTGCACAGTGTGGCTTTTGTACTTAGAATAGGATTTTTACAAATATATTGGAAGCAGGTAAAATTAACAGATAAATTGGCCAGTGGACATAGTACAAACATTTACAAACAATCTTAAAATTATACAAAGTACAGACAGACTTGAATTAACATTTAAAAGGGTAGAACAGTAAGAGTCAGTTTGAGGTTTTAGCTTTTGATTCAGACTGATGTGCCTTTTGGTAGGAAGGGGGGTGTGTGTTTGTGGCTCTCTTCTTACATATATTTCAAAAACAAGATTTTGGCCAATATTATGTTCTCTCATATAATACACAGTTAGTGGTAAGGTTTTGTCTCTGTGTGTGTCTGTGCACGCACGTATGATGTAAGGGCTAAGATAGTCAGGGAGAGTGAATGAGTTAAAGGGACTCTGTCAACTTTAAAATAACCTTTTTTGGAAAACTGGTACTTACTATTATTCCAAGTAACCTGTAAGTTGAGTATAACTGAAAAATAATAGAGAAGAAAATCCTTTATTTTCCATTTTGTTCACTTTGGGCATTTGACAGTACTTACCACATGGTCAGTTTCACTGTTTTGTTTGATGGTGGGTTTTGCTTAATGTCTTGTGCACTGACATATAGTATCACTCATGTACTGGCCTGTGGGACCTTACATATATTCTGTTCTCTGAGATCTGTGGGAAAGCAGAGTTGTTGCGTTTTCCGTGTTCAGGGTCAAAAGGATGACCTCTTTTCCTAGCCCATGAATAAAGTTGGGGTGCAGCAGCAGCTAGGGTGCAGCTTAGTAAGCTTTCTTTTCAATCCCTAGACCCCTGTACAATACTGAGGGACCAATAGGAACCTGAAGGTGGTGAGACACTTTCATTCTTTGGACCTCTATTCAGATCCCAGGTAACAACTGAAACCTGGGGTCAGGGAAATGCATTTTTCCCCCCTTCAGTTCTCTATATAGGGCTGGGGGATGGGAGCCCTTCATTTCCCAGCATGGTGCCATGGAGCATTGAAAGGTACAACATACTTCTGTACAAGTCCCAGAGAAAAGTGAAGCAGTTGGGAGGCTTCCGTAGTGTTGCTGCTTTTTTGAAAGATAAAGAAATAAACAGGAATGTGACCAAGAGGGAACTGGAAGAGTGGTAATCATGAGCATATTTAATAAGGTCCTCTTGGACCTGTCCTCTGTACTTTGCATGAACAGACCCTTATAAAGCATTTTTTAAAATGTAACTTTGAGAAATAAATGTAGGGCATGCTATTTAAAAGATATTCTGTCTGAAATTTATGGGTGTGTTTTTAAATTACTCTGTCAAATTCATATTGACATTGTCAATTTAAAAGTACCCACCCTTTCTGTGTGGGTTGATTTGACAAGGTGATGTGAAACAGTTGTTGGAGACAATTCAGGGGGGACTACTTTTGAACAAATATCCCTGAGAGATTGAGATTTGAACTTTATAAATGGAGTCTTTTTTTTTTTTTTCTCCTTAAAACAACCAGGAATTTGTGTATCTCATTTATTTCACATAACTTCTCTTCTGTATTCATTTCTAAAGAGCAGTGTTTGGCCACATATGAGAAGGTGAGGGAATAAAGATAGAAGAGAGATGGATTTTTCTGAAAACTGCTCTTAAAGTTAAAATCTGCTGCTTTCTAAATTAGGTTTTTAAATGCTGCATATGTTCTCATCAAGTTGACAATATATGACATAAATAGACCATAAATATGAAAGAAGAGAGCCTGGGAAAATTGCATCTGTATGTCTGTTCTTTTTTTACTTCCTTTAGACATATAAATAACTGAAATTTTTGTCTATATTTCTTTTTTAATTAACTGATACGTTGTTGTCTCTCATGAGAACACAGGAACATGAAAGAATGCTTTAAAATTATAGCTGATGGGAAAAGTGAATTTATTCATTAGTTGATGGTACAGCTATATAACAAACATATAAATTGTCTACTCAGGCTTGACACTGCACATCATTATCCAGGAAGATATTTTCAAGTGTTATGCTACAGTAAAAATACATATTGTAGATTCCAGAATACTTTTCAGTAACTCATTATACTGATAGTGGAAGTAATTTAAGATATATGAGCATAACTTGAAATGTTCTTAGACTACAATTTCTGTATTTTTAATAGTAATTGAATACCTAATTGTTTTGTTATTTTATAGATTTGATCATCGTCGATCTGTTGTTTTTCAGCATGCCCCATCTAAAATCGTGTCAAAATCTAGAATTAGTGTAATTTTGTATAGTAGTTGGCAATAATTGCATATATAGATGTGTTATATATGATTATTTTTTATAGTAACAGTATTACTAAAAATCACTTGTATGATATACTATATTAACACATCACTTTACACACACACACACACATCTGAGATAAGGATTATGGCCATAGATTTAGTTTGCTTTTTATTGGCAAAGTATACATTCATTGCAAGTGGTACATCATTCTCAATCTTAGAATTGTTTCTTTGTAGGCTAATAGCTTTGACTAATTTTAGCCTAAATTGATCTTGTCACAATGGAGCTGTTATTTCTCTCCTTAACATACAGTAGTTTGTTGTGGAGAAAGAAGCAGAGGTGATGTGAATAATAAACAGTAAATAAGCATTGATTTCATGTTGAGTATATACCGGCTGACATTTGTCACCTTAATTACTATGTATTGTTCTATTAAAGCAATGGAGTAACAGAAATAATGTGAGACACCATTAAAGACATAATTCCAATTGGAATTATCTACAAAACATATACTTTACATTTACAGAAAAAAGTTTTATACTAGGAAATACCATGAGCTATGTTTGCCAAAAATGACTACACTTGAATTCAGTATTTAATGTTGCTTGTGGCTTACTAATTACACTGATTGTTTTCCACTACTATTGAAAAGTCAAATCATAACCTAAAGTATCTCTGTAATATACTGATATACTCACTGTCATCCACACACATAAATATACATACTAAGTAAATTTTATTAGGCAGTCATTCAGCATAAGAGTTCCATTCCTCATTCATAAGATGTCTTGCACCTGGAATATATACTGTGATAAATATGGCTTGTTGATAGAAAAAGAAGCTTAATATTGGTGTTGCAATACTGTAGAAGTTAGACATTATATTAGCAATAATTGTGGTTATGGTGCCAACTATTTATTGTAGTGTATTGTACTGCTTGAATAATTATGGAGTGGGATCTTCTATTGGACATTCTGCTTTGGACATAGGAGCGCTCCTCGATTGTCCTTCCCTTTGAGTTTTATATTTATTTTCCAGGAGTGCTCTGTTTTCCTTACTGTTACCTGACGGTCCAAATTAGTTTAGTAGTTTTGTGAAATAACAGTTTGTATGTTGCGATGAAAAAATGAAGCAAAAATCATGTATGCAGCACCACCATGCTGCTTATTCACTCCTCTGCTGTCCTTTTGTTGCACTTAACAAATATGTAATAATCTTTCTCTCTGACTGGGACTTTCAAAGGAGCCTGAGTGGGTTAGGAGCCCAACTCTTATTGAATTTTAATGGAGTTGGGTGCCTAAATCCCTTAAAGTGAGATTTTCGAAACAGTCAGGTAAATTTCTTCCTCCACCTGTCATTCTCATTTTCCCTTCACAACTTCAATTTATACTTTTGTTTTCAAGCCCACGTTATGTTTTTGTCTCTTCTCCTCCTTCCTTTACTACTTTCTGCTTTTCTTTCTGTTTCTTCTCTTGATGTAGATCAGATCTGCAGCTGCACTTATAAAAGATACACCAGTCAACATAGCTTCACAGAAGCCAAATTACACTAGCTGTATTTCTGGCCCGTAGTTTATACCCATGCACTCGTGTAGTGTTTTTAAAAATCTTTTGTATGTTAATTCGATAACACTAATGAAAGAAATCTTTAGTTTCTTTGACATCGCTTTAGGCCCTTCTTTTTTTCGCTTTACATTCTATGTTTTGGTTCCTGTCTCTCTTCTCCAGTCTTAAAGCTTTTTCTAACACACATCCCATTCACTGTGTGCAACCATAACCACATCATAACTACTAGAAAGTAGTTTTGTTTTTTTACATTCAGAAAATAAACTCGATAAGTGGTATTGGGAGTCAAGGAGAAGGCACTTTCTGGTGTGTTTCCAAAGATGTATACAAGAGGCATTGATGCTTGTGATGTGTTGGGAATCACCCAGACCAGTAAGGTGTTCTGTCACCACCTGTCTTGTAATTTTGGATGCCTTAATGCTATGCTGTGGTGGCTCAGAACCCTGACATTAGGAACCACCCCACCAGCTTAAAGGTCTCACCCTGGCTTTTGCCATCCTAGTTATTCCTTGGAGGATGACCCCAACAATCCTTCCGGTGCTGAGTCTTCCCAAATACATCTTTGAGTTTTTAATTGCTAGACACTCACTTTTCCCCTTTAGTTCATCACCCTCCCCCCTCTCCAAAAGGTGTGAAAATAGCCCCTAGTTATCAATTCAATTTGAGGGACATACTCCACACAGTTGGCACACAAGAGCTCTGTTTGGGGTAAAAACAAACAAGACATATTTGTAATATAAAAATCACAGATTCAAAGATGAAATAATGAGAAGCAAATACAAACAAGTTTTACACAGAAAATAAATATAAAGATATAATCTCAGGCTTCACACTTCTCTATTAGGTAACTTATATTAGAAAAGGGAATTACTCTATTGCCTCTGAACAGTTTCGCAGTGCACCCCATGTCATAGAGAGAGAACCCATGTTTCTCGGGTAGATTACCATTTGGAGGCTGCCCCTCAGTTTCTGGTTTAAAAAGTCTTGGACGCAAGTCTGCTTTTTTTTTTTTTTTAAAGGCTTTTCCCCTTTCTGTCATGGTGACTCACAGTGGGGGGAATTCACTATTGCCTTGGTGGCTTTCCGTTGTCTTTTCCTGGTCTGGACATTGGATGGGTACTTGAAGCTTTTGGATGGATTTGTGTAAAACAACTGGCTTGGGGAGATGCTCTCCCTCTTGTGAGGTGATGATGCAGTTGCATCAGCTGTAATTACAATTTTCTACATATTATGCATGCATTCATAACCATAACCTATATACATATCTCATAATGACTATCAAGTTCAGCACATTAAAAGCTTCCATAGAAGACCTTATTTGACATATTTTTATACATAATAACGTTGTATATCATCAGTTGATTCAGTTGCTTAATCTTTGGGATTTAGACCCCCTGTTCTCCTCTTCAGGTGTCAGCTTCCTGATTATCAGAGTGCTGTTGTGGAGAAAGGATCCATGAAATATAATTTGGTTTCATGAGTACATTTCAAACCCATGAATTAAGAATGTATTTTTCCCATAGCTCAGTGCAAGTTTGACTGCAATAAAATGAGCTCTTTAGCCCTGCACTTTGTTTAGCCAATAGTTGGTCTGATGTACTTTTAAAAAATGCCAAATAGAATCCAAGTAAGGATAAACCAGAATCTTAATATTCTGTACATCATTTAGACTAGAGCATAGTTTCTCAACCTGTGGTACGCGTACCCTCGAGACACAGAGAGGGGGTATGTGGCAAAAAACCCAGTGGAGAGAGGCGAGTGGCAGCTGCCGACTTCTGGGGAAGCCAGGTTGCAGCCGCCTGCTTCCCGCCCAGTCCTAGCTCCCAGCTGGGCGGTAGATGGCAGCCGCTCCAGTCCTGGGAAGCTGGGCGGCAGCCACCGGCTTTTTGGGATGCTGGGTGGCAGCCGCCTGCGTCCAGCCTGGTCCTAGCTTCCAGGTGGGAGCCCAGCGGCAGCCTTCTGCACCCTGTGATCTGGGTTCGCAGCTGGGTGACTTCCACTTGCACCCTGGCTCCGAGCTGAGAGACAGCCTCTTGCATCCTGGCATGAAGACGGGCAGCAACTGCCTACCGCCTGCCCACGTCCCTGGGTCCCAACCTGCGCAGAAGCCTCCTCTGCCCCAGCTTGGAGCAGTTGGCAGTCACCCACCTCCTGGGTGCAAATTTCCCAGGTGGCAGCTCCCCTCCCCGGCTCAAAGCCCAGTGCCCAGAAAGCCAGGTGGAGAGCCTAGCAGCTTGTCTGTCCTGGAGCTGGGCTCTACCCACAGGCTTACTTGTCAATTTCACTGCTCTAGTTGAGCAGTGAAATTGACAACTATGACAGCCACAGATTTTACCAGTATAAAAATGTTGAGGGGCCCACACAGTGCGATTTGCCCCAGGCCGGCACCCCCTAGGAATGGCCATGGTGAGCATTGCTATCCACTCTGGTGGGCTGCTAGTGCCTGCTCATACTTCACAAGTTCCCGTCTGTGTGAGAACACCACATGACCCTGCCATCAGGCCATAGTGATTGGCTGGCGTTGTCCTTTGCTCCTATATGGTGGATGGGGAGGAGGAAGGAGGGGAGAAACAGCAGGGGGTTTTGTGATCTGCCACAGCCACACAGCATTGTGGAACTCAGAACTCTCCTGCTTTACGAGAAATACAGTCATCCAGCGGTAAAGGGGGAAAAGGATTGTATTTCTCAGAGTGGAAAATTGAGTGTTGGGGTACTTATTAAAATTTTCAGAAGTCAAGGGGTACTTGCTACTTAAAAAGTTGAGAAACACTGGATTAGGAAGTGATTACACAGATCTTTGTTTTTGTCCTTCCCAATCAGGATAAGAAATGCTGGATGTTTTCTCTTTTTCTATATGATCCCCATAGTGGTGTTGCATTTTATTCCCAGACACCAAGCCCCATTAATCTCTAAAATTTATAGAGCTTGGTTTTTTTCCTTAAATTTTAAATTACTCTTCTTTTATCAGCTTTTCAGAACTCCAAGCACAGTTATGCAATTTCCTTCCTGAGTATCTTTAATCATTTAGTACTTCCTATTCCCTTTGCATGATGATTATATTTAAATTCTCGTGTTGTGTTCCTGTATGTACTGAAGAAAAATGCAAAGCACCAAAATGTCAGTTGAAGCTGTTGAGTTAACTAGATAAGATTTGTACACTTTTGATCAATGTTGCATGAAAAAGATACATTTTGATATAATTCATACAGTTTTGTCTGAAGCAACCTAAGATGTATGTATGAGACCTTAGGGGTTTAAAAAAAAAAAGGCAGTAAATTCCCTGCTGCTATGCTAGTAAGGAACTCTATAAGAATTTTTGTGTCCTTGCATGTTTTTCACTTATTTTCTTTTCCAAGAGAATTTATTTTTTAAATTCTCTGTCTATTTTAAGCCTCTTTGGAATGACTTCTGGTGGTGACGCACTGGTGTATCTTAGCTAGTAAAGATTGATTCTTTGAGGTGACATAATTGCTCTCTTTCAGCATGTATGCTAAAAATGGAGGAGGTAATGCTCCTAGCTTAAAAAAAGCACATCAGTAATTAATAAAATCTTTATGCAATTACTTCTTTAAAGAAAGAAATTCAGAAAACCCTAGACATATTGGAAGGAGGGATGAATTTGTGTAAAACAAGAAGTCTGAAGACCTCAAAAAAGAAAGTTAATATGGATATAATAGTAGTACAGGAAAATATGAAATCATACAGTGAAAGTATGGAATAAGAGCCAACACCCGGAGGGGAAAATGTGCACAAAGAAAACTTTTTTCAGCTTGCAGAATAACCAGACAACTGGAATGTAGCAAAAACTATTGTCTGAAGCGTTGTCCTCATAGTTGATATCATGTGAATGCTTATCAAGTAGCAAAGCAAGGAAGGAGAGGGAAATGACTAAATCTCTACGTAGCGTTCTACTTGTGTTCACAGTAGAGAAACTCCTTGATTATGAAACCAAAGAGTATGGAATGAAATTAAATGTAGAAAGTAGCCATTATTGGTGTATTAAACCTAACAATTCTATCCTTTTAAAGAAAAAAATAAGTATAAATTAGAGTCAAATACTTCTTTGTTACTCAGTGCTAATTCACATATATCTTTTGTTTAATATTAATTCAGCAATTATAACCTTAAGGTAGATTGATGCTTGCATGGCACCTTAAAATACCTATCATAGATGCTGAACTTATTTGGGAGGGTGTAGTTTTAATCAATTTTTCATTTTTTGAAAATTTGCCTCTAGGTTCAGCAGTTTAAGCAAGATCCCAGACCATCCAAATGCCTTCATTCTGTTTTCAGTGCATATACTGGAGATGAAGTCTTTTCCCATGAGGAATATGGCCATCTTCAGGTAAAAAAAAAATTCTCTTAAATGTTGTTGTGGGATTAGGTGCCTTTATATAACATTACTGCTGAATCTAATGCTCTTTCATGATGGATTTTTCTTTATAGTCTGACTAGATTTACAGAATTTTATAAATTGAGATGTCTGCTGTAACTTGTATTGAAAGGATCAAACTATGTTGAAATCTTTCTTCAGAGTAGGGCAAGTGATTTTCAATAAATCCAGCATAAAAATAGTTTCTGCATATACTGTATTATCAATAAATTGAAGGATTGTGGTAATTTTAGGTTGGATACTATATTTTTATTAATGTTCTCAATCATGTTTTCCAGAAAGCTGAGATGTTTTAATTAATAAATATTTAAAGGGCACTGCCAACTGCTGTTCTGTTTTTAATTTGTTGTTCTCCATTGTCTGTGATGCTCACTTCTAAGATTGGAAAATATGAATTCTTTACTTATTTTTTGTCCTTTTCCATTTGCCAGATATTGATTTGCCTTCCATTGTATAACCCTGATGTTTCTTATGTAACTGACACCAAGTTCATTTCATTTGAGATTCATTAGCATCCTTCTCTAAAACAAAAGAAGCTGACACAGCTCTAAGATCAGTGCTGCTGCTTCAGAAACAGCAGAGCTAGAACCAAAGCATGAAATATTGTGTAGTTAATCAAGGGTGGTTGTTATGCTGGGAAATATTTAATTTCTTGATGCCCATATGGGCAAATTATTCCCTTCATAAAATATACACATTTTGGAGTCAGAAAGCTCTGTTAAAGACCGTTTCCTGCACATCATTCCATGGGTGGACTTTTATGCTCCAGTCTGCTGCTGAATGAAATATGCTGAACATGCACAAATCTAAAGATCGTGAGAGAAATTGCATGGCTCTTGGGAAATCTGAATAAGCTTGGGGAAATTGTAGTGGCCTGGTACTTGTAAAATTGTCTTCCTCGCAGCAATGCTACTCCTTTTGGACTTGTGCTGATGCAACTTCTTTAGATGGTGGCTGCCATGAAAACCACATACACAGCAAAATGGAGATGTGGGAGATAATCCTGATTAGGTCAGTGTAATGTTCTATGACAAAATTCCTGTCAGTCTGCAAGTGAACAATGCCATGGAGAGCAGCCATTCCTTCTACTTCCAGCAAGTCTCTTCCACAGAGTGGCACTTCAGCATCATGGATTGGAACAACAGGGTCTTCTGTAAGATTGAAGGGTGGAGAGATTGGGAGGAGCAAGTTGCGAAGTCTCTACGTCCTCTTGACCTTCATCTTCTTTCCCAGCCCATTATGACTGTATTTAATTCCCTTTAAATTGTTAGAATATGGGAGCAATAGATTGTGATGGAACCTTAAAATTTAAAAAAATAAAATAGGTAAAATATTACAGCTTCAAAGCATATAGTTAATACCTAAGGTAAATCTTTATAAGTTGTGGAAATATCTGGGAACTGTAACTGTGTTACACTCTAGTTGTGTTATCCTGTTCTGTCACCCTAGTCATGGCCTGAAAACAATAGAATCTTAAAATGGTCCAATAGTCTTAAAAAGTTTAGAATTTGGAGGATATTCTTCAGGATGTTTAAAAAAAAATCAAGGAAGGTCAAAGTTTGGGTCCAGACTATTGCTGAAAATCCTACACACTGAAGTTAAGGTTTGTGTTAATTTCTTAAGGCGCAAGTTACTAATTAATATGAATACTTCATATGTCATTAATTTAGTCTCTAAATCACCAAAGTTATATGAATTCTATATTATACAAGAATGGTATAACATGATATTGTTTTTGCTGCATTGATGTTTCTTCAGATATTCTGGTGTAATGATACTCATTTGAATGCTAAGGCAGTTGATACCACTCATTAATAGACTATTAGGTTAACAGAAGAAAACAACTCATTTTTTCATAAATGTAATTTAATCATATGCTGAACAGTTGATTAAAATTAACACTTCTCTCCAGGTGGTTGCATTAATGCTTTGTTTGTTAGGACTTAAATGGGCTGTTTTCGAGATATGCAGCCTACTGTTTAAGCTACTCTTGCTTCTTCTAGTGCTTTACTTGCCAATAACTTCGTCATTTACATAAATCTGAGACAGCCTGTCACAGGTGATTATGAAATAATTGCCTATGGATCAAAACAGTAGTCCCAAGCAAAAATGTTTTAATATCATAGTTTTCAAGTAAAGCTTTAAAAACAAATGATGTAGAAGCAGTTGCTTAAAACACTGCTTCCTGCAGTTCTCCTGATCAATTGTTCCACATCAGTATACTTACATTACATGTGTAATATTACAAAGGAGGTAAAGAAACTAACTGTATCATAACAGAAAAACTCCCTTTTCTATACCTAACATCACATTTTTGTTTAGAAATTCAACTGGTCTGTTATGACCCCAGAAAACTAAAAGTTTATTGAAGGTCCTTTTTTATCCTTTTCTTCATTTCAGATAAATGCTGTGTCACTGTTCCTCCTCTACCTGGTTGAGATGATATCCTCAGGACTGCAGATTATCTACAATACAGATGAGGTATTACTTGATTTCTGACATTAATCAGTTAGGCATGTTCAATATTTCTCTTGGCTTTTACTTAATTTATTAACCATAAAATTGAGTGAGTTTCTTCTTGCATTTAGGTAATTGGTCATCTAGAGATGTATTGAAAAGCCTTTTATTTTTTGATTTGCCACATTAAAGATAAACTGAATATATAACAAATACATGGAAAAATGGCACAGCTACAAAGAGTACATTTTAACATGCTTTGACATAAATTTTAAAACTTTTAGAACTACATGGGGACTATAAGAGTAAGAGATCTACTGATTTCTTTTGGAATAGTTATCCTGTAGTTACTTTATCCTGTCTGTCTTCCACATCTGTGGCTTGAAAACAAGTTAATGCTTGGATGTCCTCTTTTCTGTATCACTTTTTGCCCTATTCAATAGCAGATCTTCAAATTACATGCTTAAAAAAACCAAACCATTGTATATTACAGGTGCAGCATCAGTTATAATACTGAATATTTTTCCTACTTTGGAAATGGTTAAATAAGAAAATGTTAGAAACAGCAGCTCTAATGCACCAAAAGTAAAAAATCTAAATAAAAAAATTCATAAACCAGGGAATGTAGAGAAATTTTATAGTATATGTTAAAGAAAAAAAGAATAGTTTAGTAAGGAAATATTCTTCCCACTAAGCCTTCCTTGCCTGTAGATTGGGAGATTTTGCACAGTATGACATGGCTGAGTGGAGCTTGTAAACAAAAGGTTGAAGTGTTCCATAAACTTTGATAAGGACATGTCAGGGATGACATCACCCATCTGTGAAATTCAATTGACCTGTGTAACAGATGTTGAGTAGGAAAAAGTAGGAATCACTTACTGTTGTACATTAAGATGGAATTTATTTGGAGTCAGTGATAATATATATATATATATGTGGATGAAATTATATTCAATATTTTAGTAGAAGTTTTAGCCATTTTATTTAAATAAAATGAACTAATAGTTACGTCAGACAAATGTGTTAGTTTCTGAGCTTGACAAGGACACAAATAGATTATGGACCATTAGTAGTCTTACTTTGAGCACAAAGTGCTCATCCCCAGAGCATAAATTTTATTTCAGGACTCTCACTTATTTCACACTGGTCTCAAATTATGTCTTCAATCAGTCACTTCTCTTGAGTTACAACACATACTTTCCAAAATTCCTGACATAAATTTGCATGTGTTTCATGGAAAGCTGAATGGCTTCCTTCAAATTAATGTAGTAGTATGCACATCACACAATTATATGATATCTTTAATCAAACATAGAAGACACAACTTAATACTTTGGAAATATAGTGATTTGTACTTTTATTAATGTGAACCAAAATTTGCTGCTAATAGGTAGCAAGTTGTGGGCATAACCTTAAATCAAACATGAGGTAGTAAACCACCTTCATGTATATAAAATTTCAGGCAGTTAATTGTTGTTTGGCTGGTTGGTCCTGATACTGTGGTTTTTTTGTTAGAAAATGTCTGACAAAGGTTTGCAACCAAAATGTATCATTTAAAATCTAAAAATGTTATTGTTAAACTTCTTCTGGTGTATTAAAAGGTTGACCGCTGATAACCGTTGTATTTTTGGGGGAAGAGGATGGAGGGAATGCACATGTAGGAATCCTACCTCTCCTTCTTTGTGCTCACCATTGCTTAACCATTTCACTAGGATCTGAGTGTAACTAATGTACTTGTTGAACAGCTCGTGCATTTACATGGGAAGACAAAATGTTGTCCAAAACTATGTATTTACTTAGCTTGTGTTACCACCTAATAAAGGTTTGCCTTTATTTATGTGCTCTCCAGAACAAGAGATAGTGTAGAATAGGTGGGTTCCCTGCCTGCACATGAGACATTCCCATTCTTAAGGTTGGAATGTGGAGTCCACTGTTGTCTGAGTCAATTAATCAGCATTTGATTGGTGAATATCAACTGAGCACTGTTAGTCTGTTTTGTGAGAGAATACAGTTGAAAGACCTTTTCTCTCCTCATCATTGCCATAAAGTGGGGAGTGAGAAAAAAGAAAAGAATAGCTTTATTTTTCTTTGTAGTGCCCCATTAATTTTTTACTATAAATTTGTGTTTTTAGCAGTTTTATCTTAAATTTCTTTAACATTGCAAAAACAAAGTGTACTTTTCTAAGTGTTTTCCTATTTTTCAAGAATGTTCACTTCTCCATACTGGTACCACAGGTTAATTGTGTACTTTTTCCAACAATTCTAATGCCTGGTGTATGGGCTGCAAAATCTGCCACTGTCATCTCATACTCCAGGCGTGAGCAGTCCAAATCTCTGGAATGGAAGGTGTCAGTGTTGGGTGGGTGCATTATTGTTTGTTTTTCCGCAATACTTACATTCAGGGCAGTTTTTCCTCTGTGCAATTCAAATTAGAAAGGTCTGAGACAACATCAGTATATGATGCCGCCACAGAGCAAGTATTTGAAAGTATTTATATTTCTTGCATTTTTAGACTTATTTTTATATGTTCTGGTATCATTTCATAATTGGTTAATGCTTCTGCAGAACTTCTAATTTGCTTCATGATTTAACATAAGTGTACCATGGAAATCAGGTCTCGTTGGCACAAGAATAAGGTTCATTGTGCTGCAGACTACGTGTAAATGCTGCAATCATATATGCAGTTGAGTTGTTTGATTACTAGAATTTTACTAATGTAACACATATTACCATGCACTGTTATGTTAATATCTTGGTTTTGACCCATGTGTCAAAAAGCCACTTTACACCAATTTACAAGGATGTGACAGACATTTTTTTCCACTGTAATTTATGCTGGTGCTCTCAGTTTAGAGTTTGAGATACTCAGCAGTAAGTAATTTAAAAGTCTATATACCACTTGAAGCGGTATACTCTCCTTTCACTTTGGCAGTGTCAAGTGGTAGGTAAAATTGCAGCTTTGTTGTTGTTTGTGAAAAGCAGGCATAGAACATTGTAATTGACTAGAAAACAATCCTTTTTGATTTATGTGAGACTCATGTCTATACATCCATGATTAGAATAGGTTGGCAGTTGTGTTGCCACCAATCAAGATGTCAAGCAATGCAAGGATGGTTCAAATTAGTCCTTAGGTGTTCTTCTAACACTGCTGAACTTCACAGTAGTGTTTTTTATTAATGCGATTGATTACTACTCAACTCATACCTAGGGGCTTGTCTGCATGTACGGCACTACAGTGGCTCAGCTGCACCAGTGCAGCTGTGCCACTGTAGAGCTTTAGTGGAGATGCTGCTATGCTGGAGAGCTTCTCCCGTTAGAGTAGTTAATTCACTGCCTTGAGGAGGTGGTAGGTATGTTGATGGGAGAAGCTCTCCCATCAACATAGCACTGTTTACATTGGAGGTTATGTCGGTATGTCATTCAGATGTGTGGGTTTTTCACACCCTTGAGCAACATAGTTATACCCATTATAGGTATGTAGGGTAGAGCTGGCCAATGTATCTTTGTATTTGGGATAAGAGTGGAAGCCATGTAATTGAACTGGATCTGGTCAATTATCTTTTTAACCCTCTTGGTGCAGAGCAAGGTATAGTGAGAGGAGTCTAGGAAAGGAGGATACAGGAATTTCTTCTTCTTTTATCAACAATATCAAATTATTGCTACTAAGAATCTGCTTCCTTACACTTCTGAACCACTTTCCTTCATGCCATTTTCTCTTCCCATCATTTAATTTAAAAATAAAATACCTTTTATGTATAGTTGCATTGAATAAGCTTGATTCATCTCTCAGAGCTGGCAGGTAATGGTTATTCAGCATTTATTTTGGGTCAAGTTTAAAACAAACCACAGGTGTGTTTCTTTTCAGGCCCTGTAGACAAGCAAATCTTAGCAGTCTTTTTGTTTACCATTTTATCTACTTAAGGGAAGAGTGGAGAAATTAAAGAAAAGAAATAAAGAAAAAAATGTAAATTGATCACACACAAAATCAACAGCCTTGCCTCAGCATTCATCCAAACTCAGACCACTCAGAGAAATGAATTCTATACTATTTGGGAAACAAATAACCATATGCTGAATGAACTTGGAACACCAGAGATTGGTTACCTAAATGCCAAACCTGTCTCTTTAAAACATGAAGAGCTTGATGGCACATTACACATGGAATTTGTTTTTCTCCCTTGCTGTTAAAGGAAAGGAAAACAAAGTCTTCACTCATCCTTTTGTGAGATGTTATTCACCTTTATTAGATGCTACCTTACTCATGTGAGAAATATTTATGAGCACCATATCTACATCAGAGCGTATGTTTCTGTTATCATTATCCTTTTTTATGAGGCCAGTTTTCTTCAATAAAGAGGAAGAAACTTCAATAATGAAGGGTCTTCAGAGGACATTGAACTTTTTGAATACTCTCCCTAGGGTGACAGAAAGAACAATACACGTAGCATCTAAAAGCAAATTTTTGAGAAGTGCTAACACTTCAGCTATTTGCAGCAAACTTTACAATTGCAAGGTCAAAGCCTTGGGATTAGAGATGTGCCTTTTGTTTGGCCCATGAAATTTGTTTAGGTTTTGAATAAGCTGCAAACTGTTACATTGCAATTTCCCTTCTCTCACTTTTGTGCCTCAGGAAAACTTTGGCATGAAGACCTACTTCCATGTTCAGTGCAGGGTTTGGATTATGTTCAGTAAATGAAGTATAGGTCACAGATTGAATGATGAAGATGAAAAATATTGACAAGTGCCACATTCTCTGAGTAGGAGAGCCAGGAGTTCTGTGGGAAAATAGTGCATGATCATGTGATTTGAAGACTATATCATATGCTTATGTGGGCCGAATTAAGGTTACATTGGCAACCTAACTTCTGATATTCTCTACCTTTTGAATGCTTGACTCTTTAACCTAAATAACCTTTTTACTTTTTTTTGGTATGTAATTTAATAATGATGAGAGAGAGAATATATCTAGTTGAGATTTTTTTAATTATACTTATGTGCTTCTCTTCATCTGGGCATATAAAATAAAAAACTGATGACCCCAAAAAGGTGTGACAATCTGAAATATGAGACAAGTTTTAAAAGATGTAAAAGGAGCCAAAACATTAATGGGAAACTGTTATTGTGCTTGTTAGAATTACAAATATGTTTGTTACAGATGGTTCTCTTTACCAAACAGTATTTGCAGGATTTATGGAGATTATTATGGAATACATTGTTTATTCTGGTATGCTAATTTATGTGAAGGTCTCTTAAGAGGAATTCACTGAAACCAAATAGAGTGCTAAAAGGTTTGCAGTGCTATGCTATCACAGTTAGTCACTGTAACTGACTCAAATGGTTAGGTTTCTGAGTAGGTGTCTATAGAACTTCAGAAAGTAACATGAGTAAAAAGGACCCTCATTAGCATAATAGGAGAGAGAAACAATTGACTTCCCTCAGTTTCTTTAAGACAGAAATATTTATACTATGTGTTGAGTCTAGACCTGGATGGAAAATGGAAATTCCTTCCTGGAAAAAACTGCATTGGGAATGTAGGGGGGAAAAAGGTGAAGGAGATCTCAGATTGGGATAAGAAGTCAACACTGAAATTTTGCACAGGAAGGAATTTCTTAAAAAAAAGATTTCATAAGAACCTAAATAGGATTTTTTTTGGCTGCCCAGCTGCCGGAGAGGTAGAAAGCCCAGCCACTCACTCCTCCAGCTCCAGAACTGGAGGGAAGGCAGACGGTCAGAGTGCTCAGTCTTGGAACCTTTCTAGGCAGGCAGCTGGGGAGCCATCATTTCAATTCTTATGATGGAAAATTGCATTTTCTGGCAAAAATGAAATTTTCCCAGAGAAAATTTTTATTTCAAGAAAATGACATTTTCCATGAGAGAACCATTCCAACTGAAAATTTCTGAACAACTCTAACTGAAGATTTCTTGAATTTTGTATTGCAAAAACTGCTTGTAAGACAGCAAGGTTAAAATGTCAGTACTCTTATTTTCACAGTTTTTACCCCCTTGTAGTCTGCTGCTGATCTATCAATGAGATTGCCTTTAAAGGGCCTTCAAACAGACTTTATTTTCCTGAGGAAAGATGGCAGAATGAAGGTATACCAGTTTAGTTCATAAATGGCAGATAGGCCACAGCTTCAACAATTAACTACCATGCCCATCCCAGTCCTCTGATCTAAAATGAGTGTATTTATAAAGAAATTTTGTGAGAAGTCTGGAGCTTTAATATCTGTGAATTTTCATGTATGTGAAGATACGTGAATTGTAAAGGTATAAGAGTCTTTATTCAATACCCTTAATATCCACCTTCCACCCCTGGAACAATCAGCTCTGCTTCCCTCTCCCAGCTTAGGTATGATTTTTGGATACTCATGTATCTTCTGGTTGCCTCTCCCTTTTCTTGTTTGACTCTGGTATTGTGACTGGACACACTGAACACAATGTGTATGGGGATGGGGATTGTTAACCAGACTTGCAACAGGAGTCTTATTGTTTAGGAGGGCAGAGCTCTATTGCATATAGGAGAGATAGCGTTCTAATAAAAAGGACGGAAGGGAAAGACATAGCTATGATTTTTTAAAGTTTCAACAGTTTTATAATGTTAACAAGACTTCTGGCAACCATATATTCATACTCCTAAAATCCTGAGTTTTATGAACAGCACTGGTCTTGTTGGATGTGTGTGTGTGTGGTCGGGTGGAGGTGTTTTGGAATTACGGACATTTTTTGCAAACTGTGGTATCCTTTCCCTTAACAAAGATTTTGATTTGGTATCCGATCAAGTCTGTCTGTAATTATTAGCCACATAGCACGACAAGTTTAGTATGTCTATATGTTTAAACTTATGTAAGTAAGTGGGCTTACCCTGTTCCTAACACAATATATGCATAATATATTATATATATATATATTGCTAAGATAAACAAATAATACAACACAAACCTCAACACAAACTTTCTTCTGAGCTTGGTTGTTCTTAGGGTTTATTTTCTGCCAATCTCCTGTCCCTGTTCCTATTTCCCTCTGTGTTAGGGAAACACACACATTGTTTTATGCTTCTGGTATAGTAGGATCCATCTGGTCTGACCTCAGGCAATTATCAGTAGTGACCACATTTTCTAAAGAGTGCAAGTAATTAATATCTGTGTGAGCAGAAGAGCTCTGCTTTTTCATGCAGGATCTTAGAACATGATATCCTGTTATAACATACTTTATTAGGCAGGTTATAGCTATAAAAGAATACTGTAGGACAAACAGGTAACGTAAGCATTGTTGGAATATTGCCTTACAAACTGAATATACTGATATTCGTAAAACGGATAAAGTGACTAGTCCCCTAGTGATGCAGTCCCCAATGTAAACGTGTTCTCCTTTTTAGATTGTTTCAAACAGCTCAAGTCCTATATTTGCTTGCTGACAGATGAAGCAAAGGAGATGAACACTATTAACATATATTTGCAAAATACATTTTTGATGATGTGTGATTTCTAGATAAATTCAGTGATGGTTAGCTGTTCTCTCATCCCAGCTTATTTTGAAAAAAACAAAAGTACTAATAGGAGCATCTGTTTCTCTTGGCTTCAGTAGTATACATTGCTTAATATGAAAAAAAGACTGAAGAATCTATACTATTTTGAGTAGCAACTGAGGAATGAAATACAATTATCTTCTCCACTTCAGGCTTATCTTCTTTTGTTTCCCTTGCTCCCAATATGCACCTTAGCTTCAGATCTGCAGCTCTTCCTGGCCCCCATTGACGGCATGCTCACAATTTTCTCTTCCTGCAAGCCCTTGTCTCTGCTTCCATCCTTCCCTGCCATTCCTTCCTCCATCACTAGCAACATTAAATTAGCCACTTGATGATCTCTCCCAGTCTCTTCCACCATTCTAGGCTCCCTGCTTCAGCTCTGACACACCCAAAACAGTTGTCCTACTCCAAGCCCTAACACCTCAGAGAAAAATGTGTGGTGAGAGAGGGCTCAGGCGGAGAAGTTAGGAACCTGGACCAAGATGGAATAACTAAATTGGGAAGAGGAGACCACTGGACCTTCATTGCTTTTGCATTACCTTTTAGGAAAGGCACTGGTGCTGCTGCTGGTGGGTAATAGTCCTGGCTCTTGTGCCTTGGAACTGCTCATTCCTTCAGCTCAAAGGCTGAACCCATTAGCCTTTTTGAGAATGTCTTGGATGGACATGACTTTTAGCAGTTCTGATATTTCTTTAATGAAGCTGAGGGATGTTATTAAACTAATCTTGGGGTATTTAATATTAACCTTTTAAGCAGGTAAAATTGTTTAGTTCTTTAAATTTTCTTCCTTTATGCCCTGGTTGCAGGCAGATGGCTCAGTTCCCTTTTGGTGATGCAAAATAAGATGACAGCACAATGGCAAAATTTAGTTCCTCTGGCTGCAACTGGTCACCAAATAGAGATAGAGGAAGGAAAAACTGTCACCTCTACTATCCTTCAATGACTCCATATCAACATCCTCTCACGGCCAAGGTGTGGATGAGAGTTAAGGAAATATGCAGCAATGGGATCTGCCCCCACTGCCAAGAAAAAAATCAGCAAAGGTTTAATTCTGCCTATTGTAAATATTGGAATACATAGGATTCATTTTGAATCCATTCCATTCCTTTTAATTCCCAATTACTGATTCTCTAACACCCAAACATGGGCTAGGAAGATATGATATTCTTCCTCCTCCTTTTCTCTGACACATGAAGCAATGAAAGAGACCCCGTATTAGCTGATCTCCTGGTAGAGGGTGGGAAAAGGAGGAGTAAGCTACCAGGAGAGAGCTGTGTGCATGTATACTAATGAGACAAGAAGCCAACAAAGTTCGTAGCTGCTCCTTTTTTCCCTACCCAGTGGAACTAACAACTGCAAAGTTAGATTGCTGGAGATGGATGTTAGATAGTCGAGAATAGCAGGGCTGCTTTTGTGACTGAACCAATGGAACTCTTCAGGAAGAGGTAAGCATGAGCATAATGGTTACTATAGTATCATTGGGATGAAATGTAGGACTCATCTCTTCACCCTGTCTATCCCAGGATAAAATGAACAAACAAACAAAAACCCTCTAATTTTCGGAACAAGGAGATCAAAAGACAGAATTTATGTTTATCCTCTGATTTAGTTAATTTAGTTAATTAATAAGGTACTCAGATATCTCAGTGATAAATGTACAATCGGAACCTAACTGGAGAGAACACATGATCATCACTTGGAACTACTTATTGCTACATAAATCTATGAATCATTTCCTATTTTCTAGTAGAGTTTCATAATCTAATTTCTTTTGCTTCCTAACAAAGTTATTTTTATACAGTTCTTTTAAAGGTCAAGATGTTAGATATTTTTTTGGCATTGATGTTTTAGCATATTACTTGAATACCCAATTATTTGTATTCCTAGCTTCATTAGGGCTTTGTATAAATTAAGTTACCAGTATTTTGGGGAGTGTTTTTAATATATATAAAAAAAACTTGATTTTACAAAGAAGTGCCTTGAACTTGGGAACACCATACTCCATAAGAAAATAAAACTTTATTGGGTGGCAAGTACAATTGTGCAACCTAAAAACTATACATTTTTAAAAAAAAAATATTAAGAAGAATTTTTGGCATATTTCAGTTTCCCTTGAATTACTTTCTTTTCCTCATAGGTGTCCTTCATTCAAAACCTGGTGTTTTGTGTAGAAAGAGCATACCGAGTGCCTGATTTTGGTGTCTGGGAAAGAGGAAGTAAATACAACAATGGCAGCACAGAACTGCATTCAAGGTAATTTGCAAAACTGTTAGTGCTTTTTGTTTATGTAAATGTATGTAATGTGAATGTAAAGAATTCAGTAACTGTTTCAAAATAGAAATTACTAGACTGGTGTTCCAACTTCTTCTGAAAATGAATTATGTCTAGAGTGAAATTAGTGCTCATGAAATATGCCAGTCTGAGGTCTTCTGGGGACATGAAGTCTATACTTCATAAGAAATATGAGCACAGTTCTATATCTAAATTCCACGTGCAAATAACCAGATGTACATATAAGTAGTTACTTGTGCATCAGAATTACTGTAACTGAGTGAAGCTGCATGTGCATTTTTATTAAAATTTACCTGAAGAGTCCTGCATATGTCCAGAGCAATTCACTTGCACTCTAAGCTTTCTAATGCCATACCACCCAATTACTTCAGTGGATTCACTCACATGGTTAAAGTTAAGCATTTGCTTAAGTGTTTTACTTGATTGAGGCCAGCATGCCCAGGCTTTTGAAGGATCAAACTAGTAGAACTAACAAAATAACTCCTCCCTCCTCCTCCCCCCCCCCCCCATTCCCACTATACTCCTAATTTCTAGCACCTAAGTCGTCATAAATATGTTTCTCAAATTTTTAAATGGTAGTTTTTAAGATAAACATTTTCTATCAAGTGTTATGTGCTTTCATTATTCATTGTGTGCAACACTAAATGAGTATTCTTGAAGAGCTAAGTAACATCTGTCTTATTTTAGTTATTGAAATCTTCGTGTTCTTTTGCAGCAGCTCTGTAATGTGTGTGTCTCTTACTCTTATGCTATCTTTATTTCATGTGGAACATAGGGCCTTCATCACTAACTTCCATCTTTGCTAGTCTCCTTCTGCAATCTTAGCTTCTTCCTATGCAATTTAATAGCTTTTAATTCTGCTTTTGTGTGTTTTCATGTTATCCTTGGTCTGTTTTGTCACCTCTTGCCCTGGGCTTTCCATTCTGAAGCTTGTTTTGTTAGATTGTTCAGGTCTTTCCTACATGTATGTCATCTCCATTTTCGTTCCACAATTTCCTATCCTATCGATTCCTGTTTTGTCGTCCTCCAGAGTTCTTCATTTGTAATTTTTTTTTCTGATATTGAAGATTTGTCTAAGGCAGCTATTTATAAAAAAAATTATGTTTAGATATTAAGGACTTAGCAAGTCTCCAAGTTTAAGCCCTATCTAGTAAGACTGACTTTACAATAGTGTTAAATATTCAAAGGTTAGTTTGGAGGACAAGATTTCAGTTTCTCCAGATTAGTTTTAGAGTTACAAAGGCTTGTCTGGCTTTTGCTATTCTGACTTTGATGTCTGCTTCTGTTCCACCTGAGTGCTGCCAAGATGTGTGAAATCCTGGACCTCTTCTATGTCAATCCGAGAACGTGTTATTCGTATTTCTTGTGGTGTTTTGATTCTCATGGTTTTAGGTTTATTTTGTGTTGTTTTTCAATCCTACTAATTGTACATAAGTCTAAAGATCATTTGTTTTGGCATGTATACATCTATATGGTATTGGATAGCAAGTTGATGTCATATGCAAAGTCAAGGTCCTCTAACTTTCTGTGTAAAAGTCCATTGCTATGACACGTGGTTGTTCTGTGTTTTTTCTCGTTAAACAATCTACTACCAATAAAAAGATCATTGGTATTATAAGACATCTTTGTCTAATGCTTGGGGTAACCTTGAATGGCTTAGTCAGTTTCCAGTTATGTATTACTTGGCATGTAGTAATAGAATCTCTAAGTGATGTTCACAATTTTCTGGGGGATTCCATTGTGGTGTAGCAGCTTCCATAAGACTGTTCTGTATCAAAAGCTTTTTGAAATCTTTAAAATTCATATTAAAGTAATGGCTGCCATTCAGTCACAATTGTGTGATGATACATAGGGTCACTATTTGATCTATGCATGATTTCTCCTGTCTGAACCCTGTCTTGTCGTAACCATGAATCTACTGCTTTTTTATTCTGTCTAAAATAATTCATGTAAATACCTGACCTGGAATAGGCAGCAATTGAATGCTTCTCCAGTTTTGCACTGATTGAGGTCTCCTTTCTTTGGCAGCTTCACTTATAACACTTTTTCCACTTGTTTGGTATTTTCTCTTCTTCCCATATGTTTTGTAAGAGGCCTATCAAAATATTTAGTGTGTTCTTCAAGTCTGCTTTAAGAGCCTACATTTAGAATGTTATCCAAACTTGATGCCTTCTCGGTTTTTAAACTGTTTGACTGCTCTCTCTACTTCTATTCTGGTGATAGGTCCTAATTTGACATTCAGATCTTCTCCTACCTCTGTCTGGCCACTGGCTCACCATTCAGTAGTCAACTTAAGTACTGCCTCCCTGTATTTAGTTAGTCTGATGTCTTCTTGTTTTGAATCAGTCAGTTGGTGTATGTTTTTCGTTCTGTTAACTGTAGTGATGTTTTATAGTGGCATAGAAGAATAGCAGAAATAATTAAGGAAATGTGTATAATGCTACTCAATGCTGTGTAGATCAGTTGTTTGTTTGTGTCTCTCTGTAATGATTATGGACTGTGAAACAGCCTCTTAAGCCTCTACACTTTTGATACTGGATTCTTGTCACTTAAATCTGAGAGACTATAGTCCTGTTCATAACTCATGCTTGCTTTCTGAATTGCAAGTTATTACTTAGCATCTTTAATGGATGTAGGCCTCTTTCATACAGGATACTTTCTTATATAAAATAATTTGAGTGATAACCAAAAAGCCCAGCCTGTAGTCCAAAAGATGCAAATGTCTTTGAAGTATTTACAAAAGGCTAGCATTTTGTTTTAGATTAGTTTAAAGATAGTGATGATTAGTTTTTAATTGCCACTGAATCATAAAATACTCTGGACCAGATCCTCACTGTTATAAAGCTAATGCTTCACTGAAGTCAGCTTCATTGGCACTATGTTGATTTACACATGCTGGGTATTGGAGTCTCTTTATAACTAAAAGGTTTTGAAGTTTGCACAGAAGTCAGAAATAATTTTGAAGGAAAAAGATGTAGAACACTTTTAATTACTAGTCTGACACCCTGAAAAAGATGGGGTTCCTCTATTCACAGTTTCAGGATAACTGAACCTGTACTCCCTCTGCGTTCCATTTCAGGAATGACCCAATAGGTCTCAGGAGTCCAGCTGTCACGTGTTTTGGGGCATGAACCTATGTCCCACTCCCTTCCAACCGGGGGGGTTTAAAGCTGCACAGCGCCATACCATGCTCTGTGATATGCCCAGTAAGTCAGTCTGCATGGTGGCCCTCACCTGTGCTTTGCTTTCTCTCCAAGCTTTGTGACCAGTAGTTACCACACAGGTCTTTCTCAGCAGAGTACATTTATTCTTAGGGAAAAAGCCTCACAGAGAAAACATACATACATATATAAAAAGGGTCCTACATGTTTATGAATTTCCTGAAATTGCCTATTGGTCCTATGGGGCCATTGTAGGCCAAAATCTTTTCCACCCTTTTTCTGAATTAAAAGAAAGACCCCTGAGTCTAAACAGTTTTTATATATTCCACATTTGTTCTTTGTCTGTTGGTCTCTGGAAAACTTGTTTTGAACCAGTATATGCAAATCATCCCAGAGGGTGGTACCTTTCCAGAGTGTGTCTACAGTCTCAGCAACTTGCCTTATTCACCCCCCCAAACCCCAAAACACATTCTTCTTAATTTCTGGAGAAGCTGTGGTAATCTCTACCCATTCCCTGCCGTCACATATAATTCCTGGCTCACAATGATACATAAAACGTTCATAGATTTAATACAGTATGGTCCCCAAAAATATCAGAGGGAAACATTCCAAGCAAGGATCCTTGAAATTTATCTTAGATCTTGATTAGTAATTAGCAATAATGTACACATTTTAGTGCCTGCTTTCCATCCTTTCATTAAGGTTATGGGATGGATGTAGCAATTTTAAAGCTGTAATTAATGACATTTTAGTAAACTCAGTTAACTTCCTTGTCATGCGAGTAGCATTTGGAACACAAATGTTAGTTGAATTAACAATGTTCTGGATTCAAGCCAAAAAAATTTAAATCCAGATCCTAACTACCCCAAATCTCTGGACAGGTTGGATAGGGTTTTGTTCTAAAGCTGCCTACAAATAGGACTTCTTTCACAAATGGGAATAGAGTAGAGTGGGTTCCTACAATGTATTCATCTTGTGCTGTTGTCCATGCTAAAAGGGAAAAAAAGGAAATGTTCCTTAGAAGTTATGACCAGAGTTTTATATTTTTAAAAAATATATTTCTTACAGTATTAATTCATAGCATATGTAATGTAAAAATGACCCAAGAGAAATGAACATAACATGCTTAATAGCAGAAGCTTTGTTCTATTTTTTCCTGACTCCTCCAACAAGAAGTAATTAATGATTAAAGTTTCAACTTAGTGTCTGAAATTTAATAGCATTCCTAATGTGCATAATCTTATACTGCTGACTGTTTTGAATATCTTTTCATTATCTTAAGACATATTTGCTATTTCAATTGGCACTTTTCCTCTTTAACTTTTCTGTAGTATTGCAGGATCTTCCTTATGTATTTTCAGTAGATTGCAAAATATAGCATTTATAGCAGTTACTAGCATACAGTGGGGAAAGGGTCTGATAGACTATTAAAATGAAGGAATATTTATTATAAGATGGGGAAATGAAATCAGCATTTTCATTTTAAAACACAAGTATTTTCATTTGCCAGCAGTGTTTGTGTGAGTAGTAATATCTTCAAGTATTGAATAAGCAAAGGTAGAAAAATACTGATTGTTTACCTGGGAATGTTGAGTGAGAAATAAGATGTTCACTTTGGAGGAATCCTTTTTTTATACTCTCTGTGACACACACCCCCCCCCCACTCCCCCCCCCCACTCCTTACCTAGATAAAATAAGATAATTTACTGTGCCTGAATGTCCTTGCTCTTTCCCTTCTATTCAGCTATTACCTCTGCGTAGTTCTTCCCAGTCAATTCTTTTTGCCCTCATTCCCCGAAAGACCTGCTCATGTGTTTTGAAGGTGTTCACCTGGAGGAGGAAATAGGGATGTCTCCATTAATGTGTAATCCAGTTATCAAAGCAATGGATTTATCTTGCATTCGTAGAGCATATTTAGTTTATTTAGAATATAACTGTAACACCCAAGAAACATGATTTAGCTAAATTACTATGCCAATTTCAGTTAAACCAGTTGCTGTTTCATAATTGCATTAGATAAAATAACAACTTTATTCTAGTAGTAACATTTTTTTTGAAAGACTTGACAGAAAGGAAATGGTTAATATATCCATTACACCACTGAGTTTAGCTTACTACTTCATTACATTATCTGGGTAACAATAACTTTCTAATCAGCAGAAGGTTTAAAAACCAAGGGAATTCACTGGTCTTTGATGGCATCTGGTCCATGCAGAATTTTTTAGCTAACGTAATCAGCTTTCCCTTGTTGAACCAATTAGAATTAAATCCCACAAGAATCCCACAAGCACGATTTCTGGCAGTGTTTCTCAAAGGAAGACTGAAGTTTTATAAACCTATTGGTGATGGTTAAAAAGAATGATACAGCCTGCAATCAATTTTTTATGACACTGCTGGTAATGAAAACAGTCTAACAGAAATAATGTGTGCTAAATATAGTACATGAGATTTTGCAACTAGACATGTTTCTCTTTCCATTCTGTTGATAATTTCTGCATAGTTATAATAAGCTCCCCTGACTCGGGTCTGACTTTATTTTTAAACATTTTTTTTTATTTAATATCCATAAATAATAGAGGTGATATATTTACGAGAAAAAACTTGATTCTCCATAAATCCAAGCCAAACTTCTCTAATTAAATGCTTTTGACACTGTACAAGCAAGGTTAAATATATAGCTTATCCATACTTGCATCTTTTTTGAAATATTGCACCTAATCATATAATTTGTTAGCTGTGGCTAATATAACCATTTTTAAATAACATCTCTTCAAAGTCGGGAAAAAGGGGCTTATCATCAACTCATTTTCTGAACTAGTATTTTTCCCCTCAACTAAATGTTCCCTTTTTAATTGCTCTAATAAAAAAGATCTAGTGTTGTCAAAATCATAAAGTATAAATTCCTGGCAGGGATTAATTGCAGTTTCTCCATAGAAAGGACTGTTGCCAAAATACCTCAAGACAAATTTATTCCTCAAAATAATGAATTTCTCTGAATCAAGGTCACTCTCGTGGAATCGGGGAGGATGAGAGGGGGAGATCCTCTGATATAAACTTGTATCCTAATTTCTCTGTAATATCTTAATTATATAATTCTTATCCTAAATAGAATATAACAAAAAGGGAGAAAGTATTACCATATTAGTCAAGTTGCATTTTTGTAGAGGAAATTAAATAATTTAATAATTTGAAGTAAACAGTATTTCCACAATACTGATCAATTACTTAATAAAGAAATTACAATATTACATCAGTTGATACTTTCAGATTGTTCAGACTTTCCAAGGATTAGAATATTACACCACTTAAGGCATTTTTCCAGAGTCTTGAACTTAACAATATAACTCACCGTTGGTAAGAGCTCCTTCCATCAAATGATGTCTCAGACATAATAGTGGTGATAGCAGCTTAGCATAGAGGGCAGACTTTAGTATGGTTGATGTCGAGGTTCTCAGCAGTGGAAATTAATTCATGTGTTAAGAGCTTTTTCTACCTCTCCTTTCCCTTGATGCCACTTCTGGAAAGCATGGGGAAGGGAGTGAGCTGATTGTGATACACCAGTTTTATGGGAAGATGAGGCATTTATTTCTTTTCTCTTCCAGTCTCATCTCCTTGGGTGTGAAGAGTTTCTCTTCTGGAACATTGTTGGATTCTGCTCCTCACCTGTGCCCTGTGTTTTATCACTTTCAGCTTACCTTGATAACCCTTTTATTTCTCATAAGCATGTCTGTGCCTTCACACATACCAGCCTTTATGTCTGATAAATCCTACCTGATTGTGGTGCATAACCAAATCCCGCCTTAAAACTAATTTATTTCAGTTTGCCTTTTATCACTGACTTCCACCTTGTCCCACATTCCTTCCATTTCAACAACTTTTAAAAAGAAACCAACAAGATGCATGTGTAACAAAAACCAATCTCTCTGTTGTCTCAATCTCTCTGTTGTAATTCTCATTCCCTATAACACCTCTCCTATTCCTTGTTTATCTTCCTTTTTTTAATCTTAATCCAATCATATGCATAAAAAGAGGGCACTGTCATTTTTGTAATTAACTTGAAAACACCATGCACTCCTATGGCATTGTGCAAATAAATAATCAATTATGAGATAGAGTTGGGCAGAGCCTGGAAAGTGAAAACAAGCAGTTGGCATTGGATGCTGGAGAAGGTGAGAGGAAACCAGTGAAGACATTCAGGGGGAAGATATAATTAGAACATCAGCATGATGATGTCAGTAAATGATCTTGGAGGCAATATGTTAAATTGATTTTTAAAGTAGGGGTAGGTCAGGAGAACAGGTAAGTGATAACACTGTTATCAAGATAAAAGATGCCCAAGGCATAGCCTAAAGTTTTAGTTGTAAGGATAGTGGTGAAAGGACCACACCCTATTTTGATTGACATTTTAAATATATACAAGCAGTCACTCTTTGAAGAAAGTCGGAGGCCTTCATTTTATTAGGCAGCTATAGTTTGTCTAGTTCATGTACTTTCATTTTGACCACAGAAGTGATTTGTAAGCAGTTTGTCTAAAGTGATCTTCCTAGTTTTTGCAGTCTGTTTATAGTCAGTAATAAAACTGTCATTAATCTGCCAGCTAAATATTTTACTTTGTAAAGCTGTGTGAATTTTAAAATGCTGACACTTAGGTTTTTTACTAATACAGAATCATTTTTCCATATATATTAATGCTTTAGCTCATTATTATTGCAATATAGTAGACACGTTTGAAGTTACTGTCCATTTATTTTACTTGTATATCATTTAAAAATATCTGAATAATGTTGCCCTTTTTGTCATTCCTCTGCTTATGATGAGGTCTCTGACTCGCCACAGTTCTACCAGAGTAACCATTAGAGTAACATCTAACCTGGTTGACCTTTCACGCCACTGTATTGCTGTTGGCTTTTTGCTTCAAGATTTCCATAAAAACTGTAAATTATTAGAGAGTATTAAGGTATAAATTGTGATAATGAAAATGAACCTGCTCAGTAAATTTTGAAAATATCACATTCATCAGACCCTAAGAGTAAAAACAAATCCTTTCTCTCTTTATGATGGTGGTTTTGCTTTTTTTAATATTCAAATTTCAGCTAAATCTGTCTGTTTGTAGATTTGTATTAGCCCATCTTTAAACTTTTTTTAAATGTATCAAAGGCCAAAAAATGTGTTAGCTAGCAGAAAATGCTGCTACTGCTTCTGTGCAGATGAAGTGTCCCTGGCCCCTGAAAAAATAAGATTATATATTATTAAAATGAAAGAAATTGGAAACTACAAGCCATTTGTTTTACAATGGAGATGCTTTGTGTATAATGCTTTTATTTTTTTAAATAAAAATTTTGCTAATTTACAAAGGTTTATAAATTATAATTTGGTTTGCAATTTGTATTTAGAACACTGTAGAATTTCGTAAATACGTGGTTCCTTTTTTATTTCTTCAAAAATAAAACATCAGTTGTTTATATGCTATAGTGTAAAATAGTCTCAACAGCTGATTTAACAATTTGTATATTTTTATGTGGGTCTTCACTAGTTACCAAAAAATGTAAATGAAACCTAATGTTGTAGTGAATAACTATTACCTGTTTGACTCCTAGAAGGAATAATCCTGTTTCCCATTCTCTGTTCTGCATGCAGTTTACACAGAAGCATGACAGAACACTTACAAAATTTTGTGATGCTGTTTTTCCTGTATAGTGGGAAGTATAAACAGTTACAGGTGAAACCTGGGCAACAAGCTCTTCATTGTATGTGAACGATCATCTATACGTATAGCACGAAAACATCAAAAAAGTGAACACCCAAAATTAGATTGACACATACTAGCAAAGCCTTCATTTTAGTGGCCTGAAAGGTCAGTTGGGTTAGATATTACTCTAATGGACACTGCCACCTGATTTCCACTTGGTGCTAATTTGTTTGGCCTTCATGTATATTTAAGTGACTTCTCTGTTGTAAGGATCAAACACGAAGTGATTTCTTTGATATGCCAAATTCTTTTCTAAATTTAAAAAATATTTTAAGTGCAAGTGAGCTTCCAGTAAAGAATGTTTCTGGAACCTAGCCAGGTTTGCTGATGAATTTCTTTTTCAGAGGTGGAAACTACATCTTCAGGCAGAAGATCGTAATGAAAATTTTGATAAATTTTATTTACTAAAAGTAAAGTAATGCATGATTTGGGCAAGAACACTTCTGATATTGTGGGAATTCCAATGAAAGATGCATCCTGTGAAAAATGCATCTTTTCTGTTAAGTGTGTGGACATAATTTGTTTAAGAAATGTTTCATGTCTCTTTCCTGTTACGGTAGGCTTTTCTCTTTGGGACAGATAAGGTGATCAGATAGTAAGTGGGAAAAATCGGGATGGGAGTAGGAGATAATTAGTAATAACATATATAAGACAAATGCCCAAATAGCAGGACCGTCCCTATAAAATTGGGACATCTTGTCACCCTAGGGACAGAGGATAGTAACATGGAGAAACGTGACAGAAATATCAGCGGAGTTTTAGGATGATGGGCTAGATTCGGTGCTGGCTTATGGCAGAGGAACATTTATCCAGAAGGAGCAATTAATTGTCACCTTTTCATTTCTGGGTAGGCTTTCTACCAGATAGTACAGGTCCATGGCCAGAAATTAAGCAGTTATGCCCAAGAGAACCACCACTAGCTGGCTGTGATGCAACCATTCTTTTGGTGGCAAACCTCTTTGAATTCTGAAGCCCTAGTAAAGTCATAGGTAAGGTCTTTGTTCCTCACTGTAACAGCAAAGGAACACAGCCCCAAGTGTGTGCTTAAAAAACAAAAAATAAACACACAGACAGAATCAATACATAGTTATTTCCAGATTTAAATAATTACTTTAAACCAGAAAAACATTTGCTTAGGGTGAAAATCACCCTGCCTGCACAAAGCCTAAAAATGTACTTTGTGCATTGAAGTAATTATGGCATGGCTAATCCAAATGGGCAGGCAGTGGGTTCTGCAAATCCAGTACCCCCTTCTCCCAGCCTGCCCCACCAGATCCCCTGCACCTTGGCCTGTTCAGGACTGAAAGAGGTTCCTTCCAGTGTTTTACTGTGGAACATTGATGGCACAGAGATTCTTATATGGGACTTTCAAACATGGATGAATTTCAACTTCAAAGAGCAATTTATAATGATAATTAAAGCACAAGTAGGTTTTTGATTGTATGAATGATACTAAAATATTCCAGATAACTGATTAAATATAACCCATACTGAGAATAAAACAATAGGATGGAAATAGTTGTCCCTATTTTTCATTTAACGCTGGTAGAAAAATTTCTAATTTATTTTTTTACTCAATACAATGCAGTTCCCATTGTTCCTTTTGGAAACTACTGGCTTCTACTTTTGAAAATCTGACCACTTCATGTAGGTACTTAAATGAGACATGAGCTCTTCAGAAAATCAGGCACTGTGCAATTCGCTTTCACATGTAGTAGGATAACTATACCCTTTATATAAATAATTCCTGAATAAACAAAAAAGTGTAAAAATATGGGTAATCATTAATCCAAATTAATATTAAATATCATTTAAAAAGTAGCAATAACAGTCAAATGGGAAATCATGGAGAAAACATTTCACATAATAAAAGGTCCATAGCATTGATATAACTCATTTTGGTTTAATGGATAATGCCTACTACAGAGTGCATATTAATATTATCCCCTAGTTAGTGAATGAGGTGAAGATAAATATAGATGAATGGTTGACATAAGATTTTTGCAGTTTGATCTAAAACTGATATGTGATATTTAAAATAACTTGGATGAAAAATTATTGGAGGTTTCTTTTGTCAAATTTAGTGTCTGAGAGCTGAGTGTACAGAAATAGTGCAGAAAATAAATCTGCTGTGCTGCTAGCAAGACCATGAAGCACAGAATGCCAGATATCCAACAGCAAAGTGAAACCAGACTCATTTTTTCCAGATCATCACTGACCTTTAAAGACCAAGAAAAAGCTGAAAAGAAAAATTCTGGAAAATAAGCACAATTTACTGTATCATTAGCTTAGGGTTTAAAAAAAAATACTAAGCAAGAAGAGATCCTATTTCTGAAAGAAACATCAGGTATTGATTTGTTAAATTCCAGGTTTGTAAGCATAACAAATGTCTTTCTCTTTCCACTCCCTCCCAGCTCTGTCGGATTAGCAAAAGCAGCCCTAGAAGCAATTAATGGATTCAACCTCTTTGGCAGTCAGGTAATAAAGACGTTTGTTCATTCTATATTTTTAATTAACAGATTGTTTGTTTTTTAACAAATTGTTTTCACCGCAGATCAATGGATGTGTAAAATTCATAACAAAGTCAGTTCAATCTCCAAACTGGTAAATAGATTGTTCCTTTTTTTTGTACAGAATGATAACTGAATAAAATCAGCTCTGTCCTTAAATATAGCAAGTTTTATTTCTCTTTCCAGTTGTGTTTGTGGGTTTTAATTTGTTTTTTTGTTTTTTGTTAACTCTGGTTAAAATAGAAATGTCTACAACTTTTCTGCTTCCCCTATCACTTTTGATCAAGATTTTAAACATCTCATTTTGTTTATATGATCCCACTGCTGTCATTTGTGTTTTAAATCTCAAATAGGTTGCACCATCATTGGAATCTTTTCTGTTACCAGCCTTTCACATAGTCTAGTATTTTGGTTTTTGTTTAGGTTTTGGTTTGGGTCCATCCCCCGCCCGATACATTAAACTCCATTAAAAAGAAAGCCTTTTGTCATACTTTTACCTCTGTTAGACTTTCTCGCCCTCTACATTCTCAAAATTTTTGGCTATAAGTCTCTTAATATATTATACCCACAAAGGTCTAAGCTCAAAATAAGAGTATTCTTTCCAAACTTATAGCCCTGAGAAGGTGGGTAATGGAGGAAATTTGTAACTGAGCCATTAAACGTTGTCAATTAATGTGGGGAAAGGGAGTTGTGGCTGTACAAAAATAAAGGAGAGGTGGATGGTGCCATAGATGCAAAGATAACCAAATTGCAAGGGCAAAGGACTTTGGCAGAGAACTGTCCATAAGAGACTTTTGGCAAAAAAGTGAGTGCAACAGCAAAGCTGTGAGTTTAAAATGTTTTAACATTTTAAATTTGCTCCTGCGTTGCATTTTTTAAAGCATTCATTCTTTCAGTTCTCATACAATGTTTGTCTTGCTAGAATACCCAAATGTCTTCATTTCTGGAGAACATTAATACATGCTATGTTTTAGTTTTACAAATTCCCTTCCAATATTGAAAATCATCCAAAAATTGATTTTGAAAATACTAAATTTTTCTTCTTTAGCTGCTAAATTAAAACTGTTGCTGGTTATAAACAGTGGTTCATTGAAAGTGTATGCACCTTGCAGTGTTTAATCATTTTGTAATGTGACCTCATGTTCTTGAAGTAACACTGATCTAATTAAAAGTCAAAGGCTAGAGGAATATATCCAAGTATGCTGAGAGGTATTGTCCCTGCTATACATTGAATGAAAACATCAAAAACGTAAGAACTGACTGAGCCCTGGGAATCTTATTCAAAAACATTATTCTTGATTATTTCAAGGGGAGGGCACTTTTTTGTTGTTTTGTTGTTGTTGAAGCACTGGTACTTTTCTATTGCCTCAAAAGTCAGAGATGGAGCTAATTTGTAGTGTGGCAATCCTTGCCTATTTCAAAGCTTAAAATTCTGCTTTAAGATATATAGTTAAATTTTGAATTAGATTGCCATGGTGAACCCAGTAAGGAGTCAGGGAGGAAATTTATACATTACCAAAGAAAATCTTTGGTCTTTAAAGTTTTTCTTAATATTGTCTTAACTGAAGATCATGGAGACTTGAGTTTCAAAGACAATGCTTTGTTGTAAGTCACCTTTATTTAGACTTACAAACTCTATGCTGAGTCAACGTACTGACATAGTGCTTTCTGTGTGAGCAGTGATTATTTATTTATTATTACTATGATTTTACTATTTGTATTACTGTAGTGTCTAGGAGCGTGAGTCATAGAGTAGGATCCCATTGCTTGGTGCTGTTCAAACAGAACAAAAAGACAGTCTCTACCCCAGATAGTTTACAATCTGAAGTATAAGATGAGAGAACAGGTGGATACAAACAGATAGGAGTACATGAAAACAATGACAATATTGTCTACATAGACAAGGCAGACACAGGATGGGGGAAAGGGTATAATGCACAAGCCAAGTGAACCATGTGATGATAGCAAACGTATTATTCTATCTTCGAGTGATTGCTCATATCCATTCCAATATAGGTGTGTGCACGCCACAGTGCACGGTTCCTGGAACTTTTTTCCCCTTAGCAGCCCCCGTAGGGCTGGCTCTGGTGCCCCCTGGAGTGCCGCGCCCATGCCGCAGCACATGAGGCACTGCCGACCCTACGCACCCTCAGTCTCTTCTTTCCGCTCGTGACGGTCGGATGGAACTAGCACTTGCTCCCTGCAAGTGCCATTCCCCTTCTTTTATCTCTTTGTTAATCAAAGTACCTAATTAGTTTAAGTAGTTGTTAAGTGTTGTAGCTTAGGAAGAAGTCCCTGAAGGACTTAAGGTGGCCGGGCTATGTCCCGGCTGCCTGGGTTTAACCCCCCCCACGCTCCCTCCTCCACTCGGTGCCTTAAGTGCCTGGGGGGAGAGCAGACAAGAGTAAGATATGCAAGGCTTTAAAACAGTGAGCCAGAGGCAGAGAGATTAGGTTTAAAGCCTTGCTCCTATCGCAGCGCTCCGCTCTGTGTCCGGGTCGTCCGGCCCCCCCTCGGTGTGGAGCGCACTGTCGGCACTGGATTCCACTCGGCACGGAGCAGCATCCCCAGTGCTGAGGACGAGTACAGCGCATGGAGAGCGGACACTCCCCTGCGCCATGGGTATGGGCAGGGTCAAGGACAGAGATGCACCAGCCACGACCCGTCGAGTCCCCTCCGGGTCTTCATCTCTGTGCAGGGGTCCACCCCTGACTTTGTGGAGTGGGAGAGTGCCCCTGCCAATGCGGAGGCTGGCGGCATGAGCCTTGTTGGCCGGGGAAAGGGTATAATGCACAAGCCAAGTGAACCATGTGATGATAGCAAACCTATTAGTTCCAAAATTTGGTGGGGGGATGGATTTAGTTATGAGGAAAGAAAAGGGCAGGGGGACAGAGCAGGGGAGGAGATAGTAAGAGAGGCAGATGTGTAGATTAAAGCTGCACTATAGAGACTGAGGCTACGTCTTCACTGATGGCGGCAAATTCGTCAATGAAGACCCACTCAGTCAATCCAGAAATCGACGTATTAAGACCACCTTCTCAAGTGGCGCAGTGCTGAGTCGATGGGAACACAGTTCCCGTTGGTGCAGGGCAGTGAAGATGGCGCACAGAACAGAAGCAGAGAAGTCGACGGGAGTTATGCACGTTTTTTGCGTCACTTGCGTAACTCTGGTCAACTGCCGCCGAATCTCGGAGGTAAGTGTAGACAAGCCCTGAAAAGGGTGGGGGAAGGATGGAGCGAACAGCACTTGGCACAGGGCAGAGAAAGTCAGAGAACATTCTGTAGTCTCCCCATGGTGTGGGTGTGGGTGGGTGGGTCTTGCCTGCACAGTTCTGAGTCCGGAGGGGTATCTCCAATTGGGTCCCTCATTCCATGCCCTGTACTCCCAAAGCAGCTGTCTCTGCTTTGGCTGCTCTTCTTCCTACTGGCTGCAATTATAACACAGATCTAATGTGGGTATATCACTGGAAGACCGGAGACCAGGATTCCCATTCTAAGTTCTGTTCATTACTGTCTACATGATTTTTTTGAGTAAACCCCTTAAATTATTTGTTCCTCAATTTCCCCATCTGTAAAATGGGGGGTAGTAATACCTACTTCACAGAGGTATTGTGCGGCATACTTAGTATTTCAAAGAATTTTCAGGTCCTTGGGTGAAAGGTGCAATGTGAGTTCCAACTATTCTTCTTCTTCTAATTAGAAGTATTTTAACTAGACAAAATTTAAAAAAAAATTGGACTTGTCTTCATGTAGAATTTTCTCTTCTTATTTTACTGACAGACTAATGTAGTACAAAAGTGTAGATTATAGAGAGGAGTGTGGCAAAAAAAATTCAGGTTTTTTTGTTTGCTTTTTTAAATTTCATATAACCAGTTTCAAAAGCCTGCTGCAGATTCCATTATATATTGTAATATTTTATAATTCTCCTTTTAAGGATGCAGAGTATCACTTTGTAATGATAGGCTTTTGTAAGTAAGTAGGATTCTAGAGTTCAAACTTGCATCACTAAAATGAATGCAAATTTTGCTACTGATGTCAGTTGTACACGTATAGATTCTTAATTTCACCTGTGGTAATTCATCTTACTAGAAAATGAAGTGTTTCAAAAAAATGGAAATTCACAATTACACTATTCAATCTATTTGTAACTCTTCCCTCCCCCCCCTCCCAGACCTCCTTCATCTTTCCTATTGATCTGAACCTCTCATCCTTCCTTCCTTAGTTCTTTCTCTAGCTACTTAAGTCAGGGCCCAAGCATAATTTTTTTGGGCCCAGTACAAACTTGTAACACGGATCCCCTCCCACAGACATACCCATGGGGGTTGCAGCCTGGGCCGGGCCCCCCAGGGCCTCTGGGCCCTGGTAAAGTGTGAGGGTCCTGGCCTAAGTTGTTATTTTTGGATCACGGACATTTTCTAAGACCTTTAATAAGTTCACACCTAGTGGCTTAAATTTTGAATAGTCACTGCATTTGTACAGCTTACAGGTGAATATCAGAAATGTTCACCATAGAACATTGCTTTATAAATGGTATAATATCGCCTCTATAGACATGCTAGCTCTGTATCACATACTTCAATCAGTGGTTGACAAGTGCAATCATAGGGCCCAATCTTGCTAGGTGCTGAACACAACAGTTTGCATCACTGAACCCTCGTGAGGAGAAGTGAATGATTACTATAATTGTGCCTTTCATCTAATCAAGAATGCTTGAAGTAGTCTCCCCTTCCTCTCCCCCCAGCAGTGTGTGAATGCCAGAGTTGGCACAACCACTTTGACTAAGTAAATCATTCTAGATTTTATATCAACTCATAAGATGAAAAACTTTTTATGGGTGGAAAAGGTAGCTTTTATTCTTCTTAGAGTTCTGGTCCCTATGTGTATCCCATAGCTGGGTATGCATGCTCACCATGCATCTGAGTTTGGAGATTTCTAGTAAATAGTTTGTTGGTCTGCACATGCTCAGTTCTCCTCATGCTCTGAACTGAGGCTATAAGGGACAGAGCAGTTTCTTCTTACCACTGCATGGCCTGAGTTGGAATCCTCTGTGTCCACAGATTTCTCCGTGATTCTTTGCCTTAATGAACTTGTAAATATATTGTAAATAGTTTTAGTATTTTAGTGTAGTTAAAGTTTTAGTCTTAGCATAGTTAGTATAACTTAGTTTTCTCCCTGCCTTGGGGTGTCTCTCTTCACAAACAGACTACTTCCAGATTCCTGGGTTTTAAGAACTGCATATTCTGTCCGCCTTGCTTCTCCATGAGCAACGATCACCAATACTGCCTCTGATCTGAGGTTTCTCCATTAAACCCAGGAGGCTTGTGAGCTCCAGCTGAAAAAACATCTGATGGAGAAGGCTGAGACCTACATCTGATCTGGGCTAGGGAAACCCCCTTGTATGTCTGCCTCAACTGTTGAGCAGTGCCCCTCCAAACACATACTTAGGAACAGAAGCCAGAGCTGCTAAGTCCATAGAGTAATCATCCAGGGCTTCTTATGACAGTGAGGGGTACTCTCACAAGCATAAGGTCATATCTCCTTCAAGATCTGTGTTCAGAAGAGATCCCTTCCTGACTCCTTCCAAATTGGGTGTGTCCTCACAGGTGGATCCTAACGAATTAGGTTCACTTAAACCCTCTGGCCATGAGGGGAAGGCATGAAGGAAGAAGGATCCGCCAGTACTAATGGTTCTAATTCCTAAAGATCGACACTGCCAACACCATGTAAGAGTTCATGTGTGGACTTTAACGGTATTGGACCTTCTCCATAAAGAACTACCATCCACGATGACTGGATGCACCAGATCCATCAGTCCCAACTACTGGAATGCCCCACACTCTGGGACAGACAGAAACTTACACTGTCAGAAAATATCTTCACCCTTCCTTAGCCTCAGTTCCTCTTCCTTTGGATCTGATCTTTCTGTGAGACATTGACACACCAGAGGAGGAAACTGTTTCAAGGAGACAGGAATGTTTCTCCTCCTTAGCCCGTATGCAGGAGCTTTCACTCATAGGTACTCATGGCTCTGCTGGTGGAACAGGAACCAGCCTTTTCTTGGAAGGCTCCAGATCATAGAATCATAGAGTTGGAAGGGACCTCAGGAGGTCATCTAGTCCAACCCCCTGCTCAAAGCAGGACTAACCTCAGCTAAATAATCCCAGTGAGGGTTTTGTTAAGCCGCAGCTTAAAAACCTCTAAAGATGGACATTCCACCACCTCCCCAGGTAACCCATTCCAGTGGTTGACCCCCCTCCTAGTTAAAAAATTTTTCCTAATGTCCAACCTAGACGACTCCTCCCCCCCCCCCCCCCCCACGCAACTTGAGACTGTTGCTCCTTGTTCTGTCGTCTGCCACCACTGAGAACAATCTAGCTCCATCCTCCCTGGAACCCCCTTTCAGGTAGTTAAAGGCTGCTATCAAATCCCCCCTCATTCTTCTCTTCTGCAGATTAACAAGCCTAGTTCCTTCAGCTTCTCCTCATAAGTCTTGTGCTCCAGCCCCCTAATCATTTGTGTTGCCCTCCGCTGGCCTCTCTCTAACTTCTCCACATCCTTGTTGTAGTGGGGGCCCAAAACTGGACACAATACTCCAAATGCGGCCTCACCAATGCTGAATAGAGGGGAATGATCACTTCCTGTGATCTGCTGGCAATGCTCCTACTAATGCAGCCCAATATGCTATTAGCCTTCTTGGCAACCAGGGCACACTGCTGACTCATATCCAGCTTCTTATCCACTGTTACTCCCAGGTCCTTTTCTGCAGAACTGCTGCCTAGCTCGTCAGTCCCCAGTCTGTAGCTGTGCATGGGATCTTCCATCCTAGGTGCAGGACTCTGACCTTGTCCTTGTTGAACCTCATTAGATTTATTTTGGCCCAATCCTCCAGTTTGTTTAGGTCCTTCTATATCCTATCCCTACCTTCCAGAGTATCTACCACTCCCCCTAGCTTAGTGTCATCTGCAAACTTGCTGAGGGTGCAATCTACCCCATCCTCCAGATCATTGATGAAGATGTTGAACAAAACCGGCCCCAGCACCGACCCCTGGGGCACTCCGCTTGTGACTGGCTGCCAGCTAGACATCGAGCCATTGATCACTACCCGTTGAGCCCGATGATCTAGCCAGCTCTCTATCCATTTTATAGTCCATTCATCCAACCCATGCTTCTTTAACTTGCTGATAAGAATATTGTGGGAGACTGTATCAAAAGCTTTGCTAAAGTCAAGGTATATCACATCCACCGCTTTCCCCACATCCACAGAGCCAGTCACCTCTTCACAGAAAGCAATCAGGTTGGCCAGGCATGACTTTCCCTTGGCGAATCCGTGTTGACTGTTCCTGATCACCTTCCTCTCTTCCAAGTGCCTTAAAATGGATTCCTTGAGGACCTGCTCCATAATTTTTCCAGGGATTGAGGTGAGGCTGACCAGTCTGTAGTTCCCCGGATCCTCTTTCCTTCTTTTCTTGAAGATGGGCACTATATTTGCTTTTTTCCAGTCATCAGGGACCTCCCCCAGTTGCCACGAGCTTTCAAAGATAATAGCCAATGGTTCTGAAATCACATCAGCCAACTCCCTCAGCATCCTCGGGTGCATTGCATCCGGCCCCATGGACTTGTGTATGTCCAATCTTTCTAAATAGTCTTGGACCTGTTCCTTAAGCACTGCGGGATGTTCACCCCCTTCCCATTCTGTGCCGCCCAGTGCAGCAGTCTGGGAGCTGACCTTGTCTGTGAAGACAGAGGCAAAAAAGGCATTGAGTACCTCAGTTTTCTCCACATCCTCTGTCCAGATGATCCATCGCTTCCAAATAGTCAGGTGAGTCCAGACAGAGCATCACAAAGATCCGGGGTGTGTCCTCCACTCAGAAATTACTACTTAGGGGAATGCAGTGGTGTTCCTCTCAGCTGGTTGACCTTTCCTCCTGGGCCTTATTAGGGTCCATGGGATCTCTATGGTAGACGTCCCAGATCTGTCCACTATACCCCTTCTGTGCGACACCTGCCAGCTCTGTTGGAGCATGAGGAAAAGGGGAAAGAGCTGGATCCACACATATTGATGTGTGTTTTGTCGTCTTCACAAGAGTAGGCAGGTGCTCTGTCTCCATCATCCCCACCTGAGAACCACAGGCAATATAAGGAGTTTCTGCAGAGAATGGTGAATTACCTCTAGATTCCCCTAGAAGTGTTGCAGAGTACCCAGCATCAGCTCCTTGACATTTACAATCTATTGGTCCCAGTAGAGTGGTCATGGTAAACGATGCCATCATGGAACTAGCGTGGGTGGTCTGTCACACAACAGCCTCCTGCACCCTGATCCCAAAAGACCTGAGACACACTTTTGTACCAGCCAAAGGAGCTGACTTCCTCTTTACACACACACAGGACCCAACTTCCTGGTGATGCAAGCAGCCATTGCAAGTTCTAGATTACAACATCCCAAGGCTACACTGACAGATAAGGACTCAAAACAACTTGATCCTCAGGAAACTGTCTGTAGTCCACAACCTGTCTTCCTTCTCCTCTGCTTCAAATCTGATCTGCTTCATGTTAAGAAGAGGAGCTGGAGAGGAGTCGGTCCACACTGCCCCTTAGACTTTGATTCAGAGCATGTGTAGAACAACTGCACGTGTGTGGACTAATGTACACTACTTTCTAAAAATCTCCAAACTCAGGTGCATGGTGAGCATGCATGCTTACATGTGAAATACAGAAAAGGGCCACACATGTAAAAGAACCTCCAGTTTCAATTAAGGAACCTCCATTTTCTGATTTGCATAGGGAATTACTCTGAAAATAGGAGCAAAGTTCAGGTAGTTTAAGTATCACAACTAAATGTTTGTCCTTTCAAATATTTGGGTTTTTTGTAAGTTTAACTCTGAATTTCCTGGGCTTTTAAGAGTTGTATTTTTCCCAACTACAACATTCCTGTGAGGCTATTTACCCATAGGCTGTTGGTATTTACTGTCAACCTTAACTTTGCTCCAAAGAAGTTTTTGTCTGGAATTTCCTTAGTTTCTTTAATAGCCTTGACATGGGATTGAGGTTTGCAGGAGGGAAACAGTATGCCTATGTTACCCCTAAGTTCTACAGGAAGGGAACTCCTGTCCTGTAGAATTTTGGAAGTACTGTATACAAGAGTGTGGCTTTGTCTGTGTAAGTTCATTAACACCCAGCAACTGTTATAATGAACTGTCTACACTCATTCTCTGCAAGGTTTTGAAGGCTTATTGATGCCCACAAACCTTCTGTACAATGTGTCTTATGGGATTTATGCCCATCACCCATAGACAAGCTTAAGTCTCTTAGCACATTCATTGGAGGCCTGCACACACACGATGCAAGTCATAGAAGGCTTGTCAGGGATGCCCACTCATCCCCTGGAGGCCTTAGGCTCATGCAGAACGAGCTTAATGTCTGCATGGAGAAGATAGGTTGGAAGTCCAAGTAGTTTCCTAAGATTGTGGGGTTTGAGAGGAGGCTGATAGGCCCTCACCAAGACCCCACAAGAGGAGGCAGATGGGGTCCCCTTAAACTGTGGCTTCATAAGTGGGTTGTTTGAGGCACACCCACAAGCCTCTGTTCATCCCCCAAAGGCCATAATAGAATCAGTAGTCGCGTGACAAATGTAAATAGCTAAAATCAGTTATAGATTGTCACCTTGAAAAACAGGACTGGGTATTTGTCCCTTGTAAAACATTGTAGAGCTTGAATGGACTAATAGCTTCTAAGAGGAGAAGAAATCAAATGAGTTTTTTTCCTTTGCTAAAAGCAAATGTTTTTTCCGGTGCTAGTTTTGAATGAGTTTTTGTGTTTACAAAGTTGAATTTAATCTCCTAGCATAAAGTTTCCTATAATAATTAAGGCCAAATAATGAATGTTTAAACAAAAACCTTTCAAATAAAAAAGCTAAATCTAGAAGTAGCGAAGGGCAAGAAATTTATCCTCAAACTTACAATCATTTCTTAATTGTTGTGGTTAGGCCCTAGATACCATGGTGATGGATGTATTAGAAGTAATGGAAGATAAAGCAAAAAAAAAAATTTACCAAATAGATAAACACATCTTTCTGTTTCAGCAACTTTTCATATTTTCACAATTTGTTTTTGTTTTAATCTTTAAATTTCATGTAATGTCATACCCAGCAACAGATAACTAAACCTCTTTTTATATAAATCTCATATCCATACATGTGTGCATGTATATGCAAATTTATCCATACACTGATTTTTTTAAATTATGATACTTATATTTATTCCCTGAAGGCTTTCATACCATCCACAGCTTAAGTTCAGAATCTTTCTGGAATGGCTGGATGTCTTTGTTTCCAGCCATCCTTCAGTCTGTTGGTGTTAGTACAGTTGCAAGTGCAGGCATATTCCTCTCAAGATGCTCAGAAGGACTTCTCAAAGCAACTGGAACACAGTTGGAAATGAAGCTGTCTCTTCTCCTGATTCGCTTGATTTAAGGAATATCTGCAAAGATGTGTTGGTTATTTCCCAGATGAAAAAAGTAATATATAAAACTAAGACACTGGTGTTCTAAAGACATTATCCTGTCTATTATCCAAGTATATGAAGGATTCAATTTTAAATAATTAGTCCATCATAGGTTTTAGTTTCTAAAAACAAAATGGATGCTTGAAACTGATTTCTCTAGCTAAATCACTAGCTTTGCCAGTGCAGCTCTTTATTCAATTCTGTTCAACTTGCTCTGCATGTAGTTATTAAAGGGACCATTATGTTAAAAAAAATTAGTTGTATTTTCAGATTCTTTTTTGATCTATTTATCAATACATTTATTTTTTTATTTTATTTTATTTTGTAGTTTACGCTCTATTTCCTGCTAACAAAGCACTTTGGGTACGTAGCAAAGTTGGTCCCATCATGCTGCTATCATGCTCGTGTGCTGCAATCTAAAATGCTATTTTATAGACAGGAACAGCTACTACAATGTGTATTCTGAGCTCATGGGCCAGAGCTTCAGCAGTCTATACACATGGATATAAATTAATGTGTATCCATTGAAGTCTATAGAGCTACACTGATTTATACCAGCTGAGGATCTGGACCATGAGGCAAATGTGTTTTGTATTTTTTTACTTAGTGGATTACACCAATGTTTTTTAAGGTTTCACCTCTCTGACCCTTGCTCACCAAAAAGTAGCAGGCCTGTTTCTACCAAAAGAGAAGTGTGGCAGGATCCTTTTCCTTCTCCCCAATAGGACCCAACAGCATTGTCAAGAAGAGTTTGACCTTAACAGGCCATCCTTTTCTCTTGCATGGGGAGAGGATCAACAGTAGTGCTTCCTTGCATCATTCATCATTTGTCATTGATCATATTAGATGGTGTTATGGAGCAGGGTCACATTTACAAGTTTGTATTCCAGTGGTATTTATGATGCAAACGCTGGTAGGAATGTTTCTAGAACTGATTATCTACATTGATGTGAGTTTGGGAAGGTTTTGGTTTTTGGGGAAGGGCAGGGGAGACAAGGAGACAAACATTTTGAATTTTTTTTTTTTAAACTAAATGTGGGGACTAAAATACTGGATATTTTCTATTTTATGTTCTCAAAATCTTTGTATCGGGAAGCTTTTTTTAATCTTCCTTATGGAAATTATCCTAGCCATCATATGTCTGGTATTCATGTAAAGCATATTATGGCTTTTACTCCCTTTGTCCAAGATAGAGAACAGCAATGTTTCACTGAGATTATACTTTATGTAGCAAACCATGTGAAAAAGTTATTTACAAGGCTAAACTGTCAGTTTCTATCACAATACTACGCTAATACAGTGATAACTGGTGTAGTATTACTACAGCTAATCATTTACAGCAAACGCCTTTCCATCTCCTTATCAAAGGTAAAAGATGCTGAAACATGGTTTGAAAGCAATGTAGAGGAAGAGGACGCTGCATATTTTAAACCACTTTTGCAGAGAACTGCAGTATATTTTAACATGGTTTTTGCAGCCCTCTGAAGAAGGACCATGAAATGGCTAAAAGTGCTGGAACCCAAAAATATTTTTAAAATTCATAATGTGAAATTTATAAGAAGCTTCTAAAAATCTCTCCTTAGAATGTTGGTAATATCTATTGAAATATTTTGTTTGTGCAATACACATTTGTAATTAACAGTTGCAGTCTGTTCTAATATGAGAGTCTTGAGCATTGACTGCATGTGTTCTAAGAGAGGTAATCATGTAGCCCTTCATTTATTGAAAATAGCAAAAAAAAAAAAAGTCTTCCAACACCTAAATCAGCTGCGAATCCAAGGAATAAATAAACTTATTTATAATTCTTTTTTTTATTATCTTTGAAAAATTCTTTCAGCTCAGGTCCTTTTAGCACCTTAGTAAGTATTTGTTGAAATGAAGATTCTTGTGTTTTAATTCCAGTATCTCAGATAATGACATCTGACAATATAAGCACTAAAAATGAATCCTGATCACACTAAAATCAAGGAAGTTCTTCTATTGATTTCACCGGGGTCAGATTTTTACCTTAATGCCTCAGACCTACGGTCACATCCATGCTGTGGATTTTTGTACTCAAGCGCAGTCCTAAATGGCCCATGTCTTTGGCAATAAACTCCATTTCTTAAATTTGTTTGTCAAAAGTTAAGTTAGTAAAATTATTTTCCTAAAGTAAGTATTGTATTTTATAACTTAAAGATCAAAATGTGACCATTAATTTAATGTTTTGGAATACTTGAGACTAGTGTAAAGAATGTTTTGCTTTTAGAGCTTTGTTTCAAGTGGAAGAGATTGTTCTGTTAAAGTAGGTTATTCTCCCCAATTTTTGCTGAGTGGTCTGGTTTTTTTTGAGATGCCACTGTCTTAGTAATTTGAAGTGCAGTTCAATAATTGAAAGACAAGAATATTTGTTTTGTTTTAGAACTCTTATTCAGAGGTAATGCATTGGAAAGATAGTCTCTTTTTGCTTGTATTGTAAGGGAACTGTATGGTCTGTTTAACTTAACCATTAAAACTACTGCTTTCACCAGTCTTATTTATCAAATTGATTTTGTTTAAGAAGTTATGGAAAATGTAATTAATGTTAAATCTATGCTGTCTTAATTTAATAGTCCAAACACTAGTCATTAGGAATGAAGAGTTAAGGTTTTTGTTATCTCAGATTCTGTTCTCGCAGTTTTATTTCTGCCAGTTGCATTTAATTCCTTTATTAATAATATTATATTCCTTACATTTGTTTAAAAATTTACATTTAATTCCTCATTTAATAAAAGTTACTGGCTTTGGATTCCTAGTTACTTTAAATTGCCTAAGTAAAACAAGAGACCTGATAGCTTTACTAGTAATTGTTGCTCCAGAAATTTGTGTACATTACCTTTCCCTCCCCCTTCAACTTAATTCTCATATTCTATTTACAGGGTTGCTCTTGGTCTGTCATATTCGTGGATCTTGATGCCCATAATCGAAACAGACAAACTCTCTGCTCATTGCTACCCCGAGAATCGAGATCTCATGTAAGTAGTTTGATGGAATTCAGTTTAACACAATATAGAGAAAATAAATTCGTAGTGCATAGTTCTTAGCTTTATTACCATTTTAATATCCTATTTAATAAAAGATATGAATTTGTTGGGAGTGAGAAGAAATTAGATTCTTCTGTTTAAATATTACTGCAGAATAGGAGCCATCTGTGCAACAGAATTACCATGGCTGACCTTTCTTTAATTTAAGAATAATTAGGGCAAGGTGAAAACAGTGGCCTAAATAATTTAAAACAGAAAGACCTATTGATCTATGAACAAACTAGGTCAAGAGATGTGTTGAAAGGACTTTGAGGTCTCATGGACAGTGTGCTTGTTTTCATCTACCTTGCCCACTATATAGTGGCAGAAATATCTGCAGTTTTATGAATTATTTTGTTTCATAGTAAATCCAACACCTGAGGTATTAGGCTTCTAACAATTTTAATTTGGAATTTCATCTGTAACAGAAGGAAAAGAGGTTTGACTTGGCTTTGACAGCTTGCATAAGGGATACCTTGCTATCTGATACTTTGTGTAATGGTGTTCACTACTCATTGCTGGTGCACTGCCTTGTGGTTCATTTGGGGATTAGCTCACCACTAGTTGGACACCCCCTTCTGTAGTTGCTCAGCCTGTTCTCTCAATCTCAACCTCCAGGACTCTGGATAGTCTTTTTCTTTAAGACTCAGCTGCTCCCTCTCTGTGACTCGGCCCTCTATGACTGGCCAGGTCACTATATTCTTCCTCTTCCCAGGGTCTGTCAAAGTCTCTCTGGACTAATCATCTTGCTATTGTTCCGGATAGTGCTCTGTTTTACATCCAAGGCTGTGTCCATTGGCTGGTAGGGGAACCTGGGCCCCCCCTCTACTTCAGGTCCCAGCCCAGGGATCCTGTGCTCCACAACTATGGTCTACTCACTCCTAGACTTGTTTGCTCCTTCCCTGGGCTCTCTCCTATCTCTCCTACTATCCTCTGGCACCTCTTGTCCAAGCTTCTTCTGCTCCCCGTGGCTTCTTCCCCTTTTGCTTCTTCCCAGACCTTGTTATCTCCAACACACCTCCCTCATGTAAGGGAATGACTGCAGACTACTTCCCCCTTCTGTGCTCAACTTCTTAGCTTTATAGAAGCCGTCTGTTCCTGCTCAGGTGAGCTTCATCCCTAATAAAGTCTTATTGATCCCTGGTTCCCCTCCAGGTACAACGAATGTAGTTAATTGATCCAACTAGCCTACCTTTACCCCTTCAGAACTGGTGTGGAGTGAACAGCCTATCACACTCTGTCAGAGGAAAAGGTTTTATCAATGGCCAAATGTAAGTGACATTAGTACCTAGTAATCAAAAAGAGTTCCCATTTTAGTGTTGGTGAATTTTAGTTAGTATCAGAAATTAGATTTATCTGTTTCAAGGCAATAACTTTAGGATTGACAGTCACAGGATGCTATCTCCCTTTTTTACTCTGGGATCTAATACTATTTCTGTATATTAAGAATATCATTAATCTTCAATGTTAATACTGTATTTATCTTCTGGAATTATAACTGAGTTATCTTAGACAACTAAAATAAAATCTCCATTAGCTGCTTTTTTACATTCCAACAGTTTTTCTGTATACTCTCCTCTACATTATTTGTTAGACATAAAAGTTCAGATGTAACATGTCTTTGCCTGCTGAACTTGGCTTTCTACATTATTTTATTTTACTCTGTTTCTGATACAGTAGATGCCAGCTTCTGTGTTTCTATTTTTATGAATTGACATCATTGTTAGTAAGGATGGGAATTGGAGTAGCTTTGTTACTTAACTGCAGCAGCAGAACAAGTGGGGGAAAGATGGTAGATGGTACACTGCGTAGAAGCCAATGCCAAATTTGTGATTTTTGTTTAAACAACTTACATGTATTGGTGAAGTGATTAGTGGAGTTTTTTGTTTGTTTTTAATTTGTGATGATGGTGGGGAGGTTTCTCCATAAACACTACCCATTTTTTCCCCCAAGTATTTCCTCCTCTCCTCCCACCTTAAGGGAAACTCATCGTTATTCTAGCTGAAGAGGAAGGATTCCATACAAAGCTTTTAAGAAATTTTGGTTAACTCTAGTAGTTGCTCCTTAATTTTGCCGGGCCAAGTAATAAAGGTTCAAGGTTGGTCTTGAACTTGGATCCCCAAATACCATTATGTTTACTGGGCTAGCTTGAAAGGTGTTGTTTCCTATAAAAATAAAGATCTAGAAAATCTTCAGTATGCACCTGCACATCATCAGCGTAAAAGTAGGTCAAATTTTGGGCCAAAGTTACCTGGGTATCCTAATTTTAACACCTATTTTTCAACAAATTTTTAGCTAGTTGACTAAATACACAATTTCTCCCCTAATCTTGTGCCTTTTTATTGTTGGGATTTTTAAATCTTGTATTATTTTCCATGCTAGTTAAGTAAGTACATTAATACTATAATCTAAGTAAGTAGTCTTTTTGCTTATATTCTGATTACATATTTCATTGAATGGGTTAAGCTCTCTTTGATTATCCATAAAATGATTTATCAGAGATTAAAATAAATAAATAAATTTTTTTATCTAGAACACTGATGCAGCACTTCTGCCCTGCATTAGTTATCCTGCGTTTGCTGTGGATGATGATGCTTTGTACAGTCAAACACTTGATAAGGTTGTTAGAAAACTAAAAGGAAAATATGGGTTCAAACGATTTTTGAGAGATGGTTACAGAACATCACTGGAGGACAAAAATCGGCGTTATTATAAACCAGCAGAAATTAAGGTAATGGAATATATTAATGGAACACACAACGTGCTTAGGGACAAATTCTGCTCATTGACATGGATGGAGATCTTAAGTTTGAAGTATTTATACCAAGAACAGAATTTGACATGTTTTTGCTGAAGTTTGCTGTTGCTTGTTACAGTTTTCAGTTAATACGGAGGTCTTCTGCTCTCTGCTGGCTCCTCCAGGTATCCTGTGAGTTTTGTCATCAACAGAATTCTTTTATTGAAAAATAACTGTGTCCATTATATTATTCTGTATTAAAATAGTGCGTTCACTCCACTATAATTGTATGTATGTCAGCTCTTTCTATGTATTTTTCTCTTTTCAAGGATTTTAACTTACTTTTTAAGACTGTCTTTCAGGTTGACGCTGATCATACATAATCTTATTTTAGTGTATGTTTTTTAATTCAAGTCTTGAATGTTAGTTTGGTGATTATTTTTGGATCGTACAAGTTTTCCAATAATAGACCTAATCTTATTGACACAGCTACATTTGGCCTGCTTGTTGCTTTCCCTCTATGATGGATTCTTCTAGGCAGCTACTATCTGTCAGTGAGTTAATAGCTTTATCATATGTATTTATTTTTTTCAGTCATGTCCCTATGTACAGGAATATCAGGCCTATCTGATAGGCGTACACATATTATGCACACTAAAGGGTAGGGGTATTCTCTCATTTTATATAATATGGAAGCAACCTAGTTGCACTATAGTTAAGGCTGTTAAGGTTTATATCATATGAAAGTCAAAATGCTTAAATATTTTTATAAGAAGTTGAAAAAGACAGTTTTAAACTAGATATGTCATTCTGTCTTTACTTCAAGATGTCTTCAAAAAAAGAAGAAAAACAAGATGTGGAGATGTTTGTACTGACATTGAGGGCCTTAGCTTTGAATTACTCCTGTCCTTTGTGGTCTAATGCTGGTTTTACTTACTTTTACATTTAGGATTTATTTAATAGAGTCAGAACATTATATTAGTTGTTCTAGAACCTGTTCTTCCCAAATGATTGCATGTGAATTTCCAAAATTGAGAATGTTTGAGTACTTTTCTTTAGGAAGAAAGGAAAACTGGAAAAACTTCCGAGTTATTAGATCAGGCAGTATTGTGCAGTCCGTTTAAATGAAGGAGATATATCTTTGCTTGTGCTGTTTTGAGAGAATGCTAAGTCAGCAGTTTAATCATTGATTTGTTTGGTGATAAATGTGCTTACATTTAAATTCAATGAACAGCTGGTTTCACATAACAAATAGGCAAGTTATTTATCGCTTAATTTAATTTCACAGTTGACTACAGTCTGAGTGTATTAAAAACAATTTCACTATGTACTTTTGAGTATTAATGTCTAACAGTAAAGGTTGTCTGAATAAAGTTTCCATTTTTCCTTCAAATACTTTCAGATGTGTCTTAATTAAATAAAAAAAGTTCTGCTGAGAATATATCTTAGAAGATATAAGCTTATTACTTGAAAATATGCTATCACATGTTAAAAGCACAATAAATCTCCATGAAACAAGAAACGTGATCTGTATTTTAAAATGAAGAGCTAATGTATTAATAAAACAATTTAGTATTTATTTTTGTGCTCTGGTTTAAAAGAATATTTGAATACATTTCTTTTTAACCAATGTCTTTTTTTTTCTTTTTCTTTTTAGCTATTTGATGGGATTGAGTGTGAATTTCCTCTCTTTTTTATTTGCATGATGATTGATGGTAAGTATGGCTTTACACTAGTGTTTGGTAAAGATGTTACAGAGACTGATTCTTAGAGTTCAGAAATGAAATTATCTTCCTTCCCTACAAAACTAGACTGTAATTCAGTGATACAGAATGTCTCATTAATAGGTCTGCCTCATGAGTCAAATACAGTGAATTATTTCAGATATTTAGGGTGAACTATTTCTTTGAATAAAATCAAAGATATAAATAGTGATCACTTAACTTATTCTCTACTCTGAAGCAGTATGAGTGGCCACATTAATAATAATAATTCATGGTTCAGAGATACAGTACGCAATTCTAAAAGTTCAGCTCCTACTTCAGTCTTTAATTAAACCTGAGGGACCTGCTTAGCCCTTCCCTCCCCAACAGTCACCTCCCTTGATCCATGGGCCCTAAAATGCCTCCCATTAATCTTCTTCCATACTCCTGTCATCCATTATTTTTGCTCTCCTTAGGCTACCAGGGACTCCACCCTCCCTTTCGATTCACTATAGGGTCTGGCTGAGTGTTTACAACAATCACAGAATATTAGAATTGGAAGGGATCTCAGGAGGTTATCTAATCCAACCCCCTGCTCAAAACAGGACTAATCTCAGCTAAATCATCCTAGCCATGGCTTTGTCAAGCCACAGTTTAAAAACCTCTAAAGATGGGGATTCCGCCACCTTCCTAGGTAGCCCATTCCAGTGCTTCACCACCCTCATAGTGAAAAGCTTTTTCCTAATATCCAAGCTGGACCTCCCCCACTGCAACTTGAGACCATTGCTCCTTGTTCTGTCATCTACTACCATTGGGAACAGCCTAGCTCCATCCTCCCTGAAACCCCCTTTCAGTTAATTAAAGGCTGCTATCAAATCCTCCCTCATTCTTTTCTTCTGCAGACTAAACAAGCCCAGTTCCCTCAGCCTCTCCTCATAAGCCTTGTGCTCCAGCCCCCTAATCATTCCTGTTGCCCTCCACCCTTTTTGTAGTGGGGGGCCCAAAACTGGACACAATACTCCAAATACAGCCTCACTAATGCAGAATAGAGGAAAATAATCACTTGCCTCAATCTGCTGGTAATGCTCCTACTAATGCAGTACTTAGTACTTCCCATTTTATCTCTCTCAATGCACCTGAGGTGTACCAAACCCCTGTGTGTGAAAGAGGTGAAAGTGGGACTACTGAAGAGCAGCATAAAGGCAAGCTGGATTTTGCAGCAAATCTTTAAAGGATAGATGTGCTCTGGTAAATGAAACAATGAAGGAGAGGAGAAACAAGCAACTCAGATCTTTTGGTGGCAGGAGAATGCTAAAGTTAAATTTCTTTATGAGATGCCTGTAGGTTTAGGAGGCATGTCAAAGAGGTTGTTGAAATTGTTGAAGGTGTGAAGGAGAAGAATGAAGGGAAGGAGTGAAGCTGAAGCATTCATGGAGGTAGCCAAGGAAGTATGAAAAAGCAGATAGAGTGCAGGGGATTTCAGCAGAGTAGATCAGAGCCTTCTAAAAGATTTGAGTTCAGGTTTGATGATAAAAGATGTAGTCGGGCAAGATTTTATAGCATCCACTTTTCCATCCTTAATCTATGGAATGTTTTAAAGTTTCTAATTGTGATGCTTGCAAAAGGAAGAGTGCAGTTCATACAAATCTCCTACCTTTGCTGTCCTTTCAGACTTTGAACTAAAATCATAGAATCATGGAACTGGAAGGGACCTTGAGAGAGCTTTTAGTTCAGTCCGCTGCACTCAAGGCCAAGCACTATCTAGGCCATCCCTGACAGGTGTCTGTCTAACCTGCTCTTAAAAATCTCCAATGACAAGAGATTCCACAACCACCCTAGGCAATTTATTCCAGTGCTTAATTACCCTGACATGAAGTTTTTCCTCATGTTCAGCCTAAACTGCCCTTACTGCAATTTAAGCCCATTGACTCTTGTCCTATCCTCAGAGGTTAAGGAGAACAATTTTTCTCCCTCCTCCTTGTAAAAACCTTTTATGTACTTGAAAACTGTAATCATGTCCCCCCTCAGTCTTCTCTTCTGCAGACTAAACAAACCCAGTTTTTTCAATCTTCCCTCGCAGGTCATGTTTTCTAGATCTTTAGTCATTTTTGTTGCTCTTCTCTGGACTTTCTCCAGTTTGTTCACATCTTTCCTGAAATGTGGTGCCCACAACTGGACACAGTACTCCAGTTGAGGCCTAATCAGCGTGAAGTAGAGCAATACTCCTGCTAATACATCCCAGAATGATGACTGCTTTTTTTTTTTTTTTGCCAACAGTGTTACACTACTGACTCACATTTAGCTTTTGATCCACTATGACCCCCAAATCCATTTCCGCAGTACTCTCTTCTCCCAAGTAGTCATTTCCCATATTGTATGTTTGCGACTGATTGTTCCTTCCTCAGTAGACTACTTTGCATTTATCCTTATTGAATTTCATCCTATTTACTTCTGGCCATTTCTCCAGTTTGTCCAGATCATTTTCAATTTTAATCTTATCCTCCAAAGCACTTGCAACCCTTCCCAACTTGGTATCATCCTCAAACTTTATAAGTGTACTCTCTGTGCCATTACCTAAATCATTGATGAAGACATTGAACAGAACCACACCCAGAACTGATTCCTGCAGGACGACCCCACTCAGTATGCCCTTCCAGCTTGCCTGTGAACCACTAATAATTACTCTCTAGAAATAGTTTCTAAGAAATGTCCTTGGAATGATCTGAGCAGTAAATAAGATTTTCTAGGTAGGCTACAGTGAGGAGTGGCAAGGATGCCAGTACAAATGAACATTTCCTTTATGAAGAGACATTTGCAGTTTTCACAAGGAAGCCTGACAGATATGCTGCAGAGAAGGCTCTGATGGGTTCCCCTCACATGCATTTTAGAAAAGCAGAAAATGTTTTCTATTCTGCTAACTGTGGATGGGAATGGTTAAGAGAATGTTGTCTCTATCACTTACGTAAGCTGAGGAGAAAACTACTAATTTCATAGCTTTAAAAAACTGTTATAGCCTTTCCCTTCTGATATCTTCATCTCATTGAATAACACAAATTTGAGTTCAGCTGCTTCTATGCCTGTGTGCATTCAGATTGGTAGTATCTGCTTCTTTCTTTTTGTGCAAGGAAAAAGGATATATTTAAAAAACACTTTGAGAGTATGTAACAGCGACATCTCATCAACACACTTCAGAATAGAATGTTGACATGACACAGAAATGGAGTATTTTTGATGGCATTTATTTACAAATTATTTCTATTGCCAGATCTTAGTTTAAAAAAAAAAACAAAAAAAAAACCCCAATAACAATCTCATGAACAGCATGTGAACATTCAGTTGCTGTTTGTACCAAACAGCATCTGGAAAAGGGTAAACAATGAGTGTGACACTTGGGAAATAAAACAGACAGCTCCTGTTAATGTTAAAAGAAAATGCAGAACTAATTCCAGAATATCTGATTTTCAGAATCTCACTTATTCCTCCCAATTTCAAACATTAGAAAGCCGGGACTTGACAGACAACAGAAAAGATGACAAGTAAAATATGGGAAAAACTGAGTTACCTCATGATATAAAAGAAGAAAATACTTAAACCAAAATTAATTATTGTAGATGTGTTTATTTGTTGGGAAATGTATCATTCTTATTTTTAGACTGGCACAGAGCAGTTTCATTGCAATGATAATGATTTATTTTTTTTAAGTGATGAGTGAGTGATCTCTGTTACCACTTACTATATTTCACTATTCCACTCAAGCCATGAAGTTTAGAGTATCTTTGCTGAAATCATTTCCCCTGTAGGTAAGGGGGGTTATGTGATGACAAAGAGCTTCCAGTGGAGTCAGTATTCATGATTGGTGTAATTCACTCTTTCTTCTGTAATTTCATTTTCCCTTTCCAGTTTTATTAGTTTCTCTGTACCTCTGTATATTTTTCAAATGTTGCAAATAAATGCTGTCAAAAATATTCCATTTCTTTGTCATGTTAACACTCTGCTCCAAAGTATGTTGATAAGACATTGCTATTACATAGTCTCAATGTGTTTTTTAATGTATACTTTTTTCTTGCAGAAACATCCACTTGCCAAGATTTGCAGTTTTATTTTCTATTGTGTTTATTTCTCCTTAGCCATTCTTAAATACTGTACATGTACGAATATTCTGAAATATATGGTAATAATATTTTCTAAGATATTTTCTTGCCCGTAATATTACAAAATTGGGGGCAGAGGAAAAAAGAAAAAATCCTCTAAATAGCATGATCAAAAAACCTCTCATGAGCATTCTGTTATGAAGGCACCACTCATAATAACTCTATTTAAGATTGAGTTTAGCCTTCTTTTCAAAGCCCTGTTTTCTACTCCCACCCCCAAATTTTAATTGGAATAGCCAGCTTATTGCACATTGGTGTGCCTAAAACACATTATGAGGAAAATGCTATATTAATAACTTTACATGTTTAATAAAATTTGTTTAATTTTTTTCGGAACATTTCATTTATTTATTTTTTTTAAATCCATGTGTTTTTGTGAACTACGGTTTTCAGGACTCCCAGTTCACACACACATGCAGTTCTTTCACACTCAGTACAGGATACTTTTCTTCTGGGGCCTTTCTCAGGAGAAAATTATATAACGATTTTAATCTTTTGTGGATGAATCGGAGTGTAGAAGTGGATTAGACTGGACAAGCCAGTTTCCTTATTGGGAACTGCTATGCCTGTTTTCTGCTATTCTGTGTGAATTTGGAAACTACAGAAATCCTCCACAATAAGGGTCTGATGGGAATTTGATGGCAGAACACAGGAGAATGTGGGAACTGGAAAGCAGAACCAGAGCAGATGAGGGGAGGTGGAGCAGTGAAGCGGGACTGCAGAGAAGTCAATGTTATTTCAGCCATTTATGTTGCTTCAGGCTTCCACCTTTTTCAAACTTTTTTTTATAGAAAAATGTCTTTGTAACTCTCAAACAATTTGACTTTAGTATATCAATCTTGCAACATACTTTGTCCTTGATGAGCATAAATGTTTTTGATGAGTTTGATGACGAGTTTTGATATAAAATGTTATGACAATTGGCAAATTGTCTGTAACTATTAGTCAAAAGATAATCTTCAGAATTCTAGAGTAGTGTTGGTGTATATTAAAGAAGATTAGCGGATCCAAATTTCCCTCTGCCTTTCCTATGTGGAAACCCCAAATCTGGAAATTCCCAAACCACTTCAAGACACAATTACCTCTTCCAGGTCAAGGTTAGTTGATTCCTCCCATCTTTGCTCTTGGTACTAAAAATACTATACTTTCATAAAATGTATTAATGGTTTTTGGATGGGATTTTCAAAGGGGTATTATAGGATTTAGGCATTTTAATTCTATTGAAATTCACTGAGAGTTGAGCATTTAATTTTCATGTCTCTGAAAAATCCATCCTAAAGACCCAGAATTTGCCCAGCAAAGATTGGATCGCTCAGAGCATCTGAAGTAGAATATAAAGTCTATTTTGAGAATACTAGCTCACTACTATTGGGTGGCTCTTTAGAAGTCTTTGTCAGATGAGTCTGGTTGCCTCATTCCACTTGTTAGTGGACAGGTATTGATCATCATTTAAAAAAAAATTGCAACTGGCACTTCCAGCCTCCTTCTTTATTGTTACATTGATATAAGCCTCCCCTCCCGTCCTTCCCTCTCTTCCCCTGAATATAGACATTCTTATTCTGGTATAAGAGTGGCTTTTTTCAGCTTAAATTTCTTCCTAAATGGTACAAGCTAAATTGAAGAAAGACACTCCTACTGGAATGGGGTCTGCACATGGGGATTATATTGATATAATTATATGGGTTTAAATTTACAACTTAGGTTATACCAAAAAAAACTTTCCTGCATAGACAAGAATGTACAGTGCTTCCTCCAGGTCAGATTGAGAAGTATTAACAGAGCAGTATGGGGACGCTTGCTTTGTCATTGCCTGTGCTGTATCCATTCTGTGAATAACTCATTAGGGTCCAATCATCAGGGGTATTAGTATGGTCCTTTTCGTGATTGCTAAATTCACATGTTAAAAAAAGCCCTTTATTAATTGAAATGCTACTTGGTTATTTTTAGGCGTTTTTAGAGGAAATCCTGAACAAGTAAAGGAATATCAGGAACTTCTGGATCCTTTGCTTCAACAGTCAGCTGAAGGTACTGTGCGATAGTAGTTTCAAGGCATTGTAGGTTCCTTTGAGTTATCTGAACTTTTTAAAAGTGTACTAAAGTTTTATGAATTTTATTGCAAATGCTGTAGCAACGAAGATCAAAGCTAAGTGGAGAGAATATATTGTTATGAAAATAGTGCTTCATGGGAAATACTAATATAAAACAAACTAATTTTGTCTATAAAAATACATCTCATCATAAAAGAAGTATCTGGGGAAAGAACTGATGATGGTTTAAATGTGAGGTTTTCCCAGAAACCAATTATCTTTTTTTTTTTTCTTTTTTTTTTTCCTCCTGCCTGTTTAATTATTTACAAAGATTATGATGACTAGTCTTGGAAAGTTTAATTACTAATATTCCCAATATCAGGCTATTCCTGATATTCATTTATGTTTATGCAAATAGTAATATGCAAGAATCTTCTAGTCTTTGTATCATTCCTGGATCTTGCAATTCTAATTAAACTGAGTCAATTTCTCACAGGAATTTTAAGAACTGTCATTCCACATCAGACCACAATGCAAATCTTGTCACCTCATTGTTAATTCCCTTTTTCAGATCATTAATGAATATAATACGCAACACGATCTTAGGGGAGAATTTTATGGTGTTCAACTGCTAATCTTTGTCATCACCTTTTATTTTTAATCTTAACTTTTCTGATTTTGAGCCGTTTTCTAGTCCATGAGAGTACATTACCTCTCACTCTACTACTTGTTAATTTCTGTGTTAGCCTTTTGTAAGTGATATTTTTGTCCAGAGAAATTGATTCTCCTTCATTGACTATTTTATTGAAATGCTCAAAGTAATCTAGAGGATTAGAGGCGCAGGTTTTTTTTTCTTTGCAGAGGCCATAATGGTTTGTCCATATCATATTGTGATCATCCGGGTTTTTTATAATTCTGTTTTTAAATTGTTGGTCAACCAATTTACCTGGTAATGAAATAAGGTCTATTAATGTTTTTCTACATTTTCAAATATATTGATTTTTTATTACAATACAGAATACAAAGTGTACAGTACTCACTTCATATTATTTTTATTACAAATGTTTGCACTGTAAACAAGATAAACAAAATAAATAGTATTTTTAAAATTCACCTCATACAAGTATTGTAGTGCAATCTTATCATGAAAGTGCAACTTATAAATGTAGAATCATTATTTTTACATATATAATATAACTGCACTCAAAAACAAAAAAATGTAAAACTTTAGAGCCCACAAGTCAAAGCATGAAGAGTCATACGAATGTTTAGCATATCTGACATGTAAATACCTTGCAACGCTGGCTATGACAGTGCCATGTGCACCTGTTCTCAATTTCAGCTGACGTAAATAAGAAGGGGGTAGTGTAAATGTAGATGAACCAGTTTGTCTTAGCAATTGGCCGAACATGAAGTAGTTTTACATTGTTTTGTTTTTGAATGCAGTTATGTAAAAAATAATTTTACATTTGTAAGTTGCACTTTCACAATAGGAATTGCATTACAGTACTTGTATGAAATGAATTGAAAAATGCTATTTTTTTTCTTTTTTACAGTGCAAATATTTAATAAAAAATAATATAAAATGACCACTGTACACTTTGTATTCTGTGTTGTAATTGAAATCAATATATTTGAAAATGTAGAAAAACATCCAAAAATACTAATGCATGTAAATTGGTATTCTGTTATTGTTTAACAGTGCGATCAAAACTGCGATTAATTGCAACTATTTTTTTAATCTAGTTAATTTGGTTTGCACTAATCTCATCCATTGACTTCTCACAAAAGTGGGTCTAGTGTTGAGTTTGTAAAGAAATGCAGAAACCTCTTTATTTTCAAGTAGTTTTGATTTTTCTGTGAGTATTTTGCTCACCTCTAGACAGCATACATTTTTTTTCATCTGTAAGTAAATGGACTTTCTGCTTTGTCCTCAGTGGAATATTAAGCAGACAATACATCTGTTCAGTAAAGAAAACATGTAAAAATGATGTTTGGCATAAATAAAGTACTGTTTAATACAGCCCTCAGTCTGCACTGATTGTGGCTTGGAAGGATAACATAGTGCTGACAACCTTTCAGTTCAAACAGATTATCAGGGTATATTTTTTCCATTTTAAATTCACTTTAGTTTTATAAAGGAAACAGTTTGATGTATTTACTTAATGTATTTATTTTAAAACTTCACAGGATATCCTGTTGTACCCAAGTATTATTATGTGCCAGCTGACTTTGTTGAATTAGAAAAGAAAAATCCTGGTAGTCAGAAACGATTTCCTAGCAACAGTGGACGTGATGGAAAGCTTTTCTTGTGGGGACAGGCTCTGTACATCATTGCAAAACTCCTGGGTAAGAGGAAATGAACAAAACTAGATTCAAACCATGTTTATCACACATCTGACTGCTAGTAATAAAACATATATTTCTTGTTAACATTTTTCTTAAACAAATATACATATCCAGATTTTAGTTTTGATTGGACTCTGGATAATTGCGTAGGATATATCCGTACTTCAATTTTGATAAATATGTGAAGTTAAATTCTGGAACAGCCTTCAAAGGGGAGCAGTTGGGGCAAAAAAATTATTACCAATTTACATGGTAATATTGGCAGTCAATTTTGTACTTAATGTTTTAGATGCCACTTCCTACTAAGATTAGTCAAATAGCTGGAAGAAGATTGTATCTGAATATATTTGATTATTCCAATGGTATTAATTTAATAGGTTTGCTGAATAGTATTTGATCAGCTCTGTAACTGATGAATACTGGTAAAATAAATCAGATGAAATATTTGCCAGATGCTTTTTGACCAGCCCTTCTTGTGACATCCACTTGCTTCTATTTACTTTCTTTCCCCTCCTGTTGTCACTTTACGTTTTCTGTCTTGTAATTAATCATGTTGAATCATTTCCTAAATTGTCATTGGTGTTTTTCCTCTTATCTTTCTATTTCTTTACTTTTTCCCATGTTGTATTCACTACTACTTATATATTTTCTTTGTTTTGTCCTACTTCCTTTTCATCCCAAAACCTTTTCCTATCCCATAATTCCCTACTTCACTTTTTTAATTATATCCTCAGTTTTCCTTTCCCCTCCCATACAACCACAAATAGGGCTTGGAAATTTTACTAAATCTACTAGCAGAGATTGTTATAAAATATGGGAGGCTCTGTATATTCATAGTTATACAAGCTGAGAAATCCACTTGGGCTCCCTTCCAACTGCTGGACTCTGCTGCAAGCCTCCATCTTTCATATCCACTCTTGGTAGGTGGTGCCTGGTAAACTGGAAGCCTGCATCCAACCTCTTTGGGTGCTGGAATGGAGAAGGAACACATTTGTTCTCTCTCTCTTGTCACATCCATCCCAGAGCCTTCTGGCTGTTTCAAGGAGAGGATTCTCCACTGCTTTACCTTTGCCCAGCTTCCCTCCTGCTGCAATGTGCGTGTCTAGACTACTCACCTTCAGCTTTTATGGATCCTACAAGGGGGAGCATTTCTGTGGTTCTACTCTTTCCCTAGTCCTAATTGTTGAGACCTTTCTCCAATTAATAGGTCCAATGCCTGTCTCAGCTACTGTTCAGAGCTCTCCCAAATGCAGCAGAATGAAACTGGCTTGATTTTTGCAGGTTTCACTGCTGCACACAGAGATCTGAAAAACAGCAGTAAATGCAAACAAAATTCTGGCCACATTTTGCTCTGTTGCAGCTAATGGAAGCTCTGAGCAGCAGAGGCACTGGAGCTGTTTATCTGCAACCTTGGGAGGTCGTCATAGGTTTGTTAGGCTCATCATAGGTTTAAGTTAGGGGTGCCTTTCCAACTGTGAAAGGTCTTGAAACTTTAAAAACCAAAAAGTGTAAATTTTGCAGAAGGTGACATCACTCGCTGTGAAAAATTGCTTACTCAACCTGGGCAAGTAAGTAAGTAGGTTTTTCAAGCCCTGCTGACAATGTCAGTTGATTACCTAGGAAAGTAGATAAATTAATGTATCTGATTTTAGTGCTCAAAGTGTTGCCCTTTTGTGGAGAAAATGTCATGTTCATTTTCATTTCATTTCTCTCACCTATTCTGTACCTCTCCTCATGATTATAGTATCCTGCTTTGTGAGTCATCAGTGGTCTTCAGGCCACAGGTTGAGAACCTGAACATTAGCATATGAAACAAAGAGCCAGGTGGATTTAATAGGGCTTGGAGAATCAGCTTTTATTAATAGAAATAATGTTACTGGCAAAGAAAGTTCTGTTTTGGAGCCCAATGGACCCAAAATATGCATTTGTGATGGTGGTGGTGCATGTTCACTGACGTGGGTGTTTTAAATCTAACGATGATTATTGGATATTGGAGTAAGTACTGTAAGTACTTCTAGCTCAAGTCTAACAATTGTGCATTAATGTGTAAGTGACTTCATATAGAAATGATTTTGACTTTGTGTAAGTCTAAAAAGTGCTTTCAGTCACTGATCGGTTTAAATACAAATGTAAGCTAGATTGAAAGTAGCATAGAGCAACACTTTGAACATGGTTCTTGCTTTTCAAAAGCATCAAGCGAAAAAGTAATTGATTTCAGAATAGTTTAGCTTATGGCTTGATTATGACTGTAAGTAAGTAACTTACGTGACTCTGTTTAGCATTACAGATATAAATGTACATGTACTGGAGCCCAGGAAAAAGCTTTCTTTGAATTATGTTCTCTTATCCTGTGCATTCATAAATCAGTTAGTTTTATTAATACTTGGATTGTTTGTACATATCTTAACCCATTGTAGATTACTGTATTCAGGAGCATTTTCATTTCAAAATCAGTGTCCGTTTTCTATTCCTGCTGAAGTTTTTGGTTTAGCTGATGTAGTCAGCAGATCTGTTGGCTTTTTTTTTACCACTAGTTGCTTTCCTGGTAGTCAAACTGCGATAGTGCTTTTCAAGATCCTATACCAAATTAGTGGCTCATTCATGAATAACGTGAGGATACAATATGACCTCTCTGTAGCATATACCCAAGGAAGATTTGTTTCATAGTGTAGGCTGCTTCACATTTAAAATGAAATTATAAATGCTTCTTACGTCTTAGCTGTAGCACTTTTTCAAATTCCTTATCTATCGACTATCTATCTACTGCATTTTCTTTCTGTAGGATAAACGCATGTTTATTCCTATAGAAAACACTCCATAATGGAAATAATATATGCAAAATGAATGATGATTATTAATAGCACCTTCTGGAGCTGCCATATCTCAAAGGAGGTTTAACAGTATTTAGTTATAATTTTGTCCTTTTAGAACCCCAGGCATGAGATCAGTTTGTGATAGCTGCTCTTTGCTCTGCTTCAAAGCTAAAATAAAATCTGTCGTGCTATTAACTGATGGAACTCTAGCCAGGAGCTCAAAATTATGCCATAATTTATCTCTACGCTTTACATTCGCTGGTGTCTGTCTCTTAAATATTTTTTTGCAAGCTTCCTTGAAAAACAAATTGATTTTTGTGACTAAATGCAACAGTGTGTTAATTAGATATGATGGGATTGATGCTTAGCAGTGGTTGGTCATTTTTGTTTTTATGTTTTGAGTATTACTTTCTTTTCAGTCCCTAGATCATTTCATGAAAGACAAGTATTTCAGTAACGTAGCTGATGTGACCGACTAAAACACGCACACACATGCGCACATATGCACACATCCCCTTTCGTAGTGGCCATACAGAATCCCTATTTCACTAAACACATTAATGCGGACATATAAACAATGAGACACACACACCGTAATATAGTTAAATGCTGAAGCCATAACTTTATTAACCAATGGGGAACCACTTCCCAAACTACCTGGGTAGGGCTGTTCCAGTGCAGATTTCAGTTGGTCACCAATGGCCCCAGGATCTACAAATTTGAGGGCAGGGTACAAGAACACTGTCCCCTCTACACCTTCAGGCCTGCCCACGGATCCTGGCTAGAAGCCAGAATCCCAACCCTTTCTTCTCCTCAATGAAGGAAGGGGGAGAAATGAGATGAGGGGAGTCACAGAGTGCATGATACATGGTGGTACTATGCAATGTCATGATCAGAACCCATGCCCAAGCAGCCTGTTGGGTTATAGGAACCTTAGATGGGACTCTTTAACCTAACAATCTCAGTGGAACCCACCCAAGTTATGACGAGTATTATTTAAAACCCAAAACTTGGACTTTCAGGCTGCCAGATGGAAGGTAGAAAAACCTATGTAGCAGTTTGTCAGTTGTGCAACACAGGAGAAATCCCTTCCAAATCCCAAACAAAACCTGATGATCAGCCCAGCCTCTGATACCACAAGAGGTCTGGTTCCTTCGACGAGGGAGCAGAGCATTAAATGGCTTTTTGCAGCAGCAAGAGCAATCAGCAGCAACTTACATATCACCGCAGGCGAGAACTGACCCAATGGCCCTTTATGTCTTCCTCCCTCTAATGGCAACGGGAGCAGATGACGCAGGCTCCCAGATGCCATGGGAAAGGACACCTCACAGCACAGGAAAAGACGAGAGAGGAAAAAACTAGAGAGAAGCAGCACTCTCTCCCTCTCCCTGTCCCATACACACCCACTGTGGCCATCAAAAAGGGAGAGGGGGATCCCACTGGGGGCATGTACAGTACTGACCCACTGGCTACTGCATGAAATCTCCCCAGAGGGCGAGGGAATCTCCATTGCCTACAGATCCCTCAAAGATGATGAGATGAGCATTGATTTCCATTTCCTGTTCACTGCACTCTCCAGAAGCTCACCTGGTTATTGTTTGCTTTTAGCTTTTAAAATCTTTGTTCATAAACCCATACTTAGCAGTGATCAGCAGTGTAATAACATCAGTTGGTTATGGCATAATTGATGAAGTTAGATTTGAGTTTCCCCCATTCACTTCGCTTTCATTTCTTGCAAGGTGTGTACGTATAATCAAAATTAATAAGATAAAAGGAAATTCAGTGGTATTACTTTTGATAGTGTTGAAACCTATGCAAGAACCTACTTACTTACATAGTCAACCAACACAATTCCCCTTTAGCATGTTGACCAAATGAGGGAAAAAACCCAGAACTGCATTCCAAATTGCAAATAATTTTTCTTCTTCATTTGGGGGACTCACCATTTCAGAATACATATTGCTTTTAAGTGTCCTATTTGTAGTAAAAATAAAGTAAGTAGCATGCTTTGCAACCTCAGAAGTTTTGGTAGACAGTTAGCTGGATAGAGGATTTACTTGTTGAGATTGATGTTTCTATGATCAAAAGTACTTGACATTCTACCCACCTTTATTTTTTGTCTCTGGGTTTGAGATGTTTATGACTGTAATTTTAACCATATATCTTTTTATCTACATTTGCTACACATACTATGTTTCCACTGGTGGGTTGGAAGTATCACCAGTTGTTGTTATAGCTATGTATGTATTTTCAATTAGTTCATATTTTTCCTTACCTACTTCAGAAGAATGATATAGTACATTTTCATGTCACTTGTTCTAAAGTGTGGATCATATTATGTTTGTTCAGTTTGTGTATTTTATTTATTTTAATTTAACTAACTATAAAGTTCTGTCATCAATTAGTTCCAGTATTGTCCCATTTTTTAAAGTATAAAAACAGTGAGAAATGTAGGCTACATTGTTTTCATTTTAGTTATTTTTAAACATTATTTTCAGTATTCAATAAATGTTTAATTATAATAAAATTAATGTTTCATTATTTTCCAGTCCAAAACTACATGCTAGAGTATCATAACTTTTTAAAATATGCAGAAGCTTTCCTGGTAAGGGAGAATTATTTGGGTGGGGTTAGAGCAAGGAGGATGGGAAAGAAAGACCTTGAGAAGTTTGTGTAAGCTCAAAGCTTAAGCAGACATACAAGCCTTTAAAGACTTACCATCACCATTAATATTGCATTGAATTTCCATCCACATGCTCTCCCTTTCCTATGGTGGCTCTTCCCAGGTAGTTGCTGTCTTTCCTCTGCCCATTCAATCCAACACCCCCTTCTTCAAGATGGAAGTGGGGAGGGGGGCACTCAGAGTTCCTGTTTTCTTCTCTAGAGCTTTATCCATTTTATCATCTACTTTACATTAACTCCTGTACAAACATCCACTAGAATATTGTGTCATAAAATTACAATGCTCTGATACTGTTTTAAGGCACAGATCTGAAGATCAAACTTTTCTTCAGCTTTCTGAGAACTATTGCTTCTATCCAGAATTGGATATACCAGATCAGATCCCTGTGCCTGATTGTGCCCGATTGTCTTCAATAAGGATGCACTTAGGCATAGGGGTCCATGCTAACAGAAGTCATTGCAGGTTCAAGGCTTGTCACGAAGAACAGCCATGCATGCCTAGGAGTTCATTCTTGCTCTTAAGGAATGCAGATTTCCATTTCATCAGGCATCTCTCCTTAGCTGGTGCCACTGGATATGAGTAGCGTTCAGATTCAGTGCTGTGTGGCTGATTGACTTGGAGAGTATTAAGGGTGAAATAAACTAGTCTGGGGTTGGCATTAGGAACAGGAGGAGACTGGTACAGTAACTATAGCTGACCAAACAATTTATAAGTAGTAATTTGACTACTTTGCTGCTTTTTCTGCTCTCAGAATATCCATAGAGGGATTTCCTCAAATGTATTTGTTGTTAAAAAATGATTTGGCACACATTTTCAAAATTATTTTAATTCCATCAGTTGATCACTAACAATTAAGTGCAAGTGTTCAGTATGAATCATCACTGTTTGATTGGTCAGGTGATTAACATGATATTGGATGAATGCATATATTTTATGCACAAATTCTCTTACCTGAAAACTTATTCCATTTCTTCAACTACTCTACTCTGCTCTACTCATAGTTTTGAATCCCACTGACTTGTTGATTTCTTCTCTTCTACGTGAGGTAATAAAAGATTCAGCTCCAAGGAGTGAGAGTACAATCCCCATTTACCATTAATAAAGTGACCTTGCACCCACTGCCTCCTTTTCTTTTTATTGACATTTAGCTTGATATTGGTATCAGTTGTATACTATATTACTAAACTTTGTTATGTGGTTGGTGCAGTTGTTCTGTGTGTTTTCAGACTTTCCATCGTACTTAGAGCTATAGGTGACTGTCAGTTTTGAGATCAGAAGCGAATTTTTCTTGCAGTGCTCATCTGGCAGAGTCGTGTGTTTATGGGGGAAATTCACATTCTCTTGTAGTGTCCGTTAGCGCCTGATGATTTCCTTGTTACAATGGGTGTGCTGTTGTAGCTGCACAAGCAAGCTATGTATGGCTGTTGGGCTTAGATACCCACCTTGGTGAATAAGCTTGCTATTTTGGTCACAACTTTAATTGTGGCAGGAGCCCCTCATGGTACTGGCATATTATGGCTTGTTGCTTATTTCAAATATGAGCACAGATCCAGGAACAAGTGCAGCTGTAGGATGCTGTGGTGAAATTAAGACATGGGAAGAGGTTTTGTTACTGGAAGGGATTTAAGGCAACACCTGACCAGTTTGCATGATGAATGACCTGTTTTCAGTTTAGGAGATGATTGCCTTTTTAGAGACTATAGAGCTCCTTTCAAAACGGGACCTGATACTATTATTCCTATGATATGTTTCTACATTAATGAAAGTAATACTAATAGATTACATAATATTGGCAATAGAATATATGTTACCTTGAAAGTGCTCAGACTATTTAACAACGTCTCAACTGTGGTTTACTTTCAGTTGATGGATTAGTAAATCCCAAAGACATTGACCCAGTAGGACGTTACATACCTCCACAAGATCAGCGGAATGTTAGCATGAGATACTCAAATCAGGTAAGCATGTGCTTAATTTAATTTGTTAGATGATGTATTTTAGTTCAAAACATCATCAATACTATGTCAGAATTCAGGTTATTTTCAAAATTAAATGGATGTACTATGCCTTTATTATTTATTTTTAAATTATTTTCCAGTAAAAATCAATAGATCCTTCTGAGTCATGGTGGATTATTGGTTTTGTTTCAAATTTGTGTGTGTGCTCTTTGACAGAAACTGATGCTATGTAGTAATATGAAAACGTAAACCTCAGGAAATCTTGCTTTGGGAGAGAACTACGTTCTATGTGAACTTTTATAGCAGTATAATGACTTGGGTAGTGTGAACAGAAACAGATGATTGTGTTATATGCAGTAGCTATTTCTGGATACAGGTTATGATATAAACAAGATGCCCATGACCTAGGAAGCATATTAGACCTAAATTATGTGGCAATCAAAGATGTCCACAGTCTTGCACACCATAAGAGGTGCAGAGGGAAGCAGGGAGAGACCTGCTCCTCTCTCTACCTCCAGGTGAATTATGGTTGTAAGTGTATGAAAGGTTTTTTACATTGAGTTCTTAAGACATGCAGGAGTTGGGCTCTCATTAATGCATACATACTTCCCTATCTGCTATATTCCCATTCCTCTGCCAGGCACATGGACCTCATGAGACCTAAGGTAAGCCAAACTCTGGAGGATCTTAGGCACAAGGCTGCTAGTTTCTGGAGCACTCAGTGTGGGAAATACTGGGCAACTGATATCTGACAGGGAAGGAGGAGCCAACTAATTTTTTGCTTTGTTTGTTTTACATTTGTTTGTTTGGTATCTTTATTTGTTTTCCAAGGGTTTGATCCAGGTATGAAAAAAGTAAGGTTACCTAATAACAAAGGTTTAGCTGTTAGATAATTGTAACATTTATATTCTCTCATGATAGAAAGTAGGTGTTTGGGTTTCTGAGAAAGAAGTAGAAATAATAGGTGTAACAAATATACATATATATATTTCCAGATACTTTAAAAATTACTCATTCTATATTTCATTAAAATTGCTCATGCTTAATGTAGTCTTAATGTTCTTGCTATTTTTTCTTCTGTTTTTTCATATCAGCTTTAGGTTAGTTAAATACCATACACATTGTTTCCTTTTTATTATGATGATACAAAATCTTCCCTGGTTCTCAGATTAAAATAAGGAAGATAGCTCTGTCAAAGATATAGGCTTGGTCTACACTACAGCTTATGTTGACCTAACTCTGTAAGTATTTACACTACAGTGTTGCTCCTGCCAATGTAAGTCCCCCATTACACCTACCTAATACCTCCACCTCCATGAGAGGCATAGCACTTAGGTCAATGTAGTTATAGTGACACAGCGTCTCTGTAGACACTGCATTGCTCATATTGCCTGTCAGCTCCTGATGAGGATGCGCACCATTGGCAGAAGGAGGACAGTGTGGACATGAAAAACTGCAGTAATTAATGCAGGAGCTGTACTTCTACCTAACATAGGTCAACTTAATTATGTAGTGTAGATAAGGCCCTCAGTGAAGCAGAAATTAATTCAGGAAAGTTCTGTGGTATGCAGGAGGTTAGACTAGAGGATCACAGTGGTTCCCTTTGGCCTTAAAAATCTGTGACTGTGGATAACATTTTTTATATTGATCCAACAGATACTTTATTAGAATTGTGAGGCAACTGACTTATTTAATAACTGCTTGTTTAAATACTATTATTTTTGCCAGTCTGGGCAATGATACTTGTCACATTTGATTAAACCTGTAGGGTTGAGATTTGTGTAAATGTATTTCTTTCCTCAAAGGCAGTTTATAGTTTTCACAGGTGTTCCTTAGTATTTTGAGTGCTTTTTTGCCCTAGACAAAATGCTGTGAACCTTGCTCTATTGCATTTTTAAAAATCTTTTTTCTTTTGGCTATGAGGTACTCATAACTATGAAATGCTAAGTAAAGGGAACAAAAATAACACCTGACCCATGTGAGTTGGTACAAGGAACAATTAATATCTGTACAGTACTGTACAATGTAAAATGTAGAAGTGTTTATCCTTTTTTAAAACAGGGTGCCTAAGCTTTGCAAGTCTAAATTTCACCCTTTCAGCTTGACAGAAGCCAAAAGGTTGCACGTAATTTGAATATAAATTTACTATTTTGACTTCAAAACAAATGCACATAACTGTAATACTTGCGTGCTTTTGTGCCCTTGCACATGAGCAAATATTTCTTGATTTCACAGCAGTCGAAACATGGGTTGACCAGGTTAGTCCCATCCCTCTAGCTCAGTGTTTCTCAATTGGTGTTCCGTGGAACCCTGGGGTTCCGCGGGAACACTGTTAGGGTTTCGCGAGAAAGTGACATTGCGCCGCCGAGAGCAGCTGTTCTCTGCGCCGCCGAAAAAGGAAAGATGTCGCGGATTTTTTGGCGGAGGGTATCGAGTATGAGTGTAATTTCACCGCGGAGCCTAAAGGGTTCCGCGGGGAAATTTAATTGAGAAACGCTGACCTAGTTGTTTGTATATAATTTGCTTGTTTTGACATTTTTTTTGGCCCCATATGTAAAAATACTGTTAAGAGTTTGGGGGGTTCTGCAATTATTTATCAAGTTCAAAAGGGTTCCGTGGCCAAATTTAATTGAGAAACCCTGCTCTAGCTGTAGGTCCTTGCAACCGTGTGTAAGCAGAACAGAACCCAGGAGAGCAAAATTAATTTCCTTTCTAATTTCTTGTAATGTAAATGTAGACTCTAAAACGTTAGCATTTTTTAAATTAGGACTTTATCTGCATGCAAAAGTTTTACTGGTTTAAATTAAATGGGTTTTTAAATCAATACGGTTAAGCCAGCACAAACTCCTGTGGCCTTGTCTTCACTTGGAAAAAAAGCAAGCCCTTAATTTATTAACTGGGGGTAAAATTCTAGTGAAGTCAAATCAGTTAGTAGTTTTCATACAAGTTAGCAGGTTTCAGTAAACCCTATGGTCTTACTCAGCCTGCTAGCTCTTGTGAAAACTACAGACTCCCTTGTCTTCTATTAGGATTTTATCTTCAGTTAACTCTATTGAAAAACATGCCTTTGTTCCTAATGAAGACACAGCCAGTGTGGATACTTTTAGTGCCAGTCCAGAGCACACGCAACAAAAATGTCAGAATTAATAAGTTTTGAGCGCTTGACTTTGCAGCCTTAATAATGTTTTTTTGATGTATGTTTTTTGTGTATGATTGTGAATGTAAAACTTGCACATAAATGAATGTATCTAGGTAAGGCATTCTCAGTTTAGAGAATATTATTATCTATTTCCTCATATAGTGTTTAATATCACTGTGAAATGTATGTATTATCACAACTATGCCATCAGTTTTCAAAAAAAGCTCACTATCAGTGGTCCCCAAACTTTTTCGGTCGTGCCTCCAGAGCTGGGGCTGGAGACAGGGCTGGAGTGGAACTGGGGGCACTTCCTTCCTGCCCCTCATGAAGGGCTAGCCTGAGACTTGCCGTGCGTCCTCCTCCCCAAGTTCCTCTGTGCCCCTGTAGGGGGACGCATCCTACAGTTTGGGGATCACTGCTCTATACACTTTTATAATACAGTAATATTGTGTACGCTCAGTAGATTAAATTGCTTATCACTTGAGTTTCCCCATCTTTATAGAGTAATAAACCTTTACAATACATTCTTTGAAAAGTAAAACCCAGACCACACTTCTCTTTACTATTGGGTGTAGACTCCATGCTGTCTTCTTTCCCCACTTGTTTGCTTGATAGCTTTGTGTACCTGACATGTGAAATTGGCATTGTCTCTGCCAAATAACCTGGCTGGTCAGAGAAGCAAATAGACATACCTTTGTCTAGGGCAGACCTGTTTACCAACTCCCCCTGATATTCTTGGTTTACACACACTTTAGTAATAATTCCAGCGTATATCCATAATTCTGAATACATACCGTGTACATATATCACGCAAGAATATTAATTATCAGTGAGCTATTAATTTTCAAATGGTACCTTTCAAGACATATTTTGTACAAAGATTATCACGATAGTGTGTGGGGCACAGTGAGACCCCCTTGAAGAAATTAATCATGGATCTTTTACCATGAAGCATTAATTATTGCATAACTCATCTTCCATTGTGATGAAATATAAATTACTGATAGACTTGTGTCTCATCCACACATCCAAAAATAGGCACTGTTTTAGTTTCTTGATGATTGTGTCCCATTTCAACAAATTTCAGATGATGGCCTTTCACTTTTCTGGAACTCATGAGAATTCTTAAGTAATTTTCACTGTTATTGGAAGCTGTCTGTATTTCCCTCCGATTCTCTGTTTCACTTTTATCCCAAGATTTTCATTCGGTGGTCCTTTTGATTGTGTCTTGCTGCAGTATATTCCAGCCATTTCCATTTTATTTCTTCAGTCTAGTAAAATTTAGTCCCTTTTGCTTGTTTTATGAACTTTGCATTTCTGGCCTTCCAAATTAATACCACTCATTTTTTCCATATGGTTTTGCTTCCCCATCATTTTTTTGCTCAGTTTTATTCTTGTTAGCTTTTCTGTTCTGTATGTTACATCTGCTCAAACAGTTAATCTTAATATTTGATTATGCCATTTTTATCTAATTTAGCTGAATGTATGCAAAATTAGTATGCAACTCTATTTAATTCTCACTTTCAGGTAAAAATGGAATATGGAACCAGAATACAACACATTTCATTTAATTATGTCTCCAAAAACGGGTTTTTCGTTTTCCCCACAATTAAAGACAATGCATTAAATTATTTCATTCTCTTTTTTAAAAAACAGTTATTTCAGAGCATTTGGTAACTTAGAGTTCCTGAAACAAAATCAAATAATTCAAATTCAATTTAAAAAAAAATAGGGCAATTTCATTCATTCATTAGCAATAAAACAACTTAATCAGACATAAGTTTTGTTCCACAAAAATTTAGATAGAAGAGACAACTGTAATTGCTATCTATATGTACTTTCTTTGTATACAGTATTTTGGAAACAGATCTGTCAAGAGAGAGGCTACCCACCTATAACTGCAGTTCAAGTGCCGTGGTCTAAATTAAGGGAATTAATGAATTGTCTCAGATGTAATTTTGTGGTACCTGTGGGTAAATAGTAATGTTTCAGTGGTGATCACTATATATTGCCTCTGCAGAGGCTCGCTCTTCAAAATGGTGGTTATCTGTGCAGCAGCTCTGGAACCACCTAGAAATCAGTGACCATTTAGTTCATGCTGATATCCTCTGATGGATCCAAACTTTCAGCGAAAGTCTATACAAAAGTCTGTGGATCCAATTTTTTTTCTGTTTGAAATACCAGTGAAGGACCCCAAAGAATTGGGGAGCAAGGCTAGGGTGATCATGGAACTGCAAAGGGGAAATATACTGTGAGAGCTACCATTACCGGTGAATAATTTTCTTTTCTCCAATAATAGCCTCTGAAGATCCCCACTTCAAGAGATTAGTTAAGTTATAACCACTTGGAAGAGTGTCCATTTAATTTTTCTTAATTTCACCATTTATTTGTCCATCCTATGGTCTTTGATCCTAGTGTTTATAAGATTCTTCTAGCAAAAGTAAACATTTCCTTCTTCAAAAACAAAGGGTTTGATCCTCACTGCATCAAATCCAGAATACTGGCCATGACTGGAACACCATATCTATTTCTGAATTTATCAGATTAGTTTTTACATGTTGAAGCATTGCCAACTTCTGAGCGTATGGCTAGTTCTCAGGAAAGAGACACTAGATGCCGACTGTCTTAAAAATTACCACGTTTCCAGTCTTCTGTTCCTGGGCATAATCATTTGAAATGTGACATCCATAATCTATGAGCATGTGATCTCTTCTAACATCCTGGACTACTCGCAATCAGTATTCAGATCCATCATGGCACAGAAACATATGTATGTTAGTCTGTTACTGTTGCTAACTCTAAATAAAAAAATATGAAGAATAAACCCAGTGAAAGCGGAAGAGATTACTGGTTAATTAAGATTAATTTCTTATAGCATGTTTTTGAAATACTTTGATTTAATTCCACCTTCAGTAATAAAACAATTAAAATAACAAATCAAATAAATAAGACATAAATATTCAATTTTTTTCTTGCCAGGATGCCTGTGAGTCCCTTGGATTCACATCTTAGGTTTCAATAGATGCCTGATATTTTGGAGGTATTTGTATTTAGCCCATATCTACCACCTATGTTTTTGAGCCGCAATTAACCTTTGCTTGGTGAATAATGATAAAGAAATGTGTGGTCAGTGTATTGAAGGAGCTCTTCCTTCCAGTTCATTAGGGTAACAAAGCTGGTACATGGTTCAGTACTATGTGTCTCAAATTTTTAGTCAAAATAGACTTCTTTTGCTGAAAAGAATTTTTAAAATTTGTTTAGATTATATCATAATACCTGTATATTACCTTACATTAAATCTGGCATTCTTTTTAAAGGAGCACTAATGTAGTGAAAATTGTTGATGTCTGTTAGCTAGCAGGATTTACAAACCAAGCCTAATGAGAAACTGAAAGCAAAATTTTTGTTAAATCTTCAAAACACACTTTTCCCTTAGGTCCCAAGAATTAGCATTGTATTGCAGATGAACTCTGTTTTAGGATAACTTATTTTAAGTTGTTGCATGAAAATTTAGTCCCTGAAGATTCTTTGTTGTTTAAGACCTACAATATGTTAAGTAGTACATAAAAATTTGCTCTGATTAAGTGATTTATAAAGGATTGCTTTGTAAATGGAGTATTATCTAGATGGAAGGCATTAGTTGTCATTATAGCTAAAGCTATATCACTCATCCTAAATCCTACAAAACCTGTATGTCACAGAATGCTTGTAGAGCATAATGAGTAGTATGATAAAGATGGTGTTAAAATGCTTCAATACAGAAATATAATAATAATTATTTAGCTTACATAGCAAAGCAGTAGTAGTTAGCTCTCCTAATTAATCCCTAAACATTTTATTTTTGTATATTGCAACAAAAGGTCTGTTTGTAGAACATAATGTGAAATCGCCAATATGGAATTAGTCTGTTACACAAACAAAAGAGGATTTTTACTCTGTTCCAAAGTAGAAACACGAATGACACAGCAATCTAAGCAGTTCTGGTTTGTGCTAATATTTTCATGTATACCCCATATTTTGCTTTGTAGTGACCTCTGGTCATTATTTAGTGTTCTCTGTTGGACCTCATTTCCCAATAGAGAACTTAATTATATATATTTTTTCACACGTGTACTGTATTTGTAATGTAGGTGGGTCACATGTGTTGTCAATAACTCTTAAGTAATTGTTTTTTGCAAAAGCTTGTTTGGTGGTCCCCTTTTGTACCTACTAGACCAAATTGATCGTAACATGGTTTTGATTATAATGTTTAATTTGGAGATTTTAGTGAATGAGATGGACCATATTGTAGAGTTAAAAGATGTATTAAGGGACAGTCATTTCAAGGTTTCCCTTTGCAGCGTATGAAAGCTGATGTTTTGCTATTTTGTTTATAACATGCAGCTGTAAAAATCAAAATCTGATTACACTGACCTACTCTGAGCAATTCAGTTACTGGTCAAGAGTATGTGCAAAGCTTCAATTATTGAGGTTCTCTAACCTGAACATACCGAGCGAGAATACTCTGTTTGATTTGGGGTGTTTGTTTTTTGAATTGGAGACTGAGGCCACCATTACTAATATTTGGGGGAGGGTATTCAAAATGACTTCTTACTTAAATCATTTATTAATTAAGAAGCAGCACAGATTACACTAATGATAAATAGACAAGTATTTCCAAGATAAACGGAATCTGGATTATAGTCCATGTTTGTTTATACCACCTGCATTTTTATGGCATTTGACTGACTACTATACTAGATCTAGATAGCTCTTGAAACAGTGAACAAGCTAGAAACAGTAAGCCTAATATACCAATGGTGTAACTCTATTGAATTTGACCATGTACGTATTTGAAAGTTAGGGAATGGCTAGAGGATAAGAGAAGGGTGTTTTTGTTTTTGTTTTTAATTATCTAAACCATTTTAGGATGTGGCATATCTAATTTGACATTAAAAGATAAATATCCATGTTATACACATTTTGAGGGATTCCACGTTAGCAGTTAATCCTTGTAGAGAGAGACTCAGAACACTGTGTATGTATTTTCTAATAGCATATATTATCTTAAAATTTCACTGCAGATGTGAGTGATGTTGGTGTGAAGTTCTGTGGCATATCTTGAATAATTAAAAAAATAAGAGTTTCATGTAAACTTTTAAATGCTAAGTAATGATTTAAAAGCAAACAAATGCACAAAAAGCATTATTTTTCTTTGTGGGTGATTTTTCCTTCACCCAATAAGTGATATATACAGTATTTGTCACAGAGCATCTGACTGTTGTATTTAAGATGTGATCTCTACTCCAAAACCAAATACTCTTAACTCCCTGCATTTTTTTGGTCCTGTCTCTACTGTAAATGTTAGCTGTAGTGCAAACTTGGCATAAACCTTTATCACACCTACATATTTTGAGTACAGAAATTAAATTTGACTTAAGTCTCTTATTCCTGTTTCTGACTCCAACTGGGGAAGCTGTAATCTTAGGCATATTTCTGTTCTTTTAGCTTACAATCACTGTTCAAAATAGCCAACACTATATTAAAATGTTATGTATTTTTTAATTTGAGGAGCTTCTAGAAATTTGCACCAGCAAAATTGCTGGACATATTGGGCATAAATTGTGTAGCAATATCTGAGTACTGACTATGACATTCTGGGGTGCAGTCCAGACCAGTAAGGGGCTATCACCCCTGTCCTGCCAACTTGGGTGCCTCACAATGTTTTGCTACTGTAGCTCCCACCTGGGCAGCTCAAAACAGCCTTTCAGTTAACACCCTGAGTTTATCTGTATAGCTGCAGCCATACATCAGTCATGCTCTGGCTTCTACCAGCCTTGGTTACACTTTCAGGGTGACCCCAACTCACGCCCAGTCCTGACTTTTCTCCCAAAATGTGTTTTGCACCGTCCAGCGCTCTCTCGGACAGTCCATGTATATTAGGTCTGTTGCCCCGCTAAGGGGATAAATGTACAATAGTTTGCTACCCTAAATGAAATTCCCCAAACAGTTCACACACTGGATTAGTTTTGATTAAAGATTAAAACAAATTGATTTAACTACAAGAAGATAGGTTTTAAGCGAGTACAAGTATAAGTCATTAAAGTCAGAAATAGCTACAAGAGAAATAAAGAGAAAATGCCTCCTAGTTTTAAAACTTAACATATATATTTGCTTCAAGGTGAAATCCTTATCACACATTTCCAGCAACATTGCTACCAAATTCTCAGACCACGATCTTCTCCCAAAGTCCAAAAGCTGGTTCTTTTGTCATCTTAGGTGAAAGAGAAAGAGATTGATGGGGTGAGATAACTTGAGGTATTTTTGCCCTTCATTTTTATAGTTCAGTCATCCTTTGAAATGCATTCCTGCGTGTTAACCCTTGATAATGTTCATTTCTGCTGTGAGGATGGAGACAAAGCATCTGGTGATGAAAGAGGTTCCATACTGTTGTTTGCTAAGATGCAGATCTGTTTGTTCCTGCCCCCGTTTGTTGCCCAAAAAAAGGCCACTTGATAGGTCCATCAACTTTGACGACACCTGGCTAGAGGCATCAGCTTGTCCTTTGTCTTTGAGAAACTGGTTTACCCAGACTTGTCTGGTAAACACTTTTCAGAACTAATTTCAGCTTCTATTAATAACTTTTACATATAATATTGCTACATATGTTTCATCATAATATTATTGGCCAGCAAAGTATTCGTTTTCAAATGATATCTCACAAGGTATATTTTTGTGCAACGATTACTACTATGATGTATAGCGTATGAATATAGGGGTACATTCCATCACACTGACATCCACTTTATTCGACTTTGATTGAATATGAATAGCTAATGCTACAGTGCACTGTCATTTTTAAGGAGGACTGATAAATGGCTGTATTTCATTAATCTGCTAACTGTGAATGTTCTAACAGTGTTTAGAGTATGATGTGGCACATTCTAGATCTATAACTTGATATTGTCTTCCAGACCTTGACACACTAAAAGACTAAGGTATTTGCTTTCTGCTAAAAATATAGCCGTAATATGCTAGTTAAATGCACTATATTGAGTTTCTCACAATATTTTTTGAAAATCTATCTAACTTTCACACAGCCAGGTCCTCGAAAATAAAAGTGACTGAAACAGGAAGTCACTTAGAAAAAAATTGCAGCATCTTTTGATAAAGTACTTCATCAGGTGCAGTAATCCATGAAATCCTGCATACCAGTGAATAGATTTACATGAGAAATGAGGGATCAGCAATTTATTTTTTAAATAAAATCCTGTTTTTGTCCTAGACATAATTTTCTAGAGTTCTGTACTAAAATGTATAAATAAAAATTATTTTACCTGTATATTTGAGCATCAAAAATCTAGTTTAGATAATGTCAAATAGAAATAACGAATTCTAGTTAGAACCTGCTTTCTTCCTTCCATCTGCTGTGCACAAATCTAAACATAGTAAGTTGGCACAGAAATCCTATCCAAAGATCTCTCTGCAGACTTTCATATAGTCTCAATGTCAACAAACAACCTCAATCTCTGACATGATTGTGATAGAAATAGAGCAGCAAAGAAACTCCATAAAACATTTCTAATTCTGACGTAAAGTTTACAGTGATCTATTACACTATCTTCCAAAAAGAAAGTTATTTTTGTCTGTTTTTTTAAAATACCTTTACAAATAGTATTTGTTTAGCCCATGGGAGCACCCTGGTGTTGTTGAGGATACTGTTTTGTTATCAAGGTGTTACGTCACTTGAATTTCCAACTAGTCATCCTGGCTCCCATAGTGTACATCAGTGGTTCTCAATCAAGGGTACACATACCCCTGGGAATATGCAGAGGTCTTCTAGGGGGTACATCAACTCATCTAAATATTTGCCTACTTTTATAACAGACTATATAAAAAGCACTAGCGAAGTCAGTATAAACTAAAATTTCATATACATAATGACTTGTCTATCTTGCTTTAAATACTATACGCTGAAATGTAAGTACAGTATTAATATTCCAATTGATTTATTTTATAATTATATGGTAAAAATGAGAAAGTAAACTATTTTTCAGTAATAGTGTGCTGTTTCACTTTTGTATTTTATGTCTGATTGTGTAAGCAAGTAGCTTTTTAAGTGAGGTGAAACTTGGGGGTACGCAAGACAAATCTTGAAAGGAGTACAATAGTCTGGAAAGGTTGAAAGCCACTGGCGTACAATATAATACTTCTCTTGGGGGAAAAAAACTGTTGTGTGCTTTAAAACTGTAGGTTATGGTGCTTCTGCAACCTCTATTAGAAGCCATTCATGTACTTTTAAAGATAAATACATCAAGATTTCCTCTTGTGACTAAAGCCAGTATGTCTTGATTTGGAGGAGTCATGAGTGCCTGAACTGGTCTTTTTCTTTAAAGACTTATAAGGAAAAACTAATTATGGTACATTTTGGATATAGAAAATTTTTAAAAGTTAACATAATTTAACTTAATTTTTGCTATGCAAATTCTACTCAGTTTTCCTTCACACTGTTAAAATTAAAATTCCAAATGAGCATTTTTACCGATTAAACCTGCTGTCACAGAGAACCATCTTGGAAATAACACTATATTTGCTTCTGCTAGATGCACCATAGCACTTCCCCTCTCTCTCTCCCCTCACCCTCCCCCTTCACAAAAAAATCAGAAGGTATATAGAGTACTTTGAATGCTATGGAGGAAATAAATGAGAATAGCCCAGACATCTTACATCCTTAGTCAGTGAAGCATGTTGCCAGTTAAACATGATGTTGACATCCCAGCCCTGTTGAGGTCACTGGGAGTTAGCCACTGATTTTAGTGGGGTCAGAATTTTACCCAAACGGTTTAATTCAGTATTGTTTGCATGTCTTTCCTCTTATCAAAGTACTGTCACTTATTTTGTTCTTAATAATCTAATTAATCATAATATTAGAAGTATTGTTACCCTTTTGAAAAGTACAATATATCTTTCATACAACAATTCAGGTAACAACTATCCAATCAAAAATACTTCAGATTAAAATATTAAAACAATCACCTTGCATATCATGGTGTGGGTGTGCACAGGCGCATGCATGTGTGTGCATGTGTGTTAGTTTTTTGGGTTTTTTTTATGAAGACTATATCAGTTATACAGTTAGTTGGGTGATTAATTCTTTACAAGGTCTACACCGTATATCAAAATAATTGTATGCTATAGTAGGCATAAATGGAAAATGCCAAAAATATCAGTAGTATAACTGCATTTTTTCTGGGATATATACTGAAGGGTTTTTACTACATATAACAATTTTTAAATAAATCATACATGATTTTGTCTTTTTTCCCATTACAAAATTGTAAATGGTGGCAAAAGAAGAATCTGTCCCAAACTCTCCACAATGCATCATTCAAAATACTATTGACAGTACAGCCATTTAGTTAGTTGTGAGGTTTATGGCTTTTAGTTCTATAGTGTTTTATCTGTGTTCTATCTACACAGTCAAACTGGCAGTGAGAGCAGGGAGAAGCAGCAATGCAGTGAGTTAATGCTGATCATATCTATGAACTGTTTAAATACTTTTAATATTGTGCTTGTTTCTTACTGAGCTAACAAACTGTTTTTATTAGCTATGCTAATAAAAATACTTTTTTGCTTTTATTGATTTTAGGGGCCTCTAGAAAATGATTTGGTGATCCATGTTGCCCTGATAGCAGAAAGTCAACGGTAAGGCATTTAGTTTCTTTAAGAATTTCTATTTAAAGGAAAAATTGAATGTGACAGAGACCTACAGTCTGGAACAGATTTTTAGAAAAGCATGAGTGAGAATATTAATTCAGATTTTAATTGGTATGATATTCATGTTTTTGCTTCTTCAATAATTGCTACCAAGACAGTTACAAAATCACTGTAGTTATGCTGTGATTAAATCCCTGCATTTATTTTGCTTTATAGCCTACAAGTTTTTCTGAACACATATGGGATACAGACACAGACTCCCCAACAGGTGGAACCCATTCAAATATGGGATCAACAGGAACTTGTCAAAGTAAGTCATTAATGCAGAATCTCTTATCTGTGTGGTTCCTTTTTTTAAAGCAATTCCTTATTTGCTGACAACCAGACTCATGCCTACTTATGTTGTGATGAATTATCTAGCTATTTGATTCATTTTAATTAAACTGTAAGATACTTCAAAGTGTTCATTATTGGTTCATAATGCATGCCTGGTTGCTGCATTTAGCAAATAATTGAAGGCTGTGTTCTGTATATGCACTTAAGTACATCTTTGACTATAACTCAAAATGTAATTTGTGATGATCTATTACCTGATCTAGCTAGTATCTAATGATCTCCCAAAGAATAAAGCAAAAAATACAGTAGATCCATGGACTAAGTCAAGGTTGATCTGGACACATAGTGAATCAGTGACCAACACAGCGATGAACTTAAGCAGCAGGCCTGAACTTCATTAATTTAACACTGGGTAGGGTTGCTATATATCGTCTTCTCTCCCTCCCCCCCCCCCCTTTCTCCTCCCCCAGGTCTCATATAGCAGGCATTTACTTGGATGGAATGTGGGGTTAGAGGGTTTCCAGCATATAACCAATATCTCAGGACAGACACTCCTTGGCCTACCACTAGGAAAGATCACTTCTGAATCCTTTTGCCCTCCACTTGTGTGGGAGGATAGGAGGTGCCAAGGGAGGAGTTCAGTTTGCAAGAATTTCAAGTCTCCTCTTCCCCTATAGACACAAGATCCAGCAGTGAACTCTTTGGTCTCATTTACGTCAGGGAACTGGCCATTTTAGCCATTATCTGCACTGGAAACTGATTACTGGCGGTACCAACAATTAGCATGGCTACAGCCACCCACACTGTCTGGCATCTATAAAAAGTCATGAAGCCAAATGCCAGCCCCTACGTCTATCTGTTGGTGTCCATCATCCTTATAGCTTATGCCTAGTGTATTGGATGTCCCTCTGTCTGACCACTGAGTCCCCAGGCTCCAAAATTATCCTGGCAGTCTTGTGGTTTGCGTTCTTATGGGCCCTGTCAACCCAGGCTGGTTTGACAGCTACCTGCCAAACTTGTCTAGCGAGCATCTCTGACAAAACCAATTTTGTGCATGGCCACAACCAGCCATCAATTCCACATCCCTCTGAATCCTAATTCTCAAATTTATTCTGGTGCAAGCGTCAAGATCATTTTTACCAAGGTGAATAATCAGGATATCAGATTTCTGTACCTCAGCCATCAGTGAGTGCAGCAAAGCCATAAGTGGATTCCACAATATGGGTGTTCTGCTGTACCACTGAAGGCAGACAGTTTCATCTTTGAAGCTCAGTTGTGATCCACCTGATGACCTCATTGTCTGTTTGTGGGCCCCATGCACAATTGAGAAATCAACCTCCTCCCAATGTCTTCTGCAGTCACAAATGACAAAGTTAATTCAGTTCCATGATGTGCCCCAGCAGCCTATTGGTAGAATGAACATAGGTCCTATAACAATCTGATTTCCAGTGCTTGATTGCCTGGATCTTCCAGAAGTTGAAATTCTCTGATGCTGTTGACATTGCTGCCCCAAACCTAAGGGAATGCATTCCAGAATGCATACTGAGACATAAGTAGGCTAATGCTGTCTTCATGTCCACAGCAAACTGAAACCTGCTCAGATAGTTGCCATCCTCGTGTATGAATAGTGGGTCTAGTTCCTAGTCCCATATGTCTAAAAAGACTTTGATGGCATTCACGGGTTTACCTGTTTCATTTGCATATTCCCTTAGTTCTACTATGGCCCTCTTTCCTGGTTGATCAGTTTTTAAATACTTCAATTTCAGTGACGTTGTTCCTTGCGTAAAATGCACATCCAGTAGTTCTAATGCACACCTGGAGCTATCTCCTGTTGTCTGCAGCACAAGCTTAGTAAAAGCACCAAAAAGGCCATGACAAATGCTGCTTTAAATAGAACTCCTCCATCCTACAACTGCACACTCTGGGTAAACCTTCCAATCTATATGGTTATGGGGAGCCTCTCTTCCTCCCTGCAACCATCATCTCTGGAACATCCTTCCCTACAATGGTCAGCAAGTCCTGCTAGTCTCCAACAAAACATCAGGCCATCAAGGTGACCCAATATTGTGGATGAAGCCAATCCACAGTGCACTAAAGACGCAACATTTCTTACTAATTGAAGTTCAAGGATGAGGCAGATGCACTGGAGTCCTTCCCTAACTCCGAATTATACAGATTCCACCAAATTGGCCTTGTAAACTCCAGATGTCTGTGGGGAGCAATGAATTATGCTAATTCTAAAACTGTCAGGAACTATGTCTTGACAACTGGTGAGGCATCACCTGAGGGTCTCAGCTGGTGAATGGTTCAAGTTCCTGAAAAATTTCCTCCTGTAATTGAGAGACTGTCAGCAATGCCTTATCTATGTCAGGAACATGTACTGCATAGTAAAGAATGTTAAATAAAAGGCAGTACAAAACAAATGTCCTCAAAGGCCTCATTTTCCATGAGAACTTTGCTGACTGCCAATTGATAACCGAGAGTAAGATAATGGTGGATAATCCTGAATCCTCTGTGACAGTTCTCAGTATACCCAGGACTATTGAGTCACCTTACTACCCCCTGCCTCTAGTGAAAGGGAGTTGTCTCTGTGGTAGCTCCCTAACATCACCAGCCTTTCAGCCGCTCAGTGACTCGCCTTTGGGCTGTTAGACCTGTTGCCTTGCAGGTTAACAAGAGGTACATCCCAGTCCACAAGTCCCCTTGTGATATCCAGCCACTGACACTTGCTACTCACAGAAATCCCAGTTCCTCTGCTACCAAAGGAGCAGTGTGCCCCAGGTTACCAGTTTTACCTTAAATCACTTCTCCTGTATAATGCACAGCACTTGTGGCAATTTACAATAAAACAAAAGAAGGTTTACCGGTATCCACACATCATGAAATATCCCTGCTCAACAAGAGGTTTCCTCAGTGAAAGGATACAAAATGTCTGTCTTCATCCTATGAGATACTGAATCAGTCTTTTGTCTTTACTGAAACCAGGTCTACACTATAAACTTACATCTGTATAACTATGTCACTCGGGTGTGAAAAATCCATATCCCTGAGCAACACTGTTATACCTACCTAACCCTCAGTGTAGACAGCTCTATGTCAGTGGGAGGGTTTCTCTTGTCAACATAGCTACTTCCTCTTATGGAGGTGGATTAAATACACTGATGGGAGAAACTCTCCCAGTGACTTAGTGGCGTCCTCATTGAAGCGCTACGGTAGTGCAGATGCACCATCTTAAGTGTTGACTTGCCCTCACAGACATGGCAATCCACTGTCTGTTATGATGTTCCCTTTTACTTCCAAGTGGTTTCAATATTTAGAGTGTATCTTTGAGGGTTTTCCATTGATTTTTCTGTGTTGCAACAATGGACAGTTAAATACGTTACATAATCCCACCTCCTTGAATGGCCTGTCACAGAGACACATGAGTCCCTGGTGACTCATTTTTACTCCAAGACCATAAGGGCATAATTTTCAATATAGTTACATTATTCCTTAAATATTATCTGTACACACATCTTGCAATGATTATCAGTATTGATAAGTTACAAGCTTTCAATAGAGAACTCACATGATGCCCTTCATGGATAAATACCATTAAAGTGGTGTATTAGATATAGTGAGTTTCAGGTTGGAGACAGGAATTGCTTGTAAAGAACAGAGAGATGAATGTGTCCACATACTTCTAAATGACTTTTTTAACAGCTTTTGATAAATGGGCTGCAAGTGGCCTGTCAGCTCCTGCATACATTCCCCTGGCTTCAACACCTGTGTCCTCTGTATCCTTCTCAGTAAAGAGGGGTGCAGTGTCTGATAGCCCATCTTGGAGTGCTTAGCAGACAACTGTCTTGAGAACACTGCTACCTGGTATTGGGATTCACACCATAATCTAGTACACCCCACCGTTTAGGCACCTGCCTCTGCAGTTCAGGGACCTGCTGGGAAACACCATCTCCAATGCATCCCTATGCCAATAGTGCTCTTCCTTCTGGGGAGGAGCTACCCATGTGGGCAGGTGTCCTGGCTTTTCACCCATGAGAGAAAGTGAGTCCACTAATACTATCAGCCCTTCATAGAGCTGCTTGTCAGCTTTCCTGGGCATATCTGCAGCTATCCTTGATGTGAAGCCAGAAGCAGTGCTACTGGCCCCTTCCCTTGTGCTCCCAACCCCATAGCTTAAGGGCTCCTTAAATAGCTGGGCTATTTGCATGCTCCTGCAGGGAGGCTCTAACCCAGTCATCCTGTGAGTACCACTTTTCCTCACTTCAGTCTCCATGCCTGAGTCCCATGGTTTCTTGATATAGGGACCTTGGCTCCTGCCCCTTCCCCTGCTCTTTGTGGTGCTCTTTGTGTATTCACTTGCATACTCCATTGGCTGGAGGAATTCATTCCTCCCTTTTGAAACCTGCTGAATAGGAGGCACTGACTCCCCACCTGCTGCCAGAATCCTGGTTCTGGCAGCTTGTGTACATCAGCAGACCTCTTCTCCCAGGCTGTGGTGGCTGCTGCAATCACTGCACTCATCAGACTCCCATTGCTGCTATCCCTGGCTGCATGACTCCCAGAGCCCACCACTGCTATTAGTGAATGAGTAGAGGACCGGCAATCCTGGCCATAAGGTAGCCCCATAAGGTGGGGGTGAGGTGGGGCAGTCCTAGATTGTCCCACAGTACTGAAATGGACCCCTACCCCTGTGATTTGCTTGTCATCCACGCATTGCCACTTGTCCCTTGCTTCTCCCAGGAGCAGGGAGGGTAGGCTCCCACCTTGTTTCTTCAGCACTGCCTACACTGGGTGAAGTTGTCTGGCAGCTAATGGAGCAACAGGCTTTTGAAAAGCCCAAGAAGAGTTTAACTAGCTTGGAAGAGGGGACTGGGTGCATCATGAGAGTCCATCAGCCCACCCAGCCCAGCTAGAACCTGAGCAGGAGGAGGGGAGTGCCTACTTCTGCCTCATCAAGCATATGCTCTTGCTTGTCCCCTCCCTTCCAGGCATTTGCCAGTCCAGTCAGTAATTCCTCCTGTTGATGCAAGAGTCTGTGTGGGGTATTTCCTTCCCATTTCCCCTGCAGCAATCAGAGCTGTGGGATTTGTCTCTTTTTACTTTCCTTTTGCTTTGCTAATACTTTCTCTTCTCCTATTATGCTTTTTCATCTTTCTCCCTTCTTGCCTTCATTTCCTTTCCCTTCTTTTATCATATTTGCTGTATTTAGTTACATTATAAAATATAAATTATATAACACTTTAAAATGTATTTTAAATGAACACAGTTTATATTATAAAAGACTTTTTGTTGTTGTTTTGAACATGTTTGGCTAAAAACAATCATAAAAGGTAATTTAAAGTAATTTTCTTAATCTCGCTATAGCTATCTTTTTTTTTTTTTTTTTTTTTAAATAGTTTGGTTCTCTCTTCGAGTGATTGCTCATATCCATTCCATTATAGGTGTGTGCACGCCCCGTGCACAGATTCCTGGAACTTTTTTACCTTTAGCAAGCCCCGTAGGGTCAGCTCAGGTTCCCCCTGGAGTACCGCGCTTATGCCATGGTATATAGGGCGCCGCTGACCCCATGGGCCCTCAGTTCCTTCTTTCCACCGGTTGATGGTAGCTGGAACGTTCGCCTCTTGCCTAGCAAGTAGCATCCCCTTTGTTCTTGATTGCTCTGTTGTTATAGACTGTTTACTGTTAAATAGTGTTAAGTAGTTGTAGTTAGTAGTTAAGTTAGATAGATAGCCCTCAGGGATTTTTTCAGGTTGGGCCATGCCTGGCTCAACCAGCTTCAAAGCCTGCACCGCGTGTGCTTAGGCTTTCCCTGTGAGTGACCCTCACAGTTGCTGCCTCTGATGCCTTGGAGAGCAGCACCACAAGGACAAATGTCGAATTTGTAAAGCCTTCAAGCCTCGCTCTCAAAAGGATAGAGATGCACACCTGAAGGTTATCCTTATGGAGTCTGCACTCCAAACAGATTCCGAACTGGTGCGTTCCCCCGCGGCACCAAGCGTCTCCTCAGTGCGGAGCGCTCTTTCGGCACCGACCTCATTGCTCCAGGGCCCGGCACCGAAGCGCCGCAAAGAGAAGGACACTGCGCGCCGAGACTCCCCTGCACCGCCCACCCAGCCTGGGGGGAGTCAGGAGATGTCCCAACCATGTGCCGTCGAGATTACTCCGGCACCAGCATCTCCACGCAGGGAGCCTTCCCCGACTCTGCGGAGTGGGGTAGTGCCCCTGCAGGGACCGTAGACGCCGGAGGTATTCACTGCGGCACGCGCCCCCATGGGCCTGACCACGCCTCCGTCCCTCCCTCGGCCGAGGGCCAGGGGACTGGCATCTCGGAGTAAGCCCACGTTGGGTGGCCCCGGTGGTTGGCAGAGACATGAGTCCAAGTCTCCCCCCAGACAGTCAAGGAGGGTAGAGAGTGCGGGCTCCCCTCCCAGCTCCGGCACTGAGTCGTCGAGCTCCTCATCATCACGGCACCGAGGGCGGTCGAGAGGCTCACGCAGGGGTCGCAGCTCCAGCTCTCATTCTTCCATGGAGAGCCCAGCTCGGCACCGTGCACCACCGACTGATACACGGCACTGGTCTCGATCCCCGGCACCTAGCCGGGCGCGGATCCCGGTGCCTCCCGACACCCGTCGACCATCACCGGCGGCTTCGGCACCTCGCAGCCAGTCTCACTCCACGCGGTCCCGCTCCCGAGGTGGGAAGTGTTGCTGGAAGACATTGGGGTGGAGAAGATGCTCAAGCTCCAGCAGCAGCTCTTCTCTGCGTCGGCACCGTAGACGACGGAACCGGCGTTCATCGTTGTCGTTCTCTTCCCGGAGCCGCTCTCCTGTCGGGGAAGTAAGCGGAGGTCCAGCGGCTCTGGGTCCTGGTCCCGCTACCAGGTGTCCCAGTTGGCACTGATGCCTGCTTCAGCATGGCCTCAGGGGCCTTGGCAGTGGCCATATTGGGGGAGATGGGGTACACAATTAGGCCAGGCTACCACCTCGGTCCACTCATCGGTGGCCCCGCCACTCCCCTCCCCACCAAACCGGCGGGATAAGGGCCATCCCTCATCAGGACATGCTCAAGAGGTGGCAAGCAACCTGAACTTAGAGCTGAAAGAGCTTTTGGAGGAGGAGGACCCCCTCTTCGGGGTCTCAGGGACGGCAGACCCATCCAGAGTGGCCCTACCGGTACATGAGAGGGTATTTGAGCTGGCTAAATCCCTCTGGCAGACCCCTCCTCGGTTGCCCCTACCTCTAAGGGCGCCGAGAAAAAATATTATGTGCCTACTGAGGGATTTGAGTACCTATACAATCACCGTGCCCCGTGCTCCCTGGTTGTTGATGCGGTCAACCAGTGGGACAGACAGGGGGCACAAGGTAACACCCCCAAAAATAAGGACATGAAGAAGTTAGACTTGTTTGGCCGTAAGGTGTACTCGACAGCAACTCTGCAGCTGAGGATCGCTAACCACCAAGCGCTCCTTGGGAGGTATAATCTTAACCTCTGGTCCTCACTGCAGAGGCTCGCTAAGATTCTACCCCAGGTGTTGCCTCAAGATCAAGCAGCGGACTTCTCAACGGTCATCGAGGAGGGCGCTGCTGTGGCAGGAGCAGCCTTGCGGACAACAAGTGATGCGGCGGATGCTGCCAGCAGGGCTATGGCCTCGGCCATAGTCATGCGCCGCTGCTCCTGGCTCCAGTCGTCGGGGCTGTTCCAAGAGGTCCAGCAGACCATCCAGGATCTACCATTCGATGGTGCTGGCCTCTTCTCAGACAAAACCGACGACAAGCTCCATGCCCTCAAGGATTCGAGGGCCACGTTGCGGTCCTTAGGGCTTTACACCCCATAGGCCTTGAGGCGTGAGTCTCGGCCTCAGGCACAATGGCAGCCTCAGCCTCTCCTAAGGCAGCCCCCCAGATCCGCTCAACCCAGGAGAGGTCGGGATCGGTTCCGGGGCCCTAACCGCCATGACCGTTCGGGCTCTTCGGTGGGGCCCAGCAAGGCCCAAACAAGGCCCAAACAATAAAAAGCCTTTTTGACAGTGCGCACGAGGGTGGCACTCTTCCTTTGCCCACAGACTCAGGCCGTATTATGCCCACTGGCAAAGTATTACGTTGGACCAATAGGTCCTTGGTATAGTCTGCAGGGGCTATGCCCTCCAGCTGACGGCCTTCCCTCCAGACTCCCCCCGTACCCCGTCCCTCTTCAGGGACCCCTCTCATGAGCAGCTCCTCACACAGGAGGTCTGCTCCCTCCTCCAGCTAGGGGCTGTGGAAGAGGTTCCTCCACAGGAAAGGGGAAGAGGATTTTACTCTCGGTACTTCCTGATCCCCAAGGCCAAGGGGAGCCTGAGGCCTATACTAGATCTCCGCCATCTGAACAAGTTCATCAGACGCCTCAGGTTCCACATGGTTTCCCTAGCCTCCATCATTCCTACCCTAGATCCAGGGGACTGGTATGCTGCCCTCGACTTAAAGGACGCATATTCTCATATCTCTATCCTCCCTGGGCACAGAAGGTTTCTCCGATTTGTAGTAGCTGGTGGTCACTACCAGTTCTCGGTCCTACCCTTTGGCCCCTTGTCCGCCCCCAGGGTATTTACAAAGTGCATGGCGGTAGTTGCGGCCCACCTGCGCCGCAGGGGAGTACAGATTTTCCCATACCTGGACGATTGGCTGATCCGGGCAAGTCCAGGGCCCATGTAAGGAACAGCCTAGATCTCACGTGCACAGTATGCACCAACCTGGGGCTGCTCATCAACGAGCAGAAGTCCGTTCTCACCCTGGTGCAGCACGTAGAGTTCATTGGGGCCACACTGGATGCCACCCAGGCAAGAGCCTTCCTCCCACAGCCTCGCTTCAAGGCGATGGCTGCCATAATCGACGACCTCCCAGGTCCCCCACGACGACAGCCAGGCATTGCTTCCAGTTGTTGGGACACATGGCAGCCTGTACATATGTGGTGAGGATGGCTCACCTCAAACTCAGGCCTCTCCAGATGTGGTTAACCTCGGTGTATGCCCCAGCCAGACACCCTTTGAACAGGGTGGTCACGGTGCCCACACAGATACTAACTTTCCTAATCTGGTGGAAGGACCCAAGGGAGGTATTGAAGGGAGTTCCGTTCAGGGACTTGACACCATCAGTGACTCTGATCACAGACGCCTTGGATGTGGGGTGGGGAGCCCACATCAGTGGCAAACTGAGCACCCAAGGGCTCTGGTCACCAGGCAAGATGTCCCTCCACATCAATGTCAGGGAGCTCAGAGCAGTCTGCCTGGCATGCAAGGTTTTCCTCAGGTTTCTGAAGGGCAGAATGGTACAGGTCCTCACGGACAATACAGCAGCCATGTTCTATATGAACAGGCTGCGGGGGCGCGCTTCTCAGCTCTTTGCCAGGAGGCCATACAACTTTGGGACTTAGTGGTGAGGCACGACTTTCATATATCTGCCTCTCCTCTCCCGGGGGTCGGGAACGAAGAGGCGGACCGCCTCAGCAGGTCGTTTTTACCCCGACACGACTGGTTGCTACACCCGGGCGTGATAGCATTTGTCTTCCGCAAGTGGGGTGTTCCCCAACTGAACCTGTTTGCATCATCCTGGAACAGGAAATGCCCGAGATTCTGCTCGCTCCAGGGTCGCGAGCTGGGCTCCATCTCCGACGCATTCCTTATAGACTGGACAGGGACCCTGATGTATGCGTTTTCTCCCCATTCCGCTGCTGCCCAGAGTCCTCTTGAAGATCAAGAGAGACAAGGTGGATGTCATACTGAACGCCCCAGCTTGGCCGAGGCAGCACTGGTTCAGTATGCTGCTGGACCTGTCCATAGCCACGCCGCTGCTGCTCCCGAGGCGCTATGACCTCTTCCAGGACCAGGGTCGCCTGCTCCACCCGGACCTTGACTCCCTCCACCTGACAGGTTGGAGACTCTATGGCTGACGGAGGGAGAGAGCCTGTTCCATGCAAGTCCAGCAGGTCCTGCTCAGCAGCAGGAAACCTTCCACCTAGGTGGTGTACTGGGACAAGTGAAAGCGTTTTACTTGTTGGGCACAGTCCCGGGGTATCCGCCGAGCTCCTCGCCCATACAGGTGATTTTGGAGTACCTCCTCCATTTGAAGCTACAGGGTTTAGCTCTGGCCTCTCTTAGGGTACACCTGGCGGCCATCTCGGCCTTCCACCAGCCAATAGAAGGCAGATCCTTATTTTCATATCCCATGTCAGCCAGGTTCCTCAAGGGGGTGGAGAGGCTATATCCCCAGGTCCGCGACCTGGTGCCTCCCTGGGATTTAAACCTGGTCCTCGCCATGCTGACAGGACCACCCTTTGAGCCCATGGCTACATGCTCGTTCTCTCTTGGAAGGTAATCTTCCTAGTGGCCATTACATCGGCTAGGAGGGTCTCCGAGATAAGAGCTTTGACCTCGGAGCCCCCGTACACAGTCTTCTACAAAGATCAGGTCCGACTGAGACCCCACCCGACTTTCCTGCCTAAGATGGTGTCAGTTTCATTATAACCAGGATATCTTCCTCCCGGTGTTTTTCCCTAAACCACACGGTTCGGAGGAGGAGCGGAGATGGCACTCCCTGGATGTCAGACGAGCCCTGGCCTACTACGTTGAGCGGACCAGGCCATTCCGGAAGTCTACGCAGCTGTTCGTGGCAGTGGCAGACCAGATGAAGGGCTCACCTGTCTCCACCCAGCGCATCTTCACCTGGATCACTGCCTGAATCAGGACCTGTTACGAGCGGGCGAAGGTGCCGCTTCCAGGAGCTGTGATAGCACACTCAACCAGAGCCCAGGCCTCATCTGTGGCCTTCCTGGGAGGAGTGCCCCTGCAGGACATCTTCAGAGCAGCGACCTGGTCATCGGTCCATGCCTTCACGTCCCACTACGCCATCGTGCAGCAGACGAGAGAGGACGCAGTCTTTGGCAGAGCCGTACTGGCGAGGGCGGCTCAACGCTGACTCCTACCCACCTCCAAGGTATGGCTATTTAATCACCTATAATGGAATGGATATGAGCAATCACTCAAAGATAGAAAACAGGGTTACTTACCAGTAACTGTTGTTCTTTGAGATGTGTTGCTCATATTCATTCCACACCCACCCTCCGTTCCCGCTGTCGGAGTCGGCAGAAAGAAGGGACTGAGGGCCCGTGGGGGTCGGCGGCACCCTAAGTAGCGTGGCATGAGCACGGTACTCCAGGGGGTGCCTGAGCTGACCCTATGGGGCTTGCTAAGGGGAAAAAAGTTCCGGGAATCTGTGCACGGGGTGCGCACACACCTATAATGGAATGGATATGAGCAACACATCTCGAAGAACAACAGTTACTGGTAAGTAACCCTGTTTTTCATGTTTAATATAGTTCAAAGTATTCTATTACAAAATTGCAAATTAGTCTAGCCACCATTGATAGCATATTAAAGCTAAAGCTTTAAAACATGGGGCTATGTCCAAAGAAATAGTATATATGAGAGAAGGAGATGAGGAGATATGAAAATAGAAATGTAAGAAGAGAAAAAAGTATGTAAGGAAGGACAGAAAGGCAACAGAAAAAGTTAAATAAGAGGAAGATGAGGTAGACAGGAGAAGTGCTGAGAATAGGAAAATTCAGGCAAGTGAGAATAAGAAAACATGGTTCAAGAGAGCAACAGAAGAGGAGAATAAACTAAGTGGTAGCAAAATTAAAGAATAAAAAAATCAGATGGCAGAGGAGTCTGCTTTAGCTTGTTGTAAAGGACTCTAGAATCTGGATACCCATTATCAGTCCAGGATTTTATAGCAAGCTCCAGCTATCATTAATTCTTGCTGCCCTTTAAGGAACCAACATAATAGGAAAGGTTAACTTGAAAAACTTCCTTTGGGAATTGTACTTCTGATATTTCTTGGAGATGAACTAGAGTTCTGGTGTTTTGCGCTAAGGGCTGTGGTTGCTAACTAAAGTGTTGATTAACCTAAAGGCACTTTCCAAAAATAAAGAAATGAGGCTGAAACTGAATTGATGCAGTTTGTGGATAGTTTTTGTAATGGATGAAGCAGGTGATCTATTATTGGAAGATACAGAGTAGATTGTAGACCATAGCATATTACTATAGTTTAAGAAAGAATCCCCAAAGAAAGACATGGTATTATAGGATTATTAAAATTCCATTTTCATTAGTAGAGACAATTTTTTTATACGTAAAATATTATAGACTGTTCTAGGGAAGTAGAGCTCCATCTAGTGTAAAGTTATAATGTGCTTATTACTTGTCATTCCTATGGTCTCCATACTATGTAAGAATAAGCAGCTTAACATGAATGGCAGCTTTTAATTTGTTATGTACAGATATCATATTAGATGTATTAATATTTTTGACATTGGACTCTCCAATCTTTTCCCACTTGAATATGGTTATTCAGATTGGATAATTGTGCTGATAATGGACATTTTGTTCATTGCATTGTAGCAGTGTGATTGACAACTCTATATTACTGTTTCAAGCTTTGTAATTATTGAAAACAGCCATTGTGCTACACGTACAATTTTTTTTAAATGCGAAAGCCAAACCAACTGAAATGACTTCAAGGCCAACTTACATTGTACTTAATCTGCAGAACATGCACCCCATAGGTCGAGGAAGTGGGATTTTTTACAAAATAAGGAGGAAAAGCTCTCTCCCTTCAGTTTGACACACAACTAGAGTCCCATGCCTGTGAGCTACTCTCTCATCAGCTTCAGTTCACTAGAGGTGGGTTAGTCCTCAAAAAAAGGTGCTAGTCCATGACTCCTCCCCTTCCCCCCCGTTTTGCATGAACTCTCTTTTCTGTCTTGGTAGCTTCACAATACTTCATTGGGTAGAATTTTTATTTTTGCAGTAAGTTGACTTTTCTTCTGTAAAGTCATCCTGCTTTAGAATCAGTAACCACTTTCTGCAGTCAGTGAGGCTCAAAAAGCAGCAGATCGATTGGGCTGAATAGAGGTGATGTGTTCAATGAGACTTTGTTTTAAAAGATTCTAAATAGTGAGATTTCTGCCATTACAGCTCATTTGCAGCTGCTACTCATTTGACTTGTCGTCTCTTCTCATCACTGCAGAGTTAAACTGGGTGATTGGCACATGGGTTAACCTAGCCCAGGTGTAAGCAGCCACACTGCAAAATCCTTCCCGAGGTACTGTGCCCTCACACATGCTGCGCTCACCCACATGTATTTGCACTGCAGCAAGATGAGCTTTCCCAGTAAATTGTGGGAGAATATTTGTCATTCTAGGGACACTGGGGCGGGGGAGAGGAGGATTGTGGGAAGGCATAGGAGGACTTTCAGCAGTCGCATGATTTAGCCTGAATCTGCAATGCAAAGTGGGTGGGTTACCAGGCTGAGTGAAAGGGGAATCAAGGTTCCAACGCACACACCCCACCATATCTAGTTTGAAAGCACCACTTAATGCCAGTATGAGGTTTTTGTATATGAACTCGAGGAAGGTTAAGGGTAACACCCAAATAAGAGCCCATGCTAACTCTGCGGTGAAGATGTACCATAGAAGATCAAGTAGGTAGTCATCTTTGTTTAAAACTTGATCTTCATCTAACCCTAAGAGATCTTTCTCCCTGTACATAGAGAATGTGCCCAGAGAAATCTTCCTAATGTCACTTATAAAATTATAGGAAATGTAGTTCCATTTTAATAATGGTGACCTTGTCATCTAAAATTACCCAAACAGAATGGGAGTTGCAGAATGGGGTTGGTTCTGCTTAGAGCAGGGGGTTGGACTAGATGACCTCCTGAGGTCCCTTCCAACCTAATCTTCTATGATTCTAGGGTAATTTTTTCAGAGATTTAATTTGCATGTGTACTCTTACTTACATATAACTCAGTTGTTGTGACATGTTTCCGTTGACTAATCTGATGCAGTGTTGTAAACCTCACATATTAAGGAATACTTTGCCATATTTGACCGTATCAAATGAAGTCATGCTGTGTGTACTTAATTTATCATAGCTCACATAAATATAATTAAGCAAAGAACAGTGAGATGTTTCATTTTGTGTAAAACATGTTACTTGTGCATTTGTCTTTCCAGCTCTCAGGGTTTTCTATTGCTGTTCCTGTTCTCTTTCTCCATAAGGAGGACATTTTAGTGTTCTAACTGAGTGTAAATAAAAATAGAAGTAAAGATGCTTTGTGCTCTTAAAATAAACTGCTTATGTTTTTAAAAAATGAAATTTTGGAAGCCACTAAACAATTATATGGACAATTGCATGGCTTTTTAATATTCTAAAGCATAAAGGAACTATGGTGGCATGCCCCCTTGTGGCATAATGCAGTATAGAGTGGCTTTTCCTCTGTTTCCTTCCTGGTCTGCAGCTGATCTTCCCAGTCTTTAGCACCTTCCAGGTTGAGATGACTTAGCTCTCCAGCTAGGTCACATAAAAGTTCCATCCCTTCCAGGGTACCCAAAGTCCAAAATAAATACAAAGAAATATAAGCTCTTTTGGCCACCTGGCTCGTGCCAGCCTAAGTCTTTCATTGGCAGCCATAGAGAGCAGTCCTCTCCTGCCAAGCCTACATTCCCTCAGGAGGGAGCTCTGATATGCAGTAGTCTTTCTCAGTTCCTGGCACCAGACAAGCTTTCCTCCCACAATGAGGGCTGAAGAACTGCTCTCTGTCCCTGCCAGGCAGTAACTAAGCCTTTTGAGTTCCTTCCTCAAAGTCCAAAATGTGCTTCAGGTGTCCTGGGACAAGGCTGATTGAACCCCTAGCAGCTCATTAACCCTTTCCTGACTTGTGTGAGGTTTACATACCCCAGCACAGGAACACAAGATATTTAAGTTAAAAATATTCTTTCGGTAACAAGTCAAGAAGTCAACAAGTAAGAAGTCAAAAATTAATACCCAAATCAGCTAACATCAACATTTCCTTTAATGCTCAGTGTAGTGTAGATAGTTTGGTTAAGCTGGGGAAGTTTTGAGATTTCTGAATAAGAATTTGGTATGAATTGACCTAGTGAATAGCACACTAATTCCCATTACAACATAAGGCCAAATTCTGAAACTTGCTGCACATAGGTAGGAGTCGGTGCTCTGCACGGGTCCAGGAGTGTGACCTTGTGCAACAAGCTCAAGGATCAGGCCCTAATTCAGCACTCTGGGTAGGCTCTGCTGAAGAGATCCAGGACTATAATAGCTGTGATGTTCAGAGCCATGACTGAGATCCACTAGTAAAGAGCATCTTTGAGATGCTTACATAGCTCCTACCCCCATACTCTGCTGACATTAGCAGCTGTTAGCCATCCCTTTGCTTTCATGAGCAACAAATTATTTTTAAAAGGAGGGGTGGGGGACTATAAAGACCACAGTACACAGCACAGATTTAATGAAGTTCAGTGCTGGTAGTCTGCCAGAGGTGATGTGGCTTTCATTATGTTGAACATGGTCTATCAATGAAAATATTATTAAAAGTTAAGATGTAAGTAATCTGTGTATTTCCTATTTCAATTTAATAATTCACTTTTTGCTTCAAATACGCCTTATTTATCAAAATACTGGGCCAAATTTAGTCCTGGGGCTTGCCTATTTTATCTGTTTTTCTCAATTATTTTACTGAGTCCATCAATGATACATCTGTATGTCCAGAAAGCCAATAGGAAGAAGAATTGTTGTGGTTTATATTTATGCCCTTCTCAAAAAAAAGCTGAATTCACATTTCTGCAGTTTTTTTTTTATGCTGGAGGCAAAAAGAAGGGCCTGAATTTTGTCTATGTAATTAGATGACCTTACCATGTCACAATTATTATTTCTTACAGGCTTACTTTCATTTGGGGATTAATGACAAATTGGGATTATCTGGAAGACCCGACAGGCCTATCGGATGCCTTGGAACATCAAAGGTTATTGCAACAAGTGACTAATTTGTATTACTCTAATTAGAATATACATCAGACAAACTTTGAATTATTCTGCTAAATCAGAATTCTGTTTATTTTTACCTTTTTATTACTGACTTTGCCACAAAGAGTGGGAGTATGCTAATAAAGTTTGCGGATGACACAAAGTTGGGAGGTATTGCGAACTCAAAGAAGGACCAGGATATCATACAAGAAGATCTGGATGACCTTGTAAACTAGAGTAATAGAAATAGGATGAAATTTAATAGTGGAAAGTGCAAGGTCATGCATTTAGGAACTAATAACAAAAATTTTTGCTATAAACTGGGGACGCATCAGTTGAAAGTGACAGATGAGGAGAAAAATCTGGGTGTATTGGTTTGATCACAGGATAACTATGAGCTGCCAATGTGATGTGGCCATGAAAAAAGCTAATGTGGTCCTAGAATGCATCAAGCAAGGTATTTTCAGTTGAGACAGGGAGGTGTTAGATTAATTCAAAGTGGAACAGGCTTGGAGAAGGGTTACTAGTATGATTCGAGGAATGGAAAACCTGCCTTATGAGAGGAGACTCAAAGAGCTTGGCTTGTTTAGCCTAACCAAAAGAGGGCTGAGGGGGGATATGATTGCAGTACATCCGAGGAATAAATAGCAGGGAGGGAAAGGAATTATTTAAGTTCAGCACTGATGTGGACACAAGAACAAATGGATATAAACTGACCATCAGAAAGTTTAGACTTGAAATTAGATGAAGGTTTCTAACCATCAGAGGAGTGAAGTTCTGGAACAGCATTCCAAGGGGAGCAGTGAGGGCAAAAAACCTAGCTGGCTTCAAGACTGATCTTGATAAGTTTCTGGAGGGAATGGTAGGATGAGACAGCCTAATTTGGCAATCAATAGATCTTTGACTACTAGTGGTAAATATACCCAATGGCGTGTGATGGGATGTTAGATGGGGTGGGTTCTGAGTTACTACAGAGAATTCTTTCCAGGTGTCTGTCTGGCGAGTCTTGCTCACATAATCAGGGTTTAGCTGATCACCACATTTGGGGTCAGGAAGGAATTTTCCCCCAGGGTAGATTGGCATAGGCCCTGCGGGTTTTTTGCCTCTGCAGCATGGGGCATGGGTCACTTGCTGGTGGATTCTCTTCTGTACCTTGAAGTCTTTAAACCATTTATTGAAATCCTCAAATACTCAGGCATAGGTTAGAAGTCTATTACAGGAGTGGGTGGGTAAGGTTCTGTGGCCTATGTTGTGGAGGAGGTCAGACTAGATGATCATAACAGTCCCTTCTTACCTTAAAGTCTATGAATAAATTGTTGAATTTACTAAATGTAATCTTATTTTCTGCATGCAAATCTTATTGTTTGTTATAAAATGCTTTTAATGTACTTTGTAAACACATTAAGGACAAAGTATATCCTATCTCACTGTCAAATTATTTCATGCTTTACCTGAGCAGCTAATTACCGCAATACTTACTCAACCAAGACAAGCATGACCATGATAGGGGTGAATTGCTGTGATCAAAAAAGAATGTGGATTTGTTCACTGTATAAGAACAAAGATTCCTAAAATTAGATTGTTCAGTTGTCCTTATTACAGATCATTATTATTTTGACAGTTCTGCAAGACTACATTGGTGTTTTCTTTCATTTTAAACTGTATTAATGTTAATTTCAAGTATTTTTAAGAAATGGGTAATGTAAACTTTTCTTCCTACAGATTTATCGAATACTAGGGAAGACTGTTGTTTGCTACCCAATCATTTTTGATTTAAGTGACTTCTACATGTCTCAGGATGTTATGCTGTTGATTGATGACATTAAGGTATTTATTTGTTGTTTCTCTTATGCAGCCTGATGAAATAAGTCATATATAAGAATAAATTGTGCAGTTCTAAAGGTTTGGTGAAATGTAGAATTGAAAAGGGGAGACGGAAAAGTATATAGTCTGTATACTTTACTCTATGAAGCAGACAAGCAAAGTTATGTTGGGAAGAACATTGAAAATGTTAGCATTAATATACTGTTAGTCCAGCTCAGACCCTAGTGGATGTTCCACAGTGGCAAAAAGCTAACTCCAAGAGGAGGTGAGAATGCAGTGGCACAACATGCCTGAAAACTTCTGTTTCCCAGAGAAACTGGCAAGCGCAGCCCCAAAGTTATGGTTGGGGGAAGGGTATTGGCAGTTCACTTAAGATATGCTCTGATTCAAAGCCTCGTCTGGTGGGGCTTTTCTGGAGCTGTGGCCACAAACTAACACTTGGCTTTCTTGGCTGGAACCCAGTTAAGACAGCAGTGCTGATTAGAGCTATGCAAATAACTGATTGTTCAGTTTGGAGCAAGGCCTGGAACCTGGGTGTGCCCCTGCCAAGTCAGTGCCCTAACCACCAGACTATAGGGTCATTCTGTCTTTCTTTGGCCTGTTAAATATTTATTTATGCAAAGTGGAACAGCCTCAACAGGAGAAATTGAGAGAGACCCACCCCAGAATCCCTATAGCCCAATGGGTAGGGCACTCATCTGCAAGTTCAAATCCCTGCTCTGAATCAGGTGGAGTGGGGACATGAATCTGCATCTTCCATGTCCCAGGTGAGTGCTCTAAGCATTGGGCTGGCAGATATCAGACCATCACCACCCCCTCCATTGTTCAGAAAATGGTAAGTCCTCTTATGAAGCCATCCTGAAAAAAAATTTTGGATGAAATTATTTGGTGAATTCATGTCAAATTGGTGAATAGTTTCAGTTGACCTAAAACTGTATTTTTTGGCAAATATGCTATTTTAAAAAATTCACCCAATTCTAGTGCTAACACCACCCATCCTGTCTCCCCCATCTTCAGGGAGAAATGACCTGGGCTACAGCAGCTACTTCTGCTATATAAAAGGTGCCAATTATCTCCGCCATGCTTTCACTCATGATTCACATCAGAATCCTATTTATACAGCTCAATAGATGTAATCCAATATTTCATTCTGCTCAGACTGGTGACTTGGTTGGTTTGTGACTAACCTATAGTAACAGCAGTGTAGTTATCAAGCTCTGGCAATGTATTGTTTGAAAACTGCTCACATTCGTCAGGAAAAAAATAAATAACTGAAAAAATTGATTAATGGTTTGAGGTTTGTAATCTGTTGGGTTTAAAGCAATACCTTTATTTTAGGGTGTTTGCTATTGTTAAGTATATTGTACTGTGTGTTTCCTGGGATGAATCACATACACTTTTATGTTTACCTAGAATGCGTTACAGTTCATTAAGCAATACTGGAAAATGCATGGTCGTCCCCTGTTCCTCGTTCTTATCCGTGAGGATAATATAAGGTATGGAATATATGTAAAGAAGATCATTATTTGTAATGTGAATTTATACATTTTTAATGTTAATATATTTGTTTTTAAAATTATAGGGGAAGCAGATTCAATCCAATATTAGATATGTTGGCAGCCTTTAAAAAAGGAATTGTTGGAGGAGTGAAGGTTCATGTTGATAGAGTTCAGGTATTTTTTTTTCTAAATATTGCATTCATACTTTGGTAGTAGACTGTTAGTCCATGAATTGTAAGTTATTTCTGCAGACATTTTATTTCATCAAAATTCTTTGGTTTCTTATGTGACTTTTGAATACCTCACCGAATGTTATAAAATTAAAGATGACATATAGTCAAGGGTTCTGCTTTTTCTTTAAAGCCCTTTAAATCATGCTTTCTCTAAGCAGATGCACAGGGCTTTGATATTCTCCACAAAGGTCCTTTCAGAGTGGCAGGGAATCTATTTTATTTTTTACTTCCAGCTATCAGTCTTATAGAATTTATCACCAAAGGGCATGTCCTTGATATCAAGAGCTGAGGGCTCTATTTTGGGCCATGTCAACAGAAGGGAAAGGGTGTGCATCTCACATGTTACCTAATATGTTAAAATTCTAATAAGTTTTAATACATAAGCTATTCAATATAAATCTTCAGGGGAAGACTAGGGTTTACCTCAACTAGATAATGTTAAAATTATCATTCTTCTTCGAGTGCTTGCTCATGTCTATTCCAGTATAAGTGTGTGCACGCCTCCGTGCATGGTTCCCAGAACTTTTTTCCCCTTAGCAGATCCAGTAGGGCCAGCTGCGGTGCCCCATAGAGCCCTGCACACATGCCGTGGTATATGAGGCACTGCCGGCCCTATGCCCCCTCAGTTCCTTCTTTCTGCCTGTGATGGTTGCTGGAACTAGCCTTGCTCTCAGCAAATACCATTCCCATTGTTTGAACTTGTTTGTTATTCTAAGTTAGTTTTAGTTAGTTAAGTAGTTGTTAAGTGTGTTTAGAGTAGTTAGAGATAAGGCAAGTCCCTACGGAGACTAAAAGCGGCTGGGCTATGCCCCGGTCACTGGGATTCAAGCCATGTGCTTCCTGCGGGAAGGCTTTCCTGCTCAACGACCCCCATGACCACTGCCTTAAGTGCTTGGGGGAAGCGCACAAAAAAGACAAATGTAAGATCTGCAGGGCTTTTAAACTGAGGACCCAAAAGGACCGAGAAATTCAGTTGAAAGCCCTGCTGATAAAGGCAGCACTCCACCTGGCGTCCAAGCCAGCCCACTCCACCTTGGCACCGAGCGTGACCTCGGTGCAGAGCGCACCGCCAGAACCGGCCTCTACTCGGCACCGTGCAACATCGCCGGCACCAAAGAGGAAGAAGCAGCGTGCGGAGCGTGGACACCCCCCTGCGCCATTGGTATGGGCAGGGTCGAGCATGGAGATGCACCAGACCCGTTCCGTTGCGTCTCCAGTCAGGGAGCCTCCCCCGACTCCTGGGAGTAGGAGACTGCCCCTGCCATCGACACTGGAGGCTTTTCAGCGGCAAGACCCTTGTCAGCCTTGCCTACGCCATCTCCACCACTCTCTCCTGGAGAGAGTGCCTCTGCAGGACATCTGCAAAGCTGCCACCTGGTCATCGGTGCAAACCTTCACATCCCACTACGCCATCATACAGCAGGTGAGAGGGGACGTGGGATTTGGCAGAGCATGCTGAGGGCAGCTCACTGGTAACTTCTACCCACCTCCAAAGGTATTGCTTGTTAATCACCTATAGTGGAATGGACATGAGCAAGCACTCGAAGAAGAAAACAAGGTTACTTACTAATAACTGATGTTCTTCGAGATGTGTTGCTCATGTCCATTCCACAACCCATCCCCCGTCCCTACTGCCGGAGTTGGCAGAAAGAAGGGACTGAGGGGGCATAGGGCTGGCAGCGCCTCATATACTGCGGCATGTGTGTGGGGCTCCAGGGGGCGCCGGAGCCGGCCCTGTGGGATCTGCTAAGGGGAAAAAAGTTCCGGGAACGGAGGCGTGCACACAGCTATACTGGAATGGAGACGAGCAACACCTCTCGAAGAACATCAGTTACTGGTAACATCAGTTACTGGTAAAACAGTTTTTCTGTTTTAATCATCTGCCTTCTCTAGGATATTAAGACATGTTATTGCAAAGTAAATATTCTTAAATCAATAATAGTTTTCAAGCAGCATTTTTCTTACTTTGCCTATCTTTAAATTTCAATTATCATCAATGGAAATATTTTTGTTTATTTGTATATGTACAGTAAAATCAACACTTACTGCTTAAAAGCCTAATCCTTCCAAGCCTACAAATAATTTAAAAGGTTTCCAGCATTGTTCTTAATAATTTTTACTTTCATTGCCCGTAACATCTTCCATCATCAGCTGTGTTCCAGAGGATTATGTATGTCAGAAAGATGATGGGAGGATATTAGCTATAAAAACAAAAAAATAAAAGCAAGCAGCTTTTTATTTTCACAGTTCTCTGAGTGTAATACTGCGGTATTTTAATATAAATTGTAAAATGAAACCTGAGTTTAAAAGTTCACAGGACACGCATCCAGTTTTTTTAACCCATTGACCACTATCAAAACAAACATGCTTTTTTAGAAAGTCCTTCTTCAAACTGCTTTATTAGAATAGAGTTCCTCTAGAAGTACATGCATATGAAATACATATAAATATTAAATGAATTAATTGTAATCAATAAATAAGCATATTAACATATTAATGACAGAAGCTTAACATTGTTATGAGAGCAAGTGAGCATGTGTGTTTACGGGGAAGAAGAGGGAAGTACCTCTAGATTAAGGAATCTGCTATTGGGATTTGGGTGAAACTTCATTGAAGCTTGAGGGCATAACAGGTGCCCTTCATTTAAGATAAATATGAACAGCAATTGAACAATCCAGCTCCAGGAATCATGGCGCTGGGAATTCCTCTCCCTCAGGTAGAGGTTGACTGGAGATGAGAGTGGCTCCCTTCCCCATTCAACTCTGGAGCTCCTGGGGAGGGGAAGCCCCACGGTCATGAGTTCTGGAGCTGGGATGCTTGGGCCCTGGCTGCCTGGCCACACAGTGGCTGCAGCCGGGCTGGGCTTGAGGTCCCAGGGGGACTCTCTGCCATGCATGCCAGTGGCCAGCTCCTGCCTCTGCCAAAGAAGGGCCTGCGCCCCCTGGCCTGTCCCCTCTTGGTGCACCTCTGCACACTAATGCATACTGTAAGAAGAGAGAGTGGCTACTTACCCTACAATAAAATTAACTGTGGTTCTTCAGGATGATGTTATCAGTATGTTTCCATGACCCGCCCTCCATCCCTGATTTTTGGACATCAGTAATGTGAGGTATATGCACACCTGCAGTGGGATCCATACTGACTACAGCTCAAAGAACCACAATTACTGTCGGGTATGTAACCATTCTTTTTGTAATTGTAGAGAAAAGAAATTCCTAAGCTATTGTAGTTTGTGGTGATAATGTACTATACTTGCCACTCAGGAACAGGAAAAGGTGCATGAAAACCAAAGAGAAATTGGTGTTTTAAAATATATCAGTTTCTCATCAGTCTAACGCAAATATGCCTGTTCAGTAGGGGGCAGTTTGTTATGTTGTTGATCTTAGAGTTGGTATGTGCAGAGTACACATTGATATTATCTTGCTGAGTGTTTTTTTTCCCTCCCCAGACATTAATATCTGGAGCTGTTGTTGAACAACTTGACTTTCTAAGAATCAGTGAAACAGAAGAGTAAGGATATGTGGGCAATCTAATTATGGTGTGTTTGATAGTTAAAATATCTTGTGAACTGCGGACAAATAAATAATTGCTTTTTCAGGCCTCCCGAATTTAAGAGTTTTGAGGAGCTGGAACTTCCAAAGCATTCGAAAGTCAAGAGACAAACTAGTACTCCAAATGTTTCTGAACTAGAACAACAACCAGAAGTAAATATTAATGACTGGAGAAACAGGTCGACTTATGAGATTCTTCAGAAACTGAATGTAAGAAAATTGGAGAAATTATTCTATAATTTAGTTCTAAGTTCTCATCAGACTATATTTTTGTTTGTTTTAATTCTGCTAGTTAATGGCCCATTCTTCAAATGAACATAGTTAACACAATCATCACTGCTGATCTTTTAGTGACTTTTGACTGAAAGATCAATTATGAATGTTTCAATTCAGTATTTTTCCTGTACCCAGAAACCAATAATGAATGAGTGTTTCAAATTTCAGTATTCTTCTCAGTGGGAACATAGAAAACTATCATGTCAATTAGTCATCTGATCACAAGCATTTGTTTTGCAAATGGGAGAGTCCAAGGGCATAGAGACAAGAATGATCTTCTTGAGCCAACTGGTGCAACTTTATTGACACTTAATATATCTGCTTACATCAGCCTGTCTAAGGCAGCAGTGAAAAGGGAGTTACCAAACTCTGTACCAGTGTCGGTGTGCTGCTCTTCCTGTGAGAAAAGATAGAAAAAGAAGATAGAGATGATTATATAACTTGGATATTACCACAGTCCTGATCTAGTAAGGTGCTGAGAGCCCTCAACTCCCACTGAAAACCTGAAATTGGCTACTTGGTTACCATTATAAGGGGGCCAAATGAAGATTTGGAATTTGAGGGGAAGGGAGACTTTCTCCTTAAAATGTGTGTTCTATAATACTGCCACAATTGTCTCCTGGGTTGTGTGTGGAATTTGTAATAACTGTGTGATGCCTTTTGCTACTCATTTAAATCTGAAAGTTGTGTGGTTTTTTTTAAGGACTGCAGTTGTCTAGCAAGTCAAGCAATTCTGTTGAGTATTTTGCTCAAAAGGGAAGGACCGAATTTCATCACCAAAGAAGGTAACATATTTTTCTGTGACTATTCTAAATATTAGAGGGGAGGCAGTTTTCTGTGTAGTTCTAATAAACATAAATAATGGACATGCATATAAAAAGTTGCGTAGCTATTTTCTTCTCTATTAAAGCAGTTTCTGCTTTAAATGGAAAATGCACGTTAATATAATGTAGAATGGAATGAGCTGTTAAATCTATTAACTTTTTAAAATTGTTTGCATGCAGCATGTTGCCTATTCATACATAATTGAGCAATCAATTTTTGTGAGAATGGGTTTGATTTTGTATATTAAAATGAACCTGAAGACAGGTTGTGTGTGCCTTTGACTCTTAGTCTGAAATGCATCAAGAGTCCTATATTGATGGTTTTGTTTTATTCTCCTTATTTTGTGAAATCAGGTTTTATTTCAATATCCTAACTATACAGGTTATTCTGCTTCAGTTTGTATCAGAGTTTTGTATTAAAATGCAGGAGTTAAATACATGGAAGACTTTATAAAACATAAATTAATAATAATCCAGTAATGCTAACCTAGATAGTGCTAGATTGTGACCTGCTTTGCTTCCCTCAGGAAGCAAATGGATGTGAAGGGGAGAAATAAGGGTTGGGAAGTGGGTGGAAGTATGGCTCCATGCAGACCAGTGGTGTGAGGTGCACCATTTCAAGGGATGCTATAAACTGTTTCCCCTCCCTTCAATGTACAAACACTTCCCCGAGAAAGAGGTGATTGGGGTGGAATTAAGACTCTGCTTCACATTTTCTTCCTTGGGTAATCTTAGGGCACTGCAGTTTAGCCACCATTTTGTTTCACAGAGCTCTACCTGAGGATGGTCTAATTCTATGTTAGTGCACATGATGGATACTTGGCACTTCTGGTATAAAAACGCCTTACATGCAGTATCGCTGTATAAAATACACCCCAGAAAGTACTAAAAAATACAACATGCTTCATTGTATTTTACTTTTTAAATTTTTTTATTGTTTTATATAAAATATACACCCAAAACAAAACATATATGAATACATGCACAAGATTGAAATACTATATAAATAACAAAATTTAGTGTTAATTATTTGTAAAGCCTGGAAAAACAAAACAAAATCAAGCAAACAAACACACCTTAACTTTTAGAGGTCATGAAGGGCATCAATTATTAAAGTGACTAAATAGATAAATAAGTGAGAATATAACTTATGAGCATCACGGACTAATATATACTAAACTGCAAAAGCATGTTATAGTTTCCTGTGTGACCAGACAGCCTCATATTTCTTCTGAGTTTCTATTAGACAGAGTCATTTTTTTCCATTAATGCAGTACAAGAAAGCTCACTAAGCCAGTCTATGTATGAGGGAGGAATTGTAGATTTCCATTTTGTCAAAATAACTCTTTTGGCCACTAAAACAGTTTCTGAAATCCAATTCTTAATGTTAGCTGGTAACATCTACTCATCCAAAACCTCTAAAATATGCGAGCTTGGAGCCGGAAAAATATCAACACTTAAAAGTTTTTGAGAGAGCACTGAATATGGTGTTCCAGAACACATGCATTTTTGACAGGTGCAAAGGATTTGTGAAAAGTTGATTCACTGTATTTTAAAAACATGTTTCAATGCAATATTAAGATTTTGTGAATTTTGGCCACTATATATCCAGACACATGGTCTGCTTCTGAACATCAGGGAGGTGTGCGCCTTCCCACTGCCCCAAACTCTGGAAAGTACTGTCAGTATAATTCTTTTACAGGACTAAACATTTGTTGTGGGTTTAGACACCTCAATAACTTTGTTGTCTTTACTTTGAATAGTCAGTTTCTTGCTCTAATGGAAAATGTTTGTACAAAATCTCCCATGTTCAAGATTAGTTGCAACTAATGCAACCACCCCGTCTCTCTGATTCTCTATTCGTGATGCACTAAATACCCATCTGGAGACTTCTGGGCTTAATAAAATTCCTGCATTGCTCTCTAATTAGATGTTACTAATATGTGCAAATCATCATCGATGGTGATAACCTGATTAACTACTGATCTTGCATAAAAACCGTAGGACTCACTGACTCGAGCACCTGCGCCAATTTCATATGCCGTCCCACACAAGCAGTGAGATTGACATTAAACACTGAAAATGTGTTCTACACAATAAATAAATAAAATACTCACTTCCTGCCTAACCTCCCTTTTCCACCATGTAATAGTTTGAAGGACCTAAGTCCTTCTAGCCAACATGCCAAGGGCTATCAGATATACATATCCACAAGCAATGACCTTGCAATTCAACTCTCTCATGTACCCTATATTGCCTATTAAAGGGACGTTGCTGCTATACCCAGAGTACACAAATAAGTACATCCCACCTATGAATTTTAAATTTGATGGATATTTCAAGCCTAAGGAATTGAATGGTTATGAGCACCCACTCTTACTTCTCACTCTGGTCCCCCTTCCAACTCTCAGTTCTCAATCCTCTGCCAATGAGGCTAAGTTAGTGCACCAGGGCTTGTGGAGTTGGGGGAAGGTAATATAGGAAACTAGTTCTGAGCAGTGCAATATTGTATAATAATGCATACTTAGCTATTACGATGGCTGCTGCATTACTAGTCTATTTGTAATATATCTGTCAGACTTCATTTTCTGGACATTCTTACCAGTGGCCATTTTTGGACTATTTAAATCTTTAGAAATCCTTTAAGGTAGTTACCAAAAAGAAAATCACTTGCAAAATAAGCCAATGATTCACATTTAGGAAAAGTTAATATTTACCCAGCAACAGAAAAGAAACAAACTATTTATTATCTTATGTTGCATTTATTTTCGTTGGCTGTTTATATGAAAATTATAAAATGCTGTAGAACATTTTGATTTGATTTGACTAAAATTAGTCAGTTACTTGACCAGTGTCACAGGGGACATAGGTGGTGACTAAGTGGCTGGTTAAATTTAAACTTTAAAATTAAACATGTACTTAAGTGCTTTAGTGAATGGTCTAAAATGAACTAACATTTATATCAAACTTACTTGATTATTGCTGAATAAAAACCACTGCACCTTTTATTTTTTCATGTGTTTAGGTACTGTTTCTGACCATATTGAAAGAATCTATAGACGAGCGGGCAGCAAAAAACTCTGGTTTGTATCCAGTGTCTTTGTTTCATTTTTGCTTTGCCAGATAAATGTTATTGTTTTTCAGCCTGTTTACAAAACAATAAGGCCAGATTGTTAGGTAATGTAAAGAAGCACAGCTCTGCTCTGCTGAGCCACACCAGTTTACACCAGGTAAGGATCTAGCTTGTACCTCAACATAAAGAAATAAATGTAAATTAATTTAATCAGTGCGGTAAATGTTCTTCACGAATTGGTCTGTAGCCGTCTACAGACTCTTTAGTACAAACTGTGATTGTTGACATTGTCCCTGAAATCAGGGTGACTGGTATTACTTGTTCCTGTAGTACAGTGTTAAAATGTCAATGTAAAAAACTGCACTGTAAACATACAGTACTAATCAAATAAAAATAATTAGATTTAATAGGAAAATTGACATGGTCATCTTTTGAGGAGAATGTTTTAACAGCATAAAATAATGGATTTCAATAGAAAGATTGGCAATCAAAAAATCTAAATTAATAAAAGTAGATATATGTATTTAGTTTACTGCTTATTGTTCTTGAATGCATTTGGGTTAAGAATAGCTTTACAAAAAAAACTTTATAAGGTTTGGGAAAGTAAAATATAGTATTACATGTAGTCTGAGTAATTGCTCTTTCTGACTGAAAGTACAATAGAAATCTCATTCAGTACAGAAAATAAGATTTGGGCCTAAGATGAAGCCCACTCTCACCTTGTAAATATTGTTAACCAATAAGGTGGTGTTTGAAAAAGATATTAACCAAATAAATATAAGAATTGATTTGTTTAGTTTTAGTCTGTTAACATAATGAAATTGGACCTATATCCACTTATATATTAAATGTTTTCATTGTTGGTATTTTTAATACTTAAAAAACTGAGGGATTTTGTAAAACTAAAATATGTAAAGTATTTTTTCATTTTTCTTTTATGATTGTCATATGACATACCTAGGTTGATGGTACGCTACAGTGCTGCATTTACACAGAAATTTGCTTCCTCTATAGCCCCACATATTACTACTTTGCTGGTACATGGGAAACAGGTAAAGTGCACAGAGGTCTTAAATGGTGCTTCTTGAGATTTGTTGGCTTAGTTGCATTTTGATGGATCAGCTAATGCAGTTTTGAAATGCTTTGCTCTTGATTTTCAAAGAGTGCACAACAGTTTTCACAGAAGTCAGTATCAATTTGGTTGATGGATTTTGTACTAACTTTATTGAATATTATAACTTGTTCATTAACTCTCTTGATAAATGATCCTTTGCAGCTACAAACCCCAGGTTAGAAAAGCTTAAACTTGTTTCCATTTTGCCATTAAATTATTATTTATAAAGTTAAATATTACTTGTTATAGTAATAGCACCATATAAGTCTAGTTATTCTTCAAATTTGCAGCCAGTTTTAAACCCAGCACTTTACATGATTCCCTTCTTTTCATCATTTACATATAAAATATTGCCTTGAGGCAAAAAATTGTCCAAAATGTCATTTAAGTATGTGTTGCATGTGCTGTACTTACTCTTACAAAAAATCTTTGCCTATTCTTTCAGTATAGCTTTCTGAGAAGTTAAATCCTTTGATTTATTTCCTTTGCAAAGATTGAATAAAACATTTTGCCTGAAAAATTTCTAACTTACCAAAACATCTACCAAAGAGAAATTTTCCAGTAATTGCAAATTGGTGGCAAACAAGAACAGACATTCTTTGACAGAAGAAATAATTATAACATGCTGTTTTCTTAACATGTTCTGAGAGAAAAGAACAGCCAGATTATCATCTGCGGTGAATAACTGTTCCCAACACAGCCCATTATTCTATACTTGCTGTAGTGATTTCCCAAAAAGAAAAACCTCTGTGAAGTAACATTTCAGGAACAAATATTATATGTGTTTTCATGGTTAGTCTTTTGGGACTTATCAAATGTGGTGACAGAATTCAAACACACATTTGAATTAATTAAACGAGCATTTGATATCCAGTGGGATTGCTTTGTTTTCTGCCCTCAGGTCTGTTGTGCGCTTCGCAGCAAGCCTTTTAGGTAAACTAGTGGACAGCCTTGCACCATCTATTACTAATGTTTTAGTTCAGGGCAAACAGGTAAGTCTGCATTTTTCAGAATTGCATTCAGCAATGATAATGAAAAGAAAAAAAATATATAGGTTCTTTCATTTTGTAGGTCTGAGTTACTTTTTCAAAGTATACAAGACTCAAAAATGCTCATTGATTAAATAACATAAAATGAGTAAAATAAAAAGAATTACTAAATTTAATGTTCTGGAAATACTTGTGCTAAGTAATTTATGCATATCTAATGAAGTTGAGAGCAACATAGAGTAGATAGTTGAGCAGACCAGAACTAGATGTGAAAGGGAAGAGAGACATATGATGTAAGTAAATTTAAGGGGGAATATATATATGAGAAATTTTAAGGAGGAATTAGTGTACAAAAGGACATTGAAGCAAGTAGTAAACCATTATTTAAAGAAGAAGTTAATGAATATATAGAATCTAGTAAGCTAAAAGGATATTAGTAAATTTTGCCCTTGAAGTGGCCAATCGGTGGGGAACTTTTCACCATTCACATTTGTTCTCTCTTCACACATCTGCCCCAATCCTAGATCCTAACTTGGATTATTGTTTGTCCTCCTGACACAAAAAGTTTTTAAAGTAATTATATGATTATAAAAAGTTTCTTGCAATTAGCAAAAATACATATTGGATAGTTATGGCAGTTTGATCACTAAATTATTTCAAATATGAAGGGCTTGTAGCATGCTTCTGGTGCTATGTAGCAGTTTGCATGTAGAGTGGTTTGAGTTGCTTACTTTCACCTTTTTTGATTAACCTGTCCTGGTCAAAACATTTACAATGTAGACATTTTAAAGTGTCAGGAAGAGTGTGTGTAGCTTTGTTTCACTTGCAGTGGATGAGAAATTTAATATTTTACATTTTTAGCATGTTTTTATTTTGGCTAACCAGTCCAATATCTTGATTCCATTAGAATCTTAAAACATAGAACACAGTTTTGAAAAAATTATTAAAACAGTAACACAGAATCATGAGTCTTAATTTTAAGGAAGATTTGCTAGAAAGAAAAGGACTACCTAGAAAAGTCAAACAGTGAAGGATACATGTATTCCAAACTTTTGCAAAATAAAGTGATGGCTTAAGTAAGGTCACCTTCTGTTGGGCTAGTTACTCTTTCCAATCAGGTGACACCATACTATTTTATGCCCCAAATTCAGTTTTAATGCTACCAGGGAAAGCTTAGAATATTAAGTCTAACTTATAATTGTCATTTGTTGTTTTGTTGTTCCTGTTTTTTCCCATACATTGTTGTTAAAATGTCCTTAGGTAACTCTTGGAGCTTTTGGCCATGAAGAAGAAGTTATTTCTAATCCCTTGTCTCCAGGAGTGATTAAGAACATCATCTACAACAAGTGTAATTTACAAGATGAGAGGGAAGCTGTAATTCAGCAAGAACTTGTCATTCATATTGGCTGGATCATCTCAAACTCACCTGAACTATTTAGTGGCATGTTAAAAATACGGGTTGGGTCAGTAAATTCTTTGTTCTTTATTATTTTTTATTACTTATTTGTATTATGCTAGCAACTAGATTCCCCAGCTAAGATCAGGGCCCCAGTGTGCAAGTGATTTATATAAGCAAATACACTGAAGCTTTTATTTATTTATTTATTATATTTTGCACTTAGTCTTAGGGCTGGTTCACACTGACTGTGCGATTCGGCGACAGTCAACGGGAGTTACGCAAACTATGCAGAGTAGTTTGCGTAACTGACGTCGACTGCTCAGCTTCCCTTCTGCGCACTGTTCACACTGCGCTGAGCCGTTCCCGTCGACTCTGCACTATGCTACTTGATGGCGTGGACTTACTCAGTCGACTCCCTGATCGATTGAGCGGGTCTCACTGAGCGCTCAATTGATCCTGAAAGATCGATCTGGCGGCGGCGATTTTGCCGCCATCAGTGTAAACATAGCCTGAGTTTATTTTGCCCTTAGCTTAGTGTAACATATTCTGCTATAGTAATATTTTCCAGCTTATTTAGAATGACTAGTTCAGGTAAATATCTCATATGTGTTCTTTTTTAGAGAACTCGTCTTTCCAACCTAAACCTCAAATCATTCAGTAGGATGTAGTTCTGTTGTACCAGCTCTATTAAAACATTTTTATCATGCAAGGTGTAGTAAGATTCATGTTACTGTGCCAAGCTGTATACAGTGTGCAGTATAAAGAGTATTACTTTTATGCAATGTTACATGGTGGAGTCATTTCATTAGACCTAAACAAAGCTTTTAAAATGGAAGCTAACTGTTTTCCAAGGTTTTGTGATATCTTTTCTTTCTTTAGTAGTTTCTGCTTGACTGCTGATTTACCTTTTTCAGATTTAATTTATATTCTTTTTATCAGATAACATCCCCATCTTCTGAATTATTAATTTTGTCCTGAAGCTTCTTAGACTTCATGTGAAGTATTTATGCTTAGTTTATTCTAAAAATAGGTCCCTGCTGTTTTATTTCTACTGTTCTATATTCACAGTATACTTTGGATGAGAAATATTATCTCTTCTCTTTAAATGCTATGTCAGTAAAGATACCTATGTAATTCTAGTATCAAGTAAAATTATATTTATATACAGTAGTGTAATCAATAAGAAAAAACTTAGTGGAAAGCTTCAACTTTCTTAGTTCTTCTTCTAATGATTGCACATGAACATTCCACTCTTGGTGTTGGTGCATGCAGCACATGACTGTTGGAAACTTTTTGCCTTAGCAGTACCTACTGGGAGACTTGAGCTCCCTGTGCTGCCACATGCCACTACATGCAGGTATAAAGTTCAGAGCAGCCCCTAGCCCTGTGATATCGAAGTATGTCCCTACCACAGGTTTCAAGTCATGCGCTTCTTGCTCCAGGCCTGTGCCAGTGAGCGACCTGCAGAATAGCTATCTCAAGTGTTTGGGGAAAGCACATGTGTAGGACTGCTGCTTGATTTGCAGGATGAAGGGTAGGGAGGCAAGCCTGAAACTCTTGCTGGTGAAGTTGGCTCTCAGGCCACTGTTGAACCATCCCAATCTGACTCTGTCCCAAGTACTGCAGCTTCAATGAGAAGTGCCCCTACAGATATAGGTGAATCCCATCACTTTTCTCCCATGCCTGTAATGAGGAAGAAATACAAAGCGTCCAGAGCGGCACCAGCCAAGAGCAACCTTCTTCACCCTCTCAGTGTGGGAAAAGGGTTGAGAAGGAGTCAAGTAGAGTGCACCTGAAACCTAAACACTCCTCCTTCAAATGGTCGCACAGTCCGCTCTGGCTCTGCAAGGGACACTGTTGAGCTTGGTTCTGGAGGTGGCACCATCAGCTTCTTCAGCACCTCAATTAGAGACCATCTCGGTGCCAACTACCCCGGGGGCATTTCTGGCAGCAAGAAACCTGCTCTGCCTCTTGGTGCAAGTGTCTCCTTCTTTATAGGAGTTGGGGCCCTCAGCACTGTCTTTTATATTTTTAGTAACTCTAACTTAAATTTCTCTGTAAAGAAGTCTTCTGATTTACTAGGATTTTTAATTTATATCCAAAGTAGGTGTCTAGATCATAGATTAGTTAAAATGGGTTGCATCACCCCGGCTGTCAAACTTCAAAAGGAATGGCATGGCAATTGCTACATCTTTCTGTAGTAACTGATTGTCAACTATGTGCAAAAAAACCTTCTGTGAGGTTTCACAAAATCAGACATTATACCTAGTAGAGAGAAGAACCTCCCGCCCCCCTTTTTTGTTTGTTTTTAAAGTATTTTCTGAGAGACATTCTACTAAGTACTAAATCTTGGATACTTATTTTATATATTGGCCTGTTTATGTATTTAGGTATGGATATCAGAACTATTTTGAAGGAGGTTGTTATTTTATCTGTAAGGTCTGTATATTGCATTCTGAAGGGCATTACTCAAGTTTTTAACCTTTCATATAAAACACTTATGCATTTTTAATTTAAAAGTATGACAAAGGAACTTCAGACATTTCATTTGTGCCAGACCCAAACATAGCTTCAAAATTTGGGATTAAGTTTTCTCTAGAGAAAGAAAAGGTGATGCAGTGAACCAAATTTAATAAAATCTGAGTACCACATTATATAGTGATTGTTTAAAAAAAAAAAAAGTAAATTAATTTTAAAACGGTTTGAATAATAAAAAAGCAATTATCAAAATACATTATTATGCTCTATTGATGGTGTAACAATGCCATTTTGCTAATTAGTTACTCACTTGAATACAGGCTCGCAAGGCCTTTTCAAGAACATGTTTGAAAGATGTCAGATGTAAATTAACTTGAGGCTAATGAAACTGTAAGCACAAGTTCTTATTTCGTGTTCAGTCTGTAAAGTAGAAGTCCTGTGACTGAGTCCAGGTGATCTCCAATGATCAGATAATTTCATTCTAAATTGCTGTCTTGTAACAGAAACATGCCACTTTTTATATGCAGTTTTAATATTCCATTAAACAACCCATATATATATATATAGGATTTGCGTCTAACATTTTGTGCTTTTTATGACAGTTCTTCTAGAAGAGAAACTAGGTGGACAAGATAATATCTTTTACTGAACCAACTTCTGTTGGCAAGAGAGACAAGCTTTTGAGCTTACACAGAGCTCTTCCTCAGGTCTAGGCAAGACCTCTGTGTAAGCTCAAAAGCTTGTCTCTCTCACCAGCAGAAGTTATTCCAATAAAAGATATTACCTCAACCATCTTGTCTCTCTCATATGCTGGGACCAACCATCATATTAGTTGGTCCCAGCATATTAGAGAGCATATTAGACCACCATATTAAAGAGACCAACCATCTTGTCTCTCTAATATGCTGGATGCAAGTTCTTCTAAAAGGTATCTAACATTGATAGGAATGACTGTGGTGAAACTGTCAGTTTTTTCAGCTCTACCCATAGAGTACAGTACATTTTAGACATCATTTCTTCCATTTTCCCCTCCCCCCTTTTGTGTGTGTGGGTGGGTGGGTGGGGGGATGGGACAAATACCAGGCTTCCCTTTTTTATGGAGAAGGAGGATAATATTCAAAATAATTACGGATAACAGGTACACCTTAAATAAATGTGTTCAATACCAAATATGTCTTTCTTTTAAGTAAATAAATAAAATGTATTATTGCATCAAAATCCAAGGTACCTAGTAGTTCATAGTAACTAGTATCACCTATTACGCTATAGGCAACATGACAGAAAATGGCTTTATAAAAATATATGTGCTCTTAAGTATGCTTATGAAAAATCAAGAAACTGGACGTTCAGGTGTGGATTACCCAACCAACTACTGTTTTCTAATGATCCAACAAAGAAAATTTAACAAATGTGTTGCTAATTTCCTCTTCTAACTTGATTCAGTCAAAAATCTGAGAATTTACCTCTGCCAGGTAAAGGGAAATATCAGTTATATATTCCCTTATATGCCCAGATATGACAACTTTCCATTTCTAATAAAGGTGCATTTTTAAAGCTAAGATGCCTAACTTTGAAGTGTTACATTGGAGATTCCATTTTGCTGATGAGTTTACAAAAAGCAAAAAGTGATAGTTTTTATTTATGTATATATATACACACACAGTTTATCAAAACTATATTAATTTTCTAAGCCTTCTGACTCTTTACATAATAGACTATAATCCTTTTACTCCCATTAGTAAGCAGTTAATCAAATGAGTAGTCATAGCTGAAATCACTGGGACTATCTGTGTGATTAATTGATCATCAGTGAGAGTCAGGAAGTTATAATCTGATTATATCTGAGCAGAGTGGCCTAGTTCTAGATTTCCAGATAAAACTTTTTCTTCTCTTGTCAATTTGTTCTCCTTTGCCACAGTGAATTCTCTTCCAAGAAGAGACTGTATAGCCTGTTGTTCCTATATTGACTGCTGATTTCTTTTTATTCTCCTCATTCTGCACCATTCCTTGACCCTTAATCAGGCTCTCCACTGCAAAGCAATGTAGAATATATGTCCAGTTGTAGGAGCCTTGCTGGCATCACGGAAATACTAGATACTCTTATCTGTGAAGTTACAAAGTTTGTAATTCTATAGAGCACCTAAGACTTGTGAATGGGTTTTTTATCAATAGACTGGGTACCGTTAAATTTCTTTTGAGGATATGTTGTACTGTATTCTAAAAAAAGTAATATGTATGAAAGTTGAATACAATGGTGAAAGGTGAATCCCTAAGAAATACTGCTATAAACAGACTTAGGTATAGTTTATCCTCTTTTCATTCCTTCATTATGATAACTAGATGGAGACTCCAAGCCCTATCACTACTTTTATTGAGTGTAATGTTGAGTGTTATGGGATGCTGAGAGGGCCAGAACTAGTCAAATTTATTTTAACTTCAGACAGCAAATTCCCGTCTGCTGAAGGAGCTATACTTAGTAAGAAAACAGGGGCTTTTATCTGCATAATCCTGCATCCCAGATTGATTTAGCAATGCAGTGTCTTTTCATATTAATTATTCAGTTAAAGACTGTAGGACTCAATTGTTTCTGTAAGATGTAAAAGAACACATTTTCCATCTCCCTTCTAATGGTTTGAAAAGTTCTGCTTCCCTAAAACCTAAGGCTGAATGCTGAACACAAAAACTTCAGTGTTCCTATAATTATTTTAATCAAATCCTTTCAAAAAGGGAACAGTAAATGAAAGAAAAATGTGATAAATTGCAAACATGGATTTCAAAGGCTAAAACTGCACTAAACCATAGTCTTTTAAATGTAAAATTTCACTTTTTGCTTTTTTTAAGCTCATCAACAAAATGCATTCTCTAATGTAACAGCACAATAATTTTAAGTATTAACTGACTTTTTTAATATCAGAGGACAGATAATGATTTTTTCAGTGAAGGTCAGTGATATAAGAGCAAATTCATGGGGCAAGCATATCGTCTATGTGAATGGCACATTTACATCAATATTATTTTCAACCCATCTAAAATTATGTATACAATACTATTTTCAATTTGCATCAAACATGTAAAATTAATTGTGGGAATTTGAACAAACGCCATCATAAATTAATATCGGTATACTGTTGACCCAGTTATTGATGCATCTTTTAGCAGCCAATTTAACATAAACAGGCTGTTTCTGGGTTCTGTAGGGATGTTGTATCAGATCATTTTGGTTTAGGAAATTGCACTTTTTTTCTCTTATAGTGAAAAGCACACATTCTGCAATCCAGAACCCTATATATACACATATATAGTTAAACTCAAAAGGAACCGCATGATTCTTTTTTTCAGCTGTCTGTCTAGGTAGCACAGAACTGTGTTATGAAAAAGTCATTAAAAAGAGCATGTATCTCTGTAATGTCCTGTAAGTAAATACTTTCCTTCTTGTACTTCAGATGGATTATCCATGCTATGAAGTATGAACTAAAAATCCGTGCTGGGGATATGCCACCTATGGACTTATATCAACTGTCACCTAGTGAAGTGAAGCAGCTTCTGTTGGATATTCTTCAGCCACAGCAGCAAGGAAGGTAATGAGATCTGGGTTCGTATCTCATGTTGCTATTCATAAGAGATTGATTGCGTAATCTGTGTGTTTCTGAAATAATTTGTATGCATCTTAAATCACCAGGTGTCTGCAATCAGTGATGTTTCAGACATACATTATGTATACAGAGGTAGTGAAGATACACGTTAATTTATTTCTTTTAGCTTCTGCAATTTTTCTGATTTTCTGATTTTCTTGTACATGTCAAAAAACTTGCCTCATCCCTGATACTGTAGGCATCTGATATGTAGGATTTTCCTCACCTAGCCTGACACTGGGAATTGAACCAATATCATCCCAAGACTAGTTACTTATGGAGTTTGAACCAGTTAGAGCAGGGTTTATCTGCTGCTCACTGACCTCTTTCTTTTGGGCTGTCATTATTCCTTGTTTAAATTCCATTTCTCCTCACTATGCTGAAGCCCAGCCACATTGCCTGACATGTACCATCTCCTTCAGAGCTGTAACACTGGTTTTTATTAGCTGCCAAAGACAGAATTTTTAGTTGGTGCATCACAAATGAGCAGGATAGAAGCTGAGGGCATTATCTCCATGCTGATCATCAATTGGGAGACTAAGGTCAGAAATTTCCTTTTATAGGCTTTGCATGTTAGTTTAAACTTCTGCAGTAAGGCTTGCTTACATTGTTTGTCATTTCTGTAGTCTTCCCTGGCCATATGGGTAACAGTCTCCCTTGTCAGTAAAGGAGATATAAACTGTACATTCAATTCACAGCTCCCCTCCAAAGCATATAAAAATACATCCATATCATCCCCATAGTTGTAGCTAGGTAACCATTTAGAATCTGTGCTGCCTTAGGCTGGTGTTCGGTGTCTGTCCCCACTTACCAAATTGATATGCTCCGACTATGCAGTAGCTCCAGGTCCAAGACATATCTTCATAGTTTTTCTCTCACATCCTGCTCATGCTGGTGCTATTTCTCCTCGTGTTGGTACAGTGCCAGCTCCGGTTTCTTTTCTTCAGCTGCAGCTTTTCCTCTTCCAGACTATTCTGATTCAGGAAACTCTAAGTGGCATCCTGTTGTTTCTTCAGTCATTGCATACATTATTCTCCACACCTCCCTCTGGGATCGTCATCCTTAGACTGTTCCAGTCCTGCTGGTCTATTCTGGCCTCTGTCTCCCTTGACCTCTGCTGGCCTGCCAGTGAACTAAGTGTTCTGCTCAAGTCCTCACCCAATTCTGAACCACAATTCCTTTTCTGATCATTTGAGTACAGCAGGCTAACCAGCTGTCTTTTTCAGCTCTTTTGAGTGTAGCTTCCTTTTGCTGCACAACTCTTCCAGCTCAGCTTTCCTGAGCTGTTCATAACTCACTTTTATTTGGGGGGGGTGGGTTTCCACTCTCTTCCCAAAAAGAATACAGGATAATTTTTCTCTTGGATTTTCCTCTACAATACTGGTTTTTACTGCTGTTGCTGTTTATGGGAAATTCACTGTTGGCACAATCCCACACACCTGGCCACCAATATGTCCGTTTCAGAGCTACCTGTTTCTCTGTTCCCTTATGCACCCCCTCAGATATCAGGCCTCATATCTTGCTGGAGTTCCACAATTGCCCCCCAATACTTTTAGCCCAAGGCCTGGTCTAGTACTCTGTGTATCCAGCATTCTCATCCTGCAGGTTCAGTTGAGTACACTGCTGTTCCTTCCTTTGGGAGTTTGTGACTAGTGGTATACAATGATCAGACTGCCTTCCTAAAACAAAAATATTGTTCATTTTAGCATTAGTTAAAAAGCGTTTAGAGAAGAAGGATTTTAAAACAATGAACAGTCTGTGTGCATGCCTGTGGTACCATTCCATGATGGTAACCTAGGCAGGGCTGACGTCTTTAGACATCCCGAGAAAAGTGTTTGTGTGTCATTCTTTTAGCCCCATCGGACTAGCTTACCTTTATTATATTCACTGCTTTCCATTATATTCAGTAGTAATACGAGGTACCTACAGGCCATATCCTGTAAGACATTAGCTTCAGCAAGTTAGCATGAGGCTTGAAGCCTATGAACTTGGTACAGATAAATGGCTCAATGGAAAACCCCAAGTATTGGGGAGCTGACAACAGAGTATTTAAGGAGAATTTCTAACCACAGGTACATGATCCAACCACAAAAGTGTCATAGCAACGAATTGACATACATAACAGGTACATGAGCTACATCTGCAGATAACTAACCATAAAAGGTCCATGGTAACAAACTGACATATAGGACAATAAATTGAGATACTAACCTATAAGAGAAGAACACTCCAACATTAGTAAGGTGAGAAAATATAAATAAGGAAAAAGGGAAAAATCCCCTACTGAATATGCATAAAAAATAGTGGCGTCAGCGTATCATATTATAAAAGTTACATCCCAGTCTTGGGGCAGGAGGAGAAAAAGATATAGTCCTTGGGAGGTGCTAGAATGATGGCCACTAGTGATGAAGGGGAAGGTGATGGTGATGAGGAAGATGATGGCTAACATTTCAGGTTGTTCTACAAGGAATAGTGTGAGTATATGGATGTGCAGATGTACATTCTATAGTATCTCTCTCTACCTTAATGAGTTGGAGTCCTAAACTGTGCTAAATATATTAATAAACTGTTTGTAATTATAGAAGAATTCCTATACTGTGAGTGTTGTAACTGTGCACGTTGGGATTCCCAGCTATATAATAATTTGAATAATACTGGACCTGATCTTGGGACAAGACCCTGTCAACCCTCAAAATGATAACTGGGAATTCTTAAATAATTAATATAATCTATAGATCAGGCTACATTCTGGTTTCCCCAAACAACTACCACATCTCCCTTGAGAGCAGGACTCTTTTAATCCTGTCACAGATCCTTTGTTCTTCTGTTCATGGGCCTTTTCCTGTCCTGGTCCAAACCAGTTTTGTAGGTTGGCTGGAGAGGGGGCAAATATTATCAAAACTAATAATACACAGTCCAGCCACATTGTCCATCTGTCCAAGCCAGAGCAATCCACCAGCCAAGCTGTAATGGATTCACTTTGTCTCTTTCTGGGTCATTTAACACTCCCACGTGAAAGCAGACAGCCTCTTCCAGAAGCCCATTCTTTATCCCATGCTGGTCACCTCTTAGTCCTTTGACTCCAGACAGTGCCATGCTGAGTTCACCACCCCACCTACCCAAAGAATTGATTGTTCAGTCATTGGATTTCCATACTGGAATCTCTGTAGATCCAAATTTACTCAAGTCATTCCAACTTCTGGGAACAGAACACCAAATGCTTCCCTACAGACCTGTCTGACTCTCTGAGCTCAGAGATGAGGCGTTTTAACAGTTCAAAAAGTATTTTGTACCCATCTTTGCCCCTGAATCCTCAGCATGGCCAGAGGGAGATCTCACAGGGCTTGTTCCCTTAAGTACTAGTGATTAGGGTTTTCTAAGTCATTGCCTGCCTTCCTGCACATACGTAAAACCACCCAGAATTAAATAAACTTTTTGATCCCAGAAAGTTAACAGCATCAGAGCAATCAGATAAAAAAGAGGTGTATATATTATATTAATAAAAATAATACAGGTAACTTTCATGTTCTTCACAAAGGGTAATGGTAACCAAAACTGGTAGCTATTCTGTAACTCTACTCAAATACTCAAAATGTTATAAGGTGGGAGTTTATCTTAAATGGAGAGTTTAAGGTTGTAATACATTTTGTAACAGCCTAATGAGGCAAGCTCTTTGAATTATACAAAACTATTTAGCACAGCACTAATTAAAATTTAGGTTACCTACACAAATTGGTGAAGTAAATAATTCATACAATTTAGTTTTCTGACTTCTCTGCCACCAATGTCTGGGTGCATGCATACAATTAGAATCTTTACATTTTGTCTGAAGACATAGTGCTCTTTTCCTCTCCTAAAAATGACTTGTTAATTTTTAATAAAACAACTATATCTTTGAGAAAGTATGAAATGAGGCACCTGGTACACAAGTCTTTTTCTTCTGCACTCCTTTTTAGTGATATTAGAACAATTCGGGAAAATAGCACTTTACCCTAAGACTTTAGTTTGGCTTCTCAGGAAAGCTTTCTCAGTGCAGTACAGAGAGCTTGCACAAACTCCTGCATGGTAAAAGATTTTTCTTGTTCAAAAAGAAGAGCTTTGAAGACTATACTGCTGCTAGGAGAGAATTTTTTTTCAGTTAAATATAAGTATTTTTAACTCTGAAATATTGCTACCATAGACTGTAATTTTGACTGTAGATTGAATTTACTCATTACAACCATTACCAGTTTTCACAATTTCGTTGCTAGCCTTGCAGTATTTTTCTTCAAGCCCCTGCTTCTGGAGTCATGTTACTGTGTAAGAATCTCAGCTTTCTTTTTAAGAAACGTAAATTGGTAGTCTTTACAATTGGAGAGAAAAGTTTGAAGATTCGATCCACTAAAGGCTCAAAAACAGGATGACCAATAAGCAGAATCCAAACTTTATTATCCTTTAAAAACTCATGATTAAGCTGATTTTATAATTTTGGAGGATATGACTCATGATTTTTCAGTGCTTTCGGTTGGCAATATTGTGTTACATCAGTCTAGGAAACCCTTATGATTTTTTGTTAAATTAACTAGGATCAACTTTCTAAATTTAGGTGTCTTAATTTCTTTAAAATGACAAATTCTGTAAAGCACTGGACATTTGGGATGAAGCACCTGCAAAATGTCAGCTTGCCAACTTCAAAAAAATTGTATTTTATTTAAATTACATAATGCAAAAGAGTTCCAGAGGGGTAGCCGTGTTAGTCTGTATACAGCAAAAACAACTTGAGTTCTGTAGCACTTTAAAGACTAACAATTTTAATTTCAGTAGGCATAAGCTTTCGTGAGCCTCAGCTCACTTCCTTAGATGCAGTTGGTAGAAATGATACAACAAAATAGGAAACATGCAAAAACGTCTCTGCAACTTAGTACGCTTTTTTGCACTCTCTTATTTGGAATTGCAAAATTTAATATGGAAGCTGTACGAGCACCAAAACTAGTATTACATACAATAGAGGAGATAATAAAGGAAATATTTATACTATAGTAGTACTAGCATGGATCCTGGTTTCTTTATGCAGCGTGTATACATTTTGGTGCCATATACCATTTGTCAGGTGCATGTATCTCAGGTAAATAAAATGGCAAATTTGCTTTTCCTAAACACACACGTTTTCTTATGTATTATAGGTGTTCTATCAAATTCTGTCCTAATGTCTGGTAACTCAGTGGAGTTACAGCAGAGTTTAATTTGGCCTATGTCCTGTCTTGTGTTCTAGGTTAAATTGATTTAAGGACATGTCTACACCAAAGAGCTTACAGCTGTACCGATGCAGCTGTGATACTGTAAGATCTCTTGTGTAAGCCGCTCTATGTCGACGAGAGAGCTCTCATGTCGACATAATTAAACCATCCCTAGTGAGCTGTCCACACTAGTGCTTCTCTTGGTATAATTTATGTCACTTAGGCCACCCTCAGTGATGTAAGCTACACCAAGAAAAGTGGTAGTGTAGACATAGCCTAAGTGTTAAATTTTTTAGACTAGTTAATAATACATCCCATATTTGAGTAGAAAACTCCAGCCTCTAAAGCGTGATTATCATTTTGCTTTTGTTCTCTTTAGGGTGTGTTTTTATTTCCATATGGAATATTTATCAGGGACTGTAACACATATTGTGTATGCATCATTGATGGATATTTACTGTTCTTGCTTACCCTAATGGCTTAATTAATCCACAAGGAAAGCTTTTTCTTGAATCTGAAACACTTTTTTTTTTTTTTTTGAGCCCTTCAATTATTTTGTTTTGTCCACAGATGTTGGTTTAACAGACGTCAAATAGATGGTTCTCTGAATCGAACTCCCCATGGTTTCTATGACAGAGTGTGGCAAATCTTGGAGAGAACTCCCAATGGTTTAATAGTAGCAGAAAAATATTTACCACAGGTAAAAAGGAAATATTTAGAGATTTGCACTTTAGTTTTTAAACTTCTGAATGTATTGCCATTATATTTTTCTTCTCTCATCATGGAGAATGTGCTACAAATAACAAAAGATTCCAGCTGTAAAATAACATTTTTGGGGTCATATGTTCCTCGCCTGACACTTTAACATGAGGAAGATTTTATGTATAAGGCTTTGAGTTTACGATGTGCTTCTAACTGCTGTGAAAATATTTTAATATTCTGAAGGGGGAAAAAAATCTGACAAAACTCCTAATAGAATGGTGTTATGATTGACTCAGAAATTTGCTTCCCCTTTGATCCAACAGAGCTCAGATTGTTAATGTTGGATAAATAATTCACAACAAATAATCTAACTGGTTCTATTAGAAAATGTTTTTGATTGAAATCCAACAGTTAAAATACATACAGCATTTTATTATTTCTATTTCTTTTTCAGCAGCCAACACTATCTGATATGACTATGTATGAAATGAATTTTTCCCTTCTGGTTGAAGACATGTTGCAAAATATTGACCAGCCTGAATACAGACAAATTATTGTAGAGGTTGGTACAATATGATGATGTTTTTTATGCATGACTTGTCTGTAACACTTTTAAAAAAGAGTAACGTAACCGAATAAAGAATTAAATTAACAGCAGTGGTTTAAAATCACATATGCACTTGCAGATCAAAACTACTCTGGCAGGTTTCAGATAGAAACCTCTATAGATTTCTCCATAGATTTTTGTGTTTTATATTATGCAGATTCACATGAATGTATTTAGATAATGTATTTTAAGATGTTGGGGTCCCCACACACACTTCACCAAACAAAGCAAATAGTAGCTATAGAGTTAATAATACTGGGCCAAAGGAGGGGCAGACTTTTAAACTAAAAGATAATTCCCAAGTAGCACTGTATCCAGCCCCCAGCCTTATCCTTCTTGAAAATCCACACTTTTTGGCTATTAGGAGATCCTTTCTTCAAAGTCCAACTGTCCTAAATACCAGTTACACCTACCAGACTACTACTCCTCCCTCCCATCTCTGTTGGGCAGTCAAAGGAGCCATACTTGCCCCCATGAGTCAACAGTATTTTACCGCAAACTCCAATATTACAACACCTGCTAACAAAGTGAGGCAACAGAGAACCCTACAATCCTGTAATGCATCTTTCCCCCCAGAACCATGCCCTTGGCATGTTGTCTGAGCAGATCAGGAGGCAGTTTTCCTTTCAATAACTGCCAGAGGAATTGGCCTCCGTGCAGCTAGTATTTCTTGCCTGCGACTATGAATCTGTCCCTGGATATTCCCTGGCACTCAGGAGTTCAAAACTATTTTGATCATGCCCAACAACTACTGGCATGTTGAGTGGAACATCTTGACCTGCAACTGAAAGATACGACTTAGAATCCCCAAGGACGCAAGTGATCAATATGCACTCCACCACCAATTGCTAGTCACACCCTTAAGGCCTGGAGGCCAGTCATTCCCATTTAAAATGCTGTTCCAGCTGCAAGGAATTGAGGATCCTTTAACTTAAATTTGTTGTTTGTTGCTTATATTGATTCTATTGGTAAATTGGTAAATTTCAGTTGTTTTAATGTGTCTCATATTTATAAATTCTTACCCTTGACTACTGCTAAGCCTTTGTCTATTCTCTAGTGTTGGTTGTTGTTTTCTCAGATTACTGTAATGATCTTTTGACTGTTCTACCTACTTCATCAATTTCTAACTTGTATTTTACATAAAAATCTGCTTTTCCAATATATAGAAATTCAAAATTTAAGAAATACCTATTTACATTGCCATAGAGAGAATGTTTCAGGAAAAATCGCTTTATGGCTTGAATCAAGCATAGCTTTTGTTTACAATGTCATTTTTTACATAACATGATTCTAAACTAGCTTTAAATTCAAGGTGTTTATTTTTTCCTCCTATTCCAGTTGTTAATGGTTGTATCTGTTATTTTGGAGAGAAACCCTGAGTTAGAGTTTCAAGATAAAGTAGATCTGGACAAACTGGTGAAAGAAGCATTTCATGATTTCCAGAAAGATGAGGCCATGCTAAAGGGAGTTGAAAAGCAAGTGAGTAAAATATTCACGTCATGTAAAATTTTTAGTTCTTCTCAAAGACAAAATTTGGTCACAAATGTTAAATGTGTAAGGCTGAAAATAACAGACATACAGAACTCCCAAATAGAATTGATGAAATGTAATTCCATTAAACTACTATGTGTAATATGAGAGTTTTCTGGGCGGATCCTGTAGTTCCTGTAAAGGTGTCTTCATAACAACAGAGATGCACATTCTAAGTATCTTTGAACTCCAAGTCCTTGAGGGCTAGACAACCAGCCCATAAAGGTGCTTGAAAGAAAGTGTGTCCTACCTTACTGGATGTGCTAGAATGATTGTTTAGGTAAAGCTGTAACAATCTGAATATTCTTAGAAAAGGTTGATGTCTTAAAATGAAGTGTTTCCTCTATAATAGGGGAATAAGGTGAGTGGTGATGGTACTATCTAAATAGATACAGGATATGATTTTAAAAAACAGCCTGCAGTTAGGATCCTAAATCCATATTTAAGCATCTAAGTAAGTGCCCAGATATTCAGAAGTGCTGAGTACCAAGAAACTTCCACTGACCTCAACAAGAACATTTTGGTGGTAACACAAATTCAGTTTTGCATCTAAACTGTTTACCCACTGATTATTGATTCTAGAGGAGATGGCCACAACCTACTGAGCTGTTTCTACATCAGTTGTTTAGGAAACAGCACTGGTTTCTAGTTAACCAGTGGTCATTAAGAAGTTTTAAAGAAGAAATTCAAAACTGATACAAAAGTCTTTCTTCTGCAGTGGCCTCTGTACATTCCCACTTATGGGATTTAATGCTTCTTGCAGTGAGCTACAGAACTGTATACCAAAGTTGTACCTACTGGGGAAGGGCAGTAGCGTGCTTGTGCTAGCATGACATCATTGGCTTCATCTACATAAGGAAGAGTACCTCTGACCATCTCAGTTCCTTCACCACCACTGCAAAGAGCTAAACTGAAATATCTTTCATGTACATGAGTTAATTAGCCTATCTTTTTATAGTTAGTTCTTGGTTAGTTCCTCATAGTATAGTTCGTTAGTTGTTAGGGCTTTTTGCTTCAGATTATCCCCAAGACTGTGTTGGGTTCTGAACCCTGTTGGGGTTTTAAAAGGGGTGCAATTTGCTCAGCCATCTTTCCAGAGGCAGATGCACATGATCAGTGTCTTGATGTGCCTGGGAGAGACCCAGGAAGTCTCCCAGTGCACAACTTGCCTCATCTTCTCTCTTTGGAGGGGGAAGGAGAGAGAACTAGGACTTCAGGTGCAGTTGGCTTTTTTAAGCTGTCAACCAGGCCATCTTCATACTCCAAGAGTTTCAATGTGTGCTGCTTTACCATGGTCTTCTGTAAAAAGTCCTGAGATGCATCTTGATGCCCAGCCTCTGTACCACCCTTGAAGTCAACCCCCAGAAGGCAAATGCTTAGTGGACTGAGCCTACATCCATTGCTGCAGAGTTCATCAGAACAGAGTGCTCCAAAACTGAAAACTTCCTCAGTGCCCCTAGAGTTGGCACTAATCAACATAGTCAGAGAGTCAGTCTTCTGGATCTTCTCACACTCCCATTTCAGGAAAGAGGCATGACAAGAGGAAGCACTTAAATGTGCAAAAGGGATCCAAATATAAGGAGAAAAATAGGCATCATTCTCCTCCACCAATGAATGTCATTTTTGTAGTCTCCTTACTGCTGTTGGCATGCACTTCTCGGTTTGAGGGTCCGGTGCCAAGTGACTTGGACATCTCACTGATGCGCATACCTCCAACACAGTCAATTTCCCCTCATAACTAGGTTCCTCTGTCCAAACTTCTTGCTACACTTCCATTGCTTGCCTTTTTATAGCAATACTCACTATCTGTATCAATCTGGAACATAACAGAGGAACGTGGAATCCTCTCAAAACTGACCACAGAGTCTACCAGTCTTCCGTCACTGAAAGCTCCATCCAACTGCAAAGACCTTATGCGGGTCCCCTTCAATGATTTATTTGGTCATATGGTCAGGAGTCTATGAAAGCTTTACTCAGTGCTGCCAAAACTACTTCAGCACTAATGTTGACACCAGCAATAACACTAACTCCAGTGCCCCTCCTGGCACTATAGTAGCTCCACTGGCACTGACAGTTTTCCTGGCTTCATCCCATGTACCATTGTCTTCAAAGCCATGTTTCATTTGGTGCAGATACTATCAGCACAGTTGTCTCCTCAAGAAAAGTGACGTGAGGCAATTGGGAGGAGACTCCCGCCGAGGAAATAGAACATCCCACCATTCAATAATATAGTGATGGTACCCTGAAGACCAACGTTTTTTTCTCAGAAGAGAGTATCCTAGAGAGAGACTCACTGATAACTCTCTCAGGTAACAACCTGTACAGAGACACAGTTCTTCTTAGGACTCAAGTCTGATGACCTCTTCAACCTATGTTACACCTTTTGCTCCTCTCTGAATAAGGCCCCCGCAACATTGGGTGTCATTTCATCAAGCACTCCATGAAAAGTCTGAAAAGGAAATGGATCATCTTCCTAGAGGTGCTTCAATGTTCTCACTGTTGTTCACTCTTCCATACCCTGCTGTTACAAATGCCACAAACACTCCACTCTGGATGGGGTGCTCATTGTTAGGAACTCTGTGTTCATGGGAGCAGGAACTCCACATCAACATCCTGGAACTGCAGGCTAAGCGTTGGGTCCTAAAGACTTTCCACCTTTCCATACAGCATGGAATAATACTGATGCTCAAAGGCAATACCACAACCATGTACTACATCAACAAACAGGGAGTAGAGCACACTCTCAAGCCATGTCCACAGAGACAAGGACACTGTGGTTCTGAGGTATGTTCATGATGTTTGCCTGACATGCAGGCAGATGCACTTAGCTGGCAGTCTTATGAACAACACATAAGATTACTATTCCTCAGATGGAGCAACCACACAATGACTAGTCAATGTCCAGATAGAACACCAATGTCATCTGTATTGCACCAATGCTCACAGTGCAAAAGATCTTCATTGGATGCATTGCTGCTGGATTGAGCAGTTCTCTGTGTCTTCCCTCCCATTCCTTTTCCTTGATATTGAGTCTTATGGAAGATCAGAGATTGAGTCTTATGGAAGATGTCATACTGATAGCCCCACATTGCCTCAGCAGTGTTTGTGTGTGTGTGTTTGTGTGTGGGTGTGTCTCTTCTGCAGCCCACTGTCTCCCATAATTATTTAGGTCTGGGTTGCTCTGCTGACTCTTGCAGTTCACAGATGCAGATCAGCCATGCACCCTCTGCTCCTGCTTGTGGACAGATTCTTTTTCTCCTTTGCAGCATTCAGATGGTGGTTTCAGTGTTCCTTCCTTTCATTTGCCTAAATGTTTTTTGGGGTTTACTAGTTTTGGGACTAGTGGTGAGCACTGTTCTCCCTCCCTAGGCCCCCCCCCCCCCTCCTCCTCCTCCCAGGTCAGATTTTATTTGGCCTTGGAACACACTTAGACCCCCCACTGCAAGTGCCTCCCTTCTGGCTCCTCTGCAACTTTTAGGTAAAGCAGAGCAGCCTAAAAAGCACAGAACAAAATACAAATGGTGCTCCATCTGTGAGACTGTCTTCTCGGGCTCAGCAGATAGTTGTACCCAGTGTACATGCTGCCTTCTGTTCCTAACTCTGTTAGGTCCTATGGCTACAAGTCGGACAAGCATGTGAGATCCCTTACTCACCAGAGCAGCCATGACTCCAACATGGGAAAAATGTACCAGGAGTCTCTGGAAAGAGCAAGGAGAGGCTCCAAAGATGACGACCCCAGTCAGCAGACTCAGGGTACAAGTCCCAAATGACTTTAAAGACTCCTTAGCCCAGGGGTGTCAAACATCTGACCCGCGGGCCGTATCTGGCCTGCGATCCTTTTTGGTCCGGCCCGCAGGCAGGCGGATACGGCCCGCGATCCTTTTTGGTCCGGCCCGCAGGCAGGCGGATACGGCCCGCGATCCTTTTTGGTCCGGCCCGCAGGCAGGCGGATACGGCCCGCGATCCTTTTTGGTCCGGCCCGCAGGCAGGCGGATACGGCCCGCCAACCTTTTCGGTTCAGCCCCTGGCGGCTGTTGCGAGATTTCTCGGTGGGCAAGACAAGGGTATGGCCCACTTGAAGTACATTTACTTCCAATCTGGCCCGCCATATGTAGTGAGTTTGAGACCCCTGCCTTAGCCTCCTTCCGGGTGTCCCTCGCAGTTATTTGCTTTGTGAGGGTATCTTCCTCTTGTTCTGAAATATCCCAATCCCTCCAGGTGAAATGTTACCCTGACTTTGGCTCTATTTTTAAAAAACGTTTCCTTGGTAACAGCATTCATTGCTGATGCCTCAATTGATGCAATGAGATTCTCAGCCAAAGCCATGGCCTCCAGCTCAGGGACCAGGTGCCACCTATAGCTCCATCACTAGGAGGTGGATAGTCACTTGAAGTAGGTGCTCCACCAAATTTATGGAAGTCCTACTTTTTGGAGACAAGGTAGTGACGGACAGTGTTGTAAAATCTAAACAGTCTCCTCCAATTCTACATCATGCTTTTGAGACAGTACAAGCCAGACTTCAGGCAAAGGCACTCCTTTCAGCCTTCATCCTCATAGAAATACCAGTGAAGGGACAGCAGGTTCTCCAAAGGAAAGCCAGGGAACCATGGCTCAGGAAGAAAGCCCAGAGAGAAGCTAGGGAATAGGATTTCCCTTTTTCTGGAGGAATGGGTTGCATTGACCATAGTGGGTCAAGAAGATGGTGAGTCAAATTATGGGCTGTACCCCATCAGTTCTTCATTCAGTTCTCCGTCTTGAACGACCCCCATAAAACACAATCAAATACAGAAAGTGATCTCATCTTTTAGATATGGGAGTAATAGACAAGAAAGATTGTCAGGGTTTTACTCCGTCTTTGTCATCGTTCAGAAGCGTACAGGGAAATCAGAGTGATTCTTGATCTCAGAAGGCTTAACAAGTGGTTGAAGAAAATAAAGTTCTGGATGCCAATTAACTTCTGTGATGTCATTCCTGTCCAAAAAGGTTTTTCTAACTTCAGTGGATCCTATCAAACTCTGACATTGCAGATTTCTAAGGTTTGCTTATGGCAGGAAGTATCATCAGTACCAGATATTCCCTTCAGCTTATCCTCAGCTCCCTGGGGTCTTTACAAATATGCTGGTGGTAATCGCAGCCAGATTCAGGTTACAGGAGTTCCACCTGTACCTCTTCCTGGACGTCATCTTAATCAGAGACCCATCCCCAGCAACAGCACACACAGCTACATGACATTGAATCTTTTGCAGGCGTATGTCTTCATTAACATCAAGAAAAGCTCCTTGATTCTGTCCACCAAAATAACTCACTTGAGAATGGACACAGACACCTTGATAGCAAGTGTATATCCATCTCTAGAAAGGTTCCAGAAGATTCAAGGTCTCTTTGCATTGTTTCAGAACTGCAAAAGGCTCGCTATATCATTGAGCCTATAACTGCTAGGCCTCCTAGTACCATGTGCAAGGATCAGTCCATGGGCGCAATCACACATCAGGCGCCTTCAGTGCTTCATCCTAAAGGTATGAGACCCTGGAATGCATGAAGGATCAAATGAAGGTTCCAGCGCAGGTGGTAAACTCCTTAAAATGGTGGTCATTCCAGGGCCAGATCCCCTGATATTCACCGCTGAGGCGAGCCTGGAAGGCTGGGGAACACAGCTGGGGTCCCAAACAGATCAAGGCATCTAGAACCTCCTAAATCTAAGAGCAGTCAAGTTGGTGCTATGAAGGTTTCAGTCCAGCCTACCGGGGAAGCATGTCCTGATTCAGTCACATGATCATGGTCACACGTGAAAAATCAAGGGGACACAAGAAGCCCAGCATTATATGCTGAGCCATGGCAATCATGCATCAGGCAGAGCACTCTCTTCTCTCCTTCACACTGTAGAATAAAATGGCATCCTCCATGCGCTGTGACCTCACACGTAGGGTGCATGCAAAGTCAGTGTGTATGGAGGATGACATATTGCTCTTCAAAATGGCATTCTACATGCTGTCAGAAGTCCTGGCAGGAAAGACTTCATTAATATGGGGTCATGCTGGCAGAAAGTTTAGGAATCCCTGCCCTAGATCAATGGGGACAGATACCTTATTGCACAGATGGTTGTAGGGCTGCCTCTATGCATTTCCACCCTTCCTGTTATTAGGGAAGGTGGTCCAGAAATAAAACGAGAGCAGGTGACAGTAACATTCGTAATCCCATGTTGGCGGAGGAGACCCTGGTTTTCAGACCTAATAGAGCTGAAATTAGGACCACCACTACAGCTCACAAAAAGATAAGACATGCTCTCATGAGATTCTCTTCTTCATCTGGACCCAAACTGGCTGCATCTATCAGTCTAGCTATTAAAAGAGAAGTGCTAGTATAATTGCGTCTGTCCTCCAAAATCATCAGGACATTTTTTTCTTCTAGAACAGTAACCATCTTGAAAGCATAGTCCTCTATCTGGATTAAGTCCTGTGGCTAGTGCCAGAATTCTTCGACAGAGGTGTCCATCCCAGCACGTCAGGTATCTGCCCTTAATAGGGTGATGTTCACAGGATCTGGCACAGAACCCCCAGGTAGCCAGATTCCTTAGAGCAATATAATTATCCAAACCAACAATCAGACCCCTTTTGCCCAAATGGGACCTAGCACTTGTACTTAGCTGTGGATAGCTTTTTTAATTTTTAAGGCATATCTGTTCTATATATTCCTTACATATTCCTTTTCAGAGCATCTCCAATATTTCAACGGTGAAGTGGGAGCCTTAATCTGATTCCATCTTGAGAAGCAAACTCTATCTATTGAAAACTTGGTTCATCAGTAGTGTGGTAGTGGTTTGGGCTGCATTGCTGGGAGGAGGGAAGGCCTCCTTCCTAACTCATTAATTTGAGCATTATAGAGATTTGCAACACAAGGGCCTAGTCTAAAGCTGACTAGGAAAGTTTTTCCCAGGAAAAATCCTGCCTTCACAAAGAGGGGGATATGTAAGGGATCTATAGAACAGATATGTCTTGAATGATTAACAACTACTGATTGCTTCTGGCCCTCAAAAAATTAGGAAAGCTATCCATCTGTTTTTATGCCAAAATAAAATCCACTTAAGAAGTAAAGACAATAAGAACATGGTTCACATCATGTGACACCTTTTATCTAAGGACCCACAGATCAGCCAAGATCTTGAGTTCCTCTCCCCAAGAATAGAAACTAAAGTGGCTACATCAGAGTAGTGTTAATCACCTAGGCAAGAATCTTTTATAATATGCATATGGATAAAACGTCTTTTTCCCTCCCATCCTAGCTAAAAAGAACTCCAAGGGTATGTTAACACTGTGATTAAAAAACCCTTGGTGCTGAGTCTCAGAGGGCTCACAGGGCTTGGGCTGTGATGCTATAAAATTGCAGTGAGGACTTTCTGACACAAGCTGGAGCCTGGGCTTTGAGACCCACCCTCCTCGCAGGGTCCTAAGGATGCTCCCACTTCTTAGGGACCTAAAGCCCAAGCTCTAGACCGAGCACGGAAGTCTACAAAGCAATTAAACAGCGTCGGACCCAAGTCGGCTGGCATAGACCCAGCCGCAGGTTCTAGTTGCTGTTTAAACATATCCTAAGTTACCAAGCAGGGGTCATGCCCTGCTTTCCTATACAAAGTGACCCATTGCACATTGTGAGTGGATCAAGAGGTGGGTGGGGAAGCAGTGAATTAAGCAAACTATAAATGGACTGGCTGGAAGATTGAAGGTCAAATTGGGCACAGTGCCTGTTACCCCAAGAAATCCAAACTACATGTTTTCACCAAATTTATAAACTATACAATTTTTTTCCCTTGTAAATCAAATATACCATGAATAATCTTTCACCCCAAATTACAAGCTGCACATCTGCCTTGTGAGTCAGATTTATATCCTTCTATATGTGAAGGTCTCTTGTTCTTTTGTAAGTCCTAAACAATATGAAACTCAAAGGATGAATGGAGTATGTCCTCCAAAGTTAGAAGATTATAAGGAACTTTGTTGGTTTTCATTGTAAATAATGGTTGCACTGTAGAAGTAATAGCAATTGTCTGGCACAAGGAAGAAGGAATATTAAAAAATATAAACCAGTATAACCTTGGAATATTAACATAAATTGCTTAAAAAGAGGGATTCCCAATTAATATTAGGGGTTAGTAATGAAATACAATCCTTGAAATGAATCAAACATAAAAAGCCGCCTATAAAAAGAAATATTGAAGAAATTTGTTATACACCACTTCCACTTCATAACAATTGCGACCACTCCAGCGCCGCACCCCCCTCCCCTTCACGCTTACAAAGCACTTCAGAAAATCTAATAAATTACGTGTTGCCAATGGGGAAAGGTGTAAGGAACAGCCTATTGGTAAACAGACTCTTTCTCACTGTATTCAAATGTGTTTTGAGCATTGTTATTCATTGGCTAGAGAATCAGTGCCTCTGGGTTTAAATATGTGCTATGTAACTGCCTATGTAGCTTGTCTGAGACAGATCCCGATTCTAGGGATTTGCAAAGCAAGAATATGGTGTTCAGTTCATACATTCACTAAGCACTATTAATTGGATGGGGAACCAAGATCCAATGCTTTGTTTGATAAAGTGGTGCTACAGTTCATTCTTCCTAGAATTCTTTTCCCTCTATTGTCTGTGATGGGAGAGGAGGCACTGTTTGCTAATTTCCCGTATATAGGAATGCACAGAGACCTTTAAGGAAGTAAGAAGGGTTACTTACCTCTGCATTCATGCTGCCCACAACCTTTCCCTCCAACTTAGGTCTCTGCAGGCGAGGGAGAAAGAACTGAGGTGGTTGAGGCGTGGGTGCCTCCTTAAGTAGATGGAGCCAATGATGTAATCCTAGCAGTAGAGCACTATAGCACCCCACATCAGAAAATGCTTTGTTATATAATTCCACAGTTCAACATTAGAGATGCCAAATCCCTTACATGCAAATGCATACAGACTCTCAAAGAACAATAGTTGCTTGTAACTCATTTTCCTTAAATACTAATTAATGGAATTTATATGCTTGTTTACAGAGAGAAATCCTAGATTTAGAAAATGTATTAAATTAGCTCCTTAGTTTTAGGAGTTAGAATTGCCATTAACATAAAATAAACTAGTGTTTTGAAGCCAGAATGTACTACTTTTAATAGACCCAGATGGGAAGCTGTTTTCCCACCCATGAAAATTTTCAAGATTTCAAAATGTTCACATTCCATAGCAGGACAAACTTGAGACCTTTTGAAAACTTTCATGAAAAAACATGGCCTAGGCACCCACCCCACCCCAGCCTAGCCAATAGCCTAGTGGCTAGGGCATTCACTGAGGATATAGGAGATCCAAGTTCAAGTCAGTGCACTTCCCACATTTTGAGTGAGTGCCCTAGCCACTAGGCTATTAGGTAGGCTGGGGTGAGTGTGTGTCTCAGACCAGAAATTCCATCTTGAAAAAGCTTTGAGAAAATGTTTCAGCAAAAAAGTTCCAGTGTTGATGAATAGACATTTTTCCAATGAAAAACCCTTCTATCAAAAAATTCCTGACCAGCTCTACTTCTTAGTACTTCCCTATTAATATACTGTAATTATTCCAGCACAGAAAGCTTAACATAGAGTTAAGATGCCGGGCATTCATTCCCAATACATGCACTAAAAATATAGGAAATCCTTAATTCAAGTTTTTTCACACTCTGGCTCTGATTCAGCAAGGTAATTATTACATGCTTAAGTACTTTGCTAAATCAAGACCTTTAAAAATCACTACTACTTTTATGTATAATATTAGACAATATGCTCACAAATAAGGCCTGGCCTAATTTAAAATATAGGTCGACATAGCAACAGAGGCCAGTGGTGTTAAAAATCCACACCCTTGAGTGCCATAGTTATGTCAGTCTAACCCCTAGTATAGACATAGCTACGTCGACAGAAGAACGCTTCTGTCGATCTAGCTGCCGTCGCTCAGGGTGGTAGTGTTCCTGGAGTGATGGAAAGACCCCTTCCATCACTGTAGGCTGCGTCTACACTAAAGTACGATGCAGGCATATAGCTACTGTGCTGTAGTTATGCTGCTATAGTCTCTGTAGACATGGCCTAAGTGAGAAAGAAGTCAAATTTCTCATAGCATCCCTAACTGAACTTTTAAAATATCTGGACTCTTTTATGTGATGCAAGTCTAGGAAGGAAATATGTTTTTTCTTATAAGGTTAGTGGAGTAAGTCCCATGCTTTAGCTGCATTTTTAAACACAATCTTAGTCATGGAATTGCAACCAGCCCATCATAATGTTTGAAGAGAGATTGCCTAACTAATACGTTTTGCAAACAATATGAAGAAACTGACCGGTCATCAGGAAATTAAGAGGAGCAGAATATGTCATTTTTTTTTCCACAAAATGATACCCGAATAAGAATACTCTAAGATTTCTGAGAATGTCTTTAAGCAATTGAACACATATATATACTGTACTTTAGAAAATTCTTAGATTTTAAAATACCTATTTGACAGCAAATTCAACAAAGGCATTAGACTCTGAAAATGAGTGTCATACAAAATGACTGATAATGTCAATAATGAGAATTGTGCTTTTCATCTACAAAATGGTTTCCCTTAATTTACTCTTTAACATTGTTTAAATTTGATTCCTATCAATCAACACTTTGATAGAAAAACATACTTATTTGTTTTTTGTTTTTATAGGATGACTTGACTTCATTTTACAACACTCCCCCAATGGGAAAAAGAGGAACATGCAGCTACTTGACTAAAGCTGTGATGAATTTATTGTTGGAAGGGGAAGTAAAGCCAAACCGTGATGATCCCTGTACCATTAGTTAAAGTTCAAAAAGAAATATGGGAATCATTGCTTATTTACGTTTTAGTGTAGTTTTGCATGTTGATGTTTAATTCCTATTTTGAAGAGTAGCCATAGGCAGTACTATAAATCTGTACCATCCTTGATTGCGATAAGCACAATTGCTTAGGGTAGTAAATGCCACAACTGATTATTTGGCAGTAAAAATAAATGTATTTAATCAAGAAAAAATCTCAACAGCTATCAGTAATCTTCACCTAAATGTCAAAATAGTGTGCAACTCAAAATTATGCATGAAGCATGACATACAATTCATATTAAATGAGCCCTATGATGTTTAAATAATGTTGGCTGCGCCTGTATTTTTGGTTATGCAACTATTTAAGTACAAATGATACACTTCGTTATTTGTGTAATTTTGAACTAATAGTTTATGCAAGTTTTATTACCTCTTTCCTCCATTTGTACTATAATTCATTACAAAAAATGTATTGTAAATGCTGAGTGAAATACAGCCAAAATTTTTAAAGAAGAGAAAATACATTTGAATTAATGTATAGTACACAAAATAGATTATAAAACCGTTAACTGTGAAAGCTAGAGTGGCTTTGTATTTGGTCACCTTAGTCAAAGTGGAGGCAAAATAAAAACAATATTCTGCATAAAATATTTTCCTCACAATTCAGTTTAATTAGTATAAACATATGAGAATTGTTTAGGGTTTTAATGGTTTAATTACTAACTGGATTACAGAGATTGAAGAGTGACAGAAAATGAATACAAAATATGTAGAATTGATTTTTATATTTTAAATGTCATTGCAGCTAATCACTTGTTCAAAAGTTTGTATGAGATTTATAAATTAACACTGGAAACATTAGTTAATATGGGATGGAAATTTTAAAAAATGTATTTAATTGAAATTAATGTTGGGAAGATGACTGAAGAGAGACTTTCATTAAATATAGGCATTTGACAAGTTCTTTCCTGCACTGATGGTTTATTTGTCTCCTATGTCTGAAGATTATTGTAGACTCTACAGATTCTAAATTACAAAGCTTGAATTATTTTGGAGAAGGTAGTTTCCACATTCCTATATAAAAGCTTGCTTTTTCTATCAATTGCAATGCCCTCAGAGTCTAATCCAGATCCAAAGGGAAGGACTTCCACTGGCTGTTATGGTTATTTAGGTGAGGCCCTTTGAGCATATATAATCAAAACAGCTGTTGTGACGGAATAAAGTATGTTCACCTGATTGAGATTTTTGTGTAGCATTGGCAATCTAATAAATGACTGTCCACTACAAGTATGATTACAATAAACTGATTTCCTTTAAATCTATATTAAATACATCATAGTGAAATTTAGCCACGGATATATGGTAAACAGAATGTGAAAGTGATGGAATGCAGATGGGTGCAGTTTAAGTATCTACACAGAAATGAATTTAGGGTAGGTGTTCTCTAATGATGGGTCAATGGACTTATAGTAATCTACAGAGCTTTTCCTGGTGATCACAATTAAATACTTCTGTAACCACACAGTGAGGGGATTGGTGGTTGAGTAGAGAAAGGATCCCTCTCTAAGTAGTCGGCAGAATTTTTAAAAAAATAACTGGAAACCCTCTGGTTTTGAGGTTAATAGTAAGAGTTATAACAGGTCCCATTGGCTTTTTAGGTTCAAAATATTTAAACACCTGCAAGAGAAGTTAAGTTAAAATATTAACATGTTTATCAGAGCAATGCAAGACTTAAATCTGATTTAAAGCTTATGATCTCATGATGACAGATTCAGTGAAGGCAAGTTTATTCTATATGCACCAGCTGTTACAATCACTGAATGAACAGCAGTTTCAGTTATAGTTCAGTAACAGTTCAGTTATATTATCTAACCCCATTATAAGTAATTTTTATTTAATCATTTACTGGTGTTATCAGAGTCCTCCAATGTTCCAATCAGCTATTGTAATTTTTTCAACAACCAAATTCTCCCTAGTGTGTGTGTTTAAAAATTCTGAAATGTTGTCAGTTGAACATCACAATGAACTCTCAACACATTGAATAATAACCTACCAGGAAGTTTTGAAGAGATTGGATCATGGAGACAACTTGTTGCAATTGCACCATCAGGAGCCAGTCATCCAGGTAGGGGAAGACTGCATGTCCTTTGAATCTCATCTGGGCCGCTACCACTGTGAATACCTTTGTGAATACTGTTGGTGCTGGCATGATGCCCAACGGGAGGATGCAAATTGGTAATGTTGGTGTCCTACCATGAAGCAGAGGAACTTTCCTATGAGATGGGTGGTTATCCCCATGGAAATATAAATCTTTCATGTCAAGAGCTATGAAACACATTCCCTGTTGGAGGGAGGGAATGATTGATGCCACCATCATTCGGAACTTTAACTTCCTGATAAATGTATTTAATAGATGAAGATCTAGGATGGGCCTCTGCCAACCGCCCTTCTTTGTGATGAGAAAATACAGTGAATGGAAGCCTCTCCCCTGGTATTGGAGAGGGACACACTCCATTGTACCCTTGAGGAGCTGGGCTTTGGCTTCCTGTTGAAGAATCAGTTGGTGGGAGGGCGATGAGGCGGGAAGGGAGAGAAACTCTATGGAGTATTCGTGGTGATCTTGCTCCATTGTGGATGAACTGGGTAAGTAAGCCACCACAGATGATGAGCATTGAGGTGGTTGGCATCGGAGGTGGTTCACGGGTCTCGACCCACATGTCGAAAGTGACACTTGGCCTGTGGCTGGGAGAGAGTCAAGGAAGTGGCAGTAGCAGGGGCTGGGAATTGGAGTCTCTGGAACCTCTGGCACTTTCGTGGGGGGCTCTGGTGGATGGTTATAGTAGGATTGGTAGGTTGTAGAAGGCCATTGTTGAAAGGACTACCTCTGTGATTTGCACCTAGGAGCTGGGATGTGGAATTGCAGGGTGGACTGCGAATCTTTCAAAAAATAAAGGGATTTGTCTGTCTTCTCATGGAAGAGGTTGGCCTCATTGAAAGGGTCATGGTATTCTGGACTTCTCTGGGCCTCATTGCTTCCTCCAACAAGTACTTGCGGAGACTGAGTTCACAGGCCTCTCTGGTACTGGGCTGGAAGGACTTAGTTATCGCACTTTGCCAAGATGTGCGTTCACCCAGATAGTAGAGGCACCATTGAGACTCATCGCTGATGGAGAAAGGAAGAGAAGACATAGTTCTTGAAGCCCAGGATCCTGTGCATAGTCCCCAGATGGTGAGGGTTTGAGTCTCCCGACCAGGGACGTTATATATTATACTATTCTATGCTATACAAGCTAAGTTAACTAACTCTGTAAACTACAAGCTATCTACAAACACGAGGAGTAACTCTCTTAGCTAGCTCAAATCAAAAAAGGAACAGGTCACGTGGCAGTAAGAGGGAACTGGAGTGGCGTCAATCTGCACTGCCCTTTGTGTCCTCGGTCAAGAGCATGAGGGGAGACACTACACATGTACAGGTCAACGGACACTGCTTGGAAATACTTCCAGACTCAGGTGCATGGCACACGTGCACCCATGTGTAGAATACACATAGGCACTATCACTCAAAGAAGAAGAATATTTGTGCTGTTCTGTACAAACTATGCTACTATCCTACAGAAAGTCAGTTTCTGATTTAAAGGATTGTTTCTGAGCCACCAGCTGGCCACTAGGATACTGCTGATGTCATCTTTAGTGGCATATTTAGTGACACCGACTGATATAGAGGCCAGTGTCAGAAGTCACTTACCTGTTTCCAGCTTGCAGTTTATTTAGTTTAGAATTGAAAGCAAACATTAAGGTTGAAATAGCATCGTTTTTCTTTTGCTTGTCACACTGCAGAAATGCTCGTTTTGCAACTTGTTTGACAGCTGGCCCCTGTTTAGACTGCTTCACTCACTATCCACTCTTTCAATACAAGGCTGCCAGCTAGGAGGAGTCTCAAATTTGCCCATTTTAATCAGAATATTTTAATGCAAGTGATTTTTTTTTTGTAGATGGCAAGAAATGTTTTTTTCCTCATTCGAACTCTTTGGATGACAATCCGTGAAAAAAGGGTTCTGTTTTCTCTGTAACGTTCAAACAAATACAGTTCACATCATTTATAAAATTGTAATCAAAGTGATTTTTCAACTTCGACAAAATAAGGATAAGTAACTGGACTATAAAAGGCAAATACAAAAAACAAGCCGAGTCAGCACTCATTTAAGAAGCTCTCTCACATATGGGAAGAATAGTGCCATTAATCTTCTCTAATCCTTCTGAAGTATCAACAGAAAGGAGTCTGCTATAAATGTGTTTGGAGTGCTTCGCCATACTAGAGAGAGATTTCTAACTACTTTGGCAATTGAATTATGGTTTTAAAGATTGCACCACAGGCAACTGGACAAGAAAATAAATGGTGAAAAATCTTCCATTCTATTATATATTTTCAATGGAATGTTTTTGTACTTTATAAAATGAACTGGACTGAAAGCCTTGAAGGCTTATATCCTCTATTTACCCACAAACTAGATAAAGCAAAGATCTGCTAGTTCAAATTTTCCTACATGATGTTGTCAATGTGTCAGCGTTGACATGATGACCACCTCCAGTGATGAGATTGTAGCTCTATCACCATTCTCAGACCCCCACCCCCTCCCAATGAAAATACCATCAAGGCTGACAGTTGTGATGGTGTACGTTGGGATGTGGACACTACCCAGCAGGAACCAGTTTGAGAATCTGTTACTCCTTTACAGGCCATTGAACAGCTGTTAAATAGTTACTAATGACAAGGCTAACCTCAAAAGGTTTGGTAGTGTTCCGACAGGTAAAAGATCCCCCAGAGTCAATAATTAATCAATTGGAAATAAATGAGTTTAATTATAAACACAGGAGTAATATAGGTTTAACTAGTTATAAAAGGACATAAAAACAATTAAGCACAAAACAAACTGATATAAGGAAGTATTAAACAGGCAACTAACTACAAAGACCTAAACTAACATTAACCAGACAGTGGTTCCCTGACCAGGAATCAAACCCTGGTCTTCCACATGGTAGACAGGGACACTTACCACTATACTACACAGACAACTAGTTGCTTGTAGGAAACAGAAAGGGGTTACACAGACTTAACTGAAAAGCAGAGGCAGAAGCAGTTAACTACAGGAGGGAATGCTCTCACATAGAGATTTCACAGACAATGAGTTAATTACAAGGCACAGAAAGGGGGAGTCACACGGGCAGTCAACTGCAAAGGGGCAAACGGGCAGTCAACTGCAAAGGGGCAAACGGGGTTTAAAACAGAAACTGAAAGGGAAAGAGTTAGCAATGGGGGGGGGGAGCAGCTTCTGCTTTCAGAGCAGATTTAAAACAGAAACTGAAAGAGAAAGAAGGTTAGGATCTTACCAGTCCCAGCGGGGAAAGTTGCAACATCACCCCTGAAGCTAAGTAGCAACACAGAGCAGGCTTACACGTTCAGGCTCGGAGTCCGGAGTGGGAGAGGGAAAAAACAGGGCAGCTGGTGTGTCTAGCAGATGGTGAGTTCTCTCTGGAGCCTGGGGCGTGCCCTGGCTTTAAACTAATCACTTCAGGTGGCCAAGGTTACTCCTGATTGGAGGGGAGACATTTGAATCAGGGCAAACCTTTTGGGAGGTGAGCCGACCGTTAGGGTGGCTGTGCTACCAGTCACGTAGCCAGCTGCTCCCAGTCACCTGGTCAGTTTCAGGAGGGGCGAGGAAATTGCCTAATAAGGTCAGTTTCAGCAGGAGTGAGCTAATGGCCTAATAAGGTCAGGTCGAGGTTTTACTGATGCACCAGGTGGGTAGGTGGGGGCGAGAGGTGGACATATCAGGTACTGTGTTGCAACAGGTAGTTTAGGTCAATTTAGACAAGCCTACAAAAATTCAGATAAGTCCCGCTATCTTTTTGTGAACTTCTTTGGTGTGAAAAATCAGCTCTCTTATGAGATTTCCAAGTTGTTCTAACCTTAGATGAGGTGGAAACACACCAAGAAACAGACTCTTCTCATGTTATTTTTGTGATTCCAATTCTCCTCCAGACAAAGAGACAAAAAATAATTTTACCAAAGTGTTTTGTTTTTAGAGCGTCAAGGATTTGGATCATTTGAAGTTGAGCTGAAGGTTTAAGTTGGTTCTTATTTTATCCAAATTGCTTTGCCAGTTATAGTAATGAATTTCTTGATCACTAACTCACTGAGTCAATTAGAAACTGTAAGTTAGAGAGAGCTCAATATCCATTTTCCAATTCTTGAGTTATCTAGTTCCCTCTCAAAGTCCTGTAAAATCTTAAGGCAGTCTCTTGTCCTTGTATTATGCATGCAACTTCCATTAATATCAATGGGAGCTGTGAGTGTAGACTGAGTGCATGATTATGCCCTTCATCTCTAATTGCAGGGCATAGTTTTATCCTGTAAGAAATCATAATAAAATGCATCAATGTGATTCAGAGCATCTTATGTTGCTAAAAAATTTTCAGGTTGAATCTTTTCAGGAAAGCAGCCCAAGGTGCAGTGCCATACTAAGGGAGGGTGATGCCCCCGGCGCTTGCCTGGGGTCGGGGGGACTGGCTGGGATCTTCTCAGAGGAACCACCCCCCCCCCCCCCGCTGACATCCCTGCTGCGCCAACCCAGCCCCTCCGCCTGCAGCCCCGCACTGGTCTTGACTAGGGATGGGAGCCACAAGTTGGGTCAGCATGGCTGCCGGTAATGTCAGTGGGGCAGTTCCTCTGAGGAGGGTCTGGCTGGCATTCCCACCGCCAAGTCCTGAGGGCATGGCCCCTTTGGAATGCCACTGTCGCCGCACCCACCAGCCCCATGGGGGAGTGGGGAAGATTGGGAAACGGACCCGCAGACATCCCACCTCTCCCCGCAGGGCGCTGCCGCTGATGGGGGAGTGGTCATGCTCCCCCCATGGAACACCTAAACCTCCCTGCTGCTTGCCCTCCCAAATTAAATATTCAGACTCCACTTATGAGAACAGCTCAACCAAATCTAGCACCTCTGAATTACTGAGTGATGGCATAATCAGAGGATAATGTGTGCACCAGTTCACTACTTTACAAATGTCTTGGATATGGATCTGTACTAAGACCGCTGCAACCCGGTGGAATGAGTTGCCAGGATAGCCAAAGGCAGAACCCCCGTTTGATTGTAACAAGACCAAATGCATGACGCAATCCAGGACAAGACTGTCTGCAAAGAGACCAGGAGACACTTCATCCTGTCCACCACCACTACGAACAGTTGGGTGGACTTTCTGAATGGTTTAATCTGTTCTATGTGGAAAGCTAGGGCTTGCCTAGCATTCAGTGAGTGAAGGCGTTCCTCCCTATTTGCATGCGGCTTTGGGTAAAAAACAGGAAGGTAGATTGCCTTATTGTTATGAAATTGCTAAAACACCTTTGGTAGAAAACTGGGGTGAGGATGTAACCGCACCTTGTCTTTAAAAAAGACTGTAAAGAGGTTCTGATGTGAGGGCCTAAGATCTGAGACCCTCCTGGCTGAAGTGATGGCCACTAAGAAAACCACTTTCTAAGAGATCTTCAGAAGTACTCTTTGCACAAGCAGGCTGGGGGGAAAGCATAGAAAAGGTGCTTCGTCTATTGTAGCAAAAAGGCATCCATGATAGACCCCAGACTGTGGCTGTGCATGGCGCAGACTCGGTGACACATTTTGTTGTGCTGGGTTGCAAAATAAGTCTATTTGGGGAGTCCCCCACTGCTGGAAAATGTTCCTCACCACATCCAGGGGAAGGGACCCACTCATGGTCACTAGAGAAAGACCTGCTGAGGTGATCTGCTAACTTGTTTTGTGCTCGTGGAAGGTACAAGGCCTCAAAATTGATTGAGTGCGCTATGCAAAATTCCCATAATTGAATCATTTGCTGACAAAGGCGGGAAGAGCAAGTTCCTCCCTGCCTGATGATATAAAACATACCAGCAATGTTGTCCTTAAGAACAAACAAATGTCTGCCCATAATGTATAGCCAGGAAGGCCTGACAGACCAAGTGAATGGCTCTGGGTTCTCTGACATAGATGTGGAGAGAGAGTTCCTTCAGAATTCAAGGACTTTGTCTTTGAATAGCCCCAGGTGGGTTCCCCACTCTAGTGATGATGCATCTGAGATCGGAATCATTGATGATTGAGGCTATATGAGGGACCCCCCACAAAAACTGTGGCCCTGCTTCCTTGCCGCCTCGGCTGGGCTTCCTTACACAGGCCCCTGTGCCTGGGGAAGTATCTTAGTCCTGCTGGGCAAGCTTCCCTCTCCTGGGCCCGGTACCTTTCTCAGAACTCCTCTGTGCTCCTCCACACAACACAACACTCCACCTCCGGCTTGCATGCTGTCTGTCTGGAGCAGAAGGTTTTTATCAGGCACCTGGCTGGGCCTTAATTGGCCTTAGATGCTCCTGATTGCACTCTAATGACTCTGGCTAGTCTGCAGGGAACAGAGTCCTGAGCATTCTGGGGATTACATATACCTCCCTTCTACCAGGATCCTACTGCCCTCGCTATATCACAAAACACTGAGCAGATCCACACAGCAATTGAGGGAGATAAGGACCCAAAGAGGCACCGTGAGTACGGAGTCTAGATAATGGTAACTTGGTGAGTAGACTGAGGCCAGCCATGTCTGAAGGAGTCTGAGGCACAGCCTTGCATGCTATACTACATATATGCACTCAGACAAGTTCTGACTGTTATTGGATGGCCCTTGAGGTGTGTTGTTAGAGATGTGATTGTCTGAAACCAACCCTGTGGGAGGTAGGCTCTGGTTTGAGTGGGTTCTAACATAATTCCAATAAACTCTATCCTCTGCACTGTAGTGAGGGTAGATTTCCCCCCCAAATTTATAGAAGGCCTGGGGCCATGGACTTTGACTTGATGAGCCTAACATTGGATGCTACCTGCACCCTGTCCAGCCTTTGATTAGCCAGTCATCTAGATAAGGGTAGACCTGCACCCCTCGTCTTGTCAGGAAGGCTGCTATTATCGACATACATTTAGTAAATACCCACGGGGCTGCAGACAGGCCAAACGGGAGCACCGCAAATTGGTAGTGTGTGTGGTTCACTATGAATCTGAGGAACCTTCTGTGATGTTGGTGTATTGACATGTGGAAATAGGCATCTCTTTTAAATCAAGGGCAGTGTACTAGTCTCCAGGATCCATGGAAGGGATAATGGATGCCAGTGACCATGCAGAACTTAACTTTACTTGAGATAGTTGTGTGGTGGTGCAGGTCTAGAATCGGTTTAAGACCTCCCTTGCCTTTTGGGATTAGGAAATAATGAGAGCAGAACTTCTTCCGTCTTAAAATCTGTGTAACCTCTTCCACGGCTCCCACCTGAAGTGGAGATTGAACCTCCTGGGTCAGAAGTTCTCTGTGCGAAGGGTCCCTGAAGAGTGATGGAGAGGAAGGAGGAGCAGAGAGAAACTGGGAGGGTATATTCCACTTCCACCATTCTCAACACCCAACAGTTTGTGGTGATATGGGACCATGTACTGAGGAAGTGGGAGTGGCAGTTTGGAAACAAGAGGGAAACAGGGTCTGTCATCATGGGAACTGTTATGGCATCCTTGAGCGGCTCATCAAAAGGTCTGCTTAGAGCCTCCTGGCTTTCTAGATGGGGCAGGCATTGATGCTGAGGTAGAAGAAGGTGGTGGTCTGTGCCAAAACCTTTGTTTCTTTTTCTCTGTAGGTCCTGACAGGCAGGCAGGGCAGAGTACTGAAGTGGCTTTTGGGACCTGTAGTGCTTCCCTTGCAGTCACTGGTGTGTACAAACCAAGAGACTTAAAGGTCACCCTAGAGTCCTTTAATCCATGAAGCTTTGCATCAGTCTGCCCTGAAAAGAGCAAAGCTCCTTAAAATGGTAGGTCCTGAATGGTTTGCTGGACCTCCTGCAGCAGTCCCAAGGACTACAGCTATGAATTCCTATGCATGGCCCTTAATGAAGCCATGGACCTGGCTGCCCAATCAGCCACATCCAACGCAACTTGCAATGAGGCACTTGCCACTGATTTTCCCTCTTCCACCAACAATGTGGTGGGAAGGATGCAACAAGGCTTTAATAGCGTCCATAATGGTCTCATTGAGAGGCAGGGCTACTTTTGCTGGGCCTGCAGCAGCTAAAATATCAAGCAGGCGGTGGGAGGACTCTTTCACTATCTCCATCTGAATGCCCAGATTTAAGGCCACCCTTTTCAAAAGACTTTGGTGTGCCCTATAGTCATCCAAGGGAGGCAACACGCCCACTCCTGAAACAGCCTCATTGTGGGGAGGAGGAGGCCAGCACTGGCTGAGGACACACTTCCTCCCTGCCATGGCGGAATCCTATTGGGCTGGCTCTTGAAGTTCTGTGCCAGGCTCAGTATTGGAGTCCACTGAATAGGAGCACCTAAAGTAAGCTCCTGAAACTAGTGGAAACTCTCCCTGGTTCCAAAAGGGCCACTGAACATGCATAGGTCCCCAGTGGCAACCTGACCATGCACTCATGGTACCCCTGTGCCCACGTCCATGTAAGGGTAGGAGTGTTTTGGAGAGTGGTGGGAATGACTCCTCTGGTGAGAGGGGTAAGATTTGAACTCTGACTCTAAGGATGACAAGTCTCTGTCCGGTGATCATGGAGGTCCAGTTCCCACTTGTACTAGAGACCGCTGCCGTGGCAAAGATGCCTGAACTGAGACCATCGTAGCAGGTTTTCCTTTCAGTGGTACCAAAGGGCCTGCTGCCAAACATGGTCTGAAGCAAGAGGATCCGTTCTGCCCAACGGCACCAATACTGCCAATTCTTGTACTGTCAGAGATACCGATACTGACAGTGCTAGAAGGTTTCTGGTTGCAGCAAACACCTCCAGTGTGGTCGGCACTAAGATAGTATAGGTACTACACTGTAATGCAGATGGTTCATCCATTACCAGACTCAACGGTGCTTGTGTAGGTGTGGTCCCTGTGTCTGTCCATCTTTGGTGCTGGGGGGATTGACTCCTCTTGGACGGCTGTTCTTGTGCCTTTTCCTAGGCACTGGGGACAGTGAACGGTGCCGGGACTCCAGCATGGTGGGAGGAGCACTCCTTACTGATGCCGAAGCACAGACCAGCCTGGTTCAAAGGGAGATCTCAGTGCCATCTCCATGAGCAAAAACTTCAGCCTGACTTCCTGATCCTTTTTTTTGTGAGGCCTAAAGTGCCTGCTGATCTAGCAATGGTCCCCAACATGAGCTTCTCCAGGGCATTTCAGGCAACTTGAGTGTGGGTCACTCAGGAGCATAGCCTTATTGCAGGATGCACAAGGCTTGAAGTCCGGTGACCAAGGCATGCCTTGGCACTGGGTAACAAATGAAAACTTTGCTAACTCTAAGTTAAAAACTTTCACTAAAACAAAGTAAACTGACTAAAACTATTTACAACTATGTACAGATATATAACAGGGAAAACCACTGAGAGAGCTTGCCAAAGCAAGGACAGTAGTTCCAGCAACCATCACACACAGTAAAGAGGAACAGGGGGGGTGCAGGGTTGGCTGGGCCTTTTATACCAGTGCTATGAGCATGTGGCTCCAGAGGCTGCTCGATTGGCCCTGACAGGTACCACTGAGGGAAAAATTTCCAGCGACTGTGCTCAGGTCACGCACATACCTAGAGTGGAATGGACAATGTGCAATCACTCAAAAAAGAAACTGAAGTTGCTAGTGTGAGAAAACTTAAAAGATAATTTGGAGGTAGACTGTTACGGGACAGCAAGAATTATCAGGACATGAATCGGTTACATTACCATTATGTTCGGATTATAACTGGTTTAAGCAAGGTTTTTAATGTATTTTTGAGAATTGTGAATGTTTTATTAAAATGTTATCTCTATTGATAGTATGGGAAGAACATTGGTGCAATTATTAATTTAAATAATGTGTAATGTAAAGCGCCAATGAGAAGGTGGTGGAAATATAATTATGGTAAAGGGCAGTTTAATGTTAATCAGTATTATAATGGAGTATAAAAGGAGTAGTTTTGCTAAATTGTAGAGCAGCTCCAACTAACATTAAAAGGGTACTGTTAGCTTCCAGGATTATAAGGCTGTAATTCACTCTGTCAGTGAACTGATCACCCATTGATACATCCTTTCATCTCTGTGTGAGTATAATAATAACCTTTTTATGTAAGTAGTAATGACATGTCTGTTTGCTTAACTAATCATATTTTTCCTTTTTAATATAATTTGGTTGTATCATTCAAAGTGTTGCCTAGTGCCTAAATGCTCTGTAACAAACATAGAGGATCAAACCTTAAAGCTAAGTTGGGTTTTACTGCTCCCTTATTTTAACAACTTAATATTAACTGGGAACATTTCAACAGAAAGATTACACCATTCAGTCTGATCGTGCAGCCTACACTGCAACAATCAGCCTCTGTTCCCAGTTACTAATTTTCAAGGAATGTAGCAATGGAAAAGATTTCCTGTGTGGCTGCTGTCAACCCTACCCCTTTAAAATCCTTCATTTTTCCTAGTTTAACCTCAGCTGGCTAGCATGGAAAGAAACCTATTTTTTACTTTTTAGCTTTTGAAATAGTATTGATCTCTTCTATCAATCAGTAGGGCAGGAATTGTGTTTCAGGTCTTTTTTTTTTTTTTTAAATGTGTGACTGGGAATAATTGAGTGAATCTCCTATAAATTCTCTGTAAACAAAACAGAAAAAAGATAAATTATCCTTCCCCTGCTCTTTTTTCCCTGCACATTTTCTGAAACGATTGTGTCTCTAAGCAACATCCATTGCATTTTTTCCACAACTCTAGTCACAGAGTTTAAGGCCAGAAGGGACAATTAGATCATCTAGTCTCACTTCCTGTATGTTACAGGCCACTAAATTTCATCCACTTATCCCTGTATTGAGCCTAATTTGACTATTTGACTAAAGCTTATACTCCAGAAAAGCATCCAGTCTTGATGTGAAGACATCAATAAATAGAGAATTCATCACTTCCCTTAGTAGCTTGTTTCGATTGCTAATTACCCTCACTATTGTGCACAGAGTGCATTAAACGTCCCTTAAGAAGTTTTGAGTTGAGACCTCTCATGATTTGTGTGCACAAGTTATAAACAGTATCACTATAGAACAGTTTGTCTCAAGATAAAAGCTTTTGCAGCTGATCTGAAGTTTTTATCAGAGGGAGAATAACATGCTTGTTTGCATTTGTTGCACTTTTGCCTAAGATACAGTGTTACATCTCTCATCTCTCCCAGCAAACAGTATACTGGAAGCATCACTCATTCTGTATGTTTTATTATGTACAGTGGTAATAGATCATATTCTCTAATAGATTTCCAACCACAGCATTTGATGGTTTGTCACATTTTCAATATCTGACCTTTCAAGGGTTTTTTTCCCCCCCCGAAGGCTACAATACTTGAGAAATTTGGCACTACAAATCTTTTGAGTTTACCCCATCACTAAGTATGAAAGGAGTCAGCTATTCAACAGATAGCTAATTTTAGTTAGCTTGGTTTACTGCACATCAGTTAAAATAGTATCCAAATCTCAGGGTTTTCATTAGGATTTTTTATATTGTATTTTATGAATATCAAAGCTTTGAGATACCTTTTGAATAAAGAGAGATGACAAAAATGTAAATTCCCCTGCAGACATCTTTTACCCAATACATTTTATTCTTTCCTACAAAGTAGCATATAGCATATCACCATTAAGATGACAATAGATGCCAAGAGTCAACCCACAGCACATTCTCCATTTTCACTGATGCAATGCCCTTTATGCTGTACTTACGACTGGGGTATAGTGAGACTAACAAAAATCCTTTAAACTTTTTGATAAATGCTTTGGGTTTTGCAAAACTTTGTCAAGTTTGTAAAATGTTGTTCTGTTCATAAGCAATTATTTTTCATGCATATATATAATAAAAGCAAAACAAAGCCGTATGTATTTCTGACTACAAGAAAGCCTGTGTTATACAGACAATGATCCTTGTTTGGAAATAATGCTTGCCAATGGGAGAACTGATTATATGCTAACAATAAACAATGCCAGAGTTAAATAGAACTCGTATCTCAACAATTTTTAGTTCTATTCTAAATCAAGGTGCACCATTTTTGAGGAGGTTCTAAATTTGGCATCACATGAATGTATTCGAAAAGCAGAATACTTACTTAATGAAGCCTGTCGATTTATTTATCTGACTCATGCATGCTGAAGGATAAGATTTTTGTAGCTATCATGCTTGAAATGCTAAATGATAGTAGTAATCCAGCAACTATCAAAAATAATTGTTGGCTGTTCTGTTTTTGTGTAATATTACAATGGGATGGAAATCAGTGAATTATAAAGGCTGATCTTTGAAAAACGCTGGTAAGCACTGTCCCTCTACTATGTTTTCTCCAATGTAAAATGGAAATAAATGATACTTACAGTGCCTCCCTTGAGTGTTGGGAGCCATAATTTATTAATGTTATAAACATTTTACAATCCTCACAAGAGATGGTACATACTTGTTACATTTTATTAAGGAAGATTGGTGCAGAGAGGACAACTACAGGAAACAGAGGAGTGGAGATGGAAAAGAAGGTGTAGGTTAAGGGCTTTAGACATTGGACAAATTTACTCAGTCATCAGAAATGGGAGTAAGTTTATAAGTGTATTCATTTTTATTTTTAGAGGATGTTGGATTTTTTAAAAATAGAAGATATTTTTGAAACTGAAGGAAAGGAAGTGCAAGTGAGGAAGTTCCTTAATAGCTATAGAGCTCTTCATTGCATTCATTTTCAAATAAATGAATTAAATTATTTGGGAATAATTTACTGTTCATAAATATATAAATAAAATAATCCATACCACACATCTAATACAAAAAGCTGCAATGTTTTCTTTTGAAGGGCTGTTTGGTGTAGGGTTTTTTAGCGAGAGAGAGAGAGAAAGCTAATACCTTCTCAGCTACTGTAAGTAGTTTGTTTGGTATGACACCTTACTATGTGGGGATAGGGAGACAGGAAAATGCACTCAGACTTTCATATTATACACACACACTTTTAGGGAAGATACCTTAGCTTTGTGGGTACCATTTTCATCATTGTTGTATTTTCCCAGAGTGGTATAAAAACATTAATTCATAAAAACTAAGTATCCTCAGACCTTGGAAAAACTTGTAAATTTCTCTCTCCTTTTTCTTTGTACAAGTCCTCATTATACATCAGTCTCCTCCATTCCACTGTAAGCCTAACCTGTTCCATCACGTTCTGTTTTTATACGGCTCTCTTTCCATATCACTATAGAAGGCCATGATCCTACAATGACTTTAGAATATGCTTAACTTTATGCTCTAAGATACTTCTATTGATTTCAGTGAGACTACTCACGAGTAAAGTTAAGTATGTACGTAAATCTTTACAGGACTAGGGCCTTGGCTTCTTCAGTTTCTTCAAGATGTCTTTGACTTTGGTTTGTTTTCTTACCTATTTGTTTTTCCTGTCCCTCCACGTGAAAGCAAGTATTCTTCTTTCCTTACTCCAATGTCCTGATTTTAGATTCTGCTCCATTAAACTGTACGTAGCACACAAAAAATAGCCCTCTTTGAAAATACCGAAGCGAGAAAGGCAAATCAGTACAAAAACTATTGATGACCAATTTGTGTCAGAAACCAAGAAAAAGCAAAAAAAGAAAGTTGATGACTCTCTGTTCTTAACTCACTCCATTGTGCATTTTTCTTTCCTGCAACCTGATTTAAGACCAGAATAATACGCTTATGTTTAAAGGTCTTGCATTTTTTTTGTTTAAAGCACCTACCACTGTGACATTTAGATGCATGACATACATTAATAGCATAATTAAACTACCTACAAAGTACAGCACAAATGTTGCTCATACCCTTTCTGGCCCAAATCCAATGTAAGAAACCTCTCCCACCACGATTTTGAGCCAAACATTTGGTTCATTCACCAAAAAGACAAGATAACACTGTCATCTGAAAGTCAAACTCAGGCTTTCTTCTAACTGCCACTGAAAATGTCCTATTTCCTGCACCTGTCAGTTTAATTGTCTCATGGGATCGAGTGTACAATAAGAGATGCAATTCCTAAGGTAGCCAATCCTAGACCCTTATAGTGCTACATACAGTTTCAATTGTTCCTAGGCACAAATGGTGTAAAGTTCACAGAATTCAGGCCATTAAAAAGTCACCATTTATCAACAGTTATATCCCACAGATTCTTAGCTATATGACGTCAGCACTAGTGTGTATATAACTGTAATCACATCAATGCTTTTCATTGAGCAAGCCAGCCACACCACAAGCTTCAAGAACAATCTCACATAATGCCCATTTCAGGAATCCAAATGGGAGTGGAGAAGTATATGACTGAGGTGTGCAACAGTATGGAAATCTCAACTAACTGCAATTTTTTTTTTAAAATGCTAAAAGCCCTCTCTACTATGTGGGGGTCCATTAGTATGCTGAGCTTACAAAAACTTCCTTGGACCAGAAAGAACAAACTATACTCATAGGCAGAACAGGCACAGTACCCCATCAAACTGTCCTGCACCTCCTTCATGGACACCCAATTCATTCTCATTCAAATGCATGTCACAGCTAGGCACTGGGAAATCAAGGAAATTAGACCATCCATAATTGATGTAAAGGAAAAAAATAGCACCACCATATTAATAGCCTACAGTTCAAAATTCCAGTTTTGTCAATCTGTTAGTTTCATAATATTCACTTTGCATAATTTTTTCAGTCCAGGATTTAATATTTATATGTCTTTCCTTAAGCACAAGCGACTTATTTGCATGACCCCCCCCACCCCAAGATATTATTACCTCACCAGCATGTTCTAGTTTTTACAAGTGACAGATTATTTTATATAGATGAGAGAACCTTAAAAAATGGATCTGTATGAGCTTGTGGAAACCTACCTGCTTAGCAAACTCCATTACTTCTTTCTTTTAAAAATTCTGTAGGTAGAATGTAGAACAGGCAGTTTGTCTCACCCCAAGGACAGACAGAGAGCAGAGGAATGAAAACCAGGTTTAGGGATCTGCTTTACAACATGTGTGCCCAGTCTAGCAAAGTGCTAGGTGCCTCCTGCCAGATACTGTGTAATGTCCCCTCTTATTTTCTTTCTTGTGTTTGAAAGACATGATTGCCTGAACCTATGTTTAAAATAAGTATCTCCCATTCCCTTCCCTTCCCTCTTGTTCTAACCCCTCACTCCTTCTTCTGCCCCTTCATTCACTCATTCCCTCTGCAAAAACTTACTCGCCCACCTCATACATGCTCTACTCCAATTTCATCATCTTCCTCCCTCAATATCCCATCCACTATTCTTCATATCCCTTCCTAACTTTTGCTCTGTGTTTGTATGTGGGTTAAAGACATAGGGAGAGAGGAAGAACATGAGGGACAGGGGAAGCTGGAGCCTTGAAGGCCATTTCTCTATACTGCCATTCCTGCCCATTTGAACCAGAAAACAATTCCCTTGTACAGCAGGCAATCTGTTATGTGCAGGAGCATGACTGAGCAACCATATGGCTTATGGGAGCCATTGGTACTGAGCGTCCTCTGATCCCTTTATCCTTGTGGGGTGTTGAGGATGCTTAGCACCTCCGAAAATTGGGCTTGATCTGGTTGCAGAATAGAACAACTTCTAATTCATGGGGAGGAAGGAGATAAATCAGGAGAGGAAGTGGCAGCCTAAAATGGAAGGTTCAATACAATCTCTCATGTACCCATATGGGCCACTAAAGACTGAGTAACTGTAGCTAACAAGCTGAGAGGCCATACTGGGTGGATGAAAGGATACATGGGTTCACACTGCTGCAGTTCAGTTATAAACTTTTGCAATTTTCCAAACTTGGAAGCCATTTTGATTCATAATTGAAGTAGGATCCATTCAAACAGTGGGCAGATAACAAGGGGAACAGTTTAGACTGAAGTTAATCAGAAACCTGGATCATTATTTTTTTTAAGGTCTATTTTTGTTTAAATTTTGTTTTGTTAGAAATTGTTCAACCAGCTCTAGTTTTAAATTAAGAGCTCCTCTGCTACCTAGGGAAAGGGGGTGGGAATCTCAGCTTTTCAGCTGCAGCTCCCAAGGTAGGTACACATCACATTCCCAGACAAACTCCCTCACATAGAGAAGGTTATGGAAATTTTACTATAATATAGAACCAGCACCTTCAAATTCTGGATTTCAATGACAGTTAAAAGCTGTCATGTTAACAGACCATCAGACATCTCAAATAGCTCAGTTCCTCAAGCAAATTCAGAAGCCATGAAATGAATACAATTCAAAATTGACTCCAATCATGCCATTTTTGCTAAATTTACTTCATTTTAATCTTTCCTTGACATGCACCTTTACTTTCTCTCTCTGTCTCCCCACCAGCACACACCCGTTTAGTTACTGTTGATATAGCATTTTTGCTTCTAAGTAATGTTGCACAAAGTTGTTTTATGTTTTTTGGGTTTTTTTTTAAAGTAGACTACCAGATTTAAAAAAATTGCCCTGATGTATTTTCTCATTGCTATTGCATTAACACCCTGGGCTGCGTAAAGCAGTAAAGGTCCCTTTTCTATGGGCTGGGAAACTTTGGAAGCTTGGGATCTGTGACCCTTCTGACACAGAATGGCTGACTTTTTTGTTTTACTTTCTCATGGGGCGGTGTTGTGTTACAAATTGTACATAATGAGGTGAAGATCCCTGAGGTGATACCACTGGAAATATGTCATTCTGCTTTTGTAACATATGTCTGTCTTGTACCATATTCTGTATTTTAAAACACTTTTTTGCTTTTGCTTTAGTTTATGCCCATGGTACTCCTGTGATTCTGTGCAATATTTGAGGGGGGTGGAACCAATCTTCTTTTAATATCTGAAGCACAACCTACAGGCTTTCCAGAGAGAGAACTTTGGTCAAGCTTCCCTTGCTGGAAGAAGAGCTGTGTTCTCTAGAATTGATGTATCCTAGCTCTTTTCTGAATAAAGATCATTTCTAAATAAAGATCTTGATTAGTACTAAGAGCACAGCTCAGTCCTTCATAGAAGGAAAAATGTTTTATTCGAGGTGGTAATCCACACAGAAGTAAAAAAATAAATATTTCTTCTTGGTCAACATTTAGATCTTGCACGTCCTTACTTTTCCTGTCCACATATTTGAGATTAAGGCCTGATATAAAGCCTGTTAAAATCAATGGAAAGATATCCATTTACTTCAATGGATTCTCAATTAGGTCTTCATTCTTCAAACACTTACACACATGCTTAACTTGACTTCATTTATTTCAGTGGAATGACTCATGGTAGTAAACTTAAGCACACGTGTTAGTGGTTGAAGGATTGGGGCCTGACTTTCCATCACCAGAACAGCAAAGTAAAAATGAGAATTTCTTTCCAGTGGGAAATTATGATATTTTGACATTCTTTTCATTCCAAATATAAAAAATTTCCAATCAACACATTTCAACATTCCCAAAATGAAATTTTATTTTAATTTGTTGTACTCCAAATCTTCAATTCAGTTCATTGTCTTTGGCCTTAACTTTGGTCGACAAAATGGTAGAGGTGTACACACTGAAACACTCCTCCCACCGATGTAACTCCCCTGCTATGCCGACATCATAAAACCACCTCAACAAAAGGCACTGGGTTTTTTGCGATGTAGATACTGCACTTGCTTATGTTGTTCTATTTGGCCTCCAGGAGGTGTCCCACAATGCCCATCATGACCACTCTGGTCAGCAATTTGAACTCTGCTGTTTGAAGATATACAGATATGTGCCCCTCCCCTGTTTAAAGGCCCAGGAATTTGACAGATCACACAGCGTCTTCCCAGCGGACCATGCCAGCTTTCCTATAGCAGATGTGCTCCTACATAGATATATTGGATCTGCTGGGTCTGTGGGGAAAGGAGGCTCTACAGTCAGATCTTCGTTCCAGCCATAGGAACCTTGATGCCTACAGGCTTATTGCTACTGGCATGCAGGAGAAGGGGCATGAAAGGGACACACAGCAGTGCCATGCTAAGATCAAAGAGCTGAGGCAGGCATACCAGAAGGCAAGGGAGACCAATTGTAACTCTGGTGTGGCACCAAAAACATGCTGCTTCTACAAGGAACTGCATGCTATACACGGCGGCAACCCCACCGCCAAGAGCCCCATGGATATTTCAGGGGGAATGGAGGCAGTGGTCAGTGGAGTCAATTCCAAGGACTAAGTGGTAGATGAAGAAATAGAGTTGGAGGAGGATGTGGAACACACACCAGGGTCTTCCGGTGCTGCAGCAAGTCAGGAACTCTTTTTGATTCCTGGGACTGGCTAGATTCCTCCCCCCAACCCCGTACTCCAGCTCCGGTGCGCATGAAGCAAGGGATGCGAGTTCTGGTAAGGATGCATTTTGCCTTGATACTGCATGCTGAGAGGAGACCCGAGCTCTCATGTACTGTATTATATGGTAGAGAACGGATAAGGGGCAGAAATTAACAAGCGCCTATGTAGCTACGCAATGGGGACCCAAAGGAAAAGTTTGTTAACATACCCTCCAGGTATTCTGCAATCCCCTGCCAATGGTTCTTTGGTGGAGCTGCCTTGTTTCTCCCCCCCCCACTGCAAGAAACTTTTCCGCACCAACCGGCAATTATTTCTGCGGGGACCAGAGCAGCACACAGGCAAGCAACATATGGAGCCAGTCTGAAGCCACACATATGCAAGAAATGCACCCTTGCAGCTTGGGTTATTCTCAGGAGTGAGATATCAGGTTTATTACCCTAGCTTGTGGAAAAGGATACCAATATTTCAGAACAGTCTGTCTAGACAATTGTAGGAACCTCCTTCACAAACCACCCAGACCCTTTGTCCCTTTTTGCCCATTCCCCTTTGCCCCACCCCACCTTCCCCTGGCATAATTACCATATGTCGGACTTGTGCAGAGCTGTGTGCTAGCCAAGGGACAGTGAGAAAGAGGTGTGTGTAACTTTTGTGATTCACGATTGTGAGCGCATTCACAATACTGTCTGTGTTCATTGTTTCTGTGGCTTCTGCAGTTGTACCCTTAAGGATCCACTCCTCCACACCGGCAGATTATCTCCATCAGATAAGGTGGGGAACCAAGAGGAGTAAGGAGGATATGTTTCACAAAGTGCTGCAGTCAAAAGATTCAGCACATAGCAAAACAAGAGTTGGAGGAAGACAATTAACAAGAAACACCGGCTAGATAGCCTGGAAAGGACATGGGGCAGGAGCAGTTGATAAAACTACTGGAGGAACAGACAAAGATGCTCAAGTCCCTCCTGCTGCAGTCTGAGCACATCTGTGCACGACTGCCCTGCAAGCCAATACAAAACTTGGTTTCATGCCCTCCCAACTCGTTCACAACATGCCTCACAAGTTCCTGGTCCCTCACAGTACCCGTGCACTCCACTCCTAGGCACTGGTTTCACAATGAATGCTGGCGTTACATGCAGCTGTGAGAGTCATAATGCAGAGACTGTCATATCCAGTTTGACAAAAAAGTTTTGTTTTCTCCTGTTGCTGAGTGTTAGTCTTTGAACTAAAATGAGTCTTTATTTGTTTCAGACACACATTAGTTAGTGCTCACTTTGAAACACTGGCTATGGGCAGGAATATTTGCTCAGTACAATTAACACTCAGGAAGTAAGCTATACAGAGGTCATTCAAGGTGGCAAGTTAATATTGCATGGCTGAATGTATCAAATGAAGACACATTACTAGGAATCATTGTCAAAATGCTCCTTAAGAGCCTCCCTAATTCGAATAGCCCTCCACTGTGCCCCTCTAATTGCCCTAGTATCTGGCTGCTCAAAATCAGCAACCAGCTGATCTGCCTCAGCACTTCGCCCCTGGGAAAACTTTTCTACCTTTGCTTCACATATATTATGCAGAATACAGCAGACTCCAATGACTATCGGAATATTTTCCTCACTGAGGTCTAGCCTGCCAAAAAGACACCACCAGTGACCTGTTCATCCGCCAAAGCCACGTTCAACCATCATTTAGCACCTGCTGAGCCTATTGTTGAAGCGCTCCTTGCTGCCATGTAGGTTCCCTGTGTAAAGGGCTTCATGAGCCATGGGAACAAGGGGTAGGCAGGATCTCCCATAATCACTATGGGCATTTCCACATCCCCCTTTTGAATCTTCTGGTCTGGAAAGAAAGTCCTAGCATGCAGGTTTCTATACAGTCCAGTGTTCCTAAAGATGCATGCATGCTGCATGCACCTTCCCTGACTACCCCACATTGATGTCAGTGAAATGGCCCTGGTGATCAACCAGCACCTGGAAGGCAGTGGAGGAGTAGCCGTTAAGATTGATGTACTATGTTGCAAGATGGTCTGGGTCCAAAATTGGGATATGCATTCCATCTATCACCCTACCGCAGTTAGGGAATTGTATTGCCTCAAAGCTGTCAAAATTTCCTGCACATTACTGAGAGCCCAGTTCTTTGTAGCAGGAGACAATGAATGGCCCTACGCGCTTATAGCACCACAACCCCCCTGGTGGACTTTTCAACTCCAAACTGATTCGCAACTGATTGGTAGCAGTTGGGAGTTGCCATCTTCCACACAGTGAATTCCACTCACTTTTCCACACTGAAGGCGGCTCGCATTCTGGTGTCCTTGTGCCACAGTGCTGGGGTGAGCTCCACACACTGTTCCAGGAAGATGAATTAGCACATCCAAAAGTTCTGTAGCCACTGCTCATTATCCCATATGTGCATCACAATCTCACCACTCAGTGCTTGTTTCACAAGCTCTGTACCAATGGTCCACTGTGTGCAGTTGCTCCATGAATGCCATCACCAATCTTGAATTATTTCTTTCCATGACGCACAGCAGGGCAGGCACCACTGATTCACTTTCTGATTCTCAGTTCATTAAATACTGCAGGACCAGTCATGTTGTGTTGATAATGCTCATCACCAGAATGGTCACAATGATTGCAGGCGCACAGTTTACAAGGGCTGTTGAAAAATGGCACATATAAGGAAGCCAATGGAATGATGGGACAGAAAGAAATGCATTATGGGATGGTGAGCATGCCCCTATAATGTACTGCAATCCATTCCCAAAGCTCCCAGCAGGAGAGGGTGGCAAATTGCACAGGGGAATAGCAACGCACGATGCAACAACTGTGGACGTGCTTTGCCTACTCAAGGAGCATTGTATGGATGTGCACAACCGATGTAATTAAAGTGGCTTCTGATCATTGACATAACTTAACTAAACGCTGTAGTGTAGACAAGGCCTTTGTGTAGTTTTCTAGTACACTGAATTTTTCATATCATTTTAATCAATGAACAGTGTTTTCAGCATTGAGTTTACGTGTTCTCATGGTGGGGTCTACTTTTTGAGAAAGAAAGGGGCTAGCATTACTGTTTCATCTATGAAGGAAAACAACTCTGTGGCAAACAATGAAAACTGAAGGACACGCTTTATATTGCAGGTCTCATTCTCTTCCCCTACACTGGTACATGCAGGCTGCTCTTGTAAGAGTTTGGTCAGCATGGAATCATGTTTTTTTCAGGATTAGTCTGTTAACTCTTGGCAACAATGAATATGAACACAATTAAGTGGCAGCTGTTCATGGGCACCAGGTTGTGAAAGGGAAAGAATAGTTGTTTATGCTTCATAGTTTGAGTCTTTAGATTGATAAATGTATCATGAATAATGACATGCAAGCAATCTTTAATTATGTCCCCCGTATTCTAAACATCTGCTAGGATTGTAATATACACAGTAGCTTTGCTGAATTAGGTCTGTGCCTTAAAATCTCCTACGTGTAGCATGTGACCTTTTTGTCTTGCTACCCACAGTAGCTGCTCTTACGGGACTTTTAACATGGGGAGGTGAAATGTTTTCTCCTGGAGGGAACAATCCAAAGCTCACTGAAAACAACTGAAAGTCCCTCATTCGTATTAATGGGCAGGGGGATGAACCCTTATACGGAAGTAAGCCCTTTGGGTCAGGGACTATCTTTTACTTTGTGTTTATATTACAGCTAACACAATGGGGCCCAGACTCTGACTGGGACCTCTGGGCACTACTGCAACATAAACATAATAGATCTCAATTCCTGCCACCAGTAAGCAGCAAAACATTTCCATGATGGGAAAACAGTACTGTGTGGCTTTGATAGATGCATAAGATCAATGAGCTAAATTATATGCCCCAAATTCTCTACTGGTGTAAATGGGCACAGCTCCATTGACTTTAATGGACCTGTGCCAATTTACACCAGCAGAGAACCTGGGCCAATATGTTTATACTATATTCTTAATTCAAACGCATGAATGTAAAGATGTTTTTTATATAGCTACAAAATGAATTTACACCTGACATTTGACATAATATACTCTGCCATTGATGTGCACACATTTCAACTGAAAAGCTAAGTACTGTTAAATCAAATAACCTTAAAGAAAAGTAGGATTAAAAAGAGATTTTTCCTTTCTTCCTCTAAAGAGCTGAGAGACCCTCACTGGAAACATTTATCTCTAGAATTATTTAAAAAGAATAAAATATATCTTAACCAGTGAAGCCTTGAGTATAATTTTCCATTATACATGAAAATGCTAAGAAGCCATAACATAAAAGTAATAAAGTTAAATAACCTACCATTAGTAAATGTGATGAAAAATGATAGCACACCTGTCATGCTCAATTGATAAATAGGTGTAAGTAGACATTACAGTACTTGAGTATATGATTAAGGAAAATACTTTAATAAGTCCAGTACAATATAAATCAATATATTCAGAGCATTTACCTGGAAGAGTTTTTAAATGACAGTCCACAATAGAAAAAAAGTCTTTAAAGGGGTAGGGGAGATGCAGCAACCAGATACCTGTAACATAATTAAGTAAATTGCACCACAGTATTTTATCCAGTCATGTCTAAGCAAATGATCCAAAATCAATCAAGAAAATGACGCTATTGACTGTATTTCTATATAATCATTATCTGCATACTCTTTATTAAGTGTATTTCTCCTTTCCTAGAAGTGTGATGGTCTTCAGTTTCTTTAATGAACCTAAAACTAGTAGTATGGGAGAAGAAAATGAAGGGGGTAGAAAGGTGCACCACAGTGGCAGAGCATAGGCTCTGAGTAGTGAGATGTTCTCCTGCTGAAATCACAGGAGAACTACTTCTTTCCATAGCCAGTGAAAACTATTCTCCCCCATAGCTTCCCTCCTGCTTGGTAGCTGAAATGGGAGAGGGAGCTTCCCGCTCATCAGCAAAGGAGGAGTGCAGTTTACCTAACCCAGGGAAAGGAAGGGGGAGTTCCCTTGTGTTAGCAGAGAAGAGGCATTACCCTCCCATTCACTCCCCTTTATTTCAACCTACAGTTGAGAGTAAGCAATTGGAAGGAGGCTGTTGTATGTTCCCTCCCATTTTTTCTATACCTTTACTCTCTCTAGGCAATATGGTTTGAATGACACGAGAAATAAAGCACTAAACTGGTGATTTCCAGCCATGCTTCTTGTTGTTTTTGGATATTAAATATAATTGGAGAAAAGATGTAGCAGTACAAGATGTGGAAAAATTATTTATGCTGGGTGAAACTTCTTTTCCATAAAGTAAGAAAGAACTCCTAAAGGGTTTATAAGGAATTATTTATTTGCACAGTCTACAAACATTTCTCAATAAACAAAATAGAATCATTTTTGTCTTAATCTGAAAGAGTTACTTAACTTAAAGTGGATTACAAAAATATTGTTGGAGTTCACAAAATATAGATACCTTCTCTTTAGCCTTAATGTATTTGGTATATATTGCACAGTATGCTAACCGCCCAGCACCAGACAATAAGGAACAACCTCACATGAACCTGTTTCCTAATGGCAACAGATGAGGTATGACAGTATGAACCCTGGCTAGCCATATGAGTCTGGCTACTGGTGAATATTTTCAGTGATAACAATGGAGTCAGACAGACAGAGAAAAAGTGACCCAAACATAGGAAAAATTGTTAAGTTTGATAAAATTGCTTGTAACTCAACTTCTCCATTAGTGAATATACACTGAAGTGATGGAAAGAAAAGGCACCTGGAGACTCCATGTCCAAGCATATGACAAAAACTACTTGTACACTGCTAAAAGTCAAGGGAAAAATAAGTCATGTTGCTTTACATTTCTTTAGTAACATGGTCTAAAACTGCATGTGCCTTCCCCAGTGTGGGAAAATAATGGAGAAATCACTTGGCTTACCAAGAAGTAGTTTCAGTCACAGAAAATTATTTTCAACAAGAGAGTAAATACAATCTAGTGCATCACTAAAGAGAGACAGGAACACAATACACAATATGTATGTTTCTTCTGTGGATTCCATGATAGAGGCTAAAAAATAACTCCTCATCCCATTGAGTGAGGTTGATATGCTCTAAATGGAGAAACATTGACCTTGACCTAGCTGTCTTAAAATGGACACGCACAATTTAAATATGCAAATTTATGATGACACCTCTGTCTCTGTTTATGAAAGATTGTTATCTGGTCTGTGCAGCGACTTTTGATTATCAGTACAAACAGAACCTGAAAAAGAATGGTTACTTACTGTGACAATCATGGTCTAGACATCCCAAGCACAGAACAGAAGGTTTGAGCCCAAAAAATAAGCAGTTAAATCAACTCATTCTATATAATGCTATTGTACTATTAAAATAGATCAAGGTTTTTTTTATGAAAACTTGTAACTTCCTGAACTTGATGGCCATTATGATATATGTATACAGACTGTGGTTATGAATGTATGTATAAGTATATATAGAAAATTGTAACTGTAGTGCAACAGGGCGGTGAAGCTATCAAGTAGAGAGGGGCTAGCACCCAATCCCGGTGTTTACACAAATTCAACTTCAAGTACCTATCGAATGTCCAGCCCAGGAAAAGATAATAGTGGACCATTAAAGATAATTAATTTCCCTCTCTGAATAACCATGAGCCACTATCCCAGGGGAGGTGAGAAAAAAGGCTTTTATAGCTAGGTTGAATCTGAGGGTACGTCTTCACTGATGGCGGCAAATTTGCCGCCGTCAGATTGATCTATCTGGATCGACTGAGCAGTCAGTGAAGACCCACTCAATCGATCCAGAAGTCAGCGTGTTAAAACCACCCCCTTAAGTGGCACAGAGCAGTGAAGATGCCAAGTAGAAGAGGAGTTACGACATCGATGGGAGTTACGCAAGTTACTCTGTATAGCTTGCATAACTTCCGTTGACTGCCGCCGAATTTGAAGGTAACTGTAGACCAGGTCTGAGGTTTTCATCCAGAAACTGAGGGCCAGCCTCTAGGTTAGAGGTAACTGTAGACCAGGTCTGTGAACAGCCTCTAGGTTAGAGGCTGTGTGAACCCCCCCCCTTCCCCCCCCCCCCGCCACGGTGAGAGGTACACTAGGAAACCATGGAAAGACAACAGGTAACTTGTATTAAAAAAGGAATTTTATCTAATATAGAACTGAGGCTACTTGAGGTTGTGTCTTTTTGTTATTTATTATGTAACTTTTATATGTTTACTCTCCTTTAATATCCAATCTTTGAATCTGTACTTTTTCTATTAAATAAACCTTTTCTTTATTTGAACCCCAAACAGGTCTCTGGTGTGCGAACTTGGTGGAGTGTGTGCACCAAAGTGAGATGATAATCAGGAGGCTGGTTTCACATCTTCAGGAGTGACAGAGAACTCAGGAAGGATGGATTTGGGGAGACTTGGGACTGGAAGTGTCATTGGAGTCTCCCTACCAGGAGTAACTAGGCTGATGAAAGTCAGGGTGGGACCTTGTGCTTGGGGCCAGGCTACTGGTGTCAGCAGCAAAGCATTAAGGCATGCCAGGGTTACAGGGCTGGGCGTGACAGAACCCCTTACTGGTCTGGGCGAGTCTCAAAATGTCACACCTACTCCACAATAACTGGTTCTTCAAGTTGTTATGGTCAGTGTGGATCCTACTGTAGATGTGTATGAGGTCAAATTTTTACTGACAAGCAGTGTCTGTTGTGGCCATATGTGCATTCTGCACCTCTTTTTGTTCCTGTAGGAGGGCATAAAGGGCACAGCAGCGCCAACCCTCCATCAGTTTCCTTGCAATTCAAAGCTAGAGTCCTGCAGACTCTGAAAAGTGAGGACTGAATGTGGTTTGTGGGATCCACACTGACTACTACATCTCAAAGAAACACAATTATATCATCATTCATTCTTTCTTTAAATATGTATCAGTGTGGATCCCATCGTAGGTGATTGGTAAGCAGCATCCTCTCCAAATGATGATAGTGAGGATTCTTGGCTATATTCGTTAAACAGAGATAGAAGTACTATTCTCCTCAACTTGGCTACCTGGCTGCCATGTCAAGTGAACAAAGTTGAACAAAGATCAGTGGGTCGTTCCACGTGTCTTACACAATTTTACTGGCATGTTTCTGAAGCAGGCTGAAGATGACACCTGTGTCCTAGATGAGTGTGCCTTGACATTCATTTGGAGAGAGAAGCTTGCCAGCTAGCTGAAAGCAGGTGAAAATACACTGTATGATCACTTCAGAATTCTCTGGGACAACATTCCTTGGCCTTTTGATGCACCAGATACACAAAGAGGTGGGGAGGTGGCCTGAAAAGCTTAGTCTTGTTGAGGTATTAAAACAGGGCTCTAGAGCTTGGAGCTTCTTTTCTTCTGGTGAAAAGTGTGGCTTTGGGAAGACGACTGGTAAGGTAACAGAATGGTTCAGGTGGAATTCTGAGACCATGTTAGGGATAAACTTAAGGCATGGTTTCATCACCACATAGTCCCTGTGGAAGGATGTGTACTGCGATTGTGTCATAAGGACTTGGAGCTCACTGACGCTCTCTGTGCTGATGTGATGACCATGAGAAAGACTGTCTTGCTTGTGAGGTGGGTATAATGAGCACTACAACATAGGGTCAAAGAGCGGCTCAATGAGCTCTAGGAGGGCAAATCTCAAAACTAGTGTATGGTATGAGAAGACCAAATGTACTAGTGTATGGTATGAGAAGACCAAATGTAACAGTATCAGAGCATGACACGTAGATATTGCTTTTAGTTGGACTTTGAGAGAGCTGAATGCTAGTCCTGCCTGTTTCAGGAGCAATATATAAACCAGAGTCTTTGGTACTGGGCCTCTACTGATTCAAGTTGTTTTGTGCAGTCCATTTGGAAAATCTTTTTTACTTTGAGGAATAAATCTTCCTGGTGGACTGTTTCCTGCTTTGTATAAGGAATTTCCTGAAACTATAGGGAACAGTCTGTCAGTCTTGCTCATCCAACCAACATCCAGGCCATTAAGTGAAACAATTGTGGATTTGGGTGCATTATCTGACCATAGTTCTGAGATACTATGTTAAGAAAGGTGGGAAGGCGTAAGGGAGGTTGGCTGGACATCTGCAGTAGATCTAATAGCCAGAACTGTCTTGGCTGGTAGAGGGCTACCATGATGACTGTAACTTTTTCCTGTCTGATCTTGGACATTATCTTGGCGATCTGGAGAACTGATGGCAAAGCATACAAGAGTCTTCGAGACCAATGGAGGAGGAAGATACACAGTAGAGAGCCTGGACTCATACCTACTCTGGATAAGAAGTACTGCCACTTGGTATTGTTCATGTGGCAAGTAAATTTATGGAGGGGAGGAGGCACTTGTTTGTTCATATAGTGCCTTGTCGATTTGTTGTCCATCAGATTTTGCACTGTGGAGTTCTGAAGAACAGTCAGAAATGCTATGTAAGCTAGAACAATGGCCGTCAGCTCCAGAATGTTCATGTGTAAAGATTTATATTGTCCTGAAAGCATAGGCCTTGCATCTGAAAGTGGTTTAGGTGGGTGCATTAGCCTGTCCCTGACATATCTGTGACAAGAATCACTGTTGGGGAGGGGACGGAAAAAAAAGTACCCTTTTTCTCACTTTCAGCAGGTTTAGCTGCCAAGCAAGGTCTCGTAAGACCTGAGATAGAACTGTGACCTGTTTGTTCATATGATGATTGGTGTAGATCAGTGTTTCTCAAATGGTGTTCCGCGGAACCCCAGGGTTCCGTGGGCTGAGTTGAAGGGTTCCGCAAAGAAGCGGAACCGCGCCTCCCAAAGTACCAAAAATTGGGTGCCGATGAACAGCTGTTTGCGTGCCAACAAACAGCTGTTCGCGCGCCACCGAACAGCTGATGGGGCCGCCGAAAATGGCTCAGAGAGCACGCCGCTGAAACAACCCTACACCGCGCTGCCGAAAAGAGGAAGATTTCCTCGACTTTTCGGCGGAGGGTATGGCATGGGCGCGCAAGGATTCCGGGGGAAATAAAATTGAGAAACACTGATGTAAATGGTCCTCAGCTTCAGGTGAAAGCTGGCAAGTAGTGTCACATAGATGCACCCAGACATATGGCCTAAGAGCATCAGGCATATATGCAGTGTCACCATTCTGCAATAATCATCTGGCTAGGCCGTTCTTTTACCAACTCGCAGGAGCCATTAAAAGGTTGTAATGATTTTCTTTGCTATGTTCAATGTACCTGCAAATAGGTTTAATGATGTTAGGTAACATAACAGCAGGTTGCCTATTATAAACTAGAAATGTGTTTTCACTTTCCTTCACTTTATTTTTTTGTAATTAAACCATACCAACATGCACAGCTATTCAAGCAGATATAACTCTTTCTTTCTCTCTCTCTCCCCACTTTTTATTATCAAGTTTGATTTCATTTTGACATATTTAAATATCCACTTAAGAGGCATTATTACTGAAGAGCCATCAAACTGGGGTGTTTTTAATTTGAGAAGTTTTAAGTGTCTCATTAAAACTTGGTGCAAAATACTTATTTCCAAAAGGAGATACTTGAAAAACAGTCTTAAAATGAATGCAAAATGTGGAAGACTCAACCACAGAGAAGCAACTTTTGGTCAGGCATATTACTTTGTACATGCAAAGAGGTATCAATCATTGTTACAATTAAGAGGCGGAGAAAAACTGACAACTGCATCACTTTGATCATCAAGAACCGAATTCAACAAGGCACTTAAACATGTGCTGAAGTCCTTCCTGTGACCAGAAGGAACCATCTATTCACACCCTATGTACTACTGTAATAATCTTTTTACAAAATATGCCTTGTGAGGTATCATTTGGAAACTAGTAACTCACTGATCAATAATATAATGGTAAAATATATGTAGCAACATTATACGTAAAGATATGAAATCACCCTGTATAACGTTCTTAGCACATGTTCAAAACCACACAGCCCTGTCCAGGCAGAAGAATCCTGAATGAAGAAATGTGTTGTGATGCTGGCAGTACAGGTGCCAGCCCATGCCAAGGCTCTGGGCCTTACTGAACACTGACACATGTGTAGCTGGAAACCAGTTTGGTTCACATGTGTGTTTGTATTGTAGATATAAATATTAGCATTATAAGAATGTATTTAGTGTTTAGACTTTATGGAATGCTTGTAGGCTGCTGCATGTATTTATTCTGCTTAAAATATCTGTCTCCCATGTTATAAAGTAATGTCTAAATGTTTGCTCTGTAATTACAAAAATGTTTACTAAGATTGCGAATTCCTCAGTCAGGGGAGAAGCATTTCCAAGTGTGAAATGCTAGTTTACCACAAGAGGTGTTATGTTCTCCCCATCAAAAGAACATCTACAGACATCAGACAAGCCATTATGAACAAAAGATTTTGCTGGTCACTATCCCCACACCTCTGAAGAGGGTACATGTGCAAGCCCGCGTCCCATCACAACTTCAATGCTGGGTGAAGGGAATAAAAATGCCTATTATGCTGTCTAGACTCTGAAGGACAAAGATTCCTAAACATAAGCAAAAGATCCCCAAGATGCTTGGCCTGGATTAGCCCTAATGGCCCTACTATAGAAGCTTCTATTATCTTTTGAACTTAAGATTGTACCTCATTTGTGTGTATATATTTACCTGATTTACCTTATAAATAACTCTCATTTCTTTTTCCTGGTTAATAAACCTTTAGTTTGTTTGTCACAGGATTAGCTACAAGTGTTGTCTTTGGTTTGAGATCTGAATCCAATTGACCTGGGGTAAGTAACTGGTTCCTTGGGACTGGGAGTAACCTGAATATTGTTTTGATTTTTGGTGTAAGCAACTATGTCACAAAGTCCAGCTTGAATGGGTGGCAAGATAGACTGGACTGCTCAAAGGGACTGTCTGTGACTCCACAGTAAGACTGTTATAGTGCATTAGGAGTTCACACTTGTTACTGGGTTGGAGAAATCTAATTATAGAACATAGAACCAGCTTGGGGTTTTTCCCTGCTTCTTGATAGTCTGTCCTGAGGTTTCACTCACGATTGTGAGCCACTCCTGACAGTGTGACACGTGTCTATCTCAATTTACATATATGTAGTATACAGGGTCTTCAAGACAGCAGGGAGAGAAGATGGAAGGAAACAAAGCAAATGTGCATCTCAGCAAACACACAAGAAGAAAAAACATGGAGTCTCCTTCAGCACTAGAGTTCATGACACTTTCTTTACTGTTTGAATAAACTTTGTTTTGAGGTGTAACCCTCAGAAGAATCCACTTCAATAGTTAATTGGACTATAGAAGAAAGAGGCAGAAAACCCCAAGCGCACTCTCTCTTGCTCTCTCACCTTTGATGACAAAAGAATTGCCCTTTGACTTCTGACTTGAGAATTTGGTTAGCCATGTTGCTAGGAACATGTGGTAAGGAGTTTATCTTGAACCTAGTCTAGCTTGTTAAGTTTTAGCTTAACACTTTAGAAAGCATTTTATCTTTATTTCTCCTGTAACCATTTCTGACTTTAATACCCAATACTTTAATTCACTTAAAACCTCTCTCTTTGTAGTTAAATAAATTTGTTTTATTTTTAATCTAAACTAATGCAGTGTTGTGTTTAAACTGAACTATTTGGTAACTGCAGTTAAAGTAGCAAACTGTTGAATATTGATCCTTTGCAGGAGCAAGGGACTTTTAATATCTGAACTGTCCAGGAGAGGGCTGGATGGTGGAGAACACACGTTCTTGGGAAAATTCAGGACATAGTGTGTGTTGGGGTCACCCTGCAAGTAGTAACCTGGTGGCAGCCGGAATGTGACTGGAGTGTAGCTGAAAGGCTCCTGGGGTCAGAACTGCTGGACCAGGACTACAGCTATACACAGGCACTCAGGGTATGACCTGCATGCTGGTTGGCGGGTTGGGAGCTACAGCAGCAAAGCACTGCGAGGCACCTAACGTTGTGGGGCAGGCAGTGACACAACTTCTCAGTGGTCTGGACTGCACCCCAAAAATATGACACTTCCCTATTTAGCAAAGCATTTTAGCACATGCTTAAATCCCGGTAAAGCATGCAAGTGCTTAAGTGTTTTCCTGAATAGAGATGGACTACTCAAACATGGGACCAAAGAGGAAGCTTGGTAAAAGACAAATGTTGTTTGCTAAACTGGAAAATAAGCGTATTTGTCCTTGGCCCAGTGAGATGTACTATATGCTCTCCTATATATGCTACAAGCTACTGAATGTTGCACCTTCTGAAGATAAATTGTATATCTGCAAAATGCATTAAAAAAACCCAGTAACTTAAAATTCTCACAAAAGAATCTCTCTATCACATTTTTACACAAAACAGCACTGTTACAGTAAGGCATTAATGGGCTGCCTTTCATTCTGAAAATTATGATGTGAAAACACAAGAAGGATGAAAAGAAAAATGGCAGGAGATCCAAAGTAATGTGCTTTGGAAACGCATCAAATGTTGCTAAAGGCTAGGACATACAGATATGTAAATAAAGAGAAACAAAACTGCTTCTTAATGATGCACTAAAAAGAGGCATTTAGGGCTCATCCGCTCTACATTCATGCCTCCAGGTTGCTAGTGCTTGCTTAATGGTTCCTCCTGAGTTGTTATATTCTTAGTCCTATGAACTGCAAGGGCTTAAATACAACTGAAATGAATGGCTACCTGAGTTGTTTTATTCCCACTTCTGGTGAGGCTTTTCACTTTATATATTTTATTTTTATTTCCCTTTCTTTTCATTGTCTGAACATGCAAACACATAACAAAATGTATAACTCAACAACCTGTTAACTGTTCAACTCTGCATGTTTGCCCTTTTTCCCTACAGTATTTCTTTTAGGTTATGTCTCCACTATTTTTGGGCGGTAAATCTCCCACCTAAGCACTATCTCCAGTTATTCATTATTATTATTATTTATTTGTATTACCTTAATGCTTAGGAGCCTTAGTCATGAACGAGGACCCCATTGTGCTACATGTTAAACCAGTGAGTGATCTCTGAAAAAAAGTCTTGTGTAGAGAAGGCCTAAGTGGGTAGCAGCACTATTTCACACACAATATACATGCTCTAGTGTTGGAATCTGGAAGATAATAGAGACTTGTCCTTCATCTTAATGTCGGTATGACAAATGACTAGTTTGTCTCTGTGATCCAATGGCCTTCTCTCTCCACATTCCCCTGGTCTTCAAACTTATTATTTTGATTTCGATTTTATAGAAGACTTAATCCTGTTCCCTTTGCTGTCAATACCACAGCTTCTGTTGATGTCAATGGGAGCAGGATCCAGGCTCGCTGAAATTTGTTCTAACAAATTTCAAAGGCCACAACTAAGAAAGGTGTTAAACTTGTCAGGCCTGGTAAGAGCCTGACTTTAATAACAATGCCTCAAACCAGACACCTAGTATAGGTGCCCAATGGCAAAACCAGCTGTTAATTATGGGCATTATCTGCAATGTTTGGATTCCAAAGACAGAGAACTCTGGGGATTTGTCAAAACCAGTGATTTTCACCACTAAGGTCTCATCATAAAACTAATGAATCTGTTACTTTTTCATAGAACACATTGAAACTTTGTTTTCAAAATTGATCTGGTAAAACATACAAGTTTCATGAGCGTGAAACTCAAAGCTCAGAAGGAATCCAAATACTGGGATGGTAGCACAGTGAATCAAATCTGACAATCATTTTATGACTGGTTAAAATTCAAACAGAAATGTTTTTAATTAAAGCACTTCTCAGTTAGCTCAACTGATATAGAAACCTTATTTCTCTGGGATATACTGCCCAGTGTTGATCAACTGCATACAAGCACTGCAGCTGGTGAAAATTTACATATGCTATCTCTGCCAATGACCTGAAGTTTACAGTTCCAATTTCTTCTTACTGTAAGCTGCAGACCTAGCAGGCTTTAAAGGTAAAGAAGCTCTCTGCTACCCCATAAGAGAAAGGAAAAAAAGCTAGCTCTGACAGACTTAATTTACATAAATTATAGTTCTACCTTAGTGCATTTCTGCACAGTGTTTTCCTGTACAGTTTGGAGCTTGTTTATGTTATATTTTAACAAACATTTTGAGAAGGCTTTATCTGAGAGGATCCAATTTAATGCAAATTGCTTACGAGATCTGAGTGGGGATTGCATCACTTTGGTGTCTGGCACACATCTGAATGAAGCCTATCTCATTCTGGTTTGTTGAATGAAGCATACCATAATCAAAACGCTTGCTGGAAATATGCTTTAAAGTCACAGACAAGAATGCACTATCACAAAGTGCTACAATCCTAATGGCAAAGCATTGCCATAAATACTGGTTTAGGTGTGTACAACAGTACTGTTCATTGTTAAAACTCTGAGCGTGCTCAGGGTAAATTTTATTTTCAGAACCCTGAGCACAGTCAGGATGAGCTGAGTGCACATACATTGCATGCAGTTAGCAAGAAATATTGTGCCTCTTTCCTGACAAAGCTGACCCTAACAGTCTTACTGCTTTTTCCTGGACAATATTTCCAAGATCTGACCTTTCATCTGTGTCCATGCTGCCAAAAGTCTTGTCCAGGTCCTGATCATCTTGTTCCTTGACTAAAGTAATCTCCTCCTCCCTGGCCTCAATGCCTGTAACCCCACTCCATTCCATTCTATTCAAAATTCTGTTGCTAAAATACACTTTATGTCGCTTCGCTTTTACTGTGTCATTACCCTTCATAAGTCCCCTCCAGTGGATCGCCCTCTCCCACCACATCAAACGTAAACTTTTTATCCTTACTTTCAAAGCCCTCCACAATTTAGCTTCACACTCTCTAGCTAAGCTTTTATGTAAAACTCTGCCAGTGATGCCAGTCTTAATTGCCCAATTCTCCGCTTTTCTGGCAAGTACCTTTATACTTTCTTCCATGCTTTCTCTTATGAATGAGAAAAGCTCCTAGCCAAAAAACGTAAAGCTATTACCTTAACTGCTTTCAAGTCCCTCCTCAAAACTCACCTCTTCCATAAATTTGGCAGCAAATTCAATGGCAAGGCACCAACTCTGGCTAAAACACTGGAGAGAAGATAATTATTTAAACCAAGTTCACTATGCTTCAGCTTCTCAGCAGGAAGTTTGTTCAGGAGAAAATCTGTATCAGATGGTGGCTAACAATATAGAGGAGCCAGCATGTTCACTCTCCTTTCTATCAGTACCTCTTTTAAATATAGATGTGCCTTTCATTCTTATCTGCAACAAAATGTACCAGAGGAGAGACTCATCTTATCTCAGAGGTAACTCTGGATTCTATACACAGGGGAAGCCCAGACCTTTTAATAGGATTAATCCCTCCTTCAAATCCAAATCCTCACCATGCCTGTCTCGAAAGACCAAAAATAGGCGTTGGTGGCACTCTTACTAAGTATTTGTAGCAAAGTGACTTCTGGGATTTGGGTACTAGAGATAGCATAGCACAGCTATTTTCTGTAGGCTCCACCACCTTGCTTTCTCGTATACTCCCAACCTTGAGAGAGGCTGAGAAACATCAAACCACCTTAAAGCTGGCTCTTCAAGACATCCTGAAATGCATGAAGAAAGAGCATGTCCAATACAATCAGAGAATACAACAGTAGAATACGTAAGCAGACAAAGGGGAACTGGATAAAAATACAGATAATTTAGCTTCCATCTGGGTGATCCACATAAATGAGAAATTGTACACAAAACCACTCACTAAGCCACTGGCAGATAAACAACTATAAGTGGTCCCTGAACACAAAAGTTCTCTCACTGGTGTCCATGTGGACCTATTTGCATCTAATCTAAGTTCTAGACTTTGAACTTAAAGTTTCTTCCACCACTTACTTCTAAATTACCCATAAACCTCTAGATCAAATATATCTGGTAAAGAATACCAAACCAGGTTTTTTTTTGGGGGGAGGGAAAGAACGGTTACTTATCTTGTAACTTTTGTTCTTCGAGATGTATTGCTCATATCCATTCCCAATTTAGGTGTGTGTGCACGCCACATGCACCGTTGCCGGAGAACTTTTTCCCCTAGTGATACCCGTACAAGCCAGCTCTAGCACCCCCTTCAGCGGCGCGCACATGCGCCCACATATAGGCGCTGCCAGTTGCCCTCCTCCCTCAGTTTCTTCTTGCTGGAACTCCAACTGAGGGGAAGGAGGGTGGGTATGGAATGGACATGAGCAACAAATCTTGAAGAACAACAATTACAAGGTAAATAACCATTCTTTCTTCTTTGAGTGCTTGCTCATGTCCATTCCCAATTTAGGTGACTCACCAAGAGTGTCTCTGGTTTTGGGTAGGAGTTCATGGACGTGACATTGAAGTACTGCTCTACCGAAGCCAGCATCGTCCCAAGCTTGCTGCATCAAGGCATAGTGGGACACGAAGGTATGTAGCAATGACCAGGTAGCTGCCCTGCAGATGTCTTGGATGGGGACATGAGCTTGGAAAGCCACATATGAAGCCTGCACTCTCACTGAGTGGACACCAGAGGTACGACTCTGGCCTGTTCATAACAGGCTCAGATGCAGGCCGTGATCTGCTTTGAGATATGCTGCAAGGAAACTGGCAGTCCCTTCATCCGGTCTGCAACTGCCACGAAGAGTTGCATTGAATGATGAAAAGGTTTGGCTCTGTCGATGTAAAACGTCAGGGCCCATGTGACATTGAGAGAATGAAGACGTCTCTCTTCACAAGAGCTGTGAGGTTTGGGACAAAAGACAGGTAGGAAAATGACCTGCTCAAGGTGAAAATGAGAGACTACCTTTGGGAAAAAGGCCGGGTATGGGCATGGTTGGATCTCTTCCTGACAAAACACCATGGAGGGTGGTTCTGATGTTAATGTCCTGATCTCCGAAACTCACCTGGCAGACATAACAGATACCAGGAAGGCGACCTTCCAGGACAGGTACGTAAGAGAGCACAAGGCCATGGGTTCAAAGGGTGGTCTGGTGAGTCTGGAGAGGATCAAGTTCAAGTCCCACTGAGGAGAAAGGCTCCCTCACTGGTGGGAATATCCTTTCCAATTCCTTAAGGAACCAGGCTGTCATTTTGTGCGAAAAGACTATTCTACTTTCCACCAAAGGGTAGAAAGCAGGTATGGCCATTACATGGACCTTGATGGATAAAAAGGCCAATCCCCCTTGTTTCAAATGGAACGGATACTTCAAAACTATTGGGATCGATGCTTCCCTCGGGGACATGCCACATTCGGTCGCTCGGCAGGTGAAGCGCTTCCACTTAGCCCTATAGGCAGATCTGGTCGATGGTTTCCTGCTTTCCAAGAGCACATGCTAAACCTGAGTTGAGCAGGCTTGCTCCTCCTGACTCAGCCATGGCGCATCCATGCCATCAGATGTAGGGAGGTCAGTTCCGGATGGAGCAGGCAATCTTGATCTTGAGTTAGGAGGTCCGGTCGCAGCAGCAGGGTCCAAAGACTGGGTCCCACCAACTCTAAAAGCATCCCAAACCAATGTTGTTGGGGTCATGCTGGTGCTAAAAGGATGATCCGTGCCTTATCTCTCTTCACTTTTAGGAGAACCTTGTGGATCAGAGGTATTGGCAGGAAGGCATACAAGAGGTTCCCCGACCAGGAGAGGAGAAAAGCGACATTGATGGAGTCTGCACTGACTCCCTGACAGGAACAGAAGTGACAGCACTTCCTGTTGGCTCCAGTGGCAAAAAGGTCCACTCGGGGATTGCCCCACCTTTGGAAGATGTGAGTCACTACCTCCAGATGGAGGGACCACTCGTGGTGAGAGCAGAAGGACCTGCTGAGACGGTCTGCCAAAGAGTTGTTGATCGCTGAAAGATGAACTGCTATTGGGTGAAGGTTGTGACTGATGTAAAAGTCCCAGAAGTGCATGAGCTCTTCGTACAGGGCTGCGGACCAGGCCCCACCTTGCCTGTTGATATAGTACATGGAGGCCGTATTGTCTGTGAGGATCTGCACCATCTTGTTGACCAGATGTGGTAGAAAAACTGCCCAGGCTAGACGAAGTGCCCTGAGCTCCTTGATATTGATGTGCAACCGCAGTTCCCTTGAAGCTCATGTGGTCTGAGTCTTCAGGGAATCAATGTTAGCTCTCCATCCCAGATCCAAGGCATCAGAAATCAATGTTACTAATGGCTGGGGCATTTCATAGGGCATTCCTGAAAGGACATGACCCAGACTCGACCACCATACCAGGGACTGTAAGTATCTTGTCTAGGTTGTGCCTGACCAGAGAATACACCTTGGCCAATTTAATAACCACTTCATAGACTGTGAGGGCCACTCTACTGGAAGCAACCAAGGCCAATATACGAAAGAGTTCATTGATTGGCTCGCCCAGCTCCTCTATTTTGAGGCCCAAGTTGGAAGTGACCATTTTCAACAGATCCTGGTGCACCTTAAAATCATCTGGTGGCACCGCAGATGAGGGTCCCGTGACTGTCTCGTCCATTGACGATGAGGAAGAGGCTGGTAGCTGAGATGGGGGAGTGGCTTCTGCTCTGGGAGGGGTGGAACCCTCGGGGCCCAATGCGCATGAACCTTCATGGTCAGAGTCCATGTCCAGGTGCGGTGCCGCACTCTGAGGGATAGATGACTGCGACACTGACATTCCTCTCACAGAACCGGCCTGTGGAATCCCAGAGGAAAAATCCCCACCAGTACGGCAACAGTCCAGGCCATTGACCTTGCGGCCATGCCCACATCAGCAGCACCATAGGGAAACAGGGCATCGGGGCCGGGGCTTGTCTAGTTTGAACAACCTCCTCGCTGTCTGAGGATGATGTGCCACTGTCCAACGGCCAGGATGGTATCATCACTGAATATCTTACGGTGCCGTGAGAAACGCACTGATGCACCGGCACCAGTGAGCGGCATGGAGACTCCGAACAATGGGAGTGATGGGACTGGCTCTTGTCCTTGGGTTTCCTACATGGACTAGGCAAGCGGGGTCATGGTGCTGGGGAAATGTGCTGTGGGTCTGGCGACCTGCATTTCTCCGTGGTTCCATAACAGTGGTCCGCTCAGTGCTGGTCCTCCGGAGATCGGCGGCAGGAGCCCGACCACGCAGGAGCCCGATCTAGTGGTCTTCCTGACCCGGGGACCACCTGCGCACCAGTGAATGGTGCCTTGGTGATGGGGCCTATCGAGCAGATCTGTCCCTCAATAGAATGCCCGTTGGCGCCGGTGCTGAATGTCGGTGCAGTGCCCTGCTGTCCCTCGGTGTCTGCAGCACAGGCAATGCCAGGAGATCCTTCATTGCCTGGAAGGCCTCCGGAGTTGATGGCACCACTGGGCAATGAGGGCCTCTACCACTACCTGGAGTTGGTGGAGGGCCCGGTGCGGGGGTCAACACTCACAGAGGTGAGGGACCATTCTGAGACAGGAAGGGTTGGCGGCCCGATGCAGGTCTTGCCTGGTCCCCCTTATCCTTCTCTGCAGGAGAGTGACCCCATTCTGTGTGGGTCTTGTTTGACCTCCTCTTCGGAACCAGGGAAGGAGACTGAGGTCGAGAGAAGGAAAAGGGCGCCGGAGGGGCACTGTGCACCGAGGCCATCATAATTGGTGCCGAGTCCAACCTGCCTAGCTTCAACACTGGTTTAAGTGCCGACTCCACCAGAATGGCCCTGAGGTGGATATCCCAGTCTTTCTTAGTCTGCAGGAAAAACTTTTACAGACTTAACGCTTCTCACGGATGTGAGCCTCCAGCAGACAATTCTGATGAGGGTCGCTCCTCGGCATAGGCTTCTTCCATAAAGTGCAGGATTTAAACCCTGGGGAATGGGGCATGCCCTGACCCTGGGATTTGAACAACTAACAAACTAGGACTAACTGTAACCAAACAGTTAACTATATACACTGAACGATGAATAAACCACTAGGTTTAGTGAAGAAAACTTGCGAAAGCAAGAGATGTTCCAACACTATCACTGGCGGCAAGAAGGAACTGAGAGGGAGGGGGAGCCAGTAGCACCTATATGAGGGAAGGGGGTGCTACTTTTCTGGCACTAGTGCATGTGGCACACACACACCCCTAAACTAGGAATAGACATGAGCAAGCACTCGAAGAAGAAATGGAATGAATCTTGATTCTAATATAACTCATTTTTAGAATAACCTTTTTTTCCCTTCAGATTGCTGGCTCTTTGAAAGTAGTTGTTATTAGAGAAGCTTCTTACAGCTGTCACCTGTATTGCTGAGGCCAGGCTCATCAAAGGGAGGAATCGATTTTTTTTGTAAAATTTTAATGAATAAATAGCATTCCTACTCATCAAATGTCTAATTCCTGAGATAAATGAATAGTTGTGGTGATAATTGCCCCTGTCTATAATTTTAGGAAGCTGTTACTTCATAAATATTGAATTGTGCTATCTGCATACAGTATGTACCTGTTTTATTTCCAAAAGCATTTTCACATCAGGGTAATGATGTGTCCCTAACATGCCACCAAATGGCTATAGGCCGAGAGCCTCAGCATTCCTAGAACCAGTGAGTACTTTGTAAGTTTTTGCTGAGTATGAACCCAATAACTGGGGCTCTACAGTGCCCTGGGTGGCCCTGTGTCCATGCCTGATTTTATTTTACCCAAGGGAGTATTGTTAGTAAATCACTGCACTTAGGTCCTTAATCATGCTTGCTCCTGGATCTAACACTTATAGGGCTGACATTACGGCACAACAAGGGCCATGGCATTGTATCAGCAAATTATTGATATGATAGCAAAATGAACACACTTTCTATGGTTAAGTCAGTGGTTTCTCTTTAGATAGAATTTAGATCTTAGTCTAGAGAAAAATTGGACCCATGATTAGTACTTTTCTTCTATCCACAAAAAGAAGTGATTGATGGGGACCAGAGCCATTACTGAGTAACACATTTGCATTTTTAAATTTCAGCTGATTATTTCTCTTTTTCCAGCAGAGATGTCTTACAACAAACATGGAGCAGCCCTTCAGTCTACCACATCCACTTGTATTTTGGGATTGCAGTGCAGACTAACTCATATAAATGGACTCTGTTTAACTAGCAGGCTATAGCAGAACTGCACTCCCTCTCAGTATGTCTGAACAATGTATTATTTTGGTAACTTCCACTCAACATATAACCATGTCATTGTTGAGGGTAATTAGGTATTATATACCACATAATTGCACAGCTTGTAAAGAGCTATTTTCTTTAAATATGTTCAAACACATGACTATTGTGAGACCTTCAGCAAAAATTTTTGGAGAAACTAAAATATGTGCTTTTCACTTATTAAATGTGTCTTGTTAACAAGCGATATTGGAAAATAAAAACATCTCACAGTATTTTATTTCTAATTCCTCATTGAACATATTTCTGAAACTCTCCTGCTACACAGATACAACTAGCCCAGATTGATCCCTTTTGTCATGTTGACCTTATTGTCATTTTGGTAGTATTGGCCAAGGCACTAACAGATAATCATTCGCTTTTCTCAAAATAGAACTTATTGTTACAAAATGAGTTAGGCGATTGAATAACCATTGCAGATGATTTCCAGTACCCATTTGTCTGACCATTATCTTTTCCCTGTCTTGTTGAAAAAGAACAAGGCAGTGTCTGAAAGGATGTAGATGATTCGAGTTTTGCAGCAATTGATGATGGGAGTCGTAGCTCAGGGCCTTGACCAATGCATCAAAACTGATGTTTTGACATTTATGCTTGTGAAGTTGAGGTTTGGGTCATTGTTGGTCTTAGTTTTTGTACCCATTGTCTCTTCCGCTGGGTTTCATAGTGTTTCTAGGCTGGAGGGAACTGAGCAGGCTGGGACCGTTATGATATCTGAGATTTGCTGTATTTCCTGTTCTGTGCAGGTGTATAGATCCCCAGAGAATGCAACGTAGCTCTTGAGTCTTTTAGTGCATGAAGGGATTTGTCTCTTTTTTCTGCAAAAAGTTTGGATCCTTCAAATGGAAGGTCCTCCACAGTCATTTGGATTTTTCTTGGGAGTCCAGAAAGGTGAAGCTATGAAGCTATCATTACCACCTTTGTTGTAATGGAATGGGCAGATATATCAGCAGCATCTAACAAAGTCTGTAATGATTTCCTTGCCAGAAGCTGACCCTCAGCAATGATGGCTTAGCACTGCTCTCTTTGATCATTTGAGAGATGTTTAATAAAGGCACTGAGTTTCAAATAATTGATGTGATTGTATTTTGCCATAAAGGCCTGATAATTAGCAATTCTAAATTGTAGGGTTGCTGATGAGTGTGATTTCCTGCCAAATGTAAGTCCAGTGTTTTCCAGTCCTTGTCATGAGGTGTTGATTTAGCTTGGTGCTGTCTGTCACATTAATTTACAGCATCTACCAAAAGGGAATTTGGGGATGAATGGGAAAATAGAAAGTCCACATCTTTTTTTAGAGGGGACATAATATTTTTTATCTGCCCTTTTGCATGTGGTCAGGATAGTGACTGCTGTTTGCTGGGTAGTTTTGGTCGGGCCTATTAGGCCCTCACTGATAGGGAGAGCAATGCAAGCTGATGAGGATATATGCAGGATGCCAAGCAGCTTGTGTCACGACTTCTTCATTCTTTGATGGGGATCTGAAGTGAGTCCACTACTCTTTCGGTAAGGTCCTGAAATTGGTTGAAGTTGTCTGCCATGGTTGGTGAAGGAGACATTAACGGCTTCATCTGGAGAGGATGATGAGATGTTTGTTGCTGGAGTAATCTCCTTGTTCAGTCTTGCTTCCTGTTACTCAAAAGTCTCCTCTTGAAAATTAGGGGGTCTAGAAAGGGAGGCCAAGGGAGATCATCTTCCTCAATCCCGATGTGAGACATTCAAGGTCATAGAGAGCTGGTATCTATAAGCTGCCTATGGATCCCAGTATGGCCACTAGGATGGTGTGAATGGCATGGGTGGTGGTACCCAAGGGTACCCATACCAAGTGGTTGGGCCTTGTCTGTCATGTCGGTACTGTGGTTCTGTGACTGTTTCTAGGTGACTGGTCCCTTGATGTTGTCCTGGGGAGCTTTGCACTGAGACTAAATATATCTCTTCATCATCATCCTCTTCTTCGCTCAATAGAAGTGGAGCAGACAAAGGAGGCTGATGTTGAGTGTTTCGGTACTATGGGGAATTCAGGGGACCAAGATGTAGTCAGTACTGTGGTCGTGCTGTTACTGCATAATGGGGATTCCAGCGTTTCTGAGACCAATAAGTTGTTGGAGAAATGGAATTCCTGTGATACAGTGGTAGTAGTCCATACTGTTAAAGTCTGCCAAAAGGGGGCCATTAGTGTCAAGGGAGTCAGTGGTACCTGTAGTCTTCTGTGGTCTGATGAGTGGCCAGAAGATGGCTCTCTTGTCTTTTGTCTAGTGGAGGTGCTCCAGCAGTGCCTTTTTAAAGAGCTAGTGCATTCCTATTTCTCCTTTCCTCTGATGGTACCAATGTCACTGAGCCTGTGCTCTTCAGGTCCTTAGGCTTACTGGTGGTACCAGTACCTGAGGAGCCTATAGCTTCATGGGCACCCAGTCACAGTTTGGTCAGTACTGAAGTGGACGATTGTGCTGGAGATTTGTTTTTCCCAGTCAATTCTTTAGTCTGGAGACTTGTAGCCCTCTTTTTTTAGGTTTTCTGAGAGGAATCGCTGGATTTCCTCTTTGAAGCCACCTGAGTGTGATGTCCTGAGGACGTTGATGGTCATGTTGGGGACTGCTGTTCCAGAGGGGTTCCAGGTCAGAGTCTGGTCTAAGTGCACTTTCCATCGTTAGGAGTCTGAGCTTCAATTCACGTCTTTTTCTTGCCCTTGATTTTAATTTCAGGCAGAAAGTACACTTTTTTGGTACATGAGACTCTCCATGGTAGCAAATGCAATATGAATGGCTGTTGCTGACCAGAATAGCTTCTTGCAGGAGACCCAGTGTTTAAATCCGGGGGAGCTAGGCATGCCCTTTTTGGTGATGATGAAAATAAACTAAGAACAGGGAGATAACTGTTTTTGAAAACCTCTCCCCAATTTTTTAGTTTTAAGAAAAATAGAAAAGGAAAGGGGATAGTATTAATCTAACTAACAGAAACTGTACTAGCTATACTATGAACTGGAAATAAAGTTCAGAAATAAATTGTCACCTTGGACTTTGCTAATTCTTTGTCTTAGGTCAAAGATGGTTGAGAAGGAACTGAGATTGGTTTACTCGCGCAATGCTAGATAGCCTTGAGGCAGAGCACAAGACAGAGAGAGTGCATGTGCATGCCAAACAGACACTGCTACCTAAAATCTCTGATCTGAGGCGCAGGGAGGCGGATGCACCTACAGTGGAGCACCCATAGGGGACACTACTCAAAGAAGTTGGCTTTTGGATGTCATTTGCCTCTTTTAATCTCTTATGAAATATTACCATTAACTATTATTTGTATTACACGAGCACCAATGGGCCCCAAACAGACTTATACAACTTTTTGCTAGGCACTGCATGGACATATAATACGAGACAACATCTGCAATCTAATTTGAGATAAGATACAACAAATTAGAATGACAAGTAAAAGGAGGAAAGTTGGAAGGGAAGACAAGGGTAACAATAATAACCTCACATTTACATAATTAGCTATAATTCCCCATAGCTCCAAATGATTTTAGATGTATTTTTAAAGAAATCAATCAGTTATCCCCCAAATGATGCCCAACCAAACCATCACTGATTGGCTAATAGGAAAATCAGAGCAATTGAAAACATTTGGGGATATATTTTCAGTGGCTTCAGTCTGACCTCCAATTTTATTCACTTAAAAATTGGTCTATAAATTTTTAGCTTGCTCATAACAGATCTCTAACTACTCCATTTCTGTGCAAAAATCTGAGATTTTGGGCCCCTAAAATTTTGCTTGTGTATTTTGTACATACAAGTGTATAGATCACTTTTGAAAGTCTGGCTTGTTCAATCACATTGCTTCATTTAATCTTCGTGACATAATATATATAACACAGTGTCTAGCCTTTCCTGAACATAAACTAGGAAGATTAACTAAGGAAGATTAACTAAGGCCTTGATCCTGTGAAGAGCTCCCCATGGACAGACCCCTGTACCCACATAATGTCCCATTGTTTTTATGTTATATACTCCATTGTTATATACTGAGTGAGACTTAAGTGGGGTATCGTGTGGCTACAGGGATACCAATGCAGATCTCCTTGTAGGATCAGGACCTAAGTGTTTTAAGAGTTGTATTAATTTTTAAATATATAAATATGCACCCCTCTCACTGTCACTGGGAGCATGGGTATAAACCATTTTTTAAATTCAGTTGACCAATGTCAACTAAACTATATATTAAAAAACCCACCTCATTATGACTATTGTAAAGAAAACCCAAAACTCAATGCATTAATAATTAGAAGAAACTGAATTTTAAAAATTCTCCAACTTGGTTTATTCAGAGCATTACCTCCAGTGCCACAGTTGTGAATCTTTATTTCAAAGCTCACAAATACCTTGTGAGATGGAACTTAATTTTTTAATATTAATTCAAAAGATAACATTTTAGTCTGAGTAGAGAACAATACATACATTGGGGTCAATTTATTCTCATTATTGCAACACTGCTATCGTGCTAGTGCTTTTATAAACAATTTATAATGTGTTGACAGGAGATGAATCTGGGAATGACAGTTTCAGAAAGAGAGAAAATATCTCCTCTGTGCAATGTATGAAATCCTTGGCTTCTGCCTGTATAAATAAGCAGTTCATCTTATTGATAACACACCTAAGACATACACAGCACATACTGTAGGACCCAATCCTATAGTCTTTACACAGGCAAAACTTTAATCTCATGTCTTGATCCTGCAATGAATTCTTGCAGGCAGAGTCCTGTCCCAGAACAGAGTTCCACTCAAATCTATGGGGTTCTGCATGAGGCACGGGTTTATCCATGAGGAGGTACTTGTAGGACTAAGGCCTTAGTTTGTTTGCCCTTTAGGACACTGAATCTATAGGAAAGAATAACTGTATGTGTAAGAGATGAACAATGCCTAATAATAATTCCTCAATCTCTTCTTCAATTTCTGCTGCATTTTTTGTTAAAATGCCTGCATTCAGTTGACTGGCAAGTCTTCATGTATTTCATTTGTATCTCATATATGGATCTTTAAAGGCAATTAGCTTGTATTATTCAGAATTATCCTTTGCTAAAAAAAATGTTTAAAGCAATTTTATTTTGCAGAAAGAATAGATTCTCAGATAAAGATGACTCCTCCTTATACAAACAGCCTCATCCCTAATAAGGAGAAGTTATTCACCTTGTGCAGTAACTGGACTTCTCTGAGATGTGTGTCCCTATGGGTGCTCCATTTCAAGAGCACATGCACCCCGCTCCTTTGATCAGAGACTTTTGGTAGAAAGCCTGTTCAGCCTGCAGATACGCCCTACATATCCTTGTGTCTTGTACCGAGGCTATAAAAGGCTCTATGGGTGAATTGCCTTCAGTTCCTCCTCTACCACAAAGTTGCACAGAGAAAACTCTGAAGCACAGGGAAGGAGTGTGGGTAGTAAAGCACCCACAAGGGTCTTGAAGAACTCTAGGTATGGCTTAAGGAAAATGACATATCCTTTTTCTTTCAGTTGTGTCCCTGTGGGCAGAGAGGGTCCTAGACCAAATGGTGTCCCCCACCTCCACTTATTAAACTTTTGAATACCTTATTTTTTATTACATTTGTAGCCCATTTCATGACTTCGATGCATGATTTGCATGCATGATTTATCCCTATCATATAAGACAATACATTTGCATGCTGGGATCTGTAAATCTGTATTTATTCATAGACAGCACCCCAAGCCCAGCACCCCCCAAGGCTTGGGTCGCCTGCCCCTAAATCGCGCTGCCTTTGGGTGCTCCACTTCAGGTGACTCCCTAGTAGTAACCCCTTAAAGAAGTGGGAGTTTCAGAAGAAAGAACTGTGTTGCCTACTGCAGCATCTGATCTTATAGAAAAAAACAAAGAAAAACAAGTGGAAAATGTATGTACTGAAGGCCACATTGCAGCCTTGAAGATTTCAGCAACTAGAAGATTCTTAACTAAGGCTACAGACTTAAATTGTGATGTAGTAGAATGCACAGTCACTCATAGAATCATGGAAGATTAGGGTTGGAAGGGACCTCAGGAGGTCATCTAGTCCAACCCCCTACTCAAAGCAGAACCAACCCCAATTTAATCATTCCAGTCAGGGCTTTGTCAAGCCACACCTTAAAAACCTCTAAAGATGGAGATTCCACAACCGCCCTAGGTCTCTAGGTCGTTTAGGAAACTAGACTGTGCTAGGGCTGGCTCTTCCATCAAAACTGCACCAGCACCAATCCTGCAAATGCAATAGAGAATAGATTATTTTATTAAATTCCTTTCACTGCATAAACGGCTAATGGAGTTGGTAACCGAGTTACTGAGGAAGAATCAAAAGCAGATAGCTTTTAATCAAATACCAATTGGCAAGGTGCCCAGATATGGGGCTGTGGTGACAGAAGGTGGGTGGTGAAAACTGGTAATGAAAACAGTTGCCATTGCTGCATTTCAGATTCCATAGGGCAGGTGGAACCTCAGTGGAACCATAACAGGAAATAATACATTCAGATATCTAATTAGAAAATCTCTGAGTGGAGAGAAAGGCTCCCCTAGATCTACCTGCAATAGAAACAAAGAGTCTAAGGATCTTCTTGAATGGCCTAATTCTGTCCAAGTAAAAGGCTAATGACCTCTTAACATCAAGTGTATGGAAGGCAGATTCATGGGCAAACTAATGCCACTTATGAAATAAAACTGGAAGGTAAACAGTTTGGTTAATGTGAAACTCAAAAGAAACCTTAAGTAAAAATTTTAGATGGGCTCATAATGACACCTTCTCTTTGGAGAACACAGTATATGGAGGGCCTGCCACTAGAGCCTTCATCTCCCCAATCCTGGGAGCATAAGCAATGGCCACCAAAAAGGCCATCTTCATACACAGATGTAGCAGCAAGCACATAGCATGTGGCTCAAAGGGCTGTTTTATGAGCTGGTTAAGTTCTAGACTGTGATCCCAAAGTGGCATAGGAGCTCTGAGCTGCAGAAAAAGATTCCTAAGGTCTTTCAGGAATGTCATTGGGGCTGGAGGAGAAAACATCAAGAAGCCTTCTACTGCCATGTGGAAAGCTGTTATTGCTGTTAAAAGAACTTTGATGGAACTCATAGAAAGGCCATTCCTTTCTGCTATTTACAAGTACATTTTGTACTCCTAATGAACAGGCTGCTTCTAGTCCCAAGAATCATTGATGAACCATGTTTGTAGTTTCAGAACATTCAGAATGGGGTGAAACGCCCGACCTGCATCCTGAGACAACTGTCGAGAATTGGTCAGGAGCCACCATGGAGGGCAAGAAATGAGTTTGATGAGGTAAGGAAACCAAAATTGTCTTGGGCAAGTTGGTGCAATCAAAATGATCTTGGCTTGGTCCTGGTTTGATCTTGATAAGGATGTTTAAAAAGCAATGGAGTTGGAGAATATGCATAAAAAAGTCCTTTTATCCATGTAATGAGGAAAACATCTCCTAGAGAATAGGGATCAAATAACCCTCTGGAACAGAATTTCCTGTATTTCATGTTGGCTGTCATGGCAAAATGGTCTAACCTCTGGAAATCTTCAAGCTAGGAATATTTTGTTGAGGACTCGAGTCCAACTCCCATTTGTAATTTAGGAAGAAATATCTGCTGAGGTCATCTGCCATGGTGTTTTGTATACCTGGGAGGTAAGAACCTGAAATAACTATCTGATCAGCTATGCACCAGTTCCAGAGCTGTCTTGCTTTGGTGCAGAACAAGAGGGAACGCACTCCTCCCTGACAATTGATATAATATATGCAAGCTGTGTTGTCAGTGATTATCTTGATGGACTTTTTTTTGACTAGGGGAAGAAAGTAAAGGCAAATATTTCGGACTGCTCTTAACTACAACAAATTGATGTGCAAGTGTTATTCCTGTTGTGATAATTTGCCTTGACTGTGTGAGGACCCAAATGTACTCCCCATCCCAAGGGGGAAGCATCTGATGTTAACATAACTGTAGGAGATTCTGGCTGAATGGGACTCCTGCACAAATCCAGAAGATTCTTCCACTAGATGAGTGACTGAAGGACCCAGTTGGGTAGAGACATCCAGACTCTGTGTGTTGGGTACATAAACCGTCCTGAGCCACCTCTGGAGACATCAACAATGCAACCTGGCATCTTTTGTCACAAAAACTGAAGCTGCCATGTATTCCAGAAGTTGCAGACATATCCTCGCTGGAACTTGAGGACTGAGCTACATTCTTTGGATAAAGTTCTTTAGAGCAATGATCCTGTTGGGAGGGAGATAAACTCTGCCTGTTATTAAATTCAGAAATATTTCTATTAAAAGGTTTTGCTGCTTAGAGGTCAAGATCTTTTTCTCAAGATTTATCTGTAGGCCTAGACATTGAAATACTGAAGTTGTTTGAATTGCCAATCACACCACCTGGTAAGACTGACCTTTAAGGATCCAGTTGTCAAGGTAGGGAAAGACTGTTACTCTCAGATGATGGAGGTAGGCAGCCATCATGATTTTTTAGAACATTGTTGGGCAGAAGACGGTGAAGTGTAGGACCAAGTACTGGCAATGATTGTGATGGAATGTGAAAGTGATGAATCACTACATGGAAGTAGGTATCTTTGAGGTCAAGGGTTGGAAACCAGTACCCAGATTCCAGGGAGGGAATCCATAGCCGTTAGTGACACCATCCTGAGTTTCAGATGTCTGACATGCTTGTTCAATTGTCTGAAATCTAGCAATGGCCTACATCCCTCATTTTTCTTGGTTATCAGAAAATATCTTGAATAGAACCCTTTTTCCCTGTGTTGAAGTAGAACTGGTACTATGGACACTATACTAAGGAGTGATAAGATCTCCTGTGTCAGCAAATGATCATGAGAGGGGTCCATCAAGAGGGATAGGAGAAGGGTGGGATAGAGGTAAATTGAATAGTATAACCCGATATAATGGCCTCCAATACCCATTTGTCTGATATTATAGACTCCCATGCTCGATGGAATATAAAGAGGTGGTGCCCAAATTGAGGAAGGGGGGGTCATGTAGTCAAGAAACCCTGGTTACTGGGTAGTTTGGACTCTCAACCAAACCATCAAAACTGGTGATTGAACGACGTTGATGTCTGGGATGACACAGCTGAGATAGTTGCAGGCTTCTTTTTAGAAAATCTCAACCTCTTTACCCGTGATTCTGGTGACCTACAGAAGGTGGAAAATTGAGCAGGACAAGGATCTTTGTGCTGAATGAGACCTGCTAAATTTTCTCTTATTTGAAGGTGTGTATATTTCTAAAGAATTAAGTGTTGTCCTGAAGTCGTACAGGGTAGGAAGTGAGTCACCTGTGGAGTCTGCAAAGAGCTTGTGACCTCAAAAAGTAAATTGTCCATGGTTGATTATTCTTCCCATGGAAAACCAGACAACTGAAGAAAGGAAGCTTGTCTCATTGCTACTGTGGTGGAAATAGATCTGGTTGCAGTGTCTGCTGAATCAAGTGATACCCGCAGATATTTGTTTCCCAAGAGCTAACTTTCCTTTATTATTAGGGTGCTGAACTGTTTTCTGTGTTCCTGTGGCAAATGGTCAATAAAAGCAATAAACCTCTCATAGCTCAAGCAGTCATATTTTGAGATCAGTTCCTCGTAATTAGCAGAATTTTCTGGTCCTTATTATATAGGGTGGCTTTTTGGGAATGTTGCCTGCCCCTTTCATTGTCTGCATCCATGACCAGAGAATTAGGTATTGGTCAAGAAAAACAAAAATTCAGAATCCCTGGCCAGGACATGGCATTTTTTAATCAGCTTACTTGCATGTATGGAAAGCCACTACTGGAGTTTGCCAAATGGTCTTGGCTGGCTTAATAAGAGCTTAATTAATTGGCAGTGCCACCAATACTGAAGAAGAAGTGTGCAATATGTCCAATATGCTTGTGAATCCTTTCTTTCTATGCTTGCTGAATTTCTTCCATGGGAATTTTCAGGGTGTTTGCGATCCACTTCATCAGGTCCTGGAATTGCCAAAAGTCATCAATGGTGGTGGTGGCATTATTACCTCATAAGTTCATGATGAAGATATATTTGTAAGAGGTGAAACCTCCTCGTCCGTTCTTGCCTCTTGCTTCTTAAAGGTCTCCTCTGCAGACTCAGATTGGAGAGGAGGGATGGATGGTACCAGGGAATAAGGCCTTTTATGTTCCTTATGGGACTGAATCGAGGCCCTTCAAAATAGCTGGCAGTACGTTGCCTATGGATCCCAGTAAGGCCAATAAGACAAACCACATGTGGGGGGAGGTATATGTTGGTCATCCCAAGTTTTAATAGGTAGGGCTCTGATATTCTGCCTTTCTTGCATGTGCATCAGGGAATAACATCTCCTGGAGATTGGAGAGCCTTGAACAGAAAGTTCTGAGTCAAGATGCTCCTCCACAAATTGTATAGGAGGTGACAATCCATCTTCATGAATAGTAGAAGTTGGGGAAGAGGTAAGTCTCACAAAAACATGAGTAAATGGTGATCCAGCAGACCTCGGTACCAAGAGATTTCTAGAGGTCACAAGGAGGGGAGACTCAGGCTCATTCAGAACGATAAGGTCTTTCAGGTATCAGAACTCCTGAGGTACTGGGAACACAACACAACTGGCATGGCACCAATGATGTTCCCAGTGCTGTTGTCAAAGGTATGGTGTCAATACCAAGGGGATCATGGGTTCCATTGAAGTTGCACCCTTGGTAACAATAGTCTTTGTTACCGAGCCCTTTACTGCTGAGATAAAACGTACATAATTACCACCAATATATTCACATTATGTTAAAAGTTGCACATAATGAATTTGGTTTAGTACTTACAACAGAGCACTGGGATCTAGAAAACTTTGAGTGGGATTTTTACATGTATTCACCATTAGCCTTACTCTAGTTCCCATTCCCATTGAAGTCAATGATAAAACTTCTACTGACTTCAATAGGAATAGAGTTATACCAAGGCTAAATACATCTGAAAATCCCATTCTTCAGTACATCTACACTGGAGGTGTGATTTCCAGTTGGGTATACATACACACACACTAGCTTAGCTTCCTTTGCTGGGGCTGCAACTGACTTGCTGTGTGACTTTGGGCAACTCACTTACTCTCTCTGCACTTTACTGTACTCATCTGTAAAATTAGTATCATAATACATTCCAGGGCATCTGGTATAGATGCATGTTTGTTAGATGACAAACTACATGAAGATGTAAATCTTCCACAAAAATTATTTAAAAGGTTTACTTTTTTTCCTAAATAAGTCTTACACACTACTAGATACTAAAACCTGTAGATATGTTGTCTGGGAAACAGCCCTTGAAGCTCTTTGCTGATAGCCACAGATAAAATATACAAGAGAGAATTCTAACAGCTCTGCAGCTGGGTACCATTACCACTCCAGTTTCCATAGAAACAGACATCAGCTCAGCAAAAACAAGGTAATTGAAAGTTTTAAAAGGGTGATTATTTTAAATCACCCTTTGTCATGGAAATGGTGTCCAGCAGCACATTTTTTAGAACTCCTGTAAATTTCAGCTGTAGCTGCCGGATGAATATAGTGATAGTGTTGGAACAGCGCCTACAGCCACAAAGATGTTAAAATTTACAATACATTAATTCTGAAGAAAAAAAAAATCAAACATTTTTCTTCTTAGGGGTAATGACAACTGAGTTGAGGGAAGACAAAATGTTCGTAAAGTATTTTCAGCAGAAAAGGATTGTTTTCTGGGAGTATGATTTTTTGGGGGAATTTAATTTTTTTTTTAAATTAGATATTTTTCAGTGAAAAATTCATAGAAGATATTTTTGCTATTAGGACAACCATAAAAAGATGTTTTACAAATGTTTTTATAGTCCTGATGTTACACTGCAAGACTTATATACTGTGTTAAACTGGAGCACTTTTTACTAAAACTTTTGTCAGGATGAAACAAACACATACAGATCGCATAAGCCCCACTGCTGGAAAGATCATACTCTAGTGTCCAACAGCTGCTCACTAGAGTTATGTCCCTCTAACCTCTTCAGCACAGTTCCAACCCTAAAAGGGATGGGATGCTGGAAAACATAGCCCTGACCATAGACCACACTGACATTTATGCATGCACTTAACTTTACTCATTCAAGTTTTCCCATTGACGCCTATGAATCTACTCACATGTGTAAAGTTACTCACGTGAGCTTCTGCAGGATCAAGGCCTGTGTTTCAAGCACAGTTGCTTAGCTGGTAGTGGTCATAAGTTACATGGCACTGATTCTGGTTTGCTGATTGGATAAGCCTGTTCCATATGGCCAGAATGCTCAACTGAAGTAATTTTGACTCATTTTCTCAGAGGGAGTGGCAGCATCACAGAGTAGCATTGTATGTTAATTTCTGCTGCAGTGGGGAAAGCTACTTTTCAGGGTTTCAGGAGAACAGTAGCCCTGCCCAGTAGTCCCCCGAAGACACCACAGAGAGTGGTCCATCCACAAAAGGTGTGTGGGAGTGAAGGGCAGCTGATCATTGGGAAAACAGGTCTGTGATAGTAGGGCTGCAGAGGGCTCCCTTGCATTGTCTCAGGAGCCATTCAGCAGTGGGGTGGTCTCCTTCACAGCTGGGGGCTCCTCCTCCTCCTTCCAATATTGCCTGCTTTGTCCTGCCAGGATTGCAGCCTCCCACTGCACCTTGTGCCTGCAGGGATTGGGTGTCATTGGCCCTGAGGCAAAGTAGAGAGCCCTCTGCAGCTCCGATGTGAGGGATCCACTTATTCATTCCTGTGAAAGTACAGTTGCAAGAGGTCTCCTCAGGGCCACAAGGCCGGTAACACCCAATCTCTGCACTCATGCCATCTGTTACCAATTGATATTTTTTTCATTAATTTCAGTGTGTCAGCTGAAAGCAACATTTACAGACTGTTCTCAGTTAAAACAAATCCTGTCAAGGACTGCTGCTTCCCTATATCCATCTGTCTCTTGTTTTATATTTACATGGTAAACTCTTTGGGGTAGTGAGCATTTTTATGTTGTGTTTTTACAGCTCCTAATACATTTGGGTCTTGGTCCATGATTGGGTTCCTAAGTGCTACAATAATACATATAAATAAATGACAACAGTAGTAATATCTGTACTGTTTCTTTGTTTAGAAGTACTGGAAGTTAAAATTGTTAGGTTGCTAATGTTCAATACAAAGGGCCAAAGTCTACCACCATTATATTAAGTAGTACCTTAGTCATAATCTTTTAATTTTGAAAATAGATGACAATTTAGGTTCAAATGTTAAATTAGATCTCTGCATTGCATTAATGTAACAAGATATTAATCTAGATTTTTAACCTAAATGGTTAAAATGCCTTGTCCTTAATCTTTGTACTGGATAGTGAGTGACAGAGGAGCACAGTTCAGGAAAAAGTTTCTTCCCTTAATTGTGAACTTGATTAATTTAATTTGATTAACACAAAAATTCAGCTTTTTTCATTAAAATAAACATACTTTCAAAAATACACCACATCTGAGTCCTGAAAGCTGGCCTCCAGATCAATAGAAATGTTATGACTATTAATTAAAAAGTGTATGCAGCTTGGATTTGTTAATATGCTAATAAACTTTCAAGACATTATTACATTTCAGAGTAGTTATTCTATGAGAGAGAGAGAGAGAGAGTAGTGTTCACAAATACACACTTTCGCACTAGTGGTGAAATATGGATCTGGTAATTGTATCTGTGCTTTTTTATTTGTGTTTCATGGTTGCAATCATTTGTTCTCAAACTACATTGGAAATGTCATCAATAAAATGTGACTGAATCAACTATGTAACCTATTACTTAACTTCAGTCTCCACAAGCTCATGCTGTGAACATGACCTGCAGCAGATGAGAATTTACAGTAATGAATAAATAGGTTGGGACTGATGTTTAGAGACATAATGCACTGTTCACCATAGTTGTGTAGTACAAAACCCCTTTGATATTCTCAGCTTTCACATTAATCCCACAATGTGTAGGCACACATGCCCTTGAGGTGTTAAGCAATTTAAACTGCTCCTAGCATGAAAGCTTAACAGAGTTGCTGAAATGAAAGATAACCTTAAGACTCACATCACTTGCTTTGAATATGATTGTGAGTTGAAACTATGACTGAGCATGGTGACTAAGGGAGATTGTAAATGAGGGAAGAGCAAAGAAAAAAAATGCCTATAAAATGTTAATTTTTTCTAAAAATGTCCAACATGGAGAAAAGTAAAAGGCAAAGGATCATGCATTTTCAGTTTTGTTACATTTAGTGTGTATTCATCCTCTTGATGAGTACTGTACTATAATGATCATATACCACAGAGCATGTACATAAATCATTAACAGAGTGAGATTACATAGAAAAGATTCCACAAACATGAAATGAGATTCATAACGCGCTTACTGATACTTAGCATGCCCTCCAGTAGCTACCTCCTCTAAACATAAAGTGCAAATTGTTTTCTCAGACAGTACCTGGCACTACTGTAAACAGCATATAAATGCATTTAACTTGTATTCACTTTGAAGTCTTGCAGGCTTCTGAATAAAAAAGGGTCTGGGTAGTGAAGCTCCAATCCAAATATGGATCTGACCTCCCCCAAAGGACGAGAAATTCACATCCACAAGGCTATTCACATTCACATCGTATCTCTAAAAACCTAACTAACTGTCATCATTAATAGGAAGTTCAGCACTCATAAGAGTTAATTCGGCAACATTCAAATCAAATGGAGTTGATGGGATCAACTTGCTATTTCCAAAACAAGCCTTGCAGCCACCAGTAGTTGATTTGTATTAAAGATTCATTCATATTCTTAATTCTAGAACTCCAGTAGTAAAACACATTGAATAAACAATGTTCTGTAAAATAAAATTTATCAAATGGGAGAAGACTCATGCTGTACAGAAATAGGTACACCAACTCTGGCAGGAAGATGGGGATGGTGTGTGATGAGGGAAGGGAATGAGCCATAAACAAAAGTTGAAGACAAGGTAAAAGTACAAATAAGGATTCTTGTTGCAGGTTAGTATGAGAGATGTGATTTAGGAATGTGGAAAGGGAAGTGTCAGCATGTTTTAGACTCCAGCGTGTGCTAAAGCAAAAAGAAAAATTAACTGATGGTGAGATCTGAGAGGCAATAGGCGCAATAGCTTCGAGACCTTCTATGTGGGTGAAGAAACAAACAACTACTCCAGCTGTGAAGAGTCTCTGGGGAAATAGCAAGTGAAATCCAAGCCTGAAGGAGCACAGAAGCTACACCAGGCGAGTAAGATGGTCATAACATCATATATACACACAATAGCTAGTGTGTTTTGAAAACCAGAGGGTCAGAGTTGCATTTGGAATTTTTAATTTATTTCTGATATAAATCTCAAAATGTGCTAAGTGCTTTATACAGCACATAAGATATGATGCCTGCCCCAAACAGTTTGTAACTTAAGTTTAGATATTGACGTGTTGAGTGAAAACAAAACACACAAAAGCATCGCAGGGGGCGGGGTGGCGAAGGAAGGAGTATATGGGAAGGACAAAGGTAACATGAAGAAGATAATTCGGGACCTAGATTTTTGTATGCATCGAGTTGAGAGCTATGTTCTTTTTTTTTTTTTTTTTTTTTTTTTTAATTCCTTCTCTTAAATTTGCTTGTTTGGGTGGAAAACTATTAAGATCAGGATAAGAAAGTAATTGGGAATCTGACTACAGGGGGATGGAGGGAAGAAGCTTAAGTGGAGATTAAAATGGCAATGATGATACCAGTGAGCAATTTTCATGATAATGTGAGAGTCGGTGTTGGGGAGAGTGGAGCAGACAAGACCAAGGAGGTATTGTGGAGGCACTGATGATGGGAGGGTAGGTATATGTGCTGGTAGGTCCCTGCACTCACCTCCGTAACAGCTGGCTGCTGCTACCTGGGAAGTCAGTACAGTCTGCCTACATGGCTGGAACAGAGAGTAGTCTGGCTAGTTTTTCTTGGATTCCATCCTCTTGTGAAATTTAGAGTGTAGGGAGACCATAAAAAAGGAAATTTAAATAATGGAGAATGCATGATTAAACCATAAGGGTTTCAGCAGAGACAGGATTGGGTTAAACATGAATTCTAGGTACATTCCAAGTTTGTTAGAGGCAGAACTTACATGAAGGGGAGTGGTGGGGGGAAATAATAAGTGCAAAGTCTAAAGATTTAACATTTCTGGCCTTGGAAGTAAATAAGTAAATGCTTGGGGTCTTTTTTGGCATTGACTTTTTTTTTTTAAAAAGGCTGAAAATTAATTGTTTTCGCTTGCCAGGCAGATTTTCTCAAAAGCATATGGCTCATTTGCCTGACAGCTCTGTACTCCCTATGATGCTTAGAGCATTCACTAACCATTTTCTCACACTATCGTAGGTATCTGATCCTATTTTGACCTGCAGGCTGCAGAGCCAAACCAGATGTTTACTTCACTGATGACAGGGGCAACTAAATAAACTTCTGATGTAATTTTAAAGCATCTGAGACAAGATTGCCTAAAAGATTGCCCTAAAGCCCCATCTACCTTCTATTTGTCCCCCAGGATAGGAACCTGCTATCATCATGAATTTAAAAAGTAGGTTCCATTAATACAGCTGTGCGGACAGGACATGACTTTGTTTAAACCACTTTTTAAACCTGTTCCCAGTAGCCAACAATTTAATTATCAATTCAACTTAAGGCCCCTTTTTACTCCCAGAGCGTAGTATAAATGAGAATCAACCCCCACTGTCCCAGATACTCTTAAAAATGGTTTTAAAAAGCTATGCCATACCTATTCTAGTCAGCACAACAATGTTGGGAGAAACTAACAGGTTTCTAACAAACTGCAGTGTACATAGGGCCTGTCCTAAAACAGGCATTCTATGACAGGACTCTCTATGGAGTCTTAAATAGATTACTGGCCATCTCAGGCAAACTGGAAGAAAGAACTGTTCTAGTGCCCAATTCAGATTTTTCTCAGAAAAAACTCACATGGACTTATGCAGGTCTATATTTCATTAACTGTAGAGAAAGATTTTGTACAAGGAATGCTAATGTATAGATTTTGTATAAGGAATGCTAGCTTTTGTATAAGGAATGCTTGTTCTGGAGTGGAAATCAGAGATAAGCAGCAGGGGAGGTCATAATCTTAAAATAAAAATACAAATAAAGTAAACACAATTTAAAATCACCTATCTAACTTAAAAATAAAATTTACCACCATGCATGTATGTAGCACACAACATCTAAATCAGATTTTTTGTAAGGAGGAGATTATTTGTTAAGGGCATAATCTCTCAATGACACATGTATAACTCTCCTTAATTATATTGAACTGTCAATGGAGGAAAAGGGAGACAAGGCCTATGAGAAGACAGAGAGAAGGGGAGAAGGAGAAATCAGCTGCCTTGTAGGAGGTTAACAGGAAGAAGGAGCAGGAATAGAACTGGGAAAAGAATGAGGATCACTATTTCAATGGATCCAAATCTGAAAATAAAAGCTTTCAGATATAGTTCAGTTCTACACAGAACAACTCAGGCTGGGTCTTTACCACACCAGCTGAAACTGGCTTGCCTCATCTTTCACTAGTACCAGTTAATCCATGCTAAAGCAAAATTAGTGATCATTCTCAAAAGGAAAGGAAATCAGAGAAAAGAGAGGATGGAATAAATAGCTATGGGAAATGGAGAGGGAAAGGCAAGAGAAATAAAGGCAAATGTTCAGCTGGTATAAACTGTCATAGCTTGAATGCAGTCTATGTATCTATGAAACTTTACACCAGCTGAGTTTAACCATGAGCATGTAAAAAAGAATAAAAAGAGAAAATGAGTAAAGAGGAGGAGGGATAAAAGAAATAGGAAAGCAAGGAATCTATAAGATGTGCTACAAAAACTGGCCAGGTAAAGAACTGCTAAATTCCAAGGCCCTGCTTGTAGTTCACAGTTGTTTTTATAGCACACATACTATGTCTCTCTTGTTCTCTATTATATATGCGGGCTGATAAAAATGTGCTTGGCAGTTTAAAATGGAATAAGGCATTAATGTGGAAGAGAGTCAGTGATTCAAGAGGAGGACTGTTGAATTTAAATGAATTATAGACTAAAGTATTACTTTGTGCTCCAAAGTATTTCCAGGGTAGTAGCTGCTGAATTTATTTTTGTAACCTAGAAACATTTTCCATGATAGTTCCATCACCTTTTACATTACCAGTCACTCATCACTATAGAACTATTGTTACAGCTAGCTAAGGGATATCAAAAAGCACATGCAGGTAATTTATTTAAAATGGCATCCTAGATTTGTAAATACCAAGTGCTTTATTGATTAGATAAATAGGGGATTCTCCATCTTTCACAAAGGAATTTTTTATTTGCACAATACAAAAAGCTATGAGAGGAAAAAGAAAAGCCAGCCAGGTACCTTCTTACAAAATGTGTTTTATATGAATGTAGTAACAGTGATGATCAGCACTGTAGAAAAGACGTAAGCCAAGAATGGTGGGTTTCCAGTACCATCTAAAATGAAATTTATGGAGTGCACTGAATTTACTCTTACAATGCCTGAACAGTAACACCCAAAGGACAAGAATCAATTTAATACATCATATAAGATCTATTCAATACTGTATTATTTTCATTATTGAGTCTACATACGGTGCTACTTATTTTGGATCAGAATACAAATTTAAAACCATATGAGCCAAAAAAATCCTGTTAAATTTAGCTTCCACTGAGAAGGTAAAATCATATCCAGTGTAAAAGTATATTCAGTATAATGTTTAGTGTAAAAATGAGTGAATATACAGTATATGCTGTCAAGTGTTTATGTGTTATCAAAACCAACCCACTCTGATGTCAGAGAACAAGAATTATCATGGATGATGAAGCTTAAAAAAAGTACCTAAAACTTTAACTAAACATGAAAACTTTCATATTGCTTCTACAATATCTAATTCTGGTTAGAACTAGAAGTGCCAAAACCCAGGCCACACTTTGGGAAATAATCTCAGCATGTGCAGAGAAAGGAATACACCTAAAACATTCAATGTTGACATTTTTATGTGCAAATCACTGAAGCATATTGCAGGTATCTTCTGCCTGAGATTTCAGTTAATCACTTTGTGTGGTGCTCCATATGCTGTAATACATTCTGAGTAGCTGGATGACCATTACCTATATACGCCTTTTGATTATCATTTACCACATCACATACTACTTGTGCTGAACTGTTTGCTTGTATGGTGTTTTTCTGACTATAGCTCCCCTGGTCCTTTGGTTGCATCACATGACAAGATATTAGGATATTTAGATACTGGTCCTCAGTGTTCCAGAGACTTTTGTGCAGCCGAGGATAAGCCACTTAACTTCTCTATACTAACTGTTTTTAATTGCATGTTCCCCCTGCAATCCAATGAATGCCCTCCATAGTATCTAAACTACACTGATTAAACATAATCATTTTCTCTTATAAGAATATTTCATTTATAGTTAGTTATTTCTTTGTGGAAATATTATTAGGGCAATGTACAAGGTTTTAAGAGAATCCTCTGAGATTCTTAGATTGTTTAGATATTAGATGCAAACAGCTTACTTTATACCATCGCCCTCACATTATTTTGAATCCAGCTCTTTTATGAAGATTACATCTAAACAGTGGTATTCATGTGAACTCAGTATGAACAGTAGCTTAAACTAGCCTGTTAGACTTTTCTGGTCTAAATCACCTATGGAAGTCCAAGCACTTTAGAACAACAATCTTGCTGCCTGCTCCAAGACAGTTAACTTTGGTGGGCTTTGGATCTGGTCTTTTGATCTTAGATCAAAATGGTATTCTAGAAAATGACTGTTATATGCAGGATCATTTTCAAACACATTCTACCTTCAGGAACATTATCTAAAGATGCTCCTCAAGCACAAATTGATTTAGATGGTAGACTGGCAAAGTCCCAGGCCTAAAAGAAAATATCACACAACTGGTATCATGCCCAGTAACACACAATGAATAGAATGGATTTATCTCCCAACTACGGCCAGTACAATCAAACGTGGAGCAACCTGCAATTCCAGTCAGTTGAGCCCTCTCTCAAATCCATTCAGTTGAGTCCTTTCTATACTTAAAGTGAAAATTGTTATTGTCACATTCTGTTAATTTATGACATTTTATTCTGAATTAGAGATGATAGAAGTCAATACTGTTGTTGAAATAGAGTTATATGAAATTCTGAATTTGTGTTTCATGGAATTTTATGGGACAATGTTTTATTTTGTGTAATGCAACCCTAACTTCCCACCCACCCAAATTTTGCTTTGTGAAACTTCTGCAAAATAGCAGTTTTCACAGTTAAAACAATTGGAAGTAATTTTTCTGCATATTCTCAAGGCAAATCCATGATGAGGATGAAACTGAAAAGAGGGCCATCGAGCAGGTAACTTGGATTCTTTTTCCTGTACAATTAGGCAAGGAATGACTTGGACTGACAATTAGGGGGGAAAAAAGTTAATATAAAAACTGCCCTGGAGTCTGCCCGGCAACAGGGGACCCAATGGCAGTGATAGGGCCACCCTGCCAGGCCAATTTGGGCGGAGCCCCAACTGTACAAAAGCCCGGTTCCTGAAGTAAGCCCCAACTGTTGCCAGAGGCAGTGCTGCCCCGCCAGCAGAGGCCTAGGCCGGATTGCCGACGGCGAACCCCGGCCCCACCTGGGCCCATTGGGCCCTCAAGGAGCTGGACAAGCGAGCCCTGGGCCGTTCTCGGGAAGAAGCCTAAATTCCAGCTGAAACCCCCGGCAGTCCGAGTGGCGAGCACCCCCGGAGGCTGACTTGGAGGAGCTGGCATGCAGTGGGACAGGCAGCTTCCGGCCTTACCCCCCATTAGGAAACATACCTGCCAAAAACTATATTAAAAGCAATTTAAAAACCATATAAAAATTACTAAGGTGGCTATTGAAGCAAATTGTATATGGCAAATATGAACGGTTAGTAGATTGTTTATAAAAATTCTTCTAATTTAGGAAATACTTCTGTGAGAAGATAACACTACTTTGGTTTTACAGCTTACATTTAATACTAAATGTGACTAAATTTTTTTTTTTGACAGTCACTGTTTTTGTATTGAAATACACTCAGGTAGTGGATAATTGACAGAGATAGTCTGTGAATTCTAATCAAATGAACTGAAAAAGATTACACTCCTGAGCCAGCTTTTAAAATGTTGGCACAGGATCCTAGCACTGGATTCTCTCCAAGAATAATCACTTACACACTTAAGGATTGTACAACACAGGTGTGAACAATAAGTATGCGCTGGAACAGAGTTGGGTTTATTGTTAAAATATGCGGAGATCAAACAGGTCAGTCAAGACAGAAAAGCTGGGCAATGCAAGGATTGTTTATTTGATTCTTGTTTTTAAAATGACTTCCTTCAGCAATAAAACTACAGTAGTATTCAACTCAAGTAATAATTCAGTCCAGTGTCCCAATTCTATCTTTTGGGGGAAGGGTGGTTTTTTTGTTTGGGTTTTTAGGGAGGGGAAGAGGAGGGGGGAGGTTTGAAAGCAATTTTTGCCTTCCACAAAATGTAGTGGACATTCAGCTACTAATTGGGTACATCTTCAAAGTGCTGAATCAGTGATTTTCCTCCCTCCTAGGTAACTGCTGTTTATTCAAATAGCAGAAAGCCCCTTGCTTTGGAAGCATATAACTGTGCTTTATAATTGAAGTTGGTTAGAGGAATAGTCCAGTTAAAGAAAATAATATTTTGGCAGTAAAGATACTTGATGGGCTCTTTCATTGCCTGGCGATTCCATGCTGCTACATGACTCCCGGCCATTTAAGAGAAGATGAGAAGGAAAAATAAGACTGATTCAAGATAAACATAAAAGAGACAGACTTCCATGAATAATGATTTTCTACTCCTTTTCTAGGTGTCTCACCCATGGGAGATGAGGTGTGCTTCAAGCTGGGGATGGCTGCAAACCCTATAGATGACCAAATGTTTTCATATTAATCCTTACAGTCTATCTATTCTCTGTGGTACTTAGCACAATATGTTGTAAAGTTAATAATGGGTTCCAATTCTCACTTGCCATGATTACAGATTTTCAAAATAATCTATGAATTTTAAGTGATTCCATCAGTAAGATTAATGAAAAGTGTCCAGAACATTGCCAGATAAATTATATGAATGGACTCATCTTTTTTCATTTTTACCTTTGACGAAGACCCTACATGGAGCCAAATTTGGAGTTTTTAAAAGCAAACTCAGTCCACAGTGGATATGTTTACGTCTGCTTGAATAAGCTGTTTGCTCAGCTGTTGATTTATCCACCTTTTTTCCTGAAAGTGCAGGCATTTTAAATATTAAGGAAATTAAGAGAGCTGATATATCTAAAATTTGGTAGCTTGTAGCAGGAGTTGCCCAGTTACAGAAAATCTCATGAGGGAGAATCAAATTGATATTACTGCAAAATCTGGCAGCACGGAACATTTGAAACAGTCTTATTCACACAGATCAGAAAACTGTGACAACTCAGTAATATACAAGTTCTGTATATTCTATTCTGGGGGGGCAAACTAAATCAGAAAAAAAGAAATCAAACCAAAACTGCACACATGCACACACAGTTTTCAGTTTCAGAAAAAATTACATCAGAAAGCTTTCAACTCCCTGATCCTCAATTATTAAACCACAGTTTATTTCCTCCCTTTCTTCAGACAACTTTTCAAGATACTCCCATATCCTTCCTTCCCTGTAACATTCTAGAGTGCCTCAATACCCTTCTCTTTCCACTGTCCTACTACAGGTCTTCTACATTCTCTATGATCTTTCAACAGGCCTCCCAAATCCTCTTCTCTGCAGTAGCCATTGTTTTCTCCTCAAACTTCCTCAAAGCATGCAATAAAGCCCTGTCATCTTGCCATCACCTAATAGGCCCCTAGTCCTTTGGCTTTGTGTTCTCTATTTGCTATGGAATATTTATAGCATTAGCCATGTTGGTCTCAGAATATTAGAGAGACAGGGTGGGTGAGGTAGTATCTTTTATTGGACCAACTTCTGCTGGTGAGAGAGACAAGCTTTCAAGCTTACACAGAGTTCTTTTTCATGTCTAGGATACGTTTCCGAGATCTGAAAAAGAGCTTTGTGAAAGCTTGTCTCTCTCACCAACAGAAGTTGGTCTAATAAAAGATATTACTTCACTCACCTTGCATTTTATTTTGGTCTTTACAGAGGTACAACTTGGATATCTGCACAAAGGATCAATTTTCCAGGGACAACAGAAAAAGGGCCTACCTTGGGCAGTTAATAAAGTATAGATGGTTGAAAAAGATAAGATGGGCCTAAATTAGATGACCAGCAGGTGCAGATAGCACACTGTTTATCCTTATCTGTTAAATTATATAAGATGGAAAATTGCTGAACATTTGAAAATGTCTGATTAAATGTTTTGGCAGATTTGGAAGATATTCCTGAAGACTCGCAAATATAACTTCAATTTCTAAAAAAAAAAGACCAAGAGACTAATCAGTAAATTCTACTAACAAGTGAGTTTGATGTCTGGTACAGGGAAAATATTTGAAAAGCGTCAAGAGATAGGGTGGGTAAACATCTGGAAAGCCCACTTTGATTAAGACTAGCCGGTATGACCTCATACAGAGGATGTCATGCTTTAACTAACATGTTGCAATTCACTGAAGCATACCTCTCAACCTCCAAACATGTCCATGTGTAATGAAAGTCATTGACATGTGTGACAAATAGCCCAAATCTGTTTTGTTTCATGTTAAAACACAACTATCAGATTATAATGGTTTTTAAGTATAAAACCTGTTTCTAAGAATTTTCTCCCATTGTGCAAAACAACTGTGCCAGTTACCCAATCTGTAAAAGACTGCATTCCCTTCCAACCAATCAATCTGGTTCAGATTGTAAAACAAGTTATTTTGATATGCACAGTGAGCAGACATCCTTAAAACAGGGTTTATACTTACAAATAACATTATATATCGATTGTGGCACAACAAAACATGTAACCCAAATAACCAAAATATTTTGACACTTAAGTGGAATGATGGGAGGGACTATGTTAAGGCTGCCCAACACATATACACCACTGCCCACCTGCCACAATTAATGCAAAGCCTACATCCTACAATTATACAGCATCCCCAATACACATCACCTCTCCCTTCCCCATGTAGTTAACACAAGCTGTGACCTCCCTCCCTTGCTGCTGCACTGCAGTCATGCTAGGGTCCAGAGACTCCCACTTGCTCTGGTTGTTTCAGCTCTGGGCCCCCAGCCTGCTCTTCATATCAAGGTGTAGAGCCAGGCTTGGAAGAAGAGCTGCCCTGGAGCCAACAGAGGATTTGAGGTAGGGGAGAAGTAAGAAGGGAAGGAACTAATAAAATGCCCACTGAAGGACAAAAGGGAGGAGTGAGCAGAGCTTAATCTTTCTGCTCATTCCTTCCCCAATCCCTATGGTGAAAAAGGGATCTGCTCCATTCGGTTCTCTTCCACTTCATTCCTCTTCTGAAATCTCTTCTTGACTTCTGGGCAGCTTCCCTCTGCCCCCCATCAGGTCTCTCTCTGCTGCTTGGAGGGAATGGAAGAGGGGGCAGAGCTGCAAGCTAGTAGCCCCTGTCTTTTTGAACCCTCCTGAGACTCAAGATGGGAGGTTGAACCATTCCAATGCAGGATGTGCTGCACAATGCAATATATCTGAGAGGTCTGTGTGCAAGTTAGAAAACTAGCTAAAAGCATGAGATAAATAAGAGCTACAGATAAAAACTGCTCAGGGTGGCAAGGGGATATTTTAGTACCTCAGATACCTGTTCTAGCTTATCTGCCGTTAATTATTATTAAGTATGGCAAACAGATATAATGGTAATAGATCCCTGTGGCGCCTCCACTAATTTAAACCTCATCATCTCTTCTGTTTATGTATGGGGTATAGTGATGACGGAGGAGCAGATTGAAAGCAAAGCATCTAAATCTATAGATACTGAAATTGGAGATCCCCCAAAGGATTTATAATGTAACAGGACTCAAAAAGATTCAGATGTAGTTAAGTGGCCAGAAAGTTGCAAATGCAGCTCATTTAAGAAAAATGTAAATGTGAAATAATATAGGATCAAGGAACCAAACTAGGAAATATGAGGTATTTGGGACAACCCATCCAGCATACTTATCACAAAAGTTATTTGGAGGTTATTACAGAAATAGAAAATAATTAAAACTATCAACCCAGTGTACAGACTACACTTGTTAGACCCAATATAGAATTCAATGTGCTTTGCTGGCCACTGTCTCACAGAAAGGATGTTACTAATGTGGCAAAGATGCCATTCACAGAAATAAAAATAGTACCAGGGCTGGAGATTCTAAGTTCTAAGGATAGGTTTTTTGAGTTTTTTATTCTCATTAAAAAGAGACTTGAAGGATAAAGCAATGATAAAAAAGAGGAAAGTTCAGCATGAAATCAAGTTTTAAAAAAGTGACTTATTGGCAGACAAACCATCTTCTATGTAACTCTTAGATACACCACACCCAAAACTGAAGTACTTGGAGATACATTATATCATTTGACCACCCAGCTCAGCAGCATCTTACAGAAGTACCAATTTCACACAGTGTTTCAAAACTATGTGACAATGTAATGCATAGTAACTAGAGAACATAATTCAAACATTAATAAATGAGTATTAAATAGGAATGTCTGGCAGAACAATAAACAAAAGACCATGGAATAAATTGGTAGGGAAGATAATTAAATAGAGTACAAAAGACAACTAGATTTCTTCATCAGAAAGGTGAAAAAGTAGTAATTTAGGATTAAGGAGGTACACTAAAAATGGGCTACCGCTCTAGGCTTTGTCTTTTGCTGACCTAATATTCCTTATGCTTTTATGAGTCTTAGATAAGAAGGACCCTTGTACTAGAAAGAGACTGGTTGGAGAAATGCTGGGCAGATTTAGGGCTTACATATGCTAGAAAGTTTTGCTGCTTTAATTATATCAGTATACTTAAACAGGGGGTGGGGGGAAACTCATATAGATGGAGAGAGACAAGATGGATGAGGTCATCTTTTATTGGACCAACTTCTGTTGGTGAAAGAGACATGCTTTTGAGCTACACAGAGCTCTTCCTCAGATGTGGATATTGTGGATGCAGTTATACTGGTATAGCTTATTCCAGTTCAGGAAGTGGAATGGACCATGCCAGTATAATGCACCTTTAAACTGGTATAACCGGGTTTTTAACCAATATTTTGCCAGTTCTGTGAAAATTATTTTGTGAAAAATGCTGTTCATTCTTTTCTTGGTTTGAGAAAATGTTGGGACTTTAAAAAAAAAATTCCAGTTGACACATCATGTCCGAATGCATCAGTCATGTTCTATTATATAATATAATGGGACTGACATGATCCAACATAACATGACAGAACCCGACCAGTCAATTGTGAAATTTGAAAGAATGGTTCTCTCAAAACTGCAGGGACATGAAATATTGTTTTTAAGGAAAAGAAAGAGGCTGCTTTGAAAAGCAGAAAAGCTATCATATATATGACAAACAAATCGTCACCTCACTTATGTAAATAGAGCAACTCCTATATCAGCACATTCAGGAGTCTTATATAATTCCTTCCTCTCAACCTAGTTGGCATATTTTTGTTTTACGTTTCCTTAATCATACTTCAAGGCAGAGTATATATGAATACAGCAGAATGACAACAGTCTCCACTTTCATCAGAGACTTAAGGCTTGATTATGAGTTCATTTACACTTTACAGTGTTTATGAGTTCATTTACACTTACAGGTAAATGAGTTCATTTACACTTACAGGTTTTACATTGTTGTAGCTCCATTTACTTCAGTGATTTACCAAAGTGTAAGGATGCCTAATAAGGACCTTAGGCTCAATTTTTTTTTCAGAGGTGAGGAGGAGGAGAGACCTCGGCTTGCAGGTCTATATTAATATGTAGAATTCTACAGGATTATAGGCATGAAACTGGTATGAAAACATAGAAATATTCATTTCATGTGAAAATGTAGTATGCATGTATTTGCACATGCAGATGAGTCTATATACATGGTCAGAGTGACTCAATCTGTCAAAGCCTTATCAGACAAAATGGGGAGATTAATTAAAATATTTAATTTTTAATATTTTCTGATTCATTCTACACACATCCAGTGTGGCTTCTGGGTGACTGTACCTTTGTGGGCGGGTGGTAATAATGTGACAGTCAATTAGCATATGTCAAAGACACAAGAAATTCAGCCAACTCAGAACATGAGTGTCCATGGACAAAAACAAACAAACAAAAATTAAGAACCAAGTGTTAAAAATTAAATGAGGAAAAATCCACAGAAAACAAGCAAGAGTTAAAATAAGCAACAACAGACAAAAAAATAAAATAAGAGGTAGTGACAGCTAGGTATTAGAGTAAAATAAGACCATTTAAAAAAAAAGACACTGGTGGAAATGCCATTTTCTACATCACTCTCGGATATACCATCTCAAAAATCTCTACAACTTGATTATGCATGATTGTGTCATTTTGATCCCCAGCTCAGTGGTATCATTTATAGAAATATCAGTTTCTCACAATGTTTAGATTCCCTTCCAAATCTGATTAAACTTCCCATAAAGACATGCATGGGCAAATCTTTCTCCAACACTACTGTGTATCATCCACAGAAAAGGAAACTGTGCTATTTAAAGAGTAGACAAAAGGTTTTCGGATTGTATTTGAATGCAAAATTGAAAGTTACAACATTGGCAATTAAAAGACATGCAAATGTAATGCAATTTTTGGGATTGTAATGAAAAACTACTTTAAAGTGTTAATTTTTTTAATACTTTCAACTTCATGTACGTGATTACAATTTTATGACTCTGCTATCCACATACTCTTGTTCAGTATGGCTCACTGAGGTGTCTCTATTTGTTTCACTTAAAACAGTATTCAGTCTATAGAGACTATCTTTTTGTGCTTGTGTCCTATCATGTTTTTCTTATTCTTAATTTGAACAGTAAAAACTGTCTAACTCTTAATATCATTGCATCCGAAATAATCTTTGATCTAATTCACATAGCCTTCCATTGATGCTGAAATGCTTGACATAAACATACCTTTAGGGTGGTAGTGTTCTCTGAAATCTGCCTCAGCATTTATTAAGGGCATAACTTTTAATGGCTCATTTTGGTAGAACACACAGGTACAGTCCCACTTAGCAGATCTGGGCAAACTGTTCTATAATACTCAAATCTGCTGAACCAACCAACGTGAACCTGAACATTGAAATTTTGGATTTGGCAGAGGCAATGTTGTGACTTCAATCCAGAAGATCCAGTGCTCCAGGAATGCATCTGCAGGGTGTGGATTACATGAGGGCAAGCTGCATCTGGCTCTTTCTCCCCATGGTCTGGCTCTTCCGGGCTTGCAGCTTCCATATGTGAACAGAACTCTCCTGCTGTCCAGGAACTGAAAACTATCATCAAAGCACACTCTCTAGGGCCTGGTTTATGCTACAACCTTAGGATGACCTAAGTCAGCTTGTTTTCATCTAGTTGTGCATGTGTCTACAGCTGAGTTTGTCTCCCGTCAACATAAAGACCCTGTTACAATGACACAATAACATCACCTCCCCAAATGACGCAGAGGCATGGTCGACCTACTTATATTGATGCAGTGCAAGTGCAAACATTGCATTAGCTGTGTCAAACCTAACAGTCCTCCAGCAGTTGTCCTATAATACCCCATACCCCACAACAACGATTGTTCTAGTCACAATTTTGGACTCCACTGCCAGGGGTTACACAAACCAGAAGCCTATTTCTGAATTGCCTTTTCTTTATCGTCCATCTTGGCAAGCACATCTTTGTGAGCGGCTGACCATTCCAGTTCCACACACAGAGAGCTACTAGATGTGCTCCCATACAGAGCAGGAAAGAAGTCATGGATCTCCTCAAGCTGTTCAGACAAGAGAAGCACAAACTCAGCTAAGGAACAGCCAAAGATATATAAACATCTACATTCAGACTGCACACCGGATGCTGAAACCAGGACATGACAGGAATGAGCAGCAGTGCTACGTGAAAGCAAAAGAACTTTACCAGGCAACCAGAAGGTGAGGAAAGCTAAATCTGGGACCACCCTTGAGAGCTGCTGCTTCTACAACAAACAGCATGTCATGCTTGGTGTGGACCCCACTAGTCTCCTGCCTACAGCTGTGGACTTTTCACAGCAGCCTGACATGGAGACCCCTGCAGCCCACAGTGAGGAAGAGGAAGTGGGGTGATGGGGAAGAGGGATGCAAATCATGTGGCAAGCCAGGAGCTGTTTGAAACAATGCCAGAATCTAGCCAATCCCGCCAGGTGAGCACAGATGAGCCCACTAACGAAGCAGGAGGCAGTCTGGGTAAGTGCATGCATACATTTGTGATCCTGGAAGCCCTTTAGTTCAAAATGGCAGAAGGCTCAACATACTATAATTCATACGATACCTCACAATTCATTGCCCCAACACACCGTTGTCATAATCTGTATCTAAAAAGTGTCATGTAAGGTATCACATATAAACTGGTGACATGCTGGTCCCAAAAATCATTGTACGATATATGTATGGATTATGTACAAAGAGTTATATGAGTGTGCTGGAAATATGTTTTTAAACTGTGTTTGGGAGGCAGCACATAAGCCCCCGCTGCCCTACACAAAGGAATGTGTATTTACTTGTCTGATTGGCTTGATCACTAGCAGAGGACAAATGAAAGTACATTTATACATAAAGTGAACAAAGCCATCAAGCTAAAAACCAGGGGAGAAGACTGCTTAATGATCACACCTGGGGACAGAATCTGTACCCCCGGAAACATTCCTGGTTCTTGAAATAGAGACAAAATAGACTTTGGGTAACATAAGGGGGGGGCAAAGAGACATTTTAGTTATCCATCACTTAGGGGATGATAACATACAGCACCCTTTGAGCCTATGTAAGCTGAATTTTCTTGGCCTGGAAGGCAAGAGTTGCTGGAGACTTAATGTAAGTGAGAAACCTGCTTAGACAAAGATTGTAACTTGCTGAAATTAAGTTTTAGTCACTAGATAGTGTTTTGTTTATAGCCATTCCTGTCTTCTGTTCATACTTAGTATCACTTAAATCTCTGTTCTAGAGGGATAACACAGAGGCTCACAATTCTGGGTGCCCGAAGCAGGATGTCACAGCATTATTCCTTCATTTTCTACTTTTTTTAACCTTTTCATTATTTCACCTCCCTGTCCTCCCTCCCTTCTGCCCTTCTTCCCATTTAAAAATAGTGTCCATCTCATCTGCGCATTTAGAGAACAAAGGCACTGATTTTTGAGTCTTTGCTTTTCATTTAAAAATGCTAGAAAACAAATTCAAACAAATTTAGAATGGCAGTCTGAATTACATATTTCACATCACGTCAGTGTCCTGTACTAGGACAGAGGTAGGAAAAGAAAAAGTGCTCAGGCACATCCACTTTTCAGCTTGTTGGGCTAAACATGGGGGACCACATGGAGTACTTTGTTTACCTGAATAGGGATGTCCTTTTTATCCTCTTGAGAGATCTCAATGAAACTTTCATGGAAATACTATGAATCCTTCCAAACATTTCTAGAGATGGTGGCCTTGTTTCTCCCCTCCAGTAGGAGACATTCCAACACCACTCTGTGATGAGTTCCACTGACGTCATTGCAATAAACAGGTGAGCAGTACACAGGCCCAGGCAGCTTCAGAATGCCAGTAGCAGCTAGTTCTCTGTGACCTGTCAGGAGTGAGATATCAGCCAAAATCACCACTGCCTGTGAAAATATTAGCAATATTCACTGCAAACTCCTTATATTTATTCCCAGTGAGCCCACCATCTAAACTTTGCAACAGGCCGCTGCCCATCCTCCCCATGGCGTGAGCTACAGAGAGGTACTGTAGCAATGTGCTCCAAAGCTGACGTGACAATTAACAGTTCTTATTTATGGGAATAACATAAAGAAGTTTTGAGATTTATCATTTCCTTTTCATTCTGACTATAAATCTAATGGTACATCTGTGTGTTTCAATCAGCACTCTCTGGCATGGTGCCCTTCAGAGGTGCCCCTTCCATGCCTGCCATACATTTGACGCTGATCAAGTGGAGAAAGAAGTGGACCAGGAAGAATATGTTCTGAGACCCACCAGTCCTCTATAGCTGTGGATTGTGAACACAGGGCTTGTAGGGGCCACATGTCCGTGACCACAGAGCACCAAGCTTGGAGAGAGTATTTGCTGCAGAAGCAAATGGACTGAAAGGTGAAGCGGGAAGTGCACCAAGGCATCCTCGGTTTGCTCGGGCAACAAATTCAGATATTGCAGAACCAAACTAGATGCCCAGAGACACTGGATGCAGCCTTTACAGGGGTGGCTAAACTGTGACTCATGAGCCACATGCAGCTCTTTTAAAGTTAAAGTGTGGCTTGTGGAGCCCCCTATGCCTCCCTCATTCTATGCCTCATTCTCTGCCAGACTGAGGTGGGGAGTTCAGAGCTTTCTGCCCTGTGGCAGGGTGTTGGGTCTAGAAGATTCTGCTCAGTGGGGATGGGATTCTTGGGGGGTCAGTAAGTTTGGCCACCCCTGCATAGAAAGCTCCATGGTTGCTGCCCCCAAAAAACTTTCAACTTATCAGGTGGCAGCATAGTTCGAACGCTTTCCCCTATCACTCCACACCAGGAGAAAACGAGAATCATAACTACACACACCCCAACCTGTGAAAACCACAGGATCAGCCATAATGCACCACATGCTTTGTAATGTAACTGAAACATTGTACTATGTTTTTAATACATAGACTAAATGCTTCTTGTTTACCTGAGTTTTTACTGGGTTTTTAGTGCGGCTAAAATATTTTTAGCTGATGTATTTGCACTTTAACTTTGTTTCCTGTTTCTTTGTACACAATAAAGTTTTATTTTTGGAAACTCAGAGTTCATTTATTAGTTTACACCAAGCACAACTGTCGCATTACAGAATTCATAACAGGAGTCAATAATCCACCCATATTTAAGCTCCATACACACAAAGGTTCACTATTTCATAAAAGCATCACATAACATTATTGTGGATGGCTGTTAACAGAATCTTTTAAGGCTCTCTTCAGCCAATATAGCTTCATGGTTGGCTCTTCTCATAGCCCTTGAGTCTGGCTGTTCAAATTCAGCAGACCTCACTGCTTCACACTGGCAGTAACCTTTCCCCCTGTCACTTCATAGATATTATGCAACACATAACAGGTGGCTATAACAATGAGTATGTTTGCCTCACTGTGATCCAATCTAGTCAGTAAACAGAGTCAAGGCCCTTTAATCTACCAAATCCATATTCAACAGTCATCCTGAACTTGCCGAGTCAGTAGCTGAATCCCTCTTTGGTGCTGTCCAGGTATCCAGTGCACAGCTGCATGAGTCAGAAGAGAGAGTAGTAGGCTAGGTACCCCAGAATCACTGCTGGCATTTCAATATTGCCAATGGAAATGCACTAATTGGGGAAGAATGTTCCTGCTTGCAGCTATTAGAAAAGTCATGTTCTTAAAGATGCGAGCATCATGCACCTTCCCTCACCAGTCCACATTGATATCAGTGAAGTGTCCCTAGTGATCCAATAATTTTCCATCATTATGAAAGTGTTATGCCTTTTTGTCTATGTACTCACTTGCAAGGCAAGGAGGTGCTAGAATAGGGATATGCATGCCATCTATCACCCCACCACAGTTCAGGAATCCCATTGCTGCAAATCCATCCATTATTTTCTGCACACAGCCGAGAGTCACAGTCCCATGCAGCAGGATACAGTTTTTTATGCACACTTGGATGACAACAGGCTCACTGCAGATATTCTAACTCCAAAATGACTGCCCAATGACCAATGGCAATACAATGTTGCAAGCTCCCAGAAAGTTATCACCACTCACTTCTCCCCTGTCAATGAAGCTCTCATTCCGGTGTCCTTGAGCTGTAGGGCTGGGGCAAGCTCACAACACAAATTCAGGAATGTGGCCCTTCACATCCAAAAGTTCTGCAGTCACTGCTTGTCATCCCAAACCATCATTATGATGCAATCCCACCAATCAGTGCTCATTGCTCAGGCCCAGAAGCAACAAGCCACCATGGAGAGTTGTTCTATGAATATCAGCAGCAGTATCGTTTGTTTTGGGGTTTTTTGCAGACTGTCATGGGGGTTGAACATCACCTCCTCCTCAGCAACCCAGTTGTAGTCATACTCATTGAAGTTCTGCAAATACAGAATTGCATATCCCATATTAGCAACAGTCATGACAATTGTGCTGATTCTGCAAGGTCCATGTTTCTTCCAGAAAGCTGGCGGAGATTGAAGAGCTGTGCACAGGACTGTGGGAATTTTTTAAAAGGCACAAAATTATGGGATTGAACATATATTATGAGATTGAGAAAGTGGCATTGTGGGAACTTGACCTTACTTCGAATTGCTGTTATCCTCAAAAGCACTGCAAAAATGTCCCACAAGATATTGTGTGGGATGGTGGTCAAGAGCACACGCGGAGATCTACCGTTTCATTGATATAATCACTCGTGGTGAGCACAGGCAGCACCGACATAAGCAGCCAAGTGTGCATGCACCTGAGCGATATAAAAAAAGTTGGCAGTTGTACACTGACATAACTTATCATATCAACCAAACTTTGCAATGTAGACATAGTCTGAGGCCAATCTTCTCACACTTCCTTAGTTTTTACACTTTGGTGTGGCAGTCCTGGTGACATAAGGTAAAAATTTAAAAACCGCCAAAGTGACTTAGGAGACTAAATCCAGTTCTCAAAAGTGACTTAGGAGCCTAAGTTCAACTGAATTTCAATGACGTGAACTACTAAGTGACATACATGCTTTTGAAAATTTTACACAGTCTATTCAATTTTCCTTCTTTACTATGACATAAGGAAGCTAAAACAGACTTTGCGTGCTAAGTGGGGTTCTCACTGTTGAGTAGCAAGGGAAGGACTGGATTCCTGGCAGGGTCTGATAAGGCTCCTCAGAGGAGGTAGCTAATATTAAAGTGACTGGCAGTCTATGGCAAAGTTGAATTTTTGGCATGAATTTCAAATGCTCTGCTGCCTGTGGAACAGAGCCATTGACAAAGTAGGGAATGTAATGAAATACACTTAATCTATGTGAGCATATTTCCTGCTATTGGCAGATCCCAGTCAGGATATGAGACTACTATTTAGTGGTAGCTAAGAGTGATTCCTTTAACTTCTGAGTTGGGGCTTGTAACGGAGTGTACCAGGCCCTTTGAGGCATCCTGCTGAAGGCCTTGTGATCCTATCACACCCTGCCCCAGAAAAGGAGCAGTAAAGGTGGGTCCTCTAGGCCTGCTTAGAGATGCTGCAGGGAAGCAGCCAATCGGAGTGCAGCAGGCTCAGTTAAAAGGAGCTGCAGGGGCTGAGCAGCTCAGTTACTAGCTGGGACCAGAAGAGTGAGGAAGAACTGGAAGGCTGTGAGACTCTCCAAGTGAGGGACTATGTGGGAAGTGGCCCAGGAAATAGTAGCAGCAACTATTACAGGAAGCAGCACATAGCTGCTATTTATAGGGCCCCTGGGTCAGGATCTGGAGTAGTAGGTGAGCCCAGGTCCTCTCACCTGCCACTGGGGAAGGGGATAAGGCTTGTTTAGAGGCCCACATGAAGGGCAGGATTTAAAGAGTCTCCAGGAAGAAAGCTCTAGGGGCACTGCTCCATACCAGGGCAGACACGGACTTAAAGCTAGCCCAGAAGGGGCTGAGAACTGAGCCTAGGGACAAGGCTGCAGATACAAACAAGGGCACAGGGACAGGCCCTGTTGGACCTTTTACCACAAAAGGGGTGTGTTCATTCATGCATTAGACTAGGCACAACTCAGCCCCAGAGCTCAGCCACTGAATGCCTGTCTGACGAGGATAACAGCCGACAGGGAGTGCTGGGAGTAGAGAGAGAGAGTGAGTGTGCAGGTTTGCACATGACTGACAGGAGGTGCTCAAGAGAAGTGAGTAGCCTCTGTCACAGGGCTTTTGGTGCTGAAGTTCTCTGTTTCAATCCCTGATGACTCTTGTGATCTTTGTACCATATGGCAGTCATGATTCATTATAATAAGAAATTTTAGCCGTTCCCTCGAGTTGCTAACAAACACACCACAATCCAAAAGTGTGCAATGAATAGAATCAGCACTACTACATTCAGTTATTACAACACTAGTCCTCAATTATGTTTAGCAATGTATAGTACTCCTAATATACGCTGCCATCACCTCTATATTCTAAACATCAGCTAGGAAAAGCAACAAGACACTCTCTTGTCAGCGATCAACATCTTAAAATTAATGTAAAGTGGGTACCTTGTCCTGAAAGTACAGTATCTGCTGCCACTGAGGTGTCTTCTTCTCTCAGTAGACCCGTATAACTCACACAAGCACTAATATAAGTTGAACACAGAACTAGCGAGAGGTGAATACACATCTGTGTCTTCCAAGTCATACATTATTGACATGATGTTATACAAAATGTTGTATGTAAATTAAGAATGGGTGGATTAGTTCAGATACAATAAGAATTTATCTGAATCTTTGCTCCAAACTCAAATTAATCCTAATAATTTGAGCTTAAAAGTTTTCTTCTGATTATTTTTCAATTTCACACACTTCTGCACTTCCTGGTTCCATTTAAAAAGTTCTTGTGCAACATTTTCAGCCTAAACAGAAATAGGGGGCACGAGACAGCTCACAAATAAAATTATTCTCCCTAAACTACCAGCTAGTTTTGCATATCCAAGGGGGTCATCTAAGTATCAGAATGTTTAGGAGTGTAATCCACAGAATTTCTGACTTTAGTCTTTTTTAAAAAACAATTTCAGTCCAATAAAATATCACAAAATTTGAAGATTAAATTTACTTTGACTACATGTGCAATACAATACATAAGTGCATTAATATTTACACTGGGTCTCACTTTGACTATGCTTCTAGGTTATTATTAGTAAAGCGCACACCTATGTTGCTGCCAAATGTGCCTCTCTGTGCTCTTTGCCTCCTGCCTGCACCAAACACAATAGTTCAATATTAATAAAAAGACCAACAACATTTCTTTCAGCCTTTATGTATACACAGCATGGACATAGAAACACACAGTACTGTTTACTTTCATTCAAACCACCTTCCAGTTACTAAACTAGTGTAACTTACGTTACTGACAAATAAAACTTTCAATCTGTTCATAAGAATTATATTCCTGTCAGAAGAATATCACATTTGGGCCACTTTATTAAACAATAATTATACCCTACAAGTATTCAACATTTTTAATAAAGGACAGATAGATGTTCATTTCAACCAAATAAGTTACTTTTCTTACCCAACTATCCTATATCTGGAGACTTAAACAATTTGTATCCTCAACCTACAAGTCATACTGGTAGCACCTCTTAAATCCAGACTTCAGATCTCATTACAATAGGTTAGGAGTTTATAATTTTCCTGATAAATATAATTTCCACTACGTGACAAAAACAAAAAAATACTTTAAGACCTAACTTGAAAAACCAACCAAATTATGAATTATATAAAATGATTATATGAATATAATATATTCAGCATGGAAAACTCTCCCTTCTTTTTGCTAAAGCAACAGCCATAAAAAATTATCAGTACCCTGAAACTTGCAAATGAGGATAAACCACTATATATGGTATAGTAGGGTGACCATGTTTCCCAAAGGGAAAACAGGAAACCACGCAGGGTTGGCCCGAGCCACTCACTGGAACCCTCCCTTCCTCCCGCACGAGCCCTGCCCCTCCCCACAAGGCTGGCGTCACCAGTCACCGCGGCCACCTCACCCTCTGCGGTGCTGGTATCGCTGCTCACCCAAGCCCTGCCCCCCCCCCCCCCCCCGCACAGGGCTGGCATCGCTGCTTGCCCCCCTGCACATTCCTCCACCCCCAGCTAGGAGTCACATGGCACTTTTTTTGGCAAAACTGGGCAGTCTAATACTTTGGGGTTGGGAGGGAAGAGTGCTTCAAAAATGAGACTTGTGGATTTGGTTTTGCTCTGAGAAACTGCACAAAAGAACCTTTGAACATGTCATTTTCAGGAGTAACAAAATCCAAGAAATCATCACTCAGTGTAGATGTAGACTCAACAGGCAAAATGTCTGAAGATAAGCTAACTACTTATTTCAATTTCAACCTTTGAATCAGAGGCTCTCTGTGCCAAAAAGTGCTGCTGCGGGGCTCGTCGTCTCCCCACGCCCACCCCTCCATCTGGACCTTAAGAAGAAAATAGCACCCTCTGTTCAAAGCATTCTTTTTGGTAAATGCTCTCTCTCCATCCTTTCTTCTCATGTCAGTTTACTTAGTACTCGGTAGCTATTTCACACATACTATACTCAGAGAGGCTCTAATATGGGATAACATCATGATATTGTGATGATAGATTGATTATATATGCATGTAAGAGAGCAGAGAAACTAAAAAGAAAGGGGGTCACAAGAAACACTATTCTGCAGAAATGTTTAAATCTTGTGGGATTAATTCCTTAAGCATGAATAATACTCTCTCTAGACTCTGTTTCATCATTCCTTACTTTCACTGAAATATTTTTGCATTCTTAACATTAATAATTTAAAAGCACAGGCCATATATTTGGTTTGTGTTGCAAAGAAGCAAATTTGAGTTTAAAAGGAGAGATGCCTATAGTAATAATGGAATTTTAACAACAAAGCAATAAAAGCACATTGAGAATATGAACATAACTTAGTAATATACTGATACTGGAAGACTTCAGCTACTCTATGGTTTTTATGTTAGTAGCAATCTGAATTTCTCAGCATTTCATTGGCATGACTTTCGGATGATGCTTTATGCATACCAGGTCTGATCCAGTAGCCACTGAGGTCAATGGAAAGACTGACTTCAAAAAGGGTGTTGCATCGGCCCATTATTTATTGGGAATTCACTGGAAAAATAGTAGTGACCTCTGGAAGCTTGAATGGAGTTAACTATAATTTGATTCTCTTGTAAATATTTTACTGCATCACAGTTTGTACTGTTTTGCTTTTGAAAGACTATAGCTATATTTCTTCTGTCATTTTTGCAATCTGGGTTTCTGAGTCGCTCATTTCAACACTCTGCTGCATAAATGAAAATATCAAAGCTCACAATCAAAATAATCAAAACAATATCAATAACATGTGGTAGTCTGTAAGAAAATAATTTTCCTAAGATTAATTTGAGCTTTGTTTTACTGCATCACTCTCATCTTACACTTTGTAAGGTTCTTAAATCAGGATATTTATTACCAAGTAATAGCCTGCTGTTAAGATTTTTTTTTCTCTGCACCTAGAGTAATTCTCTGTGTACATGTGTGCACAAAGGAAAATGGACATTTTCTGCCCAATATAGAAGCTATGAATTTTATTTCTAACCCTCAAAAGAATTCAGTGCACAGCAGAGTCCCCCAGAGTTAGAATACAAATCTCCTCAAAATGCATCTGAGGGGAGAGGTACCTATCTTTAATATTAATAGGCTTCTGTTTGGATCTCTGGAAGAATTTTTACAGTTTGTTCCCTTAAAAAATGTTCAAATCCTTCAAAATAAAATATTATAAAAACAAAATTGTCACTGAGTACAGTACATATTTCCCAATTCTTTAAAATCTAATGATTATCAATGCTCCACATCTTAATATTTTTATTATAGCAATTCCCTAAGAAAAGATGTTGCATAGAGATGAGAATATAGGGTTTAAGACACAAGGTAAGTAGAATATTGGGCTTGAATGCCTTTGGCAAAACAATGGGTTCCATTAATCTTACATGTGATATGTATTAAAGGTGTTTTATTATCAGTGTTTGCTGCGGGGCTCATTACAGTTCTGAACTCGTATTGTCACAGAACTTACAAGTTTGGAAATTACTTCCTAAGCAGCAGTACTCTTAAAAGTAATTGCTGCAAAATATGATAAGACAAAGAAATATTTTGTACTCTTGCATGAAGAAAAACTCCAAAATATAGGTTCAGCAATAGGGAAGGAGGGCAACCCTTCATAATCTAGAAGCACTCCTTCTAAGGGTAAGAGGCACTAGTGGTTGAGCTAACTACCCCATCAGTCACTGGCATCTCTACTGAGAGTACAAACATGGTTGTCAGTGCCAATTATGGAGAGTGATCTCTCCAATTCCATATCATAGAACTGGACAACCACCATATTAATTTCTTATAGGCCATCATTTCTCATACCTTTGAAGACTGAAACCCCCCTTTGGCAAAATGAAGCCAATCACATCCAATCTTAAACTCTGCCATGGTGGAAGTTAAAGACCTTCCACCTTAATTTATATAATCTGTGAACCACTTCCAGCTATTTCTGCATTATTTTTATGAAAAATTGTGTGTTTCTCAGTTTACCTGTTTAATCTTGTGCTGCTTGTTACCTGATCTAAGGGGGGTAATTTCTTCCCAGAGACAGTCACTGGGAGTAATGAATAGGCAATTAATGAACTAGTATATATGTGTCACTTAGGCTATGTCCTATCTACAGTACGAGCTAGGGGTGTGATTCCCCTGCTTGGGAACACATACTTGCACCAGCTCCCATTAAACTAGCATGAGCATAAATAGCCATGGAATATATAGCCACATAGAATAGCCATGGAATCATGGATAGTGGCAGCAGAGGCACATCTTAGCATTACTGAGTACATACACATTCATTTCAGGAGGGTATATATTCAGCAGAGCTAAGCTGTATCTCCACTGCCATTACCAGTGCTACTGCGGCTATGCTGATATTTATACTCATGCTAGCTTGATGATAGCTAGTGCAACTATATGTATGCAAGCAGGGGAATCACAGCCCTAGCTTGTAGCATACATGTATCTTTAGACATGTATGGGCAGGGTGACTGGATTATCAAGACACACTGATATCTAAATAAATCTACCTAGGTGTAATGGGATTTCCACCCCATACAAGGCCTGAAGGGGTAAATTAGGCCAATTAATTTATAGGATACCTGGAGAAAGTCAGGTAGTATTAAGGCCTAATTGGTTGATGAAGTCCATCTGGGGCAGAGCTGGGGCAGGTTTATAAAGCCAGGAACCGGGCTGCAATCAGTCCTTGGGAGTAGGGCAGTGTGGTTGGGGGCCATAAAGGTAGGTCGCCAGCCTGCCTATGGTTATTTCCTCGGAAGGCTTGGCAAACCCAGAAGAGTAGGGAGAGCCAAAAGTTACACAAGAGGCTCAGGGAAAGGCAGGAAAGTTCAGGAGGGAATAGACCTTGGCTGCTGACTAGAGGGTCCCTAGTCTGGAACCCAGTACAGAGGACAGGACCAGGTTCCACTGCCAGCTACTGAGGAAGTGGCCTCATAGAGCAGTGAATGGAAAGACTGCTGAAGAAAAGCTTTGATCCCCAGGAAGGGGGAAACATGCATAGTGACCTGGCCAGAGGACCAAGTCACAGAAAAAGGGGCAGCTAGAGTTGCAGAGAATGAGAGAAAAAGTAGTAGTAGGGCATGCAGTGAATAGCAGCGCGTGGACTCCATGACACTGTGTAATACAATGATGTTAAAGAAGGTGGCTAAGCCAAGAAAACTTCTTCCAGGAAGGCTGATAACCAAGTAAAGGATCATCTAGTGGAGGACTATAACCACCAGTCATGTCTGATCTGGGGGTCCCATGGCAGAGGCAACATGCATATAATAAAAAGGTAAGAGCAGCTCTAGTCCCTCTCTGGCCATTTCACCAGCACCCCTGCTTTAGCTGGGCAAGCTTGCTGCAGGAGCCTGAGGAGACAGAGGAGGACCCTGCCTACCTGAATGCAGATGGACCTCTTACGAAAAAGTAAGCTAGAGCAATGCCCATGGAACTTTAGTATTTGAGGTTGTTTTCTAAATTATCAGTGATCCTCTTGTGCTGTACTGCTGTCTATAAGTAAAGCATGTATTTGGTTTAGAATTCCTTTTTGCAATGTCTGTGTCTATTTGATTCAACTATTAAATGTTCCTGAAGGGACAAACTGTAAACCAGGGCTCCCAGAAGTGATTCTCTAGGAAAGGTTTCCTTAAGTTTACTGGATAGTCTAGGAGAATCAGCATTCGTTTCAGGGCCTAACCAGTTGGACTGAGAAGTCCTAGCTCTCAGAAGGCTGGGCTAGGCGGAGGATTTGTACCCCAGAGTATGCCATACAAATTCAGAAAGTTTGTTTACCAGGAATACTAAATTTGTCCTACAATACCCAATGCGAGAGAGAGTGCCTGGATTCTGGGCAGATTCACAAGCATATGGGTCCAGCATATGGATCCAAACACAGTAGCCTGGTGAGTATCCAGCAAGGGGAGCCTGACCAGGGCTGTGAGAGCTGGATTTGATGGGGAAAGCTAGAAGTGAAAAGAACATAATTACGAATTCCTTCGGTCATCTAGTTCCACATCAGCAGGCAACTTGTAAAAGCTAAGTGTGCTACAGTCTATAGCTTAGGTAAGCTTAATTAAAGCATCAAGAAACAAAACACCAAATCACTCCTGAAGAAGCAATAGGTGCCAAATGCTAGTCTTCACTGATTGAAGGAATAGGATGTTGCAAGATACAGAAGGTCATGCAGGTGCTATAAAGAGGCAACATAACTGGTCTACAGCTCACATAACAATCCTCAGAGGAAAAATAATTAGATATCCTGTAAGTATAGTCACCAACTGCTTAATGCTATTCAAAGGGATGCCAAAAATAGTGTGTCATTGGTATTTCTTACAATTCTTTACCACAGTCCTATCCAACAAGTAGTTTGTTTGCTGATAAGCATCCTAAACATCTAGAATTCTTAAGTTTAAAAAATAAGCATGTTGTCTTGAATTGTCTCCACTGACAAGGACAAATGCAATTCTCACCACTAGTATTTCCTCTTGTATCCTCTCTGATGAAGACACTGCTCCTTTATGATGCATGATTTTCCTCCCACCCCTCATCTGAAAACAAAGCTCAATGAAGTGTTCCTGTTCTGAACATAACCTTTCATTTCAGTAGCACTGTTGGTTCTCAGGCCTTCAAAAATGTAAATGTAAAGCTGGATCTCTGCCTGGAATAGTAACTCTTCCCCCTAGTCTTTGTTAAATGCCCCTTCAGTTTCAAGTTGAAGATGTAAACATCAGCAATCCTGTGACCTTTCAAGACATTATTCACGTAAACATAGTAAGTGGTTAAAGAGTGTTGCAGTTCTAATTAGTAAGCTAGTTATAATGGAATACAAGCTACACGAGGGGCCTGGTGACACTCAATGACCTTGACAATTTCAATGAGAACAAAGTTTTTAAATGACTAGGAGATGGACTACTAAACATGTAGGCTGCCAGAAGACTGACACCGCTAATCAGTGCCATGTTAGCTGCAGAGAAAAATGTATAATTTTGAGGACAGGGACACTTGATTTGTTCGTCTGTTTTCACATCAGAGAAGTAAAATAAGTTTTCATCCTTGGTTTTACTAAATTCTATTTGATTTAAAGTAACTGTCTGTTCAGATCCACTGATGTTGAAAATTGCATTTGTCCTTATCAGTAGAGGTAGTGAAATTCTCATTTTATTTAAGACATACAGCTTTAATCCAAATAAACTCAGTTTATTACTTTTAAACTGAGATCTTAAATCCACAGGAAAAGGCAGTGTTTTTAGATCTACTGAACTGGTTATTTACAAAACACTTCATATGCAAGCCATAAAAGTTTGGGAAGTTTGTTTCCTTGGAATAGTACATTTGTCCTACAGTACTGAAGTTGTCACAGGCCCAAAATGTTATGGTACCCCTTCAAGCATTGGCCTCTTCCTGTTCAGCTGAGAGGAACAGACATGAAACCATATACCTACCAAGGTGACAATGTCTCTTGCACCACTATAGCTACTGCAACATTTATCATTTTTATTTATTATATAGTCCCAGTCATGGACCAGGACCCTAGCTAGGAGCATTACAAAAAGTCATTTTCTTACTGCCACAAATTACTTCAACAGATAAGGGTGAGAAGTTCAGAAAGAGTATGTGGGATAAATATGAATAGCATTTTTCCTTTGTTCCATCTGTCTATTGATTTTCTTGTTATAAATGTATGATACAAAACAAGTACTTCTGAAGTATGTTGCTGTATTGTTTTCTTATCTTATATCTTTGACACCACTGTTCATGTTATTTAAACAGCTTGTACTGTGTCAATATTAGCTACTAAGAATGTAATGCTTCCTGTAGGGGGAGCTATGCCAGTATCCATTATTTAACCAAATCCTACAGGGCTTTAGTAACTCCTGTGATTTGTTTATGGTTGAATTCATTATGGAAATGAATGTCATTACATTTTTTCAAAGTCATACTGAGTTTCATTTGTAGTAGGAAAAAAAATATTGCTAAGGCTAAATCAGTTACTCTATTAAAGTAGCTCAAGTGGAAAAATAAACTGCTTTAAATGTAAGCAAAAGAGACTCATTGCAGAAGATTTGTTGATTCTTGTTTTGGACAAGTGGTGTTTAGCACAATGATTGCCCCACATGCCCATTTTATTTTCAAGAGAATGCCCCCATTTCTCCTTAGGTTCAGTTGCAAACAGTCAGTGTATGAATTTTTCACATATCCGCTGACCCCTATGTATAAAAGCTCTCCTTTTGTTAAAAGGATCTCAAATTTTATAATCTCTTCAATAAATCACTTCAACAGTTTTTGCCATCACTCTTAAATAGTGGTAACTTATTTCTTGCTTTTAATTGTTCACAAATATTTTACATGTGTATCTATGGACTGTATGGCCTGAAATTACTCCGCTTTGACTAATTTAAATTTTAGTGCAACATGTTGCTTTCATTATCTTAAACTGAGACATGCATTGTAGGCTATGCCTGAGAAGATCTTGAAGTTAAAACCTGTACCTCCGATTGAAGACTTCCTCTATTGTAATCTAAGACACAGCAGGCATACTCCATCTCAAGATGACTTGAATCTCCCTGGGGAAAAAGTAATGAAGGCTCCTAAACACAGATTGGAGACTCAGTTTATCTGATTCAGAACATGCACTCTTCATTATCATCCCTCCAGTATTTTAGCATTTTCCACCCTGGCAGGCCAGTGGAACCTTCCATTCCTGAGAGCACTCATCTTACATTTAAAAAAAAAAAAGACAAGACAGATGGCTCTTTGGAAACCATAACATTACTTTGTCACATCTTTCTCCAAGAATTGTCATAAAAAGCTTCAGTGTGTGTAAAATCCAGGAGGTCATGTACAAGTGCAGTGGAAAATAAGAAGGGAACAAAATGGCAACTAAGCAAGAATGAGTCAAAGCTGTGAGTAAAAGCTAGAGGGGGGGAACCGGGCCACAGCAGAGAAAATTTAGCAATGTGCATGAGGGACAATGAAACAAAAGATTAACTCTGCATTAGGAAAGCTATTTACTGTAGAAGGTTTTTCGTTAATCAGTGATTAGCAAAGCTGAGTTAAAGTTGAGGTGCTTGTGCATAAATTGATTTAAATAAATATCCGCAAGCCACAATCTGAAATCCTTTCTCACATTGAGTAGAACCAGGCACCACAATTATTGCTACTGAATTAGAGGACTACTCATGAGTAGTGCTACTCATATGAGCAAGGGTACCAGAACCTTTCCCTACATTGGTTGAGGAAATCAACAGCTTTGGTAACTTAAATGACCACATCTTCATTTGTATATTACAGTACCTAGTCCTGGTGGACCTGATCATGATTGGGGACTCTAGAGACTATCCTAATAGAAATAGTAAATAAAAATTCCAGAATGTTCCATTTTATTTACAACTAGAAATTATATCAAATATAATGCTGCAAAAAGTTGTAATTTAAAAGCATATCCAAAAAAAATTAATAAAAATCCTAAATTTCTAATAAAACTTGCTAACTTGACTTCATGTAAGGAAAAAAGAAAATCTCACACACACAACGTCTGATAATTCTCCTTAAATACATCAAATAACTTAAACTAAGGGACTTTCAGTCTTGAGTCTCAAGTAATTCAAAAGGTGAGGAGTTACTTGAAATGTTTATGTAGAGCTACCACTTATTTTTACACATTTTTAGTTCTCGCATCTAAACAGAAGATAATAGCATTTTCAGCAGTAGTAATGGCTACAGACTGGTAATAGAGGCTATTTAGTTCAGAGTGGGGGGGGAGGGACAGTTTTTTGAATGACTAATATGAATTCTACCTCAATATGGAAAATCATCTCACTAAAAACTTGATTTTTAACATTTGTTGTGGTTTTCCCTCACTCCAGGTATGATAGTGGTGTTGAGCAGCACCTCCATTCCAAGTTATTACTAAAATCACCAGGCCTGCAATCACATGGCTATGGATGTTGTACTGTCAATTCACAAATCAAGCACTATGATTCATAAGATTTAAAGCCTCAATCCTGCAAACTCTAACCTTTATTCAGAGTTAAAGATATGCATAAGTGTTTGCAGTAGGGGGGCTTATGTTAACCTTTGTAAGCTATAACTATAAGCAATTATTTATCTGGCAAATGTGGAGCAGGTCAGGTTGCTAATAGTGCTGAGCAAGCATAGCAGAACTACAATTAGGTTGTCTATCATGATTTCTCTGCCAATTTGAGCCCAACATTGTATTTTGCTGAATTTTCCTCTGTTTTGATTAACATTAAAAAACAAGAAAAGTGAACCCCACTATTCTGTTTAAAAAGCCCTCCACGCTGTTGGAGAGCTCATATTCCAGTAAATAACAAAGCAGAGCTCCAGTAACAACACTTTCCATTTTCTTTAACCAATAATAGAACTTGCATATGGACATGAATATGCATCAAATATACCTTCACTTCATAAATAGTTAATCATTACACAATGTCAATCAGGTAAAATGAAAAATAATGAAATCATAAAAGTCCCATAGAGCACCACAAGCCTTGAACATTCAAGGGTCTTTCTGACATTGATAGTCTTGATAGGGACACAATCCGAATGCCAAGAATGACCATGACAGTTACATTTTTTTTAAAAAGATTGGTGTTTGGCATAAAGAGCATATGGAAGGAGCCATATGGGAAGTGATATTTTTAAAACAAATAATTTTTCAATGCCTATGGCGAAGGGAGCAAAATATTTTCTCTTTCAAGTTTATCCTACTTTGGTTAGTATTGCTAGAGCATCTTGAGGTATCTCAAAGTCTCTTCTGTCCACAGTCGGAAAAATACATTCACTGTTTTCATCTGAACCTAATGTACTAACACTGTTGAATATTAAGAATTTTTAGTGCCAGGCTTTTGCTTCCATCTGTGGCTTTGTCAGTCTAGAAGGCGGGGCTTTACCAGATGCATTTACTCTCAGAAACATTTAGCTCATAGAATGACTCTGCCAACAACAGAATTTCCCCAACAGGTGAAATGCTGGGCTTGCTTGTTGTTACTGTGACTACCCCCCAGCAATGCTGTTTATTTGAGCACAATAACACTCGAGCTATCAGCTTCAGGCAGCTCCTCATATACCACTTCATGCAACTGACTTGAGTTAACTTGCATATTTCTAAACTTGCACTTACAACAATTCATCTTATGGTCAACATCTCCCCCCAACACCATGGGGGGCGAGCGGGTCAAGGGATGGTGCAACGCAGGCGAGCTGCGGCCAGGCCGGCGGAGGCAAGCTGGTGAATGGCAGGAGGGCTGGCTGTAGGAGTCACGGGGGTGGCAGTTGGTAGCGGGCACCCGGGCTGCGCGGGTGGGTGGCAGTTGGGGAGCAGTGGCAGTTAGTGCGAGGAGGGGAGTGACCGCCGCGGGCTTGGCGGAGCTGGGGTAGGGCTGCGGCAGAAGGGGGTGAAGTTGGCACCACCACTGTGCCCCTCACCTGCTGCTACCGTCGCTAAAACCGTCCTCCGGCCTATCTACGCGCCGCTTGGAGAGGGGAACAGCACGAGCGAAGGCGCCCAGCGACCTGCCACAGAGCCCAAAAGCGCCGCGGCCAGAAGGCGCAACTGCAGCTCAGTCCCGCCCGCACTTTAGCCTAGTGCTCGAGCCTTCCAGGCAGAGCACGCGGGCTGTGAGGTGAATGATGCTGAACAGCCCAGCCAAAATGCGCTCAGGAGATTCAAATTCATCTTTATGCTACATTGGGTCCCAACTACGGCATGTGTGAACTTCTGTGGGCGCGTGTGCACAATCAAATGTTTTATTTTGCTCCTGCAATTTTGGCTATTTGAATGAGTAATTTGCCTGTTAGATGCATGATTGGTCGTTTCCATATGCAGTTACTTGATTGGCATATACATTTGTGATAATTGCACAGGCAAATCAGACATACAACTGATATCGTTTTTACACATGCACAATTTATAAAATCCCCCGTTCATTTCTTAGCAAGACCAGTACTCATGACTTTCTTCTAGCAGCAACAGCACATGGAGAAAGAGACTCTAATTTCTACAGCCTGAGTGCTTAAAAGGTTCTGCAGTTCCATTTCGCCTCTCCTTCTATCTAGAAACAACAGAGTAAAGGGAAGGATATAGCCCTCATAGAGGAGTAATGCCATGCTTTTAAGGTAATAATAAAATAACCTCCTTCCACTAATAAGAAACATCTGACAGAGGAACTAACGCCCAAGAGGAAGAAAAGTAAGGTGTCTCCCCCCGTTGCCAGGATATCTGTATGCAATAGCCATTGTTATGTGAAGTTGTGCACGGCTGTAAAGAGACAACATCGTCCTCCGTTTTTGAAGGCTGGGTGGGTTCTGGATTACAGAATAGACTGCAGCTGGCTGCTTTTAACAGCAAGTGTTCATTGCTATGTTGTTCACAGGCAAACAAAAAACATCATTAATGCAGTTTATGATTCCCCAGTGGTCCTATCTGCCCTTTGAGAACACAGAATTCAGCTGAACTCAAACTCAAAACTAGGAAATGAAGAGTTGGGGTGATGCAAACCTAAATCTCTGAAAAGCAGAAAATATGTCAGGGGACAGGCCTCCTTGTGACACAATCTTAACTCTGCCCCTGAGAGATGACAACAGTGCTTACAGTCCACATAGGCCACTGGTCAGTGGGGGGTCACAGACCCCACAAATGACATTTCCACAATACTGCCTAAGCTGCTGAGGGATGCACAGTTCCTCTGGGTCGTGGGGAAACCTCTTCTGATTGGCTGCTTTCCCCCTTACTGCCAATCAGGGCTGCTACAGGAAGCAGGCAACAGTCTCTACTCCTGCCCCTCAGGAGGCACCATTTTTACAGGAGACAGGAAGAAGCAGAAAGACTTCAGTCAGTGGCTTGGGGCCGGGTTGCTCTTCCTCTGCTCCTGTGATAAGGGAAGGGATCTTGTGTTGTCCCCCTGCTTGTACCCCCCTGGCCTGTGAGTGGGGGATGAAGAGCCCTAGGAAGTGCAGGAGCAGCAAAGGTGAGCCAGGGGGCAGAACCAATGGGGGATAGAATTGGGGGGGGGGGGCAGAACTGATGTGAGGGGTGAATTGATGGAGGTGGAGGGACAGAACAGATGTGGTGGTGTTTTTATTTCTGTAGAAAATGACAGGACTCCTCCCCACTTCTTTAAAACTACTTTAAGCACTAGGTACTGGGCAGGGTTCGGGAAGGAGGGGCAGCCATTGTAAGTAGATGTAAAGAATGGCTAGGACAATATATGATATTTGGCTTGTGTTCCCTGGCATTTATCCTTATGCATGTCTGCTGTTATTCACTATGTTAAATGCAGCTGTACTGAATGATTGATTAGTTGGAGCATGTTGGAGAGATGTTACTGAGAGTGAGTCATCTGTACCATATAAAGTCAAATATGTCCTTATTTCAGTGCTGAAATCTGCATGCTTTTTCAGTAGAGGTACACAATGGTGTCTCTTTGCTATAGGGATTATCAGTAGTCTAGTGGCATGCATGATAGTGGTCTGCAGGACATAATGAAGGGTACATGAAAGCAGTGTCTCAGAAGGAATTATTGGGATAAGGGTGAAGGGGTGATACATTTTGTGTGTCTGGGGGTAGTTTGTGTGTAGTGGGCTCAGTTTTTGAGTATTGAACAGGTCAAGCTAATTCCTGTTTGCTACCTCTGACCTAACCCAAGTTTGCCTTAGTAAAGAGAAAGCTGCAGTGTAGACATAGCTTAAATCACATGGTGCTGAGTCTGTGCCACAGTAGTGCCGTAGCATTGAGGGTTCCTACAATGACAGAAAGGTTTTTTCCATCACTGTAGTGAATCCATCCTCCAAGAGGTGGTAGCTAGGCTAATGGAAGAATTATTCCATTATCCTCACTTCATTTACTATGGGCGGATAGGTTGCTTAACTTCGTTGTTCAGGATTGTGAATTTTTCTGAATTTATCATCCCCCTGAACAAGGTAGCTAGATCAAGCTAAATTTTAAATGTAGGCAGGTCTTAGATTTTGCTACAGTGCTCATGTAGCATCTGTAAGGATAGCATGCTAGTATATATGCTTTTGGTGTATTGGGGCATTAGAGGGGGTGGCATGTACCTTAGCTCTCTATTCCTGCTTTTCAGATTTTGTGTTTGGCTGAATTCAGTGTTCTTGAAGTGAATATGGCACCACTCATTAGTGAATTTCCTAGGGTTTTGTTGTTATAGCATTTTATGGTAGATAGTTATCATGTGGATTTGCAGGTGAAATTGAGGATAGGTAAGGGATACTATGTGGGTCCTACAGAACTATCGCCATAGCTGAATCTCTTAGAGCTAATATGAGATTAGCAGAAAGCAGCACCTCCTCTTCCTCCCACTCCTAAGAGCAGAAGGGATTCCTCCCTTACTGGCAGGAATCAGCCCCATGTCAGGACATACCCTTACCTGCCCCAAACAGCCTCCTGTTTCCAATCACTTTAGACTATTCTGGAGTGGACCATTGTGGGCTTTGTCCTTTCCTAAAGCACAGCAACAACACTTTAACCAGTTGTTTGGAGAGCACACTTTTCATGCTCAGGGCCTCTGTCCCATCATCCCCCCTACCACATCCCAGATCTTCACCAAGTTACTATTCAGCATGAGCATCTGGCCCTTAGAATTCAGTGAAGACAGACAGAAAAGTGAAAATGTAATAGAAAGTATTGTTTTTGGAGCGCAGGCAGCTGTTGCAGTGAAAGAAGGAGACTACCTAGTTGGCTTTGAAAATGCCAGAGGTTCAAATGGGATTAGCCAGTTTGCCAGCTATTGAATTTCTTTCTTCCAGATTCACAAAACATACCAAACCTTGAATTCAGACTCAGCTCATTATGAATAAACCTTTCACACATTTATAACTTGTTTTCAAATCTACTGATGTTTTAACTTTTAAACGTGTGGTGTTTGCACTAATAGTGAACTATAATGGATATTTTTGAGCTGCCATATTCTCACAGATAGCTGCCTGTTCCCCCCCCCCCCAAAAAAAAAAAAAAAAAAAAAAAAGGCAAATTAATCCCTGCCTCCAGTTTTTCCTGGCGCTGGTCCAGCAAAGCACTTAAGCATATGTTTATAGTAAAGCACATGAGTATTTTATTGAAATGAACAGGACTGTTTACATTCTTAAAGTTAAACATGGGTTTTAGTGCTTTGCTGAATTGGAGATTTAATGAGTAATCTGCTTGAAAAATAATTATCACAGAATTTCATACGATTTGTCACTTGGATTATTCTGTCAATATTTTTTCATGAAATGCCTAGAGCAAGATTTTTCTGAGCCAAAATCCAGACTTACTCCAAATGGCTCTTTTAGTCTCAGCTCCTATCTTATATAGAATTCATTTATTACTGTAAATTCAATATAATTGAGTAATTTAGAGATCACAATGCTGCAAAGCAGACAAGGATTAGCAAACTAAAAGGACATATGTCAAGATTATCCAGGGTCATAATCAAACAAACAAACAAAAAAAGAAATCACATTCAAACTGTATTAAAGGTGACTACAATATGGTGTCATTTTGCACCAAGAATGATCTCTCTCTACCTCCCTAATGATTTTAGTGGCATATAAAAGTCTATAATTTAACCTGCTACAGCATGTTATCGTTCAAAAGCAAGCAAATTATGCTAATAAGATTATTAAAAATGGTACTAATTTGAGGCTTTGAAGAATACAAAGGTACAGCTCATAAATGCTATGTTCTCATTAGTCACACACAGTAGAACATGAGGCAAAGTAGGTATTTTGTCTCAAACAAAACAGCTTGAGCAAACAAAAGATTGCACGTCAATTCACTGGAAATTTTTTTTGTCAGTTTAACAGAATGGATCCTATTAAAAAAAACTAGTGATAAAAAGAAAAAAGAGAGGTCGCTAGTGGAAAAAACACTCACTCACTCACATTCTCTCTCCACAGAGAAAGCCAAGAGCCTCTCAGAGATCTTATTATTTCAAATGAAACATAGAAACCCCAAACCTACTATAAAGATAGCCTTGCTTTCATAAGTACTCCATCCCTCAGTGCAAAACTAATGCAAGGATATTCTCTGTAGCCTCAAAGAATAGCTAATTTATTTGAAGCCCTAAAATTAACTATGACTGTATCATTATAATAAATAAGTAGGAAACTACAGTGATTATTACTTCTATAGTAAAGAAGACCATAGGCATCTACTACAGAAAACTCTGAGCTTGAAATGGCATACCAGTATTATATTTCGTATCTGAAAAGTGGCTCATTAGTCTTCCAGTGGGAATCTTATTTTTGTTTTTGTTTTTAAATATTTCACTATACCAGATTCTGAGCTAAAATTTATTTTATTTTCGAGGCTGATTGTCTTATGAAATATTTAATTAAAACACTGCTAAATACAAAAATGTTAATTTACTGAGAATTGTTACAAACATTTGGGAGACATTTGTGCAGATATTAAAAAATAAATAGAAAATTATTATTTTAGGAAGAGAAAGTAATGGATTTAGCACATCTTAGAAAAACTGAAAAGCCTTTATTTGCTAGTCTTGCTTTTTTGGCTCATGCTATTGCACATAGGTGCTGTGGTATTGTTGTATTTATAAAATAAACAGCAGGATTTATTCAGGGGATAAGACAGTATGCCACATTTATTATGACTACAGAAAAGAATTGCCTAAAACTCTCTCATTCACTCACACAGACACACACAGAGTTCTGCAGGAGGGATATAACTACCAGTCCTTTGTTGCTTGAGCTGAAGCCACTGGCCAAGTGGTTCAGGCACGAGGTTGGAGCCAGGCTATTGTCAGTCATGACACGATGCTCCTTGGGGTATGCAGAATGAGCCCAAAATCCAGGGGTTTTTTTTTCATTTTTATATTAATTCATTTTTATTTGAGTCTATGGATCTGGTCATGTTAGATAGCCTTCTTGTTTGATGTAATTATTAATTACATTTGAAGTTGTAGGTGTGACAGCTTTTTTATTATTTTTTTATTTTTGTTTTACACTTTGTTTTTGGGTGTTACGTTTGTTTTCCGAGGTTATTAGATCTTTGGCTATCTGGGTTGTAAACGTTTTTAAAACAAAGACATCTCATCTCCTCTTTTTCCTGCCTTTGAGGCTGAGAGCATTGCCTCAGCAAATATTTTTAACCATCTTATTTTAACATTTAAACTGCATTTATTTTTTATTCACGCTTACTAAAAATTTACATTTTTATTTTATTTTATTAATAACATTCTTGTTTTTACTTTATTTACTAACTTAATACAAGTCCTTATGCTCATTTTACTAGCACTATTTTACTAAAAAGGAATACATATGTAGAAATCTTAAATTTTATTTGTCCCTTCATTGCCCCCTGATTTACACATCAACCACATTCCTGATACACATTGGGCATTTCACTGCACTTGTAAATTATTACAATCAGATTTCGGGATGTTCCCAAACGTTAGCTCAGGGATGTTACAAACAGCAGGGGCCAATGTGTCATAAATGTTAAATCACAGAATGTTTAGGCAGGATGTTTTTACTTCAGTTAATTATCATAGTGGAGCCTGGGGTGGCATGAACAAACCATCAATGTGTCCGGAACGTCCTTATCTATAATGCCTAGTTTTTATTCTTTTTTTTTAGTGTAAGGATTAACCTGTAAGCTTCACATAGTATCCATGGTTTAGACCTGTTTTGGTTCAGGCCTATGTTGCAGTATCACAGTGCAGGGGCCTGCTGGGGCTTACAGTGTTGTTTCAATATTAATGACTATTCATCATTCTTTTTATGTGAATGAATGAGAGAAATATGTGGAAAGAGTTACAAGACATCTTTAGAATGATGATCTTTCTTAAATGTGATTGCAAATGCTGAGAATCTGCTCCAGAGTCCTATGGAACAACTACTAAATAGAAAAGTTTCAACAGGATAGTATAGGCTATCAAATATTTTTCCCTTTCATCCCCTCTTTGAACTAAAGCCACATCCCTCTTGTTTGTTGTCATTCCCAGAAGAATAAATCTCCATAGATTCTCTCTGGGAGTGGCATCACATCATCTGGGGGCTATATGACATCCTTTGGGGATATAATGCCTACCATAGAGTTGGTGTGGTATACCAGGTCAGGACCACAGGATACTTCCTTTGTGGTTAGGAAAAGGATTTAGAGCAGGCCCTATTTCCAAGAATTAATTTTCAACTCAGTAAAGGAATCTCTGGCATTAATCAGTATTTATTTAATTTAAGTATAGTGTTATATGAGTACTAAGTACTAATAAAGTTATGACCAGTCTAGATGAATTATTCGTACCCAGGTGTATGCAGGTCTGTTATCACATTAATGGCAGCAATAACCCTTAGCATTTATTCTAACACAAATAATTACATTAAGGTGAAGTTAAGTTGCAGGCATATACCAGAATTAGTGTTGCCCTTCCACAGCAAACCATAGAACTGCACTCGGATAACTACCATATCCTTAATTACTCTAATAGATTTGAGATAATATGGTATTCTTAGATAAATTTAGAATATATTCAGGAAGATTTTGTGTTCAGCTGGATCTTAAATGAGAAAATTCAGTTAAGGAAGAGCTGCTGAAAATATTTATGCACCAATTGTCCAATTCTTGTTAATTAATATCTGGCCTGGAAAGTTATTTGCAATTGTTTTCTGTTGGTGAATATCAATATAATAAGGCCTACTGGTGATGACTTTAGACATCTGTAGCTTCTAGCACATGGTGACTGGAGAATTGGTACTATAAATCCTTTCTTTTTTATTGTATTACACATTTATGAATGCCAACCTTTTTTTAAAAATTACTCATTACTACTTAATTAAAAGTACATATTTTCTTAAGAATTTACACAACGCTTCTCCATTTGAACTCTTTTAAAAAAAAAAAAAGGGGGGGGGGGGGGGGGACAAGAGCAGATTTCTGTTTTGTATTTTAAAGTGGATTTCCCTGTATGCACATTGATAGAATGTACCATAGTATTTGGATGTGTGTATAGAAAGTGAATTGATTATGGAATACATCTTGAAGTGTGTTCATTACAGTTACTCTTCAGGGAACCCAATTTCTAATATATGGTTATAACCACTTTACTTGCACTTCCTTATGCCCATTCATTGTAATGGCATGATGTCCCCCTACTCCTAACAGCTCTGAGTTTCGGCTTTTGTTGTCTCTGCTGAGGCAGAGTTAATGTTCTGATGGCTATCTGAGGGTGAGCGTATCATTTTTGTGAAAATGCATATGATGCTCCCCAGGCATACTCTCGGTTGTGAGGCACCTTACCATCACCTGCCCTTAGTGTGAAGCATTCTTGCCTGATGCTCAGCTCCCTGGAACCAGTAGCCTCTGGCCTTCGATGAGCAATGACTTCTAGGTCTCCATAGACCTCGTCTTCTCTCATGCATGTTAGTGACAGACACATACACTAGCTCCCAAGCCATTCTGCCAGCACCCCACTCTGTAGTATCCAGGCCCTGTCACTGGACTGTTACAGAAATAGCCAGGTAAGCTATCCACAAAGAGATATTGTATGTGCAGCTTGGCTGGCATAACTCAGGATCAGATCATTTATGACAACATAACACTGGAATCTACTTATAGTACTGTAAAAACAAATATAACTTTATTTGCTAATATTAAGATTTAAGAGATAGTAAGTAAGGGTAATAACAGGTTATATGAAAAACAAGAAGGATAGCATGATTCTTAGAGTCTAAACTTAATGCTAACAGGCTAAAATCCTTGTCCAAAACAATTTTTCACCTAAAGCAGCCTCCCAGCATCACTAGCCCCACATGTCCAGGATCCAACTTTCATGAATGCAAAAAGCACTGTCTTTTTTGCTTTCTCTGTGAAGGTTAAAAAGGGGTACTCTTTCCTTCCTCTTATATCCCAGTAAACCTTTCAAATGCCCCTTCTGAAATGTACCCCTAGATAACTGTTCTCCCCCATTGCTTGTTCTCTGGTGTGTTCCCTCCTGTTGGTTTCACATCCCTTCTGTCAACCTGTTTTTCCTGCGTTGGCTTTATTTACATGTGGCAGAGAGAGAGGTCTTACATCCTGTTTAAGGAAAAAAACTGTCAACTCTGTTTGGCTTTTAGCAGGTGCAGATAATTCCATACACACCCACCATGTCTATATCTTGCAGTGTTTATGATCAGTAATATATAAACTTTCATTTGATACCTTATACAACATACTTTATAGATAAATATTATGATAGCAATGTGTTAAGTATGAGGAGTTTATCAGACATAATAGGAGTTGCTGTTACAGAATACTGAACCCTTTGCAAATTGGCATTGAGGTGTTCTTAAGGTCACAGCAACCTTAACTCTGAATTTCCTGGCTTCCTAAATATTCCCTTCAGCTATCAATTTTCCAGTTCTAGTGGGTTCTGCACTAGTCTCTTTCTTGATTATTCTTGATAGTAATACCAAACCAATTAGGTGAGAAGTTTCTAAGGAAGAAAGGTCTCTTCTCTGCTAGCCATGAGATGTCAGGTATAATTAAGAAAAATGGTGGTGAGTAGAAGCCACAGAGGAAATACCTCTCATATTTAATTCTTACACCAAGTTTCTTCTTATATTGATATATTGAATGTTGTTCTTTTTAATGTGGCTGCAGAGTTGGACTGATTAGCCAGCAATCATTGCATGGGCATAAATCAGTTGTTCATCCTAATAATCTCATCTATTTCTACTTGACAAAAGCTTCATCAATATTCCCGGATAAGGTCTTTCAAAGAACAGAATATTTCAACATCTACGTTCAGGCTGTCTTGGGCATGATATTTTTATAATTTAATTCAGCACAGTCAGTATCTTATGTGTCATTTGGACACACATAACTTGACATTTTCCCCTATGTCTGCATCAGCAATGTATCTTATGCCAGGCCTTTTGACTTCATTTAGGACTTTTCCTAACTCACTTTAGATATAGGGTTTTGGTTTTGTTTAGTACAAATCAGTTGCTTGACCTGCCTATGTGGTGGTTTTTGGGTTTTGGGGTTTTTTTTAATTACCATTGCAGCAAAGTTATTGCCTTTCTCCATCCCAGGGGTAAGTGACAAAATCTGATTTAAATTAAACAGTTCAGCTCAGATCCAAATTTCTTTGTAGCTCTCTCTGATAAATTCTTGACCACTATGTTGTCATCTATATAGATGGTATATCTAAATTTGGTATAAATCAATCTTCCTTCCAAATTTACATCATCTGACTTTCACCGTCTGTTCTGATTTGCTTTTGTCTAGAATACAAGGTATCTAATATCATTATTGCAGTTATACTGGCAAACCTGTTAAGTTAGGAAGTGCATGCTATCCCAAGGCCATGGAGCCAAATGCATAGAATAGTTGTCAGAGCTATTTTATTAATTTCCCTTATTCCATATCTTAAATGTCTGCCCTGTGTAGTTTTCTTTGAGGGTCTTGTTGTTTTATTTCAAGTACTGTAGAGGCAATGCCATTTTCAGGGTAGACTGGTTCAAGGTGCTTAGCATACTGAAAGCATCCTGGCCTGTCTTGCAAATGGCCTGAATTTTCTCCTGGGTGGGCATAATTTTAACTTAATTTTTTGTTGATCCCAGACAGATGAATATACAGGCCATTCCCTAGACAGGGAAAGATGCCTTTAGGGGAATCTGTATTAGTGAGGAGGCTCATTAGAGGTCTGAAAGGGTGAGGATCTGCACTGCAAAGAAGACATTTCATTGTGATTTGTACTTGTAGCAAGCATCTTAGTTTGTGACCCAGTCGACCTGCACTAGCCCACTATCCAAGAAACAAGGTTTTGGTAATATATCTGTCTGTCTAAAAATTCTTTAGGGACAAAGAATAACTTGTTTAATGAAATACCATCTGAATTTTTTATCCTGAAATAGGTAATACTGTTGACCTCCATTCCACCCACTCCCATATCTCTTACGTTCAGAGAAGAGCAGTATGTTACACAGCTTGGATGCTTGCCGGACTTAATCTTTCTATATTTTTAAGAAAATGACATGTAAAGATTACTACTTAATTTATCTTATGAAAATTCTTTAGAAGCAAACTGATCAGTGTCCAATTTTGTTATTCCGAAGGATAATACACTTTTGTGTAACATTGCATCATATCCTATATAGCTAAGCTCCATCTTTAGCAAATTGTTAGGGGAATTTTTATCTTGCTCATGTTTTAATGTTTTATTTCTAAAGAAGGGAGCATTTTGCATTCTTTGTTTCCTTCCGTATGCAACGTGAATGCACATTAAATGAAAGCAGTGCATTCTGTATTAAGTCATGGATTCATGACCTAAATGCATTATTGAGTAGATCCATTCATGGTACATAACCTTTATGATATACATTGTCATGAATGTCTGTTAAGAATAATTTCAAATTCCGCTACATTTTAATTGATATAGTTCCCAAAGGATCCAATTATATGTGGATAAATATGTTTATATAAAGATATGTAGCTTGCTATCTGTCTCTCTTAATAGAGAGATGGTGGTGTTTTTCAGGGTAACAGTTTTATTGGCACAAGTGTTGGATGGCTGCATTACTTAGTTAGGGTCTGATCTTGTGTGGTCTCAGCTCATGAAATAGTTTAGTTGGAGGTTCTTTGCACTTCATATTATGTGGATTATCCAATACAATTGCTAGTGAAACCTTTCTAATCCAACACTACACACCATCATTCATTGGGGTTAGAGGGGGAACTCTTTTAGAAGGTGTTTATCATCTTGACACTGTTTTTTGTATGCTTCCACCTGTAAAGCCATGCTATTTTTGTTACTATGGGTTCAATTCCTGCAAGATGCTAAGGGCTCCCAATTCACTTAGATGTCAGTGGGAGTTGAGGGTGTTCAACACTGCCTGGACAGAGCCACATGTAAAGAAACCACAGTGACAGGAAAAATATTATTTATACATTTGTAAAATCTCTTTTCTTTATTTTCTTTTTGTTTAAATATTCTGAGAACCAGGGTGCTGCAGTTTTACTGTCTGATATTCCTGAAGTCCCAGAGGACTGGAGAAGGGCATGCATAGTACCTTCTTTAAAAAGGGGAACAAAAAGGACCTAGGGAATTATAGTCCAGTCAGCCTAACTTCAATTCCTGGAAAGATACTGGAACAAGTCATTACACAGTATGTTTGTAAGAACCTATAGGATAATAGGGTGATGCAGTAGTCAACATCTATTTGTCAAGAACAAATCAGGCCAAACAAACCTCATTTTCTTTTTTGACAGGGTTACTAGTCTAGTGGATTAGGGGAAAGCAGTAGATGTGACATAGCTTGATTTTTAGAAAGACTTTTTGACACAGTGCTACGTGACATTTTCATACTCAAACTAGGAAAATGTGGTATGGATGAAATTACTATATGGTGGGTGCCCAGCTGGTGATTATCAATGGCTTGCTGTCAGACTGGGAGGTCGTATCTGATGGGAGCCTGCAGGGGTCAGTCCTGAGTCTGGTGCTATTTACTATATTTAATGATTTGGATAATGACCTGGAGAATATGCTTATAAAATTTGTTGATGCCAGGTGGGAGTGGTTTGCCAGCACTTTTGAGGATGAGAATAGAATACAAAACAAATTTGACAAAATGGAGAGTTGGTCTGAAGTCAACAAGATGATTCCAGTGCATGATTCAATAATTCAAGTGCAAAGTACTACACTGAGGAAGAAAAATCAGATGCACTGTTCCAAAATGGGGAATAGTCGTGGAAGAAAAGGACCTGGGTGTTATGAATCCAAACTGAGTTACAAAATTGTGATGCAGTTTTGAAAAAGGCTGATATTTTAGGATACATTAACAGATGTGTTATATGTAAGCCATGGGAAGGAACTGTTCCACTCTAATCAGAACTATTGAGACCTCAATTGGAGTACTGTGTCCAGTTCTCGGTGCCACACTTTAAGAAAGATGTGGACAAATTGAAGAGAGTTCAGAGGAGAACAACAAAAATTATAAAAGGTTTACAAAAATGGCCTATGAGGAAAGTGGGCATATTTTTAAGTGGGCATATTTAGTTTTGGAAAAGAAGACTGGGGGGAGGAGTGCGGAAGAGAGGGAAGATGGGACCTGATAAGTATTCAAATATGTTAAGGGTTGTTACAAAGAGGATGGTGATCAATTGTTTGCCATGTCCACTAAAAGTGTGGGACAAGAAGTAATTTTGTCTTAATCTGCAGGAAGGGAGATCTATGTTAGATATTACTAAAGATGTTCTTACTAGGACAGTTAAGTACTGCAATAGACTTCCAAGACAGGTTGTGGAATCCCCATCACTGGAAGTTGTTGTTGTTTTTTTTTTTTTTTTTAAGAACAGGTTAGACAAACACCTGTCAGGGATTTCAGCTTTCTCATCAGACAAGCAGATGTTTGTTTTCTGAGACACACACACACACCCACCCTCCCAAGACTCCACGCTAAAGTGTAGTTCAGAGTGAGATTATGTATAAATTAAGGGTAAGAAACTTTACAAGGATGTTGTAATTAATCCAAAATCCAAACACTCTAAGATATTGGGGGACTGAGAGGAAATGAGGCTTTTCTGGTGTTCCGATTTTCCAGTTGTCAGCAAATCAATAGGGGTTTTCCCACTGGTGCCTAGAATATTCCCTGAAATCTTTGAATTGTTCAGATGCAATCTTCAAAAGTTATTGTGTTACAAATAGACAAACAGAAATGCCTTTGAGTTGTTTGGTCTCACTTTGCTTGACCAATATCATAGCAATTAGATACAATAGTTACTACTAATTTAGCATAGTTATGCTCTAATTTCTTCAGATATAGACTATGCAAGATTTAAATTAATTTAACTGTATGGAAAATACGAAGTGTCTGTTTCATTGTTAAGGTCATTTGGGACGCAGAGAAGACGGTAATAGTAAAATTTCTTAAAGGACTGTTTAACTCAAACTAGTTAACATATTTACTTGTAATTCTTAGAAAATTCATTTGGTACTCTGAGTAAGTGCTTTGAATCTTGGGAGGATAAATTTTACTGTTCATACAAAACTAAGGGGTTGCAGCCCTGCTTTTAATGCACAACTCTGACTGTGGAGTCATAATACCAGACCTTCAAACTGTCCTGGTTACTACAGATGGGTATATTCATGGGATGTCATTCTGCAGAAAAACAGCTTAATGAAAAGAGAGTCTGCTAATGCCATGCATAAAACTTCCATTGATATAAACTCAAGTACAGCCCAGAGACAGAAGTTTGAATATGGCCCCAAAACAAAAACTCCTCTCCAGTCCCAGTGAAAACTGTGGTGCAACTTGGATCTCCAGGCAGTGGGTAACTAGACACATTCAGTATATTATAATTTCTATGCATGCCGGAGTGAACTGAAAGTTTTGGTCTTAATTATGAATTTTCTTCTCTTTGTGGGCTTTTTTTTTTTTCTTTTTTTTTTTTTGGTGTGGCTTAACGTGATCAGTGTTACTTTTTTTCAGTTTATGCAGTTATTGTTACATATGTAAAGAGACATAAGTATTGAAGAAAATAGCACTTAACTAGAAATTATGTTATCTCATTCAAGCTCTTTGTTTGAAGACATTTGTCAAAACAGCTAGAAAGCTGATTGGATAAAGAATACATCTGAGCTGAACTGATGTAGTATGCATGTTGATTACAATTAACTGAGTTTGTTGTTAGCATACGTTAAATGGGACCTGCAGCTGAAAATGATTGTAGTAGGAGATGTTTTTGTCAATAGCTGTATACTTGAATTATATGCTGCACTGTTTCTCCGATGTACAAAGAAAGGCATTCTTATTACTTTCCCATATGGAGCACATTGTCTGTGTGAATAAAATGCTTATAATATAGTTTTTTTTATGTTTAAGTGAAGACCTTTTAATCACTATTTTGCAACTACTGTCTTTCTTTCTATTTATGGTTTTAATGTTGGAGGATTTGTGTAGAATGCTAAAAGATGAACATATCCAATGCATGGCCATGAGTCTGAAGACTGAGATATATCAGAGATGAGGCTCTAAAGTCATGGTTTCTGCCAAAATGATTATTAGTGAGCTGGAGAGTTGAGCTAGGTCTACATTACAAACTTCTTCCATCATAGGTAAATTAGTCAGGGGCGGGCTGAGGTTTGATTTGTGACTAACATAGTTGTTGGCCAGCAAAAACCTCTAGTGTAGACACAGTTAAACTGGAAAAACTGTTTGTTTTGTTTTTTTCTGGTATAGTTTTTCACTTGGGGGAGGGGGCAAATAAGGCACACCAGCAAAAGTGCAGTTTTGCCAGTATAAGTTCTGTCCATTCTAAGAGTGTTTTGTTGGCATAGTATAGTTATGCGGGCAAAGCTTGCCAAGTATAGTCAATTCTTTTTTGTAAAGGTCAAAATGTTTTCGTCAAGGTCCAGTCTCCAGTGAAAATAATAAAAAACCCCACCCCCAAGTATGATGATAAAAATAAAAAGATTTCGGGGTCCGTTCAAAAGCGTCTGGTCTGAATTTGGCCCGCAGTCTACCTATTGACTACCCCTGCCTTAGACTTGGACTGTAGTGACAGGAAGAGGAGGAGACTACCTGAGCATTCTGAAGCCTAAACAGATGAGACCTGAGACCCTAAGAACATTCCATATCCTGAACACACATTTGTATCAGGGAAATCTGAGGCCATTGCTGGAAATGTGTTGTATATGCTACACATGTAAGATTACCGATCATCACAGCAGAGAGTGACGCCAGGTGTTCAAAGAGCATTGTACAAAAGTCGACTGAAGAAATAGAACTCAGCAATACAAAACATCAGTTAAATATAGCCTTGCCCAACACTACAGATAAGGGATTACAGCATTAACACTTCTGCCATTAAGATTCAGTGGTGCTAATTCACTTCCACTTGTGGAAAACTTTCAATCTGTGTTTCTAAAGTTTGTGACATATACAGAACTATACATTTTGTAGATGATATTGGGCTTCCAGCTGCTTTGGTAAAAATAGGGCTGGGGATTAAAAATACTGGCAGCATTTCCATACCTAGGAATCCTGGCCCTACGTCTAACCTCTAGGAACACTGCAGACCCCCAAAGCGGCAGAACTGAGATGGTGTCCCAGCACAGTGGAAATAGGCTGTGGAAGACTAAGTACTAAGGTTTGGCTCCTAGGGCCTGATTCTGTCTCCCACTAGTATAAAATCAGATACAACTCCAGTGACATCAGTGCAATTACCTTGGTTTATAAACAAGTGTGAAAAGAGAGTCAAGCCTGTAGTGGTGGTCATCCTGCCTTGAGTTTTTACTTATATGCATTATTTAGTAGGAATGTAAAACAATTAGGAATAAGAAAATTAGCAAACATATTTATTATAACAACGATATGGCAGCAATGATATGGAAGAATAGAGTATTTCTAGAGTCAAGAAAATTTTCTGTTATAAAACAGATGGACAAGTTTATAATTTGGAATGTGTAATTTAATAGGAAACAATATGGAGTATTGGGGGTAGCTGGGTAGTGAGGAGCATAGAGCACAGGAACTCTTCAGCAATCCTTGGTTGCTTGAACAGCCCTTTGGGGTTGTGGGCAGCTTGTAGAACTTATAGAGGAAACTCAGGGCTCCTTTATAGTTCCTCAAGTTTGGTTCCCAGATTAGGGAGAGCATAAAGCCCTCTTTGTATAAACATTCTTTCTAAGCTGTGCTGGGCACAGAAGGGCTTGCCCTGAGGATCTGGTCCATGAAAACTTCCCATCAATACTCTACCTTTTACCGAGTGACTTTTGAATGAAAATTATTAACACTAAATCCTGTGTGCATGGTTCTTGGGAATTAAACTGTTATACTACAAAAATTCTGGTAATTGCATATTAATAAGTTAATACATTTTTATAAAATAGCATGAAGTCTTACAGAATCATTTTTATATTAAAGCTCATTTGCAAAACACCATATACATAGTTCTCTAAAGAGGTCACATAGGCTTTTTGTGGTTTTAATAGTCATCATCTTTTGTTTTCCATTCCATTAGATATTCTAATGCATCCAGAAATGCTGATGGAAGAAAAATGCCTCTGAATGATATTGGAAATTAGAATCTGCATTTTCACACATGCTGCATACAAAACAGGGTAAAACAAAAAACTGAGCTCTGTAATAATACATGGACAGTTAAAAAAACATAAACGTGCATATTCATTTAAAGGAGTCTTATACAAAAGAATTTACTTGTATCCTGCTTTATATAATTAGAAGCCACTAAGATTATTTTCCCCTGCATGCTGTTCTGGGGGAAAGTCAGGAAATAAAACTCAATATGAAAGTAATATTTAATAGAATTGTTTGTTAATTCTGTTGATGATTATCATTTCACATAGGAGATTCTTTGTGCATTTAACATGCAGAAAAATGTTTGGACTCTGCAATTGATGGATTAACCTCTAAACAAGCAATGTCTGGAATGGTTAGCTTTTTCCTTTAAATAAATTATTTCTCTTTACACACCAGAACTCATACTACTGTACTGCCAATGAGAATTGTTGCTGGAAAAGTGTTCATGCCTTTTTAATTAGCTTTGCCCAATATATTAAACTAAGCTTTGGATATGGGTACAAGTAAGGAAAGTTGGGGTTTTGTTTTCTTTTTTCTTTTTTTAAACTGTACAGTTTAAAACAATGGTGGTCAGTCCAGTGGCTCAGTATGGCATATGGGTTTCAAGGTCACTTTCTTAGTTTTGATATCTGATTGACAAGCAATTTGATTGTTCCCCCCTCCCACTTACGGAGAATTTGCTTGTCCTTGAAGAGTTGGTTCCCACAATAGCATGTGTCAGTGGCTTCTCATTGTCAAGGTTTCTGTGTATGAAAATCTTCATTCTTACTGCTTTTCCACTATTGCCAGCAGATTATATTAGTGTCAGATAGCACAAGAATAATGGAAAGATGGAAAAATAAGATTAGAAATTACATGAACAATACATTTGTCTACTCATAATGAGCCAAATTCAGGCTTGGTATGACTCCCTTGACTTCAGTGGCCTTACACCAGGTAGGAATTTGGCCCATTCAGATTTTCTTAATACACTTTTCCCCTTAAGTAACTTTTTTCTTACAATTTACTCATAATTCCAGCATTGTTAATCTTGTGAAGGAGGTACAAAGACCAATTAGGGAGGAAAAGACGATTCCTCACAAAGCTAATTACCAGAAAGCAGTGCCTTTTTAGGATTATAGCATGCCACTATTGTCAAGGTTATGTTAGAAATTCTGTGACAAGCCCTCAGTTTTTAAGGATTAGTTGTAATGTGGTTGTAGAACATAATTATTTATATGGCACTATAGCTGTGCATGATATTTGACCCATGTAGGTCTTGTTTCCTGAGTCTGGCTAAGCCGTCTTTGGTGCAGAAGGCTGGTGGGGATGGAGGGAAAGGCAATGATAAACCATCTTTTCATTTCCTGAATCCTGGAGATGTTCAGTGGCCAATTGAGATCCCAGAATGACTTAGAGTACCTTAAAGGCCTGTAAAACCATCTGCCTGTCTGCTTGGGGTCACCAGAGTCCAGTGCCCTGTGGCTACATCACTCAGCATGCCTCCTGTACAGAGGGTGACCAAGTCAGATGATACAGAGCTGGTTATTTTCACTTCACAGTATCTGAGGATTTCCCTACACCAGAGAAATCTCTAGATACCCTGCTAGATAGCTTTGCAATGATTGGATAACACAGAGTGGTGGTTGTAATTCATATGACCATTGTGCCTGGGAACCCCAGTCATGGGCTGGGACCCCATTGTGCTAGACACTGTACAAACAGGGCAAAAAGATGGTCGCTGTCCCAAAAGCATATGTTGTAAGTATAAGACAGTCAACAGTAGAAGATATGGAAAATCAGATGGAGTAATACAAGATCATAATGAGACAATATTGGTTAGCATGACAGGCAGTGTGATCACCACGTGGCAGGAGCCTAACCATTGTCAATTTTTATTTATTTATTTATTTATTTATTTATTTGGTAAGCATCTCAGCAAAGGATAATTTTTAAAGAGCGATTTGAAGGAAGATAATTATGTAGTTTTGCAGATGTTTATGCAGAGCTCCTTCCAAGCCTTAGGGCAGCATGGGAGAACACATGAAGGTACTTATTTGAAAAGTTAACAATTGGGCAATGAAAGCTGTCCTGATTGGAAGTGGGAGCTGACATTTGGATACTGAAAGAGAGGTGATAGCAAGGGTGGAGATGGGCAACAGAGGGCATTGAAAGTGTAGACAGGGCTGGAAGACCTGGCCCATATACAGAATACATGAGGTCCTTCTCCCGAGGAACTTACCATCTAAATAAATCTGCAGTGAACATAGCATATAAGATTTCAGGCTGAAAAGTCATTTATTTTAATATATGTAATATATGCCCATGTGGTGATAGGTACAATATAAATAAATGTTTGAATCTAGAAGACAGTATTGAAGCCTTGTATTTCTAATTTAGTTCAGTCCCATTGAAGTAATTATAAAATCAACTCTCTAGTATATCCCTACAGGAAACATTTCAAAATAATATAGAAAGTTTCATATAACTGTCCCCATTCTGTTGTTGATGGTTTCATATTAATGCTGCAATATCAAGACATGTTTTCAATCTCTATTTAACCTTTTCATTTTTAGTTGTGTTTGATAGTTGGATAACTCCCATATTTTTCAATATCTTCTAGAATATTTTCAGGGCTCATGGTATGGCAATCCAGAAATCTCTTGTCATTATTTAAAAATATGTATTTGGTGTCCTTGAAACCAGAACTCCATATTACAGCAAGTTAACATCATCAGATGCTGGTTTTATGCTAAAGTCTGGTTTTAAAATATTTACTCTCTGTGCTGCCTGTAGAATAGCTCAGGAAATCCTAAGCCATATATTGAGCCTCTTCTTATTCAGAAGGAGATTTTAGTTCCAACCATAAATACATTTTGTTACACACTACTTTATAAATAAATTTACATTCACAATAGAGAGAGAGAGAGAGATACTGTGGACCTGACAATTGATGTTCTCAATCTTCAGTACAGCATTTAAAAAGAAAGGCAAGGATGGCGCTGATTTATTGGGCTCTCACATAAAAATTGTTGGTGAAAACGTAGTTTCCATGGCTCTTAGCAGAAGCTGTACTACATTTATTTTTCATTTTATCCTCTTCAGCTCCTGTGGACAGACCTAAAAAGCCAGATTCTGATTTGAGTTAAAGTAATGTAAATTTACTTCTCTTGGGTTACTGCAGTTTACGCAGCTGAAGCAGAGTTCACAGCATGGCCCATTATCCTCACATTGCCCCCTTCCATGCTGTTAAAATCTCCTATATGACCAAACATTTGATGTTTTCAGGTATTAACAGAATAGCTGGCTGCATAGTCAATGACTCTTTGGGGGAGAGAGATCAGTTGATATTTACTGTAACTATGAGGGGATCCATTGCAGAATTAAGCTATGTGGCTAGAAAGCCTCCATACTTGGGAAGACTATCTCCAAAGGTTGCAGGTGGATGCATACTGATAAGGAAACAAGCTCTTTGCCCTAGCTAGCCAAAGAGGAAAGCAGATTTGACCTAAGATGTGAAAGTGGACCCAAGAAAGGAGTAGGAAAAGATACTGCTTTGACATAAGAGGTGGGGCTGGAATAGGGCTGAAAAAAGCCTTTTGTCTAAGGCACCATCCAGGACTGGCTGTGTCAAACATCCTCTTAAATAAGAACCAGAGAGACTGCATGAAGAGAGCCTGTGTTTCTGTTTCATCTATGGCACTATAAAGTATCATTAATATTTTGTTGGTGTTTGACTAATACAAATGGTTCAAGGGAAAGATTTCTTGGCTATATTTTCAGTTATTTCTGAACAGTTATGTGTATTACACACACACATACATATGTATGTAACTGTATGTTAGTACAGTATGTTAGTTATGAACAGTTAATCTGCTGTATGTAGCTACATTAATATTTATGAGCAAGCACCATGTTTTCCAAAAAGAAGAGCTGTTAGTGGTGTAAGTAATCAGGGCCCAAGCATAATTTTTTGGGGCCCAGTACAAACTTGTATTTCAGGTCCCTTCCCACACATATACCACAGTCCCTCATCCCATACATACAATCTCATGAGCCATGAAAAAGGTTTGAATTCTGAAATTACTGTTACATATTCTACATTTCTGAAAAATGCCCCCCCTCCTTTGCTATTTTGGTTTAACATAACACCCAGTTTGAGAGTCTTACAAGTTTGCTGACTTCTGTAACTTTTTGATCATTATAAAGTATTATATCCTGTCAATGTCTTGATTTTTTTTTTTTTTTTTTTTATTCTAATGGACCAATGTGACTGCAAACATTTTATGATTAGGCCAATTAACTTTAAAGCATTATTTTTCTGGACTTTTTCATTGCAAAATCATGAATTAGCCCCCCAAAACTATAATCTCAAGGGTTCCAAAAAAGTTACCATTGTGTGGGTCACCTATCAGATTATTATCTCCTTGGAATGCTAAACCTCATGAAGCAAGAAATAAAGTAACATTCAACAATCTTTCCAATATTTCTTTCCATCTTGCAGCTTCTGTTAATATTTGGTTTTGAATCTCACTGTCCACTCCAGATCCACCTGACAGTGACTGCTGTAATTGCTTCCACTGGCAGTAGCAAGTTTTATGTTCTATGTTCTTTTCATGTTCAGGAAGTTTAGTATATAGTTAATGTCATTTTCTCACAATTGGTGAATACCCTTCATTTTTTGCCAGCATATTGTGTTGTTTAAGCCTCCCTTCAGGGAACAGCCAACATGGAAAACAATACAGTGCTTGGTTGGTAGCACTCCAAACAAGCCAGTTTCTTGGTATCTTTTCTCTCTTGTCGGAAATCTTACATTTGAGAAGAAATTCAGGAAAATTATGCCCATCCACATCTTTTGGCATTGACTTTGCTAGCTTCCGAATTTCTTCAAAAGTCAGGACACCGGATAGAACAAATTTTTGACAGATAGAATCTGTTATGTTTTCAGGCCACAAGCCTGGATCTTTGAAAAGACAAGAATCAGATAGTGTAGCACTACTCTCTCCTTCTTCTTGTAAACCTTCCGAATGTGGTGGTGCTAATGGTGATACTACCTGACTATCTTCAAGTATTAGATTGGAATCACATGATGCATGTTCTGGTAGCTTTTCTTTGTCATTAATTGCCAGTGCCACAGATACAGTCTCTATATTGAAATAATTTTTGTCTTGATTTTGTTCATCTGCTTCCTTAGTTAGTATATTGCCTGACCACAGAAAGGCCTTGTCTGATTTGAAAAACTGGAGGATAGATTGATGTCCTTTAGCTTCTTTTAGTTCCCTTTCTTTTACCACTTTACGTTTCTGGCTGCCTGATTTGTATTTATAGCTACCACCAGACATGGCAGTATGGGGTGTGTGTGTGAGACTGTGCGTGACTTAGACACTTACATATATTTTGGGCCTGGAAATCCTACCCTTTTCCCCCCCATGTGGGGGCCCTGTAAGTAATGCAAATGGCTAATGCAACTGATTGTTAAAGAATAGAATGGAAATACAGTAGTGCTTTTGTTTTCAGTCTGGGGTCTACCGTGCAGTATGAAGTCATCTTTTCTGGTCATCAGACTGACATTAAAAATTGATTAATTTGACAATTTATTGTTGCTACAAACTCTAGAAGCAAAGCAGTTGAGTTTGGGTTTTGATTATTTTTTAACTTATAATCAGTGAGAATTATGAGGATGTTCTTAGGCTGAAATTTCATTAGGGATAGGAAAGATGTTTGTTAAAGTCTTCCCTGTCTGTGAGGCACAGCCTGGTGCACACTGAATTTCAAAGAGCTTTTTCCTATTCCATTTGGAACAAGGAGACTCAGGCCATATCTAGGCTAGGGGCGAAATAGCGCTGTAGCTATGGTGCTGTAGCTATGCTGGTGTAACCCTGTAATGCAGACCCAGACTACAGTGACAGAAGAAGTTTTTTCCATCACTATAGGGACTCCACCTCCTGGAGTGGCGCTAGCTAGGTCAATGGAAGCATTTTTCTGTCAACCTAGTTATGTGTACATCAAAGGTTTGGTTGGCATAACTGTGGTGATCAGGGGTGTAGGATGTTTTTGTTTGTTTTTGTTTTTTTAACATCCCTGAGTACTCTAGCTATGTCAACCTAAATTTTAAGTGTTGACAGAGCCTTCCTAATGAAAGCTGCCTATGTGTGATCTTCCCATTCCTCTGTGGAGACTTTCAAGTTGCTATTGTTCTTATTTAAACAGTTCAAATATTAGGCTGAGTTTTAACTCTAGATAGTCACAAAGAGATTAGGTTAGTTAAGAAATCTTTTTGTCAGCATTAGTCTCCAAGTCACACACACATGAGTTTCTGGGAATAAGTATTGGCAATTTATGAATAATGAACACTGAAAACGTATATGAAAATTAATATAAAGGTCTAATTCAATGTTGATAACTTGGTGAAAAGTCTATGTATTGTAGGCATGATGTTCCTTTCACTTACATTGATGTAAATCTGGAGTAACTCCAATGAAGTCAGTAAAGTTACAGTAGTGTAAACGAATGAGAATTGGGAGTCAGTATTCATAGTCTCTGTCACATTTGAAACTGCATACTAATTCTCCAGAGTTTTGAATGATTTCTGAGGTAGAAGTTACCTTTTATGTTGTTCTGCCTCTTCTCAGTTGCTGCTTCTAAGAAATGTCTCTCTAACCCTGCCTGCCTTATTTGTGATCTCCCCTGGAACGTTGTACATCAGAGGGATACATGAAGGAATCGGTGAAACTTTCTAAAAGGTCTTGAGAGAATACGAACAAAATAGATTGGACATTGGAACCTGTCTGTTCAGAAGAGCCTCTAAGCCCTGAAACTGATGGCTCAAGGGAGTGCTGCAAATTCTGGAGTTTGTCTAATGACAATTCTTTATGTAATTCATACTTTACTTGAAAGGGGAAGTTTATCCTCAGACATGCACATTAGTCTTTGATCCCTCCCCCCCCCCCCCCCCTAAACTTTGGAAAACTGGATAAATGCAGAGTTTAGTGACAATGTCATCTGTGAGTGTCCAGTGGGGAGTAGAAGGGAGACCCCATGTTCTGACTTTGTGGTTGTGTTTTGTTTGTCTTTGGAAAGGAAATAGGAAATACATTGCAGGAAAATTAGAATGCTTTTTAAAGTCTCCAGAACACAGTCTTATTAGCAAAAATAGGGCAGCTAACAAGCTACCCTTTCAAGGAAAAGGCTTAAATATTCCTTTTTTTATATTTAAATGAAAACTGGGATTTTTCCTTTATATTTTAACTTCCCCAGAAGTTGGGGATGGTATGACCAGAAAGCCATGGCTGCAAGGCCAGCTCTAATTTTAGATTAATAGTGGCATCAGCATAGTGGATTCCACTGCCTACAAGATAGTCAATGTCAAAATGACTACCCACAGTTGCGTATCAGGGGAAAAAAACCAAAAAGATCCATCCCCAGTTAACACCACTGTTTCTCCAGAAATGAGCATGATGCTGTGTGATGTTTTTACACTAGCTTTTTGTATTTTCCATAAATTAGCTCTCTACATTGCTGTTTCTCAAAAGCGAACTTGGGGGGCAGGGTTGTTTTTGTGTGTGGTTTTTGTTGGTGGTGGTGGTGGTTTTTTGGTAAGCCTGACATGCAGTAGATAGCATCATAATGAATCAAACTGAGACCTAGAAAATGTAGGTGAGAATTCATTGGCCTTCAGTGGATTTTAATCTGCTTACACCAGGCCTAAATTTGGCCCATCACTTTAATTACATTTTAAAAGCCTACATTAAAAAATACTAAGGTTGCAAAATCAAGCACTCAAAAGATAGGAAATTCAAGAATTAAGATTACCCTCCTTGTACATATGCATTACGATACAGTCTTTAATTATATGATCACATACTATTTTTTCCACAGAAAGCACACCCAGACATCAGGGTGCACTGCTGCCAAATTTCAAGTTCCTGCTGCAAAGCATGGAGGTGCTAAAGCTTCTTAGAGAAACAGTTGTAAGAATTTTTTTAACTTGGGCAAAGATGTGGCTGGATTCCTTTAGCTGAAGCTTTCCAAAAATGTTCAGCCTGAAGCAGACAGCGTGAAAAATTTCAGCCTGAATGGTTTGTTTGGCAAAGTTATAAGTAACTGCCTAATGATAACTTCCTGTTTTCAATTTTAACTATAGGCATTGCTGTCGGCACAGCCTATAATTTAGAATTAGAACTGGCCAAACACTGGAGGCCAAATGCTTGTGCTGTTCTGGCTACTTTGCATGGCTAAAAAGCAATTTGAGGTAATTCTGTTTTCCAGATATGAGTAGAGAAATTCTTAGTTGGCACACAGCTGACATTCAGTTTGCAGCATCTTCCCATCCAGCTGCAAAACAGACTGCATATGGGGTAGGTGGGATGGGAGGAATAATCACTCTGGCTATCCCTTGATCTGAGTTGGCACACACTCCATTGGTGACCTTTGCCAACTGGCAAATGTTAGAACAGCTCCAGATTGCTGCAATCTATGCCTGGGCTAGCATGGAGCCTTCCTGACAATCAGAGAACAGTAGCAGGTTCCCTGATATTGTCCCCAGTGCTGCACTGAACAAAATTTACAAAGACCTCAGTTTTCCTCTGTGCCAACGAAGCCCTTATTTGGCAAATGTTTTTCCAAGTAGATTATTTAGCTAACTTATTTTTGTGAATAAATAGTCGACAGATAAAGACAATAATGATCAAATAACTCATCTGATTAATGGGGTGGTTGGGTTTTTTTGTTGTTTTTGGTAAACTACTAGCTCTATTAAGGACCACATAAAAGGCCAAATTCTTCCCAGATTCATAACCCATCCAACCTCGTAGTGGAAATTATGGGGTGTAAGTCAGAAAAGAACTTGGTACTAAATTATCTTAATATTAAACATTTAAAGCACAAATTGAAGCTTGGTTTCATGTGTGTTAATCTCAGACTGAGTATTTAACATTTTTCAGGACCTTTTTTGTGTTGGGCAAAAAACTTTTTTTTATTAAGCCAACAACAACTAACTAATTAATTTGTTCTTTCATATTTCTAATACCCTGCACAAATTTTTTAAATTTTTTTTCAAATATTTCTTTGATCACCTGCCCCAAATTTCTCCTTTTTGACTTCTCCTGTAAATTGATCTGATGCCTACCCAACTGACATAGGAACTATAAAAAAGAAGTAATGAGGACATGTAAATGACACATTTAAATGACCACACTATCTATTACAAGGTTTCTCAACCAAGTACTGATCAAGTCCATCTCCGACTTGCTTGAAAGATACATCAAGAACACAGTCTAAGGTGATATAGCTTTAGGTTTATGGCATTGTTTTTGAAAATCATACAGATGGCCAGAAGTAGCAAAGGGTTGGGAATCTGCAAAGTCTGGGTTTTGACATTCTGCAGTAAATGGAAAAGTCCAAACTTGCAGAACCCTGAGTAGCCCTCAGGTCTTCTCCTCTTAGTTGCTGTCACCAGCCCCAATATTTCCTATTCTAATGTAAGTGCCCTCTGACTGATTCATCTACTGCAGTCTCCTTCCCATTGCAACACTCCTTTGCATTATGACACCAGAAGTCAACCCCGCCTTGATTTTCTGCAGTATCTCACAAAACTCTTCCCCCAGAAGTTTGTATAAATGCCAGATCTTCTTCCTATTGTAATCAATGGGAAAACTGCCACTGATTTCAGGGGTGAAGGATTGGGCAATTCAATCCATTAACTAAGCCCTGTGAACATTAGCACTTTACAAATATAAGACAATATGAAGAGAACACTGGACCAACAACAGCCACACTGATTGCATTAGTAGTGGGTTAGCATACTTTTAGCGTTAGAGTAGAATGCAGCTTTTCCGAAAAAGAATACAGTCAGAATCAGAACTGGGTCATAGGTGGTGCAGACATCCAGAATTGGAGTGAAACCCGGGTCTCAGACACATGCTTCAGAATATCAGGATGTGCTAACACTGCCTGGAGTGACATGGGCAGTGATAAGATGCATCATATAGTAAGTGTTAAGAAAGAGATCTTGACCTTGAGGGTCTGAGAGACTGGTAGCAGTGAGACAATACAGCTTGTGGAGAATAACTGGAACACCGTTTGACTGCTAACAAAGGGGTATAAAATTGGAAAACAACTGGTAAGCAATTTTCCACAATAAGATTATTTAACAGAAAAATTGAGGAAAATACACCTGTTGGAGACATTAATACATGAACTCTGTACTTCTGAAACAGCTATTATTGAAGGTGTCTGAATGTGGAGATGAAGTATGGTTAGCTTGCTATGTCATTTCATGGATAAGATTTGATTTTTAGCCCAAGTTATAGAGGCATTTCTTTGTATCATCAGGATTTTATTGAACTGACTTTCTTGCATGTCTTCTTACATTTTTGTAATCTCTCTTCTGGAGCTATGTAGTACAGTATTTACAAAGGAAACCAAGTTGTCATATTAAAAAAAACTCTGCTAGATTTGTGACTTTGCCCCTCCAGTCCAGGAGAAATTTCATCCATTGAACTATTAAGTGTAACACTTCACTGGCTTTGGCCCTCTTTTTCTGTTCACTGTCTATGAACCAGTCATGACTTTTATATGTTTGTCATTGTAACTGTTTGAAGAATAGTTTTTATGAACGTATTTGGACCTATGGATTTGTTTGGTGTGTTTGGCGGGCTACACATGGTGCTATTTATTTGATAATTGGTCTGTCTGACTGGCTAAGGCACATTATATGTTTTCTGTTCTATAAATGGATGGCCAAATTTTCTAAATAGCAACAATATCTAAAGAAACCATTAGAGTGAAACAGACATAGATAATAAATGAGCCTTGGAAATTCTAGAGCACTTCATATCTCTTGTTATCTTCTTTTGCATTAAGGGCATAAGATTTGGCTGCATATATGGACACCAAAGTTGAAAATAGTTGAGTTCCTTCCTGACAGAGAAAGCAGGAAAGAGAAGCCAGATTTGTTAGCTGTTCAGATGACTGTGCATTCAATCTTCTCTTGTTGCATTCCCACCACGTGCTACAACTATGTCTAAACAGTGAGTGGCTGGGCAAGCACTTCTGGTGCAATCAATTACACTTCATCATTTGTGGATACACGGATATACTAACTTGTGTGCAAATGTCTGTATTTACATGATGAAAGCTCCTCCTCAAATGTTAACAGGAACAAAATAAATTGCATGAATATTCACAGAAAACAAGAAAGGATATTAGCATGACTAAATTGAATTGCACATCAGATTTAGTCAACATGTTTGCAGAAACACTTTTTCATGGCTTGCTCAGCTCTGCCCGTGATCTTTTGAGACGGTGACCAGCATTGTGTGTGGAAGAATTTAGAGGGTCCAAATTTAACCCTGCCATAAACTGGCAGATTTTCATTAATAACGTTGGAGCTGTTTTGGCTTACCCCAGAGCTGAATGTGGCCTCAATTTCAGTCCTGGGCAAAATTTAATTTGAGCAAAAATATTTAACATGCAAAAACGAGGGTTGTGATAACTGTTCTATTTTGGTACTTGCCAAATACTACTTAATTTTAGTATTAGGCAAACCTGAGCTACGAATGGTGAGAGGGGCTGCTGTATTTGAGGAGACAGTCAGACAAGAAGGACTGGAAAGAAGGGATCTTAGGACAAGGGGGGAGTGGTAGGAAAGCAAAAGAGAGCTCACCAGTGAAGGGAAGCAGGGAAAACCTGTCTGGAAATGTGAGTGGGAATAGTGTGGTGGTGAGAATAGATGCCAAACAATGAGTGGAAAAGAGCCTGTCCATCTATATAATGATGTGACATTTAAAATAACTGCCACGATAGAAAAAGATTAGTTGTTCAAATGGTCATATTAAACAAAACATAATTAGGACTACTTATCAGCTGGAGGGAAGGATTCAAACTAAATTCATTCTCAATGATAAATTTATTTTAGAAAAAGCAGATGGAAATATATGCTTAATAAGTAACATTTCTTTTCTTTCAGAGAAGGCAGTTTCCTGAAATATAACAATGTTATGCATTCTCTCCATCTGCTTTTCCCACCATAAATTCATTTTCTTCTATGAACATTATTATTTTTTGTTGAGCACCAAACAAACGTGGGATGAAATGGACACTGCCACAAGGAGCTTTCAGTCTAAGGACTTGTCTACATGGGAAAATTACATCAATAGGTGTGTATGTAATAGGATACAGTGATACTGATATAACCTTCTGTATGGACACTCTTATTCCGAGTGTTTGGGGTGGGTTTTTTTGTTTTATCTCTGTTGTTTTTGAAGAGGTTTAAGCTAAACTGAGAAAAGTTGCACGTACCAGAATGAGAGTCCATATGGGGAGTTAAACTAGTGTAGCTATATGGGTTTAACAATTCCAGCATCATTGTGCCACTATAAGAGGTAAAACTTTCCAACGTAGACAAGCCATGAGTAATGGTTGGTTTTGGGTTGACACTGGCAGATCATGTGTCAGCACTTGTTAAGGCTTTAGGCCTCAGCCAAGAACTGACAATTTCATTGCTGGAAAGGAAACCAGTCCACTTCACCTGTGTATTAGTATTGTTAAGATGGATTTTGAACTTTATAGCTGTGTGTTTGTGTTTAGACTTTATGAAATGCTTATAAGTTGCTACATGTATGTATTCTACTTATAATGTCTATTTCACATGCTAGAAGGTAATACATCAGTGTCTGCTATATAGCTATAAAATGTTTGTTCTGAACTGTGTAGCTCAACAAACAAGGAAAAAGGTACCTAGTACAAAATCCCTGTGAAAGGTATTCCTCTTGCCTGTCAAGAAAGACTATCAAAACTAAATGGGCTACTGTGGGACATCACAATGCGAAGACTTTGCTAATTGCCCCTGCACAGGCTACTTCTGCTTGAATTTTGGAAGAAGGAAATAAAGATAGCTGACATGAAAACTTTTAATCTCTTTTGCTGTTTGGACTCTGACAGGGCTGAGCTTTGAAACAGAAGCCCCCAGGTCAACCTGTGTTAGCCCTAAAAGACATTCAGTGCTGACAGATTGCCTCAACTCTGTCACCTTTCAGAAGCATAGACTGTAACTCATTTGTGTATATATTTTTGCCTGCTTTAACCTGTAAATAACTTTCTCCTGTCTTTTTCCTAGTTAATAAATCCTGAGTTAGTTTACTATAGGATTGGCTACAAGCATTGTCTTTCATGTGAGATCTGGGGTACAAATTGACCTGGGGTGCCTTGAAACTGGAAGCAACCTGAATCTTTTGGAATCTTTGATGTATAACAACCATCACTAAGTCCAGCTTGGTAAAATAGACTGGAATGCCCAAGGGGACTGTCTGGGACTCCGTGGTAAGACAGTGCTTCAGGAGTTCACATGTGTTACAGGTTAGCTGAAATCTATTTATTGAACATACAACCAATTTGGGGTCTATGCCCTGCCTTTTTGACAGGCTGCTCTAAGATTGGGCAATTATGGTCATGAGCCACTCCAGACAGCATGACAGCTATACAGGTTTAACTATACCAACATAATTGTAGTGCTATAACTGGTAAAACTTTCCCAAGTAGACAAGCCCTGAGTAAGGGCTTGGATTTGAATCATTTGGTTTTGCTGGTGTGAGCTGTGCACCACATGAGACTTTTCTTTTAAAACATGTTTCTGGGTTTCACAGGTGGCTTTATCTCTAAGAATTATCATGTTTGCCTAAAGGATAGGCGGTATTTTGTAAGTTTATGCACGTGACTAAAATTTTAATGGAGATAAGGTGGGTAAGGTAGTATCTCTTATTGGACCAACTTCTATTGGTGGAAAGAACAAGCTTTTAAGCTTCACAGAGCTCTTCATGTCTGGAGGAGGAAATTAGAGTGTCCAAATTAAAACATGGTGGGACAAATTGTTACGTATATGGGGTTCACACGGGTTGTAGGAGACCACTTAAAATGAAGAGGGCAGTTAATACCTCTGCAGTCATAGGACAATGGAGGTTTAGTAGGCAGCAGGGTGTGTTACAAGTTTCACTGGACTATAAAACCAGTGTGTATGTTAAGCCAATGGTTTTCAGTGTCCAGCAAAGTATGAATTTAAGTTCCCAGACTCATCTTATGAAGGTGTTAAGCTGGTTTCCACTGAGGACAAGGACTAAGAGGTCAGATATGGACTCACTGCTTTGTGAAAAGCGTTTTGAGGTATAGTAGTAAGTTACATCTCCAGGCCTCAAAAATGTGACTGTATCCTATAATTATTTACCTCTGGGATGATACTTGGTTCCCCTGTGATCATCCTTCTTTTTATAAGGCTGTGTACGTAGCAGATACTTCTACATTTATTAGGAGTGAAAAGGACCTGATTCAGATCTTAGGCATGTAGATGCATATCTTTTTGAATAAAGTGAAAACACAGTAGCTGAACATTCAAGCATGTGCTAATACCCAAGGGCATAACCAGAATCAGGTCCTTTTATGGCTGATCCAAGAATGGAGACCCCTATGTAAATGAGGATCAGTGGAAATATTTAGAAGTCCAGAAGTTACTGGTACACAGTTCAGGGAGTGTGTGGCATGGCTGAGAATTATACAGAATGTATGAAACCCTAGTAGTTGAGTATGTAGTCCAGTCTCCTATCTGACAGTGGCCAGTACTAGATGTACTAGAGGAAGGTGCAAGAACCCTGCACTGAGCTAATCTGCAGCTCATGTTCTCATGTGAAAAATCAAATTAGTAAGCTATCACATGACTTTTTATGAGTTTTAAAAATTAATTGCTGATACAGTTTTGAAGGGGTTTATCCTAAGGAAATGTACCTTTCAACAAGGCATGTGTCTTAGAATTTTTGCAAAAATTATTATAAAATTAACTTAAACATGATTAAGGTTAAGATTGTCAGTTATTTTTTGTAAAAGTCAGAGACAGATCATGAGCTTCCATGAATTATTGTTTATTGCCAGTGACCTGTCCCTGACTTTTACTAGAAATAATCATGACAAAATGGGGCTGACTGGGGGGATGAAAGCCTGAGCCCTGCTGTGGGGGGGTTGTCTAGCACCCACTGTTGCTGTGTGGCTGATAGCTCAGCCTCTCCCCCAGCCCCCCGCTGCCCGAGGCAGCTCAGAGCTGCGGGGCTATAGGCTCGGAGCTCTGGGTCCCCCCCACCACTTGCGCGGGCTTGGAGTTCTGGCACCAGCAGCTTGGAGCTGCGGGGGCCTCCCTCACTGCTTGTGGCAGACAGCTCTGGCCCTGCTGCCCCAGGGCTGAAGCAGAAAATGTCATGGAGGTCTCTGTAAGTCACAGAATCTGTGATCTCCATGACATAATCTTATCCTTAAACGTGACATTTGGCAGGGAGGGAGGGAAGGATGATGGAGAGCTGGCAAAATTTGTAAGATATGGTTGAAGTTTAGCAATACAGATAATTGTATTGAAATATAAAACCTCATGCAATATTTTTAACTTCTTAGTTAAAAGTACTGTGTGCCCTGTCGTAGTTTTGTACTACTTCAGAGCTTGCTTCTCATAGATTTGGTTTTCCATTCATTCCCTAAGGATTTTTGTATCACTTTGTAATGTCAGTTACATGAAAACCGATGTGTTCTCATTCTCAGCTTCACTGAGACATTTTTGAAGAGCTTTGTTGTTCTTGAGGCACTGGTCATCCATAGTTAATGTCATATTGAGTTTTCACTCAAATCAGGGATTCAACTCCCTTTATTTTGTCTGAAGGATACTGTGTAAGTTCCCCACTTATGCAGCTCAAAGTCTGAGTAAAGATAGAATTTTTTGAGGATTTTCAAGTAATAATTTGTTAATTGATTTTAGTTAAAATTGAAGTGTGGCCTTTTTAATAGCAGTCTACTTAACAAATGGCATATTACTACTCTTCAGATTTTCCATATAGTTCAAATGCATTGAAAACCTCAAGCACAGGCTACATTTGAAGTTCTAATTAGCAAAGTTAACAGCTATATTTACAGTCAAGGCCAAGTCACTAGCTCAGATCCTTCTTAAAAGTGTCATTATGACATCAGAGTTAACTTGGCCAATCATTATTCCTCTCTAGTTAACTTGTGTGCTGCAATTCTCTTGGTTGAACTGAGTCAGTGAAATGAGAGGTACTGTACGTAGGTGTCAGGAGCTATTAGTGGAAGACTACTGCTAAATCAGGGAGAACTATATCCTTTACAGAGCTCTTAGGCAAAGACCTCTGCAGGCAAATGAGCCCCAAAACATTTGAGGTTACATGTGTTTCCTATTTAAATATGATTTTTGTCATAGTTTCTCTGCATCACTTCACTTCCACTCCTCTTCCACCCAGTGCTTTAAGGTGAGGCACCTTTAGAGACAGAGTAGCTTTTGCCACCCTACTTGATATGGACATCAGAGTTAGATCCTTTGTAGTACACAGCATGGCTCTCTCCATTTGCTTGCTGTAAGTGAATAGGCATTGCTGTCTATCCTCTGGCGGAGGGAGAGCATGCCCTGTTCCCCTGACCGTTGCCTTGTAGTTGACCTGTTGGCATAGATTGGACAGTTTCCTGAGGGTGAACCCTGCTGCCTACTTTCAAAACGGTGTTTCGACTCGTTGAGAAGCCTCCTTCTGTTACCCATACACAAGAAAGAAATCGCTGTGTAATTTCAGTGTTTCAGGATCAGTCTTCCCTCTGCGCTTTGCCTGACAGCTCTGTGAGGAAAACATTGAAGCAGAAAGAATATTTCTAGGAGTTTCAATGGGAGATCTTTGTGCATAGGGAGTAGAGCCTCTCCTCTAATCCTTGCCAGCCAAACTTCTAGAGATATTAGAATTCCTACTCTTTCTGGTGAAATTCCTCCCTGCCAGACTCCCTATGATCTTCAAGAGCTCTAGTTCCATTTGGACCCAGAATAGATGGGTCTTTCCCAATCAAGATAACATCTTTCCCAATCTGTTCTCCTTTCCTTAAAAAAAAAAAAAAAAAAAAAAAAATCAATAAATAAATCCAATTAGCTTCAGAAGGGAATTTTTCTAATTAAATTGGATTTGGTAAATAGAGGAAATAAACCAATATTTGAAAGGAAACTCAGGATAAGGGAACTTACTGTTCTCAGAATTCACCTGAAATCCTCTTGTTTCCTCCCAGTGTTGCTTCTTGAATCTCATCATCTCTCTCTCCTTCACTTTCATTCTGAGGCAGGGCACCCAGCTACTCTTCTCCTATTAACTCACCAGGTCCACAGAGGCAATGAAGACTTCATTTTCCTTTCTGGTACCGTGCACTAGTGCTGAGCTTTGTGCATATAGGATGATGTCAGAGTGCAGAGCTAAGGTTGGAAACTGCCCCAATGAACTTTGAGAAGTTTACTCACTAACAGCTTAGGATGGTAAGTGGAATGTGGAAATATTTTCTCTCCCCTTCCTGAACATTCCTGGGAGGGAAGAGAGGCTGACACATGTCACTCAGCATAGAGGTAATGTTTACACATTCTCATTATAACTAAATTCAGGGAGTAGGGAAATATGCAGGATGAAGTTTGCAGACCCAGTCATAGCTTATTTCAATTCCATTGTAAGGTATAGAACTCAGTCCTTCATCTTTGGTATTATATCATTAGATGGTACTTGTGTTTTACTCTTGGGAAGAATTAGTGAGCCTGTTAGTTATGATGTTCTGACTTACTATAGTGTGTATTTTTCCTAAATACATGACTTCCATACTTAAATCTAATATTTACTACTTTTTTTATGGGTCTCCAACTAACACTTCTGAACTGGCAAGTGCTGTGTGCCACAGGCCGTATGTTCGGAGGGTATCCATCCATGCACCCACAAAATTTGAGTGTACACACACGACACTTGCATGATATGTCCCAGTCCCCAAGACTAACTCATGTTTGTTTAAAGTGCAAGCAATAGTTACAGATATTAATGTTTAATTTTTGTATGAAGTAATGGGCACAGGTGGAAATGCAAGTATGTATTTCTGAAGTTATATAGGTGGATGAAAGAGGAAGACATTGGAAGTTAAAATAACTCAATTTATACAGAGGTAGCAGGTAATCAGGAAACTATTTGGTATAATGTTGCATGGTAATACATAGACAGAAATTTTTTATGACCTTATTATACGTGGATAAGTACATAAACATGCAATTCAGGATTTATAGATCTGGCCAAGTCCCTTTGCAGTGGGAACAGTATTCCACAAATATAGTTCCTTGAATGAGGTAAATACTTTAAGATCCAGTCCAAAAAAGATGACCGCTCCTGGCTCTCTGCAAGTAGGGTGTCAAATACCTATCCTTCCTGTAAATAATTGATCATCTTTGTGTGCAGAAGTCCAGCAAAATTTCTGATATTTTAATAAGTTGTATCTTGATTTTTTTTTTTACTACAAGTTTAAGCCTGAAAAAGGTAAAACACCTGCATGTTTGTAGATAAAAGGAAAAGTAAAACATATTTTAAAGGAGCCATTCAGAGTATTGAGCATACAAATCTCTTTGTCACTTACACAATGCGTCAGATGAACTGGTGCTAGTGAGATCACTTTTCTTTTTAGGGAAGTAAATAATGCTACGCCTCCAGATTTGATCACTGAAACTGTTTTTTGTGTACAAAGCTAACCTGACTTGTAAGATGTATTTAGTGTGCATATGTTATACAGAAGACAGAATTTCCGTAATGAAAAACTAGCATAGGACATCCACATTGGATCTACAGAGTTTGTGAGCCATTCTGGAATGAAATGCCTCCTCAGCCTCAGTTCTTCACAGAGAAATTTAGTGGATTGTGTTTAAACTGTGTACCATTGCTGAGTGATGCCTTGCATGAGATCTCTATCAGAATTACTCTGATTAAAATAAGAGGTATTTCATCAGACAAAAAAATCTAAATATGATTTTGCTGCACACAGCTTAAATTGTTGTTCCCATTTAGTATTCAGTACTAAGTTTGATTTTATCATTAAAGCAGGCTCCATGTTGTCTATTAGTCATTTTGTAGCAGAGCCTGATATCCCTTCTGAGAGTCAGAAGGAGAATCCATTTGGGAGCACAAAAGCATCCTGGCTCAAACAGATAATATCCCCTTCCGAGCTATGTTTTGAATTATTTTTCCTTTTCTTTCACTTGCTGCAGTTTAATGACTGAAGGCAGAAGTGGCCTGGAATCCTAGGCAGTGAGTATGTTTGTTTGGTTTTTTAATCCTCATTAGCCAACAGTTCTGTTCTTCTTTAGGCTTTAGTTTACTGTGAAGTGTCTCAAAGTTTTTTAAAAAGTTTAAATTCTTTGAATGACTAAATGATTATCCTCCAGTTACAAAATATCCAGATAAATCCTCTGGTGATTAAATGTTGAGGCATTATGCACAGATTGCTTTTTCCTGGTAAGAACACTTTAAAAAATTCAATTTAATTGCAACTCCATTGACCAAAGATCTGTGTGTATTTCACTGAGTTAGCACCGTGAAATCCTGACCACACTGAAGTCAATAGGAGTATTGCCATTGATTAGTGGGGCCAGGGTATCAACCCATGCCTCCTCAGTACCCATAGCCCTATGTCCTACCTCTCTATGATGCACTCCTAAGTGTTCAAGGAGCAATGTTGTAAACAGGCAATAAAAATTCATTTAGACAGTTTGCTGTGTCATGATTCATCCAAAACACCCACACAGTTATTTGAAGTGGCTAAACTAAGTAGAGCTCTCAGGAAAATATTACCCAAGCTCTTTCAAAAACCTGAAATTTACCTCTTTCCTGCTAAATATTGATGTAATATGGAAGGAAAAGAACAATCCTAGCTCATTAGACAAAAAGTTTACTTGCAGTCTGGGAGTGGGTGGCAGTGAGGGGGCGGAGAATCTCGCCAAGGAATGGAGTCCAATTCAGATACTTATCCAGATCTTTGAGGGTTGTCATGGAGACCTTACTTTCTCCCCATGTTAGGGCAGCTATTGCCTCAGTTTCCATCGCTGGTATTCCAAGTGGTTAATCTCTCCAGTTAAACTGAAACTCAACCTTTTCTGGGGTAACAGAAGTCCAAATGAAAATCCAAACTTTTGTCCATTCTTTCTCTTGGCCACAGCCCTTTCTTCAGGAGTCAGTGTTGGTCTTTGAAACTTCTCCTCACTCTCAGCATTTCAGAGACACACCCAGCATTTGTCCCAGCTGAAGGAGAACTTCTGCTTTCCCTGTTCCAGATATTTCAGTCTTGGGCCCTATACAGCAAAGTATGCATCAGGTCTGAGAACTTTCTCCGCTTCTCTTCCCCCTTAGCTACTTCCTTGGGAGCTGCTATAATCCATTAGATTCCCCCTGGGGAACCAGAATTTGTCGGTCTGCATCCCGGTCTAGTGACAACTGTCTCATTAGAGTACTTTATCCAGAATCTGTCTGTTTCTTAGGTCCTTCCCATGCCCTTTGATTGGCGCTATCCACTAGAGGATCTGCTCTCTGCACTGAGCAAAGTGAGCTGCTTATATATAGTCTCTCTTTGCAATGAGGCCTACAAGTCCCAGAAACCCTCCTGGACTACAGTCCCAATGTGTCTTGTTGCAGGAAGTAGAGTTGCCACCTGTTGAGGTTTCCCCCTGCTCACTCCTTTTTTAAGGTAGATGTCCTTGGAAATGTGTAATGAATGGTGCTCAGTACATATTGCCACTTGTCCAGTTTTATAGGCTCAGGATCATCCTGGACATTCTGGGTTTTTGTACCTCAGAGATGGCAGCCCTAGCAGGAACAAAGTAGCACAGGACTGTAAGCCTGCCTTAAAAAGTCAGAGCACCCTGTTACAAAGCTCCAAAAGAGACCACGTGGTCTCCATAGACCGTCTCTTATACAGGCTCTGACTCAGCCCAAGAAGTTGACTCCTTGGAATAGCCTATATGAAATCCTGGAAGGGTAGTCAGAACCCACCAGGACAAAATGCCTGCCCCTTCAAATAGGGGAGGGGCCACAGACCAAGAATCAGCTAAAGATGGGGGACAACAAATGATAAAACAGGAGGCTCTGTGAAGTAGTGTGTAGGGCAACCATACTGATACTTTCTCCTCCTAACCACACTCCACCCTCAGGGTCTCTTGTCCAAAGGCAGAGGTTTTCCCAAAGTACTGTACTGTTTCAAAAGGCGTGTTTGAAGCTAGGGGAAAGGGCAGGAGAAGGCAAGCTATGAAATGATTCAATTATAATTCAGTTACTTTTGAAATACATTCCTGATGACTTCATGAAGCATCATGAATTGATGGGAGCTGAAGATGTAATAAAAGAGAAATTAACTAAGCGAAGAATAATTATGTACTTGTAAACTATTCCTGGACACTAAAGTCAGCTATCACACTCTGCAAAAGAAAGTGCAGAATCCCAAAGCTGATGAGTGTTTCTACATAAACCAGAAAGTGACAGATGTAGGTGCTTATTCTAAGTCCTTCTGGAATAAAAAGGAATGTATTGTTTTCCTGCTGAGCAACAGCTTAATCAACTCCTTGATGCTCTGCTAGTCTCTTTTAGACACAGAGAGAAAAGTTCAGTTTTGTTCAAACATAAAATAAAAATAGAAACTAAAAATATCTTTTCTTCTGGCACAAATATACTGAATGTTGATCAGCTTGCTCTAGAAAGGTAATTTCTGTACAGCATTTCTGTGGTTTCATCTTATGCACCTTTAGAGAAGTCTTGCACTTAATACATTCTTATAGTTTGCAAATTTGCATGGCCTGTTTTCCTCCTAATTTTACTCATTTGTTTCATGTGTGGAGGGGTGGTTGTGAGGGAGAAGAAGAATAAGATCTACGTGGGAGTTGGTCAGGCATCCAGACTTTCTCTTTCACCTACCCAGATCCAACAATGTGGGGACTGTTAGGTCATAAGAGTTGGGTTAGGTACCAGAACAGTAACATGCAGCAAGGGGAATGAGTGCAAATGACTACATGAAAACACCACACACTGTTTATCTGTGTAATATTACTTAGCAAACAGGGTGTTGTTGTAGCTGTGTTGGTCCCAGGATATTAGCCAGACAAGGTGGGTGCGGTAATATCTTTTTAGTAGATCAATTTCTGTTGGTGAGAGACAGACAAGCTTTCAAGCTTACAAAAATGAAAGCTTGTCTGTCTCTCACTAACAGAAGTTGGTCAACTAAAAGATATTACCTCATCCACCTTCTCTCTCTCGTTACATTGAATAATTATCCCAAAAGGAGTCCAGAGTTTGTTTTAAAAAAAAAAAAATCTTGGGAGCTTTAAAACATATTTGCTCTTCTAGGATTAAATAAGAAATAGGCTCACTAAATAAAATGTCCTGCTTTTCCTCAAATAGAACTTAGGGACAGTGCTATTCTTTGTTTCTTGTTATGATTTATACAACTATGGTTGATGCTTTTTTCCTGAATCATTCTTAACTAGAAAAATGCAATCTAGCAATCTAATGGTGCAACCTATATCTTTGACTATTCCTTTTAAGAACTATGCTGTACTGCCTGAAAATTAGTCTGATTTGATTTTTTGCATAGTTGCTTTCAGATTTTAATAAAGAGTGTATAATATTATATTCAGCAATGGAGTTTAAGAAGCTCAAGGAAATGTATACAAAAGAACAAAGATAATTTGTATTCAATGGACTGTTATCGTTTGCTAGTATGCTAATGAAAAATGACAACCTTACTTGACATTTCAGTCCCTTGTGTCCTTTTTACTTTAAAACACTAATTTAGCTCAAAGTTGAATGTTTCTATAACTCTACCATTTGTTTTACAGAGGACACTGAAAGATGTTTATATTTGTATGTGTGGGGTTATAAGCCATTTAATTTTTAATAACTGTCATTCTATAGTGTATCATTAATGTGAATATTCATGTGAGATTCCATAATATTTGCTTATGAATGCTTGCTTATGAATCCTTATCTATTTATATTGGATACTTATATGGCTTGCATTACCATAGTATTGGAATGCCTCATAATCCATAATGTATTTATCCTCACAGTACCCGTGTGAGGTAGAGAAGTGCTATTATCCCCATTTTACAGAAGGGAAATGGAGGCTCAGAGAGGTTAAGTGACTTGCCCAAGGTCACGCAGGAAGTATGGTGGAGCAAGGACTAGAACATATCCCTACCAGTGGACCGCTCTTCCTCTCATTACCCATCTAGAATGCAGTGAGATTACCTGAGCTAATCTTAATGGGATGCTGATGCTGAAATACCGCTCTAGAAATAGAAGTCGTAATTTGTGTCAGAATCCATGTTACAGGAGCAGTGTGTTGCATTAAACCTTTAGATCCCAGTCCCGCAAATGCTTATGCATGTGCTTAACTTTACACACCTGAATAGTTCCACTGATTTCAGTGGGGCTACTTACACGTGAAGTTAAACACATCCATAAATATTTACAGCATCAGGAACTTAGTGCCATTCAATGTACTGTGTACCAAAATAACTCTGTATATGGATACCATAACTTATATGTAAAAATAAACTGAATGCCTTTTAAAAAAAAAAAAAAAAAAAAGATGAGCTTGGGGGCACGGTAGCATAATGATGTGTTGTACAGTAAACATGGAATTTCCATAGAAGAACATCCAGCTCTCAGAGCAGAGGCATGTATTGTATCCAAGTGGTGAGAAGTAATGGGGATTCTGTCCATAAAATGATTTGAGCCTGGGAATGTCTGCTACAGAAAATTACTTGGTTTAAGGATTATACGCTTTCTTATTGTTACTTATAAAAGCTCATCTATCCAGCTGTATGTTATTTTCCCAAAGCAGTGAAACTCAATGAAAAGGCAGGTACTAATATTGGAACACCATCCTATCTATTTCTTGCAAACCAAAATCTACACCCCTCCCTCTCCAGGCTCTTTGCTGTTACCAGGGAATGTTCAGTTGCTAGAACTGTGTTGCAGCCCATACAACTTATCACTTGAGTTGTATCCCCCAACTCTTGTGTCCTGCAAATTTAATTTATGTGAAATGAAAAACCAGTTTTTACTGGCAAACCTTACTGTCCACTAATGGTGAAGGTCTAAAGCTACTTTGTCCAAATGTTTGTGTGGTTTAGTTTTGAAAAGGTTGGAAGGGTGAGAGTGAATATCAGGGAATCACTGAGAGCTGCATGAAGATCTATTTCTTTTTCCTGCTGTATCTAGCATATTTATTACTAAAAAAATCTTCATTTTCACAAATTTGAAAAATTCCTTATTTTTCTGTTGCAAAATAAAAGCCCAGTTCTTCTTTCACTGAATTCAGTGTAGTGAAGTTCTACTGAAGACAAAGTTTTGCCTCTTAGTTTGTTGGGAACAAGATCTGACCATGCCTGCTATAATCTCAGTGAAACTCATGGGAAAGTCACTTTGCATTTCATTAGACATTTCAGTTCAGTTACAATCAAGTAGTCATAAGGAACTAAAGACTGGAACAGGGCATTGCTTTTTATTTTGTTGTGAAGCATGAAAGGAGAGGGTGGGGAAACATGACTTTCACCAAGCATACCCATCTTCCCCTTTTAGAAAAGGGAGTACCTATGTGTACCCTGCCCCCAGGAGGGGGGAAAAGGGGGTTTTGAGCTTTTCTGGATGGGAAGAAAAACACTTGCTGTGCCCAAAGGGAGTCTGAGCTGTCATTCCTACAGGGAGGGGCTGACAGCTGTGCCTCCGTAAGGAAGTAGATCTTTAAATGAAAATCTTTTGCTATGAGAGGACCATAGTTCCAAGAGGGACCAGGCTATGCTTCAACTGTAGGCCAAAAGGACACTTCCCTACAAAGTCTAGGCTTGACTGCATGGAGAGTGAGAATCCATAGTTGGCTATGGAACTGTTGGTATAGAGTCCCCTGATTATCCAGGAATATTCAGGACTTAACATTTCTTGAGTGTCATTCCATTCAATATAACAGTGCTGTGCCTGGGTGTGAACTCCTGTATCAGATGCATCCAGAGACCATGGTGGGGCTGCTACACACCTTGTATCCCATAATAAATCATTGCAGCGCTTCCATTGGCCTATGATGGATATTTAAAGTATCAGTTGTCTTATACAAAGTGTGAGATACTATGGATCATTCAGTATACTTTCTAACTAAAGACTAGTATTTCTTCTTCTTCTTCTAATCATTTCCACTCCTTTTTCTCCACTTCTCCTGCTTTTTTTTTTTTTTTTTTTGGTAACAGTTTTAAATCCATATTACTACTGCTTCCAGAACATATGTCTTCTGTGCATGGAATCTGTTCTTCCAAAAATACCACTTCCTGTCAGTGCATGATATATGATCTTACATACGACGGGGAGATACTGATTTCATTACTTCAGGACCTGTATCAACAGACAACTCACTGAAATATAAATATTTATATAAATATAAATAAAAGTATAAATAAAAATATTTACCTACCATGACAACTGGCATCATAGATTTAAAAAATATCTGCAGTGTCTTATTCATACGGAGCTTTGATGAGAAGCTAGGCAACAGTAATGTGTTTGGTTTTTTGTTGTTTTTTTTGTGGCCTCAGTCATTAGTGTCAGCATTTTTGTTTAGCTTGCTTTTTAGTGTCCAGGAATCGTGTGTGTGCAGTTAGGTTTATCTGGCTGTGCACAAGCAGTAGCTCTCATCCCTTCTGGCGTGCTTCCCAAAATGGCACCACAAGGTGATTAGCCAGATGGGAGCCTACATAGATGAATACTTGGAGCTCCCACTGAAGTCTGTAGTGGTTGTATAAGAGCTTCTAAGGCTAGAACTAAACCTTTTATATAAAGCATGTATTTTATATTTGTTTCTTTCCTCATTTATTTTGAATATTAAACTCTCCACATCATCCCCCATGCTATAGCCAAGTAACATGGCCTAGTGTAAAAGGCTCAGTGGGAAACAGTCTACTGAAGTCTGAGGTTACAATAGTCTTCTTTGCTCCTGTCCCTGCACTCTACAGATGTCAGTAATCTCTGGATCTGCTGACCGCACTTTTACTGCTCTTTGTCTTTGCTTCTAAAAACCAGCAAGGCCCTTTGGAGCTGGGTTCTACCACACGCAAGTGGACCAGAACCTCTCACTAAATCTTGTCTGCCCTTGTTCAGTAGAGCCATGCTTATTCTGCTGTATCTGGGGCTCTTGTCACTAGCAGCTTTACAGTAGTAAATATTTCTGAAGCTGCTTGATCATCCTCTTGCTCTTAAAATCAGGATCAACTGTTGCTTTCATTGGCATTTCTCCTGCATAGTACATGCTCTGGTTTTTCAATTTCACTTTCATTAAATCAGTAGCATGTGGTTTGTAAGTTCCCGATAAATAGTTACTGCATGGTGCAGCTGTGGCAAAATCACCTGTCAATAGTGCTTTAATCATATCCTTTCTAAATAGGAGATATTTAAATATAATGCTAAATTTAGGTGTTTGGAGTCAGTGATCAAAGTCCTCCCTATTATTCAGATGTCTGAGTTTAACAGCTTGTAATCTGTTCTCTGGTAAGTAAGCCTGTAGGTCTCACAACATTGAATAAATGCTAGTTAGATAAGGAGCAGGTGTGGAATTTTATTATTTGTATAGTATCCAAAGTGTGCTAGGGGCTTTACTAAGACCACTGGGCCAGATTCTCAGCTAGTTAAATTGGCTTACTCCATTGACTTCAGTAAATCTGCACTGATTTACCCCAGCTGAGGATTTGACCCACTGTTTCTGCCTCAGGAGTTTACATTCTAAAAGCCTGATCCTGAAAACACTGTTGGGCATAGTGCTTGCCTCCAAGAGTTAGTCCTGTTGAAGGTGTTAATGTGAGACTCAAAGAAGCATTATGTCTGATCCAGAGAGACTTGTTCACACACTATAGCCTGGTGGGTAGGATAATGGCTTGTGGGAGGGTTATGCTCAAGTCCCTGGTCTGCCTGATTTAGAGTGATCTGGGACGGAAAAACTCTGCTTTGAATATGTTAGAGCTGGAATTTGAGTCTCCTATATCCCAGGCCAGTACCCTAACCACTAGGATATGTGTATACATGCATGCTCCCAGTCTCAGGCATGTTGACACCTCTTCACAAATCAAAAATGGACTTTTCAGCAGCATTCTGTTTTCACAAAAATGATTAAGAGGTTTTGTTCAAATGCATTTCTGGATTCACTCCTGTGACTTTGATACTTTCTGGATGGCCCCATGCTACTCCCCCAGAGATCAGTGAAGAAGGGAGCAAAACAATAAAAATTGCCATAGGATGAGACAAAAGGAAAACTGTTTTACAGCATTTCCTCAAGGAGCACTATAGAGGGTTGTCAAAAGCAGGGACTAGCAAAAGGGCACAGATTATGCTGAAACACAGAAAGCTCTGCCAAAATGTGTCTCGCTCATGCACGCACGCACACAGGTGCTATTGCTGTAACTGATGGTTTGCTAAATGACAACATTATTCTTGTGTTTTGAGAGGCTCATATCACTGGTGTGATGTGGCATTGAGTCCCTCCATGGTCACATCTATTTCAGTGATGATCTGTGTGGACGGGCCCCTGTGAGAGGGGGGCAGCATCCGGGGTTCTCCCTCTGGGTCCTTCTCCGAGTGGGATCACCCCTCCAGGCTACAATCTGGAAGAGTAAAGAGCAAATTAAAGACATTTGTGAATGAAAGGGTTGCAAATTGCCAGGACAGAGAAATTACACAAAGGGAACTAATTAGATTGGAAACATGGGTAGTAATTAACAAAATAATATTCAACACAGGAATGATGAAAGAAACTTCTAGCAGATAAAATACTTCTAGCAGCAGTATAATATACATATATTTTGTATAATACCTTTTGTTATAATTTTTTTATCCAGAAAAATGCAAAATAAAATTTAGATTCTCTAAATTGTCACTGAGGAACAACCCTGGATTGTTCGCTATCATTACAGTATATTTTCTGAGGAATACCTAGTTTTAAATGTGTTCAGTGATTAGTCATCCAGCACTTCCCTTAGGAGACTGTTCCATAGTTTTATAGATCTCATGGTCAGGAAGATTTTCCTGAGATTTACTTTACATTTTCTTCTTCTCAATTACTGTATTTGTAGTCATTGTTCCCCCAATCTTCCCTTAGAGTTCATTTAATCAAGCTCAACATAATTAGTTTTTAATCTCTTATCACAAACTAGTACCTCAAGTATCCTGATCACTTTTATTTCTCTTCTCTGTATTTTTTCCCTTATTTGTCTGTATCTTCCTAGTGCCGAAATTCCCTGAACTGAGCACCGTATTCCAGGATTAGTCTCACTAGAAGAAATAAAAGCTAAGAAAAAGGCTTTATCCCCTATAGATATTGTAGAGAGACCTTAATTTTTTCAGACCTTGATGAACCTATGCTATGTTTGTGCCTTTTAGTTATTATACTTTCTCATAAACATGTATTATTCAGTTCTGAAATAATTTGTTTTCCTTTAACTTCAATTACGATGCAAAAAGCTTTGTATTTTTGGAGACTGGTTTAATTTTTACCATTGACTAAAAGCATTTCACATAACACTAAAGATTGTTTGTCCACATTTACATGATAACAGAAAAGATTGAACAGTAATGGATACAAGACTGAAAACTGAGGATGTTCTTGCACTTCTGTTTATAGCCAACTCATAAACAGAACAAAAATGTCCACTTTTCAGCAGCTTTTGCTTCACTAACACAGTGGTTTTTAACCTTTTTTTCATTTGAGGATCTCCCCTCCCGCCCCAAAAAAAATCGAATTGAGGCGAAGACCCTTTTGGAAATCTTAGACATAGTCTGCGGACCTCCCAGAGGTCCACGGACCCCCAGGTTGAAAACCACACGAGTGCCAGTTTATTTGACAAATGACATGGCATCACATTACCTTTTTGGTGCATCAAAAGATAATGTAATCCAAGCCATTATTTGTTCAGCTCATAGGGTTGTGCATACGCCTTCATTTCAATTCTTTCCAAGTTGTTTCATTCATCTCCATTCAGAATGTTAAACTTTTCAGCTTTTCACAGTAAATCCATCAGTATCTTTTTGTAGGTTAATTTAAACACTCAATCTTCAACCATCTTCATCAGTGTGAAAAGTTATGTTTGGACAACAGTATTTGATTAAAAACCAGAAGAGGGTTATGGGGTTTTTGTTTTTGTTTTGGGTTTTTTTTAAATGTCATATTCATAAGGCTTTGGAGGAAATTAACATTGACAAATTTGCCTCAGAAAAATATTTGGATCACAAAGATTATGTAATTCTCTCTTTCCTTTAATCTTCTTACTTTTAGTTTTCCTTAGCTGAACATCTCCTTTAAGAAGGCCTCTGGATATTGTGTTAAGCAATATTTGCTACTGATGGGAATTTGTGGGGACAACACTTTAATTTTCAGTCCAGCTACTGTGCTTCAATACTGTTACTTTAATGCTCACCTCTGTGTTTGGATTTGTGTTATGTACTCACCTTTTAAACTGCAACTTACAATTCTGTTTCTAAGTGCATCCTAGTGTTTCCAGTTACACAAAACCACTTTTACTGAAGCAGGTTACCTGGTGGCAGTGATAAAATCTTAGCTCCTTTTGCAGGAAGAAACTTTTGCGAGGCAGATTCTCAACAGGTAAAAATTGACGTAGAAGTTAGTGGAGTGTTAGTCATGGAAGTCATGGAAGTTAGTGGAGCTATGTCTATTTACATCAACTCAGAATCTGTGTCTTAGATTTTATGGCATGTCTAAACATTCTGTTCAAACTGCTTATTTCATTAAATTGAATAAAGCAAGTCTGCTTGCAGGAGGAAGCTGTGTGGCTTCTGTGTTTGAGACCAATATAGTTTTCAAAGTGAAGAAGGAAATAAAGGTTTAATTTAATGTGAATCGAAAGCCTGGGTATGTGAACACAAATGCAGAATATGACAATATTGGAGAAATCAAGCAAGATCTATGCTCACTCAAAGTTTGCACTAAATGAATAAGAGAATGATTGAAGTGAAGACTGGATTTTGACCTTGGAGAATGAAATTCCTAAAAGTATAGAAATGTGAATAAATTCAAATCCCTCATAAATGTGCATTGGAGACACTTCCCAGTTTGAAACAACTTACCATTTAAAATAAATAAAAGTGCTTATTTAAAAAAAAATCTCAAAATTGAAAAGACACAAGCTGTATTCTACTATAGAGCTTGTTAGTAGGAACATATTTCAGTACTTGAAGGAATTAAAAACAGGGTCAGGCCCCTAGGTGGTATAAATCAGCAAGGCTCCCATTCCATCAGTGGACCTATGCCAACTTACATCAGGTAGGAATCTGTCACCAGACCTTTATACTTCTCTATACCATAATCAAAAAATAAATCATAAAACTACTAATGTAGCTCTGGATGTATAATTCTGATGTATAATGTACAGTATATATGTATAGTTCTGGATGTATAATTCTGATGTATAATGTACAGTATATATGTATAGTTCTGAGAAACAGCTTCTGAGATACATCTTTAAACGGTAAATTTATTATTGCAGTACCTGTGTGCAGAAGAAGAAAGATCCTCTTAAATGTTTAGTAAGTGAATGCTGACAAAATGATTTAAAATAGATTTTTTAAAAAATTTTTATTATATAAAATGACCATGGGCCAGACTTTCAGTTGGTGTAAATCAGCATTGCTGCAATGACATCAATGGAGCTATGCTTGTTTACACCAACTATTTTTAATTACTTCAAGTACTGGAATACCTCCTTACTAAGAGGTCTAATTAAGGGCCATATACGGAGCTCTTGCTACTGTATTAGATCATCATGTCAACAAAATGTATGTAGGTATACAATAGTGGGAGAAAATATAAAAAATGCTACATGTATGTTAAGTAGCAGAAAAATATATTGTACTGTATTGTTTGTGAAATAGTTTGTTTCAATAATTGTTGACTATCATAATACATACACAGAAAAGGGTATTGTTAAGTTGGCACAAACAACCTTTACATTGGTATTTCCTTTTTTGTGTGCTTTTACCATGCAACTGTAAAGTTCTATTGATGCAGGGTTTGTTGTATGGAATGAATATATGTTATACATATGGATATTATATGTATGGAGTATACATATGTATCAGGGAACAATTTTTGAGAAATTATAAAAGATATACTTTGGCTTCTTGAGAATCTGCAGTTATACTATAAAAGTGCAAAACTTTTTTTGCTTTTCTTGCTTTCCAAGTAGCAAAAAGGGCAGTATTTTTAATAAAATTGCCATAGAATGAACCTTATCATGCATGAAATATTTATCATTTACAAACTTTAGAAGATTATTTTTTTTCTTTGGGAACTTATGAGTGTCTTCATTGAAATGCACATTATTGTCAGAAATTGTTTCTGTTCACTGGGTACTTGGTTTTTATCATATTCCTTTCCCATTTAATATTTGAGTTTGGCAAGGCACGAAGGCAAATGTCACTTCAGTAGCTTATGTTGTCAAGATGCTAGAGAAACAGCTGAAGCAAATTCATATAAACTGCATCACTAATGTCTTTTCTCTTTTGATAACCAAAAAGCAAAGTTTAGTGAAAGAGTCAGGCTTTGCAAATTCAGCTGTCTGGATAATTCTAATTAACAGTGTGATAATAAGGTACAGATTATTTAGAAGTGGGAGATGGCAGTAATTGCCTTTTCAGGGTAGTGTGAGATGTCACCTGTTTTTCTACCTTAAAGAAACGCTTTGAGGGCCTGATCCAAAACCCATTGATATCAGTGGAAAGACTCTCCTTGACTTCAGTAGGCTTTGGATCAAGCCCTAAATTCTGTCACTATACATAGTAATATTTTTCAGTACAACATAGGGGCAATAATAATATGTAGCATTGCATCTTCAAAGCACTGTGAAAACATTAAGAGCCAGATTCTGCTGTCTACAGTGTAGGTGCTACTCAAGATGAATCTAGTCCTTATTAAGTAAAGGCTAGGTCTGCCCCTCTTACTCTCACTGACTAGATGCTATTTCCTAGTCATAGTCCTCACTCAGTCTAAGAATAGCACTAAAATTCTAGAACCTGTTTATAATTGACTAGTCCTCAGACTGTTACTAAAATTCTATAGGTCAGACTTTCAGATATATAACCAATCAGTTTTAAATATACCTGTATATTATGTAATAGAAAACATTGACAACTGTGTCTGATGGTATTTCTTACATATCAGATCTTAATTGATGTGTACCTTCTATAAGGAATTAAAAGAAAAACACGAGTGAACAGTTTTATCTGAATGGTGTATGCATGTTCTTCTGTTACAGGGATTTACAGGCTATGTATGAAAATAATAATTCAGTTAGAACCGTAATACAGCCAATGTCTTAAGTCTACTAAACCAGTTTGACGTTTGTTGGGAAGGTCTGATTAAAATATATGAAATGATACAAAAAGTCTGCCTCTGCCAGAGCAACAAAAATACATTATCAGATAAGGCAAACTAAACTCAAATGGCTGGGTTAACAACAATGTATTTTAAATATGTACCCAAACTTGTGCATGCAGCTACTGAGATTGTAGGGACACTTTTGCATGCACAATTTTATGCAAATTACTCAGACCCCAAATGTCCATTCTTTGCATAAACAGTCTTCAGCTTTTGTCTTTAAAACTTAAGACCTAGTTTAAAGAGAATATTTCCATCATACATAGTGAGTTAAGATATTTGGGGCCTTTCTTCACATTAACCAGGTGATCAGGTTATTTCCCAATTCATACAAAATATGGGTAAGAAAAAGACCAGTGGGGTGGGGGGTGGGGAGGGTTATTGCGTGAGTATGTCAGCTGGCAGTGTAAGAATGGTGATTACTCCTTCTAAAAAGTCAGAACATCACCTAGCAAGACTAAGAGAGTCAGATGTTTAGCATTAAACTTTTCAATAGATCATTTCTGAGACAGATGATTGTGCGTGGACTCAGTTTGTCCAGTGCCGATGATTTACCACCGTCATCAACTCTGCTGTATTATCACTCTACTCCATAATGCTTTTATTTTTTTACATATTTTTCTCAGTGTTTAAAAATGTGTAATCATCATGTCTCAAATCCTGATCCTAACCCTGAAGATGTGTAGGAGCCCAAAAGAGGCAGAACATAAGTACTTCAGCTTTTCAAGGAGAGTGCAATTGATGGAGGAGATCTCTGACTCGGATTTTGAAAAGGGCCTAAGTGATTTAAGCACCCAGTTCTCTTCAATTCTAGTGGGACTTGAACAGCTCATTCCCTCAGGGATGTTTAAAAAAAATCTTCTCTTTTTATCTTTTGCATATTGCATAGCTGTCCCCCACAGAGATTCCATCTGTAGTAAATGTGTGATCAAAGCTGGTTTGCAGCTGGGCATGCACTTTGTTTCCCCAATCCTTAAAATCCAGATTTTAGCTCTTGTTTATGCAACTTATTTTGTTCAAATATTTTTGTGAATATGCATAGCAATTCTCTTCTGAATACTAGACCAATATTATTCAACTGAACTTCTTTAAAATAACTTTGGTGGGCTATTAGAACATTAGAAGGCAGCAGTGCAGCAAAATTGTATGATTTAGAGATTTATGGTGTTTCAGTTGCTTGGTTTTAGCTAAGGCAAGTGTGGGGGGGAAAATCCCCACACTCTTTAGTGATCCTAAAGGCTATTTGCAATAAGGCATCCTGTAAACATTATGCACATGTCTCACTTTACACACTGGGGCTACTCACAATGTGTAAAGTTAAGTGTGTGAGCAAGTCTGTGGGATCAGACACTAAAGGTGTTACTTAGTCAAAACAATCATTAAGAGAATTATAGATGAAATCACATTCCATTCTCACTTACATGTGTGCAAAACTATAAAGTAGCTGCTCCACTAAAGCACTTCAAATATTTTCAGCCTTGTGGGAAAGCTGAGAAGCCCTCTACTCTGCCACGAAGAATCATCTACATAAATCTGTGCCAAATGGAAATTTTTTTTTAAGGGAAGCAATTCATATTATACTGTAGAGTGTATTATTCCCTATATATAAGTCACAGAGGTGAGATGTAGGCTTTGTGTGGATTTTATGAGTTTGGAAAGATTGATCTAGGATGAAAAAGCATCAAGAACTGTCTCATACCTTTGTAGTTTTTACTACATATATTTACTATATGTAAAATTCACATTGAAAATAATTTGAAAATATTTATTCATAAGTAACCGATGCTATTTTAAAAATTAACTGCAATTGAATTTTAGCTTGATCAAATGTATAAACTTCCTAACAACTTTATACGTAAAATATAATATATATGTTAATACTACGATATCCACCAACGTGGACATTTGTTTTACAGTAATGTAGTATTCTTCTGTAGAAGTCACCCTGCAGGACAGATGGAATGTTAAGTCTTTCTCAAAAGCTTCCAGAGAATACTTGTCCAATTTCAGTGAACCAGTTAAAATAATGAATAACTTCTCAATACATGCCCTGTATTTCATGGGCCAAATTCTGCTTTGTTATACCTGTGTAAAACGGGTGTAAATGAATGGAGAATCTGGTTCTCTATATCGTTCTCTTTATATAACAATAGAGTACCTCCATTGGCTTTGTTTGAGTGTAACCAGAGTACAGAATTTGTGCCAAGCACAGTGCTTGTATTTAGGAGCCATTCATTATTTTAATTGCTTTAAATATCTCTTCTCTTTTTTTCCCCTCTGCTGCTTTATTCTAGGGAGAAACCATCTTCTCCAATCATTCTATTTTCTTCCTTTCACAAGCTAGTAAATTACTATCATTATTGCGTGCTCTTAACGTGGTGGACAGGACAAAATCAGTGGAATTACTCCAGATGTACACTGTTGTAACAGTATTTGGCACAGTGTATGAAAGCCCTTTTAGAGAAAACAAGCAACTTTAAGATAATTTCCTGTATGAGCAAGTGTTGTTCTTATTATGAGTGCTTTAGAAGTTGCAACTCTGTTACTAATGGGGCTGATTGCTGAACAAGAACAAATATTATTTCTCATCCCCATTTCCCCAAGACAAAATATATTGCTATTTAGCCATATCTTGTACAAGAAAATGTGTTTAAATGTTTTGTTGATCAGTTGTCATTTTAAGGCTGTGTTGCTGTGAGGAAGTGCTTCTATACAGGAGATAGCAGCACTGCTGTACCTCACAGGGGAATCATGTCACTGGTCACCATCTCCCTGGCACTGTTCCCCGATTCCGCACTGCAGCCAACAGGAGGAGCCACCATCTGCCCCATCGTGGCAGAGTCGGAGGGAGAGCCCAGTCACCAAACTCAAAAACGCAGGTTGGCAGACGTACTACCTTGTGGTGCTGGCTCGGCGATGGGTGCCTGGCATAAAGGACAATGGCCTGTCCAGTGGCCATACTAGAACCCATGGGGGATCCCGGTAGCACCAGGACCCTATTCGCTCCAGTCTTTCACAATTGTGTCCGGAAAACAATCCATGGCACCGCTGGTCCAGTGTGGGACTTGGACTCGGGATCTGATACCGGCACCAAACCATAGGACCGAGAGGTAGAGACAGCTCCCCTTGAAGAGGAGGAGGCACCACTCCCTTCCCTGTCATTATTATTATCCTCCTCATCCCCAGCACTGGCTAAAGTCACATTGCCCGTGCATGAAGGGTTGCTGAAGGTTGTCAAAGCCCTTTGTCAGACCCCATCCTCCCTGCCACCAATATCCAAAAGGGCTGAGAAGAAATATTATGTTCCAGCCAAGGAATTGAATGTGTTCTCCCACTCACCCCCTGAATCCATGGTGGTGGCTGTGGTGAACAAGCGGGACAAGCAGGACCAGGCAAGTTTGACACCTAAGAACAATGACACTAAAAAGCTAGACTTGTTTGGAAGAAAGGTTTATTCCGCAGCCAGTCTTTAATTCAGAATCTTCAACCAGCAGGCACTGCTGGGGAGATACAATTATAACATTTGGGACTTTGTAGCCAAATTCAAGGACTTCCTGCCACAGGACACCAGGCAGGAGTTTGTGTCCATCTTAGAGGAGGGCAAGATGGTGGCTAGAGCCTCCCTCCGAACAGCACTGGACGCTGCCGATTCTGCGGACAGGTCAATGGCTTCAGCAGCATCCACATGGAAGTGTTCCTGACTTCAGTCTTCAGGATTGTCTCAGGAGGTGCAGCAATCTATACAGCAAAAACAACAAGAGTCCTGTAGCACCTTACAGACTAACAAATTTCTGCAGGCATAAGCTTTCATGGGCTGCAACCCACTTCGTCAGATGCATGAAGTGGAAACCACAGATAGGAGGTGTGTATATATACATTCAAGGGTGAGAAACATAACAATGGGGACAGCAAGTGCTAACAAAGTCAATTCAGTTAGGGTAGATGAGTCTTGTTTTTGCTTTATACAGACTAACAAAGCTACCCCTCTGGAAGCAATCTATACAAGAACACTCATTTGAGGAGAACACACTATTTTCAGGACAGACTGAAAGACTTCAAGGCCACTTTGAAATCCCTTGGGCATCTAGGAGACAGTTCCAGCCACCACAGCCACTGCCTAGATGTTCGGATCAGCAGCGGCAAGGAACCTATAAGAGAAGGGACAGAGATAAGGGGTTTAAGTGCTGCTGAACCACTTCTTCCTCCTCTGCCACCCAATCGGGGCCTGCATGCCATCAGGGTGGCCTGCAACAGGCATTTTCAAGTTGCGTCCGAGGACAGCGCTGCAGTCTGGCCTCAGGATCTATCTCCCTGTTTATTTCTTTAACCGAATGTTCCCCTTCCTTTCTGCATGGGCCCAGATTTCATTGGACCGTTGGGTCCTCAGCACCATATCAGATGGTTATGCCCTGCAGTTTACTTCAGTACCCCCCTTCCACCCACCCTTCCTGTCCCTCTTCAAAGACCCTTCTCACATGCAACTTCTTGTTCAGGAGGTGGGAACCCTCCTATGGTAGGGGCTGTGGAGGAAATTCTTCAAGATGTGAGAGGGAAAGAGTTTTATTCTCGATACTTTCTTATACTGAAGGCCAAAGGAGGCCTCAGACCCATCCTGGACCTGCGTTGCCTCAACAGATATCTCAAGAAGTTGAAGTTTTGCATGGTCTCCCTAGCCTCCTCATCCTTTCTCTGGATCCAGGAGACTGGTATGCTGCCCTCGACTTCAAGGACACAGATTTCCATATTCCAGGGCCACAGGAAATTCCTCCAATTTGTGATGGTCATAGAACACTACCAGTTCACAGCACTGCCATTTGTCGTCTTTTCTGCCCCAGGGGTTTTCACAAAATGTATGGTGGTAGTGACTACTTACTTGAGTCATCGAGGGGCGCAAGTTTACCCATACCTCGACAACTGATTCCAAGGGCAAGTTGCAATTTCAGATCCAGGACAGCCTCAGTCTTGTGAGATCCACCTGTCAAAATCTATGCCTGCTCTGAACAAGCAAAAGTGGACTCTGTGTCCTGTTCAGTGGATAGAGTTTTTAAGAGCGATTCTCAACTCACACAGGCCAAGGCCTTTCTTCTGGAGTCCCAGTTTCAAGCCATGTTAGGTCTCATTACAGATATACAGTCCCACCCAATCACAACCACTGGCTCATGCCTCAGACTTCTGGGACACATGGCAGCCTGCATGTACATGGTCCAGCATGCTCGTCTAGGTCTCCGACCTCCACAGTCATGGCTAGCGTTGGTGTACACTCCCAGCAGGCATGATCTGGAACTTGCGATCACAGTTCCACTGCATGTCCAGTCATCCTTAACTTTGTGGCTGAACCCTGACTCAGGGTTACAGCGATTGCCCTTTGAAGGGCTTTCCCCCGTCGTGATGCTGGTCTCCAGTGCTTCAGATCTGGGGTGGGGAGCCCACTTCAATGACCTTAGCACACAAGGGCTCTGGATGAAGGAGGATTTGTCCCTCCACATAAATGTCAGGGAGATCAGGGCAGTAGGCCTGGCTTATCAGGCATTTCTTCCCTTCCTGGCTGGCAAGGGTAGTTCAAATTTTGATGGACAATACTGCAGTGATGTTTTACATCAACAAGCAAGGTGGTGCTCGGTCATCACTCCTGTGACAAGAGGCTATCCGCTTATCAGACTTCTGTGCAGAACACTATTCACATTGTAGCTTTACATCTCCCAGGCACCAGGAATGCTCTGGCAGACCTCCTCAGAAGGTCCTCTTCGTCTCGTCACAAATGGTCACTCCACCCAGAGGTTGTCACCATGATTTTCCAAAGGTGGGGGACTCCCCAAATGGATCTGTTTGCATCCAGACAGAACAGGAAGTGGCCACCAGTTCTGCTCCATCTGCGGGCTTGCCAGAGGCTCTCTGTCTGATGCCTTCCTGCACTTTGGGGCAGAGGCACTGCTGTACGCCTTCCCACCAGTACCACTGGTCTCCAAGGTCCTGTTGAAGATCAAATGGGACAGGGTAAATGTGATACTGATAGCCCTGGTGTTGCCACAACAGCACTGGTTTGGCACCCTGCTGGAGCTCTCAACAGCAATTCCGCTGAAGCTGCCACTTCAACCAGATCTTCTGTCCCAGGACCATGGCAGTCTGTTGCTTCCGGACCTAGCATCCCTGCACCTGACAGTGTGGCTGCTGCATGGCTGAATGCAGAGGAGCGGGCTTGCTCAGCGCAAGATCAGAATCCAGCAGGTGCTCATGGGCAGCAGGAGACCTTCTACCAGAGCAACATACCTGGCCAAATGGAAGAGGTTTTCCGGTGGGTCCTCGAACCAGAATCTTTTCCCCTCACTGAACCTCAGTACAGTTCATGTTGGACTACATGTTACATCTCAAGCATCAGGGCCTAGCCCTCTCGTCACTTAAGGTTCACCTGGCAGCTGTTTTGGCTTTCCATCCTCCAGTCCAGGGTAGATGAGTTTTCTCCCATGACATGACAATCAAGTTCTTAAAAGGCCTTGAAAGACTTTACTCACAAGTCAGGGATCCTATTCCTCTCTGGGACCTCAATCTCATCCTTTCAAGTTTCATGAGCCCCCCTTGAAGCCCTTAGTGTCCTGCTGTCTGCTGCCCCTCTCCTAGAAGGTTTCCTTCCTCGTGGCAATCACCTCAGCACGAAGGGTTTCCAAGATCAGAGCACTGACCTTACATGGTGTTCCATAAGGACAAAGTCCAGCTGCAACCTCACCCAGCCTTATCAGTAAAGATGGTGTAACAGTTCCACAATAACCAGGATATATTCCTGCCTGTGTTCTTCCCAAAACCACATAGATCCAGTGAGGAGCATAGTTTGCACACCCTAGATGTTAGACAGGCCTTGGCCTTTTCCATCAAAAGAAGTAAACCCTTCCAAAGGTCGACACAGCTCTTCGTCACAGTGGCAGAAAGGTCTGCCAATCTCCTCTCAGAGAATCTCCTCTTGGAGAACCGCCTGCATCAAGTTCTGTTCTGAGCAAGCAAAGATGCCTTCACCAGTGATTTGTCACAGCTCACTTGACCAGAGCGCAAGCCCCATCAGCAGCCTTTCTGGCTCTGGTGCTGATCCAAGACATCTGCAGAGCTCCTTACTACCTGTTCTTCAGTTCATACTTTCTCATTCCTTTATGCTATCACCCAGCAGGCTTGTGATGACACCAGCTTTGATAGAGCAGTACTGTAAGTGGCACATTCATGAACTCCAAGCCAACTTCCAGCGTTACTGCTTGTATCAATGGGCACATAGGCATGTAAATGCCCATTGTACCTTCCAAGGGTCTGTTTCAAGCATTGCAGTTTGAAGCTGGCATGTCCCACTAAGGTGCCCATGTCCGTTCTTGCTACTTCTGAACTGTGTGAAGGTTAGTGTGTGTGTGAGTGGTGTGCTGGCCACATGCCTGGTGCTGCTGAGAGTTATAGGATAATCATTTTAGAAGTTTTCAGAGAGGAAAGGAGCATAATTTAAAACAGGTTGATTAGAGTCTTTTTTAAAGTGGAAGTGTTCCATGCTGAATGGAAGGGAGGATTAGAGGGAATAGTTGATAACACTCTCTTGAGAAGCTGAGCACAACATTATTGCAGTGAGACTGAAACAGCTCCTGACATTAACTTTTCTTGGTGCTCGTTAACTTCTTTGTGGATAGGTCTCTCCTCCCTTTTGGATTAGGCTTTTCTGACTGTCCAACTGCTTTCCTAATAAAGGGGAAAAGTCCCCAGTTATATTGAAAGGTCCACTCTCACCAGTCTCTGCAGCTCATTCCCTTCTTTCCAAGTCAGCTTTCCCTGTCCCTACCTGCTCACCTATCCCCAGAATGATACAGTTGCTCTGACAAACAAGCTCCATCCCTTCCCCCTGTCTCTCCATAGTCCACATCCCATTTTAACTTTCCTTTAGAACAAAACACTCATCTTAACACTGTTTTAAACACATCTCGATGATATGATTAACCCTTGGCTCTTTATAAATGAATACCTCAGCCCTATAGAAATAATGTCCCAGGCTTGTCCACTAGGTGGACTGAAGGCACGAGTCTATAAAAAGGCTCAGTAGTCCTTTTCATAGACTGAATAACAAGCAAAACTGTGGGTTGGTTTGTTTGTTTGTTTGATGCTACAAAAGGATAACATCTCCATCCTCAAGATAGAGACACAGTCCTACTTTGTGATTTTAGTTAGGCTTGAGATTAGTGTTTACAATCCAACATCACAATAAGGTTCTGGTGCATAGTTACATGCTAACTCTTATGAAAATTTATCTATTCTTTCAAATCTAGTTTAATTTTTATTTTCTATTTGCGTGTGTTTGTATTATAGCCCATTACTAATTACTAGTGCAGATACATTTGATCTTTTAATCTGCTTTTCCCTATCATATAGAGAATTTCTTTTAAAAAATGTCTCAGTATACTAAAGCATATGTGTTTGGGGTGGGAGCTAGGCAAACAGAGTCTAAGGTAACTGCCTTCAAAGTGTGCTATCCTGTATTATATGGGGATCCAGGGAGACACCATTAATTTTGGAAAATGTAGCACTTTAAAAATAAAGGTTAATTTGGCAGGCGTTATAACCCAATTTATTTTATCCTGCACTAAATTTCATTGTGCAGCTGGCTGATTAGCTGTGGCCAAATTGTGCCCGAGAGTCACGGTACTGCACAATGGGCCACATTTCCATCTTTTCTCTGCTTCTCGCATTTCCCTTTGGGGGTGGCTTGCACTCCAGGGGACACTGAAAGAAAGATCAGTTTTTGTATTCTGGGGAATATGCACTCCTTTCACCCTTGTTACAGGGCCCAGGCACCAGCTGGCTGTTAGGAATTAGAGGATCTAACATGCAATGTTGCTGATAAATCTTTAGATCATCTTAATTAGTCATGACCTAAGTGTGAGATAATCAAACCTGGGGTTGTGCCCACCTCCAGAGAGGGGGCAGGTACAGGAGATGCATCTTTGCCACTTCATTATCACCTACGGTAGTTGTTAGGAAGGCTCTGTCTATGTCTCCCAGTTGCTATAGAAACACTGTTCTTGCTTATCTTTGTTTCTCTGGTAACAATCCCCTACTTTCTGGCTGCGCTCATGCTCTCTGTTGCTATAATAGTCCCTGTTGTGGCTTAAGTTATATGTTCATGTCTCACATTGGGTCATCCCACAGATTCATGCTCATAGCGTCTTCTTGTACTACAGATTATGGGGCTACTCGTTTGGTGTTATTTTGGAAGCTACTGAGACAAGAATAGAAAAATTTACCTTGCTACAGTTTTCAGATGAATCTGGCAGTAAAGTTATTAAAAACTAGATTTCACAATCTATTCCTTTTTGTGGCACTTGGGTCTAGGATTCACTTAGGAGAGCAGCCTGACTTGGGGCCAGAGAGCTTGGAAGCCTTTAAGGGAGTATTATGCTGGGGTTCTGGTTATCTGGGATTTAATGAGGAGAACAGCCAGGCATATGGCCTGAGGTCCTGCGACTCCTTAAGGAGAGCAGCCAAAATTGAGACTTTTAGGGTTTGGGATTCTGTGAAGGGTGTTTCAAATACACTTGCTGGATTTAGCTGAATGTGAGGATAACAGGATTATTGCTGGAAATAGGGATTATTGTACATGTTTGTTTGTAGATGGTCACATGGCTAGTTTGTTTTTAAGGGTGCTCTTTATGGTGCTGAATTTTGAATTCACTGTAATGCTTCTAATATGCTTCATTATTAGAAACAATGGATCAGATTCTCAAGTGTTTGTGGTGCTTCTCCCCATTAGTGTCACAAGCGGAATCTGTCTCTAAAGTTGGTCGAAGGAGCCACAGGAAGGTCACCCCACTTTAGGGAGATACTCTGGTGGCGAAAAGCCAGTGTAGAGACCCCCATCTCACCCACCTCTGAGACTGGTGTAAGAGGCACGGCTGAAGAAAAAGCCTTGCAAAAAGGCAGGATGAATGCAGAAGTGAGCATTATACACTTCTATACTATGCTATATGCTCCTGAGCTGTAGGTGAGGATCTGGGTTCAAGGGGTTTAAAAGGAGAAGGACAGTGATCTGTTGATTTGAGTATGATTAGAGTTAATGTGGGCCTAAAATCTTCAAGACAAACTGAAGATTGACTAGCCTATAACATTCTCATGAGTTTTAAATAAGGAATTCATTAATGCATTATTATGAATAATTTTGTATTTTGAGAGAATCTGGAGATTTTTCGTTGTCGTCTTTGGGTAAACAGACATTTTAGTGCCCTTACAACATCTCTTACTGGGGTTTTTTATATGGAGTTTGGGGATTTAGGTGACTATTAATGTTCATACGAGTCATCTGTGTTAATCTCAGTATTCCATGCACTGAATTTACCACACTGTCCTGAAAGTAAAATAGTCTACTCTTATTGTACCTATAGAGAGAGGTATGTTTACTTTTATGTAATTCATTGGATGTTAACCTTTGAAGAGGTGAAACCACTATTTTTAATGTTTATACATAGTTTCTGTATTAGCCTTTTTTGAATTTATGGGTGGATAGATACTGTATATTTATATATTACTGACTCACAGCTCAAATAGTTTATCATTTAACCCTTTTATGTGAATGAAGAGTAATATGCTGTCTCTAATAGCAGATCAAATTTGGAACCTACTTTATATGTAATAAAAATATATGTAATATAATCGTGTTAAGATAAATTTGGGTGATTTTTTGCAAACTGATTTCTTCCATTTAGACAAAATAACTATTTTGTCTTCTCCATTATCAGTGTTATCTATGCTGCTGTATTGGATCTGTGTCCTGTACCACTAATGTAGACTGAATGATGTTATGAAGAAAAAGGTAAGAAATGAACTAATAGAATTGTTAGATTTGTTGCTAAAATAGATAGATGCTTGTCACCAGTATATTCACTGAATGCTCTAGGACCACTGAAGACAAGTTATGTTGGACAGTTTGGCTACACTTAGAAAATTGAAGCCAGTGGCACTGTTTGGAGAAGTAAGGATTACTTCCAGAAGTTTTTCAGGATTGTGTTGCTTTTAGGTTTTATATGTATTACAGTTTAGGAGAACAGCAAATAGAAGAAGTCAGCATATCTCTAGGTTTGTAATACTAAATCAGATTTATTGCCCTATAAATGACAACATTCTTCTCTCATTGCTAAGGGTAGCCATTCCCTTCTTATTTTGCATGAAACACTACAATATTTACATGCTGCTGTGAACTATCTCTGAGCATATCTTTTTGTGTCACCTTTGCCTACCTATTTTCACATTACCTGTCTCAAGTGACATTGATTCATTAAGTATTGATTCATTAAATCTTGGGAGGATGTTCTGTTAGCAGTGTAAGGCCCAAAAGTATCTTAAACCACATATTGGCTCTTCAGTGGGCAAAAGGAGCAGAGCTCTTGTGCAGGTGAGATATCTGTAATGAAAGGGTAGAGGTGTTTGATGTGGACTGGCCAGGTGCATGGCCAGTGGGTCTGTGCACTTTGCAGATCTACTGGGCCACATCGATTTTTATTTTCCCCAATGGTGACTGCAGCCCTTCTGAATGGACATTCTGGCTAGCTGAAGCTGAGGATTTCATCTCTTAAGCTTAGATACTTTTACACTGAGGAAAGCCCTTATACTGAGGTTTGTTTCCATTACCCAGGATCTGCTCTTACATGCAAATGAATTTTAGTTGCTCTTCATACAAGAGCAACCAACGATGCAATGTTTGATAATGCTGTAGTGAGTCATCAAGAAGACACTTTACTGCCACTGTATATTTTAGAGCACATACAAATCACCCTTTTCATATTGCAACAACTTCAGTCTTTAGTTCATATAAGCAAGATCAGAGCATAGCTATTGAATGAGGCGTCTGAGTCACAAAATGCCACTCCCATGATTTGAAACAGAAGGACAATTTAAATTCAGCTCTCTCCCCCAGGAATCTGTTTGTCTGTTGGGTCCAATCCAAGTATCTTAAACCAGCTCAGGAGTATGGTTTCTGAGCACAGAACAGTAGAATGGCAATGTTTAAAAAACAGAGAGGCTATTGTTTAATATTATGTATTGTAAGAGACTCCTAGAAAAAAGTGCAATTATCACAGTGGTTCGTATGAATTTTGCAAGATTCTGGAGAAAGATTAGTAGAGTTTAATGCAGTTTATGTAATACATTTTTTTATAACAGGGTCAGTGGGGTAAGGATTGCACTCTGCCTTACAGTGAGCACCTTCAATTATTTCTTTTTATCTCCATTCTTCATGAATGTGATGGTTCGTATGACAAAATGTTTTGTTTACTTGCAGAGATCAAAAAATATATTGGCCTGATTCTTATTACTAACACTAAGGGTCCTTTACACTGGTCTAATGATATACAAGGGCCTTACAATGGGTGCAGATGTAACTTATGACTACTTTAAGGTCCCTTTACACAACCAGAGGATATAATTGTTCCTTAGTGCAATGAGAATCAGATTCACATATCTTTTTCTGATTCTTATGTTCTAGGCTCTGAGTGTTCTTTTTTTATACAATGAACTGTAGAATATCCACCGTGATATACTTGCACAGATATCCCAAATGTCATATTTCATAAATGTCTAATCTGTCCCTATCTTTAACAAGGTTTCACTGTATCTTCTGGCAAATTCCAAACTTACATATACCAATTTGCTTGAAATCCCATTTGTTTTTCTAGGCTTGTTTCAATTATGCAAATGTTTCTAAAATATATTGGTCGATCCTTGCTGTTTATGGTTACAAGTCCAATATACACTGGAAATGTTTTTGCTGAGTGCAGCAACAGGTGTTGTGTTTTTTCCCCTTATTTGTATAGGTTTTAAAGCCAAGTGACACAAGTCACTTTTAATCTTAATAATGTGATTTTTATGGAGTGCCTTTCTTCAGAAGGGGCAGCCAGCAGGAGTGTGCAAGCAAACTGAAATACTGCTATTGACCATTGTGCTCTGTATACAAGTCACATAAACAAATGTTACATGTAGAATTGCTATGAAAAATATTTACTAACCATCTGGAAGGTATTGCTCACCTAACTTCTTTTTTTTAATGCTAGTAATTTCAAAACAGCATATAATGTTGAATTGTCACATGTACCAGTCACCACATTTACTTTTCACTGATGCATTGGTTTGGAAAATTTCATTTTTTTTAATGGGTAATCATCAAAAAAAATCAGTAAACCATTGGGCTCAACTCTTAGCCCAGCTTTAATCTGTTTGCACCACTCCTACAGCACAAAGGGGCCAGAAAGTAGCTGAATCAGGCAAGTGGGGAATTCCTAAGCAAGTGTGCCTGTTTCACTGATAATTGTATTGCCCTGAGAGTCCACAAATCATTTACGGTAACTAACTTCAATTCTAATGATGATAGCTCACTAAATAATATTACTCTTTTTATCTCATGAAGTTCGTCATTCATGATGGACTCGTGTATAAATCATCCAACAGAGTTGAGGTTTTCCTTATAGAAGAATCATACAGAATTTAATAGTGATTAAATCAAAAGGATTATATAGAAATTAATTGTGAATCTTTAAAAATCATTCTAAAACCCATAGAATGGCATCTTTTCTATAAAATGTATGTCAGCATATAAAAGTATAGAGAATTATACCTCTGCTATACAATTCTATAGGTATTAAATTCAGTAGGATTTTTCTAAAAGGGTTTCCTTTCTATTGTATGTTGTTTCTAATTCCTCTTGTTGTCCCTTTGTGACTTCAGAGCACAGAACAAGCTTAACAGAACAGTTAACTTTGTTAACACTGGAAAAAAGAGACCCCTGTGTTTTACACATTCAGGTTCAGGAATATATGTCATCTTCTCTAATTTCAAAACCATATTCAGGCAAGAGGCATCCAAATAATCTTTTAAACCAGTTAAATTCCTAGATAAACAAGGCTTATTTCTGTAACAAGTAGCAAACTGAAAGCATAAGTCATTAACAAAGACAGACTGTCAGTTGCTTTGGTCTAAAGTACTTGTAATATATAACAAGTACTGACATTATTGCAGATTGGAGTCTGAAATTGATTTTTATTTATTTATTTATTTTATTTTAAATTCCTGGATTTCTTTTGATAGAACATTTTTATAGTGAGGCACTTGATTTATTGCAAAGATTATACTGGAGAATAAAGATGGAGTTTATTTATTTATTTATTTATTTATTTTAAAAGAGTGATATATACTAATTGGAGTATTTCTCCAGAGAGTTTAATTAACGGTCTTTTTAACATTAAGGCCCTGATTCTGCAACTTGATCACATGGGTGGATGCCATGGGTGGATACCTGCTCAGGTGCAGAGCACCATATACTTCAGTGGGACTCTGTGCAGGGAATGAAGGGCTTATCTTCATAGATCAAATTGCAGGGTCAGAGCCTATCAATGAGGCTGAAACATTTTGGAAGAAAGTGGCTTGCAGAAGCTGCTGGGCATCACTGACAAGGACATGAGTGAGATGCAAATCTACTAATGCTGCTACTTGAAGCTTGTTTGTAATTACTTTTCAACATAGAGCTGGGGATTTTGAAGATCACTCGGTGTACACCTAACTGCTCTCACTGAAGTCAAGGAGTTTAACCATTGACTTCAGTGGCAGCAGTTGGATAAATGCTTTTTTAAATTGCACCCTATATGTTCTGTGTAAAACTTTAAAAAAATGATCAGGAGTGTGACTCAACAGAGGAAAACTAAAGAGAAATTTTAAACATCCACTCATCAGTTTTCTAAGCATGTACATTAGTTCAGGATCTTATAGGGAATTATTTTGAATTTCAGTTAAGACCTATAAGTTTGGCTTTTTCATTAGGTTTCTTTCATAGACGATCTGCAAAAATTCAATCTAACTTGAGACCTCCAGCTGTGATTCATTTGATTTAATGTTTTGAAAGAGACTTATTATCTTGACAGGAATGATTTTAAAATCCAAATAAGAGCAATTGAATCAGACAAGTTTGGGTCTCAAAGTTGCAATCATTTTGCACAGACAGATATAGCATTAAAACTGCTGAAGTGGCATTACTTGATGTGCTGCATTTGATATCAGCTGAGTTTAATGCTGCCCTTTCAATATATTTTTTGTCTTGCTTTTTAGGAGAAAAAACATTAAAACAGGGAAATAACATTAAAAATGAGCATATGTTGCTATTTCCTTACTAAGGATATATCTAATCTCACTAACTGCACTTCTCTAATTCCATCAAAGGTAAGATACTGTAAAGTGTCCCTATGAAACATCTTCCCGATGACTATAGTCAAAGTTTAAGGCTGGAAGGGCCATTTGATCATTTAATCTGACCTCCTGTATATGATAGGCCATCAGTGCCACCTACCACCTGCACACTAATCCCAACAACTAAAATTAGACTAAAATATTACAGGCCAGAAAAGACTAAACTATTATGCGCCACAAGCAGAGAACAGGCAAGACCAACATGCATCATTGACTGAAGCCTCTGGAATAGCTAGGAATTAAGTGAGATATATCCAGATAATCCTGGCAAGCAACCCATCACCATGCTGCAGAGGAAGGCGGAAAAAAACTCAGGTTACTGCCAATCTGACCTGGGAAAAAATTCCTTCCCAGCCCCACATATGATGATCAGTTAGATCCTCTGTATCTGAGCAAGAGCCAGTCAGATGGGCACATGAGAGAGAGAATACACAGTGTCATCTCAGAGCACTGGCCCAGCCCATGCAATGTCCCATGTCCAGTGGTGGCCATCTCTGATGCTTCAGAGGAAAGAGACTCAATCCTGCTCCCTCATCCCCCCATACCAGAATATATTGGGTGGGTTTGGCTTGCAGTGATTTTACACAGCCCAGGGGTCACTTACTGTTCCAAGTTCACACTAACTCTAAAACTCCATGAAAAGAGTGATTATTCTCCCTCTTCTCTCCAGCCCCCCACAAGCCCCTCACCAACCTCATAGCAGGCCCTAGGATCCTCTGGCCTAGTTATGTCTTCTGGAGGGAAGTGATTGCCTGCAGTCCCCTTTCCCTACCAATGTTTCCCGGGGTCTGCTGCCTGACTTCCTTCCTCCATCAGATTTATTAAAAAAAAAAAAAAAGACAGCACAGGGATTGGGACATGATCTTCTAGTAACTGCTGCTGTTTTACCTATTTACTTGTCAGGAAATGTTATCTCCTCTTCCCTGCCCCCAACAGTAGAACAATGAAAATATAGCTGTTAAGTTTCTCATTACAAAATCTATCATGAGAGCATACTTTATTGTGGGAAGATAATCTGCATGTATATAGATTCATTTTATCTGAAAATAAATAACCACAGTGCTCCACACATACATTGTGTCCCAACTATACAAATTTCATAGTGTGCTAATTCTACCATCATTTACCCAATAAACCTCTTTCTTTGCTGTTGGTCCACAACACTTATTTTGTCTGCAATATTCTTCTGTCAACTTTTTATCAGATTCTTTCCAGTCCCCATTAACAACATGATTTGTAAAACCTGTAGATAATGTTCTCTATAGCATAACACATGCTACAGTAATTTTAGGTTGACTCATTTGTAGATATCGTCCACCTTTCTAAAGGATTATTGTAACCTACTTTTTTAAGATAATACATTTTTATTATAAGTAGTGTTTGACAAAGTTGATAGTAGTCTCTGGTGATTCCCTGTAACAGCAGCCATATGGAATTTCAAAGTCCCACGGATCTCATTTAGTTTTATGTTGTGTTGGATTCCATGTCAAAGTTGTCTTTGTGCCATCTGTAAAATTTCTTACACTATGAATGGCTTTACTCTAGATTCTGTTATCTAGAGATTCATTCTTTACATCAGTTAACAAGATTAGATTTCTTGTTAAAAGATACTATTCAGCTTAATGTATTCCCTTATCTCTAGTGCTGCAGATTGGGTTCTGGAATTTATCTGAAAATCAGAGTGACTCCAGAGATGAGTTAACAATCAAGTAAGTGAATTGTAAAAACCAGCAATTTAGTCATTTAAACTCCAGAACATGTGGTTGAGGGGAGAGGGAAAATATCATTTTGGCCTGCTGCAATGCAGCAGGATAGTGGAAGTTCACCTCCTCTTAATGCGTAATTGCTTGGCTTTCTCCATCTGCGGCAGTTCAGTCTCAATGGGACAGAGCTAAAAATAACATCACTGTGACCATACTGAAACAGAAGAAAGGCTTTCTGGTGGAAAAAGAAATTCAGTCAAATAATCTCAAAAAACCTAATGAACAATCGCCTTATACTTTGCCTTTGGGAAGTGAATGTAAAGGAGTGTTTGTCAGAGCCAAGTGAGTCACAGCTAATTTTTTGTTTTGTAACCTTCTGTTTTGTCTAATTAACCTGTCTTTTTCTGTTATGTGCTAGTGCCCACAGGGTCAGCCATTGGAATTGCTCACTAGCATTTAAAGCCTCTTCTTGAAGGCTCTCCTAGGCAAAATCCCATAGCAGTCAGTGAGATTTTTTGTCCAGGTAAGGACTTCAGGACTGGGCCTGCCTTATGGGAATGCCATGGTATTTTGTAAAATGTTTAGGAAGTTTTGGAGGAAGGAAAAAAAATACCTCTGGCTGTTCAGCAAACTTTCAGGAAAGCATTGTTTCTTTCTTATAATGGCTTATGAAGAGTTTTGGAATGAAAGGTCTTTATCTATATGTTTTCAGAATAGGTTCAGGTCAGGAAGTGGCAATACAGCTGCTAAAAATATCCAATCTGAGACCACAAGATCTGAGACCACAAGGTCATTTAATGTGAGTCAGTGAATAGCTGTGAACTGGGAAAGGTTTTTGGTCACTGTCTACCCTATTTTAATGTCAAGTGCTAATTTACAAGTTACCACTTATCCCATAAACCATACAGTGCACTAGAAGAGGAGTGGTATCTGATAGAAAATTACTCAGAATGCAAGAAAGGGTTCTTTTCTCCCTCCAAAAAAACTTTTTAACCACTTCAAGATTTCACAAAACAGTTGTAGCAAGCCAGTCTAGACACTAACAATTGCCAGCACACACTCGTGTCATTAGGGTTACAAACTCAGTCTTTTGGCTCCAAAAAATGTCTTGTAGTTTTGCCTTATGGCTATGGAGAAGTGGGCTTTGCGTTCACTGCAGCCAAGTGATTACTTTATTAAACATGCACAATTCTTGACTCTCCAGTTCTTCCTGTTTGTCTAACTAAACCCATCCTGTGGTGCTTAGTATCATCACAGTGGCTCCCTAACAGAGGTGGTCCTAGTCCATTGGGAGCCCTAAGGAAGAATATTCCTCCTCCTCCCCCCCCCCCCCACACATCATAAAAAGCAAATTTGAGCTGCTTGGGGTTTTAAGCAGTTGTTTAGTCTGATTATGCCTAGCACCAGCTTTGCTCCCTAAGTCCTGGCCTGGGCGTGCAGTCATGAAAGGGACTGCTCTCTATAGTACAGGCCTCTATTATTATTTTTTTTATTGTATTTTTATTATTTTACTTTATTTTATTTTATTATTTTATTTAAGGACAGCCAACGTACTTGAAACTGAACTGGACACAAAATGAGACCATTTCTCTCCAAGTAACTTACAATCTGAAAACTTGAGTTTACTTTATTGCTTGAGTTAACAGAAAATCTACATTAGTTATCAGAACAGTAGAGCCCACATCTTTTATGGGCCAGCCTCTAGAGAACGACATTAGCCAGTACACTACAACCTCTGCATAGAGACTGTGCATTGTCATGGAAATATTCACACAGACTTTGAAGTTCCTGTGCACAATTCTGTTGAAAATTTTGATTTTTATCTGCATTAATTAGAACCTACTTTTCATTGTGTATGTTGTGAATAATCCCTTTTTTTTTTTTTTTTTTTTTAAAAGGAAGATTATAGTTTTGGTTGGATGAATTTTACTGCATTAGTCTCTGATCTTGACTTTCTGTTTCCCACATCTCTTTTCATTTCTCACCAGTTCATGTAAACCTCTTCTGTGATCTTGATTCATCTGAGTTGTCACACTCTGTTTTGCTTTGGGTTTGATGTTCAGGTAGTTCCCAAAACTTGAAGTGTGACATAGTCTATACAGCTGAACTTTTTTGACACACAACTAATAATCAGCTTTGATTCATAAATTTGTCAGTGAACCTGGGCTGGAGTTTTTCCAGTTTGTAACAAGATTTAATATCAGAATATTTGCATATTGAATTGTGCCGGGGAGAGTTATCTCCCCGCCTCAACCTGAGGCTCAATGAGGCCTATCTATTTCTTGAGTAGTTTATGTGGCTCTATTACCATAATATCCGAGCTCCTCAAAATCTTTTATATACTTATCCTTACAACACTCCATGAGGTAGGGCAGTGCTATTATCTTCATTTTACAGATTGGGGACCAGAGGCAAAAAGAAGCTAAGTGACTTGCACAAGGTCATACAGGAGATCTGTGGCAGAGCAGGGATTTGGACCCAGGTACCAGGTTATCTCCCTAACCACTGGACCATCCTTCCTCTCCCCCAGCCACGTGAGCTTGGGGAAGAAAGAAACTCCTGGAAATTGCCACCCAGACAGCAGAAGCACACACAAACAGCTGAAATAGGGAATGTCAGACACTGATGACTTCATCAGTGCCTGGCAGTTTTTTACTCTTCCATTCTCTCCTCTGTGCTGATGGGCTGTTTGCCCTAGTCTCCCTCCCACATCATCCTTGCAGACTGTTCAATTCCCTCCATACTTCCCTCTACCAACACACACTCTCCTTCCCTGTCTCCAATTCCTCCTCAAGATCATGAGTATCAATCTCAGGGCAAACTGTGACTAACCCCAAATTGGTTGAGTTCTATGCTTAGGTTTCACCAACCAATTATGAATTGTAAACTTCTCAGGCACTATAACAGCCTTAACATGGAGTCAGAGTCCCCTGGGGTACTCTAATCTATCTCGCCACCCAGGTGAGCATACCTTTATGAAAGATGGTCTCTTACACTGAAGAATTACAGCAATATTCAGGTCACTCCCAGTTCCAAAGGACCAGTCACTTACCTCAGGTCAATCGCACCTTATATCTCACACCAAAGACAACACTTGCAGCTAATCCTATAATAAACTATATAAAGAATTATTAAATAGGAAACTAGAGTATTATTTATAAGGTTAAAGCAGGAAAAAATATGAGTTACAATCTTTACATTTCAAAAGGTAATAAAAGCTTCTATAAGCAGCTCTTTATTTCCTTCAGGGCTAACCCAGGCAAAGCAGTGAGAAGCACTTTGCTCCCCAAGCGGCATAGAGATAATCAATTCTTTCTTATTAGGGGTTTTTAATCCCTCTCCTACCAAGTGCTCTGAGCTGTAAGTTCAACTGATTGGAGGAGTCCACTTGCATGTCTCATCTTCACAGCAAGGAGAGCAGAACAACACAAGTATTTTTTCTTCTTGATGATGGTATGTAGGGAAATTCCAGTTGTAACGTCCCACAATAGTTTGTCAGGTATGATGAACCTTTCCCTTTGGGAAGGGTGCAAAATCTTGTGTTAAAGATTATCCCTTCACATTAAATAATGTGTCTCTCCTGTCTGGTGATTCTCATAGTCACAGAGGCTCAGAATACAACTGCTCAAATATTATCTTACAATATGGGATACAGATGTTATAAGTGAGATAAATACATGCAGCAACTCACAAGCACTCAATAAAGTCTATACACATTCTTAGAATTCTAATACCTATTTTAACAACACTAACACACTGGGGAGCCAGACTGATTGCAGCTATGTATTTGTCAGTGTTTGAGACATGGGGACCTTGGAATGAGCTGGCACCTCATCTGCCAACATCACAGATACCTAGCACTGTGAAACCCTGATCTCAGTTAAGGCCCTGAAGGACTACCATAATACAATGAATAATAACCAGTATTTTGGTCCATATACAATTGTCGCCTTTCCTTTTTTGACTAAAGTTCTGGAGCAAGTGATGATTTGAAAAACGCAGTCCAAGTTATATCACAATATTCACAATAAAATAAACTTCAATCATGTTTTAGTCACATCCTGCCATGAAAATATCTCACTTGTTAAGGTTTTAAACAAACTTTTCACTTCTGCACATTCTGCTCTTACCTCCATCTTTACTTGGTATTACTTCTGCTACTCTCAATCCCAATATTCTTTTAAAATACTTAAGAGCTTTTGCATGCCTGTCTGGTGCTGTTTTAAATTGTTTAAAATCATATCTGTCAAATAAGGAGCAATTTATTTTATAGGCTAGCTTTTTGTTATTTTGTGAGGTTACTCAATGCTGGATGTTTCACAAGAATCCATTTGGGACCTATTACTACTAAATATTTACAATTTACGCTGCCTTTGAGACAGGCTATTCACAGGCACAATATTTGGTTGTAATGTTGTGCACTGATATAGATAATAAATAGATTCATTGGTCTGTAAATCAGCTAAATAAAATCATGCTATGATTACCATAATAAGAAGTCAGTTGGCTGATACCAAAGTATGGATGGCCACCAGTAGAGGTTATAAACAATACAAATGGGAACGGTAGAAACTGATCAGTGATAGAGCCTTTGTTTTGGGTTTTGATTGATAGTATATATTTCTAAAAATAACAGCCTGGAGCTTTGATGCTTTTTTCTAGAATTGAAGTGTTGTTCTAGAATTGGATTAAAGATGGTCTTGTAGTTAAAATGTAAGCCTGGAAATCAGCTCAGGTGATGTTCCTATCAATAACATGGACCTCCTGTGTGACTGTGGGCAGGTAACCAAGTGATTCAGTTTGACAAACTACAATGGACTCTGTGATAGTTGGGAGGATGTGTGTGTCAACTCCAGAATTTCATTTTGGTTATGTGAATACCATGTATTTCAACCTCCATTTTGTATGACTTAATATGCCTTGTAGCATTAATTTTGTAGCAAGGATTTGACACCCAATGGAGAGACTGTATCTAGGAAGCTGTGACAGAGCAATCAAGGGCTGTTTGATGTTGAAATGGCTCTACCCTAAGAAAATGGGTTTGTTACCAGCTGAGTCATTGATTTTGAACAACTCTGTGCCCATAAGCTGAAGTGTGGGCATGGGGGTGTTGGAGCCTGGAAACTTTCCAGTGGAAGTACCTGAATAGTAAGATGACAGAGGAATGCTGTCTAAGCAAGGGAAAAGAAGGAAGACAGTCAGGTCAAGAAGGCTAAAAGAGTTGCGTGACCTAAAAGAGTCTGACCAAATTCTGATCTCATAAGGGTGGTGAGGGCACATAAGAGGGATTGTGTTCAGGTGTTCATTGTTTTCCGTAGATCTGTAACTGTCTTGTACTTTTTAAGAGTAAAGTGTGTGTGTTTAAGAAATTCCTTTACTAAGTCTATGTTCTTTGCTTTTGTCCCATGTTGTCCATGAAGGCTATAACTAGGGAACTAGACTTCACCAAGTCAGATAGATTATGGGAGGAATGTGGCTAAAAAGTGTGACCTCAAGAGGACTGTTCCAGGGTCTAGGCAGTTGGATTACAGGGTCCCACTGCCCAAGAAGGATGTTCTATATGGGGTCAGCACCTGGGAGTGCTCTAGAGAGACCCAAAACTAGGAATAGTGACCGGTCTCTGCCCAGATCCAGGAGACTTAGAAACACATAAGATTCAGTGGTTGGATACAATCATAACACACTGGTGTACATGAAGAGAGCAGGACTGGAACCAGTTGTGACACATTCGACAGTGATTAGATGGCTGGGACACTGTGACCACAGCCAATCATGCTAACCCTTATTCTCATTGTTGCCATTTGCTACCTACTATCTGTTATATCCATCTGTTGTCTCTTCTGTTATATGTGGATTGTAAATTCTTTGGCAGCAGGGATTGTCTTTTTGTTCTGTGTTTTTACAGCACCTACTACTGTGGGGCCCTAGTTCATGGCACTACCACAATACTAATAAATAAAAACACCAACTTTGTTATTAGTAGGAGTATTATCAATCAGCACTTCTATACTACTGTGGATCTTAAAGCATTTTACAAATGTTAATTATTTAGCCTTAACATATCTGAAAGAAATAAAGTGCATTTTCATGGGCACCTCCCATAAATGATACACAGCCTTTGAAGTGGCAATTTCCCAGTGGAATTCCCATACTTAAAAGGAAGATGCTGAATGTTCCACCCAGGGTTAGTAGTAACATTAGCAATGAAGAGGCTATAAAACATCTCATTATGCCAGCATGGTGCTCATGTTCTGCATTGCCATAGAGAAGACTCTGGTTTGATTTTTTTCCAGTCTGATTCTCCTGCCTTGCAGTCTGGGAATGCTGTTGAAACCCCTATTTAACTCATGAGTGTTATCTCCTGCCAGTTAAGGAATGACATTAACAAACTCATCAAGATTGAGATCATGATGCAGGGTCCCAAGTTGGGGAGGGTATTCAGGTATGAGAGGATATAATCATAATTCAGTGGGATACGGGGACCCTTTGTAGGTGAAATTAACTCTTTCCCCGACATTTGAAGGATGTGGCTGTTCTTCAGCTGTATATATTCACCTCACATCTTTTCAGGAAACTCATTCATGCCTTTGTCTCCCCTAGATTAGATTACTGCAATGCTCTGCTTGCTCATATACCAAGTAGCTTGATGATTAATATTCTGCTTGTGCAAAATTCTACTGCCAGGGTAGTATTTCATGCAAGAAAGCACAGGCATATTTTTCCAATCTGTGTGTTTGCTGCCTATAAAACACAGGATTGATTTAAATTTTTTTATGAACTTCAGTCTCATCACAGCCTGAGCCCAAATTCTCAGTACATTGTGTATGTAATTATAAGATAGGCACATTCTTAGTCCCTGTCGTCTTCAGATTCCCAATTATTTCAGATTACAGTTACTTGACAATGAACATAGGATGACAGGGCTTTCTACCATCTGCCCCACAACTCTGAAACAAGTGGCGCTTCAAAAGGGCTGATAGCTGCATGCTTGCTCATGAATGTAATTTGAAGACATTTCTTTATTAGTATGACTGAGCCTAGTACCCTTCAGGTTGTTCAGCTCTCCCAGTGGTCACAGAGGTTCTCGCTAGCCTTTCTGCAGTACTAGTCAGGGAGAAAGACTTCAGCTCGAGCTCTTCAGTGTGGGGAGGGTCTTTGTTAGTAAGAGTGTGTATCTGTTAGGGATCTGTGAACTGGATAAGTCTGCTGAATAGCACTAACATCGGTGCTCTTCAACAAGTTCAATATTACCCTGATATCATTCTGGACATACTTGGTATAAGAACATTTGTGTGAGGGTGGGGTGTCCTGCTGACATAGAAAGCATCAGATCATTAAGAGCCGATCAATGAACATCTGACTCACTGGATCTAGCAAAGGAGGGCAAGCACCATTCAGCCGCTGAACTGACAACCAACCTGAATGTCCCCTTCTCCTTCATCCTAAACTTTCAGGGAGAGAGGGAACCCATCAGCCTGTTTATCCATCCTTGTATGGAAGGATAGTAAAGCTTCCAGTTTTGTTGCTACCCTAATCTAGAGGGAGGGTAAGTGGAGCTTATGATGACCACCATCTTGACTGAAACACTGAGGTCTCTACTGCTTGAGCTATAGAGTCCAGGCTGTTTAGCTGGGGCTATAACAGATTCCTATCCTCTGTCGACTGGGCAACATGGAACCTGTAACTCACATTCATTTGTCAGAGGCCATTGGGAAATAGCCCACCTCTCTCAACAAACAATTCATCAGACACCACAACATTTCTCATTCCCTGATGGCATAACCCAGAACGTAACAACACTGTGGGCAAAATAGGCCCTTTTGCTAATCCTTTGAAGAATGGAGGAGGGAAGGGGGGGAGAAAAAACCTGTTGCCTGCCCCTGAAGATCCAGCAGTGAAGCTATTGGTAGGGAGAAGAGGTGATTTCTCAGAAGAGAGCTTGAAAAACCATAGGGGTAGGAGCCCAGGCCTGTTTTGAGGATGGAGCCCAATGGGAAATGTGTAAGGTGTAAATGGTACCTGAATAGTAGGATCCCTTAATATGAATCTTGTCCCAACATGACTAAAAGATGATCTGCTCATCCTATTATATATGTGGGGAAAGAGAAAACCTGAAAGACTCTCTCGTGCCATTTTAGAGTGCTTTGTTAATGTTTCCTCTCTTATGGTCTTTAATTGGATAGGCAGCTGTTATATGTAGGTATTTTTACCAATAGTTTATTTATCACATCCATATGTGCACCTGGAGCTTAAAATTATGAATTCATAGCTGCTGCTGTTGCTCACAGTCATTTGCTCCTGTGATATAGACAGCACCTGTGGCTCTGTTGTAATGTGTGACTCTTGGGGTCCCTTAATTTTTCATCATTATATGTGATTGTTGTCTCAATCCTTACGTAATTTCTGTACGCTCTTAAAATTATATGCATAACATCTTTACATTTTGATTTGTCCTCTTTTAGAAGGACACCATAAAAGTTGCTGGGTCTAAAACTTTACTTGCTGCAGGATTTTTGCATTCCATTTTTAATGACCATCTATGTCTGCATGTTTTCCCCCTTTAGATAAAAACTACTCATTGGAGAGCCAAAGAACTATCATATTCTGTGATCAGTTTGAAAAAGCAAACTCTTGAGTCAATATATTAATATCTTTCATGAGGTTGAAAGCAGGTTTCATTAAGTATTTGGAGTGACTGCAGATTCAGATTTTTTATAAATAAAGCCACTGAGAAATTTGGGAGAACATCTATTAAGTTTTCATTGCAGTGAGTGGGGCTTATTTTAAAGTAGTACTTTGAAGTAGTAGGGTTTGCAATATTATTTATGCATTGTATCTCTCTCTACTCTCATGCCACTTGCCAAGTGACCTCTGGACCCTGCTACTCCCTCCTACTGCTTGTCTTCTTTTCTGTTCCTGAATTTCATGTTTCAACATGCCCGCTTACCTGCCTGTGTGCTAGAGCTGAGGAGGTAGCTGAAAGGGTTGGCAGAGGAAAGGAAGGGCAGGGGAAAGTACTACATGTGCTTGCACTTCTCCTAAATGTATGGATTTTGTTACCCAGTAACTCCTACCTGTCCTGAGTGGTAGCTGCTGAAACCTGAGCTCTTTCGAAAATATGGCCTTATATATCAGACATCATCTTGAATGTAGAGGTGTCTGTTGTAAGAAGTACTGACCTGGAAATGAAAGGTTTTTTATAGGGGGGGAGAGACATTCATTTTTTGAAAGTGAGTCCTTGTTTTTGGAACATGTGAATATTGGCAAATGTCTGAGGAAAGCCCATATTCCCCATTCTCTGCCTCCAAACACATAATAAACACAAGAATTTCCTAATAAAACAAGATATAAACAAACGACATTCATTGTCGAGATGAATATGATTCCACATAATTAATGGAATTAATGGCATCATTGGGCTACCCACTGAGTAATGCAGGCTTTCTATTTTTATTTATTTATATTTTTTGTAAATTTTCAGTAGCTGGTAACTGCTTTAATTAATTAGGCTTTTTTACCAGGATTGTTTTTTGTTCCTTAGTGCTTGCTATGCCAGATAATGTTACTAATTCTGTTTCTCCTGTAAAATGTGACAGAAATCAGGAAATACTTCTGATTGATTTGTAGTCCTTTGCACGCATAAGGAAAAATCAAGGCTTAAGAAATTCCAAAAGGGAAAAAAGTTAACCCATAAATTTGTTATGAGACAAATGCAGAAAAGTGTGGGTAAAAAAAATCTGTTATCATCTGTACCCGTATCTGTCACTCATTTCTACAGACCAGTTGGATCACAGTGATATTTCATTTGAAGGCACGACTGCCAGAATGCGAACAGTTCTGTACAGCAAAGAGGAACAGAGTCGCCCTTCCAAGTAAGCAATGTAGTGGTAGGGCAAGCACTCCATTGTACACACAGTGTGGCTGGAGTTTTCAGGTAAAAAAAAATTATTAGTAGTACTTCTAGAGCATAACAGTGAAGCAACCCTCTGTTGTGTGCTGTGTTACATAGAAAGTATCTGAACATCACTAAAATATTTATTCAAGAGAGATTAGAAGTGAATCAGATATTAATTTTATTTTAACGCATCTACCTACACGTACCTCCAATTATCTGATGAACTGGCAAAAAAAAAAAATTGGTTCACCATAGAGATGCTTTCCTCTTGTATCAAGTAGAGGTGCTGCCTATGGTCTGAGATTTTCTTTTTGAGTCTCACCTGCTATTATTTACATAATGCTTATATAGTGTATCCAGTCCGTTCTGTACAATGTTATTAGGAGAATGAGGAAGACTGATGTGAAAAGGATGCAGAGAAATGCTATATGTGCAGTTACAGAGTTCGATCAAAACATTAATGTTTAAATTTTGAACTTTGGTCATGTTACTTAGCAATCTCCACAGCCTATAGTCAACTTTGTGGTGGTGGAATGGAAGGTGGCACCATCTCATCTAATAAATAATCAAGATGGTAGCAGCATCCAGAGTCTGCAAGATCACTTATATCGTTGGTAAGGTCATTTCAAGATGCTCCTCAATTGTCCACCACCTACTGTCCCTCTTCTGCTTGCAGTGGGTCAGAAAGTTCTGATAGGGCCATCTTCCTTGAATCAAGAGGAGATCTGAATTGCAGTCTGTAAGCTTAGGTCTGAGAAGGCACCAGGGTTTTATAACATCATTCCTGAGTTGGCGAAGAGAGGTCAAAGTATTGTTGTGCCACGGCTGCGTAGGCTCTTCCAGACCATCTGGTGTACTAGTAATATAGTCCCTGATGACTGAAAGAAGGGTGCTGTTCTGCTACTGTTCATAAAGGACAATAAAGCCAAATGTTATAAACATATTATGCTGTTTTCTGACTGGAATCTTTACTTCCATGTTAATGTCTCAAATCAAGGATGCACTTCCTGGTAAAAGTTGGGATGCTCAGTGCAACTTTAGACCTGGATTTCGCTGTCGACCAGATCTTTATCTTGAGACAGATTTTGGAGAAGATGGCTGAATTTAATGAACCATTCACAGCACTTTCTATAGACTTGTCAGACCTTTTGTTCAAGGTTTCAAGCAAGTTTGTGGGATCTCATGAGACGACTCTGCATCCCAGGGAAGATAGTTGTCCACTCCATGATGCTGCTCTTCTATCCATGGCACTATTTTCTAGTTAAAGGAAACCATGCTATGTATCTACCAGTGTCCACAGGAGTTGGGCAAGGCTGTATATTGTCACATTTGTTATTCAGTAGAGGCATTGATTGGTTGATGGGTAAACTTGAGGGGGCAGCTGTTGGTGCCATCAAGCGGAATGCCATTTTGCTTTGAGATCTCAAATACACTGATGCTGTTGCCTTGTTGTTTCAATTTGGTGGATTGCTGCAGCAGATGGCCAGTTTGGTCAGAGAAGAGAAAGCATGTATTGATCTGAGTTTTATCTGGATTAATAATAAGTCCCTGGCCATTACTATCAAGCAGCACACTACTCTGCATTACAACCAGATCAGTATTAACCTGTCTGTATGGATATTTAGTATGCATCAACTGTGAAATACTAGTGAAGAATCATAGACAGTGCTGGAGGAGATTCAAAATATGTGGATGCTTCTAGAGTGGCAGCCACTGCTGAATTCCAGGCCCTTCAGCAGTTTCTGTGGAAACATAGAGACATCAAGCTTACTACGAAGCTTCAGCTCTATGGGACTACAGTTTTATACCTACTCTTGTATATCAGTGAAACACATGCACCTAAGAAGGCTGAAGAGCATCAGATTGACATTTTGATTCTCGTCATCTTCATCAGAGGCTCCATAATATTTAGCAGGATAAGATCAGCAATAAGCATATTTGAAGCCAAACCTGCCAACCCATTTCAACAGTACGGATTTGGTTTTGCTGTCTTCCTTGTTAACAGACCTATTATTTGGGACCAATAAATTTCAGAGTATGTTTATCGAGGAATGCCTCAGAATAGTCAGTGATCATGTGCACACCAAAATCTTCAATGGCACAATAAAATAATCTATCATTGGCAATCTGGATGATCTAGCTAGAGATTGATCTGGGTGGCTGCGCTCAGTGTGTAAGGAGGTCATGTCCCTTTTGAGATTTGCCATGATGACATGTTGTTGTGGGTTGCCCAAATGTGTTGTGGGTCACCCAAATGTGTTACTGCCCATAATGGGGTAATGTGTCTTTTGGAGGAAATCAGGGTAATTCTTGCAAGCTTGTGTTTCCTCTGCAGAGCTGGGATTTATTTTGATTGCATCCTCCTACAGGGCAGCACACCCCCTACTTGACAAGGACAGAAATACATTGGGTTGACCATGACTGTATGAAAGCTTTCTACAATCACTGATTTGGTGCCACATCTCCCTTCTTGTTCCAATGGGAGTTGCATTGCAGGAAAGCAGAGGGGAATTTTGACCATTCATCTACCGCTTAAAGTTCAGATGACTAATTTCCCCCCAGGCTATCATTCCCTGCTTTTTAAAAAAAACAGTTCCTACCTTGTCTTTCTGTGCCAAATGTTCCCTCTAGTTGAGCACACAGACTGTAACTACCTTCTCAGATTTGCATCAGAGCAAATGAGCCGTAACGTTGCTTTGCAGTCTTTTAAATAAGTTGAGCATTGTTCCTCTAATGAAATGCTAAAGGATGCTATGCCCATGGGAAATATGCAATCTCTGCATGAAAGAACAGTTAGAAAGAAGAAGCCTAAGTAACTGTTTTGGTTAGAGCTGGGGGAGGTCACAGCTTCTAAAAATCAAACCCTAACTGTCTCAAACTCACAATTAAGGGATACAGCTGAAAATCAAACAGGCCTTAATCTCAAGGCCTTAGTTCGCCCATTTTATGAATTGGGGAAAACGGCTCATACCTGATTTGCAGAGGGTGTGACTGTATGAGGATTAGTACATTAATGTTTGTATGGAGCTTTGAAAATCAGCACTGTTTTATGTATATCTGTTTTTAGGCTCTGTTTAAATGTCATTTCAAATTAATAGAAAATTCATATTTAATCGTGTAACCTCTGGCTGCTGGTTTCTAGTTGTTTACTGCTAGTCCCAGTGTCTTCATGCTTCCATATTCTACTCTGAACTAGTCTCATTTTTAGACCACTTGAGATGATCATCTTCTTCCTCTACATGTGTTTGGCAACTGCTAATTCTAGTTTTACATTTGTCATTAATCTTTCTAGTTATTTGGAGGTCTCCTGATAATCTGCCTTAGAGTATCAGTTAGCTTGTTTTTCTGCATGAATACAGAATATGATGTAGACCTGGTGTCTCATTAGCAGGGATGAAGCACTATTTTAGGGCTGTAATTGATACAGCTGACTCCCATAATATATAGGTGATTAGCATGTAATGGCATCTTGGAGGGGGTTGTACAGGTCACTCTCTGCAAAGCCATGTGGCCATATTAATTCTCAAGGAATGTGTCTTTCCATTTTTGGATGTATGTTTTGTCTTATGGTTCTTATGCTCCTAGTGATATTGCCTGGAGCAAGTGATATTCTGCTTCAAAAAGGAAGAGGGCTGCACATAATTAATTTTATGGCAGTAAGTGTTCTTAAAGTTAACTTGGTCCTGGGGTGAGAAATGGCCTAGTTGAGAATGTAGAAAAGTGTCCCTGACAGATCTCCAGCCTTGGATGATACTTTTGGTACAAGTAACCCAGCTATCAGACACTAAATTGGAAAACTGAGTGAGGAGTGGGAGAAAGAGAGAGCAGAGTTGTGGTCTCAGATAAGGCTCCTCATAGGAATTCCATTCTTTCCCCAGTCTTGGGAATAAGTCCGCTCCTGTGACCATGGAATAGAAGGGGGAGGGGGGATGACAGAGTCCCACAGGAATGGTGCTCTGTAATCACTTGGGGTGAAGCCAATCAGGACTCTAGTGAACAGGGTCTTCCCTCAGATCCCTTTCACACTAGTGCAGCTGCCTCCTGAATCTGACCTCAGAGCATTCGGCACCCCTGCTCTGCTGTGAGCTCCCCTCAATGAGTCCCCCTGGATGGGATATCTGGGAAGCTCTTACATGCCCCCAAGGGGGCCATGCACCCTGCCTTGCAGTCAGAAGCAATTCATAGGCAGCACAGAAGTCAGAAGGGTTTATTAGTTCTCACAGCATAGAAAGATTTTGTTAGATGAATCAAAAGTTACAGCAGCGACCAACTGAGGAGCTCCAGAGCTCCCATGCTTGGGCTCTGCCCTGTCCAATCCCCCACAGGGGACTGCCCCTTCCAGCCAAACGCCCCCAGACCCACCCACCTTGCCCCTCCCTTTGTCTCTTTCTCGGGAAAGGCAAGGTGTCCACTCCTCTTTGTTTCTACCTGTCGCAACCTATTACAACTTGTGGCAGCTGGTTGACCCAAAGTAGAGGGGTCCTGGCTATGGTCTGTGTATTTGTGGCTGGAGGAAGGCCCATCCCCCCTCTAGTGGTCTCTTTAATGATCACACACCCTGGTCCCATTACTGAAATACATGAGTAACACATGGGGGAAACTGAGGCGCGCACACTGCATTCAGAGAAAACTCCAACAATATCTCCACTTCATCGCAGGGGAAAATGCAATTGGTGGACCTCTACCTTCTTTTTTTTTTTTTAAGATGGTAATTTTAAAATGTCCTCTGCAGGGCTAAGAACTAAAATCTCCTCCATGTGATCAGAGATGTGGCTGGGACACAGTAGCATGACACACGTAAAGGACAGTTTTGAGATTCCTTTAAGGGGGATATAAATGGGTGTTAGAGATCTAATATTAAGAAAATTAGAGCAAGAGTCAGCAAGTAGAATTACGGTTTTTCATAGAAATAATGGAACTCATTCAAAGTGAGAAAGCAGAAAAAGAAGGGGTCTCCACTGAAGGAGCATTGGTTCTTGGGGGTGTGTTAGTTGGAAGAAATTTTCTCCCCTTCTTGCTGTTAATTTCCTTATTTTATTAGAGAGTATTAATAGAAAGAACCCAGGATATGATTCTATAGTTATTTGATTGTATTATATTTTGTTTGCTCTGTCTACTTTCGTCTTCCTTGACAGTAGAAATCCTGGAGGAAAGATCAAAATGGAAAGATTGGAGCAAGTCTCCCTGCTAATGGGCTTTTCTGACCTGTGGCATGGAAGTAAAAGGTCAGGTCTTGACAGCCACTATGTTTTAACACTGGGAGTGAATATCAGGTTGATCCAGAGTGGAACCACTTGTTTCTGTGGATGGTAGAACAGAAGTATCCCCTGTCCAAAGAAAGAACTAGAATATAAAGAAATGATCTCCTCTGAAGAGCCCTTTGACACAGAACTGACTTCTGAGTCTAGCAGGTAAAATTTTCAGAAAGGGCAGAGATAATTCTGTAAGCTATTTCTTTTTAAACTCTCATTTTCTGAGAGATCCTCTGCCCCACCAGTTAATGTGCAGAATGCCACTGACTTCATTGGCATTAAACAGCAGAGAATTTGGCCGTTTAGCTGTGGCATTCTTGACTGTATAGTAGGTAACTGACTTAAATGATACATTCAGATTTCATATTTTACATTTAATTTCCTAGATGTTTTTAAAAGGGGGATGGGGAAGTTCATAAGCATAAATGTGTGTGTATAGATTTTAATGAGAATTTTTACAAAGCATTACTAGTATGTAATTTTTCATAATTTTATTAAATCAAAACTATTTTTTACTTAAACTATACACTCGTGCTCATGCCACGTATCACTTTTCAGCCTTTTTATTTATATATATATATATATATATTTTTTTTTTTTTTTGCCATAGCCCCTTCCAAAAGAGAGTAGTTAGAATTTTTCTAAAAATACTTGCCTTCCCACCCTTTCATTACTGAAAAATGGATGAAGGGACTTTGCTCACATTTTCCCAAAATAATATCCTTAGAGAAGAGATCAAGTTTGGAGAACTTCATATTTGCAAGTGAATTATTTGGGGACCTATCAGTGTGTGGGGGGGAGGGGGAGGATTTTGTATTGAACTGAGTCTTGCAACCTTAAATGTAGCAGATGCTGTTGGCATCCAGCCTAATGATGCTTTTATTTAGAGAGAAACAGATGATGTCCCTACAGTCACTCATATGTTGAATGTCATATTCAGTAGGCAAGGCTATTATTAATAATTTTTTGTTTTACATTTTTTAAGTATGGAAGAAATGTTGGCTATATTTCAATGGGATAAGCCAGGTGTGGAAGAATTGGATGGTGTTCAGAGAGATTAAGTGTAAACATGTTGTTTAGCCATATCAGCTACATTTTATGCTGCTACTTTGTTATTTTGATACAGCAGATTTTGGAATATAAAGAGAATGCGAGATAAAATATAATGGGATAAAGCAATGTGGGTTGAAGGGGGAATAGATAGGAAATGGAAACTGCTCAGCGAGAAATTATTGTATTCCCAAGGGTTACGAATAGCAGACAGCAATACAAACAGCAGAATCAGCAAAGGCCAGTGTGAATGAACAAGGAACTGAAATAGTAATCAAAGATAAGAAAATGGTGTATGAGAGGTTAGTAATATAACATAAGGCAAAAAGAAGGATGGGGAAATGGACAGAATCAAGCTAAGGGAGTGTAAAAAGTGATAAGCAAGTTTTAAAGTAAATAATGAAATGAAGATTGCACAAAAAGGAATAAGAATGTGAAAGTACATTAAGAATAAGAGATTACTAAAATTAAAATAATAAAACAAGCCTGTCAGGCTTCTAAGAGAGAATTTTAGAAGGGCTAATTTGGTGACAAGGCAGGCATGGGAGCAAATATAAAATAATTCTTGTCTCTGTGTTCACCAGGGAGAATGAGGGACTGATACCAGAAAATGAATTAGATTTTTAGAATAGGAAAGAGAATTGGTGAAGGGACTTAAGAGTCACACCAGAACATGTGATGTAGCAACCAGATCTAGTGGAGATTGTTAATGCATTGGAGTCAGGCAGAGGGTCTCTCAGAATTCTGAAGTTAGTGCTTAAAGGGATTTGATTAGATATTTGAAATCTCTTTAGAAATCAGGGCACATAAAAGAGAGGAGAAAAGCAGACAGATTCTTCCTTAAGGTAAGGCCTGGTAAGGACTGAGGAAATGGCACCCATAATTCTCACTCCAGCAAAAAGGAAGTGCTAGAGAGCCTACTCAGGCCTCAGCTGCATTAGAAGGGTTTTGCTGGTATAGTTATACCAGTGTGGTTTAACTAACAAAAACTTCTAATATGGATGCAGTTATAACCATTTTTAGATTAGTATAACAGTATAGCTTATGCCAGTTCAGGAAACCAGCATACGCACAGTTATATCAGTATAACTGCATCTATGCTAGGGCTTTTCCCAGCATAGCTATGTCAGTAGAAAATCACATCCCTAACCAACACAACTGTGCTGGTAAAACTTGTAAGTGTAGACCAGATCTTAGATAAAGGATGGAGCAGTACAAACTCTTGCCTGCTTTTTGCTTCAAAACTCGCTTGGATGGAGCATTTCCAGTAGTAAACCAGCATACCTTTTCTAGTGACATTGCTAAAACCTTGTCTACACACAGTTCTTGTACTAGTATATCACTTTAGTGGTGTGATGGCTTTTTTTGTTTTTGTTTTTTGGTAACCACTATAGTTATAGCCACTACAATTATGCCAGTATGAGAGTGCATTATACCAGTGTTGCTTATTCCTCTGCCTGTATGGGAATAATACTGTTATAACTGGGAGGGGTAGGGGTGTTACCATTTTAACTGTACCAGCATAGTTAAAGTGATACAACTTGTGTGTGTTGACAAAGTGCTAATTGTGATTAGAACTGAGCAAACTATTCAGCATGGATAAGTTACTTGACAAGTGTTGCTTTTTTCTTTGTTTGAAGAATTTCAAGTAGGTTGTGTTGTGTTTATCAACTTTATTTGGTCAAATACACTTGTGTGCGAGTATTTGATGCTCCATATAAGAGCTGTAATGACTAGCTGTGACATGTTACATAAATTGCATGTAATTGTTTCTGTTTTCTGATTGGATGAACATAATTTTTATAATCTGGTTCTTGTTGGAATATTATGATATGCAAGTCTCAATATTGCTTTCTATAGCTGTTTATTTGTGTGAGCTTAAAATTCATGTTCTCTAAGTACTTGTGTGAGTAAAATCACTCAGTCAAATGCAAATATACAGTAAACACAGAAGGGTCAGAACATAGTGGAACATAGTATTCACACAAATACTCACAAAATGTTTGTGTTTTCCCATCTGTATTTGTGATGTATTCACCTGCCCACTAGGAATAGGAATGACACCACCAATTTATCTCACAAAAGGCTTTAAATAGACATTGGAATCTATTTGGGTGTTATTGAATGGATATGAATTGATGATTTTAGGGCCTGATCCAAAGTCAGTAGGAATCTTTCCCTTGACATCAGTGGGCTTTGGATCAGACCCGAGATAAAATATTTCATAGCTCATTACCATCCTTCTGAGTCTTTCAGTTCTGCGTAAAACCTTCTCGTAAAGAAGCCTCCAGAGCTGGATTTAGGGGCAGGCTTGGGTGGCGCCAGGCTTGGGGTGCTGTTTTTGTTGTTAGCAACAAAAGGGAAAATAGAATGTTTGAAGTACAATGTTTGAAGTACAATCCATATGTGGATTAATTTTTCACTAACTTCATAGAACGTTCTGGACCTTTATAGAATCTCCTGGAACCTTCCAGACTTTCAGAGAACTACATTTTCCTTAAACTTCCTAGAATGTTGTCAGCCATGCCATTACAGGTATATAAGGAGTGGGGCATCGCTAGTCAGTCAGTGAGATTAAAAAAAAGTGAAGTGAGAACCCAGCTGCAATATTGTGAACTTTGTTTTATTGTGTAATTGTGAAAGTGTATGTGTGGGGGTGTGCCAAAGGAGAGGGAGCGCCAAAACGAGGGAGGGAGGTCTCTGAAAATACTCCTCACCTGGGGTGCCATTTGGTTTAGAGCTGGCCTTGCCTGCCTCTGTCTATTCATGTATATAGCATATTCACTATCTCTGCTCTTCCATCACAAATATGCTTAAGTGTTCTCTTCATCTTTGTACATAAATTATTTAATCTGCAGTCTCATAGTTTATGGAATGCATTATTGTATGACATGCATTGTTCTGTGATAGATAAAGCATATAGGGTGAAAAAAGGATAGAGGGAATTCCTTCGGTATGGTTTTATCGAACACGGTGAGCATGGATACACAGAAAGAAAATCATGTCTAATACAGAATTTATTCATGGAGATAATTACCTGGGTCTTGAGCAAGTTTGTTACATTAAATATGTATGCAGTGAGCAGTGTGGAAGAAGTGCTCGTCTACTTGAGTGCTAAAGACTAAGAATTAAGGAGGAAAGAGGTAACAAGGGGAGCCTCAGAAGTAAGTATTCAGAGCAACATTGTTGACTCTCTATATCAAAGATCTAATGGAGAAAATCCAGATCTGATACAAAGGCCAAATACATGGCTGGTGAGATGCATAGTGACAGACAGGCACTGATAAGATGCATGGTGACAGACAGAGAGGGAGAATCTTATCTCCAGGTCACAGGGCATATCATAAATTTATCTATCAAATAAGTCTTTGTATTAATCTATTATCAATTTGATTATTCATTTTATTTTCTCTATAGTAATCATTTGTTTATTATTTTGTGTTGCCTGGTTATCACTGGAATTCTTCTGTGTTGTACCCGGGGTCCTTATAAAACTTACCTGAAGCCTGATTTGAACGAACCTCATGATCCTTTAATTAAAGAAATTGGCAAACCTATTACCCTATTCAATAAATTAATAACTATAAAATCAGGCTACAAGGTCACAGGGCAGTTCTGCAGCCACTCTTTGAAGGCTGTTTAGGAATGTAGGAATTGCCGGACAGGATCAAACCAGTGGTCCATCTAATCCAGTATTGTGACACCAACGGTGGCTAGTACCAATAGTTAGTTTGGGGCTCATACTCTGAAGTAGGAGGGTTTGTACCCCTACCAAAATTCTTCTTTCCATTTTATTGCATCCCAGTTGCTGAGATACCTTACACATCACAGCCCCACAGTCTTGCTCCCATCTGGCTCATACCCCTGCTTGTCTCTCCCAGCATACTGCTGCCTTGCAGGGAACTTTCATGGTGCAGTTTTCTGTGCCACAAAGGGTGTATGTGTCTCCTCTGCCTTCATGCAGCGGAACCCCACTGATTCTGCTGTACAGACACCCTCTGGCCACGGAGAAGGAGAGGCCAGATTTGCCGCTAAATCAGTCTAATCTATAAATGAGACAAAACCAAGGATAGAGGCAGTCATTACAGAGTAAAGGATCTGATCCAGCAGTGCATTAAGCACATGCTTTACTTTCACATGAGTAGTCCTGTTGAAATCAATGTTCTGTGTTTGTACAGCGCCATGCACAATGGGGTGCTGGTTCATGATTGGACTCTTTGGTGCTATTCTACAAATAATTAATTATAACAGTAATGGAAAGACTCTCATAGTTAAAGCTTGATCCAGCAAAGCACTTAGGAAAGCCACCGGATTCATTAATGTCCAGGCAAAAGTACACATTGACAGGAAAGTGTTCCATGTCCTTTATTGTAGAGAAATGTGAAGCCATGATTATGAGATTGGGGTATAAACAAAAGAACTCCTCAGAGCTCTCTCACTCTGTATAACTATAATCATGAAAGGCATGGATTTGGGTTATAGTGGTAAAATCTTACATAGCAATCCCATAGGGATCACTGCACCAGCTGGAGATCAGATGGCCATGCTGTGTGCTGCCTACCTTTCTCTCCCCCTTGCTCAACCTCATCACTGAGCAGGACTGGAGAGCTATGTAGTGGGGCCTTTCCACATTCTTCCAACTGGGTCCAAATGTAATTGCTAGTCTCCTATGAAGCTATTTTTAATTTGTTTTGCTTTCAGAATTTACAGTGTACCTTTTGACATTCACTTGGGGCTTATCTTTCTCCTGTTAATGTTCCTTAAGTCTGAAACTCCTTGCTAGTATAGAGGAGGCAGTGTCGGAACACATTTTTAAGCACCACATAAGGCTTGCTTCTTTGCTGTCACCTTCAGTTTGTTCAGTGTTTCTTTAACTTCAGTTTCATTTACATGGAACACACCATGCTCTCTAAATATCAAAGCAAACATAAATGGACTCAGGTCACCATTAATTGCATTTAAAAATCATAATAATTGATAAATCTGCATAAATGTATATTTAGAACCAGGCTTTTGTTCAAAAGGGTGGCTTTAATGGTGTGTTTTTAAACTTTACAGTGTATGGTGCAAAATGTTACCCCTGAAATTTGCCAGTAATCCAGTCTGAAGGATATTATTCCCCAGTGAATATATAAAATGCAAATACTCTTGGTGTTGCATAAATTCATTATTGGCTGCATTCAGAATATGGCAGGTGGCTGATAAAGCACTTACTGGAATTTTCCATCTTTTTTGTTGTTTGCGGAGTGTACAGGTTTTCCTCTTTGAAGAGTATGTTTTATGTCAAAGGGATTTTTGTGCTCTTCAGACTTCTATTTAATCTCATCTACTCCTAGATGTGAAAATGTAGCTTTTGAGTCCACCATTTTATTCATTCATTGGTTATACAGTAAATGCTCTGTCCAGTTTGAGCACATCTTCTGTAGCTATAACAGGATTTCACCCACTAGTGCCTTACTTTGTGTGATTCTTCACCCAGAAACGCATATTAAGCTAAGAATTTTTGTTAAAGTTCATTTAATGTCATTTTTCAGTGTCCATCTGAGGGAATTAAAAATACAGATGTTTATTAGAAGCGCCATAAATAAAATTGATAATGAAATAAGGAAATGACAAATAATTTATAACTGAAATTTAGCATTTGTTCGAAGAGCTTTTGAATTTATAATACATTTTTCTTCCACCGAGGCTTTCCTTCCACTGAAATGCACTGTGAGTCACTTCCATTAATGATGAGTGCAAGACTTGTAAACGGAAAAACCCCTTAGAGATCAGAAAATATTTTCAAAGATAAAGGCCTACTTCACAAAACTGCAGTTTTGCACACCCTTAATAGTCAAAAGCAAAAGGATTTTATTGCACAATAAAAGCCACACTCTGCCCTCAGATATGTATGCAACTTTCACATATTTGAATTGGAGTTGTGTGAACATGAGATGGAAGGATTTATCCTTAAACATATAGTATTGTCTGTTACCTTGAAACAGGAAGAAGGACCGTACAGATTCCATTTTGACTAGCTATGTTTACATGCATGTGTGACATTTTCATTTTCCCCTGCTAGGATGTGTGTGTTTTTAGGCCTTCCATCCTAAAACAACAAAAATAAGTAAAGCTGAAGAATGGCCTTGTTGTTAAGGCACTGAGCTGAGACTCAGGACATCTGGGGCCAGATTCTCCATTGCCTTGCACTTTGTGTAATCATACATAGAAGTGCAAAATGGATGTAAAATCCTACCATCAGAATAATAGCATTTCACACCTACTTTTCACTGGTGAAAATGATTTCATAACATGCAAAGCAATAAAGAATGACCTTAGTTCCTATTCCTAGCTTTATCACAGACTTCTTGTGTGACCTTGGGCTAATGCCTTTACCATTCTGTGCCTCCATTTCACCATTTATAAAATGGGAATGATAACACTTACCTATCTCCTGAGGCATTGTGAAGATAAATTTTCTGATGTCTGGGAAGTGATCAAGTGCTAGAATAATGCATGCCACAGATAAATAGATCGATGTTGGGTTTTTGGTTAGTTTTTGTTTTGTTTTTTTTAAGTATTTGGCCAAGGTTTATCTGTTGCAAGGCGAAAATCTGCTCTTGATTACATCTTCGCAACACTGTGATTAACAGACTTGCATGCATGTAACTAAGTGCAGAATTAGGCCCCTCAGTACGTAGCAACAAATTGCAAACATTGGCTTTGGAGTCTTGTTTTGTATCATACAGAAGTTTTGTTTCAAGCAATATTCAATTAAAAAATATGGGCCAAAGTTCTTTACTCTCAATTACTTAAGATTTATGTTAGTATGAGAGAACAGAATTTATCTCATAATCTCCTTACTGGGGAGTGCACAGGAATCCAGCAATCTTGCATTAGAGTGAAAATGCTATACTTGTTATGATTCTCACGCTGCTACAATTCTACTAGCATAAAATTCTCTGTCTTCACATAGTCTTCTGTTGATGTCATTGTACACTTCTGCATGATAGATCAAGACGTACAGATGATGGATTTTTGCATGCCATGGTAAGGAAAATCCATTTTGTTTCCCAAAAGATGAATTTATTGGTGTTGAGTTTCACTCACTGTAGCCAATTGCTTTATGGTGATGGAGTTTTCAAAGTGAATTGTACTGAACTGACAGAGGTGAGAAAGCATTTCCTGGATATAATTCATATTTTATTTTATCATAGAGGGGAATTCAGATAGAAATGGAGATTGGGATTCTCATTCCTTTGGCTCATTCAGAAAAATGTTTGGTTCAAGGAAATAGTTGCAACATGAAGACATGCACAATGCATGCCAAATGATGAAGAAAACCCTGATTCAATGGAGAATGAAATATGAAAAGATTATCTCCCTAATGCGGGGAAGATTGTATCCATTGATTGGTTATTATTGGTCACATGAGTGTTGATTGATCGTCCAGTGGCCCCACTGGTTGTTTAGATGGCTTCCTGCTTCATATGTACTTAAAAAAATGTTTTGCTCTAATTTTTGGAGTCTTTGGCTAGTTGTTCTTCAAATTCTTTTTTTGGCCTTCCTAATTATATTTTTATATTTCACTTGCCAGAGTTTATGTTGCTTTCTATTTTCCTCAATAAGATTTAACTTTCACTTTTTAAAGGATGCTTTTATGCTTCTAATTGCTTCTTTTACTTAGTTATTTAGCCACAGAGGCACTTTTTTGGTCTTCTTACTATGTTTCTTTAATTTGGGTATACATTTAAATTGAGCTTCTTTTATGTGTCTTTAAAAAGTTTCTATGCAATTTGCAGGGATTTCACTTTTGGTACCCTACCTTTTAATTTGCATTTAACTAACTTCCTCATTTTTGTGTAGTTCCCTTTTCTGAAATTAAATGCTACTGTGGTGTGCTGCTTTGGTGTCTCTCTCCCTTCCTCCCTCCCAGGATGTTAAATTTTATTATGTTATGGTCACTATTACCAGTTGGGTCAGCTATATTCAACTCTTGGACCAGATCCTGGGCTCCATTTAGGACTAAATCAAGAATTGCCTCTCCTCTTGTGGGTTCCAGGACTACTGCTTCAAGAAGCAGTCATTTAAGGTGTTAAGAAACTTTATTTCCGTATCCCATCCTGAGGTGACATATACCAGTCAATATAAGGATAGTTGAAATCCCCCATTATTACTGAGTTTTTTATTTTTATAGCCTCTCTAGTCTCCCTGAACATTTCACAGTCACTATCACCTTCCTGATCAGGGGATCAGTAGTATAACCCTACTGCTATATTCTTATTATTCAAGCATGGAATTATTATCCATAAAGATTCTGTGGTACAGTTTGGTTCATTTAAGATTTTCACTTCATTTGACTCTACATTTTCTTTCACATATAGTGCCACCCGCCACCAGTCCAACCTATTCTGTCCCACTTCTTTTCCCTTCCAATCTTGTTCCAATGAGAAGCAGAAGATGGAGCTAATGCCCCCCCATTCTACAGAGAGGTGTTAGCTTTGTGTACGCACTCTCAGGACTGTGCTTAGCTGAGCTGGGGAACATTACTTATGTTATATGTGAAAGTGGTGGCCGGGAGAGTTGGCATGAAAGCTGAGTCTGTGAGAGAGAACTGACCTGGGTCTAAAGGTGTGGAATTGGAGCAGGGAAAGGAGAACAGAGACTGAGGGGAGAGAAGAGTGGAGCTGCAGATTCTGGGGACAGGAGAGGCAGACAGAACTGGAGTTGTGGGAACAGAAACAAATTTTGAGACCAATGTGTTGATTTGGGAGGGATGAGGAGAGGAGAAAAGATTAGCAAGGATGGGGAAGAAGACAGGAAGGAAGGGTGATTAAGGGTGAGGAAATTGGAGATAAGATAGATGTGATTGAGAGAAGAGGCTAGAGAGATCAAAAGATATGGGGGAAGGAGGAAGAGCTCTAAGCAGGCAAAGGAGGAGGAAAGGAAATGAGGAAGATGGAGGGAGAGTGAAGAAAAAGAAAATAATAGACATTGAAGAACATGAAGAAATCCAAGAGAAGGGAAAAAAAAGTAGGCTGAAGGAAGAGCAAGAGCAACATTACATGTAGTTTAGCATTTCGAAAAATCATTCAATAGAAGGCTAAATGTCCAACATTTCAATAAAATAGATAAGGGGATGTCAGGAAAATTCTCCATTGTTGTCCAGCTAGAACTTTTAGGAGAAGACAATTCATTAAAGGAGCTGCTAAATTTTAAATCAAGCCAGTTCTGTAAGATGGAACATTTCTGTAGTAAGTAACGTGTTCCCAGATTCTGACCTTACTAGCTAGAATTTCCAAGAAAAAATTAGAAATGTCAGTTCTTCAGAATGACTGCTTTTACAGTCACATTCAGTAATGCTTATGTCCTGTATCTTCCACAACTATTTGCTTCAGGAACAACATCAATTGATTGATGCAATTTGTCTTAATTTAGGGAGGGCAACAAATTTAATTTGATAGAAGAATAGTTGCATAGGTAGTTTAGACTTTTCCCTGACCTGAAAGCCATATTTATTGTATTTCTAGTTAATATTTGATTGCAGAAATGTGCATTATCTGATAGTACTGTATTAGTAAAATCTATAGTTAAATTACTGCATTTGTTAAGGCAATAATTTAGCTGCAAATCTGACAAACTATAATGTTGTGCATTCTTCAAACATATCTAATTTATTATAGCCATAAATCAATAGCAACATGATAATCTAGTTGTATTCTACAGGATTCAGCTGCTCAAATGTTTTTGACATGCCAGTTGGTAAAGTGAAAATAACAGCATCCTTCCAAAAAATGTACATGCCATAATCCAGCCAATAAACTATTAATTTATAAATGTAAGGATTCAAAACTGGATTCAAACAGACTTCAAGATTTTATTTGGTAAGGAGGTCAGTCATTTTGTGAACTTCAGGGTGTATTTCACACTGGCGAGTCAAAGTCACATTGACACGAATGAATTTCTGATTAGGATGCAGGTGCATGCTTTGAACATTCATTGTATCCAACAGTGAGTATTTATAAAATCAGCAATTGGTCTACATTGTTTTTTTGGACTTCAGATATACACCCACTCCACCCTCATTCACAGTTGGGGAAATGGGTACACAGTTAAGTTTCAGTGAAAAAGCAATCCCATCCAATGACCATTTTAACTGACCAAATGTATGTCTATTCTCTTTGGATTTCCTAGGATAAAGCCATATACTTTATTTCTATCTAGCAGGTGACAATAAAAGTTATTTTGCGTATTCTCTTCCCTTCTCCATTCAGATTTTTTGTATGTTTTTTTGTTTTTTCAGCACAGCAACTTTTGCCCATATTTGGACTGATCAGAGGGAGAGTGACAAAATTTAGGAGAATCAGCATAGCAAAAGCTTTTAAAAGACTAGGTCAATTTGCACTCGGATATCATGGTGATGCGTGTCAAGAGAGAGGTTTCTCCTCTCGCTCTTCTCCCTAACAGTTGTTCTAAATTTAAATGTAATTTTTAAATGATTGCAGGGCTTCTGAAAAATGCCATGTATGACAATGTGGAAATTTGACAAAATATGCACAACATGGCCTTTTTCAGTGATGTCTTCCTAAGTGAGAACAGTAGAGTTCCCCAACATGAGTAGGGCAAAGGTTGGCCTTTTTGCTTTATTTGGTTCAGGGTTCAGTCCTATATTCCTTGTACACCCCTTCCTTGCAGTAAAGTCGGTGGGATCAGTCCCTTAAGGCTAGTCTACACTTACCTCAGAGATTTGGCGGCAGTCGACCGGAGTTACGCAAACTACGCAAAAAACTTGCATAACTCCCGTCGAATGGTGTGCTTCTGTTCTGCGCTTCATCTTCAATGCACTGCACCGATGGGAACCGCGGTCCTATCGACGCAGTGCTACGCCACTTGAGGAGGTGGTCGTAATACATTGATTTCTGGATCGATTGAGTGGGTCTTCACTGATCGCTCAGTCCATCCAGATAAGTTGATCTGACAGCGTCGAATTTGCCGCCGTCAGTGTAGACATAGCCTGAGTCTCTAAATGTAATTATTAGTATATTGACGCTTATAAGTTATGTTGTCCAGAAGAAGCTAGAAGCAGACACCAGTTCCATTCACATACTTCAGGACACTGAACAATCAAAATTTGATTACCACTCAGTCACCAGCAACAATAGCCTGTTTTGGATCCAGAAACTTAAAAGTTAAACTGGGGAAGCCACCCTCTTTAACTACCAATGGCTTTTTAAAAATTTTAGTGGGAAATTAAATGTTTAGTCTAATAATGTGGATCTTTGATTTATATAGCTACCTGCCTGTTATATTGGTAAACGGTTTTGAAAGCTGCTGTCTCTTCCTAATGGCATTCTTCTGACATTTGGAATCACTTTTTGTTACTTTGAAAAAATATTTAGATTTGTTTGATGTGCCATTACCTCTTATAATTCATGTATAATCTTAATGAAACAGTAATTGGCCAGGACCTGCTCTATCATGGCTCAGAATACTATTACAATTACCTTATTCATGACTAAGATTTTTTTTTAAATTCAAGATGTACCATTTCCTCTCTCTCTCCATTTTGGATTGTAAGTTCCATTATCATTTTCATCAACCTTCAGTATATCCAGGCTTTGCAATGGATATTTAAAAACCTCTCTTAGTGATGTCATTGTTTTCTTTCCTCTCCTGTTTCAGAATATAGGAATGTATTGCATCTGGACCTGGGATTGTCAGAATGTAGGATCTTGTTTCTTGATCTGACAGGATTGTGATTTCCCCTCCCCCTCTTTTTCTTCCTATGGGAAATATGTCTATTTCTAACATATATCTGCCATTCTTCTGTGTAAAAACACAGAGCTAAAGAATCCATTTAATTTCAAGCAGTATGCAGGGACATAGCAAGAATTCATTGCAGTTGGACATAAAATCCAGTTTCAGATTTGCTTTATAAACTTGCATGCCACTTTACTCTGCACAGGTTTTCAGGAAATTCATTTAAAGACAGATTTGCCTTTCCATCTCTTAACTGTGAATATTTAAATGTGAAGAATGTAGTTAAAAGGAGGCATTTTCCTCTGTAAACTACAATTTCTCATAGAATCCTTCCTGTACCACAGTGCTCTCCTCACCCTTTCTCTCTCCATACATAAATGGTCTGCTTTTTTCCCCCCATGGCCATATTAGAACGTTACCTTTTCAGAGCACAGACCATTTTCTTTCTGTGCCATGTACATTCAATGAGGATTATATTGTGACTGGCCCTTATGTGGGGTACAAGTGGGAAGGTGTAATAAGCCCCTGGCACAAAGGCCAGTCAAAAATAATTTTTTCTCCACTCTGCACTGGCTGTAGATAGCAGAACACCATTAGTACAGAATCTGCATTCCCCTTTATGTGGGTTGATTCTGTCTTACACTGGAGACTTGGCCTTGAGTATAGACTGAGCTATAAGGTGCTTAATTATAATTTCTGACTCTGCTGCTGGTATTCCTTATTTTACTTTAGTGATTTGATTAGTGACAGAAATGGTATTGGATCCCAACATAGAACATATTCTCTTCTGTCTTATCAGTTCTTTAGTGAGCAGCTGAACAATAAAAACGAAATGCTGCTTAATATTGCAGAGTAACACATCCTAGTGATTATTAACACATTCTAGTGATTCTGTTAATAGCAGATTGAATGGCATCTGATGCTAGATCCTTTGCCTTTGACAAGTCTACTTGACTCCTGTGTTTCTTTTGGCGTACAAACAATTGTAGTTCCCTTAAGGCTAAATTCCTTCCTTGGATGTGTTTGTATGGTACCTAGTGCCATTCCAAAGTGATGAGTCTCTTCCCCCTCTGGCATTTTTAAGAAGGGGGACAGAGCTGATTGCAGAAACTATTGAGGCATCTCGTTGGCTACTGCTGGGAAGTGGTTTCAGATCATCTCGAGGAACTATGGACATGATCATTACAGCACGTCAAATTCAGGAGAAGTGTCGTGAGCAAAATCGACCTCTTTACATTGCCTTTATCGACTTCTCCAAAGCCTTCAACTTGGTAAACCATGAACCCCTATGGAAAATCCTGTCTAGAATTGGCTTCCCAAATAAGTTCATCAGTGTTCTGAGACTTCTCCACGACAACATGTCAGCAATGATTGTCAGCAGTGGGAATCAAATAGAACTATTTGAGGTGAAAACTGGAGTAAAGCAAGGCTGAGTCATCGCTCTAACACTGTTTTCCATCTTTATCTCCACCATAATGCACCTCGTTGACAGAAAGCTCCCTCCTGGAATTGAAATTGTGTATAAGATGGACAGAAGACTCTTTAACCTCAACAGACTCGAGTCCAAAATGAAGTCTACAACAACATTTCTAATGGAGCTCCAGTAAGCAGATGACAATGCGATTGTTGCTCAATCTGAAACAGATCTCCAAACCATTCTCAATGCATTTTCAGATGCCTATGAGAGTATTGGCCTAACTTTAAACATCAGGAAAACTCAAATTCTTTATCGACCTGTTACAAATGGAGAAATAACGCACCCCCCCCTTCCAGTCAAATCAACGGAGAAATGCTGGAGATGTGGATCATTTTGCTTTTCTTGGAAGCTATCTTTCATCAAAGGCAGATATTGACATGGAAATACAGCACTGATTGAAATGTGCGAATGCATCCTTTGGACATCTGAGTAAGAAAGTCTTCTTAAATTATGCCATCCTTACTGAAATGAAGCTCCTGGTCTACCGTGCCATTGTTATCCCAACTCTGCTGTACGGCTCAGAACCTGGACCACATAAAGAAGACATATCTCAAAAGCTTGGAAGAGTACCACTAACTGCGCCTTCTCAAGATCCTTCAGATTAGCTTGGAGGACAGAATTTGAACCATTTTTTCTCTCTCTCATTTATCTTCTTGAGTGTGGACCAACATCACCAGTAATAACATAGTTGTGAGAGTAGATTTGTACCTCCTCTCCTGGTTTTGTATTAGCAAAGGACAAAAGCCTATTGTTGAACCTACATATTAGAGTGGGTTGTTGGTAGGAGTAATTTGGAATAGAGATATTTACTGTGTATTCTGTAAGAATGTCCCTATCAGATTACATCATTTTTATGGTAGGTCAAGTTGTGGGCTTGTACCATTTCAGAGTGCTTGTCAGGAGGAACCCTTTTCTGTTTACCATAGTAACATGACCATTACCTCAGTTTCCCACACTGCTAATTTTTTTTTCTTTCCAAGTTGCTGAGGGATGTTCTGACTTGTACTCTGTGTCTGGATATATCTACGTTGCAGCTGGCAGCATGCCTCATAGCCTGGGTAGTCAGACACATATTAGCTCTGCTCAAGTTAGCATGCCAAAAATATAAGCATGAATGTTGCAGCAGGGTGTTGGATGCGCTTGTACTTGGTGGCTAGCCCAAGCCACCACTGTGTACAGTATTCACACTGCTGGTTTTAGCGCACTAGTTCAAGCAGATCTAGCACATCTACCTAGGCTGGGAGGCATGCTCCCAGCTGTAGTGTAGACACTCACAATGGCCTCAGCTGGCTAGAGATCCCTAGGGCACAAAGATGAACCAACTGTATCCTCATGCTGACTGGCAGGGGAGCATGGGAGCTGCTACAGTGCCTCTTCACCAATCCGCAATCACTAAACCTCTGTGCTGTGGACGTGCGTTCTTCTGTGGCTGCCCAAGTTGCCCTGGAAAACTTAGTTTCTCCATGTAATGGTAGCAACAGCATTGCCTCCACTGATTGTAAACCCAGAAAGGAGCTGCATAAATATCTTAAGACTGCTGTGCATAACAGTATTGTGAACACTGTACAGTTCTATGGCTTTCAAAGAGCATTTTTTTCCTGAAGCACACATGAAAACAATTTTGACTATAAAAAAGCAGTTTCAAAGGAAAGCAAATCAAAATATTAGTATTTTCTTCTTTTAGCTCTAACAAAAGAAAGATTTCTTTGTCCCTCAAAGGGAAACAGAAATACTCATTCAGCAGTGTTTATGTAATCCCTCCGTATATGTCCATATTTGGTGGTCAAAAGGCTAATGTGTTTGAGGAAAAAATAATCAGTGCAGAAAATTCAGTTGAGAAAAATGCATTTTTTAGGCAGAAAGCTTTAGGGTACTTGACAGAATTTTCACAGAGTAGAAAAATGAGTTTGACAGTATGTGTTCTAACTGACTTTTAAAATGCTGTAAGCTTCTTCAATCATTTCTGGCTTTACAGGACACTGTTTCTTCATTCTTTTTGCATGTTAAACCTTAACCGCTCTATTCTGTTTTGTTGTACTACTTATGCATACATGCACTTTTTCTCCCACAAATTTCCTAGGAAGATTTTTACAACTGAGAATGCTGTTTGGTAGTCATAGAATCACAGAGTTGGAAGGGACCTCAGGAGGTCATCTAGTCCAACCCCCTGCTCAAAGCAGGACTAACCTCAGCTAAATAATCCCAGCGAGGGTTTTGTCAAGCCGCAGCTTAAAAACCTCTAAAGATGGAGATTCCACCACCTCTCTAGGTAACCCATTCCAGTGCTTCACCACCCTCCTAGTGAAAAGCTTTTTCCTAATGTCCAACCTAGATCTCCCCCACTGCAATTTGAGACCGTTGCTCCTTGTTCTGTCATCTGCCACCACTGAGAACAACCTAGCTCCATCCTTCCTGGAACCCCCTTTCAGGTAGTTAAAGGCTGCTATCAAATCTCCCCTCATTCTTCTCTTCTGCAGACTAAACAAGCCCAGTTCCCTCAGCCTCTCCTCATAAGTCTTGTGCTCCAGCCCCCTAATCATTTTTGTTGCCCTCCGCTGAACTCTCTCCATCCTTTTTGTAGTGTGGGGGCCCAAAATTGGACACAATACTCCAAATGCGGCCTCACCAATACCGAATAGAGGGGAATAATCACTTCCCGCGATCTGCTGGCAATGCTCCTACTAATGCAGCCCAATATGCTATTAGCCTTCTTGGCAACCAGGGCACACTGCTGACTCATATCCAGCTTCTTATCCACTGAAACCCCCAGGTCCTTTTCTGCAGAGCTGCTGCCTAGTTCATCAGTCTCCAGTCTATAGCTGTGTATGGGATTCTTCCGTCCAAAGTGCAGGACTCTGCACTTGTCCTTGTTGAACCTCATCAGATTACTTTTGGCCCAATCCTCCAGTTTGTTTAGGTCCTTCTGTATCCTATCCCTACTTTCCTGGGTATCTACCACTCCCCCTAGCTTAGTGTCATCTGCAAACTTGCTGAGGGTGCAATCAACCCCATCCTCTAGATCATTAATGAAGATGTTGAACAAAACCGGCCCCAGGACCGACCCCTGGGGCACTCCGCTTGTGACCGGCTGCCAGCTAGACATGGAGCCATTGATCACTACTCGTTGAGGCCTATGCTCTAGCCAGTTCTCTATCCATTTTATAATCCATTCATCCAACCCATACTTCTTTAACTTGCTGATAAGAATACTGTGAGAGACCGTATCAAAAGCTTTGCTAAATTCAAGGTATATCACGTCCACCGCTTTCCCCACATCCACAGAGCCAGTCACCTCTTCACAGAAAGCAATCAGATTGGTCAGGCATGACTTTCCCTTGGCGAATCCATGTTGACTGTTCCTGATCACCTTCCTCTCTTCCAAGTGCCTTAAAATGGATTCCTTGAGGACCTGCTCCATGATTTTTCCAGGGATTGAGGTGAGACTGACCAGTCTGTAGTTCCCTGGATCCTCTTTCCTCCCTTTCTTGAAGATGGGCACTATATTTGCTTTTTCCCATCATCAGGGACCTCCCCCAGTTGCCACGAGCTTTCAAAGATAATAGCCAATGGCTCTGAAATCACATCAACCAACTCCCTCAGCACCCTCGGGTGCATTGAATCTGGCCCCATGGACTTGTGTATATCCAATCTTTCTAAATAGTCTTGGACCTGTTCTTTCAACACTGTGGGATGTTCACCTCCTTCCCATTCTGTGCCGCCCAGTGCAGCAGTCTGGGAGCTGACCTTGTCTGTGAAGACAGAGGCAAAAAAGGCATTGAGTACCTCAGCTTTCTCCACATCCTCTGTCACTAGGTTGCTTCCCCTGTTCTGTAAGGGGCCCACACTTTCCCTAATCTTCCTCTTGTTGGTAACATACCTATAGAACCCCTTCTTGTTCCCCTTCATGTCCCTTGCTAGCTGCAACTCCAATTGTGCTTTAGCCTTCCTGATTTCATTCCTGCATGTTCAAGCAGCATTTTTATACTCCTCCCTAGTCATCTGACCAAGCTTCCACTTCTTGTAAGCTTCTTTTTTGTGTTTAAGTTCACCAAAGACTTCTTTGTTAAGCCAAGCTGGACGCCTACCATATTTGCTATTCTTTCTGCACATCGGGATGGTTTGTTCCTGTGCCCTCAATAAGGTTTCTTTAAAATACAGCCAGCTCTCTTGGATTCCTTTCCCCCTCATATTAGCCTTCCAGGGGATCCTGCCCATCAGCTCCCTGAGAGAGTCAAAGTCTGCTTTTCTGAAGTCCATGGTCCGTATCCTGCTGTTCTCCTTTCTTCGTTTCGTTAGGATACTGAACTCGACCATCTGATGATCACTGCTGTCTAGGTTGCCACCCACTTCTACTTCCCCTACCAAATCTTCCCTGTTTGTGAGCAGCAGGTCAAGAGAAGCATGGCTCCTAGTTGGTTGCTCCAGCACTTGCACCAGGAAGTTGTCTGCAACACTATCCAAAAACTTCCTGGACTGTTTGTGCTCTGCTGTATTGCTCTTCCAGCAGATGTCAGGATGATTGAAGTCCCCCATGAAAATCAGGTCCTGTGAACTGGAAACTTTCTCTAGTTGACTGAAGAAAGTCTCATCTACCTTGTCCTCCTGGTCTGGTGGTCTGTAACAGACACCCACCATGATATCACCCTTCTTGTTCTTGCTTCTAAGCTTAACCCAGAGACTCTCAACTGGCTTATCTCCCGTTTCATACTGGAGCTCAGAGCAATCATAGAGCTCTCTTACATACAATGCAACTCCTCCACCCTTTCGCCCCTGCCTGTCCTTCCTGACCATCCATGACAGTGCTCCAGTTGCGTGAGTTACTCCACCAAGTCTCAGTTATTCCAATCATATCATAGTTTCTTGACTGTGCCAGGACTTCCAATTCCTCCTGCTTGTTTCCCAGGCTTCTTGCATTTGTGTATAGGCACTTGAGATAACTAGCCAATTGCCCTACTTTCTCAGTATGAATCAGGAGGCATGTCAGCCACTGAAAATGCATGAGCATATGAAGATGTGCAGGCAACATTTGTATATAGATAGGATGAACTTTTAATATGGTCAGAGGATTCTTTGTATCTTCACCATGTTTAAGAAAAAACAAATTCTTGAGTGTTGGGATGCAACTCTTATTTATCATGGGTTCACTGAAGCTTTGGAATAGTCGCTTAACTATTCCCTGTCTTAGTTTCCTCATATGTAATTGTTTAGCTACCTTATGGGTATTTTGAGGATTCATTAGAGTGAATGCAGAGATAATATAAAGAGGAATTAGTGTATAGGATCCCAGACATTAACTTCACACTCCACTTTCCTCACTCATGTCCATTCCACTAGCAAGGTCCTGTTGCCACATCACTTTTCCAAATCGCAGGGCCCATATTGTACAAATTATTCCAAACCTGAGACAGTAGGAAGGTGCCTAGTTTGGATATATTTTGGGATGTTTGTCCTCCACTCAGCCAGCTCCCTTTGTCCACAACCTTGGAGTCATCCTTCACCCTGAACTCTCCTTTGTTCCTCACATTCTCTATATCTGTAAATCTTCCTATCACTTCCTCCACACATTGCTCATGTAAACCACTGTCTTGAAAACGGACCCCTCTGCTAAAAGTCATCCATGCCTTTCATTCTTCTGGCCTTATTATTACAATACTGTCTATTATGGCTTTCCTGAATTGCAGTTCTTCAGACTCCATACTGAGTACCAGGGTATTCTCTAACTTCTTGCCTGCACCATATTACTCTCAAACACTGCCATTGATGTCCCATTTATTTGAGGATGCAGTTCAAAACAACTCTTTTTGTGTCTCGAACTCTTTATGGTCTTAGTCTACCTCACTGACAGATTCTCTCTCTCTCTCTCTCTCTCTCTCTCTCTCTCATTTCCCCATTCTCTCTCCTCATCTAGTGCCATTCATCGGTCCATTCTTACTATCTCTCTGCCTTTATTACAAGAGTCTTCTTGTTTACAGCTTCTGCTGTTTGGAACAGTCTTTGTGTATCTCTACACTCATCAGTTTTCCATTGCTAAAGATCTAATCTGGAAAAAAAAATCTTTCCTTCTGGGTCTAAGATCAGGAGTAGAAGCCAGTAGTTCTTCTTTGACTGCTTGCTCATGTCGATTCCATTGTAGATGCATGTGCGTCCCCATGCATGGTTACTCAAATTTTTTTCCCCTTAGCAGTACCCGTAGGGCTGGGTTTGGCGCCCCTTGGAGTCTCGCGCACATGCCTCGGTATGTTGAGCGCCACCGGCTCTACAGCCTCTCAGTTCCTTCTTTCCGCCACTGACGGTTAATGGAACTGCATTCATTGCTTGCTTCTCCAAGTGCCTCTTAGCATTTTAGCCTCTTAGTCAAGTGTTCTTAAGTAGTTGTAAGTAGAATTAGTTAGTGTATTATAGTAAATAGTTGTTAATAGTTTAGTAGTTAAGATTTAGTCCCCTTAGGGACCTCTGCCTGGCAGCAGGTCATGCCCCATCCCCGGGCTTCAAGCCCTGTAAGTCTTGTGGCAAGCCCTTCCTGCTTAGCGATCCCCACAACTGTTGTCTGAAGTGCCTGGGGGAGTCGCATAGGAGGGACAAGTGCCGCATCTCTAAGGCGTTCAGACCAAGGATGCAGAAGGAGAGAGAGATTTGTCTGAAGGTCTTATTGATGGAGACTGCTTTAAGACCTGCTTCGGAGCCACCTCGCTCTCTCTCAGGGCCAAGTACCGCATTGGTGCAGAGCTCCCCTCCAGCAATGGAATCTGCATGGCACCGATCTTCTGCTTCACCTTCGAAGAAAAAGAAGCAACATTTGGAGAGGGGCCACTTCCCCGCACCTAAGAAATCCAGGGATGCGGGGTCAAGCACTGGACCATCACAGGTCCAACAGGCCAAAGAGACTCTGCAGGAGCAAGGCTTGCTGCCTGGGGCCCTAAGTCCTCCGAGGGAGCCTCCTCCGACCTCGGCGAGTGGAAGAAGGCCTCCAGAGATCATGGTGCCATCGACGCCAGAGGCATTTCAAACAGCCAGGGACTTAATGGCACTGTCCTTGCCCCTGACGCCTATGTCCTGGAAGGAGCAAGGGAAAGGAAAGGCTCCAGTGTCAAAAGGGGAGTCCCTGATGGAACCCCCCTGATGGCTGCACTCCTCTCCAGAGCCTGGCATGCCTCCTCGCATTCCAGGTCATCAGGGAGAAGATCTCCTCCATCCCGGCACCGGTCCCTGAGGGTGTCCTCACCGTCTCCGGGCAGATTGTCAGGGAGAGAGAGCCGACAGCGCAGGTCCTCAGTGGCATCGACTCGGCACTGGTCTCGGTCAGTGATCCCTATGACCTCAGGCCCGGCAGGGCGGCAATGTTCTAGATCGAGGTTTGGCAGATGTTCACCGTCAGGGAGTCAGCATTGATCGCTTTCCCTGGCACCATCAAATTCACCCATGCATTCTCAGCGCAGAACCTGGTTGCCGGCATCAGGACATTCCCCTAGGAAGGAGTGGCACCGCCGTCGATCCCCAGCACCAGGGCACTCACCTGTGGTGCAGCAACATTCCCGATCTTCCTCCCACCAGAGGGCTTCTCAGATTCTGCACCAGTCTAGATAGCGTTATCACCAGTCGCCAGGCTCATGCTCCCCATCACCAAGGCGTCAGTCATCAGCGCACCGGAGGTCTCAGGAGACCAGATACTGCTCCCGCTCTCCCTGGCATCGCTCCGCATGTCGAATCTGATCAGGGACCTGTGAGCCTCTCCCCTTACAATAGTACAGACTTGCCTACAGTTGCTGGAGCATATGGCAGCATGTACCTACGTGCTGCATCATGCACATCTGAGCCCTGGTCTACACTTACCTGGAAATTTGGCGGCACTCAACAGGAGTTATGCAAGCTACACAGAGTAGCTTGCCTAACTCCCGTTGACTCCTGTGCTTCCCTTCTGTGCGCCGTCTTCACTGCACTGCGTCGATGGGAACTGCATCGATTTCCTGATCGATTGAGTGGGTCCACATGGACGCTCAATCGATCCAGAAAGATCGATCTGACGGTGGCGACTTTGCCACCGTCAGTATAGACATACTCTGAGACTCAGGCCACTCCAGCTGTGGCTGGCCTTGGTGTACGCCCTGAGCAGGCACCACTTAGAGTCTTAGACAGAGCGTTCACGGTGCCAGCACGAGTCCTAACCTCCCTAGTATGGTGGTTAGACCCCGGTCAGTGATGGAAGGGAACCAACCCCTTTGCCGACCTAGCCCTCTTAGTGACTCTCGTATTGGACACGTTCATTTGGGGTGGGAGGCGCACATCAGCTTGGGTCACAGCACACAGGGGACCTGGTCAAGGAAGGACCAGGGGCTGCACATAAATATTAGGGAGCTCAGGGTGATCCACTTGGCATGCAGAGTATTCCTTCCTTTCCTGAGAGGCAAGGTGGCCCAGGTTCTGATGGACAATACCGCTGCAATGTATTATATCAACAGGCAAGGTGGGGCCTGCTCCCCAACCCTCTATCAGGAGGCAGTGAGCCTGTGGAACCTAGTGATAGGGCATGATATTCACCTGGTGGCTTTACACCTTCCTGGTATCACCACCTCAGCAGGATGCTCGTACCTTGCCACGAGTGCTTGCTTGCTCGTACCTTGCCCACCTCTCCCCGAACTGCCACATTGGCACAAACTGGTTTCTGAGGACCGGGGGCACCTTCTGCACCTGGACCTAGAGTCCTTGCACCTGATAGCATGGAGGCTGAGTCGCTGAGCCTAGAGGAACGGGCTTGCTTGTCTCAGGTGCAGGCTATACTAATGGGCAGCAGGAAACCTTCCATCAGGGCATCATATTTAGCCAAGTGGAAGAGATTCACTTGATGGGCTGCAGCCCAGGCAGTCACGCCACACCAAGCATCAGTCCAGATGGTGTTAGATTACCTTTTGTACCTTAAGCTCTAGGGCTTAGCCACTGCCTCGTTGAAGGTACATCTGGCTGCTACATCAGCCTTCCATCTGCCGATTCACCGGAGGTCAGTCTTCTCTTGCATCATGGTGGTTAGGTTGCTGTACTTTATAGAGAGGCTTTATCCCCAGGCTAGGGACCTGTTACCCCCATGGGACCTGAACTTAGTCCTCTCCAGGCTCACGGGGGCACTGTTCAAGTCTTTGACTACCTGCTCCCTACTGTTGTTCTCGGGGAAGATATCCTTCCTAGTGGCCATCACCTTGGCTACGAGGGTATCAGAGATTAGGGCACTTACCTCAGAGTCGCTTTACATGGCCTTTTATAAGAACAAGGTCCAGCTGAGGCGCCACCTAGCCTTTCTCTACAAGGTGATGTCACAATTCCATGCCAGTCAGGACATCTTCCTGCCTGTATTCTTCCTGAAGTGGCATGCCTCAGAGGAAGAATGGAGGTGGTACATACTGGATGTGTGCAGAGCCCTGGCTTTTTACATTGAGAGGACAAAATCGTTTTGTAAGTCCTCGCAGCTGTTCGTGGCAGTGGCTGACAGGATGAAGGGTTTACCTGTCTCTTCGCAGTAAATCTCCTCTTGGATAGCCTCTTGCATTAGGTTCTGCTACGAGGAGGCGAAGGTTTCCATTCCTTGAAGCGTCACGACTCATTCTAATAGAGCGTAGGCCTCTTCTGCAGCATCCCTGGCACAAGTGCCTATTCATGTCATATGCAAAGCCGCTACATGGTCATCGGTGTACATCTTTATGTCCCCCTACTCCATTGTTATGAGGAAAGGGACAACACCACTTTTGGCAGAGCGGTGCTGCAGTCAGCTCATCTGTAAACTCCGCACTCGCCTCCAAGGTACTGCTTGTGAGTCACCTACAATGGAATTGACATGAGCAAGCACTCGAAGAAGAAAAGATGGTTACTTACCTTGTAACTGTTGCTCTTTGAGATGTGTTGCTCATGTCCATTCCATGACCACCCCTCCCCCCGTCCCCACTGTTGGTGTTGACGGCAAGAAGGAACTGAGGAGGCGTAGGGCCAGTGGCACCTAATATACCGCAGCATGTGCGTGGGACTACAAGGGGTGCCAAAGCTGGCCCTATGGGTACTGCTAAGGGGAAAAAAATTCCAGTAACCATGCATGAGGGCGCACACGCACCTATAGTGGAATGGACATGAGCAATACATCTCAAAGAACAACAGTTACAAGGTAAGTAACCATCTTTTCCTGAGCATTTAAATCTCTGTTTGGTCATTGGTTCCATATGTGGCCTTGGACAACAGCTCTGCTTTGTAAAATCTGTAATAATAATTACCTAACTCAAAGGAGTGTGATGAGGGTTATTGTTTATAAAGATTAAAAGCTAAAGAACACCTAATTAAGGGTTAGATTCTGCTGCCTATGCTCTTACTGTGGTGGTAGTCTCACTGACAGCAATGAAACAACTCACATATAAAGGTATTACTCAATTGAGTAAGAGTGGCAGAATCAGGCTTAGAATGAAGAGGGCAATGGACTCTAATTTGTCTATACATAATAGAAAACATTCTGAGGTTAGATAAAAGCATCAAAATATCATTAGGACCTTTAAATTTTAAATAAAAATTACATAAATAGTTGTATTTCTGATAATGGATTTGCTGAATTTCACATAAAAATGTGAGTAAGCAGTATGAAATTTCTGTTACTAGTACTGACTGATGAGGAAAGTCTGGATGAATTTGAGTTTGCTTGGTGTGATTAAAAATACCAACCAATTCTTTTTGGCAACAGCAGTGTGGGACACATCATTTAAAACTATCTTCAGGCTCTTACTACTTACATTTTTCAAAAGATAAAAAAAGATTAGGAGGAGCAGCTTTCTGTAAATTGCATGCCTTTTTATGTAGCTCCTCCAAAGGATCCTCTGACTATTTCCTCCAGATAGGCATCTCCCTGAGTTGTGCACTGATTTTATTGAGGTCAATATAATTTAGAAGGGAAAAAAATAATTTAAACAAGAGAGCTCCTTTGCAGCAAGTGATTTAACTTAAACCAAAATCTGAGGATAGTTGGTGCATAAGAACTGGCCCTTCATATCAGAAATGAACAGCATCAGGGTTTTGGCAGGAACATTTTATTTGAGTTGTCCCACCACATTGCTAATTCATTTGAAATTCACTTTGCTTCACTGCGATCAGACTGTTCATAATAAATTCATTTGGTATTAATGTGGAGGACTCATAGCTTCCCGATTCACCCCCTACAATATGGATTAAGTACTTGTAGAGATAGTATCTCCTCAACAAAAGTACAGCTGTGGTTGACAATCTGAATTTATATAAATATGCTTCTACCTATGGGCCGTAAACATAAAAGAGAGGGTTCATGTCCTTTTTCTATACTTCTTGTATACTTTTCAAGGTAAAAGTATAGAACACCTTTTCTCCTCCTAAAACACATCTGTCTAATCTTCAGCCCCTTTTCTCTTGCAAGCAATTTAAGTGGAAACCTCTTTTTTGTGCTTCCAGGAATTGTATTATTATTTAGATAGCACTGGCAGAGAAGGAGGGGAGAAGGGGCATCATATTTTATGGTTTTAGCCAATCTAATGTATACAAACTAGCGTAGGAGTAAAAGAGCTGAGATTTTGGGGGAGGATAACTAAAGTTGTAGAATTTCTGAATTTTAGAAGTTTGGTTTTTTTTAATCTTATCAAATAATATGACTTTACATTTCTGTAGCACCTTTTATCTGAAGAACTCAAGGCATTTTACACAGTTACATGGTTAGAATCACTTCCATTTTACAAATGAATAAGTGACTTGCCTAAGGACAATCATAGCAGAGTTGTAAGTAAAAGCCACATGTCACCTGTTTCTCTGTCCCCTGCTACCACTACTCCATGCAGTCATTGTATATCTATTATATACAATAAAGCAAAAATTGGGAAAAAATTATGACGGAGGATGAGAATCTTCGACTATAACGAACAATGGCAGGTAATTTGCAATGGGGATCCCAGAACTGTTTTCTTATTTTTTTCAATCTATCTTTGAAAGCTCTCCCCGAAATTACCCATGAGGCTCATTTTTCAGCACATTTTTCATCATAAGCCCACCATCAGAACAGAGCCAAATATAAATAAATAAATAAAATATAAAAGCTAACACTACTGAGTTAGTGGAAAATTGAGATGTTTTTGGCACTCAGGGTGGGGAGGAGGGGGCGATGAGACTGCTGAAATGGATGATTCCACTCAGGATGGAATCTCTTTGTTGTGTGAATGTTATTTTTTATTGGCTTGTGCAAGGTGAGCCTGGGACCAGATGAATGGTTCTGTCAGAGATTGAGAAAAATGACAAAGGAGGGAAATGGGGGAAATGTGGATTATGTCACAAAACTGCATTTAAGATAAGTAGCTGGGACTACCGCTGGAGAGTGCACATTCTTTCAAGAGCTTTTGTTCTGGCATATGGGAGTTGAGGTTCTCAAACTGGGTGTCATGGGATTATTATGGGGGAGTCGCTAGCTGTCAAGTCCCCCTGCATGTCAGTAAGGATGGCCTGGCATGGGGGTCATAGCCTGAAATATTTTCAAAGGGGTCCCAGCAAAAAGAAGTTTGAGAACCCCTGCAGGAGACAGAAAGAGGCAATAAAGGCTGAATCTCAAAATATAAGTCCTTTTGTTTGTCAGTAAAAAATCCAGGACAGTTAAGGTATTTCTCAGCAGAACTTTTACATGCTTTTTAAAAAAATTTGCTGTTGAATACATTGAAGACTGAATGAGAACAAAACACATCCCTTCTGAGCACTCCTTTGCATGGTGAAGTATAGAAACTTGGAGAAGAAGAGTGAAGGGAGCCTCAAAACAGCATCCCTCCAAGAGCTTTCCTTCCCAAATCATCTGCAGCCCAGCTGAGGGACTTGCCACTTCAACATAATGAATGGGGGAAAATAAAGTAATAGAGCTGTCCACAGCTACAGCCATATGGCTCCTGCTCCCACAGGCTCCGTAACATCAATCAAACTTGAGTCAGAGGGACATGTTACACCTCTGCTGCACATCAGACTGCTGTTCAGGTGCTACCATGTATAAAGTAGCCGTAGAAGCCTGAAGCAAAAGAACAGCATAGTAACATTGTGTCTGAAAAGTAATTTGCTGACTCGGTTGCATAAAGTCCTAGACCAAATATTAGGTGTATTAGATAATGTCCTGCTATATCATTTACTGGAGAGGCCACATAGGAATTCAGGAGAGAGAAAGCTTAGGGGACAATTGAAAGACAAATATGGACCGACAAATTACTTGGGGTGGGGAGGAGGTGAGGGGGTGGTGGAGTGTGTGGTCTAGATCAGTGTTACTCAACTTTTTTGGTGCCAGGGACTAGCAGTCTGCCTTTCTAAACTGTTATGGACCTCATAAGGCTTTTTAATGTTACATTTGTGCATGTAACTCTATTGCCTTTTAGTGTTAGTGAAATGTTTCATGGACCAGCAAAGGAAGTTGCCAAGGACTGGTGCCAGTCCACGGACTGGCAGTTGAGAAACACTGGTCTAGATCTGCCCTGTGTTAGGCCAGGTTGTGTTTCTCTGGTGGTACAAAGTTGTTTTAACAATGGTTTAGTTGCCCACTGGAAAATTTTCCCTGGTGTTGGGGAATGCAGAGCCTCCATAGTGGCCCCTGTGCTGCCTCTTCTTCCACATGCTGCTGCAGGGGTGTGGTCAGGAAAAAATGGCATATGGCCATGGTCTCTTCATCTTGGCAATCCTTTAGCTGCAAGAATAGCTTTGTAGAGGCCATAGGCAGCCAGAACAACTTACAGCAGTATACAGATTTGGTCTAGTTTTGTCCCAGGGGCTAGCACCATGATAGTCCATGGTCAGAGGAGGGAGAGGCACAAAGATGGCTCTCCTGACCTGCACTGAGTGCTTCTTGGCTTCAGTTCAGGGTCTATGTCTGTGTGAATGAATGCATACACATACATCAGTTACCTAAATGGAATTACATGGGCTGAGACTCTGTTCAGAAAGGAATCAAGAAGAGGCTTCCAAATCCTGACACTCCCAAATGTTTATATTAATCAAATTTTTCTGGTTCCCTTAGACATACACTGAAAAAAGCATTCACTGTATTTCACAGATCTGAGTATAGTTAGCTTTTGAAGTACCAAACACTTCAAAAGCTGAAAATACATAAATAATACAAAATATGAAATGCCATAGAGTTAAAACTACGCTTGTGCAGCATAAGGCATCTTATTCCAAGGACTCTATTGTGATTTTTCTTTGTGCCTACGTGTATGTTTTGTTTTTGCTTTGAGGCTGCAGGCAGGTATCCTGGATGCACCATTTGCTGTCCTTAAATCACACATTTGACATGGTCTCATCGCATTATATGATCATATACTACTGTAGGATGAAATTCCCTGTTTGTGTTGTTCCTAGCTGCATATACAGCATTGTTATAGGAAATGCTAGTAGGTCATCTTTTTAGCTACATTTTCAACTGATGCATGAATTTTCTTTGAGGGTGTTCTTCATTATGCCCCAGATGAGGTGATGTGTGACTCCAGCCAGTTAATAGTAGCTGCAGAAGCTGCTGAAGCAGGGACTGCTTCTGCTAAGGTGAGGGAGTTGGGGAGAGGAGGTAAAACAGGGTACAGCCCACCTCTCTTCCCAGCAGCCCCTGGACTCAGAATGTGCAGGGGACCTTCTCCACTCTGGGGAAACTGAAACCCAGATGGTACCACCACTGCACACCATGGGACCTTGGGGAAAAACTGCTCAGAGGAGCCAGCCAAAGATACCAGATGGTAGGAGCAGAGGAAGCCAGAGCAACATTCTTTGGACATTCAGAGAATTTTCCATAGTTTTGACTGGACTTTCTCTCCCACGTGCTAACTGGCTGTTTGCTCCAACTTTCTTTCCCCTTCACCTCTCTGAGTCTTTTAACCACAGCTTCCCTCCCCACCTTACCTTCTTCCCCTCTGCCCTGTCTCCCTTACCCCCTTCTCTTTAATGTCCCATCTCCCTTCACTTTTATTTCCATTTATCTGATTCATCCTAAGTAACCCTCCACACACCCCCCCCAAACACACACAAAATCTTAGAACAAACATGATGTAGGTACTACTGTAATGAACATGATTAATCATAATAAGTAAAGCCAATTGAATGCTGCTAGTTACTTTTCCTACAGAGAACAATTAAGCTGTGTTCTCATCTAATATTCCTGCTGTTGCTGCTGCTTCTCCTTCTTTCTGGTGGTTGGCTGGTTACAATCACTTGGATATCTGCTGATGATTATCCCACCATGCAATTCTAAAATGAACTAATGACATGCACAAGCTTTTCTGTAGTTAAGAGGATGAAACATAATTTCACGTGTCAAGAGTCAGAAATCTTGGTATATAAGGTATCTGGAGCAATGAAGGGGGACTGGGCAAAGAAGATCCACGGAGAACCTGAATCTTACCTATCACTCTGCTCTCTTCTGTCTTTTGAGAAAGATGATTACATGGAACACAAGTTGAGGCAGTGTGATCCATTGGATAGGGCAGTGGACTGGGACTCAGATGACCTGGCTATGTTTATTCCTAGCTCTGCTTCTGATTTGCAGTGTGACTTTGGACCAGTCACCTTTTACCTCCAAGCATCTTTTCTCTCCCACCCTCCATCTGTCTTACCTGGTTAGACAGTAAGCTCTTTGAAGCAGGGACTGTCTCTTACTGCATATCTATCTGGTCCCTATCACAATGGGAACCCAATCAAACTCTAGGTGCCACTGCACTGTACAAAATAGTAATAAATAGGAAGATTTCTGAAAACTATTTCAGATTAAAGTGATCTTGAGTTGCCAAGTTCAGATCTGAATCTAGATTTCACACACTTCAAATCCTGTATGTGTTTTGAATTTGGGTTTTTGTTTTGCTTTTTTGCAGTCCATTATAGAGAACTAGCGACATGCTGTGAAATTCTAATTTATACCTAAGTTCAGATTTTGTACTATCTATCCCAAATTTTGGATCTGCGGTTTAACTTCCAACCAATCTCTAATTACAAGGAAAATGGTAGAACACACTGCTCTAAAATCATCTGGAAGAGTCTCTGAAATGTGAGGGGATAGGAGCCAGAAATCTATTACATGAACAATTTTCTGCATATAAAACGTTTGGGGCTTCTTGACTCTTCACAGCTGAGTCCCCACTGTAAACTCTCCTAATGTATATTTATTTTATTAAAAGAATTTATTTACACTTATGGAGATGTAACTGCTTTTGCAACTGTATTTATAGAAATAGTAGGTGCTTTTGCTCACAAGTGCTGACTTCTGGGGCTTGATTTTCAAACTAACATGCACAAGTGGAAAAAATGTGTGTCTAATTGTGTGATATGTGGTTTAGCTGTACAGGTTTGCCCAAGAGGGAAGAATGTGGGATTCCTCTTCAAATGAATAAGTTTTTTCTGACTTGTCAATACATGGAAAACAGAGAGGAATTTTCTCTGGCTCCTTGTACATTAATATTTCCCAATTCATTTAAATCTTGGAGACAAAATATGGATAATCTGTTCTCTCTGGTAGGGTTCTCCAATGTTTAGATGCCTCTCTTTTACTTAAATGCCCTTACCCCTTTATTTAAACCAGAGCATGAATCCACAGATATGTGCCAGATTCTAAGATGGGGGATTCAGAATTCTGTGACTGCATAAAGAAAGAAGCCACATTACAGATCTTTCATTTAATATACATAAAAATTGGAAGCAGCAGGAGATGAGTGATAACAATAGGTCACTTAGTATTTTCTTAGTTGGACAGAGAATTAAGGTGTCTCTGAAAATGCTGTTTGTTTTTCAGTTTCAATTAATTTCAATCGCATGCTAATTTCTATTCTCTTGTAAACTGAAAATAAGTTTAAAGATGAAAATACTCAACATATTTTACTGTGTGATGGAAACTGAATAAACAAGCAAGTATTAGAAATTAAGAGCCGAATCAGCTTCAATGACATCAGCCTTAGCCTGTCAAATAACATCTGTCATATCGCTCACTAAGCAGAGCGTGATGGAAACCAGTTGCCATTCTAGAGCTGGATAAATTGTAAAGAAAGAGACTGTATAGTTAAAAGGGTGGGAGGGAGGAGTAGGGAAAAAAACACTGAACTACAGAATTATTCATGTCATGAAAGCACTGATTTTATTTATTTATTTATTTATGTAATAGCTCTGAATTTTCAGTTTTCTTCTAACCACAGCAACACCCAGTGGCTGAAAAATTAAAAATCCCTGAAAGCAGAGCCCCTGATCTTTGGTATGTTGTGTTAATTTCTGATCATGCATGTAATAATTCAATATCTTTAACAGTAAGGTTACGATAGATGAGTGAAGTGCTAAGGTCATTTAAGTACTCTATTTTCTTCTGAAGTATTTTAAATGTTTTTAATTGCAAACACTAGATCATCCATTTAGAACTTGCAAATCAAAGCCTGTATTGGGACAAATCCAGAGAGATGCTAAGCACCTGCTGAACACTTTCAACTCTCATTAACTTCAATAGAAGTTGCAGGTGCTCAGTATCCCTCAGCACTTAGTCCATTATGTGTAAAAGCTTAAGCCCATTAGAGGTGAAGACTGATGTTTCAGTACTAAGTATTATTTAAAGGCCACATGCTGCCCATGGACATTGATGAAGGCAGTCGCATGCACATTTTGTCAGAGCAGCATTCAGGTCTAATTCTGGAATTTATTCCTTTTTCAATTCAGTTTTATTGGTAAGAGAGTCACATTAATATTTAATTCCTTTTCTATTTAAAATGGGATCTTGTTTGCTTACATAAAGAGGAAATATTTTGCAAATGATTTGGGAGTAGTTCTGCACTCAGGTACAAGTGTGCACCTTCTACCAACTCCAGTAGGGCTTGGAGCTCTTGAATCCGAGTAGTCACTGGGCCTGATCCTGTAAAGCTGGATTCCCTTGAATTGCTTCTACATACAGATAGCCACACTGATGTCAGTGAAGCTACTCACGTGAGCTAGGCCTTTGCAGGATCAAAATTGCTGTAGATAACATTTTCCATTTGCTTTTACTTTTGTAAATTCAAACATTTCATCAAGGTGGGGATCTAGGGCCAGATTTTCAAAAGAGTTCAGCACATCAGAGGCTGAGCTCTTTTGAAAACCTGGCTGAGAGTGTCATGTTAGAAGCTGCTGAGTGCTGAGCACTTTGAAAATTTGGCTTTATTTAGGTATCTAAATGGAAGCTGAGCTCAGATTTTGGGTGCGGAGCACTTGAAAATCTGGACCTGAGCTCTTTGGAGTGAATTATTAGAATCAGACCTGCAGCTTCTTCTCTTTTGTAACTCTCACACAATGCACTGGGTTCCTGTTTGAAATGATTTTGCTAATCAGACATGGTCTAACAAAATGACTTAATGAGGGAAGATTGAGTGTGTCCAGGTGAATTTCTTTCTTCAGCCTAATTTTGATTTGATTTGTTAAGGAGTCTGGGACACTGGCTCTTTGATTCCAAAGGTTTACCAAATTACCTTTCTGCACTGTGGAAAGTGGTAACCTGTTATTTAGAATTCTTTTTGAGGGAAATTTACATGTTGAGTAATGGAACTGTAACTCTTGATCCACACTTAATTGACACTGAAAATGTTCAAATAGAGCTAAACACTGAGATGTATGATTTTGATGCCAATTAGTCTATTCAAGTGAGGTTAGTTAATGAAAGAGTATATTTAACTGATGAAAGAATTTGCTATGGAAAAAAAAAGCTTCACATCTTGCAGCCCATTATATCATTGTAGAACATACAGAATAATTTTGTAGATATTTATTACAAAAATTGAGAAGAAGTTAAACACCAGTAAAGTGCTATGGCTATAAAAGCTTGGGGAAAACATGAATAACATAATAAGCAAATGTTCTAAACCTTTAAATGAATGGAGGTAAGACATTAGTAATTCTCCAATTTTCTTTTTTAGGGATGTTAGAGATAAGGAGTGGTCTTCTGGGATAATTTCCTTTCTTATTCTTTTATTTATCCTCCTTCAAAAGCCAGAGTCCAGTTAGCTCTCTCCCTCCAGCTGAGGAAGGTTGTTGAATGGAACTGCCTTCAGGTTTTTATGTGCCTCTTCTAGATCAGGCTGCAGGGAACTATGTGGGAGCAAAACAAGCTCCCTGCCTCTAAGCCTCTGCTTGCTCTTTCACAATCCCTGCAGACACTGGGGGTCAGGAGACTAAGGGACCAAATATTGATCCGAAGTCCAGTCTCTTGCACTGCTTGTCTTTCATTGTATTTTAGGGATGAAAAGTATGATTGATCAGTACTGTATTGCTGGTCAAATTGTAGATGCCTGGTGCAGAGCGTTAACAAGTATAATTACCAGCTCTCCAGTGCAAGAATAATCAGTCTAATAGGGCTTATCTACACTTTCCTACGAGATTTGGTGGCAGTCAACCGGAGTTACGCAAGCTACGCAAAAAACTTGCGTAACTCCTGTCGACTTCTCTGGTTCCCTTCTGCATGCAGTCTTTGCTGCAGTGTGCCAACAGGAACCGTGTTCCCATCAAAACAGTGCTACGCCACTTGAGAAGGTGGTCTTAATAAGTCGATTTCTGGATCTACTGAGAGGTCTTTACTGACCACTCAGTTGATCCAGAGAAGTCGATCTAATGGCGGCGACTTTGCTGCCGTCAGTGTAGTCATAGCCATAGTCACCATTTTACAAGTCAATAAACAGGTCCATGTGTGTATATATCCCCAGACCCATAAATGGCAAATATTTCCCCCCTCCCCCACACTGATTATTCCAGCTGAAAACCAAGTATCCTAATCTGTGCAAAGAGGCGGTGTGTGTGTGGACCAGCCTTATGTGCGCACAGTAACAAATTTGCACCATTCATGTGCATCCTTTATTGGGCTAACTGGTGTAATGACAGAATATGGCCCTAAAATGTGTGTACCAAGAACTCTTTTTTTGGCCTGGAGTTGGAATTTCACATCCCAGAACCCATTGCTCTTAATGGGTCAGCAAAGTGAATTATTTCTGGCTCCAAAGAGATAATTTATTAATTACTATAAGTGCATAATGCATTTTATAAAAACAATTAGCAGTCAAATAAATGGAATGCAAAGTTGCTAAAGTAAAGAGATTATAAATGGTGACCCTTTTGGATTTTCTAGACCTTCAAATGTGTTTGTCTGCATCACCCACATCCTCATAACATTCCTGATAGCGGACCTGGAAAGTGTTGTTGTTTATCCAAAAAGAGATGCTTTGCAAAATATCCCCCACATTCAGCTTCTAATATCTGAGAATTGCTTCACTGGAGTCTATTTCACACCCCCAAATTATTTCAGATCTTAGATGGGGTAGTGTAAAAGAATGTATAGGTTACTGGCTGCCATATGCAGTGGCATCCTACAGCCCTGCCCCAGCCATACCCATAGGAGGAAGCCATACCAAGTCAGGCAGCACAGGGGGTGGCAGCAGCGGGAACTGCAGTATTAAATGCCAGCAGGGGCTTTTAAATTCTCTGAGCTGGACCAAGTAGCTGCAGGTTCCCTGCTGCTGAGTAGAATTCACAACCCAAAACAATGCATGGTTAGGGAGAGTTAGGTGCCAAAGCATGGGTTTAACAAAAGCCAGAAACCTGAGCGGGCAGATACCTAAGATAGCCAATAGGAGGAGCTGATGAGAGGGGTGTCCCATATCGGAGGTGAGTGCTCCAACCACTGGGCTAAAAGTTATAAGGGAGGCAGTGCTATCTTCTCTGGCATCTATTGTATGGGTTTAGGTGTGTTCTGAACATGTCCCAAAGGCAAGATAGGTAGGGGAATGCCAATTTTGATGATCTCTCCAAGTTTTAGGGGTGAATTTGTTGCTGTGCTGCTGAGTGTCAGGAATGAGGTGGCTGTGTGCATGCCCAGCCAGCAAAATGGAGACTTCGATGGCTTTAATAGTGGAAATTTAGGCAGCAGTTGAACAGGGGTTTTGTGCATGCCAGTGGTACCTAAATGTTGAACTTAGGCACCTACTGCCCCTTTGGATACCTAAGTCCCTTTGTGAATCTGGGCCAAAACCTTAAAATGGGGCTGGGCTAGTACTGTGAGAGGGTGAAACAAAGGTGAGAAGAAGTCAGAACAAGAGACATAATAATTGGTCTGTTTATGTGGGGATTATAAAGGAAACAATACAAATGTTACCATTAAAAAGTGTTAAGTGGATTTGAAACCATCAGTGTGAATTATGATTTGATTAAACAATAGTTTTATTTAGACAGCTTCTGACATATAATTCTGATCCTGTAGGATTCATGCTGTTTAAAGGGAAACATTATGCATATGTTTAAGATTAGCACTGTGAAACATCAAAATATCAGCAGTAAATATCAGTGTAAATGAACTGAGAAATATTTTATATATAAACAGTAACTTGGCATCTATGATGAAGCTTCAGACATTTGGGATGACCAAATGGAAACAGTTTTTGTAACTTTTTTACAGCACAATGGATAATGGGTTACAAGAAGATCAAAAGGATTTATACAAAGTGTGCATGGGATTGGCAAATTTTTGTGACCGATGGCGTCCATGTCACTCTTTGGGGCACTTGCTGTCTTTTTTCTTTTTTTTTTTAAACTGTGTGTGTCCAGTGCTTGATTCAGTGGGGCCCCAACCTGATAAATGCCAGTAGGCACTATATATACAAAATCTAGATGTAATTGCTGTATCCTGAAGCTCCTTAGGGAAGGAGCTCTCACTCCTATCCATTGGTGAACAGGTGAAATATGGCTACAGAGATAGTATCTCCATAAGCTTTCTACCCAGTACTCCTTCAGTAAGATTTTGGGTGCCTCTGTAAGTGTACACAGGCTCAGAATTGGTTTGGGTAGTGGAACTGAACTAAGATGAGTAAAGGGCTCTTATCTCCCAGCAAGGAGTGCATCCTCTGTGGCAAGGACTCTCCTCAATGGTCCTGTATGCTACTGATTCTACTGAAGATTCTCTGTCTCTGAGAGGACTCTTCAATGAGAGATGATGCAGAGGCAAATCTTTGCTGAAGCCACAGAGTTCAGCAGTAGAGCTGAGTGAATTCCAGTGAGGCCACTCCTCACAGCAACTAAACAAAGCTGAAGCCCTGCCTAACTGCATCTCAAGACCCTGGAACTATGCTCCCCACTGACCAAATTGTGAGTGGGCTTTAGCAGATATGAGAGAGAGAAATGACTTGGAAAAGGAGCCTATTGAATACCAGGGTGTGTGGGGTGGGGGAGCGGGGAACTGAGTTAACTGACTACTGTCAACGTTACTGTAGGGGAATATGTTAGTTATTCAAATTGACATACTGTTGCTGTGTTTCTGGAGCTGATCTGGTGTTCACTTTCTAGGGTGACCAGATAGCAAGTGTAAAAAATTGGGACGGGGTGGGGGGTAATAGGTGCCTACATAAGACAAAGCCCTGAATTATTGGGACTGTCCCTATGAAATTGGGACATCTGGTCACCCTATTATCCCTTTTCCCCAATAGTGTTTTCATTGTTTCATTGTGTCTTGCCATCGAAAGCTGCAACCCTAAAATTATTTTTGAACCTAAAAATGAATGGATGGAGGATCTGGTACAAAGGAACACAAGTCTTGTTGGTACTTAGGTTCTACTGCAATGGGTGCCATATAAGAACCTATATAGAGTGAAAAAGAGACATCTGACATTGCTGTGATATGACTTGTGAGGGAAATATTTTCCTTGATGGTAAACTATTGTGGAATACTCTCTTGCATTTCTGTATCTGTATGGACAATAACCTTCTATCACCGATAAATACAACAGGACTTCAGATATTTTTAAGATTAGTGAAAATTTTAGTCCAGGAAAAAATCTCTCCATAGTGATTTCTGTCTCTCTCTGCCCTTGAAATCTTATAATATGCTCTCTCCTTTATTCAGTCAGTCCCGCAACATGCTGCCACCTTCCCTACCTTTCAAGATTTTTTGCAGGACTCAACTGTTGCTTCTTTGGACAGAGCACTATTAATTAAAACCTCTCTAGCTGTGACTGAAACATTGGAGTTCGGGCAAGATTTAGTGCTCATGAGAGCTACAAATTATATTTATTTAGATGATATATCGTGTATTATTTATTTGTGATTGCTATTTAAATAGGGCACTATCCTGAACTGATAACTGTTTAAAATGGAGAAGCCAGTTCCTACTTGATTATATTAAAATAATGTGAATAATATCATTTCTACTTTAAACATACCTAAATGAGGGAAGAACAAGTGACTTGCCAAAGATCAAAGAGTGAGTCAAGAGCTGAGACTAGAGCCCAGAGGGTCTTGCACTTTAATTGCCAGACCATGTTTCCTTTTCCATGTTTCTAGTACTGCTTTATTTAGCATTAGAAAATCTGCTGAATCACATTTAACGTGGGTCTTACCAATTTTCTTAGATAAAATGCTCATCTACCATAGTGAAGGGCAACTTCAAAACACCTAGATATAATAGAATTAATCCAGCATAATAATTTAGCCTTGTGGGAGATTTTATAAACTTCTTCTGTAATCAGCAGATTGACAGTAACAAGTGTTTCTTTCCATGAACACTGCAAATTTGTAAAAATATCTCTGATTTTTATTTAAAGCCTTCCATTTCACTTACACTAGTACTTATATCTTTTATCTAGAATCAGAGGCAAAAAGTTGTTTTAAAATGTAATGTCTTAGAGAAGACAACAGACAAAATAAAGCTGTGGAGAAGTGTGGAGAAGGCAGGTTTGACAAGACATAGTGAATTTAAAGTACAGAACAAACAGACTGTAAGAACTTTGTCAGTGACTTAGATTCACTAATAATTTTTACTGACAAGTTTCCTTGATTTATCTTTTTTTTTTTTTTTTTTTAATGCCTTCTTCCTTTTAATATCCCCCATATACCCTTGCAAGATTAATATGGGCTAAATCTGTCTGTCCCGGAACAGCAAATGCATTTTTCTTTTTTTCATACAAAAGGCAAACTCTGTTTCCAGTCACAGAAAAGTATTGCTTTCTCTTTTGCTCAGAGTAATTAAGATGTGAAAATGTACTGCTTTTAGGTGATACTCAAACTCAGTTTATGATGCAGTGTGTCAGTGATCAGTGCAGTCCTTGGTGCTTCGGTATCATTACAACAGTGTGATTAGTTTTTGTATAAGAGCATGCCATTATATGATAAACACGAAGCTCTTATAAAATTGTTTAGCTGTTTAATTTTATATAGTTTATTTTTCTTTTGGAGTGAGCATTTGCACATTGAAACCCTTTCTCTTTCAGAAAATATCTCTGATATTTGGGTGTAGGTTTTCATAGCAGCACATAATTGCAGTTTTGAATACTATGTAATTGTGGGTTTATTTTAAAACATAGTGATGTCTATCTATCTGACAGCATCTGCAAATCAGGTAGTTGGACAACGAAGTGTTGTAAAGTACACCTGCAATTATTTACAGGCAGAAAAATGGAGGTGCAAAATTTAGGCCATGTTTGAGGTCTTTTTGAAATTCAGGGACAAAATCTAAAATATTGCCATTAGATCTGTACGTGCCTTGATGAAAAGTGACTAATACAGAATCTCAAGAATTCCTGTAACATGTGGAAACATTTTGCTTTACTGTAAGACAAAAAATATTATAAAGCCATTGCTTTAGGGATCTAGGTTAGTTCAACAGATTAATTCATTGTTTCATTTCTGAAAATTGGGATTCAAATAGAACATAGTAACCATCATACCAGATCACAGATCTGTGGTCCATCTAATCTTGGATCCTGCCTTTTACAGTGGCCAATAGCAAATGCTTCAGAGAAAGGTATAAGAAATCTTATAATGGACAATTATGGAATAACTTGCCATAGTCTTATTTCCTAACCTTGTCAATGAAAGTGAAGGTTGCTTAACATCTTGTAGGATCAAGCCCTTTTAAACCATAGCACGGAGCTCTCCCATGCTGCAGAACACAATTACTTCCAATAAAGTCACAAGCAAGTCACAACATTTCTTGTATGTAGTGTACCATGTCTGAATCCTAAATTTTACTAATGAATGCACTAGAACAGTCCCTTCCTGAGAATCCCCTAATTCAGCTGTGTTGCAAAGATGTTACTGATAAGATGGTGTGTCTCCATATATATAGACACTTAATTCATTGTTCCTGAAAATGGTAAGCCCTTGCCAGGACTTGCTGTGAATTTGCTCTTCATCTATATTGCAATTATTGTTGCTAACACACAGTTTTTTTTCCCCTTCCCTGCTAAATGCTTAGTATGTGCTTGTGTGTAGACTACCCTATTTTTCAGTCTGATCAAAGACTTGGAGGCTGGACTGTTAGGCATCTGCTCCAGGGACCATCACTAGCCAGTACCCACACAGTTTAAAAAGCAATATACACAGCATGTTTGTATTCAGTTCTTTCATTTTCATATTTTTCTTCTGTTGTCCTCATTTTTCTTGTCTCCCTATACCCTTGAAATCACTGCCATATTCCTATATTTCAGTGCTAGCCAACAGTGCAGCTTCCCTGCCCTCAGCGTCTCACAACTTTATTTCATAGAGCTTTCTATCTACCATTGCCCTAGGTAGCAATCTATGCTTTTCTGTTTCCACTCCTAGGTTGAAATATTAAGGTTGTTTTTATTTTTTGTGTTCTTGGGGTTACCTTTTGCTATTGTGGGATTGTGGGAACAGAGAAGTCTGGAAACTGTACAAGGTTCAATTCATAGAAACATAGAATATTAGAGTTGGAAGGGACCTCAGGAGATCACCTAGTCCAACCCCCTGCTCAAAGCAGGACTAACCTCAGCTATATCATCCCAGCCAGGGCTTTGTCAAGCCTCAGCTTAAAAACCTCTAAGGATGGAGATTCCACCACCTCCTTAGGTAACTCATTCCAGTGCTTCACCACCCTCCTAGTGAAAAACTTTTTCCTAATGTCCAACCTAGACCTCCCGCCCTGCAACTTGAGACCGTTGCTCCTTGTTCTGTCATCTGCTACCACCGAGAACAGCCTAGCCCCATCCTCCCTGGAACCCCCTTTCAGGTAGTTAAAGGCCGCTATCAAATCCCCCCTCATTCTTCTCTTTTGCAGACTAAACAAGCCCAGTTCCCTCAGCCTCTCCTCATAAGTCTTGTGCTCCAGCCCCCTAATCATTTTGGTTGCCCTCCGCTGAACTCTCTCCAACTTGTCCATATCCTTTTTGTAGTGGGGGGCCCAAAACTGGACACAATACTCCAAATGCGGCCTCACCAATACCGAATAGAGGGGAATAATCACTTCCCGTGATCTGCTGGCAATGCCCCTCCTAATGCAGCCCAATATGCCATTAGCCTTCTTGGCAACCAGGGCACACTGCTGACTCATATCCAGCTTTTTATCCACTGTTACCACCAGGTCCTTTTCTGCAGAGCTGCTGCCTAGCTCATCGGTCCCCAGTCTTTAGCGGTGCATGGGATTCTTCCTTCCTAAGTGGAGGACTCTGCACTTTTCTTTGTTGAACCTCATTAGATTACTTTTGGCCCAATCCTCCAGTTTGTTTAGGTCACTCTGTATCCTATCCCTACCTTCCAGGGTATCTACCACTCCCCCCAGCTTAGTGTCATCCGCAAACTTGCTGAGGGTACAATCTACTCCATTCTCCAGATCATTAATGAAGATGTTGAACAAAACCGGCCCCAGGACCGACCCCTGGGGCACTCTGCTTGTAACCGGTTACCAGCTAGACATGGAGCCATTGATCACTACTTGTTGAGCCCTATGCTCTAGCCTGGTGGTTTAAACTAATCTTCTGCTCAGAAGTAAAGGATGTGGGATGTTGCAGAGGAGACAGGTGTTGTGGCCTCTTGACTTGCAGTTCCTGAGGATCCATGTACACCAGACCTAGAGACTCAGAGACATTTGTATGCAGAGTTGACATGTTCCATGCTGCTTACTTTAATAAAATATTTCCGTTTGCTGTTTACCCTACCGTTCCCATTTTTCCTTAGTACTCTTATTTACATACAAATCATGGACTGACTTAAGTAGAAAGGCCTTACATCTAGCTTTGATGACAATCACAGAAGAACTTTGGAAAGGAAGTGTTATAGGCAAGGTCCTTATAGGCCTTCCCTTAGCCTGATTTGAAAAAACACTCAGCTGGAAATCAAAGACAAAGCCATCCAAACTCATTTGCATTGCAAGTACTTTACGTCTTGTCCCTTCCTTATTTCCCTTCAAGACAAATGAGATAAGGGAGAAGTATTAAAATATCTTAGGCCTAGATAATTAAGGGCTATCTGTACCATAACCAAATCTTATATTGAGAACACTGGGTAGGTACAACCAATGCAGATCACAAAGAAAAGGCATTAACCATACACATGCTTCTATAACAACAAATAAAAGGTTAGTTGTATGTGCTGTGTGACTGTTAGATTCTGGATTAATTTTAAAGGAAGGACCTATAGGAACAATTTAGGATGATTTAGACTCGAGTTGAAGAATTATTAAGAACTTTATTTTATAGCTGCCTGCCACAAAAGTAATGGAATCTGATTTTTTTTTTCATGTTGTGATGTGTGCTTTTATGACTTTGGGGGGTTTGCTTGGGAGTGGTTGTGAGGGTAACCATTGAAGGTTACTGAGACCTTTGAGCTGCCAGGCTGAACCCTGGGCTCCATGGGACTCTAACTGAGGGCAGGCACACAGCAAGAACACTGACATGTCCCAAAGATGCACAGCAGAGAGATGGGTGAGGTTTCTCCTTCCTCAGAGGGGAGGGAACGAAAGGGAAAAGACATCTGAAAAATGTATAAAGTGAATTTACAAATGTCAGCTCTTACTCAAACAAAAATATCTGCCAGGTATCTATGATAGAGACCATTATGTGCATTTTGCATTCACCTTGAGGGTATTGCTTGAAGCTGCCACAGGGGTTCTTTTCTGTTTTCCTTAGTATTAGTGAGAAATAAAAGAGCTAATGTATATAATAAATGAAAACTCATTTAAATCCAAATAGAGGAAGGAATAGCTTGGCCAATAAAATACCAATATGTGCACTAGAGAAGAACTATAATACTTTATTAAATCATGAGAGGTAAATAGGGCCAGGCAACTCAGGACCCAGGAGCTTTACAGTAATTAAAACTACATTTAATTAAATTAAATCTTCAAACTTCTGCAATAGCAACCCCATCTCCCAGCAAGTATCTTTTTTGCATTGGTTCCTGTGACTTGTCAAATTTGGTGGACCACTGGAAGGAATGAGTTATCTGACTTGTTGGCCTTTGGCTGAGAATGTTCTGCCAGCTGTCCTGTAGTATTCCTTCTCGAGAATCTCCATTAGGAATTTTCCTAACCATTGCAGATAGGCGGGGTCTTCCAGCATATAAGGCTTTATAAATCAAAACTGAACCCAGAGACAAATAGGCAGCCAGTGAAAAGCCCAAAGCACCGGTGTTATGCGCACATAGAGATTTGCCCAACTCAAGAGCTGGGCCACTGTATTATTCATTATTTGAAGTTTGAAGTTCACTTCTAAGTTAGCACCAAGTAGAACAATTATAGTAATTCAGCCTTAATGTTACAAACCTCTGTCAAGGTCTGCATCAGGAAAGGAATGGTCACTCTGGCAAGGCCATATCAGAAAGTACTTTTCCTTTTCAATTTAAATAAGGTCTCCTGGGCCCATAATGTCATCTGGATATCCGAGAGCAGTGGTGGATTTGTTATTGATTCTGAGACTGTGAACCATATTTTCAAAGCTCAGACATACATCTCCAGAAGAAGGCTCACTCTTGGTCCTGGCTGATTTTTCCTAGATGCATGTCTCTGTCAGCAGCACACTTTTACATCTTTAAGACTCTGAGAAAGAAAACCTACCACAACAGGAGAGTTTAATGAAAATGGGACCAATCTGAATGTACATCCACATGCTAACTACAGACTAAGCCATTCCATTCTGTTCTTCAGTGGTTGTGCACACACAAAGGACAGGAGAAATCAATGGAACACTTCAGGACCCTGCATGCTGAATCTTTGGAGGGAAAGAATAAGAAGAGATAACTGAAGGAAGAAAGGGAAGGGGAAGGGACACACCCACTAAAGGGCTATAATACTAATTCCTAGAAGACTTACTGGCAAGTCAACGGAACTTCATATTCCATGGTATCAAAGTCTGTGGATAGAATTAACAAAATCAGCAAGAGCACTCACTGTTTGAAGCAGTCAGCCAGCCATAGACCGCAATAACATCTATGCACTATACCTACATTAAAATCAGACTGGTCAGGATTGAACACATCTGTGGAAGATAAGAAAATTATCCACAGAGAGAAAAAGCTATATAAAATTATCAAAATCAAGGAAAGCTGGATTTCTCAAATTTCTATTTGCATGAACGGAATCCTGCTGAAAAGGTTTTGACTGATGCTATGGAAGAAAGATTTATTTGTTTCTGTCATAGCCATAGCCAAGCAGAGTAAAACTTCTGTAAGCTGCCACTGATCTGACTCAAGAATTCTCCATTATTGGTGCTCTATCTGCTTCTCTTGGTACTTACCAATCACAAGCCATCTGGTGACCTTTGACGGCAATGTGAGTGGCCCTGTATTGAGGGAGGTGGATAAAATATTCGCAGTGTTCCACTAAATGGTCATACTAGTGATCAATGGCCAAAATGTGACACATTTCAGAGGGTCTGGAACCCAGTGGAATCCATTTGCTTTTCCTAGGGTAGAAAATTCAGACCCCGATTCAGTGAGATATGTAAGCATATTGTTGTTTGTACTGTGATAGTATCTACCAGCCCCAGTCATGGGCCAGGATCCCATTGTGCTAGGTGCTGTACAAACACAGAACAAAAAATACAGTACGTGCCCCAAAGAGTTTATGCCTAATTTTAAACATGTGTTTAATCCTATTGATTTTCCTATTGAAATTGAAGGGACTATTCACATACTTAAAGTTTGGCATGATCTTAAGTGTATTGCTGAGTTGAGGCATATATTGTGTTCCCAACCTTAACAGGGCCGAATATTGGCCTGGACCTTTGCATTTGGATGCTAATCTAAATGAGTAAAAATATATCATTTTTATTTTTTAGAATTATCAACATTTTCAGGAAATGGAGGATAAATTTTTGAGCCTGTGGCCTGGGCCAGCTGCAGACTTTCTTATCCCTGTCTAGAGACATCCTTAGCCTGGAAGTGGCTTCATGGCATGGGATTCTGTTTTGTTTGGTGCATACTGCCTATTGTGAAACATCAATCACTTAAGACACAGCTATACCCAACCTAATATCAACTATACCTTTCTTTAAAACTGTCTTACAAAGCATAGAAATTGATTTTTTTTAACCATATCAACTAAACATATTTTATAACACTTTGCATCAGCAATTAACATAAAAATTCAGTTCTCGTTATAAAAACTAACTGAAGACCAATGTTTCAATGGAACCATTTCAGGTTTGAGAATGTTTTCGAAAAATCACAGCTTATTATGACTGGCCATTGTCTAAGGCCATTTCGAAAATGTTCATGACAATAGTACAAAGAAAACACTGAACTACTGTAGCAATGAAAAGCTCTCCTTAAAATAACGGAACAAAAATGTATATGGAAGGAGAAGATTTGCAAGATATTTTAATTTTTTTAGAGAAGAGAACACTTTGATGTAAACATACATATCTACATACCAGTGCATCTGCATGCACAATTATCTGTTATGCACAGGCAAATCCTGATTTTTGCATTTAAAAAATGGAATTGCCCTCACATGAGGAGGTCTACTGAAAATTAGGGCCTTACAAAGAAATATTACAAAAACACATAACATTGCAGAAAGACAAATTCTGTGAAACTGTGTTGGAAGGTGTTTTTAGTAATGTATTTCAATGACTAACAGCACGATCAGTGGCAGAGCTAACAGGGTGAAAAGGGGCACTGTGACCTTACGCACTATGTTACAATGCCATTCACTTGAATTTCACCCAGCAGTCCCTTCAGTGTAAGGAGGGCCAGATGGGTCAAACCCGAATGGTTCTGTGTCCCCATGCACTAGATCACAATGCTTGGACCAGGGAGCTGAGCCCTATTCTGCAGGGCAGAAGCTTCGTCTGCTGGGTGAGTGCAGACTGGATTCACTCTCCAATACCCCTGCTTGCTAGTGCCTTCCTTCTGTACCAGGTCGGGATTAGGACTGTGGTACCAGGGTGGAGGGTGCAGAAGGCATGATAATATGTGAAATACACAGGCATGATAATGTGTGAAATTTGTAAGCCAACAGGTATAATTGAAGGTAGCACCACTAATTATCCATTGCCACCTCTGGTTGCAAAACCTGACTCTGCCACTGAGCAACACATAAAAGTATTGAAACATATAAGCTTCAATGGATAAAACATTTTTTCCAGTTTGTAGTGATTAATAGATCACGTGGAATATACAAAATAATTATCTTTACACAAAACGTGTCAACAAACCATATTTCATGTTTTGGATCAATACCCCTGGTGCATATTAAAATGAAAGCTATTAATCAGTGCTACCCCACAAAATTCCAATCTTTTCACTTCTAATTATATAATAAAGCTTTTAAAAATATTGTTTTGCATTTTCCAGTGTTTGACCATTTATCTATATTTTTATAGGTGGGTACAATATTTAACTGTTTTTAAACGATAGAATGTAGTAGTGTAAAAATGCACATTTCTGTAGTTTCCACTGACTGGGTGCACTGTATGACACACATGCTTCTGTACATTTCCAAAATTCAAACCTGATGTGAAGTAAGCAATTGATTAATTTGGCATTTATACTAGCTTAATCCTTAGTCTTTTTAGGTGATGTCATGTGACTGGTAGTTATATGACTTTCAGATAAAGGTCACAATATTATTTTCTAACAGGATCTTGTTGCTGGAACGTAACAAGGCAATCTAGTAATGTCTTCATTTCTAATCTTCATCACACATCCATCTCCAATGAGCACATGGCCAAAACAAAATATGTCTTCTATGATGCCACTTTGTTTGCTGCAGCCAAGAGTGATCCAAATGCAGAATCTGGTTTTTGTACAAGATCTTCAGGCTTGTCAAACTCAATTACCTGAAAGTCAGCAGGAAATAGATAGAACACATGTCAAATAGGAAGCAAAAACATAAATATTTTTGAGTTTCATACCATATAAAACTTCTTTGGGTGAGGATAAAGCCATTGGTTATTGGCCTATTACAAAAGTGGTCAGGGGAGGGTCTTTGGGTTGTTGTGCAGAGGTTAGACTAGATTATCACAATGGTCCTGTCTGGCCTTAAAGTATATCACATATAAGTAATAATGGCAGTAGAATTTTATTATAGAGTTGAGTGAGAGGGAAACATTCGTGAATCAACTCATGATACTCTGAACCTCAGTGCCTCATAGTCATGGTAAATTATGACTATCCAGAATTCTATGGGATAATAAATGGAGCCAAAAATGCATAAGCAGAGACATTTCCATATTACTTAAGACAACTTATTAGCTGATCAGGCTGTTAAGCTCCAGTTGATTTCTGGCTTATATAATGGCTTTGTAGAGACCATTACCAGATGTCATAACCCTGAAACTCCTTTAAGTGGCACTGGTTCCCTGATCAAGGCGGTACAAAAGACACAAATTCCACCTTTCCTTCCCCATCGAAGTCTGTGCCAAACCCAGCTTGGCCAAACACAAGGATCAGAGCCAAAGGCATCACTTTAGGGAACAGTCAGATTAAAAGTCTATATAAATCTGCTGTGACTATACCAGTATATTACATTCAGTTCTAGGCACCTAATTACCAAAATGCTATCAACAAATAGGAGGAATTCAGAGAAGAACAACAAAAATGTTTAGGAGGCTGGAAGGACCGAGGGCTTATCTATACAGGAAAGTTTTTCCAGTTATACCAATGTAGTAAAACTGATATAAGTCTCCATGTGGACATGTTCATTCCAGAATAAGAATGATGTTTTTCAGTTTAGTTTAAGCCCCTTCCTAAGCAATGTAAGATATATTAAAAAAAAAAAAAAAAAAAAAAAAGCCCTCTTATACCAGAATAAGAATATCAGTTTAAATTCATGTCCATTTATACCAGTGTAACAGTCCTGAGTAGAAAAACCCTAATTTATAAAGAAGACCAAAGGCTCGATCCTGCAAGGTGCTGAGTTATTCTGGCTCTGAACCAGCAAAGTATTTAAGTATGTGCCAATGGGACTGCTTATGCTTAAAGTTATACTTAATTTATTTGCTGGATTGGGGCTAGAATGTTCAGCACATTATACAACTGATCCCCCCAAAAGTTCAATAAGTATAGCATAGCTGAGCAATAATGAAAGGAAATAGGGGAGGACCATGGCAAAAGTCTAAATATTTGAACAGTGCAAACACCAAGGATGAAGAGAGTGTTTTGGGTGGTTTGGGGTCTGAAAAGGAACAATAGGAAGAAATTAAGAAGAAAAAACTTAAAGAAAAGCTTCCATGAAATAAGATCTATTAGGCAGTAGAAAAGTTTTTCCCAAAGGAGGTAGTGAAAGCCTTGTTGTTTCAGACATTTTAAAGTAGATCAGACATAGCACTAGTAAATGTACAATAGGAAATAAATGTACAGTGGAAGACTGATGGATTAGGTGATCTTTAGGTCTTTTCCATTTCTAACGTCTTTGATTCTGTACCTTTCCATTGTCCATAACCAAAATACGGTCACATTCCAGAACAGTGTTTATGCGATGCGCAATGGTTAACACTGTGCAGTCCTTGAATGCTTCTCTGATTGTGCACTGAATTAGTCCATCAGTTTCAGAATCAATGGAGGCCGTGGCTTCATCAAGAAGAATGATCTGTTGAGAAAAAAGAAACTTTCAAACATACAATCTGTATTTTTAAAAAATCTTAAAGCCTTATAATAATTTTATACATGGATAAACAGGAATATATATTGAAAACAGAGTTTATCAAGCTAGATATTTATTTTATAATGCTTATTTTTAACAATCAGACTAAACAAAAAAATGAAAATCAAATTATTAAATTCCCATCACTGGGGTTTGAGAATTTTCAAGGTGGGGAGATTTTGATTTGGTCCCTGATCCTACAAAGACTTATAAATATGCTTAACAAGCGGGACTACTCAAATGGTCAACTACTCGTGTGAGGAAAGTTAAGCATGTGTGTTTGTACAATTGGGGTGCAAATCAAATCCCTAAGCTTCAGATTCTCAGAACAAATCCCAGTGATGTGAATTTGATTCTCATTTTCTTCCTGTTCTATTTGTATTGTTAAAAATTATCATTTTAAAGATTTCTCCCATACTGACTTCAGTGGGACTACTTGTGTACATAAAGTTAAGCATATGTAAGTGTTTTTAGGATTAGGGCCTTGATTTGTAATATTTCTGCTACTTGGTGGTGGTATGTGCAGGAAGGTGCAGAGGGAGAGTTCTGATTTTCTGGATTTTGTAATGATTTGGGTATTATTTTTAACTAATGACAAGGCCAGTTAAAGCTTGGGCTAGGCGTTTTTTTATGTCTTTTTAAATCTAAATGAATAAATGTTCACTTTAATCATTGGATACCACAGTTACAAATTGAAATTTCCATAAGGTGGGGAAATATTAAGCATATTGGTCATCTAAGCGATAGCACCTTACTCTTCTTCAGATGAGAATAACAGTGGACATATAGTCAATTGAAAATGAAAAACACCAAAAATTAGTGATCTTATTCTTGTACTTCAGTATTATTTAGATAGTTCATCCTCTAATGCTAATAAAACTGCACCCAGGAACAAAAGTAAGTATGGGGCTGTGACAGAATATACCCCAAGTTCATATCCTACAAATTATAGTAATAATCTTTGTATAAAGTATGCTTTGTAAGGTGGTATATAAAAACTCGTAATTTGCTGTTCAGTATCATCCTGATAAAATGTGTGGCAATATTGTATATAAAGTTGTAAGATTTCCCTGCATGCTGTTATTAACACATGTTCCAAACCCCACAGCGCTGCCCAAACAGAAAGCAGCAAACAGGTCTGTCCTAAACAAAGAAATATGTGCTTGCCTTAATTTGCATTTAAGCAGTAAACAGTCATCAAGAGGGAAGGGAAACAAAGAAAGTCTAAACAGGTGAGGGAGGGGAAAAAACAGCAGGGGACATCCTTGCATGTAGACTTTGTTTCCTAGTGCCTAGCTGGAAATGTTTTTCAAGAGGGGGACTGAAACTATAAAAATGAGGGACAAATGCCCCAAGGAACCCCTGTCTCTCCCCGCCCGTCATATTCACTGCACCTGAGCGAACAAAGGAAGCATTCATTGGATTTTGGGGGAAGGGTCTTGACCTACAGAGTTTGGTCAGTAAGACTGCTGAAAGCCTGTGGTGAGAAACTTTACTTCAATCTGATATAGTTTGTTAAGTTAGGTATTAGTAAACGTCTTTTCTGATTTTTATGCCTCATTACTTGTACTCACTTAAAATCTATCTGTTTGTAGTTAATAAACTTTTTTTATATAATCCAGTGTGTTTAAATTGAAGTGTCTAGGTAACTCCATTTGGGATGGCAAGTTGTGTGCATATTATTCTCTCAAAGGAATAACTAACTTAAAACGTTTTGTACTGTCCAGGAGAGGGCTGGGCAGTACAGGACATAAATTTTTGGGGGGAAATCTGGGACTATACCTGCAGTATAATCCAGGCTGGTAAAAGCTGGCATGTAATCCAAGTGTAGCTAGCAGGCCGCGGTTACACACAGACACCCAAGGTGTGGCTTGCATGCTGGAAGGCTGTTTGTGAGTGGCCCAGATGAGAGCTACTTCAGCAAGGCATTGTCAGACACCCAAGATTGCAGGGCAGGGGTGACACAGCTGCTCAGTAGTTTGGATTGTACCTTGGTATGTCACAGGGGCAGTTGTGTTTGTTTATCAGGAAAGATTTAGGTCCTAAATCCTCCTCCGCCTGAAACCATTGGCAAAACTCTCTTGGTGACTCTAAATGGAAGATTGGGTCCTTGAAGAACAAATTATGGTATCAATTGTGTGAAGCGTTGAGGAAAATTTAAACTTGTTACAGAAGAGACAAGATAGGACACATGTAAAGAGGACTCGAGGAGGCAGAAAAGGGGCAGTTTAATAAGTGGAACACAACAACAGTTTTACAAGTATCTAGTATGTACCTATCTTTTAAGGGGTTTCTGACTCAACTTTAATAGCAAATGTATATGGATTTAATTTTTTAAGTGGCTATGTGTGCTAACAACATGATCTTGGTGTGTGTGGGTCCTGTGAATTTTTACGCCACATTTTCAAACCAGACTAATTCACAGACTTCAGATTTTTTACCTGCATTGAATTGCATCTGCTTTGCATCATTGCATCCACAAACCACATAGGCTATTATCCTTACTATCTATGATCCTTACTCACTTGAGTAGTACCTTACTCCATGAATAGTCCCATTTTATTTCAGAAGGGTTACTTGTAGATTAAGATAGAATCTAGCTCCTAGCTAGTTTCTTGAACTGCACGGTTTGTGCCTTCGGAATTGGAAATGTGAGTTTAAAGAGTAGGTTAAAACCCTTTCAGAAATGGGCCCTCTATATTAATACACAGAAGCCATATCTGAGACCATCCTGATTAATTTGCAGCATTGAAAGGCTTTGCCATTGCTGGAAATTTATAATTTTATAGTGGAGGAGGGGAGTGAGAGAGAGACAGTGAATCCTTAGATCTTTTTTCTGACAGTTTAGGGTGATTTGTGAAGGATTGAGAAACCTATTATAAACTAACACCACATGTCTTGTAGCATTAAAAATGGGTCCAGATATTTGTAAAGAGCAGTGCCCAGGGACAATATCTGCATGGCATTATTAAAACGAAAGGTACTCAAGATCATGAGGCTTATACATTTATAAGGATTTTCTGATCCAACCCTCATTGATATTCATGGGAGTTTTTCCACTGAGTAGAAATTGGATTGAGCCCTTGCTTAAAAAGTTGGCGGGAAGCAAATCCCACTGTCTTGTTTATGCTCAGATATGCAAGTTAAAGCCAAACCAAAGATTTTATGCTTTTACAGACAGGAGAAGGGACTTGTTTGTTACTGCTTTATTGTCTTTTAGACTCTACAGTGTCAGCACTTTAAAGGGTAGTCTGATGGAGCAGGCTACAAGGTTATTTAGTTTCCTGACATCACTGGAAAACCCAAATTCCCATTATGGATTAGTTCTGAAGAACCAGTTTTTATGGGCTCCCTTAAAGATTTTTAAACCTTCATTTCAAGTAAGTCTGGAAATGCATATTTGAGCATAAAAATATTTGTAGGGATGTGATCCTCTGAGGAGAGAGAATCCATGCAGCCAAAGCCCTCTTTGACATTTAAAAATTTCATTTTCACTTGAAAAAGTGTAGCTGAGCAATAGGCAAAACTCATATGTGCTTTTTCAAGTAAAAGAGAAAAGACTAGAGCCTCAGCTGGTGTAAATCAGCATAGCTTCACTGAGGTCAGTGGATTTATACCAGCTGATGATCAGGCCCTATGATTTTATGCTTCAAAAGTGGTCAGGCTTTCAGTCCTCATAGTGCTGTTAACTAGTGGGACAACATGACTTCAAATTGCCAAAACCATAAATTAAAGCAAGAAGGAGACATTGGTCGTGTGAGTTGTATAAATTATTGGAAAATGAAAGAATATGGGTGTTCAACCGTTAACTACAGTAGAAGTTTAGTGTTTAATATGACAAGATATAGGTCGATTTCTGAGGAATCTAAACAGTGGAAGAGACCTGGATCAAATACAGTAAATAAGAACGCTAAAAAATATGTTTCAATTAAGTTGACTTTGCTTATAAACTAGTTATAATATTGTCAAGAAACATATGTTGGTTTATTTTTAGGTTCCATTTTTTTCCCTCTTCTTTCGATGAAAACCTTATTGCAACTCTCATGTATTGAGGACCACTTCTGGAAGTATCAGAATCTCTCCCGTTACTTACTTTTGAATTTCGAAGGAGTGCTCTTGCCATACAAAGCAGCTGTCGTTCCCCTACTGAGAAGTTTTCTCCATTTTCAACAACTTCGGCTTGTAATTTTCCTGGGATTTTCAATATCTAGAATACAAAGAAAAAGCCACAATGATGATACATATTATGCAATAATATATACTGATTGTGTATGTACTGTCAGACATTTATCAGGACGTTATATTTAATGACCTTTAAAGAATGTTGTATATTTCACATAACAAACATTCTGCCATTATAAAATCAAAAGGGAAGCAATGCAGTAAGTAGACATTAATTATTCACAACTAATGAGATTACATATTAATGCCTCACTATTATTAGTGCCATAACAATGTATCATGATAAATGATATGTAGGAAAGTCATTATTTATTGTTTGTTACATTTATTATCTTTATCAGAAAATGAATTATGACACAAAACCCAAAAACCATACAGTCTCTTTCATAAATGTTCTTTCCAGAGCTTGCCAGATCTGATCATCTGCGTAGTTATCAAAAGGATCTAGGTTGTATCTAACAGACAAAAATTAAAATAATTTAAAAAAAACAAAAAACACAATGCAGTACAACAAATTATTTTAAACATAAATAAGTAACATAATAATAAGTAACTTTAATTTTTATAATTCTTGTTTTCAATAGTTTTTCATACATTGTTTTCCTGTATTCTGAGCTAGTTTCAGGGAAAATGGGTCTGTTCTATTTCTGGATTTTGTTACTTCTGGATTCATGATTATTCCATATTTTAAAAATACAGTAGCTATATTCAGGCTTTCAATGATACTGCTAATATGATCTAACTCCTTCTCTTCTCATCCAAGTGAGGATTTTATGAAGAATTTAAAGTACATTGATGAACAGGTTTGGGCAGCACATTCCAACACTAAAGAGAAGCATGAAAGATTGCCCGGAGGGTCTTATGAAAGAAGATGAAGGTGTTATGAAGGCTGAGTGGAGACCTGGTTGAAGATGTAGGCAAGCACTGTATGACACAAGGCTATGAAGGCAAGTACAAGAAGGTGAGCATGAAGAACAGCACAATGGAAAGCCAGGAAAGTAATTCAAAGAAGAAGATGATATGGTTGAAGTGACAGCCCGGAAGATTACTTTTGGCAGCAACATTTTGGAAAAATAGGACGGGGGCAAGGGAGAGTCGTAGCATCAAGTTTTATGAGGAATGGAGGTAGTGGAGATGGTCTGGAAAGAAGGAGAATGAGCTCAGCTTTGGCCCCATTAAGCTTGAGATCAAGGCTGTTCAAGCTGCCATATCTGAGACATATTGAATTCTGCTCCCATGAAGATGTTTGATTTTTAGAGGTTAGTGCCCTCCCATTCACAAACAATTTTCAATATTGGTAAACTGTGAAATTTCAGATGCTCTGTATATGTTTTATTAAACTCTATATTTTCAAACATTTGATTCAGAGAGGATTTCTGGACTTGGACACAGGTGATATGGGTTCAATTCCCAGGTCCATCACCAACTTCCTGTGTAACCTTGGGCAAGTCACTTAGGATGTATCCTAGTGACTGAGAGGTGTGGTTCCCTGCATGGGTAGACATATATGCACTAGTTCTGCTTGAGCTGGCACCTAAATATGGGTGCAGCAGCTTGCCAGAGTACAGTTCCCCACCCCTGCCCCAGCTCCTGGGTAAGGACTTGGGTGGCTAGGCTGAGTCGCCGCCCATGCTGCTGTAGCAATACTGCTATTTTTAGGTGCTAGCTAGAGCAACGTTACAACCTGCATTGCTTCTTGTGTAGGGAATCGCACCTCTCAACTGCTGTGTAAACACACCCTTAACCTACTTGCATCCCAATTCCCCACCAGTAAAATGGGGACAATAATACTTCATTTATCCCACCTTTGTCTTTGTTTTGCCTGTTTATACTGTAAGTTTCTTACTATGTGTATGTATAGCATAATGGGGTTCAGGACTCAGGGCTTCTCAGTGCTACTGTAATGCTTATTAATAATCAGTTGTAACATAAACCAGAACCCCTTGATTATGATTTAATGAGATTTCACTTAACAACAAAAGTTAATTTACAATTTTAAGAACAACTACCTTACTGTACCTACAAACAGAACAGGATCTTGAGGAATAACAGAAAGCTTTGTTCTTAGATGTTCCAAATTAATAGTACAGATATCAACATGGTCAATTAGAATAGTACCAGAAGTTGGTTCTACTAGTCGAAACAATGCAACTCCTAATGATGATTTTCCTGTAGGGGATAAAAAAAATTATTCAGATAAACTTTGTCTTTTGTAAACAACAATGTAAAGTGCATTTTAGTCTAGCTGGAAAGTTCCAGATTTGATGTATGCGTCATCTGAACTCCTCTATTTTATTCACAAATCAGTTATAGCACAGTTTGCAGCAGTGCAAGTTGCTAAAATTTAGTTGTCTGTATCTCTTCAATGTGTCTCAACACTTATTCGAAGTGATCATGTTGAGGATGAGAAATAAGTCCATATTTGTTCATTTTGGGCGCTATGCTGAATGTGTTAACAAGTTTGTCAATAATGTTAATTATAAATGAAGGTTACTTACTTGTAACCAGAGTTCTTTGAGAGAACTCTGTGTATTCCCTCTTGTGGGTATTGCACCACCTGGTGGTGCCTAATGGTAGAACCTTCTCCAAGTAATGTTGATTAGAGTGCACATGTGCCACTGTCTCAGCATCCTCAAACATTCTAATGGTAGGCTATATAAGGTGGTGGTGTGCCCCCTACCACCTCAGTTCCTTCCACCACTAGCCCAGATAACCAAGATAAGACTCTGAGAAAGAGGGGAAGGTAACTTACTTATAACAGAGTTATGGTGTGAATATGCAGAATTGTCTTGAAGAAGTAACCAACCTTCACTTCTTCAAGTGGTTCTGCTTATTCATACTTACAGGTAGTTTGGCAGGCAGTGCTAAAATATCAGGAGGAAGGAACAGAGTCCTAATCAAATAATGATTGAAGCACGGCTCTACTAACTCTGGCATCTGCTCTTGAAGCAAAATCCAAAGCATAATTTTGGGTACTGACTTCCAAGTAGCAGCCTAACAGATTTCCTCATTAGGAATATGTTTAAGGCATACAAAAGATGCTACCACTGCTTTAGTAGAATGAGACTTCCCAGTTCAAGGTACAGGAACTGCCACTAATTTATAACATTCATAGATACATTGTTTACTGATCTGGAAATAGTCTGAATAAATACACTACTACCCATATTATTCTTAGCATAAGAGACCAATAATCTAGATGACTTTCTGAAACTTTATTCTATTTAAATAATATGCCAGAATCTACCTAGCATCTAAAGTATGTAACACTGATTCCCCTTTATTAGCATGTGGCTTAGGGGGAAAAATTAGGGAAAACAAATTAATAGTTTGAAGTGAAATTCAGATACTATTTTTGGTAGAAACTTGGGGTCAGTCTAAGAACCACCGTGTCTGTATGAAAAATAGTAAACTGTGGAACTGCCATCAGAGAAGACTTTTTGATGTTGAGAAACAGTTCAGGCTCCATAAGTAGAGATATTGTGGAGTTAATATGAAGTATCAAGTCCTCACACAAAGAAGACTTCAGCAGCCAGTTGTCCAAATATAGGTAAACAAACATAAGCTTAAATGCGCTGCTACTACAGAGAAAACTTCAGTTTGTAAAGACTCTTGGTACTGCAGAAAGGCCAAACAGCAGGACCTTGTACAGGAAATACTGCGGGGCCACAACAAAACAAAGGTTCTGCTGATGGCTCAGATGGATTGAAATATGAAAATATGCATCCATTAAATCAAGAGCTGTGACCCAATCCATAATTAAAAGCTAGGAGATTATGGAAGCCATGGATAACATTAGAAACCAGAATTTCCAAATGTACTTGTACAGTCTTCTCAGATCTAAAATGAACAAAATTCCCCATCTTTTTTCTGTACCAGGAAGTATCTTAAATAAAACCGCATGACACCAAAGATGTCTGGGTACCTCTTTGACAACAACTAGCAGAAGCAATTTTTGAACCTCTGATAGATTCATAACCTCATGAGACAGTTCTCTGTAAAGGGAAGCATAGGAAGAATTGAAAGAGGGTAGTTTTTCGAGTTGTATGGCATAGCCCTCCTCTGTGATTTCTAGAGCCCATTTGTCTGATATAATAAGCCTCCAATTGTTGATGAAAATGGCTAACCTGTCTCCAAATAAAAGAAGGGAGAGAGTGTCACTTATTGGTTTGTGACTGTTGATTTTACATCAATCTAAGGCCTGGTGTTTGAGGAAGGTAAAAAGGAGGGAGCAGGTTGTTTTATCTTAGATCTGTGTCTGAAAGACGACTTCTTGCTCTGAGATGAAGATGAAGTTTGCTGATGCTGTTGCTGACATCTGTGATTTGAGAAAGATGGAGTGGGTGGTCTCTTTCTGACCAAGGGATAAAGATCCAGTGAATGTGCAGGGGATTTACTATCTTTGAATTTTTCCAACAATTCATTGGTCTTATTGCTGAAGAGAGCATCCCTCTCAAAAGTAAGATCTTCCACTTTAATTCTGGTATCCACAGCTAATGAAGAGGAACAAAGCCAAGAAAGTCTCCTTAAAGTAACTGCAGATGCCAGTGCTCTAGTGGAGGAGTCAGAAGCATGTGATGAGGCCCTGAGATCATGCGTCACATTTTGTCCCTTCATCAAAATAACATTTGCCAGCTTTCTCTTATTGTCTGGTAAAGCCTGAGCAAACAGAGCCATATTTTTCCATAGCTGGAACTGGTCACTGATCACAACCACCTGGTAATTAGCCATCCTAATAGCATGAGAAGAGGAAGTAAAAAAAACTTTCTTCCCCTCTCTGTCAGGAGTCTAATGGGCCTAACCAGACCCTGCTTATTACTGGAAGCAACCACTACCAGTGAATTAGGCAGAGGGTGAGTGTGACAGTAAGAAAACCCCAAGTCATGGGGTATCTCATACAATTATTTGCTTTTTCAGAAATACAGTGACAGGAAGCAGGAATTGCCCAAACAGTTCTAGCAGGCTGTAGGTGAACATCCAATATTAGCAACTACATCCTATTCCTGGAGGCAGCTCCAAGAATGGGAAATGCTGGATGGGAGGTTTCCTCCACAGCCACAGAAGGTAAGTTCAGTGTGGATGCACTGTGGTCCACCAGGTCATGAAACTGCAAAGCATGCTCAGAAGGAGATGATGCAGAAGCATCATCAGGCGACAAGTCACATCAAAGTCTGTATCCATCTGCTGTTGTTGAAAAAGAGGAGGTAGCTCGCATCTTCCTCTGTAGAAAGTGTGTCAGGCACAACTATCTGAGCTGCAGACAGATCTAGTGGAACCAGATCCAAGGGTTGCTCAGTTACTGGACCCTTATCTGATGAAACATCACCTCTCCATCTATAAGAAGGATGATTCAAAAAGTTCTGTTGTGGAATCCATGAAGGTCACAGCACCCAGGATTGCCAGTCGCCCAATAGCTGGGATCTGGGAAGATGCCCATGGGAGGGCAGAACAATATTGAAGTGGGGAAACTCAGACTGAGGAGGCATAAACTTGGATGAATCAGGTCTTTTAATTCTTCCTCTGTCCTCATCGACCTGAGGATCTAACCTCAGATCTGCTATGGACCTCACAGAAGACATCAACAGAACTGGAGGGTGAAGAGCAATAGAAGGTGAGAAAGCTCTGACTTGGAGCTCTGTAGGAGTTCTAGGAAGAAAAGGCTAAACGGATCCAGGAAAAGGCTAACAATCTCCTCTGCTCTTCTCCTTTTTTCAGATGAAGAGGAAGCAGAACACGGAACTGAAGAAGCCATCTCCTCTCGCTCAGGTCCGAGGAATGCTTTTGTGATGAGGATGCCTGCCCACTGGAAATTTTGGTGAAAGCTATCAGAAGCTTTTTACTCCTAATAGGCAGCATTAATGGAATAAAAAAATGCTAAAATTGACCACTATTCAGTCAATGTTAGTTCACCATCATTAATCTAACGTACAGCTAGCTGTCTGAGCCTTTTGCTGAAACATTCAATATACAGTGAGTAAATAAAGATTTTGGAGGTATTTATGGAAAACCACAATTTCTACATGTTTTGCTAGCTATTGACAAGAGTGTGATTTAGCCTGTTACGGTGTATTGAACTGTAATTGCATTAAAAATGGGGCAGGTTAGGACAATGGTTTTCACAATTGGCTGAATTGACAGTGTCTTCCCCAGTCTCTGTCCCACTATTGAAGAAGCCTCTGGGACTGACCTCTCAGAGACAGAATACTGGATTATGCAGACCATTGGTCTGATCTGATATGGAAATTCTTATGTATGTGAATAGAGCTAGTTAAAAATCAGAATTCTCATTTTGTAAGAAATTGAAACTTTTCAAAATTTTGTTTGCCTTCCAAATCAAAATGTAAACAAATACTTTCAAAATTTCTTGCAAAATGGAATTTCCAAAAAAATACATGGTTAGAAAATTGTTTTGGAATTTCAAATTTTTCTTTGGAATTCTGAGTTCTTCATCTTTATATATGAACTAATATAAAACTAATACATGACATCTCATGACATAATAGTTGAAATATTTCATTTTATTTTTTAAAAATCATTAAGGGCAGCTGCTACTTTGTACTGATAGAAATCTTATCTTTTCTAGATCAAAGTGTCTCCTGTTTGTGTTGTAATGAAACAGTTTGACACTGACACAACACAAACTCTTTTAATGATTTTAAAAATAAAGTAAAATAGACTAGTTCAACTTATGTCATATTATGACATGATAATTGCTGTAGTGTATATTATGCACTGCTGCTGACATGTCATGAAGTCCTTTAAAAATAATAAATATACAAATGAAAAAACCCATAATGAAGTTGGAAATGAAAATATGAAGTTCTGACATGAAATTTCAAAGTTTTCTAAAATGAAAAACTTCATATAAAAAAAAGCTTCCTGTGGGAATTTTCATCAAAATCGACATGTTTTTCTAAACACATGAATTTTTTTACAAATCCTATATTTTTATTAAACAAACAAAAAAAACTCCACCACAAATTTTAAGTACATGTTTCTGACCAGCTCCTGCTTATTAATAGGGGAACAATGGTCCTTTTATGCTTCCTTGAGCTTTTGTACACACTCTCCCCGAGTTCCTTGTGGGGCAGTGTGACTGAGCTGCCCTTAATGCAGGGACGTTGCTTAATGGCAGAGCAGAGTCCTTTTAATGTAAAGTCACAATTTACAGATAAACTGACTTCAGAATAAACAGTGAACTATCAAACATGTGTAATTAGCTAGCCTGCGGTGAGGATGAGAGAGAAATCAGGAGAAAAAAGATAAAATGGTATATCTCACCAGAGCCTGTTCTTCCAACAATACCAATTGTTTCTCCACCATGAATGCTCATATTTAAGCCATCTAGAACCACAGGACTATTGTCTCTGTATTTCATCTGGTAATCTTTAAATGTGATGTCCCCTCGATCTGGCCAGCCTTCAGGACAGTTCATTATATCTGCATGCTGAGAGGACTCAGGAACACATGTCTCAGAGGAGGGGGGGGGGGAACATTTAATTGATTCCCAAATTCATTAAGTGACAGTTAAAGATTTCAGCAATATTGACACACATAATCGTCTTAATGCCCCATTTAGATGTATTTCTTACCAAGACATATTCTTGTATTTGTTCAACAGAAATAAATTTAGCTTCTGTCTCAGTCCCTGTTCTTACACATACTTGGAGAAGTCCACTCAACTATTTAAAAAAAAAAAAAAAAAGTGTAAAGTTGAGCATTTGTCAAAAGTTTTTGCAAGAAAAAGGCCCAAAACAATAACAGACTCATTAATATTTATATCAGCTTACTGAACTCTTCTGAACATCGTCGAGAGCTTCATAGGAAATCTCTTTCTGTTTAATAAGTGATGCATATAATAATGGTCATTTAAGGTATGACTTTCAAAGGCACAAAGGAGAGTTAGCCATTCAACTCCCATTGATTTTCAGTTTGATTTGAGTGCTTAATTGCCCTTTGTGGCTTTGAAAATCAGTCCCTTACAATCTGACCTTCAAAAGATAGGAGTAAAAACGTGTATCTAATATGTTTGTTTATTCAGCCAGTATTCTATGTGGGGGTCTTGCTGAGGTGTAGTCCTTCCATCCCCTCTCCAATGCAAGGCTAATAGGTACAATCTAGCCCACAGCTGTGCCAACTCTCCATTCCTTTTGAGAAGTATAAAATCTTCATACAAAACTGCATGCTAGGAGTTTTTCCCTCTCAAATAGGCCTTGTATGTCTAAGTCCTTGTGTAGAAGTTTGAAAAAGTATGTGTCACCATATGACAGGGTACAGCTTTGGAATTTAGCCCAGTGCATTGTGGGAAGTAATCTTCTATTCAGGTGTATCTACAGTATCTCTAGTGAGGAAAGAAAAGTGCATAATTAATGTAAAAGAGTGCTTAGGAGAATGAAACAGCACACAAGCTAATCACCAGCGCAGCTCAATAATAGACCCCAAAGTGATTTCAAAGCTATTACAACTGCCTGTGGAGACTGCCATACTGCAGCAACTGAAAAAATATCTTTCACAGTTTGACATGAGGGTCCTGTGTTTTTCTGGCCTCTCTGCTTTCTATTAGGAGATATTCCGTAGTCAATGAAATGTATTAAAAATATATTTATGTTTTCCATGATATCTTAACTACCTCACATTTAGGAATAAATAATATATATTTTTAAATATCTACATTTTTCATATTAATGTTTAACATTTAAAATATATTTTAGCAACACATCATTAATCCAGCAGTAAAAGCCATTGGGCATGTGTATTCATTTCACACCAACTTTAAATAGAGGTAAATGCTTTAAATGTCATGAACAAGAGTAGTGGGCTGGGGTGTCAAAAGTTTAAGGTAAAAATGCAGAAACTTCTTGTTGCTTCTAAGAGATTCATTGTGACTGGAAATATTTCTATTACTTTACTGAAAGTAGAAAGATTATGAAAGAAAACAACACTACACTAACTATATAAGAATAGGGATGGTTTATTGTTATTTTTTTTAAAGAAGAAAATAGCATTTATTTTAATTTACTATTAAAAAATAAACAACTCCCATTCCTTTCTGTGCTTTGCAATAAGGTAGGTATTATTTCCTGTTGTAAATTCTATATAAAACTAAGGGATATTTAACATTCCTATACTAAACACAGTGCTTTGGAAACATTTGTACATATATTGCAGTAGCACATGAAGGCCCTAGTCAGGAACAGGTGCACACTGTGCTTGATTCTATACAAACACATAGGAAGACACACTCCCTGGCTTGAAATGTTAGCAATCTAAGTTAAAATAAGATATTAAAAATTAGTATTAAACAATAGAAAGTAAGGTGCGGTGAAATGAGAATGAGGTAACTCAATTACATAAATTAGCTATGTGTACAACTTGAATCTCAACTCTCTACAAAATGTGGACTGTCTTTTATCTCCGTGTTTTCAGTTCTGCCCTTTTTTTCACATTTGCTAATACCTTGATCCATCGATTTCAAAATCCAGTGCAGCTACTTGCAGACTAAAGTACTACCCAGTCTGAGTAAGGGTGGTAGAATCTGGCTTCAAGTAAATATAATACTTAAACTGCATTTTAGGATAAAGAGTGCCTAGAACAGGAAATGTATATGCACTAACATAACAAAAGTTAACTCAAGATACCAAACATTTATTTTTACCTGGATGATATAGGACAAAGCCAAGCCTTTTGCTGCAGTACTAATAAAAGAAGGGCTCAAAGTAACAAATAATGCCACAATGAAGGTTACCAAAGTCATGAGGATATCCGTTCTAACTGCAAACCAGCGTAGTGCACAATTAAACAACAGAAAATGGCTGCAGTTTTCATCATTTAGTATTTTAAACCTGAAATGAAAATACAGATGAACACTGTTGATAATCTAAAAGATGTTTTAACATGTGAACGCAAGTTCCATTCCTTGTAGTGAGTCGTGATGTAGGTATTTTTATTATAGCCTTCATGCATGTTTTATTCTACTTACTTAAAATATTATGCAAACACAGTTGAGTAAAACAGGAGATACCAGAGCTTTGTATGAGTTTGTCAGGAATTGATTTATATTGCAACATTTTTCTAAAGAGGCTTCCATAATCCCACCCTCAGGACCAGAAACAATCATGGTATCTCTACTGTATCTGGACAAGACCCACAAATACTGTTAGGGCCAAACCATGTACAGATTTTGGAAGTCTGGGAGTAAAAGGGGCCTTAAAGTAAGAGTAACTGTAATTTATGCAGTGTAAAGAGCCATCAGTATAAATAAAAATCAGAACTTTAATACGGACAAGAACTGTCACGGTTAACCTCAAAGACCACATGACATGATGTTAAACACAATAGTTCTTGTATATGATCAGTGCTACATTGTGTTTAATGTTGTATTAGTTAACCTGTGTTTTAATAAGATGTAGTTTTCCAGTGTAGTCAGATCCATGGAGACACGATCCATTTTCCAATTCCCAGAGACAAAGGGAATGTCCAAGCTGCTCCTTGGCACTGTCTTCTTCCTGCTCCCTTTGAAATGGTTATCTCCCTGGAGGGGACGCATAGGCAGTCCCTGTGTTCTCCCAAGTGCAGGGACTGATTGTCCTTGTACCCTTAAGTAAGGACCAGAGATAGCCAAGCCATTAACAGGATGGACAGATGGAGAGGAGACAGTGAAAGTGACAGTCTACTTTGATAGACTGTTATGAGCTAAAGGAGCCATTGGATTTATTCTTTTAGAACCTAAAAGGGAGAAGGTACACAGTGCTTCCTAAGGACCTCAGGGAAGGAGTCACTAGACTCCTGGAGACAACAGGTCACCAATCACTGAGAAAACATGTAAGATAAGAGCAGGAGACACATAGTGAAAGTAGAAGCTTCCCTTTGGAATTTCAGGGGCTATGGGATCTGAACCTTCAAGCAAACTAGCAGGGTTCATTGTCAGTTCTGGAGAATAGATCTGACATGGTCCAATTCATGAGACATCACAAATCAAACCCTAAGGGTCTGTATGTGTGTGTGTGTATCACTCTGAAAACCCATCAGTGAGAGCTCATTGCCTCTTGGCTTTTAATTCAAATCCTATAAACTGTTTAAAACTCAGAAAGTAAAAGAACAAACAAACCAGTGTTTGTTTTAAAAGTGGACATAGAAAGTTAGGACATATATTGCTGTTTGTGAAACTTTTCTGAGAGTCCATGGTACAAACTAGGAGAATCGTCATGGGTTCTCATATTATGAAAATAAAAAACCGCAGGATCTTTGCTGTTCTATATTGTGATAACACAATGGTTTCATCAATGTTACTGCATGTATAAGGCCACAGTATCCACAATCAACTAAAGAATAACAATGCAGCATTATTTGTCCATATCGGAATGACAAACAAAACAAAGAAGATGTAGTTGTAATGTATGCAGCTTACTGGTTGATATAGTCTTCTTTTTTATTATAGGCATGAATTACACTGAGGCCTTGCACAGAAGAAGTAATATGTGAGAACCATGGAGATCTGCTGATGTTTTCCATTCTTTTTAGTTCTCTGATGGCTCTCTGAAAAATTCTGCAACAATATAAAAGCAAAATTATATTGTTCATGTTTTATATGTTAGTATGCCAATGGTATACATCACTGTCCTACAGCTGTAGCTAGTAGTCTGAACTGGAATGTCAAATGGCTTGCACTGGGGAAACTGGGAGCAGCACTGCCCTGCAAGGAGGAATTGCACTTCACAGCCTTACCTGGAGCTCCTAAGTATGCAGAGGGAGTTCACATATTGTACTATGCTCCACTTTGTGCCCAGTCAGCTTAGCTTAGCTGGACAGTGTAGAGAAAGTCAAAACCATGGCCTTACCTTCTCCTTCTTGCTTCCTTTGGAGTATCTTATGTCCCCTGAGGCAAATGGGGAGCAGTCCCTAAGCCCAGGAACAGCAGCTGGGTCTGGCCCTGGCCCAGAGGTGCAAAGAGAGGGAAAGTTCCTTTGTCTAAATTCTCAAAAGAGAGTAGAAATTGTGGGTGCCTTCTGTTTCCATTTTTGGGTGCCCAATTTGAGATACTTTAAAGGGACTTGGATGGTTAGTGATTTATGAAAGTCAGGTCCTTTCTAGGTATCTCATATTGGGCACTCAAAGTCACTAGTCACTTTTGAAAATCTTGGCATGTGTATCCTGTCTGCCCCTAGTGAGAAGCCAGGCATAATCTAGCCCTTCATGTATATCATATTCTTTCATTACTAATGCATTATGAGTACTGAAGTATGACAGTAGATTTTGAAAACTGAAAGAGTAAAATTATCCACTCTGCTTGCAGAGGGGATGAGAGCCACTTGAGAAAAGTACCAGTAATGTGGCCAGAAAGCATGTATGGGAAGAGGAGCCTAAGCAGCAGCATCCCACTGAACACCCATCCTCCATATGAACAGCAGGGCTCTGTGGCTTGGTGCTTCCACTGTGGGACTGTGGTTTTAAACTGCAATCACAGTTCCATAGTTTCCCCATGGCTACCTAGCATGGATGAATCAATGCATTTCAGGATATCTTGGCTATACCCTTCCCTGCCAGCCTGGCCTATTTTTGTGGCTTTGTTCCTGACTGTAGGTGGAGGCAAGGTTATGGATGACATGTGCCTCTGTACCATCATTTTGGACAGATCAAGGGCCCTCGATTATATTGGCAGAAGACAATATAAACAAAGACTGAATTTACCCCTTCATCTAGCAGGCAGAAAATATTTGACAGCTTCCCAGTCTCCACTGGCTGTGCCTACTCTATGAGATACTGGTTCCTGTAGTTCTCACTGTCCAGTAAACTTTTAGAAAAGAATTTATAATATTTTGCAACTGAAGTTCAACAACAAGAAATGCACCTAAGAACTACAATTTCTACTGGTTTGACCACAAAAGTAATAAAAATTCTTAAAATAGTCCTTAAAGAACTAGCACATCGACTTACTGAAAGAGAAGAACAAAAATTGTAGCTATGAGAGCAACTGCAATTAGGAGGAAAGGAAACACAATGGCTATTATGATTAGAATAAAGAACACCATAAAAAACTGCTGCAAAAAATTCTCTGCATGAAATGGAAGTCTCACATCCAATTCATCCATATCCTTAGAAAAACGGTTCATTAGCCTGCCAGTGGGAGTTGTATCAAAGAAACTCATTGGACTCAGTAAGATCTGTGGATAAAGGGAAATAGCAGAATCAGATGACAGTCTTTTACAGTATTCAGAGTTTGTGTGGTGAAGTACATACTAGTATAATCTTTGTTAAAATTTAAACAGAAACAGCAAAAAAATCTATAGCTTTTACATCAGATAGTGTTTGTGCAGCAGCCTTTGAAAGTAGAATACATATTTCTTAAGATCTTATCTCCAGTTGTCATGATTCTGTCACAGGTATTTTTAGTAAAAGTCAGGGACAGGTCGTGGGCAATAAAAATTCACGGAAGCCATGACATGTCCCTGACTTTTACTAAAAATAGGGCAGGGGGGACAAACAGAGCACTGCTGGGGCTTGCAGCTGCTCCAGTCTCACTGCTTTTTCTGTAGCCGGGGCTGATGGCTCTGCTTCAGCCCCAGTCCCAAGCAGCCACTCTGGTGGGCTGGGCCTACTGCTTTTGGAGCCCAGGGGGCTGACTGCTGATCAGCTATTCAAGAGGCCCCTGGGGTGGTTGCTGCCGATCAACTGTATAGAGGTACCTCAGGCAGCCACTGCTGATCAGCTGTTTGGGGAGCCCCGCCAGGCTCTGGCAGCCCCAGGGCTGACAGCTGCTTCAGCCCTGCCCAAGAAGAAGTCATGGAGAATCCATGACCTCCGTGACAGAATCATACCCTTTGTTATAGACAAGCTTTCAAGTTACACAGAGCTTTTTTTCAGGTAAGAAGAGCTCTGTGTAAGCTAGAAAACTTGTCTGTTTCACCAACAGAAGTTGATCCAATAAAAGATATTAACTCACCCACTTTGCCTCTCAGTGCAGGTGAGTAGTTCCATTGAATTTGGTAGGACTGCTCTCTTATTTAAAGTTAGACTTTACAAAAGCATCTAAGCAGGTTAGGTGCCCAACCACATAGGCACTTTTGAAAAGCCCACTAGGCAACTATCTACATCTTTAGGTATCTAAATACCTTTGTAAATCTGGCCCAAGTGACTAAGTCACTTCTGAAAGTTGGATTTAGGTGCTTTTGAAAATTCTACCCTTTAGCTCTTAGACTCCGGTGGCTGGAGTTATTTTCAGTTGGATTTGAACTATGTCATTCAAGCACTTTTGAACATTTTACCCATTGCCTTTTTTGTCCAGTGAAAGGCCTCCAGCAAAGACTAATATCTGATGCTTCAGAGGAAGGTGAAAATCTGTATGGTGTTTCTATACAATTGCATAATGCATGATGACATGATGAGCTGACAGTTTCCCTCACCAGCAGTCATTTTAGGCCCAGTTTACAAGAAGTATTAGTTTGTATTTACATAGTCTTTCATCTGAGAAGCTCTAAGCACTTTGTGAATGTTAATTTAAAGTTTACGGCAACTCTGTGCAGGAAGCAGACATAATTTAATAGAGAAACAGGCATAAAATGTTCGTATGCTCTAAGGTCAGACAATAAGGCAGCAGCTGAACTGGGAACAGAACCAGTGACCCCAGCATCAACACTAACTACAAAACTGTACTCCATCCATTTATAAACTTATTATAGTAAATATCTCCAAATAATAATAAATAGCAATGTATTTTCCATACCTTATAAAATACATTATCATGTAATATTGAAGAAGCCTTTAACGTTGTCTTTGTGAAAACAAACCCTTTGATGATACTTAGGACAATCATGGTCACCATGCTCATTCCATAGACTAACTGGTAAAAATGCAGTCTGGGGTTATCTGAGATGCTTCCCATGTCACAAGGGGGATATTCTGTTTCATTACTCAAGAAGCTGCAGTTTCTCTTTAAAGCAAATATGTAAAATACAATGATTTAAATGTGAAGACTTTTACTGATTAACATGATAAATGGATAGGGATAAAGGAAGATTGGCCAGCTGAAGTGTGGAGATACCCCAACTATACCACTTTCCTCTAAGAACTTTCCCTGTGCCTGAGTCAGAGGTACAGTGGTATGTCAACTCCATACCGCACTGGAATCTCCCTTGAGCCCTTACACAGGCAAATCCTCACAAAGCTGTCTCCACTGATTTCATGCATCCATAATGACTCTGAATCTCACCCAACATTACTGCTTGCTTTTTTACAAAGAAAAGTATTTTCCAGTTTGAAATCCTACAAATGTTTGTAACAGTAGTCTTCTGGCCATGTTACATGCATCCCTTCACTAGCTTCCTCTTTTTTTAAGTTTTATAAAAAATAATTTTCAGTGGACAACTCCAGTTTTGCCTACATCTCGGCTCTTTTCGCGCGCACGTGCGCATGATGTCCCTCCACTAAATGGAATCAGAATTGCTCGATTGTATTTCATAGGACCTACATAGCTAACTGTTAAAGCAGAGTTTCCTTTTCTGGATGTTGTGGGGTCTTGTGCTTTTGGAGAAGTATCTGCATTCTATGTTATGAAATTTTAAATTATTATGGGGTAGAGCTTCATCTGTGATGTTTCTAGGTCCCACAGACTTGTTACTAGTAATATGATTTGTTAAGTACCATTGTGTATCTATGGTGCTATATAAAATGTAATAATTTTGCCTCCTGAAATCTGCAGTTGGGTTTTAAAACCAACAGACAGCCAGCCACTGCAATCTAGAAGTCAGAGTTCTTATTCTCACTCTTCAAAATAAGGTAATGGTATGTTTTTAAGTGCCAGTAGTTTATAAACCTGACTTTATTTTTGCCAGTCCTGTGTATACGTCTATGGAAATAGAAGTTGTATTGACAAAGCAGTTACCAGAAAGACAATGATTCTTCCTTTTCCATGGAAATGTGTATCAGATAAGGAAAAGTAAAGTCAAGATTTTAAAACACTACTGTAGCTTTAAAAAATTACCTTTGCCTTATTTTGTCCACCTAATCCCTGCTTAAAAAAACAACTGCAGATATCAGAAGCCTTTTAGCTCCTTACTTTTGAAGTATCTTAAATATTGTCAATTTAAGAGGGGAAAAATTAATATCTATTTATATTTTCAAGGACACTGTCAGAAACATCCCTATTAAAAAAACACAAATTTTAACCTGTTAATGATAACACCTTAATTGATTAAGAACCAATTTTAGTTTTCTCCATTAATGATATTTGTTTATATTTTGCATTTTCTTTAGCTTGAAGAATGAAAACAAATTGATCCTTTTTGCTGGAAATTATGCTTCATGGTTCTGATGCACTAACACAAAACTACAAATGATACTTTCTTCCTTTGTAGAGCATTTTGAGATCTACTGATGAAATGTGCTATATAAAAGCTAGGTACTATTATTATTATTATTTATTTTTATTACAGTTTTGGGGTTATAAACACTGCATGTTGGAACCTTATACAAAAGCTGTTTTCATTTACATTTATATTAGGTTTTGTATCGTTAAAAAACCCAAAAACCTAAAGTTTCGTCACTGTCAGCTAGTTTAATAATCATTTATTTAGTGATAGGGAACATGTTCATCTATGAAGGACTTTTGCAGTACTACATAGGGAGCAAGTTTTTACACTTGTTTAAGCCTTACATAGCTGCAGAGACAAGTAGAAAAAAGAAACATTTCCCTCCAACAGTCTTTTGCAACTGGGCTTGTAAAGTGGGGAGTCCATGAACTGGCTAGCTCTGCTAGTCAGCTGCCTGGCGAAGGGGCAAAATGCTGGACCCCAGAAAGGAATGTTGAAAATGACTTCTCCCCAATCCTGTGCAACTAGTTTGCCAGGAAGGCATTGTACTTCTGAGATACAGGGCCTCTAGCGCCCCTCAGCTGGTGAGAAGGCACAGTTTAGCTCTAAATTATTTGTATCTAATGATAATGGGAAATTTAGGTCTTATTTTTGTTTCAGTAAAACATGTACAATAGAGCACCCAAATTAACACAAATTAGTACACGATTCATGTCCATTTATTTATATTCATTATGAAAAAATGTGAAGCGGTAAATCAATCATATACACAGCTTTGAATTCCCAAATAGTATGTCCTCAATGCGTATATGATACAATGCAATCAATTTGATTTTTATATGGCATTCTTAATATTCATTATCTCAGAGTTCTTTACGGAGAGTTCATTCTATGCCCAAAAGGAAGGAAAGGTTTTTGAAGTGAAATTTAAGGTGAGTATGTCAGTCTGTGGGTTGAAGAGAGATGGCAGAGAATCATAGATACAGAGACATACAGCAGCATAAATGAAAGATTAACTTCTGGCAGAGGCCAAAATTGTAGAGGTGGAATGAGTGGGAGAGGAGGGGATTAGATAAATGTGAGACTAAAGAGACAGTGTTGCAAACCAGGAGGGCAGTGTTGCAAACCAGGAGGGCAGTGTTGCATTGGAATGGGCAGGAGGCTGCTGAAAGTGGCAGGGATGTTATGGTCCATATATTTAGAGAGCATGCATGCAGCAAATGAAGGGGTGATTGTAGAGCCAGTAGGCATACCAGTGCTAGTTCTAATCTAAGTAGCATGGGAAACAATAGCAAAGATGTGGTGGCACAGGCTTCTGTGCGAGTCAGCCACACCAGTAGAAACCCACCAGGAACCCTGGCTACACACTTGGGTTGCTAGCCCTTGCTTAAGCTGTGCTGTCACATCTTCACTACTGTTGTTACCCCTGCTAGCTAAAACTGCTATCACATCTTTATTCAGTGAGAGAGAGAAAAATAGTCTCAGAAATATGAATCTGAACAAGCACTGTGTTAACAATGATGACTCCCTGAACTCTTTTAAGAGTGAGTTAAAGTCCAGAGGAAGAGAGTGTGGCCCCCTGAAATTCAGAGAGAAAGGATATACGAAAACAATATAAAGAGAAACTGCAATTGAGATAAGAAGAAATTAACACAAACATGTATTTCATCTGAAGCAGAGTTTAAAGGTAGCCGTATTGCAATTGTCTTAATGCTATAGACAATTAATAATAATTTGCTATGAAGATGCTGGAGTGGAGCTTTATTACTCATAAGTACTTCAAATACACGTGCAACTCTGTTTTTAAGGAGCAGAAATTTACAATTAAGATATTACACTTACCCCTGAGCCCTGTTCTAGCCAAACACTTAACCACCAATTGCTGAAGGCTGAGCTGCCAACCATCAAAACAAAGAGAAGTACAACAAAGGAAGACAGTATGAAACCTGCAAATGGAACAAAAGACCAAACTAATAACTGATGGTGTAAGAGTGATTAAACGTACTATATTCATGTACTCTGATGTATATCTTCTCAGCAAAGACTTTTATTGTTTAATCCATATTTATTCTTCTCTTCCTATAGGTGCAGAACTCCTGTTTACAAGAATGCAAGGACAAGGAGTTAAATCCTGAAGTCAGTTTTTGCTTACTGAAGTCAAGGTGAGCTTTGTCCATGTAAAAGGGTCTCACTCTCATTTAAGTATGTTACTATGCGATTTGTAAACATAAATGCTTGTTTGCATGTGCATATATGGGGTTTGTGGTCAAACAGTTGTGTGTGTACTTTTACAGGCACAGTAATTGTGCCCAGGGCTAACCATAGCCCCAAACAGTATTTTTATATGAGCGGGAGGAAATCTTAAGGGTAAAAATATGCATGTGTATTTACATAAACACAATTTTCCTATGTAATTATAGGATTAGAGATTGTCTTGAAGCAAAATCTTACAAGCACCCTGGAAATCTGTGGGGTGTGTAAATCTGAACCTGATCCAGATCTGAATTTCACTACTGACTTCTCTATCTAATAGGCTGGACTATAACCCCAGATGTGAACTATTCCAAACTTTGATATTGAAATCCCTATCTAGATCCAAATTTTGCTTCTTAGGCCTCTCTCTGACTAGAATATTTCACATTTTCTCTCTAATAAATGTCAGAATTTCTTAAGTTATTATTCAGTTACTAAAATATTTCTCTGTAAAACCCAGTGATCTGTAATTCTAGGTTATAAATATATCAGGACATTACAGTGCTTTATTTCTTGAGAAATACAGCCATTTTGTTGTGTATGCTTGTCTAATTTCAGTAAAGTTAAAGCAGGAAACTTCAACAGAGATAGAGAATGAGTCAATCTGAAATTGCAATATCAGAATTTAGATTTAGTGAAAAACACTGGAAAACTTTTAAAAATGGAAATATGAAAGAAAAACATTCAAATTCAGAATAAAGACATTTTTGCAGAATGTACCTCCAGATGCTTTAATATAAGTGTGATGGGTTTTCCATGTCACTGAACCTTCTTGTTTTTCCTCTTTTTGAATAAGTTGGTTTACAGGAGCTACTACACAAACAAAAAGCATACGTTTATGTAACAAAATGTTTACCTAATATCAAGGAATTCTGGATATGTTAAACCAAAATAGCAACTTAGAAGACTCTATACGGTAAAATACATATTTGTTGCTTTATAAGAAATGCAGTGAAAGAATCCCCACTTCCTCTGGGTGCTGCCATATGGTAAATGTTCTATCCAGTTTTGTAATGGTTTTTGAATTACTAGAAAATCATGATGAGAATTCAAATGTAAATTATATGGATTTGCTAAAAATTATCGATAGCACATACATTTGAATGCAAAATTCTATTGACATTCCTTTTTGCTTTCCTCATCCTTGATAGGACAATATGCAAAGTTCAGCACTAAAGCAGAATAAGAGGCCAAATTCTTCTGCTCCATGTAAGACAGTTATACAGCTGTGTATATCACTATACTGCTAATGTATAGAATTTGACCTGAAGGGAGAGCTTTTATAGCTAAAAAGTAATTTGCTGTCTATATTCATCCTTTACAACATCCCTGTAACTTTGATTTGGCTTTGAAAATGTCTTTTGTTTGTCCTGACCCCATTGTATTTCCTTGAAAGATTTTAAAGGCAGAAATACAACAGTTATTGAAATAATGGTTCCAGCCAATTTGGGCCCTACAAATGAAAAACTCCTGCTTAGTGTTAATACTCTGACCTTTGGTGCTACTGAAGGCTCTGGCAGGCAATTTTAGTCAAGGTAGTTTTAACTTCTTCATACTTGAAAGAGATGTGCTTATAAGTCACAGTGTCAGTTATGCGTATGAAAGAACAGTGTCAGTGCTTACAAGTTTCCATCTTGCAGGACAGATAACAAAATGGGCTCTATCCTATCTTCTCTGCCTCCTTCCTGTACTTTTTTGGCCACAACCCAACTGTTCAACAGGTTACATATAATACATTTCAAAGTTGCTCCTATTCCTCCAACCAGGTTGAAAACATCTCTCTGGTTGCTTAACCCCACTAACGTGGAAGGTGGAAGTAGGACTCCCTTACTAGGAGTCTCACTAGAAAACCCATCCACTCATTGCGTCTCCAGACTTACTACCTGTCCAGCACTGCCTCAGTTGCCATGGAGGCACAATGGCAGGACAAATGTGGGGAAGCTTGCACTGCAATTGTCTGTGTTCTGCTTGTTCCAAAGGGAAAATATCAGCTTACGGTATTCTCATTGTGGCATTTTTCACAAATATTAAATTAATCTAAAATCATTCCAAGAAGTGAAGAGGCAGTGGTGATTGATCTGCCTCTCTGCCCACATGGTCGGGAAAGGCAATTATATTATTATTTTAGTATAATTTGTTTTGCAGTAATGTCTAGGAACCTGTTCATGCACCAGCATCCTATTGTGCTGTACAAACACAACAAAAAGACAAAGCCTGCCCTAAAGAGCTACTAATTAATCCAGATGGAAGTACCTGGGGAGCAGAAATTAGTTGGTGGACACAGCACACTTTGAATGCAGCAATCTCTTTCAAATCAGAAATCTATATTAATTTACAATTAAATTTATTTTTTTGTTAAAAGCAACAATTTTGAAAGAAGTACAAATGAGTCTTTGTAACATACCTGTGTTATTTTCCCTTTGTGGGTCTCTCTCAGGTTCCTTTATGATGTTTTCCTCATCAGACATAACAAAAGCTATACATATGAAAGAATAGTTATCATTTCTTAAACAACGGAGTGTAGGTAGTTCTGATTGTCATAAATTATATTACCGGGATTTTCAACTCCTTCAGAAGAGCTTCCTGAGGAATCACTCTTATCCTGCATTTCCCTTGGTTCTGTCATTGATCCAATCAAAATATTTTCTGGGTCCTGTAAAATAAGAAAAATTTACTTGTGAAATCTGAAACTCTATTTTCAATATTCTAAGGCATGTAAAAGCAGAATGTGTTTAATACTAAGGGCTAAATGTTACCTTTGCTTGCTCCATATAAAGGTTTTCAATTAGCTGAGCATAGCGTCCTTTTTCTTTCATTAAATCTTTGTGAGTTCCCCTTTCATATATTTCTCCATCTTCTAACAAAATGACTTCATCACAGAATTCTAAATACTACAGATGTTTAAAAATGGACCATTAATTCCATAAATATTGTAACTGCATTGGAAATAAATGCATGTGCCTAGTGTTTTCAAACTGAATGATGGTAATTAACAGGTTTCATTTCACAGTTGGGAAAACTTCAGCAATTCTGTGTTCATTTACTACATTCATGCAGGTGTTTATGCCTCTGTCTATACTTCACAATTAAATGTGTAAATGAATTATTTTAAAATGGCTTTCCAATACAATCAATCTTGTTGCAAAGATTCAGCTTAAATTACCAAAATAGCTTGTTTGTGTTCCACTGAAATAAATGCTCTTCCCTTTAATTTAGCCAACATAATGGATTCACTCCTTAGCTGTGCTTATAAATGGTGAGGGCCACTGAGGGAAAGAACTGTGGAAAAAGCCACGTGTAGCTCTATAACCCTGGGGGCTGGATTTGTGCTGGACCCTGCATAGTTTAGTGGAGCTTAAGGGCTAGCTGGCTGGCTATGATTCCAAGGGTCTGATATATCAATTTGAGATTGTCAGAGCACAGTGACACTCTGGTCACACACCCTTCTTGGCATGACCTCAATATGTCCCCTCTGTAGTCTCTCAGGTCCATACATAAAGGGCAAACCTGCCCTGAATGGTACAGGTACAGAGGGGTCTCCTGGTAGCAAAACTGTATGGCTGCTGCACAAGAGATGTGGGGGGATGTTCCAAATGCATAAGGATGCATCACATTTCTGCAAGTTCTCTTCACCCTATTGCCTTTATGAAGTGGCTCTGGCTCCACTGTAGTTTCATTGCCTTGATGAGAGTATTCTTCTTCCTCTCCTGGATCACCCTGTAGACCAGCCAAGATACCTGGCTTGTGTGTTAGGGATTGGTTTTACCCCATGAGTCTATTAGAAAATCTTAAAATAAATTCACATCTTTATTAAACCTAGTACAACTTCAACAATCACCTTTGACCAGCCTTTCCCATTAATCTGGGCTTCTTGCCAGTTGGCAGGCCCCTTATTTTCTCCCAGAATACATGTCAATATGTGATCATTACATTACACATTCAATTCAGATCTGGGCTCTTAGATTTTGTGCTCCAAAATGTAAAAGGGCCTAGAGAGCCTGAGAAATTTGAAATACATGACTATGGAGTCCTTCCTTCTTTGGGGATGAACTCCTAAGGGCATTCCAGATTGTATCAGCAAGCCCTCAGTCCAGCCACCCCCAACTGATTTCAAGGAGGCAAGAGTGCAGTTTTTCTCAGCTCCAAACAAGTGCTTCTTATGAGTACAGTTCTTGTAGTGCACTCATACTAGTGTCTCCTGGAAGTATGCACTAGTGCATTTTCACCATTACCACAAAGCTTTTTTCTTTCAGAAATAATTTAGGCAGTTATATGCAGCCATCTACATTAATACATTATTGAGGTTGCCTGCTAAAATTAAAAAAAAAAAATCAAAGCAAAGGCTCCTACAGCAATGTTAAATCAGCTAAGGATACATATGTAGGTTTTTTTCTTCTAGTTTTTCTACATTTCTGTTTATATTGTTAAATGTTAACCACAAATACACAGCATGGGAAGAGTGGCCAACTTAACCTTACTAGAGGAATCTTACATTTTGCATTTCCTGACTTCTTTTCTTTTTCCTTTTATCTGACTGACCTTAATGTTGCATTAATTTAGATTTTGGCATTTACTACGTGCCAGGCTAATATCTTCCATTAAAGTTGGACATTCTCCTCTAGCATGTACTTTGAGACAGTGTAAAATGTTGCTTCTGTGCCACCTGCTGGCAGATTGCTTTTATATTACTAATAAGAAAAAAATGTGAAAAATTAAATGGGTGTACTAGATCAAACAAAACAAAACAAAAAACAACTGCAGGGATATATTTGCCATTAGGAAGCTATGAGATATGCATTCCAGTATAAAGGCTCTAATGTTGAACAAGGACATCTGTGCTTTAGTTAAGATTTATAGAAAATAATGACTTTCAAAAGGGAGACATTTCCCTACTTCATTAGTGCAAAGAGGAGGGGCTTGAAGCACTGTACTTTAGACTGCAGAGAGATATCTGCTCAAATACCAGCCTTTGTACTGAAGTCTGGTAAGTTTGGAAGTAGAGATGGGAGGAAAAAACTTTCCTGATCTGCAAAATAATAAAATAAAAACTGAGATTTCAGATGCTTGTCCTTTTCTGCATTGGGACAAGTCCAACCATTTTTGAAGTTTTGTGCCCATTCCCAGAACACCCACTAGCAAGGGCACTCAGTGTGGATGTAGGAGACTCAGGTTCCAGTCCCTGGCCTGCATCAGGGAGAGCAGAAACTGGAACCTGTGTCTCCCACAGCCTAGATGAATGCCCTAGCTACCAGGTTATACTTCTAGCAGAGTGGCCTGCCCCTTAAGGGCCAAAAGGCCTGTGGGTAGTCAGCTCTGTTCAATCAGCCCCACCTGTGGTGTAATTAATTAGCTGCTTCCCTGCCTGAATGCTTATTGGGGTCAAGTGATAGTATGAAACATCTGCACCTCTTAAAAGGGCTAAGAAAGCTCTGTTTGAGGGCAGAATCACAGGGAGCAAGTTGGGTTGCTGTGGAAAGCCTTGAGGGAGGATCTAGAAGGACTCCAAGTAAGCAGCCTGGGTGTCAGAGTTGTATCCCAGAGCCAAAGAGGGACTGGAGGGAATTAGCCTTGCACTCAGCACTCTTACCCAGGGTGCAGAGACTTTGGCTATGTCTATGCAGCCTGCAAAAGCTAGCCTCCCAGCATAGCTTGACAGATTTGGGCTCTTGCTACTGTGCTAAATATAGCTCTGTAGATTCTTGCAGTTTGGGCTCTAAAGACTACAGAGTGGGGAGTCGGCTTCAGAGCCTGAGCTACAATTTCAAAGTGCTGTTTACATTACTATTCTTAGAGTGCTAGCCTAAGCCCTGCAATATCAAATCTGTCAATTTGGGATGGGAGGCTTGCTGTCATAGATTGTATAGACATACCCTTAAAGGGAACCTTGCAGACAAGCGAAGGAGGAGGAGGAGCCTGAGTAGGAAGGGAAAGAACATTTTGTTTGTTTGTGACTTTTTGAGTTGGACTTTTGTAACCCCAGAAATTAGGCTGATTTGTGACTTATTTGTAGACCTAAGCCACATCTCCAGCATTGACCAGTGTGTGGTGGGCTGAGGAGTCCTACCTTGGTGAAGGAAACTGAGGTAGGGAGTGTCTGCAGTAGCACTATACTTGGCCAACTGTGGGTGCTCTGGGGTGGCCACATCCTATTACAATGTGTCTATTGTTTTGACCAGAAATTCAATCCTGGACCTGAGAAACCTTCTCATTGAAAGTATTAGTTTTGATGAACCAGCATGTTCTGTCAAAAAAATAGTCAAATTCCTGAACAGTTATACCTAGAGGCTGAGGTTAAGTTGGAGAACAAAGGAAATAGCCAGCTTGAGCTAGCGAAAATAGCTTAGGCACTAAAAGGTAGAGAATTATCAGCAAAGGAAACTATTTTAACCTGTCTGAGCAATGGAAGGGACCCATCCAGGGTAGGTGACTGGTGAGCACTCTCTTTTTGCTTTTGGACCTGGTTTTTCTGGGCACCCAGTGCTCCATTTGAAATCTGTGGGACCTGTACATATGCTGCATCTGAAAATCAAGAGGTTAGTGTCTGGGACCCTATTGATGTATGCTGCGGGATTGGTATTCTGACACTAGGGTAAAAAATCAAGGTCACAAACATAGGACCTGATCAAAAGTCAATGGAGAGACTCCCACTGGCATGCATTCACTTTAGATCAGGTCCATGGAGACTGCTGCTCAATTATTTCAACTTTGTTTTGTAGTTTCTGGTTCATTCATACTGACTGACAGCTTAATTTTCCCCAAAAGTCCTTGTATATGGGCATTATATATACCATCAATGAGTCCCAAATATAGTCTAGTGAAGGTAACTTTCAATGGCTATATTAACTTAATGCAACAAACAGTCAGATGAAATACAGAGGATATTTATTGTTTGTTGTTTACGAGTTACTCATATTAATCTCCAATGGGAAACTAGAGCTCCTAATAAACTAACTACCAATATTCTGTATTTTACTATTATGATTTTTTTCCTATAAAGTAGCTCAAATAGTGTAAAGTGATAAAGATGGCTCCCAATGTCCAATGCTAACAGGTATGAAATGAAGAACTGGAAGCAGTTGATTAAATTGTCCTTACTCCTAGAATGTGTTCCAGAACTGGAAACTGAGATGAAGTCTGAAGAAGAAACCTTTATCTATCTGTCCATATGCTCGCATCAATATAGTACTTGAGTGTCTTGCAAGTATTTAAAAATTAAAATAATTTTAACCTAAAGAGAGAAGGCCAAAACTGAACAAAGAGCAGTCTTATTGATGGCAATAGTTAGTTTCTCTTTCAAAAGGTTAAATAATTCAACTGTGGGAGACTACTTTAATTTACCTTTGAAACTATCTGTGTCCCCAGATTTTAGAGACATTTAAACACTTAATTGGTGCCTACGGTCAGTGTCATATACATTCCACCATTCCATGGCTGCAGATTTTGCATGGAATGCACTGCCTGCTTCAGAATATAAGTTCTCATTTAAAAAAAGGTGTTCCCAGTCTTTGTGATTGCAAAGAAAATCTTGGCATTAGCAAACATGTAAACCAATGCAGTGTTGTCTCTATGAGTGCACCCAACCTGAAATAACAACTCTAAGCCCTATTCACCTCAGTAAGATATTAATTGTGAAACCTAAAGATGACATTTAAAATGAATTAGCTATTTCACTGATGATCATTATAGTAGATCTGCCTAAGGTTGTTCAAGAAATCGGTGTTAGAACTAAACATTAATTATCAGGCTGTTCCACCTTCTACTTTCATGTTTTATTCCTCCAACACAACACTTACCAAACAATCTCCAACATACTGAAAATAGAAAGAAAATGTCTAGTCTATTAAATACAGTTTTGCATATATTGTTTTGTTTGTAGAATTCATATTATTTCACATTGTACTCAAATATGTTTCAAATATATTTCACATTTATAATTATTGAAATAATCAAATTGATTGTTTTAATTACCTGTAGCTGATGAGTTATAAGAACTACCGTTTTTCCTTTAAGGGCCTCTTTTATGCATTCCTCAAAAATGTATTTTCCAACATGTGCATCAACTGCTGATAGGGGGTCATCCAACAAGTAAATATCTCTGTTGGCATAAACAGCACGAGCTAAACTGATTCTTTGCTTCTGACCTCCAGAGAGGTTGAGACCTCTTTCACCTATCTTTAAATGGGAAAAGATCACTGCATGAGTTTATTGGTAATAATTCATTTGATTTTTATATATACATATGAGGGAAGGTTCTCTGCCTACAGTTAATGCTGCACAAAACTTTGCATTATAAGACTGTGTTTTCAGTTGCTTATAACTTTTTGCTGAGGCAGGAAGGCTAAGATCAGGAGAGAGGGCAGGATCTGGGGAGGAAGGGCTACAGGACCAGAAGGCGACAGGAAGAGGCTGGCAGGGACAAGGTCAGAAGGATCTGTAACCACATCAGATCATTCTCCTATGGAAACTGGAATTGAACCCATTATTCCTGAATCTCATAATTCCCTTGTTGTCTAGTAAATAGCTGTGAAATCTACTAGTGAAGTGTGTCTATCCCTTCTAGTGGCAGGTCCACATAGCAGCAGAAGGCTTTAATCTTCTATCTGTTACTCCATTAACACAAGTCATAGAGGACTGGGCTGTGGATCTAAAGACCCCAACAATACTGATGAACTGTAGGGATGGGGACAGGCTCAATATGGTTCTGTAAGACTAAATAGTTATTTCAATTTTTAAGTTTTTAAATAAACTTAGGAAACTAAATTTAAAAATTAATTTAAAAGAATGTTAAGGTTGCAAAGTCAAACACCTTAAAAGGTAGGGAATACTAGAACTCAGGTTGCCAGTGCAACCTTCATTCACCCTCCTTGTGCACATGCTTCATGATAGTCTTTAACTACATAATCACGTGCTATTTTTTTTCCACAGGACCACTGCCTAACTTCTTAATTCCTTCTGCCACTGTTGATGTAGGATTCCTGCTTCATTTGTTGCAGAAGTGGGAAAGTGTGTAATGAATGAGGCAGGATTGTTGGCTGGTCTTGTGGTTAAAGCAGCTAAATACCACCCTGAAGAAGTGGATTCTATCCCTCCTTTGCCACTGAGTTCCTATGTGATAAAAGGCAAGTCATGTAAACCAGCATTTTAACAGATGATCATTGTGTTCCTCATATTCTCAGTACTCAACATGAGACTTCTGTGATCTGATTTGCAGGTGTGCTGAGCGCTCACCGCGACAACCAAAGTCAGTGGAAGCTCTAAGCATTTGGAAAAATCAGGCCCTACGCTTTTCAAATTGGGGACCCAAAGTCAGTTGACATCCTGTCTTCTATGATCTTTGCATGTAGAAATTCTATAGACCGCTACAGGCATTCTGTACACAGACAGCCAGTATGATAAGGTCCATAAGTAGCAGCTGACTTGTTCTTTAGTTCTGAAAAATTATTCAGAATCTTTCAACATGGTTTTTGGTTAAAATTATTCAAATTACTGTGCTAGTTATTGTTACAGCAGAACTGCAATAAAATATTAATATGGTATAAAAAGAACAAATAGGCTTTAAAGGGGGTAATTGTAGGTGCACTCCCCCCAAAATACAATGCCTCCTGAACCTCCTGCTGTGACAAACAGCTTTAAGCCAACCAGACAGTGGGTCATTGCTTTAAAGACACAACTGAGCCTTAAGTTTAAAGATGCTGTATATTCCTACTTAACTTGCTTTTGATTAAAAAAAAAATTAAACTAACAAGCTGGCCAGGCCGTGAGGAAAGCATTGTTGAATCCAGTTATTACAGCATCCTCTAAAAGATTCAACCTGATTTTATTTCAGCTCAAGGAGAAGTAGTATGATGGAGTGTAAAACTAATAATAAAAAGGGCAGGTTTAAATTATTTTAGCATTGCATCTACTTCATTCTAGCCAGTTTGTTGAGATAAAAGGATGAGCGGAACGATGAGACACAGAAAGGGGAAGAAGAGGACGACTAGTATCCCTAAAAAGGGAAGACCAGACACCGTGTCAGTAAAATTATGATTACAATAAATATAAGTCTCTAGTAGAGATGGGTATGACCTGGACTCAAGTGACCCTGAATCTTGGGGAAGTTCACATCAAAGCCAGACTTTGTGCCCATCACTACTTTCTAGTGCCCATCACTACTTTCTAGTAACTATAGTTCTCTGATTCTCCATCCTATTAGGTCCAGGAATCAATTAAATGAAAATTCCCACAGGGTTGTGCCTCTGGTGGAGTGAATTCTGACAGGAAGGAGCATTAAACTGATGAACCTTTCTATGTGATAGTCCAAAGGTACCACAGGATCACTTTAACTAGATGGAAAAGAATGAGATTCTGATGAATGAGAGTGCAGCCTAGTGTCTTAATTTTAAATAGTAGCTTACAAATACAAGGTATCTCAAAGCATTTTACAGTAATAGGTCAGGTACTGGTAAGTGCAGTGATTAGGCAAATATGACAACCATTAAACACTTAATACCTCATACACAGTTTGAATCTGTTTCACTTACAGTTGGCTGGATCAGTAGGGTTACCCTTTAGTTTTCAAAAGATGCCATGGGTTCTATAACTTCCACAGGGACAACCCCCGAATATGGACAAAGGCATATGATTTAACACAGTCTCAAGGTCCCTGCCTTTAATGATATTCTAGCCTCAACACTGCATGTAAGCGTTAACGCTAGGGGTGAACCAAAATCTTGAGGTGGAACTTGAACCTATGTCTTTCCTAATCCTGAAATACGAGTGCAAGGTGCACTCATGAGAGTCCCAGTAAGATACACATATAAAGAAACTTTTTACAGCAATTTATAAAAGAGATTTTAAGGCGTTAAGATGTGCAGAGCCTAATGAGGAGAAGGTGATTGAGGTCAGGTGGTACTGTTCCCATTCCCTGATTGGATCACTTTAGTGATTAATCAGAACAGTGTAAACTGTTAATATTAATCAAATATAGAACTTGAAATTCATGTGGTTTCACTAGTTGGTAAGTTGAGTTAGCTATATTTGTTGAACACACAATTTGTGCAGTTATTGTAATATTTGTAGTTTGTATTTTGAATCTGCAGTAAGACTGTAAACTGTAATTTGCAGACCAAGAAAATTGTGACTAATTTCAAATAATGAATACATTTGAAAATTTCATGATCTGTTCCCAGCTAATAAGCAAACAGGAGAAAAGGCAAAATCCATCATATAAACTAGTACAATTTTTTTATCATCAATACTATCAGTATTAGTTTTATGGACCAAAACCCAAATAATATAGGAATCTATATTATCTAAACCATTATTTCTCAACTTTCTCAGGTTGGCAACCCCTTATTTGAAGTTTAAAAAAAAAAAAGTCATGCACACCTTACATGTATGATAAAAGTAAATTTTGGTGGTTTTTTTAAACATCCGTTATAAGTTTAGTGTGTGTGTGTGTGTGTGTGTGTGTGTGTGTGTGTGTGTGTGTTTTTCAGAAGGTTGACAGAATACTTGACCTTCGAGTGTAACGGTTTACAGGGAGTAGGGATGAGAGGGATTTTTTTTCCCCTTTAGATGGTAATAAAATTTTCCGTGTCTTGTGACCCTCCTAATTACTTTCCATGCTCCTCCTGGGTGTTGCAAATCATCAATTGAGAAATGTTGATCTAAAGATTCAGGGTGAGAGTCTCAGTTGCTGTAACTTGAAATAGCTCCATTGACTTCAGTTTACAGAGTTGAGCCAAGTATCTGTTATAAATGACTAGCAAACATTAACTAAGGATATTTACAGGAACATTGTCTCTGCAGTGAAACAGCTAAGGGCATACTATCATTGTCCACAATCTGCTTCCAGAAGATAATGGCTTCCTTGTATAAAGATGTGGAGTGAACCCTTTCATGTTCATTCAGCTAGTGTGAGGACATAAACCCATTTTCCTTACAGAACTTGAGAGCTAGCAGACTGCACAGATATATACGTGCAACTTCATTTGCAAAGGATATTGTACAAAAGATACCATATGAAAGGCTCTGAGTAGTAAATTCTCACCCATTTTGAGAATAATCTGTCACAAATGTCACCTGCAATTGATGATGACAACATAAAAAGAAAATCCAGTAGGATTCCAAGGCCCACTAACAAATAATGCTTGACAGGATCGTTGACAAACAGTAATGGATTAATTGTAAAATTTATGGGGCTATTGTGCTCTAAGAACATTCTGCAAAGGGGATATCTTTTAGCCATGGTAACAGATCCAGTACAGGAGATCAGGAAATCACAGGCTTCTGCCTGAGATAAACTCTTGAATGTAATTGAAAAGATGGGTGCTGTTGCATTGAATTATAGAACTACAAAAATAGAAATTTGTAAAATAAATACATACAATAAATGATAGCCCCTCTGGAATCTTTTTTTCTGCTGGAGGATGTTTTCAGGGTTATGTCAGCTGTTTTAAGAATTTTTATGTACAACCGATATACTCCAATAATACAGCTTTGATTCTTTTCATTTAATAAAAATAGATATCATTTTGGGTTTGTTCTTTTCTTTTCGTTAAGCAGCAGCATAAAATATTATGTTCATTAAGGCTTTCTTGAGGATTAGGGCCTGATTCAAATCCTGTTAAGGTCAATGTGAGGTTTTTTTTGATTGACTTCAATAGACTTTAGTTTAGGCCCAAAGAGCAATACCTAGATAGCGTGGTTGAGAGATGAGAGCACTCCTCACCCAGGTACTATGAATATGTATGCACATACTAGTAGAAGATATACAAGATCAGTGGTTCTCAATCAGGGATATGTGTAAACCTGGGGGTACTCAAAGGTCTTCCAGGGGGTACATCAACTCATCTAGATATTTGCCTAGTTTTACAACAGGCTACATAAAAAGCATTAGCGAAGTCACTACAAACTAAAATTTCATACAGACAAAATGAGAAAGTAAGCAATTTTTCTGTAATAGTGTACTGTGACACCCTTTTGTATTTTTATATCTGATTTTGTAAGCAAGTAATTTTTAAGTGAGGTGAAATTGGGGTACACCAGACAAATCAGATACCTGAAAGGAGGACAGTAGCCTGGAAAGATTGAGATTCACTGGACTAGACTACTACTGCTGCCCATCACCCTATATACTCTGTGGCAAACTGGATCCCTGGATTATGCGGGAGCACTTTGGTGTCACAGACTGGAAATTCTATGGTGGTTTCATTGAAACATTAAAAATACAGGGTTTTATTTTATGCTGGCCTAGATGAAAGGAGGCAGGAGATAAATCTGTACTCTTTCCCTGTCTCCTTTGCACTTTGTTTCTTTTTTGCTTTCATATGTGTCATAAAATTTGTATGCTAGGAATCGTATAGTTAATATGTGGGAATATGAGTACTGTGTAAATATCTTGGTATTTTCTCTTTTGTGATGTATAATACTTGTTTTATATGTTGGCATCTAGAATTTGTTTGGTTTGTTATAAGGAAAACATTTAATAAATAATAAATAAAAATATTTCATGCTGCCCCCATGTTTTCAGTGTGTTGCAGATTTTTGAAGTGACAACACAGAAATACTTTGTAGAAGCTGTTGGGGGAAGCTGCACAAAGGCTTAGCAGTTGGATAGGGCTCAGAATTTTTGTTACTCCTGAGAAAGTGAGGCAGTAAGCTTTGGACTATGAGATTATCACACTACCAGGATGTACTCAGGCTGTTTGTAATTTTAGAAAGACAACACTGCATGGTTTACACGTGGTTCATATTTGTAAGATTTCTTTTGTGTAACCATAGAACAAGAAATATGATTTTAAAAAATATTTTAAAATCTTTATCTAATGCTTTAATTCAAATATCCAGAAAAAAATCTAGCTTGTGATTCGGTGTGGAATGTGACATTTGGAGGGAGCGGGAAGTTTGGAGTGAAAGTGGGTTGAAAATTGGACATAATAGGAACCTATTGTCAACTTTTAACTAGGGAGAATTTAGCAGCTCTCCATAATATGTTGCAATATTTTATTAGATTGCATAATCAGACTTACTTCAGTCAAATCTCCATAAGGAAGAGATTCCATATCTGACTTCAGACTGCACACGTTGATTGCATAATTGTACCTAAAGAAAATGTTCAGCATTGTTTAATTCCTCAAAATGTAATTTCTTCAGAACAAAATCTCATGCATTTTGAATTACCTTAGCATCTTTGTTTCAAATACACTGATTTGAACCTTATGAATTCAATGACCATGGCTATTATTCATTCCTCCAGATCCAGCCCTTCCCCCCATGTTTTCTGAGTATAAAAGTTCTAGTTATATCATACTGTGACAGACCTGCTTTTGAAGTTTTTATACAATATGTTCATCTGAGCAGATATACAATGTTGCACTCTACAATATCCAACTGAGATGAAGAACATCAAATCTGCAATTCCAGTGTCACATACAATCCAGAAATGTAGGAACCTGAGATCAGACTTTAATTTAAATTTCTCAGCCCTGAATCATGGTGTGCTTGCCATATGTTGAGCCTTTTGACCAGCCAAATACTGAACCTGATTCTCATTTACATTAAGGACTCTTTACACCACTTTGTCAGTGTAAAGAGGACTTACATTATAATACTAACAAAAAAGTATTTGAATTGTGGTGGCACCCAGAAGATAAACCTAATTGTGCTTGGCTATGTACAAAAAACATAAAGACATTGTCCCTGCCCTGAAGAGTTTACAATCATGGACTCTATCCTGGCTGAGCCTCAGAGACCCTGTCTACACTTACCTGTGAGATTTGGCGGCAGTCAATGGAAGTTACGTAAAGTATGCAAAAAACTTGCATAACTCCCGTCGACTGCTGAGCTTTTCTTCTGCGCTCCATCTTCATTGCGCTGCAGCGACAGGAACCGTGTTCCCGTTGACGCAGCACTACACTACTTGTGTAGCTGGTCTTAGTACGTCGATTTCTGGATCGACTGAGCGGGTCTGCACTGACCGCTCAGTCGATTCAGAGAAGTTGATCTGATGGGGGTGAATTTGCTGCTGTCAGTGTAGCCATAGCCAGAAGGGGATAAATGTACCCTAAAGTGGAGATAAATTTACTCTAAATTTACCAGTGCATCTTTAACTGCCAGAGCAGTGTAAAGGAGCCTTAGTGTTAATTGAAGTCAGGTTCTATATGTTTAAAACTATGTACTGAAAAAACAAGGAGGATAAAGTCCAATCTTTTATACAACATATACATGCAAAATTTGTTCTCCTTTCTAGAGAGAATGTGCTAGATGTCTACCTACCAGAATTGGTGTCATATATTAAAAGGAATTGTTCTGTTACTACTGTAAGGTTATATTTCAAATATTAATCTTATGCTTTGCTTGCACTCCATATTTTGCAAAGTTCCAGAGGGGTAGCCGTGTTAGTCTGTATACAGCAAAAGCAACGAGAGTCCTGTAGCACCTTAAAGACTAACAAATTTTTGTGGGCATAAGCTTTTGTGGGCTGAAACCCACTGAACATCTGACAAACTGGGTTGCAGCTCAAGAAAGCTTATGCCTGCAGAAATTTGTTAGTCTTTAAGGTGCAACAGTACTCTCATTATATTTTGCAAAGAATGTCATTTAATTTATCAGCCCTGTTTATGTGACAGTATTCCATGTCAGTTGCACCAAATGCCCTATAAAACATTATTTAATTCCTACCAGATTTATGTAGTGGCTATATGTTCAGAATCTTCTGGTTCTCCTAGAAGAAAATACTACTGTATTAAAGTCTTGCAGTTGTTGCATACCAATTTTGTTTTACAGGGCCTGTTCCTCACTGTCTCACCTTTTTTCAGAACCCTTTTTGGTCAACATGCCTTGGGGAATTTGAACAAAATTTCAGCTATTAATTAACATATTTGTTAGCATAAGTGAAGGGGACTGGACTAGATAACAATTTGTAGTTTGTGTTTGTATGTTGGTTTCTTAGGAAATTTGGGGAAACAAACACCAGAAACCCTGGTGCCCACCCCACATAACGCACACTTGCTACACCCTGCTGGTGCCTGAGCAGTAACATTGTGACATCAGTGGTAATCAGCCATTCATCACTCACCCCCTACAGTTCCTTTGCATACTTGGGGAGAGTCAGTAGTGCCCTGGTTGTCATGGCAGTTGCTGCCTGTGATAACTGATTTACCTCAGACAACCATGACATTATTACAAAGAAGGGTCCAGGAGGAACTGTAATAAAAGCTGACTGTGCTCTTTCGGACTTGTCTTGTGGTAAGTTACACTGTTCCTTTTCAAAGGATAATTATTAGTTTCCTCAGATATAAAATACTTTTCATGTATGTTGTTTACATGCTTTTTTCAAATTGGAGGCTGAGACTTTCTGAATATCTCCAGATTTTTTTAAATATTGGGAAATTATAGGTCTGAGTCCCTACTCAGTTTTCACTGTCACACAGTTTTAAAAAGTCATTTAAAAGTTGTAGTAAAACTGAAGTTTCATTACAAAAACATGTATGGTCTACAGTTTAATTTAGTTCCTTTCAATATATTGGGCAACATGGTACTGAGTGGTGAAATATGGAACTTCACAAAGATAAGAATAGCAATCAAATATATATTGAAGAAAGCTAATACGCAAGTGCTTTAGTTAAATAGTACAAGGGGGCCAATTTAAAGTTGCATGGGCAACATTCCTTCTGGCATTTCCGAACTTGGGAGTGCTTGACTTTGTAAACTTGTAATACTTTTTAGTCTTTAAATTTGTAATTTTTTAATGGTTTTATAGTTTAATTTATTGATGAGTGATCTTAACTAACATTAAACGAAGTGGGTTTTTTGCTTGCTTGTTTATATTCTTAGAATACCTATTATCTTAACTGCATGTAACTGTTCATAATCTAAAACCAGTATTCTCTAGAGCCATTTCCAGGAGATGGTAAATGGAGTTTAAGTAGGATCAGAGAATTTGATATGCTGCTTCAGAAGTTGCTGTAATATGTGAATGCCACAGGAAATTGTTGTTAAATGTCTTTTTCTGATATTCCTATGCCTATAAGTTTTGGTAAAATAGCTCCTAAACTACTTAAGGAAAATAACTTCTTGAATTTTTAAATACAAACAATGTATCTGGGATGTCTAATGGAAACATTTATGTTAAATTTATAGACAGGCAAATTCATTCCATTTCCCACATGGTTCAACTTCAGGAATTGGTGGGTTGAAGGCAATAGCGGTATTGAGCAAAATGAACATCTGAGAGGCCTGGCTGTTCCCCAGCATCTAGCCAGATTTGGCAGATTAGACAGGTGAACAAGTATTTCTTTAAATGAGCATAGGGATTCTCTATCTATTGTCCAGAAAAGTGTGATTGAACAAGATTGGAACTACACAGTTATTAGCAATACAGAGGTAGCTTTTGCCAGTACTTACGGACAGGAACTTGCTAATTTTATGCAGTGCAATCATTGATAAATAGCAGGAATGCAGAGTAAAGTTCATCGGTATTCACAAGAACTCTTCATTGTCTACATTTTTTCCGTATTTCTTTATTTTGAAGTCTCCTAATTAAGATATTTTGTTCCAATTTTGGATTTAGAAAACCTTCTCCCATATGTGTGTCCTGTTGTGTGATATGAGTGGCCCATGTGAATATAAAGGAGAGAGGCATGTGCATGAGGTCTGACCATAAAGGGTAGGTATGTAGCAGGTTGTCTTACCCCTGTAAGCCCTGTTCGCTATGCAAATACAGCTGAGAAAAGAACAGGTATTTCCTATTAAAGAGCTGCAGGAAAAATGGGACTGCTGAGAGAATCTGCAGGAAGGAACAATCTACTACAGGAATCCCTGGGAAAGAGGATACTCCAGGTGGGAAGCCCTGCTAATTGTGGCTGGGTAGAAAGCCCCAGCTGGAAGTTTTTTGTTTTCCTTTCATGACTTGTTTGGACAAAAAATGGAAGCAGGAAGGAAGGGCTAACTAAAAGCTAATTTGGGCATGATTGATGATTCCCCAGGCTGGTGAGTAAGAGTGCAAGGATACAGAAGAATGTGTGCAGTCTGCAGGTCTGTAAAGGGAAGGACTTGTGTGCACATGTGACTGTAAAAGAGAGGGATGCCCACCTGGTGGGCATATTCAGTGTGCTCCAAGTCTATGTACAAAGTACAACTTTTATGACGATATCACACTACGTGAACTAAAATAAAACCGAGTTCCCCATAATTGCACAGTCTCAGTCAAAAACCTGAGGTCCAAATTGTACCTGGATCTTACGTGGGCTTGCAGAATTTTCACCTAGCTTGTTCAGCCCAATAGCAGTACTGTGCCCAAGAGAACATAGGGACAGATTCTTCCCTAAGGAGTAGAAAAGAGGTGAAGACACAACCTCACCCATGTCACTAGTTCATAGTGTAGGACGAATGTGTACCGGGGAATATGCTGCATTCACAGAAGGGTGTATTCGCCTTGCACATCAGAAGTGCTGGAAGGCATTCTACTTCACTAAGGCAGGATGTTTCCTAGTGCTCCTTCTGGAAAGTTGCACTGCCACACTACCCTTCATGCAGGGAAGAGCTGTGTCTTTAAGGCACAAATAAGCCCTGAGATTCAGATTTTTAAAGGTATTTAGGGGTTGCTGTGCTCATCATTGCCAGGCCTAAGTCCCATTTTCAAAAGTGTCTATAGGCCAGGCATGATTTCAATGGAAATTAGGCAGTTCAGTGGTTTTGAAAATCCTAATTGGCATCCATCTGCATCTTTAAGCACCTAAATTCCTTCAAAAATCTGGCCTTTAGGCTCTCTGAAGCCTAAGTCCAATTGAGTTTGTGAATGGAACTTAGCCATTTAAAGCACATGGGGCTTTGCAAGGCAGCATGGATCAGTGCCCAAATGTCTTTTTAAAATCTGGTCCTAAGTGACTAGATAAGCTTTACACATGTCCTGAAAATAAACAGAATAATGTTGACTGACCAATTGTAGCATACAGGAATTGGTTGGTATCCCCTTAAATAATTGGGGGGCTGCTAATGGGCCTGCCTATCTTCTATTGCAGGAGACACCTAACACAGCAGTAGCATATATATGTACTAGGCTTTGTATGGTTTGATTATAGTTAGTAAATATGGTTATTTGGAACCCCATTCTGTCCATGTGTTTTCCTCTTAGTCTTAATGTTGGGTAGAGAATAAAGACACAACACCAATGGAGGACGCGAATTCCATACATCTCCTAATTGTTTATAATTAATTTTAAAAAACAACTTTTAAATATTCTCACAAAACTAAATGCAATATTCTTTGACTGCATTGCATCAGGTAGTAATATCAGAATTCATTAACCGCTACTTTTGATTTCTGGGGATATTTTTGTTATTTAGCTTATGGCAAATTTAACACATTTATTTTCTTCTTATTTTTAGACTCATGCTATTGCAGCTGACATTTGAATACATGGTACATGACAACAAGAATAAGGTGATAATATCCAGCAGTCTGTCAGTCACAGGGACAGTAATGACCATTTATAGCCTAACATTAATTTAACATAACTTTTTAAATAATCCATGTGCCTTTTGAGATATAAAAATTAATTTAAATAACTGACCAGCCTGATCTTTCAATTGGCAATATCTGAAGTCCATGTATGAGAGAGACCTGGAGGTTTTAGTTCTAAGGCTAATTGAGGCTGGGAGCATCAAAGAGGTGATGCTTTCTATTTTGTGACTGAGAATGTTGTATACATCTTGTCTCAGCAGTCATGGATGATTGGTTGTGGAGTTAATGTCTTGGAAGATAATATTTGGCATTAGTGGTTGCAGCAGGAGTACAGCATTTCAGTGGGTGTGGCTAGGAGCATTGTGATCTCCCATGGTGTACATACATGTGTGGCCATGATTAATTACAAGGGTTCTAGTGGAAATGAAGGTGGTCTGGGAACAAACAAATGAACCAGAATAAAGGGAATGGTGAAAGTCAAATAATATTCTCTCCTCTCCATTATTCATGGGATCAGGTAGAGTGGGGAAAACCACATGTTCAGAGGCTTTAGGTCCAAGCCGCAACATACAATAGAAAAGGGGTGTGTGTGTGTGTGTGTGTGTGTGTGTGTGTGTGTGTGTACACGTATGTAAGCTCATCTGTCAAATATGGAAGTCTATCACTAGAGTAAAGTATTAGTAAGGTTTCAATATTCCAATAATTACCTTTCTTCATTGTATTCTTCTCCAAATAATATATTCTGCCTAACATTTCCATGAAATATCCATGCTTGTTGGGACACATAAGCTAATGTTCCATCAACACCTACAGTCCCATCATACAAGTACATCTGAAACAAGTAGATTGTACAATTTTTAATGAAATGTTTTATAGAGGTCTTCTAATTATCATTATAACCTGACTCAAAATACTGGAGAATCAGCAAGGATGCTCATTTTGCTAATGTGTTATGAGTGTAATTCTTTGGTATAAATAACAGGTATCTAGAATATGACTTAAGAAGGACCTATAGTTCTTTTGGCCATTCACCCAAAAGTTCTTGTAACCATTCTCTGTGGTGTCCTTTTTTACCTCTCTGGTCCTTTTCAGGAATAGCTGAGAAGTGGAGGGCTGAGCGAGTGACAAAAGTACTTAAGCATCCATGACTCTACGAGTGGTCATAGTTACCATTGTATGAATTGTTTCCTGAATTTTGAGTTCCTCTTCTGTGTAGCCCAGTTTTCACAGCAGCCTGCCAGGGCTCCCAACTCCCTGGCAGACTGCCAGGTGAGCTGCAGTGGAGCCTGAAAGCCCAAGGAATATATTTTGTTTCTGAAATGTTTTGGTGCATCTGAAATTAAATCTTGCAGATTTCAATCTTTGAAAAATTTCAAGGTTTTAGATTTTCATCCCAATCTGTGATGAAAATTTTTCTAAAATCTTGAAATTCTTTGTGGAGCTGAAATCTGTTTCCTGGCCAGCTGTATCAGTAAAAGCTAAAGGTGCTCATCACCTTTGAAAATCAGGCCATTTATTTGAGTGCGTAACCTTAGGCTCCTATATTTGCAAATCTTAGCCATATCATTCATTTCTTATACTCATATTGAGACCCCCCCACACACGATAGTCTTTCATCCTTTGAGGGTGATTACTAATTTTCTTAGTTTCTCTTTCTTGGCCCTAAAAGTCAAAAGAAAACTACGAACCCAATCCACATTCCTTAATGTCACATTACTAAAGGATAGGCAATAGTTACATTCAGATACATAATTGAACATTCCATCCAAGAGCAGTTTAACAGAAATCCAGCAAATGTGCTTCCATAACCTGTCAGCTTTTTTCAAAATAGCTAACAAAAACCAATTTTACTAGAACAAACAATACCAAAACATTCAGTTAGATAGGTATTTCTCATGCAAAAGAAAAATAAAAAATAATTATGTAAATTATTCTACATGATTAGCATACCTGTCCTAGAAGAGCTGATATGACTGAGCTCTTTCCACTTCCAACATTTCCACAAATTCCCAACACCTTTCCCTACAAAGAGACATATTTTGAAGATAGTTGATATATATTTGTAAAGTAAGACATTTCTCATGTCACATTGCCTACTGTTCTGCAATCATACTACAAATATTTCATGTCCTGTCACACCTACCAATTCAGGAAAGCATCCTTATTCAGGAAGAGCTACTAAGTACTTAATTTTAAGCACGTAGTAGATAAGTGCTTTCCTGCATCAGGGCCATAATGCATATTTTGTTCCCAAGAAGACAAAGTTAAAGGTGTTGTATTTGATTTGATAGAAGCATATAGGTAGACCAAAATAGTGGTATTTTAAATAATGCAGTGATGTAAGTCTTTTTAAAAATCTGTTTTTACTGTGTAGAATGCTGTAGCCTATAGCCATTAATGTAAGGAATTTACAAAAAACTGCTCTATTCTGGTGATTGGTGGATAAATGGAGGTTTGGATATGCAATTTATTTGTAAAAATCAGTCTTTTTTAGTATTGAGATATGCATTTTTATAAACCATGTTCTGTGTTTGTACCTAGCACAACGGGGTCATGATCCAGGACTATGGCTCCTAGGCACTATTCCAGTACAAATAATTATAATTTATTAATTAATTTTAATAACAGGCGCTTTGGGAAGCTTATGCTGGGCAAGGAGAGGTGTGTGTCTGGGGGGAGGAGAACTGAAACCTTTGTTCCTTAGCTCAGTAGGGCAGTGCAAGGCAGATATAGCAAGGGACCTAGGGCACCCAAATCCTTGCAGGCAAATTATTTAAAAAAATTTTAGAAAGAATATTTAAGACACACTTACCTTCTTCACAGTAAAGCTTAAGTTGTATAAAGCAATGGCTGCACTACCTTCTTTTCCAGCTTCTCTGATTGATGTCTGAGTGTGAGAAAATACAGGCTCTGGTTTTGGTTGGTATTTATAAGCACTCTTCCCATTCAGAATGTTTTCATTATTTTTCTTCCTGCTGTGTTCATTCAGACATTCCCAAGACAGTGTAGCATTTTCCATTACCACAGCATTTTCTGAATATTTCAGTTGCCTTACATAAACAGGAGGAATTTCAGTTAGGAGAATTTTCTAAAATAAAAGAGATAAAGTTGAGACTGCTATTTATTTATTAAAATATGAAAAGTGGAAAGAAGTATTCTTTTGATTAATTCAGCTGACTGCTAACAACATGCTGGTGAAATGTGGTGAGAGTCTGGGCAAACTATTTAGCATAGAAGCAGAATCAGCACAGATATTGCTTTAGAAATACTGCAAAAAAGTTCTCAAGAGATTTTCACTTTTATGGATTCAAGAATTTGGATAAACATTTGAGCCTTTGTGCTCTGATCCTCTAAACCATTTGTGGTTCACCTTGAACAATTAATTTGTTTAGTTACAATAAAAGTCCTGTGACTAGTTCTAATACAAAGAGAACCATCATGTAAACCCTTAGGCATGTGAGAAGGCCCAATTGTTTCCAGGATCAGGGCTTTAGAGAGCTATTTGCTATACAAGACCATTTGATATTTGTTATATATAAAAAATATAATATTTTAGAAATATTGGCTGTTTCAGTATCTCCATGCAGTGAATGGCATTGATTGCTCTCTCCGTGATGCCAGGCATTTTTATGATAGCCACATTTGGATTAGTTCTACTTTGTTTCTCCTATCAATTGTCCCATAAGGCGGCACTGGAAATCAGAAAATTTCACAGTATAAACACACATACTGCTTCACTTAACAGTTGGTTTAGCAATTACTTTTAGGCTAACTCCTATTTTTTAAAAATAATTTTAAAACTCACTATTTCCAGTGCATTCTAACAGGAAACCAATTCTTTTTAATTTTTTTTTTCTCTTGCTTCATTAAATTTTTGTTTGTTCATCACCTAGCAAAATAGTGCCCTAGTCTTGGTTCAGGCTCTTAATTGCTACCGAAATACAAAAAATAACAATAGAGGAGGAGGGCAGTGGTGGCTTGCTGTTTGATGGATAATTATTCTTTTTTTTTATTATTATTGATACATTTCTAGTTGATTTTGCTTTAGAATTAAGTATTTAGGTGAGTGTAGTTTTCTTCTAATTATTTACTAAAGCTGTTACAATGCCTGACCATTGTAGTCAACGGGAGTCTTTCCATTGCTCTGAACAAAAAGTAAAACTATAATCTACATTAGGAGATTGTCCACTCTGAGAAATTAATTCAGATTAAGGTAGGGTGTGAATTCAAAACAGAAGAGCTATTTCTGATTAACTTCTTGTGTGAATGCTCTTATTTAAGAAGATTATTATTCCGATTCACTTTTAACGACTATGGTAGTGGATTAAAGTAAATTGGAATAAAGCAATTAATCCATGGAGTTAATCAGGAATAATTATTCCAGAATAACTCCCTATATTGACAGGCTCTTGTTTACACTTATCCAGAAAATTCCGCAAATATTTTAAGACCATGTTTTACCTTCAGTCTTGTTAGGGAAACTTTAGCTTCTGCTGCTGCTTTCACTGAGAAAGGCAAGATAGCAATTGAAAACTTCATTACATTAAACATGGCAATCACACTAAATGCCTGCAAAAGAAAAAGAAAAAAGGCTTTTACTGTTTTAGTGCTAACCATTATTTTGCATAAAAATTCTAAATGTGTTTTTGTATTATATTTTAAAGGGTAGGAAAAAAGATAGATATTTATATACTTTTTAATTTGTGTGGTTTTTATTTTCATAATTGCAATGTGAGTGGGTAAAAGTCAATGCAACTCATTCAATTTTTCAAGTCCTTATGAATATGCAAAATGGCATTGGTCCCATTACTGAACTTTCTGGAACATCAGTTTGAGGACTTGCAGCTATAAGGGCAAATTTTTCCTTGATCTCATGCCACTGATTTATGCGAGGTTAGGTGAGGGTAGAATTTGGCCTATTAACTATACAAGTCTCTGAACCCTTCCTGCCAGCCAACTTTCAATCCATCTTACTATTTTAGCAATGAAGCTTACATTTTTTTCTCTTGTCTACAAGCTGCATATGGGATACCTTAACAAAGGCTTCACTGGGATCCAAGTAACTCACATACATTGTTCTGCCTTTCTCTGTATGCTTTGTCACTACTTTAAAGAAATCAATCAGGCTTATTCTTAGTGAACCCATGTTGGCAAGTGGCTAACTTCTGTTTACATTTGAGTGAAACATTTCATGTCATCCCTAATAAATGAACCCAGTATTTTCATAAGACATATGAGGCTACTGATTTGTAATTAATGGCTTCTAGTATACTATGCATTTTAAAAATTAGTAGCACATCCACTTTCTTTCAGTCTGTGTGCATTTTCTGTTTATGAAGTTACATACAAAATAAAAAATTGTAAACCAGCTGTAGTGGAGAGTGCAAAGAAATAGTCACAGTTGCAGCCACTGCACAAACTTCCAGACACCCAAGGCTTCCTAGAGAAGCTGACACATATGCTCTGTCACATGGTAATAAGGGTCACAAGACTCATCTCAGGAGATTTCAACATCCACAAGGGCAAGGACTCTGATATCATAGCACAAAACCTCCTACCCAAACTCTTCATCTGTCTTTTCACATAGGGAATCTTTGAACTCCAACACACAAAGCATAAAATATGAAAGTACTATACACAAATATACAAAAAAATACCTGGAATAAACAATTGTTACAAATGCATCAGCAGATCTGCTTAGCAAAATAGGAGGTTGTGAAATACATTCCCTTTGTGCAATATTCTGCTCCAGCTTCCTGTTGAATACAAATCCAGTTCAAAGCTTCTGACCGGAAATTCAAAGCCTTCCATGTATCTTGCCCTGTCTAATTGAGAGAGCACCTCTATGGCCATGACTTCCCATGAGAGCTATGTCTGTCTCATTGGAACAATGAAACTATCAAAAAGCATGGGAAGGCATGTGAGCATGGGAGGCTGAACTTTCACAGGAGCTAGACCAAGACAATGGAATTTACTACCAGAAGTCGTCATGACAACTAATCTCACCATATTTAGAACAAAATCCAATGTTCATCCCTTTTGCTTAGCTTTATCCCAGTTTGCTCAATACACACACAAAGCCTATCAACTATTCAAGTTATATCACCTACATGCTAGGGAGGAAGAGAGAGACCACACTATTATTTCTATTTTTAAATATTTGGAAGTATTAGTATGCTGGGGGACATATAAGTGTATAGAAACACTGGATGAAATCCTGCCTCCATTTAAGTCAATGGCAAAATTCTGATAATATATCACAAATTATATTCTCTTTTATTGGCATTACATGGAATCTTTTCCCCTGGTTTTTGTTGTTTATTTTCCTTTTGTACGTCATCACTCATTTTGTAGTCACGTTTTTGCCAATAAAACCCCCTATATGTCAGTTTTTTTCTAACAAAACTTTCTCCTTTGCTTGTATGTTTATTCTACTGGCCTCTGTCTTTTCCCTAGCTATTGCTTTCTAAAATGGAATGCATCGTGCCGTGCACCAGACAGAATTTTGCATTAATCTGCATTGAGTCCTGTGTACAGGAAGGAATGGGTGGTGAATGATATTTTAAAGCATTTAAAAGACCATATATCTTCTTTTAAAAGCTTCACTAATTAGTAACCACTTTAATTTATTAACTGCAGCTTTACCATACAGTGTTTCATAGAAGCTACCCTTGTTTGTTAGCTTTCCTGTACAGATTGTATATAGCTATTAATTTTGGAGCTGACATTCATTAAAAATCCTAGAGAAAAGTAAGTACATTTAAGATATTCTACAAAGATATACAATACCATAAGGGAACAGGGACTTTTGGGAAAATATTTTTTTTTAAAAAGTCGTACAACTGATGCAGTTAGTTCTTTCTTTAAAAGGGTGTGTAAAACAAATGTCATGACAGTAGCCAGTGTTGAAACAATTGGTGTCAGAGCAGAGTTTACACTTTGTACATATCCTGCTTTTTCCAATATTTTCCTTTCCATATTTCTTATACCTGTGAAATACAAGAGATTTTAAAATATTATAACATAAAAAATGTGATAAAACAGATCTAACATTTTCAAGAGAAGACTATTCTAAACACTAAAGGCCTTTTTTATCCTGAGCCTGTATTTTGGAGACATTGATGTCAATTGAATTGCATACACCAATGGCAGTTTATGGCCCTAAATTTGATAGCTTTTGTGTTACCTTCTTGATGCTATTTCAGCATTGTTACTGCCTCTATTTTTCCCTTTAAACAAACAATCTTGTGATTAAGCAAAAGCCTAAATGATTGCCTTAAATATATACTTTAGGCTTTGCAGAAATTGATTTTGATTATTTTTATAGCTTCAATAGATATCAGTTTATTTTTTTCTATTTTTATTGATTTAAATAAATCAATTTTACAGTTGTGTAAAATTAGGGATTTAAGTATTTTTTTATTTTTCATTGATTTTAAATTTTCATTGTTGCAGAAAATTGGGGCGGTGTCAAACAATAATTAATGACAGAAGATGAGATTCAAAAAGTTAAAGCTCTATAACTATTAAAACACAAACTGTCAACATCATACATCAACATATAAAAAGTAAATATCCCTAAATCAAGCAGCATTTTTCTTACTTTGACAATCTATAAATTTCAGTTATTATTGATGGAAATATTTTTTGTTGGTTTGTGGGTGTATGGTGAAACTAACATTTCCCGATAAAAATCTAATACTTCCAAGACTATATTTTTGGCCTTTGAAAGCATTAAATAATGGATAATCAGTAAATAGTCATATATGTTTGCACTTAGGTTCAGTTAAATATATTGATTTTAGACATCTCTCTTTTCATTACTATGTTTACCTTACTAAACCTGTATTTTTGTATAAATATTTTATTTCCACATTTACTCTGAAATTCTGAAGGAAGTCATTATGAGGGCTACATTTAAGATAGGATAGTTTGCAATGAACAGGACAATGGGCTTGCTTTATACAGGTTCAGAACCCCAGTTTTGCTCTGAGTTTTGGGTTTGTGTGAAAATGCAAACTCAAAGTGGAAAGGGAGGGGGAAAATAAACAAAAAAAGTTTCTCAGTGAGTTGCACTGAATTTGATCAAAGTACCTCCACTTCAGTGATCCTTTCACCCTAATAAGCCTGGCCCTCTCTTCACTGGCCTGGAATCTGTCTACTCTCTTCCAAAGGTATCCCATCACTTACCTTTTGCAGACTTGAGGGCGCATCCAGCTCATCTAGTCTCTCTTATCTGAAGCCTTTAGAGGACTGTTTCTCTTCCATTCAGAGTAAGGATCTTCATGGGCATTGGGAAGCTTGTTTCCTTTGTCCTCTTCTCACTTAATGGTCCTCTCTTAGCCACCCCTACCCACTCCTTGCTGGTATACCCTGAAGCTGTCCCTCATGGTCTAAGATTTCCCCCTGCTCAGTCTAACCTGGCTGCTTCTGACTATTTTCCCCCATAGGCTTCCACTTGGTCTCACCCATATAGGGAAATTCATCGCTTATTTTTCCTTCATCTTCCTTTGACCATACATACAGCTTCTCTGGCCTCTGGTGCTCTGATTTCCCTTTCTAATTCTTTGGCCAGGATCATGGAAATTCAGGGTTACTCTCTACAGTAAGGGATTTGTGAGGTGGGGCTGCCTGGAGAAAGGGGAATATTGCAATAGAGGATGCAACGTTCCAGGAGCGTTCCCATCAGAGCAAGCAAAGAGGAACTATCTCCTGTGAAGAGATGCCATCCCATATGTACTCTTGAATTATGTTACCCTTTTTGTTCCTAATCACAATGTTTCTTATGTGCTGCCCTTTATCCCTATACATCTCCTGACATTACTACTTTCCAGTTTTTGGTCTCCCACTGAATAGATGAGTTTTGGGTCATTTTTACCCATGTATATTAGCTAAATCTAATTAGAGAATTAAGGAATCTGCAGTATCTGGGTGTCCATTAGTGTGATTTCTGGCCTTCCACATAGTAAGAGAGTTCTTTCGTTTCACCTCTCACCAGCCATGGCTACTGCTCCTCTGGGATGGAACACAGAACATGCAGAAGGAGTTACGTGATGCTTCAAGTTGGATTAACTTTCCACAGTTTTTACTGTGGGTATTCCCTGGTCATTGAGGAAACATATTATATTGCTTAACACAGCTCCTTTCCCCTGCACTGGTCACTGTCTCCCCCTTCCTTGCAGGTGGTAGGATCTATGGAATTTTGGTGGAGGAAGGAAAGATGACCTTGTAGAGACAGGAAACATCTCACAGAGTTGCTTTCCCCCTTCATGTTGTTCCACCAACATTTTTTCCACAGTTTGCTCTCTTTGGCTCCATTCAGTGGAGAAAACCGAACAGATTTATCAACATCCTTCTATGAGATAAATGGTTTTAAAAACTCTGAGAGCATGTTAAGTTTCTATAAGTCATGGATACTAAACAGAAAGATGCAGTTACCATTTTGTATACTACTGTACCTACCTATGATTGACTTTGCAAAATATTTTTCCCAAGCATACATTTTAATCAATTTAATGCATGTTAAAATTTCATTCATTGTTCGCACACGCTTATCAGTCACTGAAATAGCGGCTCGTCGGAATACAGATGTGAGCTTAGCCATGAGCATCTGCAATCGAGATGTAAAAATGCTATTAAAACATATCCTTAAAATGGAGACTTACAACTTCTAACAAAAAATGCGAATTTAAGCAAACATGCTTGAGCGTGTGATTGAACGTATGCTCACTACCTACAACTGGCTATAGTCCAGGGGCCAGTTGCCACATTTTTTAAAGTGACAGCATTATATTGCTACCTCACTAGCTAGTCTTTATACCTTTGAATGTTTTTCCTCCATATGCTTCCAAACTCTTCTATTGCTACTTATTATGGTGTTCCATTGGACACATTTAAGGCCTCATTCGGGCTTCCATTTTTGCATCCAGTAACATATAATATATAATGAGAAAGCTGTACAATATATATAAAAATGGAGGCCTGAATGAGAGAATGGAGTTATTTTGAATTTACCTGGGAGAAAAACTTGGCCCTTTATTGAATTCTTTAATAAAATATGATTTAAGATAAGGATTTTCAAAGGAGCCTAAGGAATCAGGCACCCAACTCCCCATTAAATTTTTGTACCTTATACCCTCAGGGTCTATTGAAAATCCCAGCTTTACACTTAACATTGATCAATGTGCATATAAAATTATTAGGAAAACTTATCACTTTACCTGTAGAGGTATAAATATAATATAAACAAATGTTCCTGTGAGTGCAGTGGGACCAAGAATAAGACAAGAATATATGGTACAAACGATCATTAGTGCAGGCACTGTAATTGGCAGAGGACAAAATAAGGCAGCTTCAAACATTCGATAGCCATCATTAGATAATACATTAATGACCTGCAAAAATAAAGAGAGATGAATAATTCTATCTTTTATCAAAAATATGTTTGTGCCCAAGAGTTTTTAAACCAATAATGTTTTTATAACCCCAGGAGTACGATTTTCAGGAGCCACTGTCCATATACTATTTATTAGTGCATCAAGATTTAAGTGGATATGCCATTTAAATTTATTTATTTTAGTATTTTTTTAAAAAACCACTCAGACATTAAAGGCCCCTTGCAGGTTAAGTAGTGGAATATGGTTATGAAAACGTACCTCACCAACAGAGATGTGTGTCAAAGATTTGAATGCTAATAGATATTCAAAAGCTACTGTTGATACAGCAACTTTTAATCGTATGGCTGTCCGGTAGTTGATGGCCCAAGTCAATGACCAAAATATTATTTTGGAAAATTCAGCAAGAAAAAGTACTATGCAGAGTCCAATTCCCTGAATGATGTCTTTGGAGACATTTTCACTATGCTGTAGAATTTTATGAATGATCACAGTCTGCAAAGAGATTTCAGAATTATTTTTTAAAATTGCATCATGAAAAATTTCACATCTGTTAACCTTTGGGCAGTTCAATACTGCAAAGTCAGGAACTGCTGCTTCAACAGATACCTCTGCAATACACATGCCTTTCAGTGGCATGGAAAATATATACACGACATATACATGCCTCCCCCAGCAATGGTATATGTAGCAATGTAGATGGTGAGGCACTGCTTAGATGAGTAGAGTAAAGACATGGCTGAACCATGTGGGAATGTACCCTATATGACTCTGAAGTGCATCCCCCATCTATACTGCTATTTTTAGCACTGTAATGTTATGCTGCATATCCATTGCCGGAGTCCTTCCCCACTGCAGGGAAAGGCTCAAGCAGCATGGAGGTAGCAGAGAAAAGCCATCAGCAGCTCCTTTCACCCCAAGCATCTTTTTTTGCTGTCTCCCCTCCCAGAGTCTTTCCCCACTGTCTGCTCTCCCTCCTCCGAGAGTCTTTCACTGACATATGTAGCTACACATCACACTGTGGACACAGCTGGCTTTTCTCTGCAGGGTGTAGCTACACGTACCCTACACACCTCTGCAAGTGGTGTACAGTGTAGGCATACCCAGCATGGTACCATATGGAATTTATGCATAAAATAATAGCGGTTTTTGGAAGGAAAGTACATTTTACATTAATGAGGTACTAAAGAATAGGTACTCAGATACTATGGTAATGAATGCAGTACAATGCCGGGCTAGATTCTAATAGCTAGCTACCAGTTATCTATCTGTATACCAGTATCTGTCACATTTGAGAACTGGATTCCTTATAAAAACCTCATATTATAATGATTGCCTTCTGAGAAGAATAAAACATAAAGACATACTTCTAAATTAACTTTTAGTTATTGCAACAATCTTTGATATGGTAACTTTTGAATTCAATACTTTGATTAATAGATATTACAACCTCAAAAGCTGGCACTGAGTAAAACTGAATGAACAGTGACATTAGCACTCTGCCATTTTGCCTGAAGAGATGGTTTGATGACCAGTCTCTACAAAAATCAAAAGATGTAAACTATCAAGTTTACATTTACCTATTTGTTCTATAATTGTCCTTATTATAGCCCAATCCAAAGCCCACTGAAGTTAGAAGGATTCCTATTTTCTTCAGTGGGTTTTGGATCAAGTCCTATAAGACTGCCTTATCTTGTGTTTTTGTAGGAGGAGAATCAATCAATGGAGTCAGCTACTTTCCAGACTCTTAGCCAGGTTTCTGGACATAATATAGGTAGAGACATTCAACTTAAGAATACTCTTGAACACACTGCATTGTGGAAAATGAATTCTCATATACACACAGCTCCCATCCTATTTTAAGGGAATATCTCCAATAGGCCACTTCACATCTTGCAACAGGTGATCCACTGCTAACTGATTCCACGACTAGCAGTAGGACAATAAAGTCATAGGGGTAAGAGCTGACCTTCGAGAACAAACCACACCTATTAGAGATGTCAGTAGCGGAAAAATACATTCACAATTCACAAACAAGATGACTAAATCTGATTCCTAATTCAATCTAAATACGTTTGCACCAAGTTTTTCTGTGAACATTCGTTCGATTGATTTTCATTCACATGAATATTTGGGGAAAAGCTTAAAACTGTGCAGATATGGGTATTTATGTGAATATGTTATGTCTATACATTGAGTGTTACTTGGCAGCACTAACTGACACATCTATCCAGGGTCTTCTGCTAATGGAGCTGTACCACTGTCACCAATAGTAGGAAATTAAGCACCCTCTGTTATTTCTCCTATCACTGCTTCTGTTTGTAAAGCTTAGATAGTCCAATCCGAGAACAAGAAATCATACCATGTAACTTAAGTGACTAGATACGCAAATTGAATATCAGATTCTGAATATCAAATAGCCAAAGGAGCATTTGCCATGAAAAGTTCATAAAAACATTAGACCTGAATTATGTTTGCAGCAACTATTAATCAAACTATAAATAATTAACAAATTAATAAAAATCATGATAATTTTGGTAACAATTTGACATTAGAAATTAGGCAAATCCAAAGAATAAATTGTTACAACAATTAGTTTGACCAACCCTTAGACCTGCAAACATGTTTGATTAAAATGTTTCCAGAATTGGATCATCTACAATATTTAGATTTACTTGAAAAATTAACGTTTCCCCCAACAAGTAGAGCCCTTTGTATAAAATAGGAAGCTACATAGAAGGATACAGTAAAGCTAAATTATTACAAATGTTAATTTGAAAGAGTCCTACTGCTTAACAAGACATCTGTAGAGAATAAGGGAGTTACATGTAGTATTTTTTATAGATATCTTATGCACCACAGTTGATCTATTAACTTGCCTAACTGCAAGGAGTTAAGTCAAAGGAGCTGTTAAGGGGGGAGCAAACAGAAAATGAAACAATGGCAAAAATATGGTGCTATCATAAGGACTACTAAGGCTCCTTGGAGAAAAAACTGGGGAAACTATTAAATGAGAGCTACCCCCAGCTTCACACTGACATAGTTTACTTTTCAGAGGATGATCCTATGTCTTAAAGTTGCCAGCTTACAAGAAGAGAAGGAGAGAGGGCAGTCATAGAATCATAGAAGACAGTAGCAACGGATAGAGATGAGACTAACAGAGAGCACATGCTGTGAGCAGGACATTCTGCTTCTCCCAGCTGGAGATAGGAATGAGCTGGACCTACCTGAACTCTGGAGAGAGAAGTTAAGCTTAGGTAAGGAAATGTGTGTTAGGCTCCTTTTGATGTCCATTTTCCTTAATGCTGTGTTCCCTTTGACAATTAAATTATGTTTTGATTTGAAGATATGTTTGTGTCACTGCAAACAGAATGTCTTAGTCCCAGGAAGAAAAGGATTCCAGGTGCCAAACACAACTGGGATTGTCATGTTAACAGGGTTGGGAAAAGGAGGGGAAGAAGGTGCAACACAGATATTCCGTCTGAGTAGTTTGAGTGTGTGGTTCCATCCCGAGCATCGTGTAGAAAGTCAAGCCTGTCATGTGAGGGATGTACTTGAGAGGGCCTAAAAGGGATCTAAGTGCAGCTCGCCCTGTAATTGTGACAATAGTCCAGGATTGCTTATCCTAATAATTTTTCTTTTTGGGAATTCTGTTGCAGCTATTGGTTTACTCCTGTGGGGAGTATTCCTAGTTACAGAAGGCTAGAATTAAACATTGTTCTGGGTAGTATGGTTAGGGCCCATTTTTCTTGCCAAAGTGCTTTTGACTCTGCCTGGCTCTTACCTAGGTGCACAGAGAGAAAGGGTGGAGTTAAGGGGTCCATGGAAGGATCAGGCAGAATTGTAGTTCTTGCACCCTGGGAAGCACAAATACAGCAATGATCTTATCCTCTGGGGGATTGGAGGAGGCAGGGCATAGCTCTGCCCCCTCCTATACACTAGTCAGTGGATGTGGTGGCCATGCAGCGGGAAAGTAAACTACAGTCCAAGGCAGAACACCTGCTTATAAATTCACAAAAACTACCAATGAAAGTTAGTTGGAGTGAAGGAAACCCCACTAATAGATTTTAAAAGTCAAGTGAATTTAGTTTGCCATTTATAAAATGGCATCACTGGAAATCTTCAAATCTATGCTTAATCTTGGAATAATGATTGTGAAATTAATAGGAACAAACATAGTGCAATTAATATTTTATTTTTATTTTTTAAGTATGTCTCAGTTATAAAGGGTTTATGTCTGCTCTTGGCAGATAGGAAAAGGTTAGAGACAAGGAATTGACTCAGGAAGACAAAAGAGCAAAAATAAATGAGTATGTGTCTAGTTGTCTATCGGCTGCTATTTTTAAAATTATTTACAAATTTAGAAAGCCTTTAAATTGCTATTTCACTGAGCAAATACCAATGTCAGCATTCATTTCTGGTTGTGGTCTCTGTGCAAGCAGATTCTGAAATTAGATACTTGAATTGTTGGCCCAATAGAAATATTTGTCCACTCTTGATATCCTGATAAAAACCACTGAAATCAGCTCAGGTTGCTAGTCAGCAAAAATTGCTGCTATTCTGTGAGGGAGCTATGAACAAATACATTAATTGATAAAACTGTGATAATGGGGATTTCAACTGGGTGTGCTAAACTGGTCAATTGTCACATCCAGGCAAGGTTTAACAATTGCTTCAACAATTGCTTTTGCAACAAATAGTTCCAAAGGCAGAGATTAGTCCAAATTACCACACACAGTAAGTTGGTTCAAGAACTATAATAGAGCCACTAAGTAATATTGACTGCAATATATTAAGTTCAACATCTTTGGAGGAGGAATCACACCAAAAGTTAGTATAATGAGGCTAAACTTTAGAAGGACAGCAAATTAAAAGCTGATAAAAGGAAAGACCATAACACAAAGCTTAATTAACCAATGGAACTCATTGCTACAAGATATCATTGAGACCAAATGCTTATTAGGATTCAGAAAAAGAATTAGACGTTTCTATGGCTAATGAGAATATCCACAGTTACATGGAACAGGAATAAAAAATGGACACTACCCTCTGACAGGAATTTGGGCCTTCAGCAGAGCTAGTTTAGCAACAGGGTCTGCAGCAGACATTCTCTGGACAATCTAATGAGCACAGCTGGCCTGTGGCTGCCTGATTGGTTACACAGCCTATTTGATTGGAAGAGTCTGCAGACTAGCTCTTAAACCCAGCAGCAACAGCAGTTTAGTGGCTGCTGAAAGCATTTGCCTATGGGTAGTAATAGCTCCTGAGCATGCTTGTTCCTAGGCCTGCTCCTGCCTTGGACCCAGACCTGTTTCTGTCTTGCCAGGTAACCACGTATTTAGGGGGGAGAGTCCCAGAGCCTGGGCTCCAGCCTGAGCATGGACGTCTACACTGCAATTTTATAGTCCCACCGTCCAAGCTCCATGAGCCCAAGTCAGCAGATATGGGCCAGCCATGGGTATTTTGGTTGCAGTGTAGACGTACCCTAAGGCTCTCAGTTCATCTCATCCCACAAACAGTTTTAAAAAATAACTGGAAATCACAGATGTGGTGGAATAATTAGATTTGTCAGTTTATTCTGAAATCTTTGCCTTACCTGGGTTTTCTCCTTACTCTCAAGTTCTTCTCAAACAGATAATAGCTCTCTCAAGTCTATAGAAATATCTTTTTGAAAATCATCAAAGAATGGTGAAGCAAAGTTTCCCCCCAGAACCTGCCATTTCTACTCTGAGAGGCTGTAAATTTTAAGCAATAAATAAAGATAGGTGAGTGCCAAGCACTGTGGAATTTAGATATGTTCACATACACCAATCTGGAAGTTTGGATCTATCAAACTTTGAAGATGGCCCTGTATTCCACCCCCTTCTTGTATGGACACTGCCCCATCCCTGCAACAGGCTCTGGCTCCTCTATTTGATGTCATTGCTTCTAGAGGCCTTCGCTGCCTTGATTTTCTATAGCAGGAACTATTTTGTATCTCTTTTTCTTTTAAAAGGTTGTTAAAACTAGGGTGACCAGATAGCAAATATGAAAAATCAGGACAGAATGAGGGGGGATAATAGTCACCTATAAAAGAAAATGCTCTGAATATCGGGACTGTCCCTATAAAATCAGGACACCTGGTCACCCTAGTTAAAACCCCCATTCCTTTGTATCTGCTTGCTATAGAGATTCTCAATAAACAATCTTTTCCTTTGTGATTGTGAGATAGATGATACAACTGAGATTTTTGAGATGGTCAGAAGTTAATGTGACATTTTTATGGGGGCATTTTTACAGTGCAAGTTATTTTTAGTACTTATGTACACATTCTAGACAAAGCATATTTGCCAAACAAGCTCATGTGCTTGCATACTTATATAGGTAATCTAAACATAATTGATACGATACAAACATTGAACTCCTGACTTCACAACAGAAATTGCAATTGTCAACAGAATAATAATGCAGAATACTCTTAAAATCTGCAAATGATGTAACATACTGTGTGAAGTAAACATACTGTGATACCATGACTAGGTACTCAGACTACAATGATGGGTAGAAGCACTCAGACTGTTTCAGACTAATGGAACCTTGGTGTTAGGGGTCTCTGTAAAGAATTAATTACTTTAATAACAAAATTACTTAACATTTATATTGATTTGTCATATATGAAATATGGAGATTCTATATATATGTATGAACAGCTAGCTAGCCTTGAACTCTTCCTAAACTCTTAGGAGTTGAAGCTCATGTTATATGTTGCCAGAAAGCTCCCTTAGATTTGCAATAAAACATCAGATTTGACCCGTACCTTTCAAGATGCCTTACTTAGAGATGAGACATTGTTTTATAAAAAACAAAGATTAAAGGGGTAGACTTATTTGGTTTTGAGATATCCATGAGATCCGCTCATTACAGGCAATTGATGAGGCTAATGTCCTTTAATGCTCGTTAATTCTTTAAAATTCCATCAATAAGTGAGCAACAAAAAATTGTCTCAATTTTTCATGTTTGGTTCACAAGAGGTAGTTCATTTTAGGGTACTGCAATTAATCTGTTAAAGGGTAAATCCTACCCTCACTTCTCTACAGCCATGGAGGCTCTCCTGGTAGTGGAACTGCCAACGTGCAAATTAGAGTGAGTGTTCTGAAAGCTCTATAAAGGTTGTACACCCTGGATTGGCATAGTTCAGAGTTATCTCAGTGGGCAGCCCCCTGCATGCCAGCCACAAGGAGCAAATGCGTTTTGGGACAGCACTAAAGGATCTGCTATTACATAGATCCGCATGTCTTCTCTCCACTGCAGAAGGGAGTGATGGAACTACAGAGGTAATTCAGATACAAAGCAGTTCCATTACTGTTTTTTACCTTTAATAACAGAATTAGGCTAAGCCAATTGCTATCTGATTTAAGTGTGCCCACATAGGGGCTTGCACCAGTTTAACTAACTGGATTTTAAACACTATTTTAATTAAACTAGTGCAACTTTCGTTGCCTGATATGCCTTCCCTATGAAGCATGGCTTATATAAGTATATTCTTCATATAATCTGAACATATGATGTCTTTTAATTATTATGCTATTCTTTGCACACACAAAAGAAGGTGTGTTGGGTGGGTGGGAAAGAGCTCTGCAGAGGAAATAAACCAAGGAAAAACCCAGTTTTGTAATCCTGCTGCTTGTTCAGATTGTGAGAACATGGAAACAAAAAATAATTGTTTCCTAACTTTCTGCATTATTTACTTGTCACTGTTTCCTCTAAATTCCTGTTATAAATTTCTTTGAAAGAACATCTGTGGAAAAGAAAAACAAAGGTGTGAGCCCTTTTAAAAAGGTGAACAGATATTTTTGGAAGGTTTTTGGCAACATTTAACCAACTGTAGTCCAAACTCTTTCCTGTTTCTTTGTTCTGTGTCATTTTGTTGTTAACATAGCCCAAATAAAGCTTGGATACTACAGCTCAAAGTATGCTACTGGACATGAAGAAGTAATTATCTGGAACAAAAGACAAACTACACTCATCAGCCTAATAATCATTTCTAGACCATTTCATTAATATCCATTAAAGCAGAAGACAGAATAAAATAATAACCACACAGAATAATGTAAAAATATTTAACTGAAAATAATGCTATAAAATTGACTGTGAAATTATTGATCAATATGGAACTACTTACTGGACCTAAAGCAGCCAAGATAATACAAATAAAATTTACTATCACATCCACCAAAATTCTTGTTCTTTGAAATTTAAGAACTACTCTGCCCAAAGAAGCTTTTTCAGGCCCAAGTCTTGCAAGCTCTGCTTCCCAAAGGAGTCGAAATCTGGAGAAAAAAATATCCCCACATTTTAAGGAAGTGAAGGTTAAATAGAATGGCATAGCATTTCTTCTACTCACAACAGTTTATAAGAAATATATATGAAACTGCTACTATGATAAAATTCATTTCCTCATCCTGTCAATCAATAGCTATAGAAATCTAAAAATTACAGAGATAACATTTTTATAGATTAACAATTTGTGAAGGGAATTCATTATTCAATGTGACTCCTCTCAGAAAATTATCTCATTGAAAACATTAAAATTTGCAATCTGAAGACAGATATTCTTAACTGTTCAGCTAAGTGTGTGTATACCAAAATGGACTGGGTTGAAATAGTTTTCAAAATCTCAGAAAATTAATTGGTTGCTGACGGTACTTAGGACTGAACTAATGAATACTACAACCACTAAATCAAAGTTACATTGGGAAAAGCATATTAAGGATCCTTTCTATTTATGTGCAGAATTCACAAGTCCTTTCAAAGAGCTTTGCAATGCATTTAGGCTCAATCCTGTATGATGCTGACATTCTGCTCCTGATCCAACAACACATTTAAACATATGTTTAAAGTTAATATACTTAAGTGCGTTGTTGGATTTGGGTCAGAATGTTCAGCACCTGTCAGGATTGAGCCCTTTGGGTCTGATTCAAATTCCATTAATGTCAATGGAAAGACTCCCATGGATTTCAGTGGGCTTTGGACCAGAACCTGTAGTGCCATAGCTGAAGAGCCTTGTCTGCCATACAGAAGGCTTAAATTTTGGAGGGAGTTCTTGATTTTAGCACACCTGGTCTTCATTGTGGGGAGTTTCCCCCACAATTCGGCTTCTTGCAAAGTGGAATCCTTGTATAAGATACAGGGGGAAAGAATAAATGGAAAAGCAAAAAAAAGAAAAGACTCTCAAGAAGTTTTGTTTCTTTCTCCTTTCTTCTGTATCTTTTTCAAAAAACAATCCCAACCAGTTGGGTTTTTTTCTATTCCTTTCTCTTTCTCCTTTTTTCAAAACTGTGTTCTTAAGGATCCTGCACTGAGTCAAACAGTAGGAAACATGAAACATTTTGCAGCTAAAAACTTCTATTATGTATTATATCTAGTGCCCTCCAGAAGTCTCAAAAAATGACTCAATAAAAACACCACATAAGGAGGAATCTTACAATAATTGAAATAGAAATAGTGCTACCTTTTTGCATTTGGCTCTGAACTATCATGACATGATAATGGAGGTAAGGTGTCCACATTGATATTGTGTCTATATCCTTTGATCATTAAAGATGAAAGCCAAGAATACGTAGCAAATGAGAACAGCCCTGCATCATCCATTGGGTTAACAGCAGATCTAGGGGGAAAAATACAAGCTACTAATACAATGTTCAAGTTAATTTCAGAGTTGGTTCACTGACCTTCCAAATGTTATCTATAGAAAATTATGTTTTCTGAGCCATATATTGACCTTTTAAGCAGAGACCATCATGCATCCCTTAGCAGAGTGATAGATAGCATGAGCACACCACTTATTAATTAATGATAATGCAAGGTCACAGTGATTGGGTGAGAATCTAGCCTGTAGCTTCCAAAGCATGCTGCGTGCTCAGCTTCTGAGATAAAAATCAGCTTCATTAGTTGAAGTCAACTGGCATTTGTTGTTTTTAATCAGTATCCTCCTCAGATAATGCTACAGGGCATATACAGAGCGTCAGAATAGCCACTCACACTAGCTTTCTACAATGCTGAAATGTCAGATTCTTTCAGTTTAGCTCAGTTCAGGTTATGCCTAAAAATTGTCTTGACAATGTATTAATGTAGCTAACCACCTATATGTAAGTGAGCCACAGTTAGTAGTTCATGAAAACATAGTTAATGCAAATTCAACCACTCTGTAGATTTTTTTAGTACATTATATTTCAGTTATAAATAAATGTGACTTGCTTTGCTTTGTGGCGGATAGGAATCATTGTTTTTAAACTAGGTTCATATTTGTGGTGAAAGGTCCTTTCATCATCTTGTATATCTAGATCAGGTAGCAGAAAAGGCGCTGAAGTAACCATTGTGCTGTTTTGCAGGTACCAAGGTTCCTTGTGCTCAGTCAGATTTCTACTGAAGTAAAATTAAAAAAAAAAATAGAACATATTAGGTTTAATTACATTTATTTAAGTAACATTTAAAAATATGTAGTAAAGCCCATAACCATTTTCAAACCCCAACAATATCTCATTATTGGTGATAAGGCTGGAAAGGATCTCCATGGTCATCTATTTCATCCCCTTGCACACATGTATAAATACACACACTCTCTCTCTCCCCATTTATAATGATCCTGCTATCATGGTGATTCAGTAACCAGAACTATAAAAATGTAAAAGCTGTCAAAGCTTTTTGCCTGTGCCTTCTGATGTACAGAAAAACCACATTAAATACCTTCACACACAGCATCTCTCAAAAATCAGGTCACTTATTTTTGGTACCTAATATGGAAATAGATGCTTAATTTTATGCCTATATTTTCAAGTATAGGTACCTAAGAGTTTAATTAAGTTTATGGTTAACATTTCTAGTGCTATTTCCTCAATGACCTATCTTGGCAATTTAGGGTCAATAAATGGACACTGAAGGACCTCACTGAAGTCAAAAGGAGGTTTTTTTCTATGTTAGGACTCCAGGGTTGAGGCCTTAGTCTGTCTTTGGATGTTATACTGTCTAATCCTTTTATTATTTTTGTAGCCTTTCTGTGGAGTTTCTCTTTGTCTTTTTTTAGTGAAGAGTTTCAAACTGTAAACAGTCTGAGTCTGAATGTACTAAAGCTCTATTAAGAGATGCAGTGCACGTATACTCCAGAATAGCATTGCTTCTCTTCCCCCACCCCACTGTAGCATCTGTAAATTCATGTTGGATTTTTGTGCCTATATTCCTTTCTGTATTTAAGCTGTCTTAACCATCATTCTCCGTTTTGTACATCTGATTGCTGTTATTTTCTTATTTCCCGTCTCATGCTCACATAATACATTTTTCAAAATAAACTCATTCCCACTGATTTCTGTCCAGTTCTTTAGTTCTCTCTGGATCATTCTGTTATTCTTTCTAAGGGCATGTTTGCAGATCCTCCTACAGAAATTTTGTGATATCTACATATTTGATCAATTTATAATTTATTTGTTCTAAATTGTTTATAAAATATTAAGCAAACATAGACCCAATATTGATGCTATTGGGACCAGACACCAATTTGATATTTTGCCTCCACGTAATGAAAATAAACCATTTTTTAATATGTTGGTGAAGACTGTACATACCCTGGGCAGGTAGATTTATCCAAGCAGGAGCCAGATTCTGATTTCCCTCACTCAATTTTTTCCCCAGTCTTACCCCCATTGACTTCACTGGAGTTAGTCTTGATTTATATCTGTGAAACTGACGCCAGCCATCTCTAGAACATGTATAAATGCAGGGAGTTGGAAACAGGCATCTTGCTCATTTCCATTATTTCTTTCTTTATTGTTTTATTCCCTGTTTGTGCCATTTAATTTGTTTGCATGGTCTTTATGGTCCTGCATACAGCGAACATGGACACTTGGATTAGAGAATTTTCACCAAAAAAATATGTTTAAGCACAGTTCACTAGAAGGGTGCTAAGTGCTAGCACTATTTTTCTGGCCATTATAGACAGTCTCGGTTCTAAAAACTTTGTGTCCCTTTCCTTTCTAGTTTAAGGCAATAAAGTGCATTTGAAACCCCATAACCATTTATATTTCTCAGAAAGCAGATTAGACCTTGTAGGAATATTTAACAAAATGTTTGATACAATATGCTGAGCACTGAACACACAGCCAAGAAAAATGCTCTTTGGTGAACAAGGACTGAGATTTTCAAATAAGACAATGCAACATTCTTCTAAAATGCTGAAAAAGGCATATCTTTAGGAAAAAATTAAAAAGACTGATTACCCTCTATGCCAGTGTTCAGAGATTCAAGTCCCATTATCTTTTATTTCTGGTTACATTTTTGCTCTCATAAATGCTCAGATGGATACTGGGCACAATTCTCCTATATGTGCAACTCCTATTATATGCAATTTTTTAAATAAACTTACTGCAATCATGTCAACTAAAGATGATGATAATCTGCGCAATACAACTAATCTGATTTAAAATACTCAATTGATTTAACAATAAAATTGAGGCTGCTGAGAAAACAAATTGCCATATTTTACATGAATTTTTAAAATGGTGCTCTTTGCAATTCAGCTGCAAAAACCATGTCTCATGTCAGTTTCCTTTAGCCAAATCTCTAAAGGTTTCAGTTTACCATTTTTTCTCTATTTTTTCTTTTTTTTATATAGATATAAAGTACAATATATAGGGATTCTTCTAAAAAGATGTAAAGATATATTTTTAAGAACAGTTGTACTATAAACTGCTAATGGACAGTTACAGGACTATCAGCAATATAGATCATAACATACCCATGTTATAAACCAATATTTGCTCAAAATGATGCTAAACATTTCGGTCTGACAGTGAAATTGTATTAAACTTGATTATGTCAAATACTGTACGAGTTATCACTAATGTAGTGCACATGTTGCCATTAAAATAGGTAATGTTAATTTTGTAACATTATACTTGTGATAAATTGGGGGAGGGGGAAGCTGTTTTTTTTTTTGCAGCAGAAAAAGTAATCTCAACTCAAATACATTTAAAGTAAATGCTAGATTAATAGTTGGGGATGTGTGGATAGCCAAGGTTTCCTGAAACATAAATGTTCACCTTCATTAGCCATTGGAAAATGATTCAGGGCATGTTACCTAAAAATGTTTGTGTGTATGTATGTGTTTATATAGATACATACACAATGAATATTTGTATAAGTCACACATATATGTGTTGTGTAAATATTCATCCCAGAACTGGGTATGCTATCGTTAAAATTTGTCACGTACAACCAAAGCAAAACTTTTTGAAAGTTTGAGAAGCCATCTGTGTATATACACTTCAATTCAGGAAGCTATCTTTATTCAGGACTGCCTTTAATACATGCTTCATTCACTTTGACTTCAGTGAGACTTAAGCACAAGCTTAAGTGCTGTTCAGAATAGGATGGAGTAAGTGAGTGTTAAGCACTTTACTAAATCAGGGCCTAATAAAAGCAAATTTTGTTTTGTTTTGTTTTTCAGATCACTTTTAATTAATAATAATGAATGAAACATAAAATATCCCGAAAGAAGTGTATAAAAATTTGAATGCATTCTGGATTTAATTATACAGAATAAGGGTAAAATTCTGCTCTGTTACACAAGTGCAACCCCACTGAAATTTATGGGCTTGTACCAGTGTAATTGACAGCATAGTTGGCCTTACATTTCTAATTAGAATGCAAATAAACTATCTTCAATCTCTGATAGCTATGGGGTAGGGATTAAAAGGTTACTTGAGCAGGACAAGAGGTGGGCTAAAACTTCCAGCTCTGAGCTAAAGCATACAGCAAGATAAATCTGCTTTTCCTCTCATTATTTTATAGTCCACTTCAGTACTGCTTGCACATGATATTCTCTAATTGTCTTTCTGCATGAAGCCTGAAATATGTGGGTACATTGTATATATTATATAATGGTGGTGAAATTTTGCCACATTGGATGATGTTTGAGGAGAAAATGGTTTTAATACAAGTTCCTTCACTCAGATCCCCAATTTGGTGAAACGTGCCCCTTCTTTTCAGTGTGATATATAGGAGCTCAGCCTCAATTATCTGGTGGTCTCTTCTGGTCTTAAATTATGACATTGAAACCATGAATTTCAATCTGTACAGCACATCCTGAGTCTGAGAATTCATACATTGTAATGTACATACTTAAGTCAGTTATATGTAAATTACAACACATTTCCCAGATATGTACTGCACACTTAATAATATCTGATATACCAGGTGGCCCTTTGGGGCTTTTTGTTGTTTATTAAGCCTTATTAATTGCAATTTCTAAATAACACTGCTAGTAACTTTTCTAAAGATTCATAAGGAACTTTTGTATAATATACTGAAGAACACTGCCTTACACAAGGCAATTTGACCTGTTAATAAAAAGACAGCAGCTGCAGAGTTGTTTTAACAGACGTGCAATGGGCAAAAATAAGTCTCTCTATATCTGTCATTTTTTATTATGTACAATATTTTAATTCTCTAACAAGAGCCCTATGGGATAAAATTTTAATAACTTGAATATGTTGTGAACTACTACAATCAGTTCTATGTCATAACAAGTTTCATGTGCTTTAAAGAAGTCACCATAGAGTAACAATTTGGTTGCCATTTATGCATGCCAGTGGTTTCTGCTACAGTGATTTCAGACATGAAGGTCAGTGGATACCTGACCTGAATTTAGACATCCCTATTAAAGAAGGAAATTGGTTCTAGGATATAATTTCCTGAAACATCCTCAGAGAATACACAGTTATGATTACTTAATGGCTTCAAGCCAATGGAGCTGGAACAACATTTGCAGTATTTGATAGCAACCTCCCCCCCCCCCAATTGAAATGGTAGTTGGGCTAATATCTTCATCCAGTCTGTAACATAATCAAAAAACAGTAGTGAAGTGTTGTATGGTGATATAGAACATATTCTGCCAAGTGGCTATTCAGAGGCAGTAATAGCAAAAAACAAAAACAAAAAAACACCACCAAAACAAAAAACAATAGTCAATATAGAAAGGCTTATATGGCCAACTCAGAGGCAAAATTATCAGTATTACTATTTACATCCCAGATATTTTATTCTATTTAGGCTTTTTTCGGTAAAAAAGTGAACATTATGGGTAAGAGTTTTGTAAAACTAGATACATAATAGGCTGAATAACTAGAAGCAGAGTAATTATTAATGGTCATGTATCATGTAGGGAAATTTTATCGAACTGTCACATAGGGAAACCATGTCAGCTGAAGGGATAGTTCTGGGACTAGTACTAGTTTGTATATTTAATAACCTAAAGGAGAGGGTGGATGGTACACAAATTAAATTATAGGTGATATAACATGAGGAGGAGAGGCAAACGATGTGAGACAAAGCGAAGATATAACTTTAGCTAAAAAATTTACAGAAGTGGACAGAAATTAATAAAATGTGGTTTAATAAAGACAAATGCTAAAGCAAAAATCCTGGGACGTGCTGAGCATGTACTAAATATCTGCAAGTACTGTGTACCACAGTGGGAATTGAAGGTGTTTCGCAAGGGATCAACACCTCTTGAAATCTGGCCACATTTTTTTTTTTACCTAAGAATAAAATGCCTGTGCAATAATTAATATAGAAGAATGCTAGTTAGACAGCAATACTGCAGACAAAGCTTTGGGCAAAATAATAGCCAGTAAATGGAATGTTACTCTACAGTGAAATACAGTTGCAGAGAAAGCACAGGCTGTATCAGAGGAGGATTTCATATAACATGAAAAAGATACAGCACTAGTTTCCATACAGCTGCATCTGGATAACCACTAGGATGCTAATAAAATGGAGAGCGTCCAGGAAAAGCAACAAAAATACTGAAGGATTTTGAAAGCATGGTTAGGTAAGAGTTAAAAATCATTAGTTAAATAAGAATTTGCTATGGGAATATATAAAGCCAGATCCACTCCTACACTGAGGCTATTGAATGCTGTGCCACTGGTGTGAAACAGCCCTAAACTTAATTGAGCCAGCTACTGGAGGACTCTGCAAAGGGGATGTCTTAGGGTGTCACACATCATTGTAGTGGCTCCCACCTCCGTGTGGCCAGAAGAAAAGTGTAACCAGGAGAAAAGGGGCATGACCACAACATTCTATACCCAAGCAAACGCTAGCTGTAGGAATAGCTCCTTGGGGTCATAAGCAATCATAATCATTTAATGAAGCATAATACAAGTGAATAATTATTATTATTTCTATTACACAACAAGTCTCTTCTTTGCTCCAACTCCTTTTGTATAATATCTTTTACAGGGAGCCGGGTTCTAGGGGCTCAAAGAAGGACTTCCTTGGGTGATCTGGTATGAAGACTACCCATACCTAGCCAGGATCCCCTTCCTGCCTTGACTTCAGGCTCTTCACTATTTGTAATCTATGAATCAGAGTAGATGGAACACTAGTGGCTTCTTTTTATTCTGTAGCCCCAATCTTTTTCCTAACCTGCTCTCAGGTCACATCAAAACTAGTAAGAGCACAAGCCTTCTCTATAAGGGAAAACATTTTTAAACAAGCTGTTAGATGGGAATTTTTAAAGTAATACTAACAAAAGACTCGTGTGTCCCAGGCTACAAGCTCCCCATTCCCTCCAGCTAGCTGCCCCCTAGCCTTGCAACACTTTCCTTTATAGCACTACAGTTATCAGAGGAGTTCTTGTTCCCTTTAGCCACTAGAGGCCTCAAGTGCTGAGCATCCTCCACTCCAGCTGACGTCAGTGGGAATTGCAAGTTCTCAGAAAATTAGGCCCAAATTGATCATCCCTAGCAGGTGCAATACAAAGCACTTACCTGTTTCCTTGGGCTCTTCCTTGTTCCTTTCCTTTTAATTTTGTCTCTTGAATCTCTTCTTTATATTTTCTCTGTTGTTCTATTTCTCCTTCAAATCATTTTTGTCATCACCTGCTTCTCTCTATTCTGAGGGAAATCTTGCCACTCTCACTACTATTACACTGACCTCTTGCTCTCCAACTGCCCAGTCCAACTGCCACTTGCAACCTGCAGGGAACTTTTTGGCACCAACATTCCTTTCCCCATTCTGTTAAGGAAACATCACCCCAAACATTCTGCTTGAAGCAAAAGCTAGAAGGTATCCATCAAGATAACTTTTTTATGCATAAAGGGCAAATTAACTCCACTATAGATTCTCTTTGGTAGCCCAGCATCAGGGCTCCCTTCCCTCACAGTGCAGGATCCTTTTGGGGAACGTGGTGCTGGGGCTATCCACACCTCTCTTGAATCCTCTTTCAGAGCCCACACACAGAAAAAGCAGAAAAGCTATTTCTTTTTTAGGTCCCTGTGATGTTTGACAGAATGGGGATTCAGTCCTTGTCTGGTGTGGGGGCAGGGAACACATCCTGCCCCCTTGGTGTCTTTTAATAGCCAGTCATGAAGAAAAGATGCAGTCATTGGGGGGAGTAAGCTGTAGGATCAGCTGTGCAAATTCTATTTCATGGTACAATATTAAGCATTTTTAAAATGGGCCCATCCTGTATTCCTTACCAAAGCAGTGTGGACTGCAAAATTAGGCCCTAAAATTGTCTTCCTCCCCCAGCTGTTACTTTTATTAAAATCAATAAACTGGACCTATTTTAGACCATTAATATACCATATTTACTTTGCAGACAAACCAATCTTTTTATGAGCTATGCAGAAGAGAAATGATCCTGACAATGTAAAGTGGCACTGAAAGCTCCTTTTGTAGCGCCTTCAGACTGGGTGAGTAAATAGAACATGAGCCATTATACATGGCTGTGACATAGTTTAGCTCAAGAAATCGTTACTTATGTAAGTCAGGCCGATAACTCTGTTACTTTCTACATTCTTCTCTGTGGTTGAATTATTATTGGGGTCAGAAAAATATTTATTCTTCTTGCTTGGCATTTTCTGTTAAAACCACAACTCTTTCTTTTCTAAAATGTGGAAGAAAATAAAACAAACATTAAAAAAACACACCAAAGGTAATTGGGCCTGAAGCCTTTTCCCTTACCACAGCTTTTTCATTCAGTTAAACTGTGCTTAAGAAACACTTACCTTCCGCCAGCAGTTCCCTAAACAAAAGCTGATCTGATAGGATGCAGAACAGCAGCTCTTAGGGCCAAATCTTCACTTACGTTTAATCAGCATAGCTCCATTCCTTTTCCAGGGGAATTACATGTGTTTTCCAGAAGTTTGTTTGAATCTAGAAAAATCAAACTCAAGAGTGGATTGGCAATGCACTCTTGATGTTCCTCCTCTTGGGCTGCTAGTTCTGAACTTTTCTCCACACACTTCCAGGCCCCAGTTTCATATCTGGTTAGACTGAAGTTCCTCATGTTGGGCTGCCATTTCTCACCATCCCCCTTTCACCAGGGCCCCTCGTTCATATTTGAATGGAGAGATTGAAATCTGAGGTTCATTAACAAATATTCCTAGAATATTGCACAATGCAATTATTGTGAAAGAATCCCCCACACACAATTGAAAATCTCTGTAGGGTCTTAAACTCATTCTTTTTGACAGGAATGGACTGCCAGCAATTTTTGGCATGCTTTCCACATATTGAACTTACACAACCAATTGGCAGTATTTCAGTCAAGCTGGATATGGGGAAAACAGTGATCCTTTGGGTAAGGGCAGAAGAATGATTGAGGATATTTAATAGAGAGACTACATGTGAAAAATAGATTTTTACATTTCCAATGCAACCTTCTAGTGTGAGAGACATTCAGACAGATGAATTTTAGAAAACAGTGCAATTATTTTATGATGCATGCATTGAATAGCTTGACATTCAAAATCTCCTGTTTGATAGTTTTATGATTTGTGGGGCCTTGATGATATATGAATATGGCAAGATGCTGAGAAATATGTGAAATTTTTGCCACATTTGGAAAAGGTGAAGTCTCTCTATATTGAGGCAAATAGGCTGATGACCAGACTATTCATCTCTGTTCCTTCACATGGAGAATGGACAGTGCATTCATGTAATCCGTCATCTAGAATGACCTGCATAACTTTACATGACTTCATCACTTGTGCATAATAAGGCTGTTCTAAATTCATGACAATAAATGCTTTATACCACACCCTACCTCACTTCCATTCAGGCATTCTCTGTGGGACAGATCATCAGCTGATTAAAGTGGTGATTAAAGCTTTGTTAAATTCAATGGGACTGTTCACATCTGTATGGTTGACTATATGTTTAAGTGCTTTACTGGACTGGGGCCTAGGTATATACTCAGTGTGGACTGAGAAGGGGGGCCTCTTAGCTGATATCCTGGAGAGGAAGAAATGTAGGGCTTGTCTGCATAGGGACATTCAGGAAAGCGAAGATAAATTAACTAAGAGTATGAAGTTAGAGTCCATTAAATGCTTGTGTGGATGCTCTCATTCAGAAGTCAAGTGACCTTAGTTTGCTTTATCTTAATTCGACAGGATTAATCTAGCACTCTAGAGAGGAGAGATGAATGTAGTTCCCAAAGGGAACCATCAGAATCAGGCCATGTCTACACTACAAACTTAGAATCATAGAAGATTAGGGTTGGAAGAGAATTCAGGAGGTCATCTACTCCAACTCCCTGCTCAAAGTAGGACCCAGCCCCAACTAAACCATGCCAGCCAGAGCTTTGTCAAACTGCACCTTAAAAATAGAGGTACCTCTGAAAGTAACCCATTCCAGTGCTTCACCACCCTCCTAGTGAAAAAGGTTTTCCTAATATTCAACCTAGATCTCCCCCACTGCAACTTGAGACCATTGCTCCTAGTTCTGTCATCTGTTACCACTGAGAACAGCCTAGCTCCATCCTCCCTGGAACCCCCTTTCAGGTAGTTAAAGGCTGCTATCAAATCCCCCCTCATTCTTCTCTTCTGCAGACTAAACAAGCCTAATTCCCTCAGCCTCTCAGTAAGTCATGTACTACAGCCCCCTAATCATTTTTGTTGCCTTCGCTGAATTCTCTCCAATTTGTCCACATCCTTTCTGTAGTGGGGAGCCCAAAACTGGACACAGTACTCCAAATGGCCTCACCAGTGCCAAATAGAGGGGAATAATCACTTCCCTTGATCTGTTGGCAGTGCTCCTACTAATGCAGCCCAATATGCTATTAGCCTTCTTGGCAACCAGGGCACACTGCTGACTCATATCCAGCTTCTTATCCACTGTAACCCCCAGGTCCTTTTCTGCAGAACTGCTGCCTAGCTCATCGGTCCCCGGTCTGTAACTTTGTATGGGATTCTTCTGTCCAAAGTGCAGGACTCTGCACTTGTCCTTGTTGAACCTCATCAGATTTCTTTTAGCCCAATCATCCAATTTGTCCAGGTCTCTCTGTATCCTATCCATACCCTCCAGTGTATCTACCACTCCTTCCAACTTAATGGCATCTGCAAACTTGCTGAGGGTGCAACCCACCCCATCCTCCAGATCATTAATGAAGACGTTGAGTTATGTTAACTCAAGTTACATTGCATACAGCTGCCGCAGTTAGTACATTGCTTATGTACATGTGTACTTTGCTCCTTGTGTGGCAGTGTGCATACTCACCAAGAGCACTTGTATCAATGCAGAGTGTGGTGCCCTATGGGTAGATATCCCACTGTCCAACATGCTGTCTTTTGGGAAGTTTTGGCAATGCACGATAGGGCCGAAATCAGTCACGAAGGGGTGACTGGGAGCATAGGGTCAACTTCCTAGTTTGCAACTATTGCCATCCCATAATGTCATCTGTATTCCACAAACCTGCGTGGCCTTCCTTACTTTCCACCATCTCTGACAGAAGCATGGAGCCTGCACCACTCTGCACTATTCTCATGAGCATTGCAAGCACAAGGCATGCAATCCTGCAGTATTTAAAGAACCACAAGGAGAGGCAAGGGATCATGATGATTCCTTGGAGGACAGGTGGCTGTGGGACATAGCAAGAAACACTTCAAGGTTGCTGGTGGCATTCATGGAGCAGCTGCAGATGGAGCACTGATTCCGGGCCTGAGAAACAAGCACTGACTGGTGGCATTGCATCATAATGCAAATTTGAGATAATGAACAGTGGCTGCAGATCTTTCAGATGTACAAGGCCATATTCCTGGATCTGTGTGCCAAGCTCACCCAAGCCCTCAAGTACAGACACCAAAATGAGAGCTGCACTGACAATAGAGAAGCGAGTGTCTATCGCACTGTGGAAACTTGCAATGCCAGATTGCTGCTGGTCAGTCGGGAATAAATTTGGAGTTAGGAAATCCATCTTTCGGGCCACGGTCATTCAAGGGTAGCAGGAGGTGATTAATGGTCCTGCACATAGGACTGTTACCTCTCAGCAGTGTGCAGGACATAGTGGATGGATTTGCAGAAATGGGGTTCCTGAACTGTGGTGGAGAGAGAGATGGAACACATATCCCTATTTTGGCAACAGACCACTTTGCCACAGAGTTCATCGACAGAAAGGGCTACATATCTATGGTTATGCGAGTGCTGATGGATCTCCAGAGATGCTTCACTGAAATCAGTGTGGGCTGATCAGGGAAGGTGCATGATGCTCACACCTTTAAGAACACAGGACTGTTCAGAAAGCTGCAAGCAGAGACTTTCTTTCCTGACCAGCAGATTACCATTGGCAGAGTTAAAATGCCAATAGTGATCCAGGGTGACCCAGCGTACCCCTAACTCATGAAGCCATACACAGGCTTCCTCAACAGCACCAAGAAAAGATTCAACTACAGGCTCAGCAAGTGCAAAATGACAGTTGAAGTGTCTTTGGTTGTTTGAAGGGTCGCTGGCATTGTTTACTCACAAGATTGGATCTCAGTGAGAAAAATATCCCAGTGGTTATAGCTGCCTGCAGTGTCCTGCATAATATCTATGAAGCAAAAGGGGGAAAATTTCCACTGGTGTGGAGGGCAGAGGTAGAGTAGCTGTCTGTTGAATTTGAACAGCCAGATACAAGGGCTATTAAAAGAGGTTCACTCAGAACAATATGGCTCAGGGAGGCTTTGAAAGACCATTTTAATAGAGAGCCAGAATAGTATGTCGTGTTGTGTGCCCTACCTGTCCCTGCTCTTTTGTGACCTGGTATGAATTGTGTGATGATTGCTGTAAATATAAGAATATAACATTGTTAATGCACCTATTAATTTTGTTTGTGAATGATCTTGTGAATTGTATGATACTCTGCAGTAATAGGTAATTGGTTGCTTTCAGAACTTCTAAGAACCAGCCAGCTTATGTTGTGAACTAGTAAAGATTAACTATGTTCCAAATTTTATTTAGTAACAAAATCTGTGCAAAAAAAACCCCCAAGCTATTAAAAAACAAATACATTTAAAACTTAATAAATTAGGAGAACAGAACTTATGAAGGGGAAAGAACATTCGTGTCCATTTCAGCTACATAAACACTGAAGTATGAAAACCACAGTTGGTGTATGTGAAGCTGTGATCGTCTTTAATGTCTCTAGGAGTGGAGTGGTAGGGATAGTGCAACAACCCATTATGCCATGTGGAATGTTGAAAGGGGGCATAGGAGGGTCCCAATACTGAGTTCTCAATGGGCTGCAGAAAAAGGCAAGCCGGGGATTATTGAACCTGCAGGTGCACCAGAATCTGCATCATCTCTGTTCACTGTCTGAGAAGCCCCAGTATGTCCTGGTGCATGTTTTTCTCCTTTTCCCTGTGCCTTTCTCCTCACTATTCTATCCTTCTCCAGGCTGTCTGCAGTGTTCATCCTCCAGATCCTCTATTCGTTCCCTGATGCAGTACTGGCTTGCAGGATCTCCTGGAACATGTCATTCAGAATCCTCTTCTTTCTCCTTATCTGGCTCAGGTGTTCTACAGATGTGGAGGGAGAAACCCCGAAGGCCGCAAGGACAGCAGCTGCAGATAAAACACACAGACAGAGTCCTTCATAGATACAAAATTTGTATTGGCATCCAATCCGTGATCCGCAAACATGGTCTGCAGATATAAAGCAGATATCCGCAGATTTGCAGGGCTCTCCACACATTGTCAGTGTATTCACTATGGAAAGTGAAACTTAAGATGCTGTCCTCACTCTCGTAGATCCCCGAAAGTTTTAAGTTTTGGATAGCTTGTGCATGGCACCAATCACAGCACCAGCTATCGTGAGTATGGCCCTCCGGGGGTTGTGGAAATAAGGAGGGAATTGCTTGGTTGCATGTTTCTAGTAGTATAGGGTAATAACACTGAATACTGGCACCATTTTCTGCAGGCCATGGTGGTTTTACCTGATATCTAACTCCTGAGGATGACAAAGGCAGAGAGAACACAGCTGCTGCTGGGGTCCCAAAACCACCCAGGTCTGTGAGAGAACACAGCTACTAGCCAGTGTACTATGATGGTCCTGCAGAAGTTATTGCTGAGTGGCATGGGAAAACATACTACAGTGGAGGAAGAAATAAGGCGGCCCTCCCTAGAAACCTTCAGCATAGAATTGTGTAATAACTCCAGGAAAGTTTCCTTGAGATCTCTCCAGAGGATTTGTGGGACATCCCTGTGCACTTAAACAACTCTAGAGAGGAATGAAAAGCAAACAACAACTCTGCCTCTCTTGATTGTACCACTACCTTTTCTTGCGTGAGTAAATCATTGATAAGTCAAAAGACATGCTACTTTGGGTGGGGGCCATCCTTGTTATTTAAAATTAAACTACAGATTTACCCAAGATTCTTTTCCTTGGCTCAAAGCTTGCCCAGGCTCGACTGGCTGGACTGCAATGGAGTCAAAAACAGGTCCTGGCTTGCTATGCAGTTGGATCCCCTGGTTGCCTGTCCCTCATACTCCTCCTCCACCACCTCGTCCTCACTGTTTACAGCAGGGGCCTGTGATTCATACTCCTTGGAGGTATCTGCTGGTGCTGTTGGGTGTGGTGTTGGGGTCTCCACCGAGTATGGCATGCAGCTCTTTGTAAAAGTGGCAGGTATGCGGCTCAGCCCTGGATTGATTGTTAGCCTCCCTGGTCTTCTGATATGCCTGCTGCAGCTCCTTGACTTTGACATGGCAGTCCTGGTGGTTCCTGTTATATCTCTTCTCTTGCATCTGCTGAGCAGACTTCTCAGAGATGTACATGTTTCTGTGTCTGGTTTGGTACTGTGTCTGCATGGCCTCTTCTCTCCATAGGCCCAGGAGATCCAATATCTCCTATCTACTCCAAACTGGAGCACATCTGTAGCAGGTAGCTGGCATGATCATCTGGGCAGTTGTATTGGACAATGGAGAGCTGCTAGGTGTGCTTGCCCACCCAGGCAATTGGGAAAAGGAATTTCAAAAATTCACAGGGCTTTAAAGGGGGGGCTTCTGCTCTCCGTGACCCCTGAGCAGCAGAGTTCACAATAGTAACTAGAGCAATCAGTGTGGAGCATTGTGGGACAGCTGCTGGAGGTTAGCAATGTTTGACATAACTAATGTACTATCTACACTCACACTGCATCGACCTCAGTACATCAACCTTGGCTCTATGCCGCTCAAGAAGGTGGTGTTACTAACTCGGCGTAATGGGGCACAACTAGATTGATGTAAAGTGCCTTGTGTTGACCTTACTGCACTGCACTGCACAATGTATGATGTTTTCTTTGACATTTTATTACTTATAATATAGATTTTTCATGACAAAGTATTTTCATAACTAACAAGTTAACTGTCATACAAGTAATATAAAGGGTAAGTCATTTTTCTTTTCAATATATGTCTGCATATTAAAACTCAGTGGAACATTAATCTGGAAAAATAGTCTGATGCCATTATATTATCACTTTTAATATGCAGCTTATTGCAGAAAAATCTCACATTGATTCCAAGTTTACATTTACAGTGCACATGTAAAAAAAAATGAAGATTGCACTACCATGTGAGTTAGACGTGTTTGGCTCATCCTATTGAATAAACTTCTGTGCAATGGACAAAGTTCTTGTGGCAGATGTTTTTATATGTGGTGGTATTGCAGCAGTTTCTCAGTGTAATTAGTCTAAAGTCTGTTATTAGATTAGATAGTCCTGTGCAATTCTAGATAAAGCACTAATATAATTAAATGTGTCTTTTATAAAAGTCAGTTTAAAGCTTGTGGAGATTTCTATTTAGCCATAGAAAATGTACATCCTATTCACCTTACCCATGCAAGTAAGGGTTTATGAAGGCTGGTTTATGAATCTGGTATGATCAAGAATGCTGTATGTAATATTAGGGGTAATATGCAAGGAAAATAGTTGGAGGTATAAATCAGAGCAGAGAACTAAGAATTAGGATTTCTGGGTTCTCATCATGGCTCTACCACTAACCCACATTGTGACTTGAGCAAGTCTTGGGTCCAAATTTTGAGAAGTATTTATTGTATCTGAATTTTGGGTGCCCAACATGAGACACTCAAGCCCTGGTTTTCAGAGATGCTGTGCTCACACTTTGAAGTAAATGGGAGAGCTCATGCACAACACAGTGGAATAAATAAGTTAGTTTAAAAAAGGAATAAAATAAATAGATCTCTAAGTTGGCTAGTATCTTGTAGGTTTCACAGAGAAAGAGGGTGTCAAGGGGCAGGGGGGGACTTAACTGAGAAAAGGCAAGGCCTGTGTACAGTGGCCTTGCTAATCAGCTCATGAGTATTTTGTTCTTGATCCAGCAGCACACTTAAGTACATTAAGTAAGTGTGACTACTCACATGCTTAAGATTAAATATGTGGTTTTAGTATGTTGCTGAACTAGGTCCTAAATCAAGCCAACACAATTTAGTTTACATGGGGCCAGCCAGTGCAAGCTTCTTCAGGCTCCTCAAGCTTGGCTCCCCTTCAGCTTGGAATGTACCAATAGACTGTGCTAGGCTCCTCAAGCATGGCTCCCCTGTGGTACTTAGATGCCCTGATATGCCCCTTGGGCTTGGCTCTTCCTTGGAGGAAATCAGAACCTTGCTTGGCTCTTTTAACTTGAAGAGATTGTGAGGATCTGTGATCTTTCCTCTGCTTGCTTACATGCTTTCATGAGCAAGTAGCTAGCAATCTTGACAGTATCATCACTGGGTACCAGAATTAATAGGGTCAGTTCAAACTGCTCAGTGCTATTGTTCCATGCCCATTGTATCAGTTAACCAAAAAAAAAATGTGATCTCAATGTTTCTTTGCTACTGTAACACTTAGAAACTTATTTTTTAAATTGGGAATTGAATTTTACATCATGACAGTGTGAGAGGGATATTTGTACACTGTGCCAGGATGTATTGGCTCAGTCTCAGCCCTGCTTGATAGTAAAAACATCAGAAAGTAGCAGAACACTGTCAACACTAGGACTCCCACTGGTGCAGATGAACTGGTGATCACCTGATATGTTTTGCTAAATTTCCCTAGTGTGCACATGACTTGAAAACCAAAGTTTCTGATTCTATAAGGCCCAATTGTCCTAGCAATCCATCTTTAGGGAATCAAGTCAGGTGACCCCATGGAGCCTAGGATAACAATAGATAACCAACTGAACTTGGGCTGCCAGTGCAATGCGGTAACTAAGAGAGTGAATACAATCCTTGGAGGTACAAGGGAATATCAAGAAGGAGTAGGGAGGTGGTGTTACTTCTGTATTAGGGCTGTCAAATGATTTTTAAAAATCACAATATTAAAAAAAATAGTTGATTAATTGCAGTTTTAATCTCACTGTTAATAGAATATTAATTTAAATGTATTATATTTTTTTGTTTTTCTACATTCTCAAATATATTGATTTCAATTACCACACAAAATACGACGTATATAGTGCTTACTTTATATTATTTTTATTACAAATATTTGCACTGTAAAAAAGATACAAATTTTTCAATTTACCTCATACAAGTACTATCATGCAATCCCTTTGTGAAAGATCAACTTACAAATGTAGAATTTAAAAAAAAACATAACTACACTAAAAAAAAAATGATGTAAAATTTTAGAGGCTACGAGTTGAAGCATGAAGGGGCATATGAATGTTGAAGCCCCATTGTGCTAACCCCTGTACAAATATGTAGTAAGAGATAGTGCTGGCCCTGAAGACTTGTTCAAGACAGATCAGCAAAGCAGAGTCTTTTATACCAATAATTGGAATTTATTTCTCTTTGAAAGAATTGATAGAGCCCAAAAATTGAATGAGGAGCTTTCCCTAAATGACCTTAGGAACTAGCCATCTGTCAGGAAGAGGGAAAAAATGGATGGATGGGAGGAATAGGCATAACTATTGATATATGTGCGCTTTCTTTAATGCAGTAATATAATGGTGCTATAATTTTATCTGATGGCTCAGAAAGCCTACAAATGGATATGCACTAGCAAATGTTTAACCTTTTAGGCTTAGTTTGTGTTCATGTTCCAAACAAACATAGTTAGGGAAGTTTAAACATTTATATGAACACAATCCTTCCCCCCTCGGAATATTAAGCATATGTTTACATGCTTATTATATCCAATACCAGAAAGTTCACAAAACATTTCTCATATTTCTATGTAATTTGCACTTTACATTCATGTTTTCTAAATACCACATTGAATAGCACATTTAAATAGACAAACAACATCACTAATACTGCTTTCCTGAAGACCCTTAGTGGGCTAACTAGCAGGTTTGAAACCCTTCCCTTCTTGGTCCAGACAAAACCCCACAGTCCAGCTGAGGTGCTTGAGGTGGCGGGCTGGGGAAGAGATGTATTCTTATGAGCAAGAGCATAGTTCTCAGCCATAGGAATCTCTTGTGTGTATTTAAAGATAACCTGTTAGTTTGGCATTTTCAAGTAGAATGCAAGATTGCTAAGAAGATGTTAATAAACTACATGACTAAACAAGTTTGTTTGCACTGTGGCTATTGCAGCAAATCTGTAAGACATCAGTTAGTATAAACACTTCTGTTATTATGAGATTTACCTCTGTACAGAAAAGCAGTAGTTCAAAGTACACCATCAAAGTCAGTAATTAACAAGGGGTCAGGTAACATCATGTACTAAGCCATTTTGACATTGCATTTTTTACATCAGTGGAGAACATGCTGAATGAGGTATGTCAAAGACCCAATCCAGCAATCTGATCTGGGAGTCTGGACCATTCACTTTAATGAACCTTTGTGGGATTGAGGACAAAGCTTGTCATATACCAACATTCCACCAATAGGCCATGGGATGCCAATGCAATGCTGATGAAAAACAAGCAGAATGGGCTTAATTCTGCTGTTTCTCTTCTCTTTAAATTTATTTTTTAGAGATTTGTTTCTAGTGAAAGAAAATAGTAGCTGGATACATAGAACAAGAGTGGTGGTGACTGTGGGAGGGGAGTGAGTGTAGTTATTTCTCAAGAGATCTGGAGTTCCTTAATTCAAAATGTGGCACAATGAGGCCCTGATCCTAGAAGGGGCCTCGAAGTGCTGAACAAAAATAATTAATAATAATAACAATAATAATAAATAATATTCACACAGCACTTGCTAAGACCCAGAGTCTAGTCTAAGCATTGAGTGGCTCAGTAGAAAACCTTGGAAGGATTTTTTTAGTGTGTGTAGCTATATAATGGCCTAGTTGGCATAGGAAAGGGGAGCATAGATTAGTTTATCCTCTGAAAAAGAACTCCTGTTGGCCAGGTCAGGATTCCATGGGGATGGATGAAGGGATGTACTTGTGTAGTACTGCACTTTCCTGCTTCTTTTAGCAGTTGTAGTGTTCCTCTAGCCAATGTTGATTAGACTAGCCTGGTGGAAAGCTGGATAAGTTGTTTAACCAATGTGCCCCCACTTTGTACAAGAGATGTGATGGATGGGTCATCAGTATTTTCCAGGATTGTCTTGAGCATTTCAGAGAATTCATGCCCTGCTACTTGCATAAGGAAAGAGGCTTCTTGTGCGCTTTGCACACCTGAACAGCATAGGGCAGGTTTTAGTTCATAAGAGTGAGCAGGAGTCCATGGTTTGTGAAACAGAGAATAGCCAGAAGTCACTTATGAACCATCATACTTAACAGAAGACAATATCTTTATGGTATAAACTCCCATCTCCATATTAGTCTGCATATTTATAGTACATTTTGTCTCCCTTTAACAAAAAGAATATAAATTAATTGTAGGTGCTGGCCTGACATCTGGTGGCTGAGATAGATGTAACAACACTCAGAAAGCTTCAACAATAGAAGCTACTTGCAAGTTTGGCAGATGTGAGGTATCCTATTCAGTGATGTGACCCACAATTAACAAATAGAAAAAGCAGCACTTTACTTTGAAACGCAGATCTCTCCATATGTCTGCTGCACCATTTAAATACCTACACATAATTTACTTTAGTTAACCAGGTGCATTTCTTTTTAATTCTGCCTTTACCACTTGTGCAACCCTCTCAAAAGCCTGTCCAGAGAGACAATGACTTCATTGGATTAGTGGGTGCAGAGTCTGTCAAAGCAGAGATCATCTTCCAGGATCAGGGCCTAAAACAGAGCACCTGAAACCCTCTGGATCTAAGGGACAGCCAAAGTGTGAAAAGGGAAATGACTTATAAGTCACACAGCAAGTCAGTTGTAAAGCCAGGAATAGAACCTGTAGCCCCACAGTCCCAGCCCCATGATGTGTCCACTAAGTCATACTGCCTCTTTTCGTCAATAGACAGCCTGTGTAATTGATTTCCTGGCTCAGGGTCTGACTGTGGTGCCTGGATGGGCCATGATGAGAATGCCAGTTTAGGGCAGACTGCAAGAAATATGACAGATAATCTCCAAAACTGGTGGTTTATTCTATAATTAGATTCAGCAAGCCAATAACAAAACAGCTTCTGTAATATCACATTGGTTAACCACAAGTCAAAGATAGTCCCCTTTGTGCAATCCAGCCTTTGGTTCCCATCTAGACAACCAAGTCTCATATAGTGATGAGTTATTGAAAACCTTATTCACCATACTTAAAGTTCTATCAATCCCAAAGGACTGGGCACATTGTCCACCAGGTCAATGAATATTTCAAATCTCACCCAATAGATGCTTACAACCAATCCTTATTAACTAAATCTAAGATTTATAAAGAAAGAGTTGTATATGGTTAAGAAGTCAATATACATACAAATGTGTGTAAAGTCCTTGGTCAGTTTCACAGTAGAGATGGTGAGGTTGCTGATTTGTAAAAGTCTTTCTGGAATCAATTTAAAAGATTATAGTCCAATAAGCAGTCCATGTGTAGTTTGTTCACATTCTTTCATGAGAATTAAAGGGTAAATCCAGAGTAAATCTGCAGATGTCAGTTTTGTGGTTTAGACTTTTCCCGTCAAAGTTTAAGCACAGGTAATTCCACCACATGGGCTTTGATGAAAGTGAATGGACAGTTTGAGCTCTACTTAATGGTCCTTTCTCAAACTATGAAAACAGTTCACTGGTAGTTTACTACGTGGAATTACAAATTTCAAAGAGAAATGAGAACATAACATTATTACTCCACAAACTCCATCTTAAATATGAATAGACCTTTTTGATCTCAGAGTCAATAGAATTCAGTATAGAAGCATCATAAAACAGGAACAGGATTTAGCGTTTAGAAGCTAATTTGATCACATTGTTAAACTTCTAACAAGATATAGGTAAACACAGACAAATACACATAGCAACTATTCTTTGATTCTTATTAATTCAAAGTAATAGGTTGGAGATTGCTAGTCTGATTAAAATTTCTTTGATAGCCACACACAAATTGTCTTGATTTCAATTGTAATACCGCCTGTTAAGTTGTTATAGGACATACACAGAGGTTGGCTGTTCTGTCAGTGGCACAAAGTCTTAGTAAAAACTTGGACATTTTCAAAATTAGGATTTTCAGACATTTGTTCAGATGAAGATTTTTTTTCTTTAATCAAAACATATAAAATGAATTTTTATGTTTCAGTGGAAAACTGGCCATTCTGAAGAAAGTAAAAATGTCTAGATGGAGGTTTATTTTAGGGGACAAAGCTTTTAATTTTTGGTTAAAATTGCATGAACATTTGTTTTTTTTTTAGCACTTTTCCTCATTTCATATTGAAATCTCCCCAACTGTCCTCAATACTTTGACACCCACACCACCCTACATATTACCTATTAAAATCACTATTATTGTATTGTCATTCGTTTATTAATTATATACTTTATGATTGGTATAATGTATTGTGTGCGTTATTTTAATTATTAATGTGCATTTAGTTTTAACAGGATTCGCTTTATGCATTGTTTTAATATTAATTGCATTCCCTGAATGTGTATTTCTTATACGTGTCCCTCTCTTCTCTCCACTGATGATCATGACCCCAGGCGCGGGCTGTGTGGGTGTCAAGGGTTGTGAGAGGCCGGCTCACTCTGTGCATTGGCTGTAGCAGCCGCAGCGCCCAGCAGGTGGCAGCACGAAGCCCCCAGGCTGATTGTCCCTGCCGGCAGCCCGTACGTGGGCGAGCGGGTGCTACGGCTGGGGAGCACGGACTTTGCCCTGCCCAGCCCCGTGCGGCCCTGCTCCGGCTCCCCGCAGTAGCGCCCGGCCATGGCCTCCGGCAGCGCCATTCAGATACCCAGCCGCCTGCCGCTGCTGCTCACTCACGAGGGGGTCCTGCTGCCCGGCTCCACCATGCGCAGCAGCGTGGACTCGCCGCGGAACATGCAGCTGGTGCGGAGCCGGCTGCTGAAGGGCACCTCGCTGAAGAGCACCATCATCGGGGTGATCCCCAACACCAGCGACCCGCTCTCCGACTGCGAAGAGCTGCCCTCTTTGCACAGGTGACGGCCCCGGTACAGCAACTGGCCGGGCTTCCCCCGCCATGGGCCCGGCCCGGCCCCCCGATCCCCTTCTCCCCTCCCCCCGCCACACCCCACCTGCCTGGCCGAGCCCCCCATTCTCTATCCTTCCCCCGTCAGACACCGCCTACTTGACTGGGCCCCCACCCTCCCCGTCTTCCTCCCCCCCATGAGTAGTCCCATTGAGTTCAGCGGGACTATTCATGTTCATTGTTACACGTGTGTATGTGCAGGTTTGGGGCCTAAATTGTTGTTGTGGTTAGCTCTGTTTCTTTTCTTGAGATTTTAGTTTGGTTTCTTTTTAATGCAGTATGAATTTTTTATGAGATATAAATGTTGGAGATCAGCTTGGTTGTTCAGGTAAATGCTCAGCTGAATGCTTGCAAATAACATGAGTTTTTGGAACATTTTCAGGATTGGCACTGCTGCGCTGGCAGTTCAGGTGGTTGGTAGTAACTGGCCTAAACCACATTACACGTTGCTGATTACTGGCCTCTGTAGATTCCAAATCTTGCAGCTGCTGAAAGAGAAACCATATCCCATTGCTGAGGTTGAACAGTTGGACCGACTTGAACAATTTACCAACCAGACTAAATCCGAGGAGGAATTGGGAGAGCTGTCAGAACAGTTCTACAAATATGCTGTACAGGTTAGTTGATTTGATCCTCTAGAATTGCTTTTGTTTATATTTCTTAGCTTTGTATTTTATTTTTGTGTACTACATCGTCCTTAAATCCTCTTGCTACAAAACTAGTGGTTTTTGAAACGTTCTTTGATATAGTTCAAAGATCCTGTATGCTAAGGTCTTGATCCTGTAATGAGCTCCATGTGGGAACATCCTGTGCTAGGCAGAGTTCATTGAAAGATTTGGGACTAAATCATTTATCAGGAAGTAGAAACGCTTATGCTGTTTTATTGTGACAAAAATCACAAACTTTCTTGAACATTAAGTAGGATTAGCCTACATGGGGCTAGATTCTTAAAGGAATTTAGGTGTGGCGATACTTTGCCAAACCTAAGTAAAAGGTGCTTAGAAAATCACTGGGACTGACAAAGCTCGAGTTAGTGCTCAGACTTCCTATACTATGAATGGATGGAGAGAGGTGTCTCAGGATACAAGGACCAACTGCATACTCAGAATAAATAGGATAAACAAGAGCCAGCATACTACGTGGCTCCTTGCTTTAGTAAATTGATGGGCGATGCCAGGGAGAGGAGTATGTCCTAATTCTTGTCCCTCTGAAAGATCAGTGCCTAAATCCAAGATGCAAGGAGTCATCTTCCTCTGCTTTGGATTCTTAGCTGCAAACCCTCTCTTGTTGTGGAGCAACCCTTTTCACCTGAGGAGGAGAAGAGATTTGAACAGGGGTCTGTCATATCTCAGTTGATTGGCCTGGCCACTGGATTATGGAATATTCTGATTTGGGGGTCCCTCAGGTTCTCCTGTTGAAACTATTCTATTGTGGCTAAATAATGAAAGAATCATTGGGTCAGAGAGAGAGGGAGAAAGAAAAAGCACAAAAATGACTCTGCAGGCTGGTGGTTAGAGCACTAACTGGGAGTTGGGAGACCCAGAGTCTAGTTTCCCTGTTCCAGTGACTCTTTTAAATATGTATCCATAGTGGAGCGGCTTCAATAGAAGAGACTGAGGGAGTCCCACATCAGAATATCCTATAGCCCAGTGGTTAGGGCACTCACCTGAGAGATGGCAAATCCCTGCTCCAATCACTGCTCCCCCTCAGGTGGAGGGGGACTTGAGCGAGGGATCTTATATGACCCAGGTGAGTACCCTAACCACTGGTCCAAAAGTTGTGAGGGAGGGTCTCTTTCTTCCCCCACCAGCTGTTTCATGTGAGGTCCACTGTGAGACCAAATATGGTAACATTATGCTGTCTTTTTGAGCTTTTCCATGAGCTTTGCTTAAAGAAAAGGATATGTTTGAGCAGATATTGAGTCCTGGGCATACTGAAGTCAGCAGTGACTCATATTGCTCCATGGCAAAACACACCCACACACACACCCACACCCGTCCCTGCCTCAACAGTCTTGACTGACTGTCAGGAAACTCTTCTCTTGACTAGTTCTGCTGGACTTCAGCAGCTGAAGTTTATTCCCACCAAACTACCTTTAGAATATGCTCCAAATTCATAGAACAATTAAAGATATTTTCAGATTGACTTTTTTTTCTCCTTGGTTTATCCCCTCATGATTTAATTCCCCTACTTAGTTGAAAATCTAGGATGGAAAACATAGATAGAAATGATTGAAAGGTAGAAGGTAGAGAAGAAAAGTTTTTGTTTTATAAGAGGAAGGGTGTGGATCTTTGACAGATGGCTAGAAGCAGCAAATGAGCAGAAAGAAAAGAGTAGAACTAAACATGTAGTCTGTTTCACTCCCCCAAAATATTATGCAGTAATAACACATGATGTACTTCACTTGCTTGTATGTTTATCCCTTTCCTCTGTTTAATTTTTGACTGAATTTACATTGTAAACTCTGCGGCAGACACCGTGTCTTCTTTGTATTCTGTGTGGGAGCCTACTACACTTCCTAACAGTGGATAATAAGTCTGATAGTAAAGCTGTAGAATCAACTTCTGCTTATTTGCAACCTTGTTGGCAGCATATGCATAATATCTTGCGAAAGGAGTGGTGGTGGTGGTGATGCTAGTCACCTTGATTTTGAGGATGACATTGACAGTCCTAATTTATGCTAATGGATCTTTGAGTGACTCCATAGATCAGTTTGAGAAGAACAACATTTACCGCATTGGCCACAGGGCCATTTGCCTAGTTGTGATGATTGAGTTGCACATTTGTTTCTGTGCCTGGCACTGTCTTTCCAGCTCCGCAACAGGGTTTTTCTCAAACTCATGGACATTCATCCTCATGGTGTAGCAGCATGCGATATGGCTGCTGCAGTTCCCAGGATCTTGCCCCGCTGCCCTGGGATCTCAGGATGGTATTCCTTGCCGTGGCAGGTCACCACACTAATAGCTTTAGCCACCTGTGGAAATTCACTCTCCGTTAACATTTCAGTGGAGATCTTGTCCAGCACCCTTAGATTGTCTTCCAAGCCTTCACACTCTACCTGAACTCTAGCCATGGGTACTGAAATCCTACCACCTGCCACTATGATTAATGCTTTCTGGCCAGGTAACATGTCATTCTTTGGGACCCAGCTTGGCTTGACTACGGAAGGTTGTGCACCAGAGTCCTTCCACCCTACAGTCTCCTTGCCATTTATCTTAATATATTTGATAAACTCCTTATCTCCCCTGCAAAACCAACACCCACAAAGCCAGTCATATAAACGGTGGGTACCTCCGGAGTTTCAGGTGCTAGGATTACTGCATTCACTTGGGCTGGGAGGGAGGTTAGCTTCTTTCAGCTCAAGGCAGTGATTCTTCAAATGCTCAGTAGACTTACCTGATAACACCTTCTTGGGCCCTCCTCCTTCACAGGTGGTTTATGATGGGGTTTTCTAGGAGAGGAAGGCCTTTGGGGGGTGATTGCCTACCCTCCCATCCACCCTCCTTCACAGGGGTAAAATGGGATCCCCCTTTAAAACTGGGTTTATACCCCTCTTTCTGAGGCTTATGGCCCATAGACATCTGTGCTTTTCAAAGGCATCTGCCAGTGCAGCCATTTCTGTTACAGATTTCAAATCTTTATCCCACAAGCTATTCCTCACATCATCTGTACGCATGCTTAAAAACTTTTCTTGGGCAGTGAGGTCAAAGAATAAGTCATAGGTTTCAACACCTTTTCCCTTCACCCATTTCTTTAACAAATCACACAATTTATAAGCATATTTGCTGTGACTCACCAATACCCCTCTTAAGATTCCTAAATTTCATTCTATACACTTCTGGAGTAATCTGAAACCTTTGCAAAACAACTCTCTTCAATTCAGCATATATCAAAGCTTCCTCAGTTGGCATTTCATTAAATACAGGCAAAGCTTTACCAGACAGTTTTGCAATGAGGGTGGGAACTTTTTGGTCCTCAGGAATTTTGTGTACCTCACAGAGCTTTTCAAAAGTAGTAAAGTACTCCTCAGTGCAGTCTGTCTCTTTGTAAGCAGGACACAACTTATTAACTACTGAAGGATTTTAAGTGATTATAAGTCAAAGCATGACAAGTCAGATTTGATCAGGATAAACAAAAACAAAACACCTAAACTAAGCTTAACACTTTCAGCATCTTTACATATTTAGATGATTCTCACCACAGGCTCGCTGGCTTCCCTTCAGTCAGCCCTCCTCTTTGGTCAGCACTTAAGTTGTGTGTTGGTGTTTGTAGACGGAGGTGGGAGAGAGAGAGCATGGTAAATGTCTCCCCTTTTTATAATGTTCCTTCTCTCCTTTGGGGCTTTGTCCCCCCCCTCGGGGTCAGGTGACAAACGATGTCCTTCTTTGGACTCATCCGTGTCCTCAGTCAGTAAGCATTACCTCCTCATGCTTCCAAGCTACCCAAGGAAGGGAGACGACTCACTCGAGAATCCAGTTGATCTTCCTTTGATGCCTAGGCCAGTCCTTTGTTCCTGGAAGCTGAGCTGGGTTTGTACTATACACGCCTTGATGCAGTGCAAACTGCCCCTCTGATCCTGGAGAGTTTTGCCTGGATATGTTTCAAGCCTCATAACTATACACATGACATTACAATAAACATGTTATTATAACAATAATATCAGTACATCATGAGCATTTCAAAGACCTCTAACGTGACACTTTTCATTAGACAATATACCATTACGCTATAAGGGTGACCATGGGGGTGCAGGGTGTCACAATGGCCAATTGCCAGTTGCTTAAAGGTTGAGTCAGAAATGTTTGTTTGCATAGACTTTATTTCAGTGGTCTTTGAAGTATTTAATCTGCCATCCATGTTTACAATTGCCAGAGCTTAATCTGGTATACAAGAATTGCTTTGATAAATGGGTCTCAGGAATATGGACTACTTGGCCAGTCTATTTCAATTGGGTGCAGATCAAATGAGCCTTGTTGCTGACCAAACCAGATTTCTCCAGGATTTTCATGTTGGAAGCTCAGTCCTGCTATTCGATACCCAGCAAAAAGTGTAATGGAACTTTAAGTGACCACAAATAATCAGAAATTTGATTTATATCTCATTCAAAAGACGTCACTTACCAGGAGTATAGTATTCCATATCACCAAACTGGAGTACTGGTTCAGTTCACTCAAGAATGACAGTAACTGAAGTGCTGAGAGTACAGCTTGCAGCACTTTTGCTTTCTGTTTTCTTCTACTAAAGACTGATTAGGAGTGATGTTGCTTAGCTTGTGAAATTTAACAAGATCACAGCCTAGGTGCTACAATTGAATAATCCCAGGCATACCAATAGCACCGCATGGTAGCTATGTACATCTTAAATGCATCTTAATATAACAATTCTGAAGGAACAAAGTTGACTCTTGTCATGTGTCAAGTGTAATTGTTCTCTTTGTAACAAGAATACTATTAAAAGTCTGATTAAGGTACTCTCCTTTAACCATTTAAAAAAAAAAAAAAAAACTTTATAGAAATTATATTGTCCGAGGGATGCACAAACCTGAGATGTCAGAGTAAGAATCATAACTGTTATAATCACATTTTAAGGGATAAAAAGATTTGGTACAATGTGAATGGGAGAGATTTTGTTCTTTCTTCCTTTCTAACACTGAAAAAAATGGGATTAAGGAAAGCGCAAAAAACTATAATATTTAAGGTCTGTCTCAAACAAACAAGCAAAGAAACTAACATTTTTACAGTCCTGGTAGATGGGGTAAAGTCCTTTTAGTTCTTTTTGCTGACTGTAAAAACTGCTGTTTGGCTATGCAAATAGAAATCTTTTCCTTTCAAAGACGCAATTATTTCTCAGTTTGTGGTTGTTCACCTTAATAATAATATCTAGACAACTGTTTTTTCCAATCAAAAAGAAACACCAGAAAATATGGAAAATTTTTCTCACTTTGTTTCCTTCTTACAGCTGGTTGAAATGTTGGATATGTCTGTCCCCGCAGTTGCTAAGCTGAGACGTCTTTTAGACAATCTGCCTAGAGAAGCTTTACCAGATATACTGACTTCAATCATCCGCACAACCAACCAAGAAAAACTTCGGGTACTGTATACTGCTGCCTTAAACTTCCATGGGAACCAGTGGTTTAACACTTACGGTTCAGTCCATTATTAGATAACTTCAGAATCACTCATCTTTGGAAATTACAAAGTACTAAAATTTTGCTAAAAAAAAAAAGTAATTGTCTACATTGCACATGTATGACTGTATTTTAAAAAAACATTTCCACATTATTCAAAACTATATTGAGCTGTCAAAGGATGCATTTTTGTATAACTGAAGTTGACTAATAGTTTACCTTAAAAGAGTGACTGAATCTTGAAATCTATTTGTTTATAGAATCATATGGGACTTCTTTTTCTTTTTCCAGATTTTCTTAGACTTATTGCTTACTTTAGAGTTGGCAAACTGTGTGTAAAAGTTACTGTCATACCTTTGTTTGTGTTGTTAAATTTTGGTCCATTACCAGTTACTTTTGTAGTTATTTCTGTAAGATTAGATTACTGGATCATTAGGGACTCTTAGAAAATGGATATAAATCTAACTACTTTCATTTCTTTGAAATATGATTACACTGTGAATGGCATTTAAGGTTTCATTTTATTGGGCTCAGTGATTTCTGTATCCAGTTTTCTCTGTTCTTAAGTAAAAAGTTTTTGTTTTATAACTGCCAGTGCTGCAAACTAAACCTGGGATTTAAACCCATCTGGAGATTCTGCTTCATCCTTGTATGTAAATATTCTGCTGTCAGAATTTAATTGAGAGTACTCTTGATGCACTGGACCCCAGTTCACTTTTCTATATCTGTATTGACTTGTTAGTACTAACAGTAATAAGTTTCTAAAGAAAGTGGTGTATAGAAGAATCTCCCTGGTGAACTACAAACAACCATTGAAAGTGGATTTTCGTGTGTTTTGTTTACTGAAGGGCTGAGTGTCAAGGTTTTGCTTGCGCTGCCAAAGGCAGGCAGGTGCATGTCATATGATAGTCATGATGATGAATTAACACCATGTTGGCCTCAACCCCAGTATTCTCCTAGTATCAGTGATTGTGCTGTTCCTCCTCCTACCTGAAACAGGGACAGACTTTCGCTGCTCCCCTGGCAGCCAAATAGAAGACTTGTTACTGATCTGAAGTGAAAATATAGAGTGCAGCTGGTTCTTGTGCAAAGGAAAAATAGACCAGTCTTTAGCTCTGCACCCTACAGCTTTTCATTGCAAGTAGAGTAGATGGAGGTAGCCAGGAGCTGTCTTTTTTACTTGCTTCCTGGCCCTCTGAATGCAGTGGGAAGCATAGAGTAGGAGGCAGCACCAAGGAGATTGAAGAAGAGGTGATTTTTCAGAAGTCTGTCTGCCCTGTTCCAGACTAGCATTTATGTTACTTGTACTCCTCTAGCTTTAATATGTCTATAGGAGCCCTGCCCCACCTTTCCTAGTGACCCAGCTCCAGCAAGAAGGGGAGGAAAATACTAAATGTATTTCAGGGCATTGTTGAGCACAGGGACAGGAACTCCTAATTGGCCCATGGTTGGCTTCATTGACACACCTCTAATGGTTTAGTAGTCTGTGCAGATTAGTAAGGGCTTGTCTTCACTTACCTCAGAGACTCAGCGGCAGTCGACTGGAGTTACACAAACTACGTAAAAAACTTGCGTAACTCCCATCAACTTCTGTTCTTCACGCCATCTTCACTGCACCGACGGGAATCGCGTTCCCGTCAAGGCAGTGCTACGCCACTTGAGAAGGTGGTCTCAATACGTCGATTTCTGGATCGACTGAGCAGGTCTTCACTGAGCGCTCAGTTGATCCAGATAAGTTGATCTGATGGCAGAGAATTTGACACCATCAGTGAAGACATTAGCCTAAATCTCTGCATATTTAACACTGCCAACGTTTGGGATGGTAGCAAGCCATAATAAGCTTTCATTGCCTAATAAGAGATGGGGTACCTAAACATTCACATGATCCGTGTGAACCAGTGGTGTATGGAGGATTTCTGGCGCCTGGGGGCCAAGCCTATATTTGCTCTTCCCCCTCCACCCCTGGTCTCATGCTCCTCCCCCCGTGCAAGGCAGGAGGAGTCCTGGCGCTGCCCCCCAGCTGTCCTAGGGAGGAGGAGTCTGTATCTGGGGGCTGGGGGTGCGCAAATGCAGGCTTGGCTCTGCTGCCTCCCCCTCTACCCACACTTCCCGGCGCCAGCTTGGATGGGGTAGCCTCAGCCCCTGGCCTGGGGAGGGGGGCCCCTCAGAACCTCCTGCATCCCCCGTCTCCCACCACTTGCCTTCTGCTCCAGCCCCGCAGCCTGGCTCTGGCCCAGCATGCCCCCCACACTCTTACCCACTGCTCCAGCCCTGCAGCCAGCCTGAGGGGGGTTCAGGGTTGGCCCTTCACGGAGGGTGGGGGGCGCAGAGGCTGAGGGGCAGCTGCTCCTACTCCTGCACACACCCCCACTCTGCGTCGTGAAGGGGTGAGGCTGCCCCATCTGAGTTTCTTGCCCCCCCCTCCCCCTTCCGCCTGCGCCCTTTGCGCGTCGTGTTGGGCCGGCCAGCTGCCTGGCACCCACCAACAGGCCAGCGCCTGGGGGCTGCCCCCTCCCACCCCCCCTTGGCCCATTAATTTCTCCACTCTTACTCTGGGGATTTCCTAAAAGCAGGTACCTGAGGGAAGTGTACTTCTCTGTCAGCAAAACAAAATAAGGCATTAAACACACAGTAGGCTCACCTAGCAACACTGCTGTTGTATCTCTTTTTGAAGATTTCCTCCACTCTCATTGTTTGTCTACACAGCAGCTGTGAGAATGCTTCCTAGCTTGAGTAGCCAAACATGCATAGCTTTGCTGGAGTTGGTGTGCTAAAAATAGCAGAGTGGCCTCAGCAGTCTGGGAGGTGGCTCTGCTAATCACCTGAGTATGTACCCAGAGGTTTGGGCAGAATTATTTTCGTGTGGCTAGCTTAAGCTGCCACCTGTGCTGCCCCAGTCACACTGCTATTTTTCATGTGCAGGCTTGAGCAGAGCTATGCATGTTTGTCTGCATGTGTAGACATATACATTATGTCTGGTCTATTTTCCCTGTTCATCTCTTACACTGTGTGCTTCCAGCTGCCTTTGTGCCAGCTTAACAACAAATGCTAAGTACAAACCAAACCCTGAAGTAATTTCACACATCTGAGATAGAAGTCTTATATTCCACTCTGCTATTACTAATAACTGCTTTCCTATTATATTTGCAAACTGTCTACTCCAGAACTCTGATAACAATCCATCATTAACTCAGAAAAAATCTGTGCACTATTGTTACTTATACACTAAGCTCTACATGTTACAGAGAAATATTATTAACTGTTTTTCTTATTTTCTGATGATAGATTTTAGATGCTGTTAGCCTGGAGGAGCGATTCAAGATGACTATACCATTGCTTGTTAGACAGATTGAAGGCCTGAAGCTGCTTCAAAAAACCAGAAAACCCAAACAGGACGATGATAAAAGGGTATGGACTTTTACACATGAAATTCTCAAATGCACTTCATGGTTTGGCAGAGAGGAATCATTTAATTAAATATAGGGTCACAATTTAAAAAATGGCATCTAAAATTGAACCCACAAACATTCACACTTAATTTCTGTGATCATAATTTTCCATATCCAAGTAATAATCAGTTCAAAACATCCAACTCCCATATTCTACTCAAGATGACTATTTATTTAGTTTTTTAGAAAATAATAAAAAAGCACCAAGCCAAAGGGTTTAGGCACATTTGATATCCATTAAAAATACAAATTGGCTTACACAACAGAATCATTTCTCATTTCCCAATTTGCTCGTGCAAATTCTGCTTGAACTATTGAAAACTTCAGAAGTGAAAAATTGAATATGATCTTTATTGTCCAACAGCATGAGAATAAAATTTACTTCTGAAATAGATGTTTTATACATACATGAAACAAGCATTGAGACTTGTAGTTTTCCAAAACATGATAGCCTGATAACACATATTAATATATATGCAACCATGTTTAATGATGAACAATTACTTTTATGGGAATTGAGGCTGAAAAAGAGCCCTATTTATTCACTGTGGAGATTATAGTCCTATCCAATTGTTACTGTGAGCTGTAATGCAGAGATTTTAAAAGTATAATTAATAACACCTTCAAATTTCTTTCTTGTCTTCTAGTATCCAGTAGGTCTGGCAGGATAATTAGTGTATTTTTGTACAGGTGCCATAAGATAAATATATTTCTTTACTTTAATAATCACAAGATCATATTTAGAACAATTTAATAAATTCACAGATTTTAAAGACTAGAAGGTACCATTATGCCCATCTGATCTGATTTCTGCATAACACAGGCCAATGAACCTCGGCAAATAAACTATGTATCAAGCACTTAACTTCAGTTTAAGCCACAGTTTATCTTCTAAACAGCTATTCATGTGCCATTCTGTGCTTCTGTTTTCCACTTCTTAGGTGGTAGCTATTCGTCCTATTCGGAGGATCAATCACATTCCACGTACTGTAGAAGATGAAGAGGAGGATGAAGATCATGATGATATTGTCATGCTAGAAAAGAAAATTAGAACATCCAGTATGCCAGAGCAGGCTCTTAAAGTTTGTGTAAAAGAAATAAAGAGGTAAGTGATAAAACCTCTAAAATAGTGAGATTTTCATAAATTGATTAATTTACTTTACATTTCAAATTGGCCATTCTTGCCATAGTCTGTCTTCCTCTTGAGATGTTTGTAGGTTTTTGATTATGTTGGGAAATAATTTAAAAAATAAAATTTTAAGCAGAACAGAGTTGTGTTAATTTAATCATTTTTGTGTTTTTTTAAAGAAGTGTTTATAAATAAGAGGAAACACAAAGAAAGCCCCTAGATGATGACGAAGAATGAGTATAACTTGATACTAAAACTTAGTTTCTCTAAACCTTCATTGCTTAGAAAACAGATAACATGCTCAAGCTTTAAACCTATGTTTATGATAGGTCAGTGCTTGGCTATTGCGGTGATGTGCTGTTAAATGTTATATATATATATATATATATATAACATTCAGAGACGTGGAACAGTCTCAAAAACTTTAAAATAAGGAGGATGGACTTTATCATTAAGTCATGCTGCTGAAAATAATGTATGGATTCTCATAGATAAAGGGCCAAAAGATTTACTTTATTTAAAAAAAAAAATCTGAAAGTGCAATCATACTTACATGGGTTAATAGAAATAATAATTACACACACAAAAAGCTATGTTAATGTGTTTAGGTTGCAAATCAAGCACCCAGAAGTTAGGAAATGCCAGAATAAAGGTTGCGTGTGCAATTTATTTTCACAAAACCCCTGTAAAGTGAGGGAGTGGTATTATCCCATTTTACATTTGGGGAGCTGAGGGTCACAGACATTAAGGTCAAAAGTAACCACTAATTTTGGACAATTTGGGACACCTATGAACTGACTTATTAGAGCACTTAGCATTACACAGCTTCCATTGGCTTCTGCTGCAGTTGTGAGTGCTCAGCACTCCTGCAAATGAGGCCCCAGGGTCTCAAGATGGGCACCCAGAAAATGAGGAAAACATAATTTGTGGTCACCTGTGAAGAGTTTGGTTAAAGTGAAAACAGCGTCTTCTAATTGTAAGTGTTGGGGCAACCTTCGTAATAGCTAATGCCACCAGCCTGGCCTGTAATGCTCATATATAATACTTTTAATTAGGAGATCTCACTACTTTACAAAGGAGGTAAGCATCATTATCCTCCTCTTACAGATGGAGAAAATGAGGTAAGGAGAGGTAAAGTGATTTACCCAAGATCACCCAGCAGGACAGCGGAGAAGCTGGGATTGGAACCCAGGTCTACTGAGTCCCAGTCTAGTGGTCTATCCACTAGGCAACACTTTTAGCTTCTAGGCATATATTTCTTTTTATTAAAATAGGAAATTACAATCAAATTAAATTAATTAATAGGTAAAGAAAATATAATAGGTAAAGAAAAGTGGATAACAGCCTGTTAGGATTTCAATAAGGATAGATAAAAATGATGCATAAATAAAAATCCAGTAAGGTAGAAATAAGGAGGGAAACTTTTAGGGGTGCATTTCTGAAGGGCTGATTCTCAGCCTCTTTTTTTGCACCTGCATTTTTGCACACTACAGAAAGAAAGGTGGGCCAGTACCTAAGTATTCACGTATCTGTCTGATTTTTTGCTCACAGTCAGTTACTTAGAGGCTACTAAGTTGCATCTGCATTCCATTTGCACCTGCATACGGCTAATAAAAGAAGACTTTGAATTAGCTTTAGGTGGGAGTTATTTTTAAAAAACGTGCAGTGGAATAGATGCCAAGAAGGGTGATCTGGGCTCCATCAGTGCAGCTATTCAAGAACAGATACAGGATGGGTATGTGTTAGTGAGTTCTTGAAACACAGAGACAAAACAAATACCTGGTGATCTCTCTGGTGATGGTACTACTGTCCAGTCTTGATTGAGTGACATACCTAGCTATTGGACACATAAGTTGCGTATAACCCATGAGACTTTTCTGACACCTATAGTAATGTGGCATGTCTGGTTTAAATTTTTTTAAAGATTTCTCATGGATGTAACATAATGTAAATATGAGGGACAGCCTCTATTTGTTCATGCTAGTTATACAAAGATGCGGTTTTATGCATGACTCACGATAGATCTTGCTGAATTTTTTTGGTAAATATTAAATTTGCCAGAAAATGCATTTTTGGGGCATCATAACTATTTGCAAATTCAGGTGGAATTTGGCAAATAGTTTTGGCCAAAAAAATGAAAAAAGAAAATGAAAAAAAGTCAAAATAATAATTTTGACTATTTTGAAATAAAGCATTTCAGAACAATGTTTTTTTTAGAAATTTAACTATATTTATTTTAAAAAAACCAGAAAGGGTTTTTAAAAAAACACTGAAAGTTAAACAAAAATCTTTTTTTTTAGTTTCTGCATGAGAGAATGAAATATTTCAGTTTTGGTTTGAATTTGGTTTGAAGTTTGCAACTTCACGGTTTTCCAGTTCAGACCCAAATCAGAAAAAAAAAATTAGCTCAGTTCTGCACACAATCTTATAATTTGTGCAACAGTACTCTGCTTCATTTCTTAGCATTAAGATTTTCAGTGTAGTAAATAGGAATGCTGTGGACCTCCGTGCACCAGATACATGTTTTGAGGCAGGAGAAAAGTTTGAGTTGAGATTCTATCTCCTTGATAAACATATCCACTATATATTCATGTACTTTCAGATTAAAGAAAATGCCTCAATCAATGCCAGAATATGCCTTGACCAGAAATTATTTGGAACTAATGGTGGAACTTCCATGGAACAAAAGTACAAAAGGTAAATAAATGCCCATTAGACCTTCTTTGGTGCTGATTGTCTGTCATGGAGAAATTCCAGGAAAAATATCTGGTACTTAAAAAGTACTCTGGTACTTAATTGGGTCTGTCTTGTAAATTCTTGTTGCATGGTCTGATAGCATAAATGCCCTTAATGTACTAATTTGGTTTTAAAAATAAATTATTCTTAACCAGGTAAAACTAATCAAGTGGCCTATGAAATATAAATTTAACTTATGTATACATCAGAAAAATGGTGATTAGAGGAGTGTTGAGCAAAAGGTTTTGATCTGATCACTGCCTAATTTTTCTTGCTTTATTGATGTCACATATACTTTGCTTTTTGCTTAGATTTTTCACATTGTAAAGTCATTAAAGCACCTGTTTTTAAGTGATTATTGTTAATATCCTCTTAGAAATTTACAGCATATTCTGTTCTGCCTGTTTAATGAGTTTACATTTGGCACTCATTCATTTCCCTTATTAAAAAAACCCTTTACACCAAATGACTTTTTTATGGAGAACAAGTCACTGAAGCCAACATAGTTTTGCCTTGAGTGTCTCCTTATTGCTTAAGCATCACTGAAGATATATGAACAACTGAGGAAATAAGCCTGTTATTTAAATGAAGCCTGACACTATAGTTTCCATTATTTTGCAAAGTAATTTTGTTTCCACTTTTTTGTGGGAACCTCACAGAGGCTTCACAAGGAAATCTGTTTCCTTTTTGAATTTTTATTCAAGTATTTGCTTACTGAGACTACCCCATGAGATGTATATCTTGTTTTCATCATGGTTCTAATAAGAGAACAGTTTACAGTCTTACCCCAGGACACACATTATATGTTAGTATAGTATAAACAGCAGAATGTGGGTCATTCATGGCTTACATGAACCAGGTTACAATACACGTTAATTTATGTGGTGTTAAAATACATGGTAGTATTAGTGTAGGTAGAAACCATTGTGTCAGCTGTTCATAGTTAAAACATCAACAAATCACTTTCAGCTTTGTTTGCATTGACAGTGTTAGTTAAGAAATCAAAAGTTTTTTAAACCCAGACATTGCTGATGCCTGTTAAAAAGGAACAGTTAGTTTCTTCTGGTAATTTGGGACTGCAAACTAAGGCTATGTCTACACTCTGAGTTAGGGATATGATTCCCCTTCTCATTCAATCAAAGATTTCCTCTAAAGTGACTATAGCAGTGAATTGCTAATTAGGAGTTTAGTACCTCAGAGTTACGAATACCTTGGGAATGGAGGTTGTTCATAATTCTGAAATGTTCATAACTCTGAACAAAACATTATGGTTGTTCTTTCAAAAGCTTACAACTGAACATTTGAAAGTTTAGTGTGCAGAAGAAAAATACTGCTTTTAACCATCTTCAATGAAGCAAGGACAGAAACACTTCCCTGGCCGTGTCAAATCTTTTTTTTTAAGTTTACCTTTAGTTTTTTAACAGTTTACATTCATCAGGCTCTGGATAGCAGATGACTTACAAAAGCTAATCACCAGTGTTGGACCTATCCTCCATGAATTTATCAAATTCTTTTTTTAATCCAGTTCACATCATCTTCTGGCGATGAGTTCCAAAGATTGACTGTGCATTGTATGAAGTACTTCCTTATGTTTGTTGTAAACCTGCACATTGGAAAAAATAACTATATATATATACAAAATGATGGGATGGAAATTAGCTGTTACAACTCAAGAAAGAGATCTTGGCATCACCACTGACAGTTCTCTGAAAACATCTGTTCAGTTTGGAGCCGCAGTCAAAAACTAATAATGTTAGGAACAAGTAGGAAAGGGATAGATAAGACAGAAAATATCATAATGCCACTATATAAATCCATGATATGCTCACACCTTGAATACTGCATGCTGTTATGGTTGCCCCATCTAAAAAAATGTTAGAATTGGAAAAAGTACAAAGAAGGGCACCAAAAATTATTGGGGTTGTAGAACAGCTTCCATATGAAGAGAGATTAAAAAGACTGGGACTTTTCAACTCAGAAAAGAGACCACGGAGAGAGGATATGATAGAGGTCCATTAAACCATGAATGGCATGGAGAAAGTAAATAGGGAGATGCTATTTACCCCTTCACACAAACCAGGGTCACCCAATAAAATTGATAGGCTGCAGGTTAAAGCAAACAAATACTTGTTCACACAATGCACAGTCAGTCTGTAGAACTGTTGCCAGGGGATGTTGTGAAGGTTGAAAATATAACTGGGTTCAAAAAAGAACTAGATAAGTTTATGGAGGATAGGTCCATCAATGGCTATTACCGAAGATCAGTGGTTCCCAACCCATGGTTTGCAGGGTCTTTCAAAGTGGCTCGCCGCTCCCCTTCCACTTGCCTAAGGGCCCATGCAGAATGCGTTGCTGAGAGGCTACAAGACCAGTTCAGGCTCCTTGCTGCAGCCAAGGGAACGGGAGATCAGCACTCCCCTTCTCCTAGCTGTAGCAGGGAGCATGGCAAGGCGCTCCAACGAAGTCCATAGGTACCGGGGTCCATGCTGGAGCCAGAGGGAGAGGAGCACTGATCTCCCGTCCCCCTGGCTGCAGAAGGGAGCCACTGCCAAGGGATCCAGGTGGAGCACATGGGGCTACAGGACGTGTGCAGTTTCTCTGCTGCAGCCAGGGGGATGGGAGATAATGAGGAGGCAGTCTCCTTGCTGAACTTCTTCTGTCTGGCTGTTGGGGGAGGAGGACTCTAAAAATCAGTGCCTTCCGATTTGGACTGCACTTAGCAGGCCACCCATCATGACCTAGTTGCCAGGCCATGTGCTTCAGTGTGTAGTGACAGTCCCTCATCTACACTGGTGCTTTTTCTGTGAGTATGTGATATACTGTGATTAATTTGTAGGTGTAACTTTGTAACTGTTTTTAACAGTTCAATTTTTTAATTTGTTTTGCAGTAAATGTTTACTTTAAATATTTAGTGATTTGTAGTCCTTAATGGTGTATAGGTCAGTACATTTTTTATGAGTTGATGGACTGGTGGCCCTTCAGGATTATAAAAATGATATTCGTGGCCCTCGAGCCAAAAAGATTGGGAACCACTGCCCAAGATGGTCAGGGACACCTAAAACTCTGACTGTCAGAAGCTAGAACTGGATGACAGGGATGTATCACTCAATAAATTACTCTGTTGTGTTCATTCCCTCTGAAACATCTGGCACTGACCACTGCTGGAAGACAGACTATTGGGCTAGGTGGACCATTGGTCTGACCCAGAATGGCCATTCTTATGTTCTTATCTTTTGAAGTCCTGAAAGTTTGCTTTGAATTGTTCAGCTGAATATAGAGTATTTCCACTGATAATGTTTGATTAGGTTAGAGTTCCGTGCTCCCTTTGCTGATTCCACAGCATCTTTCAGCTAATTCATTCATAAAGTTGGGCTGATGACACTGCTGAGGTTAGTGTCCAAAATGTATATTTTAGTATGACTGAGTGATTTATAAGTTGAAGTTCTTCTTTGTAGTGATTTCATCTAGCTTTTAAATACAGAGTGACTGAAAGTTAGTTAACTGAAAACTAGAAAATGACCATTTCAGTTGCAATATAAAGAATTTTAATCATTCTAACTAAAAATGTTCTTAAACTGAACTGAACTAAACTGAAAAAACTACTTTGCAAGGTTCTTTCAGCTACCATGATCAACTTGCTGTGACCGGACACCTCACTACATTATTGATGTTACTGTACAGTACTCTGATTTTTTCATAATAGTTAATATCTGAATATAAATGTTTTCAAAGCATTCTGTGTTGTTTGTTATGTGTTTACAATCTTAGCTACCAGAGTCTCTCCATCTTCCAAAATGACACCATGTTGAAGATGGTTTGAATCTTGTCATTTTGAACAAATGTGCCTGCTTTGCAATCCAGGCATGCAGTGTATGTAGGCACAATATTTAATTCATATTAATGTATTAGAAACCTGAGAAATACAAATATACTTGTATTTTTGCCCCCTCGGTAGCTCAGTACTGTGGTGGCATTTTAAGAAAATGTCATGTGGTTCTTATTGAGAATTTGTGTACATTTTAAATGTAAAATATTTTTCATCATAAGGTAATAGGTGTGGCGTACAGTATCTCAGGACTGACGTTATTTATTTGTCCAAGACAAAACACTTTTTGAGTAACTGTGCACTTTGTCAGAAGATAGTCTCTCTGGCTTTTTCTCCTGTCTTGCTGCCTCTTTGCTTTTCATGCCACTAATAATACTTGTGACAGCTTTCATCCAAGAAACTCAGCGCTTTATAAATGTTAACACATTACTGTGAAATAGGTATGGGATATGTAACCATTCAAATGGAGCCCTGGAATTTGGACAGGACACTGGAGTAAAATCTCAGTGCTTACATAAAGTGGAATTTAATTAAGACAACTGGTCAGGTTCTCTAATTTGTCTCTCTTAAAAGATGGCAGCTGTAACACACCATTTTAGCCTTTAGCAGTGTGGGCCATTTGCTCAGAACTGGCTTTGGGAAGAGTATTGATTGTTAAATCACTAACATTTCCTAAAACAAGTTGGTAATAATTGGAGGCATCCTATCCAACTTACTGAATCCTGCTCTGCTCAAGAGAGTTTAATAGGTTACAGCACAAGGTCACTGGAGGTAGACAGTAGAAGTGGGCTCAAAGCAAAATCCTGGATTTGGTCCAAATCTCTTTACATGAAGAAAGTTAGATATGGATAAGGATGTCATAGATCCAGGCCTATGTGTAGGAGAAAGTAAGTGCTTAATATATCTTTGACATTTACTTGTCACTTCTGGAATAGTCCCTCCTGTTTTTTTCCATCTTTATTTGTTTCTGAGTGTCAGTTTCAAGGTAACTGCACTTGCATCTTCCACGCCCACCGCCTCACATCCTTGGTTCATTCCAGCAGTTCCCAGTCATGTCTGAGGTCTCCTGTTATCACCTGTCTCTGTGTAGGGACACTTGTCCCACTGCCGTCCCTTCTGACCAGAAGGTTTTATGGCTGCACAGCTACCTGCCTTACACTGTGACATCACCAGCAAGTTATTCTGTCTGATGGCCCGCATCTGTACTTTGCTTTTTCTGAGGGCTATGAACAGTGTATTGCCAGCAGTTACAAGTTACCACACAGCTCTTCCTAAGTAAGCACATTTATTCTGAAAGTAAAAGCATTACCAAAAAAATCAACTTAAATGCACCCTAAAAGCTTTCCAGTGGTCTCCCTTCATTCTTATGGGACCCTGGTAGGCCAAAGTCTTTCCAACCTTTCTGCAGAGGTTGCGGCCCCTCCTTGAGCAAAAGACCTGCCCAGTTGCTAGATCAGAAAAAAGACCAAGAGTCTGTTTAAACAGAATCTTTTTATGCCAAAATCCCTTTCTTTGTCTCCCCACACTGAAACCCAGTTTGAACCAGAATATGTGAACCTCCCCAGAGAGTGGTACTTCTCTGGAGGTGTTTACAATATGAGTGATTCACCTTAATCGCTCCCCACTGTTTTAGTTCATGAAGGAGCTGTGGTAACCCTCCAGCATGGAGTAGAACACAATCATTTGTACAGTTCCCAGCCCACAGTGATACAGACATTTAATACAGTGTGTTCCCCCAAAGATATTGCCGCTGCAATCAGTATCTGTCACACTGAGCAATTGCAAACAGATTTTTAGGGCCTGAGTCTTCCCTCTGGTTCTACACCGCTGAAATTCCATTATCTTAATTGAAATTACTCTTGGTTTATGTTGGCATAAGTAAAAGCACAATCAGGCCCTTTGATTCTTGTGGTTTTTTCTTTTTATTGAAAGTAATTGAGGAGGTAAAATTGCTTGAATTGCATGTGACTGAGTAGAACTTGGGTGTAGATACAAGATTATGTAAATGATACCTAATTTAAAGATCAGTCATTACTCTGGCTCTCTGTCTCGATTGCTTTGATTGAGGGATTCTGTCATTGACTCTACTTGAAGCAAGATCAGGATGTGCTTTTGTTAGTTTTAGAGTTTCACTGCGTGTTCAAAATGTTGCTGGAATTGAGTAAATTTATAAACCAGCATTTGCACCTGCCTCAGAGAGAGAGAACAGATGGTGTATATATGCATAGTTTAGATTCACAGTTACTTGAGTCATACTTACCATTGAGGGTAATGTACTTGCCAGTGCACATGTTGTGCCCCTGAATAACAATTTGACATTTCAGGTAAAATAAGTAAGGCTTTTTTCCAAAGCTCTAACTGCTAGAGTTTTGACTGGAGGTATTTTCAAAAGCTGTGTGCACTGACATCTGAGTCTAGATTGTTGGTATGTGCTGAAAGAATTCCTATATATTTTTCTTTATTTCCCTGGATTGTGAATCTTTTGAGACCATCCAGAATAATCTGTTTGGGAGGCACTGCCCCTGACCTTTCTATTGAGATTGCCAACAAGACTGTAGTAATGATTTTTGTTGTGTGATAACCAATTCATTACAGTTGAACTGAGACCAACTCATTTCATATAGGTCAACAAACTGACTTCATATAATGGTTGCTTCTAAGCTGGGTCAGATTTTGAATCCATGACCAAGAGCTGAAAGCTCCATATTCCAGTACCAGGATCTGTCTAGCTTCCTTTTAACACATTCTTTACAGGAAAGGAAAGGAGATTGTATTGATTTTAACACTGTTTTTGGTTAATCTTATTTCTTCAAGATGGGGAAAAACTGTAATTTTGCTGCTCTCAGAAAACAGTCTGAAATGTGGCCATTTACAATACAATAGTATTTACAATAGTAAATTTATCAGTAGGATTTTAGAAACAGTGCTTTAATATTTAATGAAAAATTATGCTGATCTCCTTATTTTGATGCTTGGCAGATTGTCTGGATATTCGTGCAGCCAGAATTCTTCTGGACAATGACCATTATGCCATGGAGAAGTTGAAGAAACGAGTTTTGGAGTATTTAGCTGTCAGACAACTTAAAAACAACCTAAAGGGGCCCATCCTTTGTTTTGTGGGCCCTCCTGGAGTTGGTAAAACTAGCGTGGGAAGATCTGTTGCAAAGACCCTGGGCCGAGAGTTCCATAGGATAGCCTTAGGAGGAGTATGTGATCAGTCTGACATTCGAGGCCACAGGTAATTTTATTCGTGTTTCATGCTTGTAAATTTTTTCCCAATGTTATCTCCTGGTGGTGATTTCCCTTCATTATCTCACTAATGTTTTTATTGAGAGGGTTTAACGTAGTTGTGATTTCCACTCAATTGGATGGAAATTAAATAATAATTTAGGACTTCAGTATTAAGGCTGACTGGGCTTATCCATACCTGATCCTGTTGTCCTTTATTATTAGGGCTCATATGGCATGTAACATCATGGCTAAATCTGGAAGTCTTTCAAAATTTAAGAACAGTGGACAGAGTCTAGGAGTTTGTGGTTGTTAGCGAGCAACGTTTGTCAGAAACAATATGAAAAAAAGACAACTGATAAAATGATATCCAGGGATAATGGCTCAGGAGTGTTCCTAAATACAAAATTAGTGGTAGATCAGATTATCAACAAAGGTAAGTCCTTAATCTATCAGAGAGTTACCCTGCTATACCAGAATGCTTTCTTGAAAAAGTGGTAGTTTGTGGGAGCGGTCTTCCGGTACCAATGTAAGAAGGAATTAAAAGGGAAAAGAAGGGGAATGTGTGGAGGGGACATAATACTGTTTGATTGTTATGTTCAGTCCTCTCTCATCTCCAACTTCTGTGCATGCTGGAACTGAATTGTAGTAGACAAACTCATGCACAGTCAAAACAATTTAATAGAGTGGCTCTGATTTGCCCCACTAAAAAGACCACAAAGATTTTATTAAACAAAACACCAAATGAACACCATGTGATTAACTGCATTAAGATTTTTGTTCTTCAAGTAGATACAGATGTATGTTCCACTTAGGTGTGTGTGCACCCAGCATGGCGGAGACTTTTGCTTAGTGGTACCCATAGAGGGGTGGCACTTGTGCCTCATGGCTTCGTCCCCTCCCCGGCTATAGGAGGCGGCACTGCTCTGATCCCTCTCAGCCCTTCTCACCACCTGTGGCTGGAGTTGGAGCTGTGTGGTTGTAGTCTCACAGCCTTGAATTTCGTCTTAGTCTAGTTTATTGTATGTGGTTAGTGTTAGTAATTAGAATAATGTTAGTTAATACTTAGTGTTACCCATTGATTCTCTCACCAGGGTTTAAGGGTCCTTCATGTGAAGGGATGATACCCAACAGTGACCACCATAGGTGGTGCTTGCTTTGTCTTGACGCAGCCCACCGTAAAGAGTGCTGTTTGATTTGTAAATCATTGAAAAAGAAGACTCAAGTGGCACAGGAGGAAAGTGTTCTCTGGATTGCCTTCGCCATGTGGGACATCCCAGTGATCAACCTGTTTGCAATGAGGGAAACAAAGTGTCGTCTATTGTGCTGTGGGGGGAACCTCAGTCCGGGCTCCCTCTCCGATGCCTTCCACTGCAGCAGGCATTTGACTTTTCTGTACACTTTCTCCCAATTCATATCATTTTGCAGGTCATCCTCAAGCTCAAGGCAGATTGGGCCAAGCTCATCCTCATTGCTCCAGCATGGCAGAGACAGTGCTGGTTCTCAGACTTCCTTGCTCTGTCGGCTTAGCCTCTCATACCACTTTCTTTCCATATTGTGTATTTGCAGGGCGGCTATGTCGTCGTCCATACATACTGTGACAGGGCCAGACCTGATGGCTATAGGAGAGTATTGGAGGGGATATATATTAGCCCCAGGATCAACAGATCCTTGTTCCCTGGGTGATTCAGCTGGGGTTACTCCAAGTCAGTTAGGCCTGCTGAGGCCAATTGAGGAGCTTGCCCCAGCAGTTAAAAGCCTCCCTGTCAGGCAGATAAGGACAGCTGGAAGGGAGTTGAGAGGAGGAGTGGAGTGGAGTGGAGTGGATCTGAGCTGCTACAGAGCTTAGAGTGATTACTGTTGCTACCACAACATCAAAGGTACTGGAATTAAGGAGAAGCCCGTTCGGGCAGGGCAAAAGGTCATAGGCACAGAGGCCTGAAGGAGGACCTGGTTGCTCAGACGACTGAACAAAGGAGTAAAGGTGGGGTGACCTCACCCAAACAGGGAGAGGATCACAGGGACAGAGAGACCCATGGTTTGGAAGGAGGGAAAACCCTCACCCTGGTTCCAGGGAGCATACTGTGAGCAGTGAGGCCAAGGGCAGGCGACCCAGGGAAGGTGGTAGCCCTCATGAACTAAGCGGTTTGAGGCTACTCCTCACAGGGTCCCTGGGTCAGGGCCCAGGGTAGAGGCGGGTCCACCAACCCCCCCCTGCTCTCACCCAGCCATACCACCAGTGTAGCCGAAAAGAGCACAGGACCTGCAGAGGGGCAGAACGGGCCTCCCTTGCCACAATACGTTTATGGACCACTATGCTATTGCTGCATCTTCCAAAGCAGATGCAGGCCTTGGAAGGATGATCCTGCAATCTTTATTTCAGTAGACTCCGAGCCGCATCTCCAGATTGGGGGTAATGCTCACAAGTCGTCTTAGTGGAATATACATCTGCATCTACTCGAAGAAGAAGAAATGGTTAACTTACTGTATCTGTGGTTCTTGAGATGTGATGCAGACATGTATTCCACGACCCACCCTCTGTCCCCTCTGCATCAGAGTCTCTTCTCAAGGGCTTTTGGTGCGAAGCAACTGGAAGGAGTTGGGAGAGTGTTGCCTCTTATAGCCAGGGGAGGGGCCATAGCCACAAGGCATGAGCACCACCACTTTACAGGTACTGCTAGGCAAAAGTCTCCGGCACACTAGGTGCGTACACATCTAAGTGGAATACTTGTCTTCATCATATCTTGAAGAACCACAGTTACGGTAAAGAACCATTTCTTACACAAACATAAAAAGGCATGCACATTGTCCAATGAAGTTGATGCCTTTGCAGCTATGTTGCAGTGATGGTGATGGCATTGAAAATTTCTTGTTGGCAGTATCTTCCTATTCATCGATGTTTTACTCTTCTTTTTCAAAAGCCAAAGTTTTATTCAGTGGCACGTTTGAGCTTGACATATCCAAAAGAACTGATTTTTCACACTTTTTTGGGAGGAGCAAGAATCCTTTCCATCTTTCTTCTTAACTTTTGATGATATTTAATTTTTTCTTTTGTTTAGACGCATGGCCTGTTTTCATTATTTTAGTCCTTTCCTTGTTTCTGATGAAATGTGAAAAAACATACTGGAATGGTATTTCCTGGTGAAACTATGCAGCTTCTGGAAATTCAGAAGAGAATATTTTAAAAGGCAGTATTTTGTGTATGTTTTAATTTGCAGATAACTTTCTGCTGAAGGCGACTTGTACTGCAACTTCTTTCCCCATGGCTGTTTTCTCTACTGTTTATGCAGCAATTGCAAGCTGAGTTCTATTTCTTTTTAGAAAGTGTGTCAGTTAAATGGTCTGACACTTATACTGGTTGTTGACATCATTTGCATAATCTTTAAAGATGAACACAACTACTCTGTTCAGTATATCATTGAAGTAGAACATTAAATAGGAAATGTATAAGTCTCCACAGCAGTTATTAATGGGCAAGTAACAATTATGTATGTGCTGCCAAGAGTTCCTATTTGATCGTATTTGAGTTTCTGGCTTTAGAGGGGCTCTTTTAAACCTTCCCTTGGAGAAGGATCCACATGTAGATCCAGCAGTCAGTGAAAAGTGGGAGCTGTGGATGTTTTATACACAAAATTGCAGCTTTTTAGGTTGCAACAGACATGAGTGTGTTTTCTGTAACAGTTTGGTAAAATCTGACCTTTTAGCATCTGTCCATATTGTAAAATCTCTTAGGCATTGATGGAAGATAGAGAAAACTTGTCCACTTATATCAGTACAAAGCTTTCTGTATTATGGGGTCATGGACTTTAATGCTAAACAGTAGTTTGCATTTAATAATTCAGGTGTTTCTAGTGATATGAATGTTAAAACTTTGCATGATACATACACAATTTAAATCAATGTGTAATGTGTTGCTATTCAAACTGGAACCACTAGAGGGTGTCAAACACTTCTTAAAGAAGCACCCATAGATGCTAATGCATCTAATTTCATCTAATGCTTTTCTGCTAGGTTTCCAGGTAAATGCTTTGCCTGAACGGTTATCTAAAGTCAAGTCATTAGTAACTTTCTTCAGTTACCAATAGTTCTTAATAGTTTTACCTGTTTTATTTTAGACTCCCCATCTTATCCATTTAAAAACATAAATACTAGTGTTGTACAATAATGGCATGTAACACAATTTTAAGCTAAAATGTTTTAGGTTATCAGTATTTTTGTAAGGACTTTGTTAAAACATTATTCTCTAGAAATGCATGTTTTTAAATAAAGTTGTCTGTCAAAAATAAACTGATTGAGAACTTTCTGGCTACCAGAATATGGCATCGGGAAAGAACAAGGTATCTTTAAGGTATAGCAAGAGATTCAGTTAATTCTTCTGTGAACAAAGGAATACATAGCTTAATGACCAAATATATCCTTCTATGCCAATTAAAATCAATGTGAGTTCTGCTCACTTAGTCAATAGCCAGATTATTCCTCCCTGTTTAACTCTTCTGACTATTCCTGCAGGATTTTGTGTGTGTAATGTTAGGACCAGTATGTGATGGAATGTTTATTCACAACAGAATGAATTAAGACTGAAATGTTTGTAATTTTGCCTTTTAATTTTCCCTGCCTTTATTGAGTTTTACTATAGGTTTTTTGTGTTTCAGTGTAGGGTTTGCCTTTATTAAAAATTTGTTTTTCTGCATTCGCAATTTGTTCTTATAAATTATTTTATGTAATTAAGCCCTGATTCCACAATTGAATCTTCACAGGTGAATCCCTGCCCCTATGTGGTGCCTTCAGTAGGTCTGTGTGCTAGTGAAGGGCTGAATCCATAAGGATCCAATTAAAAGATTGGAAACACGCACAATAAAGTTGTACCATATAACTTTTGCCTGCAAACTGTCTCAAAGATGCTTTAGTTAGCATAAAAACACCATTCTCGTCTTATGTAATGAATAACATCAGACAGAAATTACAGGCGGTAAAGAAGAGGGGAGAAAAAAGATGAAGGGGTGGTCGGAGAGTAGGAGACTATTAGCTGCTTTTCTTTGGAATATACAGTGGATAGGGTAAATGGTGATGCCTGTGCAAAAAGACACAAGGTTCCCGAAGATTACATGTCTGTGAGTCATTCCTTAGGAATGAGGCCTTGATTCCACTTAATGGCTCCTCTCCATACTATTAAAGAAGACTTGCCATTAACACTGCAGTGATATGTAGGGGTACTGTTAGTGCTTGTTACCTCTCCTGCTCCTAGTGAATAAAAGCTTTTAAATTGATTTGATTTAACACCATTTGGCTGTGTTTTGTTTACAAGCAAGGGCTACCAAAAATAGCAGTCACTATATTTTGCCACTGATCTTCTATGTGGGAGGAAAGTGTATACTGAATGATTGATTCAACAGGAAAAAAGTAGCTGCATTAGATTGCAGCGTTGTGTCATGGGGTGGTGTTTAGATGGGTGTTCAGTTTCATGCGATGTACAAATATGGTAATCTGGAAACGCCCAGCTTTTACAAGTTTAACCACTGATCACATGCTTGCAGCTGGAGTTCATGTGAATCCTTTTTTTCATTAGGCTATGAGTAGTCACTACTGTTCTGCATTCTCAAAATGAAGTCAACATTGCAGTACAAAAACAGAACTGCTTTATCAGACATCCTCCAGCTGTCCTTGGCTTTCACAACTCATCTACTGCATATGTAAAAGTTTGTTGCTTTACATTTGATGCAAACTTCTTTATTAAAAAGAGAATTGAAGAAACAGTAGAAAATTAAAAAAAAATTGTTAGGTTTTTTCCCAAGTTATTTAAACATTAATTTTTATCTTGTACTGTGGCTATGTGGCTTTTTATTCTTGGTTTATATTTTTTTTTTCCTTAAAACGAAAAACAATTAACAGTCCTGATTCTCTCTTCATTTACACTAGTGTAAATGAGATCAGCACCAAGGTCATTATTTCTCATTATAATTGTCCATTGCATGCACGTAGTGTAACCCAGAGTTTCTCAGTGACCAGTCCGTGGACTGGCTCCAGTCCCTGAGATCTCCCTGACACGGTTTAGGAAAGCAGCAAGCTGGTCCCTGGTGTCAATAAGGCTGAGAAACACAGGTCTAACCTCTATTGCATCACCTCACAATTTCATTATTTGGGTATTGGAACAATTTTCTTCTGTTCCTGAAAACTGGAGTAAAAGATTCATAAGCATTGAAACCAAGATCAGGTTTTACATTTTTGTAAGCATGCTAAAATTTTGTAAATATATTTAAATCAAGTGTTCTTGTTAACCCTCCAATGTCTTTCATTTATGCATTTTCTATAGTTAGCCATCTTATATTTTTATCCAAATACTGAATTAAGCATCTTCTCCATTCAGTTCTTAATGATGTATTTAACTTAGTTATTGCAGTTTTATTGTAAACTATGGGATGTTGTAATCTAAGGTTTTATACCATAGCTCTTAAGAAAACTTTGAAAGCATTTTCAGTTAGGAAATCGGGTTGAAAATAAACCTTCCGAAATGTTAAATTAGGTTTATTATTAGTACATATGTTTCAAATAAGAACAAATGTGCTTTAACTCGGTAGATATATTTGGAGTCATGTACAGAGTATACATGTGTTATACAAGAAAAAACTTCTATTGTAATTACCACTTTAAATTGTATAATGTCAATAATTTATCATTGAGATAAGCATCTTTGGCAAAATACTGCTAAATTATTTTTTGTTCTGCAATAACATGACATCTCTCCGAGCCAAAATAAATGAAATACTGAAACAAATTTGCAAGCAATTCTGTCTTATTAAATATTTTAAAATCTTTCAAAATAGTCTGCTACTAACATCAAAAAAGAATCAAAATACACCTTTATCTGCCAGTTTATTAAATCTGACCTGGCTATGTTTCCCATTTTATAACCTCTTAAATCTTATTCACTTGCAATACTTGGGCTTCATCGATTCTGTTTGTATCAGTTAAATTTTTCATTGAACTACACACATTAATGGAAGAAATCCTGTGAATAATAGCATTTTAATCTTTTGTTCTCTTCAGAACAGTATGCAGAAAACCTCTAGGGACAAAATGCTGCTTTGTTTTGAATAATACCAGTATTCTTGTAAATTTAGAGGCAGTTATTGCTGCTGTAGAAAAGAATAAGTAGTGAGCCAGATTGGGAACAAATATAGGGGAATCAAGCCACCATTCTGCATGACCTAATAAGTTACTCAGTGTTAAATATTTTTAAACAAATGTAACAATAAAGAAATCTATGAATTTCAGAACTTTTGTAGCATAAAGTATAAGTTATTTCATTGCACTGACAGGAAATCACCCAAAGGAACTGGATCTATAAGTGCATTTTAAAATGAGGATATGTTCTGTTCCCATAGTCTAATAGAGAGCGAGTGTATCTAATTAGCAGGAAAAAGTTACATTTGTCTAATATGCTGTTATCAGGCCTGATTTTCCCCTCCCACCAGTTTCAATCAGGAAGAACTTAATTGAATTCAATAGTTACATCATCATAAAAGTACTGAGTGGTAGGAAAATTGGGTATTTGTATTGCACGTTTTAGAAGAAATCTGAAAGCGGACTGTTTTGGCAGTGTACCCTTTTGAAAGATGCAGAGCAGCTGGCATAGGGTAAAGGCATGATTCTGCAAACACTCGTATGTGTAAGTATCTTTATTACATTGATTTCAATGGGACTACTCATATGAGCAAAGTGAGATGTGGAAATATTTGTATCATCTGCCCTCAAAAGGAGTTCCTTGATAATCTTGGGAGCATATGTGGCAAAGCAAGTAACCAGGTTTTTGCTACCATTTTGTTCCACAAAACATAGTCATCTATCTTATGGAACATGCAAAAATTCTGATTTTATTTTTTAATCACAAATACACTTTTAAGTTAATACTTGTTATGAAGTTAGACCCCACTAATTCAGTGTACTTTATCTGTGTGCCTGGGTATTAAAGATATGCAGCTGGCAACAATTTTTATAATGCATATGTACAATGTAAAATCTAAAATGAATGGAGTCCAAATAAAAATGAGATTTAGATTAGGTAACTAAATTTCATTGTATAGTATTTTGGCATAGGGTACTGCTTCTAATTCCAAAATATTTTTAGGCAGTTCTTGAGAGAAACTATCTGATTTTATTTCACAGGATGCCAGCTCTTTGTTTCCTTAAACCATTTTTATATTGTTTAATTCTCATTCCACAAGTAAAGTCAATATCTACATGTTTATAGTTAAGGATGCAAAGTTTTACTTTGTGTAATTTTGTATCAAGAGCCTTAAGATCTTGCCCATACTGGAATAAATTCCACACAAGCTACAGTCTTTTTTTAAAAATCATTTGTTTTTAGCAGGGTTTCCTTGACCAGCATGAACAAGGATCTTTTTTCTTTTGTCTGAAAATTACATTGTATGTACTGTTGACATAAATGCTGTACCGTATACTATAATTTACTACCCCAGGACTATAATAGGATTCAACAAAGAACTAGCTCCATCAATGGATATTAGCAAAGTTAAGCAGGGATTGCTCTTTGCTAGAGGCTGGGAATGGCCAACAGGATGGATCACTGGGCTAGTCTGTCCCAGTATGGTTGTTCTTATGTACTAACTAGCATAATTTTCTTTGTGCATTGATGAGGGAATCTGTTAAAATCCCTCTAGCAGTAGCTGTGTTTAAACACATTTATTGCTAGCGAGCTTCTGATACTAGTGTGGACTAAATCAAGTTGAAAGTCCACATTGAAGTGTGTTAGCGTAACCTAACAAGACCCATATGAGGAAGCATTTGTTTTTCTACAGTAGAGGTCTTTAGAAGAAGCTGTCATCAGCTGACTGTCTAGGCTTGTGGTGAGGACAGTTGGGCCCTCTTTTTGTTCTTATAAAGGCACCCATTTTTTGTTCTGTTTTTTGGATTAAACTCTAGAGTTTGGATGATATTGATAAAGCTGCTACTTTTCTTAAACTTGAATTTGGATGGACCACTTTGTTACTGAAGGGGGGAAGAACAACAATACAAGAAGGAATCCTCATGAAGCTTCGGTTTATGCTTTCCCACAGCAGAGGAAATTATAGTCATATTATGTGGTAGAAATGAGTAGGTCAAAAATGTTAAATGTTCAAGATTTTGTTGTTAGTAGTTAATTGTACCAGTCATTAATTTTTTAATATTGAAACTTGGAAGCAATTTAGATTCTGAAATGTTGAAAAATTTTAGTAAAAGAAATTCAGATCCATGATTATCATGTTAAGATGTTATTCCTCCTGTCATATTATATTTAGTCTTGCTAATATCCCCATACAGATCTGCCTTTGTATAGTATTTATTAACCTCTTGCAAAACTAGCATTACTTGTCAGTATTGTGAGTCTTGAGTCTGTCAAATGAATGCAATAATAAAATTGGATAATGCTCCACCAGTAGCAATGGCACTTTATAGTACAGAATTATAGGCAGACTAATTTTCTCCAAGGAAAGCTGTTACAGATGTAAAGGGAAAATTGATATCCGTGGACTTGTTAAATTCAGGCTGTAAATTTAAGATGTCTTTCATGTAAGCATACCAAATTATGTAAATAAATGTGGACAGATATTTTCATTCCATGCATGTTTTGCTAATTTAATTTGGCTCTTTTGTTCAAATATGATAAAATAAACTATAATGTTTTTTAAAAAGTTATTGAGTTAAAAATCTCTCTTTATGGCTACCTACAGGAGGCTTAATGGAATCTGGCATATGTTGAATTATGTCCTAATTTATTAATACTGTATGTCACAAATTCTGATTTTTGTTAGGATACCAGTACCACTGTTGTTAAAACTATAAAAATGATGCAGAGTTAAAAAAAATATGTTTCTAGTTGGCCCAAAGGTTTGGGAAAAATCCCCAAATCCTGCTTACAACCATGTGAAGTGATCATGCAATGTATGGATTTTAGACATGCTTAACTCTGCGTGGAGCAAATATTTCAGTAAAACATTGGGATTGGAATATCATCCTTTAATCTGTTACATTTATTACGTTGTGTATTCAACAATGGAAACATGAGAACTTCTTGTCCACTGGTTACAGAGGAAGAGAGACGGGTTTTTACACAAGTATTACTATAAGGCTGCTTGTTTCCAGATTTGTTACTTTGGATTTTAGTTTTGTTGTTTTCATGCCTGATGTCTTCTGCTTCTGATTTTTTTCCCCCACTTGTTTCACGCAGGCGCACCTATGTTGGCAGCATGCCTGGTCGAATAATCAATGGCTTGAAAACTGTTGGGGTTAACAATCCAGTGTTCCTATTAGATGAGGTTGACAAACTGGGGAAGAGCCTTCAGGGAGATCCTGCAGCTGCTTTGCTTGAGGTGAGATATGGAATCATCTTATTCTCACTGTCACATACTGTAAATTCCAAAGATTGTTTCATTTCCGACTAGCAGAGTTTGAATATCATTTTCAGGAAGAATGTCAGTTTGAGGAAGGTACAGTGAGTGAAAGACAGGCTGAGGTAATGGTTTTGTGTACTGCTAGTCCATGATCTTGATAATTGGACTTTTTGCAATTTCTCATACACGGTGCAAATCCTACTAGTAGGACATTTTCTAAGATATTTTTAAGAACAGTTATCTTTTGTTTAATTTTTTAATTTTGCTGATTTCAAAATGGCTTTTTACATATGCTCAACATAGTGTTTTAAACTTTAATACGAAGTTTTTTTTAATTGTAGCAAAATTGGTTCTGTTGAGAATATTCTTACACTAGATGACATAAGTCTTTAATCAAATAGATTTTTATTGATACAACATTATAAGCAGATGTGAAGAAACCCATGAGCCAGCCAGCATATGTGAAAAATATGATTGGTAATTAAATCTAGGTATAGTTGGATTTTTTTTTTGAGGTTTTCCCTGGAATTTAGTCCTTTTTATTTGATTTTTAAGCTTTCAGTGGTATAAGCTAATACTATAATCAAGTACATGATTTAGTACAGGGAGGGTAACATGTGTACTTACACTATCATTGTTATATTTTAAATTGGTATTTTTATAGTGAATTAGATACAAACACTTCGCACTTATTTGTTAATCCAGTGAGCTCAGTGCTTAACTAACAGTAATGGATTACGCCTCATCAATGGGGGGTAAGCAGGAAGAACCATAAGTATTAGTCCAGCAGCTAAATTATTATTTAATTGGTATCACAGCGACTTGGTGAGATAAGTCTCATGACTGGAATGTTGGTATAGAAGGGTAAAGCTTATCCAGGAAGGACGGACAGGATAAAAAAGGAGGTGGTGTTACATTGTACATCAAGAATATATACACTTGTTCTGAAGTCAGAAGGAGGTGAGAGGCAGACCAGTTTAAAGTTTCTGGGTAAAAGGGGTAAAAAATAGGGGTAATGGCATGAAAGGGGTCTATTACAGACCACTAAATCGGGAAAAGGAGGTAGATGAGGCATTTCTAGAACAAATAACAGAAATATCCAAAACACAAGACCTGGTAGTAATGGGGGATTTTAATTACCCAAACATTTGTTGAAAAAAATCATATAGCAAAACACAATATTTCCAGTAAGTTCTTGTAATGTATTGAAGACACCTTTTTATTTCAGAAGTGGAGAAAGTAATCAGAGGGTCAGTCATTTTAAACTTGATTCTGACCAACAGGGAGGAATTGGTAGCGAAGCTAAAGGTGGAAGGCAATGTGGATGAAAGTGATCATGATTTTAAGGAAAAGGAGTTAGAGCAGCAGAATAACAACAATGGATTTCAAAAAGCAAACTTAAATAACTAAGAGAACTGGAGGTAAGTTCCCATGGGAAGAAAATCTAAGGGAAAAAAGTAGTTCAGGAGGAGTTGGCAGTTTCTCAAGATGATATTAAAGAAACAACTGCAAACTATCCTGATGCGAAGGAAAGATAGGAAGAGTTCAGTATGGCTCCATCAGAGCTCTTTAGTGACCTGAAAATCATAAAGGAATCCTACCAAATGTGGAAACATAGGCAAATTGCTAAGGATGAGTACAAAATAATAGCACATATATGTAGAGAGAAAATCAGAAAGGGTAGGGCACAAAATGAATTATACCTAGAAAGGGACTTAAAAGACAATAAGAAGAGGTTCTTTACATACATTGGGAGAGAGAGAAAGAGAAAGGAAAGCATACGTCCTCTGTTTAGCAGGGAATGAGAGCTAATAACTGATGACATTAAGAAGACTGAGGTGTTTAATGCCTGTTTTGCTTCAGTCTTCACTAAAAAGGCTAATGGTGATCAGATACTCAACACAATTAATATTAATAAGGAGGAAGGAATGCAAGTCAAAATAGAGAAAGAACTGATTAAACAATATTTAGATTAGTTAGATGTATTCAACTTTGCAGGCCCTGATAAAATTCATCCTTGGGGACTTAAGAAACTAGCTGAAGCAATCTCAGAACCATTAGCAATTATTAAGATTAAAATTTTGTCAGAGTTATTTTTAGTAAAAGTCAGGTTGTGTGTGTCCATGAATTTTTGTTTATTGCCTGTGACTTAACTTTTACTAAAAATAATGGGGGGGGATGGTAGAGGCTGACCACAGAGGGAGTGGGGAACTGAAGCCTGAGCTCTGCTGCCAGGTAGGGGGGCTCCAGCCCTTGCCCTACAGCCAAGGGGGCTGACAGTTGCAGCCCCCGCCTTGGAGACTGAAGCCAAAGAAGTCAGAGAGGTTCATTAAAGTCACAGAATCAGTGACCTTTATGACTAAATCATATCCGTAGCAATTGTCTTTGAGAACTCCTGGAAGATGAGTGAGGCCCCAGAGGACTGGAGAAAGGTAAACATAGAACCTGTCTTTAAAAAAAAAGAACAAAGAGGACCCAAGGAATTATAGTTCAGTCAGCCTAACTTCAATACCTGGAAAAATACTGGAATAAACTATTAAACAATTTGTAAATACTAAGTAGCTTATAGGATTATAAGAGACAGCCAGCATGGATTTGTCAAGAACAAATCATACCAAAACAAATAAATTTCCAGTGTTACTGGCCTTGTAAATAGTGGGGAGCAGAGATGATATATCTTGATTTTTAGTAAGGCTTTTGACAGTCCCACATGACATTTTCATAAGCAAACTAGATAAGTGTGGTCTAGATGAATTTACTATAACGTAGGTGTACAACTGGTTGAAAGACCATACTCAGGATAGTTATCAGTGCTTTGCTATCAAACTGGGAGGACATATATAGTGGTTTCTTGCAGGATCAGTCCTGAGTCTGGTATTATTCAATATTTTCATTACTGATTTAGATAATGGAGTGGACTGTGCTTATAAAATTTGTGGATGAAACCAAGTTGGTAAGAATATTAAGCACTTTGGAAAACATGATTAGAATTCAAAATGACCTTGACATATTTGATACTGTCTCACACAGTATTCTTATCAGCAAGTTAAAGAAGTATGGGTTGGATGAATGGACTATAAAATGGATAGAGAACTGGCTAGAGCATAGGGCTCAACGAGTAGTGATCAATGGCTCCATGTCTCGCTGGCAACCGGTCACAAGCGGAGTTCCCCAGGGGTCGGTCCTGGGGCCGGTTTTGTTCAACATCTTTATTAATGATCTGGAGGATGGGGTAGATTGCACCCTCAGCAAGTTTGCGGACGACACTAAGCTGGGGGGAGTGGTAGATACCCTGGAGGGTAGGGATAGGATACAGAGTGACCTAAACAAACTGGAGGATTGGGCCAAAAGAAATCTAATGAGATTCAACAAGGACAAGTGCAGAGTCCTCCACTTAGGAAGGAAGAATCCCATGCACAGCTATAGACTGGGGACCGACAAGCTGGGCAGCAGCTCTACAGAAAAGGACCTAGGGGTAACGGTGGATAAAAAGCTGGATATGAGTCAGCAGTGTGCCCTGGTTGTCAAGAAGGCTAATGGCATATTGGGCTGCATTAGGAGGGGCATTGCCAGCAGGTCACGGGAAGTGATTATTCCCCTCTATTCGGCATTGGTGAGGCCGCATTTAGAATATTGTGTCCAGTTTTGGGCCCCCCACTACAAAAAGGATGTGGACAAGTTAGAGAGAGTGCAGCGGAGGGCAACCAAAATGATTAGGGGCTGGAGCACAGGACTTATGAGGAGAGGCTGAGGGAACTGGGCTTGTTTAGTCTGCAAAAGAGAAGAGTGAGGGGGATTTGATAGCGGCCTTTAACTACCTGAAAGGGGGTTCCAGGGAGGATGGGGCAAGGCTGTTCTCGGTGGTGGCAGATGACAGAACAAGGAGCAACGGTCTCAAGTTGCAGGGCGGGAGGTCTAGGTTGGACATTAGGAAAAAGTTTTTTACTAGGAGGGTGGTGAAGCACTGGAATGGGTTACCTAGGGAGGTGGTGGAATCTCCATCCTTAGAGGTTTTTAAGCTGAGGCTTGACAAAGCCCTGGTTGGGATGATATAGTTGAGATTAGTCCTGCTTTGAGCAGGGGGTTGGACTAGATGACCTCCTGAGGTCCCTTCCAACTCTAATATTCTATGATTCTATGATATTGGAGAATTGGTCTGAAGTTAACTAGATGAAATTCAGAAAAGACAAGTGCAAAGTACTGCACTTAGGAAGGAACAATCAAATGCACAACTACAAAATGGGAAATAATTGGCTAGATGGTAGAGCTGCTGAAAAGGAAAGGATAGAGATTATAGATGACCACAAATAAATAGAGGTTATCGATGACCACAAATTGTATGTCAGTCAACAACGTGATGCAGTTGTGAAAAAGGCTAATATCATTCTGGGGTGTATTTAACAGGAGTGTTCTGTGTAAGAAATGGAAGGTAATTGTCCCTCTCTCCTGGGCACTAATGAAGCCTCATCTGGAGTACTGTATCCAACTTATTGCTCATCTCTGATAGTTGTCAAGGGTGCAATTTAATATTTCTGTGAGCCTTTTCTCAAAGATTACAGGCTTATCCTGGTATCCTAATCAACACCCTTTTTTCATCAGGCTTGTACTTATCATGGCTGTGTGTGCACTATTACTGAGTGTGCAATCATTATTCCATTGCCTACAGAGTCATTTGCAATCATGTGGTTTTTTTAACTTACTGCTTAGCACTATGGAATACTTTAAGTATGAAAGACACTGTTTAAAAGCAAGTGTTGTTCTATGGCAGTTGTCACTTTGGCGTATGCCTTTCTACAAAAGCAGTTTAACTTTGTTTTTCCCCATTATACATGATTAAGGATATGATTTAGTCACGTAGGTCACGGATTCTGTGACTTTAACAAACCTCTGTGACTTTTTTGGCTTCAGTGGCAGGTGCTGGAGCCCCTCACCCCAGGGTGGCAGGGCTCGGGCGTTCCACCCCTCCTCCCCCACAATTATTTTTAGTAGAAGTCAGGCTGTGGGCTTCCGTGAATTTTTATTTCCCACAAGTTGCCTGTGACTTTTACTAAAAATTACCATGACAGAATCTTAACCGTATACATGATTTTTTGAGAATGTCAGCCAGTCCCTTGAAACTCAGAATGATTACAAGCCATTGATTTAGTTGTCTTTTGTGGTGTTTTTATGTTTAGTTCAAGTTAATTTGCAATCTGTTTGCCTGAAAGAATCTCATATTCTCATTAAATAACTTTTATTAAAAATCCAAGCAATGCATGGTCATCTAATTACGTAGTTCCCTAACTATCAAGTACCCATTCCTGAAATGCATAGAAAACCTCAAAGTATGATCAGGCCAATAGTTTCATGTGACAATGAGCTTTAAAAAATAACAGGAGAAAATCTGTGTTTAAAACCTAAAAATCGAAGCTACTTAGTACACTGGTAATAATCAAGTTCAGTGTCAGCCTTTTCTAGTACTTCTGCACTCATATCTTCAGAGTTCGGACTAAGCTGGACTGGGCCTAGTCAGTGCAAGGATGAGAGAGATCCTAGGAGAATCTAGGTACTGGCATAAGTGGTGGAAGTGGAAAATGTGCCACTTAGTAAACACTTGGAGTCAATACTGAAGCAGTGGCTCAGCATCTGTTATCTGGAGGTGCCGTCTTTTGCATGAAATATAAAAAGTGTGACAATTTTCTTAAGAGTAGGGGTGCTATCCCCAAAGTTTGTACCCAAATTCTAGTTTGATTAATTTTATTCTACCTGTAACTTCCGGACTCCACCTCCCCCATTGTTCTCAATGCACCTGGATATCTATAAGATGCCTCTGTGTTACCTATTTTCTGTATTACTGCATCTGAAGAAGAGAGCTGAAGTCTCTCGAAAACTTATGTCTGCAAATATTAAATTTGTTAGTCTTTAAAGTGCCACAGAACTCTCGTTGTTTTTGCTGTATACAGACTAACACGGCTACCCCTCTGAAAGTTTCAGCTAGAGTATTCTTCATTTCCTATCTTAGATTACTGGGTCGTGTTTTTATATGCTTTTAAGCATTTTGCACATTTTACCTCCATAATAGTGGGCATTCCAGTAGGGCATGAAGGAATTTGTACTTTGAGCAAACTAAGCCAGATCTTCTGATGGTGCAAATTGCCTTAGTGCCATTAACTTGAATGAAGCTGCAATACTTCATACTAGTAGAGGATCTGTCCCCCATAGTTTGTAAAGTTTTTGGTTTTCCTTTTGGTTCAAAGATCTGACTATATCACAAATACATTTATTTCCGTTCAGTGTTTAATGAACCCGATTGTTTGCTCAAACAATGATTGGACACTGAATATAATACCAAACCTAACTGATTGTTCCACCTTGACTTCCAGGTACAATGAATAGTTGAATGAATCTCTTATTTCCTAGTTGCCTTCTTGATACAAACCCAATGTGGAAAATCTGATATTCTCAAGTACATGTTCATTACAGAGATCTTAAGTATTTTTTTGTGAGCTCATTTCCCGGCAGTCTTGCGTCTTATCATTTCTTTTGCTGCCTTTCTAAGGTGATTTGAGCCATAGCATTATCTTTCTTTAAATTACATCAGTATTGTTACTAAGGTTACCAAAACCTACTTGCCTCCTTATTCCAAAACCTACTTGATATCTGCTGCCTAAACATTTTGAAGCTGGTCCTTCACGTCCTCTACTGAAGAACTCGTACCTCAATATCTGGCAATTTTAATGTGCTTTGGTGGTTGTGTTTTTGTTGGAATTTCCATTTGGATTGAACAAGTGTGGCTATTTTATAGGAAAATAATTACCACATGTGATCAGCTGAGTGGCACATCTGTTATTCGAACTACACTTTTATGCTGGCTAGCTTCCATTATTAATCTTAAACGGCATGGGAAAAAGGTCTTAATGTAGGGCTCGGCAAACCCCGGGCGCCAGGTTGCCATGGCGCCTAGAAATTTAAGTCTGGCACCTAGTATTTCTCTGGGGGGAGCGGCCACCATGCTCCGGCCAGGGTGCCGCTGCGCCCATGTGGCATGGCTGGGAGGTGGGAGTGCTGCGGCTGCTGTGCTCTGGCCAGGGCGCCCCGCCACTGAGCCCACCTTGTCTGGCTCCTTACATTTTTGGGCTGGCTCCTAGCTCCAAAACAAATTTGTCGAGCCCTGTCTTAATGTGTGTAGGTATACTATAATGGTGATAATCCTCAATGGTACCAGTACAGTGGGTAAACTCAAGAATAAATGTGTCTTGTCCCACAAATTTGAAGGTGAAATTGGATATATTTTTGTCCTAATGCTTCTGTGGAGTTATTGCTAGAGCAAAACAGAATGTCGTCTTATTTCCAGTTACTATTGGTCAACAAGGGAACATTTATTCTAAATTTAGATGTCCTCTGTTGAAAGCTGGAGAAAATAGAAATAGATTTAAGTGCTTGTTAGTATGTGCCTGTAGGAAAGTGAAATAAGACCAAGCATTATTGGCAGGCAGTTAAACATCCATGGGACTTACCTCTGGATTTTGTGGTAGTAAAATATTTTGTACAGAGAAACCTTTGTATGCATGTGAACATTCTGCAGGAAATTACCAAGATATTTTTTCTCCTTATGTATTATTTTTGCATAAAATGATATTTTCCATCAACCTAAATTTTGGAAAAATTCTAACCTTGCTATATTAGATAAAGGCAAGTTGTTGAAACGCACCTTTGTTGACTTTGGAAAGGTTGTTGGAATAGTGTCCAAATAAAAGTGGAGTGTCTCTCTTTTTCCTCACCTTAGAAATATCCAGCATGGCAAAGAAAAGAGGTACTAATCTAGAGAGAGAAGTCTGCTCTTGTGAAAAACTAAAATTCCGTCAGATAATTCAAAATTTCATACATCTGACTCTTAACTGAAACCATAAGATAAAAGGTATCCAATCATATTGTCTGGAAGTATTTTAAAATACATTATTGCTATTGCATAAATAACATGTTGGCCAACAACTTAGCCCTAAGAAATGGATTCCATAAAGGATGTGGTTAGACAGATGGGATGGGAAGAAAATGGGGAGGATTGATGTGTACACTTGAATGAATTTTAAAATCCAGTAAATAAAACTTGAGGGGCATTCCCAGTGTTTTTAACTTGCTGCATATGACTGTAAGAATATTGTGCTTTCAAGATTCAATGGCTTTAACATTTTCAGAAATATATGATGTATGCTTCAAAGATGTGGCCAGTTTGTGTGCACAGTTCTAAATTGTATGCAAATGCTGCTTGCGTGCATAAATGAGCATGTTGAAAGTTAGGGGATGGGTTTGAGGCCCTTTTGAAAAGTTTAACCATAAACTCTAATAAAATTGCCAGTGTAAATAAGCTCCATTTTGTCTCAATTAATGAAACAAAGTTATTTTGTTCATATCCTGCTGAGATTTCAGTGGAAGTCATGATAGAACAGTTTTACCTGAAAAGGAACAAGAGTAGGCTTTCAACAAACGATTAATTCTGGTTGTGATCTCTATTGATAGTTGTTTTCTTTGGAGAAAATCTACCACAGCTTTGGTCACAATATTTTATATGGTTATACACTCCTCTAAATTGTAGAATTAGAATGTGATAATAGGGATTCATATATAACCAGGCTGATTGAATTAGTGCTCAATGCAGTTGGCTGGCCATGATTCTTGAGGGCCTTTGTCTCAGTTAGTAAAGGAGAAGATAAATGATCACAACAGGTGTCTGCTGAGGAGAGTGCTCAGTAACAAGCCTCTGAATAACCTAATGACACAGTGATGAACAATAACTGCTGAGGGGAAATGTTCAGTGAGTCATATTCTTGCCTTTAGGACATAAGTATATTTTTCAAGTATGCTTTTAATAATCAGACCTTATCTGTAAAATGAATATATGAATTGCATTTTATTATATAGTCGTATATTTCCAGATACTTATCCAGACCATGTACAGGATTTCAAAACGGGTGCCTTACTAATGAAATGACATCAACTAAAATAGTTCCATTTAACATCTGCTTCTTAGCTGTTTTGCGTTTACAGTGAGTTAAAAATGCACCTGACTGATTCTTTGTGATTGAAAGCTTTTTGAACTAAAATGTTCTTTTTTCAAAAAGTGCAAAGGATTTATAATAATGAAAGTTATTTCTGAGTGTTTGTATTCAGTCAGATTGTAATTTTAAAAAAAACTACAAACACTGTTCAGGGCTGTTATTCAAATAGTTAGGACAAGGGATGTATTCATGCCATAATGCGAAGGATAAATTATCTTGACAGCAATATGCAATTGCTCAGGAGTTGCATAGGTTCCATTATGTGTAATGTGAGAACTTTTCGTGTCAACATAGCATTGATAATTTATCATGTGGGAAGAAAAAGCACAGTAATTTAAGAGAGAAAGATGAAGGTGGTAGACAGGTGTGGGGTAGGAAGCAGATGTGGATTATTACCATATGTATGGACTTTTAATTTCAGACACAATTCAAAAGCTGGAGGACAGCACATTCATAGTGATTTGATCCATGTAAATACTGTACTTTTTTAATAGTGAAAAATGAGTCAAGTGAAAGCTGAAATACGTGCGAGTATTTCAACTAACACTTCTTCAGTAAAAAATACTAGCAGCAGAAAGCCAACACTTTATTATTTAAGCCTTTAGTTTTTCTTTTATAACAGCAGTAAATTATTGTGGTTTTCCTTGTCAGAGTTAATGTCACTATATGGCAATGAATTTTCTATGCTGTAACTAATTTGCACACAGTGAGCCAGATTTTCACAGGAATACACGTGCGCCTGTTTTAAAGCATATAGATTTAGGTAGTTGAACATCTAGCTATGTAAATAAACATCAAGCTACCTGAATTCGGTGTGCAAATGCCAACGCATGCATATAAAATGGGGTGCACATGCATTTTTGCAGTCACAAAATTCAGTAGAGGCTAATTTCAGGTCATCTGATACACGAGCTTAGTATACATGATGTAGTCAGATCAATGAGATTGCTGGCTTAGTTATGTTTTTCATTCAAACCAAAATTATACAAAGGATTGTAAATGAGCTTTTGGTAAAACCAAACACACACAACTTTAGGGGTACTAAACAACTTTATAACAGAACCACATACACTAAGTAAACCTTTAGTACATGTGGGATTGTTTAAATATATAACATTTTCCAGACTTTTCATGTTCATTTTGTAAACACCGGCCTTGATCCTTCATTCTTTAGTCAGGCAAAAATACCACTGAAATTTAAAGGGCCGGCGTTGACTTAAAAATCAAACTCCTGTTTACCTGCTGTTGTTGCGAGTGATCTCTAAGGTGAATGTAACTGAAAGAGATCAGAGAAAATAGTTTATTCTTCTTTGAGTGCTTGCTCATGTCCATTCCGCTATAGGTGTGCACACCCCTGTGCACGGTTAACTGGAACTCTTTTCCCCTTAGCAGATTCCATAGGGCTGGCTCCGGCGCCCCCTGGAGCCCCACGCACATGCCGCAGTATATGAGGCGCTGCTGGCCTATACCCCCTCAGTTCCTTCTTTCCGGGGGGTCTCCAAGTGTTAAATGTCCATTCTGCAACCCATCCCCTGTCCCCGCTGCTGGAGTTGGCAGAAAGAAGGGACTGAGGGGACGTAGGGCCAGCAGCGCCTCATATACCGTGGCATGTGCAAGGAGCTCCAGGGGGCACGGGAACTGGCCCTATGGGATCTGCTAAGGGGAAAAAAGTTCTGGGTAACCGTGCACGGAGGTATGCACACCTGTAGTGGAATGGACACGAGCAGCACATCTCAAAGAACAGCAGTTACTGGTAAGTAACCTTGTTTTTTTGCAGTTTATACATTTGAAACAGTTTCAATGTTTTCCCAGTAGGAGGGTTGCCTACTGTTTGTGTGGATATTTTACACAGCAACAAGGGAAAGAAAAACACTTTGAATAATAGAAAAAATGTGATTTTTAGAACTATTGAAACTGGCAGAAGGACTCAGGTAGGTACATTACCTTAAACTGCTACTAATGCATTATTTTTTTAATTGCTTTGATTTCCAGTTTAAAGTGACCTTTTAATTGTTGTTTGGCCTAAATAAGGCGTGTTGCTCATGCCCATTGTATCTTAGTACTATGCACGTGAAGCATGTTGAGACCATTGAATGTGCAACAAAATATTTTCTGTAGGTGCTGGTGGTCTAGAATTTCTGGGTATACCAATATCAGCATTTAGAAATGAGAGCTGTACACCAGCAAGTAGTTAATTGTCTTTTCCTCTCAAATAATTCTCCAATTGCCCACTTGAACATAAGTGAATTCTATTGGTGCTTACTGCGTTAATACTAATTTTGATGAGCTGAGATCAGTATGGAATTTCCATTTTAATTTAGCGTTGTTGTTGTAGTTGTGTTGGTCCAAGGATATGAGACACGCAAAGTGAGAAGGTAATATCTTTTATTGGATCAACTTCTGTTAACCTGGGCGATGACTATTCTTTTGGACCCTTTTGATGGAGAATCACACAATGCAGAGAGGAAGCTAATGGCATTTTGAGCTGCATTAACTAATATCCATTTACTTTGGAATCTGGGCTGCCCTGAAATAGGAACATTCCAGACAGGGCTTCTTTACCATGACTCCACTCCATGCTATCCCTGAACCTTTTTTCCAAGTAACCCATGAGCAACACAGAGTTAGTGAAGAGTGCTTTGGTGACAGGTATATGGAAAAGTATAGTAGAGTACTTCTCCTCGTTATTTTCCCCTACCATTCATGTAGATCCCTTGCACTGCTTCCACAGGACTTGTGGTTTTTGCTTCCTTCCCTGCTACTACAGAGGAAAGATGTGGTGCCAACCCAAGGCTCAGTCATTAGAGGTCATGGTCATCCCTCAATACTTTCCATTTTACTACAAATATTATAGAACTCTAGTAATGTGGATAGGCCAGACAAGTTAGTGAATTTCTATTAAATTAACTTTAATTATCTATTTAATATGTTTGAAATTCCTGTGTGGAAGAATATATAATGCAAAAGCTGTATAAAGACTCACTCCAAAGCAGGCATAATTCTTCTGCTCTGTAGTGTTAAATTCAATATTTTGAGGGCCTTGAGGGTTAAATAGGTAGCTATCTATTACCAGCCACTTCCATGTATACTATAAAACCTAAACTGGGGAAACATGTATTCTTCGAGTACTTGGTCATGTTGATTCCAAGTAGGTGTGTGTGCGCCACATACACAGTTGCCAGAAGGTTTTTTCCCCTAGTGGTATCCAGAGGATCCGCTCTGGTGCCCCCTGGAGTTGCGCCCTCATGGCACCATATATAGGGCCCTGCCGACACCCCCACCCCTTCAGTTCCTTCTTACCAACTGTGACAGTTGCTGGAACATCGCCCTTCTCTTGCTCAGCAAGCTCTTCCCCGGTGGACTTTTTCATACATACCTGTAAATAGTTAAAATTTAGCATTAGTAGTGATAGTTCATAGATTAGTATAATTAGAGTAGTTAGGATCCCACTTATTGGGGTCTTTTCCCTTCTTCCTCCTGTCCCCCGTGCCAGGGCATGCCTCGATTCCCTAGCTTTAAGTCATGCAGGGCCTGTAAAAAACCTATGCCAAGAAATGATCCACATTCAACCTATCTCAAGTGTGTGGGAGAGACCCATTAGAGGGATCGCCGCAAGATCTGCAGGGGTTTCTGCTCTAGAGCCAAAAAGGAAAGAAGCCAGAAACTTAAATATATCCTAATGGAGGCAGCTCTCCAACCCCGGAGCAAAGTCCTGCAGAACCAAGGCCCAGCGTTTTGGTGCAGAGTGCACCGACATAGGTAAGAAATACGGCGTTGAGGAAAGATTCTGTGCATAGAGACACTTGGCACTGGCATGCATCACTGGCACTGAGGGATGAGTCACATGGAGAGACATGGCACCGCTATCAATCCCTGGTCCTACATAAAAAGCAAAAGAAAACAGAAGAGACACTCGCTGATGCCAAAAACATCTGGGCATAAAGGCTTGAGCAGAGTGCGACCTACGTTGGGCCACTCCAGTCCCAGACCCTCAGGCATGGTACCATTGACTCCGGCCCCACTGAGGGGGTCTGTTGAATCTGGTGCCCTTGGACTTCCCACCCAGGGAGAGCATGAGGAGGTGTTGCAGCTCCCCTCCACTCCGGAGACCTTTGAGGCGGCGAGAGTGCTCATAGAGAGCATGGTACCAACACTCCATCTTAGGCGGGATCGAGAACAGGACCCCAGGCCACTGGTTTAAAAAAAGTTCCCAGTACCATCTAGGGGCAAGACATCCATGATGCTATGGTTGCCCTCCCCGTAGCACTGCTCCCTGGCACCGTACAGCCCTGGTCACGTAGGAACCAACAGTGCACCTCCGACTCCGAGGCTAAGTGACAGATATAGAGAAATCAAGACCTCTTCATTTCTTTAAAAACTATGAAAACAGAGTCTATATTTTGTTAAATTCCTTGAGGGAGGGCTTCTCTGCAAGCAGAGATTTTTTTAGAGGAGTCTTTGTACTACCTGTATAAATACTTCAGACATTATAAATACTCTGAATAATAGTAAGTGAAACCCTTCACTTCTTCAGGGTATAATTTGAAAAGTAATCCTTTGGCTGTGGTGGAATACTGTAGTGATTTATGTAGTATGTGTAGTCTTATGAGAGGAATAAACTAGCCTGAAGACTGAATGAAGCTCTTAATTTTTGGTATCAGTGGCCTCACCAGAGCAGTGCTTATTGGAATGCTTGATGACGTTGCTGGCATTGTGTAATATGAATCCTGAAGGCACAATCAGCACGAGAAGAAAATGGTTGAGGTTTATATAAACATTTTTAAAAGGCAAAGTTGATCATACAGGAATATGAAAAGTAATGCATATAAAAGCTCTAATATAAGAGATTTTAAAGAAGTTAATTTTGAAATGCTAGTGGCAGCTTCAGTGGAACTGAGCTGAAGTAAACTGCATGAGTTTAGAAGGGTTTAGGAATCAGAATACACTGTGTGTATTGTACAGAGTTTGGCTTTCAGTAGTTTCTGATATCCTATTCTAAAAGTAAGAATAGTGATGGTGTTTAAAAATATGCTCATGTTATCTAAATGTATTCATGCTGGTATCTGGAAAAGATTAATATCTACTCATTACTCTAAACTAGACACAAGTTTTATTAAGGAATTTCTATTACAATTTTGTGTGTTCTGTGCAGTATAGACTCTAGAAGTAATTAACTAAAACAGCTAAGCAGTATGTCAGAGACATATAGCATTATTTTTGTGTTCACTCTTGTTAAGGTCTTGGATCCAGAACAAAATCATAGCTTCACCGATCACTACTTAAATGTAGCCTTCGACCTATCCCAAGTCCTTTTTATAGCCACTGCCAACACTACTGCTACCATCCCACCAGCTCTGTTGGACAGAATGGAGGTCATTCAGGTTCCAGGTAACACTTAAGTGCTTTGACTAAAATGATTGCTTTGTGTTCTAGATCATATGGATTTCTTCCCTTCGAAAAAGTGTACTCTTATAAGACTAGCAGCACAGAAAACTAGAATACTTTGCCAAGACTTTCTAAAGCAACTAGTTAATTTGAATGCCTCCATTTTTGGATGTCCATCTTGAAACACTGTAATAGGTTCCTGATTTTCAGAAAAGGGATGTTTAATATTTCACTTTTGAAAATCTAGGCCTGTGTGTGTGACACACAGTTTGTGACAGATGCAGTACTGTGCACTCTGTGAAATATTTTAATGAATGGATTGATGTGTATCTGTTCTATCCTGCTGTGAAGAAGCTATTAGCTGACAAGATCTTCATGAGAAAGCTTTTGCTTTGAAGTAGGAAGATTGGAGTTCTATCCCTATTGAATGGCCACAGCAGGTATCATGGTGGCAGCCATTAAATTCTAACTGGTCACAGATTTGTTGCTGTGTGCTGCTTAGATACAACATTGAAATATGCATTGACCTACACAGAAAAAAGTCCTCCTTGAGTGCACCCTAATTCTTAAGGGGAGAAGAATCTCTTAGTGGTTGTATTTTTGTTGCTTTACATTCGGATTGTTTTTACATGGCGTACAGTGCCAATTTTCTAGAGAGTCTCAGTTTATTCTCTAAGACCTCAATCCAGCAAATTCATATGCACATAGTGGAATTGTTTGGGTGAATAAACACACACATGCATGTTTGCAGGTTTGGGTCTGATTTTGCATTTGAAATTTTGTGGGTTTAAATAGATATAATTCTGGCATCCAGCTACCAAACTTGAATGTGTAAGAGCTACTTGTAACCAAAAATTAGATGTCTAATTCAGTTGTGTGTTGTATATAACATACCATGCCATGAATGTACTATGCAAATAGTTACTATAATTGCCTGTGCCTGTGAAATTAGAAACTTTTTTCAAAATTAAGCCCTTGATGATCATAATAAGTAAATACTTGATTGTTCCCATATTGGCAACAGAATAACTATGGAGTATATGGACAGATGTGAAGTTTCCCCCTAACATACTTCAGAAGCATTTTCCGCTTTCATTGATTATTCATACAATCTGGCATGGCAGAAACCAAATCTTGCAGTCTCTCAATCCAAGGCCTGATCTAAGCAAAAATCAGCAATTTTTATAGGACATGCTTTGGAAATTTAAAATAACTGTCTAGTTGGGCAAGCAATTCATCTGTTGGAGGTAATTGACTTCTGGGATTATTTGAGGTTGAGAGTGATTGAATATAATTCAGTAAACTAACTCCTTACATTATTAAATTTCCTTAGGTTTACATTTAATTTAGTAAGATGTTTGACATCCTGTTATAGTGTAGGTAAGAAGATGAATGAAATGCTTTCTTTTGAAGGATATACACAAGAAGAGAAGATAGAAATTGCACATAGACACTTGATCCCTAAACAGCTAGAACAGCATGGGTTGACTCCTCAGCAGATTCAGATTCCACAAGTAACTACTCTGGACATCATCACCAGGTAAATGTGCTGTTCACTGCTTTTAGGTTGTAGGTCACTTTTTTGTGGTACATAAATAGAACATTTTTAAGCATTTCCACAAGATTCCACAAGCATCATAAAGCATTTCCACAAGATTCATAAGGAAGGGATTCCTTTGTAAACTGAATAACTACGGGCATACAATATTCGAGTGGTTAGGCTGTCATGGAGTCACAATATGCACAATTGTTTATAAACTTGCTTCCTAGCAGGTCATGTGCTGCTTTTTGTTTTAATGGAAGACTTATTTATGCCTAGATTGGAAAATCCTTGTTAATATCTCCTGTAAAGAACTACTGTCTTAATCCACTACTTATTACATGTTTATAGAAACATGGTTTAAAAAAAAATCCTTTAAATGTTAGGAAGTCATGTACATGGTTTTCCACTATTTTTAATACCACTCATTCAAGATGCTCCAGATATATATTAAGGTAATAAAATTAACAGTGGAAAATAAAATATAACATATATCCACAAGGGGGTTAAGTTAGGGGTTGTTGAGGGCTACATAACTTTGAATTTCCTGACTTGTTTTGGATATTAAAATTGCACCTGCAGTAGGGCCTGCAACACAGATGGGATAGGAGAATACAAGGAACCTACCTCCCACCTCAACCTTGCACACACCACTCAATGATGGCAGATGAACACAGACCCTGTGTTTTAGAGGAGAACAAAAGCTATTCACTTCGTGTGCTTCTGGAGATGTAAAATTTTGCACAAGGGTGGAGTGATGCCAAAGGCCATGTTGGATTGCATAAACGGTAGAGAAGGCAGCAGGCTGCACTATCCACCTCACACTGCAGAAGGCAGGAGAGAGGATACTGTTGGGACTGGAGAGGATGATCCTGGGTCTGTAAGAAGACCCTTATTCTCTCTCCTTCCTTTGAGTGGCAGATCAAAGGAATATCAGGTGGGAAGTGCAGAGGAAGACTTATAGAGGGCAGCAGCCTGGCACTCTGTAGATGGTGGTCAGTATCATAGGTAGTGAGTTCCCTTGCACCCCAACAATGCCACGATTTTCTTTGAAATGGAAACTTGCTCTTTTGCCACAAGTTCCTGTTTGAGGGATGTCACAAGTGCTCTTCTCAATCCTTCCCTAGTTGTATTTTCCTTACCTGAGAGAAAATGTTTTTCTCCCTATTTTCCCTGAAACTTCTCCTCGTTTTATATCACGGGTTGGTCACAGGTCTAATTTGGATCCATTTTTATGGGGTTGTTTCTCTGCACTCTTCCCCAATACTGCAACAAATTTTCTGAGCAGGTGTCAGGACACAGGTGTTCTTTTCTTCCTTCCCCTGCTCAGATTAAGGATGTTGCAGCCTCTTTAGAGAAATCTTTTAAACTAGAAACAAAGCAAAAGCTATCGTTGAAAAAGTACCTGTACTGCAATAGGATTTTGGGGGGGAGGAAGTTGATGTGTTGGTAAATGAAGCAGGCATTGATGATACTCTGCTTATAGACTTAAATCTGGAGTAAAATATTTTCTTTGTGGCAGATACACCAGAGAGGCAGGAGTCCGCTCTTTGGATCGGAAATTTGGAGCTATTTGCAGAGCAGTGGCTGTGAAAGTGGCAGAAGGGCAGCACAAGGAAACAAAGTCTGATCGCTCTGAAGTGACTGAAGAAGGTTTGTGTTCCTTTTTTGTACATTATCAGAAAGTAGGCTCGTGGTGGTATGTTCACTTTAGAAGCATATCCACTATTAGGGGCTTGATTCACCACTGCCATACTCTAGAGTTTTATGTCTCTGTAACTACATTGTTTTTATAAGCTTTTCAATGGAATAATAGCTTTGAAAACTGGAGTGACATAGTAGTGAATCAGGGCTAAGAACGTACGTAGGGCACAATCCGACCCTCCTAGGATGATTAACAAGGTAATGAAATAAGTCTTTTCCATCTCCGGTTTCTGGGATTAGCTTTATATATGGTTTTCAGTCACTCAGATCAAGTTATTAATGTAAACAAACTTTCACACGCCCCTTTTTGCTCTTCATGGAAAGTATACTTTTAACCAAAGATTGAACTATGGCCTGGTTCCAGTTTTTGTGAATTTTTTTTTCTTTATTGTTCTATCTCTATACCCAGAACACTTTACCAGCTCACAACTGTTTCGTGCTATTATCTGGCCACCTACTGAATTGTGAGAGTGTACTTGTGGACATGGATATGTTGAGGTTTTTTGTATGCTTTAAGGAGGCAATACATCTGTCAAAAAAGAATTATAGGGCTCTTGCTGAGGCGCATAGGTTGAAACAGTGTCCTTCTAACCCTAGAAAGTGATACTTCAATGATCAAGAGTTTGTATTTGACATTTTTTTAAGTTTGATGTCTGGAGGAAGCCAAGGAATTTTTTCTCCTCAGAGACAAACTCTTTTTTAGTGTGGAAATTAAATTGTTTTGCATTTTGTAAGTACTAGGATTTTTTTATTTGATCCATGCATATTGTAGTACTTGATATTGGTCTCTCAGAGCTTTAGTAACTACTTTCAGCTTTATCAAGTCTATAGTTATTTTCTATGTATACAGAAGATAGTGATTTATTGTTCCCTGTAACCCAGACAAATATAAACCTGTTAACAATCAGTTATAATGTACCTTTGTGAAAACTTATCGCTGTACTTAAATGCACAGAAGTTCAGGGAAGTTAGTATCTTACTGCTGCAGCAGTATCTTGTTACTGTGTGGGAATACTGAACGACAAACTTTTAACACAGATTGGTTCTCACTCTGCCCTTTCTTTTGCCTAGTGTGCAGAAGTTCACCAAATCCAATTAAACACTATAATTACATTGGTTTTATTTGTATAAAATGTTCTGGGGGTGAGGCCAGTGCAGTAGGTTAATGAGCTAGCCTTTCACTTGTGGCAGAGCTAAAGTCAGCTCTCCATAGGTCATGAGAGAAATGTGCAGCACTCTACACTTGAGTCCTAGTAGAGCTTTGCCACATTGTAAAGCTGTTAAATATGGATCAAATCTTGCAGTCTTGCTTCCGGCAAAACACTGATTTCTGTGACAGTATTGCCTAAATAAGAACAGCAGGATTTGGCTTAGAAATGTGGTAGTTTTCCAGGTGTGGAATAGTAGGGGTTTTGCATCTCCAGAATAATGTGCATTTTATATATAATATAAAATCTCTTTCTGGTAACCTTGCCTATTATTCATGCCTGTTCATGTTTTTTAAAGATGTGTGAACTGGTGTGTCATGGAAAAATAGCATGAAGAGTATTAAAATAAATAATACTTGAGTCAGTAAACTTGGCTTTCCAAGTGATCTATACACTCAATATCTCAGCATTCTTCTATATAGTAAACCCTGATAATTTTAGAGATGAATATACAAATACTTGATAAGAGAATTGGTAAGAGCTTGAAAACCATTTATGTTTATAAATTGCTCTCAGTACACTATTCTGCTAGCATTTTTCTCAGGCTTTGGAAATTAACAATAGCTTGCCGTCATTCCTGTGCTTATCTACTACCTGACATCTTGCTAATAGTCCACTTGTCTCCAAACGTCTTTCTTAGCCAACTTTTTGTTTGTCATTTATGATAGCAGATAGACTAATTAGGACCAAAAGCAATAACCACAGATGGAAGTTACACAAGGTCCAAGATGTAGCTGTGAAATAGTTAGAAAGCTAAAACTGTCTGTGATTATCATATCTGTTTTATTTGAAAAAGGAAAACAAATCAGTTTTAAAAGTATTTCAGTGTTCATATATCAATATTATTAATATTTTTTCACTTTTTAAAAAAACTTCCATGCCTGCCCATCTACTTTGCTACTGAAAAGAGAATTTATCATTCTAGAGTATATTGAGGCTGAACAATGGAAAAGGGAAAGCAACCTCTATTTTGGCCAACCTGGCCAGCTATTTACTCAGATTAAGAGCAGGTTACAAGCCTCTAAAGCAGTGGTTCTCAACCCGTGGCCCGTAGGGGCTTTCAAAATGGCCCAGCACTCCCGTCCCACTGGCTGCAGAAGAGAGCTGCTGCTGCCTGAGGACCCAGGCAGAGCGCTTTGCTGTGGGGCTGAAAGATGGTTCAGGCTCCTTTCTGCAGCCAAGGGGAGGGGAGATCAACACTCCCCTCCTCTGGGGGCTGAAGCAGGGAGCTCGGCAAAGCGCTCCACCTGGGTCTCTAGGTGGTGGGGTCCCTGCTGGAGCCAGAGGGAAGGGAGAACTGATCCTCCTGTCACCCTGGCTGCAGAAGAGAGCAGCTGCCTAGGGACCCAGGTGGAGCGCAGGGTTCCCTGCTGCAGCCAGGGGAATGGGAGATCAGCGCTCCCCTCCCCCAGCAGAGAGCAAAGTGCTTTGCCTGGGTCCCTAAGCACTGGGTCCCTGCTGGAGCCAGAGGGAGGAGAGCACTGATTTCCCATTCCCCCTGGGTGCAGAAGGGAGCCACTGCCTAGGGACCCAGGTGGAGTTGAACTCCTTCTTCCTGGCTGCAGGGGGGCCGGATGGGGGGAGGTCCTGGCAGAGACTGATGACCCTTCAGGGTTATAAAAATCATATTTGTGACCCTCGAGCCAAAAAGGTTGGGAACCATGGCTGTAAAATATTTTCAGCTGGGTATTTTGTTTTAATATATTTTGGTTCATAGAACTTCTTTGCTTGTTGGATGCCATCCTTAAACATTTAGTCAATTCAAGGTGGTGTGGGAGCTGTCAGAACAAATTGCACAGGAGAAACCATTCTGTAGTGAATGCAGGCTCTTACAACCAAGAAACAGGCGAGAATACTCTTACAATAGTTGAAAGATCTGATTAACTCAAACTGCCTGAACTTTTACCTCATTTCCAAGCTTTTTTTTGCTACTTAATTTTCCATTGGCTCTAGTGATGTTGATGCAACTATTGCCAGCCACAAGCATTGTGACAGTTTTTCCTCTCAAACTGGACTATTAGGTGACACTTACCCTGGTAAAGTCTTTAATTTTTTGTTCTGACTGTGTCCTCTCTTTTTGTTTTGTTTGAAATTGTTTTATATTCTTTACTCCAACATCCCTTTACGAGAGGAAGTGCAAATGCAATTTCGTTGTTTGTGCAGTGGAACAGTGATGTAGCTTTGAGAGCTTGCATTTTGTCTCCATGTTGAATGCCATCTTTTCAATAGGGATATGGTTGAAAAACATAAAAATTATAGACCTTCAATGGGCTTTACCCATTGTGGCTTTATCTCTTCGCTTTACCCATTGTGGCTTTATCTCTTCGCCACTTTTCTGTTCTGTGGAGCAAGAACTTTTACTTTCTACCTAGATTCCAAAGGGCAGGATGCGGTATGCCGACATGAGCACTGTCCGGTTGGTGTAATTACTCCACAAGAGCTGGAAGTTGTGTTGGCAGGAGAACGTCTCCCGCCTACATAGCAGCGGTGTGGACAGCATTTAGATTGCTGTAACTTGTGTCACTCAGAAGTGTCTTTTTTCACACCCCTGACTGATGTCAGTTAGATCAACTTAAGAGGTAGTGTAGACCTGCCCTAAGTAACATAATAACTTATACCATACACATAATAATACCTTACTGTTGTATAACAATTATTAGTAGATCTCAAAGTGATTTACTGAGGAGATGAGTACCATTATTCCCATTTTACAAATGGAAAACTGAGGCACAAAAAAGTGAAATGACTTGTCCAAGGTCACCCAGTAGGCCAGAAGCAGAGCTGGGAATTGAACCCAGTTCTCTTGATTCCCAGTCAATGGCTTTCTTCACTAAACACATTGCCTCTCTAATAAAAATGCATCTTTCATAAAATATCTCTATACAGTAGTCAATTTTGAAAACAGGTGTTCATCCATAGGGTTTAAAGAGTTTTCATATCTTCTCACCATTTATTTTGCTTCTGAATTAAAATCTCTTGGATAAGCAGTACCAGTAATAATCATACAAATATTTTTGTATTCAATACTGAGGTAAAAACACAGTATGTCCTCAGAATTCTCTCATTCTTTACAGCAGAGAATACATATGCATACTAATGAACATGCTTATCTTAAATGTGAATTATAAAATGCTTTCTGGCTTTTACTGTTGGGGTGTAGAATGTACTTTAGAGATTGCATTTTTGTTTAGGTTGGCTGTGGGAGTATTGGTTTCAGTATCTTATACTTCAAAATATATTGTTTTTTCCAGATATATTTTGAGACAAATAATGTCTATTTTTAGTGTCTTTCTCTCCACAATAGAAGGACCTTAAGATATAGTACGCTGTTTAGATTGTCTAGATAGTGCTGAGTAACCTTGAAAGCTCTTGGCAAGCCTGTATTGTAGAAAATCCTTCAGTTAGCTTTATGCCAATCTTCAAAAGTCATGGAGATGTTGGACATTGTGCATAGTGGAGAATTTGAGGTTAATGGCGAAATATATATAGATATAATATGCCACGGTGTTTTTCATGCACTGTACATTTTCAGGTGACCACTCCATATTAAAAGTGGAGACTTTTCTGAGATCAGAAAAACAGGAAAAAATCAGGTTAGTAATATGCAATTCAGTAAGCTTTGAGACTTCTTCCTGTAAAAATATACCATTAATAAGAAAGGAGATATAAAGGAACTTTACCAATTATAAAACACTGTTACATGATATTTCTATGAAAATCCATTTAACAATCTGTTTTTCAGAATTGTCCTTGCTATTTTTTCCTTATGCAATACTTGTTCTTTGAAAATGTCTTCTCTTTCAACTTGCCATTTCCTGTGTTCTTGTGAGCTCATAAGAATTCCCATAGAAATAATATCTGATGTCAGAAAGTTGATTATAGGCCAAATTCAGTGCTGGCTTATATTAGTCGTGACTTTACCCCCTAATTACATATTCTACTCTCTGCTTCATTCTACACTGAAAGAGAGCTTTCATGTACACATCTATCTACACTAACTCACTAAAAACAGAAATACAGGTAATCAGAAGCAAAGTATCTTGTCTATCTTAACTTTATTTGTTCCAGTTTGAAAACTTTTCTGAAGTAGAATATTGTCTTGGGTTTACATATGGCATATTTTTAAGTCTCATTAAATTGAAAGATTGTCCTATAAATCATTTTAATGTGTTTGAAAGGATTCTCGTAATTGCTGGATAAAAGAAAAACATTCCATTCTTTTTTAAGGCTTCTGTGATGTTTTGGGGTCCACTCAGACCAATAAGGGATTCTGTCACCAGTTGCCCTGTAACTTTGGGGACCTTTATTCTGTGCAGCTATGGTTCCAATTCCCTGACACCAGATGCCTTCCCACAAGCATAAGGCCTAACCCTGGTTCTCACTAGCCTAGGTACTCTTTGCAGGGTGACCCCAATATCCTTTCCAGTTCCACATCTTGCCAAATATGTCCTCCCTGAATTCTTAACTGCCAAATACTAATATCGTTTCCATTTGGTTCATCGCCCTGGAAGGCTTGAAACCAGCCCCCCAGTTATCAGCCCACTTTGGCATTCACACTCCACATGGTTTGCACACCAGAGACCTGCTTGTGATAAAAATAAACAGAAAGTTTATTTAATAGAAAATCCACAGATTCAAAGATGAAATAGTAGGGGGAAATCAAACATATACAAGTTACACAGAAAATAAGCATAGCCTCAGGCTTTATTTACAGTTTGTGTAAAACTGACTGCAGTTACAATTTTCCATATATGCATACATAATCTTCACAACAATAACCTGTACACATATCGCATAATGATTATTAAGTTCATTGTATTACAGGCCTTCATAAAAGATCTTACTCCATATATTCTTACAATAAAATAACATAGTATGCTATCAGTTGATTTAACTGCTTATTTTTGGGAGGATTTAATCTTTCTGTTTTCCCCTTGTGGTTTCTGGACTCTGATTATCACTGCTTCTAATGAAACAGTTAAAATGTAGCTTAATAGCACAATTCTTCATATTCTTAATTATTTACTATTAGAATGCTGAACAAAAAGGAGCTGTATTAGAAAGTTCAAGTAATCCAGTAACAGAGTTATTTACAATGTGAAATTAGTGCTGGTCTTGCAACTCCTGCTATCTAGAAAAGTAATTGCAAGCTATGTACTTCAAACAGGGTGAAACTCTAGTATTTTTGATTGACGCACAATTTGGAGCAGGTTCAAAAGCACTGAGCTGTGAACAGTTGTGTTTGTGGGGTCTAAAGTGGCAGCAGGCAATACAGAATAATGAAAGGGAATCTAGAAGGCAGGTGGGACATATAATTAATCTTTGTAATCTAGAGACATTTACAGAATGGTACACTCACCTTTAAAATATGGGGTTTATTTTGTACTAGTAATGTATTTATACCCAGCTGTATTTTCTTCAGCATGTCATTAATTTTAAAAATATATACTATCTGTATTATGTTTTTGTTTTGATTTTTCATTCAGGCTGTCAAGTGAACATACATTCCCTTAACATCAGTTAAACAAAATTAGTAGTAATATTGGTAATTGTATAATAAAGTTTTTATTATATTATGTTTGAACTTTTGCTCCCAGCCTGAGTTTGGATTTTTTTTTGCATGATGATGTAATCTGCTTTGATTTAATTTAATTAATGAAACTTTTAATGAATACGCAGTGTACCACCATCATTACCATTGTCACCTAAAATTTTTTCTAAACTACTAATTGATTTTACATGTATAAAAAAAACACACTGTTGCCAAACACTGGTAAAATACATATGTAAGGGGCTATAGCCTCTACATTAACAAATTCAGTGTTAGGAGATGGGAATCCAAGAAAGGGCTAAAAACATGTGGTTTTCTTAACCTGGGTATTAAATGTTTGGATCCCAAGCATTATTAAACATGGTTGTTTTAGTGTGTATAGGATCTCAGAACACCTGGGCTGACATCCCTTTTCTTGCAAAAAGCCATGAGAGCCTCTGTTTTACATCCCGTACCAAAAAAACAGCAGTACAAGCAGCACAAAGCCTCCTTTTACACTGTGCTGGGGAGCTGGCTCATGCAGTCTGATGAGCGTAGATCCCAAGGTGGTATTGACTGAAGGCACTTGTAAGTTTTGAATAAAGTTGCACTGTGGTTAATATACTTAAGGAATCTTAGCAAAATGTAATGCTTGGCTTGCTTCCCAGATCTCTTGGGTTTTGTTTTGGTAGGCCAGAGTAGTGCAGATGCTGTCAAAAAAGTTGGAAGTTGGTTATATATACAAGCTATTTGTCACTTAATATTTTATTTTGTTTGTCAATACTTTCTGACATGACAACATCAAAACAAAAAATGTTTTGGGTGGTGTATAAAGCATGATACCAAGATCGGAATATCCTTAAACAAATAATTGTAAAACAAACTGAAATATTTTATTGTTTCTGAGCCACTTTCTGCTATCAGATGTTCATGTACAACTTTTAAAAATATTATGTAAACCTGAGGGCTGATCCTGCAACTAGCCCTTCTTCACATGAACGTACTCCCATTGAAGTTAATTGAGAAAGGCCCAGGGCCCTGATCCTGCAAATGTTTACATGTGTTTAACTTTGAGACAGCAGAACTACTCACATGCTTAAAGTTAAGCATATGTGTGTTTGCAGGATTGAGGACTAATTGTGCAAGTTTCAGGATTGGGCCATTAAAAGAAAAGAAGAGCATTGATGGATTGACATCTGATTATATAGTTTTTAAACTTCAGAATAAAATGCTGGACAAAAGAAAACTCTGTATTGGGTAACTCAGACTATCTGTCAGATCTGGACATCACTCACTGGAAGAAGATTGCTTTAGAAGGAATAGATTTATGACCCAAATTCTGCTGTGTTACACCAGTGAAAACCTGAAGTTGTAGCATGACTGAAATCACAAGAGTTTCTCTAGGTCTGTACTGGTGTAACTGTGAGATGAATTTAGACCTTCAACCCTGCAATAGGTAAGCTTAAGAAAAAGTACTTCTCTAGGGTATTCCTGAAAACCCCATGGGACTGAAAAGAGCTGGAGAAAAAAGCAATGAATGATAGTACCCTTCATGAGTGTTTATATTACCCTATTAATTTGGGGCAGTGGGGGGACTGTGGAAATAAAACAGCTCTGCTGGCTATATCCAGAAATGCTTTTTCTGTGTGGAAATTGCTTATGTTCTTGTACTGGCCAAACATATTTAATGACTTAGGACCAGACGTGGAAAACTATGAAGCAGCTCACTTTCCTGGACCTAAATATCTCTTGAGATTTTTCTAATATCCCCTCATAAATTTCTTGAGGATAATTGAATATTTTGCGTAAAAAACTTGAATAATAACTGCATGGCTCCAATAATAGCAGTGTTTGTTTTGTTAAATACATTTCTTGTGCCTTCTCTGTGTACAGTAGAATGCTGTCTTAGAATAATATTGTGAAAGACACTGGTGCTAAACAGCTTTCCCACAGAATTCTCCATAGGTTGCGGAAGATAAGAACCAACACCATCTTCTAACTGCCACCAAAAAGCAGTTCTGTGGATTTCCTTCTTAATTTGGAGGGGTGTAGGAAATACCAGGTCTATGGTCTCATGTTGTGGGGCCCTTGCAGGTGATATTGTAAATTAGTTAAGAAGAAGCGAATGTGCCATTTCCCCCTTCTTGCATTTAAGGACAAAAACCCTTTGTTTTTATGCTGATTTTTTAAAAATGTCTTGGTCCTTCTTTTGTAGCAGTGCACTAAAGCAGCATGTGATACATTAAATATTGTTTTAATTTTATTTTCAAGTTTTCATTGTTTTCCATCTCACTTCTGGTCAATAGACATAACCAGAAATCTCTGTATGTGAAACAATCTGGTTAGCTGATGTTCGTTGCTTGGAAGCAAGCATTGGGTTTACCAGAAGACAGAAATTATTGGTACAAGTATGAAAAAACTGTACAGAACTTCTGCTTATTCACTTTCATAGTATTCCTAAAAGAAAGCTGCAGTTTTGAAAATTAAAATCCCTGTGATTCCTTTAATTCTTATGGGAATGTTTAATATTAACTTAAAGCATATACAGTCACCTGTATACAACGATTTTAAATATTTTTTCTGCACATTAAAACTCTGAATTGGCTGTGTCTAGCATTGTATTTCTTAGTTAAGACAGTACTGTAAAATGAAGGATTTATAATTTGGAGTCAGATATTAAACTTGAACCATTAAGTATCATAAACAAAATATTTGCTTTTCTTGGCTGGCTTTGGAAGAGCAACTCTAGTTTCCTTTGTGAGTATGTTTGAATCTAAAACAGGCTGCTTCTTTTGATTGAGCTTGTTGTAAATTGTTAAAATGATTAAATATTATAATTCTTATTTTTGAAATAATGTCTTGATAGAAGAACAGAAAACATAATTCCAGTACAAAGTTGGAAGTTCCTGAAGTGGCTTTGGCACTTCTTTCAATATGTCCTTTCATTTTATGTATGTATTTACTTTTTAGTCCTTTAACTTAAGGCTAAATTTAAACAAGCTAGATTCTTTCTCCCCCCCCCTCCTCCCCTTTTCCCCTCCCAAAACTGCCCACCGAAAATTGAAAATTTTGAGTTTATTCTTTCACATTGAATCTAATAATGTTAAATAGTTGATGAGTAATTTTTTCTAGACAGATTAGTGAGTCAAGACCAGCTACCCAGACCTGAATAAGAGCTCTGTGGAGCTTGAAAGCTTGCTTCACCAACAGAAGTTGGTCTAATAAAAGATATCTCACATGCCTTGTCTCTTTCATATCCTGAAACCAACATATCTACAAAAATACTGCAAACAACAGTTAGTGTCATGTAACCTACATTATGATTTATGGCTGTGCCTTTGTGTGCCCATGCATATGTTTATAATGAATGCAAATCTGATTATTTGGTACTTTGTAGATTCCTCATATTCAGCACCCACTTATTTGTTAAGACATGGAAGTGAGAAAGTATGATCTTTGGAGTAAAAAAATTAGTGTTGGTTATAATTAGGCTTTGGAACATATAGTTGAATTGTAATAATATATAAGAAAAGGTCAGAGTTGAAGTTAATTGTGTAGAAGATTGGGGAAGTCCTGAGTGCCTTCTATTATTTTACAGAATGTAGAACAGGGCTTACTCAATTAGGTTATTTAAGCACAAAGAAAAGAGAATCTTATTTTTAATAAGGCAGATGGCCTCAACAATTAACTACTGATTCATTTACAAGAAGCCTCTGTGTATGCCTCAGCTGTATACAGAGAACTAGGTAGAGTAAAAAGAGGCAGAAATACTCATGTGGAAATCATATTTGCTTGGGGAAAAAAATCTTTGACTAAAATACGTTGGCTTTGGGACAAAAACAAGCTGTGCTTATGCTCCCTGAATATTATTCCCTTTAAAAAAAAATCCAACATTGTACATCTGCTACAAAAGATGGTTCGTACCTTGAAGGCACAGAGTTAATGAAAGTTGATAGCACTAATCTTCCACTGTCATTTCCAGGCAAGTTGCTAGAGAAGCACATAGTGTGCCATGGTGGCTTCTTTGGGTACGTATACACTACAAGCTATAGGTGTGATTCCCAGCTTGTGTACACGTACTCCCACTAGCTTTTGAGCTAGTGTGTGTATAAATACTAGTGTAGCTGTGGTTGCATGGGCAGTGGCTCTGGTGAGTGCATACCCACCAGTTTCGGGCAGGTTTACATTCAGCATTGCTAAGCTGTGCCGCCACTGCCTGTGCTATCGCAGTACACTATTATTTATACTTGTGCTAGCTTGATAAGAACTATTGTGATCATGTGAACACAAGCTGGGAATCACATCCCTAGCTCGTAGTGTAGATGTAGCCTTAGTTCTGTCATGTCAAAACTGATGCAGACTCAAACATATGTTGCTTGTGTAGAGAGGCTTGGGGGGTCAGAGAAGCATAATGTTTGGCCCCTGCTTCTCCTATTGTTGCTTCTGCTCTTTTCATAGCCATTCTACCCCATTGTGCTTTCCTTTGCATACCACCTTTGCAGAAATTCCAGTTCAACATATGATATAAAGTAATGTATAAGGGTCACCAGACTGAGGAGATGTCTTGGAGGAACTGATGGTTGTATGCTGAATGTGAAAAGTTTGTTGTGGAAATTAGAAGTTCCTTTGGAGTTAACACATGTGAAGTAAGGTTGATGTGGTTAATGGTGATTTAACAAATGACTTCCTTGATTTTTATTGTTTGCATTGTTAAGAAAAGCATTAAAGCAACCTTAACTGTAACTTAGTTTTTTGTAGGGGGCTAGGTACCTCAGAGTGCTAATAAAAAGGCAGTTTGTTATTAATGTGCATTATGAAATGTAGACTTAATGTCTTATTCTATTCCACACTGATACCAAGGGTTTCCTGTATGAAAGAGAACTTAAATAGATGAATTCATTTATTGGAAAGTGTTGGTGTGGAAAGGCTATTCATACGTATCTTTTATTAATATTTATAGAAATTATATGCCTCCACTAGTATGGGAGGAAAGTAGATCTCTCACGCTGAATGTAAGAACACTCCACTTGAATTGGAGAGGGAAGAAGTTTCAAAGAAAAAGAGGCTATGTGAATTATTCTTCTCTTGAAGCAGCAGCAGAAGTTGATTTTCTAAAATAGTATGGTGGGGAGAGGGAAGTTTCCCATTTGGAATCCCTTACATCATGTGGTAATAAGGAATTACTCTGTAAATAATTTGTAGATTTTATTAGCTTGTTCCTAGATTATTTGTTCTTAGATCTTTGGGGTAGCACATCATCATTATGTTTATGTGTACAGTGCCTAGCACATTAAGGGCCATAGGGCATCTAGGCACTATCACAATACACACACATGATAACATTCATACACACTGCCATGGAAACATCTGGTTATTTCCGATATTTTTTAATTCTCTGATAAATGTTCCACTGAGATCTGCATAGTGCTCTAAAGGGAATGGTTATCAGTCTTCTGCATCTGGATCAAATGCCACATGGAGCTGAATCCCACTTACATTATCTTCCTCAGTACACTATATGCAAGTGCACATGGAAGCTGAGCACAAATAAGGAACAAATGGCACTTGCTATGTTTAAATTCTTCAGCTTATTCAGCCAAGCAGCAGTGTGTAAAAAAAAGTATGCATGCAGAAATAGTCTAGGTTAAGAGAGCTTTGTAACTATCTATCAAAGATATCGGGTACCGAGGACTCTGAGTCACCTTGTTATCCTCTTGTCTTCAGCAGAGGAAGACTTGCTCGTGTTTAACTGGATGTCAGCCACCTGACACCACCAGTGTGTTAGCCACCCAAGCACTCTCCTCTGGGCAGTGCCAGCCCTAATGTTGCCTTTCAGATTAAGAATAGGTGTACCCAGTTCTCAAGCCCTTTTGAAGCCTTTCCCTGTAGTGTCCATTCCCTTATCCATGGAATGCTTATAGATATACCAGGTCTGCTGTCACACCAGTGTACACAACAGTGTACACACTAGCTTGTATGATTCAGCTCAGCATCAGCAACTTGTTACCACAGCACTGAGATGTATTTATATTGAAAATAACAATGTTTATTATCCAAGATTCAAGAGATAGTGAGTAAAGATAATGGAAACAAAATCAGAACATGTTCTAGAGACTAATCGGGCTAAACCTCCTGTCTACAGAAGATTCTCACCCCAAATATCTTCTGTGGTGTTAGCAACCAAGGCTGGTTGAGATCTTATTTTCGTGAATGTAAACATGCTGCTTGTTTACTTCCGAAGTGCAGGATAAGGGCATATCTTCCTTGGCTTCTCCTCATATCCAGCAGAGAGAGAAGTGAATAAACATCCCCTATCTGACAGGAAACCTGTTTCTCCACCTTTGCTGTGATACAGAAACTAAGAACATATTGTTGGTATACATATTTAACTCCTTTTGTAGTATCCATACATACATTTCAGAACAATAACAATGACCCATGACACTGGCTTTCATTTAAGACCTTACATCACATTCTTTGGTGAACTAGAATGTACACATTAGAATCAGGATATCCCTGTAACCCTCTTGCCAATTGTCACTGAGGGGTTCTTTGGGTCACAAGTGTGCAAAAGGTTATACCTACACAAACAGACTAGGTTAAGAGAGCTTTGAAGCTCTCTATCAAAGATACGTTTTTACAGCCACCATTATTATGGTATCTGAGCAATTCTTAATCTTCACCCATGTGAGGTAGGGAAGTCATTTTATCCCCATTTTATGTATGGGGAACTGAGGCACAGAGAGACGGAGCGACTTACCTAGGATCACAGAGGAAGCCTGTAGGTTGAGCAAGGAATTGAAGCCAGGTTTCCTGAATGTCAGGCTAGCACCCAAACCACTGGATCATCCTCTTTTGTGGCCCTCAAGTATTTTGTTTATAAGGGTATGTCTACACTACAAATGTTACAGTGGCACCGCTGCAGGGTAGACACTAAAGTGATGGACGGGACTTATCTGTTGCTATAATAAATCCACCCCTTTGAGAGTCAATAGCTAAGATCTAGCTGCATCTGCAGTGAGGGTTAGGTCGACCTAAATATGTTGCCCAGGTCTTGAAATTTTTCACAGCCCTGGGCAATGTAACTAGGTTGACCTAAATTTTAGGTGTAGACCAGGCCTAAGGGTCAGGCTATTTGGATGACATAGCCCTGTAAGGCACATAAGCACACACAAATATTTCTATAAGAATCTATCTGGAAGTGATCTATCTTTTGAGTAGAATTTCATTATGGTATTGTTAGTTTTTGAAAGACATCACATCCAGCAAACAAATAGAGGCACTCATTTTAATAGTACAGTACCCCAGTGCAGGGATAACCTTTCAAGACAAAGCAACTGTACCAAGTCATGGTCTCATTGAAATCATTTGGAGATTTTTCCTATTGACTTCAGTTTTGCTCAGTGTGGGCCCAACTAGCCACTCTACAAACTAGGGAAGTGGATTTTATGTATGGAGGGTTAAGTAGCCTAAAACAGCCATCTGAGAGAGAATCTGAAGAAATTAGAGTATTCTTTGAGTGAGAAAGGTGAGTTTTATTGGACTGGGTTACTGCATCCCTCTGAGTGTCTGTAATGTGAAATCCAGCATGTCAGGATCTGATGAGCCACAATGAGACATATTTGCATTCCAGACAGGTGGCTTTTTTCTTTTCCATTCTCTGCCACCCCCAACAGTGATTGACAGGACATACTGCTTGGAAAATAGGAATGGAATCTGTGGATTGAGGTGAGGGAAGCAGAGCTATTGAACAGCAAACTTTGTCTTTTTTTGCTATTACAGGGATATAGACAACTTTTTTTAATTTGGGCAGGGGGCATGCTGGAACTTTGTTTTTTTTCTTTAAATCTGTTGAATATCACTTTAATGAGTAGTTTTATAACATAACAATAAAAATTTTAAAGATTTAAAATGAGATAACGAGCTTCTGTTCTGCACTCAGTGTGTGTTTGTTAATGGAATCCCCAAATCTCCCCTAGTTGTTTACATCCTTGTATTACTAATTACAGCTGAACATAAAAGCAAGATAATCATAGCTAATTGCAGGCATACAGCAAAACAATGTCTGATACGAACTTGGCCGAAGTACTGTTGCTTCATTTTACAGAACTTGTTTTGAGTGTTGCCAATTCAAGTCCTTGGCCCCTTGCAAAAAGAGTGCAATACTGTGCAATATTGACCATGTTTACAAAATACTAGCAAGAGACATAACTATAACTGTTATTTCCATATTCAGAGCAACTGTTTCCACATAATGGTACACTAAATATGATTATACCTTACAAATAATGTGTACGCATGTCTCTGAGGGAGAATATAAACCCAAAACAAAACTGCCTTTTGTTCTGTGGATGCAATAACTAAATGACTTACTATTTTAAATAACCTAGTTTTAAGAAATAATTTATAGGTCAACATTACCACTTCTCTCCCATCCTCATCTCTGAATTGACATCTCTTCTGTTCCACTAAAATACTTGGCTATTTAAGCATAATAGTAAAATTGGATAGCACATAATCTTATCTTGAGTATTTTCTTATCTGATGAGTGGATATTTTTCAAAGACTTAAATGTTTTAGGTTTATTTATAAACTACTTTTAATGATTCTGATCTTTTGAGTGTTTGTTTTCCTCTGTGGTAATAAAAGAATTTTATCTGAGAGTTAGTGTTTAAGAAATACTACTACAAGTCCTAAGGGGAATTTCTTTTCTTAGACAGCAGAGAGCATGCCACAGAAGATGCAAAAACTGAATCCATCAGTGACACACCCGATCTGGCTCTGCCACCTGAAATGCCGATATTAATTGATTTTCATGCCTTAAAAGATATTCTGGGGCCACCTATGTATGAAATGGAGGTAAGTCTTTAATTTTTCTTTGGTTACTTCTCACTTTTCACTTTATATTTTTGTCCATTGTGATTAGTCGTTCCATTACTGGTGACTGATTTTGTGCAGGATGTGTTTTTTATTTTTTAATGTATTTTTGTTAGAACTGTGTTTCCTCCCTTTGGCGACCCTTCTCCCTAAGCATCTTTTCATCTGGACTGCATGCAACAAGATTAAATTTCTTTAGATAAAAAAATTGAAAAGTATATTGTTTGGTAGTGCTTATAAATTTATTTTTATTTGCCTTAGACAAAAAGACAAAAGTGGAACCCAGGAATCCTGTCTCCTAAGCACAGACCCTAACAGCTAAACCCAAAACCTAATTAAAATAAGATTTTTTAGATATAAAACCAACCACTTCACTTTATACCACTTGCTACCAAAAACTGTGTTTGACACTACAGCCCCATCCCAACTTTAGTCTCCTTTGCCCGTCTCTGAAAGGGCATGCCTTTAGTCCTCCTGTTACTTCCTTCCCACAGGTGGTACTTTGCTCTTTGTTATAGGAACCAACTACCATTCCTTAAGTTAGACTCCCTATCTTCAGATTCTCTGTTGGCTTCTTGTACTACAGTTATTCTGTGCCTCACCTTGGATCCAGGTGAACTTACTGAGCGGCAAATGGTGGCTGTAGTACTCCATAAGTCAATGTCTAGTACCACAGGAGAGCAAAACAGTTGCTGATGAAGAGAGCCATATTTGTTTCCTTATTTCTGGAGAAGGGAGCAATGAACCAATAAGTAATAAAAGTGAAGAGAAGACTAATGGGATGATAAATGCTTGCTTCTAATAGCTTGTCCCTGAAGTTCCCTCTCACTGGGATGGGAGGGCCAGACTGTAAAGGAGTTTGGAGAGGAAAGAGGCATCTGGGGATGCATAGACTGGGGAGGAAAATGAGTTAATTGTTTGGGATCTGGCTGAGGGGATGCTTGGAGTATAAACCTGTCAGGGATGAAGAGATTGGTGGTAATGGAGAGAAAGGGAAATGAGATTGGTAAAGAGGCAGGAACAATGGAATTGTGTCAGAAAGGATGATGAAAAAATGATTGATAGGAGCAGGGGAAGCTGAGGGAATTGGAGGCAGGGAAGGGAGGAGAACTCATAGTGAAGCATGGGGTAATAATGTAAATTGGTCTTTGGTGGAATAAGCTCACATTAGCAATTTTGGCCTCTGCACTTGCACATTGGGAGGTAAGAAGTAGAGGAACTTGCTTGCTAGGCAAATGATTTTGATTTTTCTGCAGCCTCCATCCTTTCATTTCAGTCCTGCAGAAACCTCCTGCTAATCCCAACAGCAGAATTTGGGCAGATTACAAATTGAGAGAGAGTTTGATTTAAGATGGTGCCTTTTAAATCTTTCCCCTAGTGTTGATATGACTGTGTTTAATTGCAAGTTGCTATCACATTATTTGTAATACTGTCTACAGCTTTTACAGGAATTGCTTATGCAGTCTTTCCTTGGAGTCTGTTGTGTTTGGAAACAAGTTAGTGAAATACAGAAAGTGCATTTCAAGGAAATAACATTTTATATCATTTTCTCAATTATACAAATTTACTTTGGCCACGGAAAATTTGGTTTTAAGGGTAGAATCTGAAGGGATCATCTGGGAATTACTTGAATTTTTAATATTTTAAGTGCAGATTTGTCTAAAGCTATCACAGTAACCTATGGATTTAAATATTCAAGGAATTCAAAACCTAGGCGAAGCTCTGATCTACACAATTTGTTGATCTCTGATTGGACAAGTCAACACTGTTGCTAGGGGAGATTTCATAGTAAAAAATTTGGGGATAAAACTAAATGATGGCTCTAAATACTGCAGTGTCAACAAGGATTCTCTTCTTAAATCCCAACAAAAGTTCATTACACCCACACACATAGCTAGCTACACACCATTTTCCAGTCAAGAAGAGGAGTAGTTCTTGAATCCTTTTGAAATGGTCACATTTCTTTGTATTCTTTATTCAGGTTACAGACAAAAAATCCCAGCATTTTGATTTATGACTTTCATCAGTTATCTCAATTATCAGTTATCTCAGTTTGGAACCAGTTCTAGAATAGGTTGTTCAACTTGGAACAGGAATGCACCTTTTTGTGTACTATTTTTGCTAATTTGTCACATTTTCCCAAATATTTTAACAGTTCTGAAGTTTTTCAGGGATAAATATTACATGTCAAGCTTAAACCTTGTTCCTAATGCTACATGGACAAATGTGCAAGTGCCACTCTTTGCATGTGCACTCATCCAATTTTCATGTGCAAATTTGGGTGAATTCTGCCTCTGTATATGTAGTTATTATTTTGCATATATAGTTGCAGAGCTTGTACATGTACACATTGCCTGAATCCACTGGCCTCATATTAGCAAAACAAAGGCTGGCTAAAACTTTTGGTCTGTGCCTCAAATATGTAAACATTTTTTACATACTTGGAAGTCAGGGAGACAAACCAAATGGCATTTATAGGAATAGATGAATCCAGGCAAAGCTTTAAGTCCCTAAACACCTTGAAATTTCTCTCATATCTGTTACTTGAAATATGTTGTGCTAGTCAAATTATCCCTGAGCAATAAATATATCAGTTACTGTTTCCATAACTAACTGATGGGAGGCATAACTAAGGGTGATCAGCTTCCAGATAACAAATTGCATTGGCTGGTAATTGTGTAACTATCTTGTGATACATAACTATTACATGGATTCCAGAATATTTCAAAATAAATACTTTTGGTCATGTGAATTTGTGTGTGTGTGTTTGATTCCTAAGATGACCCTGTGACTCTTTTCTAATGAATTTCCTCAATTAAATTCTCTTTCTAATGAACTTTCTCAAATGGCCCAGTGATTCTCTTTCTAATGAAAAGTGTAGCCCTCATCCCAAAGAAGGATGGATTCCACTTGTTTTTCTTTTTTGCAACCTGCAGAGAGTCTTGTTTCTCTCAATATCTAGCTTTGAGAGCCTATGATCTACATTCTGCCATATATAATTAGCTGAAATCAAGACACAATGAAGATGATTGTCATGCTAGTACTTAGTTGTAGTGGATCAAGCAAAGAGGAATTGAACACTTAAAGTGATTGGATTGATCTGCTTTCCCTAAGGGAATACCGTGGAATGAGAACTTTTTAATAAATTACTCCTATAATTTTTTGCTGAGGTCTCCCAATAAAAATGGACAGAAGGATAGTTCCTCTAAAAGAGTTGAGCATCTATGTCCAACACTTAGGTGCCACTGAGCTCCTCAAAAGTCTTGCTCAGCTGGTGCTTATCCCTGTAGGCACCTGATTTCAACCATTAAAGTCCTTGAGGTGCCTATGTTCATGCCAATGCACAACTGCTTCAGTCTAGGCATCTGGGCACTTATCTCATGCCTAAGCCCCGGGGGATCCCTTTGATGGCATCGCCCCACCTATCTCACCTGTGGGGCTCCATTTGGTAGGCATGCCTAGAAGCTGTCTAAACTCACACAAAACAGCTCAGGGGAGGTTTTTTTGGGTGGGGATGAGAGAAGGAAGCCTCCTTTATAATCTTGAGATGTAGGAGACTTGGGTTCTCTTCCTGATGTACAGACGGCATTTGAACTTAGGTTTCCCACCTCTCAGGTGAGTGCCCTACCGGCTGGACTTAGTCATTCTCTCTCACTCTTTCTGTGGCCCAGTGACTAATTAATTATTTATACATCATGGAACAGCTTCAATAGATTGAGAGAAACCCACACCAGATATCCCATATCCCAGTGGTTAGGGCACTCACCTAACGCAGGTCTCCCACCTCACAGGTGAGGTCCCTGACTACTGGGCTAAAGGTTATAATGGAGGCTGTTGTCCCCTCAATCCCCCCCCCCCCCCCCAAAAAAAAAAAAAAAAAGCACAAGTTGGTAACTCCAGGAGATGGTTCACATCTGAGTATCCCAAGCGGAGATAAGAACTTCCTTCAGGCCTATATTTAGCAGCAGAGCTTCCTGAGAGAGTCAGGGTGAAGGATCCATCATTGCCTCTTAGCTAGGTTAGGCAGCTCCCTGCTCAGCAGTCTGGCTTTTCTGGATCTCATTCTTAGGCACCTAATTCCCTTCATGTGTGTTATAGGGAGTCTAGATGTCTAACTTGGGGCTATGGATTCCACTGGATGGTGTGGTATCGAAGGGTTAGGCACTGCAGTGTTTAAGTCCCTTTGTGGATCTAAACCTCAGTCTTAACTGTAAGGTTAATTTTCAACAAACAATAATCTTGGCAGGTTACCTTAAAGAACAAAACTTACGTTTCCTAGGATGTCAAAGTTGGCTAATGATGGAAGAGGCTTTGGAAGAATCATAACAGTAGTTTAAATTGTGGCAGACTTGTGATGCCTCCTAGCACAACATACTCTCATAACTTTTTCTATCTTTCTGGAGTTCTGAAACAAAACATTGCTATTACCGCCTGGATTTTAGCCCCAAGCTCAGTGGCTCATTTCCTTTCCTCTCTTAATTCCAGTGAGCTAGTGAAACGTTCTCAATACCAAATTAAAAACTCAGCAGAATTAGTAAGTTTTTTTTTTTGTGAATATAACAGGAGTGAGGATAGAATGGTCTTGAGCACAGAAATATACTCATCAATTGTGCTTGGAAGTGAAAAGCGTGGGTGCCACGAAAGTATAGAGTCCCACTTCATTAGTGGTGCAGAAATCTATATAATGTATTAGATGGCAGATAAAAATAATAACCGATGGTCTTTGCCTGTATCTGGGCACTTTTAAAGGAGACATTATCTGAAAAACGCATCATTGATGTGGTGGTTTTTGCAGGATAAGGGAGTCTCCCCCAGTTAGAGCAAAACTGCTTCTGTCTTTTGGCCATTGGTAAATGAAGGAGTAAATTGTAAAAATGCTTACCATGAAGGAATAGGAGGGGGCGTAGATGTGAGGGCCTCCAGAACGACAATGTAATAACAAAATGTTCATCGATAACCTTTCTTACTGATCTTGGCATTATTGATCCGTGACTTAATGGGCATTTGTCAACTGTGCTGACTTACTCAATTTCTAAATCAGACAGTCTGGAAATGTGTGTCTGATGGTCTTAAATATACTGGCATCAGCTAGTTTAATGCGTCTTGTAAAAGGAATGTTCAATGACAAGGAAAGAATTACTTTTCATTAACTCAAAGTAATATGCTCCTTTTTGAATGGGGGAAATGTATCATGTATGACCTTTTAAGTGTTGTTATTCTGTTAATAATATGCATTTTCTAGAGGTAGGGTGACTTGTAGACAGTTTTGCCTATTTTTGTTCCCTCTGTCAAGAATTAAAACTTAGAGTTTAATGAAAAATTATATAAAGTAGGGTGTTTGTTTATATTTGATCCTGTGTCTTGGCAGGAATTGTGGGCTTTTAATCTAAAGGGAAAATACTCTCTGGACATAAAAGGGTGGATTTTGAAAGTTTTCTGTGCCATATTAAAAAGAAACCCAGTTTCTTTTGGTCCATGTTTGTAGTCCTATTTGAATATACTCAAGTTAAAAAGAACAAGGAGTGAAAATAATTTTTTTTTTTTTTTTTTTTTTTGGCCAAGGATTTATTTAGAAAATAGACACTTCTGAGGCTCTGGCTACACTAGCAGTCTAAGGTAGCTGCTCTAAGCTGGTTACTCCAGCCCCTGTGAGCAGTGGTAGCTGTGTCAGTGCGAGAAGCTCTGCTGTGGACATAATTCTGTCCACCCGGGCATTAAATTATGTTGACTTAATTCACATCTCCTGAGTGATATAATTTATGTCGATGTAAGATGTTGTGTATTCTTCCATTAATACAGCATATTAGGATTTATCAGGCACATGATGGCGTCGGGAAGGAATTTTCCCCCAGGGCAGATTGGCAAAGGCTCTGGGGGTTTTTCACCTTCCTCTGTAGCATGGGGCACAGCTCACTTGCTGGTGAATTTTCTATTCCTTAAAGTCTTTAAACCATGATTTGAGGACTTTAATAACTCGGTCAGAGGTCTATTACAGGAGTGGATGGGTGAGGTTCTGTAGCCTGCGTTGTGCAGGTCAGACTAGATGATCATATTGGTCCCTTCTGAACTTGAGTGTGTGAGTACCTTAAAATGAATAAATTACTGGTCTGATACAGCCACAACATTACTGCTTTGCTATATTAAAGGAATCTTTAACATATGTTTCCTCTCCTCCACCCCCCTTTTTTTAATCTTTTCAACCTATAAATGCTTTCTAAACTGGCTAAAGCAATCTTAAGAAAAGATGCTTAGAAGATAGAGTCTTCTGCTATCCAAAGACCTACAAAATACGGCCTGTAAAATAAATAGAGAGAGAACTAGAATGATGTCTTAGAGGTGCATTGCTTCAGTGCTTGAAACATCATGTATACAGAAATCCGGCCACAGTAGTCAAGACTGTGAAGATCAATGTTTCGTCACCAAAGTACTAGCACTGACTTGTTAGTCGTTCAATTCAAGTTTTATTCTTTATTGGGCCATTCTAATTTTATGGATTCTTACTCAGCATAGTTACTTACCCTCCTCAGCATTTTTACACTGCGGCATTTATTGTCACTATTAATGTTTTCTCATTTTCATGCCTTGCACTTTGACAGTATAATCAGGTACAAGTTTGATCATATACTGTGCATAATAAACGTAAGATGAAAAGTGATGTGCAGATCAGGATTCTTGGAGGAATTTGATTCTGTACCAAAGCCATCGCTAATTTGCTACAGCCAACTTACTTATACTTAGGAGCAAAAGAAGGTCAAAGAGAGAAAGCTGAGCACCTTGCCAGTATGATGATCATGCTTAGGCTCATGTCTACCTACAACAACCCTCTGTTTTTTTTAATCCAGTGCACTTGAGGAAGGTGCTCTGGCAGAGAGGGTAAGAGAACTGACTTCACCAAATGCTTCATTTTATTCATGTCCATATCTAGCATCCAGTCACACTTGTGCTGTGCACTACATGTGGATTTGTAGAATCAAAGCCATCAAAAATGGGTCCTGTTCTAATAAATGGACACAGCAAAGCAATATAAATCTAGAAAGCAAAATGCTTTTATATCTAGCTTCATTTTTTTCTTTTTTCACATCTAAAACTCTTCACATTCTGAGAATGTCTTCCCTTTTCTTATCTCTGCAGATATTAAAAAAATTATTTAGTGCAGTCAGATGCTCTTTTAGATGTTTGTGCCTTTTATTTTTAGTCCTCTCCATGCAACCAAAACATTTAACAATGATTGTTTAACCAGTTGTGGCCCAACTGGTTTATAACAAGGGTTGGTCTCACCTCTGCTTGGGATAAATAACTTTAAAAAAAAGGTTCATGCTGTTTGACCTCCTCTCCCTCTCTCAACAAAGGGAAAAGCCAACCATGTCTAACCTGATTAAATTTACATGAGGTACAGTGACTGTTGTAAATGACCATTGTTAATTTCAGTTGTTTTGCAAGTGTAATGGGGTCTTTGTTATAATTTGAATTCCTTTGCCATTGTGAGAAAGGAAGTGATTCAGAAATGGCCATGGTCTTTATCTACATAGGAAAAATTTTCTAACTATAAGGATAGTTTAAGTGCTGGAATGTGTTAGCAAGAGAAGTTGTGGAATCTCCATCATTGGAGGTTTTTAAGAACAGGTTGGACAAGCACCTGTCAGGGATAGTCTAGATAAATGTATTTGGTCCTGTTTCAGTGGGAGTGGATGGATTAGGTTATGAAATACACAGGAATATTAACACCATTCAAGTTAGACTCATGGTGTCCTGGCACCCAGCCCAGTGCACCATTCTGTATGCCAAAGAGTAGTCTATGGGGCAGACACGCTCATTATAAAGAGTCTACATGACGGGGTGCCCAAATGCATGAGTGTTGGGCAACTGGTCTCCAAAGCAAGAGCAATAAAACTTTGGAACATTGCTAGGCACTTCACACCAGACTGAGATCAAACAATCCTTGGTTTTATTATTGGACTTTTCTTACTACTCTAGGTGAACAGATGTTTGTTCAATATTCTAATAATATGTGAGGAGAAAAATGCATACTGTAGCTAAAGAAAATTCCAGGTAGTGATCATTGTGGCTCCTATTAGGATACAAGTCCTGTAGAGTTTTCAGTAGATTAAATGATCCTTGATGCTTTTAAGAATGCCATATAAGAGAAATCAAGTCTGTACAAACAACATTCTAAAAAAAGAAACAGCTGTTCTAACTAGGGCCATATCTACCTTAGCGAGCTTACCACCCCCCTGAATGGCGGTAGCTATGTTGAGAGAGAGAGTGTGGGAATCAGCTGCCTTTCTTTCCTGAACATCCTTTGGCCAGTAACCAATGGGACCAAACTGTTCACTCATTTTAACTGCAGAAAGGAAGTTGTTTTGTACTGGTTAGACAGGAAAGGGAACTTGTGAAAGCCAAACATTAAGAAACCTTTGCATTCTCAATTTTAATTATACTTTGGTAATGGGATGGATTACTGCCTGAATGTTGCATTGTTAATTATGTTTGGATGTCAGTGTATTAGTCAGAGCCCAGATAAGTAAAATAAACAGGAGCACAACATACCCTTCCTTATGCTTACCTCAGATTGATGTTGTTCTGACAGGGCTGGAGGAAGGTAGGCCTATGCTTGAGCTGTGATATATCTGAGAATTTTTGGTAGTCTTGAAGGAATGTTTACAGGAAGGCATCTGAGGAAGGGCTAAAATACTTAGATCAGTGGTTCTTAACCTTTCCAAACTACTGTACCCCTGAAGCCTGAGTCCCACCCCCACGGGGCTGAGGCATGTAACTTAGTTTCATGGCGCCCCTGTGGCTCCAGGCAATTGCCTTTCTTGCCACCCCCAATACCAGATCTGCACTTGCGACCCCTCTAAACCCCCAGGTTAAGAAACACTGACTTAGATGATGTCTACACTAGAAGTGCTTTAGTGGTATAGGTATACTAGCATAGCTGCCCTTTGTACCAAATAGTAAAATCACTGCTCCTGAACAAAACAAGCTATCCCAGAAAAACTGTAGTTTTTGCCAGTATGACTGCATCTAAATCAGACTTCTGCCAGCAAAACTGTTGCTCAGGGATCACACGCCTGTTCACTCATAACCAACACAGGTAATACCAGCAGAAGTCTGTAACACAGTCAGTCACAAGGGTGATGGATGACCTCCTTTCACAGAGAGCATTCCCTCTTAAATGAAACCTTAGACCCCTTTGGCCTTGTGCCAAGGCTGAGTGACATACTCCAGCCACACACCCCAGCTGGGCTTCTTTGTAGACAATTCATTGGGCTTGTGCATGGGCCAGTAGTTGAGAGACGGAATTGATTGCCCTTAATAACTCTTATTGAAACTCATCTTCAAGGTGTTTCACCCTTTCTGGGCAGGGTCAGTGTCTAGAATCGACTGGCCACATCAAGGCCAGGCTGCTTTTACAACACAGAATACAAACCGGCAGTTAGCACATACACTGGAAGACACAAAACAAAATGTAGTTGGCAGTTTGGTACAGACATATCGGTTTCTCACACGTACCAGATACAGTGCTCTACATTTTCACAGTGTTGTACAAACACTAACTTGTTTACCTTTGATAGTGGCAATGCTTAGAGGACAGCGAACCTAAGGAAACTGCTCGGATAACGATAATCTTTGCTGTGTAGAGAGTTACCATTCAAAAGAAACTCATTCCACCACTCTGCAGCTGAGATGTCGTCTTAGGTATTTGATGGCATAATAGAGGGATTTTTTTAAGAGGAGGACGGTAGCTAGTGTGCAAACTTTACAAAGAATGGTTTGCTTTAAAAACCTTGATTTTAGAGTAGCACTGTTGTGTGGCCCATACACTGTTTGGCCCTTCATTGCATTGTATTTACGTTTGAAGAGCTGAGGAGGAGGATGTAACTGGATTATGCTATGAAATCAGGACAGGTGGAAATTTTGCATCCATGCTATCACTGAAGAAGTTTCCACTCATTTGTCTGAAGGTTGCAAAATGATTTCTCCACTCCCTGTTGCAAAAAGCCCATTTGAGGCACTTCTCTTCTGTCCCTGTAAAATGAAACTGTTCTCTAAAGCATTTTGCTAATAATCCATCTTTTCAGAGCCCTGACTCAAATTAATTTCAATCTTTGCAATTCTATGGGGAGGGAGGGAATATAAAAATGGAAAGGAAACTCATATGTCACCTTTATTTATTTGTATTTATACACTCATTCCATATAAGGAGCACTTTTCCTTTGCTCTAGGCACTGCTTGTGACACACATCTTACATGTGGACTACTCCAGTATCCCCTTTTTGCTCAGTAATAAATATACAATAACCTGGCATCTGAAAACCTGATGGATATTTTTATAATCTCCTGCCACAGTCCTTCCACTCTTCCAGCTCAGGAAAACAAATCTTGCAGAGGGCCTTGAAGGTTGATACGCTAGAACTATTTCAGACTGGGTGGGGGAGTTCCAAACCAGAGGGGCCGTCACTGAGAACACCTGCCATCTGTCCTTTCTCCCGGCTCCCCCACTGCTTCAACAGTGCCTGTGTGGCAAGAGAAATGTATACAATCTTTCAGATAAGTAGGTCCTAGCCACATAGCGATTGGAACTTCCTAAGGGGCAAGGCCTTCCTTATTCATTAGTAGAACTGGACAAACCATTTCTGATGAATAATTGAGTCAATGAATTTTGCATCTTGGTAGAAGAGCCATAATAAGAAATATGTTAGAGATGAGAACACAGTCAACATGAACTTGTTTAAACAAGTATTTGCAGAATGGGCCTGATCCAAAGTCCATTGAAGTCAAAGGAAAACCTCCCATTGATTTAAGTGGACTCTGGGTCAGCATCTGTTTGCCCAGCTGCATGCCATAGATGATAGTTAGCACATCCATTGACATGCCCTACTACTGTAACTTATTTTCATACTTACAGAGATTAAATGAGAGAGAGGCTAAAGGCAAGTTTCCATTCTGTCTAAACTTAATAGTTGCTTTGAAGGCATCAGAGGCATCCCTGCCCTACCAAATTAGGCTATCCTAAAAGTTTTAACTTTAAGTTCTGAATGTTAAATAGGAGTTTCAAAAGTATTTTCAAAACCTTCCTGAGTTCTCTTTCTTGAAAATCTTGTTCTACTGTGGATTGTTTTCTTTCAGGTATCTGAACGTTTGAATCAGCCAGGAGTAGCCATAGGCTTGGCTTGGACCCCTTTAGGAGGTGAGATCATGTTTGTAGAAGCCAGCCAAATGGATGGAGAAGGTCAGCTTACTCTAACTGGACAGCTGGGGGATGTCATGAAGGAGTCGGCACATCTTGCAATTAGCTGGCTGCGCAGCAATGCAAAGAAATACCAACTAACTAATGGTATGTGAAAAACACAAAACAAGAATGTTGGTGTGAGCCTAATACAGCATAGTGGTGAATACCTGTTGTAACTCTCACTTAAGAGATGCATAAATGCAAGGCTTATGATGTTTCTGTGATGACACAAAATGTATCATATTTTTCAGTAATGGATTATAACAACATGCTGATTAAGTCTTATTTAAGAACATTAAAAGAATTATATTTACCTTTAAGGAGAAAAGGGCCTGCTCTACTGTGCTGAAAAAATCAGCCATAAATCGCTCCTTTGTGGTTCCTCCTCTGCCTGATAATGTTTAGCCAGTTCTAAGGATTCAACCCCGTGTTCTCTTTGATTATTAAGTGGCTTTACCTATTTAATACAACTTTAGATGTTTAAAATTCTATCCAGTTTAAATTTCTAATTTTACTTTTTTCATCATTGTGCTGCTTGCTCACTTTCTGGTTCTCTGTTACTAACCTAGTGCTATGGTGTTTGAGAGGTAAATGCCTCAGGGCAGTTTATTTTTCAGAAAAACACTTTGTTTTATAAAATAAAGTAACCATTTCTATAAAAAGTTGTTTTGGAAAACTTTGTTTAATAAGCCTTGTAGACATAGACTATTTGACTGGCTTTCAACATGTTTGGGTTGTAATAGAACTATTAAACTGTGAAACACAAACATCTTTTACCCATGAATAGCCTGAGAAAAAGACTTCATCATGAAAATGAGTTTTAAATCTAGTACGATTTAATCAAGAAAATAAAAAGTTCTAGAAGTCTGCAGCATGGTTTTGTGACCTGTTCTCAGGAATTGAATAGCCAAATAATAAAAACCATCACAATAAACATGACTGACTGACCGACCTTCTGTTGGTAGTTTTAGCAGAGGGTCCAAGGACCAAATGAACGATTTCTGATTTGGCTACAACATATAATCTGTAGTGAGTGTATCAGGTAGGATGGTAACCAGAAGCAGAATGCTACGTGGTAATGTGAGATGTGTTCTGTGTCCCATACGGGAAGTGCAAGGGGAATATGTAGACTTCATTCAGATCTTTATTAAAGGATCAGATTAGTTTACAGGCAAGCAAGCAGTTTTCTCTGGGGTTTTGGGGACTGTGGTCCATTGTTGAAAGATTGTGGTTGGGGTACAGATCACAGTTAAGGTGTATTTTGAACCTCTAATGATTTCCAGAAATTATTAGTCCTTTATTACTGATTCCATGTTAGAGTTTCCTGACATTTAACTTGTAAGCCACCCTGTGACTTCTAAACATTTTAATTTTTTGTAAGTAAATTTGCAATCTTAATTCATTGTTAAATTATATTTTTTATTTAGGAATATAGTATCAGGGTGGATTGATTTATATGAAGGCAATTTAAATTACTAAGGGGAAAGCCTCAATTTAAATAATTGATTTTAATCAACTTTTCTATTTGTTCTTCAGTTATTTTCTAGAGAGGTGCATTTTCTCATTGGTTGACATAACCATTAAAACATGTTGATTTACAACTAAATAGAGCCTTTATACTAGATTTGGTACATCTTTTTGCTAGCTAGGAGGATATGCTATAAACTCTAAACATTTATTTAAGTGATTAGATAGCTTAATATTTTCAGATTCTTATTGTACATTTATAGTCTATTAAAAATGGTGAATGATATATTGCTTATTTGCTAGATAATTAACTTTTAGCTCATGGTTTGTATCAGGCTGCATTAATATAGTAACTGGAATTCAAATATACAGAACAGTACATAAAATTTATTTTTATTAAAACAATGTTTGAATACATACATTTTTTTATAAAAGGTGTTCCACAATTAAACAATTTATTATTAAACAGAGGGCTTAACTTTTGTCAGTGAATTAAATTGATTTCAGGTCAGCTTGGGAAAATTTTCAAATATGCCTAAATGAAAATGATTGGCGCTTGAGTTTCTAATTGCCTTAAGTCTCTTGAAAATGAGACAGTCTGTTATTTTGTCCTTCAAACTTTTAAATCTAGTAGATCTCATTCCTTCCCTTGTTTTTAATGATTGATTGGAAGTGAAAAAAGTGATTTTCCTACTTTTTCAACTTCCAGTTGATTTCTCAACTTGAATGAAAATAATCTTTCTTTGCCTGCAGAAGAGGCTATTACTATCAAAAACTGGTTTTGCACTTCCACAAACTATGGCTCCAGGTGCTTTGCTAGTGCTGTTTTTTAAATTGTGAACTGAGCCAATCAGAGCTCGGGTAGGGAGAAGCTATAAAGTAGGAGAGTGAGACTGCCCACATAGGCTTAGTGGATGATGCTGATGAGATACATGATGGTGTCTCCTGGAGTCAAAGGCTGGGTCCCACTGCCTGTGATGACTTTACCAGTCTCTTGAACCCAGTAGCATGGCTCCACAGGATCAAACCCTTAATATAGTACATGGCCTATTATGCCATTTATAAAGCTTTACTTTAAAAATTAAATATTTTATTCCTGATTCATTCTTTATATAGAAAAGCAGCCTTTTTTAACTCAAAGATTTTGATGGAGGCTCATGGATTCAGCATATTTATTTCTACTTAAATGTTTTAAGAGATTGTAATAAGTTTAGGCCTTAAACACATTTTGTATTAAATTCTGATTTCATTTTAAATGGGTTTATTTTTTAAAAGAAAAAATTATAATTTAAATAAAAAAATCCAATTTTTTCCCCCCAAAAATAGACTTTTATCCTATTTAATATCACTAGCAAGCCACCTTGGCTTAAGAAATTTAGGTTTTTCTGGGTCCTATATAGTGTGTTTGGGGTTTTTTTTTTTCTTTCCATTTTTAAGTGGACTGTTTTCAAATAACACATTTGCTAAGAATTCTAGTTCTCCATTGGCCTTTTTAGAACAATGACAAGGAACAGTCCAGGTTTAAATTTTCCACATTCAAAACCATTCTCTTTTCTTTAAGCTTCTGGAAGTTTTGATCTCCTTGACAACACTGACATCCATCTGCACTTCCCAGCTGGAGCTGTCACAAAGGATGGACCATCTGCTGGTGTTACCATAGTAACCTGTCTTGCCTCACTTTTCAGTGGGCGGCTGGTGCGTTCAGATGTAGCAATGACTGGAGAAATTACACTAAGAGGCCTTGTTCTTCCAGTAAGTCACATTTGGAAAAGATAACCTATATTAAGTTAGCACTGTGGGCTTTTCCTCTTTATGCCAACTGTAAGATGAATTAGTCATTTTTTTCAAAGCTACTTACCCAGGTGTAAACCTTGTAATCTTTCTACAGATCATTCCTAGACAGCTCTGCATTCTTTCAGTATAATTAGGGTAGACACACAGAAAACAACTTATAGTTAACATCCAGATGTACACTACAAAAGTTACCTGAATTTATGTAATTTGCATGAAAAAGTTTAGTATATGGGTGATGTTTTCAATGGAACAGAAGTAGATAACTTAGATTTATTACTTGTACAAATTTCCTTTTCTAAAATTCACAATATCCATTTACATTTCCTACATGTGTATTGCAAATAAAGCATTAATTCCTGGGGTTGGGGGAAAAAATATATTCTTTGTATTGACAGGGTGTTTTTATTATGGTGGTCTATGTAGAGAGGATTAGACTACTATAATAGCATACACTTTATTTGTACAATTAGCATATGTAGGCATCACAAACGTGCTATGGCTATGGGCTGAAGTTCAATCTAAACCACAAATGTTTTTCTTCCCCTTAACACTAAAGTATGGTGTCGATAAAATCTGGCTTTAGTCAAGGCCCTAAGCTCTTTTTGAACATAATTATAGCAACTATGTGTAAAGAATTGAGTTAAGTTGGGTGTAGTTTAGTTATAGAACTATACTATACTTAACATGAACAGTATTTATTTCACAATTTAAAAACTACCTTAAACCATGCAATTAGGAGGGCAGTGCAAAAATGTCTATTATGTAGTATTATATTACCATAGCAGCTTGCAGCCCAGCCCAAGTCCCCAGAATGAAAAGACAGTCCCTGCCCCAAAGATCTTACAATCTAACCATAAGACGGAAGTGGATACAGACAGACAGGGGAATTCAAGGAAACAATGAGGCAATATTGGTCAGTATGATAGGTTGTGGTATGAGCAAACAAACAGCCTAATTTTTATAGGCATCAGGCAGCCAAAGGGCTTTGAAGGAAGCTAATGAGTGGAGTAGATTTGTGGCTATTTATAGGGAGCTCCTCCAAGCATGAGAGGCAGCATCAGGAAAAGCACAAAGCTGCTTGTTTGAAAATTTAACAAGTAGGCAATGTAGGCTGGCATTATGGGCTGATGAGAGATGGGAGTTGACATTCCAGTAGTGAGTAAGAAGTGATAGGGTGGGGACAGGGTGTGAAGAGCTTTGAAAGTGAAGACAAGCCACTTATGTTTGACAGGTGATGTTAGTGAGAGGCTAGGAGAATGATCTCTGCAGCAGCATTCTGAATGTGACCAGGGCAAAATTGCATTTGTGAAGGCCAGAGAAAGAGGGTGTTGCAGTAATTGAGAGCATTTACTCTGATCTCAGATTTCCAAATTAAATATAGTTGTTGCATCTTAAATAACATAAGAGATCTGGCACAGTTTTTTGGTCAGGTCATTAAGTACAAACTGCAAATACATGCCTGTATTAGCTGTTTTTGAGAAATGCTCTTCTATCCTTTCTGAAAGCTGGCTCTTGAAAGTCCAGAATCCTGATGACACTCACATGAGGAGCCCATTGAATTCAAAAGGACTTCATGTAGTAGGACACTTTAGGGCAGATAGTGGGAGTTAGCAGGACTGGGCCCTTTTTCTATTTTGTGATAAGTAGGATTGTTTGGTTTTATTTTGATGTTAAAAATACAGAATCCTAATTTTGCATTCTAACTGTGCTTCATCGTAGCAAAAGGAAGCTCTCTCCCTCAAGGACTTTCATTGGTTTAGGATTTATAAGAATGCCAACTTAAGTCCATTCTTTATGGTCACTTTCCCACCTGGAATACTTTATTTTTTAACTTAAATTCCTGAGCAAAGACTGACCTGTTTAAAATTCATTGATTTGTACCCAAGAAATGCTTTTTAATGCCTTAGCCTTAACTGCTATAAGTTAGAGTAGCTCATTGCAGTCAACAAAACCACACCACCTTACAGCAGCTGAGGAGCTGGCTCATTAATTCCAGTAAGAACATCATCTGACAAATTTTGAGCATTTTGGAAAGCTCTTTGTCAACCCATTCTGTTTGCAGTGAGGGGGAAGGAAAGACAGACCGTTGCATAACAACTTGTTTGAGATCAGACCTGTCACTTGCAAGACTTTTTTTAAAAATACATATGATGTGTTTAGAATGGTAATCCATGTATTACACTTATGTCACTGATTGTTATAAGACATTGTCAAAGATGTTTGACTATAATGGCAAAGTTACATTTTCAAGAGAAACTTGTTAATTTCACTTTTGGCTCATAAAGCCTAATGGCTAACATTTATTTCAGAGTGATAGTTTGGTGCTAACTACTATGGTATTTATGGTGCTTTGTACTAGATACCAGACCTGGTTTTTTAGAGAGAGAATAAAAGTGGCTCATGTTTCTTCTCACCCCATAGTATGATTAAGCTTGGTGGTAGAATTTGAGAGAGAGATGTGCAAATAAACTTCTATGGCTCTAAGGGCATCACTAATCTCCTAGCCATTACAAGATACTAGATCACATATCATAAACGTTGGTCTAAAACTGAAATTTCTGTCATGCAGGAAATTGATATTGACACTTGTTTTCTTTCTGAAGTAGGACAAACTCAAAATATCAACTTTTCACAAAATAAAGTTCTGAAAAATTCTGGTTTGGTTTGTCAAAATATTGACAATTTTGGTAATTTGTAGTGTTATTGTAGTTGTGTTGATCTCAGGGTCTTAAAGACAAGGGGGGATGAGCTAATATCTTTTATTGGACCAACTTCTGCTGGAGAAAGATGAGTTTACAACCTTCTTCCTTTCCCACACTTGAAGAGCTCTGTGAAAGCTCAAAAATCTTGTTTCTTTCACTAACAGAAGTTGGTCCAATAAAAGATATCTCACCCACTTCTGAAAGTTGACATTCCTAACTCACATTTCCTGTCAGTTTGTTGAAGCAGATCTAAATATTTCCTTTTGGATTGGTTTTACTTTAATTTGTGTTGATCCATTCTTCCCTTCCCATGATGCACTACAGCTTTTGCTTTCTTTGGATGGTAAAGTGTCCATTTCTGTAAATTTTGCAGATAGGATTAGAGGTGAAATGCACTAACAAATTATGAGGTTTGTTCAGCTCAAGACAGGAGACTTAAAGGGAGTGCTGCTCTTAAACACTCCTACAAAAAAGGATTTTCAAAGCCAACTGCCAAAGGAGCACAACTGTTTTGTGATGAGGGCTGCTCAGTCTAAGGTGCTTTTGAAAATCCCCTCCAAGATTTTTCCATTCTGCTAGTTTTTTTTTCCTGAACCAATAAAGTACACCACCACCAAACATTAATTGGTGATTTCTTTCCCACTTACCTGCATATTTCATGTCTCTTTAGCTGTAAGATTTCATACTGTGAAAGAAATAATTTTATTCTAGTAATTTGTTAGTGAAATAATGATCCCTCTTTGGATTCTTTGAACAAACTCCATTAAACATACATAGCGGCTACATATTTTGGCCCTACGTGTAGGGATTCACAGCTGTAGTTGGGATGCTTGGCTGCCTTTTGAATGTGCTACAGCATGTATTTTCAACTGCTTGAAAAGTATAGTTGTTTGCATAAGTTCTTTTGTATGTAAGGCTTTATTTTTAAAATAAAGGCTTGTCTACATGGCAGAGGGAGGCAGATATACCTGAAACAGTGGCCTGCCTTTCCACCATTAAGGCTTGGCTCTGCCCTGCTGTGCACACCTTAGTGATATTATGTTAATGGGAATCATAAGGGAGATAAGAAAAACGCTTCTAAAAAAACATCTATGAAGATGGGTGCAAGGAAGGCTAAGAGACTAATGAGGTCTCATGTTTGAGATTCTTGAACCTGTACAGCTGGAATCTTTGTTGGGCCAATGAGGTTTCTTCCTCTTTCAATAATCATGTTGCATTTCACATTCCAGCAGTTTAAGGTTAATATGCACCTGTTTTCCTTACCACTATGAGCTAAAATGATTGCCAACCCTTTCAAATTTTTCTCCTAAAAAGTGCCACTCTTGAAAACCACTCCATTGAAAAGATGCCCATGCAGTTTAAGCTCTCAGTATTTACTGAATTATGGATGCACATCTGGGATCCTGTCTTGTTCACTTAAGATTTAATTCAAAATGCCTCATGACTGCTCTGCTTGCAATCATCATAACTAAGTAACTTTTCTTTTTAAATTGTGTGTTTAATAGGTTGGGGGAATTAAGGACAAAGTCCTAGCAGCTCACAGAGCTGGACTGAAGAGAATTATCATTCCTCACAGAAATGAAAAAGACCTTGAAGAGATTGCAATGAATGTGCGGCACGATTTGAGTTTTGTTACTGCAAGCTGCCTGGATGAAGTTCTGAATGCAGCTTTCGACGGGGGATTTTCAGTCAAGACCAGTCTTGAGCACTTGAATAGTAAACTTTAAGCCGATTGGGCGAGATATCCTGCATGTCTACATTTAACACTCATGTTCAACTGTCAGGTGGTAAAAATGGGACCCTAGTGATACAAAAAACAGTGATGTGTGATGCCACCCATTAAAAGTTAGGCCTGACTTTGAGTGGGGTCTCAATCTCAGTTCTACTTGACTATTAGTAATAGAAAAGTGCTCCTGCAGCTTTATATGTGCCAATTTACTAAACAAGTTTTACATATAACAATTCTAATCAGCAGCATGGACAGGCATCAGTGAAGGAGAGTATACATGCTTGCAAACCCCAGCAGACACCAGAATGTGAAGAAGAGTAGGGGTATATTTTTAAAAGCATCTAACTCAGTTAAGCATTTTTGAAACTTTTGCTCTAAATACTTAATGTCTCTGATACTCTAGTTTTATGTTTACAGTACACAGATGGGTATAATGATAGCTTTAGTGATAAGGTAACATTTGTATTATATAAGTTATCCATATTAAACTTCATGTAATTAAAGTAAATGCACTTACTATTTTTCAGATGAGCTATCAGTAAAGACTGCTTATTTCCCCAGAAAAAAAAAAGTTACTATGCATTAATGTCCTGTGTCTAAAAACCTTGCAAAAATGCATGTGTTAAAATATTACAAAACACGAATTTCAGTGTGATTAAATTTAAAAGAAATGTAAAGCGTGAGTCCCAGTTAAGGTGGTTGTGGTGCTCAGATACCATTGCCAGACTCCTATATTCCCGATTTTGTTCATTTTTGGATCAAGGACTTATTTTAAGAGCCTAATCTTAATACTCAGTTGTGTATTTTCAAGCTTTAACACTGCCAGCCTACATTTATAGCATTTTTAGGCCAAACTGTTAAAAGCTAGGAAATATTTGATGATGCAGTTGCGGACAGGTCCCTTAGGTTAGGTATGGGGGAAGAGTGGTTAAAATAAGACTTAAGACCCATCTCTCCCACAACTATGAGAAAAGTTTCTCATCTTCGTCAGCACAAGTATTTAATACACATTTGTGATAAATGAAATGGAGTCTGTTTGGGGGGAAGGGAGGAGCCCCCATAGATGTGGAATAAAATATAAGATTTCACTAATCGGAGTTACAGATAATATCAAATGCACAAATACTCTCACCCAGTGAATGCATGCCACCAAAGCTACTGTAGCACATGGGAAAAACATATCAATTAATCACTTGTTTAGCATGTCTGCCCATTTTAATGGTTAAATGACATCTGCATGCACAGCATCATCTAGCCCATTATCCATAAGGTTCTAAACCTGGCTTTGCCACTGCCTGGTAGGATAATTGAGCAAAATAAACATCGGAGCTTATTTTCCCCATCTGTAAAATAGGGCTATGATTATTCTCTCATAGGAATGTCACTGAGGCATAATAAATGTTTAAGAAATATTTTTAAGATGAAAATAAGGATCAAGATACTAAAGCCACCCAGTACAGCAGAGACATTTGAGTTACTGGTTTGCATCACTGATCTCTCCTCTTTACTGTCTTATTCTGCTATGGATATTAGTCAGGTCACACCTAGCAATTTTAGCTTCAAAGTCCCTTTAACATTAGTCAAAAAATACTAATAGTCACTGAGCCCAGATACAGGCTGTTTTTTCAGCCTTCACTCAGTGTTATACTTGAACGAAGGCTTTATTTAGTACACTAATACCTATTCAGACATTCAGCATTGGGTACATGTCTGTGAAGAATAGAGTATAAGTCCCCAATGAAAAGTATGACCAACTAAATAACATGGATTTTTGGAACATGATGTTAGAGGATTCTTAAAATATGCAAAGAATTAATTTTTTTTTCTCCCAACAGTTTAGTATTTAACTTCATTCTCTCCTGGAATTTCTAAAACTGTGCTCTTCTGGCACAGCAGCATCATGAGAAATTTGACAAATCACATGAGTTTTTAAAAAGGTAGGTTTTTTGCATGGGGAAGGAAGGTTGAAGAGAGAAAATTCAAGCTTGTACACAGAAAGCCTTAAATCTCACCTGTGGAAAAACTGGGTACTCAAAATGAAAAAAAGTTTTTGATTTGGGGTTTTAAAGCTCTAACATAGTAGTTGTAGTATAAATATTTCTGAAGAGTATAGAGAAAGCACACCCTTAAATTGTTAATTTCTAGTTTCCTTTGCCATACTCCCTTTGTAAAGAATCGTATTATTCTCGTAACCTCATGCATTTTTCCACCCTCTTTTTAAGTGGGTAGTTTAAATTACAGACAGCACATCAGTCTACACATCTGTTTTAAATGATGGGAAAGCTGATTATATTGTGAATAGGAGCCTCTTTCTTTGAATGTTGTTTTCCTTATGTTAGGCCATGAAGAGAGATTGAAGTCATGTAGTATTTCAGATTTTTTAAACTTAAATTTTTCAGTTTGGTATTAGATGAATAAAGGTTTGACCACACTTCCTGTAAGCTAGTTCTACTAATGAATGGCTAGTTTTGAAATATACCACCACTGGAACTAACATGTTGTAGACTTCAAGACAAATGTGTGTTTGTGACAGGATTGTAATGATTAATTAATGGGTAATCACACTGAAGCGCACACTAAAATATTTTGCTTCAACTGGCTTCTATATATGCAGTGTATAAGGAAGTCTGTTAAAGCTGTGGATCATAGTAGGACTAATCCTACATTGTTCAGTGTTGTTCTTACAACTGCTTAATGAATTATATTAAAAAGAATACAAAATCCCTCTCTGCAGAAGGGCCCCAAATACTAGTTTTGGAATATAGCCTTAGAAGCCAAGGATCAAGAGTGTTTATTGCATCTTTAGATTAAGACAAATAGGACAGTTGCTCCTTACCTGTAAGTTTTCAGAATTTGAAGGTCCATCATTCCAGTTATTTACTGGGTGTGAGTGAGCCCTCAGAAGTGTACTGGAATGCTCAGCAAAGCAGAAAGGTGCCAAAAAGTCCTAGATGGTTCCAGTGTGTGAAGCATTGTAAACATTACATCAATAATTGACACCAGCAAACAAAACAACCAATTTTGCCACAAGACAGGCAGGAAACTAAAAGCTTCCTACCCTAAGCTGCTCCTTTTTCACATGGAGGGACAAGGCAGTAACCATTACTTGGTAGAGAGAAATGCCACAGAAGGAGCTTTCTATTTAAACAAGCCATGAAAAACTCTCTGCTGTGAGGCTGTTTTTTTTAAAATTGATAAATATACACCCTTTCCCTGGGAAAGATGGGTACATAGATTCTGTAGGGGATGTATAAGATTGTGTGACTGACTTAGACAAAGTGTTCTAATAAAGTAACTTCCATAACAACAGGGCCACTGAGGTGGTGTCCACTATAGAACCTAGTTGAGGACTCAGTTTTCCTAGGATCCAACATCCTGCATATCGTAATTTTGTTGCACAGATGCACTCAAAACTACATTTAGAAGAGCCAAGCAGAAATTCTGTACACAAATTACATTTGCAGAGCTTATGCTGAGCTGCTGTAAGTGCATTGTATTTCACTGAACTTGGAATTTTCCAGGCAGGAACCAGGCCCTGGAAAGCTACTGGTTGAACACACATTGCATTTTTTTTTGTTTTAAATATAAAAAAATCTTTTAAACTAATAATACAAAGGATGTTAATTAAACACACATTAATGAGAGCCTTTGCTATCTAAGAGCTAAATAAATTGAATTTCTGCTATTATGCATAACACCACCTTTACCAGTACACTTTTTGGGATTAAGGACACACACTACTTTATTTAATGCATTCAGCTGTTAATATTTTCCCCACTATCATGTGAATCCTATTCTTGACATAAACAATAAAGGCCCTCCAAAGTCACAACTTCATTGCATTAAGGGGTTAAGTTGTAATTGATACTCAAAATCTTGCTATTGGTGTCAGCTGTCTAATGCAACTTTGAAAAGCCTTCTACTCTGACTACACACTTAGTCTAAGATCAACAGGCTTGCAAAGCTGTAAAAATGCAGTTGCTGTTCCTTCCCTCTATCCATAGACTTAAGTATTTTTCTTAAGTATCATAGTATGAAACAATTCTTAATTTTATTGAGAAGAGCTTTAAAAAGTTACTTAAATTCATTATACTAAACAAAATTATATTATGAATTAATCTGGACAATTTACTTAGAATTACAGTACAGCTTCAGTTATTGGAAGGTTACGGATCACTGTACATAGTGCAAACAATTTTTAATATCTTAAATAACCAAATGAGCGCAAATAATGTCTGGAGAAACACAATGTTAACACTCACATTTTGACTTCCCAAAGCCTATGTAGCTATAATTTTTTATTAATGACAATAACACACATAAACAGGTATTTTGATTAAGGATAGAACTGTTTGACATTAAGATATATTAAAAATATACAAACAGAAGAATCTTCATTCTATTGTTTTAAATAAAGATAATAGAGTACTTTTTCCATTAGAATAAAGTAAACTCTTCAGGGCTAATATGACATTTCCAGACATTTTAAATACCACTATTTTTAGATCTGGTGATAGCTAATAGGATAGACATTTAGTATAGGTCAGTAATGTCTTATTGCATAACAGTAAAAAAAAATTCAGTCTATACTTAATGTCTTTCCATGAACATGTTTAACCATTCTCAGTCTAATAAATGTCGGGGGGAGAGGAGGGGGAAAGGGGGGAGAAAACATTTTCATTAGAACCTAAAGTCTGAATGCAACATTTAACTACAATTTAGCATACATTACCTGTAAAACACAATGAAAAAGTCTTTTACAATTCGTCATTGATATGAGCAACTGTTTGGCGGACTATCACAAGCTCACCTTTCAAGTCTCTCAAATTACACAGAATTCTGAACTATCCCAAACCACAGACCATTGTAGATGCAAGAAATTAAGCCTTTAAGACCCAGTATCCTTTTTGCACACAATTTTAAAAAAGTTTTAAAAATTAATATACAACAAGCAGTAAACATTTTATGTAAGTGCTACACTTATGCCGACATACACCTCTAAAGCAACCCTATCTTCAATTCAAGGATTAAGTCTTGTGCCAGATAAATGTCAATCTCTTTACAGTCTCCTAGCCTGTTACTGTTTTTGATGGATGGTGTATCCTGTTATATGTATCATCCTTTTTTCTTGTGTATTCTCTGAAGCGGTTTATAGTATGGACAGCGTTTGAAAATAGTGCAATTATCTTATTTCTAAATTTGTTCTGTTAACTAAACCCAAAACATAACTGTATGCATGACACTGAAAGTTCATATGGTATATGTATTTAAATGTTAGATTCTCTCCCAAAACAAAACTACCCTTGCCCAAAATTCAGAGGACTCTAGAGCAGTGGTTCTTAACCTTTCCAAACTACTGTAAGCCTGAGTCCCACCCCCACGGGGCTGAGGCATGTAACTTAGTTTCATGGCGCCCCTGTGGCTCCAGGCAATTACCTTTCTTGCCACCCCCAATACCAGCTCTGCACTTGCGACCCCTCTAAAACTCCAGGTTAAGAAACACTGCTCTAGAGTAACTTCTAGTGCTCCCTCTGGTGTTAGACCTTCAGACTTGCATCTGGCAGGAGAGGTCACTTCTCCCTGTTTAGGGGTGTGTCAGGTTGCAATGGTAGTTGGCTACAGATGGGGAGAGAGAGAGAGGGCCCAACTACTGTAGCATGCACAGAAGTGCACCTAAAATGCACCATAAGCATTCAAAGTACTACCCCACATCCCATCCTATATGTATTTGGCTTTGCATCTTTAGCACATACCACTAGTCCAAGCAAATGTTCCAATTCCTCCCTATTTTTTTTGTAAATATCTCAAACCAAAGTTAGCATCTCTGTAACTTACCAATATCTAATAGTGTATTATCCCCTGTGTATAGTATGTGAGAGTCTAAGTGGGCGAAATTTGGAGCAAATATCAACAATTGAGCAGGAGAACATAAATAGCTGCCACCCTTTTTACTTCCAGGTCCTGGCTAAGGGAGACTGGCTAGGTGGTATGGGGAAACATTCATTGCTGCTGCCTATTCTGAACTAATATGGCCGGAGGAGTACTGCAATTTCCAGATCAGTAAAATGAGATAGATGGTTGTTGAATGTTGTTTGTGCAACTTAAAAATGAACCAGGAAGTTTAATACCTTGTTTTCTTAATATCAAGGAAGTAATTGCAAATAAAAATCAAAGTACCAACCACATAAAATAACCTAATTTTAAAAATAAGTGACATTATTACATAAATCATGAATACTTAAAAAAAAAAAAAAAAAAAAAAATCAGAGTTCTGACATCAATTCACTAAACAAACAGACTTCCACTAACTAAACAAATTTTTTTATAAATTCCATTACAAGGTCTGAGAAGGTATTCGAATCAACCAAACGTACCAAGATTTTCTCAGCTCCAGCCATACCATCACTTAGAACTCTTAATATCAAAGGAACTGACCATTTCTTAAAACATAGAAAACAAAAACAGCCTATTAACTAACTTTAGGCAAGCGCCTAAACCTAGGTAACTTAATAGGAGTTTATCTATTACTCAAACCAAAGTCTGGATGTAAAATTAGTCCACGCTATTTATCAACAGCCTTTGAAAGAATTGAAATATAAGTCTCAATAATGAGAAACAACACATTTATTTAAAAGAAGTCTTAATTTCAAGCCTACTGGCCACTAGTTTAACTGCTGTAGCTCAATATCTCATGGTATAGCAAAAGCAAAAATGGGGAAAATGTAGATAAAATTAAATAGGCTGCATTTAGAAAATGATCACAGCAAGTATTAATATTTAAAGATCAAAGTGTAACAGTACAATAAGAAATGAGATGTCAGTATATTTCTTAAATTTGTATCCACTTGGAACAGTGTAACATCCCAAAAAGTAAAATATTTCTGCACTGTCTATAAAAGTCTATACTGGTTCACATTCCTTACCTGTACGACTACTTACCCCATCAGGCTAAATGTGTAGTCCCTGCATCAAAAATAATTCAATGAGTTGTCTTAATATAGATCAATTTCTGACAAGAAAGTTAGACAATATATAGTAAATAAATTGTATTTTAATGTTATACAAAAAGCAGTTAATATCCATCCTACTTCTTCCAATAGCATATGTCCACAGTTACCAAGTTTGGCAAAGAAATATCTTTAAAGTAGTTTGAGATTTAAGTTTTTTTTTTTTTTTTTTACATTCACCATCTCAGTGCGGAGTATGGACACACATACATTCAAGATGAATTTCTCACACCTGCAAAAGGCCCGATATACCACTTATGACATTAATGCAAGAGAATTGCACCCACACAGTCCTTTAGATGTACACTGTTCATCATGTCATTAACATGGTGGGATGACATACAAGATTAGTATGACTAAGGAAAATAAAGATGGTTCTCTCAATCAGACCAGATACCAGAACAAGTAGAGTTAGAATATTGAATTAGTCAAACTCTGTGCTAAAGCAAAAACCAAGAATTTTTATTTTGCCAGGTATTCTTTTAATGACAAAATTATAAAAGACCAAAAACATCTTATTCTGAGACTGCCCTTTTTTTTTTTAAATGGTCTGTTTTATAGTTACAAATACTGCATAAGACAATGCCTTCTTGTACTGCAAAACCAAAATACAAACATGAGTTTGAGTGTCTAAAATTGTGTGCCTGAATTTTCTTTTCTCTTTTTTTTTTTTTTTTTTAAATTAGGATGTTATCCAATAACCCTTCACTTTTATTTGAAGGTATAACTCAAAGTACATCAGCCTCTAGACCTATTTTTAAAGGAGCTTTTTTCTGATCAGTCTTCCAATGTAATTGCTCCTTTAGAGTTCAATACATTCACAGAGTAGCTGAATTAAGAACAGTATCGCCAATGAATGGACTACTGTGAAGAGACAAAGTTTACCAAATATACAGAAGTATAAGTTTTACCATAAGCAATTATGTATATCAAAAGATGAAACCGCAATTAATTTTTAAAAGGTACAAAAAAAGGAGGAAAACCTGAATTACAGAAAAGAAAGTCATATTTATTTAATGAAAAACTAGAAGTTAATAAAAATTAGCAAATACACAAAAAATATACACAAACAGCAGCAATACTATGTAGTGACTTAAAGGGGAAAAAGCAGTGGCAAGAGACCAGACTGCTCAACATGGCTTGTCAGTCAAAGGAAAAAAACAAAAACAAACACAACAGTATCCTTTTCAACAGTACAATCAATCTACGAACAAGTTTTTAGAACTATTTTACAATATTTCCTGTAGAATCAATTCTTAATACAAAAGATGCCCATTTTGGGTGTATATATATTTTCAGTGGTTTACTGTTGACTTATTTTAAATATATTAGTGTTACTACATGCAACTGCTTCCGTAATTTAACAGCCTTTTCTTTTTTTTTACCTTCATATATGTCTAGCCTCCCTCTACCAAATAGTTTATGTCTGGCAGTCAAAGATGGTTACCCTAGTTTCTGCAAAATTAAATTCAACGGTTTTAAACACTGGCCTGAAAATGTTTGATTGCCATTTCAACACATTGAAATAGTTACATTGATGCCTAAATTGCCATTTTCTGCAAAGAGCTGTGCAATGCTGGTGTCAAAGACTAGACAGTCACTATTCATAATGGCTGTTGCAATTCCCTCATGAATAGATCGAGGAGTTGCTTCCCAAGTCAATCGCCGCCTATGACCATTAAGCTCAAGTCGATAAGCAAAATTTTCTGCTTGCTTGCGTGTTCCTATCAGCTGTACGATAGCAAAGAACTGCTGGTGACCATCATATTTTTCCTGTTTCTCCAAGACTAACATGAAATGAAAGCCAAAACAAGACTGCATCATAACCCAGTCAACAGCACCAGGAAGATTAATGTCTGTAGCAAGGAAAACTATATCTTCTCCCTGTAGTGTTGTTATTGACTTATGCTGATGCATCAAATGTGGCATTACAGCATCCAACGAACCTTGCCATTTACATGAAGCACCAGGACATGGACATGAATAAGGCCTAAACTCACACAGCTCTTCATGGTCTGCTTTTTCTGTGTGGGGCAAAGTTATCTCGCATCCAGAAGAGGCATATTTACACGGGAACAGTACAGAATTGGCAACTTTTTCCATAGCCAAGTTACGAATGGAACCCAGTGGGCCTCGGCAAGTCGGGCAGCATGTAAGCTTGGGGCGACAGTTGCTACAAACAAGATGGCCACTCTGACACTGAAGAATAGGTGGCAGCACATAGTCAAAACACACAGGACACTCAAAAAGACTTGCCAAGTCATTGTTGGAAGCTGTAGTGCCAGTCAGAGCAGGCACCCTCTGTGATGGTGTACACTTTGAAGTACCTGTAGGTAGTGCTGTAGCAGTCTGACGGCTCATTTCTGTAATGAAGGAAAAAAAGAGTTACTGTATAAGAGAACGTGTCCATACACCTGTATCTCCGTAACTAGGAGTCTTTTCCCTGTAACTGTTGATTTAACAAACAATTTTTATATGAGAGAAATCAAATATATAATTTAATATATTGTATATTTCAGACAGTTTTTACTGGGAGCAAAAAATAATGTGATACTCCTTAAACATAGTGTGGCTATAGTGTATATATTTGAAGCTGGAAAGGATGTAAAATACTTGCATGGTGGCCAGCTGTACAGAGTTGAGATCAAGGAGCAAAGAAATTCTGTTACATTTTCTAACAAGATTGAGAATGGATGTCTGTTTGCTTAAAGAAAAAAAAACCCAAAAAACTGAAGGTACTCCTGAATAGGTGAACTCCAAACATGTTGTGTGTGTATATATGTATGTTGGATATATAGAACAAGTACCACACTCTAGATGACAAGAAAATAAAGGGGTTCTAACCATAAACATTCTTCCGTAATAACCATCCTACTAGTGACGGTACAGCTGTATTTTCAAAGACCTCAGATTTAGCAAATATGAAACCAGCCATTTGCTGTGAAAAGCAAAAAGCCCCAAAAAAACCACAACCCTTTGCTATGCAAACTTTCTGCCAGTTATTCCACTTACTGAACGTGTAGAAAAATCCTGAGAGATGGTGGGAGTAGGGCATTGGCTAGGAGATGAGCCATAGGTCAGGCCATTTAGCTCTTTAGATTTTTTCCTACTCCCCTTGCTACTAAGGTAAAAGGAAAGACTACTTTTGCAAAGAAAACAATACTATTTTCTCAAAAGAGGGTCATTTTCCCCTTTCCCTGATGTTAGTTTTCTGGTCTTTAGGGCAGGTTTATTGTTTCAGTAGGCTGAGGTGGAAAATCATTAGTGGATCTGGAGAGATTACATTCTTTTACTGTATCTGCCAAACTAACTCTTAGGAAGAAAAAGTATTCAAACTAAAATCTGAGGGGAAGTTCTTTGTTTCTTGAGGTATACACTGAAACACTTCTAGCAACTTATAAGAATTATTTAAATTTAAGGCTGTTCAGTGAAAGTTGCCATTTTGCTACCCTTTTTCAGTTCAGAAAATACAACTGTAGTGGATTGGCATTTGGGAAGACAAACTATAGTTTTCCCAAGAAAAACTAAAATATTCAGCAGATGTGTCAATAAAACATAAGCTTTCCTTCATATACAGAAGAGATTGTTTAGAAGGAAAGAATTCCTTTAATCTGTGAGAAAAAAGTTTCAATATTTTATGTTTACCACATCAGAAAAATGTTTGAATCTATTTTTTGACTTTGACATTTAAGTTTTTTCTTAGGGGTTATCACAAACATTTTATCTGCAAGTTTCTCAAACTTCTTAGCTATTGGGGTATGTTTCCAGTAGCTATCTTCAGAGACCTGAGAACATCTTTGAGGACAAAACGCATATAGAAGAGGCAACAGACTATTCTAAATCAGTGTTTCCCAACTGGTGTGCTGTCAGGCATGAAAAGGTGTGCCATGGAAGTTTTTGAAAAACTACTTGAGTTCTGAATTGAGTCATGAATATTCATGATTTCATTTGGAGACTATATGATGGTGTGCCTCAAAATAATTAAAGGTATCAAGGTGTGCCACAGCAGAGAAAAGTTTGGGAAGCACTGCTCTAAATTTAAAATACATCCAGACATATGGAAGTAGCCAATAGTGTTTGTGAAAAAACTAGCCTTGCCTAGTCTCCTGTGCCTCCGGAAGGGAACGGGAAAAGAATAAGAGAATAGCCAACTCAAGTCCCATGTAACCACTGGGCCCCCCCTCCACAGTAAACTTTCAACTACTTGAAGTGCCTCCCCTGCAAGGGTCAGTTCTCCCCACCTGCCCAAGAGTCTAGACATAGACCTTATTATCCCCCCCTTCACTGCTTTCTATTGTAGGTATGCCTTGCTAAAAACAAAAGCAGGAACACCTCATTTATCAGCATACCCACCCATAGCTGTGGAATTGCTCCCACTTAAGACCAGAGGTCCACATTGATCATATAAGGGGCCTACTTTTGCTTAGATGCATATCATCATGACAGAACATGACAAGAGAATCAGGGTCTACTTCATTTCAAAGTGATAATTTATTTATGGGCCATTTCCATTATGACAGGGCATTCCAATTCTTTCCTAAAAAGCAACTCTGCCCAAGCCAGAGCTTGGAACATTTTTGCATCTGAGACCAGCCCTTTGTTCCCCCATCTATTTTACAAGATTCACATCCAACATCCGTTTCATCAGCCTAGAACCGAGCATTCAAAATTCTTGTTCTGTCTGAATCCCATAGACACAGACCTGACCACGTACCTATTTAGAATCCAAGACTTTACTATGCCACTTGTGTGTTGAGGTATAGGATGGTCTTTAATCTATGATGGATTCCCCAGTGACAGAACATAAATTGAGCCAAACTAGACTTTACCATTATAGTCCTCCAGGTTTTTAGCAGAGGCCACTGGGGCTCTAAATCAGCAGTTCCCAAACATCTCCTCTGCATGACCCCATTTTCAGATATGTTGTTTCCCACTACCCCACACGCACTGTACATACAAGGTCACTCCGCAAGGAGGATGCTATTTTGCTTTACAAAACGGCATCCTCTGGACTGCATCATCTCTCACACATACGGTGCATGTGAGGTCATGCTACATGGAGGGCACCGTTTTGTAAAGCAGAATAGCATCCTCCGTGCGACGTGACCTCATGCATAAGATGCGTGTGAGGTCACGCTGTGCAGAGGCGGCCGTTTTGTAAAATGGTGTCCTCTGCACATTTGGGATTGTTGTGATGCCATCTGCTGATGAAGTGACCCCACTTGGGATCACAACCCACAGTTTAGGAACTGCTGCCCTAAATTGATACCTGTGGCTACCTGACAGCAATACTTGGATGTCTAGACTGCTGTTTTCCTGTTATAAGGCATTCCTATTTGAAGGATGAAGGGGGAGAGAGAAAATCTGTCAACACAGTCTAGTCCTGCAAGACCTCTCTCTAAACGGATGCCAGACTGTTGTAAGGGATCCAATGCCAAATCCTGTAGGCTGCTAAATTCCCGGGATTTGGGTAGTTACTAATCACTATTCCTAGCTCTGGGACACCCAAAAGCACTCCTCAGGTGCAGACCCCATGTCTGACACCCCTGTGGAGACCCCAGAATACAGCCACCTTGAAACCAGAGCCTTAGTCCTCCTGATCTTCCTCTCCTCTCCCCATTGCTTAGATCCATTCTCTCCAAAGTCCACCTGGCTGGGTACACTCTGGTTTCTCTAGTTATACTCTTCAAGGACCATATGACAGTTAAAGACACACACAGGCTTTGGAAAGTAACTTCTTACACACACACACTTTTTGAAAAATGAGAGCACTCTATAGAAAAAAACAAAGGCTTGTCTCTCTGTTCCCTTACCAGTCCTGGGAACCTGTTGGGTCACAAGTCTGTCCAAATTCAGATTAGATGGCAATTTCCTTGTCTCCCTACAGCAAGAGACTGTTGGTCATCCCCATGCACACATAACTCCTCATAAACCCAGTCTTGGTCACGAACCCCAACGTAGGACTCCTTGCTCAATACTGAGTTCATAGACAAAACACCATTGTTTCTTGGGGTGGGCAGTGGATAAAAGTCATTAGCAAGCCCATAAATCTTCCAGAGCAGTCTAGATTATGCTGCCTTTGAAGGCTAGGATATATCAGTTCAAACTAGTTCTCAGCACACAACACATAACGGGCTCCATCCCACCCTGCAGGTTACAATTAGGGTTCATAAAATCAAATGGAATTCATAAGTTCTCACAGGCAGATTCCCCATCACGCACTCTCCACCCATGGTTTTAATCACCATCTCAGGACCACATGACATCCACTGGATCAAATACGGGCCTGTGAAACAGCCAACTGCCTTCACATAGCCAGCCAGAGTGACAAGCTAACAAGAGATTGGCCCATGCACACAGACCATTACCCTATGTTCCAGCTGGCGGAGCCAAAACCGGTCCAAAGCCCATTCTTCACCCTCATCAGCACCATGGAAAAAGCAGGAAACAGTAGTAATACAAAATAATGGAGAAACAAGAGACACTCAAGTTTATTTTCATAAGCTTACTCTTTAAAGCCTACATTTTTAGTCACAGCTACATTTTATGCTAGCCTGATACATTTTTCCACCAAAAGCAAAACAGCCAGCCAGATATAACTGGAAAACAAACAGACAGCCAAAAGTTATGTAGAGAAAATTGAAAAAATTGTTTAAAGTTCCTTTTGTACTTGCAGAAACCATAATGCAACTGTCAAGATATCAAATTGGTATCAGGTGAAAATGTATCGGACACTGGGGTGCTACCCCATAGATGAGATCTGCACCAGTCCTTACTCACTGGGGGGGGGGGACGGGGGGAAGCTGGTCTCTAAGCAACACTGACAAACTAAGGTACTGAATGAGTCACCACCAAAACATTGCATATAGTTTAACAAAAATTGTATCTTAAAACATTTTACAAGGTTTAAATAGAAAGAAAGTGAAGTACAGAAGGGGGGGGGGGAATATACTGCTAAGATTTTTGAATTCTGCATCAAGAAAAAAGGTTCCATCATTGAACCCAACACTGAATTAGTTTATTAACCTGTTGGAAAAAACAAACCTACAGTTATTCCCAAAACTGCAGAGCAGGAAAACTAAATTTTTGCAATGCCTTAATCTATTGGAGACTCAGATTTCACAAATCCCAGATAGCAGCTTTAACATAGTGCACCTAATAAGTTGCAACACAGAAGGTTTAAAAATGCTACCTTTTTTTCTCTCGCTGGTTTTACTTCCTGACAAACATGATGTAAACAGGACTCCCCCCTTCCACGAATACAGAAAGCTCCAGGCAGATTTCCCCGTCATGAGGCGTGAAACAGCTCATTGCGTTTCCCCATAGAAACAAGAACTCATAACAGAGGCCCCTCCTGGAAACATGAAGCTTGAGGACAGACAGACCTGGAACGATACCAGAGGGGGCTACTTTCATGCGAGGCAATCACGCAAACATGGAACTGCCTCCAGCGCAGTAGGCAGAAACCTATCCAATTCCGGCCCCAAGTGAAGTTTCTTCAGTAATCCACAGTGGGAACGTAACACTGCCTGGATCGGAGGAGAAGGGAACAGCTTTGTCCGATCTGTTCCAGTTTACGACCTGTCTCACATACAGGAATCTTCAGACAGTCTCCCTAAAATGGTTTCCCAAACTCCTCCGGCTGCTGCCTAGCAAAGGAAGCTCTGCTGCTGCAGACGCCTTCCCTTCCCTCCGCTGCTGGGCTACGCAGCGCCCATGAGAAGGATCTGGCTACGGACGCGCTGCCACCAGCTCTGCGCAGCTCCAGCCGGGCCGGCGAGCGGAGGCTGCAAAGCCAGAGTAACAAGCAGAAAGGAGAACTTCTCAGTCCCGTGCGTTGTCTTCTGTGGAAAAGCCATTTGCTGCCAAAAGGTTAGCCTGGCCGTCTGTCTCCGTGCTCTGCTCGAGCTCCTCCTAGCACCACCAGCCTGGTCGCACGGAAAAGGAAGGAGGCGGAGAAAGGAGACAGCAGCAGCTCCGGCGTGGCCCCCTCCCCCTGGCATATCAGCCTCCCGTGATCAGGCGAGAACTGGCTGTGCAGTCTGCAAAACACAAACGTTCAGAAGCGACGGGAAAGAGTGGGTTGGTCCCCTACCTACAGTGCCGCTGGAAACCCCGGTCGCAGCTTGTTTTAGAAGCTATTTCAACTGCCCAATGTAAAATGAACTGCTGAATTTTAAGCGATTAAGCTGTTTCCAACAAAAGCTGATGTAACTTCATTTTTGTTTTTCCTGTACAAGGTGAATATTACTGTGGAGAGTAGCTAACAAGCTTAATTTTATATGCTTATGTGTAATCATTACCTATCATTCTAATCTATAAACCCACTCTTAACAATTAACTAAAAAGTTAAAGCATGTAAAACAAGACACCAATGGAAGACGTAGGTAAACCCTGTGCCACCCAACACAGTTACATTAGTTTTACTGTTGAAACTTCCTATTTAAAGGCAGTTCCAGAGGACAAAGGAGCACAAGGGAAAACACAGAAAAGAAGTCTAAGGTAAGATGGGAAAACTCCATGGAAGATGTTAAGAACTAGAGCAGTGGCCATAAGTGGAAAAATCAAGCTGATGCAGCTGAATACTACAAATACTGGACTCTAGAAAGCTGGACCTTGGGGGTTACAGGAAAGGGAAGTGAAACAGCAATGGTGAGGGCATAAAGACAAATTTTGACATAGAAGATGAAGACAGTGACAGTCTGTAAACCTAAAACTGCCAGGAGCAGACAGAGATTGCTTGCAAAGGGAAAAAATGTTGGGTATGAGCTTCTATAAAGGTGTGTAAAGGTAAAGGTGTCCAGGAAAGTTCTTTTTCTAACAAAGTGTTTTCCCACTACATTAGAAATTCAGGTCTTATCCACCCTGTTTTTTCCTGGACGATTATGGACAACTGGAGGAGTATCAGCATTTTAACACTGCAGCAACTGTCATAGTTTAGGGCAACTGGACCTGTATTTCCCCTCCGTGGTCCAAAGAAGGCATCCAATCTCAGGCTTCCAGCTCTCCAGATGTTGCCTCTCTTGGGTGGAGAGGCATGTTTCACACCCTTCTGACCAAGGTATATCCAGGCTGAGCAGTTCCCTGACTTCACTATGTATATATCTCTCAGCAAAGACAGTCTACCTAAAAAGACTACTTGCTTTCTTTTCAGATACTGAGGTCTTGTCTACACTAGCACTTATGATGGTAACATTTTTGTCACTCAAAAGAGTGTGAAAACACACACCCGAGCAACAAATTTTGCCAGCATAAGCACTTGCACGGACAGCACTATGTCAGCAGGAGACACTTTCCCACGCTGCCGCTGTTCATTTAGATGGTTTTATTATGTAACACAGCTACACAAGCACTCTTAATAAGGCACAGCTGTACTGATTTTAAGTGTACACTAGCCAGGAGAAAAGTGATTGTCAACAGTTATAAGTTACCATGCAGTACTTGCTATGCAAGCCTACCTTGCTTTTAAGGTAAAAAGCATTAGAGAAAATATTTTAAAAAATTAAGAACCTACATGCATGCTAATAAAGCTTACTTGGATTGACCCTAATATGGATTCTAGAAGGCCTAGTCCTTAACCCTACTCTAAAGATTAGGGCCTTCTGTGGACCAGAGGTCCTGTCCATTTGCTATATTAGGAAGAAGGTACTGAGCCAGTTTTAAAACCAGGCAATTTATCCAAAAGCTCTTGCTTTGTCTGTTGGGATGTGGAGAATCTAGTTTGAATTACTATATGTATACCTTTCAGGGGTGGTTTCTCTGGAGATGTTACAGCCTGAGTGAATTTGCCAAATGATCCCATTTTTTTCGTAATTTACCCTATCCAAGAAAATACAACTGCACAACACATACACAACTGTTTTTAATATAATGAACTCAAAAAATGTTAAACTTAATTCAATAAAGTTCAATGCAGGAAACTGTCAATTTGTCATAGCAATCAAGCAAGTGAAGCCTGATTAAGAGAGGAAATGACTTTTATTCAACCAGGTATTAACAAAAACAAACTCAACCACCAAGATGCAGTTGAAAAAAAGACAAAAAGGTACAAGACCCTCTGGCCCATTACACATACACATCCCCCCCTTTAAGTTAAGGCAATGGTCCCCAAACTTTAGGTTACACCCCCTTTACTGCTGTCCGTGCCCACTCCACTCCACTCCCAGCTCGGACTGGGAGCAGGGCCATGGTCTGGAGCCAAGGCTGGGAGCAGAGCCACGGCGGTGGGGAGCAAGTTGGTAACAGCAGCTAGGATTGGGGGCCAAGGCGGGGGGTTGAGGCCGCAGTCCCAGTCGGGTCAGGTGGCCAAGACTGGGAGCAGTAACCGAGGCGGGGAGCATGGCCGCAGCAGTTCGGGGCCAAGGTTGGGAGCAGGGCCATGAGCTGAGGCCAGGGCCACAGCTGGGTTGCAGGGCCAGAACAGAGCTCGGGGCAGAGTTGGACTCCCTCCCTGCCCCCCATGGGGGCTGGCCTAGGCCCTAACGTGCTCCCGCAATGTTCCTCCACATCCACCTAGGGGGGCACACCCCAGAGTTTGGGGTAAGGACTAAGCAAGTTACGAATCTACTATCTTATTCTCAAAGTAGACTTCCAGCAGACCAGAATCCCCTAGACATGACATTCTTATTTCTTTAAAAACAGAAAACAAGCAGGATAAAATGCTTCCTTGTGGGCCTTCTCTCATGCATCATAAAGCAGCACCTCCCAAAATGGGTACACAAAACCATTGTTTTTCCTTTGCAGGTCAACTTTGTTTTTGTTTTGCTATTTCATAATGTATAGTCAACTGAACATTTTTTCCATCTCTCCTCCCTCAGCCTCCCCACCCAAAAGTTTTTAGTTTGAAAATATCAGCTATGGTCTTCGTGTTGTACTTTTGTGGATGGAATTTTGGTCTGGAGGCCTAGGCTTTAAACTTAACCAGTTTAATTGGAAAGGTGGTGTACCTTCACTGGACTTTACAAATGTGTTTGTTAATGGGTGTTAGTAGGTATTACACCTTACATTCTAGTCTATATAAGGCCCTTAAACAAATTGGAAAGCTTGTTTAAGATAAATGGATCAAGTAACGTGACTGAAAAGCACATACAGTAGAAACTCAAATATACAAACACTTCGGGAATGGAGATTGTTTGTAACTCTGAACAAAACATTATGGTACAGTACCCTGCAGTCAGTCTCTTCCAGCTGAGGCTGGGAGAGATCTCTACAAAGGTGGCATCTTGAAGCACTGCCTGGTTTGCAAGCAGCTCTTTTGCCCTATTCTTGTTTCTTGCCTTTGGGCTGAACTGGGGGGGGAGGAGGGGGCGCTGCCCCACACCCTTGGCACAACAAGCCCAAGTCCTCAGCCACCGCTCACCCTGCTCAGCGCACTGCTTGCCACACTCCAGAGGCAGCACATGGTAGGGGGTTGGTACCAGCCAGCTGCCAGCGCCCCTCCCTCCCCTGCCCCTGGCACTCACAGGGGTGCTGGTAGCATCCAGGAGTGCAGCCACGGGCAAACCTTGGGGCGCACGGGGCACTGGCTGTGGCCCTTTAAAACTCCTCCAGAGCGTAACTGACTCCAGCTCTAGATCAGGCTTTGGCTGCAACCTTCAGTTCTTTGAAGCATGAGCTGCTCGGCTGTGGCCGCTTTCTTTCCTGGAAAAAACTTCTTCCCTGGAAAACAGCTGTGAGGTAGGAGGAGGTGAAACAGCACCCTTGGCTTACAGGAACAGTGCAGACCCCAGACTGTTTCTGCTCTGCACAGTATTTGCTTTTTTTTCTTCTTCTTCTTCCTCCCCTCCACTGCCTGATTGATTACTGTACTTCCGGTTCACAGGGTGTTCAGTTGACCGGTCAGTTCATAACTCTGGTGTTTGTATCTTTGAGATTCTACTGAACTTTGCCTGTTAATACACGGCCTAATAACTTAGCTAAAGGAGCAGCCAGTGATGAATCTTTAACACTGGATGATATTTTTGTAAGGCACTGAAGTTAAATAAGTGTTAATAAAATAGAACTTTTAAGAATGACTAAAAATCCCTTCCCCTTTCAGTTGTTCAATAACCAGTCTTGACCCTTGCAATGTAATTTCATAGTTCTCAAGACCTGAATTTCTAATGGCAAAACAAACAGAAAAACAAAAATTTTTCAAAAACCAGGTCTTCTTTATACATCTTAAGGGGATGGGGAGGGAGGAAGAGACCAATTTATTTTCCTTTGAAGTCCACTTTTAACACCTATGGTGGATGCCAATATGGTAGGGTGGCCACAAATGGAAGAATGCACCACTTAAGCAAACCATAAAAGCTAACATTTAATGTGGATGTAAAATGAAATAGAGGAGGGTAAGAAAAAGAAGGGAACTTACTTTAGTAGATTATCTGGGATATTTGAGTGTAAGGAAGGGGACACCAGAAAAAGAGAAAGCTGTTAGAGGAGTAGATGTATCTCTAGCTCTCTTACCATACCTGAAGACCTACAGAAGTAGAATAAGATGGAGTATAACCACTATACCAAACGCTGGACTGAGGTTATGTCTACACTTAAGACTACAGTGGCACAGCTGCGCCACTTGTAGTGCTTCAGTGTAGACACTACATATGTCAACAGCAGGTGTTCTCCCATTACCTCCTCGAGAAGCAGTAGCGCTGCCTATCCTAGGGTAGGTTAGGTCGGCATAGCTATGTCTCTCAGGGGTATAAGTTCCCAGTGTAGACCAGCCCAAAGACATCAAAAAGAAAGAAAAAATTAACTTTACAAAGAGCGCAGAAAGATACCATGTCTCAGAACTTGAAATTTTATACATACATAGACCCAGAGACACCTTGGTTTTGTGATTTTCCAAAGTATTATAGTTTCACATATTACTTGAAAAACCAAAACACTTCATGTTATTGAAATAGACTTTTATATAGAACACCTATGCCCAGAGTGTTAGTGAACTATATCCAAAGGCCATATCCATAGGGATGTCTACATGTCAGGAGTTTTCAGTAAGATCAAATACCAACAAGAGCTAGATTTGGGTCAACCATTTTCAAGTTTGCTTCTGAGTGGGAAACTGAATACTTTTTTTTTTTTTTTTTTGGGGGGGGGGGGGGAAGTGGGGTGTTTAAATTTTAAATTACACCAAATTGCAGACTGCTCCAGCAATAGAGAAAATGCTCTAAACCACTAGAGATCCCATTATATAATACAGATTTTTTTAAAAGCAAGATGATTTTTCAGGTTACATTTCAGATCTACTTAAATGGACTGTATCCACCAGATTTCAATATTTACAGTTTATAGGAAACAAAGTTAGAGGTTTTAACAAAAATACAGAAAAATTTGAAAAGTCCTACTTCGTTTTAATAGGTCCCGCTATGTATGAAATATTGGAAATTCTCTTTATTTACACTTAAATAAGCCCTGATTTTTGTTCCACCATTATACCTTTCATTTGCCATGACTCCTGGATGCTGCAACAACTTCATTGTTATTAACACTACCCAGATCACTGTCAACCAGAGTTCCAAAACAAGTTGCAGAATTTGTCAAACCTTAAATTAACTAAATTGTTGAAAATGTAGGCCATTAGCCAGCTGTAAATAAAGACCTGTAATCTTACATAACATTGATATGCATTTCGTTATTTACTCAAATACAACCAGAAACTTCTATATTTAAATATTTGCTACAAAGATATAAAAATGTTTAGATCAATGAGCAGAAAAGTTGTATCTTGAGTCATTAATATTTCTTTGGTGGTAGGAGGAAAATTAAGGTTTGTGACTATAAAGCTATGTGGAGTGCAGTAAAATTGATAAAAAGAAAAATACGCTGGGCAAAATAGTCTCAAGTTTTGTGGGTTTTTTTTTTTTTTTTAATATGGCACACACAAGCTGCTTAACAACACACTTTTATACTGCATTATTTTATGTGGCCCAAAATTTTTTTTCATGGTGACATTAAGGTGTGCAAAAGACATCACACAGAAGAGAAAACATACACTGCGCATTTCATCAGGGTTATATTTTGGAGAGTTACTTTTAAACAACTAATCCTTATTTCAGTCTTCACAGATATGGTTTAAAATTGAAGGAACTGTGTCAAGTTAATCGATTGTAAAGGGATACTGAACTTCAATTTTGCCCAAATTTTAAATTTTGTAAAAAAAGTTATAAAACCTAAGTTAATAGAAGCGTTTCCAAGAATGTTTCTTCCATTCTGTTACAAAAGTTCTTAAACATTCCTCCAGTTCCAAAAGTCTATGATTACATCACTAAAAACCTGAAAATGATAGAAATGCAAATAGTAAACAAAATAGCATGAACAGTGGAAGCTTTTTTAATTTCTCACTTTTAATAATCTAATGTGTTGTTACTAACTAATTTGTCAGTTTACAGCACATTAAATTGACAATCTACCATTAAAGCTATTTTAAGGATTGACAGTTAATCACAAAGTCAGGAAATGCAAAAAAGGTAAGTTTCCAAATGCAACATTAACTCATTAACCATTGTTTTTATAAATCAGATATGCAATGATACAAGTTTCTTATTAAACACACACATACAAACCACAAAAAAGTATTATATATATGACAGATGGTAGAGTTAACATTTCTACTTGAACTTTCCTGACTTTGCAGTTTGGGCTAACCACCTTAAGAGGAAATTACTTACCTGTAGTTCTACTTCTCTGAGGCATTATCAGACTCAATTGTTTTATGATCTCATGCCTCCATCATGAGGAAAATTCTTTTAGCTTTACAATTTTTGATGCTCTGAGGTACCTTGGAGGCTGGCTCAAGGGTGCTGTTCTATAGAGAGAAAACAACCCAGGGCACCTCAGAGGTTCCAGGATATTCTAGCCGGCTCCTGTTTGAGAGCAGGAAATGAGAGTTCCTCTAAATCTAATTATATACAAAATGTACAGCATTTTTCATAATATGCCAACTCCTTTCCTATTGCAAGTTTTCATTTTCTTCTTTGAACCTGAGTCAACTACTCCAAGAAAGAAAGATCAAGCAACAAAATTAGTCAAAGGGTGGATGCAGACCCACAAGCTCAAACATTTCCTCAAACTCTGAGGGGAAGTAGGTCAGCGGGAAGTGGAAGTCCTGTGGGATATCTTCAAAGAAGAATTACAAGTAAGTACATTTTTCTTCTTTACAGCTAGAATACAGGAGTTCTAGTCTTGGAGAACAAACAGCTTGAGCAATGTGTTGAGATATACTTAAGAAATGGAGATCTATCTGACAATTGCATGCCATTATATACATGGTTTTACAAACCACAAATTTGGAACATTAGCTAGTCAAAGCTGAGACATTCTGTAGTAACAAAAATGCCAACTGGTAGGGGATTTGGTTCCTCTCAAATCTGGAAGACTACTCTACTGAGCTGCTTATAAAGAATTCATAGTGGAAACTGAAGCCAACATACCTATGCCCTATAAAGCATGCAGAAAGAACCATACTGTAGTCCCTCTCATGCCCAAGACTGCATGGATCTACAAATGGTCAGAATCTGCTTTGCCTTGGATGATATAAGTATTGATCATACCTCCTTGATATGAAATAGCTTTACTCAGATGTTGCTGGTTGAGATGAATCCTAGGCTTCCCGTCTCACTGCAAAAACACATTCTTTTTAGGCCTACTTTATACTACAAGAGGTTTGCTAGTATAGCTATACCTGCAAACCCTGCTAACATAGACACAGCTTATTTTGTCAAAAGAGCACTTTCTCTGTCATTTGTATCAGTTCCTCAAATTAAACAAACAATATGGACAAAGCACTTCTTTGCCAGTATAAGCTGCATCTACACTGGACTTTTAGTCAGTACAGAAATGCTGGGTTAAAAAAAAAAAAAAAAAAAAAATCAAAACCCACCCAACATTGCCGTTATACTGGCCAGAGCTTCTAGGATACACTTAGCCTTAGTGTAGACATGCCCTGAACAAATAATAGCTTAACTCAACTGAGCTAAAGTAACAAACTCACTTTTTGCACTCATCACTATGAGTCATAATATCTTCAGAGCTAGGGGAGTTTCCCCACACAACTCATCCTGTGTGTTTTGCATTTTTAAAGTAACTAACTTAATTCTTGCATTTTATTCCCTTGCATTAAACACACAAATGCCACCTTGGACATTAATGCCCAAACCTAGCAACAGTGTGAACAGGCCGAAGGCCATAAATTATAACTGAGGATGGATGATTCTGTTTGCCACATGGATAAAACTTGGTTGGTATATAGTTATTAATAACCATGTCAGCTATGTCATCCTGCCAAGACTGTCACATGATTGTTTTCCTGTAACTAGTTCAGCACACGTTTTTTTGGGGGGGATGGTCATGTGGAGAGGACACCCTCACCAAATTTGTGGAAATGCTTTGGCCAGCCCTTCTCTTTCCCAGATCTCTATGCAGGACGTCATACTGCACTTTGCTCTATGTGCTGCTGCTGTCACTCTGCATTTCCTCTGGGTAATGCATCTTCTGCTGAGACATTACTGGATAGTTCTAAAGATTTTCCAAATGCACTACTGCAACATGATTAGGCAGCATGCTCAGTGCAAATTTACAAAAACTTCTGTGTGAAGACAAACTGAAGAGTGTTACATGTAACCATAACTCTAAGAATGACCTTCTGTCTCTAAATTGGTTACAAAATGATTATTACATTTTGTGCTGACAGGACCTCAGCGTTACTATTCATTACTACTACTAAAATAATCAGCATGGCTTTACCCACAATTCCTAACTTTCATCCACATTTACAGAGGTTCCAGAAGTCCAACTGCCTCCTTCCTAGCTGCCAAAACCTCCAGCTTCCTTATCAACTTTTATGATGTCATTAGGCTGATTAAAAAAGTACACAATATTGAAAACTGAAAATAAAGCAATAGCATAAAATAAATCAAATTAAATAGTGACTACTATACTGATTGCACTATTGATGGTCCAACACAGCTAAAAAGAAATTCATGTTTTAATTTAAAAGAAGCCAGCAGAGTTTGTAGCAGGTCACACCAGAGTGCTGCAGAATTGAGCGACTTCACACTGCGGAATTAAGGTGTGGTTTGCTATGGAACCTTACATATAGTGGAGGTACTCCAGTCTTGTACAGAAAGATAAGCTTAGAAAAAGTTCATTCACAGAGAAAGCCACTCAGGTCTATTTTTTAGAAATATGAGTCAAATTTCAGTCAATTGACCCTGAACAACAAATGTGATGACTCTAGATTGCATAAGCAAATTAATTACACAAACCTCTGAAAGCCAGACCAACATATACAATTGTAACAATCCCCATTCACTTTCAGTAGTCATGGAATTATCCTTGTATTTATTTCCTCCTTGTGACTGATATGCATCCCTCTTAGTTATTACGAAGTTCTACAAAAGTTATCAACTGTTGTCACTTCTAGAACATGTGTCAGGAAGCTATATGATCTCCTTATTCAAATCTTCCTAGCGTACAAAAGTTGGTTAAATAAAAAAGTTATCTAATGCTGTTTGAACCAACCACACCTTTTGCAATACAAGGACTGTATCCTGCTAACAAAAACAATTTACTGGAATACAAGAAATGTATCATTTCAGAAAGTCAGTGATTTTAAGATTATGGGATATAGACAATTTTTCTGAGTTCTTCTTACATGATATTTTCAGACACGAAGAGCTCAAAAATGCAGCATTCAGAGAGCTATGACCTTTAATCTCAACTCTGAAATACTACTGTGACTTGAAATTCCATTATTAATTATTTTATTGTTAGCCATTTGACATGTAGCTTGACTCACTATTACACTATAATTGATACTTTGAAGGTGGGTTAAGATAAACAGAAACAAGGCACTTTTATTCAAGAATAGGAGTGTCCACACATGGTATTTTATTCAGAGATAGGTGTTTCTGAGTATCTCCCTAGAGCAGACAAGCCCTAAAAATCACAATCTAGAGAACACTTTCTACAAAAATAAAAACAACGAGAGTTCTGTGGCACTTTAAAGACTAACAAATTTAATATTTGCAGGCATAAACTTTCGAGAGACTTCAGCTCTCTTCTTCAGAGCCGAAGTCTCTCGTAAAGTGCCACAGAACTCTCGTTGTTTTTGCTGTATACAGACTAACACGGCTACCCCTCTGGAACTATTCTACAAAAATAAAGCTATAAACATAAAACTTGCTAATAAATATTCTGACTTTTTTATTCAAATGAAATGTTTGATACTGTTTTAACTAACTTTCAAAGAAACATCCTTTATAAAGTAATCAACTGAAAAGTATTGGTGGAGTTCATAAGACTGTGGGGTACCAAGAGACTTTTATAGAATTTCATAACCTATGCCTTATTCTCTTGGCTATCAAAGTTGGAGTGTGCGTAAGCAGCCAGTCCAAGTTTCACATCACAAAAAGTTAAAGGGAACTGATTAAATGAAATATACCCAGTTAATCCTGGCAAGTGTCCCACACCCATGTTGCATAGGAAGTTGAAAAACCCCCAAGCTCACTGATTAAGGGAAAATTTCTTCCCAACGCCAAATATGGCAATCAGTTGGACCCCAAGCACATGAGGAAGAATCAGCCAGCCAAGCACCTGAGACAGATTGCTTGGTGCCATCTCAGAGCACCAACTCAACCTGTCCAGTGTCCCATCTCTAGCTTAGGCCTTCACAAATGCTTCAGAGAAAGGAAACCAAATAACTCTGCAATACACTGCAGAGGAAAAATCCCTTTCTGATCCCTGCAGGTGGCTGGCTGAAGCCTTGAAACATGAACTTTAGGAACATAAGACAAAGCGAAACAGTCCCCCATTTTTGCCATGCCCTGCCGCCCACCATCATAAAAAACTATTTGCCCTGCACGCTCTGAAACTTTGCCCTCAACTCTCACTAGGACTGGAGGCTGTTCCAGAACCTCACTCCTCGGAAAGTTAGAAACCTTCTAATTTCCAGCATGAATTTGGACATGGCCTGTTAGACCCATCTGTTCTTGTGCCAACATTGTCCTAAAGGCTCTTTGCTCTCCCTGGTGCTTACCTCCTTCTCCCATTCTCACCACCCGATGTATTTATAGAGTAATCATATCCACTCTCATACATATCTTCTTTTGCAAGACTAAACAAGCAAGCTCTTCCAATCTCCTCAGATAGGTCCTCCATTCCCCTAATCATCTTAGTGGCTCTTGTCTGCACCTGTTCCAGTTTGAATTCATCTTTTTTTTTTTTTTTTTTTTTTTAAAACATGGGTGACCAGAATTGTACATAGTATTCCAAATCAGGTCTTACTAGTGCCTTGTACAATGGCATTAATATGTCTCTCTCCCCCCCCCCCCATTGGAAATGCCTCACCTTTACATCCTAACATCGCATTTGACTTTTTTGCAGCTGCATCAAACTGGTGGCTCATTGTCATCCTGTGATTGACAACACACCCAGGTTTCTCTCCGGTTCTGTGGCTTCCATTCCAACTGATAAGCCTCCAGCTTGTAGAAGAAATTCTTATTAATTAATCGACCATAAGTGCATGACCTTACACCTTTGTACCATCAAATTTCATTCCATTTCTGTTACTTTCATCTTCAAGCTCATTGTGACCTAGTTCATTCAAAGTTGAAAAAGCAATTGGGAACTGAAAAAAACAGGAAAGCTTAGGCAGAAGATGATGAGATCTAACTGAAGATCATGAGGCCAGCTTTTTAAAAGGTACTGATATGAGTAAGGTGAAACCTTGTTTTGGGATGAGTTAGAACCTCATTTGACTGACAGGTGTGAATGCACCTTTCAATTAATGTAACTGTAAAAATAAGCCCCCACCTGGGACAAAAGGAGTATGAAAACCAGCCCAGGAGTTTTGCTTAGCATTGGTGTGAACGGGGCATTTGGGGGAGGCCAGAACACAGAGAGAAAGAGAAACTAAGGGTATGTCACAGTAAAGGAAAACCTGTATCTGGCCTGTGCCAGCTGGCTCAGGCTTGTGGGGCTCTTGTGCAGGTCAGTTTCATTGCTGAGAGAGGTTTTTGGGTCACAGGTGCAGAGTGCTCTTGGTACTGGGAGCAAGAGAAGCTGTTCACTGCTGTTTGATTCTCTCTTTGCTCAAAGACACGGGTCTATATACATTCCTTGTAAATAAACAAAATTGGATCAAAGAAATAACTGGCTATCACTAATTTCACCTCCTAACTGGAGCATCCCAAGGCCTCAAACTCTGACTAGTCACTTAGGTCAAAAAGAGACAATGCTAGTGTCAGGTGTGGGATTCAGTTTCCAAGGAGAGAGATTGTGAGCTGGTGTAGTTGTTGAACCAAGAAGGAACAACTAATAGCAATGCTCACAGAAATCTAAGATGGCCAGAAAGGTTTAAAGTAATATCTAAAACAGGAGCTGGAGACTTCTCAAAATGAATTAAGACAAGACCTAAAACAGGAGCTAAAGGTTTCCCAGAAAGGGCCCAGAGAGGATGTGCAGGCTGATCTGAGATCCCTATTGGAGCAGCAACGAAGTGCCTGGCCAGATTGGGAAACTCAGCTGTAACACACCCAGGCAGGAATGGTAAAATGGATTATGAGGTGACCAACAATGTGACTATCATAAACCACAAGTTTCTTCATGATATAGTAGAGACCAAAGGGGTTTTGGTCGAACTGGAATCTGCTAGCCAAGATGAGCTGCAGCAAAGACTAAGCTCTGAAAATTCTGCTCCAGAAGGAAATGAAAGCACCACAGATCACAGCAGAAGGCGGCTGCCTGGATATGGAATTGAGCAAGTGAGAGGACTAAGGTAAATCCAGACATGTCCCAAGTTTCCTACACCATTTAGCCCACAGCAGCCCAGACTATCCCAGTTGAAATAACACAAAAGCCCACTATCTTTGAGGGGAAAACTCCTTGGGAGGCTTATTGGCTCAATTCAACATTACAGCTCAGAGGTATGGTTGAAAAGGAGGAGAGAGATGGGGTTTCTAGCAGTCAACATGGATGGCCCAGCTCTGACAGTGCTCCAGAACTTACCTGCAGAAGAGAGACTAAGGCCATTTCTACAGAAGCGTAACTATGGTGCCAAAGCTATACTGGCAAGACCCCATAGTGTAAATGCAATTTACTACAATGGAGGGAGTTTTTCTGTCACTGTAGGAACACCACCTGCCTGAGTGACAGTAGCTAGGGTCACTGAAGTATATGTCCGTCAACTTCACTGTGTCTACACAGGGGGATAGGATGACATAGGTACAGCACTCAGGGGTGTAGATTTTTCAGACCACTAAGCACCATAGCTGTGGACCTAAATTTTAAGAGTAGACCAGGGCTGAATTATCCAGACCTGGTACAAGCCCTTGATATGTGGGTTGGAACTAGCCATCTATCTGAGCTGGCCACAGCACACAGGAGAGCTAGGGGAGGGAAAGGAACAACCCCGCCTGAAGTGGCACAGGACCTGCAGAACCTTGTGTCCTTGGCATACCCCAATACCAGCAAGGCCTTCAGGATAAATTGGTGATAGATCACTATATAGACATTCAGATGGACTTGGACTTGCAGATTAATGTCAGAGAAAGGAAGCCAAAAACACTCCAAAGAGGCTGTGGAATTTGCCACAGAACTTGATTTTTTCCTTGCAGCAACACACCAGAAGAGGAAGCAACTAATAGTGAGGAAAATGTAAGCTGATCACCATGAGCTCTGTGAGTAAAGCTCTGTGCTTACTACATATGATGAAAGAGGGGATTTTAATCTGGTTCATGACTTTATTGAACAATTAGAAAAAACTGAAAAATTTTGTTTGTAAAACATGGGAAATTGGCAATAATGCAAAGATTAGAGAAAATGGTTCAGTTAAATGCTGATACTGAGACAAAACTGGTCATAAAAAGAACTACTGTTATAAATTTTAGGCAAGCCAAGACAGTGTCACAAATATCTAGTGGAAGCCTCTTTTGCAGTTCAGGAAACTGGGGAAACACCAAGTTCAAGGGGCAAAGCTTGAAGGTACAATGATCAGACCCATAGTTTTACTGTAAATCTGGGCAACTGAGCAACAATAATGGAAGTTTGGCAATTGACTGCGTAATAGGATCTGTAAAATGCACTGAGGTGATTGACACTGGCTTAAGCATAACAATTATTAAATGACACATGCTTAAAAGGCTAGGGAATCAGGGATCCATAACTGAACCACCTAATTGGTCTCAAACGGAGACAGTGACCGTGACAAAGGGCACCTATCAAAAAACTGGGAAAATTGCATTTGAAGATTGAACCTCTGGAATTCAAGCAAGAAGTCTGCATGGCTGAAACCGTACATAAGCTAACAATTGGCTTGGATTTCATTATGGCTAATAACTGTGTAATCAATGCCAGGAAAGGTGTTTGTCAAATTCAGTCTGTGGAAATTCCCTTTAAAGATATGGCTCATGTGAGACAAGTGGTTTGTAGGCAATTAGTATGCAGTGAATGAATTACCCTTCCCCTAGGGCAGAATCTGCTTTGAGATGCAGAATCTTGGAAGAATCTTAACTGCTACAGTTGTTATGGATCTGAAACAAGAACTGATTCCTGTTCATTTGTTGAATGTTTCTGACAAGCAGCAAATAGTAAAAAAGGGATACCATTTTTAGTAGTCAACAGGGTGTGATTTAGTATTTTTCAGAGTTGGAAATGGCTCCTTGGACTTCTCCTGTCTTGACTAGCCCATGTTTCAAATCTCTCTTCATATTGGACACAGTTGGTAGTGCCTACAATTTGGGGGACAAAATTTCAGCTCAATGGCTCAACCCCAAATCTGAGAATGTGGCTGTGGAAACAGGCCGGAAAAGTTGTTACAACTGTGACTTCCCTATTCAAACAGAATGGGCAGAATCAGTTTTACCCAGCAAACTCTACAGAAACAACAGGCATTTTTCAGGGGCTGATTGCAAAGGAGTCCCTCTTTGATGGCTGAAATAAAGTCCATCAGGGAACAGAAATTCCCACAGGAGTTTGGTTGTGAATAAAAATAATTTGGATTCGTGGTGTGAAACATCTTGAAGAAAGACACCATACATATGTACACAGTTAATCCTGTATTATTTTGTTAAATTATTCCATTTCTTTCCATTTGAGATGGGTTATAGGATGTCAGCATTTTAGGCTTCATCAGGATGATGAGCCAAATCAGAGATGGGGAGTGTTAAAAGGGAGTAAAACTTGTTATAGTCTGAGTTAAAATCTCATTGAGAGTGACAAGTGTGAATGCACCCTTCAATTAACATAACTGTAATGATAAAGCCCCACTTAGGACAAAAGAAGTATATGAACCCACCCAGGAGTTTTTGCTCATGTGCAAGTAACACACACAGAGAAACAGACTGTCTGAAGGAAAGGTAAAAGCACAGGTCTGACCCTGGAAGAAACTGGAGGAAAGGTTTTGGGGTCAAGGTGCTGGTCAAAAAGAATGTTCTTGGTGCCATGAGCAAAAAAATAGCTGTTTCCTACTATTTGAATCCTTTTATATTCAAAAGCATGGGATTATGTACATTCTTTGTAAATAAAACAAGACTGCAAAGAACTGCCTATCACCATTTCTCCACCCAACTGGACATTACTCCAGAGCCCCAAACATTGACTAGCCATTCAGGTAAAAAACATGCAACAGTACTTTGGCACCTGAAGAGGAAGATACGTGCTTCTGAAAGTCCCATTAGGCACTTATGCAGGTTGTGTGCTTAACTTCCATTGATTTTAATGGGAGACAGGCACCTAACCTGCATAGATACCTACTAGGATTTTCAAAAACACCCATCTAGATTTCTAGGCATCTAAATACCTTGAAAAAAAATCTGGCCCACATTGATCAGAAGTCATGTCAGTTTATTAACTAAAGTTAATACTTCCTTTGTTTAATAAATCAGTTTTAAATGCAAAACATATTTATGCTTACTTTTTTCATGATGTACCCAGCACATTTAAGGGAGTTTTATTTAACTAATAAAAACAATTTTAAAATGCTGGTTTTGTATATTTTTAGTTGAATTCCAATTTCCATCCAAATGCAGCTTTTGACACAAATCTCAAGTAAAAAGTTATCAAATAAGCAAGCAAGCGTGTCATTTGCCATTTTCTAGTACAATAAAAATGTTAAATAAGTGCATGTTAAGCTATATAACTGCTTAAAAGATATATAGGCTCCTAGCTATAAAAATAAGTACCAAATTTAGTGTAAGGGCTATATTTATTTGTTAATCAACATATTTTAATGATTATTCCAACCACTGAGAATGAACCTTTAGGAAAATAACTTAATAGCTGCAAATGCAAAACAAGATTAAGATATACGATTTAAAAATCAATGTTTCGTTTGCGGACTTAAATCAAACCACCCTGCCTGAACTTACAATCAGAAAGAGTAACTTCTTATACAAAAGACCTTTATTGCAAAGAAGCAAAAGGAGGGCCCAAGCCCAATACCCCTGGTGCCTTTTTACAGGTCACCTTTAAATCTTCAAAACTCAAGCACGACTATATACTTTGGCTTCCCAAGAGAGTCAGCATGAAAACTGAAGGTTTCTTTAAATATAATACCACTTTTAGAGATTCTGCTATATGCCAAAGTTCTTACTCAGTTTACTTCCCCATCCCTACAAACACACAATGGGGGAAGGGTTGAGAATAAGGGGAAAACAAATGGTTTTCAGTTTGTGTTCCTTATAATTTACCATGTCTGAAAAGCATCAGTTATAGTCTTTACAGAAACTGAAATTCAATGGAAGTATTAGAGACTTCCTCTGAAACAGTGGTTCTCAACCTTCCCAGACTACTGTACCCCTGTCAGGAGTCTGATTTGTCTTGTGTACCCCAAGTTTCACCTCACTTTAAAACTACTTGCTTACAAAATCAGACATAAAAATACAAAAGTGTCACAGCACACTAGTATTGAGAAATTGCTTACTTTCTCATTTTTACCATATAATTATAAAATAAATTGATTGGAATATAAATATTGTACTTACATTTCAGTGTGATACTTGAGCCTGTTTTTTATTTGCGAGCTGTGTCTGAAGCTTGAGCCCCCGGCAATGGGGCTGAAGCACATAATTTAGCTTCATGGGGCCCCTTGTGGTATGGGGCCCTGGGCAGTTGCCCTGCTTGTCATCCCCTAATGCTGGCTCTGCACTTGCGACCTCCCTAAATCCGTCCTGTGACCCCACTGGGGGCTGCAACCCCCAGGCTGAAAAACACTGATCTCATTGAGTTGATGTACCCTCTGAAAGACCTCTGAGTACCCCCAAGGGTACATGTACCCCTGGTTGAGAACCACTGCTCTGAAACACTTCAAGCACACTACTAATGTTTAAAAAAATTGACCTACCTTCACCTTGTATTTCTCCCACTACCTCAGTCAGGACACTGCCATTATTTGACATCTCGATTGTGCCCTGGTGCATACTCTTCTTAAAACACTGTTCATTCCTCCCTATGGTTAGAATGTTTTAAGAAAATCTCAACCACGTAGTTTGATAGCTAATACATCAATATCTAGTTGTTGCCCTATTATTCAATATCTCCTGGAAAAATTCAGAGAGCATGTGAGCATGCCTAAGGCATAGTAGTAATCTTATTATACGAGCAGTTATGTATGCAATATATGTTTATCTAGGTTACCCATTCTATTCTGGGAAGAACAGTGATGTGATTTATTGTTTCATTTGAGGAATTTCTGAGTACAGACATTACCAAGAGATATCTAGAAAAAGGTCCCTGTATGTCTTGGCTTCCAAATTCTAGCATTTTTTTAAAACAAAAACACAATTCATGTTGAGATTTACTTATAAGCAAATAAGTCTGTCATAATATATATTACATCTATTTGTTTTTTTAATTACATCCTATCTAAGTCTGCTCTGCTAAGAAACACATTCTCTGCAACTTGGAAACTAATAGCAATAATGGGTAATCAAGGAAGGTAAACATTTAAATCTAAAGGCTTTGAAATTGTTCAAGTTATTCTGATCCAAAATGTTAGCAACCTTAAAACTGTTATGATAATCCAGCTAAAAATGTGCTTATTTCATTTTCAATCCTCAATTTATTACCAAAAAACCAGTCAAAACACTCTTTGGTTAGCCTTCAGTGTAAATATTGGCAGACCACTATACATACAAATGTGTATGTGCTTATTAAGGCATTAGATCCAACTATGTTAAAGGAGACACTAGAAAAAATATTAAATTGACAATTAAATTGAGACAAATTTGATAAGGGAAAAATGTAAGTGCCTGGTTTGTTTGTTTTAAACAAACAATGGACAGTTCATTCCTCTCCACAACAGTTCAGTTCCCTTTTCTATGCACTGAACATACTCAGTAGAGCTATATAGGATATTAAATCAGGATGACCTTCCAATGGCAAACTTAGCTCAATAATACCTGTAAACAAAAGCAGACAGTTACCATGTACAAAGCCAGGCATAACATTGGTTGCAATGCAAAGTATCACTATACAGTGATGACATACGGAAGCAACAACTGCAAAACATAAGGATTCCCAAGAGAAAACTTAAGATATCAATTCATGAGCTGTAATTCCATCCAAACGTCAACTAAATATCTTTTTAAAGAGTGTATGTAAGCTTATGTAAAGGAAAATTTTGCAATATTATGAAACAGGCCAAAATATCAGTACAAACAGAAATATGAATGTTTTCTTTCATGCTTTCTAAAACTCACTCTGAATGGGAGCATGTTAATAATATACTTAACTTATAACCCATTGATAAAACATAACCAAAAACATGGCCAATGTTGTTAGCAGTGTTGTAGTTATTCTGGTCCCAAGATATGAGAGACAAGGTGGGTGTGGTAAATATCTTTTATTGGACTAATTTCAATTGGGGAAAGACAAGTGTTCCAGCTCCAAAGAACTATTCTTCAGGTTTGGAAAAGGTAATCAGAGGTAATGAGGTAGGCAATTAACCCCTCTACAGACATAGGACAAATGAGAGTTAGTAGGTTACAGATTGTTTTAATGAGACATAAATCCAGTGTCTCTATTGAATCCATGGATTTTTGGTGTCTAGTAGAGTTATGAATTTAAATTACCACACTTGTCTTTTGAAGGTGGTGTGCAGGTTTCCTTTGAGGATAAGGACTGAGAGGTCAGATATGGAGTGATCATTTTGTGAAAAGTGTTCACCCACTGGTAATAGGGTGTTTTTGGCTTCTTACAATTTTTCTGTAATAATTCATTGAACAGCATAGTGATTGTTTAGCTTCACCCGCACAGCTGATGCCAGGGCATTTAATTCATTGAATGATGTACACCATGTGTTGTTATAGGCATGTGCAGGACCCATGGATCTTGAAAGATGTGTTGTGGGGGGTACAAATCATCATAGCAGTGGCAATGTGGCTGAAGGTTTTCCATCTATTGTTATGGCAGCCCCACTCAGCAACGCCATGTAGGCAAGTCCTCAGAGAATTTTTTTCTGGTTTATATTAGCTAGATTAGAAGAACACACCCTTAGTCCAGAATAAGAGCGTCCATGTGTGGAGTTATTCCAGAGTAACCCTACTTTATTTTGGAATAACTTTAATATGTAGCCAAGCTCAAGTGGGGGAGGAAAGGGAGGAGGGGCCATTGCCAGAACTAGAGGACTAGGCAGGAGTGAAGGTGCTGGAGGCACCTGGACTGACCAAACCCCCAAAGGCTCTATGGAGTGAGGAGGACTCTGAGGGAGGTAACTGCATATAGATATTTGTAGAGTCTAAGGCCAGATGTGAAAGTATAGTCTTACCTCCTGCATAATAAAGGCCATAGAAGTTTCCTGAATGAATTTCTATTTGAACTAGAGTACATCTTTAAGAAAGACATCCAATCTTGATTTAAACATTGCCAGTAATGGAGAATTTAGCACAACCCTTGATAATCTGTTCCAATGATTAATTATCCTCACTGTTTAAAATGTACACCTCATTTTCAATTGGAATTTGTCTGGATTCAACATCCCTCCATTGGAATTTTTTATACATTTATCTGCTAGACTGAAAAGCCCATTATCAAATATTTGATCTCCATGTAGGTACTTGTAGATTAAATCAAGATCACCCCTTAACCTTCTCTTTGTTAAGCAAAATAGATTGAGCTCCTTGTGTCTATCACTGTAAGACATGTTTTCCAATACATCAATCATCCACGTAACTCTTCTCTAAACCCTCTCCAATTTACCTATATTCTTCTTGAATATTGCAGAATCGGACACAGTGTTCTAGCAGTGATCAACCCAGTTCCAAATACAAAGGTAATATACCACCCAACTCCTCATATATGCACTGATCTACATATCTCGTGTGCTGTCAAATGATTCATCTACACTGCACACTTTTTTCAGGGGTATGTAGCGTATACCCATGTGGCCCTCCTAACATGGTTAAAAATAACAGTGCAGACCATGACGCAAGGCTTAGATAAGTAAAGTCCCATCCAAAGAGTGACATGGTTCTCTACTTGTCTAAGCCATGCTTTCCCAGCTACATTGCCTCCCCACTGCTGGAGCCCTTCGCCACCACATGGAAAGACTCTGGGAATAAGGAGGCAGTTGGGAAAAGTCTCCCATCACCAGCAGAGCTTTTCCTCACCACAATGAAACATTTTAGTAGTGAGGAGCTGCTGAAGCCCTTCCTCACTGACTCTTCTGCCAGAGCTTTTCACTGACACATGTACACACTGCCGTGTGGGCATAGTATTTTTTTTACGCTGTGATGTGTAGCTACAGGTATACTCCATGCTACTGCCACAGGAGTGTAGTGTAGACATAGCCAAAAAGTGAGGGTGTGTGTATTTAAAAAGTTCTGGAACAAAGCCTGTGTTTCCTTATTTTATCTGTCAGATGTCTCCAAAGAGTTAAACTAGAAACTGGAGTGGCCACAAGGGTGGAGCTCTGATGAGAGTATGCATAAGCAAATGAGAGGCTAAGGAGGGCTGGTTTCAGGATCTAGGCACTGGCAGCGAGACTGCAGTCACCACTGCCAACACAGGATATTAGACCTGCAACATGCGCCTGAGTATCCCAAAGCTAAGAATAGTGATCAGTCACTACCCAGACCCAGGGAGATTAGCTGCACATGGGACTCAGCAGTTGGATTCCTCACAACAGATTGGTATTCATTTAGAGGGAATGGAACTAGGCCAGGTTGTGACAGAGATTTCACCTTTTTAGTCCCTCTTTATATGGGAGTGCTTCATAATAGAAAAGTAGCAGTCCAAACACGCAAGTATTGCTACCAGATGGCTACAAATATCAATTTAGGACTACGGTGGCCCACTGCTAAAACCTGGAAGACCTTAATGGCAAAGCCCAACATGGCTCCAGGAATTCTCTACCTAGCCTGAACTAAAGACAAACCTCTGACCAAAAGACTCTCAGGACTGGTGAGGAAACTGAGGGAGACAGGTGTTTGTTGTTTTTTCTATAGATCTTTTTGAAAGCAGAAGAGTTACAAAGCGAGCATGTGTGTATAAGTAGTTCCTATGCAAAACCTGTGTGTTCCTTATTTTAACTGTCACATGTCCCTGAAGGCCAAATGGTTAAATCACAGCGTGATTTAAGAACAAGATGTAAGCCCATATTTAAAATGGCCACTTCGAAGTTGCTGGAACATTTTTAATATATATTATTTTAAATAGATGAGAGAAGTTTTGGAATTTGCAGTGGAATGTTTGTTTAATCTCCATTAAAGGAAATAGTAGACTATTTTTATCTTGCTGATATGCTGCAGGTAAAACATGAAGAGCATGGATGTGGTCTCAATTAATTAATATATGCTCTTGCCATAAAGGTTTGAGAGTTTACTGGTATTCCCACATCTCTGATAATCTTAAATTCCTAAGTATTTCATTTCTTAACATTTTCTACATAAACATCAGCGCTACTCTTTAGCACAGAAGAGGTTACTCACAAATAACTCTCCCTGATTTCCTGATCACCAGTGCTAAATGTGCTATTTTTGCAGTGCTTCTAGTGCCTACTGGCCTGCAGAGCATGCTTTCATGAACTATATTCATGAAAATAAATGTGGCTTTACCTCACAAATAAGACAGACTGCTTTAGCACTCTTTAGTGAATATCATCCTGAGGTACAGCAAACAAAAACAAACTGGACTGCTGGCTCCCCAGAAAATCATGTTACACAAAGTTTCAGGATTCTTTGAAACCTAAAAAAATAGTAGGATTAGTGGCCTTAAAAGGATGGTCCTGTTTTTAGGGTGCCAGCCTGGGGCTTGGGAAACCTGGGTTCAGGTTTTTACTCGCCCACAAATTTTCTTTGTGACCTTGGGCAAGTTACTATGCCTCTGTCCTCCATCTGCAAAATGGGGATAATAGTACTGCCTGCCTCACATGAATGTTCAAATATATTAGTGATAGGGAATGCTCAGTACTATAATAAGTACATAAGATAGAAATAGAGTTATGGGGGACCGAAGGCTCAGGATATTGGTAATGAGAACACTGAAACACTAACCATTTTAGATCATGTATTCAAATCTAGCCGTTTGATGGAACCAAAAGTCACTGCTGTCTGATGGCCTATACAAAGTTGGTTGGCAGTCTCAGTCCTATCATTAAAATAAACAGTTTCCACATAATATTTGTTGTTGACGGACATTCCACTTGCCAGAAGAGAAGCTACAAGCAAATGCATTAACACTGAACTATACTCAGGCCTAACAGGTCATGGATGAGGAAAATTTAGTAAGGTGGAAGACGTTTACAACACCCTCCCTCATCAACTGTATCGTACAAGCCCTAAAGATATAAAACTTCAGACTCCAAATCTGTCAACTCGCCATCTTTATTTTAGGGAGTGCTGGTAGCAACCTCTAATTTAGGCTAACACTTTTCAAAGGTTCTTATGACCTTTTTTGTGAAGTTCTAACACTTCCATTGTTTGAAGCTGGCCTTTCAAATTCAGCAAGAAGGCCCTTGGGTTACAGAAGTGTCTTTTCTTTGTCCCACGACCTTTTATTCAGATGTAACCAAATTATAAATGGTTACAAATCATCATTTCACTTCTCTTGCATTGCCCAGGAAAACTTTGACAGCATGCCTGAGTAAAAACTGAACATGAACACCCTAAAGAGTCAGGCCCATACCACCACCAGAGCTGCAGTGGACACATTATCACTGAGAGCTGCCAAATCAGCTGTAATAGAGAGAGAGCAGAGTCAGGCTAGGATCTCCCTGACCACTTCCTGAACCCAGCACACAGCTCTAATAATCCCTTTCCCTCTGAGATAACAGCTTTCTCCTCTTGCTATCTAACGTACTTAGTCCTGTAAGTCAAATGGTAGAGTTCTGTGTTGCAGTACTGAACTACAGCATTCAAACCCTGGTGATGATGCATGATGGAGGGTTTGTTATAGTTGTACACAAATTTATTTTTTAAAATTTTTTTCCTTTAAAAAACCCTAGGAAATAACACAAAACTACCTCAAAAGAAAGCTGATTAAGACTGCAAAATTAAGCACTCAAAAGTTAAGAAAACACCAGATTTACAGTTGCCTGTGCAACCCAAATTCTACTTCATTGAGAATATGCATTATGATACAATCTTTAATTACATGATCACATACTATTTTTTCCACAGGACACCTGCCTCATTAAGTGCACAGGTTCAATGCACAAGGGGACAGAATTAAGGCTGTATAGATACTATAAATTCTGCATTTTCTAACTTCTGAGTCCTTGACTTTGCAATCTAGAAAGCTGTTTTAACTTTTTTTTTTTTTTTTTTTTGGGGGGGGGGGGGGAGAGATAATGATAAGGACATTACAACTGACATGAAAGTTTTGCACTCAAGTGACTGAAAATGCCATCCTCAATGTACTATGTCTGCCTCAATTTCAGTATCAAATATGCTCATTTTACAAGTAAAATCATGTTTCTTCTAACTGTCAGCCCTACAAACTCAATCTGAAAGTCAAGGTGGGTTCTTACAGTGCACCATCCCCAGCAAAACCTGTACTGCCAGCCAAACTATCCCCTCAGTCACATCTGTGTAACCCATCTTCATTTTGTGTAATCCATTGCCATCAATGTGGCACAGATATAAGTGATTAGAATGCTATAAATCAGTGATTTTCAATCTGTGGTTCAGGTCCACAGATGATGTCTAAGATTTCCAAAAAGGTCCACACCTCCATTCAAAATTTTTAGGGGTCCACAAATGAAAAGAGATTGAAAACCACTGCTATAAACAATTCTGTTGATACACAAGAAACAATAGAATCTAGCTCTCATATATGTTGATTCTACAGCACTAACAGGAATACAAAGTTTAAAATCTTATTTTATTAAGTAAAAATAAGCAGCTACAACTCTGAATACATACAAAAGCAGATCGGTTGAGGAAGATGCCATTTTTACAACTACTTATCAGAACAGAACCGTACTTTAGTGATGAGGGGAGAAAGAAAAGATTAGGGCCTGTCTAAAGACAAAAGTTGCACTTGCTTAACTACAATTGGCTTTTAAATTGGTTTAGTTAAACTAGTGCAATTTGTGTTTAGACAAGGAATCTGCCCCAGATTCTGAACTGAATTCTGTGCAGGTGTACCCCAGTGACTGTGCAGAGCTCCACTGAAGTCAATGGGGCACCACTCACACAGAACTCATGGCAAGATCAAGGACTTAGTAACAAATTATACATCAGATTTTAAATGTACCTATGGAAAAATATCACCACAATACATGTGTGTGTGTTAGTTTGCTTGTGATCATTCTTAATAACACTTTTTAAGAAAAAAATCTTAATTTTTGTAAACTCTCCTAATTACACATTTCTTGAAAGATTTCAGAATTCCAAACACTTGGGAAAAGTATAAATCAGGATGTTTTGCAAAATAGGGTAGTCACAGTAAAGTCATGACAATCTACCATACCAAGGCCTAAACAAAAATTTGAGAATCATTGCACTGACTTAATGACCCTTTGCAGGATGTTGTACCCACAGTGTCTCAGTGGGCAATAACTTGTAAAAGACTACAGACTTGTAAAAAAGACTTCAAAACATTAATCGATTAATAGAGAATAAAGATTAAGCATTGCATTTTAAAAGTTATGCTTGTTTGAACTATAAAAACAGACAAAGCATCCAAATGCTGATTATTTTAAAATAAACTTCCCTTTCAAACCAAAAGCTTATATCAAGTTTCACCCTACAGCAAATGTTAATGAGATTTATAAAAAAAGGAGCTTACACAGTAAAACTAACAGAGACCTTCCTCTAAATACAGAGGCAAAGATTCTGATTTATAGTAAATGGAAATAAAGATAAGCATTTAAACATACCTACATTACCAAGCTAGGCACCATCCATAGTTAATTATATTAATGTAATTTACGCTGAATTTTTTTCTGCTCTTTAATACCAAATTTTAAAAATCATCTTTGTAAATCAAAATAATTTAACTCTCTAGACAGTCTGTACATTAATCACACTTAACATGGACATTTCCTTCATAAATCTTAAGCCCTTCTTCTGAATGCAGCTGTCTGAAAATACATCATAAACTGCATGTAAATGCCACTCAAATATTCTTCCCTTTCAGTACAGCCACAATTTAGAGTACACAGTATTCAAAACCGAACACTTAAACTGACTAATTTGAAAATCTGTCGCAGTCACATACTGCTGTACTAAGATCCCTGATATAATGGTAAAATTCATTGAGTATAATGCATAAAAAATGCCAGGGCAGACCTTTAAAGATGAACTGAAAGGCTTTATACTTGCCAACGCCAAAGACTGAAGTTCAAAGTTCTGCTGTCCTTCAAAAGCAGATGACATCACCAATAGCTTAAGTAATGCAAGTTGCTGCACTCTGCTTGCTTAGCTGTGTGTGTTCGCATGATCATCAACTATTACAGAAAAAGACAGCATTTCCTCCTATTGTTTTAAGATGTACTTGCCTACATATATTTTGCACCAGTTTTACTTAATGGAAATATGTAGTATTATAAATTATTCCAGATATAGAAAGACAAAATGAGCTAAATTCTTCAGTTTTGACACTCAACGAATTTTCACTGGGGAAAAGATCATTTGAAATTCAATATTCAATTCTCAGGATAAATGCTGAGATACCAACGGATTTTATTTTATTTTTTTTATAGACACACAAACACATACACCCTCTCCCGCCCGCAAGAAAACAAGGTACATGCATCCAGTGTTAGTTGTACTTAACTAGCTCTTTATACGACGAAAGCATTTTAGAAGTATTAAGCTGTCCTCACAACATCATAGTGAGGTGGTTAAGAATCCCCATTTTACAGATAATGGTAATGAGGCACACAGAGTTGAAATGACTTGCCCAAGGCCATACAGAAAATCAATGCACAGTCTGAATTAGAATTCAGGAGTTACTACACATAAAGTGCTGTAAAAGAGCTAATTGTATATCAGTGCTATTTTGGCACTGAAGCAGTTTGTTTTACATGACTAACATTGCAAAAATGTTGACAGTATATTCCTAGGTAAATTTCAATAACATGTGAAACACACAAACCACTGACTTTAAAGATCCTTTGCCACTGAGAAGTGTGTGCTAATTGACTGACAGTTCAGATAAGCCTGTGCTATTACCTGAAAATGTGACTACCCAGTGTTCTGTGTGGGATATGCTATATTCTACTGATTGTGTTGTAATGTAGCACATGCTGGAAAGACTATTTGGCTCTCCCTTGTTAGGACCCTCACAAAAATATACAGGTGAACAATATTTCTTTAAAGATAAACTTGTACGTATATCTCAAAAGATCACAACCTGGCAATCACAGAAAATAGTTTTAAAGGGCCACTGTTTAAGACATTGACATGTCTTTACCCTTGTTACTAAGAAACCTTAACTTATTAGAACTAAAAGACACAGAAGTTTAACATAGTTCTGATTGTCAAATCTAAATGAAAACGTAACCTGACTGCCATTTTCACTTTTGTTTGTAGCCACCTTCTCATCAGAATTTCTCTTTCTGGTCCTCATTTCTTAGCAAATTCAAAAAAGAAAACCATTATAATACCAAGTGTTGACAATAAATCCCTAAATTTTGGGCCTGAACTACATGATAGTGTTGCTTTAAAATGTTACGGTTGATTGCTACTGGCCAGGTTAAAGAAAACTGTTGTAGTCACCTTTTAGTGGTGAGTAAGAATATTAGTTTACATCCAGGTTAATTCAATTATCTTATTTATATCATTAGTTCAATTTCCACAACAGATCAGCATAAATAGATCACAAAACTAGAATTACTTTGATTTACTTATTTGCTGTATTCTCTGAATTTGTTTTATAATTAACTAAACCATTTTCTTGTAAAGACCCATATTACCTCCAAAAGACTGTATTGTAATTTATAGAGCTTAGAAGACAGTCCTTCACTATTTCTTACTACAAGTGCTTCATTAAGAGGGTTGTAAGTCAATTCCTCAAACCTTCAGGTTCATTAGACAGAGTTTAAAAGATTTAGGGGTGAGAAGACATTCCACGAAGCCTCTGGTCTCCACCAACACAGCTTCATTGCTCTATTTGTCTGCTTATCCCATGACCCTTCCCATACTCTCTTCCGTGCTGCACCCAATGCACAGAATGTCCTTCATGAGGTATCAGTTCACAAAGCCATGACCCTCTCTTTTAAATCCTTCCTGAGCACCCACTTCTTCTAAGACACAGAGAAGAAACTAGCTAAGTCACCTACTTATCTACTTCATTGTTTAGCTTATGAGTGACCCCTCTCATGGGAGGAAGGAGATATAAATACACTCCAACTGGGAATATGATAGAAAGGACTGGATTGTGAAGGAGGATGTGGGAAGAGAAATCCAGCATATTTATCTTTAAATAAATGACAAAGTAATTCATAAGATGTTTGCTGATTACCGAAAGGCACTCTTTCTCCCACCCTTTGTCTTTGTATTTTTGCACTATACACTGCTCTAAGAGGAGACTCGACTCTCTTTCTCTGTTTGACCACTGCTTAATACATTGTGTCCATTTCTACAAACAGTAATAATATATCACTGCAAACTACACAGTGCTAATTTAGACTGCTGAGAAGTGGGGAAAAACGGAAGAGAGCAGAGGCACTCCAGCCTTTGGGTTCACTGGGACCAGAGGGAGGGAGGGAGGAAGTCTCAGGGGAATGGGAGGGGGGCAGGGAATAAGAGAATGGAGAAAAGGTCTCATAGGAATTGCCATACGGGATCAGATCATTGGCCCAGCTAGTCCAGTATCCTGTCTCCTACAGTAGCCCATCTGATAGGGATCCCTGGGGGAGCGGGTGATGGGATGCGGCGGAGGCTCCCCAGCCTTTGGTTTCATTGAGACCCCCTGAGACGGGGGTTAGCAGCTCTCCACACTCAAGTCCTGTGACTCCCGGAGACGCTGCGGCCCTGCTGGCTGACCTTCGCCATGCTGGCAGCGAGCTCGGGACTCGGCTCCCCGCCCACAACAGGGACACAAAGCGCACGAGTCAGCGAGGCCGCGTCCTCACAAAGGGGCACGGGGCAGCCCCGGAGGCGGAGCGGAGCCTCCACCGTGCCCTAGGCCCACACATGGCCTCGAGACGAGCCCCTTCGTCTGCAGCCAGCAGGCGAGCTCCAGGCTCCTCGGACCGATAAGACAGGCGAGCTCGCCTCCCCCCGGCGCACAGGTAGCCGCCCGGACCCGAACTCGGCACACGCTCAAGCTGGCCTGACAAGCTCACTTCTCCCAGCCAGGGAGACTTGGGCCCACCGCCGTCCTTCAGCGCCGCGTCCCAAGCTCGCTCGGCCACCTCGCCGTCGGCGCCTGGGGCCCGCCGGGCTGGCTGCTCCCGGGAAGAGGAAGCCGGGAGCCGAGGCTGCGCCTAGGCCGCGGCGAGGCCTTGTCCCGAGTCTCCTCTGCAGCCGCAGCACCTCTCCCGCTGCCGAGGCTCGGGCAGGGCCTCTCTAGGGCGCGGCGCCCGCCAGGCCTCCGCGGGGGCCGCCGCGCGATATCCCTGCCCCTCCGCGGCCGCCCGGCCGGTCTCTTTCCCGAGTCCCCGCTCACCTGTGGGCGCTGGGCGGGACCACGCTGCAGGCGGCCTGGCTCCCCCTTCTCGTCCCGGCTGCGGGGCGACTTTCTACAAGGCTCTCGCCGACACGGTGGGGACCCGGCCCGACCAACAAACCAACCGCTGGCTCCTTCGTGTCCGTCCGTCCACCCGCCGCCGCCGCCGCCGGCCGAGGAGAAGAGACACCGCCAGTGCCACGGGAGCGCGCCGGCCGCGGTGCACAGAGACTGACTCCGCCAGCCACGCGCGCTCCCCCTCCCAATCCCGACGCGGGCGGGCAGGCGGCGCGGCAGGGCAGACACTGAGGCGCGCCCCCGGTAGCGGCCTGCGCGCACGCGCCCCCAGCCCGCCGGCTTCTCATAGGCCCGGGGCCGCCGGCCGCCGCCAGACTCGTCGCGGCCCGTTGGTCCGAGCGAGCGCGACCTGCACGGGCACCTTGTGGCTCCAGCGGCACCCCCATGCTCGGGTCCCCGAGAACTGACCAGCCCCGTTCTCCCAAACCAGGGGTCACGGGGCTATGTAGAGCATGAACGTGGGGCCCCAGTAGTTCCCCAAATAGGACCTTGTGTCCCCAACAGCCCACGCCCCCCAAACACCGGTCACAGTGGTCTGCAAAGCACAAACCCAGGTCCCCTGTGACGGGATCCGTGGGGTACAACCTGGAATGGTGAGCCGGCTGTGGCCCCTTAACGCTCCAGCCTGGGCTATCTCTCAGGAGGGTTTGCTAGTGACAAGCAGCAAACCTTCAGGTGCTGTGGTCACTCACTCAACAGCAGGCAGGGATACACCCAGCTCAATTACATGAATGCTTTCTAAACCACTCAGGAACCAACCACATGCAAGGAATCACCAGCAAATCCCCCCAAGCCTTGCACCTCAGAAATGTACCCTGCACAAGACCCTATCTTGAACAATGAAAGCTCATTAATTAGTTCTCCACTTTGTCAAAAGATAGTGAACATCCACCAGCCTTTGTAATTTGAACTGATTCCCCAAGCACTTTAGACAAATTCACTGAGAAGAATAAAACATTAAAATAAGTTTATTAACTACAGAAAGATAGATTTTAATTGATTATAAGTGGCAGGCATAAATGTCAGAGACCGTGTCAGACCTAAGAAAATAAAAAGTTAACACATGTTCTAAATCCTAAACTTTCAGCCTAAGCAAAATTTGAATCAAACAACTTTTCTCACCCCACTGGATGTTTCAGGCAGGTTACTGTTCTTAATACACAAGCTGAATTTTCTTCTCCACATGGGACCAATCTCCTCAATTCAGTCTTTGTCTTCCCAGCATTTTTGTTTCCTTCAGACTAAATGGGGAAGGAGAGAGGTGATCTCCTGGTACCACTATCCCTTATTTTATTACTCCGGAGGGAATTCTGTGCCACAAAATTAAAAATTCTGCACACAATATTTTAAAATTCTGCAAAATTCTACATATTTTATTTGTTAATAAATGTGGAGGCCACAGCATGGCAGTGGGGAGCACGGAGGTGGAAAACCACCCTGCAGCCCCCAGATCCTCTGGGACATGGACTCCGTGGTGAGGCTGCATCTGACCCTGACAGAGTGCAAGATCTGGGCCTGCCCCAAAAACAGGCCACAGCCTTGCCCCTCCACACCAAGATAGCAAGCAAGAGGGACAGTCTCAAACACATACCCAGCCCTGGCCCCCAATCCCGGTGTGGGGCAGGCAGGCACAGCACAGCAGGATCCAAGTGTGGGGTGATCCTGAGGTGAGAGGATTCTGTGAGGGGCAATCTGGGTGCGGACAGCTCAGTGGGGGGCCCAGGTGCAGGGAGAATGGGACTCTGCAGGGGGATCCAAGTGCAGTTGATTGGGGCTCAGTTCAGTAAATCTAATACATTTTATCATATCCATTTTACAGATGGGCAAACTAAAGCACAGATAAGTTAATTAATGTAACCAAGGTCATATAGAATATCACGCTGAGAATAGACTTGTTTTTTCCTCTAATCTTTAGACAACATTCCCTTCCTTACAGATATAATTATTTTGTATTTAATTAGTTAAAAAGAACAAAAACCTTCATATCCATTTTTATTTAGTTATTGCTAAAACCCTTGACACAGCTCATTCACACTGTAACAATTTAAATGAATGCGATTTTTAAAAATTATTAATGGTATTTTAAAAGTGTCATTGAAACACATTGAAGACCTTCATTACAAGAGTTAAATACTTTCAAAACTGGCATAAAATTAAGCACATATGAATTAATCTTTTCTCAACAGTGAGTAAAACTTGGCAGGTCTGTCTTGAGATTTCTCACTGAGGTTGAGAAGTATGGTAGCCAGTGGTTGGACAGCTGGATGCTCAGATTTTGTACCTGGGTCCAGGGCAGAAGTCCAGCATCCTTTCTCAACATTCATGCAAGGCTTGATAGTGCCAGGTCCTGAGCACTCTAGACCCAACTAAGCAAAGCACTTGAGCACATGCTTAATTTTAAGTTTGTCAGTAGTACCACAGGCTTAAAGTTAATTACTTGCTTAAGAGTGTAATTTTCAAAAATGCCTAAAGAAACTGGGTGCCTAACTCCCTTAGGCACTTTTGAAAGTCCCACCCTAAGTGCTTTGCTAGATTGGGACCAGAATGCTCAGCACCTAAAAGTTCAGAATGACTTACAACTTATGTATGCATTCTTTGAGAAAGATATGGATAAGTGCAATTGTTGAAGATAATACAGTACATGGATTGTAGAAAGACCCATTTTGTCAGTGGGATGATGGGCAAATTGGAGGTGCAGGAACTCTTGGCCAACCATTGATATAAAGATTGAATATAGTATCTTTTCTGTGGAATAAAACAATGTAAATATTAAAATTTTGGAAGCATATTTTATAGAGTTGAACAAAGCAGCGAGAATGCAATGCAAAACAGGCAATAAGAGGGTGACAACATTAAATTACTTGGCCTTAATTATATCTACTTTAATTCTGAATATCTGTTTTTTAAACATTTTGCAAGAAAAAATACTATACTTTTTAGCATATTTAAACTATTTTGGCAAAGTGGTACATTATTTACCAAAAATACAAGCCCCAATCTTTTTCATTTTATTTTTGTTTTGATCTAACCAATGATCATCCTCCCCATAAATAGTAACTATTGTTGGAAAATTACCCATTGGATAAACTACATCTGGTTTTTGCAGTACTCATCTCCCAGTATCATGGAAAGGAAGACAATAGCAATTGTGAGTGCAAACATTCAAGAGTGTTCTTAGTGTTTGGGGGTACAGGAATATTGATTGACAAGATGATAAATTTGTTACTGGTCTCTCATTGCTTGGAAGACTACTTTGATTTATTCACAGTCTAGTGCATTTTCTGCAAAAGCCCTCTATCCTAGAGTAAGTTATCTGTGTTATGTAGAAACGTGGAAGGCAAAGAAGCTGACAGTATCATAATATGCTTAAATGTGCAAAATACGTTTAGAGTAGTTCATAAAAAAACCTCTCTTACTTTTTCACATGTAAACATTGATCGCTACTTTTTAGATGTGGTAGTTTAATTTACATAGTAGCATAATATTCTGAGCAAACAATATAAAATACCACAGGAAAGGAATTTAGGGATAGGCTAAAGATCTCCATATAAGGACTATTGAATTAAACCTACCTTCTACACATTTTTACAGATTCCCTGAAAAATGTAAGATATAAGACCCCAAATCTGCAAAGATTTAGAAATGTGCAGTGTTCCCAATTCTCATAATTTTATCAAGAGTCTTTCATATTTGATGCTTTTCTAAGGGCCTATCTCAGGCACTCAGGTGATTACATGAGAATCACAGTTTACATTTCAAAAAGGTGTTATAGAGAAAAACTTGAAAATGTAAATTGTAAAGTTTCAAAAACAAGCAGACAAAGAAAAAGAACCCAAACTTTATTATTTTAAAATGTCTCATCATTTTTAAACCAATCTTGTGATTTCTGGAGTCTGAGTCATCATTTTGGATTATTTGGGATTGACAATCCTGATGTGCCAACTGATTTCAATGAGATTACTCATAGTAAATGAAGTTAAGCATATGTGTAAATATTTGCAGGATCAGAGCCTAACTATCAACCAGCCACACAGGAAGTGTTTGGTTTCTAGTTATAGTGTAGCTGGATGAGCACATCTGCAGTGGCAAGTCATCCATCATCATTTAAAAAGACATAATCAACTTGAAAAATCACATTTTCATCTGAACATTTTGTACCTAAAATTGTCATAAGCAATTTACTATAACTAAAAGATTTATGATTTTTTAAAAATTCTCTTTTCTGTTTTATTTTTAATTTTGTGTACTTGACAGTACTGTGTGTATAGTTACTTTAATTATTTGGCTTATGATGTGTGTCCATCATCAGGTTCTGCAAGAGGATGTTTCCAGTACCAGCAACAATAGAGCTGAAACAGAGAGAGAAGAGGCAGAAGACAGGCATTATACAAAGAGAAAGGGGAAATACAAGAATATTTAGTGTTGGTATGGCTTTGCCCAAAGGATCCTTCAAAACAACAAAAAGAGAACCTCACAAAACATTAACTGATTAAAAAAACCAGACTATTTTAAAAGTGTTCTGTCCAAAAATTGGTTTGTTTTTTCCTAATTCATCAATTTAAAAAAATTAATTGATACTGACCTTTTAATAACTACTCAATACTTTGGCATAACACCTTTTTATTAGAAACATATAGGTATGTGTTGCAATATGGATTTTTAGGACCTCATAGGAACCACTCTTCAGAGTTTCCTAGGAAATGACTAATGTCCCAATTCTGCAAATACTTATGCATATGTGTAAGTTTTACGCATGTGCATTGTGACCCATCCGTGCCCAGGGTAGCCATCTGATAATGCCAAGGTCAGGGCAGGCTGCAAACGGATAGCAGATTCTCCCAGCACTGGTGGGTCGCACTGAAGCCAAACTTCCCAACCAGCCACAAACTGCACTTCTGAATCCCCACAGAAGCCAGTATACAAATGCACACAGCCCCCTTTACTGCATTTCAGCTCCAGGCTCCCAAATCAGCACTAGGTCCAGTAAAGAGACCAGTTATTTAAACTCTGTGCTCTTTACTGAAAAGGTTCCCTCTGACCCCAAAGGGTCAGCCACAGTACCAGTTTAATATGTTTGGATCTTACCTAAAATACCACACTGCCAGCCAATCCTTTAGTAACTAAAACTAAAGGTTTATTGTAAAAAGAAAGAAATAAACCATAAGAGAAATGTTAAAGGGTCAAAGCAAATCAGATACATACAACTGATTGAAAGTCCATATACATCAGGTTTCTAGAAGAAATGTGGAGTTGCAGGCTTGTATAGTACCCTCTAGTATACATCCAATACCTGGATGGGCCTCAGTCCTTTGTTACACAGCTTCAGTTGCAGATGACTTGATCCAGAAATAGGTAGGTGGCTGAAGCTTAGGACAGAAGGCAAAATGGTTTCTGTGGTTTGGTCTTATATACCCTCTGTCCCTGGCCATGCAGTCTTGTGGAATGTTACAAGAACTAAAATGGAGTCCAAGGTCACATGGGACACTCCTGGTGCTTCATAAGGTATGCTACCTGTGGAATTTCACAGAAACCAAAATGGAGTCCAGAGTCACATGGGCAAGTAGTTCAGAGTCACATGGGAAAGTCCTGGTGCCTCATCAGGCATATCTCCAGCTTCTCCCCCTGGGCCTCTTGCATCTGGGGATGTCTCAATGCGCCATTAAGCAGGCTATTGTCCTGCAGCCATCCTGTCTGGGGTGTTGCCCAGGCAGCACAATTTAAAATACAGATATCTCAAATATATCTATAACTTCCATTTTACATATTACACATGTACATAAGTATTATCATCTGACTTAGCATATTACAACCTTTCTAACAGTACCTGACATGGCATATTTCACATGAATCACTATGATTTTGACATACTGATGTCAAACAATATAACAAATACTCTCCCCCCATCTGCCCAGCATGACATGCATAGTCCCATTGAAGTCAATGAAATTACTCATGTTTGTGAAGTTAAGAATGTACATAAGTGTTTGCAGGATCAGGGCCCAAGTTGCAGTTTTGGATTAGCTCTTTAGGAGCGTTGTGTAATCAGTTTACGTCTCATCTTTTCTCCACCACTTTATACTCCACGTTTATTCCCTCTTTGATGCCTGCGCTTTGGATCTTGAGTTCTTCTAGCTGTTTTATTATGCAGAAATTTCAGAATTAGGCTGTCCTCATGGTTTTTCTTTATGTGACTTTCACACTCTTAGAAACAAAAATGTATATGGTAGGGTTTCTAAGAATTCTTTTTATTTTCAACCTTATGCTGGTATGTGACTCATTGTGAGTTCACGGAGCTCAGTGGAAATGCTTAAGTGCGTCATACCCTTTAGGCAACTACTGTCTTGCTTTTTTTTAGCAAGGGAGGGAAACAAATGGGTATCTGCTAATATGTGGCTGAAGTAGCCCATGTAAATTCCTGTTATTAAATTTCTTTATTTAAGCACTAGCATTCAATAGCTAATACAATATATTTCCTTGCACCACAGCAAGGCTCAGTTCTTATTTTAACCCAATATAATTTTCAAAAGTCAATGTGATGGGATATACAAACTCCACACTGGGCAATATGGAGTTACTGAGCTGTTATGGATGCAGTCAGCCCTGCCTCCCTACACCTGGAAGAAATGTCAGAGTTGGAGGGAGAAACTCAAAAGGGGAAAATACACTACAGTTGCATTGACCAGAGGAGATCTTTATGCCTCAGTGTGTAGAGAAAATCTGGCTGAGGGCAAGTGCTTCTTGGGTGACTGTTGTATTTTAGCCCCTCCTGGAAATGTGGATGGGTGGGCAGGCAGGCTGACTTGGTGTTGAACCACTGGTGTGAGACTATTATTCTGTATTAACTGTGAGCCTAGTTAGGGCCACAATTTACTAGAAGCCCTCTGAAGAATAGGAGTCCTACCATGCCTGGGGGACAGTTCATTTGTGTCTTTTGACATCCCCAGGAGTGGACTATCTGGGGTCAGTTGGAGGGCTGAGACTCTTCTGACTGGTGTGCTGGAATGCCTGGATGTCACAGATGTGAGGTTGGGTGCATGCAATGCCTGGATGTCACAGATCTGAGGTTGGGTGCACACAAAGTCCCCATCCTTGCCCTTAAGGGATGCCCTAGGAGAGGAATATAACATCACTCAAAATTACATCTTTAGAGATGATGGTTATAGTTCTGAATTTTTGCTGCACAAATCTGTTCTGGAATCTTATGTGTGTAGTCTCCTTAATGCACACAACTTCCATTAATACTAATATTAGCAGTGTGGCTTCTTGATGGATTTTTAGATATAGTACAAAGAAATGGGGGGAAATACATCCTTTAGATTATAAAACCTTCAGGGTAGGGAGTGTGTCTTCTATATTTGTACAATGCCCAGCACAATTCAAGCAAAAGCCCAACAGGGACCTTTAGGCATATATCATAATATAAATTCCTAAAAAATATAATAAAGTAGTAAATCATTTAAAAAACTTAAAACAATGAACTAGTGATGAATGAAACGATTCATGCCACAAAGTCCTCATCTAGCAGGATCAGGTGAGGGAGACTGACTCCCTTCTACACTGAAACAGCTAGGATTTTCAAGGGAGTGGCTATAAGTAGCACATTCTACTAGTAACACAGAGCCTGAGAGCCCTGCAGGTGTTATGTTTCTCTCTGGCAACAGTGGAATCCCAGGAAAGGCCTCTAACAGTCTGCATCTGTCTCCAGCAATAGCAGGTGCCTTGGTGCTGCTGATGGGTCTGTCTCTATCTTTTGGCAGCAAAAGTTATGTAGGGAGATACAGTTGGCAGTTCACTCTTTCACTCTCTCCCCCCATCAGACATGTCCAACTCTTTGCATGCTTCAGGAATGACTTTTGTATCTCTCTATTGCCAGAGAACAACTTTATTTTGTTATTTAGGAGAGAGCAGGACAGATTCTTATGTGATTTACACTTATGTGACTCTAGAATAATCACTGAAATTAATCTAATGACACTAGTGTAACTGAGGTCAGAATCTGTCCCAAAATCTCTTTGGCCAGATCCTCAGCTGGTGTAAATCTGCATAGCTCAATTGACTTAAATGGAATTACCTCACTTTACACTATCTGGGTATCTGTTCCCTTGTTTTTAACTCAACTGATATTAATACTATTTAGTAGGACTTTTGCCAAAGCTTTTGCTGCATTTTTTGGTTTCAACATTCTCTTCAACAATTAATTTAAATAAATGAATTTTCTCTTTGGTGAGAAAAGAATATTTTTTTGAGATTATATAAAAAGACGTGGTTGGAGGAAGAAATCTTTAGAGCAGTGACTGTATATGTTCTCAGCTGTGAGCATAAAGATTCCATCATACTCTCTCATAACAGAACCAAAAATTAATTTCAGACTAGTTTTGAAATGAAATCCAATTAAATATTTGAGAGGATTATTTAAAGATGCTGTTATAACATTGTATTAGAAAATAACATTTAGTACATAGTAGCGTTAGGTTTCACTGTACAAGTACATAGCCATTTTTTTCACAGTACCTTTAAAAAACTGTTTAATATAGTAACTATATTAGACTTTGTTTGTATACATTCCAAAAGTGCAGAAGATATCCAGATATAATGTGTGATCATTTATGTTGTGTAAGATAAATATTAACAAATCCATGTGCTAAGAGGTTAATTTTTATTGTATGATGCTGTGAAAATGAATAAGAAACTAAGTCACTTAGCACTTAAACTATATACTGCTAACTAGCTGGAGCAAGGTACTACAAACACCTATGGATTGGGGCCTTAGTTAAGTACTTGTATTTTCAGATAGCTTTTTGTTCAACATTCTGGTACAATAATAAATTTAAAATAATAGGAAGTGGAATTTAATATTGTACAATGTATCAATTGTAGAGTTGTTTTTAGTTTAGATGTTCTGATGTTTTATGATGATCTTTTGAAATTACATACAAATATTTATTAAAGAATGTTGGGTGAAAAATGCTGGTGAAATGTCCCAGATTAATACTTATGGGACCAAAGCCCTTATCCACAGAACAGGCACAATATAATAACAGTAAAACAACTCAGTAAAGCAGGCTAGGAGGAAATCAAGAAATGCACACAGTGGCTACTCCCCATCCCCCAATTTTGAAATGTTAACTGCTTCAAGATGGGGGCGGAGGGGAGAGAGAGAGAGCAGGGGTGGGTGTGAAGGGATAGAGAAGGAGAAGAGCCTACAATTAGACCCAAGTTTAAAACAGTAATTAAATCTGCCTAAAAGAAGCAGCAAGCGGCCAAGCAGGGGATCAAAGTTTGGGTTTAGAAGTATTTTGGTTTAGTTTAGTTTTTTAGTGCTAAAGCTATTACAGCTGGATTAGCAATAGCATGTTTTTGAGAAAAAACACAGGGTTTTTACACAGTTAATGCACAAAGATGGTCATTTTACCAATTATTAAGACTGCAGTGTGGCTATGACAAGTCAGTCTGGCCCTTCCTGTAATACCAGAGTCTGGCAATATTTGGTTGATGAATATTATGGAAAAAACAATGGCAGTGACATGTTTTCTGTAGGAACTTTCTCCTTTGCAACTGCTTTGTCAATGGACACTACATGTTGCCTCAAATTTGTCGTCTTGTGAAATTGCTGCATGTTACCATTTTACAGATGCTGTGCAGAATCTTATGGTATTTGTCATGTTGGGTAGATGAAGGGGAGAGCATTTGTTACATTGTTTGACATCAGTATGTCAAAATCATAATAATTCATGTGAGATATGCCATGTCAGGTACTGTTAGGAAGGTTATAATATGCTAAGTCAGATGATAATACTTATGTTCATGTGTAATATGTGAAATGGAAGTTATAGATATATTTGAGATATCTGTATTTCAAATTGTGCTGCCTGGGCAACACCCCAGATAGGATGGCTGCAGGACAATAGCCTGCTTAATGGCGCATTAAGACACTCCCGGATGCAAGGGGCCCAGGAAGAAACTAAAGGCATACCTGAAGAGTTACCAGGATTAGAGCCTGTGACTCTGGACTCCATTTTAGTTCTTGTAATATCCCACAGGACCGCATGGCCAGGGCCAGAGGGTATATAAGGCCAAGCCACAGAAACCATTTTGTCTTTGTTCCTGTCCAGCTGCAGACACACATCTACTTCTGGATCTATTCATTCTGCAACTGAACCAAAGGACTTAGACCCATCCAGGTACTGGATGTGTACCAGGGGAACTGTACAAGCCTGTAACTTCACAATTTTTCTAGAAACCTGATGTATATGGACTTTGAATTGTTTGTATGTATCTGATTTGCTTTGACCCTTTAACATTTCTCTTATGGTTTATTTCTTTCTTTTTACAATAAACCTTTAGTTTTAGTTACTAAAGGATTGGCTGGCAGTGTGGTATTTTAGATAAGATCCAAACTTATATTAAACTGGTACTGTGGCTGACCCTTTGGGGTCAGAGGGAACCTTTTCAGTAAAGAGCACAGAGTTTAAATAACTGGTCTCTTTACTGTACCTAGTGCTGATTTGGGAGCCAGGAGTTGAAATGCAGTAAAGGGGGCTGTGTGCATTTGTATACTGGCTTCTGTGGGGATTCAGAAGTGCAGTTTGTGGCTGGTTGGGAAGTCTGACTTCAGTGTCACCCACCAGTTTTGGGAGAATCTGCTCTCCTTTTATAGCCTGCCCTGACTTTGGCATTTTCAGGTGGGTATCCTGGGCACAGGACGGGTCACACTATTTACCAAGCCTTATGATAACCCTATTTTCCTTCACTGAGTAGAATGGAATTATTGCAAGAAATCACACAGCTCTGTTTACCACACTGCATTACTGGCCATTGGCATTTAGTCTCAATTAGGCCTTGATTCAGCAAAGCACTTAAGCACATGTTTACTTTTAAGCAGTTAAATAGTCCCATCCCAATTCAACAAAACACAACCATCACTATTCAGAAAAGCACTTAAACACATGTTTAAGTCATACTGAAGTCAGTGGAGCTACTCACATGCTTAAGTGTTTTGCTTAATTAGGGCCTTAGTTTGTTGCTCCTTTCATGGGAAATCTAGTGGGATCTTATGACAATTCCCATGATCACTGTGTACCACAACAATATCTGTTAAAATAGGCAGTGGAGATAAATAAGACATTGAGATCTTTGACACTTACCAGCAGGGGCAGATTACACTACTTTTGAAAATTCATGAAGACCTCCTGACAATTTCAAATTATATATGGAGGGGAGGATTGCCCGGACACATTCTAGGCATCATCCTTCTCTTGCTTTCTTCTCCTCCTTTACATCAGGAGTAACACAGCTATAATCAATGTAATTACACCACTGTAACACCGATGTAAATGAGAGGAGAAACAGGCCTGCATGTGCAGCTTTTCTCCAGGTAGATCCTGACCCCCTCAAAGAGTGAATCCAACAGTTGTACATTATGTGCATGCTATAGGAACTAGGCAGCAAGCCAAAAAGGCATACATTTGAGTGGTCAGCAATGCAGTATGAGGTATGTAGTTGTTGAATTTTTAGCATACCCTTCAAGCACTGCATGCTACTCCACTGCACTGCGATGACATGATAATTTAGAAAATGCCAAAATCACAAATATACATGTACATATACAAATGCAGGTTGTATCCCACCTTTTGCAAGGCAAATTATTTGGGAAAGTAAAATTATGATCAGAAGTCAGTGAAGATACAAAACTTGGGGTGAAATTGTGGAGATTAGGTATAACATCTCAGAACAACTCATTAACATTACCACTCTAAAATGGATTCCTTTCCCAAATTCCATAATCATCCTACAGCTACCCCCCTACACACACATTTGGGTGGAAGCCTAGACTGAATAGGATGAACCTTGTGTACCATGCTCTGAAGTTTGATAGACTTGAGAGGAGCCTAAAGCAATCAGGTGCCCTTTGTTATGAATGCCCCATCTCCAATACCCAGATACTCAAATCTAGGAATTTTGGTCCAGATCAAAGGTTAAAGGTATTTAGGTGCCTAACTCCTATTGAAATCAATGGGAGTTAGGTACATAAGTGTCTTAGAGGATCTAGGTGTATTATTAGCAGAGATACTATAGCGTGCTTTTTCTATTATGACAGAGCATGGGGATAAAGAGGTTTCTCAGGTGGTAGCCATGACCCAAGCCATATAACTATTTTTAGATTAAGCTCAACACCTTGAATTCCACCTAGAAACAAATAGGAAGCTGGTGCAGCCTTTGGAGAACAGGTATGATATACGATCTGTGACTGAAATAGCTAAGCAAGTTGAGCTGCTGCATTCTGCACTAACTGAAGCTTTCTGAATAGTTTAAATGCAGCCCATAGCTAGCACACACAGCTACAACCAAATCAATGCCCCAGTCCCTGTATTTGCAACCAATCTTAAGGGAAACCCTGAATAAGAGGTGCTTATGCTCATAAACCTCACACAGGTCTGTGACTGATGGTGGCCATTTAAGATCTTCCAGTATAACAACACTAAGAGAGGGCCTCTCAATGCGCTCTCTCTTCCTTCTGAGTCACAAAGAAACAGGCTTAGAGGTAGTAGTGCAGTTAAGGGTAAACATGAGTAAATGGAATTTACCCACTTCTAATTTGGGGAATATGGAGTTTAATTAAGGTTAATTTACCCACTATTTTTTTTACCTGAACACCACTGTGTAGAAGCTTTGGTGGTTTGTTTTCTTAATGAATCAGTGAGAATGATGGTACTATTGTGGGAAAGTTTTTGGGCAAAGGAGTTGATTTTGCATTTAGCTCTGAATGCAGCAAGGTTAGTGGTCTTTCTTATTTCTTCTGGCAGTGAGTTACATATTTGCTGAACGCTCTATTCCGATAGCTAAGTCTGCCCTGGAGAGAAGGGGTAGATTTTTTTGTTCACTTTCTTGCCCTTTGAAATGCACTTACAGACCTTTATAACTCCTTTTTTCTTCTCTACCTCAAAGCTACATTGTCACCAATAATTTCACATACATAGCACCTTTCATCAGGTGATTCTAAAGTAATTTGAAACTAAGGGCTCAATCATGCATACTTTATTCATAGAATGCTCCCACTAATTTTAATGGGAGTTTTGCCTGAGTAAAGACTTCCGTATTGGATCTTAACAAACTGTAACTAGAGCTCTCAAATTGAAAAAGGAGTCTTCTTGAAGAACCTGTCTGGTACAAAGAAGTCTGATTGTGTATTATCCCTTATAATGCTGATCTACCAGAGCAGTGGGAAAATGATAAAAGATAACATTCTGTGTTCCACCTGAGTACTAAGGGAGCCTGAGGCATTATAATGTTCTTTGATATGAATGCCTATTTTATATTGCTAGTCTCTTTCAAGCCACAGTAACATCACTTATAATTGTACTGCCGAGTGTTTTCTTCCAACCTTCCCTAGATTGATTGCGTTTGTACAGGAAACCTTTGAATCACACGCTTCCTTTTATTTAGTTTGGTCCGTGTAATAATGTTATCCTAGGTCTCATGAGATGCATTTTGCATACTGGTTTGCAGTAGGCTAATTCAAAAACTGTAATGTGATGAAATTGTTAGCCATCCCATTTGGTATGGTAATATTGAGCTTCGCCAGTGGTGTCACTATAATTTTTCATATTAAAACTGCTTCTTTAGATTCCAGCAATGCTTTATTAGCTTGTCTCAGGTGTGTGGCTAAAACACTTCTGTGTTCAATGTTCTTCTTGGAAAGTGTACGATTGTCTTTTTTTTTTTTTTTAATTGAACTATTAGACTTAATTCATAAAAGTTAAATATATATATAAAGTCAAAACACAATTAAATACAAAAATCTCTCAAGCTCTTATATGCGAAATAAATCTGTGGGGGTTTTATGATTAACTTGTAGGAAGATGATACATTTATAGGGCTGCATAAGAGAATTTATAGCTTGTCAGCTGCACAAAGATATCATCTTCCAAAGTATTTTCTGGGTGACATAGCAACAAAATTCACCCAGACATTAAACAGAAATCCTTTGTAAGCTCTGTCTGAGTTAGCTGTGATACTGATTAAAAGTGAATTTCTCTCTAAATGAGCTAAAGCAGTCACATCATTTGAACATCTGCACAGTAAACGAAAACATCCATTTTAATAAGGTATGGACTAAATCCTGCCCTGGCTGGCCTACCAGGGATCAGCAGATTGGATTCCCACAGGCATACCATAGGGAGGTGCTTTGACCACACCATACAATATCCATTGCTGCCCATCTTACACGAGGTCTTCCGGGGGAAAAGTATATTATACTGAGTTACTTGTGAAATCATATGCCCTTATGTAACTGCAGATTATATAATGTTTACAAACATGGGGTAGAGTTAAGGCTGCATGCACAGCCCCAGCCTTGCTATTTCTTTACGTTTTAGTGTTTAAACAAGCAGGGTCAACAGTCTCTTCAGAGAGCTTTTTTACCAGAATAGCCTAGATTTTCTTTCTTTTTTTTAAATGAAGAAACAAACAAAAATCTGAACACGTCTTGCAGCAGCAGAGCTACTTTTGTGCTCAGCCTCTCCACAAGCTCTGGGCTAGCAGCAGCAGAAGCTGCTGGCACAGTGACACCGTGGTTATGCGTATAGAGGAGATTAACCTTTGAAAATAATTATAGTTTGAGGCCCAAGTTCATCCATTAACTTTGGTGCAGTTAGACCAGGGATGAATTTGGCCTTTTGTCTTCCCTAGGATGTGCGATAATTTTAATTTGTTTAAGCAGTAACCACCACTATATGTGCACATTGTCCCTTTAATAAATGTCCTTGGCCTTCTGGGCTGCACTAACTCTCAAAACCCTTGGATGCTGATTCTTTGGCAGGGCTGACCAAGCCACAACTGGCCAGCTGCAGAAGTCCAAAGTAGAAAAATCCCACCAAAAGCCCTCAGGTGCATAACAAGAACTTGCTTTGGACAGGGGAAGAGAGGTCATGTGAATAAGCTCTCTGAGAATTCTTTATATTGGAATCAGTGCTCCCTCTTCTGGGGCTATGTTACTCCTGAAATTCCTACCTCCCTCGGGCTGGAGTAACTTGTCTCTAGACTAGAGAGAGACCCAACTTACTACATATTCCTGGAGGTAGGTTGAGAAGGAACCTACTGACACCTTTCATATTGGCTGCAGCTGGCTCTTGGAAGGTGCTTTTCCTTTCCTCATTGGATCTGAAGCTCTTGCCTCCTCTTGCACTGACTGCCCTCTGAAAAGCTTTCTCCTGAAGGGCACTCACGCAGTACCCCACTGCAAGTTTTAGACCAATTCATTTTTCAGAGTTGCAAACCTTCCTTCATCTCCCTAGTTGGCAGATCCATTGAGGAACTTGCTTTGAGCTGTGGCCCCTTCTAATTTTTCCCATGGCATAACTGATATTCAGTCAAGTCATGGCAAGCCCTGCAATATCATTTCCATCATCCTGATTGCTGCATGGCAATTAAGCAGAGCAGAGTAAGAAGGTAACCCCCATAGTTGATACCAATGGGGAACATAAGAACTTGAAGAGCTAGAACCTGTGACCACAGGGGGTTCTGGGCTACTGACAGTAGCACATCACCACTAGAAGCTTAGGTAATAGAGGATCTTGCAAAGCTAGGCTTGGCAGGAAGTACCACCGCACAAGGCCTAAGTGGCAGCCCCACACAGCCCACTGATTGGCTGATACCAGTATACAAACCAGGAAGCCATAATGAGGTGCTGTCTGAGCAACAACATAGACTGCCTGCCTGCTTCTGCTCTAGAGCCTGATTTGTCCTTGATCTTGCTCTCTGATTGCTATCTGTAACCTGGTGCCTGACCCCAATCTCCTAGTAGCCTGACTTTGCCTGCCTTCTGTTGCCTGACTCCAGGTTTGCCCTCTGGTCTGTCTTGGACTTTGGCTTCCTGGCATCTGACTTGGCTTGACTCCTGCTCTGACCACTAGGTCAGACCACCACATCCCAGCTGTAACAAGGAAATACTGCTGGGATAGGGAACAGTCTATTACTCCTGATCAGTTGAATGGTCATGGAAGTTAATTAGACCTAGTTAGAGTCTTGGGAATGGGGTTTGCTATTGCCTGGGGCCTCCTAAAATCAATATTTGTTACAGATGAAATATTTTATGAGAAATGCTTCCAAACTCTTCTAAAGTTAACCTATCTTTGGAGCTTGTGTCTCATCTTAAGACACAGCCATTAATGAAAATAAAAAGCGTTCTTCTGACAGTATGCATTCTTTTTTTTTTCCCCCAGAAGAATTAAATGCTGCATAAAGGGTGAAATTCATCCCTTTTGAGTGCCAGCAGAACCCACTGAGAGTTCCTTGGTCAAGAGTGTGATCATCACACTGGCACAACCCAAAAAGTGCTTGGTGCTGTCTGGGGAGGATGTATGGTTAGGGCACTAAAGCTTCATGTATCCCCCTCAGCAGTCTGTACCAGCGGGGCATGTATAAAGCCACTGATGATATTTAAATCTGCCTGACTCTGGCCTGCCCCACAAGGGTGGGGGCAATGGAAATACCACCTTACTTCTCCTTGGACCTAGGGGATGAATCCCTCTGGAATGCAGTGAGGCAAGCTGGCCCAAGGAGGTCCAACTTGCAATTTCCTGTGGTGGGGAGGGAAGAATCTTGCTGATAGGACTAACTCATTTAGTAAAATAACATTTGAGTTCATTCCCATGTCATCATTTTTTAACTTGAGGTTTTTTTTTATTGCAGTGATAATGATTTGCTGTCAAACTAGGAGGATGTATCAAGTGGGGTCCTGCAGGAGTCAGTCCTGCTTCTGGTACTAGTCAATATTTTCAATAATGGCTTGGATAATGGAGTGAAGAATGTGCTTATACAATTTGCAGGTGACACCAAGCTGATAGGGGTTGCAAGCATTTTCGAGGACAAGATTAGAATTCAAAATGACCTTGACAAATTGGAGAATTAGTCTGAAATCAACAAGATGAAATTCAGTAAAGATAAGTGCAAAGTACTACACTTAGAAAGGAAAAATCAAGCGCACAACTACAAAATGGGGAATAATTGGCTAGGTGGTAGTATTGTTGAAAAGAAACTGGGGGTTATAATGGATCGCAAATGGAACGAGAGTCAACAATGTGATGCAGTTGCAGAAAAAGCTAATGTAATTTTGGGATATATTAACAGGAGTGTTGTACATAAGACATGGGAGGTATCTGTCCTGCTCTACTCAGCACTGATGAGGCCTCCGATAGAGCACTGTGTCCAGTTCTGGATGCCACACTTCACAAAAGATATGGAAAAATTAGAGAGAGTCCAGTGGAGAGCAACAAAAATGATAGAAGGCTTAGAAAGTTGATCTATGAGGAAGAATTAAAAAAGAAAAAAAGGGCAAAAAACAGGCATGTTTTTAACTTTGAGAAGAGACAGAGGGGTGACCTGATATGTCTACAGATATGTTAAGGGCTATTATAAAGAGGATGGTGGTCAATTGTTCCCCATGTTCACTGAAGGTAGGACAAGAAGTAATAGGGTTAATTTGCAGCAAGGGAAACTGAGGTTGGATATTAGGAAAAACTTTCTAACTATAAGGGTAGTTAAGTTCTGGAATAGGCTTCCAAGGGAGGTAGTGGAATTATCATCATTGGATGTCTTTCAAAATGGGTTAGACAAACACCTGTCAGCTGTGGTCTAGGTTTTCTTGGCCCTCCACAGCACTGGGGGCAGGACTAGATGACTTCAGGGTACTGTCCAGCTCTACATTTCTATGATTCTAAATGAGACCATTCTTGTGAACAAACTTTTAGGTTTCATAAATACTATACAAAAGAAGGCTTCTAAAAAACACCTACACAACTTTGTCTACATTTCCAGAGCCATTCACATAGAGTGTGTGTGTGTGTGTTAGGGGAAGTTTGGGGGGGGCCCAGAATCTGAAATGATAACTTGGGCCAGCAGCCCTGAAAATTGTGAACTTTTTTCAGTTTGATGTATCTGCCTCGTAGCTCAGTTGCTGTGCATACAGTCTGTGCATCACTGGAGGTTAGAATAAACCAAACACTGTAACAATGTGGAGTTATCAGTGGAGCTGTGAGATGTTTAAGATTTTAGGGCTGATGTGAACAAATCACTCACAACTTTGAGATGTGACCGGTAGTGTTTCCTACATATTGATCATGATCAACATGGCACAACCTATGTAGGAAACATGTTACATTGTGCTTGTAACCTAGTAAAGTTCACTGAGTTAGGCAGAATATGGAAATGTTCACTTCTGTTTATCTAAGAGCTTATACCAATAGTGTGGTATTGAAGCATTGCTTCATTGCTTGGGGATAGTTGTGGCATTTAGTCACAGCCCTGGCTAGTGGGTGATGCAAAGCTTCACTGTTCCAGGGATAGCATGGGAAGGATTGTCTTGGAGGCACAATCCCTCTGTGGGAGAGAGTAGAACCCTCCAACAACAAAACTTGATTGGCTGATATGGGGAGTGTCATTCCAGAACAAGGACACAGAATTGGCTACAGCCCAGCCAGGAGGTTTTGGGCAAATAAGCAGATGGGGGGTGGAGGGGATAAAGGAACAGAGGGACTAGCCTTTATGCTCCCAGGGAGCTCAAAGCCTTGGAGGGGAACAAAAGGCCTGAGCTGATAGAGCAGGACCAGATCACAGGTGGCAGACTGGGGCAGATAGGCACAGACAGGAGCTGTTGAAATGAGAGCTCGCTGCTGCACCAGTTATAGCAAAACCCTCTGACGATGCACAATTTGGAGCAGCAGAGCCCATACACCTGGACCCACCATTCTGAGCTCACAGTGTCAGAGTACAGGGAGAGGTTAGACTGACCCATGGGGGTTTGTATTGATGTGGGGTGGAGAATCTGTGTGCCTAGCTAGGCAAGGTGAAGCGGTGGCACTGTACTGGGGTAAGGAAGTCTGTGTGAGCCCTGCTAGAAATCTTCCCCTGGGTTTATTCCTGACTTTGCCTGGGTTAGATAAGTGTTCTGTTAAGTGTGGTGTGTGTTACAGGGGTTAACTCTGACCCTTAGGAGAAAAGAGTTGCTGTTTGTGCAGAGGCGTGTGGCTGGAACCTGGGACCCCTTCCTCAGCTCAGGGAATCTCCCACCTGACAGTTGGTGTCAGGAACAGGATTTGGGGAGGTTAGGCAGAGACCCCTGGGGTCAATGTTTGAGGCACTGGTAGCTGGAAGGTCAAGAACATCTTTGAGAAATACAAACTCACAGCCAACCCCCCACAGCCCTGCCCTCATCCTGGCAGTCTGCCCTGCCCCAATGACTATGGCATACTACATGAAGGAGGGGCATGGATACCCCAGTTTAGAGGTGTTGGCCAGACTAGCTTTGTGATTTTTCTGGGAGTGTCTGCCTCCCTGAGTACCAAAGGTGGGGAGCCTGTCAGGCCAGCTAAATCCACCACCTGGCACCTGCTTATGTGGTTTCCTCTCGAGATGGTGCAGCATGCTCTGTGGGCTGGTGTGGGGGAAGGGTGCCTTCTTGCCTGTCTCCTATATGGAAATTTGTGTCCCCTAGGAGTGCTAGTATGGTGTAATCCCAAGTGCAGGCACTGCAATTTTCCCCTTCAGTCAGGTACAAAGGTCTACTTGTGCCTTCTCTCTCCTGTGTATCTGCAGAAGGACTATGGAAAATCTAGCTCAACATGATTGTAATTCGTGGGGCAGTCCTACTGAACAGCCTTGTACATCTGCATAAGACTCCAAAAAACTCTATTGCTGATAGACGACTTCTCTCTCCTCATATCACATCTGAGGAAGGTCTCTGCAAGGGAATGCAGAGGGAGAAATGTGGGGAAATTGCCCAGAAACAGAGCAGTGGAAAGATAGTCCACACAGTTCAGCTACACGTGGCCCAAACACTGCGATGGAAGAGAAACAGGAGACTGTGTCTGCTCATCTCCCCCAGATAACTTACAATAGCTGGCAGCTACCTTGCTCTGCGGCTTACAAGACACTGAAGTACACCTTGGGACTGAGACTCCTTTTGTCAGCCAGATTGTTCAAAAGAACTTGTTCATATTTGTGCACTTTTTTGGATCATTGACTTGTTTTCTAGGTTTGTGCCTAATGTGTGTGAAACCCAGTTTTACAGCTGAATGCATTACTTGAGTAAATCACATAATATAATTATGCCTTCATGTCAGAAATCTGACACTTATATTGGCTCACATGGCTGTATTTCTTGAGAAGGCAGTGATTTACAGTGCTGAATGCATCACACTGATCCTTACAGTGTGGGTTTAGAAAGCACTTCACGTCCACAGGGTATCTGATTTTTTTAAATAGGAGTATCCTCAAGCATTACCCCAAGCTTAAACACATGCGTACACTCAGTCTTTCATGCAGTGATTAAAGTCCCCACATCAGGCACATAACATTACTTACCAAGGTGACTTGCTGCCTTTCCCCCCGCTCCCTCCATTTTTCAGTGATACGAGGTGTCTGTCTCCTCAGGGCTCTAGCATTTCCTTTTTCTTTCTCCATGTCCCTAGGCATGGAGCAGCAGATGTTGAAGCCCTTCACTATATTTTCTGTCGGCTGTAAGGAGTGATTTTTATGCTTGGTGTATACAGGTCCCTCATTAGGAGGGATGAACTTTAGCGAGGAGATCTGTCTGGTTTGGAGAAGTTAAGCTGTCTCCTTCAGTTATGTATGGCAGTATCTTCATTTGGTGAAGCAGCTATGATAAGTCTGTTCAGTCTATCAAAAGTGTATGCTGGTGCCTAACTACTGAAGAAGTAGACCTGAGTATGTTGTATGCATTATTGTATATGTGTAATAGCTTTCTTGCATGTGTTTATACATAGAAGGCTTTTGATATAGTGGCATTGTGGGAGAGGTAAAGAAGGAGGCATTTATATCTCATTTGTGCTATGGAACAAAGTTCTATGCCATCTCCACAGCAGGTACTTAAGAGGAGCAGCGGGGGACAGGACAGGGCCCAGGAAGCAGATCCCTTGCCAAGTGGATCCACTGGTCTGATCCATACACGTCGTGTAAGGGCTGTGAATGCTACTGCACCAGCAGCTGTGTGGGTACTCTGTACCTTCTTACCAGTTTGGGGGAAGGGTTCAGAATCCTGGAACAGTTCCTTTGTTCACAGAACACATACATTTGAAGGACTTGATACAAAGCCCACTGGGGTCAATGGAAAAGCTTCCATTTGTTTTAATGGGTTTGGAATCATGGCCTAGAGAACATTTTATATTTTTGCCTGCAGTTGTACTTTTATGTGTGCCAGTCCATCCGTCTGCCTCTCCCTGAACTGGAAGTTGTCTTTTTATGCCCATTAATCCAAATGCAATTTTTCAGGCATCTCCCCAGGCACCTGTTAGTCTCAATGTAAAGTTCTGTTTATTCTGTTGTTACCAAAGTTCACCAACTGTTTTAATTATTTTGTATTTTCAGGAGAAAGTTATAACGAAGTCTGGGTTATGGATGCTGGAATCTCTCTTGCCTTAAACTATTTGAGCCTAAAGGGAGCAGACTAATTGCTTAAGTCCCTGAATCTCCCAAATGGAAAGAGGTTCCTACCTGTAACTGAATTTATTAGCTGTGTGCATACCTTTAATTCTCCGTGGTATAACTCAAGGATAACAAAGGGAATAATATCTCCAGCCGTAAGTGGCTCTAAATTAAGTCCCACAGTTACTGTATAATATGTCACTTTTTGCTTAGTCATTAATGAGAGGCCACACTGGATAAAAGGGAAGCAGAGAGAATTTTTGATGAAATAGCTGAGACCGCTGAGAGGGGTGTCTGGATGTGTGCAGCAGGAATTAAGTTGTTGTTCGTACCCAGATTGTGACTCTGTCCTAACTTTTGTACAAAGATTTTGCAGATGAGTCCCAATTTTAGGAGGGCAGAATATGATGGCATTTATTTCATGAGAGAGCCTTTGCTGGGGTGAAGAATTCTATAATGTAGAAGGTACACTCTAGAGCTAAACTGATTTACTTCCCTTTTCCAACCTCCAAGAGATTGTAGTTCTGTATGATGATCCTAATGGGAGGGTAGAAGAAAAATGGTACTGGCTGCATCTCTTGCTCTTGCTTTACTGGACAAACTTAAATATGAAGAATATTTTTAATTTTAAAAATACAGCTGAAGAGTTGGCACAGTGACCTACCAATGGTGCTTTGCACTGCTAAGCAAACCTAGGGTTGATTCCCTCTCCTGAGATCAGATTCTAATCTCCCCCCAGAATAAAACCTGGAATAACTGACGTGTATATATAAATAAAATATACCCCTCACTGCACAAGTGCATCTTAAACTCTTGCCTCACTAGATTAATGTGGGACAAGTGAGAAGATGCAGATATGATAGGTATAATCATTTATTACCCTGCCCCTTCATTCTGCATACTGCTTTCTAGGTCAGCGAGACTCAGAGGTCCGTGGATGCAATGAGCTGTGATGGAGCGCCTCTATCATACATCAGTGACTTTCTGACTCATGAAAGAAAGAATGACGTTTATAGGATCAACACAGTTTCATCAAATTCTTCTCAAAACAGAGACTCGATGGCCATAATGCAAAACCTTGAGAGTGAGTGTGAGTCTAAATGTGGAGGGCAGAGGGCAGACCCTCAAGACTCACAATGGGATATGGATTGACTATCCAACGAGAGTCACACAACCACTCATTTGTCTTTTTGAATTCCCTGGGTTTGATTTGCCATCCTTTTTCATCCTTCTCTGTATGTCATTGATAAGACTAAAGAGAGAGAAAGTACTGAAATTCTTTAATGCATTATGCTACTATGTATGCAAACTGAAATTTGGCACTCATGTTGAGTTTAAATTTATAACATCGAGAAATATTTATGGCAAGTGAACTTTCTTTTACCTGTATATCCTCAATCTCTGAACCATATTTTATTTTGCTTTCCCTCTGCCCCCAAAAGTGCACTGGTACATTTTGCTAACAGGTGTGCTTTGTTTTTTTTCTTACTACTTTGACAAGAAACTAGACAGGGAGTCAAGATAAACTGTAAAAAAAAAACCTGTTTGGACTCTGGTGTGTCAGTCCAAACCATCTGATCTCTCAGCATCCAAAGCAGACATTCAACTCAGTTAAACCAGGGATGAATTTGGCCTGCTATTATTCAAGAGAAGGACATGAGAAGTTATTTATACTAAATATAGCCAAAGATCTAGTGCATATTTCTTCACTTGATATAGGCTACATATTGAGGAATATTTAAGCAGGGTGGTATTTCTTTTTTAAATGAAAAGTATTTTTCTCTTGAGTATCCTTACTTTGATGTGATCTGGGAAATTCACTAGCAGAAAAGGAATAAATAGTTGAATTCATGCAATGGTCCATTGCCAGCAAGTACTGGACAAAGAAGTTGGAAGTCAGTTCCAAACTTCCAGGTGAAATCTACATTGACAGTAATGTCAGCACTTAGTCTTCCAGAAAGAACGGTTACTTATCTCATAACTGTTGTTCTTTGAGATGTGTTGCTCATGTCCATTCAGAATTAGATGATTTACCAGCAGGTTGTGCGCGCCGCATGCACCAGTGCTGGAAATTTTTCCCCTAGTGGTATCCGTAGAGCTGGTTCTAGCACCCTCTGCTGAGGTGCACGTATGTGCTTGTATATAGGGCATCACTGACCCCCCTCCCTCTCAGTTCCTTCTTGCCAAAACTCTGACAGAGGGGAAGGAGGGTAGGTTGTAAGTGGACATGAGCAACACATCTCAAAGAACAACAGTTATGAGGTAAGTAACCATTCTTTCTTCTTCGAGTGCTTGCTCATGTCCATTCAAAATTAGATGACTTACCAGCAGTACCTCTGGAGGCAGGCAGGAGTTCATAGATGTGATGATTGCAGCACCGCCCTGACAAACCCAGCGTTGTCCCATGCTTGCTGGGTGATGGCATAGTGGGATGAAAACGTGTGAATTGAGGACCATATAGAGGTTCTGCAGATGTTTTGAATGGGTAGACATGCCAGAAAGGCTTCTGAAGATGCCTGCACCCTTGTGGAGTGGGAGGACAGGGGAGCCAGGGGCATGATGCCCGCTTCCTCAGGCCCAAATACAAGCTGTAATTCAGAACGAAATCTGCTGAGACAACACTGGACGTCCCTTCATCCAATTGGTGATTACAATGAAGAGCTGCATGGAGTGGCAGAAGGGCCTGGTTCTGTCAATGTAAAAGGCCAATCCCCTCCCTCATATCAAGAGAGTGAAGACGGCAGGAATATGTCCTGGTTAACATGGAAGTGGGAGACGATCTTCAGCAGAAAGGATGGGTGAGGATGAAGCTGCACCTTGTCCTTAAAGAAAACTGTGTATGGTGGCTCCGAGGTCAGAGCTTTTAACTCCAAGACCCTCTGTGCCGAGGTGATCACCACCAGAAATGCCACCTTCCAGGATAGATGTGTGAAGGAGCAAGAGGCCAATGGCTCAAATGGCGGTGCCGTAAGTCTTGAGAGCACGAAGTTTAGATCCCACTGAGGGACCGGGTCCAGTATTAGCAGAAAAAGTTGCTCCAGGCCTTTGAGGAATCTGGATGCCATCCCATGGGAGAAGACTGACCTTCCCTGGATCGGAGGGTGAAAGGCCAAGATCACCGCCAGGTGCAACTTGAGAGCTCAGGGCAATTCGCCTGGCCTGTAGGGTATCCCTGCCGCACCTCTCCTGCAAAGTGGTGAGAGTCCTGACGGACAACACAGCTACCATGTACTATATCAACAGGAAAGGGGGGGCCAGATCTTCAACACTCTGTTGTGAGGCCCTGTGCCTCTGGGAGTTTTGCGTGAGCCACAACATCCACCTGGAAGCAGTGCACCTACCTGGTCTGAGAAAACTCTGGCGGATCATCTAAGCAAGACCTTTTGCTCTCACCATGAGTGGTCTCTCCACCAGGAGGTAGCTGACAGCATTTTCCAGAGGCAGGGAACTCCCCCAGTAGACCTATTTGTGACCAAGGAGAACAGGAAGTGCGCCCAATACTGCTCACTCCTGGCAGCGGAAGAAGCCTCTCTGCCGGACTCCTTTCTCCTGTCATGGTCAAGGGGTTTATGGTATGCTTTTCCCCCGATACCTCTCATGCACAGAGTCCTCTTGAAAATCAAGAGGGACAGAGCCTGGGTCATTCTGATAGCCCTGGCATGAACCAGGTAACACTGGTTCGGGATGCTGTTGGAACTCTCAATGACCAGGCCATGGTCACTCCTGCTGAGACCGCACCTTCTCTCTCAAGACCAAGGTTGGCTGCTGCACCTAAATATGACCACTCTGTGCCTGATGGCATGAATGCTTTGTGGTTGAGCAAGTATGAGCACCACTGCTTGGCCCAAGTTCAGAGGATCCTGTTGGAGAGCAGGAAGTTGGCCACGAGGGCATCTTTATTTAGCTAAATGGAGATGCATTATCTGCTGGGCAATGGCTCAAAATGTCTTGCCAACAAAATCCCCTATTCAGATGATCCTGGACTATATGCTTCATCTGAAACAGGAGGGCCTGGCCTCCTCATCTATCAAGGTGCACCTGGCAGCGAATTTGGCCTTTCACCCTCCGACCCAGGGCAGGTCAGTCTTCTCCCACAGGATGGAATATTGCAGTTTTCCTGGGCAACAGGAGATTCCTATGATTGATGTGTAGAGACGACTCTTCCCTGGACCAAAAACATTGGGTTCGTAGGGCACCAGGGTGGGCACCCCAGCCCACATCTGAAGCATCTGACACTAACGACAGGGTTGGTCTGGGGCCATGAAAGGCACCCCTGCCATTATGTGCCTAGTTTCCAGCCATCATGAGAGGGAGGTAAGGACATGGGGGGGAGGGAGAGGAAATTGTGAGCACTCTGTCCAAGGCATGGCTGGCTAGGGAGTACACTGTGGCAAGCCACAACTGAAGTGGCTGAAGTCGCATCCTGGCATGCCGGACCACGTATGTACATGCCGCCATGTGCTCCAAGAGATTGAGGCACACTCTTGCCATTGTGAGGGGGTAGGCCATTAATCAGGCTATGAGCAATGACATTGTCAAGAATCTGTCCATGGGCAAGAGTGCTCTGGCTTGCATAGAGTCCAAGACTGCCCCATGAACTTGATCCTTTGAACCAGTGTAAGAATTGATTTTTTTCTCGTTTATTAGCAGGCCCAGTGACTGGCAGGTGACCTTCATGATTTTGATGCTGTGTTGGACCTGCCCCTGTGACCAACCTCGGGTCAGCCAGACATCCAGGTAAGGAAAAACCTGTACTCCCCTGTGCCTGAGGCAGGCCGCCACCACTGCCATGCATTTGGTGAATACCCATGGCGTGGTGGAGAGGCCAAATGGAAGGACTGCAAACTGGTAGTGCTGGCTGCCCACAGTAAATCGCAGGAATCTCCTGTGGCCCGGAAAATTGCAATATGAAAATATGCATCCTTTAAATTGAGAGTGGTATACCAGTCGCTCAGCTCCAGGGAGGGAATGATAGCTGCCAGAGTGACCATACGGAATTTTAGCTTTTTGAGGAATTTGTTCAAAGCACGTAGGGCCTCAGCCCTCCTTTGGCTTTTGGAATCAGAATGTAGCAGGAGTAAAAGCCCTTTCCTTTCAATGGTTGAGGGACCTCTTCCACCGCCCACACATGTAGTATGGCCTGCACCTCGTGCTCATGAGAGGGGTCCCTGAAGAGGGACAGGAATGGAGGGCAGAAGGTGGGAGTGAAAGAAACTGGAGGGTATAGCCAAAAGCCACTGTGTTCAGCACCCACCAGTCTGTAGTTATGGCCCTCCAAGTGGGGAGGAAAGGCACTAGGCAGGAAGAATCAGGAATCTGGATCTTGAGTAAAGTCTAGTAGACCGCGCTCAGGTGCACCTTCAAAAGCCTTGCTTTCCCTTTGAGGGGTGGCTTTTGGGCCCTGAGCTCAAGGTCGAGACCAGCGAATTGCCCTGACTACGTTTATAACTTTTATGCCTCCTTCTGTAGGGCTCTGTCTGGGTCTGACCCCTGAAGTGTTGCTGATGGGAGGGCCTGAAGTGTCTCTTGGATGAAGACAGGGTGTAGAGGCCCAGCGATCTCATAGTGGCCCTTGAATCTTTTAGCCCATGTAGCCTGGAGTCAGTCTCATCTGCAAAGAGGGCGGAACCATCAAACAGAGGGTCTTGGATGGATTGTTAGACCTCTGTCGAAAGACCAGACTATTGCAGCCACGATGCCATCCTCATTGATACCGCGGAAGCTGAATCCAAAGCTGCCTGCAGGGAGGCTCTGGCTACTGCCCTTCCCTCTTCCAGGATTGCTTCAAACTTCTATTTGGAGGACTGTGGGAGGGAGCTGGCGAATTTCTCCAGTGACTGCCAGATGCTGTAATGGTACCGGCCTAGTGCCTGCTGGTTGGACACCCTCAGCTGTAGGCTCACTGTTGAATATACCTTGTGGCAAAATAAATCTAATTTTTTGGCTTCCTTGTTTTTGGGTGTAGAGCTCATTTGTCCCTGCCTGTCACATTTGTTGGCCACCGCCATGACCAGCGACCCCAGCGATGGGTGCATGTACAAGTATTCAAACCCTTTGGCGGGCACATAATATTTCTTTTCTGCCTGTTTAGATGTGGGGGGCAGGGAGCCTAGGGTCTACCACAATGCTTTGGCGAGCTTCAGCATTCCATCGTGGACCGGGAGGGCTACTCTGGAGGGCGCTGCAGATGCCAGGTCTACAAGGAGTTCATCCACTGGCACAGAAAGCTCCTCTATTTTGAGCGCCAGGTTGGCTGCTACCAGCTTTAACAGGTTTTGATGCGCCCTGTAATTGTCCAGGGGGGCGGCATGAGAGGGGCCTGCCACAGCCTCATCAGGCAAGGAGGATGAGGAGGCAGGAATCTGAGGGGGGGCTGGATCTTCCTCTCTGGTTGGGGTGGTTACCGAGGGGCTGGCCAAAAGAGAATACTCCCGATCCGATCCAATAGCTGTCTCCAGTGCTGCGGCCAGGCCCTTAGATGACTGTGATACCGAAGCCCTCGCAAATGACTGAGCATAAGGCATCACGGCTTGGGAGAATCTCCCCGGGTTCTAATATTGCCAGGGACCTGGCCATTGCCCTTGCGGCCAACCTCTGATTTCCAGCGGCATGGGAAACCCTGTGGGTTGCTTAGGGGGCTTGTCCTTTCGGGGGGAGGACCACCTCGTCTCCTGACTCTGAGGAGCAGAAAGCTGGTGACTATGAGGGCGCCGATGCCATCTGGCTTTCCACACTGCTTTTTGGGCATCTGGGCTCCGATGATGGCGAGTGGTGCCAGGAGCCTGAGCGTTTGTTGGCACCTTGACCACATCTTGTCCTTAAGTTTTCTATACGGACTTTCGCAGTGCCGGGGCTTCAGAGATTTCCCTCGGGGACTTGCGAAGTGATGCCGTGGACTCGGGGAGTGATGGCACTCTGGAGATCAACGTCAGCGCTCTTCGGATGGGTACTGATGTTCTGGTGACCGGCGCCTGGTCCCCGGTGACCAAAGACTCGAACCCAATCCGTGCTGATGCAGTACCGGGGAGCAGTGCTGGGATCCCATTGACCAGTGCAAAGCCGGTGAGGAGGGAAGAGGCTGCAGTGGCACCAGCGCTGGCTTCCCTTTAGACTGGCCTCTGGTCTGGGCCTCCGAGCTTTGGTGCTCTGTCCTACCCTCCTGTGGTGTAGGCATCACCGGCAGAGCCAACAGGTCCTTCATTGCCTGAAAAGCCTCATTGTAGAAGGAACCAGTAAATAACGCTGGCCTCTGCCACTCCCAGGAGTTGGCGGTGATACTGGTGCTGGGCTTGACATCCTTGCGGGTGGAAGTGTTCTCAGGGTCAAATCAGTTTTCCCCGCAGTGCCCGAGCTCTTCTTAACCGACTTCAGCTCCTTCTCGGCATGCATCGTCTTTTTTTTCGGGGCTGGTGACGAATGGTGCAGTGTGGGCCCCAATGCTGTGGGAGCACTTCTAGTCGATGCTGCAGTACTGGGCGTCGAGTCTGAGCACAGCTCCGGCACCGGTCTAAGTGCCGATTCCATGTGAAGGGCTTTGAATCTAATGTCCCGGTCATTCTTGGTTTGAGGGCAAAACCCTTTACAGATCATACTCTTCTCGCAAAGATGGGCTTCTCCCAGGCACTTCAAAGAATTCTGGTGAGGGTCGATCAAGGCATAGGCTTCTTGCATGAAGCACAGGGTTTAAACCCTGGGGACAGGAGCATGCCCCAATCCTGGGTAAACTACTAACTAATTAAGCACTAACTACTAAATAATAATGCTGAAATAACAACTATGTACACTATATAAAAACAAAGAACCACTAGGAATACTGAAACTTGCAGGAATAAGAGAGTATTCCAGCACTGTCACAGGCGGTAAGAAGGAACTGAGGGGGTGGGGGGCTGGCGGCACCCTATATATGAGCACATACACGTGCCACTGAAGTGGGCACTAGAGCCAAGCCTACAGATATCACTAGGGGAAAAATTTCTGGCACTGGTGCATGCAGCGCTCACACACTGAATTCTGAATGGACATGAGCAAGCACTTGAAGAAGAACTATTGTTTGTCCTTTTTATCTGCCGTCTGTCAGCACTCCAGTAAGCTAAACTGCAGTCACAAAAGCTATCTCGTAATCTTCTGAAAAGGTCTTGCATTATTTGGCTTCAAATGTTTGAAGTCTCACTAGCAAGATTTCTTTATGTCACAGATGAAAGGCTTAGGCCTTGTCTACATTAGAAACTGTACTATACTAACTATACTGGGAAACTTTTCTAGTGTAGACACAGTTTATCTCAGCAAGACTGCTTTTGCTAGTATAGATTATACCAAATTAAATAAGCTATACAGTTTTTGCTGGGATAAGCTGCACTAGGCTTTTTGTTAGTATAAAAATGTGGTGGGTGTGCACTTCTTTAAAATCATACCAAGTTTCTAGTGTGGACCAGGCCTTAGAAAGAGCAATTACATTTAGCACCAATAGGATCCTAATGAGTGGTAGTTTCTATTGGGTATCGACACAAATATTGTAAAAGGTTAAATGAGGAGAACAATAGGGAAATAATCTTAAAACAACTGATTTCTGAACAAGAATGCAGACTTGTTGTCAAGGACGCATACAATGCTGATTATGAAAATATATTCCATAGCTCATTGCGGTCAGATCAGCAACAGGAAATAGCTCTAAAATATGTGGTTATTCATAGGCCAAAAATGAGCAAAAACCTAAGGGAAATGCTGGCTACCCTAGTGCAATTGAGACTTCTGCAGTCTGTTGTAGAGAAAGCACAAAGCCTAGACCTTGCTTAGTTATTCAGAGCATTCAGGAGGTCCTAAAAGGACCTTCGGATGCTGTCAATTTTTTAATTTGTTTTGGAATCTATAAACCAATCCCTTAACTGCTGCTAAATGTTTTCCACAATACTTTCCCTGTTGTCATTATGATCCCTGCCTTGAGTTTCAGCCTAAAATTTTGCAGCCATTAGACTTATCTTGACTTATGAAAATGTCCAGGACACAGGCCTGATCTATACCTTAGGTCAACCTAGCTACAGGCCCTTAGGGCTGTGAAAATTCACTCTCCTGAGAGATGTAGTTGAGCTGACCTAAGCCTGGAGTAGACACTGCTAGCTTGACAGAAATATCCTCCTGTCGACCTAGCTTCTGCCTCTCAAGGGTGTGGATTTACTACAGCAACAGGGGAAAAACCTGTTCTGTTGTTGTTGTGTCTACACTGCAGCTGTGCCCCTGTTATGTAGACGTATCCCTGACTGTGCATTACTATTTCATTTCTTTAAAGTGAACGTAGAGCTTGTGAAAAGGTTTGTATGGATAACGCAGGGACCAAAGTAATGTTTTCACAGATGGCCAGGTTGTGTGCTGCCCTCGCTCAGCTGCACAGGGTTGGAGGGACATGCAAAAAGTCTCCACTCCTCCTTGCATGCTGATTAAAGGCAGAATGCAATAGAAATGACTGTGCTCTCTCCCATTGCCTTTAGGAAGCAAGGTGGCGGAAAATAGGTGGAGCCAGAGCTACATTCTTCCCCACTGTCCCAAGGCGCTGGACTGACATTGTGGAGCAGCACAGGGAGAGATTGTAGCAGTCACTCCTGGGCCACTGTGGCTCCACATTGCACCTTGGTTGGTACATGGAGCTAAATTCTAGTCCAGAATAAGCAAAGCACAGGCAGGAGCAGTAAAAGCTATTCCAATTCTACCTTACAGTTTTGTTACTGTTCAGATTATAAATAGGTTTATTGTATGTTTGACGCTCTCCCAACTTACATTTTAAGCCCCTATATGTTTTGACAAATGTCAGCATAAGCATGACTTCATGCAAGGTCATTGATATGATTTAAAATAAATGCTATGTAACTTTGCATCAATTTTAGTATAGCATCTCAATCGTGTGTGTGTGTGTGTGTGTGTGTGTGTGTGTAATAGCTCCTGTGTTTTTAAGGTATATGCAGGCACTGTGGACATAGTATCAAAAGAAATTGCTGTATCCTGTAGATCCATTAGCATACGATGTAGATGTTCTTCCACTGAAGACTGGAATTCCATTTCCTGTATTCTCATTGCTAATGCTACAACCACCTTTATTTGCAGGCCTTGCAAAGAATGGTGGCCATTTCAAGGAAAGCTTTCTTTCTGCTTCTGCTTTCACGTGTCCATGAAATACTGGAAACTACCTGGATAAGGACCTCAGGATTTGGCCTTTCATTTATAATGTAGTTTACAAAATCATTTTATATATATGCTAAAGGTCAAATTCTACCCTCAGTGCCATCCTTGCAACCTCACTGAAATTGTGGAATTACATGGGCGTGTATGAGGCCAGGATTTGGCCTATTAAAAACAATCTCCGCACCTAATCCTCTCCCCCCCATACACTCTCTTCTTAGAATCATTCTTGGGTTGCTCAAGTGAAAAAAGTCCCTAAGAGTTTTTTATGAGAGTAGGGTAACATTTTTTTAAGTGCTTAAGTGACTTAGGATCCTAAATAATCCTATTTAAAAAGTGACTAAGGCGCCTGGGAACAGAAGTTTCATTGAAAGTTGATGGAATAGAGGAGCCTAAGTCAGATGCTTTTGAAAGCTTTGCCCTTAAAGCACAGGTAATCTAATTTAGTTCTTTTCTTGGCTTTGAATTCAGTTTTTGAATGAGTTTCATATTTACATATTTGTGGGTAGTTGCTGTGAGATCATAAGTTATGGGGTTTTTTTTTCTTTAAAATGGAAAAAGGAAAGAATCCTGCAGGATTAATTGATTCTCCAGAAGGCCTCCAGTAGCAGTAAGAGTGCTAGACACTGCAGAAGGGGCTTAAACTAGAGGAGAGTTTAAAGGGGGAAGAACCAGGGAATCATCAATCCTTCACTTTGGAAAGTATCAGTTACAGCAGGCTGGACTTCTGCAAAACTTCTTACCTGGCACTTCAGTCACTACGGGCATTGTGACGGGGTGTATAAACCCTGCAATGGTCAGGTGGGGATTAACCAATCCCTGTTGGCAGAGGAGGCATGTCCTCTTACTCCTGCTGTGCATACTCCCTGTGGAGAGAGCAGATAAAAGGCAACTGATCAGTTCAATCAGGGCTGGCTGGAGAGGAGGATGGATGTATGCCACTGGCTTCTGCTGAAGAATGGTCAGCTCTCCACACTTCACTACAGAAGATCCCCTGACTATGGAGGCCAACAGAGACACCAAACCAATGGAGGAGACTTTTCTGATTTTCCTGAAGTCTCATGCCTCCCATTAACTCTCATCAGCATAAGCCAAATACAAAATGTTTGTTCCTTCTTATTAATAAATCTAATACTGTATATTTGGTTTATTAACTTCATACAAAAGATTGATCATTCCTTCCTGTTTTACAACATGTTACATAGATTCACTTGCCATGTGAACCCCCTAAATGGCTGCATCATACCTAGTTTAGAGCCCAGCATGAGTTCTCTGCTTGAGTGTCTCCACTCTCACTATGTTCCCTTTTCCTGCTCTGCAGGGTGCAGTGGGACTGTAGAGAATTGGTTGTGGACCCGCACAGCCCGATGCAGCATATGGAATAGCCTCTGATGCAGCAGATGACCTAGTGTAACTGTGAAAAATTACAATAGCACAAGGTACTCCTATTGTACTGAATCCTATTGTACCTATTTGCACAAGGTACTCCTATTGTACTGAATGTCCCCTAGCAGGATCAGGTCCCTATATAAGCAAATCACTAAAGGGTTGAGGAGGGAGGAAGAGGCTCCTTGGGCCGCCTTTATCCTAGTGCACTGAAGTTAGACATGGTAGAATTTAACTCAAAGATAGGTAGTCACATCTACTCATTGATAACCTGGATTCAACTGAACATAGTAACAAATATTGCATTACAGAACCATCTCCAAAAGAAAGGGACAAAAGCAAGGCAGAAGCATCCAACTTGGCTGCATTTCTAAGAACCAATAATACAAGTAACATAAGAGGATGTGGATGTATTTTTAACACCAGCTGAAAAGAACTAGAGAGAGTGAGGGACTGTTTGCAGGTGTTGAGCTGCAGTTAAAGCTCAGCCTACAGCACCCCTTCCACTCCCCAAACTTCCTTCCAATACAATGGAAAGCAGTATTTTTAAAAATATATTTTTATATATATATATAAACTACTGATATTTTAACATTAATTTTTTTATTTAAAATAAATCTTCACCTCAATGCCACAACTCGTGTTCTCTTACACAGCATCAAATGAGACAGTCTGAACATGTAGACGGCACTGTAGTTTCCTTAGCAACAGCATCCATATGAACATCAGGCAGTGCTTTTCCCACTCCTCCTCTCTCTCTCTCCTTGTCTCATTGCTCAGATTTCCTTTTGCTTTAGTAGCTCAAGAGCTTACCTGGGTTCATAAGGACGTAGACTAGGGATTTAATTAATCTTTTGAAGTGTGCTGTGTGAGAGAGCAGACACTCCCGTTTGACAGTTTTGAAAGTACTCCAGCTTTTTGGCATATCTCAATAGCATCTCTTAAAACTATCCTTTTAGCTATGTTTCTGGAGACGTGCAGTACCAATAAGCCACATCAGTCAAATTCTGGGGGGTGTTTGAGCCTATGCATAGGCTACAAATACATAGGAGAGAGAGAGAGGGTCCAACGAGTATCCTTCTCTGCATATCCTCCGTTGGTGTTCCATGATTTATAATTAGAGAAGGGAGACCCATTCCCTGAATAGAGGTTTTACAGTACATTAACCACAAAGAAAATTTAATTCTTAAAATGTGTTTAAAATGTGTAAAAAAAGATCTTGCAATGCAGGTTTAGTTTAAATAATTATGATGTATAGTACCAAAAAGAGGAATATTTAATAGAAGTGCTTATGCAATCTTGAATAATACTGACTGAATATAAGTGCACATGTAAATCCCTGGTACACATGACTAGCTAAGCACATATTAAATCCAGTCTGCATGTGCAAAGTAGGCATGTCTTTTTATGTGCCCCTTTCTAGTTGCTGAAAATCAGACTCATAAGTTACACATATATGGCAACACTGAATTACGAATACTGTAAAATTTATCTTAATCAGCCACACAAGAGACCACCAGAAACTGTTGTTTAGTAAAAAAAGCCGAACAAAATTGTTCTTGGTCATTAAAAATGGAGGGATGCCTATCAGAGGGCAGATTTTGATGTATATGAAATCCAGAAAAGACACCATTGTGATTCTTTCAGCTCTTTAGTTCCACTCTAGGTCTGAATTTGCTGAATTAAATATTAAAAAGTGCTTTGTGTGCATATTGAGATCAGTTCCAACAAAGCCGTTGTTCAGATCTGACATTGTCCTGTGAACAGACAGAATGTTAACACAATGTGTAAGAGAAACAATGCATTTTTTTTTTAAAGTTACTTACAAAAATGTAACTTTGGCATATTAATTTAAAAACAGCTGTGGATGAATCATTTGCTGATGAAGGCAAAGTCAACACAATTCAACAACAATAACAAAACAAACCATAAACCCAGCAGCCACCCCACACCATATTTGTATTTCAGCTTCCTGGATGCATACCAGCATAATTCAATGTCACTCCCAAGTTTGTAAGAGTGTAGCAGATGAAGAGAATATTTCATAAAGAGAGACTTTACTCCACAGGTACTGAAGATGCTGCTTAATTCTTCTTCAAAAAGAGAGTTTTCAGAAGCGCTCAGCACCCGTTAAGGCACCTCAGTAACTGCCAGGATTTCAAAAGAGATCAGCATGTTGGGTGCATATTGAATGCTGAGCTCTTTTGAAAATCTGGCTCCAACTGTGGGTGCTAAGCACTTGAAAATGAGGCCCTAAATGTTTTAACACTGGGCAAAAATGTTGAAATTATGTTCACAGGATAAAATCCTTTATAGTTTCTATTCCATTTTAGATCTTTAAACAACTCAGAAAAGGTTTCCACTGTTCTTAGACATACCTGTCTGGCAAATGATCAATTAGCTGTGGAAGTTCTGGGGAGAGGGGGGCATGCTCCACTGAGATTTTATAAATGGTACTATGTGGTGAATTTTAGGACTATTTACATTTTATCTCCTCAGTCTTGCACAAATATCTTACAAACACACACACAATGTATTAGTTAATACATATGTATATAAGAAACTGCCAAAAAAATGTAAACTTCTCTAGTGGAAACAGACGCTAAAAACTAGGACACTCACTGTGTAAAGCTTACCTTTATTTGCTATGGGAGAAATATTATCAAGGACACCAGGACTCTGAAAAAGTGCCATAGCTTTGCTGTCCCAGATTTAAAAGAGAAATAGAATAGCAGTGTCTGCCACATTGAGATTGACTCTTCTGAACCTGAGGGAAGACAGATGAAAGGCAATAGTATTTTTTTTATGACGAAACAAAGTTCTAAATTTAAACTACCAGGTGGAAAGATCTTGCAAGGATTTTAAAATGATGCTCTATCTTATGTTTAATGAGTAAGCTTTTACTTAAAAAAAAATCTTATTCACATGTATATAAGCAACAGCACTGGGGTTATTGTAACACTTTGAAAATATTGATGAAGACAGGGCAACATTCTGCTGTTCTTCTGCATCAAGGGGGGAGATGGTGCAAGGAATTTCTTTCCCCTTCTAGCATGTGCACACAGGAGATAAGTAAAAGAGAGACTTGACTTTGCCTTGAGTGCTAGTCTGTGGCACGGGGTTGCATGCCTGGCAGTGCATGGCCCCTGTGGAGCATGGCTTGCTGGGTCAGAGACAGGATCAAGGTCCCATGCCTGCTAGCACCTTAGAGCTCATGCAGCTCCCTTCGAAAGTAGTATAGGGAACACTATAACTGTGCTTCCTATAGCATTCCACCTATGTCTGTCCTACACAGATAGAATGCCTCAAAGCACCTCCACTTGGCTGCTATAGCACCCACAGGGGCCCTACAGCTCCAAGGAAGAGGCAGATTACATTTGATTCATGGAATTTAAGCCTTTGATACTAAAAATGTGCATTCAGCTCTACACTGTCTTTTCACACATCAGTTGCTAATATGGATGTTTATATGCGAAATGGGGATCTAAGATCCCAAACATTCCAACATACAATTTGGATATCCTGTTAAAAGAGTCCATGGATGAAAGGTGGGCTCCGTGTACACTTTTACATTTCAAATGTCTTTATAAAGTTAGTAAGTGTCATCAGCACCAAACCTCTGATCCCACTTAAGACATTGCCAAAACAGACACTGGGAAGCGAAAGGACAAACTATGAGCCCTGGGAAGCCGTAGGGTGTTCAGGGATCACCTGGTGGGGCTGTTTGGCTCTTTTATTCACTGAAAGAGATGGACTACTGGAAACAGGAAGTTCCATAAAGGCTGGGAATATCACTGGTGCAAGTAGCTAGCAGGAGGTGAGAGTGAGTCAAGCTAGCTCTTAAATCCAGCTAGGAGCAGCGAAGTTTCTATTTATCACCTACATATAAGTGTCTGATTATTTTAAATGGGGGTTTCTGCCATCAATGGCCAGCCACAGGTGTAGCAGCACTGGTGCAAACTTCTAGTGTAGACAGACAGCCTTGTGATAAACCACGGTTTGCACTGATGTAGCTGACCTCTGCCTTAAACCAGGGTAAACTATACTAGTGCAAATTGCTGTTGATAGCAGTTTACCCTGCCCATACAAGGGACTTACACTGCTGTAGTTGCCCCAGTGACTGGAACCAGGGTGAATCCCCAGTATAGATGAGCCTTAAGCATCTCTAGAGAAACTAGAAAAGTGACACATCAGCCTGACCTCTCAGTTCACTCACAGAGGGGATTCCATGTACATTCAATGGACTACATTTTGCTTTCATTCATAATAGAGTAAATCTTGAGTAATTCCATCACTTTCAGTGGTGTTTACTGTGTATGCTCGTGAAACTTGACAGAGGATTATGATCCAACAACTTTAAGGAGCGCCTGCCAGTTTCCCCCCAGAAATAATTCCATCCTCAAGTTCTTCAGAACAACTTTCAGCATCTCTAGAGCCAGTCTCTTTTAGTCACCCGGTTAGCTTAGTCCATGTAGCTGTGGTAACTAGACCGGTCTCTATCAGTTGCCAGTTTGGTGGCTGTCCCTTTTGTTTTTGTGAGTATCGTGTCACTGTACTTGTACTTCGGACTTCACCATTCCAGTAACCAAGCCTCCAGGGGAGAGCCCTTATATTACATTATTACAGTGCAAAAGGAAAGTTCTTAAAATATGTTTCATGTAAAATACTTTAGGATGCCTTGGAAAGAATGCCTGTAATTCAATGACATTTCAGAAAGAATTAGAATCTGTATTAAAAACTTATTTTCACTTTAAAAAAGGACCTGTTTCCTCTAGAATTATGCCAGTAGGGTTACAATATTATTAATCTCTCTTTGAAATGCACATAGCAACTACAAAGTGACCCAACTAATAAAAACAACTAAAATGAAAACACAGTTCAGAGCCAATACCACAGAAACAATGTATAATTTTCAACTACCCATGTTACGGTATGAATCAGTTTCTTTTACAAGTAACTGGAGAAGCGAGAATTGATACAAGAGTAAACTTTCAGAATTTGAGGACAAGACTCCTATTAATGTCAACTAGGAGCTCATATTTTAACCCACCACCATTTTAGAACATAACCCCTATGTGTTGGAAGAATTTGAAAAATAATGGATAATAATTATGAGATCTGAAGACTAACATAAATTCAACGACGTTGCACAGGGTATAGGGCAGGGCAGAATCTGTTCCTTTTTTCTTTACTTTAACTTCAGAGGCATGAGAACCCTATTCACTTTTAAATATTGTATCTGGGCATAATATCAGTGACTTAGATGCCAAAAAAGGCTCAGGTATGTTCGAAACAAGCAATTTATTTGGGTTAAAAGTCAGTCCATGTACATACACACATCCCCCTACAGGGGCTTGGTTACCAGTACCACGTGGACTTTTGCTTGCTACAAACTGGGCAGTAGGCCAAAAACAACCTTTCCATTGGCTTTTGATGGATTTGTTTTCTAACAAGTCAACAAAAATTGTATAGGGACATTCAACAAGTGATTCTGTTTGTGCTCCAAAAATCTAGCTTGATTATTTGTGTAAATAAAACCCTAAAGAGCAGCTGTCACAAAGCCAATGGTGACTGACGTTTACATAATCAGTGCTGGATGAGTTAATCCTGTATTCATGTTCTTAACATCCAAATTGTTGTTTGAAAATTTCTAAAACATTTAAAAGAGGTATCAGTTAATGCAGAGCCCGTTAGACTAATGTGTATTCTGATTTATGGGTGGTGTTTTTATAATTGTCTCTGTTGCCAGTTTCTAAATGAGTATATGGTTTCTCCTTACCTGCTAAGGATTTTTTAATGTGCAAGTAAAGTGATGCGTCTGAACAAATCTGCCAGTATTTGGCCTGATCCAGCAGTGGCTTCAAGGAATTCCTTTTAACCTCAAGGGGTGTTCTGCATTCAGAGCTGCTGCAGGATCACATCTAGGGTTTTTTCACATTTACAAGCATATATTGCCTCAACTTTTTATTTTAAAAAAATCAAAACATTCAGACTTATCTGTTCAGAAATGAAAGTATCTTTTACATTTATACATATTTGGGGATTAAAAGAAAAGTTAGAAAATATGTTTTGAGAAAAGAAAAGAGCTATGAAGAAAAAGCCACTGGTGGACTGAGCTGTGATTCAGTTTTCAGTATAACAGAATGCCTTATAGCTGTTGGCACACTGTGTCACTGGTCCAGTAGGACACTATGATGTTTAATCCTCTTCCAAATCTCTATGGCACCACTGATTGACTTCTTTTTATGAATGCTAAGCTTCTCCCACTAGAATGTGACTGTGTTACATATTTACGATAGTCCCACTTTCTCAGTGGAGGTCCTTTATAAAATCCCAAGTGTATGTGGAACTTGTGGAAGACAGAATCTTCCTACAATCTTGGATCCAATCCATTGAGATTGGGAGATATTTATTCATGCATTGGGTGCTATTGTAACAGATACAGTTCTCTATATGCTCCTTACATGGTGGTGTTGCTGCTCCCTGAACACTTCTTCATATTGTCATAGACAGAGCTGAAGTGGAGCAGTGCTTTAAGGTGCACAAGGAGTGCAGAGTTCCCATGTACAGACACTGATCTTTTTGTCCAGGCTTTGCACACTCACAAGGATGAACAGGAGAAGGGTGGGCAGGTTTTGTCCCAAATCTATCCTAGATCTAAATTTAACCATCTGTAAAATACCTACGTACCTCATGAGGGAGCAGTGGGGCTTAATGTATCTATATTTAATCATTACATAACTCTTCATATATTCAGAGAGCTTTATAAAATGAATCCTCATGACAACTCTGGGACAATAATACTTACCAATCTCAATTTTGCAGATGAAAAATCTATGATACTTTGAGCTTCGGAGATACAAAACACTATACAATTGCAAGATGTTAGCACACACTTTCAATGGGAGCATATCATTCATACTCACAGCCAGAGATGGTTAATACAAAGTGATGTGTATGTGTTATGTTACACCTACGCCCATGCAAAAGAAATCCTTTATTAACTGCACATGAATATTCCTTTATATATAAAGTCTAATCCTGAGAGGTGCAGAGAGTTCTCATCTTCCATTGTCTTCAGCACTTTGCAGGATTAGGACCTAATGGACCAAAATACCTACACAAATCTAGGAAGTCAACTGGAAGTTTAATAAATGGTTAGCAAAATAACCTATTATATTTATGGTGTGTCACAGTAAGGGGGTCAATCCTTAATGAAAACTCTCATTGATTGGGATTATAGCAGGATCAAGTCCTATATCTGGGCAACATTTTTCCTGGAACATTTTTATACGTATAAATCCTTTAATACCACTGTAGTAGCATTCTGAAGGTGAACATCAATTTAATACCCTTGTTTTCCTTAAGATACTTAATTTATGGGATGGGGATTTATCAAACCTTAGTTAGCTGAACTGACAATACATTTATCTCAAAAAAGTAATGCAAGCAGAGCACTCAAACCATCAGACACCTATTGCAGTGGACTGGAGAGATGTCAGTGCGCTCTCACAATGTTCCTTGACTAAACTGGATCCCGATATTCATACAGAATAAAATATTAACAAATGTCTCCCTTGGGCAGCCAATAGTAAGTGAAAGAGTGCATTAATAACCTAGACTGAGATTTCATTAAGATGACAACCAGGACTTTAGCCAGAAAGATACTTTGGTTTATTTTATTTTATATTTTCTGATAATGCAGGGTGTTTTAATCTAATTTAATTCCTGGTTATCATCTTAATGAAATGTGTATCTAAATTAATTCTGAAAAGCTATACAACCAAATATGGAATCATAGAAGTGTAGGACTAGAAGGGACTTTGAAGGATCATTTAAGTCCATCCCCCTGCATATAGTAGGACAAAGTAAACCTAAGCCATCCCTGACAGGTTTGTCCAACCTGTTTTTAAAGACCTCCAATGATGGGGATTCCACAACCTCCTTTGGAAGCCTATTCAAGAACTTAACTATGCTTATAGTTAGAACATTTTTCCTAATATCTAACCTCAAGCTCCCTTGCTGCAAATTAATCCCATTACTTCTTGTCCTATATTCAATGGACATGGAGAACAATTGACCACGGGCCTCTTTATAACAGCTCTTAACATATTTGAAGACTGTAATCAGGTCCCCCCTCAGTATTTTCTCAAGACCAAACACGTCCGTTTTTTTTTAAACTTTCCCTCATATGTCAGGTTTTCTAAACCTTCCATTATTTTTGTTGCTCTCCACTGGACTCTCTCCAATTTATCTAAATCTTTCCTAAAATGTGGCACCCAGAAGAAGACAGTGTGCTAACTGTGCTAGGACCTCAGGATTTGACTGTCAGAAGGTTCTATACAGCTGCTCACCACCAGAGTATTTGAGCACTGTCCACATACAATCAGTTGCATTAGCAAAGACCCTAGCGGACCTCCATGAAGTATGTGGCACTTCTCCCTTTTCAGGATCACACCTCTGCTTGGAGTAGGATTTTTAATAATTTATTTTGTAGGTAAGATTATTTCAGGATCTTTCTCTCTCTCTCTTTTTTTGGTTGGCTGGGGTGTTTTGGGCCAATGGGGGTAGCAGTGTTACAATTGTCACTCTAATGGTGGAAAGACCTTGTCCAAAAGGCAAATTTTGCAGTATTTCCTAAAGCTGGTCAGAGTCTGGATTTACCTAATCTCCTTCTGTCAGATCCCTTTGACTGAAAATGCATTGTCCCCCAGCCCTTATGCAGTTTGTCCAGGGCTTTGTGATCTGCATCATCCAAGAGAACTGTTGTCTCAACCTATGAGCCATGGAGATAATTCAGTATCTAAGAGAGTGGGGGCTCACACCATTAATTGACTAATGTGTTGTAGTTAGTTTAATACATAAATTGATATAGAAATATTTTGTTTACATGTAATCCATGGAACAACAGTGTTGTTGATTAGCCAAAGCAATTACCATGTGAGAGATTCATATTTTGTGTTTAAGTGAGTGGCAACAATAGCCAATGTCCTTAGCTTTATTTAGAAACAATCTGAACACTCACATCACTTTATATAGGAATGAGGACTGGGTAGGGAATGATGCTGAGCAATTCAAGTAGCGGACAGATGACAGCAGACACATCTATGGGAATGACTTTAGGGTGGACAGTCATCTTGAGACAGAAATTATAGCTTCCTATAGACCAGAATAATTTCTGCACACAGCAGGTGAATGTCCTTTTCCTAATAAGGCAACTGGTACTTATGAGGCATCAATGTTACAAACAGTTTGAGCACATAACAACAAAATGCATTTGACTGGAAATGAAATTGTAGGTTCAGACACAAATGCTCCAGCTATAGTGACTCACACCCTATGCAAAGAATATCACCTTAAAGAAGATACAGATCTCTAGCAAGTCACTGGCATTTATCTATAAAGCTATCCAAGATGGTCCATCTTGGCTTGACACATACAATAGCTGCCTTGATGATGGAAGTAATTAAACTCAGTCATTTTGTTATGATAACTAGGCTGCTAAAAGAATGTATTGCTGGTTGGAGGGTCTCTGGAGAATTTCCACAATCCTGTTAAATGTCAGATACCTTCAGTATCTAACAAAGACCAAAGCAATTTCTTACAGATGTGCTGTGATAATAGTTTGGGAGCTTCCTGATACACACCAGAAGAAATGGTGGTTATGGGATAAACTGAATATTATTATTACACATTTTTATTTATAGAAAACCATACCTAGAAACAAATCATTTAGCTTAGCTCATAAACAAATAAATCCCAGAAGTGCTGCTTAAAAATAATCCCCTTAGCTGCTTCCCACAAATAATGCTTCATTTCCTCCCCACTCCCCAAACAAGCCACTAAAAATGAAATGAAAGAAGTCTTTAGCCTTACCCTTTGATTGCTGTCACTCTCCGCTTTCCTCATCGCCTCCTCTCCAAAATGTCATTACAATTAGAGGGGTATCATGTACAGTCAAACCTCAGAGTTACGAACACCTCGGGAACAGAGGCTGTTCGTACTCTGAAATGATCATAACTCTGAACAAAACGTTATGGTTGTTCTTTCAAAAGTTTACAACTGAACATTAACTTCATGCAGCTTTGAAACACTCCTATGCAGAAGAAAAATGCTTCTTTCCCTTCATTTTTTTAGTAGTTTACATTTAACACAATACTGTACTGTATTTGCTTTGTTTTTTCTCTGCGGCTGTCTGATTGTGTACTTCTGGTTCCAAATGAGGTGTGTGGTTGACTAGCCAGTTTGTAACTCTGGTGTTGGTAACTCAGAGGTTCTACTGTACAGTTATATCATAAGCTCTTCAGGATATGTACATACAGCACCTACCTCACAAATGGATGCCACAGTTGCTATACTTGTCATAAATTGGAGAACACACTAAAATCTCAAATGAACTATAACATACATTGAATGTGTGACCATCTCCAAAGTCATGGGTCCTGCCAGAGGTAGCCAGTCAGAGTTAGCTTTGCTTCCTTTCTTGTCAAGATTTATTGTGGGATTGTCAGCCGTTCCAGCTCATTATGTCCTATGGTGTGCAGCAGGCAGGCTGATCCTATATTTATGCCTTCATAACAGGGCTTAAATTCAGTCGGAACCGTCTAGAGCCTAGCTCCAATAAATATTTTCACAGCTCTGGGGGGCCACAAGTCAATTTCTGGTGGCCCACAGGGCCCGCGGCTAAAGCTCAGAGCCCCAGCCCCAGCACCCTCCACTGTGGGGCTGGAGCCCCAAGCTCCCTACCCCCTGATCCAGTCTGGTAGGTGGATAATGGGAGCAGTCTGGGGTGCTCCAAGAAATACTTCAAGAGAATTTAAGCCTTGCTTCATAACATTCAATGGTGAAATCCTTGCTCCAATTAAATCAGTGGCAAAACTCCCATTGATTTCAATGAAACCGGATCTTACCCATGGCCTAAAAGTGGATGCACATTACTATAGGCAGGCTCAGGAACAAAGGGAGGCTATGGCAAGGAATGTTACATTTCTCTAACTCTTTCTCAAAACAGTTGTGCATAGAGTCATGTTGGGAGGCAGCCAAGAAACGTTGGGGATGTAGGGATCAGGGAGAATATGAGTATTGGGAAAGTTATGCAGGCAATTTACAGGTATGTGTTAGATTTAGAATCAGCTGCATAATTCAGAGACTGCAAAATATGAAATCCTTTGTACCTCAGACACATACTTGGATTCAGTAGATTGTATCATCCCCTATAGTCCTGCTGTTATGAAGCCAATCTTGTCATACAATGTTGTGTTGCTGATATTTCATTATGACAATATTTTCATTCCTTTACTATATCTGAGGTCTAGAGTTAGAAATTGTAAATCTTGAATACAGTATGTGGCATATTGGGGACAAAATGTCCTGCAACTGTATGCTTCTGGGCTTAGAGGCCTAGGGGAAAGGTCCACAGCAAGAGGTCCATACTAATGTAGTATGGCCTAGGCATAGGTAACTAAATTTATAATTCTCACCTATAAATTCATTGGTTTCAAAGCGGATTGTTGGACACAGAAGCCTAAGAATGACCTAACCAGTTCCAGAAACTCTGGGGACCCTTGGCTATTAAAATCCCAGGCCCTGGTATGGAAATCAGATATCTCCTGCTCTACCACACCCCTAGTACATGATCATGACAGAGATTTTTCCAGATTAATTTTCCGTAGGATTAACAAATGGCCAATCCAGAGTGGCAGATTTATAAATCCTTTAAAATAGGAATGTATTAACATTCCTTTCATCAGAGCAGCACAAATGGAATCCAAAATATTCTAATTATTTTAATTAATACTGACACCTTTAGATAGGAAAAACAAGTATGGGGACCCTTTGGAGAAATCCCTCTGAGAAACCTATGTGGAAAATAAAGAATTTACAACTTCATGTCACTACGATTTTGCTATAAATGCAGTTGAAGTCACTTTTATCTAGCAATAAACATTCACATTATTCAATCACATAGTAAGAATTTTGGAGCCAAATTCTGATCCTGTTGTGCAAAACTCCCATTGACTCCAGGACAGCCAGCATTTGGCCCCTACAGAAATTCACAGGCATGTCATATACACTCAATCTCAAAGAAACCGCTGCTTATATATAATTTTATGGAACTCCACCTACATTCCATCCTGGGCCAGTATTAATATAGTTTTTATATGGTAAACTACATTTAGAATCCATAGCCTGATTCATGTTTACAAAACAGAGGAAGCAATACGACATTACCATTTAAGTTACCATTGTCTTTCTAATATGATAGGGAAAGCAGCAGTGTAATTTCTTGTCTTTCTAATATGATAGGGAAAGCAGCAGTGTAATTCCCCCCCTCCCCCACCAAAAAAGAGGAAAAAAAAGAAAAAAGGAAAAAAAAGAAAAGAAAAGATAAGCTCCAATTTAAGCAAGAATTAATTCAAGGAAGCCCTGTTTTGGACAGGTCAGACTAGATTATCACACTGGTCCCTTCTGCCTAAATCTCTGAATACTAACTACTTATCTTTAATGGAAAATCCCATTAAATATAAAGGGGGGGAAAGGAGCAAAATAGGGGTAAAAAACCAGGACCAAATTCTGCTCTGAGTTATGCTGTGTGTTTTGAACTTCATACCCTGAAAATGCCAAGGCCTCATAAAATTGCCTGTCTGATGCAGCCAGAATACTTCCTGTTTCCATGCTATCCTTTCTGGCCATGCTCCTTTAGATTGTCTATGCACTGTCCATAGCCAAAATTTGGCCCATAATATGCAACATCGTTCCATTTAGGGCCCAGTTGTGCAAACCTTACTTACTGTGAAATAGCTCTCACTCCCATGAGTTGGTCCCCTTGAAATCCAGAACAGTTGCAGGATTGGGCTCATAGTTAATGAAAACATTTAAAAGCCATGAGCCAAAATAAAAGTGGGTGGGCTCTTTGAATTTAGATTAGGAAAATGTTCCATGAGAATATTCCTTAAAATTGAGGAATTTTTAAAACTATGGCATTATCTTCTTCTTTTTGCCATTACATTATACTAAACTATCATTCACTATGTTGTATTTTCAATTATAGACCTGAAAAAAACTCAGAGGCAAAACTCTAATCAAAACGAAACTGTGAATTTTGTCTGAGTAAAGCTTAAGGACTTAGTCCATTGAGACTTGTACTTGTGAGTGGGAAACTTTCCTTTTGCTACAAGTGACTTATCTGAAACATCAGGGAAAAAATCTTACTGTAACAAATACATTTTTGGGAAACTTTTCAAACACTACTAGATGACTTCAGAGCCTAAGAGACATTTATAAGCCTACATCTCACTGAAAGTCAGTGGGAATTAGGTGCTTTTGAAAATGTTGCTACTTAACATTTAGAACACCACATATTTGAAAATAGCAGATTTAGAAGTGGACTTTTAAGAATGTTTATAGTAGTACTTTCTTAAGCACTGGGCTTTAATCACCTTCAGAATATATAAAGGGACACGTGTGACCTAGGGGATTCTTGGTTCTAAACAGGAAATAAACTGATTAAAAGAAAATCAAGGTGAGCTTTTAGAAAAAAAATTACATGAACAAAAAACTGACTTGTAAATAAAACCAACTATTATATTACAAATACAGAAATAAGTATGTAATAAATCATTAGGTTTCTTACTGAAGGAAATAGTTATGTGACAATGAGGCAGCATTAACACTCTTTATTACTGTGTTCATATCAGAATAACATGCATTAAGCAATGTATTAACATGTTGTTTTGACATATACAACGTTCAGAGACAGCTGTGAAATGCCTTGCCTTGTCAGGCCTTTATTGCAATGCATATAACAATGCATTTTAGTTTTCATTAGAGGCAGGCTTGAATTCCAATCTCTACTTTGCATCCCCCAAAACCAACCCCTCCCCCCAAATGATACCTCTGCACCTCAGGCTTCTCTCTCTAAAGGAATCAAGCTGGAATCCCTGATATGAATCCTCCACTCCACAAACTGTGGGAAAGTTTATAGACTCTGATTCAAATCTGTATCCAAACACTGTGGCTTAGGTTCAGTTTTGGTCCTAATGTAGGCCTGTTTTTGAAATTCTCCAAGTGTTCACAGGCTCTTTAAGTCAGATTCTGGGAGTTTTTGAAGGAAACATAATTTAATTCTCATCACTGTACTAATTATGGATACATGTGCACAATACTATATGAATTTCAATTCACTTCAACATAAAGTTAAAAGAAAGGTAGATAACTGGAGCATGATTCTTTGCTTTCTTGTCCTTTCTGTTGTCATTTGCACCTGTGCAAAGTGAATGCCAATTTGATGTTAAACATTACCACATCAGAATGGTAACATTACCCTCCCTTGAACAGGTGCAAAAGGTTACACAAAGTGCATGGCAGCAGAGTATCAAGCCCTAACTATCTTTTTCTTATCAATTAAATATCTTTGAGTATATGCCCATGGACACACACTTTTTTAACAGGAGATCCATACTATGGAAAAGTTTGGTGCATTTATCTAGGGATGACAGCAAACACTGAAGGGGTGGACTGTATTACCCAGTAAATCTTTTTCCAAGCCATCTCTTTCTTCTGCTTTTAGTGAATGGACTTTGGTATCTCAGTCCCAGAGTTATGTTCTAAAATGAAACTAGGGTACTAGAAATCTTGGGAGGGGAGGAGAAATAGACAAATTCTGTGGATTTTTTCCCCTAGCATCTTAGGGAAGTTTTGAGTTTTTTCCTTCAAATAAATACCCTCAAAACCTCTATACACCTTAACAAGTTGTTTGGAAATGTATTTGAATAGATCTTTGTATAATTTAAAACAGAACTGGATTTTTATTTCACCTAATCCTGTATCTCTTTGAATCATTCCTGTTTTCCCTGAGACTTTCATTCCTCCAATTCTCTTGAATTTTCCTCTCCCTGAAGAGGTTTCAATTCCACTCAATCTTATTTTTCTACCCAGAGTGCCCTATTGTGAACCAAATAAATAAATAATAAAACCAAACAAAGTACACATTCTATGGAGTGTTCAGTTATTGATACTTTGAAATGTGCAAGATGTTCATATGATATGTCTATTCAAATGCAGTTGATGGATGTTTCTAAGACAATCATCAGTAAATTAATTAACAAAGTTGACAAATGTCCATTTCTTGCAGCAGTCAAAAGCAGAATAAGTTGTACCTAGTCAGAAAGCAAAGATACAAACCAGCCATACTAACTCCATGTAAAGTGTGGGATTTCCATGGCACACTCTGTTCAATGTCCCTAGCCATGACTACAGGACTGTCAAGAGAGTTTGAATTTAGTATGGGCCAAGTTTATCCCTGGTGTAACTTTTTTGTTTTTGTTTAATTTCTGGAGACAGGATCAACTCTCCACTTTCTCCCAATCCGTACAATTGAAAAAATGCCATTGACTTCAATGGAAGTAGAACCAGGCCCTGCATTTGTTCTTAATTTAAGATAGCAAATGGGCTAAGGATTCTATCTGCATATTAAATGAGCCATTCCCTGCATCAGTTATCCCAAATACTTGCCTAGTGCCTGCGGAGAGCATGTGTATACTTAATTTTGAAAAATATAAAGGTTGTGTTGGCTGGCCTATAGGTATTGTTGCTTGGATCTGAACTCGAGTGCAGAGGGTCTTTGGCTCTTTTGTTTAGGTATGGGCCCATCTCTCTGAGATCAGATGCTCCAACCAAGTAACTCTTTTAGATTTGCTTCTTCAGTTTACTAACTGAAAGAAATAGGTGTTGACCTATTTTAAAAGTTCAGCTCTTTTGCAGCTATGCATTTTCTATGTTGAAAGGTCAGAATACTATACAAAGTACACACTCTTGGTGTGATATAGCATAAGTACTGCTTTAGCCAAGAGTTATACACACATAAATACAACAGAGCCAGAAACCCATGTTTGTCAGTGTCACTAGCAACCCATTCTAGAGCTTGCTATATTATAATCACAGATAAATAGTGGGCTAGTACTGTATGTCACATTTGACTGAGCTTGTATCTTGGCACACTGTTGTAGTCTAGCCCTACCAAACAGTGACTCCCTCTATTTTGTTAGCCAGGGAGTTTAATGGCATGTGGCTGGAAAAACATAGTAAGGATGGGGGAGTGCAATAAGAATTTTTTTTAAATCTATTCTTTCTGCAAGTTCCTTTTCAAAGTGCATCTTACTCATCTATTAATTTGTATGTACTTTTCATCCTGCAGATAAGCACAATGCTCTGATTATAACCGTTTACATAATTATTCATAATTAGCAGGGTTCTCTATGCACTCCTTGTTATCTAGGCATTTGTTTATTACATGTACACTACAAAGCAGATCCCCAAAATAGAAATTTCCATTTTATCTCTTCTGTGATACACAGAAATATCTTGGCATTGGTTCATAATACATTAGCTTCTCAGTAATATAATAGAGCTAGCTGTCATAGTCAGGGCTATTTCTGAAGCTGTTAATTTGCGGGGGTTTTTTTTGCAACAAACAGTAACCAACCCTTTCTCCATTATCTATACAATTATTTAGCATTCTGCTCACAGAGAATTATCCCTGATTGCAGTATAACTAAATAATCCAATCAGACAAGTTGTTTTTGTTTAGTTTTGTTTTTTGTAATTTTGTTTGTGTAAAATATCTTTCAGCCAAAGGATCCCATACATACTGTGATGGGACATAGAGCGACTACGTAATAATTCAAGAGTATTATACATTCTATGTTTGTCTGCTATAAAGGGGTCTTCTACATGAACATAAAGGATGAAATATTGGACTATTTACTGTATGTTTGTATGGGGGGGGGGATTGTAAAATTAATTGAGGCTATTTACATATAAGCAGGAAAAACAGTGGCTTCAAATAGCTGCTTGTCTACCAATACTTAATGGCCAATGCTAGAACAATTAGTTTTGATGTCCCACTTCTGCTCAGTGGATCCGTTTATCAAGGGGGAGATCCCAGTCTGTAAACAGAGAAGAATATAAAAGCTTGGGAACTTGAGAAAAAAGGGCTTCTGGGGGGATAAAAGTGATATTCTCAAGGATGGTTGCACTTGCCCATCCTGTGCCATTTGATATTTAGTTTTAGGTTTCATTATTAGTAATCAGTGATCACAGATCCTATGGAAATAGAAAAGACAGAATTCAAGTTACCTTTCATTTACATGGTCCTTCCAACTCTGCCTTCACTCCGTAACAGCTGAACTGGCAGGTATATGACAGCACCTCCTGGGTTTGTTTGTTTATTTATTTTTGTGCTATGGGACTGATCCTGTATTCCTTATTCTCTTAAAACTTAGAAGTTAATGGGCATTTTGCCTGAGCCTAGGAGTGCAGGATCTGGTCCTGCTGTGAGGCTGCAGTTTGACCTACCAAAAATCTTGAACTATTCTAGGATCAAACTGGATACGCACTCTGCCACATAAGTAACATATTTTAGATGCCTTGATTCAACCCTATTATCCATGTCTCTCTTTACTTATTAAATTGTTGGCCAGCTTCCATCTGCTTGGTTACAGATGGAGACCTGGGCTGCCCAGGGGAGATCAGCCAAATAAAATGTAATGGTAAATGAGATGCTATAAGTCCTTGATTTGTGGATTCCTCAAAGCAGATTTAACCACCACCACCACTACTAACCTCTAGCTATATTGCGTAACTAATATTCAGCTGATGTTTTAGCATCTGTTTCCAATTAAATTATTTGAGATACTTTGAAGGGTAGTAGACAGATTTAGCTTGATCAAACCCACAGTGCTCTGAGCATTTATCTTGAATTCCTGATCCTATTTCTCAATGTTTTCATACAATACATTCACCAATTTTTAGGAAGCTTAAATTGCAGGTATTCCAAGACAGTGATCTATAGAATTCCTGTCAGCATTGGCTTCCATTTTTACACTAGCTTTGTCAAACCAAAAAGGAGGCTGAAAGAATTTGATTCAGAAAACCTTTTCTCAGTTCATATTAAAACACTACTTTCTGGTCATTTAAATTTAAACCAAATCTGATTCATTTAACCAGGGTTTGATAAATAGAATAAATCAGGTAAATATTTTCATGCCTGTAAATCTGAGAAACATATCAAATTTAATATTTAAAGCTATGAAATTTAAGAAAATCTCTCAGGTGCTAGAGAGAGGGACCACTGCTTTAATCTAATGGACTAACTACCATATCAAAGGTGATAGCTAAGAAATACCTGAAGATATATCTGTTTGACATACTGAAAACTATGATTTCTAAACTTGGGGAGCCCAGGATCTTTCCTGTTTGTATTATTGTAATTTGTTGTTTTTAGTTTCTGCTATTGCCTGCAATGTGCTGGGTGCTGTACAAACAAAGGAAATCAGTGTCTCTGTCCTGAAGAGCTTGTAATATAAGAAAACAAACAGAGAGGGGTAAAGGGAAAGGCGAACTATATACAAGTAAAGTAATCAAGGTAATGGTTGACCACATCTTGGTAACACAGTGATGATGAGATACTCCATATATCTTTTTAAATAGGTATCCTGAAGTTCCTCAGCATTGTCACTGTTAGCCAGCTTATTTCTTGTAGGTTGTTTTCTTTCTTATGGCTTAAAAACAGCAACGTTAGATGTTCAAGTCTAAATTGGCGACCCATTTGATTGCTTCAGATGTTGCAGAGTGGATGGCAGAGATACTACCAGAATATAATCATTTGGAACACTGGTTGACAAGATGTTCCACAGTTTGAAGTCAGTTTCCGGAGTCGCAAATACGTTTGTAGCTCAGTCCCCATTTATGGAGGAGGTAGGTGCATCTGCCACGTGATGTGCGGATGCAATTCAAAGTGGACCGTGGGAGGGAAAAGGCACCTAGGTTCTTTAGTTGAGATGTTTGTTCAGGATGTTGGCATCCTTCCATTTTGCTTGCCACTGATCTTCACAGGAAAACTCCTGAGTCTTGCACTGAAAGCTAAAAAGGTTTTCTACATTTGAGTCAGAATCTTGGTATGCTATTTAGGCTGTCATGTATTGGGAGATTCTTATTCTCTTGAATATGATAGGACTCCTGAAGGATGCTCATGTCATGACAAATTCGGGGTAGGTGGATGTGTGCCAGTATGGGAAGCCACAGTTGTGGTGTTGATTTTAATGTTCCCATAATGATTCATATGGCAGTGTTGAGAATTGGTGAGTGTTGTGTGGGAGCTCTGTGGTAGAGTAAACAAGGGCCAATGAAGAGATCCAGAGTACTTGCATTAGGCTCCCTAGGTCGTTCCTGCCAATTTCTGGATGAGTTTACATGCATCTTTATTTTGTCGTGGATATTTTTCAGGTGTGCGTTGTATGTCAGGCTTCAATCTAATGTCACACCAAGAAGTTTTGGGGGTGGGATAGTGTTTTATCTGCTGGCCACAGAAGCCCATTTGAAGTTCCACCCTAGTCCTTTGATTGTTTAAATGAAATGCTTACACCAGTCTTGGGGTTTGGTTTTATCCACCAAAGTAAGAAATGAGATTTGTTCTATGGTAACTAAATCCTGTCCAGGTGCAATGTCATCAGCATAGGTAAATTTCCATGATGAGGACTGAGGAAGGTCGCTGGTATAGATATTGAACATGACTGTCGCAAGGACTGATCTCTGTAGTAAACCATTGTTGAGAGTATGTGGTCTGCTGGCCTGGTCACCAAAGAAAACATAAACCTTATGATTAGTTAGAATTTCTCAGAAGAATTTTATCTTGCACTGCACAGGATAACTTTTCTGGCTTTCAGAAGAAGGCTGTTCCTCCATATGGTGTTGTAAGCAGCAGAGAAGTCTAAGAAAGCTGGGGTAGGTGATGACAATCTTTTCATGGTCTGCCCTGGTATGTCATCAAAGTGGCATCCAAATGTTGCTCAGCAAAGTCCCAGATTGAACAGCAATGGAAATCATTTTCATATAGGTGTCATGGTAGAAGTGGGTCTTCAGGAAGGACCTGAATGTAGAGAGGGTAAAGACCTTGCAGTGCAACTTCACAAAGTCACCTAATGTGTAGGAGCTGGTGTGAATGATATTGTGGAGACAGTTTTGGAGGGTGAGCAGACCAACTGTGTGTCAAGGCTGGCATCACTGATGGAGCCGAGGAGACTTGAATGATGCAAAAAGGAACAGGGGCAGATAAATAGGAAGAGGCAGAGTTCTGCAAGACCTTGAAAATGAGGACAAGGAGTTTGAACTCAACATGGTGGAGAAAGGGAAGCCAGAGGAGGGATCCAAAGAAGAGGGATGCTTCATGGTCAACATGATGGGCCAGGAAGATGGCCTTGTCATGGTATTCTTGAGGGGCTAAAATGGAGAAATGTGGATGTCAGGGAGGTTGGAGAGGAGAAGATTAGAATAATGAAGATGGGAGGCAATGAGAGTCTGAATGAGACTCATAAGGACAGAAAGAAGAGGGCAGGCCTTACAAATGCTGTGGAGGAAGAAATGGGAGGATTTGAACACAATCCAGATGTATGGGGCAAGGGAGAGGAAGGAGTTAAAGATGACCTCTGGTTTGTGCATTGTACAGCCAGGGAGGGTGATGGTGATGTCAACAGCAGCAGAGAAAAGATGCTCCAGCGAAGAGGGCTTCGGAAGGAAGATTTCATATATCTAGGGATGTTTCTTGTACAGCACCTGTTCTTGTTGGCATTGCTGGTCTGCACTCTGATTGTTCAAAGCAAAGTGCTTAATAGCACATACCCGCCTGCTGACACACATTGGCGGGGGAGTGTAGGAAGCTTGCAGTGCTACTGCCCATACTGTCTGTTCTGTAGATAAATAGAGGGCTTCAGGCCATGACTAGAGTTCTGGCATCTTTCACTATCTGTTAAAAAGAATTTTTTTCTGAAGCAATGTTTTTCATTCTTTAAAAAAATTGAAGCCCTTTGAATTTGAGCATATAGAACTTTTAAAAACATTGAACTCTGTGAAAGAAAGTAAAAATGATTGCTTATTGCTGCAGACATCATTTATGGCTGCAGATTTCTTTGAGCTTCATGCAAGTCATGCTGAACAGCTGTTTTCTGAAGCGATGGCAGCTATTCAATCCCAAAAATATCACACACACACTTCTGTCAATGTTAACTCATCAGTATCAAAACGATTCTCAGGGGGGCTGATCCCCAGCACCACAATGATAATTGTGGCTGGAGGGAATGTGTGGTGTTTTGCACTTTCTGCTCTTCAAGCCCCAAGTGCCTAAATGCTGGGCACCTAGAATTTGCAGCCCCTAAAACCAGGGACTAGTTGTGAGAATTTTTTCCAGAGTGCATAGGAGATGGAGTGGCCAATTCAAGTACGCAAAAGATAATCTAATATTTCTTTCAGCTCTAGTTTCCAAGGATGCTTCGGCCTCACACCCTTTTCCTAGAGCCATGCTCTCTACCCTGGCAACAAGGGAAGAAAGGGGTAGCATAGATGCAATGACACTAACTCTATGCCACCAGAAGCTTATCTGATGCTAGGGGGGATCCTCCTGTGGCTGCTTACAGTAGCCCTAGGGCTGTTTTCCCCAGGTAGTATGTAGCAAACTGGCCATACAGTTGAGTAGGATCTGGGCTTCAGTATGTGACCCTCATCCTTTACCTGCTCAAATTTTTATAGCATGCTGCTTGGGAAGGGAGGGGGGGGGAGGGGGAAAGGAGAGGGGGAAGTGACTAGAGTTTCCCCTGGGATAGTGCTTGGGGTGTGCTACAGACCCCCAGGATCTGATTTGGACATGGATACAGACCTCTTTAAGACTTTTAATGAAGTAAAAACTACTGGGAACTGTGATTATGGGAGATTTTAACTTCCCAGATATAGACTGGAGGACAAGTACTAGTAGTAATAACAGGGCCCAGATTTTCCTGGATGTGATAGCTGACAGATTCCTTCAACAAATAGTTACGGAACCAACAAGAGGGGATGCCATTTTAGATTTGGTATTGGTGAGTAGTGAGGACCTCATAGAAGAACTGGTTATAGGGGACAACCTTTGTTCAAGCGACCATGAGCTAATTCAGTTCAAACTAAATGGAAGGATAAACAAATATAGATCTGTGACTAGGATCTCTGACTTCAAAAGGGCTAATTTAAAAAAATTAAGGGAAGTGGTTGGGGAAGTGGACTGGACTGAAGAACTCATGGATCTAAATGTGGAGGAGGCTTGAAATTACTTCAAGTCAAAGTTGCAGGAACTATCTAAAGCCTGCATACCAAGGAAGGGGAAAAATTCATAGGCAGGAGTTGTAGACCAAGGTGGATGAGTAAGCATCTCAGACAGGTGATTAAGAGAAAGCAGAAAGCCTACAAGAAGTGGAAGATGGGAGGGATCAGCAAGGAAGGCTACCTCTTGGAGGTCAGAACATGTAGAGATAAAGTGAGAAAGGCCAAAAGCCAAGTAGAGTTGGACCTTGCAAATGGAATTAAAACCGATAGTAAAAGGTTCTAAAGCCATATAAATAGGAAGAAAACAAAGAAAGAAGAAGTGGGACCACTAAGCACTGAGGATGGGGTGGAGGTTAAGGATAATCTAGGCATGGCTGAATATCTAAACAAATACTTTGCCTCTGTTTTTAATTAGGCTAATGATGAGCTTGGGGATAGTGGTAGGGTGACTAATGGGAATGAGGATATGGAGGTAGAAATTACCACATCCGAGGTAGAAGCCAAACTCAAACATCTTAATGGAATTAAATCAGGGGGGCGGATAATCTCCATCCAGGAATATTAAAGGAACTAGTACATGAAAGTGCAAATTCATTAGCAAGGATTTGTAATGAATCTGTAAACTCAGGGGTTGTACTGTATGACTGGAGAATTGTTAACATAGTTCCTATTTTTAAGAAAGGGAAAAAAAGTAATCCAGGTAACAACAGGCCTGTTAGTTTGACCTCAATAGTATGCATTGTCTTGGAAAAAAATTTGAAAGAGAAAGTAGTTATGGACATCGAGGTTAACGGTAATTGGGATAAAATACAACATGGCTTTACAAAAGGTAGATCATGCCAGACCAACCTGATCTCCTTTTTGGAGAAGATAACAGATTTTTTAGACAAAGGGAATTGAGTGGATCTAATTTACCTAGATTTCAGTAAGGCTTTTGATACGGTTCCACGTGGGAAATTATTAGTTAAATTGCAAAAATAGGGATTAATATGAAAATTGAAAGGTGGATAAGGAACTGGTTAAAAGGGAGACTACAATGGGTCATACTGAAAGGTAAACTGTCAGGCTGGAGGGAGGTTACTAGTGGAGTTCCTCAGGGATTGGTCTTGGGACCAATCTTATTTAACCTTTTTATTACTAACCTTGGTGCAAAAAGTAGGAATGTAATAATAAAGTTTGCAGATGACACAAAGTTGGGAGGTATTGCCAATACAGAGAAGGATCGGGATATCATACAGGAAGATCTGGATGACCTTGTAAACTGGAGTAATAGAAATAGGATGAAATTTAATAGTGGAAAGTGCAAGGTCATGCATTTAGGGACTAACAAGAACTTTTTCTATAAGCTGGGTACGCATCAATTGGAAATGACAGAGGAGGAGAAGGACCTGGGCATATTGGTGGATCACAGCACGACTATGAACCACCAATGTGATGTTGCCATGAAAAAAGCTAATGTGGTCCTTGATGCATCAGACGATGTATTTCCAGTAGAGATAGTGAGGTGTTAGTACCATTATACAAGGCACTGGTGAGACCTCATCTGGAATACTGTGTGCAATTCTGGTCCCACATTTAAGAAAGATGAATTCAAACTGGAAGAGGTGCAGCGAAGGGCTACTAGGATGATCTGAGGAATGGAAAACCTGCCTTATGAGAGGAGACTCAAAGAGTTTGGCTTCTTGAGCCTAACCGAAAGAAGGTTGCGGGGAGATATGATTGCTCTCCTTAAATACATCAGAGGGATAATACCAGGGAGGGAGAGGAATTATTTAAGTTCAGTGCCAATGTGGACACAAGAACTATTGGATATAAACTGGCCATCAGGAAGTTTAGATTTTAAATTAGGTTTCTAACCATCAGAGGAGTGAAGTTCTGGAATAGCCCTTCCATGGGGAGCAGTGGGGGCACACAAAAAAATCTAGCTGGTTCATAACTGAGCTTGATAAATTTATGGAGGGGATGGTATGCTCAGACAGCCTAATTTGGCAATTGACTGATCTTTGACTACTGGTGGTAGATATGTCAATGGCCTGTGAAGGGATGTTAGATGGGGTGGGTTCTGAGTTATTACAGATAATTCTTTCTTGGGTGTCTGGCTGGTGAGTCTTGCCCACATGCTCTGGGTTTAACTGATCACTATATTTGGGGTCGGGAAGGAATTTTCCCCCAGGGCAGATTGGCAAAGGCTCTGGGGGTTTTTCACCTTCCTCTGTAGCATGGGACACGGCTCACTTGCTGGTGGATTCTCTGTACCTTAAAGTCTTTAAACCATGATTTGAGGACTCTAATAACTCAGTCTTAGGTCAGAGGCCTATTACAGGAGTGGATGGGTGAGGTTCTGTGTCCTGCATTGTGCAGGAGGTCAGACTAGATGATCATATTGGTCCCTTCTGACCTTAGAGTCTATACGTGAGGTGTATTCACTTTTGTAAGTCAAAGTCAGGAGCTGGGTGCTGTGCACTATGAAGGAGTTCGAGAATAGTAGATAAAAGTTTCTTGTTAAAGCATGAAGAATGTATATCCCAAAGCTGCAATAAATCTCAGTTCTCCAGGACACTCAAGATATCACCACAGAGCCCTGACAGCACAGAGCGGCACTGTAGCAGTACCTATCCTGCTACCATCAATGGCCTCCCTTGCTGAAATAGGAGTCCCTACTGGTTGCCATTCTGGTTTGCATAAGCATAGCATGAAAGAAAAGTCAGTTTCTCCCAATCCAGTGTATCTGTACAAGGCCTCTGAGGACTGGGATGATCACTAATCTGAGCTGGCATGATCCAGTTTCCTCCATGTAGTGCCAATTGAGAGGATTCTGCTAATAAAGGGCCCCCATGGTCAGTGTGGTATGAAAGTTTATTTCATCCCACAAATGGGATATGAAAACAGCAAAATGGTTTATCATTTAAGAGAGAATAATAGCAGTCCCATAGACAAACAAAACCAGCAGTGCACTTGTATTATCTCTTTAAGAATTAGGATACTGTCATTTTAGTAAACAATTGCACAGGAATCTGGAAATTTTATTATGGAAAATTCCTCATGAAAAATATTCTTTCAAGCTGGGAAGGGGAGATTGGATTAGAAGCCATATTATGTATATTTATTGTTCCAGAAGCCAAAACCCTGTCCCACAGATTGCACAACACACTACAAGAGAGAGCCAAAATCTGTTACATAAAAATGGAATGCTGATGATAATTCACCAACAGCTACTGACATTCTCATGTAGTCCTGATGGAATAAACAAGGCATTTATTGTCACTTGTTATTTACAAGAGCAGATTCTGTGCAACTTGACTTTTTTCTTCCACTTTCACAGCATAAGCCACAAACAAAAGGTCAGTGACTTTTTTTTTTTAGTAGAAAAGACTGAGCAGAGTGGATCATGTTGACATCACTCTTCTGTTCTTTTAAATGCTGAAGGAGCTTTTAAACTGATAGTGTAATCCCTACTGCTAGCAGAAGTGGGAGAGGCAGAGGCCAGCAGGATGCTCCACAGAGCAATGGAAAAAACCAAACAAGATGAGCTCTTCTGAGTGTGGAGAACACCTAGCTAATAAATCCGACTAATTTAAACCAACATAAGAGAACAGAGTTGTGTGTATTTTTAAAGGCCTGGATTGTGTGTGTGTCAACCGAACTGGATAGATGCAGGCAAGCACTGAAATACTTCCTAGACTCAACTGCTGGTAAACAGGTAGTGAACTGGATTGTTCGACGGGAATCAGCTTCTTCATAGGTGGCTATCACAATGCTTCACAGTGTCCTATCCTCAGCTGCTGCTAGGAGGATAGACCCACTTGCCACAGGATGCAGAGAGATGCAATACTTCCCCCAGCCAACCCACCATCTACACAGAGCAGTCTAACTCTCTGACTATCACATGTATTAGATGACTGAGGGTTTACTAATTAAGAATCAAGTGTCCCTTTTCAGAATCCAATCCTTTCTGCCTTCTCAAGCTCTATCACATATTAAATATGCAACAAATGAAAACAGACCAAACTTTAGCTCAGTTAAGGTTCACCATCACACAAAGTTTCCAGCCAGTGAATTATAACAAATTTATTTTAAAATGTGGGTTTAGCTTGACTGAATGCTTCAAGACCTACTTTACATCAGTTAAAAATGCTTGCAAGTGGAGTACATACCATTTCTAGTTTTGTTAAAACCAGTCATTTCTCTATTGGTCTTACAAAATGTTTATTGCACATCTGTACGTATAACAAGTTACAAATACAGAGAGCTATCTAGCTAGAGTCTTTAAAAGAGAAGTTTAACTAAGTGACATTCATTTCCATGATGTCCCTGTAGTGGATCTTGTATAGCTATTAAAAATGTTATTCTGCTCCTGTAGCTGGTACTATATACCAGACGTTATTCTGAGTGCAAATTTAATTTACAATGATCAGTGCAAACAGAAGCAAATAGTTAGCACACGCATCTTTGTTCTTCCATTACAGTGAATTTACAACAAATGTCTAACATACTGCACTGTTACCTTTTAAATGCTAAACACTGCAGGTCACATCCTGCCACGTTTACTCAGACTATATACTGTCCCAGTGAGTAGCAACAGGGAGAATGTACAGTCCTTTCTGCCACCTGCATAATGTCAACGTGGGAATGACCTCATTAGGTCCCGTTAAAAATCTTAGTATATTGAACAGGTTCATATGAGATTTCCCCCGACTCTTACTAGTGGGTATAGTGCTTACTACCATGAGTAATCACAAGCTTTTTCAAACTAAGGTAAAACAGACACTGAAGCACCAATCAGGTTAGACCTACCAACTCAAAACTTCAAAATAAATATCTGTTGCTTGTTTGCTGGAAACTTTCCAGCAGTATTCTTAGCTGAAATAAAGTGGCTAAGATGTCAATGGGACTATGAACAACAGTAAGCGTTTGCAGGATCAGATCCCTAGCCAAAAGATTCTTCCTCATGGAGGACTAGCCACATTCTAAGTTTGAAATGTTTTTGTTCAATTATTTCTCAGTTATTAGTTAGCGAAAGAACAAGAAGAAACTGTATTTCCCACCATCCCCCTTAACGCTGACATAATCAGGATGAATTAACTTCACTCAGCCTTTGGACTCAAGCATGGAAAATTTTGGCCACAAAAAATGAAGCATTTTGAGAATGTTATAGGCTGGCATTAAGGTGTTCACAGGGTACTCTATACATAACATTCATTACACCCAATTTAAAAGCAGACTGCTTGTTGTTAGTGTTGCATCTGTTTAAATATAACATATATTGATTTATTAATGAAGGAATTCTTTGATGTAACTGCAAGCTAATTTGATTCCTTTGCAGCAACAGTTCTCTAATCGTGGCCCTTGGAGTCTTTTCTGGGGGTCCACAATGTTCTGAGAACCACAAAGTGAAGAATTGGCAGAGGAGGTGAGTCAATATTTCTCCAGCAAAGTTGTCAGCTGAATAAAAGCTGGAAAACCCTGAACTGGGTTCTTTGAGAAGCACTGATATCAAATAGTTATAATCACTTTGACTTCTTTTTAGCTCTGTAAAATGAGGCACAAGTGATACCTGGAACTGAGGAAGCAGCCATGTATACAGTCATACAAGACAAATGTATTCACCACTTCCAACCCAGTACATATCACAATTAGCTTAAAAAAGCCTGCTAGTATTGTGCAATGTAACAAGAGATACCAAAATACCCATAAAACAATCTAGCCCAACATTTGTACTGCTGATTGCCCTCCAAGGCAGGGAGGGTAGGGTGAGTCTAGAATGCAATAGAAGCCGTGTTCATTCCAGGGCCCAGTAATTTAAACTGTACGCACTGGCAAGGGGTGAACTAGAAGAAAGCTTTTTACTTCTCTAATTTTTAAGATTGCATGATTCATAATATTAAAATCAAGAAAGTTTATTATGCCCACACAAACATCAGCCCTTCCTACACAGCCAAATGATGAGTGACTAGTCCATATATCCTAGCTACCTTTGAGCTGTAAGTAATTATTCTGGCCATGCCTTAACAGATCCTATGTTTTTTTTAGTATTAACGTTGAGATAACAAAAAAAAAAAAAAAACCAACCCCACAAAGACAACAAAAGATACATTTAACCCCAGCATTATTTCATACAATATCCACGCAATAGGCTAGACACAATTATCTGGTGCCACATAAGTGATCATCTCATTCGTAAACCTCTGCAGCAATCTTGGTGCTTTACTGAAGTTTAGAAACTGTGTTTATACTGGATAGCCATCTGTCTTGGATGGTTTAGGTACAACAAATCCTGCATCTTGGCAGGGGGTTAGACTAAAGTATCCTTGTGGTTCCTTCCAACCCTGTGATTCTAGATTGCACATGACTCTAGCTAAAGAGGCTTCTGAATATGTCTGGCTAGCAAACATACATGGGATCAAACCAGCAGAAACAGCATAGGTCTTTACAGCATCCTTACCTAGTCTATAATAGGACTCTTAAATGTGGTTCTACATAGTTTGGCTCCATTGTAGAAACTAGTTTAGCTGAAATCAGGTTTTCAACTAGCTTCTTAACCCTGGTTAAAGATACCAGCTTAGATACCCTCAAATTCTTTACAGCTTCCTTTCCACAACATCTAATCTGAAGTTACAGCATCTCTCTGGACCTGATTTAAGATTTTACTTATCTCCTTGAGCACAGAGATGAAGGTCCTCTAGTCTCCTTTGAAAGAAGTAGTGGACTAGGATGACTGCTTCAGACTCAGTTCTGGTCTGATGTTTTGCTTCTGGATGTTGGCATTCCCCAGATCATCAAAAGAACATTTTGGCCATATATCTTTACAGGTCCCCAAAAATTACTTCAAAAACTGAAGTTAAATAATAGATGGTTAATTAAACAGAGCTCTGCAAAAGTAGGCCTTTCCACCTACATCTGTAAATCTCCAGCCCTCAGACTGCTTTTTGTGTGTTACTGTATTTGAATCAATGCCAAGCAATGAAGACTGTAAGTGTCCTTTAAAACAGCAGGCAGTAAGTTAGACAAAGTGTGCAATCTTTTTAACTTTTGTCAAGACACTTTCAAGAAAGAAAGTAAAATGTGATAACATAACCTTCCTAGGAGACAGATTTTGTAAAGGTGCTTAAGCACCTAAAGTTGAAGACAGGCACTTAGGGACAGAGTCATAAGGGGAATATTTAGGAACCCTCTTGCCTAGTGGAGTTCACAACCCTGAGTTAGGTGCCCAGGCATAGGTGCTGGAAATAGGGGTGTGGGGGTGCTACCCCACCCCCTGGCTTGAAGTGGTTTCCATTATATACAGGGTTTACAGTTTGGTTCAATGGTTCTCAACATCCCCACTATAAAAATTGCTCCAGCGCCTGTTCCCAGGCTCCATCCACAATGCACGGGGATAGTTACGTATTCATAGAAACCAGCACACTGAGCAGGGAGCCACCTATGCTAGCCACTAAGGAATGCCAAGCCTCACATCTCAAAAGGAGTTAGGTGCCTAAGGCTGGGCTGGAGAGAGATGCCTCCCTCCATCTGAGATTCTCAGCCATGAGCCCCCTCCTGGGGTTAGGTGAGTAAGCTGTGTCAGCGCTTTCTCATGAAAACACAGTGGTGGCGGTGCCCACCTTATGTGCAATAGCCCAGTGGTTAGAGCACTCAGGTGAGTTGTAGGAAGCCCAGGTTCAAACCCCCACTCTGCCTGACTTGGAACAAAGACTTGAACCCAGATCTCCAATCTCTCAGGTAAAAGGCCTGGGCTCTAGGTAATTCTGGGATGGTACCTCTCAATCTTTTATTTTGAAACTGTTCCACTTTGCATAAAATACTTAAGTGTTCACTGAGCTAGACAGAGTGAGCATGACCCTCAAGTAGCAATTAGAATCCGTTACGCATCTAAGTTCCCCTTGTGAATCTAGTCCCTACTGAGATTTTCAAAAGCTCCTAACTCCCATTGATTTCAAGGCACTTATCTGCATCTTTAGGCACAAAAGTATCTTTAAAAATTTGGCCCTAAAGCCCTCAGACTAGTTGTTTTTGGACCCCTTTTCTCATTCATGATTAGCAATTGCAGTTTATGATGTGAACAATGGTTTGTCTTTAAAAAGGCATTTGCTAAATCAAAGTGGCTCCAAATTTATCCCTGGTGTAATTGCACTGCAGTAAATAAGTTATGTCATGAGCCCATACTGTTTAGGAAACTGGTCAAATGTTTTTTGATAAGTGGTAGACACTTAAAAAGAACAAGAAAATTAGACCTACTCTCAGTAAACACTATACATAAGCAGTTTCTGGTCAGTTGCAGTCTATATCATGGATAAGCCAGCCTACTAACGGGCACAACGAAAAGCTAGTTAAATTACATGGACCAATTCAGCCTTGTTGTAAGCAGGTGTATCGCCACTGAGATGAATGAAGGTGCAGCTGCACCTATTTCCACTAAGGCTGGATTTGTCTCATCACTCCAGTCCAAGACAACTTCCCAAAACTTCAGGCCTTTATTAAAGGCATAAGGACGTGTCTTGCTCTTTACACAACATACAAAATAAGAAGGAACCAAACTGGCACAGTGAGATTCTCGTATTCATGTTTACAAACTATTTACAGCGTGCATGTCCTAGCTACGTATACACTGCTGCTTTGGCATGGATCTGTTGGCTTTTCAGGCATAGATGACAGGGTTGACCATTCAAGGGCTCACAAATTATTTAAAGGGATGCTACCCAATTCCCATGCACTACATATAATAAAGTAGTAAGTTACAAAGCGATACAGAATTTCTATCTTTAGTACACAATGAGAATGATCAAGCTAATATTGAAGAGTTATTTCTGTTCTAGAATGAGTGACTGACATGTTATTGGTGCTATATAAATACAAAACCAACTGACAAGATATGTACCCAGCACCAACATGAACACTTTCCATGGACATTACAGCTCTTTCTTACCTTGGTTAAGAATTTGATCCTTGAAGTCAATAGCAAATCTCCCCTCTGACTTCAGTGATACGATATAAGGCCCTATCCTGCATAAATAATAAATAGAGTAACATTTTCCTGGTCTCTTATTTGTTTCATATTTACACAGAATCCCCTAGTACATTGCTAAACTAAGGGCATGCATAGCTTACTTTAATCAGTTGCAATTCAAAAGCTGCAATATTCAAGGACCATTTACTCTTCCAGGTCATTTCAACACACTGTAGATGTCATCTTCTTTATAATATTCACTTCCCAGTACTGTAATTGATTTACCATAATTGACCAGCTAACCTGATCCACAGAATTACAACTGCAAATATTGATTATTACCCATTTAAATGTCTCATCTTGTATGGGAATATGCATGATGGATTGTACTATGAAAAACTTCTACCTAGAGACTAGATCACATTTTTAGACCAGGATTTTCTGCAGTGCCTCAACAACAGCAAAAATTTGACATTTGTAATACAAATTTGTATTGACCCCATTATTTTTGTTACTAGTCTTCAGTAGCTCTTGCAAGGCAAGTACAATCTCCTATAGTATGACTTAAATAAAGCAGCTCTTCATAGTATTAAAGTGCCAGACCAATCTTTCAGCAGATGGAGTTAATTAACAAATGCAGCATAACAGGCAAGCAAAGAATGTCCTGAAAAAGAAAGAATTGAAAGCAAATCTTAAATATGTGAAATACCAATTGCATGCAATTTGCTAATTGTTTTACATTTAAAATCTTCTCTTTCTCAGATTCATCTTGTTGACTACCCAAGCATATAATATGGTAAATTTGTACACAAAGTGTGGGGAGTTGGGGGAAGGTAAGCAAGTCTGTAGCTTTCTGGTGGAAATTTTTTCATGAGATTTCCTGTTGATTTGTTCTACTTAGGTATTTAGCTAGTTTTCATTGGCAGAATTTACTGCTGTTAAAGGGCTGGAATGCTGAAGGTTTTACACTGACAGATATATATATGATAGATAGATAGATAGATAGATATGATTCACGTGCCTTGGCAATTCTGAAAATGCCAAATCAAAATCAAATACTGCATATGAGGAAGATTATTTCTTTTCCATAGCACATACCTTAGGCAAGTACCGGGTGTGTGTGTCAAATTCATTTTATCTACTTTCCTGTATAATGGGGACCACGAGTACTTATAAAAAAAGAATCTCCTGGAATGTTAATGGACATAATAATATCCTAAAGAAAAAGAAGTGCTTAATCATCTTAAGAAGTTACCTCCTGATACTGTAGGCATACAAAAGACTCATCTCACAGGTGATGAATCAGCTAAATTAAAATAAAGTTTGGATTGAAGAGGTCTGTTTTGCATCCTATCAAAGAAAAAGCAAAGAGAAGGTGCTATTTTAATTATAAAACTCTTTCCATTCTAAATTATGCCATCCTTATCTGACAGAGGGTACAGATGTGCTTGTATCTGAACAAGAAACTATCTTAATAGATCTTTATGCCAGAGGTGATGAGTGTGTGGGAGCGTCACGTGGGGTAATGTGCCCCCCAGATTTCTCGGAACGCCTCTCGCCAGGATGCTCAGCAGTGAGGAGGCATTGGCTTCCCCTGGTGGTGGCATTCACCATGTGTCAGTGCAGCGCAGGGAGGGAGGAAGCTGCAGGCTGAGCTCCCCCAACCTTGCTACATGGGGCTGCTTCTTCCCTGATGCTGGAGTCCCAGCACTTCCCGTTGTCTGCTTTGCAGACTACCAGCTGAGGTGAGTCAGGGGGTGGAGGCAGAGGCAACAGCATGGGGCAGTCACACGTCCCCCTATAACCTTTCAGTTGTGCCCCCACACTCTCCACAGTTTTGTGTTGCCTCTGCTTTATGCTCATTGATGAAACAAGCAAAGAGTTTATTAGTGGGATGCTTTTAGACCTTACTCTACAGGTGAAGGGTATCTCATTTACGTTTAGGGTAATCAGACTTAGAGCTACACAGAAAGTCTGATAAAACATTAATATTTGGAAAGAGGGAAAATATGATAAGTGATCTCAAGAATCAGTTTTTGAAATGTAACTGGTGGATATGTGGAAAGAATTGCATTCTGGAAGAAAAGACTAGAAAATGTATTGGAATAGCCAATGTTCATATTCCAGAATAGAATGTTTATGTTTGTTAATTGTATATAGAATCTATAAAACCAGCATAGACAATATTATTGTTTCAGACCATGCCCTAAGGTGAGCTGCTGTACAAACCAGGAAAAACGAGAAAAGCACTAAATATGAAATTATACTCTACATCAGAACACAAGTGTCACAGATTTAAAATGCTGGAACATGTAATAGTAAATGATACAGGAGTTACCAGTTATGATACTCTGTGGGATGCAGCAAACACTGTAATTTGAGGGAAATTGCTTGGAATGGCTAGCAATTTAAAGAAAAAAGAATTATGGGGAAGAACTGCCTTGAAAAAGAAAAAAAGACCAGAGGCTCTGTGTAAGAGCACATAAGAATGGCTGTATTGGGTCAGACTAATAGTCCATCTAGCCCAATAGCCTGTCTTCTGATAGTAGCAAGTGCCAGATGCTTCAGAGGAAATTAACAGAACAGGGCAATTTTGTGTGATCCACCTTCTATCATCCAGTCTCTGTTTCTGGCAATTGGAGATTTAGGGACTCCCAGAACAAAAAACATCACCTCACGAACCCTGGCATCTCAATCTGGAACAGTTCCTTAGATTTGTCACCTAAAAAGGTGAGGGGATCTCCCCCACATCCTCTGCAGTGAAGGCCAATGTAAAGAATTCATTTAGCTTCTCCGCAAGTGCTTTGTCTTCTGTGAGTGCTCCTTTAGCACCTTGATCATACAGTGGCCCCACTGATTGTTTGGAAGGCTTTCTGCTTCTGGTGTTCTTCAAAATAATTTTGCTGTTAGTTTTTGTGTCTTTTTTATTTTGTGTTAGTAGTTGCTCTTCATATTGTTTCTTGACTTGCCTTATACTTTTTCACTTGATTTGCCAGAGTTTATGCCTCTTTTACTCTGCTGTTTAGCCATGGTGACTTTTTTTTTAATCCTCTGTTTATTAATTATTATTATTATTATTATAATTTGGGGTATACATTTAGTTTGAGCCTCTGTTATGGTGTTTTTAAATAGTTTGCATGCAGTTTGCATGCATTTCACCTTGATGACTTTCTTTTAATTTCCATTTAACTAGCTTCCTGAGTTTTGTGTAGTTCGCCTTTTTGAAGTTAAATGGTACTCTGATGGGTTTCTTTGATATTTTCCCCCCTACAAGGAAATCTGCAGTAGAAAACCAGAAGCAAGATAGAACACTAAAAAGTATAAGGGGACAATTCTGTAAATTGCTTAATGAAAAGACAGAGTGGGAACTAGTTAAAAGAACTTGCAATGAAAGATAGCAACTTAGAGTAAAGAGTTCAGACTGGATTCAGATGGAGAAAGAACTAACTCAGCCCAAAATTTTCCATGATTTACCATCATATAACCTAATTGTAAGAAACATCTTTAAGTATGACTACAATAGAGAACTGGACCTAATTAAAAAGAACTTGGAATAATAAATAAGTTGACAATAGTAACCTCAACTACTGGAAAGCCTAAATAATTGAGAAAGCAGCTAGCTTCTCAGAGAATATTATATGCTAATTTATTTCAGAGTTTATACCACTGAGCAACATCACGAATAGAAGGGATTTTTATAATTTCCTTTTGTAACTATTTCCAGTTGTGTAGTGTTTCAACAGAAATAAAAAAAAAAGATGTACAAATAATTCAAGACATAACTGAATTGAAGACTGTTTTATTCCAGGTTTCTCCATGGAAAGGAACAACAGGTAGACCAAAGTGAACAAAATAAGCCATAAAGAATGGGGAAAAGAAGAATTCTATTCTCCAAATAGAAGAAGAATGTCATCAGATAATATATACAGGATTTAGTGCTATGGCCTATAATTTGAAGGGAATGCCATATCACTCTTATATGGATTCTGTTCTTCTGCTTCCAGATAATGGGCCACGGAAATTACATTGTTGGAGAAACTGCAATGGAGAAGGGAACTTAGACCAAATAATATGGTACTGTCCCAAAATATATAGACATATTGCCAGAAAACAGCAACTATCACCAAAAATACTATTATAATGAAAGTTATTGAAATCTGTCTGCTGGAAATAATGAGGAAAATATAATCCAGAAACAACAAATGTCAAAAAAAAAAAAGAAGCATGTACAAAGCTTCTGGTGGAAAAACACACTACAAGCAAACATGGAGGTTAGCATCTCTGCTTTCTTATAGAAAGTGGTTAAGAGTGGGTGACAGCAGGTGGAAATGGAGCACCACATGTATTCATTTAAAACAAACTGAAGAAATGTAAAGCTGCATGGGATCCTTTCTTAAGTGACGTGACAGAACATCCTTAGATGGTGCAGCACAGGAGACAGAGACAAAAGGACTATTTAAACTGAAATTGGACTGACCCATCTCAGCCTTTGTGAAGTATCAGATTTTCCAGGTGTCCAGTATGGTGTACTGGAATATGGTGTACAACTACTATGGTATGGAGATATTGGCTTTCAAATGTACATAAAGTTAAATAGATCATGACCTGCTGTTATGCAGGTGTGGAGAAGTAGGGAGGAAGCAAGAAATCTTCTCCCGCCCGCGAGTCATCAGCAAGTTTTGCAGCCCTTGATTTTGTGGGAGGACAGAGCTGCATCCCAAGTGTTACCCACCAGGAGTAGACCACCACCTACTGCACCTACAAACAAAGTTGTGTGGAAATAACTGTGCTGCATCTCTTCAAGTGATGGAGCAGTATTTATGACCCACCTATGCTCTAGGGAGCTCTGGGAGGTTTTCTGTCTATCAAAGACTGAAGGACCTCGGTGATCCCCCTGGAATGATATCCCACACCACCCCAGCATAGGATCTGTGCCTTAAAAGGAAGTCTAGCCCATTGTGAGTATTAGATTTAAGACAGATCATAGAATATTTATGAGTATTATTTGTTATTTGTATTATGGCAACACATAGAAGACTCAACCAAGACTGGTGCTCCATTGTGCTAGGTACTGTACAAGAACAGAGTGAAAAACAGTTCATGCCCAGAAGAGCTTGCGGTCTAAAACAGACACTAAGACAAAGATTTGGGGTGAAATATGATTACAGGGAATAATGTGATGTTTGTAATATATTCAAGATGGTTTTTCCGTTTAATTGTTTTCTTTTTGTTTTTAGCTCTGTCTAATTGAGCTCACCTACTCTGGGACTAAGGAAGAAAGGCTGAAATCTAAAGTCAATGTATGGATGTGATTAATTTAGGAATGTTTACTCACAGTACATTTTGTGTCTGATTCTGATGTATTGACAAGACTTCAGTAAAAAGCTACATTGAAAAAAGTCAAAACTTTGAACTCGTCTGAAATAAAAAGAAACTACTCCTCATTTATTAGCACAAAAATCCCTTCCAGCATTACATCTTCAATAAAATATTACCACAATTTTATACCTTATTATTTTATAGCTAGCATCAAGCTAGACAAGCCTTTAGTTATAACTATACGGGGAAATTAACTGACATAACTATTTTCATACTTGTTCCATGATAACTCTGCTGGTATAACTCCCCAAGTGAGGACACTAGTCCAGAAGAAAACCAAATTTTAGAACAAAGGACTTTAGTAGGAGGTAGGCAAATAAACACTTTTGAATATCCACCTAGACATCTACTGCATCTGTAGGCACTTAAATCCCACTGACTAGCAATGGGACGTAGGCTCCTGGGGACCATATTCTCAAATGTATTTAGGCACCTAAGTCCCATTGAAAGTTAGGAGCCTAAAAACCATTGACAATCTGGGCCTAAAAGTGCCTAAGTCACCTTTGAAAATGGAACAGGCTACTAAGTCACTACTTTTAAAAATTTTATTCTGTACACCTACACCACCACAGGATGTCAGGTATCTCTGTGATGGAATGTGGTAACAAACCATTACCCAACACTCTACTCATGGAGCAAGGAGAATAGTGGCTGAGGACATTGCAGCAAATCCTGCTTTTAGTGAAATTGAAAGCAATGAAACATTGGACCAGGTAAATTTATATCTGTGTAATTCCCATGCTGTTAATTACTGAGCTTGCCTACATGTCTAACATATTAATTATACTTGGGGATATGATAGGGTTCCCCTCTTGCAAAAACAGCTATAATGGAGTAGTGATCACATGAATGTTCATGTGTTGATAAAGTAGTACCTGTTGTAGTAACTTGGCAAAAGGAATAACTGTTTTGCTATAAAGTTATTCTGAAAGGGCTGACATCCCCCTGCAACACAATGATTATGTGCATGATACACCAAATAGCATTCTGGCTGCCTCTCTGCAGCAGTCTAGTTCAGTTTGGCCCATATGATGTGAAGTGTTTGATTGTATGTTGGTATGAAATCAATGCCTAATAGCCTGAAAGAGCTCCTGACATACTTCAAAAATATTTAATGGTTTTTGCTTTCACAGTTGTTCTCAGGCCTTAGTTTATCCCCCTCCAATAACTCCTGTCATGAATCCTGCCCCATAAATGTTTACTTGAAACTTTTGTACACAAGCTAGTTTTCAAAAAAGGAATTGTTCGTGATTTTAAAAATACATATACAGCAAGCAATGAAAGCCTTACATAAAAGTGAAATAATGATCACAACATTTTTGATATAACTGCCATGCATGCCATTAATCTGTGTGCAATGACAGTTGTGAGGTAAATCTCTTACAAGTGTTTGTCTCCTTAGGAATTCCTCCATATTTCAATAGTGATGAAGAGATGACTGGTCTATTTAACCACAGAGGTTCTGAGCAGCTGCCTCTATTTATTAGCTCTGCCTCCATTGAACAAAAATAATTTACAACATGGTGGCATTAATGCCAGATTACACAAGTGTTTTCTTAAATCTTTTGTCCTATGCAGAGTCATATACAAAATGATCATGCAGAAATGCTATTCCCTATAAAATTGTTGAGTCAATTAATTAAGTTGCTTTGGCTGACAAACTTGCAACCTGAGTATGGAACACGTCAGTTCTTATCATTCATGAAATGAAATTATTAATGGACAAAAAACTAAACAGAGCCAATCTGCAAACTAGTGTAACACATCTGTGAAGTTTGAAAGCGTCATGTCTTTTATACCAGATATTATGGTCAGGCAATTTGTTCCACTTACTTCATCAGTTATATTTGGGATGTGTCCTTAATTGGATTTGTGCTATTTTCAAAATAATATAAAACATATCTTCTAAACCTATGCCAGATGTTTCTCCTGTCTATATATTTCTACTGCTTCGGGCAAAGAAATCAAAGCATTGTGACAATATTGAAAAAAAGAGATGGAAAAACTCTCAGCTAACTAACTCGTCCTTTTGCTGGCTGGCAGAGTCTGTATTTTTTTTTTTTTTTTTTAAATACCAAAGGTTGCTTTGGTTATTCCTATGGTCTGCAAAGATGCCATCTGCTGGGTATGGGTTCACACAAATTGGGTTAATCCAGAACTGTCACAGAGGGCATATGGTCACGGGAAGAGCATATGGTCTGGGGAAGGGCATTTGTTACATTGCTGCTGAACTCGCCCCCCAGCTGGCTTATCTGTTGAGTAAGCCTAGGAGTTCATTAAGGAAGTCTGCATATCTGCCTGGGGAATCAACATAAGGTTTCAGTGCTCAAGCCAACACGCTCAGATCAAGCTGAAATCTATGCACTATGTTTTCTTTTTAGAATGGGTCAGAAAATAAGTAAAAACCTAGGTAAAGAACGCAGTCTCTGGGAGTAATTCAAATACAAGAAATAGCTATTTTTGAACAATGGCACAGACTTCTAAGCAGAGATTCATTAAAGATGTCTAATAAACACTATAGTAATAAATAAAAGTAACTAATAAATACTATAGTATTGTCATACAGCTCAGGAGTCCAATCCTGCAGCCCTTACTCAATGATGCACTTGTCTAAGGGGCTGAAGAAGCAAGTCCCAATGATTCCACATTCCTATCCTAATATCTTTATGGGTCTGTTCAGTGAATCCCTCATGGTGGTGATGTATATTTGCTTTCTTTGGCCCTGATTCAGCAAGTCACTTCTGTACATGTTAGAGAGCTTTGGTGAGTCAGAGACTTGATCACAGAAAAAAAAATTGAAGGGGAAAAAAGGAATGGCTCAAAAGAGAGTGTGGATAGAAAAGTCTAAGTGGAAAACCAAGTCTTATATCTCCAGACGTGATCACCCAGAAGGGATGCAATGATTGAAATATAGACAGCTCAAAGGTTGGCTGGTTCTCACAATTGTCTTAATTACCCATTCTATTTTCATTTCATTCAACCAGAATTCAGCCAGGGAATCATTACAGATGGACAGTGTCCCATTTATTTATTTATTTGAGACAAACATGGTTTTCCCTCAGCTTTTTATATTCTACTCAACACAGATGGTGAATTAATCTATGGTAGGTTGTTAGGGAAAGAATTAGGGAAATCATGGCTTTGTCATGGCAAAAAATACTAAAATAATATTCTAGTTTTTAAAAAATGGATAATGGGAGGGGGTGAAGAGAGGAGAAAGGATGGTCTTTTGGTTAAGGCATTGGACTGGGACTCAGGAGATCTGAATTCCCAGCTCTGTCACAGATTTCCTCTATGATCTTGGGCAAGTCACCTAATTGTTCTTTGTCTCTGTAAAATTGGGATAATATTTTATTTTCCCTGCCCTTGTCAATCTTTTCTCATTAGATATGGCTTGCCCCTGGTTGCACAGGAAGTCTATGGCAGAGCTGGGATTTTAACCCAGATCACCTAAATCCTAGTCCAATGCCTTTGCATAAACTGCAAAGGGACTTTAATGGGATTACTTGTGTGTAAAATTAAGCATGTGCATGTTTTGAGGATTGGGGCCTATATTATATATAGAAATAGGCACACACACAGACTACATAGCATGACGAGGTCCTGATCTTAGATGGGATCTTTAGCCACTACTGTAATACAAAGAAGAAGCAACTGAAATCATGACACAGAATCCTTTAATTGAAGTTACTTGTGTGAAATTATGAGAAACATCATCAACTAAAACGATATTTTATTTCACATTACAAATTATTTGAAGTCCAGTTAATATTTAAAATCATTTTAATAGCCATCACAAAATACACTGAACATACGGACTCTGATCCAGCAGACAGTTAAGCATGTTCATAACTTTACGCATTTTAGTATACCTAAATAAAAAAGGGCTACTCAATACTTACTCATATGCATAAATATTTGTAGGACATTTACAAATAATAATGACAAATTCTACCCAGCTGTGGTAAGCCAAGAAAGCTGGTGACAAACATTTTTGACACTTCTAAAAATAGACTTTGTTCTGTAACAAATATATCCTTTTATATTTGAAAAATGAGCCTCATTGTTGTATCAGAAACACGGTAAAACAAATACCTCTTCAATTAACCAATTTCATTGGGTTTGGACTAGATTCATAAAAGTTGTCAGCAGGAATAAGCACAGGCCTGAGCAGCGTATCTGTATCTGAGACAGCCCATGACTGGGGCTCCTCAGTACCATGGTAATACAAATAACAACGGTCTCCACAAAAAGAGATGCTATTTTCTGTTGCCTTTTCAGTAGTGATTCTTTTTTAAACTGGAGAACATTCTCCAACAGAACAAGTTTGAAGACAAGTGAATGTAGGGCTTACACTTTACAACTTGCTTTGAAACTAGAAACCATAAATATCCAATGACAGTGTAGGTCCCACCCCAATCCTATACTGAGCTCTGCTCCGGCACAGGGATCTGCCCCTGTGGAGCTCAGTTTAAACAAGAGATTCTCACCTCTTGTGTGAAGTGAGGTTCTATTCTGAAAAGTGATGGAGGGGCCTGTGCTTATTTACATAGTGCCTTAGTCCACACCAGATGGGGTGTAAGCTCTAACGTGCACCAGCCTGTTGTGCATAATCAGCCTGCGTAGACTCTGCTGCTGCACACTAAAAGTTCCTTAGTGTTGGTTACAGTAGCACTGATTAATGTAGGACTACATTAACCCACACTAGGGAACTCCTAGTACACACCACCAGGGTCCAGCCAGGCCCATTAATGCATACACACTGGTTTGCATTGGAATTTACACCCCAGCTGGTGCAGACTAAGGCATCATGGAGACAAGACCTATGTAAAAATAGCACCTTTTTACCCAAAGCTGCACCCTGGGTATACTCAGTTTCCTAGCTATTCATTTTAGTGACAGAAATAAGGCTTTGATCCTACAAGTTGCTCTGCAAGATTGCTGCCTAGAGCCCTGACCCTGCAAAGATTTATACAGGTGCTTAACATTAAGTACCTGATTAAGCATGTGTTGGCTTTCCTGTATTTCCAATGGAACAGAAACTATGAACATCAAGCACTGCTGAGTTCCATCTACTCATATGCATAAATATTCAAGAGGTCTACTTACGGTGTTTGAAGTTAAGCATGTGGATAAGTCTTTGCTAACCTAAGTTTTTGCCTTTTACTCCTGCAAGCCCTACAGGGCCATCATAGCTCAGACAGTGTGGGCTAGTGAGAGCGAGTCTGTGTTTTATCAGCAGGATTGCTTACTAATTCCAATACCTTACACCTGGGCAAACCCCCTTGGGACATAGGATTGCAAAGATGTTGCTGAGGGTGACACTTGCAGAAACTTTCTTATTGGTGCTGAAGCCCAGCTTGAATTTCAGATCCTGAGTTTTCAGAGCTGATAATTAGGGAGGAAAAGAAAGTATCTTTTCACTTATAAATGGAGCAGATTTGATATGGAAATAATAGCCACTGAACCTCATGGCACGTCTAGAGAATCTTTTTTCAAAGGAACAAAGTACAAAGAAATGCCAATATTTACCTCATTTTTAATTGGTTTTTCCAAAGTAAACAAGCTATTTTTCTTTTAATTCATTATGGGGCTTCATCAATACTAGTGTTTTCTCATGTTCTTCTGCAGAGAGGCTCTTTGTAAGGCATCAAGATCCAGTGTATAATCAATGTAGAAGGTTGTGACCATTCTTTTCTCTTCCTCCTTCCCTGTTTTGCTATTGACTTCATCTGAAGGAAGATAGGGACCTCTCTCTTACTTAATATGCTAGTTTATTCTTTGATGCTTATAGTAATGCTAAACAATTGTTTTTCTTATTCTGATATTAGACTATAGAATTGCATATCTGGATGATATAAAATGTTATCTAGGGAATTCACTTATGGAAAAAGTACCTTACATTGAAGGGAACTGGATGGGGGCACAATTTTAAAGTGTTTTTGGAGAAAGCTTATATATAAGTAGGGTCAGCATTGCAGGTTATATATTAAAAAAAATAATTGAGTGAGTGAGTGAGTGTGTGTGTGTATATATACCATGATTGCCAGCAGGCTGATGACTGTCCATTTTCTGGCTCTCACAGCTTCTTCTGCAGTGCTACTGCCACCCAGATTTCACTGCCTGCCGCTTCTTGCGTGAAGTTTGGGTTGCAGGGGGGAAGGAAGTGCCTCTGGGGCATGCATGACCCATCTAGACCCTTTCTGGGACCCACTGTTTGAGCAACACTTCTAATTCAAGGCTCTCTGTTGCAAAGATTTCCTGTGGAAAGCTATTTATAAACAATAGCATATTCTCCTCCTCCTTCCCTTTCAAAGTCCTGCCAGTCTCAGATCTGACCTTCATGCTCTTCTGATTTCTTCAGGCTCTTTGCAATTTCAGACTAATCACGGACTAGGACCCAACTGTGCTAGTCACTGTACCACCACAGAACAAAAAGATGGTCACTGCCCTAAACAGTTTACAGTTTAAGCATAGGTCAAGAGACAGTCACCGGCTACAGAGAGTCCAACGGGGAAGCACAAAGAAACAATGAGACAAAGAAACACTTCTGTGTTAAGTCTAAGTAACAGTGCAAACATTTGCTATGATCATATATCCTCATATAATCTCTCTTTTTTTCTTAATGGTTGAGAAATTGTAACTTTTCACCTTCCTCTGAAAAAATTGTCTACTGGCTCCCCCTGCAGGTAATTTAGTGCCATCCACAAATGGATTTCCTAATAGGGGATGTTTTAAAGGTACCATGGTCTGTTTTCTTTCAGCTAATTGTTTTAACAACATGCTTTTTTTTTTTCTTTTGACCTGCAGTGTATGGATTTTGGCTTTACATGTGACAACTGTTTCTTCATCTGTTAGAATGTGCTACCACCATGCTTGCTCGTCTGGTTTTGTTTTTAATTTTATTCATATGAAGACCTTTTATTTTCTTGCTGGTATGTTTTCTGGACAGCGTTTTCTCTTACAAATGTATTTCATTATCAGATTAAAATCAGCAACAACAATCAGCACCTTGAATTATGTACTTCCATTTATAAACTAGACAGTGGAACAACAGGTCATAATGGTCTGATTTTCAAAGGACTGGCTTACCTAGTCTATCCTGTCATCTATGGGTGAGTACAAGAAATAAGGCCAGATGCTCAAGTGGTGTAAATTGGCACAGCTCCAGTGCAGTCATTTGAACATGGTTTCCAGATTTTGATCATGATAGAAGTAATTGCTTTTCTTTCAAAATGTGCCAGTTATTTGCTCCTGAGAAGCTGTAAAATCTCACGTGTACCTAAATGGAGTCTGGTGTCTGAAAATCGGACTCTATCGGCTCTATAAGACTTTGCTCTTAGAAAATAATTGCTTAGAATCTGGGTTTTAAAATGTTTTATATTCAGACATTCAAGACAAGTCTTAATCAAGGAATTAGCAATGTTTTTCAGAGTTAAATTGTCACAATTTTATACTGGCCATTCCTCACTTTTTGGAATGTAATTTTTTTTTTAAAAGAAGGAGACAGCGTCTGGTTTTTGCAGTGATGATGCAATCATTTTGGATATAGTAGAACTTCTGCATTATGAACACCAGAGTTATGAATTGACCAGTCAACCACACACCTCATTTGGAACTGGAATTATGCAATCAGGGAGCAGCAGAGATTTTAAAAAAAGCAAATACAATACTATGTTAAATGTAAACGACTAAAAAATAAATGGAAAGCAGCACTTTTCTCCTATGTAGTAGTTTCAAAGCTGTATTAAGTTAATGTTCAGTTGTAAACTTTTGAAAGAACAACCATAATATTTTGTTCAGTTACAAACATTTCAGAGTTACGAACAACCTCCATTCCCGAGGTGTTAGGAACTTTGAAGTTCTACTGCACAATGAAATCTTATGGGCTTTACTCAGTAGTAATTAAGACAGTAAAACTGGTTGGTTTCCTTGAGAAGTCACGAGGATGGTAGTCTACATAGCTGCAGTGTTTCAGGAGTAAGCTGTATCCACATATTTTGAGCATAAGTACACACATGTAAGTGAAAGAATTTGCATATACAAAACCCATTTGTACAGGAACAATTTATCAACTATGCCCTGGCATTGTACTCTTTCAACTGTGAGCACAGATATTAGCATACTTAAATGCATCTGCATAAAATTGTGCACACACAGACATGAAGGTAAGGTTGAGATTGCACTGAAAAAATAGGTCAAACATCCTTGAGAGCTCTGCTGTACAGGTATAGGCCTGCTTGGGTTTATGCCCTCTGCCAGCAGGTAGAAATGGGAACATACCAGATATGTGCCTAATTTTGTAAGCAAATTCTTCCACATATCAGAACTCCTCTAGTAACAGAGTATGACAACTTACTCAGCAGGCAGCACATTAGGAGGTCTTTAAAAATAATAACTTGCAGAGCCAAATAGCATTTTTATTACAAGAATATGTCTTGCTGCTTACGTCGCAGTAGAGGGAACTACAAGCCTTCCACAGGGGGAGAACCAATCAGAACATAAATCAGGCCTGCACCTAGAAATAGCACACAGTGAGACACACACATTCACATAAAATGCTACCCCTGAACTTGTGAACCAGAAAGAGACCATACCAGAGTCACAAAAAGGCATTGTATGAGTCAATGTCCTTCCACAGAAGGGCTGTTCAGATACTACTTACTCCATTACCAGAACAGGGAGCCCCAGAAATGTTCTTTCAAAAATTCGCTAGAGATGCATTCTAGCAGCCTGAGTAAGGCACTGAATGAGAGACAGAAATTAAGAGCCAGATTGTGATTCCCTTGCTTACGTTGGGTACTACATAATCTAACCCTTAGATGGTAAACTCTTCAGGTACCTTGTTTTCTTGTCTGTTACACACAATATTACACAAATTTGTACTTCTCACCAACAATAGCAAGAACAAAAAAGTCAGGGTACAAAAAGCCAAGGCATTCAGCTACCATGGAGATGGGCAAGGTATCAGACCGTACACATGGTGAAGCAGACTACACGATACTCACCATCACTCTCTATTTAGAAAGGACTGTCTCTACTATTTCCCACTCAAAGCACTGGTTCAGGAGAGAAATCTTTAGGAGAGGTGCAGCCGAGAACCTCACCCTCTTCCCCAAAAAAGCTCTCTTAACTGCATTAAAATACTTTGGGCTAAGTGTCTATTTTTTAGCTTGCAAATGCTGGCAAGTATGACAAAAGGACAAAGCACTATGTATATGCATAAAGATGCTGGACTCTTCTCATCAGCACTCCAAAGATGGAAATTAATGAAGCTAGTATGTATGTGACAGCAGTGTGTTTAAGAGTGACAAATTCTGCAAGAAACAAGATCAGACACACACAGATGTTCACCAACAGTATTGACCATTATTTTCATTAAGTTACCAGAATGAGTGTTACCAGCTAGGGAAAGAGTGCTTTGGCTTTGATGTCAAGTGAGCTAAAAAATTACTTTGGGCTTGTCTATACTTGAAAGTTGTTTTGAATTAAGTTAGGGTGTGAATTTAAAGTGCAATAGCCATTACTGATTAACTGCATATGTGGACACCAGGAAGCTACATAAACAAGGCACCTTGACTTCAACAGAGTTAAACCATTGTACAGCAGCTGAGGATCTGGCCATATGTTGTGCCAAAGAAACTGAACCCAGAACTGTTTTATTCTAGATGTTGAATTTTTGTACAAAATAAATATTCAGGTATAATTAATGGTTATAGTTAAGTAATTTAAATTATACGACTGAATTCAGGAATTTATTTCTTAAAAATGCACACACTTCATTTACCTAGACCAGCTGACTGATTACTCTCTATACCCCCAAACTGTGTCTATATTAGAAAGCAGGCTCAATTTAACTTCTGAGCACTCTACATTCTCTGGAACTAAAACCTTGGACACTAGTGGACAGCTCCTTAGCTGATACAAATTGTCATAGGCTTATTGAAGTCAATGGAAATGAGAAAACAAATGAGATTTTAAGTCGTAGTTGAGAAAGGGGAGTGTGCTCCTCTCCCCCACTTTAAAGCAAGATAGAGAAGATCACACGTCTAGTGACCTACCATGCAACCAGTTCCAGATTAAATATGTTCTGTGAAAGACCACAAAGCAGCTTAACTGAATGAGAGTCTTACTACTTGGATACTGGAATATTTTTCCATCTTCAAAAAGGGAAAAGGACTCACCCATCCATCCCTCACCCAAAAATTTCCTTTCTAGGAATAATGAAGTCCAGTTGCATGACACTGTCTCACTGATCTATGGAGCCGTGGAGGCAAACAACATCTGTCAATCAGGGGCTGGGAGGTGTGGCTCCATCTCCGAGAAACTGCCAGTTGAGACACGTTCCATATGTAGAAAAACTAACCACTCTATACTGGCAAAGAAAATTAAGACTAAATAGAACAATCCTACAGCAGAGCAAGGAATAACAAACTGAGTAGCAGATAATACTGTATCTTTTCCCAATTAACCACCCTTTGCTTTCTAATTGGGTTGGATCCATGGGTCTCATTACTCCAGGAAAGTAAATTTTCAGGTAAGGCACAGATAATTTTTTTTGTTTTTATTCATAATGAGGTCCACAGGTCCATGACATTGGGATTTTCATAGTAGTTTCTACTTGGGGTGGTGGGAACTGCACTATAATTACAGTTATCTGAATTTGCTTTATCCAAAATCCCTAGATATCCAAATCCACAGTGCGTTTCCCATGTGAAAATGCAGTTAAAATAGCACTATTGTTTATCCAAACACACGGTTTATCTGAAAGTTTCAGATGTCCCCCAAGCCATTTGGATAAATGAGTGTACTGTATACACAGTTATGTATGGATGAAAAAGAACATAACACTTTCCTAATAGCTACTGGGATATTACAGGGAGGAGCACCCATCTACTGAAGGCTTCACCAGATGATGATGGGATGTCCAGCTTGTAGAATCTGAAGGTGGTATGAATGACCAGCTGGTTACTTTACAGATTTCCTTTTATGAGAAATGTGATATTTCTGTCCAAGAAGCTGCCACAAATCTGAGGGAGTGAGCTCTGATATTGCAAGACAATTACATTTTTTTACTTGTATGCTTCTGCGATACATCTCAGCTACCTGAAAATGGAAGTTCTGAAGTTCCTTTGACACTAGATAATAAAGCTCAAAGAAAGGATGTGTTATGATTCCTCTTCAGCAAGGAGAGGCCATTAGGCCACGCAAATTAAAAAAAAAAATGTTTTAAATAAATTGAGAGGGACCACCCTTGAAATGCTGTCCACCTATGTTAGCATTGCTTATGAAGGCATGTGGGGCAATAGGGTGTCAGACAAACACTTCTTGTCTGTTTGTTTGCTCTTGTTGGCCTGATGACCCCCATTAATTATATTCATGTCCGAAGAAGGAGGCTGAGATATGCTTGCCTGGAATTGGCTGCTTGTCAAGGGCTATATAGTGAGGGGGTCTCCCTTTCAGATAAAAATCTCTCCCAGTTAGAAATGAATTCCTGACCATGAAAGAAATAGGCACTTATCTCCAATAGTGACATCAAGATAAATTTTGACTGGTGTACATTGAGGAATGTTCTGGCCTTATAGAATAGAGGAGTGGGGAAGGAACATGGGGTGGAAAGAAAGAAATGGTGGGTCAAGAAGCCCTTCACTGCCTGTCATTTATTCTACATCTGAACTGCTGTCCCTCTTATCCCTACATAGCTATTTGCTGAGGGAAGGAGATAAAGGTGGTAGTGAGGCCTGGCAACTTTCAGCAGGGGCTGGGAGCAATAACCAGGACATTAGAGCCCGATGACCCACAGAGACAGCTGGGAACGCTTAAGACATGATGACCTGTTGTGGCAGCTGAGGACAAAAATCCAGTGCTTCCTTAGTTTTTTAGGTGTCTTAGGAGATTACATTCTCAAAGGGTGCATGCGGAGGGATATGTAGCTATAGCTTGTCTAGGGAACCTGCAGACTTCAGGCAGTTTACAACACTGAGAGGAAACAGTACATGTCTGGCATTGTCTTTTCTGCATTGATTTGCCATGTGTGAGGATGAGCAGGGCAACCCTGCCCTGCTGATTATCCCTGTGCTGCACTCCAGGCATAGCAACAGGGGAAACAGGAGCGGAGGACTACCTGCCGTCCTGCACTTGCAGATTTATGAAGCTTGAGGGAAAGATTTCAATTTATTCCTCTTAGGGCTTGTCTACATGGTGCCTTAGTTATCACTAGCTGGGGAATAAACTGCAATATACACCAGCGTGTCATGCACTAAGTGGTCTGTGTGGACCCTGCTGGCATGCGCTAAAAGTTCCTTAGTGCATGTTAATGTAGTATTTGAAATGGGACAACATTAACATGCTCTAGGGAACTTTTAGTTGGCACCAGCAGGTCCACCTGGCCAGTTAGTGTATGACACCCTGCTAACGGGGTGTAAATTCTAATGTGGACTGAGGTACAGTGTAGACAAGCCCTTAGAATACCTCCTTGGAGAGTCCCCTGAGTGAGACTCTTCAGAAGATGAAGGAAATCAAGGGGCTCTTTTTTCCCCTCAGTGTTTTATGTTAGGGTCACTAGAGGAATCTGAACAACAGAGACCTCTTTCTTATGTCTCCCTGCAATTCTCCTCTTCCGGTGCAAAGAAATTTCAGACTAATGGACCCAGTATTGCCCACTTCAAGAGATCAAAAATCATTAGTCAGAACTCCCAAAACCATGATTTAAAAAAAAAAAAAAAAAGTATGCTTTTTAGTCTGTCTTTTGACTTTTTAAATTCCCCTCTACTCCCTAGAGGCTTTAGGCTCCCACTGGGCAAACAGGGCAGGCAACCAGTCAGAGGGCTGGAGTTTCTCTCATCACTCACAGAAAAAAAAAAATTGCAAGATTTGGCACCACTGCAGCCTCCGGCAGGCCAGTGGAACATTTTAGCCCTCTCTACAGTACCAAAGGTATAATTTTGCACTCAAATGTCAAAGCCACCACTCCTTTCAGCACGCTCACTTTTCTAACTTTACTAAATCATTGGACAATTTTCTTTCAAGTTGATTCATGTAAATTTTAAAAAGCTAAAAAAAGGTTATGTAAACAAACTCCTTTTCTTCACCTTAAGCCAAGCTGCTACTGTGAGGAGTAATTAGCGTCACTGGTTCCAACACCAACAATGGTTTGAAGCTCAGTGCCCCTGCTCTGCCACCACCACCTGGTGGGCCTCCACTTTAATGCACTTTGTGCAGCTCCTCTGGGCACAGCACACCAATCCAAGTCAGTCCTCAGGTGCTTGACAGCCAAGATTTTATGAACAGATGTGCATGGCTCTGGGAAGTTCTAACCATCAACAACCCAGCAATCAACACAGTTCGTGAGAAAAGTCAAGAATGAGGTAAGATGACTGGTGATTATGTACAGGGCAGAAGAATATAGCTTCATTTTCAGTAACTAAGTTGAGATCATAGTACTAGCAACTTAACTGAACAGATAACTTATGCATAGCAAGTTTTATATGAAAAGCATTGGACAAAATAGTGTAAAGCTTTTTTTTTGTTTGTTTTGTTAAATAAGAGACCTTTTCTGACCATTAAAAAAAATTGGTTATTTGGCATCTTCAAAACAGTAGTGGTTTGATATGGATACCACACCTGCTTCTTTTAAAAGCATTAGGAATTCTTCTATTATAGTGGCTTCTGGATGTACATTTCTGTTTTAAAAGTTCTTTGTGGAAATACTCTAAGGCAGTAACCCACAATCTGGATCAGCAAGTAATTGATTTCAGTTTAAAAATGAAGTTATTTTAAAACTACATGGGCACCAAAATCCCATCCATGTGCACTGACTAATATTTATTTCCTGGCCTCCTTCAATATCAGAATACTTTCCTGTAAGGCTTTCATGTGAATCATGTAACATGCATATATTTTTAAAATTATGTTCAACAGCCCTCTCACTATTTATTCCCTAAATGGTGCCATAGCAGCACCGGCTCTGTCATTAATTTAGCTCTCTTTGCTTGTATGAATTGGCATTTAAAAAAAATTTAAGTTAGAAACTCTTTTCTTTTGTCATTACATACTAATGGATGCAAGATGCCATCTACTGGCATTACTTCTACAATACAGGAAAAATGCAATGTTCTATAGTAGCACAAGCAATTCCAACCCACTGACAAAAAACAATTACCTGAAGGTGTGTATTTAATGCTAATGAGAGGATATGCTTGTCTCTGGCAAATACATCCCCCAATAGTAAACAGTTTTAAAGATGTCCTTTTCATCTTATATTTTAAAACAAATATTCAAATCTGAGTATGTATCAAACATGACTTTTCCCCCTTTAAGTATAATTAAGAAACAAGTGCAAATACACTATTCTAAAGTGAACTACTACTACTTTAATAAACAACTCCAAGGAGGCAGATGTAAAGTTTTGTTTCCTTTCACAGAAAACGTTAACACAAATCTGTAATAGCAGCATAACTTATATTTACCAAAAAAAGGTTGGTGTTTGAAAGCTATAGGAATATGCACAAAAAATAGTTCATATCTTTTTATACAAATAAAAGTATTAACTTTTGAATATTCATAAAGTGACACGACACTAAGCAACATGTCTCTTCACATTGACATTCAAAGTTTAGATGGATCAGTTGCAATGTAAGACCCCTGTATCATACTCAATCAAGCACCATGGCAGACAGTGCATTAAGGTCTCTCATGAATGGATGTTCACTTAGTATTCGATCAATCTTCTGCCTTTGCTCAGAATCAGGAAATATTTTTATCAACGCTTCCCTTAGCTGTGCTGTTTCTGTAGCAGATCTTTGGGGTGGAATTGTTAGACCAGTCTGTATGTTTGACAAGTTTGGTGGCAGTGGAAGCCAGGCAGACGGAGGACTACCATGTACTTGGTTCATTGGTTGCCTGCTATTACTGTATGACTTGCATATTGGCATGAAGCGTGAGGTCCCAGAAGAATGCAGTCCCGCAGTCGGTAGAGTTATTTGTGCTGGTGGAAAATCTCTATAGAACAAAAGTGAAATCTCTGGTAAATTAAGGAAGAGGTGGTATTGTTCTGAGTATACTAAGTGTAGGAAAAATAAAGCCTCTGAACCCCAACTTTCTAGTATTCTTCAGATTGTTTTGGATTAAAGATGCTGTTCACCTGATTCCATCAAAGTGATACAAAACAGCAAGTACAACAGTCTAGTTATGGGATTTCAAATCTGAAACCTAAGAGATAGTAACAGTGATTAGCATTAGTTATTACTGGCTATGATGCACATTTTAGACAGGTAAAGAATGCTCAACATACAGCAAAAAGTCAAAGTAAGCAGTTAAACGTTTTTACAAAATGCCATATACTAACTTCAGTATTACTTATAGTAGAGATGGAAAGAAAACTATTAAGTCAACCAATTCATTACATAAACTGTCCTACATGTTGGCTGAGAACTCTCTCTAATGAAAATAGTCAAGTTTTTAAAAAGTGTTAGGTGTTTTATTATTAATATACATATTGTAGTAGTCGCATTTTAAGCTTTAAGGTTAAGCGTCAAGAACCCCCACATCAGGGGTCTTTCTATTCCAAATGTTGACAGTACTGCCACTACTTATCTGTTCAAGACACTGCATTCCTTTCACTGCTTTAGAGACTAGGAAAGTCATTACCTGGTGCAATAGAAAAAACAAACTTTATATTCCTGCGAAGATGTGAGTTCAAAGGAAGATCTGACTTTTAAATATCTTTCTAAATGATGTTAGTAAATTTAAATCTACACATTTTAAAATAATTTAAGATTAAAAATCAAATAGATTAAAAAGTCATTTAGTTCCATAAGTCTTGGTAGGCATTGTTAATAGTATGATGTAGTAACCTGAAGGTAGCTTGGAAAATGAAAAGAGAAATAGGAAAAAGCTGTGTCTCCCCCATGTGCAGAATATATTGTTAATGTGTCTATTTATCATAGGTTTTTCTATAGTGCTCCTATCATCCAGGTGTTGATCATCAGTAAGTGGTCATCAAGGATATATTTAGATGAACTCATTCTATTTCTTATGAAACTGAGTAATTAGTTATGCATCAACAGGTTTGTGTAATACCAACATGCTACGTGGACCATCACATTTATGTGAATGCCACCACAATCAAACCTCAGAGGAAGTTACTGAGGCACTTGCCTTGCTTATTTGAGTGCCTCGTGAGATCTCGGTTAGATGCACGGAAAAACACCACCACTTTTTGAACAGATTAAGGTAACAAAAAAGAACACATTTTTTTTCCTATAAAGCTATTACATCTTTAGGGCCTGTGCTCTTAATATATTTTGCATATTGTACACTGTGACTTTGTTTATCTAAGTAAACTGCTTCATGTTTCAATTAAAGCATTTATTGCTCCTCGTAAGACATGGCTCTCAAAGCAGAATGAAGAGACTGCTATACCTAAAACAGCCTTCACTCCGAAGGAAGTCCTCTAATCTAGGTCCATATCTTCCCAAAGGATCATCAGGAACCATGAATATGTCCCCAACAAATGTGTATTGGAGCAACCTGCAACAGTAAATAGTAATGAAATAGCTCTACCAATACAATTAGTCCCCCTCCCCATCTCACCCCCCCCAAATATGTAGAATTAGCTATCTCAGTGTGGCCACCTAATTTCATAGCAGGAATCAGTGCAGTCTGATCAATGAATTTATCTTCTGCTATAGCTAAAAACGATATTCCCTTCCAAAATCATGAATTAATGAGTGAACAGAAATGGAAATCCCCCCCAGTATTCCTGTTTACAGTGGGTTCTTAAACTGGAAGGGCTGGGCCATTGCAAAACAAGTTTCTGATACCGGATAGTTGGTGAGAGAGAGAGAGGACGAAAGAAGATCTGGTTATATTATACTTGTTTAAACTCTCCTTCCTTGCCAGTATATTCAAATGACTAGCACAAGACTCCTACATCATTGCAAGCCACACAACTGATTGGGATTTATGACCAGAACACAATAGAGTGTCTCCAGGGGACAGACACTAGATGCTGGCTGGTCTTGTGTAAAAAAAAAAATTTTTTTTTTTAATTAGTTGGTTGCAAATCCTCAGCATTAAAAGTAAATAGCAGTTCCTGTGTTTATATATATGAAACACAAACCTGAAATATAATAGTGGAAAAGATTACTCCTGCACCATTTAAGCAACTTCTTCCTATTTACATCCTTTAATAAAAATTACTTATTAGTATTTTGTCTTCTGAACAGAATATAGGGCCTGTTTCAAAGTCTACTGAAGGCTATGGGGTTCTTTCTATTGACTTCTACACACCTGAGATTAGATCTTGAAGGAAAATGGAATAACTAGTGTCTCATTTAAATGAGACACAAGACAAACAATTAAGATTTTACATTTAGATTTTTAGACTTTGTCTACATAACTTTAAAAAAACTACAAAAATTAATTGTTGAAAGAGGCTGTTTACAGGAAAACATGCAAATGTACTGTACCTACATTACAGCTTTTCTCCTATCCATGTCACTAATTGGGACAGTTTGACAAAAAACATCAACATTCAGAATAGTAAACATCTGCAAAAAGCCTATGGGAAAAATTATCAATTAAGTGTTGTAATTAATAAGTACCCATATGGCACTGGCTATTGTGTTGTACTTTTTTCCATTTTCATTTAAATGAGAAAGGTACAATACAGAAGCACCAACATGAGTATTTACAATATGCCTTCCTCACTTCAAGATTAGACTGCTGCAGTGGACCCTACAAAAGGCTACTCCTTAAAACTATCATAAACTGAAGCCTCTGCAGCATGCAACGACCCAGATGATAAATGGAGTATCGCAGTGCAAGCATCTGAGAACAGTGATCTGTGACTTGTGCTGGCTGCCTACAAGATTCCATCCAGAAACCAAGGCATTGGTTTTGACCAACAAAGCCTTAAATGCTTAGGACATACTTATCTATCTGATAGACTGCATTGCTCCCTACGTCATAGACTGGTACCACAACTGAGATAAGCAAAGTTTCCGAAGCTTATATAACAATGCATCTTCAATGAGAGGGGGCTACTGGCAGGGTGTTTTGTGGTGGTGGTGGTTTTGGGGGGCGGGGGGAGGGCGAGGGAGGGGGGGGGGGCACAGCTTTAGAACTTGCTCTCACCTCAATCTAAATCCAAATAAGGATTACTTTCAGATGCCCCTTTTTGCCACATAGACATTTGAAAACGGGGGCGAGTTGTTGGAGCAGGACATCAGGTGGGGTTTATGCTGTATGGTATTGCTGCACTTTATACCACAGCACTATTTTAAAAATTATATTAATGGCAGCTAGAGTGAAAGGATAGGAACTCTCTTTTAGGGTTTGTATAAATCCAAATAATTACCTTTTTGAATAATCTCTCTCCAAGAATATGATTCCGTCACAAATTCTCTGAAATTATCATTGGTAACAATAATGCCTCCAGTTTTATCAGCAAGATGCAGCAAAAATCTACAACAACATTTGTTTCAAAGACAGTTAAAATGTTTTTTTTCTTGACAGTTTAGTTTTGGCCAAAGCCATTCACATCAGCTAGAAAGCAAGCATCTCATCCACCTAAGAGGAACCTTCCCTAATTAGATAGTGTTGTTCTATTAATGAAAACACCTGTTTTAAAGTTTTTAAAAAGAGGGAATGATTGGCCTTAACCAACCAAAAAAAGAACCCCAAGCCTCACCTGACTGCAAGCAGCACTGCTTACTTAGGCAGGTTTTTAAGTTAACCAGCACCAAAGAGTCATCATAGAAATGCTAACTGAGAACGTTGAATTACAGGTTTACAAAAGTGTATGTCTAAAATATACCAATAAAGCTGAAAGTACAATGTTCCTTATACAATTCAACCCAAGTCCATTTCCATACATTTCTTTTTGGCTAACCTGCTATGTCTCCTTTTGCAAGACAGTACTTCAGCCCGACTCCATTACTACCACTATGCCTTGCCTGTTTCATCAACTGTTTTTATCAATGAGTAATAATATATACTTTTCATAATTAAATGATTAAAATTAAGGCAAGTTTTTATTATTGAAACATTAATGCAAGAAATACAGGGACCATCTTGAAAGTACACAAGTTGTTTATTCCTCTGGAAATCAGCTACCACACTTTTTGCTATTTAAAAAGCAACACTGATTATGAACTATTTTGGACGCACAGAGCTAAAAAAGAATAAAATTAGTTTCAGTTTTGCTTACATGTTCTTGAACACAGATTAAATGCAAACACTGTGTGATATTCTGATTTCCACAGCAATTAGAATTCTGGCAATTGAAAGTATACCATATTTTGTATAATAATAAAGGCTGTTCTGTTTTAAGGCATACGTTTAAAAGCATGTGAGATAATGTAACACTGAACCCAAATAACTATTGTGGGAACAACTGTAGATTGCCTGCTTTTTGTACCTTTTAATTTTCTGACATAACTTTGCATTCATGGAGGGATTTTTGGTTATTTATTTTTAAGAAGAACTAAAACGTGCCGGTGCATTTAATTTTATTTTTATGTTTAAAAGTTGAGCACATGATGGTTAGATTGCATATTCAATGACAAATCAGGTATACTTTAGGTGCAAGAACATGCCATCTCCATCACTACAAAAGGTGGATTTGCTTACCAGTTAGAAGGGAGGGAGATACAGCAAAAATGCTAACTTCCAAATGGTTAGGCTCAGGGCTGCCGCTGCTTGTCTTTGCCAAATTCTAAAGGGTTAGCTGATAAAAAGCTTTTCTAGCATGCTCTTCTAACCAGTGGCCTGGCCCTGGGAGACTTTAGTAGAAATCACGCAGTGATTAAGAAAGCTAATTGCCTGTGGGAAGGAACTAACTCCCCACTTGCAATGAGTAAGACAGGTCCGGTTGAAAGACTTCCCAGAACTTCAAGGTTGGAGGTAGTGTTTGAAATAACTAAGGTATTTTTGGTGACGTGTTTCTAAATAAAACTGGGATGTGAGTTTGATATTAACTGCCTTTGAGTATAGTTTACCACCATATGGTACACTAGGGCTATGATCACCTTGAATGCAGCAAGCCTTACAGAGAGTCAACATTTGAACGTATGCAACCTGTGGAACTCAAGCACAAGGTAATAATCTGTTAAGTCTCTTCCAAAACCGTCTTAGAGGCTGGAAGGTAGAATAAGCGTCAGGCAAAAACTCCCTCTTCAGTCCCTCTTAAGTAGTTTACATGATATTTTAGTGAGCACAGATCCAGATATATGTGTGTATTCAATCTCTTCAACTCAATGGGTTATAAGTTAGTAAACCTCAGCAAGTGATTTATACAAAACTTGTCAAAGACACTTGTCCTCAATGAGGACTAAAATCAATGGCAAGTTTTAATGAGAAAAGCTACCAAATTATGCAGGATACCCAGATCATGCAAGGATGAATATTTAAAGTTGCTAATATTTTGGTTATTTTGCCATTAAAAATGCCGGCCTTAATGATATTCTGAAAGCAGAATGTGTACAAGGGAATGAGGTCATTTAAAAAATTATCCGATAGGACAGATACACCACACTTGCACACAAAGATATGGAACACCTCTTAGCCCTGGTTACACTGACCTGGCGATTCGGCGGCTGTCGATGGAAGTTACGCAAGCTACGCAGAGTAGCTGGTGTAACTCCCGTCGACTGCTGTGCTTCCCTTCTGCGTGGGGTCTTCACTGCACTGTGCCGTCGACGCAGCGCTACGCCACTTGAGAGGGTGGTTTACCAGTGTCGACTTCTGGATCGATTGAGTGGGTCTTCACTGACCCCTCAATCAATCCAGATAGGTTGATCTGATGGCGGCGACTTTGCCACCGTCAGTATACACATACCCTTAGACATGAAATTGGTGCTTGGCTCTACAGAGATAGGTTAATGGTTACCTCACAATATCGGTCATGAGATATGACATAGTAACAGTCATTGTGTATCTGTTAAAGGGTTTAATTCTCATCTTCCATACCTGTCATCATGAGCAGCAATTCTTGCTCCCAATACCATCCTTGCAGGAGTTAGAGACAATATTCCAACATCCTGGAGCTGTGTTAAGAAATGCTGCTCTGTTAAAAGGGTAAAACAAACAAATACACAGTTTTAAAGGCAAGGTTTTCCTCTTTTCATTTGTTCAGTGTTCATTTACAAAGTTTACATCTAGTACACATAACATACAAAACAGCTTATATCTTCTCTGACACCAGTACCTACTGATCTGTACAGGTGGTATGCTGCATCTTAGAAATGGACTAAGTGTGAGGTGGATGGAGCCTTAAGATCCTAAATTCTAACATGCCTCTAAAACCCATCTCCATCTGTGGCAGGTGTCAGACTACAAACATTTCAAACTTGAGTGTTTAAAGTTAGGCCCCTAAATAGGTAGCCTGGTTTTCAGTGATGCTGAGCACCCAAAAGTCCCATTAACTGACTGCTTTAGTTAGCCTAATTAAAGTTAAGCTACTACTTCTTTACTTCACAGAGCTGTCTTAAGGATGAACTAGCTCAGCCTTATAAATAACTTTAAAAATTTAAAACTACTGAAGAGATAATAAGACTGATTTTAAAAGGTTGACAATGGTGGAGAAAAGGTAAAGCAGTAAATCTGAGGACTTGTAAGCATTAAGGTCTTGCCTTCACTAGGGGAAAAAAAGTGTTAACTCATGTTAGCTACTCATGTTAGCAGTAAAATCCTACTGAAGTTTAATGCTACGTGCTAACTCGTGAAAACTACAAACTGCCTATAGTTTTACCTTATGTTAGCTAACTCGAGGTAAGAATACACTTTTTTTTAATGAAGATGCATCCTCAGTGTCTTCATGATAGTGAAACAAATATCAGCTCTTCAAAGAAAGGTCTGCAACACTGTTGAGCAAACCCATAAAGGTTTTTCTAGATACCCAAATTTTAAAATGCTGAACAGCAATAACTGACTACTTTTGGACTGCAATAATTCAATTGATATTTTGATATTTATGGTACAGAAATTAGATGCTCATGTTACAGAATAAAGTATAACACCTAACTGGATATTGTCAAGTGATTTGAAAAATTCAGAGAAATGTAAAACTTAATAGGAATGTCAGTTACATAGCCACTCAAAATTAGGTTATTTATCAATTACACTTCTGTGACTGGTCTCAAATATCAAAAGCTGAACTTGGAAAGGGTTAATTAAATTGAGTCCAAAAGAAAAGAAGGCAGGAGATTATTTGCCTCACCTTTGATGTTAGGATCACGTTTTGTTCTCCACTGTGGAACAAACACAGTAATGTTTCTGTGGCCACGTTTCCAAAAATAATCAACAGCTATTGCAATTCCTCGACAGGAGAAGAACTTCTGTAGACCATGACTATAAAAAACAAGTGAGATTGGTTCCTGTAGAGTTGTGCAACCGTGAATGTTGACGCAATTCAAAGTGTTGAGGGGAAGTTACATTTTGCATTATAAATACAATTCCATCAAAATATAAAGGGAGGGGGATGCTTATTGCTTTAGTTACACACTGGGTACTCCATAGAAGGAAGAGAGTTGAGCGCAAAAAAAGGAGAAGTGTATCTTCTGCCATATTCTTCCTCTCAAAGCAAGGCAGATACATAAATTAGCCCGCTTCAAGTTTTGTGTACAGAACTATAGCCATCAGTCATGGGGCCGGCCCTTCTGAAAAGCCCACCAGCCGAGAATTTCCGAAGTTGAAGCATATTTTAGTTTAATGATTAGCTATCTATCAATTACAGATTAAAATGATCTATGTCTAATTAATTACAATGAAAATAAGTATTGTGCTGCAAAGCACCAGGCCCACCTTCTCTCCAGTTGGTACCAAAACATATTTCACGGGGGAGGCCAGATGTGAGGACATGCTTTGTTAGATTCCTTTGAATGGCAAATAAAGGAGTTTGGAAAACAGAAGGTCCTTCACTCCTTTCCTCCCCATTATTTTGGGCCAGTAATTTCTGGCAAGATCAATGGAAGATGTAATACTTCTGAGGCTAATGTTTCTGAATTTTGCACTTCAGATAAACTACAACAGGAATAAAGTGGTAACTCCTTCCTATTTTTGTGACCCAGTCAACTGGCTCTAATAAAGGAAAGCAAACCAAGAACCAAGCATAGAACTAGCCTAACATGTATCATACAGGTCAATTTACCAGAGGTTGAGATGTCTTGCTATGCAGCAAGTCTTGATAAAAGTTAAGAAATGAAAATAGGAATATAAGAATTTGATTCCCATGTCAGTGGCTAATCCTTCAACTATACATGTTTAAATATTTAATAACTATGATTATAAACCTGATGAATATTGCTTATTACAGATTTAACAAGGCTTAATGAAAAAAACGAAACAATTACAGTGTGGACTATAAAAATGGCTACAACTACAACAAAAATTGAGCCCTCAGACTAAAAATTAAATACTTCACTTTCCAAAGTAATTTTAGTAAGAGATAAAAATTGATTAGACTCTGCTGTTCAAAAAGTCCAACTAGAGATGGGATAGGACATGAGTAGATAGTCTGGCAAACAGCCGGCTTCACCCGAGTGGGTCTCGCGCTTTTGCCTCTTGTAGTGGGCCAGGGAGCCACCAGTTACCCAGTTTCCCTGGGAGGGGGGTAGGAACCCGGGCCCACCCGCTCCTCTGGGTCCCAGTCCAGGGACCCTTTAAGTAGCAGCTATGTGCTGCTGGCACCATGTTCACAGCTGCAGTCTTTTCCCCTGGGCTAATTCCCCTCACCCCCTTCGTCCTTCTGGTTTCTTGAGCCAGATACCTTCCTCCGCACACCTGTCTGCTCCTCCACACAACTCTGCACTCCAGTCTGCTCCTCCATACAACTCTGCACTCCTGACACAGCACGGCACTCCTATTCTTCCAGCTCATGCCCTCTGTCTGTCTGGAGCAGTGGGTTTTTATGAAGCACCTGGCTGGTCCTTAATTGGCCTCAGCTGCTCCTAATTGCCCCCTAATGCCTATAGCTAGTCTACAGGGAATAGAGCCCGGATCATTCTGGAACTTACATACCTCCCCTCTACCACTCTCCTACTGCCCCCTGCCCTTGCTATATCACACATTTCCCCCTGTCCCCGCTCAACACCACAGGGTTGGGCTATGTGGGATGTGAGGCAGTGCTGGCGCGAAAGGGCATCAGCATTGCCATGTTGGCTCCCGGCCCTATGCTGCACCTGGAAGTAGAAAGGCTGCAGGGAGAGGAACCATCGGGTCACTCTTGTATTTTTCTCCCTGTTGGTGTGCATCTACTGGAGTGGGGCATGGTCTGTCACCAGGGTGAACTTCCTCCCTAGGAGGTAGTATCGGAGGGTTTCCATAGCCCATTTAACTGCCAGGCACTTTCTCAACCACCGCATACTTCTGCTCTTTGGGGAAGAGTTTCCTACTGAGATATAGGATTGGGTGCTCCTCTTTGCCTATCCTGAGAGAGGACTACCCCTAGTCCCGTCTCTGAGGCATCTGTCTGGAGGATGAACTCCCTCTCAAAGTCTGGGGCTATAAGCACTGGGTGACTACAAAGGGCTGTCCTCAAGTCTATGAATGCTTTTTCAGCTGTTTCTGTCCACTTCACCATATCCGTCAAGGGCCCTGCTCTCATGGCAAAGTGGGGGACAAACCTCCTATAGTACCCCACTATTCCTAAAAAGGCCCTGACCTGCTTCTTGCAGACCGGATGGGGCCTGCCTTGGATGGCCTCTACCTTGTCCCACTGGGGTTTTACCAGGCCTCTTCCCACCACATATCCCAGATATCTGGCTTCAGCTAGCCCTATTGCACACTTGGCGGGGTTTGCGGTGAGGCCAGCTTTTCAGAGGGTTTCCAGCACTGACGCCACTTTCCCCAGGTGCATTTCCCAGTTGGGGCTATGGATGACCACATCATTCAGATAGGCAGCAGCATACTTGGTGTGGGGTCTCAGTAATCTGTCCATCAACCATTGGAACGTTGCAGGGGCCCCATGGAGTCCGAAAGGGAGGACAGTATATTGGAACAGACCATTGGGCAGTCTTCTCTTTGGCATCCTTGGCTAGCGGGATTTGCCAGTAGCCCTTGGTCAGGTCCAGGGTGGTCAGGTACCGAACCTTGCCCAACTGGTCCACTAGCATGTCGATGCGTGGGATCGGGTAGGCATCAAATTTAGATATTTCATTTAGCTTCCTGAAGTCATTACAGAACCTCAGGGTGCTGTCGGGCTTGGGGACTAGGACAATTGGGCTGGACCACTGGCTGTGGGACTTCTCGATGACCCCGAGTTCCAGCATCCTTCTTACTTCTGTCCTAATCTCTTTCCTCTTGGCCTCTGATACCCGATACGGCTTTATCGTTACCCACACCCCTGGGTCGGTGATGATGTGATGCCGGACCACCACTGTATGACTGGGCTGTTTGGAGAACGTCCTGGTTTCGCTGGACCATTTCAACAACTTCCGTCCGTTGCTCTGGGGTGAGCTTGGGGGATATCCTCACCTTCCCCTGTAGGATGCCAGTCCGGGGGGGGAGTTCTTCATGGGCGATTAGGTGTGCTTCTCATTCTCGCTAGGTCTTCAGCAAATTAACATGGTACAATTGTACCGGCTTTTGATGGTCTGGTTACCTCACCTTATAATTTACCTCTCCGACGGCTTTCATGACTTCATATGGTCCTTGCCAACTGGCCAGGAGCTTGCTCTTCGCCATTGGCACCAGCACCCGCTCTCCTGGCTGGAACCCCCGGGCCTTTGCCCGTCAGTTGTAGTAGGTCTGCTGGGCTTCCTGGGCTTTCTCCAGGTGTTCACGCACTATGGGGGTCACCCAGGCTATCTGTTCTCACATCTGCGCTACATGCTCAATTATGTTCTTCCCTGGGTTGAACTGTTCTTCCCAGTCCTCCTTCACAATGTCTAATATACCCTGCGGATAGCGACTGTATAATAGTTCAAAGGGAGAACCCAGTGGACGCTTGGGAAACCTCCCGCATTGCAAACATCAGGTACGGTAGTAAGGCATCCTAATCCTTTCCATCCTGCTCTTTCCATATCATGCTCTTTAGGGAATGGTTAAACCTCTCAACCAGGCCGTCCGTTTGTGGATGGTAAACTGAGGTCCGCAGGGCCTGGATATGGAGCAGGATGCAGACGTCTTTCATTAGTTTAGACATGAAGGGGGTCTCTTAGTCCGTTAGGAGCAGAGGGTTTTTATGAAGCACCTGGCTGGTCATTAATTGGCCTCAGCTGCTCCTAATTGCCCCCTAATGACTCTGGCTAGTCTACAGGGAATAAAGCCTGGATCATTCTGGGGCTTACAGACCTCTCCTCTACCACTCTCCTACTGCCCCCTGCCCTTGCTATATCACAATAGGAAGAATAATGCTTTTATATGCAAAAGAAACCAGTGCAGTTCAGCAAAAATGAAGGGAATGGTATCCAGTGCAAGTAAAATTGGTAAATATTGAACAGAGTTTAAATTTTGTATTCCAGAGAGCATGACTTCCATCTTCCCGAATGAAAAAGCAGCATAGACTAAATAGCAGTCCACCCAATTTCAAGAACTGAACTAGACAAGAGAATTGGGTAAAGGGAAGATTTAAATAGCAGCAGGTGGAGAAAGTACTCCCTGTCACGCTGGCTGGATTGGGGGGGAGGGGGAATTTATTATATTTAACATCAATAGGTCAAAATCATAGTGATTCATGCGAGATATGCCATGCCAGGTACTGTTAGAAAGGCTATAATGTGCTAAGTAAGATGATAATGTTTGTGTTCATGTGTTATGTGTGTAATGGAAGTTATGGATACGTTTGATATATCAGTATTTCAAATTGTGCTGTCTGGGTAACACCTCAGACAAGGATGGCTGCAGAACAATACCCTGCTTAATGGCCCATAGAGACATTCACAGGTGCAAAGGGCCCAGGGGGAGAAGCCAGGGATATACCTGATGTGCCACCAGGACTTGCTCATGTGACTCTGGACTCCATTTTGGTTCCTGTGAAATTCCACAAGCAGCATGGCAAGGGCCAGAGGACATAAAAGGCAGAGCCCGGGGATACATCTTGTCTTCAGTCCTGTTCAGCTTTCAGCCACCTATCTACCCTCTGGACCAACTCATCTACAACTGAAGCTGTGAAACAAAGGACTGAGACCCATCCAGGTACTGGATGTACACCAGAGGGACTATACAAGCCTGCAAACTCCACAATTCTCCTAGAAACCAGATATATATGGACTTTCAAATCATTTGTATGTATCTGATTGCTTTAATCCTTTAACATTTCTTTTATAGTTTGTTCCTTTTTATAATAAACCTTTAGTTTTAGTTACTAAAGGATTGGCTGGTGGCGTAGTATTTTGGGTAAGATCCAAACTTGTATTGATCTGGTACTGTGGCTGACCCTTTGGGGTCAGAAGAAACCTTTTTGGTAAACAGCATAGAGTTTATATAACTGGTCTCTTTACTGGACCTAGTGGCTGGTTGGGAGCCGGAGACTGAAATGCAGTCAAGAGGGCTGTGTGTATTTGTGTAGTGGCTTCTTGACAACCGATTTGGGGAATCAGAAGCACAGTTTGTGGCTGGTTGGGAAGTCTGACTTCAGTGTCACCCACCAGTGTTGGGAAAATCTGCTCTCTCCTTTTGCAGCCTACCCTGATCTTGGCATTTTCAGGTGGCTACTCTGGGCAGGGAAGGGTCACACTCACTACATAACAAACCAAAATCTCATGGAAAGTTTATGAAACAAAACTAATGTCAGTTTAAATTTTAAAAATCACTACTGATCAGAAGACAGATTTATCAGATGAGAGCAACACACTTAGTGTAGAGACAGCAGGTTAGATTATAACAGGTTCAATATAAGTGTCACACTGTTGCAAAAAAAAACCAAACAAACAAAAGAACCCGATCACTCTGGGATGTATTAGCAGGAGTGTTATAAACAAGATATGAGAAGTAATTCCTCCTCTCTACTCTGCACTGATTAGGCCTTAACTGGAGTATTGTGTCCAGTTCTGGGCATCACATTTCAGGATATGTGGACAAACTGGAGAAAGTCCAGAGAAGAGTAATAAAAATTATTAAAGATCTAGAAAACATGACCTATAAGGGAAGACTGAAAAAATTGGGTTTGTTTAGTTTGGAGAAGAGAAGACTGGAAGATGAGGGGTGGGGACATAAGTTTTTAAGTACATAAAAGGTTGTTTACAAGGAGGAGAAAGAAAAGTTGTTCTTGTTAATCTCTGAAGTTAGGACAAGAGGAAATAGGCCTAAATTGCAGCAAGGGCTATTTAAGTTGAACATTAGGAAATTTTTCCTAACTGTCAGGATAGTTAAGCACTGGAATAAATTGCCAAGGGAGGTTATGGAATCTCCGTCATTGGAAATTTTTAAGAGCAGGCTGGACAGACACCTGTCAGGGATGATCTAGATCAGCGGTTCTCAACCAGTGGTACGCGTACCACCGGTGGTACTTCGAAGAAGGCTGGGTGGTATGCGAGCTGTACCGTGCCGCCGAAAGTCCCCCCCCGCTGCCGCGAAACCCCGCCGCCACCGAAAGTCCCCCCTCCCCGCCGAAAGTCCCCCCCACCCCCCCTAGAACCCTACCGCCGAAAAGGGGCAAACAGCGGCAGGGTTTCGGCGGAGGGCATTGTTCCCCCCATGTAACCCTGCCGCCGCCGAAAGTCTCCCCCCCTTTTTTTCCCCAAGTGGTACTCGGGTCAGGTACCACTTGACCTGACTGTACCTGACCCGAGTGGTACTCGGGAAAAAAAGGTTGAGAACTGCTGATCTAGATAATGCTTGGTCCTGCTTTGAGTGCAGGGGCTGGACTAGAAGACCTCTAGAGGTCCCTTCCAGACCTACACTTTTATGATTCTATTAATAGAATTTAAAATTGAAAGGAAGGTAATTGACTGAAATATCACTCTGCATAGAAGAGAGGACAGCACGTTTCAGCACAAGTTTCACATTTTCAAATCAGGCATTACCAAAAGAATATAAAGTGATCTGCATAATGCAAGAACTAAACACATTTTAAGAAACACCTATGCTCGATAATTTTAGCACTTTAATAGCCTTAGCTGGCCTCTGATATTCAGATCTTTGCTACTGCTGCTGTTTTGCAGAAAACTGTCTGCTATCAAAGAACACATTAGTTTACATTATGACTATTTTTGTAAGAGGTAATTTTTGTTTAAGAGATTAGAATTTGGAGGACACAGCAGAAAGCAGCAGAACTAGCTGTGAGTAATAAAACTGTAAATTATGCCTCCCACAAAGTCTCTCTTGTCACAAGGCTTTAAAATAAAGTGACAAAAATAGGATTTTGACACCTGTATTTCAACAACAGACTTACAATCTCTCTCATGCAATCAAACTGTCCAGGCAGAAGCCTTAGAGCAGCAGCTCTGGACCCTCAAGACTCCTGGACCTGGCAGGCAGGCAAAATGTGCAGTCATAGAGAGTGCGTCTTCCTTAAAGGTGATCTGCAAGGGCAAAAAGAGGGCAGGGGCATTTTTGCTGCTTTATTATGTATAAAGAAAGTGGGATTGGGACAGAGGGTCTACGGTTATCAATTTATAATTCATGGCAAGAGAAAATTAATAAAGAATTTAAACTGCTTGAGTTCTACTCCTTCCCCCAGCCTGTGTCTGTCTTGGCTGTTGAGACCGTACATTCTGAGGCAGGGACAGTCAAGGGCTAGGCATTATACAAATGCAATACAATGCTCCTCCTTCCCCCTGCTCTGAGTTGGCCCTTAGGCACTACTGTAACAAACAATAATAGTAAACAGAGGGCACTGTTGAACAAGCTGAAAAGTGAAATGTGGTAACTGAGCTACTTAGGACTTTAAAAGACTGTAATTCATTGTCCTTAGAGGATCATCTTATCCTCAGTAGCTCATGTCCCATGGAATGCAGTTGTTCCCCAACTTGGTGTGTGTTTACAACTGGGGTGGGGCCGTAGCACTTAGCAAGGCAAAAGCAGAGAAGACAATAAGCCGTGTAACATGGCAGCAGCAGGATAATGTCAGAGATAGCACTTGCTTGTTACAACTTGTAAGGTTTTTCCTTTTCTGTAACTAAGCTAAAAGAAGCCAAGTTGGCTGGACTTTTACAAAGAATCCAGATGAGATGTTATGCAAACAATTTTTTTGTATGCTGCTCTGATTTTTGTCTGTTATTTTAATACATCTTGTTTTAAGGGAGCTGCTGTTGCATGGATGCTTCACAGTTCATCTGAAAGGCCTTGTCTTAACTATGACATCCCCTAGCTCTAGTGAGAGCAACCACACTGCAAATACTCAAAACAAAAACTCCAGAGTGACTGGATAAGCAGCACAAAGTGATTTGATTAATAGCTGATTTGTGACTCCAGATGCTGCATCCCCACAGCATTACCAACTAGAGCATCAGAAGCACTCAGGCGTCAACTATACCACTCCCCCAACCAGCCACATAGCTTAAAGCACCACTTATCTTACGCTAGAGAGCTGTGTGTGGGGACAGGAGTTGGGTTAGAGGCAAAACTTGAGTTACACCTCGAGCTAACAATATAACGAAAACAAACCCCTAACAGTAAGGGTCTTTATGGAAGTGAAACTTTAGGCAATGGGTTGAGAATGTTTTAAGATATTTTCTTTCTAATTCACTATCTGCTAATTGAGTGGCCATTTTAGAGTTTATACTCATGGCATATTACATCCAGGCATTTATTTTTGTTTTAAGTGTCCAATATCTTCATGAGTGCTAGGAAGAACAATGCATTCTATCTTCTGACAGAATTTTGAGCTCATACTCTCAGATAAGACATTTTATTACATAACCCCCCCCCCCTCCAGAAAGATGCTCCTTCTTTAAAAAGTAGATATTAAAGAGGATGTGGTGGATTTGTTACTTTCTATATAACCCCAGCAATTTGCATTTCTTTTCCATTAATACAAGTTTGGGAAATCAGTTAAAAAGGTTAAGATAAATTATGACTCAATTATGACTTGTAGTTTGCATGACTATTTTCTAAAGAACAAAATCTGAACAATGAGGAAATAGTTCATTTGTAAAGCTATTTACTGTAATAAAAACACTGTACTTTTATTCAAGTAATATCATACAGTTGTGGGTCACGTAGGATTTCCCCAAAAGAGCTACCAGGACTGCAACAGTCAAGAGACAGGAAGTGTTAATCAAGTACTGCAGTTAACCCTTATAATGCTGGCATGTTCAAGACTGGCATCCAAATTAATTCTTCAGAGAATATACCTGTGGGTCCTCAACCTGAAGTTAGAATAATAGCTATAAACTTATCTCCTTTAGTTAATAACAGTCATCCTTTAAGGAAGGTAACACACTGTATTTAAAGGCTTCCTGTATTATCTAACAATAGACTGGGTAAGTTATCGTGGAACAAATGGTTAATTCATTTCATGGACAATTTGTGATATGCCACAAGCAAGAAGATGCCCCAGATATATTCATTTACTCAACTTGCTTTTCGGATTCCTTCATCCTTTTTGAAAACAAATCTTTCTGGACGGATTACAAAAAAGTCCACAAAGAACATTATTAGATCTTTGTGCTTCAAAATACACTAGTTGTACTTAGCCACTGAAAGTAGTATTTGTTCTCCAACTGCAACTACTTTCAGCATGAATATCTTGCATCTGTGAATTTAAAGCCTGTCAGTGAAGTAGGTGCTCAGACAACAGTGCTGGAGGCCACCAATACCTTTTTGAGATAAGATACAATAAGAAATCTTAGGAACACTGTTAGAGATATGCCAACAAGCACTGTATCTCCGACACCTGGTAAAGTCTCAAGGGATGAGATATGAGGAGAATAGCCAGTTCTGGAAACACTTCCAGGCCTGCTAAGATATCACCAAATATAAGTAGCCTGAAATATAAGTAATCAGGCTAGGATCAGGGGAAAGAGAACAAAATAGAAATCTGTCTCAAAGTAGATGGAATAAAAGGGGGTACCAGTTTAACTAAACTGGTAAAAGGAAAAGACGTGAGAAATTTTTGAAATGCACTCAATACTGTGATGTCTGAACAAACTTGAAAGTACCTACACTATTGGGAATGTACCTGTACTTTATTATTTTTTAATCACTAGGTACACCATTTTTAAACTAATTTTTAAATATAGACAATAGAATAATTGGATGGTCTAACAAGAAAACATGGCACCCCACAAAGTAACATCCGTCAGATTCCAAACAACTCAGTCAATGATATTTATGTTAGAAACCTATTTTAATCCTATTGAGGTCTAAAGAATCAGTCACTCTTTATTAATGTTTTTGTATTCTAGATTTCAGCCCAAACTGAAATACAGTTAGAACTGTGATATGAACTCCTAAAATAGCATACTTTGTTGGAAATCTGACATATACTCTTAACTACAGTACCAAAAGGTGCTGCTGTTTTAGGAAAAATTCCTTTTTGTTAATCTCTCTGCTGAGAATATATCAGGCTTTAAGGTTGAGCTGTAGTAGTCCAGGGAACATCTGATGAGACCAGCACCTGTTATGATCAAATTTCTGCCGAAAGCCCTAACTGATTTAACATAATAAAATTTAAATTCAACATCTAGAGATTCAAAACACAAAAAACACTCCCGCCCCCTCCCCCCAATTCTGAAATTATTTCTCGGCTCTTTAACATCTAGGGCATAAAGTTCTTCCTGGGTGATGGAATTGTAGCATGTGAATGTTCATTCACATGCAACAAAACAAAAACATTCAGCTCAAAAGGGATGTGAAGGATCCAGGCCATGCTGTCTCTAAAATATCCAATGCAAGAAAGGTATCTTTCTTAAAGCCTTAAAGGAATTAAATACAATTCAAATTTTCTATTCCCAGCCAAGTAAGGGAAAAGCTACTTTTACAGTAGAGAAGTACATTCTCAGTTAGATATGATTAGAAGTGGGGGAAACCCAGTTTGATTGTGCAATTAAACAGCAGAAGAGACTTCAGAAATAACCATGATCTGCATCTAAGCAGCAGAAAATAAGGAGACAATCTGCATAACCTCAAATATCTAAATTTAAGTAATATTCACAGTTTATAATACATTACAATAAATTTGGACTTTTTATAAGCTAGTATAAAAGGAAACAATAGATTTCAAAACCAGAAGCACAATGTACTACAAAATAATCCAGTTAAGAGTCCCATTAGAATACATATAAAGTCAGAAGCACTTTGGTAAAACAGTTTTGTGCAAAGCACTGTTCTGTTGTATACAAGTATTCATGATGTTCTCTGCACCCTCATATTTTCTATGACTGAGCATCCCTTATTTCAAGGCCTTCATCTTTTCACTGGATCCAGAAATTGATATTTATCAGCCTTTTCTAGTGTTCGAATGAAATTGGGGCTTGGAGAGGTACCAGGCAGAAAAAGTGATGATGTTGGGTTGAGTAAGGAGCTGGAGGAATTTGTGGAAGTTATGTCCTCCTCAACAACTAAGAAAGTTTGTCCATAGTTTGTTAACAAGATTCATAATTTAGGGGTTGGGTTGTTAAATCCATGGCTGCTTCTGGATGTACAAGGAGTACTACTTAAAAGTGCATTTTTCCATCCTCATCTAACCAGAAGTTTGCAGAATGTATATCTATATTTTTATAATAAAATCACATATGCGTGTATGTATGTATAAATATATACATGTTTGCAGATACCTCTGAAAAATGATATTCCAGCTGTTTAACAGCACAAACACTAAATGTTTAGGGCAGGAAATAAAAATGCTGTAAATTGACATTGCAGGGAAAATTTGCATACTCTAAGAAATATTAAACTATAATTCATTTGTTTAGAACATGGATTTAAAATAATTCTTTTCAACAGCACCTTAGCTCTAATAATGGCTACAAGTGAATAAGACCTGTTGTACTGCTCATCCAGCTGAGAGCATTTCCTGAAGCACGATACTTTCCTGAAATATCACCCTTACAGGCAGCACTCTAGGGTACTGTCAGAAGTGTTCCCATTCAAACACTGATTTCAATCACCACTTGAAGTTGTATAGCTACAATTAGGACCTTCATATCACTTCAGTTAGTATTTCCTGCTTTTAAGGCAATATTTTTAAAATACCCGGCCAATTTTAAAGGACACGAAGTTTAGCTTCCCCCTCCCTAACCTAGGAGTAAATTAATCCTGAGAAGGTTTTTTTGTTTTTCATTTTATTTTTTGCTGTAAGTAATCAATGTTTACCTTTTGCTGATGAGTTTTAAGATTAGAGACTTATTTTCGTATCAGACAGTTTCTCTGTTCTCACTGCAGAGGAACTCAAAGCACTACAGAGTTACTTCTTATCTTAGCATTAACCAGTGGAGCAGCAGGAAGTTCAGTTAGTCTATTCCTGGAAAACAGCACTTCTCCAATAATCTAGGAGCATTTAATTTATTTATCACAATTTCATATTCCACGGTTATGAAGAATTCTAAAACAAGTAATCACTCCGCCACTGGTTTGCTTACAAACACCATAGTTTGAAGATAAAACTTTGGATAAGACAACTATCATTCAAGGATAGTTTTGATGAAGTAGAAAAAGTTAAAAATGAAATGAATTCACTAGGTTTCTTTTTATTCTTTAAACATAGCACATTTTTGGTAAACATAGGTCAATTGTTTCCTGCTGCTGTTACTAGCTAGTTCTATAAAGTGGCTGCAAAATCTAGGAATTTTACTTCTGAAGGTACATTCTCTTTCTGAATGTTAAAGTTGTGTCCCTTTAACCAGCAGAATTTGGCTACTGTTTTTCATATAAAGGTGTAATATGTCAGTGTGCATGAAATGAACTAAAGGGAAGGTACCATCTCAGTCTGATTCTTAACAAGTATAAGTAAAGATGGCAAACACAAACTTACTATAATTGAAAGGTATAAGTCTGTTTTCAGTAGGTTTATTTTGTGTACTGTTTTTCACTGTTTGTTACAGCAGCCAGTAGGAAACAAAATACACCAAAACACTCCTAGTTTGTCAAGGGGGGGGGGGGGGGGGAGGGGAGGAGAGCGGGAGAGACTACTTTTACTGCATGTCTAAGCACAGTGGAGCCCTGATCATTCATCACATGGGGTACGGGTACCAATGCACTATAAATACTTTCAGAGAGACAGGAAAATGTGACTATTAAAAAAAGCAAAAACTGGCAAGACAACTTGGGGCAAGTGTAAAAAGTCAATTCCTTTTTTTACTCCTTTTTTTTTTTTTTTTTTTAAATAATTAGATTTTAACTTGATGCTTCCCCTTAACTTCATCAGTAATTTATACAATATTCTCACTGTTCAAACTTTACAGTCCTACTATAATTACTTTTGTTCTCCTCTGTTCAGAACATGCTCATTAGTTGTCTGCCAGAACACTGTCGGGTTACTCTTTATTAGTAAGTTTCAAGCATACCATTTTGTTAAGCTATATTAGGTTAGGGCTCACTGCTGAGTTCCCTTTCTGAATTTAAGTGGGGATGCCTTTAATTGAAACTGATCATTAGAGGCAGTTGATTCAAAAAGTGCACATAAACTGTGTTTGACAGTTGCTTAATAAAAAACCCTGTAGACTTAATTCAGTTTGCATTTTGCATGTGTTACCTTCAGAAAAGATCTCTTCTCTCTCTTGCCCTATCTGATTTTAGTTTTATATATTACACAGTGTTAAAAAAGAATGACAGATTCTATTAATAAAATCTATATATTTTACATAAGAATATATAGAAGTGTGTATTTGGATCATTTATAATCACTTCTATGAATGTGCACAGATATGAAATTCAATAAACTAAATCACAGGACACCTGTTGTATGTTTTCAGGACCCTCCTCAGTTCCTGCCAAGATACAGAAGTCAAATCTTTAAGAGTACTACAGAATAACATTTAAAACATATAAACTTTGAATTGGGACAATAGGCTACATATAGTTTCTCAATTATTAGTTATGTGCTGTACTTCTTAATTTTGGACTTACAAATATTACAAATTATCATTAAACACCTCATATCTATTTGATCAAATACTAAAAACTTTCAGCTTTAATAGATATAAGCTACCTTTATTTAGCACAAGGTCGAAGTTCACCCCTTGTTCCCCCCAAAAAACACACACACTCTCCTCTGGGAATTGCTTCACCCATGAAAAAAAATGGGACCATTATTCTTTTACCGCCCACATCAGTGCAGCACTTGAGCATCATCTCTGAGGTATAGAACTAGAAGAATTTCTAAAGCACTTAAATGGAACTTGGCAATCTTTAAACAAGTGTCAGCAACATCATGCACAATTATAACAGAAAATGGAGAATACAGATATTAAACTGCAATTCCCCATACAGTTTAAATAAGCAATTAAATGAGGTTCATGGTGCTCATCTAGTTTGCAACAGACAGAAATGACCGCTATACACCTTACTAAATTAGCCCATTTCTACAAGATTGGTGGGAAATTTTGTTGGAGTACTGTAGTAGATAAATAGCTGGTCTCAAGGAATCCAGTTAGCAAGAATTTTTGACACGTCAAGAAAAGCTTTTACACCCAGGCTGGGCTCTGCTCTGCTCTTCCCAGTTTCACTTTGAAATTCACTGAAACTTAATAAAGAGAAGTAGTGCAAACTAGCAATACTGTACTTACGAAATTGCAACGTTGCTTCCATCTATAATGATGTGTTTTAAATTTGTTCTCCCAGGTTCATTTTTCAACTCCAAACTGTATGGCTTTTTCAGAGAATCCATAAACCTTTGAACCCCAGTAACTGAGACATCTGTATGATGACTGTATGGTTCCACTATCTTCCTCTCTAGATTTGAAGCATTCAGTTGGGATGGAAACTCAGAGGTTGGGAGAGGAAGTTCAATAGGTTTTGGGATATCAAAAGAGGGCTGGTGAAGGAGTCTAAACTGGGAAGGATAGCAATGTCCTGGTCTCTCCTCATGAACCCATTGATTATTCTGTGTATTTGAGGGCACTGCAGATTTTTGCTGAAATACAGTTTCAGTCTGAACTGATGCATGCTCCCGGTCTGAGCTCCCTCTTGCTACAAAGTTGACATCTTTTAGTGCTCCATCTTTCATTAATTCTTGTGCAGTGTTGAAAGAAGGTACAAGACCATCAGTTTCTATATCATTTGTCCTGGAACTGTGATTCTGATCAGAAGAATTGAAATGTACTTGTTTACAATGCTCTGTTGAATCTTTACTGGAAGGAAGGGCAATTGTATTTTTATAGTCTGTCACATGCATTTTATCTTCTGCCCGGAACTGTGCACGTGGTGAATTTGCTCTTTTTTGTTTTAAATTTTTTGTCTCCTTTAAAGTATGGCTGGGTTTAAGTTGATTTTTACTTATAGAACCTTTATCTTTCAGAGTCTGTGAAAGATTTGCATTACCACCTGAATGCACACTTACGGTTCTTGATATCTGCTGTGACTGTTCCTTTTCCTTCTGAAACTTTATACTTTCCTTTTCTATTTCTTCCAGGAGTATTAATGGTTCCATTGATTGTCCCAGTTCACTAATAACTTTCTCTACAATTTTTTGGGAATATCCCATGGTTCTGAAGAAGTTTACAAGAATCTTATATTCCATTTCCTCACTAACGTCATCACTGTCTTTAACAGAGAAGCCTGGATCATCTGACTCACTGCAGTTATCAGAAATCAGATCAATAACTGCATCCCCATCTGGAGCTTTACTACACGGTGTAGGCCTGCCATCCTGATCACCTTCTAGTGAAAACTGTTTCTTAGGAAGCCTTTCCTCAGCATCAGAACACCTCCTTTTACATGACTGCCTCTCTTTAGAAACAGATGCTTCAAGTGTAGTCACACCATTTATAGGAACAAAACACCTTCCTGGTGCATTGGAAAACACCGTGTCCATTTGTTTTGTAAGTTCCGTTACAGGAGTTCCAGCTTTCTTTCTTGCTTCCTCAGCAATTGTTCTTCCATCTCCACTCATTACAGTTAGTTTTGGGGTTTTGTTCTGTGCAAGCTCTGGTGTGCTTTCAGAATCTGTAAGATCTATAATATTGCCATCTGCTTCACAACAATCACTTTGTATAAGATTCAGAAGTTCTCTTTTTAGCGAGCTAGGCAAGATCAACAAGTCCATTGTATATTTATCTGCATGTGCTTCCACAAATTGTTTAAATCGCTTTTTCACGTTTGATTCTTTGTCACTTAATAAGCTTTCATTGTTTTCAAAGAGCTTCACAAACTGTTGAATATGACTTCGAGCCATAACAACAGCCTCTGCACCACCCTTAATACTAAGTAATCCGATTTCCTGCACTGTTATATCAGCACAGGTATCCTGAATAAGACAGTTAAGAAACAGGCTCTGTGCGCCAACAAAAATGCAGTGCATGTCCTTTGGATAATATTCTTTTTCTTCTAGTTCAGGTTCACAGAGTCCCTTAATATACTCCTATAAGAGAGAAAGAGAGAGCAAAATGAACAACTTTTTGCAAATCAAAAGTGTCTATTCTATACAAGTCAATATTTTGCATTTAGACCAATGATAAGCCCCTACACTAGACAGTAAAGCCAGTTTATTATCAATGATGTATGAAGTTATAAACATTAACCAAATGAAGATATCCAAGATAAATGTAACCATTACATTTCAAGTGTCTATTATTGGTTTTACAGGAGACTACAGTCTAAAGTTTGTCAAAGTGAAGGACTATTATTCTTCATAGCAAAATAAGTTTTGCACAGAAGCATTTACATGTATACAGAGTGCAGCTATCATAGTTTCTAGACCCGCCTCAGGGCAGAGTATGAGGAAAGCCTGGGTGGTCAAAACCCTGAAATCTATATCAAGTTAAAATAGTTATTCCCAATTTCATACAATATGTAATTAGGTCTTATTTTCTTTTGGGATACAGATTGCTGCAGTGGTGGAATTTCCATCCTTGGAAGTTTTTAAAGCCCGTCTTGACAAAGCCCTGGCTTGGATGATTTAGCTGGGGTTGGTCCTGCTTTGAGCAGGGGGTTGGACTAGATGACCTCCTGAGGTCCCTTCCAACCCTAATCTTCTATGATACACAGTGCTCTCAAAAGCTTGTCTCTTTCACCAACAAAAGTTGGCCCAATAAAAGGTATTACCTCATCTACCTTGTGTGTCTAATATTCTGGGACCAACACGGCTACACCACCACCACAAATGACATTCATTGAAGTTCATTTTAATTCTTACAATGGTAATAAAGCAAGTCCCACAACAGACTGACAAAACTACCTTTAATGCTTCTTAAACAAACAAACAAAAAAATACCTTGCATTAACCCCTCCAATGTACTTGGATGTTTTGCAATGTCTGTTTTAAAGAATGAAGAAATAATACATTTATAGGATTCTCTTTTCTTTTCAGAAAATAAGGGTATGAATCAAAGTTGTGACATGTCTAATTAATTCTCTGTCTTCCAAAATGATGTTTAAACATCATTTCTATGTAACAGACATGCATTTGTTTTTTTCTAGTACATGCTTACCTTGCCTTTTTCCCCCCCAGACAGTGCACAATCCAGGCCTCTATTATAGTGATCTTGGCCTTTGTAGATCCCTACCTAGTCTTGAACTGCATTTTATGCTAATTAGCACTAATGGCAGACATTTATCTTATTCCACAGCAGTGAATCTCTAGACCATTTAATAAAAAAAGTACTACTCTTCCATTTTCCACCGACCACCTCTCAACTTCCCAAGCTACAATTGCCTGATTTTTTGAAATATCTAATATTACAGACCAGTAAGAAAAATTTCATGGACCATAGTATGAGAATCAGTTTTAGAGAATGGGTGCCCAAGCCACTTTCTTAAACATCCATAATTATAGCTGGTATGGATTATAACCTATAAAGTTATGTTTAGTAGTTAGCCAGAGGAGGTGAGCATATGCTTTGGCATCTTAGAAAAACAGGTATAATTTTCATTTTTTAGCTTATCACAGCTTTCAAAATAAAAGTGGAAGTGCTCATATACAGAATTAGTTTAATATCAAGATAGTCATAGTAAACAACACAGTTGGATCTATTTTTGGATATAAATGATTTTTGGCATCTCTTCCTCGTCTTCTGCATTAATCTTACAATTGTTGCATAACCTGCAAAGTCAAGCATGTTTTGGCTCACAGCAGTATCATGACAAGAACTTAGACAACCTTGTTCTAAATATGTAAAAGCCAGCATAATATTTATGGCAAAATAACTTATTTTGTCTTTCAGATAGCTTTATCATTTTTCCAAGGAAAATCTCCTGTTTCCGTAGTTAACATTCTATCATGCCATGAAGCCAGTTTCTAAACTACTGAAGTTAGCATACCTGCAGGCACGAAACATCATGTATTAACTCTACACATTAATATGATATAATAATATAATAATATTCCACCAAGATTCAAATCAACGACCTCCAGCTTCAAAGCTAGATCACGTAACTGGAACAAAATATATTGGCAAATCAGTCTGCAGTAGCATCAACATTGTTGATTTTAAAGGCCACTTGTGATTTATTTGTTTGTTACTCTTAAAATAAAAACAAAAACAAAAATAAAAAAGCAAACATCCAGCCAATTTTATTCTCTATCGCCACTTTGAAAAAGATTGTCTTTTGAATGGAACCGAAAATAAAGATTATGTGATGGATAGGGTAACTGCCTTGTGCCATCACTGATTCCCATCAACAAAGTTTGAAGGATTGGATGTTGCAAGACTACACAATAGTACAAACTGCTGCTGTAACAGAAGCTGAAGGAGGCAAGTAGTTTTTCTGGCCTGCACCAAAACAAAAAGAGTATCCTTCCCCATAAAAATAGCAATAAAATGGTAGACAATGTGAGACATTCAGAATCTAGAGAGTTTCTTAAAAGTCAAACACAGTAGTAAAAACACTTTCTGAAGTGAATTAATTGCTTATGATTGACAGACCAGGAATCTGAAGTTCTTTATTTTTGTAAGGCAACAGTAATGCAGGTAGGGCACATTGCCCAGACAATATCCTTTCAAATGTTGATCTTGAGGGGTCTACAAGGCCCATTCAGATGCTTGGCTTCTCTATTGAGAGTGCCACTAACTGATTATAACCATTCACTCATTCCCCACAAGCCATCAAAAAGTAACTTTTATCACCACCTACCTGGGCTAGGTTCAAACTGATGACCTAGAGTGAAAGGCTCTATTATCCATTTTCAATTTTTAAGTCATCTGATCAAATACATAATAGCAACTTTCAGATCAATTATTTAATGGACACTGTAAATATTGTTGTTATGCAAAATGTCAGTCATTTTTGTTTATACTAGCCACCTGTGACTGATTATTAAACACTTGAAATTATAGACCCATTGTTTTATTCTACATTACTGCTGTAGCCAATGCCAGAGTAACTTTCCAAGTTGCAGCAGAAGACTATTATAGTGGAACTCTAACATTTTATTCCTTCATTCGTTTTACCACGAACCTAAAATGAGCAGACAAATTCACACTTACATTACCTGGTACTCAGGTAGTGTCTCAACGCAAAAGCCCAGCATTACTCTATGCATACTCACTTTGTGTGCACTATATCTATGTATAGTCTACTCACAAGGTTCATGATCAATGGGTAAATTCAGCATTTGGGTTGAAAAGAGTTGTTCCTCTATCGTGTTTTGTAATATCTGTTACTCAGAATTGAGTAAATCACTTAACGGGTTTCCACTGCAGCTCAACTTCCCTTAACCAAGAGTATTTCTGTTACTGTACCTATAAATTTCAGCAACATGTCAATTAGTCATGAACACTGTTCTTAACACTGGACACTTCCACCTATAAAGAGCGGTTAAATTCTTCCAAAAACAAACTAGAGCACTCTCTCAAATATAAATGGCAGATTCTCTTACATGGATCCCATGAACTAGGAAGTACAAATTAATTTTCAATAGTTATAACTAACTATAACTGAAAATCGCTATCACTGCCTCTATGGTAGGGCTCGACAAATTTGTTTTGGAGCTAGGAGCCAGCCCAAAAATTAAGGAGCCAGACAACGTGGGCTCAGCGGCGGGGCGCCCTGGCTGGAGCGCAGCAGCCGCTCTCCCCTCCTGGCCCTGCCCCTTTCCCCCACCCCTCTCCCACAACGTGGGCCCAGCAGCAGGGCGCCTTGGCTGGAGCACAGTAGCTGCAGTGCTCCCCCCTCCCAGCCCTGCCACATGGACCCAATGGCGCCCTGGCCGGAGCGTGGTAGACGCTCCTCCCCGGAGAAATTCTAGGTGCCAGGCTTAAATTTCTAGGAGCCATGGCAACCTGGCATCTGGGTTTTGTCGAGCCCTGCTCTATGGCTGTGTCTACACTAGCATATCTCAAGTTTTTCAATCAAAGTACTACTACCAGTGCCCACCAGCTGACAAAATTTTTAACCATTTGTCATCTAACCCCGCCCAGAGCAGGGAACTTTGCAGTTAAAATGCTGATAATTTGTTGCTTCAGTTAAAGTAAGAATTAAAAGGGGACCTCCCAAAAAACACCCACACCAAAATTGGCACTTTTTTTTAGCAGCCTCCATAGAGAAGCCAAGGATTGATTTTGACCAGTGATACTCAGACTGAGTCTTGAGAGCCACAAGTGGCTCTTTAAAGGGTCTCCTGTGGCTCTTTGCAGCACATAATATTAAAACAGTGTGATTTAATTATTAACTGATCTAAGTTATTAACCAATCAGAATGCTTTTACTATGTTATTAACCAATTGTAGTTGATAGAATAAGAATACTTGGTCAGTCATTTTGTTGTGAGAATACACACACAAAATGCTTCCCATCATACTGTTTAAATATGAATATATAGTACTACAGTAAATGAAACAATGACTTCTGTGTGCTACTGTGGCTCTTTTGGGTAATGTTGATCGCTAATTTGGCCTCCGAACCACTGATGTCCAAATATCACTGCTTTACAGGTATAATTATCATGCCCAAAGTAAAGGCACATTAGTAGAACTGTTGGCTTTGTCCCTGTATGTGTTTTACTTATTCTGTAAATAACCAGAACAGTTGAGTTTCTAGTGCTATGATTAGCACTTTTACAGGCACAATAAAATCTCTTTCTTTTGAAAGCTATTTTTACAGCATAAAGAGCTCATCCACAATGTTCTAAGAAAACTATAATGTTCTAAGAAAACTCACCAGCAACCATACACCCTACAAAAAATCCTACCCAGGGACCTATCCCTGCAACAAACCCGTTGCCAGCTCTGCCCACACATCGTCTCTAATGACATCATTACTGGTCCTAACCACATCAATCACACATAAGGGGCTCATTCACCTGCATATCCACTAATGTTATATATGCCATCATGTGCCAGCAATGCCCCTCTGCCATGTACATTGGCCAAACTGGACTATCACTACGCACAAGGATAAATGGACACAAATCAGACATAAAAAACAACAACATCCATAAACCAGTGGGAGAACACTTTAAGTCCCCAGGGCATTCTGTCTCTGACCTGAAAGTTGCTGTACTTCTCCAAAAAAACTCCAAAAACAGACTTCAAAGAAAAACTGCTGAATTAGAAATGATCTGCAAACTTGACACATTCAATCTGGGTTTAAACAGAGACTTGGAATGGCTCTCTCACTACTGAAGGTAAATTACTTTGCTCACCCATTCTCACCTCCTACTCAATGGTCGTCATTAGGTCTTAAGTACCAGACTCCACCTCCCCCATTGTTCTCAATGCACCTGGATACCTATAAGATACCTCTGTGTTACCTATTTTCTGTATTACTGCATCTGAAGAAGAGAGCTAAGTCTCTTGAAAGCTTATGTCTACAAATATTAAATTTGTTAGTCTTTAAAGTGCCACAGAACTCTCGTTGTCTTTGCTATAATTTTTCTGAAAACACATTTTAAAGTTTTCTGCGATTTTCCACTGATCTTGCTGTTAGGAAAAGAAATACTTATTCAGTTGTAATGAAAGCTATTTGGAGAAGGGAATCTTCTTTCTGTGTGTTTGTACAACGTGTGGGATAATGTGCTGATCCTGTTAGGGTTTCTGTTATATAAATAATGGTAAAAATATTAAGCATATGAGAGTTAGTGGCTTTTTCAATTTAGAAATCATTCACAAGATTAACTGAAACAAGTTACTCTGCAGTTCCACAGCTAAAGAATCAAACTTTAAGAAATGAAATTTAATGATAAAATTAATCTTGAGTTAGACCTAGGAATATATGCTAAGAATTTCCACTAATACGATGAGGGGAGACACAAGAGGAATTACTTTTTGCAGACTTGTTCCAAAACAGATTGTGTCATTAACAATTTGAGTAATGCCAATTGCAACATCATAATTTCACCCCCAAAAAGTTAGACAAAGAAATTTGATTACAAAACCACGCTTAGGAGATTGTTTCACAGCAAGTTAATATCAAACCTGACACTCCAAAATATCAGAGGATGTAAGAACAGGAGAGACCAGCTAGCCCTTCTCCAGCTAAGCATAACTCCATTTTTTTTTGCTTTTTAATCTGACAAATTGCTACTTACTCCAAGAACTAAACTGGTGAAATCACTTAGGCTGTCTGTTTTGATGCTAAAGAGGTATTAGCAATGTCAAACTGTTAGCATTTTTCTAGGAAGAATCATGTTAACACTATTCAATGCAATGATAAACAGAGCCTTACACAACAAAAATGCCATGAAAATAGCCATGTTTAAAACAATTGTACAACATGGCTGGGGCATAATCACTTTATAACAGTTTATTCTAGACTGTGCAGGCAGGAAAAATAAAACAAGAACCATATTCTAATCACATTAAGAAAACGTATTTTAGCCACATTTTTTTTTAAACCATGCACACAGCCCTCAAGAAAAAAACAAATTATTATGGTTGTAGCCTGACTGTAAGATAACTTCGTTTCTCCCTGAGAGTTGTGTGCATGGTGAAAACCACGCTGACTAAAACAATTTCTAAACATGATTAGAATATTTGTTTTGTTTTGTTTTTCCAGCCCGCACAGTCTAGAAGAAACTGGTATAAATTTCTTAGGACACAGCCATGTTTCATAATTGCATGTCAGCATGACTACACTTCAGTGATGACAAGAGCCTTACAATTTTTGGTTCCTTATTCCTCATGCTTATAAACAATGGAACAAAAAACAATACACTGGCAATCTGAACACACCAACTTGTTAGGACAGGTCAGTGTCTGAGTTGGAGTTCTTTTTATCTGATGTATTTTATTTCATCTCTTCCTCCTTCTCCCTTCACATACTAATACTCAATCTAAATGCAGTCTGAGATAGAGTAGGACCGATCTGTAGCTATTTATATGTTAGGCTAATACAAACATACGCTAAGGCCACATCTATAGTATGGGGACTACAGTAGCATAGCTATATGCCACCATAACCCCATAATTAACCCCATTTTTAGTTTTTACTGATTTTTACTGAGAATTTGCCGGGTTTTGCAAAAACTATTTTTTTAACTGATTTTCATTTGAATTTTGGACAACCTAAGTACATGAAAATACAAACCATGTTAAGGATATCCAATACATTGCATTAGGTATATGTGTTTACATTTATAAATTAGTCTAAATGTAAACACAAGTGTCTAAAGTAAGGCAACATAGTGGAAGATACAGATATACGCAGGCGGGTGTATGTACTGTTAACGTACAGTTCATTAAAATACTTTTATTTTCAATACTCTTCTTCTTCTCCATTTGTTGTTTCTTTCTGTCCTCCTATCCCCCCAATATTAACCCAGAAAACTTAATTTTTTTGCACTGAATTACATCAATTTTTTAAATTCCCCAATAAAATAAAGACTGAAAATGGAGGGCCTTACCCATAGTTTAGATCCAGCTTACAGCAATGGAAGGGGCTTTTTGTCGCTATAGAACCACTACCTACACAAGCAATAGTAGCTAGGTCAACAGACACATTTGACCCAGCTGTGTCTACACTGGGAGTCAGGTCAGCATAACCAGAGTTCAGGGTGTGGATTTTTTCACACTCCTGAGCAAAGTAACTATGCTGACTTAAATTTTAAGTGTAGACCAGGCCATAGATCCAGGCTCAGTTTTATCCCCCATCAGAGTGGCAGAGGTTCTCCACTATTGGTATATATCTGAATACCTGTAGCTCCCACTCTCTGCCTTAGAGATGAACATAGACCACATTGCACTTTCCTTCCAGGCCCATTTAAAAAAATAACCAAGCTTAGGCAACCACGTGTAAAACATGACCGGGCCTCCTCTGTACTAAAGTGTCCCCTCTCCCCCACTTCCTGTGAGGGCAGAAGAGACTCAGCATAACCAGCACCACTATTTGTTACTAGACGCTCACAATGGGCTCAACGTTGTACAGGGCCTCTCCCCACCGCCAGAGCGAGGCTGTGAGCCAGCCCTGCCCTCACACTGGGTCCAGCACGGCTAGGGGCCCTGTCAGGAGCCGGGAGGGGTTAAGAGAAGGGACGGGAAAGGCCTGTGTGGAGGGAGAGCTCCCCGAGAGCGGGCGGGCGGACCCCCGGCTGGGGACACCCAAGGGGCCGACGTGCCCGCCCCGCCCCTCGTTACCTTGGCGCTGCGCACAGTTTCCTTGTCCCCGGCGAGCTGCAGCCAGATCCTGTCCGTGGCCGGGGCCAAGCCAGGGGGGTGCCCCGTGGGGCACCAGCCTCCCGGCGCCCCCAGCACAGCGAGCCGCACCCCGAACAGGCTCTGAATGCGGCCTCGACTCCTCTCCAGGAAGCGGCTCTTCTCCGCCGGAGCCGTGAACTCGTCCAGCACCGGCCCGGAGACGTCCGCCGGCCCGGGCGCCGCCATCAGAGCCGGCCGGGGAGCCCTACGCTATTGCCTCCCATAGTTCCGGACCCGAGGGACAACAACACCAGCAGCGGGGAAACCCCTGCTTCCGTCATCACTGTGGGACGGGGACGTGACGTCATCAGTCTGGGACGCAAGCTCCGCGCGGGGTCCTTGACTCCGCCCAATCACTCAACCGCCCTCCCCATTGTTACGCAAGGCTGGGCAACCCCTGCCCCTCCGCGAAAAAAGACGCGTGGCGGCCATCTTTATTATGGGCAAGGCGTCTATGGTAGTATTCAAATACTCGCCACCTTTACTAAGGGCAAAACGAGCTCCCTGCCCTGTACTAATAAATAAGGTGAGCAGACCATATTTCCCAAAGGCAAAATGGGACACCACATGGGGATCGCCCCTTCCCCCACCCGTGTGGAGCTGGCCTAAGCTGCCTGGAGTCACTGCTCACCTGAGCTTCGCCATGCGTTGGCGCTTGCATCTTCCTCCCCCCAAACCATTCCTCTGTGCCCCACTTCTTTGGCAAAAACTCCACTACAGCTGCTTTGCAGTAAATGGTCCGATGCTGGCTCAGGCAGCTGAGCTCCATGGTAGGATGGTGAGAGGGGCATGGAAACTGCCTTAGGGAGGAGAATGATTAACAGCATTGTGTTTGTGTAGGGGAGCCTTTTATGGAAAAGTAACCAGTGTCTTCAGCTCGCCTAATTTATTCTGAGTCTCACCATATTTGGTGGGTTTCCCCCTCACCCCTTTAAAGTTCTAGTTCCTGGAGTCGTGTTATTGCATCAGAATCTCAGCTTTCATTAAAGAAGAAAAGTAAGTTAAATTTCTATCCCTTGTGGTTACAGATAAATGCTTGGAAATGTCAATCATAAGGGCTCAATAACCAGAAGACCAAGAGAACCAAAACATTATTTACTTTAAAAACCTTGTGATTTTTAAACCAATTCTCATGGTTTTTTGGGGCCTGACTCATGATTTTTTTGAAGCTGGTGTGTGAGGTAATATATATTTTATTGGACCAACTTCTGTTGGTGAGAGAGAGAGAAGCATTTTCATCAGAAGAGTTTTCATCATCTGTTTTCATCATCTGTGTAAGCTCGAAAGCTTATCTCACTCACCAACAGAAATTGGTCCAATAAAAGATATTACAACACTCATTTGGTCTTTTTAATATTGTGGAACCTACATGGCTACAACAATACTGTATGCAATCATGATTTTTTTAAGATTGAGAGGCTGGCAATACTGAATAACTATTGTGCAAACAAACTAATATTTCAAGTTGCTACTCTCTCTTTCTCAAGAGATGGTGGAGACAGAAAATCTTCCAAACTCATCTTGGATTGTTTGAATCGTCCTCATGCTCTCCCCTTCACTTGTCTAACAGCTCCATCTTATGCTTATCACCCTCCTGGCTGACCAGAATTGAATGTAATCCATCACTGTGGTTCATGTGTTAGTCAGAAGCTTGCTACAGCAAGTAGGAAGCACCACGGTGTGTTAACTGCAGTATACCCATACCAAGAGAGAAAGACCATTCAGAGTTTTATAACTGCTAGACCAAAATTTAAATATTTTGTTGCTTCAATCTATTTAGAATCTATGGGGAAAGTATTCAGGCAAAAATATTCAAACTCTGGTTACTAAAGGCACCCATTTTTAAGCACTAAGTTGAGTCAATGGGGGTTTGCAATGCTCAGCACCTCTAAAAACCAGTCAGTTTATTTAAGTGGCTAAATCTGGATTTAGGAGTCTAGATTTTGTTATCCAAATTTGAAATTGTTGGTCTTTATCCATATAAGAACTATATAATGATTCTTGCTTGTGGCTTGGCAAAAAGAAAAGTGTGAAACCAGGAGGAGAAAGAACTTTTTTGTCAGACTTTGAGCAGATAAATGTGGTAACTCCTAGCACAAATAGACCCTGATAAAGATAAAATTCTAGTCTCCTGAACGTAGACTGTTGCCAAGGGGACTCTCCTTTCCTTTAGTTTGCATAATTGCAGTTTGCTTTCTCATTGTGAAACTACTTTTTGTAACAAATTTAAGACTATAACCTAATACTTCTCTGGCTAATATCCTAAGATGATTGGTGCCATCTGCTGTTCAAATGCAGTTAGTGCAAACTGGTATTCACAAATGGACTGGAAAGTTGGAAGCATTATTATTAGGGCTCTACAAATTCACAATTTCACAGTTATACAATTTAAAAAAAAGTCAGTTTCATGGTTTCAGATGTCTACATTTGAAATGGCACAGTGTTGTAAGCATGAGGATCCCAACGCAAAAGGGGTCGTGGGGATGGGTTGCAAGACTATTGTAGGGGGGTCGTGGGATAGCCACTCTTACTTCTGCGCTGCTGCTGCCAGGAGCACTGCCGTGAGAGCTGGACAGCGAGAGAGCAGTGACTGCTGGCTGGGTGCCCAGCTCTAAAGCCAATGCCAGCAGCAGTGCAGAAGTGAAGTGAGGGTCGCAAGGTATGGGGGTGGGTGGGTTACCATATGTCCGGGTTTTCATGCAGCCTCCCGCCCGGGCTGGGGGCTGATAGCTAGAGCCTCGGTTCTTCTGTGGGGTTGGGGGTGACATCTTGAGCTGCAGCCTCTCTGCACTAGGTAGTGGTGAAAACTCGAGCCGCAGCCTCCTCCCAGGGTCAGGGGCTGGCAGGTGGGGCTGCAGCCTCTCTGTGCAGGGGAGGGCAGGATAACCGTTGGAGCTGCAGCCTTTCCATGTGTGTGTGTGGAGGGGGGGTGACAGCTAGAGCCGCAGCCTCCCACCTGGGTCAGGGGCTATCCCAGCCAGCAGCTGCAGAGCTTCCTTCATGGAAGTGTGTCTGACCTGGCTCCAGGGGCAGCCCTTGCAGTAGAAAAGGAAGTCCTCTCCCTCTCCAATCCAGACCAGGACTAGCAGCTGGAGTGTGGCCCAGGGTAGGAGCCCCTAGCTGGGCTGCTTCCAGTCCTGCCCCTACAATAGCCAGATTTCACAGGGGAGATCATATTTCATGGTCCGTAATGCGTTTTTCACAGCCATGAATTTGGTAGGGACCTAATTATATGAATTCACAAACAGTGTGAAATAGAGAATATCATTACAAATCCAAAAGCAAATGTTTTGGGATCCAACTGTGTAGTCGGCTACACATTTTGTAGATGACTCAGTACAACTAAAGGCTTATGGGTTTCATAAAGTGGCCCCTGCTTGAGACTGTATATTAATTTATTTCCTTGTGGTATGTTTTGTCATTTTGTGTTTCTCAGTGCTTTGCATTGATAAACCTTTGTCTAAGGGTAGAGTGGATAAAGTATTTATTATATGTTAAGATAATCAATATTATTATGTTAAAAGTGGCTTGCAGCATACAATGGTCTGAGCCTTCTTACTGAAGCCAATGCAAGCATGTAATAAAGTTCTCAGGGAACATGGTCCTGCTCATTAAAAATTAAGTAACACATGAGATTATAATGCTAAGGACAAGCAGAACTTGTGTTTGTTTGTTTTACTTTTTAGTTTAAAATAGTATATGAAATAAGAGGTGGAAAAGACTGGCATTGTATGGAATCTTAGGCTGTGATCCTGTGAACAGTTATGCATATGCTTAACTTTATACAGATGTGTAGGGGTATGTTTACACTGCAAAGAAAAATCTGTGGCATTGATTATCAGAATCCGGATCAATTAACTCTGCCTTGCAGGGCTTGGACTGCAGGGCTAAAGAGAACAATGTAGACATTTGGGTCTGGGTTGGAGCCTTGGCTCTGAAACCTGGCAAGCAGGGAAGGTCTCTAAGCCCAGGCTCCAGCCCACGCTACATTGCTTTTTTAGCCCCACAGCCTGAGCCCAAGTCAATTGACCCAGGCTCTGAAACTCGATGCTGTAGGTTATGTCTACACTGCAAAGAAAACCTAAGTGTCTGAAGGAGCAGTTTTAGGGGCCATCCCAAATTGAAATGAAAGCTAGATTTGTCAAAAGGTCTGCTGAGGTTTGCAAACATGCATCAAGTGTGAAGTAAATCTGGATTGATTTATGGTTTTAGATGGAACCTAAAGGAACTTTTTTCACATGACTGACTCAAAGCTAGACAAAACCTGTAAATTACAGCAGAGATTTATTTTGTGTTCACTTGAAATTACAGCTCCCAAGTGTTCTCCTTGTAATTTGGAGAAGTCTGAACTGGGATCTGAACTTCCTATCTCAGGCCCATTTGTAAGGATATTAGAACTGTACTTGAATCAGATTCAGAATCTGAGCAAGTTCTTGTGTCACTTTATCATGTATTTTATTAACAATGAACATTTTTTGAGGCAGTAAGGAATAAAGCACAAAGAATATCACGGTAAACTCTCACCATTGAGGGGGCTGTTAGCAAGAGGGGAACTTGCCTGTCTCTATAGCTGCATCCCAGAGGTTTGAGGGAGAAAGCCCTCTCTTGATTATTATTATTATTATTTTATTAACTACCAACAGTTAATAGAGGAGACCAACCCTATCCTTCTCCTGGATTTCCACATGGAGTACAAGAAGGAGCTCATACAGCTAAGGCATTTTAGGAATTATACAAAAGCAGGAATATATGTGAGATAAATGCCAAATTATCCATTATTTATATTAGAGTTAAGAAAATACCACAAAACATTTTCAATATATATTTGCTCAAATTAAAAAAATTAACTAGCTTAACCATACTACACGTCTGTTTGCTTTCCATGAACATTCCAGCAACTGAGTTTTGTTGCACAAATCAATCTGATCATGGAAAATGAACTTTAGGCTCTGATCCTGAAATATTTACACTTCAGAGATATACTTCATTTAGGATGGGTTGCTTCCTGACTCCCAAAATCTCTTTTTAGAGCCCTGACAGAAAAGCAGTTCAATGAGCCAGTCAAGATTTGATGATATCTGTAACAAATATTGCCTTGATCCTGCATATGCTTAAACATGAGCAGATAACTTTATGCATGTGAATAGTTTCACTGACTCCAATATGACTACTCACATGCATAAAGTTAAACACGTGTAAGTGTTTGTAGGATCAGTGCCTAAAATACAAATGTGTACACAATTATTCTGTGTGACTGTGATGAGAGGAAACCAAGATTAAATCTGTACCCATCCAATAAATATTACAATTGCCTAATTCTTCTGGGAATTGCCTAATTTTTCTGTGTGGCCAAGAAACTAAAAGATTAAAACTTCTAACAATCTCCAGTCCTGATTAACTGCTACCTAAAATATACAAACCTCCAATGGCTCTGTCAAGCCCTCCTTGGGAAGTTCTGAGGGCTTGTATTCATTGACAATCTCCTGATAATAGAAGTAACAAAAGCTAAAAGCAAAAGTAGTTTAAAAAGAAAAAAAAAAAAAAAGACTGAGGTGGATTCACAGAGCTGCATGAAGAAGCCTGCATTGTTCCAGTTTCCAATCATGTCCTCACTGAGCTAACTGCAGACCTGTATGCACATGTGGAGCTTGTTGGTCTGCAAGCAAGGAGATGTTGCCTTCATGTAGCTTATTGCTAGAGCTAGACTGTGACCCTAGTGTATACTCCGCTCTAGACAGTGATGTTACTTCTTGGATTCCAAGAGCACAAGTTTATATACATAATTCAACATGAATTGTAGATTTAGTAATTAGAACAGTTCTTTTGACTAAGATGAGTTTGTCCGTTCCATTACAAAATAAGTTGATTTGTTACCTCTTTTTCCCCCCCCAAGAAACTGAAAATAAACCACTTGCAAATCACTGAATTTTTAAAAAGTGGGGAAAAGAAGCATGTTTTCTAATTACAGACTCAGCGATTGCTGAAGCTTGGTGTTAGCTTTTTTAATTAATGGAGTCTGCATCTGTTTTTGAGGCATTTTGAGTGTGTTTGCTGGAGTTCCTTAATTAGTTACAAAAAGCTGCAGGTGTACTGGCAAAGACTATTAGTGAGGCTGGGAACTGTTCCAGAAGAGAGCTTTTTAATGTAAATATTTAGCTGTATGATTATGAGTCATTTTAAAGTTCTCAACAGTATTTGGTTTATGCGCAGTGGTGTTTTAAAAGATTCTGGCTTCATTTGAATGGTTGACAAATAAATGATAACGAAGGAATATAATCTTCATTACAAGAGCATTAAACACTATTAAATTATTTGCAAGAATGACAAGTGATGGTCTTGGGCTGTCACCACAATACAGATGTCTTGCCTGTTAGAAGTAGCTGCCCCAAATTTAGCTGAACTGTTGCACACAAATGCTATGAGCTTAATTACTACACTTCAAATGAGTTTAAAAGGACTGCACTTTGTTGCAGTTTTAGAAACTGTCAGTGAAGGAAATATTCTTGCCAAAGTTGTAATGTGGGAAGTTCAAGACTCTTAAATATTATTGTGCTATAGTTTATTCAAATCTAGTCTTAGAATCATATACACTGTTGTTTTTCCATTTTCACAACTCAAACAGGTTTTGTTTTTTTTAAATGGGCTGAGGTCACGAATTAATTCCTGTTTGGAAAGCTTGAGCTGCAGTTATTGAAACAGATACTTGGGTGCATCATGACTATTTAGTGGTGTACTGTTGATTGAATCTGACCTTAGATCTGCAGTATCCTGCCCTGGGGGGATCAATTCAGTTTGGGCGAACTGGTGTAGGGAGCGTGCATGGAGGAAGGGGGCTTGGTCCCAGAAGCTTATATGTTGCACTGATTCGCTGGCTGTGATTTTGACACTTTGGGGCCATGAGAAGCCGAACATACAGCAACTAGAAGGTCACAGGCATGAAAAGATGAGCTTGACACTGCTTTTTATCCACATATCCTTGATCAGTAGTGTGTGCAGTTCAGCTGGACCACATCATCATGTGGAAATACTGTATTGACACAACTTATATAATTCTTATGAATTAAATATAGTGTCCAAGAGGCCACTGAATACATAAAGCACCTTCATGATGTTCTGTCCTAAGCCAAATCTGGTGTGTTATGGAATAGGATCCTTATGAGGGACAGGTGCCTTTGATGCCATACAGCCATCATGTTTTAGATCTTCCGGGTGGAGGCCTGTTGTACTAATTTAGATGGAATATATGGGCTAAAGGTGTTAACATAACCCAGTCATAGTTTAACATTCGACAGTGTTAAACAAGATCCGAGGTTTGATATACAGATACTTTAGCCTCCTTAGTACTATAGCAAATACACTATTACTTTTTTTAACCTTATATTAAAGATATAGAAAAGAAGGAAAATCAGTTAAAGCATTTGAAATGTGAAGTATTAAATAAGGCTTACATTTTAACAACCCGCCTAGAGCTTTTAGATGGAAAACCCTGCTGTTCAACAGTGTCTTAGGTGGTATGAAAAATGGTAATAACTTCTTTTGTGGAAAAGTAAAATCAGTAGAGATGGACTGGAGCTATTGTTGCTTATGTTAAAGTCCGATCCCATTTCCAAGAAGCAAAACAAGACAAACACACACACACCAAACAATTGCAAATATAGAAAAAATGCAGCTTTCTATCCCCAGTGTTGACTCTCATTTGCAATCTCACTACTGAAAGACACAGGCCCTGCACACAGCTTTATCAGCCACTCTGAGACTGGAAACTAGTACCAGCATCGGGCTTTTAGCTGCCTCTTTCTGGTCACAGGCTTACAGAAATAAACAGTTGGCTGACTAAACCAGACTCTTATTAGACAGAAAGAAAAAGGAGAGGGATAGGAAAAAGAAATAAGGTGGGGGAAGGAATAGGACAGATGGCGATAGAAAGGGACAAAGTCTCACATGTCAGGTGGTATGCAGGACTCAGCTAGAGGTGGCGGTGTCATCCGCATCTCTCTCTCTGGTCCAGTTTGGTCAAGACATCTCTCAGGATAAGGAGACAGTGTAGGTAGCAGCCATGATAGTGAAGTTCACTCCAGTAGCAATTTTTTCTCCCAAAGTCTCTTTCTTTAAGGACCTCAAAAGGGAGTGATGGGCAGAATAGCCCATCTCCTCATTATTCATCCACCAGTTAGGCCTACTATCTGGCATACCAGTTTTGGTTTATTGATTTTTTATTCTCACGCTGCTCTTGTTTACTAAGCATGATCATAATACAGTTCTTGAATTATATCAGGAGGCCTTTTCATTTGGACTAATTCAGTTTATCTGTCTCCCTTTTGTACCTTTTTCCCACAACCTTTATTATTAAAAGTTATTGTGACCTTTTATAAACTTTCACTCAGTTTTTACAGTTGAGCTCATAATTAGGGTAAATTTGTAGGCCCAATTATCATAGCAGGTCTTATGCAACCTGCTTTCATTGGGTCAAAGTCAAAGATGATTTTTGCAGGGAAGATGATAGGCATTCGGAGCAGATGACCATACCACCTAAAGAGCACTGGGCAACCTTTTGAGAGAGTGGGATCTCTTTAGTTAGAAAATGGATCTCTTCATTTGACTTGAATTCATACCATTTGATGGTTTTGATTAGTTAGAGATGCTTCATCTAATAAATGGTGACCAATTTTTTTTCAGTCTTGACAGTGAGGGGCCATGTTTCAGTCCCGTAGGTCAGAATATCGACAAAACATTTATGTATCCTCAGTTTTGTCTCTCAACTTATCAGGGTGTTTGGTTTGTGAAAGACATTCTTAATGATGCTCCATGACTGACAACAATTTTACAGTACAGGCTTCAAGTTCTTTCTCGATGCTGCGAATGCTATCAACTACAGAGCCAAGATAGGAGAAAACACCCACAATCTCTATTGGATGATTGCCCACTAAGATGCTAGAACCCACAGTGTGTTCAAAATCACTGACTGGAAGAATTTTGGTTTTACCCCAATTAATTTTCAGGCCAATATTTGCCACTTAATTTTCCAGGACTTTAAATGCTGCAAATTGCTTATCCATTGTTCAGCAACTAGTTCTGTGTCATCAGCAAAATCGACATTGGTGAGGTTCTTATCACCAAGGTATATGCTCATTTGCTTAGACTATGTTTGCACTTTGGGTGCTTCAGTGGCAGTGATGGGAGGGGTTTTTCCATCGATGTAGTTAATCCATTTCCCTGAACAGCAGTAGCTAGGTTGATGGAAGAATTCCTCTGTTGATTTAGACACACCTACAGCAGGGTGTGGTCAGCTTAAGTATGGCATTCAGGGGTGCGAATTTTTCATACTCTGAGTGTTGTAGCTATGTTAGCCTAACTTTAAGTGTAGACCAGACATTAGTATGTAGTCCATGACAGCACTGAAGAGTTCTGGGGCAGCAACACATCCTTGTGAAATGCCTGATCTAATTTAGAAGAAGGTGGTTCTTTTCCTGTTTAAAAGAACTCAGTTTGAGGAGTCATCATGTAGGAGATGGAAAACTGTACAGAGCTTGCAAGGGAGTCATGCGAGTTTCACGATCAGCCAAAGCGATTCTCTGTCAACTGAGTCAAACATGGCCTTGGTATTCAGGGGCAGGCACAAGGAGTGGCAAGCAGTGGCACAGCCTCCCCAATAATTGTCAGGGGCACAGAACTCCTCCGGGCCACATTGGCAGTGGACAGGAAAGCGAGCTCCTGCCAGACAGTAGGGGGAGGGAAGAGCGAGCTCTGGCAGGGATGTAGGGGGGGTGTTGAGGGAACAATGAGCTCCTGCCAGGGCCTGGACAGAACAGAACATGACCCCCCAAAAAAGGGGTCAAAGTTAAATTTCTGAGTATGCCCCTGTTGATATAAAAAATGCAATGTGAACATGGCACTTGAATTTTTGTGTATTCTTAATAAACTGGCATGCTGTGAAGATTTGCTCTGTCATGTAAATGACTGGAAATGAAGCCAGTTTGTTGTGGTCTCCTCTCGCTCCTTAAAATATCAGCGGCTCAGATCAGCAAGAAAGAAAGCAAAAACTTCCCCTGGGATGGATAGAAGAGGAATGCTGCAATAGTTCCAACAGTCTTGCTTGCCTTTGGTTTCCAAAGCAGTAAAATAATGGCTTCTTTCCATTTAGACAGAACCAACTCTGTTCTCCAGATGATATCGAACAGTGTCTGCAGCCACAAAAATATAGCTAATCAAGCAAATTTTAACATTTCTTCAGGAATTCCACAGATTCATTCTGCCTTATTTCCCTTAAGCATCTTTACATCTCTGTGGATTTTGTTAGTAAATTCACCAGGATCATATTGTGTAGAATAGGTGAACTTGGCAGTGGCCCTTAATGCCAGGGTCCAAAGAAACTGTGGGTGTTTTTTGCAACCGGACTCCATTTCTGTACTGGTTAGCTGGTCAGAACAGGAATAGAACACACCGAGTGAATGATTTCTCATTTGTGAGATCATTCAAGTGTTTATACAAGGGGTTTCTGGTAGAAGCTTCCTCAAGGGGTTTCTGGTAGAAGCTTCCATAAAAGCTTTGTGGTCAATGTGTATAGCTTTATAATGAGTGCCATTTAGTTTATGGTACATGACCATATCACCTCTCAAACGAGTCATGCTGTTCAGTGATAGTTAGGATATAATAAAGATACAGTGCTTCTTAGTTCTTTGTTTGAGACTAATGACAGTCATAGCAGTATTGGTTATTCGGGATCTAAAGTATCTCCAGGAGGATTCAGCATCAGTATACTCTGGCAAGGTCTCTGTTAGAGATTTCAACTGTGTACCAGTTTCAGATGCTATTGGTTTGTAGCATAGATAGTTCAAATTTTGTTAACCCCATTGTTACTTTGGCTGTGTTTTTTAATTTAAGAGGGAAATTTGCAGAGACTAATTTGTGTTCAGAGTTACAGAGTTTGGTGAACCAATATGTTTTGCAGTTGCTGATGGATGACAGAAGATTATATCTACTTTGTTCAGCCATCATTACTCTACCAAGTAAATTGGGGAATTCATTTCCTGTGAAACCACATATTCGTAATGACAAGTTCATGAGTAACACACAATTGTAAAAGGTATTTGCCGTTGCCATTTAAAATATCTAGGTTAACAGGTCCAATAATAAAAACAACAAGAGTTCTGTAGCACTTTAAAGACTAACAAATTTAATTTCAGCAGGCATAAGCTTTCGTGAGCTTCAGCGCACTTCCTCAGATGCAGTTGGTAGAAATGATACAGCAAATAGGTAGCATATATAGGAGGGAACATATACATATCCAAGGGCATAGATAACAATGGGGTAGGTGGATAAAAGCCGGGTACTTGAGGCCTAATGACAACCATTGAGTAGAAGGTGAGAATGGGTGATCAGAGAAAATTACTTCTTGTAATGAGATAGCCATTCCAAATCCCTGTTTAGACTCAGTTTGAATGTGTCAAGTTTGCAGATAATTTCTAACTCAGCAGTTTCTCTTTGAAGTCTGTTTTTGAAGTTTTATTGGAGAAATACAGCAACTTTCAGGTCAGTGACAGAGTGCCCTGGGAGACTGAAGTGTTCTCCGACTGGTTTATGGATGTTGTTATTTTTTATGTCTGATTTGTGTCCATTTATCCTTTTGCGTAGCGATAGTCCAGTTTGGCCAATGTACATGGCAGAGGGGCATTGCTGGCACCTGATGGCATATATAACATTAGTGGATGTGCAGGTGAATGAGCCCCTTATGGTGTGATTGATGTGGTTAGGATCAGTGATGCTGTCACTAGAGTCGATGTGTGGGCAGAGCTGGCAACGGGGTTTGTTGCAGGGATAGGTTCCTGGATTGGACATTTTGTAGGGTGTATGGTTGCTGGTGAGTATTTGCTTCAGGTTGGGGGGCTGTCTGTAAGCCAGGATGGGTCTGCCGCCCAGGATATGCCCAATGGCTATCTCATTACAGGAAGTAATTTGCTCTGATTACCTGTTCTCACCTCCTACTCAATGGTTGTCATTAGTCCTCAAGTACCCGGCTTTTATCCACCTATCCCATTATTATCTATGCCCTTGGATATGTATATGTTGCCTCCTATATATGTTATCTATTTGCTGTATCATTTCTACCAACTGCATCTGAGGAAGTGAGCTGAAGCTCACAAAAGCTTATGCCTGCTGAAATTAAATTTGTTAGTCTTTAAAGTTCTACAGAATTCTCATTGTTTTTGCTGTATACAGACTAACACGGCTACCCCTCTGAAGGTCCAATAATGATCGATTGTAGCATTAAAATTGCTGAGGAGAGTGACTATGAGATTCGAGATAGTTGAAAGAAGAGAGCTGAGCTAATTGTAGAACTCTGTCCTGTCTTCATCTGAAGCTTCACTGCTTGGAGCATAGCAAAGAATAATTATCCATCTTCCATGCTTATGCTGGAACTGGTATTATTTAGGTAGGCAACTGGAAATTTATTCAAATGATATATCGATATGCAGATATAAAGGGTTGGTCTACACTGGTGGTGGCGGTCAACGGGAGATACACAAGCTACATAACGTAGCTTGTGTGTTTCCCATCAACGTACTTACGTTGACATACGGTGGTGTCTTCACGGTGCTGTGTTGATGGGAGATGCTCTCATGTCTATTCAGCCTTACTCCTTTCAGAGAAGTGGACTAATAGTGTCAACTGGAGAGACCACTCCCATCGATTGAGCAGGTCTATACAATCCACTCAATCAACAGTGCTCCATCGATCGCTGCGGAGCCTGTAGTGTAGACATACCCCAAAAAGTTTAAAGAGGAGTCCCACTTCTTCCTTTTCTGAGATCCCGTGCACTCAACCGCATAAGATGGCAGTTTCCTATTCTTTCCTCACAGCTATCTTTAAGGTGGGTTAAAAGATGGAAATTCTAATTCTATAGAAAACAACTCCTGATTCCAAAAAGTCTCTGACTAGATTATACACAATAGAAGTTTGACAAGACCTTGATCAAATGCAAGATTGACAAGCCTAGAATCAAGGGAAAGATTCTGTAACTCTGACCTCGGCTGTGATTTTCTGCTGCTTTACACCTTGTGCTGTCATTAACACTTGTACAAAATGAGCACAAAATGAGTGTAAATACTACCAAATCAGAATGGTAGAAGTTTGCCCCCACTTCGCCCAGAAGCAAACTACTGCACAAGATTCAAGGCAGTGGTGATTTAGTCTCACTGAGTATTATTTACTCTTATGAGTAGTCTCACTGGATTGAATTGGGCTGCTGACATGAGTAAATAAATATTGCTCTGCATGAATAGAGGGTTGCAGAATTTGACCTCACATTTTGGGGCCATCTGTGAACATTGTTGTGAATAAGTAGTAAGCGCTCTCTAAAGGGCCAAATAAATAGTTCTGCTGTAATTAAATACAGAAACCTTAGTAAAAACAAAGTGAGACAGAAAAAAGTGAACAAATTAATCATTTCAAGTTTTTAGATAATTTATTATGAAAAGTATAAAAGAAATAATTATGCAATCATGCAAAGTCTTATTCTTGTGAGTAATGTCATTGCGGCCAGTGGGACTGTAGGCATGAATACTGATTACTTTCAGGAAAAGGATTTTGTGGCATTTGGTCCTAAATTTGCATTTTATTTTAGCTTTTAAAAGAGAATGACACCATTTCATTTATATTCTTTAGTTCAGAACCAGGTAGAATTTTTTAAATGAATGAAGATAGTCTTTAGCTGATGAGTATGCTGTATTCTACAGTCCCTTTTGTTCTTTTGAAGAGTTATGTGCATTCTCTTTATTTTAATGACAGACAGTCCCCTGCATTTCACTTTGCACAGTCATTTGCACCTGCACAAACTGAGTACAAAATGCTTCCATTCAGAGTTAGTAGTGATTTACACCCACTTTGCACAGGTGTACATGATAACACATGGACAAAGGCAGTGGAGAATCAGATCCACAGGCTTTCTATCAAACTAGCAGACAGAGGTCCTGCTTAGGAGGAGAGGACTGAAGTCAATAGGCTAGATCTTCATCTGGTATAAATCATCATATTTCCACTGACTTCAGTTGTGCTTTGCTAATGTACACCAGCTGAGGATCTGATCCAAGCTACACTGGTGTAAAAATGCACTTTTACATAAAACCAAAGAGGCATTTACACTGACTACACTGTATATTCTGAGTGCCTTGAAGCAAAAGCCATGCAATTAAATATAAGTTGAGGGCTCTTTCTAGGCAGAGACCTTTGGAAATTGCTCGAACCCTTTAACATTTAGAGAAGCATATTTATAGAACAACAGTGCCTTGCTAGCTATGCTTATTTTCACAAAAGTAAAAACAGAAAAAAAAATCCTAAGGATGCTATGATCCCATTTCAGTCTCTTTCAACAGGAGTACTGGAAAGACAGTCCACATTAAGATGTGTGTATTGGCATGGAAGAATTCCCTAGCCAGATTCAGGAAAGAGATAACTTGAAGGTAATTTGTTTTATACTGTTTTACTAAAGAAATTACATTTCCACTTCCAATTGTTATTTAATCTGCTCTCCCAAACTAATGAATATGAATTCCTGGTGGTTATTTCCAATCTATTAAATAGAAAGATAGAAAATAATGGAGCATCCTAAAACATTAGTACAGTTTGGATCATTATGAATGTACACATTCTGGAACTCAGAAATGATCTCTACAACTACATCTATTTGTTAAAATTTGAACACAGTTAAATCTTATTGAGGAATGACATGAAAATGTGGATAATCAGAAATATTTATCCATCCAGTGCCTACTGTTATAATGGTTTTTAACAAATCAACTTATGCTGTGATTTAAAAGATATAAAGTTTGCCTTTTTGTATTCACAATATTAGACTAGATCCTCAAATTGTTTAAATCAGCATAGCACCTTTGACTTCAGTGGAGCCACACTTATTTAAATTACCTGAGGATCTATCTAAATGATTATCATCAGATAACTGCAACATAGTCAAATGGGCAGAATTTAGCCCATTAAGGCCCAAATCTGCCAAATGATCCACAGGGGTGGACATTTACATCTGTGTAGATCAGCTTGCAGGATCATTGCCTAATATTGTGGAGCAAAATATCAGAAGATAGAATATTTCAAGTTAAGACTAGAAGTCTGATTTTATCCTATGCCATATATTGGGCCTTTTGAAAAACACAGTCATGTGAGTAACTATCAGATATAATCAATAACATTCTTGATATTTTAGATTTTTAACATAACATTAATAGAGGTGATATCCTGTAAAATCTCATAAACCAGGCAGGATTGGTCTGGTCAATATTTGGAAGGGAAACCATGGGCCCTAGAAGAACTAAATATCATTTACTGAGTCATGTATGCCAGCTCTCTAAGGCCCTGGTCCTATACTTGTGTAGACCCTATTGATTTCACCATTGGGACCTAGTCAGTATGAAACCCTAGCATGGTGGGAGGGATACCGTACTGTTAGAGGTGACATCTCAAAGATGACAGGTTCTGAGAACTTGTGTTCATTAAAGATCTCCTAGAATTTTTCACAAGAGTAAGGATGTTCTCCATTAGATATAGTGTCCTGCCAAATTCAGGCTTGCGTTTATTTAATCCATTTATAGGACACCTAACACAGGCTTCTGCATGTTGTACTTGGGTAATTACATTCTGCCTGTCAGCACCTAAATTCCTCTTGGAGCGTCAGTGGGTTATGATATTGTTCTTCACACTTTCTCCTGCTCTAAGATATGTGGTGGTTCTTTGCACCATTAAATGGCTGATACATTCAATGACAGAGGCAGCACCTGCAACTAAACACCTTTGTTGTATGCAGTTTACTCCCTCTGCTTCATGTGGCTGGCCAGTGCATGGGGCTCGGGGAGAGGCTGACCTCTCCCTGCCCTTTTAGGGAGAACTGTGTTCCCCAAAGGAGCAGAAATCGTATAATACTTGTGTTCTCCAAAGTACAGGTGCTGTAATTGGGCCTGGCCTTATGCTGCACAAGCATATGGGGAAGACTCTTTATGTACTCCCTTCCCACTGCATAAGGGCCCATATGAGGTCCAAGCAAAATCTGGCCCTACAGTTGTGAAATCTGGTAAGTGCTTCAGGATCCTTTGGGTTGAAAAGCCAGAGATATGAGACAGTAGTGAAATACACATTTTTAAAAATACCACCAGAACAAATGAAGCTTTAAAGCTTTGTAATAAACAACTACCTAAACAGCGTCTGGCCTGATTTTACTGATGTCCATTTATTGTGTTTTCGTTTTGTTTCAGCTTTCCCGTAAACCTTTTAAAGCTGTAGGTTCTTTTTGCCACATCCCTTTATGACTCCTTTCAGCTGGGGCAGGTCGCAGCAACATTCACATTTTCCCAGAATGTCCTTTCTAATCATTATTCCAACCTCTGTTTCAACAGTGCTAAGTCGCTAAGACAAAGGTTCTGATTCTTCTTTCACTTAGCATGTGTAAATCAGGAGTTAGCTCTAGAGTTGTCAATGGAGCTATATTGGTGTAAAACTGGTATATGTGAGAAGAGAATCAGGCTCTAGCTCTACAATATTTGAGTTTCTCTTTCTTCTGACTTGTATTTCAAACAATAACCCTTCCCCCTTACTTGTCCATCGAGAAACTCTTTACAACAGTAGCTGCAGGAGTGTGCACAGGAATTTAAATTTCAGCACTTTTGGAGAGGCACTTTGTGTGTCTCCCCCAGGAGCCAGAGGAGCTGTCAGCTCCCGCCTGGGCCCCGGAGGAGCATGTGGCCTCTGCACCTGGGCCCTGGGGACCAGAGGAGCTTTGTGCCTCCCCGCTGATTATTGGAGGAGCCTGTGCCCCTGCTTGTGATCCAAGACCTAAACAGTAGTGCTGGGAATTGAACTGTGGTAGTCCAGAATGCAAAGGCAGTAGATGCTGTCTGCTAGTTATTAGTGAATTATATCACTTTGGTAGCCACTCGTAGAAAAATCAATCCTAAAGCATTACCACCATATAAACACTGATTTAAAACTTGATGTATTAAACTTTAAACGAAAAATTACATAATAAATTGTATGGTTTTTTTGTCCAAATACTTCTGCAAAATATAAAGGTTTTACATTAACCCAGCTGTATACATTTCAGGTAATTTCTTCTGCAAGGTACTGTTCCTCATGTATTTTAATTAAGAGGAGGAAAAGAAATGTATCATCTTTGCTGTGTGTCATGCTAATGAACACTAGCTACTTTGAAATACATGTTTATTGGTTTTACATGATAATTTCCTTTCTTAAATCAAAAGATCCTATTTATCGAGGAATATTTCTAAAAACAGTAGGGGGCATCGTTTCACTTTTGTAATTCTTCTGAGACATTATCCTAGTGCATTATGTGTGGAAACTGAATTTTCTTTTTTGTTTATGGCATTAATCCTGAGGTTAAGGTTGGCCTGTGGTGAGCAATAATAAGTTTAACCTTTGACTTCATACAATAAGATGTAATTTATCATTTCTAGACTCTTTTGTAAGTCCCATACCCTCACTTCTGTTTAAGATAAATTGATACAAGTGAGCACTTGATATCAGTGATCCGCACATTCAAAACATAAAGAAAATAAGTAAATTAGATTCTAGTTCTTTATCCTATGAATATATATTAAAAAAGCTCACACATATGTTTAAAGAACACTTGAACTATAAGTCAGTTTTTATACTGTGCAGATCATTCTGTCCTTCAGCTAGATTTCAAGCAGATAAATATAATTCAATATTTCAATATTTGTAAAACTTTTCATTAAAAAAGGATAATCCTAATATCTTCAAGGAAATAGAAGCAAATTATAGAATGGGAAGTAGCCATGCATTTATAATAATATACTTGCAGTGTAACTTATTAATGGAAAAGTATTTGTTTCAAATTAATTTTTAAAGACAGATTTAACAATTTATACAATTTAAAGGCAATACAACAACTGTCTTTAAATAAATGTATTATTGAATCTGCAGTTATTCATTTGTAAAATATCTGTGGATTCTCTTTATATAGTATCTCCTTAGCTTTTTTCTTGCAGCTTGTTAAATATGATTTCTTTAAAAGTTATGAATTTTTATTTTTATTAATTTTTTTCTGCACTTCCCTGTTTGCCTATAATTTCACTGTGTATTTAAAGGACAGATTTGGTTATAAACTATCTGTACTGTGGACTGACCATTGGAAATAGAGCCAAGTAATATCCCTTTCTGATTGGATTTCCCTTAACACAGAATGCCCCATTCAACCTCAGAACCTGGTGTCCCTGCTGAAAGGAATTGTCATCTCATTTTATTGAGATTTCTTGCATCTGGGCTGACTTCCTGGGACACCCTGAAAAACAAGTTGAGCACAGGACTGAAAACACATTATCCTCCTTCCAATAATATGGCCCATTTGCACAAGTAATAATCATGGAAGCACATTTAGGGTCACATGTGGGACTCCCATCTCCTTGACTAATAAGAGTAAAGTACAGCTGAGATATTGTCAACAAATATTCCAAAGAATGACTCTTACAGCCTACTCTAAGCACGCAGTTATCCAACCAGTACTAAAGAGGCCTGCACTTGATGCTGGTGGTGACCTTGTTAGTACTGCCCAATATCTAACCAACCTGTTCTAAGTAAGCAGAATACAATATCCAACATCAGCTGTTGGCTACCAGTATCCTAGTTCCTTTTCAGTCAGGTTTCAGGCTGAAGAATAGTACTGAGACAGCACTTGTTCTGGTGGATGACCTCATCCTGGACATACACAGCATCAAAGTTTCAGCATAACTGCACCTGTATCTCCCCTTCTGTGGTCCACTCCAGGAGTTCCCAGTCACGTCTCTGGTCTCCTGCTGACACCTGTCTGTTGGCAGGGACCCTTGTTCCACTCCCTTCTAACTGGGGATGTTTTAAGGCTGCACTGCTCTTTGCCTTATACTTGATTCATTGGGCCACAGAGAGAGTGAGAATGACTGTATATGTTGACACCCACCAAGGAGGTAGGACATCCAGGGTCCTGTGTCCCTGCTCTTTAATTATTTATACACAGTGGAACAGCTTCAGTAGAAGAGACTGAGGGAGCCCCACACCAGACTTTCCCATAGCTCAGTGGTTGGAACACATACCTGAGAGGTAGGAGATCCCTATTCAAAGCCTTTCTCCTCATGAGGCAGGGAGGGAATTCAACATGACTGTCCATATCCCAGCTGTGTGCTGTAACCACTGGGCTAAAAGGTATAAGATAGTGCAATGGGTAAACCCAACACTGGCCTGGAAGGGGGTTAAAGGGCTGCTTTGGGGCAGAGTGGCTCTGCCCCACCACACCTGCCAGTCATGCCAGAGTGGAGGAGGAGTTAAAAAGAGGGAACTCCACTCAGATGGGGGCAACCCTAGGAAGGGAACAAACTGTTGAGCTTCTCCAGCCCTGGAGAGAGGAGTAACAACCTACAGAGATCCTGCCCTTGCAGAAGGAGGGTGCAGAATTCCTGAATTAAAGAGAGAAAGAACTAAGGCTTGCACTGGAGCCCCAGTGAGCCCTGAAGTGGACATTGATATTCCCAATGCCCCTCTGAAGTAAGAGAGGCCCATATCCTGGAGGGATCTGCTTAAACATTTTTCTTTACCTTTCTTTTATTTAACCCCTTTTGCTGCCTATTGGTTGTTTGGTGGCATCACTGGGGACCAAGAGGAGACAAAACAGTTGAGAGGTCCTTGCTGGAAGGTGAGTACCGGCTTGCTAAAAGGACACCTTTGCAACACCTGCTGGGAGGGTATATGTGGAATAATTGGACTCATGTCTTTACTCCTCATGTAGCCTAAAGGGGGTGCTCTATCATGGACAGATTCGTGACAGGCAGGCAACTCCCACTGCTTTGTTTGGAGTGAGGAAAGTGCCTAACTCATTCTCACAAGAAGTGGATTAGGTATCTGACTTATAGCCACAGAACCTCACCCAACCACTCTTGTCTGAGTTAGACCCAGAATCTCTGTCTGAGTTACTAAAGTCTTCAAATCATGATTTAAGTTACAGAGAATCCACCATTTACTCTAGAAAGTGACCCATGCCCCATGATGCGGAGGAAGGCGAAAGTCAGCCAGGGTCTCTGCCAATCTGACCTGGGGGAAAATTCTTTCCTGACCCCAAATATGGTGATCAGTTAGACCCTGAGCATGTCAGCAAGACCCACCAGCCAAACACCTGGGAAAGAATCCACTGTAGTAACTCAGAGCCCTCTCTATCTAGTGTCCCATCTTCAGCTATTGGGGATATTTGCTACTAGCAGTCATATATGGGCTACATGCCATTGTAGTCAATTTTATCATACCATCCCCTCCATACATTTATCAAACTCAGTCTTGAAACCAGATAGGTTTTTTGTCCCCAATTGATTCTATTGGAAGGCTGTTCCAGAACTTCACTCCTCTGACAGTTAAAAACCTTTGTCTAATTTCAAGCCTAAACTTGTTATAGCCAGTTTATATTTGTTTATGCCAACGTTGGTGCTTAACTTAAATAACTCCTTTCCCTTTATCCTTCTGATATATTTATAGAGAGCAATCACTTCCCCCACAGCCTTCGTTTTGTTAGGCTAAACAAGCCCAGCTCCTTGAGTTTGTTCTCATACGGTAGGTTTTCCATTCCTCTGATCATCCTAGTAGCCCTTCTCTGTACATGTTCCAATTTGAATTCTTAAACATAGGAGACCAGAATTGTACACAGCATTCCAGATGAGGTCTCACCAGTGCCTTGTATAATGTTAATAACACTTCCTATCTCTACTGGAAATTCCTCACCTGATGCATCCGAGGATTGCATTAGTGGCTCATAGTCATCCTATGATCAATCAATACACTCAGGGCTTTCTCTTCCTTTGTCGGTTCCAACTGATATGTTCCCAGTTTATAGCAAAAATTCTTATTGTTACTCTCTACGTGCATGACCTTGCACTTTGCACTATTAAATTTTATCCCATTTCTATTACTTCAGTTTTCAAGGTCATCCAGATCTTGTATGATGTTCCTGTCCTACTCCATACTGGCAATACCTCCCAACTTTGTGTCATGCCAATTTTATTAGCACACTCCTACTTTTTGTGCCAAGGTCAGTAATGAAAATGTTAAATAAGATTGGTCCGAAGATGGATCCCTGAGGAACACTAGTAACTTCCCTCCTGCCTGATAGTTCACCTTTCAGTATGACTCCATTGTATTTTCCCCTTTAACCAGTTCCTTACCCATCTTTCAGTTCTTGTATTAATCTCCATCTTCTCCTATTTAATTCATAATTTTCCATGTGAAGTTGTATCGAATGCCTTATTGAAATCGAGGTAGGTTAGATCTACTGTCTAAAAAAATTAGTTATCTTCTAAGAAAGAGATCGGGTTGATTTGTCATGTAAAACAATGTTATAATTTTATCCCAATTTCTGTTTACTTCTATGTGCTTAACTACTTTCTCTGTCAAAATTTGTTCCAAGACCCTGCATGCAACTGAGGTCAAACTAGCTGCCCTAAAGTTTCCTGAATCATTTTTTTCCCTTTTTTAAAAATAGGTACTATATTAGCAATTCTTCTGTCATAGGGTACGACCCCTGCATTTATGGATTTATTAGAAATTCTTGCTATTTGGCTTGCAATTTCATGTACTAGTTCCTTTAATATTCTTGAATGGAGATTATCTGGGTCCCCTGATTTGTTCCCATTAAACTGTTTGAATTTGACCTCCACCTCAAATGTGGTAATTTGTACTTCCATATACTCTTTTCCATTAACCACCCTGTCACTACCCCTAAGCTCCTTATTACCCTTATTAAAAGGTCAGCAAAGTATTCATTTAGGTTTCGGGCAGGCCTAGATTATCTTTAATCTCCACTCTATCCTCAGTTTTTAGTAGTCCCACTTCTTCTTTCCTTGTTTTCTTTTTATTTATACAGCTAAAGAACCTCCAGGAGAGAGATTCCTGGTTGTAGATTTCTAGCAGAGATAGCCATCTCCCTGCAGCCTGGATTTAGGTGCCTATCTCTGTGAGGGGTCAGCGTTTAGGACTAACCTTTCTCATTGGCATCTCCTACTGGTTAGTTTAGGTAGCTATCTGCCTATCATGCTCGTTTTTGTGGTTTGCAGTCTTAGGCACCTATCTCTCCCCACTGTCTAGGAGCATAGGCACCTAATTCAGGCTTTGTGGATCACCCTGTTGTTCCTATGATTTTCTATGTTATTAAAAGATAGGTGTTGCAATGCTGAGCACTGCAACTCCTAAGTTCCTTTGTGGATCTGATCCTCAGCCCATTCACAGGCTTTCAGCATGCAAACTTAAACAGGAAGTGTGTATGTAATTCTGTGCACTTTAAGGCTATGTCTACCCTGCAAACTAGGGATGTGAATTCCCTGCTCATGTACATGTACTTGTGCTAGCTCAGTAAATAGAGGTGCAACCATGCTAGCATGGTTAGGAGCAGTGGAAGCACAGCTGAGCCATGCCAAGTATAAAGCCACCTGAAACTGGTGGGTATTTACCTGGCATGGCTCAGCTGTGCCTCTAGTGCAGCTACCCATGCTAGTATGGCTACACTACTGCTTATACTCCTGCTAATGTGATGAGAGCTAGTGCAACTTTGTGTACACAAGCAGGGGAATGACACCCCTCGCTCATAGCGTCGACATGAAGATTGATGGATGGGGGTGAAGCAAGTGGTTGTTACAGATGGAGGTGCCCAATCTTTGTTGCACTAAAGGCTACTTTCACAACTTGCTGGTAGTCTCAGCCCCACAATTTATTTCCTTGTAATATTATTTGGGAACAACTAACTAAATGCTTATATCTACAATGTTGGCTTGCATTTGGCTCTTCCTTGGTAGAATAGAAGTTGCATGGTGGCCGAGTCTGTCCACAACAAAAAACCTGTGGTTGATCAGCTTTGTCCTTGCTGGAGGGTTACAGGCAAAGGGAAGATATGGGCATAATATTAGGATTCCAAGGGCACTAGTTGGCCCTCATGCCACACATTAAGCAATGCTAGTCCATGGGGTGATTATAAGGGTGCTTGCAAGTGTGATTTTATGCTCCTGCTGAAGTTTACGTACAGCTATAGTTTGGTGTTTTCTTTAGGTTTACAATTTTTTGGTAATGAAGGAAGTATTGAAAGAGCTGAAGATATATTATCATTTAGGCCATTTTCATATTCCACAGATGTGCTCAGCAGATTGTGTTTAAATATGAGTTGAGAAGGAGCAAATTATCCTAGTGATCCTTATGGGGAAAGGAAAGAAGAAAGGAAATGCACTTTTTTGAAATGTCACATATGTTCAAGAAAAACCTTTAATTTTTTTAATAGATCAGACTATTCTATTTGATAACGCAAGAACTGATGAGAAATGAAGAGGCTATGAGATGCATCACACATCCCAGTGCACCTATTATATCCTTTGCTCCTTTTAAATAGAGCAACTGTAGGAGCAGGGCACATAGCTAGGAGTGGGCATCTGACCTATAGGAAGTCAGATACAAGGTATCCTGTCTCCTTGGCAGAAGCAGCAGACATGGGAGTCCCAAGATAAGGGAAGGTCTGATATGTCTCTCTCCTCAGTAGCTAAGACAGACTCCTAAAAGGGGAAGGGTGTTCCCTCTCTCTACTGAGCTGATGGAAGCTGGGTGATTCAGTCAGCTTTGTGAGTTTATTTGCTCTTGTTTTGGAACTCTTGTTTGAAAATAAAGCCAGCCCTGAAGAAACGGTTTTGCATTGAATGGTGTTAGGAACTTCAATCTATTTTCCCTGACTGCTTAGTTTATGCCAAGCATTTGCATTTTAGGGAAATTATTTGCCTTTAAAAATCATGAGTTAGGGTGGAAAAGAGTCAGTTATGATTCAAAGGGAGAAGAGAAGAACTTTGATGGGTAAAGCTGCCTAAAATGTTTGCAGCAGGGAGCTGACCCGTCACACCTATTCATTCTAGGGTTTTGTCTGTGCTGGGAATTTGCCCTTATTATAGGTGAGCTAGTGGTGTAGTTGAACCAGTGCAGTTCCAAGTGTAGATGGGCAAAGCTGCTGTTGCATTGGTAGAAAGTATCCTGGTTTGAAGATGGAATTTATTTGTACAGTATTTCAAACAGGATAAGATGCATTGGTGCAAATGGTTGCTCTGCTTGTCCACACTAGGGTTTGCACTGGAGTAGCTGTCTACCAATGACTATAACTGGAGCAAACATCCTGTGTAGGCAAGGTGTAAGGGCTGAAATAAAAACGTAGAAAACAGTATAGTAAGTGAAAACTATCATGCAAATAAAGCTGAAATAGTGAGAACTATTTTCAGACTGGCCTGTGAAGTTGTTCTCATTTTGGTTTTTTATTTTCCCCTCTAAAAGCCTGAACTGGTTTGGCCAGCAGCCAAGGGAAGAATTGCACGTTGACAGTTCTGCCTTTTTATTATCCTATCAAATACTCTTAACCACCCAATTAAAGCAGCTTCTTTCCCACTAACATGCTCTTTCCCTTGTATCTTCCATCAAGAAATTTCTCTGAGCTTAAATACTTCAATTACTGCTTCAAAAGGACAGTTGAACATTTTTGACTATGCTGAGATCACTTCAGGTAATTTTTCCTGATAGGTTGTTATGACTTAAGAGTTCCACAGATCCTGATACCGTGGCATCTGAATGAAGTTTTTATGTCCGCATCCAGAGTCTGGCAGTGGGTTTCAGTGCATTGTCTTCACCCCCACACTTTCTTTTTTAAGCATAAAAAAAAATTCTGGGTATTTCCAAGATGCACCGCACACTTCATTTTCAGCTGTCAGCATAGCTGACAGCTTATTGTGGGATCATGAATAAATTATTCAGGGGCTCACACCTAAAACAAAACCAGCGTTTGCTTGCTTTTTTTTTTAAAGCTGACATTTTAAGTTTATATTAAACATAATATCACCTTGATACACACCGCATGAAAATGTAGACTACTCAGAATGAATTATTAATGCAAAACTTTTACCCTTTCTCAGGTGTTCTGAAGTTACTGTACAGGCTATTGGGGTGTTTGAGAGAGAATTGGTGGCTTATTATTACATGTATAACAGTCTGCAGTACCAGGAGTAGTCATAGTTCAGCAGCTATTCTCCATAAGGCAAAGTTCTTTATTGTCAGATGTTGCGTAGAGACCTTTGATCATGTTGTGTGGAGCAACGGCAATGCTATCGTATGTGTGTTTATTTATTTTAGGTCCCTAGGTAATCCTAGGATGGCTGCATATCCAAGGTTCTTTGTAGTTTAAAGATAGTCAGTACACGTAGAATCTAATTAGCCACTGAATTCAATATAGTTTTCTTTATGGTGATATTTGAAGTATGTCAAAATTTAATCTTGTCCTAACGATATCTGAGCAACTGTCAATCTCCATGCATCTCCATGAGAGCCTTTGAAACATTCAGGCTACTCATAACTAACCAGAGGAATGAACTATAAATATAAGTTAAACGTTCAATGAACGTGCTGGTAGGTGCCTTAGAAATAGCATTGTTAGATAGGTAGCAATCACTTATAAATAAGGATTGCAAGGTTTTGCCCTTGTTCTTGTGGTTTGGTTATATTGGTTTAGAATTTTAGATAATTGTATCTTTCTAAATAAGTTCTTGAAGAGCATCAAGGCCAATATGTAATATTAGGACTCCCACTGATTAAAGTGGGCTTTTGGATCAGGCTGTAGGCATTTGATTACTTACCATCAAAAGATGTTGCATACTTTTGGGTCTGATCAGGCTCCCACTGAAGCAGAAGTTCTAGAATTCCAAATTACATATCTATATAATAATACGTGCCTAAAAAGACATCAACCATATCTGGAACAGTTTGAAAACTGTGTCTCTGTCCAAATTATTTTAAAAATGTAATACAGTTTAAGGCCAAGATTTAAAATAAAAACAACAAAAACAAAACCAACCTAAAGGTTGTTAAGTCTTTACATAGGTTAAAAATTACAAAAGCACCTAAATAAGTTAGGAGCCCAAGTTTCATTTTCAAAAGTGACTTAGGCACTGAGGAGCATAGATACCGTTGACTTTCAATGAGACTAATGCTAATAACTTTTGAAAATAAATTATTTTTTAAGGGCTTGTCTACATGATGGGGTGATGCACGCTATGTGCATATGCTTTCTTATGTGCACTAATGTGTTGCACATTAATTGATCCATGTAGACCATCATGGTGCACATTAAAGGTTCCTCACAGCTCTTTAAGGTAGTTCTGTTTCAAACACTACTCTGTTAAAGCTCACTAGGTAACCTTTAAGTGAGCATCAGGATCCACATAGACCAGTTAGTGCACTTTAGAAATCACACTCCCATAATGCGCATTGATGCATGGTGTAGACAAGCCCTATGTGTCTTAGGTGCTTATGAAAATCTTACCTTTAGTCCCTTCAGTAAGTGGTCTGATTTTTTTTTAAAGTAGTGCTCTCATCAAGCTGAGTTTGTACTGACAACAAAATGACTGCCATTTCTGCAAAAAAGGAGAGTTCTTAGACATTTAAAGGTGTACTACCTTAAAAATGAAGGTAACACAGCTTCATACAGTACATCACAGATTCAAGTCTGAGTTTATTTTTAAACTTTTTCTCAGCTTGGCTCATCCCTTTTACTTTCCCTAATCTGCAGAAGTGGCTTTAGAGATTCTACGAAGTGGCTAAACAGGAGATTTTATACTGTATCTGCGTGTCTCTAGAACTCCTCTCCCTTTTACAAAATCCCCTCCCTTCTTTTGTCAACAGGGCTGAGCTCTTTACTGGTAATGGAAGTATAAAGTGTTTCCCTAGCCTTCTTTTGTTATTGCATTCCCCTCTGCTTCTCTCCCTTTACCTTCCTCCCTGTTGGGTGATTTTTCTTTTGAGTGTATTTCTCTCTGACTTTGTCACTATCCGCTACATGTTGCTATTTATTTCAGACAAAAAGAATCAGACCTTTAAAAACCCAATAATAAGAATGAATAGAACTGTTGTTTCACTCTGCTTTCTAGAAACTGGGATGCAAAGAATGTGTCTCAAACCCTCAGTGAAAATGAGTTTGATGGTCTAAACTACAAGAGCAACGTATTATTAACAACATGCAGTGTGATTGGTAGTCTGCTCAGCAGAAGCCCAAGGCAGGAATGTGGTGTTGCAGGCTGGGATTGTGGTATGCTGGTAGAGCTCATGACATTGCATATGCAAAGACTGCAAAGAGCTCCTTTTCTTTAACCAATGATATTTAAAGGGCATGAGCTCCTCAGACCAGATCTTTCTTCCTTCCGCAGGAGGGAGGTGTGAAAGTGCAGTCAGATTCCTGTTTCCCGTATATTGAACAACTAAGCTGAACAGAGTGAAGATCTGCTTCGCTCATCTCTAACCCAAAGCATTTGAAGAGTGACCAGTGGAACCTTTGTATCAATCTTCTTTGTGACTGTCATGCTTCTCAATAAACAGCACTGTTTAAAGAGTCCTGGACTTGAGAGATTTTTGTACACAGTTCTCTTCCTGCATGACATTACTGAAGTTTCTTTGATTTGTCTTTTAGCCTCAAAGACTTGAAATTGGTATGTAGGAAATTATTGTATTATCTGGACAGTCTCTGAGGATGAATTTTGAAATCAGGCTTGATGGGCTCCATTCAGATAAAACAAGATTATAGTAAATGTGCATTCTGGGATTTTCCTGCAGTCCTTCTGCAGCCAGAGTAAGGCAAATTATTGGTGTGTCTAGAGGCACATTGGAGGTATTTAGGTGAACGTGCAATCTGGTGTAAAAAAATCAAGCCTGAGAGAATGATACCAGTATCCTTTTTTCTCCAGCATGAGGACCAATCCATTGCACAGAAGTTTGAATAACTGAGGATCGGGATAGCCACAGATAGATTATTTGCCTTCATTTTGTAATAGTAGTGGCCCCAAAGCTGGAGATATCTAGCATTTACATTTTCAGCTACCCACAATTTCCTTCTAGTATTTTTCATGACTTTCAATAAAATAACTAATTGCTTGTAAAAAAAAAATTGTGAAGCGTGAATACCAAATATCTTTGAATTCAAGTCCGTGGGTGATTTACCACTAACCTCTATGGAGAAGTATTGTGTCCTTGATCAGCTGCACCACCTTTACTGCTGAAGATGCAGAAGACAGTAATTAAAGTGTATTTAATAGATACCACCCTCATTTTGAAGCCTCCCTCAGTTTAAAGCCTCAGGGAAAACTAAGTAATTAAATTTAGTGGCAGCTTCTAAATGAAGATATCTAGTAACTGGTTAAAAAATGGCTATGATTTGGCCAGCATTAAAATAACTTGAAAGGCTCCCACTGCACCTTAGTAAAAGGCTTCCTGAAATAACTTACTGGATGCACTGTGTAAAGTAATGTTAATTTCATTGAATACTGGAGTGAGACATACAGATACATGCACAGAGATCACAATCTGCACAATCTACTGCAGTCTGTGCAAGAGAATTCTTGTAATTCACTGGGAATTTCAGCCAACGTACGAATCTATTGCCTCCCCAACTGCAGTGGAGGAGAGACTGCTGGGGTTTGCAAGCAAAGTCTCTCCGATAGCAAAGAAAGCATCACTGGAGCAGGAAATAAAGAGGAGCCACTCCAAGTGGAGTGCAAGGTGGGAAAGATAGCAGGAAGAGTGGTCTGTACAAGTGGGTGGGTGGCTGGGTGGGGCAGACAGAGGGAAACTGAGCAGAGGAAACTGAAGGCAGCACTAGGGCATGCGAGTTCCAGCACTAATCAGTTGTGTGCAGGGCCCCCACATTGGGGGGAAAGAGGGTACAATTTATCAGGGCCTGGGGGACCTGGCCCAGGCTGCAACCCCAATTACCATGAGGAAAAAATTGAGGCTAAATTGTAGACTGAGGATATTTATAGAAACTTATTTCCCTGTATCTATGTATCTATTGTCCAGATCTTGTGAGATTTTCTGAGCCAATCAAAAACAGTGTTAGAGCAGTCTCAAGCAACATTCTGAATAGTGAGTTGCTGGGTCCTGCTGGCCCAGCCCAGGCCCTTCTCTAGAATAGAGAGTGTGTGCTTAGGCAGTTAAACTAGGACTTGTAATTTGAGACTGAGATTTGTGCTCCTCTCTGTGACATGGTCTATCATATCAAGATCAAGAACTACCAGTCCCAAAGTTCCTTGTGCATAGGCAGGAGGGAAGGAGAGCTGGTGGGAGGGGCAAAGCAAAGCACCATAAGGCAGTGGGAGTCAGTGCTGCTGCTTCTTCTGGAAGGATTTGCAGTCCCAAAATATATGTGAGTAAGTGTCTAATTCATTCACAGTCTCACACACACCTCATACTGCCATGTTTGGTGGTGGCTATAAATACAAATCAGGCAGCCAGAAACATATGGAGGTAAAAGAAAGGGAACTAAAAGAAGCTAAAGGACACCAGTCTATTCTCCAGTTTTTCAAAAGACAAGGCCTTTCTGCGTTCAGGCAATATACTAACTAGGGAAGCAGATGAACAAAATCAAGATGAAAATGTCAATATAGAGACTGTCTCTGGCACTGGCAACTGATGACAAAGAAAAGCTGCCAGAACATGCATCAAATGATTCCAATCTAATTCTTGAAGATAGTCAGGTAGTATCACCATTAGCATCACCACATTCAGAAGGTTTACAAGAAGCAGGAGAGAGTAGTGCTACACTATCTGATTCTTGTCTTTTCAAAGATCCAGGCTTGTGGCCTGAAAACATAACAGATTCTATCCGTCAAAAAATTGTTCCATCTGGTGTCCTGACTTTTGAAGAAATGCGGAAGCTAGCAAAGTCAATGCCAAAAGATGTTGATGGGCATAATTTTCCTGAATTTCTTCTCAAATGTAAGACTTCCAAAAAGAGAGAAAAGATACCAAGAGACTGGCTTGTTTGGAGTGCTACCAACCAAGCACTGTATTGTTTTCCATGTCGGCTGTTTCCTGAAGGGAGGCTTAAACAACACAATATGCTGGCAAAAAATGAAGGGTATTCACCAATTGTGAGAAAATGACATTAACTATATACTAAACTTCCTGAACATGAAAATAACATAGAACATAAAACTTGCTACTGCCAGTGGAAGCAATTACAGCCGTCACTGTCAGTTGGATCTGGAGTGGACAGTGAGATTCAAAACCAAATATTAACAGAAGCTGCAAGATGGAAAGAAATATTGGAAAGATTGTTGGATGTTGCCTTATTTCTTGCTTCACAAGATTTAGCATTCCAAGGAGATAATAATCTGATAGGTGACCCACACAATGGTAACTTTTTTGGAACTCTTGAGATTATAGCTCATTATGACAGCATCACTCGTGAGCATTTGGCTAAAGTCAAACAGAAGCAAACAGAGGGCAGAACAATGAAAGGACAGGCTCATTATCTCTCCTGGGAGAGTCAGAATGAGTTTATTGAATTATGTGGTAAGAGTGTGCAGAAGGCCATCCTTGCAGAGAGAGAAAAGGCCATTTATTATTCTATCATATGTGATGCTACTCCTGATGCCTCTCACCATGAACAACATTTGTTGATATTGCGATTTGTAGTTCACAACAAAGACAGTGGTATATTTAACATTAAAGAAAGGTTTCTTGAGTTTAATCGACTTTGATTTTAAAAAAGGAGAACAGATATCTGAAATGCTAATTGGCAGCCTGAAGAGTCATAACTTTCCTCTGGATGAGTGTAGAGGTCAAGGATTTGATAATGGCTCTAATATGTCAGGAAAAATAAAAGGTGTTCAGGTCTGCATTATGTCCAAAAATGAACTTGCTGTATATTCTCCATGTGGTTACCATTCACTAAATCTTATAGGGGTTAATACTGCTGCAGCTTGTACTGAAACATTAACATTTTTTGGTTGTGTTCAGCAACTTGGTGTTTTTCAGTGCTAGCCCAGTGAGGTGGAAGATTATAACAGATAGGATACACTGTTCACTCCACCCTTAGTCAGACACATGCTGGAGTGCACATACTGATGCTGTCTGTCCACTCACAAAGAATCTTCCAGGTGTTCTGGAAGCACTGGAATGTGCTCTTGAATTAAACTAAACACATGAAGCTCAATCACAAGTAGAAGCACTGAAAAGATACTTCAGTTTTCTTTTATGTCTTTTGTTGGCTAGCTTCTGGTACAAAGTTATTTCAAGTATTGAAGACAGAAACAAGATTTTACAAGCCAGAGGAATCTCTCTTGAATCAGAAGTAGCTCTCATTGCTGATATTATTGAAGAAATAAAACAACTTAGAGATTGATGGCCCACAATTCTACAGGAAGCATGTCTTGTAGCAGAAGGCATGGGAATTTTGGCACAATTATCAAAGAAGAGAGGAATGAAATGGAAAAGATTTCATGATGAGACATCTGAACCTGAGGAATCATGTTCTACCATCTCTGAAAATGAACCAGAGTCTTTATTCAGAAGGAATGTTTTTGATGCAACTTTGGACAATGTCATTTGTGAATTAGAGCACAGATTCAAAGCAACCAAAAACATTTGTTTGACGTTCTGGTCAGTCCTAAAATATGTGACACCAGAGCCTGGGAAACTGGAAGAAGCTTCTAAATGTCTACTTCACAAGTATCCTACAGATCTTTCTGAGAATTTTCCTTGTGAAATGTTGCACCTGAAAAAAATCTTCAAGCCTACTTTTGGAAAAGAATATGAACTACCCCACTTATCTTATTAAAATGAGATTTACAAAAAACAACTGCAACTAATTTTCAGTGAAGTGTACATAGCCCTACGGATTTTTTGCACACTGCAAGTGACTGTGATATAAGCTGAAAGAAGTTTCAGCAAGCTAGCACTCAGCAAAAACTGCAGGCGTTCTACAATGGGACGAGAATGGTTAAGCCACCTAGCTATCTTTTCTATTGAGTGTGAACTTGCAAGAGAAATTGACTTTGGGGGGCTAATTCATGATTTTGTAATGAAAAAGGCCAGAAAAATAAAGCTTTAAAGTTAATTGGCCTAATTATAAAATGTTTGCAGTCACATTGGTTCATTAGAATAAAAAAATCAAGACTGACAGGATATAATACCTTTATAATGACCAAAAACTTACAAAATAGTCAGCAAACTTGTAGGACTCTCAGGCTGGGTGTTATGTTAAACAAAAATAGCGAAGGGAGGGGGCATTTTTCAGAAATATAGAATATGTAAGAGTAATTTCAGAATTCAAACTCTTTTCATGACTCATGAGATTGCATGTACGGAATGAGGGATTGTGGTATGTATGTGGGAGGGAACTGGTGATACAAGTTTGTACTGGGCCTGAAAAAATTATGCTTGGGCCCTGATTGTGTGTTATGTAAAACAAGAACTTTAAATATTTATTTTTAATGTATGCAAATTCTGGAGTTATGATTCCATTGAGAGGTTCTGCAAACCACCCAAACGTCTTAGCCATGGTTTACAATACACCATAACTCTCCCCCCACTCCCAGTGGAATCAGAATCCCACAGTTCATAGTTGCATGTTTATTCAGTATTCTGTTTAAAACCTCAGATGATCTGCTTGCTGCTCTCTTGGGCAAGGCCTGTCTTAGTATTTTATACTGCTGCCCATCACTGTAATTTTTGACCATCTTCCCTATAAAATTGGTAGCAATAGCAAACTCCCTAGGGGATTCATGGAGCTTCCAGCACTTCTTCCTTATGTGATTAAAAACTCTGCTAGGGTAAGATTGTGGAGTTTTTTGGATTTATTTTTTTTAGAGTTTATTAATTTGCTATTTTTCCTAACCTCTCAGTGGAAAATATACTACTCCTATGCTTAAGTGTTTGCAGGATAAGTGCCTTAGAGATGGCTAGATGATCTCTTGGGGTGTAGAGTGGGAACAGACTTTGATACAGTACTGTTTAAGGTATTATCTTCCCTCTCTCTAGCATATTTCATTTGAATGTATCTCTGAGGTGGAGGGCAGCATAGCATGCTCTGCAACAGTGTAAGAGAGGGGAATCTTTGGCCATCAATCCCTTCTCTTAGAAAAACTGCTACAGAACTTTAACGTCCATGCAGAGATGACAGACCCTCAGTTTTAAAGGCTTCATATAAAAGACCACAAAACAATGTTTCAGAGGTGGGGTAAAATTCTGTCAGGGGACTGTGTGGCAGGCAGTCAGGTCGATGGTCAGAGCAGGAGTCAGGCCCAGTGGTTGGTGTAGGGGTCAAGGTCCAAATACCAGACCTCAGGCTCAAGACCAAGTCAGAGCCAGGCCCAAGGGTAAATCTATAGTCAGAGTCCAAATGCCTGAGCCGACAGTCAAGTGGCCAAGGGTAGAAGGCCACTCAACTGATTTTAAACCAGACAGTCCTGCTTCTATAATGTTTTCCCCCATCTGGTACAGAGACAAAGATCAGACAGGGTTTTGTCTGATATCAGACAGGACACCATAATGGAGAGTTTACCGCTCTGCCCTGACTGACAACCTCACACACACACACTGTATGCAAGGTCACAGCAGCAGGGGCAGGGGAGCACACTCTTCAAAATGTTGCCTGCCATACAGTGTAACCTCACACACACAGTGTCTAAGACCATACTGGAGCAAGGTCACACCATTCCTGGAAGTGCCAGCGTGTGTAAGTGGCCATCATAGCCAAGGGTCAGCACCAAGTTACCTGGAGTCAGGGAAGGGAAGAGCAAGGCTAGAACAGGACTGGAACAAGGCCAGATGCACAGAAGGTCTAGGCTGGCGCAAGACTAGGAGTGAAGGAAGCACAGGAAGGCAGAGAATCCATAAATATGTGTATTGAGTAGCCAGTGGTCTGGTGCTGCTGCTGGGCGTATAAATCAGGCTGCAGATCCTGAAGCCATTCAGGCATTGTGGTTAATCAGGCAGTTCCAGGTCAATGCTGCTGAGCCTATTAGTTACCTAATAAGGAAGTCTGGAGCAGGCCAGTAGCTGGTTTTAGCTGGCCTGTCCTTGACAATTCCTGGCTCCACATAAGTTAAAGATTTCAATAGGACCAGAATTTCATCCCTGAAGTTTACACCAGAAAATCATCCCTCTGCCTTTAAATGATATCTCCTCTTCCTCTGTTTTCTTTATGTGTACAAAACTATAGATGATCCATGGTACCTCCAATAAAACTGCTTAAGAATCAGCAACATATAAGATCAACAACACATTCAGCTGTGAGATTAGGAGACATTTTCCAGCAGATGCAGAATGATACTATAGTCCAGAACATCTGCTTAAGAGGTATAAGACTTTGATTCACACTAGTCATTGCATTTAGCATTTGACCTTTGAAAAATAACCTATTTTGAGTAAGAGATGAAGGAAACAGATATTTAGAAAGGTTGAGCTTTTTTGTGAATAAACAATAATAGTAATTTAAATTGGATCTTAAAGTGTTTTACAAAGGCTGTATGCATACAGCATCAATAAAATATAGCCATTTTTGGGTGGGAGGGCTACTAATATCCATTTGACAGCAGTGAGGAGAGTAGATATTTTGGGACAGAACTCTGGAGGGAATTCCCTGCTAGAAACAACACCCTCACTGCCACCAAAACAAAATGAAATCAAACCAAACCACCCAACTCCCTCAGCCTCCAGCCAATGAAACAACAACAAAAACAAACATTGGGATCTTTAATAACCACTTCCAATAAGTTGCATGGGATTCAGTTGTATTTAGCTCCTGAAGAGCTGTATCAGGATTTAAACCAATGGTTCTAGAGTGAGTGGATGTTTCAATCCTGTTGTTGTTCACGTTGCTAGTGCTGCTGGTCTCAGAGCTCTGGTATTAGCTGCGCTAGAAGAGAGTGCAGTTTTCTGATTCAGCAGATCTCAATGTTGTTCATAAAGAAAGACCACAGGCTTGGTTCGATGGCGAAGGCGCTTGGCCAGATTTATTGTAGACAAAGCATGGTACTAGTGCCCCATAGTAGCTACTGGTACACTAACACATGTATGCCTGTGACAAGGTACCAGTTCAATCAACATACCAGAATACTGTCTCCTAGATGAGTACAAAGATGACCCTCCTATGACTTTTCCTTTTATTCATTGATACAGACAAGTTACAGTAGAACCTCAATGATATGAACACCTCGGGAATGAGGTTGTTCGTAACTCTGAAATGTTCATAACTCTGAACAAAACGTTATGGTTGTTCTTTAAAAAGTTTAAAACTGAATATTCACTTAATACAGCTTCTAAACTTTACTATGAAGAAGAAAAACACTGCTTTTAACAATTTAAATGTAAATAAAACAAGCACAGAAACAGTTTCCTTATCTTGTCAAATCTTTTATTTTAAACTTTCTCTTTATTTTTTAGTACTGTACTACCCCTTTACTCTTATATTCCCTACAGTCAGTGTCTTCCAGCTGAGACTAGGAGAGATCTCTGCAAAAATGGCACCTGGCACTAATGAACCTGGCAGCACTGCCTGGTTTGCAAGCAGCTTCCTGCCCTATTCCTGTTTCTTGCCTTTGGGCTGAGCTGGAGGAGCCTGCCCTGCACCTTTGGTACCACAAACCCCACTTCTCGGTCACCTCTCCCCAGGGCTCACCTTGCTCTGTGCACCACCTGCTGCGTTCCAGAGGCAGCATGTGGCAGGGAGGGGACGCCAGCACACTGCCAGCACCCCTCACACTCCCAGAGATGCTGGCAGGACCCTGGAGCACAGACACGGGCAAAAACTTGGGCCTCATCAGTGCACACATGATGCTGGCTTTGGCCCTTTAAAACTCTTCCAGAGCGCAGCGGGCTGGCGGCAGCTCAGATTCTGGCTCCTCATGCTCCAGCTGCAACAGCAGCAGCTCCCATCCTAGTGCAGGCAGCTTCCTTACAGCATCAGCAGCTTGGGTTGTGGCTGCTTCTTTCCTGGGCTGGGACTGAGCTTGCAAGCAGGTCCCCCCACCTAGCAGCAGGGGTGGGTGGGTGAGCGAAACAGTGCTTGCAGCTTACAGGAAAGCAGCGCAGACCCAAGGCTGCTTCTGTTCTGCCTGCTCAGGCTGCCTTGGGCTGGCAACAGGGGCTCACAGCAGTGCCCATAAACCTCAGTGTCTTCACCTCCTACCTGTAAGTTGCTGCCCCTCGCATGGTGAATGGGGATGGAGAGAGGAAGCCCAGACGTGCCTACCTTTAAGATGCAATACAGGCACAAGTACAGTATTTGCTTTCTTTTTTCCCTTTTTTCCCCTCTGCTGCTGCCTGATTGCTTATTTCCGATTCCACATGGTTTTTGGTTGACTGGTCAGTCCGTAACACTGGTGTTTGTATCTTTGAGATTCTACTGTGTGTATTGCACTCCAGATGTTGTTAGTTACCACCCTCACCCACAGTACCAGTTAGTTCGAACAAAATATCCTTATCCATTATCCTATCATCTTATCCTTATCTTACGAGGGGTCAGTGTGTTCCTATACCATCTCTTGGGAATTTGTTTACATAGTTTCTTGAGAACTCTGGGTGTTCCTGTACCATCCTATCAGGTCATGAATATGCTTGCTTACTAAGTTAATACCTAGTGTGTTGCTATTTTGCCATGGCAAGGCCTACTCTGCTTCACAGCCTTTGGTTTATACTGTTAGTTATGCCTCAGGCTCCTGCAAGGCCTACTCCAGTCATGTATGTCCCCTGTGGCGTACTACTGTTGTCCCAGTGTTTGTTTCAGGTTTACACATAGAGCATTATGTTATGGGATATGAAAGGGACACATCTTTGTAGCCCAAATTAACGATGAAATCCTGTACTATAGCCTATGTTGTGGGAGGATTTGAGAATCCTGCCCATCTCTCTTGTGAATGAAAATTACACTCAGATTTTTTCTATGAAGGGAAAAGGAATTAACCACAATCTGTAGACCAACTGTCCTTTTAATAAGTTACGGTGCCTAAAGCTGTGTGTGAGCTTTTGCTGAGTGTCTAATAGCTGCCACAGTCAAGGTGCTATCAGCACCTAAGTCATTACTTTGTAAAGTGCTTTGGGACACTGTGTATGAAAGGCACTATATAAAACCAAATTCTATTCTCTTCTATCCCCTGAAGTGGTGCTATTCGCTTTTTTAAAACACTGTTCATTGCCGAATTGGTTGGGCATCATTCTATTGTTTATGCATCTGCCACTGGTCAACACAACACTGTGCTGGATACTTAAATCTAAGAATCAAAAGGAAGAAGCAGGTGACTATGCTGGTCTGGTAGGAAAAGGAACATGATTGTCACAATATAAGCTGTTGTTTTCACTGGATTTTGTTGTTATATATTTAAATATAAACGTATTTGCTTTACTTTTCTTGGGGAGAGAATAACCATTCCATTTAGATAAACTTGGAGATTTTCACTCTCCTTCTTCCAAACAATTAAACCAGCATATGACTATTAAAAAAACCATACAACATTATTGGCTGGTATTTATTCTAATTAGGAATGATTCTCCTCACACCTGTAAATTGCCAGAAAATCCCCTGAAGTCAATGGGGTTGCAACAATGTAACAGCAATGCAACTGAGAGCAGATTCCACATCCCTGTTTTTATTATGTTTAAGTGTTCACAGTGTTGTATGCACATTCATAGCTAATGTTCCTTATGATTAAATACATAGCTCTAGTATTTCCAGCGAGCCTTCAGGATTCAATTGGTGTAGTAACGATTTGCCTGTAAGAATGGGGTACTGCCCCCATTCACACTCCTCTTGCTGCAGGTATTTTTAATTTAAAACGCTGTAGCTGGTGCAAATTTGTACACTTAACTCCTATTTCTAATCTATTTATGCACTCCTGGAATAATATGGATGCTAGTTAAGCACATTGTAAAAAAGTTCAGCATGTTTCATCATTGTTCTTCCTAGAAAGAGGCCATTGAATCAGAGCATCTATAAATTATCAAGAATTGGCAACAGTGCATTTCCTTGATTTCAGAAAGTTCATTGTCAAGAATGTATTTTGTGTCTGTAAAATACATACTTAGTGAACCATCTAAGTTCCCTACTTTAATTGTACACTACTTATTGTAAGGCATTTATTTTTTTCAATAGGTGTTTATAGAAAGAGTGAATGAGAGAGGCAAAGGAGTGCTTTGGGCATTTAATCAGAGTACATAGTCTAAAACCCATATATAAAACGGAATCTTCATCAACCACTAAAATAATCTTGCATTAAAGAGAACAACTGTAGATTTGTCAGTACCTCACCATATTTAGGTTCTTTGAGACAAGCTTGAATTTCTGTAATCTGGCTATAGCTCTAACAATTTACCTGTTGACCTCTTTTCTATAATCAGTAGGCTTTTTTTTTTTAAACTTTGTCATCTGTTACTTGATGATTACCTGTTTTGTTCATTCCCTCTGAAGCCCCTGGCATTGCCACTGTTGGAAGACAGGATACTGGGATAGATAGACCATTGGTCTGACGCAGTATAGCCATTCTTATGAAAGGAAGATTAGCTACTGTAGTGTTAGTTGTTTAAATCTAGAAGTAACTTTTAAATAGCATCAAAATATTGAAGACAGGACTTTTCTCTCAGATGAAACCATTATGTAAAGATACAAGTTAAAAAACATAATACAAAGATAAATACAAAATTAAATTATAATGAAATAGCTCTCAGAGCCTCTGGCTTGCTTGTTGCATCTTTTGCCAATAATTATGTGATTATATTTACAATCCTGTGACTATGGGGATGTTCTAACCTTTATGATGTTCCAAGCATCCATCATGTAGATGCCATATTTCCGGTTTTCAAGTGAAAGAGAATAAACAAACAGCACAGCACCATTCCAATCATTTGACACTCGGAAGAACAACACGGAAATACAGCTGCTCTTATGAGCCTCTTTGGAATGAAATGTGGTTGAATCCAGCCATTGTTAGATGCTTTTAAAAGGAGTTCTTCCTAGTCAGCACAGTGTTTTCACATGCCAGGTGTGATATTGCAACCCTGCCAAAGGTATAGTTTGCTGCTGTCAACAAGGTTAGTGGAAAAACAGCCGCTACCTTTCCCTTATAGAAATGTATAAGGAGTGATTGGCATGCCACAGTCTCTCTTAATGAGATTGTGAAAGGAGCACAGTAAGCGTCAGGCACTATACAAGTGACTCATAGCACACATTTGCTTTCAAGGGCGGGGGATCTATAATGTGTGAAGCAACACAATGTTTCAGTAAAGAAAGGGTTGAGTTTTTAGTTTCTATTCCATGTATGTTAGATGATGAGAATGAGAAATAATGTAGTTTGTCTGCAGCAGAGAATACAGTATATAGAGAAGAGAATCATGGGTGACAAGTAGAAGAGGCAGAGGGAGGCTAAGCCTCCTCAAATAGGCTGGCTGGGAAGGAGGGCAAATGCCATGGATGTAGTGTGGATCACCTCCCTTTGGAGGCGTGCCGACCCTCTGCTTTTGGAGTGCTGGAAGCGAAGCTTCCTAGAAGTGGAAGGGCTGCTGGTGCTCAGACTGTGGCTCCACTCTGAGGCCCCATCCCCAGTTGGACTCTTTCCCCAAGGCCTCACCCTCACTCTACTCTTCCCCCTAGGCCTCCCCAGTGACCCATCCGTGCCCAGGGTAGCCCACCTGAAAATGCCAAGGGCATGCTGCAAAATGAGAGCAGATTCTCCCAAACTGGTGGCTAACACTGCAGTTAGATTCACCAGCCAGTCACAAACAGTGCTTCTGATCACACACAATGGTTATCAAGAAGCTAAAAACAAGAAGTTACACAGCCTCGTTTATTGCATTTCAGTCTCTGCCCCGAATTAGCAACTAGATCCAGTAAAGAGATATTATTAAAACTCTATTCCTTTTACTAGAGATGTTCTCCTGATCCCCAAAGAGTCAGCCACATTCCAGACCAATATAAGTTTGGATCTTATCTAAAATACCATGCTTGCCAGCCAATCCTTTAGTAAATTTCCAATAGTACCTGATATGGCATATCTTGTAAGAATCATTGTAATTTTATCATATTGGTATCAAATAATATTATAAACAGTATGCAGGCTTCCAGTGGCTGGTAAGACACATAGTTGGTGAGATGGAGGCAGCTGGGAGACTAAGGGAGCTAGCCAGCAGAGGAAGGCAGAGATGTAGTTTCCCATCCTTAATTTGCAAGTACTATATAAGGAAAAACCTGCAAGGGGTGGAAAATAGGGTGTTGCTAACACTACTGCTAGCTCTTCCTCTGCCTGCACCTGTGGGGGGCCCCCCACCAGACAGGCACCCTGACCCTTGAAACTTCCACCCGGTCCTGGTCTTAACTTTCTGGGAATATGGCCTGTATGTCCCTTCCAACAAGAGCAAGGCAAAGAAATAAAAATAAGAACTCAATCTAAATTCTAACAGGATTTGAAACTAGAAATATCTCACCCTGAAAGATTGTACAAGCAGCCTACAGATATTTAATTCACAGGCAGAGACTGCTTTCCCCACCTGGGACCCCCTCGCCTCCAGTACAAAGTTTTTGTCTTTCAGCCATTTCTTAAGGTGCTGAGCTATGGTGGAGTCAAGCCAAGTGATGATGTCACTCCCCTTCTTTTATAGTCTTTTCCAGCTTGCTGGAACAATTGGTGCTTGTAACCTGGGGGATCATTCTCACTGGTCACTCTGTATTCCATTGTGTACATGCTTTCTTGGTGAACTGGTAGGTAAGATCGCCTGGGAAGAAAATCTAAGGGATAAAGGAGTTCATGAGAGCTGTCAGTGTCTCAAGGGGACAGTATTACAGACATAACTACAAAATATCCTGCTGTGAAAGAAAGATAGGAAGTAAAGTAAGAGGCCAATATAGCTCCATCAGGAGCTCTTTAGTGACCTAAAAAATCAAAAAGGAATCCTACAAAAAATAGATGAATTGCTAAGGAGGAGTACAAAAGAATTGCACAAGAACATAGGGATAGAATCAGAAAGACTAAGTCACAAAATGGGTTACACCTGGTGAGAGACATAAAAGGCAATAAAAAGAGGCTCTTTAAATACATTAGGAACAAGGAAAGACAAAGGAAAGTGTAGGTCCTCTGCTTAGCAGAGAAGGTGAACTAATAACTGATGACATCAAGAAGGCTGAAGTGTTTGCCTATTTTAACTTCAATCTTCACTAAAAAGATTAATGATGACCAGATACTCAGTGCAATTAATATTAACAATAAGAGGGAAGGAATGCAAGCTAAAATAGGAGAAAAACCGATTAAAGAATATTTAGATAGATTAGATATATTCAAGTCAGCAGGGCCTTCTGAAATTCATCCTAGGATACTTAAGGAACTATCTGAAGCAATCTCAGAGCTGTTCAGAATTCTCTTTGAAAATTCATGGATGACAGATGAGGTCCCAGAGAACTGGAGAAGGACAAACATAGTACCTCTCTTTTAAAAAGGGAAATTATAGCTCAGTCAGCCTAACTTCAGTACCTGGAAAGATACTGGAACAAATTATTAAACAATCAATTTGTAAGCACCTTGAGGATACCAGGGTATAAGGAGTAGCCAGCATGGATTTCTTAAGAACAAATCATGCCCAACCAATCTCAAATCCTTCTTTGACTAGGTTAGCAGCCTAGTGGATAGGGGAGGAAATATTGGTGATATATTTTGATTTTAGTTAGACTTTTGACACAATGCCTCATGACATTCTCATGAGCAAACTTGGGAAATGTGATCTAGATGAATTTACTATAAAGTGGGTGCACAACAGGTTGGAAGACCATACTCAAAGAATGGTTCACTGCCAACTGGGAGTGTGTATCTAGAGGGCTCCTGTGGAGGTCTGTCCTGGGTCCAGTACCAGTCAATATTTTATTTAATTACTTGGATAAAGGAATGGAGACTATGCTTATCAAATTTGCAGATGAAACCAAGCTATTAGGAGTTGTAAGCACTTTGGAGGGCAGGATTAGACTTTGAAATGACATTTACAAATTGGATAATTTGTCTGAAATCAACAAGATTAAATTCATTAAAGAGAGTACTACACTAGGGAGGAAAATTCAAATGCACAACTACAAAATGGGGAATAACAGGCTAGGTGGTTGTACTGTTGGAAAAGATCTGAGGGTAAATGTGGATCACACACTGAATATGAATCAACAATGTGATGCATTGCAAAAAAGGCTTGATGTATTAACAGGACTGTCATATGTTAGGCATAGGAGATAATTGTACCTCTCTACTTGGCACTGGTGAGGCCTCAACTGGAGCACTGTGTCTAGGTCTGTGCACCACAATTTAGGAAAGATGTGGACAAATGGGAGAGAGTCCAGAGGAGAGCAATAAAAATGATAACATTTTAGAAAATCTGACTTAGGGGAAAGGTTAAAAAAACTGGGTCTGTTAATCATGAGAAAAGAAGATGAGAGGGGACTCAACAATAGTCTTAAAATATGTTAAGGGCTGCTATAAAGAGGATGGTGATCACTTATTCTCCATATCCATTGAAGGTAGGACAAGAAGGAATGAGATTAATCTGCAGCAAGGGAGATTTAGGTTAGGTATTAGAAAAAACATTTCTAACTATACTGATAGTTAAGCGCTGGGATGGGCTTCCAAGGGAGGTTGTGGAATCCCCATTATTGTGGGTTTTTAAGAACATACTAGACCAACACCTGTCAGGGATGGTCTAGGTTTACTTGGCCTTACCTCAGTGCAAGGGGCTGGATTTGATGACCTTTCACGTTCCCTTTCAGTCCTACATTTCTATGATTCCATGATATCAGAACAAAAATGGTGTGCAGACCAGGCCAGCATCTGCAGAGGCTCTGCTGTCACTTAGAGCTTTGCCAAACTGTGTCAGAGGGAAAACTGGTTAGGTTATTTTTTCTGCTGCTATTTGGCATACTGTTGGTAGCAGTGAAACTTACAAGAATCAGAGAGACAAGGTGGATGAGGTATATCTTTTATTGGAACAACTTCTGTTGGTGAAAGACACCCAGAGAGCTCTTTTTTAGGTAACCTGAAGAACAGCTCTGTAGAACTTGAGAACGTGTCTCTAGAGCCCTGGGGAAATACAAAATTTGTCTTTGCATCCGATCCACAAAAATGGTCCGTGGATATAAAGATTTGCAGCGCTCTATGTGTCTCCATAAACAGAAGCTGAACCAAGAAAAGATGTATCTTACCATGTCTCTCTCATATACTGGGACCAAAACAGCTATAACATTGCTTCAAATAGTTATAAGAATCAGGTCATTTTCACTCTACTGCATCTTGAGAAAACTATGACCAGCAACAGAGGTAGGCTTTAGAGCTATTAACTGTAGAGGAGGACAAACAGAGGCTGGTGGAGGGAAGATTAGGAGAGACCTCTCCTTTCTGCCAGCAGTCCTGCAGTTGCCAAGAAGTTCTGTTGTGGGAAGAATGGGGGTGGGTGATGGGAAGGAGACACAAAAAATTAAATTCTCCTTTCCATAAGCCAGACATTTTTTGGAGGAAGGGTGGACGAGGAGCTTCAAATGTGTTACATTTACTATCTAAAAGCTACAAAATACAGAGTTGCCAAACTAGATCCAGCGATAATCTGGAGATTGTGGTCGGAATCCTAGCACCAGCTGCTCTGCAGCTGACTAGGGGAGACAGTGGCTTGGCTTCTTATCTGGGCATTGTCTCTGAATAGTGGGGATCCTCATGTTAATTTAGTCCTCCAGATATTCAGGTGTATGGTGAACTATTCAAACTCATTCTGCTATCATTATGTTGTTGTCACATTCTGGGTACACACTAAGATGTGTGAGTGTACACACACACACACACACACACACACACACACACATACATGCTGGCTTCTGAGATGTTCTAATTCTTTTAGAAATCTTGATCATTGCTATTTGTTGGACTTTGTATTCAAAGCTGAAAGAATAGTATAATGGTAAGAGCACAGTGTAGTCTGACAATTTTCAAGCCAGTATATCTTGGGAACATTGCCAGCATCCTGATTACTCCTAGTTCAGGGAAAATTCAAAACAGAACTGCAGCTAACGAGCTGAATTATTTGATGAGGGAAAGTATGTCTAATCATACCCTAAAGTTGTGAACTTGGTGCTCTTTGTGGTTGGTGTTACCAACTGGATTTTATAAAAGAAAATCTGCCCTCTGTAAGTGTAACAGCTGCCATCTTGGTCATCACTGGGGATTGAACCAAGGACTCCAAAGCTAATAGCTTGGGCTAATATCTAGGGTCTCAAACTGAGAGCTGTAGGAGATCCACGTCTATCATGGATCAGGCACAAATGGAGGGAAATGTAACACTCACTGACCAGGGAACTACATATGTACTAGCAGGAACCATTAATTTGTGATGTAGTTCTCCACTCCTCCATGTCTGTGTTTCCCTCTTCCTTTTCCTTTTCTCCTCCTTCCCTCCTCTACTCTCTGTTGCTGCCCTTTGAGTAGATTATTGCAGAATAGTGGCATTGTATCATCAGACATCAGTTACCTCTCCCCCTCCTCTATTCTCATTCTTTCTTCCTTGCCCATCTTCTCCTTTACTTTGAGAGTTAATGTATTTGTTTGTGAAAGTGCTTTGGGAATCATGGGGATGGGAAGCGCTATTCAGAATCTAATTATTATACAAGAGCAAAATATTATAATGCCAATCACAGTTGCTCTTCTGGTCTAGTTTATATATGTGGAAATGACCAGGAAGACAGTTCTGGTTGGATGAGGAACAAGGTAAGTAGTGTGAGATGTGTAGTCATGCTTACAATTGTCAATAGAAAATATTTCATGTATTCAGCAATACATAGTGTACACATAGCCCACAGGCATAGGTTTATAGCAATGCATAGTACATAGACAGTGTTGATACTGGACACCTAGTGATCACTATGAATACCAGTGAGACATGGTATTCCCAATTTGCAGATCAATAAGGTTTAATGTGCAAGGATTTCTATAGATATACTAGTTGAATACAAAGCCTAAAATTGATTACAATATATCATACTCACTAGGCCTGGAAAGCTAAGCAGTTACTCAGAAGGCTGTATATAGGAACAGCTTTCTTCAGGGGCCCTATCAGGGAGTCAGTGGATCCTCTGGTCCGAACAGCAGCACCTCCTGTGGAGTCAGGTGTTGATGGAGTGCACCCCTTTGTCTAAGTAGTGACTTCTTATACCCTACCATAAACAGCTTTCACCTAATTACCTCTCTACTCATTATCATGTATGCTAATTACCTACATTGGGTTTTCACCCTTGACTACATTCCATTCTCACCATGATAATTAGGGTCGTCAAAACAACATCTGGTGATAGGAGGGGCGGTGTAAAAATATGCCCCTTGACAATGAAAAAGTATACCCCCAGATGTTCAAGGATAACTTGTTGTTCCCATCACCGTTATCTATGTGCAGCTGCAAGTATATATGTTATGTATTTTGTCTTGTTATGTGCCATGGTATGCAGAAATGGAGACATCTGCAAGGTTACTCAGTAGTCCTATTCATCTCTGCCAACCGGAAGATGTTATGGTACAGGGGTCAGAATAGCCAAGCAAGCAACTGAAGCTATGCTAGGCCTGTAGGACAGTAGTCAGGCAACTCAGATTGCACTGGGCCTCCAACAGGCAGGTTGGTAACAGAGACTACTGACACCGTTAAAATCTATTTAACAGTGCCTAGCACAATGGGGTTCAGATTGAGGCTCCTGAGTGCTACCATAATACAAACCGAGCTGAACAAATCATTGATTTTTTTGGTTTGGTGCCCAAACTGATGCCCTCCTCCCCAAAAATGTTTGGTTTGTTTTGAGCCAAAACTGAATATTTTTAGTTTTTCATGCCAAAATAAAAAAGCAAAATAAAAAAAAAGTGGCCAGGTTGATTTGGCATTTTTGAAATTAAATGTCGATTAAAAAATGTGAAAACGAACATTTTTTGACTTTTTCAAAAATTTTCCCCTTAATTTTTACTTGGCTGCAACTGCATTTTTTGGCTAATTTACAGTTTGCCAAAATAATCCACCGAGCTCTAAATACAGATAATTATTTATGAGTTGATTGCTACCTGTATTTCTTAGAAACAGTGATATGGAAATCCCGCCCATAAATATATTCACAAGCAAAGATTTGGGGGGGAAAAAAAAAGAGGGTGGGGGAAAAGAAAATCTTACTGCAGCTCAATTTTTTCTCTTATGCACTCTTTGTTTCAAAAGAGACTATATTTGCCTAAAGCACTGAAATAACACAAGTAACTGAAGTTGTGAATAGTAGAATATTTAAAAATGCAATGGTCCATCTTTCACTTGAAAGTGGTGTTCAGCTGAAATATTATAGTAGGGCCTCCAATTTTTATAACAAATTAAGTCATTAGACTCAGAAAGCCAAAGATTAGTATTATATGAAGTTGAGTGAGGAAGGAATTAAATGTTTGTTTGCTGCTATAATCACTTTCTTAGCTGTGATGCTACCAGTGAGAAATCTCACAAATGTAATTCCATACAGAAGCTAGTTGTCCTCCAGCAAACGCAACAAGAGGACAGTTCTTAGTGCTTTCCTCAGCGACAGAATATTGGTTTGGCTTAGAGCCACATAGCAAGTTTGTTGCTGTTACCAAGGTGGTTTCACTTCACCAGGTGGACTACATTTATTCAGTCAGGGATGTAGAATGAGTCTCAAAACAGTCCTGAAAATGGGTCCCTTAGCCAAAGAGAAGTTCAAATTGCTTCAAATATGAGTGACAATTTTCCAGAAGGAAATGTACAGTATGTTTAGAATGGATTTTTAGAATTCGCATTCTGAAATGGATTAGTCTGTGCCTGATGCTAGCCCGGATACAACTGGTGTATCAGTAAGAGAGACTGTGAGCCTGAATCTCCTCTTACTTACACCAGTTTTACACTGGTGCACCTTAATGGACTACAGTAGAGTTGGATCTGGTTTACATTACTATGAGAGGAAAATTAAGCCATAGAATTGGTGTGGGAAGGTGAAGGGTAGGCAAAGAGTCAAAATGCCGGAAATAGCATTTACATACTTTTCCATGTGAAATCCGAGAGACAGATAATTCCTATTTCCATGTGTTTTACCTCTCATGTCTATTGTACGTTTTAGACTTGATTTTTGTGTGTGTTATTTTTCTATTGCTTTGAAACAATACAACTATAAATACCAAAAGAAAGAAAACAAAGGTGAAGTCAAAAGAGATATATTTCAGTAATTCTCCTTTTCACACATCAAGCCTCAGAGAGGGGATGACAATAAGGAAAAGTATATGGGTTGAGATACAAAATGTTCACCAAATACACCGCCCCCCCCAGTTTCAAATTCTTGTCATTTTCTTATTTTCAGGTATTTATCTCTATGTATCATTTTCCAGTGCTTCATTGTTTATCTCTACTGACTTAATTAAGCTCTCCCTAGGTTGCAAACTTGGCAAGTGCTAAGAGCTTTTTAATTTCTCTAAAATGAGCTTTCCTGCCAAGTTGGTTTCCTCCAAGTTCACTTAGATCCAGCTTTGTTTACTTGCAAATGGCAAAGGTCTCTAACAAACGGTAACTTCAAAGAAAGTGCTCAGAAGAAAGCATCTGAAATTCCTACTGCACTTAGAAATATCTTTGGAAAGGTGTGTGGTGGATACACATGGGAGATGCAAGAGGAGAAGATGCACTATAATATATAGATTGAGATGTAGAACAGATGCTATTCCTGGCAGCTTTCGAAAGATCACTTCTACACTGATTTTCAAAGGAAGCTCAGCTACTGTTACTTCTGTCCCATAGATGGAGAATGTGGATGTTTTCATAATAATAAAGATGTTGCTCTTGACGTCAATGAGTATTTCTCCAGTTATAGCATTGTGCAGATCAATTTGTAGAAGAAAATCTTCTCTTAGATCCTCAACACCCTCACTGTTTGGTTCTCAGTGTTTCTGTGGATTATCAGGAAGGACTCTGCGGACTACTTGTGGTCCACTGATCACTTTGAGAATCACCGCTGCAATTTTTTTTCTCCTTGTGCATGCGATAAAGAATCTAAATGAGAGGCTACATAAGGGATTCTCAATCAAGACATGAGGTTAGCTAACAAATGATTTCTCAATAACAGAGCTTTTACTCATGGAAAAACTATAAGAATATCCACAGGGAAAACCTTTGCTTCTGTAGCTTTATATTTAGATTACAGTAGCTGGAAGTTAATTAGCCTTGCTAGCCTTTTTTCTTTCAGGCTAATTAGTAAGAAAACTGGATTAAAGTAAGACGGAGTCATTTCAAGAGAAAAAATCTTAACATTTTATACATAACAGCCCCTTTGGTGGATATTATCTCCATAATGACCATAAGATGCTCTGAGTTCTGACAGGATGTAGTTCTGCAGTCTCTGGACTCATTTAGGCACCGTCTAAGGCATTAATGATTTCAGGTCTAGCTGCTTTGCAATAGTCAGATGAAACCACATGCCACATTGTTTAATTATGCAGTGATCAGCAGCTTTTACATGTTAATTAGGCAACCACTGTAATGAAGCCATTCACTTTTGCACGTGGCTTACTGGGCTGAAAGGTCTTCTTTACTAATTGGTTGTTTGGAAACTTAATCTCGACATAGCAATGCAGGTAGACCTGTCTTTATCTCACTTCTAATGTGTTCTTTTGTCTTTTTTGATTTGGCTAATTAGTGCTAATAATTTAAAAGTTACATGGCATTCTAAAGCTCCCACTGTTTACTATACATATAGCTGTTTCATTAACAGATTTTAAATACTGCTAATATGTGTTGACATACTGTTAGCATCGCTTCCAATCATCTATTAGTTTTGCCAGATCACAGGAATGACCTATCACACATTTCATGCACTAGGAGTTGCTAGTGAAAGAGGTTCCACATGCAAGGAGTTTCAAGCGCTGTGTTTTTATAACCATTTGCAATATTTTTTATAGTGCAGTGGCATGGAAAACTGCTTGATTTATTTTGTGCTTAATACTTTTAATGATTAATTCATGAACACATCCAAGGTCTCTCAAATAATGAAAACCTATCTTTTTGTTGTTGTTGTTAGCTTTGATTTGAAATGAAAAACAATCTGTCTTGTTTTTTTTTTTTTTTTTTTTTTTTTTTAAAGTCTGTTCTTTCCACTGGGGTCTTGATAGCATTTTGACAAGTAAAAGAATTAATTTACATTTATCACATCAAGTAGATAGGGTTCAATTTTTCCCTTTATTCTGTAACTTCTTGTGAGCAGGGGAACATTTCCCAACCTACTCTGCAAACAAAGTCCATACACTATGAAGAGTCCAAATGGTCCCTCTCCCAACTGTTTCACTTTATTAACAGAGAAACTAACAATAATATAACAAAGTTCAGTTCAAACTTTCTCCCCAGGCTTGGCTGCTGTTTAAGATACTACCCCATGACTTCTCTACCCACATCCTATAGCCTCTCTCCTAAGAGAGCCACTATCATTTCCCTTTTATCCAGGTGGGGTGAAAAACCTTCTTCAGTGGGTCAGCAGAACCCACTTAATCCTTTCCAAGCAGGATCAGCACGTGCTAACAGGCTGGTGTGTTCTAGGCAAATGTTGCCAGTGCCAGCTTGTTAGAGTTCTACTCAGACTAGTATTGATTAAACCAAGGCTCAAATGCTTTCATTTGGCATTTCCCTCCCAACCAACCAACCAACCACCCTGTGGCCAGCCCTATCAGGGCCACGAGGAAAGGATCCATCTACTTCAAGTTTTATACAGCAATTCAAAGTTTAGATCCAGAGGCATATCTCTAAAAGGGATGCTTCATATAAGGCATTTCCTGTGCATTTAAGGAAAGCAGTTTAAAGAACCAATAGCTTTCTAATCTAATACTAGAAGATTGTAAACCCTTTGGAGCAGGGACTGTTTCTTACTGTATGGTTTTACAGCAACTAACAAACTGGGCCTCAATTCTGACTGGGGCCTCTAGGAACTATTGCAATACTGATAATAATAATCTATCAACAACAAATAATCTTGGCAGTAACAAGACATACGCCAACTATCAACTCACTTGATCGGGCCCCATTCCTGCAAACACTTGCACAGGTGGATGGTCCTATTGTCTCCAGTGGAACTACTCATGTAGATAAAGTTACTTGAGTAGGTGTTTGCAAGATCAGTGTCTTTGTTTGTATGTTACATTCCTTCTCTTCATTCTTTGTCTGTTTTTAATCCATTTAATGTGTTAAGATTATTGCATCAGTGACCTGGCTTATTTCATGTCTGTAAAGCATCTAGCACACTTTGGGTACTATGGAAACAAAATAGTATTAATTCATTTTTCAGAGAAAAACACAGATTATTACAAATGTAATACAGGCTGGTGTGTGATAGTGCTAATTGTGCTAACCTTCATGTTCTGTACTAGATAACAAAGAGTACTGGGGTTGCCTGTCAAAAGGAGTTTTGGCATAGATAAAATACTAGATATAATTTTTATATGTTTATATCATCTCTTTTCTATGGATAATATATTATGCTAATATATTCAGATTGCTTTAGTGCAATGGAAGTTCATATAATAAGAAATAATACAGGCTCTATCACATAATAATACTGGTGACCAGGTTTTAGTTCCATTAAAGTTAGTGCTAAAGCTCTCATTAACTGTACTGTGGAAAGGCTCAGGATGTAGATATTGTTAAGAACCCTGCATATGAATGAAGTTCAAATCAAAATGAATAACATAAGACCAGATCTTCTGAGGGGATATACACATACCTTTCTTGCTTGTATGGAAGGTCTCTAGGTCAATGTCCTGTCCAGAGGATCCCATAAAGAGCCCTGCATAAGGCTTGGGTTTGTACATGGACTTGGAGCCAGCAAAGCTCTAAAGCACATGAATGTTTGAAGGCAGGAAGGGGAAAGCCAGCGATGGGGCCTGGAGATATATGTGCTATGTTCATCATTACCTGCTCACAATAAACAGGAAATCCACTGATAAATTAATACGGGCTACTGTGTTAACTCTTTTGCAGAACCCGTCTACATGGTGGAGTTGCTACTTCAGTGACGAGGGATTCCAGGGCAGCAAAAAAACAATGAATCTTTGTTTTGTGTCTAGTCTGTTGGGAGGCAAATTGCCCCACCATGGATCAGTTTGGGGGAAGCTTTCATAGAATTTTCCTTCCAGATGGTGATCTGGTCCAAAGATTGGATTAGAAGCTTTAACGTTTGAAAGAAAAAAAATAGTTTTTGGTTGTCTAGTTTTGGTACATTCTGTATCTGGATCAGGTATCATCAAAGGTCATACATGATAATGAAACTATAAAATAATTGATGAGGCAGGTTTGTTCTAGATGAAGGAAATAGTTCAAAGGGTTATCCAAGATCCTAAGAGTCATTTAGCTCTAGCAGCATGGGAGGCTGAGAAGCAGGAAAATGAAGAGAAGGAGAAAGAGGGAATATTACCTTTGATACAGATCTAACCACCTATGTAAGATGCACTTGTAGGTCGTGGAGTTTAATAAAGACCATATTATACCAAAGTCTAATTAAGTCCTGTAGTCCCATACAGGCTACTACACCAAAAGAAAGAAAGAAAGAAAAAAGACAACCCACTGAGTCTCCCACCAGAGCTTTATGATATATCATCATACCTCACTATAGTGCATATTAGTGTGCTGTGCTTAGCAATATTCTCTTTATGATAGTACAGCATAAAATATCTATTTATATGTTCAAAGCTACACTACAAAGAACTTAGGACTAACCTTCCATTATAAGAACCAAATGATGACTTAAAATAGAGCCATAACAAATTATTTACCCTAAAAAATCAGTCTTGAGGCTTAGACTTTAAGATAGAGTGGCCATAATGTGACAGATAACCTCTTATGGGAAAGCTGGGATCTCTCAAAAGACAGCAACGTACGGGTAGTAGAATGGCAGATGCTGCAGTTCAACAGTGCTATCTAAAGTGAGCGCTATTTGACTGTCAAGGTTGCTGATTCAATCACTTTGCCCAGGCAATAATTTTTTCAGGTGGTCACTGGAACTGAAGTAACTCCTTGATGCAACAAGAATTCTCAGTCCTTTTGATAATTCACTTTATGAACACTGGTGCTACTGTTACAGCTGTGCAGCTTCCTAATTTCATTGGGATCAAATATTTTGTGACTAAGCCTTAACTTTCTGCCATAATTTTGTTATGTATGTAGAAAATGAACTTGTCACTTAAGACAACAGGGCCATATGGGTAAAGAGATGAAGTGGTTTTAGCAAGACATTGTACGTGCAAGTTATAAGGCTGAATATGCTGCTTATATTTGAACTCCTTTCTCTGTGCCATTTCAAACAATACAGACTTTTGCTTTGAATAACTGAGCTTGAATTTCTAAAGTTTCCCAGTTAATTCTCTCATTTCACTGGGATTGCATCTCTCAGGTTCACTATTCACTAAGGACTCAATCCTTCACAGTGCTGAGCACTCTGTCCCTGATACAGCAAAGTACTGAAGCGCATGCTTAACTTTTACCATGTGAGTAGCCCCATTAGTTTCATTAGCCTTGTTGGGGCTATTCATACTCAGTGAAACAGCTGGGCTACTTTCATGCTTAGAATTTAAGTATGTCCTGAAAGTGCTTTGCCAGGCCAGAGTGCTCAACAGAATTAAACTCTAAATAATGACTATGGGATGAGAACTATAGCCATTAATTTGTTCTTAAAGGTCTACCATTTTGAAGATATGACCAATTCTGTGATGGTGGAGGGAATCTGAAAATAATGTAATGATTTAGGTTTCTGATCACCAATAAAAATTTGCCAAAATATGTCTTAGAAGATGCCTTTACCAAAAAAATTATATTGCATTATGACTAGATAAATCTTGATACCTGACATTCCTAAAATAGAAGACAATATTCTGTCTCTCTTATCTCTTGCCAAATCTATTTCCATTAGCTACATCTCTGAGATAGCCACGTTGATTGTCTCTCCCAAATGAGACAATGATTTTCTAGAGATTTTCAGATCTTTGAAACTCATACAACTTAGGTAATTTTGTGAAGATGTAGATTGAGCTCTTGGGTGGAATCTCTCTTATCTCACAAGGCAATAATACAAAAAAATACATAAATGGAGACTTAGGTGACAGTTCAGCACAGCAGGTGTTTAAGCATTTTGATTTCAAAGGGACTTACGTGCTTGGCTGAATGAGGATTGAAAGGTGAAGTAAATAGATAACTACTTTAAAGCAGGATTTTAAGGATGCCTCAGGAATGGAACTGTTTTATGTTCTTGGTCCTTCACTTCTCTCCCCCCAAACAATTTGGTTCTATTTTAAAGTCTTTCCATTAGCTTCAAAGCAAGTTATTTTAATAAAGACTGAACTCCTGAAGAAAAGATTTTTATAGATCGTCTTTTCCTTTCCTTATTAGTGAGATCCAGCAGAATCTCATTGAGAGAGACTATCTATGATTGAAAAGAACTAGATCTTCGATTTTTCAGGAACTTGAAGTGCAGTAAGGGGAGGGGGGGGGGGAGGGTAAGTGAAAATAAAGTCACATAGTGAAATCTGGACCCCAGTGAAATCAAAGGGGATTTTGCAATTGACTTTAATGGGGCCAGGATTTCTTCCCACATATTTTTATATGAGGTATAAATATACAGATGTATTGCTTTGAAAGTTTGTTTTGATCATTCTATGCTTTATGAAAGGCAATGATTTCAAAGACTCCTTAATGGGAGTTGGATGCCTAACTGCCTTAGGCTCCTTTGAAAATCCCACTCCTATGTCAGGAGGTGGAGGGGCAGGATGTTGTTGTTGTTATGTACTCAGCTAGTTAGAGATTCATTGCTAAGGTAAATAGTAGGAGGGATAATCATTGTGACTTCCATGATGCCCCATGTCACTGGGTCAAAGTGAAGACTGTGCTGAATCATAAGAGATATACTCCAGCCAGCAAACCCAGCCCATGGGGAGAATGGGACATCAAGCAACCTGAAGTACAACACCTGTAAGGTAATGTGCTACAATAGGAAAATTACATTTTTCCACAGGAAACTCATTCCAGTGGAAAATTCCTGACCAGCCCTAATAATTATCAGCCTTATCTGGTGCTCTGTCAAATTTGAAGAGCTGTGAATTTAAGATGTTTGCTTGGACTTTAGAAGGAAGGTCTTTGAAGATCTGTCTTAGTACACATAGATTAATATATTCTCAGTGCAGTGTAGTTTCTATTTAGCAAAGAACTTAAGCACATTGTCACGCTGTCTGGAGAAGCTCACAACTGAGAGTGCCAATCTTAGGTCAGGCTGTCAGACACCAGGGCAGATACTCCAAACTAGCAGTATATTCTATCATTAGACTTTATCAAGCCAGTAATAAATGTGTGCTCCTGGATTACTATATTCGTTTTACCATGGTGCCACAGACAGTCCCCTTAGGCTCTCCAGCACTTCTTTACCACTCAGACAAACTGAACTTTTTCATGAAAGGTTATTAAAACCAAAAATCACCTTACATCAGAATACTCTCAACCCCAATGGGTTGGTCACTTACCCCAGGTCAATGGATACTTGGGATCTCACACCAAAGACAATGCTGCCAGCCAATTTCTCTAGTAAACTAACTAAAGATTTATTAGCTAAGAAAAAGAAATGAGAGTTACTGATAGGTTAAAGCAGGTAAAATACATTAACAGGTGAATCCAAGTTTGTAGGTCCAAAGTGATAGCAGAGGTGTAGTAATCTGCTAGTTTTCCATAAGTCTCTTAGGGTTAACCAAAATAATTTTGGGGATCTCTGTCCAATTGCTCATTATTCCACCCTGTCAAAATCCATCAGTCCAGAGATACAGGATCACTCCCTGGATCCAGTATTCATAGCTGCTGCTCACAGAAGACAAGCTAACAGGTGTCTTCATCACAGCATATGCTTTTCCCATGCAGGCTGAGTCTGTGAATTCTCCATTGTTGAACACAATGACACATGCTTTAAGTTAGCATATTTCTTCTTTTAAAATTCTAAGGCTGCAAATCTGTTTGATGGGTAAACGAAAATACAACGTGATAGCCAGATCCTTCACTAGTTTTCATAAAGCCTTACACATTAAGTAAATTGTCATCCTTATACTAACAAACCTTTGATTTAGGAATATCTAATTACAGGGTATAGATAATGTAACTATGTGTAACATGATAGCAGCAACAGAATACAGATAGGCGAAAACTGTACAATCAACATCTCCTTTTGATCTATTCTAACAAGTGAATTGACTTGAACACACTATGGCCTTTTAGTATATCTTTGATATTCACACACAAGTGAATTGCCCTATTGGTCTAGCCTGAGCTGGTCATCTGCTAGACAGCATCACACACATTTGACTTTAGGCATATGCTAAAATGCTTTGATGAATTGGGGCCTAGTTTTTAAACTTTTTAGTTATGCAGCATGAAGTTTCTAAAAGCTTTAAAATGAGAGGCTCAAAGAGCTGAAATCATTATGTTTGCATGGAAAGCTGAATACCAAACATAAATAATAGCTGTATCTCTGTTACGTGAAGTTCTCGGAAGACTGACCTTCTATGCAAAGAGAAGTTTTTGCAAAAGTGCCCTCAAGTAGTATGAGGTCTTTGAAATGATGGGAAGCAGCCATTTGTCCTATAGAGAGATTAGCATTTAATTAGAATATTATTAGCATCACGCCATCTGATAGAGGTTTTGATAACAGGGTCCCAGATCTTCCTAGGTAGTTTTTAGGTATATTTTCTATAACATGTTGCACATATTGTTTAGTTAAATTTTTTGACAGCATATAAACTATTTGTCAATATAAAATTCCTATAGTTTTTTCATATTAAACTATCAAGACATGACTAATTTTTAAAATTAAAGAGGAATAGAACTGTTGAGAGTGCTAGTTATTTTTTCATACGAAATTGAAGAGCTTCAAAGCATATATTATGACGAGCACCCAGGACTAAATTTTTAATAGGGTTCCTAGTGACTTCAACAGAGTTACATAAGGGACAAATTTGGCCATAATTGTCTTATTTTACTTGAACTCAGGACTTTCGTTAGAGTTCATTTTGGGGAAAGAGTAAAAATCCAGTGTTTATTGACCTCTGACTTGTCCAAGTGAAAAGTATGATTATTCTTTGGTATAAGGAAACATAGTTGCATATAGAGCTCAAGAGCCACTGACTATCAGCCACAAAATCCCTGACATATTGTAGGATATGGATAATCTGAATCCTCTAATTATAAGAATACCAGGATGAATATCTTTCTCAAACATGTCTTATACCATGCTATGTTTGATTTCATATGGAACATGTATTTGATTTGATACGAATGTAGCACCTCTTTTATTTTCCATAGTACAGTGCCTATCTAGAAAAGGTGCTATAGAAAGCTCAAGTGGACTAATTTTATTTTCTTTAAACTGTAAAAATATTACTTTAATTTTTTCAACCCACTCATACTTTTCACCTGCAGTTTTGAAAGAGAGGAGCTTATGACACTTCCAATAATAACCACAGAAATAAACAAATTTATGTGAAGTATATAGTGCTCTAATTAAATTTATGTGAAATGTCAAGGGAAGGTTTTGCTTGGATGCAAATTTACACTTGTTTTAAAAGAGTTTTTATATCTTTCTATTCCGTGTTTATGTAAATGAGCCTTCCTCCTCGCTCCCCCCCCCTTGTTCTGTAAACACCTTTATTTTGGTTGCTTGATGGCTTGGAACAAGTCAATGTATTTAAATGCAGTTAAAAAGATGAAACTGAAATGTGCTGAACTGCAAACATATTAAAAGAGACTCTGAGAAGATCACATGATGACTCATTCTGCAGGGAGAAAAATACTCTGATTCTTCTTTTATTGTGTTGTATTAAATGTATAAGATGCCCAAAGTTTAGAATAATGTAAAAAACTCAAACATAGAATATTGGTGGCAACATTCCTTTTAAATGTAGGTGAAACTATTTTTAAAAAATGGACTTTAGTATCAAAATGTTCTTCAGAATGATTTGCAGTGGGTGGCTATAGTAATATTTAACTCTTTAATATCTTGAGAGCATTAGTTAATTAAAAGTCACTACATCCCTGGGAGATAGGCAATTTAGAAAAACACTCTACTATATAGTGGGAATGATACCCTGATTCCACTGTCTACAGTAGAAAACTCCCAGTGACTTCAATAGGCCATGATTTTACCCTAGTTATTAATCAAAGTCCTGATCCTATTCTGTTATTTATAAGTTCTTCTACTGATCTCATCACCATAGTATCTGAATGTCTTCCTGTAGTGGACTAAGTGACATCACTAACATGTGTCCCTTTGAAGTCAATATGAGTTTGACCATTAAATAGGAGTAGGATTGGGTGTCTTTTGGGCATGTTTTAGTCTATTCTGATCTTTTCAATTTATTCCATTATTTGCTTGCTTTCACCTTCTGAATTGAATCATCATTTGCCAAAGTACCTCTTTCTTATAGCTAATACTGGGGAATAACAGTTCAGCATGCAGGCCAATTTAGGGAATAAGTCTTGGTGAATTATAAATACCTACACAACTCTAGTTTCCTTAAAGTGTTAAAGAGTGCTGTACTGGATTATGTCAAATTAGTCACTTCATTGTGTGACACAGCATATGCCGATGTCACATAACCCAATATAGTTAGCTGGGTGTACAAATATTACAAATTCACAAAAAGCCTTGTGGATAAGAAAATAGACAAACACTATTAAATGTAGCAAAAAACTAAGCAGCATGCAGATGATGTAGATGAAGATACTCAACTCACCAGTTGGTGGTTCATCATGTCTACTTAAAGTTTGCATCACTAACATTTGCTATAATAGATTTAAATTAGATACTTTTGGAATTCAAAGCAACTAACTGGACAGTAGGATGCTGAAATTTTAGTGGTTGTATTTGGATTTCTATGACTAAATTTTAATTATGCCAAATCAGCATAGCTGGTAAAGCATCCGTGAAACATGAGCAGCTATCTTACAATAGTAAGTATGTCACTATCTGTACATCTTGATTTGTATATTGCCACATGACTAAAAATCTTTCCATTGGCTTCAGAACAGGCCCTGAGTGCATTAGTAACATTCATATTTTGCATAGAATTCCATACCACACTCAGATTGGTGAGTTTGGAACTCCAGCTGCTTATGTACACAGAAGAACAGGGGCAGCTAGGGACAAGAGAGTGGCTATGTGTATGGCATGAGTGCAGATCCCATATCAAGGCATGCTGATGAAGCTTGCAGTAGATATTTGAAAGAAAAATTGCTGCTTCTGCTGCTGAGCGAGGCTGGTGTTCTTCTATCTACCGAGAGCCAGAGCTCTGTGAGGGGCCAGATAGAAAGTAAAGTAACACCTCCCAGTGCTGGACAGCCTCTTGGACACCTGTGGCCACTCTTTCCAAATTTTCCTCCTCCTTTTTAGAAGGATCAAGCAGAGTATTTTATAAAGTAACCTATCGATATCACCATGGTACTAACTTTGTGTGAGACAGCAAACAAGAAGCTGATGTGATAACTCAAGAAGAATGCTCATGTTTTGGCTTCATGGTTATCGCCTATGAATTTTAAGTTTGATCACTGTTTTAAACTGATACCAATTACCCTCAGAAAGTACAGGTAGTAAATGTCTTCTGAAAAGACTCTAACTGACACTATCACCTAATTATATAGAAACACCCATAGAGATGTTTGGCATGGCTTCGTTTCATTGTTGGGCAATTGCATGAAACAAAGACATTAAACCTAAAAGTTATAAAGAAAAATGACACCCTATCAGAAGTGATAATGGTAGTAGCAATATGAGGTAGAATACACTACAGTACACTACAGAGTAGTTGAATGACTAATTAGTGATGCTTGATTTAGCAGCTGTTCTACGTTAAAGATGTTAGATAGCAGAAGGAGAAAAATGACTCCAGCTCCTATCCTTAAGTTAACCATGAAATAGCTTTCTTTTAGAAAGAAGGATGTCCTGACACCTTAATAAACTTTTTCAAGAAACTGGGAGTTTTGCCGCTAACTTCAGTGGAGCCAAGATTTTCCAACCTGTAGACTTTTGTAGGTCTCTTAAGTATTTTTCTACCTTCTTTTCCTAAAATAGAAGTGAACTCCTTGGCAGGGCATACATGGGTCTAGATATGTAACATGGTGAGCCTTGTTCACATGCAAAATGTTGAATTGATTTTTCCAGTATTTTATAATGAGGCACTTACCATATAACAGCTGTTGTAGCCACTCCCAACATGAATCAATGCATCAAAATTATGAAGGATAACCACTTGAGGGGGTATATAGACATTTTAAATTATCTACTAATATGGCACCCTGTAACATGCTGCTGGGGATACTCAGAGCTGTGAGCCACTGTGTTATCTCTCTGCCTCAGCAAAAGTGAGTTTTGCTGACTATTAGTATGCATGTCAGCCACTTGCCACGCCAGTTTGTCTTCCCCACCAGCAAAATCCAACCCAAACCTTGCCTACCAGGTAACAGTACCAGTGGCTCCAGCACCCAAGCTCCTCAGAGATGTTTCTTTGCAATTCACAATTCTCACCACTGTGCATTCACAGAAGATACTAAATTCTCTGCTCTGTTAAAGAGTCAGTAAATCACAGTTTACTAATTCAAACACAGCACTGAATTGGTTGATAGTAAAAGTAAAACAAGTTTATTAACAAAAGAGCATGGATTAAGTGACACCAAGTAAAAGAGATGAAGGTAGAAATAGAAACAAGCAAATAGAAGTGAAAACATGTATCTAAAAGTAAAACTTAATCTAGCAAGATACAGTCATCGTTCAAGATGATTTATTTTACCCACAGTCTCCTTTCCAGCAGTTACGGGCCAAGATTCATCACAGAGATCAAATTGTGTGGTTTGTTTGTCTCCTAAAGTGAAGGATAAAGATGAAGTCTCCATTTCTTATATTCCTAAAGGGATGTCTGTGTCTTACAAGTCAGGAAGGCCTCCAAGGGATTCAGTCTCCAGTGTTTCTCAGGGGTGCAAGAGCCATGTTAATTCTCTGTCTCTCAAGCTTAGGAACAGGATAACCCCTGCTGGTTTAGCTCAATAACTTTGTTTACTGCTAATATGTAAATTGAGGTAAACCCACATTCCTTTGTCTAGGACCAAACCTGTTCATCACCTTTACTTAGGCTGGGCTGTCTTAATTTAAACTTGTTCTAGTAACATCATACAGAGGCAATTCATAACTTCACATATAATGTTAACACATGCATTTTACAATGATATTGATAACCTGTGTGTTGTCAGCTTTCATATGATACCTCACAATACATATTTCTTCAAATATAACTGCAGTATTGTGTAGGATGTGAGTACAGGGATGCCTAGGGTCACACACCCATCACTGTAATATATAAATAACTCCCTCACAACACCCTTGAAAGAAGAATTATCCTATTTCACAGATAGCAAACTGAGGGATAAAGAGATTGAGTGGTTACATTAGAGTCGTACAAGGAGTCTAACTGAGTCATGAACAAAACCCAGATTTTTAGCAATCCAGTCCAGTTCTTTACTATGGATTGGTCCACACTGGGAATTTACATCAGCATAGCTACATCTTTGAGGGGTATGAAAAATCCACACCCTCGAGAGATTTAGCTATGTTGACCTAATCCTTGTTGTAGACAATGCTAGGTCAATGGAAGAATTTTTCCATCAACCTAGCTACCGCCTCTCAGGGAGATGGATTGTCTGTGCCAGTGGAATAACCCCTCCCATCTGCATAGATACTTTCTACACTGAAGAGCTGTGTAGGCATACCCTGCAAGACAATCATTCCTTCCATTAGGAGTGTCTGAAGGTCTACAGCATCTATAACATTGACTGAACAACCCTAGCTTTTCTGTAAGGCTCAACATGTACTCAATCCCATATAACCAATAGGCTTTATAGCAGGTGTCAGAAGCTTTCTAATTCTTCCACCCGCACTCAGCAAATATTTGAAGGCATCTGATGTTTGATCTTTGGGAGATTGTTAAATTCAGCTCCTTGCTATTTTGTAGAAATTAGCCCTACAATAAATGGTGAAATATTTATTTAACTTAAATTTTTCATGTGGGGTGAATGGAATAGGAATTAACATCACAACCTCATTGAAAATGATATGGAAACCTTGGATATTTTCATTTTTTACTAAGAAAGATGCTTCATATTACAGAATTGGCCTTGAGATACTTGTGAATGAGTTTGTGGGGGTCATTTATAGCGATAAGGCTTTTGGGTCATCAGAAGGAAAACATTCTCTTCTAGCAGAATAGAATGCTTTGTTAAAGAGTCCTTGTACTGAAAGACGTGTGTGCGGTGTCCTGAAAATTAAAATTCCACATCTTGTTACTCATCAACATGTCAGAATATACTGCTGGGGAAAAAGCATGATCCTCTGTTTTTTCATTCAAATTGCTGAAGGTTAGATACAACTCAGTCTACTCACTATTTGCTGCTTCCCTCTAACTCATGAAAATACCACCTGGTAGTCAATTACATTTTTACTGACATGGGTATGGTAAAAAAAGCATGGTTAACTAACATGTGGTCAATAAAAGTTGTTTTATTGTTTTAAGCTGTAAGACACATAGTTAACTAAATCATGGCTATTTAGAATGGTTCGCTTCATGTTAATCCAATTATATTTTTTAAACAGTGACTATTAAAATATCATTTTTTTTCCAGCACAGCTGCCCTGTAGCATGACAAAATCATTTTGCTGTGTCCGATACTTTGTTTATATAAAGAGTAGCTAAACTGCAGTAATTTTGCACTGCCCCAGACTTTCCCAATTTTGTTGGAACCAGGTACAGTCCTCTTATGAGAAATGGAGGTAGTTGTTATTTATAGTTTGTAAGTAAACTTGCCGTGTCAACTTTGTGATGGTGTACATTTTACAATGCATTACATACAAAAATAATGTCTTGTGTCTGGCAGAGCACTCTTTATTGGACTACTATGTAATCACAGACGTTAACGATGGAAAAGCCTATTGATAATGACTACTTTAGTTCATACACAGCCTGTGTTCTCTATTACACATTTTCTAGTGTGCTGTACAGTTCAGTTTTGTAAATGACCAAGCAATGGGACAAAGTAATTTAGACCTCACCTGTTTTGTTTATGTTTTAAATTAAAGATCCTAAATGCAAATTAAGACCCTGATCATGCTATGAGCTCTGAGCAGTCAGATCCTATGCTACAGGGATAAACTGCCATTAGAAGAGAAGCCAGGCACTTCTGAGGAGGGAGCAGCTGAAACTCTTTTTGATCTACTTCAGGTCCTCACTCTCCTTTTCCCCTCCAACAGTCACTTTCCTATAGGGAACATTATCATTGTCCAACCTGTTAATTTTCCCCACTGAACTTAATTGGTGTAGATATTTTTTCTGTGTGTTTAAGTGATGGGGTCCCAGCTGTGCACAACTTGGAGTTGCTCATGGTTGTGATATCTTCAAAAAGGTCATCATGCAGCTTTGGTCATTGGTATTCCCAGCCATATTCTAATTCTTGCCCAATATCAAGTGCCAAATGTGAGAACTGCAAAAGAAAAAGCTGATGATGTGGTCCCTGTCACAAAAACAGTAGATGATTAGGACATGATTCTCTGGTACATCACTGGCAGTGTAAAAGAGTCTTAAAGTGGGAGTGAACTGTGAAAACCATCGGGACCGAATAGCAGTGCAGTGTGCCAACTGTTCTATACGGACAATGAACACCCAGTTATAGTTCAGATTATATATATATATATTATTATATTAATATATATGTATGTAAATGTGTGCATGTGTGTGTTTGTGTGTGTGTGTGTGTGTATATATATATATATAATCCAGGCTCAGCAAAAAGCTGTGACTGACTTTTTTCATGTTTTCTTCAATTCAAAACCTTATGCTGAATTGTTGACGTCATATTCTGCTGGTAAAAAATGAACCCTTTCTTGTCTTTGTAAAATAATACACTCAGCAGATTTTTATAGGCATCAATAAACAGCTTTTATTTCCCTGTTAAATATTTTAGTATCTTTTTATTTTTGCAATGTTTTATGGCACTTTACTTCATTTTATGAACAGTTGTCATGAAGTGGGGGTAGATTGACATAACTGAGGAAATTCCATAAGACTATGTAAAAACTATTCATATAATCGGATTCGTTTTTTAAAAAAAGAAAAGCTTTACATAATACAAGAGGCGATCATTTCTGACATTGCAAACTCATCATGGTTGTGTTAAAGGGTGTGGGATGGGGATGTTTTTGTGTTAGATACATTACAATACTCCATATAGGATACACTTGTGTAAAGTCACAGATGCTGTATGTTTGTGCAAGCGTGGGTAACTTTTGAATCACTTTAAGTAGCACAGGGACTGGAGCATTACAAAATGACATGATTTGGCTATGAAGAAAGATGACACGCACATGCATTAAAATATATTTGACAGCTATCTGTGCAGGGGCTGACTTTTATCAAGCTGCTATCTCTGGGTGAAAAAATGTACACCTTGATCCTTGCATCTGATTGGGATACACTTGGCATATAACTGAAGGTTGAAGGGCAAAATTGTTTTTTAGCATTAATAAAAAAAGTAAAAAATGTTGTAAAAATATTTTTAAATTTTTACAGTTTTGTCTTTTTTCAAAAATCACATTTTTACTAGATCAAGTGGCTTTATGTGTCCTCACCCTGATTCTGGGCTGTCTGAAGGCTGGCTTGGCCCTTGGTGCCAACTGCTCATGACCCAGATATGGGACACGGTCACTCCCATTTCCACTTCCTATGACCAGAGGGCAGTGTGTGAATGCTGCTCATATGAATAATGTTATTCCAGTGTGTAAGTGTTTGGAGGCATGCATTAGACATAAGATGACAAGGAGCAAAGGGCTGTGTAAAGGAGGGATGAGAGGTAACTCCATACTGAAACCTTGATTGTTCATATTGCTATGAAACATTAGAAAAATACAAAGCTCTATTTTCCTAACAGCAAATTCCAAATCATTGTGTTCAGAAGAGAAAATTGCCCTGACTGAGCAATAATCCCCTGAATCTGTGATTTTGGGCATTACAACACAATCAACTTAACTTCTTTACCCCTGAGGCAAAATGTTACTGTTATTACCTTCAAAACCAATCTCTCTCTGTCTTCCTTGTTTGTTCCCAGATGAGGGCTTGAAAGACTTTTAGAATTAGCTACATGCAAAACTTCATTTTCTTTAAATTAAGCCATTATTTGTCTAGAGTTTACTGAAAAAAGTATAAGCTAAATTGCTTTCCAATCATAAACTAAAATGATTTATTTACTATATTTGGAAATGATTGATTTTTAAAAAAATCAATACAGTGGATCTGACTGGAGATATAGGCCTTGATTCTCCATTGACATGTACACAAAAGCAAAGTGAGTGTAAATTCCTACCAAATAAAAATAGTAGTGTTGTACATTCACTTTGCACTGATGTAAATAATTTCACAAGGTGTAGGCAGGGCAATAGAGAATCAGCCCGAATGTGCACAAGTTAACATAATTGATATTATTATTTATTATTTGTATTACTGTAGTGTCTAGGAGCCCTAGTCACGGACCTATTGCTATATAAAAACAGAAAAAAAGATGGTCCCTGACCCAAGGAGCTTACAGTCTAAGACAAGAAACAACAGATGGATCCATAGAGAGGGGAAGTACAAGGGAACAGTGAAACAATATTGGTGAACATGATAGGCTGTGGTCTCTGCATATCAACAGCCTAAGCATTGTCAGTGTTTTTTGTAGGCTTCACCACAATGGGGAGTTTAAAGGAGGATTTTGAAGGAGGATAATAAGTTAGTTTTGTAGATGTTTATGGGAAGCTCATCCCAAGCCTAAGGGGCAGCATGGGAGAAAACACAAAGGTGATTGAAAATTTTACAAGTGGCAGTGAAAGCTGGCATCATGGGCCATTCAGAGGCAGGCAAGTTTGATAGTGAATGAAAGATGTAAGATAGGGTGGACATTGACTGTGAACACCATGAAAACAAATACAAGCAGCTTATGAGGACCATGAAAGCAAATACAAGCTGCATATGTTTGATACAATAGAGAAGGGGAGCGGTGGAAGGATTCAAAGAGCGGGGCCATATCATAGAGATGTTATGCAGAAAGACTCAGCAAGATTTAAATATAGCCAGGATGTGAAGCCCAAGACAGAGGTCCAAATTGAAGATGACATCCAGGTTTTGAGCCTGAGTGACAGGCGGGAAGGTGGTGTTGTCCACAGTAACTGAGAGTGAGAACAGTTGCAGGATATGTCAGAGAGCCTGATATGTTCTTTAAGTGACCAAGATATCAAACCAAAAGAGCAAAAAGGGTCAGTGGACCTTCCAAAACAGCAGTGCTAATGTGCCTCTATAATAACTGCCAAGAGGTTTTCAGGGAAATAGGTCAATGACATCTTGACTCTATTGACTGTGGCAACTGTAAGGGTTGTAAGTATTTTCATCGTGACTTATAGGTGCCATAGTAATAATTAAGCTTATTGCAAATTTACCACAGTGACATTTTTGCCCTTTAAATGACATAAGGACCAAAAATAAATGCAGAGTTAGTGTGCTGTGATTGCATCATGTATATGTAAATGTTTTCAAACTGGATTACCTTGATTTATCCTCGTCCTAAAATTTAAAGAAACACCATAACACATCAGTATTTTACTAACAATATCTAACTACTAACATTAATGTTTGAGATTTGTCATATTGCTTTTCGCCACCAGTGGTTTCAGCCTGGATTCAACAAAGCATTTGAGCATATGTTTTCCATTTCTACAGAACAACGTAATTGCAATATTGTAATGAAGATACAATCTTTAAACCAGGATACTTTGCCAAAGAAGCAAACACTGATGTTTCTACATTTCTGAACAGTGCGATTTTGGGAACCGTTCATTGGGCACTAGTTTAAAGAAAATGGGCATGTATTTTCTTTCTTCTTACATTATTGTAACAGAGTAAATCTCACTCAGATTCTTTAAGCTACAAAAGACTGTCTTTATAGGGTTGATTGGCTTCTTGGTTTATCACATCTTTAGCAGTAAACAAGCATTTTGGACATGTTCTTTGATTAACTTTAGTGATTTAAACACTCAGCTTTAATTACTGATAGTTTTAGATACAGCACAATAAAGACAGACTCCTGCTTCACTAAATCAAGGAGATGTGACTGAAGGCCTCCTGATCCAATTGTTCTCATTTAGTTCAGCGCTCACAAACATGGTTGTAAAATATTATTGTGGCTTGAGCTGCCATGAAACAACATTGTCATCAATCAAATAAAAAAAAAAGTGAGAGAATCGATATGTAACACAAACACGGAGGCTTCAGTCACTTAATCAATTGCACATATTTCACCGTTTTATTCTCTCTCTCTCTTTCTCTTTTTTAACACTTGTCATTCTGCAATCTGGTGAGATTTAGCAGCTGTGGAGATGAAAAGATCAATATTTCCCAACTAGGGTGGCCTCTGAAAGACACTGTAACACTATAACCAGATCATTCAGGCTCTAATATTACCTAGTCAAGCTCTGTATGTTTTAGTCACTTGATGAAAGGCAGTACTATAATGATCTTTTGTCTCCCTGCTGATACAGTTATGCACAATATATTGAATAGTTATGATTGTGTAGCTTGATAGGTTTCCAAGGTTTTGCTAAAGCCCTTGTTATATAAAACTCATTCAGAATAGTGAAGCAGGTTTAATGGGTAAGTTGGATGAAGCGTGAGGCCAGCTGGTGTCAGCTGCCTCTAACAACAGTGATATGTATCAATCACACTGCATGGTTTGTTTGTTTTTTTGGTATCTTTGAGGATTCCTACCAGAACTATATTTGGGGGGGGGGGGGGGGAGGGATAGTATACAGTACTTACATTAAAGAAATATTAAAAAATAAAATAGCTATCTGTATAACAAAGTGATCATCCAATTTACAGCTGATAGCAATGCGTCACTGTGCAGTATGCCCATGTTCACTAAGTAATCACTTACAAGTGATAGAACTCACTCCTCAAAATAGAATAAAGAGAATGTCTGTAGAATTATGCACTGCAGCTCTAATTACCACTATGTTCACTACTAATGTCTTAATTTAAGATTGTGTCAAATGAATAATCTTCAGACAAAATGAGCAGTACCATCTGAGACATCTGCAATGAGGAAGATAATTCATTGAACTGACAAAAAAAAAAAAAAAAAAAAAGAGGAGCTCTTGTTTGGGGCAGTATCAAATGCATCCTCATTACAGAGGGGTTTATATTTTTTTCTGTTCTTTTTTAAAATAATGGCATATCAGATAGGAAAATATATTGTAAAAAATGGATGGTCTCAGAAATATTTGGATCAGATTTTGCTCTGCCTGGGTTTATGCACAGTATCTACTGGATTGTTGGGTAAACACATTGTTTAGAGAAACTGAAGTTACAAAACTTGAACCTACATGCTCTGATTTAGAAACACACTTAAACATATGCTTAAATCCATCTTTATTCTGTAAGGCACTTACACATATGATTGACTTTAAACATGACTTTAATAGGCGTTAAGCACATGTTTAAGTGTCTTCCTGAAGAGGGATGTTTTTCTAAATCAGGTCCCTGGTAGGTTCAAGTCTGGGAGCCTGATCTTCAGCTAGTGTAAACTGTCCTAGCTTCACAGAAGTTAATTAATCTATGCTGATTTATACTGGTTTAGGATGTGGCTCTGGGTTTTACCACTGGATCCTTCCATCAAGCTTTGGGTGTTCAGATTCAGGATGGTAGGTAGATCCCAGCTGTGAAATGTAGATCTAGGGCCCTGTGTGGATTTTTACCTGTAAGATCCCAGAGTCTGGTACTATATTGTCTGAAATGCCTACTTAAAAAAACACCCCACAAAATATCCTGTACCATTGAAGGGAAGTGATTTAGTTCATGCAAGATGATGAGTGTCCTTGCTATTACAAAAAAAAAAAAAAAAAAAAAATTGGGGGAGGGGAAGAGCTTTGAAGACAGAAAATATTGTCGCCAATTAGCTAAAATGTTACAGTTGGTGCATTTGAGGCTTGATGGGCTCATTAAGCATTAAAACTCCTTGACATTTCCTGGTTTTAGTGAGAAATAGGAACAAGCCGTTTGCATTTTATATTTTACTAACTTGTGCATCTTTTTAGCTTCTTCAATTGTCATATTTTACGTTTAATTTTCTATATATTTTATTAAAAAATTCAGTATTAAAGGGTCCTCATTCCTCTCCTAATTATCTATCCCAAAAAAGTCCTATCCTTGTATCAGTTATATTGTTTCATTTTAAAGTTTAATAGTTAATGTTCGTTGTTAAATTGCCAAAAGGGTATGGACTAATTTAGCACGTCATTGCCAATTGGTGAAAATGTCATCATTAGTGATCCATGAGTCGAGGAGATTTAAAAAAAAAAAATTAGAAAAGAGAAGCAGGCCACCAGTCTTACAAATACCCACAATGATTTTTAAATGTCTTCTTTAATTAAACAGGGAAACAAAAACAGAAAAGCCTTTATTATTTGACATATTTAAATAAATTTGAATATTATGTTTGAATGAAATTATAAGTATATTGCTTTAATAAACATGAAAAGAGTAATAAAAATGCTAAAGTAGCAGATTTTAAATGAGTTTTTTCTTAGCTTCTTTATATTAATTAATTTAACCTTTAAACAACCCTCTGCTCTTTTATTTATTTATTTTTTTAAAATGCAGAATTTTGTTTTGTGTCTGGAACCATTACAAAACTGATTCAAGATTCGTGAAAGCGGTACTCTGATGACTAAGCTACTGAGTGGATTACAGTGACATGAATGAGTGAAGTGAACTTGATGTTTTATCTTCTTATTTCCTGCTCAGCACCAATGGCAGTGGTGCCAGAAATCAAGAGTCCTCTTTGACTTTTCAAACCTAGCTGCTTGCTACTTGTTCTTTCGGGTGAAATCTTCCTGTTGAGTTTTCATTGCCTGTGGATCTCCCCACATCATCAGCAGGCCAACAGATTTCATCTCAACACCTTTTTTGCTTGCCACTTGAGTATGTGTGTTTGCAGTTGTGGCTGCAGAAGACATTTACCGAACTGTATGTACCCTTTTTGCCACATGGCCAGTGTTCAACCAGTAGTCCCACATCTGTGGATGCAGGGTTGCTGCAATGACAGTTTTTGCCAATTTAGCACAAGGTGCACTTTAAAGGCCTGTTTCTCATATATACCAAGGCTCTTTTACATAGCTCTGGCTATCGAAAGGGGCCTTAAAAGGGATGCAAATATTGCTACAGCCTCTTTAGATAGTGGTGCTAGATGGATGAAAATAATTACTGCAGCACTCCAGAATCCACAGATATGTGGCTACCTTTGTTCCTGTGCTTAGAGCTTTAGGGGATCTTTCTAGTTCACATATTCTGGGACCATATAGGAATGTGCTTGCAACCCTACTTAGGCTGCTCTAACTTATGCTTTGGTTCTCATAGCCCCCAGTGGGCCCTGAGAAACACAGAATAGCCAAAGCACAATGCAATTCAGTACCCTCCCTACCATGCCTCCTTTTTCACCATCTACACTGGGGCCTAAGAGTAAGTCCAGTGGAAAGCCTTTATGCCAGCTCTTCATTGACCCAGGAGGCCCTTTTGAGCAGGAGTTACTCTCAGTGGCCTGTTTTCACTCACTTTAGGGATCCTTAATGTTGCCAGAGTAATGTAAAGAGCTTTAGTGTAACTGAGGATCAGGCTCTATAGGTGAGTTTTGAGTCCCTTTTCTGGTGGGAGGGCATGGGAGTGTCTTCCTGTGATCTGTCATGAAAATGAGGGTATACAGATTTCTACTTTGGCATGTGATCCCTGCTCACTGTTACAGAAGTTTTTGTGGTGTATGTTAAAATTGTAATTTATCATTTTAAGACTACATCTACACCTGGAGCTGGGGGTGTGATTCCCAGCTCAAGCAGACGTATTCATGTGACCTCTCCTTAAGCAAGCATGCCACAAACAGTAGAGTAGCCATGGTTGCATGGGCAGTGGTGAGCAGCTGCTAGCCCATGCTGCTTTTCGCTATTGCATCTGCTACAGCAGCTACACCATTTTTAGCCTGCTAGCTGGATGAGAGCTAGCATGAGTTAGTCTACTTGTCCTTGGAGTCATACCCCCAGCTCTAGGTGTAGACGCAGCTTACATTTCAGGACTTTTCCTGGTCCTGCTTGCAGGCTAGGGAGCTCTGAAGAGAAGCATGCAATTTGAGTCTAGAGCAATTGGTCTGCAGACAACATGTTAGAGTAAGGTGGATTAAGTGGTACCTTTCTGTTTTAGGGACCAACCTGCTTTGTCTCTCTCTGTTTTTGTGTTCTTGTGTATTATTTCCATCCTTAGAGGTCTTTAAGGCCCGGCTTGACAAAGCCCTGGCTGGGATGATTTAATTGGGGTTGGTTCTTCTTTGAGCAGTGGATTGGACTAGATGACCTCCTGAGGTCCCTTCCAACCCTAATATTCTATGATTCTATCGTTCAGAATTCTAACAACTAAAGTAGTGTTAACGTTGCAACCTTCCAGCAGGAGTGTTTTTATGCGTTTAAAAAAATCTAATTTCTCTGTTTATGCCATGAACATAACAGTTTGGGAAACGTATCCTCCAGGGAACATCCAACATTAACATGATGGTTATGGATTGTTTGCTATTTTATGTGTTTTTTAGAGGTATGTGTGTATGTTTCTATCTTTATCTAAAATCTTAGTGGTTTATATCTATGGTGGCTCTTATACACTAATTTCTCCACCTCACTGCTGGAATATCTGGTGCCTCTGACATGACTTTTAAAGTTGTGATAGTAGATGTAATATATGGGTGCATTGAGGCAAAACACCCCTTTTTGACCCAAATATTCTAAGTTTTTCATGTACTTAAGCTCTGATATGCATCTGTATCCAATACAAATAGCATAGGAGCAATGTTTCTGCATTGAAACTAAGTTGTAATTTTGATAGTGGACCTTAGAGTGACCTTGTGGATCTGATGGTAAGATTTTGCCTTTATTTTGCATAGCAGCCTGACCAGTCATGCTGGGATTTGAATTTGGTGTCACTAAGTACAGCAGAATCAATATATTACTGTTTTATATCTCTAGACCGATCTTGAGATGGAATACTTTCAAACAATAGTAGTCTTCAATATAGGGTACATACATGAAATCAAAGTTTAGGGGCTGGTTCACACTTACCGCGCGATTCAGCGGCAGTCGATGGGAGTTATGCAAACTATGCATAACTACCCGTCGGCTCAGCGCTATGCTAGTTGAGGAGGTGAACTTATTGAGTCAACTTCCTCATCGATTGAGCAGGTCTCACTGACCGCTCAATCGATCATGAAAAATCGATCTGGCGGTGGCGAATTTGCCGCCGCCAGTGTAAACATAGCCTAGGACTAGCTGCAATACATGCAATACCAAAACATAAATTTACAACCCGGACTTCTAGACAACATGAGCTGCTTTCTTTCTAGGTTTGCTTTATACTAATTGATTGAAAGTATGGAAAAGAGAATGTCATTGCAGGTTTAATGTGTAGACTTTTCTGAGATAATCTGCACAGAATTTTAGATCATGGTTTAATTCACTACCAATAAAATTTGGGATTTCATGAGGGCATATTTGCATGTGAACACTATTAATTGCAAGTTGGAAATCTCTGTCCTACTATATTAGAAACCTAACGTGGACTATAGGCCTTGATTCTTTACCAAAGTAGTATTAGAGGCCTTAGTATAAATGAGAACTGGTGTACACACAAATTTGCATCAAAATTACAATCAGTTTTAATCCCCACTTTTTGTAATTTTGGTGCAAGTCTATGTTTAGGGCCCTACCAAATTCATGGTCCATTTTGGTAAATTTTACAGTCAGGGATTTAAAAAATCTTAAATGTCAGGTTTTGGATATTTAAATCTGAAATTTCATGGTGTTGTAACCATGTGGGTTCTGACCCAAAACAGGGTGGTGTGGGGGGGGGGATCGCAAAGTTATTGTAGGGGGGTCACAATATTGCCACCCTTAATTCTGTGCTGCTGCTGGTGGCGGTGCTGCTCCTGGCCAGCAGCCGTGGCTCTCTGACTGCCCAGCTATGAAGGCTGCATAGAAGTAAGGGTGGCAATAATACAACCCCTGTAATAATAGACAGATTTCACATGAGAGACCAGGTCTTACAGTCCATGATGCATTTTTCATGGCTGTGAATTTGGTAGGGCACTATCTATGCGAGAACACCTTAGTTATCTACTGAAGCTAAACTGAAATAGGAAACTTTTTTCTGAAATAAGAATGTCCATGTGCAGACTTGCACTGAAATAACAAGTGGTGTGAATTACAGTTGAATTACAACTCAGGCCCTATTGTGTTTAATCTTTAACTTTGTTATGGGGTTTTATTATCCTCTCTATTCTATTTTATTCAAGTTTTTATACCATAAACATCACTGTGGTGTCTGAGTGCCTTTTAAGTTATAGTTGAAGGACCAATGGATCCCCTTAAAACTTATTAATGTAAGTTACAACTAGCAGAGCTGGGGTCAACTAGTTTCAGCAAACAATTTATCAAATGTAGTCCTTGTGACTGTTTGTGAGTTGTTTACAAACAGATCGTGATTTCTTCCTGTTCATTTAAACTTATTTGGATGTTTTAAGTGAACATACGGCAGCATGTGAGTTATTTGTAAGTATTGCTTAAGTTGTTTTGATTGTATGCAGAGGTCACATGCTGTGTTCTTTTCCCCAAGTACGGGTATGTCTACACAGCAAAAGCTGTATACAGGCTTGCCAACCTGAACTAGCTTGAATCCAGCTAGTACAGGTAACAATAGCAGTCCAGACAGTACAGCATGAGCTTCAGAGTATGAACTTCAGTACAAGTCCAGGATGGACTGTTTCACTTTCTAGCCCTCTCTGACGCTCATGCTGTGTTGTCTTCACTTCTCTGCTCGAGCTGGCATGCTAAAAAGGGCAATGTGGCTGTGGGTGTATGGACAGTGGCTCCGGCTAGCAACTTGGATACAATCCAAGTCAGGAACTGATATCATTCTATACTGAAAATGCCAGACAACTTAGGCTTCAGCCACAGGTAGAATGAAAGATTATCGGAATACCTTTCAATAATATTGTCGATCATGGCGATCTTAATCACGTTCTACCTAAATTAATCTAAATGTGACTCCTACTCTCTCCATTCTCACTGTAAGATCCTCTGACAATGCTTTCCAATAAAAATCCAATTCCTGGACTGAAGCTACATCACACAGAATTTTAATATTCTTCACTGAACATTTTTTTATAGCACTTTGGGCCTTGATCCTGTTCCCATTAAAGTTTGTGGCAAAACTCCAAATTATATAAATAAATTTTGCCCCGTGCATTCACTAGGTGATGTTGTAAAATGTGTGCAGGATTCCTATCATGAGACTTATCAGTCTGATTCTAATTTTACTTATGCCAATTTGAAACCATGGTAACTCCATTTAGCTCATTGGAATTAGTCTTGACTTACATTGGTGTGAAAAGAGAGTCAGGTCCTTTGTTTCATTGTATTGCACTTTGTATTTTGACATCAGTTTTATTCACTCCCCATGTATCTTCTTTAATTCATGGGTGAGCTTTCCACTCTAACTGTATTTGGGGTGGAAGCTCAAGCTGTGCTTCTGCTGGGCATTGCAGTTAGGGCATGAGCTAGCCACAGGGAAGACTTGGCCTGTTGTAGAATGAAGGCCCACTAACGATTGACAGTGAGGTCTCCCAGAGAATGGACTTCCGTTTCCAAATTAATCCTGCATGTCCCTCTCCCTAACACAAACTTCAGATTAATGGACATTTTGAAACATTAGTCAAAGGATGCCTCTTGTAGTGACCATTTCATTACAAAAAGAAAGGACTTAGCAAGAATATGAGGGAATTTTCTTTCCCTTCCTATTTTAAATGAACTGCTTCTGAGTACTACATCCTCTTTATCAGAATGGTTATATTCATCTGTCATTTTGCTTATGCAGTCACTCTTTAAGCCTTGGTTACCCTTGCTTTGGGCAATTCTTTAGCTTTTAAATTGTATAATGAAGGCAAATTCAGTGAGGCTTACACAATGAGACCTTTAAGGTGCCATTCAATCCCATTCAGTCATGCTGAGGCAGAGATTGCTCTTTGCCTTCACAGAAATAACGATCGCAAGAAGAGTTGTCATAATATTTATAACAAGACAGCATGGAAGTGCAAATTGTTATTAACTGTATTGATGCATGGTTGTGGATAAAACTCCTTCTCATGTTGATTCATTTACTTATTTAAGGAATGTGTATTAGTACATAGTAAGTACATAAAAGGTTATTATAAGGAGGAGGGAGAAAAATTGTTCTTGTTAGCATCTGAGGACAGGACAAGAGGAAATGGGCTTAAACTGCAGCAAGAGTGGTTTAGGTTGAACATTAGGAAACATTTCCTAACTGTCAGGGTAGTTTAGCACTGGAATGAATTGCCTACGGAGGTTGTGGAATCTCTGTCATTGGAAATTTTTAAGAGCAGGTTGAACAGACACCTGTCAGGGATGGTCTAGACAATGCTTGATCCTGCCTTGAGTGCAGGGGACTGGACTAGAAGACCTCTTGAGGTCCCTTCTACTCCTACAATTCTTTGATTTTATACCAGTAGAGAAAGAGTGTATTAGAAAGCACCCCAGCTGAGAGGACCATGATAACCTATTATAACAAACACTCGATTGGCTTCTAACTTCTTTTTAATGTAAATGGCTACAACAGAAATATGAACACATAAAAATTATGTTACAATATTACTAGGGGTTTCCTTTAAACTGATAAAAGCCAGAAAAGTCAGAACAAAGGCTGCGAAGTTGCTCCACTCACTGTGGACTGTGGACTGTGTGTGTGTGTGAGAGAGAGAGAGAGAGAGAGAGAGAGAGCTGAAGTTCCCTGAAATGCCATGTCCAGCCATGAGGGAGCACCACTGAGGTACAAATTTCCCCTGCTGTCTTGCTGGCCTACATCAAATTACTACACTGTTGCTGCTGCTCTGGCCAGCAAGTAGAGAATCTGTCCATTCCTTGCCCATCGGCTCCAGGGAAGGAGTAAGCAAGGGACTAGCTCCACTTATTCATGTGCCTCTGGACCAAAGGTCCAAGTTGCCCGTGGAAGTGTGTAAGAGAGGGTTCTTGTTCTCTCTTAGGCTGGTGCATAGTCCAAGTTGCTATCTAGTGCTTAGGTAACACAAATCTTATACAACTTATTTGTGAATAAATATGTTTTCATGGATTTAAAAAAAATTAAATACAAACAGTTATTTGGCTTTAACTCATTTCCTTCAGGACTGGAATGGCTAATGCAATAGTATTGTGATAAAGCATGAAAACCAAAAAGTGAAGCGGACTATAAACAAAAGCATTAGTCTAATTCTACTGTCCAAACTGAATGAAATTGGGAGAGTGAGCAAACAGCTGAAGTAGTGAAAAACACAAATGGCTAGAAGTCACAAAATTCAGAACCAGATTTTTTACACTAGAGACATTGGGTATATCCTAGGGCAGGGGTTTTCAATCTTTTTCTTTCTGAGGCCCGCCAGGATGCTATAAAAACTCTGCAACCTACCTGTGCCACAACAACTGTTTTTCTGCATATCCAGTAGATTAAAAGCCAGGGCTGGTGTTAGGGGGTAGCAAGCAGGGCAATTCCTGGAGCCCCACACCACAGGAGGCCTCTGCAAAGCTAAGTTGCTTGAGCTTTGGCTTCAGCCCTGGGTGGTGGGGCTCTGGCTTCCACTTTCTGCCCTAGGTCTCAGCAAATCTAGTGCCATTCCTGCTCTCTGGTTTATTTTGGTGTACCCCCTGAAACCTGCTTGCAGGACCCCCAAGTCTACATCAAAGATCAGCCTTAAACCCATTCCTATTTTTGATTATAATGGACATCTTGATGCAGGGGATTAGGAGAAAGGCTTCATGCAGCATGCTTTTCACCGCTGACATTATGTAGTGCTGTGAAGATAAATATGAACTGGAAAGGGATCTAGGCATTGAAGGGCCGCATTAGAAGAAAATGGTTTATGAATCAGCTGACAAAGGATGCAGTATGTGCAATGCATCTGAGATGGAGAATAAGAAGCCAGTAAAACTAGATGGTATAGTTTAACGTCTGTGCAACTGTTCAAATACCTCAGTTCATTGTTGAGCCAGGATGGGAATGTGGACATGGATGTTAGGAGCTGCGTGAAAAGCACTTGATGCAAATGGAAGGAGTTGACAGGAATTCTCTGTGATAAAAATATGCCAAGTAAACTAAAGAGCAAAGTTCATAAGACCATGATTATTCCAGCCAAGATGTATGGGTTGGAATGCTGGCCAATGAGGAAGAGAGAACAACTCTTCATAGTGTCAAAATGAGAATGTTCAGGTGGATTAAAGGCTACGCAATGAAATGGTACATGACACGATGCAAATAGGGCCCATCATGGAAAAGCTGAGTGAATACTGACTTAGATGGCTGCGTCATGTGAGATGACAACATGCAGGATATGTTGACCAGAGAGGACCATGGACCACGAGGAAGATCCAGAAAAAGGTGGTTTAAGATGCTGATGGAGGATGTGAAGAAGGTTGATGTCAGCTTGGAAGTTGCACTCAACAAGAATGCTTAGAGATGAAGTAGAAAAGTTACTAATCTTGACTAACAGGACAAGGTGAAGGCGAAGAAGAAGATATTGGATATATGTGAGAAGGGAGTCTGCTTTATCTTACATCTTCCTGTTTGCTTTTCTTGCTACAATCCCACACACTTTCTCTAACAAGCCATGTACATCAGTATTAATGTAGCATCTGAATTCTAACCATAATTTGTATGAGACACCACAGTGCATGAGGATCCAGTCCTTGCATGAGGAAAACTGTTACTGATTCCCTAGATCAGACTTTATAAAGTTGTACTGTAAAGATATATAATTAGAAATGTCTATTTTAATGCCATAACTCAGTTCCTTTATCTGAGATTTATGAAAAAGCTATAAATTTAAATGAGAAATAAATTGCTTAGGCCCCAATTCAGCAATCCATTCCTAATCAGAAAGTACTTAAGCATATGCTTAACTTTAGGCATGTGCTTAAGTCCCATTAGCTGCAATCAGACTTAAGCAAGTGCTTAAGTGCTTTGCTGAATAGGAGTGGAATTAAGCACATGGTTAAGTGTTTTGCTGTACTGGAGCTTTAGGAGCTATGCTAAAGGGATTTTTTTTTCTATTAGATTTGCTTAGCGAAAGTTGGATGACTCAGTGCCTGATCCTTAACTGCAGAAGTCAATCAGAGTTTCACCATAGGGTACCAATGCCCACAGGAAAAGACCATCTCTGTCTGAAATCAGATGGGCACAGGTACAATTATTACAGCCAGGAAGGGAAAAATAAATAATTTGTGTTGGTGAGTTCTGGAAAACCCAAAGTTCCAAAAATGCAAAATGTTTTATGGACATTTTCCTGCATGTTGCTGCAAAATCTTTTTATCTTAGATGCAAAACTGCCATTTAATGCACAAAACAGAAAAAGATTGTTCTGTAAAAATGAAATATCTCTCTGTAGCAACTATGAAATTTTGATGATGGTGACATTTTCATGACACTAAAAACAAAAATCTGTGTTTGCTGGTAAAATGACAATTTTCCCCTTAAATCAAGTTCACAAATATGCACCAAATGTCTGGGGATGTTTGTGAAAAGCAAATGGGCAGCTTGGCACTGTTCTAATCATCATACAATGACACTTTACATGTGACACTTGCCATCAGTTCCTTATATTTTGTTATCTCTATAGCAACTTCATCTTTAAATAGTCCATCCATTGGAGAGGAAGGAAAGGTGAAAGTGGAAGAAGTTCAGTGGATGAGGATGTGGATGATTTTAGTGGGGAAAGGTGGTTATAGGGGGTGATATTCCACCAGGTGCAGATGGATGGAAAATAGCTCAATCCTCCTTTTGTTTCACTTTGTGTTATAACAATATTTCTCCTTTAAAGGGCCAAGCACTCTTTTCCTGTCATTGATTTTAATAGGGTGGCAACTAACACTAAACTGCTCTTCAAGAGTTTTTGTCTGTTGGATGGTATACCAGTAATACTGACATTATGGGCAGCAGCAGGGGAAACGGTATCACGTCTCTCTGAGTTATGTTGATGTGGAACCTGCAGTCATTGACAGTGAGTAGTATAGTGATAGTTGCAGGGACTACTTTTAAAATAATTTCTCCTTTCTCTCTCACCCATGAGACTGTATCTAGCCCTGAATGGGTGTGCAAGTTGGAGCCACTTAATTCCCACTGAATTCCCTTAAGTTATTTATAATGTTTGCAGTTTTAAAAGAAAAGTAGCTTTAATAATGATGTTAAAGTATTTGGTTGCTTTTTCCACAAAATACTATAAATGTAATATTCAGTCTCAAATAAGGTGTGATGACAACAGGGTTTGCAGGAATGTCCTTAGGAGATCAAGGACAGCAAGACAAAATTGCCATCCTGGCAATTACAGATTGGTAAACCTCATTTCAATACCAGACAAATTGGTTGAAACTATAGTAAAGAACAGTTTTTTTCAGACACATAGATGAATGCCATTTGTTGGGGGAAGAACCAACATGGCTTTTGTAAAGGAAAATCATGCCTCACCAATCTATTAGAATTATTTGAGGAGGGGGTCAACAAATATGTGGGCAAGGGTGATCCAGTGGATATAGTGTATTTGGAACTTCAGAAAGCTTTTGACAAAGTCCCTCACCAAAGGCTCTTAAGCAAAGTAAGTAGTCATGGGATAAGAGGGGAAGTCCTCTTATGGTCCAGTAATTGGTTAAAAGACAGGAAACAAAGGGTAGGAGTAAATGGTCAGTTTTCAGAATGAAGAGAGGTAAATAGTTGTGTCCCCAGGGGTCTGTACTGGGACCAATGCTGTTCAACATATTCATAAATAATCTAGAAAAATGTGTAAACAGTGAGGTGACAAAATTTGCAGACAATACAAAATTACTCAAGATAGTTAAGTCCAAAGCAGACTGCAAAGAGTTGCAAAGGGATCTTTGACTGCGCAACAAAATGGCAGATGAAATTCAGTGTTGGTAAATGCAAAATAATGCACATTGGAAAACATAATCCCAACTATACATACAAAATGATGGGATCTAAATTAGCTGTTATCACTCAAGAAAGAGATCATGGAGTCATTGTGGATAGTTCTCTGAAAACATCTGCTCAATATACAGTGGAAGTCAAAAAAGCTAATAGAATGTTAGGAAAAATTAGGAAAGGGATAGATAAGACAGAAAATATCATAATGTTACTATATAAATCCATGGTACCACCACACCTGGAACACTGCATGCAGTTCTGGTCACCCCATCTCTAAAAAGATATATTAGTACTGGAAAAAGTCCAGAGAAGGGCAACAAAAATGATTAAGGCAGGGTATGGGACAGCTTCTATATGAGGAGAAATTAAGAAGACAGGGACTTTTCAGCTTGGAAAAGAGATGACTAAGGAAGGAATATGATAAAGTTCTAGAAAGTCATGAATGATGTGGAGAAAGTGAATAAGGAAATGCTATTTACTCCTTCTCATAACATAAGAACCAGGGGTTACCCAATGAAATGAATAGGCTTTAAATAGGTTTTAATAAGTTTAAAATAAACAAAAGGAAGTACTTCTTCACACAACCTGTGGAACTTGTTGCCAGAGGCTATTGTAAAGCTAAGCTATAATGGGGTTCAAAAAAGATAAATTCATGGAGGAGCGGTCCATCAATAGCTATTTGCCAAGATGGTCAGGGATTCAACCTCATGCTCTGGTGTCCCTAGCCTCTGACTGCCAGAAGCTGGAAGTGGATGACAAGGGATGGATCACTCAGTGATTTCCTGATCTGTTCTTTCCCTCTGAAGCACTGGCCACTGTTGGAAGACAGGATACTGGGCTAGATGAACTACTGATCTGACCCAGTATGGCCATTCTTATTTTCTTAGGGGCTATATCCTTCCACTGATCTATACCTAAAACTTCCACAAGGTTCTGTGTGAAGATGCACTAGTGGCAAGATGTGACCCTTACATTTCAGAATGGTTATCTGATGGGAGTTACAGTACAGAGCAAGTTGCTAGGTAGACAGAGCTACATCTGGATCCACCATGGGGCATCACACTAATCTGTTTATCATTGACCTACAGGAACCCAGGTAGGATACTGAGGAGATTAAGTAAAAAGCTCTTTTCACCCATGTAATCACATAGTTCTTCTCCCTTACAAACAGGCTTGTTTACAGTCACAAAAACTAACTTGTCAGAGTTGTGAAACCCCTCTCTGCCACAGAAAGGTCTAATGAGAAACTAGAGGTTTTCACATTTCACTACGGTGCAACTGGGAAAAAGTTACAGTTTGCCAATTTGAGTTTGTTGGGAACATTTATTTCTGCACTGTGCTTGTTTCATATCTGCTTTGTGGGTTAATCAACTTTGGACTGTTCCAAAGGCCCATTGCAAAATATGGGCGGAAAGGTCAGGATGTGTTTGTGAGTAAATGCGCATTGTCAAGGGGATATTGTGCAAAAGAAAAACAAGGCTGAGTCCTGAGATCATTCCATACTCTGTACCAGGCAACCCCCCCATTTAACTTGACAGGAGTTTTGCCTGAGTAAGGTTGCAGGATTTGGCCCTTAGTCTGGAATTATTTTAGTGCATTTTATTTTTAAAATCAATTGGATTACAAGTTTAAAAAGCAAACAAATATTTACCATTTTATTTTCAGCCTTTGCAAAAATCAGAGTCTTAATCTATAAGACAACTTAGGGTTGTCACCAAGCTGCCAGATAACAAGCTTATACTGCTCAGGAAAATATATTACAATTTTATCTACTTGTACTGTTCAATAAAACATTAGTATCTCAGCATTTTTATTTAACAATAGGCAACCTTAGGCCAGTAATTATGCAACAATTATAATCATAAAAACTGTCCCCTGCTGCTCACCTAGAAACAAGAATATATTAAACCAGTACTAACCATCTAAAAGGCAAGCAACAAACTACACTCATTTTTAATGCCCCTGCAGTGCACCATGGGAAGCTAATAATTCACCCTCTAATTAGTATCCCTTCTGCTGCTGTTGGCGCAAGGACAGACAAAGAGGTATCCGCTTCATTACAAACTTGTCTTGGTAATCTTTAAATGTCTTTCTTCTCTGCAGGTTGAATGCATAGAGCGGGGCAAATAGAATGTGCAATTAAAGAAGGTTTGCTAGTATTGCCAGTCGGACCATGCATCCTTAGTCTAATGAGTACACTGAAAAAACAGAAAAACCCATCTGAATGCACTGTTTCTCTCCTTGGCTGTGTTATAATTGTTCCTTATTGTCTTTCATTAGCTTCTGCATTAACAGGAAGAAATAAAGGGGGAAACACAGAAAGGACAACACAATAACTCCACAGCATACCTCAAAATGACAGTATTTTTCAGAACCTGAACATTTTGGTAAATGTTACTAAGTTGGCCTGATAAAAGTAAGGACAATGAGCTTTAATTAATGCTTTAGAAGAGTGAGATGTATCCTTCAAAGGAAGGAAATCCATATTAATATCCTTCTGTTTTGAAATCCAGAATGGTTTTGCCACAGGCCAGTGCAGCTTTGAAATATACAGAATACGCCTACATTATTTTTAGTATCTCAGTGATTATAATGATAATATTATTGTTACAGTGATGCATTTCTGTAACTAGCTTGTTTACATATGCACAATGTATTTGTTGATTAATTTCAGCTTATTAAAGAAAATGTTACATGCCTGAGGGTATTTTCAACCTGTCAATAAACAGCTGATTATAATTACTATAGAAGAATTTTAGCACATAAAATATGGCCTATTGGTACATTAAGAAACAAGGCCAAGAGGGTACTGGGCAGCTCCAGGGGTAAGTAAGTTACTTGTTCAATCCAATCCATGTCATTAAAGATATTGACATTTGATGGCCTTTTAGTGATTTATGTGAAATGAATGGTGGTCTGATTACCAACTGTGAGTGAAATCCTGACCCCATTGCAGTTAATGGGAGTTTTGCCATTGACTTTAATAGGAGCAGGATGTCACTCCTATCATTATACCTGGTCTGATTCTCAAGCAAAGCTCTGCGTGCCATGTTTACTTGCAGTGAGAGTTACGTGTGTATTAGTGGGAAGGATGCCCCTGGGGTTAAATCACAGGACTAGGATTCAGGAGATCTGGGTTTAATTCCTGGCTGTACCCCAGAGTTCTTATGTGACCCTGGGAAAATCACATTACCTCTCTGTGCCTTGGTTTCCTCATCTATAAAATGGAGATATATTTTACCTACTTCATTGTGGTGGTGTCTGTAGAACTCATCAAATAATTTGCAAAAAATAATTCATCTGATGAAGTTAGTCTGCGACAGAAAAAAAGACTATCTACAAGACTAAGATTTTCCTGACAGTATTTGTTCTGAATTATTTGGACCTTTAAACAGGGAAGTCCCCCTCCTGGCTTTTGAGACTGGCAGTCAGTTTAATTCAATTCAATTCAATATAAACTCTTCAGAGGAGATGCATACTGTGTGCTCACCCGTGGAGACTTTCCTTTTGTTATTTCTTGTTTTGTTGTTTCTTTAATCTGAAATAAAGAATATTTCAATGTTTCTTTGTGTAGAAACATTGTAATACATAATGATGGAAAAATAACTGCTTGACTCAGGGGACTAGTAGTGGACATGGAACTCTTCTGTCTGTCACCAGTTCAAATACAGCCAGGTCAGAAAAGAGAGAAATTTGTTACTCTAGTAGTCCATTTAAAAAGAAAACTGTTGGCCATGTCAGGACAGATGGCAAGAAATGAATGTGCATGGAGACTATACTATCTCTGAGTCAAAGCAGAGGTAGTATGTGGGAAGATTGCACTGCTGCTGCCAGTGCTTGTACCTAACCAGTGACTAAATGAAGAACATAACAGTCCTGATCTGTGAATTTAGCCTCAGCACTAAATTCATTTTCAAATGGCTAAATAGAATTTGGTCCATAGCAAGTGATATGAACATTACTTTTTAAAGAAAACTCCAGTGTTTCTATTGAAATTATTTTGAGTAAGAAAATAATTATAGATAATAATTAGACATAAATTAGATATACATATAATTAGATAGATGTTGTTCTAGTGCAGCATGATGCACAATATTGAATCTCTGAGAATAGAATGAAAAACAAACTACAGTGTTAATGTTAAGCATTTTTAAACAAACAAACAAACAAACATACTTGCACATGTAATAGTGATTACAGAATAGGGCATTTGCCAGAGGGCTAATGACCAGATGAAGGTAATGGCCCTTGGCATTGCATTGGAAGATCCACTCTCATAATCAGCCATTAATCTCAGAGGAAATGCTCTCTGCCTCAGTCATTATGGCTTGTTGGTAGCACAATATTCCATAACTTTGCCTGTTATTATATTGTATAAGTTGCTTCACATTCAATCATATGGTGTGTTGTATCATGTTAAATTACCTTATATGAAACATTAGCTTCATTAAGTAGTTATTTTAATAGCAATTGTCTGATAAAAATGTGATATGCTTGGGTCAAATTTTCTAAGGGCCTCCATGAATGCACCTTCAAACACTTGCGTTTGATCACACAAATACACACGTGCATTTGGCAGAGTGGGTAATTATGCATATAATTACTCTGTTTTGCATGTGTAAATTCCTGTTTGCCTGCACGGGTGGATGCCGTAGAGGTACTTTGAGAATGAGTCTCTTTGAGTTATCAGACCCTGGACCATGCAGAATATACAGCACTCTGTCATGGGGTTTATATATCCCATGCTGTCCTGGCAACCAAGAGCTTAATGCAGGAACTGCCACCCAGTGCTGATTGGCAGCCCCCTAGCAGCTGGGAGAATAAAAAAGCTGAGACTCGGAGGGGTGGGGTGATGGCCAGAGGAGCAAGCAGGCTGGAGAAGAAACTCTGCCAAGAAGCTACTGAGAAGCTACCCACAGAGAGCACCCTGAGAGGGGATGACAGGTCTACAGGCTGGAAAAGCCTGTCGAAACTAAGGGAGGGAGGAAGGAGCTCAGGGCACAGCAAGAGGGGCTGTTAAGGTCTGGTTCTGCCTGCCTGGTTTAAGAGCCTTGAGCTGGAGCCCAGTGGAATGGGCAGGCCTAGGTTCCCCTACTAAACCCTCAGAGACTTAGGAACTGAAGGGGTTTCCAGATGCTGTGGGTACCAGGACCAGCTGGCTCTGCCAAGTATAAAGGAAAACCCACACATCACAGCAGGACTGAAATTAATACTCTTCATAACTCAGAACAGGACTACCATAGAGATTCAGGCAGGAGCTGCTGACTGATTGCCTCGCCAGATCAAGTACACTCTGTTCAACATCCTGTCTGACCAGAGGAGGCACTACTGCATTAGTGCACCAGCTCTCTCACATACACAGCCAATCCTTGAGGAAGTAAACCAACCCCATGTTAACAGGGCATGAGCAGGGCAAGATTGTGAGGGTGGGACTCATCAGCCTCAACTAGCCATGCTGCGTGTGCAACCAGGAGAGCTGGCCAGAAAACAGGCTTTCCTTCCTGGGAAAAATTTAGTATTTTTGAAAAATCTTTTGCCCTGAATCAGGATGAAAGGTCAAAAATTCAAAACTTTTCACAGAAGTGAAAGATTGGGGAAAAATCTGTTTTGAGAGAACTGAATTGGAATTTTTCAGCATACTCCCCAGGCAACCCAGGGGGCCACCTGCCTGAAGAATTAAAGAGTATGGGGAGCCAGCTAGTTGCAAAGCTGGCTATCCAGAGTGCCTGGGGAGTTGGTCACCCCAGGAAGCCAATGCTTGGGGAGCTAGCTGCCCAGGCAGCCACCAGCTGAGGTAGTCAGGGAATTGGGCATCCAGGGAGTTGGTGGGCTGGAGATCTCAGTGACCCTGATGGCAAGAAACCTGCCTGGTTTCCATCAAAAGTTTAACTGAAATTGACACAGTCCCATGGAACATTTTGAGTTGGATGAATTGGGGTTTTTCCATGGAAAATGTTCAGTTGGAAAATTTCCGACGGCATCATACAATGAGCTCTGGTCACCAGTACAGGCCATATAAGGTGACCAGACATCCTGATATTATTGGGATTGTCCTGATATTAGAGGCTTTGTCTTATATAGGCAACTATACCCTTCTCCCCTGGGAAAAATGTGTCCTGATTTTTCACACTTGCCATCTGGTGTGTTTCTTCTCCCTTCCTGGCCAAAACAGGGTTTTGGACCAGTGGATCTGTGCAGTGAATGGACTTTACTGAGTGTGTCCCTGACTGGCTCACAGCGCACACAATGCAGGGAAGCCCTCACTTGGTGCTCTTCTTCATGGCACATGAGCAGGCGGACTCCTCCTTCATGGGGTCTCTGATGCTATTGTCCCCTGGCACAACCCATCCCCAACTTCACAGCCACCTTTTGGCCATGTATTGGGCACTGCAGGGTTTGATTCTTAGCTGTTTTAGGAATATATAAATGTTTTTACAAATATTTTTATGTCTTCACTTCTCAACCTGAACCTGAATGCTCACAACAACCTATGAAAGTCTGACTGTGGGTTTTAGTCTTCATTGCATTCACATTCCCCAAAAGACGGAACTTTGGGAAACAATTTGACATGATGTAATATTTTTCAGAAGATACAGACCAGATTGTGAAAAATGCTCAGCACCCTTGTTTGCAATGGGGGCTGCTGATTTCTGGACTCTTCTCAAAATTCATCCACTTAGGTGCTTAAATGGAAGCAGTGGACTTCTGAGTGTGACCCAGGGACATATTGATGCCAACTGACAGAGGGCACCAAGGGGAAGCATGGAGTTTTACTATGCATATACCTCGGTCACATACATGCATTGTAATTCATCAAAGGGTGGCATGTGAGGTCTCTACCAGGAGCCAATATCTTATTGGTTATCATAGTCATTGCAAAACATATGGATGAATAATATTTAAGAAATTATATTTCTGTACTGAAAATTATGTTCTTAAGGTATGTAAGATAAGACAGGACACCACAAGATGATAAATATGCTCCTGTCAGATAAGAGGGAAGAAATTCTTCTCTTTCTGTGGCTGGTTATATTGTGTATTGTCCACTTCACAGTGGTGACCTATCTACAGTCTGAGCTAAATGCTTATCAAGAGATTGTAAAGTCGACCAGAAAGGAGCGCCCGGGGGAGGGAGGGGAGAGCGGGGAGGAATAACTAGTGAAGGGCAGAGGCAAATCCTGTTTGAGTAAAAACAGTGGATTGATGAGGGTTTAATTTAGGGTGCAAAGCTTCACCCTTCACCAAGGAGACAAAATGTGAGCAGTTCTGTCTTATGAAAGGAAGCTCCCAGCTAACTGGGTTGGAAAATATTTGCAAAGACTCTGTGTGAGCTAAACTTAATTAGACAAGACAGTATCTTGTTAAGGAAGGCTAGGCTCTAGAAGACATATTATGACTGTATTTTACATGTAGCTGTTTGTTTCTAATACTTTGACTTAAATCTCTGTACTTTGTTAAATAAACTTTCACTTGTTTTCACTATAAACTTATCTAAATGCTATGTGTTAAACAGAGTGGTGATCTGAAGAGAAACTGGTGTGTACAGCTTCTTTGGGAGTAATGGGTTTGTGTATTCTGTGTCTAGTGGATCAGGGGCTGAGGGATGCTCAGAGGGCTTGAGGGTTGGAATGTGTCTATTGCTAATCTGGAGAGAGAGAGCAGGGCCAGTGGAGTGCAGTGCTTGTGTTGCCCATGGCTGGCTGGGTCGGGGTGCTGACCCCCAGCAGGCACTGACAAGGCTTCCTCACTCTAAGGGTGGGTGGTAGCGAGGTGCCTCGCAACCATGGGTACCTCTGGGAATTGTCACTGAATTCTTTCGAAAATCCATTCATATTTTAAAGCCAGCACAGGGAAATGGTGGCTATCAAAGCCAAGTGCCTCTATGACAAGTATCTCTGCCATTGCTTATTTTTGCTATGAGTAGCAGTTACATTTATTATCAGTATTATTTCTGTAGTATTAGAATTATATATATATCTAAAGAAATTTGTATTGATTTCACATTCATTACATGGAGATTTTAATCATATTACACCATTTAGTTTCAGCCTTAATTCATGGACAATGACTATATATGCAGAAATTAATCATCTATATCAAATTATCATTGATTTGTTTTTAATCTAGAGAACTTCTTTCTAAATCTATCAGCCTTTGATTATTGTGATAAACTACTTACAGAGTTTGTCGCTCCTGTAGAAAGTATGTTTTTCACCTTGGAGGCTACAGTTCAGATTCCAAGGTCATTCTAGTGAAATGAATTAGCTGGTCTTAACTGAGCTCTGAGTAGACTGGAATTCACACTATAAAGATATTACTTTTTGTCTTACGCCATGCACCCTACTTCTGTTTGGCTCAGTGCAAACTCTTTGTTAAGGAAGGATGTGGGTCTGATATTGATTGATGTCTTATTTACTACAGACATCCAGTGAAGTCGTTCTGATCAGTGATGGTATCCTTGGTATGGCAGAAGAATGATAAAACCTTTGGGAGGGAATCATTGCGCTTATAAGAGAATTCTGCTGTGTATTGTGCCATATGTAAAGACTTAAAAAATTTCCACAGGTCTCAGCAAGGACAGCACACACAAGCTAAAAAGGCTGCTAGGAATATAGGAGGGAAACACAGGACTCCACACCATGATTAACCCAGATCAAGCTTTTGGGATACTTGGCCTCTCTCCAGATTATTTTATGCATTTTCTGCCACCCAGAGGTTATAGGACCTGATCCTACACTCATTGAAGCCAATGAGAGTTTCGATGTTGACTTCAGTGGGAGCAGGTTCAGGACCAGTCAGGCTGACTCCAGTTCCTCTGGGTTTGAGAACAAACACACAAGAACTTGTATCAGTAAGTAACTGGGTGGGCAAAGGGTTGTGTTTTTTGAATTAACATCAGCAGATTTGAAAAGGAAGTTAATATTTTATGAGCCATAGTCCATAATTATTTTACATCATCTGACCAAATTTAAATCAAATAGATTTATTGTGTGTATGTAATCTGTAAGAATAAGATTCCAGGATCGTCACCTGTAGGTGTGTCATCCTGAAGTCTAGAATATCTGAGTCAGTGTGAAATGATGGAAACAACGACGAGCATGGCTGAGAGCTCTCTTTGATCAGAATATCACCAGTGTCAATCATCAGTGGGATTTGCGGTCTGTTACTGTCCAACCTTTAAGTTCTCAGCCACTTTGACTTTACATGCATGCAGTGTACAGCAGCTACAGCAAAGCATATATCTATGCTATGCCAAGATTCCTAGATCACTGTGACATCAAAGGTAACTCAATCATCACCTTTATTCTATAGCTAATTTGCATGCAGATTACTGGGCCATACTGCCACATCCATGTGACACAAGAGGTTTTCAGTACTGGTATATAATAAACTCACAAAACAAAACCACAATTACTGCTGCTTAAGGGGAACAGTTAGCAACACAAATTCTTAAAGCAGGGAAATGTCTAATTAAACTAGCTTTTAAAATATACTCGTATTTATCACTGTTCCTGCCGGACTTCACCCCTATATACCACAACATATGTGCTTCATTTCTCTATAATTAACTGCCCCAATATTTTGCTATTGTAAAGTTATGTTTGTTTAGTGCCTCCTCATGCCCTTCCAGTATGTGGCAAGTGCCGGAACTTAAATGTTTGAAAACCAGGAAATACACATTGAAGGCAGTTCTAGATAGAATCAGAACTGTTAACTGGCTTTCTTTCTATTAGCTAATGGAGATTGTTTTTTAGCTTAAAGAGTAGGGTGCATTGCAGCAGGAAGATCTGAGCTCTATCCTAACTGTCTCTATGAAGTTCTGAATGGCCATGATGTGCAGCTAGTGATAACTGTGGCATCCTAGGTGGGCATTGATATGTAAAAATATTCACATATCTATTGTTCAGCAGTCTGGTTTGCAACTTTTCTGATTCATTTAATGCATCTTATTCATTTAACACACCTCAGGCCTTCAGAGCATCTTCATTATAAATCTCACTATTTTTTTCAGTCAGGCTAATCTTACAGGGTGGCGTATGCGGTGCATGCACAGGATCGAACAATAATAAATAGTTCTAGCCTTCGTGGGCTGCTGGCTGCACAGTAATGAAAGAGAGTATGTTCAAGGTACAAATCAAGATTGAAAGATCTCCTGTGAACTTTTAATTTTAAATGAATACAATGCAATTTAAAAATCCTGTACTTACGTATTTCTTTTAGACTGCGCTAATGGATTGGTGGAAACAAGATAAGATATAAGATAGAAGAACTGATCAGAACAGACCAGAATAATGAACAGATCAATAAGAACAAAACTTCCTAATACTCTATTTTGCATGGCTCTAGATTAAGCATTTATTCACTGGCCTTCACATAGAATTTTATACCTGTAAGATCAGAGAGCTTGATGCTCCCCAATTATCTTCTGAATAATATATAAAAACTTTGGTTGCAGTAAAAATATGTTCATATGAAGTAAGCATATGGCTGTTAGGCCACTGTCATAGCAATGGAACTCACCTCAGTGGAGTCTGCCTTTAGAAGACAGTGTAATGATTTGAAGCCTGTGGACAATGGGCAGTTTCCTTGGAATCAGGGATGGCCTTACTCTCTTGACTTGAGTCATGCTGGGAAAGTATTGACCAACATGGACTTGTTTTGGGAACTAGGACTGCTTAGAGATAAGGACTGCCTGGAATATAAAAAACTTAAACATTTCCTAGAGATATCAAGGTCCTGATGTTTGTGTGGGTTTTGGATGAAAGGATTCTTGGAATTTTCCATGATGGCCATAAGAAGGAGGAGTTATAGAGCGTAACAGATTCAACTTTCTGTCAACTCGTGTTGTCTATAGCTGGTCAGAAAAAATTTAGCAAAGCATTTTTTCATTGTAATTGCCATTTCATTGTAATATACATGTTTTGTAGAGATGTTTTGATTATGACTAAGACAATTTGGAATGAAGCAAAATAAAAATTGTGTATTTTATTTCATTTTGACTTTGTTTTGTTTCATTCTGACTTTCTCTAAAAGTTTCCCATTCCATTTTGACTTGATGCAGGTAAAGTCCATTTCAATGCAGTGTGTCAGTCGCTGTTGTCACATGTTGCACTGTGTGCTCTTTCATTGGATAAGTGACCATTGAGTCAGTTTACCCATGTGAATTCACACTGTGACCTGCTGCAGCCTGACTGTTTACTTGATTTGTTTGAAGCTGCAGAGTCACTCAGGCAGCATCTTCTTCTTTGCTGAAAGAAACAAGCTGAGGAGTTGGACTGTAAGGACAGGATTCCAGCAGCATGTTAGCAGATACTGTCTGTATCACCCTCCTACCTGTGCTGCTGGCTACCACTGCTGTGAGAGGCAGCAATTATTCATTGATTTATTTCGTCTCATGAGGGCTGCCCCTCCTCTCATTCTTCCAGTTGAAAAGAGGGACTTTAAAGCAGCAGTTGTCTGAGGGAAAAAACACTTCTGATGCTTGCATTAGGACAAGCAACAAAGAGTTTGCACCATCCCTCCCTGAGCTCCCATCTCAGAATTGTGGAAGTAGCAAACCGCAGAGCAAGGCGGCTCAGAACTGGGAATTTTCTATGGAGCAGTTTAGGATGGGGGGAGGAAGGGGAAGACCACTTCTATAGGCTTGAGCTTGCTCAGTGGAGAATCTGTTGCACAAATTCTGCAGCACGAACCCCAGGAAGTGAAAAGATAAAATTCTGAATCCAGCCAAGGTGAAGAGTAATTGGCAATGTTTCATGTACCGTATTCTGGGTAATAACATGAAAAGACTCCATGCTTTTAAATCTAAACAAACTCTTTATTAAGAAAACTAAAAATGTACAGAGATGCTGTAGCTGCAGTTAGTATTCAAGACATGTGCACACAGACTGACTTCCTGGTGCTCCCTCCAAACTTTTCCCTCCTGCAACTTGTGCTCCTCCTCTAAGTTCCATGCAGGTTACTACAGGCAGAATCCATTTTGCCTGAGGCAGATGTTCTTCTGAAAAGGAATATGCCCTGGGGCATGATTGATCAGTTAGGTACAAGAGATGGTGTTAGTAGTGAGGAGGAGGTTAGTGGTGCAGCTCCCTTACTGCAGAGCCACATGAGATTGCAAATTCTGATCCAGAAGCTGACCCTCAGGCCAGAGACCATCAGCTTCTAAAATATTGCTCCACTAAGCCCTGGTCTACACTTACCTGGAGATTCAACAGCAGTCGATCAGAGTTACGCAAACTACTGTGATGCTGTGTGTGTCCTACCTGAGAACTGGCATGTGGACCAGACTACATGCATGTTATAGCCCACTGGGTGAGCAAGGCCAATATGGCAATATGTATACACTCACGTAATGGCATGCCATGCTTTGCATGTTTGGATTTGAAGATCATATCTCCTGGAACATCTTGAACCAACTGCATGCTGTCATGGAGGCATGGGTGGAACCAGTGGAAGACTAGTTCCCCAGGACAGCCTGGCTGATCTGCAGGGCTGTAGCCTTGGCCTGGCACTTCAGGAACCCCTCACAGTTTTCCTGAAAGGTGGTGTGGACACACTCCTGGGCCTCTTGCCTTTTCCTGAGCTGCAGCCACCCACTCCTGCAGCACCTCAGCCAGACCCTGCAGTGCCTCCCACTCCTGCCAAACAGAGGAGAGCAGCTCAGTTGCCATTCCCTTATGGCTTGTAGGTGCACCATTCCCAGTCCCACTCCTCTAGGACAGGACCCACAAGAGGTATTGGCAGCTGCAGCTGGACAGACAAGGGAACAGGCTGAAGAGCAAGCCCAATGTTGTATGGCCCTCAGGAGGCAGTACAGGGTTGGCAGCTCTGGTACGGGGCCCATCGGTCACCCCCATCACCTCTAGGCACCATCCCTTTAGGTGGGACCAGAGAGCACTGGTTCCAGACTCCCTCCCCCAATGAATGTATGGGATCACCCTTCATCGTGGTGGCAGGCAGCCATATTTTGCTGTTCTGCAAACACTGAAAAGTGCTTCCATATACTGGAGTGGTACTGGGACTTGGTGAGGGCTCTGTCCTCCACCTCCTTCTGCACTCATGCTCACCTGACCTTCCCATCAGCTATCCTAGCCAATATTTTTTAGGTCAGTCCTACTCCTCTCCAACCTTCTCTTCAACCTTCCTGTCCTGATGAAATGATGCACTGAAAATTGCAAACAAAATGGCCACTAGTGGACTTCCTGTTCCAGATTGAAAATCATAAGAGTGTTTCATTTTGACCTTTTTCAATTAAAAAAAAACATTTCAGAGAGACAAGGTAGGTGAGTTAATATCTTTTATTGGACCAACATCTGTTGATGAAAGAGACAAACTTTTGAGCTACAAAGAGCTCTTCTTCAGGTCTGGTCTGATAATAAGTATTACCTCACCCACCTTGTCTCTCTAATATCCTGAGACCAACGCAGCTACACCGACACTGCATAAAACACTTTAACATTCTTGACGTGAAAATGTCACAATTATTGAAATGAAATGTTTCATTGTTTCCAAAATGAATTTTTTTCATAGAGAATTTTAAATTTTTTGATTTTTGTTTCAAATCTAAAGAAAACAAAATTTTGAAATCTCCAAATCCTCCTTAAAATAGAATTGTTCTCTTTGCAGCTCTAGCCTTGTCCCTTTTCTTTGCTTTTCTTATTTATTGCTCTGTGCTGTGGGTCTAATGCGTGTTGAGCCAACCGCGCCTCAGGCCATGGTGTCTCTTGGGATCTGACAATGGATCTTAGCTGTCGTAGACATGGTCTCTGCCTCCCTGTATGATGCTGACTCAGCTGATTCTCAGTGAGAATGGAACCTTTGCCTGTTAAACTGACTCGGCCTCCAGCTCTCTGGCCACCAGCCAGACTGAACTTCTCTGGATGAGGGTGTTTGTTCCTGCCTGCCCGAGAGAGGGTGCCAATTTCAGTTTGATGTAACAGCTCTGCAACCACCCGCCTACATCTGATGATAACTGAGCATTTTTCTTCTCCCCCCTGCTTCCTTCCTGGATCTTTTTTTTGGCTCGGTTTGTTTGGGAGAAATTGATTTAACAAAATCACAGCTCTGCAAGTGAGCTGAAAACGTTTTGTCTGCAAGCTATTGAATGGTGTCAGTACAACCTCAGTGATATTGCTATTGTGGGTATATTAATTTTACCATCATAACTTCAGAGAATGGTAAGAGAGACGAAGCTGATTGTGTGAGTTAAATTGTCCCACTTGTGCATAATGAATAAAGTAAGAAGGTTACACTGTGAGATTGTTGAGAAGTTAGAGCCTGAGATCATGGGGGGGAACCCTAACATGCAGCACTAGCTTTGAATTGAAAAGCATACAAATTAATCCTATAGCTATGGCACCGCTCACTATCTAAATTAGGGAAAGGGGAGAAACCATGGTGATACTAAGGATTGGGAGGGGATAGGGTGCTTAGATACTATTACACCATCTTTAGTATATAGAAGCCATTGCAGAGGTACAGAATCACCAGGATGTATGAATACCCTGGCCATGCCACTCTCCCGCCTTGGAGATACCCATGTAATGGCCCATGAGGCAATCCTAAAACAGGCACAAGTTTGAGAACAATCCTGCCTTTTGTCCCTGATCCATTCTTGCCCCAATATCTCCTAAAGGGCTGCAGCAGCAGCAGCTGTTGAAACCATCAACTTACAGACCCCATTGTGGAATCTAGCACCATCAATGGTATTAAACGCTCAGGGTATGTCTGCTCTGCAATTAGATACCCATGACTGGCCCGTGCCCACTCACTCAAGCTCTTGGGGCTTGGGCTTGTGGGGTTGTTTAATTGCAGTGTAGATGTTCTGGCTCAGGCTGTAACCTGACCTCCAGGACCATCCCTTCTAGTGGGTTTTTAACTGCAGTGTAGACATACCCTCAGAGTCCTGTGTGCCAGAATTGTGCGAGGCTCCTGTGTAGTTTCACTCTTCTGTCAGGTACCCATATGAGGCCAGACTGTGTCTAGCCTGTACCATTCTGCATCTCATGCTAGATAACAAAATGAGATTTTTTTATGACTCTCTGAAGCTATGAAGAGTATCATTCCATAAGATCTATTGTAAAGTGTATCCAGCACTATTTGAGACCATGAATTCCATTTTGGCCTAAAACAGCATGTTAAACTATGTTTTACCATCCCAATAAACAAAGATCCGTATATAAATTTATTTGGTTTGAATTTTATGGAAGCAGCAGTTTTCTCATTGTACTAAGCCCAGATCAAAAAGTGTTTTCTTTTGAATTCAAATCAACCAAATGGGCATCTCTTTCTGAATTCATTCATGCAGCTGATCTCTGATCTGTGGCAGAGCAGGGAGTTTCATATGGTAAAAGGGGTGTAACTCCTTTAGAGTGAATATTTTATGCATATGTACTATGTGCAACAGCCAGAAGACAAAGAAATATCTCTCAGCAAACTATCTGTGGTTAATAAAAATACTTTCTTTTCATGGATCTCCAATTTGCCAATTACCCACTAAAAATGTAGATTGGATTTCCTTTACCTAAATTATTGTAGGACATTAGTTGAAAAGGACAATAATAATTGAATATCCTAGCACAAACTATTTTGCCTGACATAAATTCTATGGTTCATTGAATTTTGGTGGTGTTTTGTTGAGATGCTGACTGCTACTCGTTCTCAGCATTGTCTATGGATGTCACTTTAAAAGACAAGTGTACTCATTTTGCATTATTGCTGTTGTTTGCTGCAAAGGCATGTAGTCAATTTGGTGACAAAGCAATGCTTTCAGTGCTGTGCTTAGGCAACAGAATAGAGCAGCTCAAAAATCTCTCTTATCACTGGTTGCTTCCATAACACACACTTTGCATAGCCCTGCTTGTTATTAGTGCTGCCTCCAGTGGCCATAGATGTTACTGCTTCTTTTCACCTGCAGCTCATCGCCCATCTTTGTCGAACATACACTGTGAGTGTGTAAGCCCTTGCTGTTACACATATGTTGGCTTGGTGGTATTATCACACACACTACTGGACTGGGACTACTTCTTACCATCAACTGTGTGTTCATAGCGCTGCCTCACATTAGGCTGTGGCCCCTTTTGCTCCCTGGTCTTATAACCCAATGATGTGCGCTTTGTGTCTAAATATCATTGCTGGACTGAGCAGTGTTGGCTGCTGCTTTGGCATTTGAGCAGTATGTCTTTATCTGGGCATGATGCACTCTAGGGGGACTTAGCTTCCTGCATTTACCTTTTAGCATAGACACTGTAGTGGGCTCTCGTATTTGTGTCATTTAAAAAGTTTCTGCTGGCAGATTTACTTTAATAATAATAATAAATTAATGACATTAATTAATAATTTTATACAGTAATGATATCTTTTTGGGCAATCCCTTGTTTTAAGTGACCACCCAAAGGATCCCCAAACACTGAATCCTAAGCTAGATAATCTATGTTAACCTCCGATTTTTGTCAGTTTACAGTTTGTAATAGCACTTGACCAGCTATGTAATGTTTCAGTCCGTCACTCTCAAAGCACTTTACTGAGGTGGATGTGCATCAGCAGGCTCGAGGCGCCTCACCTTTACAGGACTCAACAAATACAGCAGCAGCTGCAGCAGCAGCATGCTCCTCACACTTTGCGCTAGCAGCTTTAATGAAAGATTTTGGCAAAGGCAGAAGTCCCAGTGGGTGCCAGATTGGCACTGGCAGCTACTGTGTTTTCCTTTTGCCTTTTTGGATTTAAAAAAAAAAAAAAAAGTCAACCTGTTCTATAAGATGCTGCAGATGGATGAGCGGAGAGACAGGGAAAATAATTCATGCTCATTTACAAGTCACTTTCCTGCCACAGCCTTTTGCCCATGTGCCCCTTCATTCTCCATCATACTAATTAGGAATAAAACTTGAAGGACTAAAGTCAAGGACAATCACTGGAAAGTGATGCAAAGGATAAGTGCTTCTCTCAAAGATTATTATGCTTTAGCTTCTTATGGGTATCGGCCAATATTTTCAAATGGAGATGCTTAAAGCTATTCACCTACTGTAAAACCACACTGACACACCTATAAATCACTTCACTTATGGCCTGAGCCTGCCCTAGTAAAGTCAGTGAGAGACCTTTATTTAGACATTTAAATCTATATTTAGGCATCTGACCTGAGGTGGCCAAATTTCATATTTTGGCCACTGTATATATTGAGGAGTTGCAGGTGCTTGTCATCTCAAGAGAACAGATCCTTTGTGTACTGTATTGTTTATGTGCTGCTACACATATACTGTGGCTCCTTATTTTGCATGTTTCTCTTGCGCTCATTGATTTGGACCCAGCACTTTTCCTATCTATAGTGGATATCCTGGTTGTAATGACTATTGCCAGATGATTGACTCCTGGTGAGCTTCTGTCGGCTCCGTCTTGTGAAAAGTTGTGGTGGTGGTGGTGGAACCGTTTCCCTATGCCCTCTGTCCTTGCCCCATAGAAAATGCCTTCATTGGGTGATGTCAGGAAAAAATGCGAGGTACAGAATGGGGGGAAAAGCCTAGAAAAGTTTGATTATTATGAGAAGACCTGGGCCACTGGAGGATGTTGCTTTAAGTTCAGGTGAGAATATTGGAATGTATAGGCCTGGTAAATGTGTACTGTGCTCAAAATAGAAACATGCTTAAAATATGCTGCAGCTGGAGCTTTCTCCCAGGCTGGATGATGTAGATCATCAGTGGTAGAGCCGGATTTCAAAGATGTTGAACATCCACCACTCCCACTGAGTTCAGTGGGAGTTGTGGGGGTTCTGTATTTTTAACTATCAGGCCATCAGCTCCTTGTGGGTATTCCTGCTGTAAGGATTCAGACTTGATAGACTTGTGCTGCTCTTCTGTTTTCTTACATCTTGGGGTTTTTACTTGTAAGGGGCCACTACAACTTTGTCAGCTTGTACACAGGGGTTGCTAAAATATGGAGGGGATGGAATTATCACAGCATCATTGCTGCAGCATCTTCAAAATGAGCTCCAGACATATGCAGTTTTTTCACTGAACAGTAGACACTTAATTTCATCAAGGTTATGTCTACACTGCAGCTAGGAGAGTGCCTCTCCACCTGGGTAAACAGACATACGCTAGCTCTGCTTGAGTCAGTGTGCTAAAAATAGCAGTGTGGACACTATGGCACTGGCAGTGGCACGAGAGAGCTGCTGGAGTACAAGCCTGCCCGAGCCCATGAGTCCTCTGCTATCCTGTGCTGCCACCACCTGTGCGGCGACATCAACACTGATATTTTTAATGCAAAAATTCTGCTTGAGCTAATGTGTTTCTCTCTCCTTGGGCGCTCTCTTTCCCAGCTGTAGTGTAGACATACCCCAAGAGATGTTCCAGGAAGAGTGTAATCTGCTTTGGTTTAGGAGCTAAACAAGTGATAGATTTTTTTCTCAAAATCTGTCTGCAGGAGGAGCAGATATGGCTATCTAAAATTACTGCATTAGAATTAGAATGTGTCTGCCTGCTTTATTAAGTGGTGCTTCACACAGAGAGCATGGTCCACTACCAATCTCCACTAGCTCCCAATTAGCTTTCAGGTTAAGTTTAAGCTGTTGATTTTGACATATAAAAGCCCTAAATGCTTTGTGACTTACCTGAGAGACCATGTCTCTCCCTGTGTGACACTGCTGCAGCTGTGATCAGCAGGCCACCTGTGCTAATAGCCACCTGGTTTAAAAGGAATGGGGTTATGGGCAAGGATATATTCTATATGGATTATTCAACTCTGGGCCTCAGAGTTGAATTTTTAGGGTGTACTGCATAGTGGCTTTATTTTCTTAGGCTTTTGTTGCAGGGGTAGGTTAAGCAACAGAGAGTGGTCTGATACTAGGGTGATGAGCTCCATGTCACCATATAAACACAACCACAGTGGTTAACCAAGGTAGGTTATTTTGGTGGCCAGTTTTTATTTCATCTGTGACAGTTGTTTTGGATAGGAATAGTAGATGTGTACTGTTCTCCCGTCAAAACAACAAAATCAGAAGAGAGCAATCTTATTTCCCAGCTTTTCAGAGGATATTAAAAACAATGGAGCAAAGGAAATAAACAAATGCCAATATTTTAGTGACCTACAGAAACTGGCAAAGAACAACTGATAACAAATACAGAATTTTTAAAAAACTCACAATGAATCATATTTTGTAAGAATGTTTGGAGAAGCCCAACATAATTGATGTTATTCAGGCTTGTCAACCCTGCTGAATAATTTACTTAAAATAAATGAGAGAGAATGGCAAGTGGCTATGCAAAAGAAGCCAAATGGTTTTTGCTTTACATTTGAAACCTGTTCAAACTACTGAATCCTTTTTTTATTGTAGTTACTTTGAATTATAGAGAGTTATGTATTGAAAAATATGGGGAATATTTTTGGAAGAAAAGAAAGAAGAAAATGCTGCTATGATATTAACACAATTCCTGTTTGAAATCACAGGTGTATCAGATTTTGGTTATACTGCAGTTGATTTTAAAGAATTAAAGTCCTGTTTTTCAAGTGATATATAAATCAGTTTGATCTAGTATGACCGTTACATTATGTTAAAGGCCTTTTCTTAAAACTAATATTGGACAAAGTTGTTCTACAAAATGTATTTTAATAAAAAAGGTCCCAGTTTTCCAAAGACTTTGGTACATACTTAACTTTATGCATCTAAGTAGTACCTTTGAAGTCAATAGTCTTCTTGTGTGTAAAATTTAAGCATATATTTAAGTCTTTGCAGTCCTGGAGCCATAAACATTAATTTACAATTTAGTTCTTTGGTGAAATTATTTTCTAAAAATAAAATGGACAAAAATGCAGAAATACATAATAAAGTGATAGGACAGGTTACAGGTTTTTGGTGGAAAATACAGGAAAATCTCTAGCCTCCTCAGAGTTTGGTGTATTTTTCAGGTTTTACATTTATATTTCATATATTTCTCAATACTATTTTTTTTAAATTACTTTTCATAGGCAGCTGAAATTTTTGCAAGACAAATTTTTAAAAACAAGACAGAGAGCATTATTATTTACTAGTCTTTATCTCCCTGAAAATAAATTAAACACAACGATACGATTTTAGCTGACACAAGCTGCATAGATCAGTCACTCTGTCCTTAGCTCACCCCATTGCACATAGGGAAAAGAATCACTGATTTGAGACCCAATTCCTGCACAATTATCTGCTCCCTTGATGTTCCCTGCTTCTAACTATAAATGTTTTATCTTGCCCTGACCATCATGTCAATGAATGGGGAGGTCAGAAGTATTAGCAGGCTGATCCTTCTCACACTCTGCTTTATGGCCCTTATCCCTTGTTCGTTTCACTTCAGTGATTTTCCTATTTCTCTCTGAACTTAGCTGATCTGCATATATCGAGTTTTGGGTTTTCAGCTCTCTCTCTCTCTTTCTCCGTTATTTTCTCTGAACTCTCTCCTCCTGGAAATTATCTTCTCAGTTGCTACCTCCTGCAGCCTGTCTCACTGGCTTTCAATCATTTTCATAATTGTTTGACTTTTTCTATTCTAGCTTGAATCACTCTCTTCTTTAACTTTGAAATGAGTATCAGCCCAGGAGTCTTATGCATCTTCTCTCTCTGCAGTCTCTCTCAGCCCATGTCTACGCTACAGATTTTTGCCAACACAAGTTACATTGCCATAAAGCCATCATAGTTAGTATATTGCTTGTGCACGTGCATTCTTAACTCCTTGTGTTGGCGCTGTGCATGCTCACCAGGAGTGCTTGTGTCAATGCACAGTGCAGTGCACCCTGGATAGGTATCCCAGTGTGAAATTTGCCACCTTTCAGCACACTGTCTTTTGGGATGTTTTGGCGGTGCATGGTGGGGCACAAATGAGTTGCACAGGGATAATTTAGACTTGGGGGTCAAGTTCCCGTCATGCAACTTTCTCCATTCCATCCCTATCCCATAATTTGCATGCCTATTTTCAAAATTCTATGAACCTGTGTGGGACTTGTCACTGTCTGTCATCTCTGACAGAAGCATGGAGCATGCACAGGTTTGCATCATTGCCATGAGTGTTGCAAGCACAGGATGCACAAGCCTCTGGTATTTGCAGAGCTGCAAGAAGAACTGCAGGGAACATGATGATTACATGGAGGACAAATTCCTGTGGGACACAGCAAGAACCAATTCAGGATTGTTGGTGGTATTCATGGAGCAGCTGCAGATGTTAGAGCGCCACTTCTGGGCCCAAATAATAAGTCTGACTGGTGGGATTGCATCATAATGCAGGTTTAGGATGATAAGCAGTGGTTGCAGAACTTTTGGATGTGCAAGACCACACTCCTGGATCTATGTGCTGAGCTCACTCCAGCCCTCTAGTGCAGGGACACCAGAATGACATTGCACTGACAGTGCAGAAGCAAGTGGCGATCACACGGTGCAGGTTTACAATGCTGGATTGTGACTGGCCAGTTTGAAATCCCTAATTTGGCATCGAGCCACCTTGCCACAGAGTACCTCAACAAAAAGAGCTACTTTTCTATGGTTATGCAAGCATGGGTAGATCAGTGTTGACACTTCACAGACCTCAGTGTTGGCTGGTTTGGGAAGGACTATGATGCCCCCATCTTTAAGATCACAGAACTGTTCAGAAAGCTACAAGCAGAGGCTTTCTTTCCTGACTGGCAGATTACCATTGGTGATGTTGAAATGCCAATAGTGATCCTGAGGGACCCAGTCTACCCTTGCTCCCAGGCTCATGAAGCTGTATACAGGCCGCCTTGACAGCACGAAGAAGGGATTCAACTACCTGCTCAGCGGCTGCAGAATGACAGTTGAATGTGCTTTTGGTCCTTAATGTCTCCCAGTGTTTAGTGGTAAGGATGTGGCCCCTGATGCCAAGTGAAATGTGGAGGGGGTGCCATAGGGGAGTTCTCTATTGTCTACAAAGGGAAAGGAGCCCATGACTGTTGAACCTGTAGGTCCACAAGAAGCTGCAGCATCTGTGTTTGCTGCTGGAGAAGCCTCATTATGTTCTGGTGCATCTCCCTCTCTTTTTCCTGTTGGGACTCCTGGTCCTTTCTCCTTTCCACTCTTTCCCATTTCATATAGTCTGCAATATTCACCAGTAGGCTCTCTGCTCATGGTCTGATGCAGCACTGGCCTGCAGGATTTTGCTGAGCATGGCAGCCTGAGTCCTCTTCCCTTTCCTTACCAGACTCAGATGTTCCACCAGTGTGGAGGGGGAATCCCTCAAGGCCACAGAGGCAGCAGCTACAAATAAAACACACAGAGGTACCATTGTCAGTATAGTCACAATGGAAAGGAAAAGTTAAAATTCAGAATTCCCTTCCCTTGTCCCCCTAAAGTTTTAAACAAGACATGTTTATTGACACTTCTGCTTCGGAGTTCTTGTGCAAAGCACCACTTATAGCACCAGCTGTGGTGAGTATGGCCCACCACAGGTGAGGGAAATGAGGAGGGAATTGCTCAGTTGCATGAAACTATGAGTACAGAGTAATGGTACTGAATACTGGCACCACTTTCCACAGGCAGTGGTGATTTTGGCTGACATCTCACTCCTAAAAGAAACAAAGACACAGAGAGCACAGCTGCTTTTGTTGTCCTGAAGCCACCCTGGTCCCTGTGCCTCTGGCCTGTTTACTGTAATGGTGCCACCTGAAGTTATTGCTGATTGGTGTGGGAAAATGTCTTACTGGGGAGGGAGAAATAAGGCTTCTATCTCTGGACACCTGCAGGAGAGGACTGTGGAATACTGCCATAAAAGTTTCATTGAGACATCTCAGGAGCATTCAAGGGACATCCCTGTGTTCATAAACAAACTATTCTGCATAGACTTATAGACTTTAAGGTCAGAAGGGACGATCTTCTAAGCCAGTGGTTTTCAAAATTTTTTCATTTGCAAACACTTAAAAAATTTCAAATGTAGGTGTGGATTCCTTTGGAAATCTTAGACATTCTCACTCTCTCTTTGGTTTGGGGGGTGGTGAACCCCCCACTGAGTAAGGAGTTTCCAATCTAGCCATGTGCCAATATTCCAAAAATGTCCATATATTTGGAGCTTAATATACCCACCCTAACACACCTACATCATTTATCATTTGAAAGATTATTTTATGTACTTTTAGGTGAAGTATGACGTGGAATTGGTAAGTGGTGCTGTAAGCCTGTAGGTAAGGTGAAACAACAGTACCCAAAATGAGAAAGTATCATTTTTTTTGCACAGTTCCAGAAACACTGCAACATGACTATAGTTTTTACTATTTAAGTCAATTTCAGCACTTTAATGTGGTTATTGGTCAAAGCTACCAAATGACAATGTAGTAAAGGATTTGGATTGGTTTTGCAATTGAGTGAGTATTATTTTTTCAGAAATGCTGTACAAATGTACAAAATTGTAAATATCAACGTTTTGCAATGTACTAACATTAAATGTTTTCACATCACATATTCTTATTATCAAAGAAGCTCACAAGTGATTATAATAGTTTTCTGTATTTTCAACTGAAATTTGCTGACCCAGATCACTTTCAGACTGACAGTTATGCAGCAGTAGCAGTAGATTGCATGCCCATAGTTCGTACTGCATAGTGGGTAGAAATAAATATATATGAATTCCTAATGCAATGCTTCTCCATCTGCAAGCTTCTGTACATACAATGTAGCATCTAGACTGCCTAAAAGGTTTTAATTTGTAATTGCCTATGCATGTATCACTAGCCTTTGAAATATCCTAGAAGCTATCTTCTTGATTCAATGACACTTACGCACAAGCAGTATTAGTGTTAGAGATGACAATACACTGCTTCATATTGGGCTTCAATCTAAGAGTTCACAAAAAATGGCAATTTTGATACTAACGTATAGATCTAATTTATATCTAATTTAGCACAAGTCTGTGTACTTGTACATGAAAAATCATGGTGGTGGTGGTGGTAATGCTAACAATACACTTTGGGAATTTTACCACTACAGGTAAGTTACAGTATATGAAGAAAGAAGTTACAGTCCTCTTATAGCTCACATCAAAGAGAAAAAGACTCTTCAAACTTTGAAAAACGTGTTATTTGTCAAGAAACTCAAAAGAATGCAAAACTGTCAAAAGCCACCAGTACTGGACAGAATTCTAGGATGCTGGCAGAAGAAGCCATGAGAGATTAATTGTATTGGCAGCTATTGGATAAGTTTTTTAGTGGCACCAATACTCTATCACAGGGGTTGCTTTCAGAAATACACAACCAAGCTGAATTTGGCACATATCAGAGTTGTACTGAAACCCAGAAAGAAAACAGACTTCGAATCTGATAAGACAGCATTATGCTCACCGCTTCTAGAGGTACCAGAGCAAGCGCATCCTCCAGCAATTGGTCCTGATGTACTGTTTGCTTGAGATTAAACACACAAGAAAGACAAGAAATTATATAAAATAGAAACACTCGAGAGAGCAACCAATTTAAGGGAGGCTGCACTTCAAAGAGGAAATAATGACTTTGTACAGAATATCTGTGGAAGACTTGATTGCTAAAGATGAAGTTTATCACTCAAACATGCCTTTCTTCCTACTTGAGTAAAACAAATCTTAAAGCAAAACCATCTAGTTAAAACAGAATGACATGAGGTGCAGTGTATCAGCTGATTGAAGAGAGAGACAGTGATCTTATGTACAACAAAAAGGCTCTTCTCCTGTGTAAGCTGCTACAAAGATAGATAACCTACTTCCCTGAGATGTAGAAACCACAATCTATTCCAGTAGCAAATCACAGGCAAGATTAGAAAAATATTATGCTTCTGCCATTTCATTCCATGCACAACAAGGCAATTCTACCATTGTTCTATGCAGTGCAATAATACTAGCTGATGTATCCAAGCTGCTAGTAATCAAGCAGGAACGTAAATCATCCAAACATTTTGTGGATGCTCTTCTGGCAAGTGAGCCTGATGAACAGCTTTTAAACGAATGAGTGGTTTTGTATAACGCCGCTTCAATCTATTGGTCTGAAGAAGCCAAAATGAGAACCTCAGAATATTATCCAAAGCCAGGTAATTGTAGTTTACAGAAATCAGCTATTTTTGTGCCCCGACTGGTGCAAGAGTTTGTCCTCTGAATAAAGAGTCATATAATTCAGCCAGCAGTTCATATCATCCTTCAAAAGACCATTTAAAGAAAGCACCTCTCAATTGTGGAGTACATAGTATTTAACTGTTCCAAATTTATCGCACCACTGAACATAAGTCTTGCCACACAGATACACCGTGAGTTTGGGTCTTACAATTTAATTGACATACTGCACCTTTATAGATTCTGTATCAGCTGTTATGAGCTGATGCAGTTCATCACTAGTGCTGCAAACACTGAATAGAAAGACTTCAGGGAGGCATGTTCATTCCAAATGGAATTGAACCACTTCATGCTGGTGAAAATCTCATCCATGAAGAAGATTATAATTTAGAAATCAATGTAGAGACCATTGATGGAAAGAATATCTTCCATTCAATGGCTAGAGTGGTATTTCAAGAACAATCTGCAGCTAGACTAGCATCCCAAGAAACATCACTGAAACATGGGAAAGAAAAGTCACTTACTTTCCTTGGACAAACAAAGTCTCTTATGTAATGTGCAGCATTTGAAAATGCTAGAACACATCCAGAACCAAATCATCAAGAAAAAGTACTTGAGAAAAGAAACTCATATGACCTTCAAATGAATGCTGACCAAGATGTCTCCTGGTGTCTTCCCTGCACAGAACTGTGTGCATGCCAAGGCAATGAAGATTGCACACTTGACAGAGATCATAATGATGGACAATATGATGAAAATGATGTTGACTAGAAATGTCAGCAGCACTATTACATTTCAATGCTTCCTGTACAAATTATTAGATTTTGTTTCACCTTTTAGAAAGTGGTCATTTTGTGGTTACAAAAATACCAATGTTATGTCTTGAAATAATACATAGAGGCATTAAACTAACAGGAACATAACATGGCAAATTGCCCACTCTGCCATGGTGGGTCCCACGCTTTCCTCTCGTGTGGTGGGTCAGGGCACCACCTGTTGCCCCTGTCTCTGGGCAATCGGTGCCATGTAATTGTGCTACCCGATATAGTAGGTCATGTTTGAGCACATAGTATGGCCCCAGGCCTTTGGTCTTCCCCTCTACAGGTATGCCATTCACCATTATCTCCCCTCTCACGTTTGCGTATAGTGGGTCATTGCCTTGGTCCTGTCTGAAATTCTCATTGGCAGGACCGATCTAGGGAATTGACCTCAACTCTGTCCTTTGGGTTGCTTTTACTGGGGCTAGGAACCTCCTCTGGGTGCTCTCCAGGCTGAGCTGCCTCCTGGCCTTCCAAATGGGTTTGTCTACCACCTAGGGTGGCTTTCTGGTTCATAGTCAAAATCCTGGTCCCTAATCTCTTATCTGCCCTCCTTTTGTGCCTAGACTTCTGGGATTTTCTGGGGGTTGAAAACAATTCTGGGGCAAATTTGGTGAAAACTGGGGCAAGGCAATCTGCGGGTGTCTCGGTCTGGGGTTTGCTACTCTCCTCTGGCTCTACTAGGGGGAGCAGGAAGTCTCTACTGATTAGAACTGGGTAGGGGAGTTTGGGGACCACCATAACTGTCACCCTAGTAATGTTCCCGTGGATCTCAATCCATACAGGGATCAAGGGGTAGAAATTTACAGTGCCATTGACACATGTTAGCCCTGTGTGTTTGGCCTGGGTCAGTTGGTCTTGCCCCACTAATTTCCCTGAGACCAGCGTGACAGCACTCTCAGAATCCAGCAGTGCTACGGTCTCGATACCGTTCATTTTTACTGGCCTCATGTATCCATGTGGGGTTGTTGCAACCCCCACCAGGCCGATTAGGCTACATGGCCCCCCGTGATTTCCCAGACTGCACTGCTTGGGCTCCTCCTTGTTGGGGCACTGGGCAGCTATATGCCCCAACTCTCCACACTCATAACACTGACACCTTATTCCGGGTGCAGCCTTCTGCTTTGGGCTACAGTGCCTTGGGCTACAGTGCGGGAACTTAGGTTGGGGGTTGGCTTCCTGGTCAGCCATGTCTTCTCCCTAGGGGTCTGGAACAGTTCACGGGCTGCCAGCTGTCTCTCTACAATGGCAACCAACTCATCATAGGTCCGACCCACCCAGGCTCGGAGATCTGGTGGTAATCCCCCTGTGTGTCAGTTTAACACCAGGAGCTCCATCATCTTCTTGGAGCTGAGGGACTTGGGGCACAGCCACTTCCGGGTCAGGTAGATCAGGTCAAACAATTGTGACGGCAGTGCCTTGTGCTCGCTATATCGCTACTCATGGTATCTCTGGGCTCGTACTGCTGTCGTTATTCTGGATCTGGCCAGGATCTCTGTCTTCAGCTGGGGGTAATCTGCAGCAGCTTTTGCAGTCATGTCGTAGTAGGCCTTCTGGGCCTCTCCACACAGGAACGGGGCAAGGATACTGGCCCACTGATCTTGGGTCCAGGCCTCCCACAGAGCTGTCCTTTCAAAGGCCAGGAGGTACACTTCCACATCATCTTCCTGTGTCGTTTTCTGCAGGCAGCTGATGTCCCTTATGGTCCGTGCACCATCATGGCTGCGGCTTTGCTTGATCAGGGCCCTCAACTGGCCCATCACCTCTTACAGCACAGCCCAGTCCTGGCTCCTGTTGGGCAGTTGCCAGAGCCTGGCCTCCTGTTGGGCTGCCATCACTTGCATTAAAGCCTTCACCACTTCATCCATCTTGGGGACAGGATGATTTCGGCTCACCCTGGATTAAGTCCACTGCACAGAAATCCCTCCCCTGACACCACGTGTGGCAAATTGCCTGCTCTACTAAGGTGTATCCTGTGCTTTGCTCTCGTGTGGTGGGTCAGCGCACCTCCTGTTGCCCCTGTCTCTGCATGTCAGTTCCTCTGTTGTGCACAGTGTGGGGGGGAGGGGAAAGGGATCTGGGCCCACCCTCTACTCCAGGCCCCAGCCCAGGGGCCCTATGAATAGCAGCTACGTACTACTGACATTGCTTGTAGTTGCACTTCTTTCCCCTGGACTATTTCCCCCTCCCTGTTCTCTTGTGCCTTTCTTGTGGTTCTAGTTTGGTTCCTCTGATTGACTGCAACACTACTACCAGTTCTCCTTATCTCCCTCCAGCTGGCTGGAGCAGGGTTTTATTTTATCAGGACTTTAGCTGGACCTTATTAACCTGTAGAAACCCTGCTCAGTCTGCAGGGAACAAGGCCCAGAACATTCTGGGGCTTATATATCTCCCTTCTAAGACCCTCTGCTGTTGTCTGGCCCTGCTGTCTCACAATAAGAACAGCCATACTGGGTCAGACCACTGGTCCATCTAGTCCAGTATCCTATCTTCTGACAGTGGCCAGTGCCAGGTGCTTCAGAGGGAATAAACAGAACAGGTAATCATCAAGTGATCCGTCTATTGCCTATTCCCAGCTTTTGGCAAGCAGCAATCCCAGCTCATCCTGGCTAATATCATTGGGGTCTAAAGCTTTTTAGATTCAAAATACTTTAGATAGGCTTGAAAAAATTAGGAGGGATATAAACCAACTCATATTTCAACATTTAAACCACCCACTAATTGACAGGCACTAGAAATAATCTTTGCAGGATTTCTTGTGCTTTCCTCTGAAGCCTTTAGTATAGGTCACTATCCTGGGCAGAAATCGGGAGTAGACAGACCATTGGTCTGATCCTGTATGGCTGGTCTTATAGTCCTAAAAGTGAAATTCCCATTTGGAAATGTCTTGCAGTATCAGTAATGTGTGTTAGTCCAAGTCTCTGGGCGATAGTTTAATACAGAAAGACTTTGTAGTATACTGTAAATCCTAGTAAATCAAACAAGAACAGTGCCAAAAATGGCCATGGATTTAGAGATGTGTTAGGGCATCTAGTTTTAGGTGGTCATTTATTGTCCACAAAAATTTTGTTTGTCATTTAGCTAGGTTGTCATTTGGATCCATGTATCCCTCGTTCCATACCCTCTAGAGATGAGTGAATTATTTAACTGTTAAATCCCCTTTTCTGCTTGCAATTTATCTGTGAATAGTCTTCATATCCATTATTTTGTTTTTCATTAAAAATTTATTCAACAAATGGTTTATGCAAATATATTTCAGCCTAAGGATATCTCATAAATTATTCAGGATGACTATAGATTCTACAGTTTATTATGGGCTCCATATAACCAATTGCCATTGAGGTCACAAGAAAGATTCCCATGGATTTCAATTACAAATCCCCTGGGAGTCTTTCCATTGACTTCAGTGGGCTCAGGATCAGGTGCTACTTGCAAATAAGCAAATTGTACTCTGTGAGTAGATACTTGAATCACCTAGTAGAGTTTCTGCTCCATGACTAGATGACTTCAAAACCCAAAAAGAGTCCTTAAGATGGCCATTCTCTTGAATATGCTTGTGATAAATAAATAAATAAAAATTGAGCCACTATTCAAAACACTTTCTCTTTCTGCAAACATTTTTGCAAACAGAAATTCAGTTATATGAATGCCTGTTGAAAAGTAAAAGAGTTTCAAGTAATCACACAGTGCATTTGCAATTTCATCAAATATGAGAAAAACCCAGTATTTACCCAGGTCCTATCAACAGTGTGTGTGTGTGTGTGTGTGTGTGTGTGTGTGTGTACTCCAGCAAAATATTTTATAGTGTAAAGGCATACATTAATTTGGTAAATCATTCTTTTATTAATAAGATTATGTACAATAGTAGTTTTCAAAGGCTTTCTGTTAATTTATATCACCAGTTCCAACATGTTATTTTCCTGCACTATATTCTGTTGCCAGCTATTCCGTTAGGAATTTTGCCTGAACAAAGATTTCAGGAATCTTAGATTGTATTGCAATAAGATTGGATCATTCAGGCACTTCCAAATTACTCCTTCATGTCTCTCACTTTTTCTAGGACACCATAATGTATGGATAATCTTATTTAAAGTGAAATCTCTCAACATATTCCTTATTTTTTTTAGCGATTGTTCTTTTAGAAAACAGCATGTTTCTTCTGATCTCCTGGTACTATCAAAACTAAGAAATGCCTGAGGGTATTTCTGAATCTGACGATGTTATGATCATTAGAGTCTTCATGGTTGTTTATGAACTTCTAACATATTTGCCCTACTGTTTTATTTTCAGTGACTAACTTTAGAATAACCTCTGATCATATTAGTTGTTTAACCAAGTGAAAGAAAAAGAAACATGCACATTTCCTTAGCCATTTGGCAATTTTTATGGCAATCCGTGTCACTGAATTTCTCCATGACATGACTAATGGTCAAGCTTTCATAGGGGCTTCATTTATCTGCATAAATATTACTAGATCTATTGATATTCTCTCATCTTGCAAGGTCTACAGTATCCGATTGTTAACGTTTTCCCCATGCCTACTTTACATCTCAATTCATAGTATCAATTTTGGTAGTCAATTTTCATATCCTACTCTCTGCTCTGCACATATTGGCTGAGCTTTCAGCGGAAGGCTTGGTGGCTTAACCATGTCAATATTATTTATGAGATTCATGTGGCTAAATCCTACCTCATTTACCTCAATCTGTTCACTTAATATCACCACATCTTCCTTCCATCCAGCTCACTCTCTCCTGTGTTTTTAAAATACTTTACTTTTGTATGCAAGTCATTTTGTTGGTTGTAGGAACTTTTGGTAATCTGTTTCATCACATTTCTTTTAATGCCATATGCTGGATTTTGGATTTCCTTGGATATTTGCAGATGCATTGATATTACATTATTTTTCCTGATGTGTCTAGTTGCTTGCATTCTCCAGATTTATTCTTTTTTTTTTTTGTTTTGTTCTAACATTTAACTGTCAACAGATCCCCTTTGGGTTATCCCAAATATTCTTTGCCTTTGTAAGGCTCCTTTTAAAGTATAGTTGCAAACATTTGAAAGGAATAATGTTATTTCTTTAGCTCTGTGAATCAGCCTTTGAGATCCAATGGTAGTAAAGGATGGAGTAACAGTGCCAAGGAATTTGAAGTGTCTGTGCTACAACAATTAACTACTCAATTAATTGGAGAGCAGCTTGTCCATGTACAACAAGCAGCTAAAGATAGATGGTTCTATTAGGATAAGCAACCAAAAGTGTATTGTTAATTCAGGAGGTGGCACTATTTCCCCTGAGTCATTATTGAAATAATAGCTCAGCATAGTGTTTTTTCCTCAAGTGCCAGCTTTTGGGTGAAACATAAATATAAGATCCTGAAACTTAGGGATGATTGAAAGATCCCATCAGACTATTTGTGAGAATAAGAGTGCTAATCTTGTGGTTCTGGTCAGTGTGAACAATTACTGGACCTGTGTGATCACAGCAAACATTTCCCACTTCCCATTTAAGTGATTATTCACTTAAATTTTAAAAAGCATTTGGGTTGGTGAAGCCTGCACCCTTTTTGTGTGCAGAGTCTGTGAGCACTGACATGATTAAGTGTCATTGGCATACATGCTTATGAAAAGTGAGTGGTCCGCTCTCATGCTGGATACTTGTGAACAGCAATTTTAAAATTTGCCTTGGAAGTATTTGCACTTTGGAGTGTTGGAGTGTATGTGGAGAAGTTAGGCTGAAAAGTAGGAGAGAATAATCAAACCAGTTAAAAACAAAACAAATGAGAAGCAATAAGAAGGTGAGATCATCTAGGCTGGGAATTGCAACCATTGCATTCCTACTAAGCAGCATTTCTGGGTTTTGGCATGGCTGGGTTGGGTTGGGAGGAATGTGGCCACTTTGAGTGTGTCTACACTGCAATTAAACACTCGCAGGACTTGGGCTAAGGGGCTGTTTAACTGTGGTTCAGACATTCATGCTTGGGCTGGATCCTGGACTCTGGAGGGTCCCAGTGTAGACATACCCTAGAAGGGCTAGATAGCCAGAATGATTTGCTGTAGCAGCTTCAGGCCAGGTCAGCGTGGGGCCCATCCCCCCTAAAGGGAGAGGAGAGACTCTTTAGGTCCACACCAGTTCAGAAAAAGCCCTCTTTTACCTGGACCAGGCAGAGAAGCACTCACCCTCCCAATCATGGAAGTATCAGGTTAAATACAGGTTTTGTCATGATCACCATGGGCAATATGCTAGTTGCTCTTTTCTCAGGGGGCTAGGAAGGACTTTTTTCCTTCACTGCTAGATTGAGCAAGGTGAGATGGGTTTTTTTTATGCCTTTTCCACAGTGGATTGGGGCTTTAGTTGGGGCAAACTTGAAATAGGTTTAGGCTATGATGTTGCAACTCATTATGTAAGTGTGGGGCAGATGTCCAGAACAGGTACTCCGTGGGAAAGGGTGATGGTGATCAGATAAAATGGGTTGGTAAAGGATTTAAAGTAGATATTTTTTAAAGGAAGGAAAAGGAGGGGGGAGGAGCATGGGACTCCTATGATTGATACAGTAGGAAGCCAAACCCCTCTCCTTTATAGCCCTCCTTAATCCTCATTCAAAGGGGGCATCGAGGTCCCAGCAGTGGGTTGACTGGGACCAGGATGAGTAAAGGTGGAGAGCTGACAACAGCTTAATTTGTGTTTGTAAAATACTTTGAGATGATGCTATGTTGAAAGGAGTGGTTTATATTAGTAGAAAGTAATGTTGATGTTTGTGAAAAATGTATCTAATGATACTTATAATGTAACTAAGACCTTTATTCAGACTTTCTCATTTAACAAAGTAAGCCCTCTAGTATTGAACACTCATTTTGTGCATTAAATTACATTCTATCTGCCTGTAACATGATAGAAGTAGCTTAGCCTGAATACTTTCTTCAAATAATAACTAACGTTTTATTCAATTGGATATTCCCCATTAAAATCACTACATTTTGTCATGGCTGTCATGTAGGTAATGGATTCCATGATTTTCATGCTTTTAATAAATCCTCTATGATTTAAGCTATTCTGTGATTTTGTTTTCTTGGGTCAGTGGATGTGTGAGCAGTAGATGTGATGGTAACAGCTGAACCAGTTTCATTAAGGACCTTGAAAGCTGCTATGATAAACCCTGAGGCTCAATGGGACAATAATACAGAACAGGAGCTCAAAAAAAAAAAAAAAAAAAAAAAAGAGATTCTAAGGATCAGATGAAAGAACTCTGTAAGAGATGGAATTCGTCCAGGTGTGAGGCGTCTTCTTCCATAAGGCGAGGGGAAAAAAAGATTTAAAAAATGTGGAGTTAAGTCCAGATCCTGCAAAAACATATGCACATGTTTAAGTTCTGGGACTACTCACATGTATAAGTATTTTTAGGATCATCACCTTAGTCTGGCCTTACAGTGGTCAGCTGAGATATGGCAACTACTATGTTCATATAGTGAATGACAACTGTTCTCACAGCACAAGCACATTCTAGTTAACACAGTTCCAGCTCTTCCTACCAAAACTGGAAATCAAAGGTTATTTTGGGGGTATATCTGGAATATGTAAAAATTTTAAACAAAATAAACTAGAACTTTTGCCCTTTTCATCACAGCTGCCCTATGATTTTTCCTAAAAAAAGGCTACAAAAAGACAGATATACTGTATCTATTCATATACATAATGGACTCATCTGAAGTGTGAATAGATAATTCACCAAAGCTGGGTTGGTGCTTTGATGCTGGTGAATCTAAAATTAATTTTCTTAAACCACAGTTAATGACATTTCATTTGCTCACCTTTGAGATGTGGTGTGAGCACAGCTGTTGCTTTTGAAGAACAGGCTGTGACCACACATAGGTTCTTTTCTACCTTTGACCGAGAAAACAAACAAGGCAGTTTCCTTTTTTTTATTTTGTCCCTGTGAAGCTTGAACAGACATTCATCTCTGATGAGGGGCAATATGGACATGAATCACTGTTCTAATGGAACAGTCAGTAAAGAGTCTACCTTTGTTAGTAAATAGTATTATTGGCAGGATCTTAGCAGCAAACAAAGGTCTAAAATCTTAAATAATTATACATGTTGTAAATTGAACAATACACATAGCAGAGTGAATAGTGCAGCTAAATCACTGGTTAAGCAGTAGTACTTAGTTTAGTCCTGAGTGGGTTAGTGAAGTACGGATATTGGGTAAGTACTGGAATCAGTGGAGACTGGCCCCTGCCATGTGGCAAAGCTCTAACCTTTTGTAATATTGACCCATGTCTTGCAACGGGCACCAAGAATCAATCAAAGGAAGAATGGTCTTGTGGCTAAGACATAGGACTCAGAGAATCTGAGTACAGTTCTCAGTTTTGCCAAAGACTTCCTCTGTCACCTCGGAAAATCATTTAATCTTTTTATGCCTCAATTCTAACCTCTCTTTAAAATAGGGATAATATTTTTCTACTAAATGGGGTGTTTGAGGCTAAATCCATTAATAGTGTGAGGCACTCAGCTACTGTGGTGATGGGAGAGAAGTAATATATAAATACACACACGAAGAGGCTTAATTAACATCAGTGTATCAATTTTAATAGCATCCATATATATTTAAATTGATACATTGATGTTAATTAAGCCAGTTCTTTTCTATTTCAAGTATTGGTAATGGCTTTATTGGAATCAAAGGACTGACATTATTAATGAGCGTATAGTAGCTAAGACTAAGGTGGTTTTGTTGAGTGAAAGGGATTGTTTCTAATCTTATTTAGGGCACATGCCTTCTCAATAGGAGTTTTCTTTCCTTGGCTTTAATAGTAGCTCAGTCAGACCCTCCCACCATTATAAATCCAGAGTAACTCAGATGAGAACTCCATTATAGAACAGAGTATCAAGTTTACATTAAATGGTCTCTGTCAACTTAAATCACACTTCTGCCTGGAATTTTACCTACTGTTGTTACAAATAATGTACAGGCTGACAATAATTGAAAGAGATTAGAGAAAACAAATGTTTTCTGTATGCGTGCTCTTTGTGCATTTGATAGCACTCTTTTTATGGTCAGATAAAAATGGTCAGTTTTTCCTTTTGTCTGTTTAGGTCTTTTCATGCAACAATGGAGGAGAACATTAAAAAAACTAGGAAAATGTGATTATAAAATTGGCAAGAGAGACTATGGTGTAGTCCTGAAAATAATTTTCACTCTTTTTTTTTTTTTAATTGACTAGATTAAAGGATGACATTATACCTTTAATCATTTAGAGCTGGTACTGAACCCAAGAGATGGTCTGATCAGCCCCAGTTAACTGAAAAGATAGCTAACCTACATTAAACAGCAGTTCAGTTCCAAAAAGTGGCAGCTTTTTACCTGTTGTATATACCCAGAATCAGAACTCCTCACCATGGTGATAAAAATGTTTATAATTTGTAAAATATTATTCCTATTAGCATTTCAGAACCTTTCAGAAGAAGAAAAATACATTTACAGTGACTTTAGGCCCCTTTACATTGCCTGAGTTGTGTAGAGGGGCGTTAATGTGAATAAGAACCAGACCAAGGGAGTCTTGGGCAACCATGTAAGTTTTAAACTACCGATAGGTGGCTTTTTCTTAGGAAGAGCTACCAGAATCAGCCATAACCTCTGTAACAGAGACACTTGTGAAGCTTACATAGGACAAGAGTTGTGGAGGTGATTTGAGCTGGAAGGAACCATAAAATGCAGTATTGCCAACTTCAACCACTTAAATCACGAGATTGGCTTAAGAAAAAATCACAAGATTTAAAAAAATAATATATTTTTCCCTTTTATCTTCTGGTCACTGAACCTTTGGGGTTATATTAACTCCACATTTCAAACTTTTCTCTACAACCCTGAGGCTAGAGACATTCTATTTTTTTTAAATGAAAGCTGAGATTCTCTTGCAATCTCTTCCTTCCAGGAGCTGGGGCTTTAAGAAAAACACTAAATATCACAAGAAAACCACCAGAGTTGGCAAAACAGAGAAGTTACCAAAACATTAATTTTCACTTAGGATATAAAACCTATCATTTTGATAATGTGATTAATTTCATTTTAATTTCATTTGTCAGTTCCATAATCATGGTACAAATAAAGTTTACTTTCTAATATATAGAAGCACAGCTAATTAGTGGATGGTGAAAGACTTAATGTTTTTTCTCATCTATATTTGTTAGATAAAAAATGCAATATATTTTTTTAATATGTACTTGCTTGGAGTGCTTTGAAAAGTGCATATCTGTTGCAACTCTAAAAATGCGGTAATGTGAACTGAAATCTATATGTTTCATGGTGATAATATAGCACCATATTAATATTATTTATTTTAGTGTCTAGAGGCCCTTATCAGAGATCTGGACTCCATTGTGCTAGCCACTGTACAAACAGAACAAAAACACAGTTCCTGCCCTGAAATACTATAATCTCAGTATATGTGTCTAATTGAAGCTGAACTGTGAACTATATGACTTGATTTTCATCAAATAAAAATTACCTAAATTTGAAACACAATGATTGTGGATTGCTGTCAACCTTTAATAAATGAAAAATCCTGGGAATAAATATACTGTTTATTTTCTGCCCAGAACAATATTGATTTACTGTGCATTTCACAAAATAGCTGAATTCTGGCACCCAATAATATACCACTATTCTTGTCATTCTAAAATGATCCCAGATGGACACGCCAAATCAGCTATGAACCCTTCCTTGGTTAATTTATATTCTTTAATAAACTAATATTGTACTTCAGTCAATGATTTCTGTCAGATTCATGTGTATGCTGCTTTTAAAGCACATTCAAATTTCACAGATAAATCTGTTTGAACTGTCAGCATGTGCTCTGTGCAAAAACAGTGTTCACAATATTTCTAAGGCAGGGCAATTTACTTTACATTTAACCTTTTTTACATTTACATATTTACTTTAACCCTTTTTCTCATTACTACCATATATACGTGCTATGAAAGTGATGGAAAACTGAACAGAACTGTTCAGCATAGGACAATTGCATGAAACAATCTTGACCTTTAGAAAAGCATTTTTGTTATGCTGAATGCTTCTTCCGCCTTGCAAAACCAGGTGCATCTTATTTGTCCTTGCAGTCAAAGAGAAAGGTCCTGCTCTAATGAAGACTTACTAGCATTTTAGATCTTCATTTGCTATTGTGAGTTGCCATTGGAGACTGGGTTTTTTATTCATTATCATTGTGGCTTGTGGGAAATTTGTTTATTTCAGAACATGCACTTGGGTCATTCAGGGTTAATTTTAGTTATTGGTGAGACCCTGAAACCTTTACGCATTGTTTCTCTTTAGGGATGTCCAAGGTTTTCTTGTGATACAGTTGCAGTTCTTCCTCTGTGAAATTGGGACATGTGCATATGACAGTCAGTTTCCATGAAGACAGATCACTCACTGTACAAGGTCAAACCTTCATAAGTCCATGATTTTTGGCAGACACATCTGTCAAAAATGACAGAAGACAATCACCCTAGAGTCCTGTGGCTGTGTAAGCCTTTCAGAGGCATATCATCCTTTTTAGAGCATTTTTGCAACATGTATGTAGAAGTAATTTGGGAAGTGACCAAAACAAAACCAAAACATTAAAAAACAGGAACATAAGGAACAAAAATAGTTTGAAGGTATTTTGCAGACATAACTGTAAAATAATGTGATCTAGAAATGTGGGGGCATTTAAGGGGGCACATTATTTCTCTCTTTTTCACTGATAGCTACTCAGGCTATTTTGAGATTGAGTAAGAACCTGATATTCAGGGATGCTGAGGACTCATACCGCTCATGTGAACTTCCGTATGAGCAGCAGGAGCTTAGCTCCCCTGAAAATCAATATAAATTTGACACTTCTTCAGTGCTCAACATTAATTACTGGGGCCAAATTTTTAAAAGACCTCAGCTCCCATTTAGGCATCTAAAGCAGAGCCAAATTTTCTAATATGCTCATTAGCCAGCAGCTCCCACTGAGATACCTATGATCAGAGTTTTCAAAAGAACTCAGCATGCTCAGCTCAGATCTTTTGAAAATCTTGCCCTAACTCTGTAATTGTAATGGAACTTTGTTGAAGTATAACATTTAGATCCAGGAGTGAGGGAAATTTCATATGGTTCCACTCATGGCATTTCCCCCAGATTATTCCCACATGAAATGAGCAGAGGGTTCTTCCACAGAATCCACAGATACCTCAAGATATATATGGATTGACTGGAGCCCTGGGGCACTTGAAGCTTCTTGACATTGAAGCTCCAGTGAAATCATCTAGCCAGGGATTTCTCCACACCACTTCCCCTTGAGGCCTCCCTAAAATGGGTTTCACAGCGTGGAGGGTCTGAGTTTCAAAGTTAACTAAAGCTTTGTTAAATTCTCAGTGGATTCCCCATGGGTCTGATACACATAGTATGGCCATGCCCACTTTTCTCCCTCACTCCCCTTTCCTCACACATGGGACCCCAACACTACAGAGAGCTCTCCTTTGGCACTGGAAACCAGGGACAGTACTGCAGACCAAGCTGGAGCCTGCTTATATGTGAGCAGCTGTGGGATGCTCTTCACTATACATGTGTTTAGGGAGTGGAAGGCATCATTATCAATCAAAAGTGTTGATGGGCTTCATTCTGTAGTCCTTCCACAAACAAAACTCCCATTGGGCCAGTTCTGCTTCCATTAATGACAAAGTAGAAATCCAGTTGAAGTTAATAAGACCAAATTTGGACCAATGGAAGTTTGTCTGAAAAAACAGAAATGCAGGATTGGGCTTTATTTATGGTTAAACAAAAACTAGTTACTAGAGCTGCTGGTTGAAAAGTGTAAATTGTTTTAATGGAAAGTTTTAATTAAAAAAAATCCTACAGTGTAAAGCTTTTTGATGAATCCCACCCAAAACCCAAACTGAAAATAAATTTTAAAAAGTTGTTCATTGAAAACCCAGACATTTTCAATGGAATAGTCAAGAAGGCCATTTTCAAGTGATAGTTTTCAACCAGCAAAATTTTCAACATTTTTACAAGTGTAAGAAATGCCTGAACCTCCACTCTGCAACAAAAAAATCCCTAAGCCCTCCCCCCTACTCCCCACCATCACAACCACAACTCAGAAGACAAAAACTAAATAAGATCTTTGTGGAACAACCTGATAAATCACTTTTGATGGGAAAGAAACATTGCATGAAAGAGAGTTTAATTCCTAGAAATAGAATTATTGGCAAAAGTAAGTGAATTTAACATTTAACTTTCATTTTTAAAATCCATTATGACTGTGGTCTTTTCCTTTTTAATATTTAGCGGATACAATTCTGATTTGTTTGTCTTTGTGAGTTCTGAAGTAAAGCTAATTTGCAACCGTTACTCTAACTTGACTTATCTATAAAATGAGCCCATGTTACAAGTATTGGTTTATTGTTTTAATATGCTGCAATTAATTTACAGATACAGCTAATTTAAAAACTGAAGCACTAATTGATTATTACACAAAAAATGCATTGGCTTGGAAAAGGTACTTATGTCATAATATGCATCCTAAAAATTGCAGGAGTGTAATTTAGGCTAGAATCCGGCAACAAATATACTGTCAGAAACTAAAGTTTCACTCACTATGTATTTTTTACTTTATTAGCTCAAAGCGCCACATAAATGTAAGTCTATCTTATGCCAGAAATACAGGAATCATGCTAGAGATTTAGTTCTTGGGAGAGTTGTCTCCATTGTATATGTTCACTGTGTGGCATCCCTTTGGTTTATATTTTCCAGTGTCACATGGTCATTGCTTGCTGAGCAGAGTTAGCCTTACTCGGAAAAAAATCATCTATAATAAAATCAATAAAAACAATTATGTAAATACTCTATGGCAAATGGTGCTGGTTGAATATAATAAAGCCTGACATAGAAATGGAAATGTTAAAATATGGTGTGGAGAATGGAAGGAGTGGTGTATTACTTTTTATAAATATTATATTCCTCTCAGCTCACCTGTATGATATTCTTCTGCGTGATTGCACGCAGTGAAATCAAATGAGGCTGAAAGAAAGAAGCAAATAGGAACTGAAACAATGGCAAAGATAAGCTGCTATCATAAGGAATACCAAGGGTGTTGGGAGAAGCAATGGGAAAGCTATTAAATGGGAGATATCCCTGGTCTGATGTCCACTAGGATCTTCCCAGGCCCAGCCTATGATTAAAGTGTATACTAAACCCTGTCAAGGTAGCCTATGCAGGAAAAAGGGGGTGAATGTGCTATCAGCAGGGACTTGGACTGAGTGAGACAACGAACAGGCTGTTCCACCTAACTAAGAGATCAATGTAACTAGGCTGAATGGAGATTACTAACGCTTTTCAAGGAAAGATTAAAGTGCAGGTAAAAGGAGATATGTGTATAGGCCTTTTAGTTTTATACTTTTGCGCTGTTGGCTTTGTACCTTTGGGTGAAAGAATAAATAATCTTTTATTTATTTACAGATTTACAGATGCCAAACCCATTTGGGCTGGATGGGTTAACATGGATGGTAAACAGCAGGCTTCAGCCCAGAGATACAGTCTAAGAATGACAGGACCCAGAGTGAGGTGCAGGAAGTCAGGACTATCACCTGAGGAGTGCACTCAAGAGGGACTGAATGGGATCTAAAGTGCCGCTTGCCTGTACGTATGACACCTGGATACAAATGGCAATGGCAATTTCAGTGTGATAACAGTTAGTAACTAGAGCTCTGTGAATACCTGATTTTTCAGTTTGGTGAATCAAAACATTAAAAAAAAATCATTTTGGTTGAATAAAAAGTTTCATTCAACTTGAAGTGTTCCATTGTATGTAGTTTTTGGTGTTTTATAAAATAATTTTAAAGAAATTGAAACAAATTTTGAAACAAACAAATTTGTATTGAATTGAGAAATCAATGTTTCACGTAGAAAATGTTGAAATAAAATGTTTAGTTTTTTTAATTTTATTTTAACCAGAACAATTCGATTCATTCAATATGAAGTCACTAACTGTTTCAATCAATTTTAATCCCCATTTTTTGCTGAAAAATAGTCTGAAAAATTTTGCTCAACTCTTTTAGTAACATGCAGAGAGCTGTGGGAATCACATTTGTTATAGTTAGATACAAGTAACTATATGTGCTTCCTTATGTGCCCAAGTACCCAGAGTGCACTTGGGCAATGGCTATGCTCATGCACCTGTCCATTTATAGTTGGTAGCTAACTGGCCTTGTGCACATATTGTTTGTGCGTATATGTGCATTTTGTGTATTTTTATTATTGTCTTCATTGAAGGGAACCAAACATATGTTAATTATAAAATGGTGAACCCAAAATTCCTTAGTTACAATACACTGTAGTAGGAGATCACAGAAAAGGCTGGGTGTGAGAAGCGACAGGAAATAGAAACTCTAATACAGAAGTGACATGGAAGGAGACAGATTCAGGCATTTTTGCAGTCATTAACTTTCTCTCCATATCCTGCCTGCTTTATTCAGCATTAGAGAAACTAGAATGCAATAAATTCTATTCCATCGTGGGCTGCCAAACTAAGGACAGGATTCTGGAATAGAGTTGAAAAGTTGAGATTGTTGCTGACACAGAGCCTGTGTAAGGGAAATATAGGGATGTTTCGCATGGATTTTTTTCAAATTCAAAAGATCTGTGAATGTTTCCAGAGTCCATCAGGAACTAACAAAATAATCAGTTAATTATAGAAGGACACGAGACGTTTAGACTGTTACCGAAAGTCTGCTTGACTTAGTCCATATGACTGCAGAGCAGCAGGAAAGAGGGAACTTTACAAATAGACACTTAATAAACCATGGTAGCCTACAGGGACTAATCTTCTGTATGCATCCGAGAGCCTATGCAGTGAAGGGAAACAGAGATGCGCCCTAGCACATCCACCATATCCAAGACATTTATACGACCACACTCCAGCTCCTGCCATGCTCACTTCTGTGCCCTATTCCATGTTGGTTACTGTGAACAATAGCCTGCATGCACGGAACTTAGTGAGAAGGTTCCCACAGTCTTCAATGGTGAAGAATCAGGATTTAAACCTTCAGTCTCCTTGATCTCACCCACCATGTTACCACCTTTTCAAAACACTCTTTCAATGAGGTTTATAAGCCACACTCTTACCCTATAATAGCAACGATAATAAACCACAACAGTACTCTATCCTATGGCATCCTTCATCTAAGCAACCACATATCTTGTCTGTTTTCAACTTTGCCCCACATTCTTAACACCATCCTGTTGTTCTTGTCCTTATTAAAGTTTAATAAATAATCATGGACTTCCAGCTTAATTGTTTATTAATTAGTCTTTCTTGTTACACAGCACTTTTTCATTTTGTTCAGTAAGTTAAAAAAACAACAACAAAGCAATCATTTAAAATAGATACATACCCCTTAATCTAGACTAGCAGAGAAAATAAACACTTTTAAAAATGCCTGAATGATTCAGGGTAGATAATAAAAGTTCTCCATTATTTTAAAGATGAGGAAATATGTCACTATTTTATTTGATAGCATTATTTGTTAGGAATTTCTTGTTTTATTGCATATAATTCATTATCTGTGCATTTGCATTTGTTTTTACAGCCAACATAGGTCACTACTAAAATACTGTGTCACTGACAGGTTTATAATTCTGCTGACACAGGTTGGCAGATAGACGAGCCTCTCCTATGGAAGATAAACATAAATTTAGTTGAATAAATAGAACAAGATCTGATAGTGCAATCATCAAAAGCGAAAAGCACCGTAAGAATATAACAGCAGGCTTTTGACCCTTTAAATTACAGCTCACCACCTCACTAAAACAATGAGCTGAAGTCCTTAGCATTGATGCTACTCTGACTGCCCCTAGCATCTGCTCAGATGGTATTTGCATCAATCTCCAAATGAAAGAGCAAATTGGTCCCAATATTAACTAAATGACTGGTTGCCTGATTAACCTAGGTTCTAGGTCATAGGCTGCTTTCCTATGCCACCCGTGCCAGACTCTACAGTGCAACTGTAACAACTTATGGGGAAAAGGAAGGAGTAACTGCATATAACTGACCACATCTTCTCTGAATGACCAATGTTTCATTTTCTGTTTGTAAGTAAAAGCCTGAAGGGATAGGTCGAGTGAGTAATTAGAAAAAAAATATAAGTAGTTAGGTCCAATACTACTATTATTATTTAGAACTTAGTGCTTTTCATCTTGGAAGCAATTCAGAAATATGGGGCCTGAACCTGCTCCCATTGACTTTAATGGGAGCTGAAATGGACTCTCTGGGTCAAATTCTCTGAAGGTATAATTCTGTTGGGCTCACAGGAGCCTTGCCAGCAAAGGAATTTGCCCCCCCCCCCAACTAATCTTCCCCACATCCCTGTGAGGCAGATAAGCATTATTAGCCCCATTTTATAGATGAGGAAACTGAGACAGGCAGTGCCAAAAATATCCCTAGTGTAAGCAGGCAACAAGTCCACTGAAGTCAGTGGGAGTGACTCTGTTTATGTCATCTCTGAATTTGGCTCATAAAGACTGTCACAGAGTCAACTCACCACAGTGGTGCTTCCTGCTGGCTGTCCTGGGAATTAGCTCTGCCAGTTGGTGAACCCACTTCAGGTAGTGCCTTTCCCATCATCCTCTCTCCCTGCAAACCCACCTCATTCCAGGAACTGCAGCATCCTCTTCATGACTGGCCCTGCAAGGTCACCATCCTTGTTTCCCCCTTCTGGAGTTACCCAAAATCTTTCTATCTTTCACAGTCCCAGGCTGTCTTCTCCTGTGCTGCCCTGGTGGTGTCACTTCCCCAGTGGCCAGTAGGGAAACCAGCACCGCCCTCCACTCCAGGATCCAGTCCAGGGACCCTCAGCTCAGCAGTTCTGGGCTCTGCCCTCTTAGCCCTCACTGCTTCTTCCCTAGGCTGTCTTCTATTCTTCCTGATTCCCCCCTCCCCAGGGAGTACCAGCGCCAAACCAACTTTCTCCTCTTTCTTCCCAGGTAGTGATTGCTGCCTGCCTTCCTGTAGCCTTTCTCCACAGCCTGGTCTGCTCTCAGTTCCTGAGCTTTATAGACCCCACCTATTCCTTGAGCCTCCTTTGATTAACTCCTTGCCCCCTGACTACTTTTCTAGGTGTAGCCTGAGAGTTAATTGGCCTACCTGGCCACTTTAATCCCTTCTAATCCTGTGTGGGATGAACACCCCATCACAAAGACCAACATAAATTTACCTAATGAACAAAAAGAAATCAGTGTCAGAACTAAGATTAAATTCAGGAGATCCTGAGGATCATACTTATTGTGAAAATACGTATTAAGTCACAAGTATTGCAGTTGGAGTTTTTTGTTTACATAGATACATATTTTTTTTAACTTAATGACTTTCTAGAGAATGTGGTGTCCAAATGCAGATGTGGTGTAAGTGGGTGCAGCTCCACTGACTACAAAGGAGGGTCTAGTCTATTTCAAAGTCAAAGGGTGCAATCCTGGCCTCATTGAAGGATATAGCAAAATTCCATTGACTTCAACGAGTTAAGATTTTGCTCCTGGTCTTTATCTAGGTCTTAGTCCATTTAGGGCTTTGAAGATATCTGAGGCCAGCATCTCCCTGTGGCAACTGCATTGGCTGGTGACATTATGGTTAATGTAGGGTAGGCTAGGGCACGCTTGGCTGTGGTATTCCCTACCACTGGAGATGTGGCTGAGCCCAAGCTTTGCAACTTTCCTATAAGACTCATCCATCTTGGCTGGCATTCCCATAACAGCAAAGCTGTTGAATGGCCCTGGCAAGTGGCATATGGTGTAAATCACCTAGATACAACTATTCATGAATAAGTGGCTTAAAACGGAGAGTAGAGAGAGAAGTGATTTCTTCTCTTGAAGGAATTTGATATAATTCTAACCGTGTGTAATGGTACTTGGGTGATGGGAGCCTTCAAAACAAATACAGAAATGACTCCATTGTTAGGATTGCATGGAGTAAAACAGGTTTAAAATGGAACATAAATTCTTATTTTTCTCTAAAAGTAGCTGGTCTATCTGTGTTAAATTTTGCACTGTCCTAGTTCTTATGTCCTTTGAATTTTCTATGTTCTTCAGCTGTCACTTGTCTAGAGAACCGTCTCTCTCTCCCTCCTGACTGGGTTTTTTTCAGGCTGTCATTCTTTGCCTACACTCTGATATTCTGAGCAAGTCAGACTGCCTAAACAGACCAGTGTCTACGGTTTGTTTTCTTTCTGAAGGCTATGAGCAGTTGCTATTGCTAGCAGTTGTAAGTTACCGCACAGTGCTTTATAAGCAAAAACACATATTCTTAAGGTAAAAGCATTAGATAAAACATGTAAAAATAATAAAAGTTCCTATACACATGCTAAAAGCATCCATCTGTCTTTTGGGGCCTTATTAGGCCAGTCATTCCAATCCTTCCCAGCAAGAATTGGGATCCTCTTTGGACAGAAGACCCTGTCCATTTGATGGATCAGAAAGAAGGCCCTGAGTCAGTTTAAACCTAGGCTATTTATCCAAGAGTCCTTTCTTTGTCTTTTGGTCTCTGGAGAATCCAGTTTGAACTAGTTTATTTGAGCCCCTCCAAGTGGTGGTACTTCTCTTTAGGTGTTACAACCTGAGTGAATTTGCCTAATCACCCCTCACTGTACACAGTTCTTGGAGGAACTATGGTCATCCTGCACCATGGAATTACATACAATCACTGGCCCACAACGATACATAACCTTTGCATTTAATACAATAGAGTCCAAAGATACTTAAACTTAATTCAATAAGGTTTTTTTCAAGGATATTGAAGGAAATTGTCATATCTCTCACAGGAATATCTTAAGTAGATCAGGTGCGATGTGTAGGGTTTTTAATGAAGAAAAAAATTAGATTTGGGGTAATTTTGAGCTGCTATCTGTCATAGCTGAAAGTATATGTTCCAGCAGTTTCCAATAGATAAAATGTTTGTTGGACGAAGTCTTCTCCATCAGCAGCAACACATTTGTGTCAGATTTTATACTACAATGCAGCAGCTGAGAACATAAGTGTTTACATTCAGCAGTTGCACTTGATCCACCCCTCTTACGAAACCTACTCACCACTTAAGCATTAAAAATAATCTCTAATAAATTAACATATACAAAACTTTGTTCTGAAGTAGTTAAGATTGTTGCACAAATAGCAAATCCACAAAAGCAAGGAAAAGAAAAATTAAACACCTTGCAGAACTTACCCTCTTCTTTTCCACCCATAGGCACATTCTTTAACATCACAACTGCTGTATACCATGCACTGCAAAACTACCCCTTCCCAACACAGTACACTACTACATCAAAGAATCAAGTATTAGGAGGAAGTATTTTGGTAAAGGGGTGCCTGCAGAAGGCCAGGTTGAGGGTTGCAGTACATGATCTATGATGTAGAGAAGTTGTGGTATTGCTAAGGTATGTACTTCTGGCTGGAGGAATAGAAGGTTTGTACTGCTAGATAGTTTCCCTTTTCATTTCCTTGCTTTAGTGGATTTGCTTCAGGTATCTTATTTTTGTAGCTGACTGATTCCCAATTTTTTTTTCATGTATTAATAAAAACACCGGGCCAGATTCAGTTAGTATGAACTGGTTTAACCCCATGGTTTGGGGGATTATTGTTACACTAATTTATAATTTTATTCAAAATTTATGAATCCCAGATTAAAACATTTTCAGATATGCAGAGTTTGCTTCTTATGGGTCTGGGCCTAGGCCCAATGAAATCAATGGCTGTCTTTCCATTGAATTCAATGGGCTTTAGACCAGGGCTTATGGGCCAAACCCTGCAATCCTCATTCAAACAAAATTCTTATTAACTTCAGTGAGTTGATGGGAATAAGATCTTTTGGGTGATTTTACTGAATTGAATGTGGATGTCTTTACTTTGGTAAAAATGTATAAATATATCACAATCTCTCCTTCACTTTCCTTTGCTTTCCCCTTCTCCAAAATGTCAACCTAAATTAAATTCTTACATTTAGTATGAAATAATTCCCAAAGATTTTCTAAGAGTAGCATTTTCCTTGCAATGCAAACATCAAGATTTCAAACTAGTTGCATTTTAGGAGTAAATATGAAGACACAATATATGTGCAATTTAAAATCAAATCCAATTTACCCAAAGGTCAAAGGTAATAGTAAGATGATCAGATAGAGGAGAAAAGAGATAAATCCATCATACCTCCTGGCTGGAGTTCTTCATACAGTATGTAAGCTCTAGGGGTAAACAAAAAGAAAGGCTTTCAGAGAACAACATGAAGCATCCACCAGGCTACAGAATCAGTGAAATAATTCCATACTCTATAGTTGCTGTCAAAGACGGGATGTATTTTTGAACTCTCTAGTTTCATTTTTTTTAAAGTTAACATAATACAACCCTCCCCTTTGTCTTTTCATGGACTATCACTGTCTGGTCTGCTTCAAAGGATTCAAAAGCTGTTCTCAGTTTTCACTGACCAGGTATAATCAGGGCACCATACTCTCAGTACAGCACTTTAATTACAATTTCCACAGATAGAAGTATTGCATGGATAACATGTTTGGAGGAAGAAATTCTATTTTCATGCTGGCTACCCTTACTAATCTGTAAGGCCTTGTTTTTAATTTTGTGGTATCAGAACTCAGGAGCTGAGATTTTCTGATGCATAAATGTAAAATGCATTAGCGTTTACAGTGGTAGCTTCTAGACTCCTGTGGTCAAGAAGAGAATTAAATGTGAAAAAGCCCATTTAGAGATACTAAGTTTTAGCAATGAGGCACAGTTGGGTGTAGGCTCGTTGTATGGTAATTACTTCCACAGATTTACAGTAAGGTGAATAATAAGGCATAACATAAAAGCCAAATGCTTTCAACTGTTATACTAGGGCGGTTAGTGCATAGTAACTATTTATCCTGGAATGGTTTACTACATTCAGGAATGAGATCAGATCTGTGCTTTAACACTTAAATAAATAGAACTTGTGGGTAAACAAACAAACAACCTAATAACCCACCAAAATAAAACAAAATTAAAAACACCCCCCAAAAGAAACCCCTCCGACCTCCTGAGATTTGAGAAATGCAAGACTCTCCACATGAACAAAGAGCTGACTCCTATTTGTCCTTGTGACACCGCAATTCTCCAAGCCAGAGTGTAACTTGTTAGGAACAAGTCCACGTTACTGCTTTTTAAATCAAATTCCATTCTGTCTTTCAGTATTCAAAACTCCCACTTGCCCTTAATCTGGCGAGGTAAATATTAACTGTTGATTATGAATAAATATAGACCTGATCCAAAGATCATGGAAGTCAATGGAAAGAGTCCCAATGGCTTCAGTGGGCTTTGGGTGATGACCTATGTGAATTGGAATAGCACTCTAGCTAGAATAAATTACTAGGTATGTAAATCCTTAATTTTAAAGATTAAAGATGTGCTGATTGCCCACTGTGGTTAATAAAATATTTCCTGATACTGTAAAATTATGTTGTTTTGGGGACTTATATTTTCCCCTGAAGCACTCACCATTAGCTACAGTCACAAACAAGCTACGACTCTAGGTTGGATATTGAGGTCAAATCTTGATTCTACTGAAGTCACTGGCAAAACTGATTTCAAGGCAACCAGAAATTTGTCCTTACTCAGTCTATTCTGGTAGGACAGATTCTATATTCCTAGGTTGATAGTCATTCTGCCAAAATAGCACAGGTAGTCTGTGAAAAAGCATACTGACATTACTGTTACATCTTCCTCCCTTCCTTTACCTGTTGCATTTTGCCATCAACCATGATTTTAATGTCTGTGGGGCAGGGAGCATGTCTTCTCATTTTTTTTGTATAGTGCCTAGCACAATCGGGCCTCAATCCCAAACTGAAGTATTAATGTGCTACCATAATAGAAATAAAAAACTATAAAAATAACAACATCACAAGGGATAATCACTGGTATGCTTCCCTTTATGAAATAAGTTCTATAGAATTAGACAACATGGTTCAAACTCCTATAAAATATATTATTCTCTTTCAAATTATGCAGGATGGTTAAAAATAACCAATAGGAATTATGTATGGATAGGCTGGTTGGAGAAACCTCGATGAAACCAAATTCCATCAGAATATGAGGTTCCATCAACATTTAAATGTTTCCCAAAATTGGATTGATTTTGCTGGAATTTTATTTCAGAACAAAAGTGGGGGAGGAGGGGAAGTCCTCTTTTGACATTATTGTAACAAAACATTTACCTTATTCATTTTGCAATGACTTCTCATTTCATATTCTTTTTCATTTTGTACGATATTATATATGTGGTTATAATGTAACACAAAATTTAAATAAATCAAAATTGAAACAAAATATTTCAATCCACCCAAAATCATCATTATTTTTAATTTCACTTCATGGAGAATCTAAAAAAAATAAATAATTCTGATTCAGAACAAAACCAGATTTTGAAATCTTGCAATCCTTCCCAAAATGGAATTTCTGTCCTCCACAGAGCTCTAGTGGCTAGTGAGCTTCGGTCCACTGATTGTAAGGAAAATGTTTGTTGAGATATCATACAGCTGCAAACCCAATGGGAGGTCCATTAGAGGACATGTTGTGCTTTACAGTTCCATTTTTAATCTGATAGTGGTATTGGCAGTGAGTTGCTGAAAAGGTCTTGAGGACAATGGACCAAAATATTTAGCTTGTTTCAAAAATGCTGCTGATGAGTCTGCTTTAAGACTCTGAACAAAGACTGAACCTAAACTGGGTGTTAGTTATAATGAGAAATAAATAATCTGATTCTCCTTTACGTTGGTGTAAATCTGGTATAATGGAGACCAGAATGAGGCCCAAGACTAGAATATGTCCTAAAATAGCAGGCTGAAGTTTCACAAAGCAAAATACTGAAATGAATAAAACATATGAAAATGTAATGGGATATATATAGTCAATATGAAATCAGATTGCTTTTGTGATTACTGGGATTGTTAATTCATAAAATTTGTGCCTGAACAGAATGGAAATCCTCTGATTTACAAAATCATTTTTAATGCATCCCTGATTATTTTAAAATCCATTTTATTCTGATTCCACTTTATTTATTACTGAGTAGCAAGCAGATGGAGCAATTTTTCCTCGAAGCAGTTTGAAAGAGACACATTGCTATTCCACATACTGCTACTCCACTGATTTATAGCTTTCATGACACAGGAAGCATCCCCAGATATGCTTCTGTTGTTCCATTCAATAAAATGTGAAAATGGTTTCAATAGGATCTCACGTTAATGACATAACTTCTAAATTAACACATTACAAAGTGAAATATCATGCCAAAATCATTAACGTATACTCAAATTTAAATGCTGTGATGTTACAGGTTTACAGAGGCTATGCATTTGAGACTTTCTCACTGTATCTTTAAATATGATCTAACCCAAGGGAGAATGAGAGATTAAATGTCCATTTAAACAAAGGCAATTTCATAGTGCCAAAGGAAAAAAAAATCATATCTTTAATCATATGAGTATTTGGAGAGCTTCTCAGCAGTGCCATTTAGAGATTATCATGTGGGCCCATTTTTACCTAATATGACACTTCTATTGAATTTTCAGGCTGCCACCTCAAAATGTAATGAATTCTGACACAAAATAATTCAGAGCTTTTATATTGCAGTTTAGACATTCAAAGCACTGTACAGGCATTAACTAGTTAATCCTCACAAGCCCCCTGTGGGATAGGTGGATAGGATGAGGAAACTGAGGCAGAAAGGTGACGGCTTTGGACATATAATGAGGCAGTGGCAGATCAAAGATTTAAATTCAGGAAATCCTGACTCCCAATTCCAGTGAAACTCGGAAAGATAGGTTCCTTTGAGATTCCAAATTTGAAATGTTGTATGTTTGAAATGCAAATTTCAGATGTTTATGATTTAAACATTGCCACTCCTGGAAAAATACCTGTGAAGGCAAAAACATCTGAAACAAAATGGTATTTATTTGAAGTGAAATCTTAAGAAAAGATTTGCACCAGGTTTGCACAGCTCTCATAATTCTACCAACCTAAAATTCCCCTTGCCATTTCAAATGGATGAGGTATTTTTTCACACCCTGCCCGAAATCTACTTGTAGCATTACAGTTCATTGTTACACAGCTGCTGGTTGGTATTTCAATGTTGAATGAAATAATTCCTTCAACTGGAGGAGTAAATTGCTCTGAGATCCTTGGACCTAAGATTGGCACCATTGAAGTAAAAGGGAGTTTTAGTATTGACTTTAATGTTATTGTGTCAGGAATTGTAATGGTGATGGAGATTGCAAAAAAGAGGAAAAAATCATATGGAAAATATTTGGGATATTGTCACTTCACACAAAGCAGGCCATTCAGATGAGTAAATATTCTCCTTTATAATCACTTATGTATCATACATGGTAGTAACAGTGAGTTGCTCAACAGATCTTGAGGATCATGGGCAAGTTTATTTAGGCCACCTGAAAAGTATTGGTGATGAGTCCTGTGTAAAAGGCTGAACAAAGACAGAGACAAGGATATTAAATGGACATTAGATAAAATGAGAAATAACACTGGGGAGTGGATGGGAGAAAATATACGGGTGACGATGAGGGAATGGAGCCTGAAAGGGAAATGTTTTTGTCCCGATCTGTGAAAATGGAAGCACAAACTGTACCAAAATGTGTTACTGTCTATAATCAGTCCATGCTCTCCTGCCAATCTCATCTAATTTGCAATGAGAGGGGTTAAGAGAAGATGACAGCTGCGCACAGTATATCAGCGCGTGCGAGAGACACTTTGCAGTACATTTTGTCAGACTGCAGCGTGGCACTGGCACTGATCCAGAGATATAAAAAGTACTTGCTTAAGTTGATAAGAAAGTGTAAATTAAATAATACAAGGTAGAGGAAGAAACAGGAACAGTAACTGGATAGATTAATGTATGTATAATAGATAGAGTTTATAATAGAGTTTATATTATTATTACTCATATTGAGGTAGAGCCTCCAATGCCTAGAGCTTCCAGTGATTGAGGCCTTATTATAGTAGTCATTGTACATACACATACAATAAAAATATGTCTCTGCTCTAAAAGAGTTATAAAAATGAGATGCATATATACAAGGTGTAAGAAAAATGTGCACTAAAGTGAGGATTATTATTTCTTCTATGTGGAGGTTTGTGAAAAATGAATAACTATAATACCAAAAAAGGTACTGGCTGGAAATTAAGATGGGGGGAAAAAAAGACAGGGTGAAGCAGAAAGAAACTATAAACTCTAAAGAACCAATGACTGGATAAAAATGTAGCAGTTAGGAAGACTAGCTGGGAGTGAAATAGAAATTCAAGGTACACTTGTAGGTCCTGATCCTGCATCATTCGGAGCAGAACCACTGACTGCAATGGGTGCAGGTATGAGTCCTGAATGGGGTAAGTAAAAAAAAAAGAGACTAAAACGAAAGAATCTGCAGGAAAAATGTGTGTGATATTTATTCAGTTTCCCCATTCACTTCAGTTTTTGGAGACACTGGAAACTACATCAATAGAGGTCCCCTGAGCAAGTTGAGTTTTTAGCATCATCTGAAATAAACTGACAAAGTCAAGGAAATTCAGAGTTGTGGCTGTAATTCTCTCTTCAACTGATTGTGCCTAGGTCATAATACAAAGGGACTTGAAAGCTCATTGACTTGTGAGCCTACTAAAAAGCCCATAACTTGGAGTTCTTAAATTATTCTTGCAGATGCTTAGCCTCACCTCTGTTGGTCCTCACTTGCTGAATAAGCACTGTCTCCTGTCAATCTGGCACACAGGAAAGTCTGTATCTAGAAGTGCAGGCTCACTCAGGAGGTGCCTGACCAGGAGGTGGTGGTGGTCAATTTGAAATAGGAGGATTAAAAAACAATTGTATAATTTGCTTCTGCAGATTGTTCTGTGAGACAGGTGGACAATGGAGGGGAGATGCAAAGACAAAAAGTGAGAATTCAAGGATAGTAGGATAAAGAAGAAAATAGGGCAATGGGAAATGAGGAAGAAGAGATACAAGGAAGAGGAAAGCTCATCATAGCAGAAAATACATGATTGTTACCTTTAATTTCTCATAATCCTCAATAGGGAACTATATCATCTCCAATACATCTACTAGGATCTGTGTTATTAAAATACAATGCCTGTACTCTACAAAACAGAGGAAGACATAGTTCCTGCACAGAGGATATTACAATCAAAACCAGACTGACAAAACAGTTAATACATCAAACACATCAGGAAGGGGCAGCTGGTCTTTAGGAACTGCTAGAATGAAGTCTTGTTAATAATGTTTTAGCTGTCAGACACTGTGTAGACACTCCATAATATGTACAGTTCAGCTGCTGTAGTGCTGGATGCAGCAGCTGCTACTGTTGGTTTCAGTGGACGCGGTACACTTGGCCACCATGGGATGACTCTAGCCCCTACTGAAGCTCCTGAAGCACATTGGCCTTGAGCAGCAGCGTGAGCAGGCACAGAGCAGGAAATAGAGGCCTCTGAAGTTTATAAGAATGGCTTTATGGTTTCTACACAGAATTGGGAGGCAGGAGATCTGTGTTCAATTCCTGACATGGTTACAGACTTGTTGGATGAAGCTGAGTGAGTCACTTAGGGTAAAATTCTCAAAAGGTCCTAAAAAAAACCTAAGCCCTCCTCAAACCTCTTCAGTTCTCCCTGGAAATCCATCTCACTCTATTGCTCTTTACAGACAAATCCCCCATAAGTATATATTTAGGCACTCATATTAATAGTATAAAATAATATATGAACAACAATGTGAACTTAGAAGGATACAATTTTATTCTTTTTCAACAAATTATTTTGCTCACTTATATCACTGTAAGTCTAGCAGAACTCCACTGAAATGAAACACGTTATCCCAGATTTACAAAAGTGTGAGAATACCCTGTGGCCCTTTTTTCTACCAAATATTCCTTTAACAACATTGTTTTCTGATGCAGTTTTTGTTAGCAATCATATGATCTGTGATGTAAGCTGGTGGTTGGCAGATTAATGAAATTTAACCAGGTCTTTTGATCACCATTCATAAGTTATTTACATTAATAATCAATCATTTAATTAGATGTCTGTGTTGCTACATTTTCTTTCATTATTAACTCTTTTAGTAGGTATTTAATTAAAACAGTTTTTTGCTAGTGTCATTCTGTGTGGACTGAATACAGTTAATTTACTTTCATAATAGTTTGTTGTTTGTGCACTTTGTTTAAATATATATATTACACTGTGAACTTACAGAGTCTGATGCAAAGGCCACTGAAGTCAATTGGAATCTTAACTGTGCATTGTAACATAGGACATGGTAATAATGGGAAATTATCCAGTAAAAAAAAAAAAGCTGCCATTAGTATTATGTACTGTCCAAATCCTTAGCAGTAATGTGTTTCTAGCTGGTGAATTGCAATGTGGTCTGAGTATTCTAGTTAGGGTTTGATCAGCTTAGCTGTTCTATTGTTTCAAGGTCAGAGAAGGATGATATTAAAAACCACTCACACCATCAAGGAAAAATATGAATAAAATTGTACCTATGATGATCAGAATTTATCTTCATTTGAATATGTAAACAAATATAACATTTGGTCATTTAAAACTGTCCTTGTCTCAGGTCACAGGAGGCAGGGATGAAGCTGCTTATGTGCCAAGTCTTTTTATTGCTAAAAAATCTTATTCTTAAAGGTTTTTACACATGAATAAGTGCTAAATAATAATAATAAGCAGAGACTGAAACAAACTACTGCTATCTGAAGGGTGTCAACACAGTCAAGATAAAGAACTGGGAGTTCTTCAAGTGAGTCGAGGTGTGACAAAATCTGCACTGATGAATGCTGACATCCTGAATAAAATCACTACATGACTTCACGTAGGTCAAGAAACTACATTGTTTCCCTGAGCCACAATGACAGCGGGGTGACAGAGATTAATAGCTTTGTATTGACTGAGCAACTTCCAGTTCCTTATCTTTGTCAAGTCAAGGCTCTGTCCAAGAGCTGAAAGTGTTATTAGACTTATAATTGCAAAGGCATTTAAAGGGTTTCCCCTTAAGGGACTATGAAATCCAATAAACCTTTCATAAAACCTCAAGCATTCAAGTGCAAAACCCTTGTCTCAGAGACAGGCATGCTTGCAGCCATAGCTGGGGAAACCTTGAAGCCTCATACATAGAATAATGTTTGATTTATGAAGTTGGTTTTGAATTTGTATCAGTTGTTTTATTAAAAATATATGAAAGAATGTTTTAAATATGAGTGAGCTGTGTTCACTTCTGTCTTGATCAAGTGCTCTGTGTGTCTGAGCTGGAGGTCTTTCTTTACTTGTCACTTAGATTCATGACAGTTTAGGAATACTGAATTTGTATTGCTAATTTAAGGAACTTAATTCAATTTGGACAAGATTAAATCTCAATTCCTCACTGAAGTTTCAAAATAAAAGTTTTAAGATCAGACTGGTGTTTCTATAATATTGTCTGATTTGTAAGGAAATCTCTGTACTGTAAATGGAAGAGTTCAACATTTTAAAACAGCAGATTTTATATTTATCTCAACTGCCTGTTTAGGGCCTGTTCCAGCACCTCTCAATGAAGGGACTGTCTGCTGCTCTGTTTGTACAGTGCCTAGCACACTGGGGCCTCGTTCTTGGTTCGTCCTTATGCACGACCGTAATAAACTTGATTAAGATAAAAGACTCCCATTGACTTCAGTGTTCATCGGATCAGTGCATTCATGTATGAGGCTTTGACGTGGTTAGGAAATTCTCCGCTAACCTGTCAGATATTGATTGAGCCGGTTTTTTTGTTGCCCTGAACTGTGTACTCTTGTACACCAGTGCAAAGTGAGTGAAAGATGGTGACAAATCTGAATGGTAAAAAACATTGCACTCATTTTGCAGCAGTGTGAATTTTGTCTCCTGGTGAAGAGCAATGGAGAACCTGGCTCGTTATCTTTAAAAAGGGAAAAGTTTAATAAACTGGTTTCAAGTGTTCTCCATGTGTTAAAATTAGGGCTGGCCAGAAAAAAGAATTCTATGTGGGGAAAAATTTTGATATTTTGAAATTTATTTTTATCCGGCATCAGAAAGAAAATGAGATCTTTTGAATTTTTGTTTTTGGGGGAGGGGTAGAAGAAACAACAACAACAACAAAAGAAACTGGGAGAAACTAAGACTTGCACCCGGAATAGCCAATGGGTTAAAGCATTCAGCTAGGAGGCCTAGATGTCAAGCCAGTGACTTGAACCTAGCTCTCTGAGTCATGCACTAACCCCTGGGCTATAGAGTCACTCTCTGGTATGTGAGCCCAATGAATATTTATATATCTAGTCAAAATGGAGCAGCTTCAACAGAAGAGATTGGCAGAGAGCTCAAGAGAGACTGACTCGATAGCTCAGTGAGTTGACCACATACCTAGGCTATGAGAGACTCAAGTTCAAAAGCCAGTTCCATATTAAGCACAGGGACTTGAACCTGGATTTCCCACATCCCAAGTGAGTGCCCTAATATTTTTCAGTAAAAGAACCCATTTCACTGAAAAATCACCCACCAGCTCAAGTTAAAATCCATTTTGTAAATTCCTAACTTTGTTAGTTTTTTTTAGTTAAGCCATCATTAACAAATAAACAACCAGCAATAATTCAAAACTGTGATCATAATATTGATGAATAGGTTTAGCAGCCATAAAACATTCAGGACAGAAGCAGGAGAACTGTAGTGTACACCACATTCTGCATGGTTTTCTTTCCAGGTACTGCCCTGATCTAACTTCTTATGTATTATTTGTATTACTGTAGCATCCAGGAGGAGGGTTCTTATGCTAGATGTTGTAAAGACACATAATTTGGCATTGCTTTAGAGATCGAACATGGTCACAGCAGACAGTAGTATACCTACACCTTTCTAAAAGAGTCCCCAGAAAGAAAAGTCGATTTCCCTTTAAAGAGTATTTGAAAACTTTGCAAGTGGCCATCTATGCAGTGTATGTCTCCGAGGCCTCCAGTGTGGCTTAGGCAATGGTTGGCTGACCAGTAAGTTACATTTGTTTTCTCTTTAAGAAGCTCTTAAATATCATATGCAGGGCTATCTCTCCACAAACTGCCCAGAACAAGATTCTCTCCTCCATGCAACTGATCAGCAATGCTGCACTTACCTACCTCTAGATGATTCTACCTTCCGACTGACAATAAACTATAGCCGTAGTATTTCCTTACATGACCAAAGAAGAGGATTCAAATAGAGGAGCACCTCCTTCACTCTCAGAAAAGGCTCAGCAACATTAATTAACATATATGCACAAAACCATATGTCAAATTGTCCTGAAGACCAGAGCAAAAGAGGACATACGTACATTACATAGAAATTCCAAAACCCCACAGGAACTTATTTCCATCTCCTTGTTTCAGTTATTGCAAGGAGCAAAAGGTACATACCATGCTATATCATCTCCCTCGGATATAAACCATCTGTGACAGATATGGTAATTTCCTGCAATATCCTTGAAAGAGCTTATTGTATAAAGTTTATGCATTATTGTGGGCTGGGATTATATGTAACCTCTCTTGGGGGGAGATATAACAGATGTAAGACCTGGGAGTTCAAAAGACTATATTGAAAATTTGCCAGACAAGTAGAGAATTTTAGGACAATAAATGTTAAGTGGGTTTCCTGGGGAATCCCTAAGGAGAAGTTAATGCAAATTCCCGAACACTGGTTATGCAAAAACCCAGCCTTTTGAAGCTATGCCCTGGAGAGAGGTCATTGTCTGCTGATTACCTGTTACAGAAGGCCAAAATCAAAGGCACAAGCTGCACAAAGAAATGGCTGATCAGCTGATCAGCCCATCTGTTGTTCTGGTTCTTTATCCAAGATGGCTGAACTTGGGGGAAAAATGCTGTAGGTTTTGGGGTCTTCCTTACATCAGGAAGCTTCCACAAATGACAGAGTCAGAAAGATTCTCTACAATATTTTAACTAAATCAATTTGGAAGAGTTTGCAGACAGGATACTTGGCTCCAGGGAAGCTTCTCTCAAAATGACACCCTGGGCTAACTTCCATATGAGACTGCTCCAAATGTTACAAATTGCCCATTAGAAAGCAGACTCAGAGGCTACTATACAAACAAAGTTTTCAGGGTATTTGCCTTTAAATGCTTTTGTTTTTTTATTTTATTTTAGCACACTAAACATTTCTCTTTATCCTTCTCTAATGTCCAAGGACTGCTGAAATTCACAGCCATTTTCACTGGTGAGCAATTGGATGACTAGGAGAAGAAGATAAGAATGTAGAGAGATGGGACATTATTTGATATACCTTAATTTGCCAATGAGCTAGTGTGTTCGTTAATTACAGCCCTGATAGACTTGAACTTTAGATCAGTGCTCCCCAAACTTTTTACCCCAGACCTGCTCTTACTTTGTCTGTGCCTCCCACCCCACCCAGCTGGGGCTGTGAGCAGGGCCACAGTCAGGGCCAGGGGCTGTGGGTAGGAGTTGGGCCATAGTTGTGGGGCTGCAGTCAGGGCCGGAGACTGTGAGCCGAGGCAGGGGCTGGGTGCCACAGCCGGGCCTGCGACCAGGGTCCAGAGGCCGCAGTTGGGGGCGGGGCTGGAGCAGAGTATGGCTGGGTGGCACTCCCTCCCTGACCTCCATGGGGGTTGGCCTGGGCCCTGCCATGCTTCCTTGAACGTTCTTCCATGCCTCCTTAGGGGGTTGTGCCACGCAGTTTGGGGACCTCTGCTTTAGATAGACAGAATAGTGACATTCCAAATGTCTCAAATATTTTTATATTTTCTAATTTTCTAGTTTCTTGGTGTTTTTTCCATGGAGCCCTCCAGCAATTACTGTCTAATTCATATTAGTTCCTTTGTTTTATGGGAGATGAACTCTGGTATATGTAGTCAATCGGCTAAGGTCTATTTCAAAGTTATGCCTTTTGATAATTGTTTTCTAGGTTTTAATTTTTATATAATTTAATTTAACCTTATTGGGGAAAATAGGTTTTTCATTTAACTTTATTTGTTGGCTGTTGTTTGTTGAGAAATTATAACTATTTAAAGATTGTTTAACCCATCTCACAGGCACTTTGGGTATTTTGTCTTTCAAACCTATTTCAGGATTGTCAGAACTCCTTAAAATACTATCAATACATGACATCCTAGCATCAGACTGCATTAACTAGACAATTCTTGGATGTCTTTATAAATGCAGTGGATTCGAATGCAGCATAACATTGTGTAGATGGCATTACAGATCACCCAGTAACACTCCAAAGACCATGACATATCTGAATATTGTGAAACTCTAGCGCAGGCTTTAAAGTTACTTAGGGAAAATGATGGACAATTGGGGATTTTACTTTGGCTATAGAATGATGATAAGTTTTCCTGTAGCACAGAGTGAATGAGATATTCAGCTCTTGCAGTACCTGACAGATACTCTGGAGCCAGGACTGCATTTACTTTAGCCTTTTTAAAGCATAATTTCTGTCTCTAATCTCTGCCCAGCCAACTCAACTGCTTTTGGAGAGTAGAAGATTCTTCTATACATTTGATCATGGTAGCCAAGAAGGCTACACAGCTATATTCAATCTTTGGAGAAAAATAATGTATTTTCCACCTCATCTTTTTTAGTATGTGTCTGTGACATCAGTGCTAATTCTCCCAATCCTAAATACATTATAGAACTATGCATAAATGAAAATATCCATTATATACAAAAACCACTAGTGATATAATATTTTGCAATACACAAGTAGTTTCTTTACTAGATCATCTTCCTTTGAGTCTTCCTAATAGTCCCTAATATAGGAATTCCCTCCTAGAGGAACATTTTTCCCAGAATGCCTTTCTGTAGCTGGCCCTTTAAATTTGGCAGAGTCAGAGCACTGCAGCCCTACTGTGGCCATTTTATAACTGGCTGTTGCATGCTGCCTCTCCCTCTCTTCTTGCTGGTAAGTATTAACTCCTAATATATTTTTCCCCCATTTCCATTTTTTTTCCCCTGAGAAAATGGGACACTTTCAAACCACCATTTCAGTCAGTCATAGCCCAGAATGCTTTACAAAGCTATATTATATGAATGTTTTGTGAACTAGATACACCCGGCGGCCTATCAGTTTCATGCAATAGTGGGGGTCTGTTTCCTCTGAGTTCCTATTAGACAGCGTTCCATGAGCAGAGCATAACTTCTCAGGGACCATGGTCATGGGCACAATGTAAGAAGATGGATGGAACAGACCCTGAAGTGTAAGTGCCCTAAACACTGGAAGCAGCACCGTACCCATCCTGTATCCCACAGGGAAAAACAAGTGGGAAATAAAGTGCATGGATGGTAACAGAGCAGGCAGTTGGGATTAATATAAACCAAATGAGCTGGCAGCTTGTTAGGCTGGATGGGGTTTCCTTGGTCTGGAAAAAAAATGCTAATTGTGTAGAGCTAAATTTTCAAAAGTGACTAGTGATTTTTGGTGTCTGCATTTAAAAAGCAGATTTAAAATTCTTCAGTTATAGTCTCTCTCTCTCTCTCTCTCTCTCTCTCTCTCTCACACACACACAACCCTCTTACAGCTGTTCAGTAGCTATTGTGACATGAATTTGTTGTCAAATTTAGTTTCTAGTGTCCAGATAACAAAAGCCACCCTCAAAAATGGCATTTTTATTGATAAGGTTGAATGAGCATGCTATCCTTTTACTGCTGGTGGTAGTTTCTCAAGGTTAGGGTTGATCCTGTCATGGGTTTGGTCTGGGCCCTCACTATTCTGATATGTACAATACTCTTTTCTCTAGATAGAGGTGGATATTTTCAAAGCTGACTGGGGGATTTAGTTACACAGCTTCTATTGAAATTAATGGAGTTTGCAAATAGAGAGAGCTGACCCTGAGTTACCCCAATGGATTCAATGGTGTTACATCAGGAATAAATTTTGTGCAATGATTAAGATGCATGTAAAGGTAAAAGGAATGTCAGGAGATGCAGTATACAGATGGCGTAGCGCAATTGATTTCCTTTGGGACTGACTCTGATGGTTGCATCATTGACTTTTGAGTGGGAAAGGGAAGACATTTAATACCTGAGGTTAGTTTTTTAAAGACTATTGAATGAAATACAGAGTTAGATTTGTTATACAGTTGATATATATTTTCAATTGTGAGAGCAATCTCTGTATTAAACATTCATTTGGTTTTGTTATTTAGGAAACGATTGGCTAAAATGTACAATAGTGTCAAGTTAATAGAAGAAAAGTTATCTGAGGTTCTATAGGGAATAATACTATAGTAATTTCTCCAGATTGGGGGAAACCCTGTGTGTAGTACTTTAACTTCTTTCTTCTTCTCCCTTTGGCATTGCACAATTATTCATTTCTAGTTTATTAGCTAGTCATTTACATGCCATGCTATTCCAAAGAGTACAAGTCACTTTATTCAGATGATAGAAATTAGAAGGGGATGTGTTTCATTGTTTTGGTCAGGATTTTCATGGGTATATACTGTTTAACTTTAGGTAAACTGAGCCTAATGAAACATGGAGATAAAAAGTTAGAAAAGTTTTCTAGGACATTGGACTGAACCCTACAATTGAAATCAATGGGATTACACCAGGGATGAATTTGTTCCATTCAGTTTGTTCACAAAGCTCTGAAACCAACAATTTTACTTACAGTGGCAGGGTTATGTATAGGCAAATGGGAGTTTTAGTGTGTACATTTGCTTATTACTTATTACCACAGTGTTGCTCCAGCTTACAGCTCTTACATATCAGTTCTGGTGTTTGAGCAGATCCTGGGAACAAGCCCAACAGTGTGACCATGCCTGCCCTGTGCATGTATGCAGCTCCTTTCTGTTTATTTTTAGATGCGTTAACATGGCAGGTGAAAAATGAATTTATCGTTGCACACGAAAGTGAAGAAATGTTGTGCTAACGTAACAAAGTTCATTCTGGCTTTAGGTTTTTTTCCCTAAAATGAGGTTAATTGTTCCAGAAGTTATATGGATAGGACATGAAAAGATACTAAGAGGTGGCTTGGTGTAAATTGCTGAAAGGCTCTCAAGACAATATAGTTTGAATTTCCTTTGGAATACTTTATTCTGGGATGTAAGAAGTAGGAGGTGTTTTGAATTTCATACAAACTCATCATATTTTTTTAAAATTGTCCCTGAATGTACACTACAGTTTTTCAATGTTTTTAACACAAAGAAGTCAAATAAGAACTGTGGTGCCACAGAAAGACTCCTTGCAAAAGAAATAGGTCTTAAAGTGTTGTTTAATTTGCTCATCTTAGTTATGTCTCTCTAGCGCAACAGGCCACAAAAATAAATAAATAAATAAATAAAATCTGAGCGCATGTGACCTACTGATGAGATTTCAAAGGAAAATGTAGCAAAGGCACCTGTTCAATACGTCTCAACTAGGGAAACCAAGTGAACGAATTACATCTGTTTTTCTTAATGTAATTTAAATCCATTGGTGAAAAATTATTTATTATTATGTTTGACAAAGGGACTTCTTGCTGTCAACTGGCAGAGGGCACAGGGTTACAGGGATCCCCTGGGTCTGGTATCTACATACTAGTTTTCCAAAGAGTGCAATGTAAAGTTTCTACTGAAAGCCTGTGTCACGCTGGTCCTCATAATCATTGTGAGATGTAGGTATGGAAAATATGTAAGGAGTTATGTACATATACTGAAAATTATGTTCTAAAGCTCTGTGACTTGGGACTGGTCACCAAAAGGTGAGAAACAGGTTTCCTTCAGGCAAGAGATGTTTATCTGTCTGGCTACTTGTAAATTGAATATTGTATGGTTCACCATGGGTGCCCATTTACAATCTGCGCAAAAATGCTAAACAAGTGACTGCAACTTCTCCAGAGGAGATTCTCGACAGGAAAAACCAAGCAGCAGGAGTTATCCTGTTTGCAAGTGAAGACAATGGATTTTTGGACTAAAACTGTAGGGATAGAGACACATTCTGCAGCTATCAAGAGGAACATAATACACTGGAAAGATTCTGCGTGAGTTTTTGCTCTATATTACATGACAATATCTCATTAGTTGAGTTCAGGCTCTAGAAAGCATGTTATAATTTTATGTTATATGTAACGATTTGTTCCCATTATTTCTACTTGCTTTTTCTCAAATCTTCGTTCTTTGTTAAATAGACTTCTTGTGTTTATTATGAACATATCTAAGCTCTGTGTGCTGAGTGGAGTGATCTGAGGTATAACTGGTAGGGTGGTGTGTACTATACCTTTGAGAGTAGAAGATCTGTGTATTCTGTGAGTGCCCAATGGAACAGGAGCTGGACGTTCCAGGGGATGCTCGCAGTGCTCAGAGGTGGGAGTGTGCCTGTTGTATACCTGTAAAGAGGTAGCAGAGCCAGTGAGGCCTGGAAGGCTGTGCTTGTGTTACCAGAAGCTGGTAGTGGCACAGACTAGGGCTAAGGGCAGATGGTAGTGAGGTGCCTCCCAACCCTGTGTTCCCCTGAGAAGCATCACACTATGACGAATAGAAATCGAATAAAGTATGCATGGTGGGTGACTTCTTTACTATCAATCTGATAGCGTGAATAGCCAATGGGTAGTTGTTACTCATTAGCCAATTCAGCTGCACGTAGCCTTCCAGTTTTGTTAAAAAAAAAATTTCCTTTCAAAGTTTGCAGACGTACATCGGGCACGCTGAATAATGGTGTTTTACAATTGTGATTAGGCTTAGTTACTGGAATAAATGGTGTAAATAGTTGTAGTATCATCAATAAGAGATCTGTCTCTTAGTCTAATGTGAATAACTTGCTCAGAGACTATTGGAGACTACACACTGAGATCCAGAAAGCCAACTGGCAACTGGTCCACTGTTCAATACATTTTTCATAGATATATTTTGTCATTTGGTTACAATGTCCAATAGCAGTCATTCATTAATTTATTTCTGGGATGAACAGTGGAATGTGTCAGGGTAGTAGAAATTTTTTAAAAACCTGTCAAGCAGAAAGGGAGAAAGGATAGTTTGTTAAATGTGGGGAGTCAGGGGGTCTGGGCTGTAGTCTCAATTCAGCCATGGACATAATGTGTGACTTTGGGAAAGTCGTATAATTTCTCTGCTTCAGTTTTACTGTGTGAAGTAGTGAAAAGTAATTCATAAATATTCGTAAAGTACTTTGTGATCCAGGTTTTATAAGGATGCAAGGTTTTGCATTTTTATTATTTTACTTTAAAAACATTTTTCCTGTTTCATTGTGAATAACAAATGAGATTTGCATGGCTTATAGATAATTGGGTGCCCCTTTTGCAAATAGTTCCCAGAGATACACATCTGAAGTTATAGATGTAGGCTGTACTGTGGAAAAGGTTTTTAAAGCACTAAATATTTTATTGCTAAGCAGTCGAATGTCAGGGGTTCCTACAATAACAATACATTTTGTCAGTGATGCTGGTACTAAGAATTGTTTATAATAGTCATTTGGCTGCTAGTTGATCAATTATTCAAACAGATGATTTATTTTGTGAATCATTTTGCCACATATGGGTGAGATATTTATGCCATTGGCTGCAGCCAGGCATAGTGTGCCTGTTCCTGCCCTTTGAAGTCCAGGAGAACTTTACCATTGATTTCAATGACTGGAGGATCAAGCGCAGTATGAGCAAACACTTTTTGAGCTGTCTCACACAGCTCTGATATTCAACATCTCTTCTATTTCTGCTCTGGACCTGCCTTGCTTCTTATATACCAAATGTGTTTCAAGAATATGCTAAGGAACCTAAATACTAATTAATACTCTTGTCACATGAAACTACTAAATCGATTTGTAGTTATTATGGGGCAGATTCTATTCTTTATTCATGGGCTTCCTGTTACTGTATGGTACTATTCAATGAGTGTCCTACAAGGGTTGCCTTTTAAAAAGCCACCCTTTGCCAATAGTTACCATGTAGTGGTAATCCAGAGTACCATAGCTTTCCCCCTATACTTTAGATGTATTGGTGACAACTGTGCTAAGTATCTGTATGGTGACTCTTGGCAAATGTTTAATTATCAGTGGTTTCTACTTATTTCCATAAGGTTTTGATCCCAGGACTTCAGAGGTGAAAGGAGAGTGAATTAACTCAGTGCACCAAACAAGGCCAGCTGGTAACTCAATTAATAATCCGTGACCAATAAACAATCAACTTTACTGACCTCTGTTGAAGAATATTGAACTACTAGAGGGGATAGGTTCCTGCAGCTTTGCCCAGTGTTGTTCAAGACAATCCAGTCTCCTAATAGTTTTGTTTTTCTCAAGTTATTTTCCTATTTATCCTGAGACAGCTTTTAGTAAAGTTGCTGAGTACAAATGAACTTTGCAGACTCATCTAATTTTCACTTTTCAAGTTCCTGAGGGAGCTACAAAACTGTTTTACTCAATTCATAACACTATTAATCTAACCATAAATCTAGAGGAGACCTGAAAAGATAGAATGGAATTTATCACATTTTAGCTCTGGAAAACAGGGGTATTTCTTCAAAAAGTTTGAGTGCTAGAAAACTATTAGCAGGTACAAATAGAGCATCTTTTCCATTCCACTTTCCCTCCCCACCCCCCCTTTCTTCTGGGTTAAATTATTCCAGATTTATTTTTAAACTAAGAAATCTTAAAGTAAAACAAATGTGGATATTCAGCTAAGTAGAGTTCCCTAATCTATTCTGTTTATAAAATAAAATGTTTTGCTTTCTTCTTAATGATGGCAATAAAACACTTGACGGGGTGTGTGAATTAGCTGTATCTCTATGTAAATAGAGGTACTTGCTTAATGCATATATCCAATGCTAGCCATTATTATTATTGATTATTTCAGTATCACTAAGGCCCCAGTTAAGATTTGGGACCTATTGTGTAAGGTGCGATGCATTGATAGATATGGTTCCTGCCTTGAAAACCTTGCAATCTTTCTGATTTGGGATAGCATATAAACATATGTTTAAGTATAAGTATGTACTAATATCACACTGAAGGCAAAGGGATTTAAGCATCTGCTTAAAATTCAGCATGTGGTTAAGCTCAGTCCTGAATAGGGATACTTTCATGAATCAGGGCCTTATCTATGACAAAATGCAACAAGTGTGTGTGAGAAACAAAGGAGGGAAGGTTAAATTGAGGGTATCTGTAATGGTATCATGCAATTACATATGTCAGATATGTATATAACTCAATGGTTTTAGTTCAAGTGAACTATAAGGATATATGAAAGTTGAATACAACAGATTTTAGATATTAGCTTTCCTTAAGAAGAACAAAGACAACTGCTTTAAGAGACCTGTGTAGGAGGAACTATTAACCCTCACTATCGATTTTTAATTTTTCTTTTTTAGTTAAGTTTTTCATGTGGAAAGTTGAAGAAGAGAGAGTTCATTTCAGAAACCATTGATTTTAAGGATCTTAGGTTAGAGAAAGAAAGCTTTATTAGTTTATACAGTCAACTGTGAAAATCTTGAAAAGGATGCAATTTCATTTGCTCTATAGCTTGATTTCGGAGTCTTCCTTAAAAGTAGTAGTAGTAGTGATAGAAGAATAAAAAACCGACTGAGAAAACTCATGATAAAAAAATCTTGAGTTTGCCAAAGTGGATCACTTGAGATTGAAGCTTCTACAGTGTGTGGAGACAAAAGTATTGATAAGGTAGACTGTTGATAGCAATGTTGACTACTGATGGAGTTGTGTAGCTCCAGGAAAAACATTAGTGGTTTTATGACTAGAACTGTGTAGGGAAAAATTGCCTTTGAACTATCTAGCTATGCACATATCTGGCCTACATAAATGCTTGGCAGAGTGGTAAAATTGTTCATCACCAATTTCCTATGTAAATAGAATCTTTTGAGTATTTCAGAGTCAGTCACAACATTTTCACCTGCTAGATCCAAAGCACTGGAAGGTTTTTACCATGCATAAAAAACTTGAAGATATGATGTCACTTTCCACCTCATCACCATCCTCCCTCCATGCACAAAAATTTTTTTACTCATAGTGTTGCATTACACTCATTCACTCACTCACTCATTTGCACACTCTTAAAGTGACTCTATATAAATGGTATTGTGGGATTTTGTGTGTACTATTTCTTACTGACTTCCAAAGAAAATTTACTTTGTTCACAAGTAAAAGCAGCTGCGTTCTCCACTAGCTTAAATTGTCAGTTCCATAAACTTCTTTGGGGCTGTGCCAATTCCCACCAACAGCAAATTTGGCTCAAGATGCTTTTCCTGACAACCTTGCAAACTTAGCCTGGGCTCTGAAAGTCAAACTGGATTCCTAATATCCCACACATCATCACCATTAGTAAGGATTCTTTTGACCAAATAAAGCTCTGTGCAACCCATTGTCTTCAAATAACGCCCTTAGTGACACCTGCAGTGCAAAGGTGAAGTAGCGCCTAAACCAAGGCCTACTGAAGTAAATAGAAAGAGTCCCATTGACTGAAATGGTCACAGCAGGCTGAAGATGCAGTCAAGCATCCCAGGCACATCCCTTTTCCTGTCGATGTCTGTGGTGTGACTCTGGATTTGCAGTGATGTAACTGAATGTAGCCCTACCTATTTTATATTTGGTTTGAATGCACTGTGATGTGGTACATGCCCTTTCCATTTTTTCTTTCTTTTTGAATTTTATAACATTTAATTATGTATATTTTTAACTTTAAAAATAGCTTCTTATTGGATAAAAGACACCATTGTTATTGCTGCTGCTGTTAGTTTATTTATCATGTCCTGGGAATATTCTTCTGGACTGCAGGAAATCCGTGGACTAACTACCTAGCTGAAGGATATCTACGTTAATATGAAAGCTACAATACATTACACAAGACTGACAAAATGCTGCTACTACAGAAGGATGCAAAAAAAAAAATGGCAGAAGAGAAATTGAGGGAACAAATCTCATTATTCTTTTTGATAAGTCCATAATGCATTTACATATACCTATCATATTGCTGCCTGCTAGTTAGCAACATGTATCCTTTATTCAATGATTTCTATTTCATACTGGACTATATTACTTTAGTCTTTGTCGCCTAGGGAAGGGTCTCCCCATATTTCAGATACCAGTTATTCAGGAACAATGGTCATTAAAGTATACTGGTATTGAATCAAGTTCACACACAGGTTAAGATTGGCATAGGATAAACTCATTGTTCTGTCACAGAATTGGCATAAGTGATCCATTTGAAGTTATCTGTGATTACTTGATATTGACCAGCACTCAGCAGGTGAGGAATAACATGCTGATACCTTGATAGAATAACTCCCTGTGCTGTTTGATGCACCGCCTTAATGCTCGTTTTAAGATACAGCACAGAACAGATTTGTTCTGTAGTGTCACATACACAGATGTATGTCCCAACATGTTCTACAGAATAAAGTACTTTTGCAAAATTAAAAACAAAAACCAAGCAAAAGGGACAGAGAAATTGAAAGGTGTGCCTCTTAATGGAGGTACTAGGCAACCTAAGGAAGATGAGATATAATAACTCCATCACATGTGATATAGAAAGGCTATTTCGAATGGCAGGCAGGATCTCCAGAACAGAAGGTGCCTGCATCAAGAGGGGTGAGGTAGTGTGTGGGGATAGAGAGGTGACAGGTGCTGGAGGGCTGGATGGAACTGAGTTTCACAGAGGGGATTTGAAGGCGATGTGACGGCTGCCTGCCATGCAGGAAAAGAAAGTAAGCTCATTAAGGACTCAGAAATGAAGGCAATGGTTTGACCAGGGTCCTGAACTAATGTGGACCTACTGGAGTTGTGTTCAGATGGTGGTGATGTGATTAAGCTTTGTGAGGAGACAGGAAGTAGCGCTCTATCTATACTGGAGTGTGGAGAACTAGTACCCTCCCTATAGACACCTTGCCCACCACTGGGAGTTAGAAGATTCCCTTTAAACAAGTCCAAAAGTAGTCTCTGGTTTCAGTGGGTGGGGGCTCACTAAAGAAAGTAGTTCATGGCTACCCTGGTACTGCCCCACAGTCCATTAGTCTGCTGCTTCTCCCCTACTGGAGGAAGTGAGAGCAATCTGTCATAAAACAGGAGAACCTTCAATTCACCAGCTGACATGGTGGTGAAAAGAATCAGAGGAAGAAGAGTGAAGCTAAATCATTATGCAGTAGGTGAAAAGCAGAGAAGTAGACCACACAATATCTTTCTCTCTTGAATCTGATTCACATATAGGGTTTAATATACTATTTTGATATTTTAATTGTTTTTATTAAAAGTAAAAGATAGTTACTTCAGTTTACAAGGGTGACACTGCTAATAGTGCCATTACTGGGAGATAAGCCATAGCATCAATAGCATCTCACGATTAATTTTCATGGGTGCTAACAAGACCAATGGTGAGGAAGGACTCCTGAGGGTTATGAACGGTTCCTCTAGATGCCTGCAAATGTTCTGTGTATCTCTGCTGTCATATGCAGCCATTAACTCATATTAGAACATTTAGGAGGAAATTGCACAAAATGCCTTGATAGGTGCAAAATTAACACAGATCACACATCACTCCATATGGCAACTCAAGGTGCTTTAAAATAGGTGGAAAGTTGCTAACAAATACCTTTCTGACGAGCATTTTTCTGTTATCTAAAGAAAATTTGATGTCCATGTTTTCATCCAAGATATATCAGCAGTTTTCCTATTTTTATTACATTAGTTTAATTTGACCTAGAAAAAATTGTAGGTCCTGGTTCCAGGCAGTGCTAGGGTAAGCACACGAGTGACTAATTCTGTCATTGTATGCCCAAGTCAAATATCTTAAGAAGGAAAAATCAAACTGGTGTCAGCGAATATTAATAATAATTGATTCAAATGTGCTGTGTCTGTTTTATATTTGCTGCCTCTGGTACTCATGTTCATCTCCCCCTAAATTCCAGATATCCTATGTAACAGCTTTGATTCCAGTTGAAAAGGTACCAGCACACTTTGTATGGATCAGACAGAGTGAAACTCCCTTACTGTAAAACAGCTATGACTTCCTGGGGAGAATAGGAATCATGATTTTTATTTTGGCTGAGGTTGGCTGATGCACACATACATCAACCCATAATATGAGGAATCTTTTAATTGGCTAAACCAATTCAGTGTCTTGTCACCAGCTGGCAGAGACAACTCCGAGTAGAACATCTCTGGAATACAGGGACAAACTTTTAGCCAGCTGCAGCTAGGCCTTTACATTTGTGCATGAAAGCTTTATATGTACAATTACTGCATTTGCACTTGTACACACAATAACTGTGCCCAGATGTTTTTGCACAATATTGTGTGTGCAGGTTCAGAAGCCATATTTTGAACATGTGCCCATATAAATAAAATAGAACTACAGTATGAATACTGTAGGTTCCCCTATGGATATTCAAGTATATACCAAATGCAGTATGAGGTACAGTTTTCAGTTTCTTGAGGACAAATCTCATAGCTGTCAAACTTGTTGTTTTCATAAGTGCTCTTATTAATAAACTGCTACTGTATATCTATCTAACAGCACCTTCTGCATTTATAATCATGCTGTGTGTCATGGATGTCTGTCTGGGGGGAATTAAGGTTTTATTGTCAGTAACTTGTAGCCTCATGTGTATGCAAATTTCAAAGGGACACCAGAAGCCATACTACTGGCGTAAACTAAGGGTTCAAGTGTGTCCTTAAGGCATGGCTCTGCATTCTGGGCAGGTAGCCACATATATCCCAGAGCTCTAGGGACATGGTTGCTGCAGCATCCTTAGTTGAAGGTACAGAATATGCTATCTCTAGCCACCTTTGTTAGCTGGTATGGAGGAGGGCCAGGCCCTGCCTCCTCTCAGCCCTTTCCTTGTATATTTATTTTGATTAACAAATTGGGGGATAGCAGAGAATTTCAATATATAATTGGATACATGATAAATCACAGCATTTTATCTAAAATTTTCTAGCATTCAGACATCAGCTAAAATGGCCATAGGTTATTGGGCTGATTTTTTGGAACTTTTCAGCATTATACCTTAAATGTAAACAGAGAAATTCTACATTTTGTAAGAGTTTGCAGATCATTACATTGACAGAGCAGCACAGAAAATGATTAGCAGTTGAAGACAAATATTATATGTGGATTCGTGGAACTATCAAAACAATGATGAACACTTGACGCAGCAGAGATATACACTGACTTGAAAGCCTTTTGCTCCATGTGAGAGAACAACCCAGTATGATAGCCACTCAGTAGGGAATCAACCTTTGATGTCTCCAGTCATTTCATCATGTTGTTACACATGTGTATGCAGTATGGGCCATAAAAGCAATGATCATTCAGTGTTAGCAACGTTTTAGAAAATCTGTATTCCTTGACACAGGAAGGCTTTTCATTAGCATGTGTGCAAAGTGTGCGTGTGTGTGTGTGTGTGTGTAAGGTCTATATGTAGAAGGAAAATCAGAACTTTTAAGAAACTAATAACAAACAAAACTCTGATATGTGGAACTACAGGGATTACTCAGGATAATTGATATCTGGAATTTATACTATACATGCACATATTTATCTTGTTAAAAATGTAATGTGTATAATGTGTGTATTCCCTGTAGTCTGCTATCACCAATTAATATTTATGAAGAACTTTTAAGTTCTCAGATGGAAAACACTACACAAGTGCTGTTACTGTATTAATTTATAGCGGGATCATTCTCCCCTGTGGAAAACCTGCAGAGTGGGGCCGGAGAGGGAGGCTTCTCCCCTTCAGAAATTTTCCCCATATTATCCTGTCAGGAGCCTGATTGTCCCCTTCCCCACATCCCAATTCTTCTTCTTCTTTCGCATGGCATCGGTGAGTAGCAACAATTGTTTCGTATGGCATTGGTAGGTAGCAATGATGAACGCTTGGCCACTGTTCAGCATGGGGCCACTTTTATATATAACCTATTCTTCTTGTGAAGTGGTTACTTTCCTAAGGCCTGATTAGGGTTAGGTGTTGGGTGATTTGCAATTCCAGGAACTTGGAGGAGCTCAAAAAGAGAATATCCACTACCCTTCCCTAATGTATCCAGGCTTTCTAATTCTGTGATGAAAGTGCATTCACTAACAGTTGGATAGAGAGCCCAGGATCACCTGTGAACTTACTCTGGTGGGCTGCAGGGTAAACTCTCTCAAATGCTACATATTTGTATTTTTCAGAGTCCAGTCTTCAAAAATGTATGTTGTAAAGGTTTTAACACAATTCTTTCTAAAACTTGCCAGGTAGTGCTCTTTCGGTACATCTCTCAAATACAGTTTATTGTATATAACTTTTCATAGTATCTTATGCCTCCTGTAATATATGACCTTGGAAACGCAAGAGATTATCCAGGTGGCAGTCTCAGGCAGGAAAAGAATTGGCACACATGCATGTGCGCACACTCCCCTCTACTATTAATTTCCAGGACTCTGGGTTTGGAGGGTGATTTCTTTTCTAACATTCTTCTTCCCTTTGTTGTAGCAAATGTGAACAGAGTAAATATGGAAAACTGTTAAACATACAGTATCTGGTACTAACCAAACATATTGTGTGTTCTCAAGCACCCTCCATCAGTGGTTTCACATATGCTTCTCTTTAATTATATTAATCCATGTCCTGTATGGAAACCATGAAGTATTGATGTGGACTTGCCTAATGATCAGGCATTGATTAGGCTTTGTAGGCACAGCCCTGCTTTTGGAGGGGTGGGGAGATGCAGAGTGTGTGTGGGGGGGGAGCCATAGCTCCTCAGGGGAAACTCGACAATGTAATCTATTTTAGGGAGAGAAAATGCTTTGTGTAGTTGCTAGGTGTGCAGAGCTTGCATACCTGGTACTATTGCCCTGCTGTATGAGAGGCAGTTTACTCCCTCTCTTTGACTGGTCAACAGAGATGGCTGGTCTGTGTCAGAGTGGGGGAGAAAGGGGCATCAGAGGGGGGGCTATGCAGAAAGCATTATTATTCTGGGGCTGTATTATCTTTTTATCTAATTTCTTCAGGGCTAGAATGGGGATCTGAATCTCTCCAGCCCCATCTCCAGCCCCCCCTCTTCTTCACCTTCTCCCCTAGCATTGACCCTGGATTGCACTGGCAGAGTCTGGAGGGGATATTGCCACAGAGGCAATGGAGTCCCCTTTCTGGGTATAAAAGGTCCCCATTGTGACTTACGGTGCATGATCTGGCCCCATGTTTTTAATTTGGTGTCTTCCATGATCCACTGAATGGAAAAAGTGGTATGGTGATCTAATGTCTTTGGGAAATGAGTCCAGATTCTCATCTGGTATAAATCAGGATAGCTCCATTGATTTCAGGAAAAGAGCGTGCACAACTGGACAAGGCAGCTCGTCTGTGGACCAACAGCAAGTGCTCTGCAGACCACCAGTATTTCAGACAAACCTGGGAACTGGTGCTGTACAAAACCAGAAATCATACCGTTACCTCACAGTTTGTGAAATTCACTCTTCTCTGCATGCAGCCCGACTAATCAGACTTTGTGCATGGAACAAATGAGAAGAGCATAAAATTCTCCTCCATCCCTACCTATGAGCTCGAGCTGAAATAGTGGCCTCTACCCCTCTGCAGGCCTTGTTTTTGGGGCAGCTGGCACAAAGTTAGCAGTTCTAGGAGCTATGCCAAGCTACACCTGCTAACGATCTGACCCATTACATTTTCTAGTTCACATTCTTTCTCTTTTTCATCCTCCCTTCTATCGCTCATTCTCTGCTAATAGTGTATTACAATTCTATTTCTTCTGTCACACAAGAGTACCAAACCATCATGCTATTTTAATATTTCACACAATCCTCCTTTGTGTTATATTTAGTTTTTCTCCTCTTCAGAGCAGTTTCTCTGATAGATGTTTTTCTTTATTTGACATAGAGCACCAAGAAAATGTAATACTGTTGCACTTTTATATAAATTCTTTACTTTCCTAAAGGGACCAATCAAAGGCCAGCAAATGCAGACTGAAGCTATTGCATTGTCTAGGCAATGTGAAAGATGGGGAACTGCATACTTTCAAATGTGCTGAAGTAGTTCTGTGCAGTTACTCACAGGTGGCTGGAATTAAATTGACTAAGTGGTTTCTCCAAGCACAGCACCTGTCATATCTTGTCGTCTTTTCATAACTTCAAAGATATGGAAGTCATAAAATCAAACCCAGGAAGGGTCAGAAGTCAGCAGCTTCTTTGATTGATGCTTTGTCATATTTTGGCTCATTACCTCACCAAGAATTTTCTCTACTAAATCTCAACGTTTATGAACCCATGCAAAATAAATATTATTAAAAAGTAGGCAAGAGGATCAGAGAGGATCTAAACAAGATGCATGAATCAAGCCCTTTTGCCTCCAGGATGCACTCAAAATAAAAGGTACAATAGAGATTACATTCACGATAATTGTTATATATTTCATTGACCTTACAGTGGCTGGGAACATTGTCCAAGGAAATATTTTTTGCTGCTGTGTACAGAAGAATCTTTTTAATGAACACCACAGGGTTTACTGATCTCTCTTAATGAATAAGGAACAAGTGTCCTGCAGGTAAATTGCCACCTATCTTTAGAAATAAACCAATCAATGAAGATGATGTATAGAATGATAGAGTTATATGTACTTCTCCAAACAGGAAAACAAATATATCAATGTCCTTAATGTTGTATATAAAGGACACTTCAGGAGCTGGCAAAAACTCGTTTGGACTACTGTTTTAGATCCTAAGGATCAATAACAGCAGTTAAACTGAGATTTAGTGACTGCTATAAATGGTTGCAGCAGCAATATTCAAAGAAACAAAGAAACTAAACATTGTCTCAAAAAATAATCTCTGATGTTTGTTTCAGTCTTTTGCTACTTATTTTCAAGAAACGTTTTATAGATTTCCAAAAGGAAGCCTTTTCTGGATGCTATTGTAACATACTGAGTTACAGACTGTAAAAGATCAATTGATATTAATAAGGACTTTAAACACCTAATAACATGTAATAGAAGCCTGTTAAATTAATATATCTGTGCAAACAAATTAAAATCCTTAAACAGATCTATTCCCTTCTGAGATATTTGAGGTGGGCTCAGCTGTTTTATGGAATTTATTGTATTGTATCATGGATGTGGTGTTCATGAAACCTATTCCTTTAAAAAAAAAAAAAATATATATATATATATATATATATATATAGCACCTGTCCTTCTTAAAGAAACAAAGTGCTGCATAAGTGGGTATACAGGGATTACTTCATCCACCACTGAAATGCAGGAGAAGAGTAGCAGGCACACAGGCAGCACACACACACAGCCCAACAGTGGGAAGAGTGGGAAATTTTGTCTAAGCACACAAGAGCAAACCCCTTTGGTTATGAAAAGTGCCCTGGGCTCTTATATGTCTGTGTGTTATATTGAGCCATGAGTGTCTAAGAAGAACTCCCCAATGATTTTAGTGGGGCATTCTGCTTAGAAACTGACAGCATGATATGAGGTGGTGTTATGGCCTTGTCCCTCTCACCAATAGAAGCGGGTCCAATAAAATATATTACCTCACTCTCCTTGTGTCTCTAGCATTGTATGAATCGTTTGTTCATTACATCTCACCTGAAAGCTCTATCTCACTCCATGCAGTAATTTGCATGGAACATAATGCATCTATCCAAGAATTCATCCTGCTGGGACTTGTACCTGTATTCCCACATATTTCAGACCTGATATTAGACCACTAAGTTTCCTCCCCTGCAGTCTAGCCTTTCTATGTTTATAAAATAAAATATTGTTTTCTTATGATTCTTAAATATTTTCTTTTTTTCAATCTTGCAATGCAGATGGCATTTCACTCACATGGGTAGCATATCTCAGGGAAGAAGTAGGTTTTGAGAAGGGAATAAAGGACTACTTTCTATGTGAGAAATATAGTATTTTGACTCAAGCATTCTGACTCAAAGGAGTCAGAAGTGGAGTGAAAATACGATTTCATGCGTTTTAAATGTACATTTTTTTTGTTGCTGTTGCTTCTAGCAAATTGCATTAGGCAATTTACAGTAGGTAACATAAAACCAAATTGTGCAATAAATACTGAATTGCATATTTTATAGTGCTTTTCCCTTGAGTGAATGTCTCTGGTTTCTGAATGTTGGGATTCTTTTAGCCTATTTAAAGAAGCCCTTTCTCGCAACAAAGCTCTAGCAGGTTGTACTAATGTAATATTGGTATTAGTGCCCTGTATCTAAAGTGCAAAGAAATATTTTCTAACTCTGGTTTAAAAAAAAAAAAAAATTCCCAGAGCTTGGGGTGGGATGCTTTATCATCACTGTACTTTCTGACCTCTTTGCATTGAAACAGTAGAGAACAAATATACATGGACATCATATGAGAGGATTGCACTTTTCCAGCGGGTTAGCTGGAAGATAATTACATCAGAAACCTAGAGTATTGGAATTAAGTTGAAGAAAACTTACTGTTAGATGTCTGAAAGCCAACTCAGTACTATAGCTTGTCAAAACTTTTCTGCCAGAAATGGTGTTGTCAAATAAAATGTTTTATGGAAAATGTTGGTTTTGACAGAACTCTTCAATTTTGAACATTTGATTTATTTACATTTTCAAGAACAATTTTTTTTGATATCTTGAATTTTTGTTTTTTTTCCCTCCTTTCCCCTTTTTCTGCCTCTGAATGCAACAGAATGAATGACGTCTGGGGATTGTTTTTCATTCTTTTTCAGTTTTCTTTTGTTTATTCTGTCACTTTTCAAAATTTCTCCAGCTCTGGAAAAGTCAGATGGAAGAAGTTAAAAAGAAACTCGAACCCTGCACTCTGTAATTTGGCAAATATTGGAAAAGTTATGAAAAGTCAGAGTTGAAATAGGAAAAGGAAAAATAAAAATAAAAAAGAAGGGAGGAAGGAGCCCTAAAAGGAAAAAAAAATGGGTGGGAGAAGAAATTTAAAAAATATTTGCCAAAAAATTCAGAAAATGATAAACTGTTTCATTTTGAGCTCTTCAAAATGGAAACAACTTCAAGATGGCAATTGTTTTGTGAAATAGTTTTTGCTTTTTTTTTTTTTTTTTTTTAAACCAGCTTTCCCCATTATTTGCTCTTGGCCATTATCGCAAAGGACTCTCTAAGACCCTGTTCCTGCTTCCACTGAAGTCAATAACACAGCTCTCATTGACTCCAGTGGTGCAAGATCAAGCTGTAAGGGCCAGGTTTTAGCTGGTGTAAATTGGCAATACTCCATATGTTGATTTACACAAGCTAAGGACTGGCCTTAACTATTTATATGTACCTCAAGCAGCTGCACCACAACAGGTGGTACTTCTGGGTCAGAATCAACTGGTCAGATTTTCTCATATAACAGGGTCATTTCTGGATCCGTTGTTTTTAAAATTGTGATTTCTTGGAATGGTTTCAATATGGTAACTATACCATTTTGTAGTGTAAGGGAAGAGCAAAATGCTCACCCAGTTTCACTGACTTGAGCACATCCTCTACGTTTACAGGTACCTGCATTTTTCTAATTTTCATAAATTATCATGGGTGTGGTTTCATTTTCTGGACATTTAAGTATTTACAGTAGATATTCATAGCTGTCATGAAGTTCACTCAGTAGTGTGTCTGTGTTTATGAAATATCCATGTTTGAATGAATTATATTCAGTTGGCCATAGAATGATCTGATAAGGTGCCTGTCTACTAGCATAAGTTACTTTGTAACCTGGGGGAGGCAACAATGAAGATATTACTTTGAAAATGAAGAATACTCATCCAAAATACTGCATGAAAAAGCTTTTCCAGGTCTGTAACAGCAGGGCCTAGAGAGGCAGAAAGTCTTTAATAACAGATTGGTTATGTTCTTACAGAAAATAATTTTGGATTTTTTCCATAGTAACTCAATTTTCTGAATTCTTTCTCCATGGGGAAGAAATTGCATTTTTGTTGTGTTCCCACAGTGAGCACCAGTTATTGTTCCATTGTATTTATCATCTCTTTAATCTCTGTGCATTTTGTGCCTTGTGCCTACATATTGAAGGTGATCCTTCGCTTTGGGAACATTCCACTATTTGAAATGCAGGTGATAAAATATCAAATACATTAGTCCATATATAAAAGGCTGTAGTAGTGAAAAGAATCATACAGAGATAACTGTGGGTACACACTTGGATGTTTCCTTTCATAACTGGTGAACATGTTTTGCTTTACAATAACATGGCAGTGTAATCTCACTTATATGCTACTTGTTCGTTTTTCTTAAGTAGGCATACAGTATATTTCTTTGGTCAAATTCTGTTCTCAGTTACATCCATGTAATCTCACTGAAATCAATGGAATAGCACGGGAGAAAATGAGAGGAAAATTTGGTCTCTGTCAGTGATTTAAATTTATCTTTTCATTGTTCATTCTTAGTTCCACAGTGTGATTTAAAGCCTGATTCTGGAGACTTAATCACACAAGTAGTCTACTCATGCAGGTAGCGCCAATCAGTTTGATAGCACCATTTGTGAGAGTTAGGTTTGCACAATGAGGCTGGAAGTCCAACCCTGATATGATGAGACTAAGAAAGCAACTTTAGAACGATAATATTAGCCAATCGATTAATCAGTAAGTACAACAGAGCACAGGACACATAAATGTCTTGTCAAAATGTAGTTTTGACAAGGCTGGAAATACAATGAGAAATACAATGAAAGCACATTTCTGATCTTAAAACCATCAGGAAATGCTTATACCCATAGAGATTAAAGTGACTCTTTTGAATCTTTTAGTTTGAGTTTTGACTGAAGCTGCAAATTTGATTCTACACTAGCCAAACTTGTTTTCCTATCTCTAATGAGTCTATGTGATGGATAGCACTTCTGATTGTAGCTGGTGTATAACTTAGCATGTTGATTGCTTTAGATATGTAGTTTTACATCACTAGGAAACTCTTTTAGATCTGCTGTGGATGGATTTGCCAAACCACTTTCTTAGTATTGTGTAGATTATTTCTGGCATTTTTGAGAAAAGTGATGCAGGCCATGCTTTTATTCACATTTCTAAATGTGTGTGTGTTATACTACACGCATCTACACATAAAATCAATATTATTTGTTTAAGCTTGTTAACATGATTTACAGACTGGTTATTCTTTCTGCCCTGAAGTGCCTTCAAGTGTATAATATTAGCCACTGACTCACACTGGTTTGTTTTGACTTTAAACATGTTCCTCTTTGAGGTTTATAGATTCTCTTCCTTCAAGGTAGCAGCATATAGATTATATTTTCTATCAAATCATGATTTTTTTTATAATTGAGGCACATGTATATTTTTTCTAAACTTGTGTATGTACATTATAAAAAAAAAAATAGCCAAGGAATGTTTGACTATTCTGTTGAATACAACTATAAAGTACACAGATTTTAAATCCCTTAGCAGAATACATTTTCCTAAAGCACAATGTGGAATTGCATATAGAGTGGTGATGAAAAATGCAACAGAAAACTGGAAGTTCTTTTGAGCTGAAAAGTTCTTTAAATTCTCAAATGTAATAGATTAAAAAGTAAATATTCTGATTTCTTTTAATCCTGGCACTGCATAGCAATAGTGGTAGTAGAAATAACTTGCTGCTGTGAAAATCAGATCAAAATATTGTTATTTTTTAAACTGACAAATTGAGAAACTTTAATTTTTTTAAAGGGACAGATTTGGCAGGAATGTTGGTTATATACACGAGAAAAATCAAGGAAATAACTTTTACCTTCTTTTTTGTCCCTTGCCATGCACAGGTGTAATAAGACAAATTGACTTGCTGAATAAACAGTGATTGTACAGGCCCTCCATCTGTTTTTCAGTTCCCTAACCTCTCATAGGTAAGAGCCAAAGAACAGCCAGTTTATTTATATTTGCTCTCTGCAATCCCCTTTCCTTTTGGACTGGCTTGGTTTCTTTTTCAGAAAAATATAAATGATGGCTATTACAGAATGCCTTTTTTGCACAGCGGTTCCTGAATTCCTCTTGGCTAGGCACAGTGTATAGTAACATAGTGCCTTTGGCATCTCACCTTCCGATCACCAGTAACACCTATCCAATAGGGCTGACAACCAGAGTATACTTAAACTGCCATAGGCTATGACTGAGTCCTTTATACATGTTTAAAACTGTGTTTAGAAATAGAGAAAGGAAACTGTGCCTTTTATTCTGCTGTCACAAAACTGTCCATCAGGTAAACAGGTGGAGGTCATATCTCTGCATTTGATAAATCAGTGATACTTGTAGGATATCTGTTTTCTTTATCGCAAAAGGTTATTCTTTAAATCTTAACCTGAAACTGGAATGGAATTGATGAATAAAGGCTCTTCTTCCAATTCTGATTGCCATCCACATATTATAATCCTCACTAACTCCAAGAAGGTCTCTGGTAAATGATCACATTACATCCTGGTCAGCTTGTGTTATCCTTGCCCTAGAATACATTTTAGTTTAGTTTTGCTGTCTTCTGTGAACAACTTAGTAGTTTATTTTACTAATTTACTAATATTTTACAGCTTCCAAGCAACACTTTAGAACTCATGCAGGGAGTGGGAAATGAACTTTTTATTTGTTAACATAAGGAAATATCTTGGGTACTTTCCATCATTATATCTTTCAGATTTGGAAGCTTATTTGTGGCAAAACACAGAAAGTTATAATCACTTCTTATTGCGTGAAATACTGTTGACTCTTCCCCAGTAAATCATGTTCATCTATCTGTCTGATTAATCTGTTTTTTATTATAGTTTCAGCCAATTTGCCTGGTACTGAAGTTAGGCTTACTGGCTTGTAATTATCAAGCTCTTCTCTGAATCCTTTTGTAAAAATCTGCATTGCATTAGCTACCCTCCAGTTATCTGGTACAGAAGCAGATTTAAGCAATAGGTTACTTACCACAGTTAGTAGTTCTGCAATTTCCTATTTGTGTTCCTTCATAACTCTTGGGTGAATCCCAACAGCCCTTGGATGCATTGTGCCTGAGATGCATCCTTCTGAGTCATAATTCCTCCTCTCTTTGGGCAGATCTGGTATAGACCAGGAGCCAGGTTGGTAAAGAATGATGAAAGTTATCTGATAGATATTCAGTGGCCTTTATGAAATAAGTTTTCTCAGTTTAGGTTAGTATTTCCAGGTCAGTTCTTAGTGGACCGACATCCAAATCTCAGAATCCATTAGTATGTTTGGCTCTAACTGGCACCCTGGTTAGTAATAATTTTAGCACTTACACTTCTGGTAGCCTCAGCAGGATAAATAAGGTTTGAATGGGTGGGGAGAATGAATTACATTAACATTTGGGAAGTGAATCTTACAGAACAGAAATGGAGCATATTATGTTCTGGACTTCAATTTCCAATGCTTTCACCTTTCCCAAAGAATCATTCTATTTTCAGTATATGTATTTAAAATTTACTATTTCTCCATTCACAGAAGGATCAATCAGCAGAGAAAATAGTTGCAAAGGAGACGGCTTTTATTCAAAACAAATATCTCTACAATGGTAAAATAGAATATTAATGGTGCTGAATTTCACTTTGCATAAATACTCTTTTACAAAGTCTGTAAAAGTGCATCCTTAATGTAAATGTATACAAGACTGCATCACTGAGCATCACTCAGACTGGGTAGAAAAATTTTGCTGTAGGATCCCTATTGAACTATAGCTGAAAGGCATAAGAAAGATAATGTCAGAAGGACACTGTCCTCTCACATAGGTGAATCAGTTTGTCCAATATAGATTTTGGTGTAATTCCCAGACATTTGATTAAATAAAATCATATGTATTAACAATAATTTTGTATTGTGTGTGTGAGTGTGTGTATGTATTCAGTGAAGTTTTTATTTTATCCTTTAGATCAGGCTGGAAGCGGAAACAAAAAATAAATAAGGCTGGATTTTATTATACGCCTTAACTTAACAATACCTAACTCTTAAAAGCGTTTATCTATGGCTCTCAAAGCACTTTACAAAGGAAGTCGTCATTATTATCCACATTTTACAGATGGAGAAACTGAGGCACAGAGACTTGCCTAAGCTGCTTAGCAAACCAGTAGCAGAGCCAGGAACTGAACCTAGTTCGCCCGAGTCTCAGTCCTGTATCCCCTCCACTAGTCTAATCCTGCCCTTACTAGAAGCAGTTAATGCAGCCATTTTGTCATGCTATTGCTGGTTACATACCAGGCACTAAGGACATATTACTGTGGGTAGGCAGAATTTTTCATTGTGGGTCACAGAAACACTCTACTGCTGCTTCTCTGAGAAGGAGCCACTTGCCCAGCTCAGCTTCTGCTAGCCATTGCTTGATGCTGAATGGTGGTCTGTATGCTTTTCCACCCATAGTCCATCACATGCATCAAAGTGCATTGCAGGGGAGTAGTTGCTCGAAAGGCCCAGTGGTACCAGGTGGGCTGTATGACCATTAAAGTTAGCATTGATTTGAATTGTCAGTGGGAGCAGAGAGTGCTCGGAGCTCTAATGAAGTACTCAGCACATTGCAGGGTGCCTCAATCCCTCAGTCGTACGTCACATACATTCTTTCCTTCTTGCGCCACCAGTGTTGGGAGAGACAGAATTTGGTCCTGTTGCTTTACTAAAAAGGGATCTTATGCAAATAGGGTGGTTTCTAAAGGATTTAATTAAAATTTATCCTGTTCATTGCTGAAAACCACAGTAGGCAGGCTTGGCAAAATGCACCTTCCTTGCTGCTGGATGCTTCACATCCTTATATAGACCCGGAACTTTATCCTGGTACTAGATATAATGATTGCCACTGTGTGTGCTTAGTGCATCGGGTATAGCAACTGTCTGAGTTTATCATGTGGAACTAGCTTTAACTACAGAGAGGCTACGTATTCTATTGTAAGAAGTTGCAAACCAACCAACATCAACCCCATACAAAAGGGATGGGGGGAGGGGAAGCATCTTCATCTATTTTCACAAACTTCTTTTGTTTGTAAGAATTTTAGCCTTAATTCATTTTCTAGGCTATTTTTAAGCAGCGTAGGCATTGACTATTTCTCTTATAGTATTTTTTTCTTGGAAGCTAATTTTTTTGTAAAGGTTTCAAAACACAGCAAGCACATAGGCCTGGATCAAAAGCATTTATACCAACAGCCCTGAACTTCGAAGAAGTTTGGCTCTGGATCTGAGCTTTGCTCCAGCCCAAACCTTATAACAGACTGGCCACAGAATTCTGGATTTTCTGAAGGATGACCACCTTCTTTGAGGCCTCGTCTACACTGGCTGTGAATTTCTGTGGCAGTCGATGGGAGTACTGCAAGCTACACAGTAACTTGTGTATCTCTGGTCGATTTCCTAACATCTACTTACTGCGGCGTCTCCACTGTGATGTGCTGACGGGAAATGCCTTCCTGTTGACGAAGCGCTACGCTACTTGCCGGGGTGGATTTACAGAGTTGACTTCCAGGTTCGATTGAGCTAGTCTTTACTGCTGCTCAATCGAACCCCCGAAATCGATCCTGCACTGCTGGCAGTGCTGCCAACAGTGTAGACATAGCCTAAGCTCTGAGACAGTTCAGATCCATACCCAAAATTTGTCTCTGGTTCCATGTTGAGCAGAATGTGGAAATGATAGATCTTCATTACTGTCAGTGATAATCATTGTCCGGCTATGCTGGAAGAAGGACAGGAGGCAACGAATGCAGTTTAATTTGGTCACAATTTTATTCTTAAATGTCTGGGAGCACTTGGTAGATAAATGTATACAATGCAGGTAATTCCATAATCATTTCAATATATACCAGGGGACTTCCATCAACCCTCCCCATCACCCATTCTGGTCTCCAGCCAAACTGCTGCTGGGCCCTCACCATCCCCTCTGGAATGGGGGCTAAAGAAGTCTATAAAGGAAAGGAGATTGGCTCCCTGGTGTGACAGTCATAGGAACTCCAAAAGACACCTGTTTCTACTTCTTTAAAGAATACCCCGTTTAAATCCGTTTACCGATCCATGTTATCTGATCACTATATCCCTTCCCTACGGAGTACCTACACTACTCATCTGCCCCATGTTTACATAATGAGTTGCGACATCATAGCCTACACCCCATTTTATGTTTGCCCCAACTTAGACCCCCAAACCCACTGTGGGGAAGATGAAAAGAAACCCTTTCACCTTGGCCAATCTGGCAGTGAGGGAAATGTTCCTTCCCCGAGCCCTGAGGAAGGCGCGACTAACACAATGCTTACCTTGGAGCCTGAAAAAACCTGGTATTTCATGACTTCCATGTGTGGGAGGATGGGTGCTGCTCCACCTGGTCCAGGTAAAAGAGGGCTTTTCCTGCACTGACGTGGACCTACAGAGTCCCCCCTCTCTTCCGGCCACATGGGGGGATGGATCAGTGTCCCCACATTGACCTGATCTGCAGTTCCAGCAGAAAATCACTCCCTGGCTCTCTAGCCTTTAAAGGGGCACGCACCATTTCCAACAAGCCAACAGTGGCCCCCACCACTTAATGTGTGATGAGGTTATTTGCAGAAGATAGCTTGTAGATTTGTAGATTCATTCTGTCTTTTTAAAATGAAAAGCGGAAAAGATTCAAGTTCTTTGAGCAAAAGGCATTCTTGATAAATTTTTCACTTCAAAGTACCACAGTCATTCAAGGTTAACTGTGATCACCTTTAGGATTTTCAAACATTTGGACAGTGGCAAAAATATTATGAAAATGAAATGTTACATTTAGAGAGTGGATCTTAGTTTTTAAAATGTCTATTTTGTAATAATCTTTTCTTAGCCATGTGTAATTTCACTAGAAATAAAAACAAAGGAATGGCCATAATCGGTCAGACCAATGGTCCACCAGTTTCCTGTATCTGACAATGGCCAGTTCCAGATGCTTCAAAGGGAATGAACAGAACAAGGCAATTTCGAGTGATCCATCCCCTGTCCATCCTTCTGGCAGCTGTAGGTGTAGGGACACTGAGGATGCGGTTGTGTCCCTGACCATCTTAGCTAATAGCCTTGATTGACCTGTCCTCCATGAGCTTATCTAATTCTTTTTTGAACCCAGTTATACTTTTGAGATTCACAACACTCCCCTGAGCAGTGTGACCTACTCTGTTGTTCCTATATATTTTGTACCCGGGTATTACCATGTCCAATTGATTATCCTCATTCCACCAAGTTTATGTGATGCCTATTATCTGAACATTCTCATTTAATGCCAGGCACTCTAGTTCACCCATCTTATTATTTAGACTTCCAGCATTTGTATTTAAGCACTTGTATATTTTGTCAATATTCAGTTGCCTGCCTTCATGTGTTATATTTAAATAGGATGCTTTTAATCTAAATCCTTGGGTCCTCAAATGAAGGATTAGTGAGGGAGCAGACTGTTGACTTTAAAATAATGCAGTGCCTTTGTAAATTGATTATATAAATACATTCAAGTAATATTTTCCAACACACTAGAGATTGATCATAAAAATAATGAAGGGGTGGCATCACTGTTCATACCATTACCCTGTGATGCCTTGCTTTAAAAGATTTAATGCAGCAGAGATGTGCAATCTATATGAGTGAAATATCCAATATTTCTGAATTATCTGTCAACGTTAAAAAATTATAGGCTGCCACCATTTGTGGATAGCAGGGAAGGATCTATTTCATATGGGTAGCTGAAAAGATAAAATAAATTGACATTTTTTTAAAACAATGACAAAAAGATATGCTATCATTTATATCCAATTAAATTGTAACAATGACAGGAGATAATTTCACAAAACAAAATGCTATGTAGTAAGTCACAAGTGTCATATAAAAGGGTTTAAATTTTGGGGTGTAATTATGGCAGGTCATTAACATTTTTGCCTTAAATATTTCCCTTTTCCCAAAGGGGTGGTGAATTTGAATACTCAGGGCCAATGCGGGTCCTATGCATCATTTAAGTCCTATTTTGAGGACTCGACTGGTGCTTAGAACCAGGGCTTAAGCCTCTGCACAGGTGGTGAATTTTCACCCACTGTAAATGCATTGCTAGAAAACTGAAATTGTTGTATACGCTTTACCATTATCGTGCATGGCAAACAATAGTTTTGGTTTAGCTAGTCAGACAAATGAGCAGCTTGGTAACTACTTTTACACTGGTGTATGCGTGTGCCACATGACTGCATCTTTTATTAACGTTATCTGGGTCAGATGATCCAGGTCCAACAGTATGAATGGGTAAAGAAAGAAAGCAAGATAGATGAGGAGTATCCATTTTTTTTGTTATGACTTGACTGATCTTGTTCAAAGAGGATAAGGAGGGTGACAAGGTTGTTACTTTCTTCGTAATGACTTTTTCCAGTGATCAATATCTGAACTTTGCTGAAGTCTGTTATGGCTTCAATTTATTCTTTTGCCATGTGGATCAAATGAAGTTGCCAATACTCATTTTTCTCTGTCAAGCATTTTACTTATTCTGCAGTCTATGGAAATTTTCAAAACCGTTTTCTGTCATTATTTATGAATCAGTGTCTTTTTCTTTTATAAATTGGCTAGGAGATTTATCAGAAGGACACACACGCTGCGCAGCCTACTGTCCTGCTACCTTTGCCCAGTAACAAAGTTGAAAACTAGGATTATAATTTGTAAACCCTTTACCTAGCTCTTCTCTTTGTTACCAGGTATAATGTGTTCAACTTTTGTGCAGTTTCTAAGGATTGATAGTATTGGATACACACAGTGACTTGCGAAGAAATAGAAGTACTCTGTGTAGGATGTTACATATGGCAAGGATTGTTGAAGCGATGGAGCATCTAGGACCTGTTCCAAGGTTCAGAGAAGTCAGTAGAGAATCTCCCATTGACTTCATTGGGTTTTGGAACAGGGCTTTTATTGAGGCCAGTAAGGAGGGTCAAAATTTTAAAAAGCAACTCTGATTTTGGGTGTCCAAACTGAAGCATACTGGGCTCATCATTTGTGGCCCCTATTGACTTCAGCTAAAGTTGTTGGGTGCAAATAATTTAGGTAAATCAGGCCCAAGGTGGCTCGTACATGGCTAGAGCCCACCTAGTAATAGCATGGATGGCTCTTGGAGGTGCTGTGCTGACTGGGAAATGGAGTGCCAGAGGCACAGCATGTAGGGACTGTGAGGTACTCAGATACTATGGTTAATGAAAGCCTTAGATAGACGTATACAAGATATTATTTAGTCTCTTTGAATAGTTTCTTAATAATCTTCAGTTGTTTTATTAATACATGGTATGATAACTATCCTAATGAATCGTGTAGATTTTAAAAGGGATTTATTGCATGTGAAATATACATACCATTTGATTATTTACACTCTATCAAGGATTAACTATGAGCTACGCACTGTCTCTCTTACATAGCTGAATGTTAGAGGAGTATTTATTTAGGTTTAACAGTTGGTGTTAATAATTACACAGTAAGCACCTTTTAAAACCTTAATTAAATGGGCATAAAAATGCAATTCAAAATGTTACCAAGTCTCTTGGGCTATAATTAAATTGTATACTAGTGACATAATATTGAATACACATTTATGTAACATTATAAAGTTATCTTCCCCTTTTTCACATTAAGTACTGCTGCTCCTATTTTGCCACTGATCTATTTCAGCCTGGGTTCCTAGGTGCAAGAAGAGTCAAAATTCAGAATGTTCCATAGACAATGAGTTTTCTTTCTGGGACAGGACACCTAAGTAAATTACAAATCTCTCACTAAAGGTGGCAAAAAGAAAAGAAATTGGGCTTGAATCCTTTCTCGCTTCTGTGTGATGTATGAAAAGGGTTGAAAGCTCTTTCCTACCTGTCCATCCTGTCATCTTATTGCAGAGTCAACTCCTGCCATCACTTTGCTAATGATGCCAACCTTGATGCCCCGTTTGTCTGTTTTTCCTACAAACACCTTCTCTCCTATTTCCAAGCCATTCTTTAAGCCTAGAGAAAAGTTCCGAGTCATAATTTGTGAAGCCACCACCTTGTCCTCTCAAATCCTTCCTTAAAACGCACCTCTGCTGTAATGCATACAGAAAACCATCATCTGATAATGGCTGGGCAGTGTGAGTTGTAATCACTGCTATTGATTAGCTACTAATTGTGCACACAGCTTGGTTACAATAAAGCATCCTATCATGTTTGTCACTCTCTCTCCATCCCCATCTGCTTGTTTGTTTTGTACACCTGTTATGTCTTATTTTTTAGACTGCAAGTTCTTTGAGACAAGCTAAGGACTGTGATTTACTATACGCTTAGCCCAATGAACCCCTAGTTTGGCTGAGGTCTCTAGGGGTCCTAGTGTGATGTAAATGTTTAATAATAATAATTAATATTAGAATTTTTTGTGACAGTTTCACAAAGCAATTCAGGTCTTCTCTATTCTAGAAGACAGTGTAGTGGCTGGAAAACTAATGATACAATGGCAGCACAGGAGATAGGAGACTGAAAGCTGAGTAACAGAGGGGAAAAAGAAACAAAACACACTTAAGCAATTAAATAAAATCCACTTTGCAGGTTACTTTTAATACCCACAAAAATAAAATACTACTGCAGCAAAGGAATACAGGGAGAAATGAAGCATTAAGAAGCAAAATTTAGCCCAATGAATGTCTCTTGAAGGTGTTTCCATCTCCATTTTAAAAAGGCAACAGTTGGTCCAGGACACAGCAGCCAGTCTGCTTAGGAACCCAGACAACCAAGACCATCATCCTCATGCTCTGCTTTCTATACTGTCTCTTCATTAAAAGCTTGGTCACGTTCAAGGTTCAGTCCTTATTTCCAAAGCCATTCACTAGAACTGACCTAACATACGTGAAAAGCCACTTCACTTTGCCTTATCATGGCATCCCATGACAGTTACAGTCTGCTGAAACAATGGAACTGTCAAGCTCAAGGATTAAACTGGTGCGTTCAGGAGACAGAGGCTTCTCAGTGACTTGTCTGCAAATCAAAAATTGACTCCCAAAAGAGATATAGGACCCTGAACCTCAGCACTTTCAGAGCAAAAGGCAAACTCCACTTCTTTGACCTTCCCTTCCCATGGTAACTACTAACAAATCCTGCCTGGAAGCCAGAGAGACAGATACTTTATAATTGTGGAAAACACCAAATACCATTGTGATTGGACCATTTAAGAGCCTAGATAGATATCTCTCTCTCTACCCCTCTCTGTGGGTATGTTTACACGGCAACTGAGAGGTGTGATTATACAATGTATATATGTATTTGAACTAATTAGCCATGGCAACACAGGTGCCAGGGGCACGGGCAAGCAACCCAAGTGCAAGCCCACCATGGGATTCTGAAAATGTGCTTGAGTGGCTAGCCTATGCTAGCCACACTCACGGCTTCATTGCCATTCTTAGAGCTAGCTTGGGTATGTCAATCAGTGCAGTAATCATACCTCACCGTTGCAGTGTAGATGTACCCAGTGTATGTGTGTGTGTATATATAAATATTTGGAAATATAGAAAAGACTCACTAAATTGGGCCAATCCAGGGCACAGTCCTGCAGTCCTCTCTCATGTGATGAGTCCCGTTGGCTTCAATGGAATTACTCCCATGAGTAAGGGCTGCATGATTAGGCCCTTGGTATTATAATTGAAATAAGAAATGCAAAACATAGAGCAGTACATTTGACTGAACTGAGTTTCAAGTATAAATATAAGTAAACCTTTTAAAAAACACGGAGGTTGCCTGTAGTTATATCCTATATATCTCTTTTAAACCTCTCAGATGGAAAAATTGTTTAAAAAATCTTAAACCAAACCTCTGAGCATTGTTTTCTAAATCATCTTCTTTGTTCCTCTCCAGCTAAACTATTAACATGACATCTCAAATCTTCCCTAGGGTTTCTCATTGTCTGCATGAACACGTACTGGTGAAGGCAGAAGTGACCCAACTGAGCACTTACCAGCTACTGGATGCAGCAAAACAACTCACAGGTCTAGCAAATTTTTGTTTTGTTTTTATAATATAGTGGGTTTTCAGCTACACCTCTGCCTTCCCTTACAGAAAAGCTAGTTAGGGTGGAAGCAGCAGCTTTCTTTCCATATCAAGCACTTTAATTTTATTTCTTATTAGACTTTTACATTTCTTTTTCAAAGGATTTTCCTGTACAGTCTCTTAAACTACTGAAAAAGCAGTCTTTGTATTCTGTACCGGCATATCACTTGAGTGTCTTCTTTTCCTGTCACATGCTGTGGCTTCGTCAGTGTGGTTCCATAGTTTCCATTTGTTAGAAATTTTGAGTTCAGGGGAGTCACAGCTGCTTACACCAGATCTGGAAATACAGCTCAACTATTTCTTTTAAATCATATCCCCCTTTGACTATGTTACCTGCACATAAGAAATTTCCATCTCAAAGTATTCAGGTTATAATCCCAGACAGCACACAGAAACTAGCATATAGCTCACTTTATTTTGGGTGACATATTGGGAAATTATACAGCACTCAGAAAAATGTATCTATGGGGCCAAATTCAGAGAGGTACAACTCACTGACTGGTATCCAATTGAACCAGCCTTACCTTGCCCTAAAGAGTTTATCCTTTACTGAGTATATCCATGTGCGTTGTTTACATTTGAATTATCTTAGAGATAGTGAAAGGTGCCAGATTTTGGACCATGGAGGCTGGAGTCACCTAATACGGGACAGGTACTATATAGCACAGAGAGCATCAGCATAAGCTTCCACAACATTGGTTCCACCAAAGTGCCTAACACCTCTGGAGAGGTGTAAGGAGAAAGGGAGAGTTCTTGTTGTATTCTTAGCTGTATTTAAAATGCGCTGCCAATAAAAATAAATGCCATGTTTATGAAGAGGTTCTATTGTCTCTGAAAGCTGAATAACCTTGGGAAACTTCAGCTAGCTGGCAAGCTTTATATATATATATATAAAATATATTTTTTCCTATAAAGCTTCCTATATAGCTTTTCTATAAAGCTCTGCATCTGCAAACATTTGAATTTCTACCTGGCTCAACGGTTTGTTTATTTTTTGAGACTCACACTCACTGGCTGAAAAGCAGTATGCTTGCAAGCTCTGAGGAACAAACGTATGCACGCATGTAGATTATTTTTGTTCTAATGGTTTAAACGCAGAAAGCACCAACACAATCCAGCAATGTCAGGCCAGATTTTAAAAATGCACTGTTATTCAAGTGAAGTTTCATGCTAATTATATTGCATTCAATAACCATTTCAACATAGGAATTTAACAATCACATGTGTAGACATCAGTGTGTTACATTGACAAAAAGCAACATTTCTGTGAATTCTTTATACTGTGCTTTTCGTGTGGTGTGATGTCCACACCAGCAGGTCAGTAAAATGAAGACAGCTGTCCAGAGATTAATTCATTGCAACATACCTGTTGTGTTCACTCAGTAAAAACTATTTATCATAACTTCCCTACACCCCTGGCTTGTGGTGTACACATAGTCAAAGACTTCTAGTCTGATATGAAATGGAGTCCTGTGATATTCCTCATTTGCAAAATGGAGGTAATATGTACCTGTCTCAATTAGGTGCTAATAAGGGCAATTAATTTGTAAAATTCTTTATAAATGCTTTAGACGCCACTTTTTCTTATAACTAACTGTGTATGTAACTGGTATTTATCTCCCTAAACTATAACAGCTATAAAAAGCGTGCCACTAAAAACCATACCGTTCTAGTATACTGCATACTCTACTCCAGAAGGAGAATTACACTCACTGAAGTCAATAGGACTTTTGTCATGGAATTTAGTGGGAGTAGGGTCAGGATATACAGTATAAAATGTGTTCTGAAATCGCAGACAGCAGGTACACTCCTCATTCCATCCCAGCTCATGTGGATTATTTGAAACCAAATCATTCCTTTTGTTAAGCCGCTGGATGGACAAGTATCAACACTTTCAGAGTTAGACTCACACTGGAAAGTGTGAAATGTGATTTTTATTTTTTTCCAGACACAGAGCAACCTCAAATGTAGTCATTAATTACTTTTATTTGATATTAAAAGAACAAAAGAAGGAACAACAAAAGTGTAATCTCCATGAGAGCACTTTCAGTGTATGCCTCATTTGTAACAACCTGCACTGAATGGAACACAAAATGGCTCTGCCTTAGAGATTTAAAGGTGCAGCATGCAGAAAACGAACACACATCATTTACATAGCTAAATACACCACATGAATGAAGACAGGGGCTTACTGCTACTGTTTCTTTTGTTGCTGCTTCAGCACCTGGGGAAGGTAAGAGACAAGGACTTTCAACCTAGTTAGGAGATTAAGGAATATTGAATGCATGGTTTTCATCCCTGAGTTACCATAGTATCTGGTTTCCTTGGTTACCGGTGACCAAGAAAGGGACACTGGGGAAGCTGGAGTTTTGATGTATATTTTTTAAAGAGAGAGAGAGACATACTGGGTGCCAGGTCAGAGAAGATCTTGTTTTTTGTGAGAATATAGAATGTGAGAATACTGCTGGAGGACAACAATTGGGAACAGATTTTCTTTGAAGATGGAATTTATAGATTTTACTTCAGTACAGAGAACTAAAGCAGTTAAAGGAAAAAAGATTGTGTGAGAGAAACAACAAATCTAATAAGAACGAAGAAAGTAAGAAATGTAGAGTTGTCTTTGTAAATGGCTAGAGATAAAACATTAGGGTGGTTTCAATACATATGATAAAAGAATGGGTTGGGGAAGCATTTCTTTTGCAGGTGTATTGGCGTTGGGCTCGACTGTGCCTTTAAACCTTTGCCCCATGGATTGGGTTGGGTGGAGCTGCATTGCCCTGCCTTTGTGGGTGCTACAAGGGAGGTTACAATGCCTCCTCCTGGAGTTGCCAGGCATGTGGATGGAGTGTACCCTCTTTGCATCTTCAGGAGATGCAGTGTGTCCTCCTCCACAATGTCTGGCAATCTGTGCTGTTGGTGTAGAGGTGGGGCTGGACCATTATTATTATTTATTCACATTTATTATTTGTATAGTGGTAGCAGCTTAGGACCCCCAGTCATGGACCTGAATCCCATTTTACTAGATGCTGTACAAACACTAATATATAATATTTTCCTGAGTGACCTTGACTCAAAAAGTGGAAGTGTACTAAAAAAATTTGTGGATGACACAAAGTTGGGAGGTATTGCCAGTATGGAGGAGAACTGGATGATCTTGAAAACTGGAGGAATAGAAGTAGGATGACCAGATGTCCCGATTTTATAGGGACAGTCCCAATATTCAGGACATTTTCTTATATAGGCGACTATTATCCTCAGCCCCCGTCCCAATTTGTCGCACTTATCTGGTCACCCTAAATAGAGATGTGATGAAATTTAATAGTGAGAAGAGTAATGTCATGCACTTAGGGACTAACAACAAGAATATTTGCTATAAGCTGGGTTTTAGCAGCTGGAAGTGACAGAGGAGGAGAAAGACCTGAGTGTATTGGTCAATCACAGATTGACTGTGAGCTGCCAATGTAATGCGGCCATGAAAAAGGCAAATACAATCCTAGGATGCATCAGGTGAGGTATTTCCAGCAAAGACAGGGCAGTGTTAGTCCCATTACACAAGGCACTGGTGAGACCTCATCTAGAATACTGTGTGCAGTTCTCGTCTCCCATGTTTAAGATAGATGAATTCAAAGAGGACAGGTGTAGAGACAGGCTCCTAAAATAATCAGAGGAACAGATAACCTGCCTTACAAGAGGAGGCTTAAGGAGCTTGGCTTTTTAACCTGATAAAATGAAAACTGAGAGCGGAGATAGGATTGCTTTTAATAAATACATCAGAGTGCTGCTTAATTTGTGTCAGGGCTTGCCAGGGCTGAGGCCAAGCATCTTTTAGGCTTGGCAGTTCATAGCCACAGCATCTCTGGGCTTGCCGGGTCAGTTATGAAAGTAAAAATTTTGCTTCAGCCCTGGCACCGATTTCATTACAAATTAAGCACTGCACCAAAGGGACAAACACCAGGGAGGAAGAGGAGTTATTTAAGTTGCCACAAGAACAAATGGATGTAAATAGGCCGCTAATAAGTTTAGGCTTGAAATGAGATGAAGGTTCTGGAACAGTCTTCCCAGGGGAGCAGTGGGGGCAAAAAACCTAACTTGTTTCAAGACTGACCATGGTAAGTTTCTCGAGAGGGTGGTATGATGAAGTTGCCTATAATGGCATATGGCCCATCCATGACTGCTATTAGCAAATATTTTCAATGGCCAGAGATGGGACACTGAATGGGGAGGGCTCTGTGAATTACTACAGTGAATTCTTTCCCAGATGTCTGGCTGGTGGGTCTTGCCCATATGCTCAGGGTCTAACTGATTGCCATATTTGGGGTTAGGAGGGAATTTTCCCCCAGGTCACACTGGCAGAGAGTCAGGTGGATTATTTTTTGTTTTTGTTTTTCGTCTTCCTCTGCAGCATGGGACCCGGGTCAGTTGCTGGTTGAGCTAGAGTAAATGGTTGATTCTCTGTAATTTAAGTCTTTAAATCAAGATTTGAGGATTTAAGTTCAGTAATTCAACCATAGGTTTAACCAGAGGACCTATTGCAGGAATGAATGGGTGTGGGTTTGTGGCCTGTGATATGCAGGAGATCAGATTAGATGATCATGATGGTCTCGTCTGGCCTTAATCTATGAATTTTATATTTTAAAAAAAGTCTCTGCTCCAAAGAACTCACGGTCCTGTTTCTTGAGGGATAGCATCACGAGCTGTCCTTATTCTGCCCTGAGCACAAGGGCTGTGACTGTGACTGGTTCTCATTGAAGATCCTCAAGGGGAGGAAGGTTCTTTTGCCCTTCCACACACTCACACAGGAGCTGGCCATGCTGTAAGTGCTATAAGGGGAAAATTGGTTTGGGGAGTTTATAGTGAGGATGGTTTCAGTGGGTTTTAGTTTTTGTATCAAAATATTTTTGGATTTGCTGTCTTCCTATTGGTCCACTCTATTGCATGTGAAATCCAGGCAGCAAAGTTTTTAGAAAATTCTCAATAAAAGCAAACATTCCAATGTAGCTTCGTTTTGTAATTTGTGGCAAACAAGAGGGTAGAAATAGCTGTGTGAAAATACCAGGGTTTGACTAGGTCCATTTCATTCTTCATAGTAGTTGGCATGTAATTGGTACTCACACTTCTAGAGAAGAGGGTATTCAGGTCAGGCCAGTCCCTTGACACCTCCCCTTCACATTAATGGACCATTTTTTCTGGACATCCAATGCCTCTACTCTGCGTGAATAGACCCTGTCTACATCACAGAATTTTAGCAAGGAATTCCCACAGATGCACAGGTGCTAGCACCAATGGTAGCCCAAGTGGAAACATGGCTGAGGTGTCTTCTGGCACTTTTACATTGGTGCATGCACTCATTTAATTCCTTCACTTCTGTGACAAGTTACAGACTCCTGATTGGAGCAGCTAGTCCCTATCTCTAAATTAAGACTGTGTAAAGGCTTGATTATTACCATACTAAACTTTATCCCATATAAATTAATCTTTAGCATGCAGCTGACTTTGTAAATCATAGGACTTTAGTATGCTCTTATAGTTCTTTTCATGGAGGCCAGATGGTGAGAAGCAGATGATTTTGCTTCTTCTAGCAGGAGAATTTTAAGCATGTGACCGTGAGGATATTAGTAAATGCATCATTTTGCGACATCTCGTTGCTAGATTTGTTGTTCGCCCATTCATTCACATCTTACTAAATCAAGTTTCCTTTATTTATATTGAAGGTTGTTCAAGACGGTGCAAAGAATGATGTTCATGTTTTTTTTTAAAGTAGAACTTCTCACAAAGGAGAAAATAACAAAAGAAGAGAGAAAAGTGTGTGCAGCATTTCCACTTAGACCCTTAAATTTTAGCCCTACTGAAGTCAATGGCAAAACTTCCTTTGACTTCAGTGGGGCCAGGATCTCACCTTTAATTTCAAGATTTTGGGATATCAACAGCAATGATAAAATGCTTTTAATAGCTAGATATTGTCAGCTGCAAGATAGTTTAATTCTTAAGTGGGACAAAAGTTGCTCTAACTTATTCCAGTTTAAAACTAGCATAAATCCATTAACCACTCTTGATTTACACCAGCGTGTCTGACAGCAGAATGAGGCCTGCTGTGTATGTGCCATCAGCCATTTTGTTTTGTTTATTTTTTCTTCGTTATGGAATGTGGGGTAATTGCCACAGTGTATTTTTGAATCATTTTTTGTTTTTTCTTCAAAATCCAAGTTTAAATTCCCAAATGTTCTCTCAACTTGTTCACTTATTTACAAGATATAGCCCCAGATTTTCAAAAGAATGTACACATTTACTGTGTGCCTGACTTGCATGGGCACTTCAAATGCATGCATGGGAGTTGGATACTTGTACATTCATGTGCATGGAATCACAGTTTGCATCTACAGGTTACGCAAGGCCAAAAGCAAACATGCACTTTTGAGCATACTCTTTTGAAAATATAGGAGCAGATCCTCAATTGATGTAAATTGGCATAGTTTATCGAAAGGAATGGAGTTATGTTGATTTACACCAGCTGAATAGCTGGCCCAGAGGCTTACCTTATTTTGGAAAGGTACTTTCACTTATTCCCAGCTCTTACAAGAGAATTAGCCATGTTTCTATAGGCTGTGAGAACCTTCCAAAACACAGAACAAGCTAGTCTCAAAATCTTCATTTTTTTTAGGTATATGACCATTTCATTTTGTTTCATTTTTTCCCTATTTGATAAGCTCTTTTTTTTTTTTTTTTTTTTTTTAATGGAAATATGAGTCTGGGAGCTGATTGGGGGGCCAGTCTCAGTGGGGTTTTGGTTTTGTACAAAATATTTTTATTTTGTTTTTACTACCTGCAGCAGGGACTCTAATTAAATCAGTCCTTAGAGCTGCTCTACCCTGCATGCAGGTCAAACCAGTCCCCATCAGCACCTCAGTAAGGGATATGCAAGCCACTTTCCCTGTGTCCCCGTACTGGCACCAAATCTGGGCCTCTATGTACTGAACTGAATGGGAGCTTCAAGTGGGTGTCCTGAGACAGAATTTGACCCTTTAAGGTTTTATTTTCCATATCCATATGCTGTCTAGTTTGATCATTTGATCACAGCTGGAAAGATTTTCAGAGATGAGAGGATCTTGCCTTTAAGACAAGATTTCTCCCTTCCCAATGCAAAACTCTCATAGGTGAATTTGTGGATCCTTCGAGAGAAACCAAATTTAACAATAATTGGTACTTGTTAACTTGATATTTTAAGTGGCTAGCCCTTTCCTTTTTAAAATATACATATTTTATATATAAACACTTTTTCTAATGTGTTTATTTTTCTAACTACTATGTCTTTTATATGACTGAAAATTTTTTTTTCTTTTGACTTATTTAACCTGTACAATTTTTGGATTACCTTTTCTTCATTGGGGGAAAATTGGGTGTTATTTACTTTGTTATAATTCATCTATCACTGTACAAATTAAAAAACAAAACAAACCAAGCAAACAAACAAAAACAACACACCTGACCTAGCACGGATGAAATCTGTTTAACAGCTTTAAAAGAATTTTGAATAAACCCTTTTCCCATGTATTTGAAAGGATAGTCTTTTACAATTTGATCAAGAGATTGGCAATGAACATATTTTGCTACACTTGCATAAACAGTAATTTCATTTCCTGTTCTGTTTTGCTGATACATGCCAAAAATGTCAATTAGAATAGTTTGCTATATTGACCTCCTTCTTATTCCCTAAAGTTTTGGAAGCATGTCATTAGTCAACTCTCTTGAAAGTGACATTATACTCTGCTAAAAATAACCATATGTTGAACCAAAATGTGCTGTATTTTGCAGTTACATTTAACTTTCTTGAAATGGAGGTGGAGGTGATGGTTCATTGATTAATTAATCACTTCTCTCATAGGGCCAATACAGGTGGGTTCAGTAACACAGCAAAGACAGAGAACATATTCTATCAAACCAAATAATGAACCAAACTAAAAATTGCCTTTAACTAGATTCATGAGGAACACATGAAAGCACCAGAGTTACCCAGTATCACTGCAGGAGATGTACATTTGCATTTACTCCTGAGACTTTCAACTGGAGCCTATCAGAAAGTTGTAAGTTGAATCATTAGCTGAAGAACAAGCTATTTTGAAGAAGATTAGAAAGAAAACATGGCAATGACCTTTCATTAGCCTTGCACCTTTCATCCAGAAACATCTGTAAATACTCTACAAAGCTTTCTCTAGAGATTTACAAAATACTGTGTATAGAAAATAATGTATCCTGTGATATACGGTGTGGTGGGAACATAGTCACCATCTAGCAGAGGAAGTTAAGATTAATTTATCCAGTTAAAACCATGGGAGGAATTTTAGGGGGGCAGAATATGGAACAGTGTGCAAAATATCTCTGTGGAAAGGTTCTTATTTCTACAATGCTCAGTGATAGCAAGGGCTTTCTTTTTGCTCAGGAACATCTAAACTTTGTGACACCAAAGATCACAGGCAAGTTGCTTGGAGTATGAAGGTGGCACCTACTTTGCATGTAAATTAAACTAATTTTTAATTCCCCAAAAAGCCCCCCAAATCAACCCCCTCCCCCAAACACAAATGCACAGTCTTACTGTTGGCTTGTACTTACATCTTCCTGAGGAAAACTCTGTGGTGACTTACTCAATGGTGCAGAGGTAGCTGTGATGTGCAAGGTGATTGGAAATTGGGTGTAAGTGCCAAAATGGTGAAACTTGTGTTGATGGGAGATTCTGTGAATCTGCAAAATGAGTGTAACTCAGCTTGGGAAGTTAAAGCAGAACAAGGGGACTAGTTGAAAAGAGGCCATGCTAAAGGAAAATCCAGCTCATCCATCTATCTGCATTTCTGAAGTAGCTATATACCTTAATATCTAACTGAGCCTATTCTTCTATTGTGCGAGTGGCCCAAAGGTAAGTAACTGAAGCAGAGAGAGGCCCAATCCAAAACACCAGATAGAACATGGCAAACCATGGAAAGGTTCGGCTTTGGGTCCAGATCCAAACTTTATGGCTCAGGACATCTCCTGTATAAACTGTTCCACTGCTGCTTTAAATGCTAGCTGCATCCCAGGAAGCAATCTCCATAACTCACAAGAGTACACAGGCTCCCTGGCGTTGCCAGGACACCAGCTGTGTTACCCAGCCAATTCATGGTGACAAGTGCACAAACAGTCATTGAGCCAGAAGGTGTGCCAAACTCTGCTGCTCCTGCCTGAGCTTATTTTATTTTAAATTTGCTGAGTCCTCCTCACCCTTGTGACTATCTGTGTGCAGTGTACAGGCCCTAGTAATGTTTTCAACACAATATGGGGCATTGGTGGGGATCAGGCTGACTTAGCTGGTGGTGAAGACAGTGTTCTGTATGTGCATATATTTACTTTGCCTGTTCTTTCAATTCTTTTGATGGATGCTGCCTGTATCCTGTCTTCCATCCCATGTACCCTATGGGTCTCTTGAAATATAGGCAAAGTTCTGGTATTAAATTCACTGCTGTTCTCATTTGATAACTTGGAAATGTGTGTGATTAAGACAATTCACTTTATGACAAATGTGTGAGATGGTGCTAGAATGTAGAATCTAGAAATGCTAGAATGATGTAATTGACCATTTAGATGGCCACAGCAGCAACCATACCAGTGGGAGTGGTTTTATCTTCAGCACCAGAAAGGGCAGGACACTTTGCAAACACTCCCCAAACTCGAATGGTGAAAAATCTGGAGTTAGCTAAAAAAATACCCAACAACAACAAACCAGTCCTTTGACACCTGAAGCCTCTACTGAACTGAAGGGAAGTGATTTCACACAGAGGTGGAAAAGATGACCCGCCCTCTTTGCATAAATATTGCACAAACCTCACTCTTCACAAAGATTGATATGCACAACACTGACACCCCCTTCTCCCCCAAAGCCCCTACCAAAACAAATTAATAAAATCTAAAAAAACCAAAAACAACCCCAGAATAAAATCCTAGCCAGATAGTCTGTACCCTGAAGAGGCAGACATGCCAGAGATTCCATGAAATCCATTAGGGATTTTGCTATTGATTTTATGTTGAAGGTGCTCAGACTCCATGGTGACAAACAGTAATATAAAACCCTAAGATAGAGATATATAGTTTTCTTGTAAAAATGAGGTTGACTCACATCTAAATTGTGAGAGCTGAATAGTACTATTCAGTCAATAACAGTGCATAATAAATAATGCATGCTTAGATATTTGTGAATGAAGATGATACCCTTTTCCCATTAGTTTTATTTAGATATTTAAAATAAAAAAGTAAAGCCAGGCCTAACCATTGTAAATCAGCACATTTGTTTTAATTCCTCTCAAATGCCAGTATGCATCTTACTACAGGAATTTATTGTCAGACCAAAGTAATATATCCATGTTTGCTGATACACACTGAAAACAAGCACTTTTTCACTTACACACAAATATGCTTTCTGTTTGTGAATTGAGTTTCAAACCTTTTTATCAACACTGATTGCTGCCCAGGGAAATGGCTCCAATATATCAAGTGGAGAGAAAAGAATGCCAAGAATGGCTGGCTATTTCAAAGCAGAATGCAAACTGAATGTTAGGATTCATTACTAATAAAAGCAATTTGTAGAGGTAGGCATTGTATGTGGAAGCATTTAATATTAAATAACCATTTAAAATATTGCATGAAAATGAAATAGGTATTTGAATTTAAAAAAGAATGAACAAACCATCAAGACTTAACATGATTTTTGTAGGTGTTATGACTTGGACTTGAAAACATGATTATATATAATTCAATCAGGGTATTTTAAAATTAAATTGATTTGTTCTGGGCCAGAGTCAGCCACACTTACACTGAGCAACGCTCTACTCTTCGGGTAGACTTCTTTTCTTCAATGGGTCTTTTCTCAGAGTAAGGTATTACTCAGTGTGAGAAATGATAGGAGAATGTAGCTCTTTGTTTCTAGCAGCAAGACACTGAAAGACAAAAAGGATATTTCCTTTCTCAGCTAGGGCTAGGATAGAATATCAGCAAAAGTTACAAACATTTTAGATACCCAAAATACAAAACATTTACCTTTTTAATAAACGTATACATTTTAACAAACATTTTGCTCAAGTACGTGAATATTTCAAACAAGATCCAGTCCTGTTGTCCAGAAAAGATGGGCCAGTTTTTGAGCAAAACCATTTCTAAACAAAACCAAACTCATTCTTGAATGAAAATAATTAATTTCATAATCATGTAATTTTTTTTCATTTTTGAAGGGATTGGATGATATAACAGCTATTTTGTTATAATTGCCAATGAAGCAACATGCAGAAAATTAATCTTTTACAAAATGATAAACAAAGAACTATGCACTCATCACAATTCTAGGATGTGACTGGACTACACTAGCAGTGTTGAACCAATTTGGATGATTGTCAGATCTATAGAAGAATGCGAGTTAATCTGAATGTTTTAGCAATTCATTGTTTTATAGATGTGTATTAGAGGAACTGTATATATATATTTTTTCACCCATAAAATGTCTAGAATATTTTATTTGTAAAGCATTGACTAAAGAATTTGATAACTGCAAAGAATGGGACATATCCCACCTTGATAGCCAAGTATGTTATATGTTCATCCACTTTATTGGATTCCAGCAAAGACCTTCTACTATTTGTCTGTGTGTGCCCTCAGGTGTATTTAATGAAATATATATGTATGTGTAATTGTTTGAGAAGGGAGAAGGGCTGCCATTTGAAGGAACACACACTACAGAGTGTAAACTATTGGCATTCAGTGCATGTTACCAGGGTTCAGACCTCTGTGTGCGGTTGGCCTACACTTTAGAACTTGACATTTATAGAAAGCAATATTGAGATTTCCAATTTCTTGCTTTAGGAAACTCTTCAGATCACTCAGAAAATACAGCTGGGAAAGCTACACATGTCTCTGGTATATTTGCCCTGCTATTTCTTCATCACAGGTCTTGCTTAAACAAGAGACACATGATCACAACTGAGAATAACCTAACATCAGTCAATTACGCTTCTCCCACAGCAGCCACCAATAAGCCCAACTGCTATTTTACTAGCATGGCTCTGTGGCAGGCAGACCAGCTTCCCCTCCTGCTGGCCCCCTTGCAATTTTTGGCATAGCTTCCCAGAGATCAGAAACTTGCTCTGTGAGGTGGCACCACTGTCTTGTGATTTCCAGAAAGGTCCCTGTAAATGCTAGTAGAGAACATTTACAGACCTGTTTGGGAGTCGTGCCCCATGCTACAGAGCAAGGAGTCGGAGTTGGTGACTCTTCACTTGGCCTGCTCTTGCTGTGCTGTTAGATGCTTGGGAGCACTTTGGGGACAGCCTGCTCAATCCATTGGGGAAGGGGGAAGTGTATAACATTCCTCAGTAGTGAATCTTTCTTGCTGGCTAAAAACAGCATTGATTATCATTAACGGAAGCTGGATCTAGCTTTCCTAGGATGGAAAGGGAATTGCCATACTGGGAAGATCTTCAGAGTGTGGGAATAAAAAACTACTGAGGTCGTTACCACTCTGGCTCAAAGTAAACTGAGAGCCGATCAAGAGTTCTGGAGCCAAAAACACTGTGGCTCTTCACTCAAAGTAAATTTTTTGGATATTGCAGAGAATTCAGGCCAAACTCAGAAACTGTTTTTTCCATGGGGTTGCCTGGGTGTAAGGTAGTGCAATCAGTGTAGAACTGATTCCTGCATCTGTCTGAACCAATTCTATCTGCCAGCTTTGTGTCTGGTCTGCTGATATTATAACAGCTGATGTTTACCTTCAAGCTTTGACTTCCTTCTGCAGCATTCTGAGTCACATATCTTTAATGGTGACCATTGATTTTATTTTCAGTGAGTTTTCATTCTATGATCTTCATCAATCTGAAAAAATCCTATAGCCAAAACATTTCTTATGAGAACTAAATATGGCTGAAATAGGACTTGATCCTGCTTCTACTTCAGTCAAAGGCAACAATCTTATTGTACAAAATCAGGATCCTGACCATGAATATCTGCTAACAAAATTAAGGAACTGATTTTTTTTTTTAAATCTTTTTCATGGAGTCAATGACTTAAGGTATGGAAACTGACTCATCATTGGATTATACCTATATGTAGCTGGGTAACTGTGTGCTCTCAATGGCTATGCAATGTTTTTAGGGACTCCACTATGTCTATTTTGTATTTGTACATAATACTTGAGCTGTGAATCATAGAACATCTTATTTTGATAGTCATCTGAAAATCAGCCTCTCTAGTGAACACTGTGAAGATACGTTAGCTGGATAGCTATCTATTACGGGGACTTTAAGTTTATAATTTTGTTTTTTCTCAATTTATTGTGCAAACATTACATGTGGTATTCATCTGCGAGTACGGGATCAGAGAATAATGTGTGATACGTTTTAGTACAATTGAACAGTGAGTTGACAACACCCCCCTCATAAAAGTTATACTTTAAATGACACAATTTGCTATGCTTTTCAAAAACAAAAATAGATAAGATACAATCAGATTTGTACTACAGCGTGTTATGTTGATCAGGTTTCATTATAGTTTGAGAAGGATGATGTGATACAATGGAACGTGAATGACACAACCCAATGTGACATGACTGATATGTCAGGAAATTGAATAAACATTTTCCCATAAGTTTGTTCTCCTCTCACCCCCACTATGTTAAAATTTGGGTCAGGTGTTTCATATCTTAACCAACTACAGAATTTGACAGATTGCTTATTCAGGAGAAATGTGATAGTCATTTTCCCTTACTCTTACTGGGTATTTTAAACATGGATAGTGTTGGGAATCTATTTTTATTTTTACACATCATTAATTTGTTCACAACTATTTGGGGGCATCTAAATTAACTTGTTTGTAAATTGCCTGGCAGCCTCCCAATACAGCAGAGAAGCTATTGAATGTATGGAGTCACTTTGCCTAGTTATGTTGTGTATTAATGGTTTTATTTATTAAATAATTCAAGCTTTGTTTTAATGAATTTTTATGATGATCTAATTAATAAAAAATCATACTTATGCTTGCTTTGATATTTTCTACAGTTTTCAAGTGTAAGTGCTTAAAGTTAGATAGAAAGGTAGAGCATTTCAAAGCCATCTAGGAAATGGTTGTCAGTCTTTTACCTCCACTCTTCATCCCATTTATCTGGGATGTAACCAAAATCCTCTCCCATTTAGCCAGTTGGGAAGAGCAGGGCACTTCCAACCCCTGAGTCTTATTTTTGGCCCCTCAAGGAATTGTGAACCCCAGGCTGAGAAGCTATGATCTAGGTGATTCAGCCATATTTCTTCCATTAAAAACAATGTCTTGTGTGTGTCTAAATCCCATAGATGGCTTAGAAAATTGCAATTGTAAACACACACAAAATAGGTCTGATTTTTTAAAATTTTTAGATGTACTGAGTACTTGGAATCCTACTGAAGTCAGTAATAGTTGTGGTGCGCTCAGCACCTATGAAAATCAGGCAGAGGTTATTTAGGTACCTAAATACGAATGTAAGTGCCTAACTCTAGGTACCTACATTTGAAAATGTTGGCCCATTCATAAGTGTTATGGAAAAGATTTTAACAGAACCAAATAAGGGTGAGAAAATGCAGAAGCTGAGATTTCCATAGGGACTTAAGAAAGTTAGATGCCCAACTTGCATTTGAATTTCAATTAGGGCTGGTTGGAAAGTGTGTATGTGTGGGGTGGAGAGGTGCATCCATTGACATTTTCAAATTTCATCTTATTATTGCTTTTGTGTTTAAGTCACAGTCTTTAATGGAAAGCAGATTATTTTCATGAAAAATTGTGTTTAGTCAAAATTTAGTCTGCCAAATCCTGTAACTTTCCATTGAAAAACAAATTTAAATTAAAAATTTTGACCAGATCTGCTCCTAACTCCATTAGGTACCTTTGAAGATCCTAGCCACAAATAACATATTTCAAATTAACAGAACAAGAAAAAAATATATATAAAAAAGAAGAAAAATGTTCTTAGAATGAATTTACAAAAGTTGCTAAATTAGTTATGGTCTTAAAAAAATTATACTATAGCAGTGACTATCATGATAGACTGGAGTTATTCAGAAGACCAGATTCTCCTAGCATTTACACTGGCGCGTATTATGAATAACTCCACCAAAGTTAAAGGAGGCACACAAATGTAAACTTGACCTAAGTAAGGTCTACACAAAACCCCGAAGGGTTGCTCCTGCCAAAGTCAATGTAAAAAATTTGCCTTGATTTCAACAGGAGCAGGATGAAGCCCAAGGTGGTCAGAGAGTGATTGCAGTTTATGGATATATTGTCAATCTACACTTTTTTAATTCACTACAGTCTTTGTCTTGCTAAGACAATCCATGCAGAGCCATGTGTTAAACTTCAACAGGCCACGTTAAGGTTGGTCTAATTCTGGAAAGTTAGCAACTGTGATTGGCTTCTTTCTAAAATTCTTATTTTTAAAAAAATAGACCCAGTCCCAACTCCCTATATATCACCTGGTCAGTGACATAACATTGCGGTATAACTATAGTGGGTTATTAGAATTTCCTATAGGGATGTAAGTATCTAATTTATATAGTGGAATATTTATTGTATGCCTACAATACTTGAATTCAATGGCTCCTCAGATAAGAACATTCTGGCACAAACTTGAAAGACAAATGGCTGGAGGGGGGGGGGGAAGGGGAACTATTGATTTTGAAGAGCCTATTCCATGTCTCCAGCAAAGTTGCAAACTTTGTTATCCCTGGTGGGGAAATTGGAGATCAAAAGAAAAATAAACAGTTAAAAAACCTGTCAAGGGTATCAAAAGGGCTAAGCAGCTTTTAATGGAGAATCTCCCTGAAGCAGTGGTTATGAGTTAAGGGAACATGCTATGTCAGCCAGACCCTAGAGGACTTAGGGTTGGGGAGATATGTGTCTGCAGGAAGCTTTAGACCTACCAGGATACTCATGAGGAAGATGAATAGGTACCTGGTAAGATAAATATGTGTACAGCCTATGTGGTTTTTTTTAAAGATCTGTTTTCTCTTAATTGCATATGTTCTAAATAAATAATACTTTGCTTTAGGGAGGCTGTGTGGTCACTGTTAACACTGTCATTACTCCTGGCGGAATAAAATTGCAGGTACTAAGTCAGACACGCTGAGATAATCATAGCTGATCCGGTGAGCCTGGGCTTGGGCTGAGAGTGAGAGAATCATATGATTTCATATCAAGAAACGTGGTGATATGTGGCACGAGACCTGAGTAAGGATGCCCCTAGAAACCAGGAAGGGTCAGAGGTGCACTTACTGTGACACGTAATGTTGAATTAATGTAGCTTAAAAATACATACAGATAAGAGAATCAATCTAATCTAATCTAACGTAATAAATATCTGATCTCTCTCTCTCTCTCTCTCTCTCTCTCACACACACACACACACACACACACACACACACACACACACACACACACACACGCCTTAATATAAACCAATACTAGAACACTCCTAGGAAAGTTTTGAGACTAAGGAGGACATTAATTGATTTTGATTAACTCACTTCTTGCAGCACAAAGGTGGAAAATACTTCTCTGAAATTTTAGATGAGAAAGGGCAGAAACTGATGAAAATAATAGCTATAAGGTATTTTTGTTCTGAAGCTTCAAAGTCCACCTATTGAGTTTTATTACTGTAGTGCATGTTAGAGTTTTCATTTTATCAGGCTTTTTTTTTTCCTGCTTTTTTTTTAAATAAAGTTTCCTTATTAAGAAGTGAAGAACTTCCCTATTTCAGAGTCTGAGCCTGCAGATGCTTAAGCACACACGTAGCTGAACTCACAAGTGAAATCCAGTTGGGACTTGTATGGGAGCAAATTTACTCATGTGTAAGTGTTTGCAAGATCAGTTCCTTAATTTACTATGTGCTGAGATTTGGCACAATGGAGCTTTGTCCCAAAGGAATTATTTTTCTAATAATGTCATTAAGATATGTTTAGTTCAAGTGATGCATTTTCAGATTCATCCAGAGGGATTTTTGTTATGTTTAGTCTAAAAAAATCCTCAACCTTGTGTCTACAAGATTTAATTATTTAAAGATGAGTTTTCAATAAGTGAGCAGCTAAGGTGCTGCCTTTAGGAACCTGTATGGAACTTGGAGGGAAGAACACGTCTTGCAGGAGGGGAACAATTTGAAGGAGGCACCAGGAAGCCTGTCTGTGTGTGCAAATGGCTTGAATGTTAGCTGCTGCTGTTCCATCTCTGTACATAGCTCTTTTAATAAAGAGTAAGTTTAGTTTTAGAAACATGGAATCTTCTAATGTTTTTATCCTACGCATGATACATAAACATGGTACAGCCTAAGCTAATATTTAAGGTGGTGAGGGGAGAGGGCACAGTACATAGAGTATGATACCGCTGCCTAACCACTTGGGCCCTGATCTAGTGTCCATCCATTTTACTTCAGTGGGTGTTGTATCAGGCTCCTGGTGCACAAGTGAGCCAATGCTTGCATTAGTATTGCACACTCCAAAGGGGGACTTTCTGAGCAAGTTGGGAATATAGCCAAATGTGCCACACCCACGACTCTCCCAAAACAAGATTAACCCAAAATATTATGAGTTTATATATATAGTTAGGGTTAGGGTCAGTTTTTTATATATATATATATATATAGTGTTCTTTGTCTGGCTTTTGAGTTTTGAAGTCCCCCACCCATTCTGTGTGTGTGTGTGTACGTGTGCATGACAATTAGTGTTGCCCACTCCCTCAAATTTATTGGGTAAGATGATTTTTGGGCCCTCCTGCAGGAGCTCTCACCACCACATCTTCTCATCTCCTGATCAGCAATTATGGTGTCCCCACTCAGCCCGCACAATCAGTTCCTCCCACATCATTTCAGCTCCCCCTCATCATTCCTCATCCTCCGCCCCCCACTCCACTCCATCGATTCATTTCTTCAGTCCCCATCAATTTAGCCCCTCAACAGCCCCCTGACAGCCTCACCTCTGCTCTTCCTAGGGTTCTTCACCTGCTCCCTCAGGCTGGTGGGGTAGCGTCAGAATCCTGCTGATCCAGCTAGCCACAGCTTTGCCCTTTTGCAGGCTGAGTGTTGCAGGGAGGAGATGGGGAGGAGCACAGTCACTCTGTTTCTCACAGAGAGGAGGGGAGAGCTGAGCTGCACTGGGCTGCTGGATTCTTTGCTGCCCCCACCCCTCCTGAAAGAACAGTGAGCGGAGGAGGGAGTGGAGTTGTGCGCAGTGGCTGGGCTCTTTCTGAGGGGCCTGAAGCTTCTGACATCATTGCAAGATGATCTCCAGCAACCTCTGAAATCCTGTCACTTGTGGATGAAATGGTAAGAGTTGGCAATACTGTGTTTAGCGAGTGCCCCTACTCAGCATGCTCACCCCAGTGCCCAGGAGGTATTCTGCCTTCTAGAGGCAAACTGCCTCCTTCCAGATTGCTCCAGCACTGAAGGAGCTGTCCCCACCTGTAACTCCCAGATCCAAAATGTGGCCCTTTGGAGTTTTCTTAGCACTTAACTATCCTCTGGGCCCTGAGCCTGTAATACCTTTATTACGTTTGACACCATTGATGATCATTGATTATCGCTGTAATCCCTTTATTACATTTGACACCACTCGCCTGTTGATACTGACCTAATACATGCTTCATTAGCATTGTATTAGGTTTTTTTTTAAAATTAAGATTTTAATTTTACGGGTCAATCTACGTCCCCGTCCTCACCTATGATCATGAATTTTTGGGTAATGACCAAAAGGATGAGATCCTGGGTACAAGTGGTGGAAATGAGGTTTCACTGCAGGGTGGCTAGGCTGAATTTCTGAGATAGAGGCTCAGCTATTCGGGAGAGCCTCAGAGTAGAGTCACTGCTCCTCCAGTCTGAAAGGCATTACTGGAGGAGGTTTGGGCACATGATCAGGATGACCCTGGCTAGGCTCCCTTTGGAACTCTACTGGGCACATCCCACAGGGAGGATGAGACCTCCCCAAGGCCGACCCAGGATGCTCTTTCTGGATGTGGAGCATAGCATTAGTAAAACCTTTCTTTTTGCCTAAGTCTTTCCTTGAAATAATTGTATTAGGTGTTTAGGTTATACCTACATAAGCCAACAAACATCACATGGAGCCAGATCATTACAACAATAATACTCTGTTCTTGGGATATTGGGAAATAAGCCCCAAATGTAAATGTTTTGGGCTAATGGTGTGTTAAGAGTGGGCATTTATCATCATCATGTATCTTCCTAAAAAGCAGGCTATAAAAAGGAATTTTACTTTCATTCATTCATCATAGATATGTTCCTGGAGAAGAAACAGTGAAAGATAATATTTACAATGATATATAATGCAAGTAACACTGGACATCAAAAGAGGGTTGGGGATGATACGTTGCTAATGAACACAGATCCTGGTAGGTCACTTTGAATTGTTACATTGTGTAAACCCCAAATGTTTACTTTCTCTGAAACACTTGAAACACATTCCTCTGTATCAAAAGCCTCTGATTGCGATTTTACCCTTTTCCCACATCTCTCCTCTTTTGTATTTGTTTCTTAGTGATTATGCCCAGAAGGATATCCAGAGGTAAAAGCAAAGCAAATGCCAAAGCAGGCTTCCCTAAAGCCTGCACCAGCTCAGTCATGCACGGTTGTTTTAATTTCCTTGCTGTAGTTTTCCTTGCTCCCCCTGAAGGTCATATGCTTCACCAAGCAGTCCTGAGACTCCCTGTTAGTTATTGTACAGTAGTTGTACTTGTTGCCGATCATCAAAAACAGAGGGTAGTTTTCACTGAGGATGTAAAGGAGTGAGTCTCACTGTTGCAAGACTAGTTTTATATCAGTGCTGTGGCTTTTATCATTATAATTACATTGGTGTAGTTACATCAGTGCAAAAAACCTGAGTTTAGCAGGGTCTAAGTTTCCACAGACCATCTGGATCCAGATTTGAGCACATGTGAGGAAGTTGCTGTTTTGCACTGAAATCCATTAAATATTCTCAGTTTCAAATAGCTGTGAGGCAAAACAAGGTGAAACTTCATTTGCAACAGAGTTTCAGGGTATGTGTGTGTGTGTGTGTGTGTGTGTGTTGGGGAGGAATTTAAGCAGATTGAAATCTTAAGCAATTTTTGTGCATACCTCATTAAAGTGTGCACACTTCACCAAGTCCCACACAGTTCTATTGATGCTCCCACTGGACTCTCTAGTCACAGATGTTCATGTAAATCCCTGTGGATTTTGAGAATTGGGACATCACACCTAATCAAATTTCACCAATTGCTCTGTCTCCCAAACAACATAGCTGCCTGGCTAAGGCAGTGCCATCTGGCAAACAGGTGAAACTGGCACTTCTGGCCCTAGAGTTCTGTCTCTGCTCTAACAACTGGAGCTGGTGTTAGGCATCTGCCAAGTCTGTGTACGGTGTGCCAGGGGGCTGCACTGCAGGGGCAGCTTTGTTCATATTTCCCAGCATGCACCTATGGCAGATGATCATGACTCGTTCTCCCTTCACCTTGAAAAATGAACGTGGGATTCAACCCTCCTTGGCTTCCTACTGACTAGTATAAAAACCTCCTTTTCAGAGGATGAACATTCTTCCCAGTGGTGTCCTAGATTCATAGAAAGGATGATTTTGATAATTTTGTCTGACCTCCTGCATAACACAGGCCATAGGACTTCCCAGAATTTAGTTCATGCCTCTAAAGTAATTACTATCAGAGACCTAGAGCATATATTTTAAGAAAACATCTAATCTTGAATTAAAAATTCCTAGTGATGACAATCTTCTATCTTTGGTAAGTTGTTCCAATGGTTAATTGCCCTCACTGTTAAAAATTTGAGCCTTATTTCTAGTCTCACTTTGTTTAGCTGCAGTTTTCAGCCATTGGATCTTCTTATATCTTTGTCTGCCAGACTGAAGATCCATCTATTATCAAATTTCTGTTACCCATGTTGGTACTTACAGACTGTGAGCAAAACATCTTTTCACTTTCTGTTTGATACACTAAATAGATCGAGCTCCTTGGGACTCGCTGGAAGGCATGCCTTCTAATTGTTTAATAAATCCTGTGGCTCATTTCTGAACCATCTCAAATTTATCAACATTCATCTTGTATTGTGGACCCCAGAGCTGGACTCACTATTCCCAGAGCCAAACAAAGCGATAATATACCTCCCTACTTTTACTCAAGATTCCCCTGTTTATGCATCCAAGGATGGCTTCAACCATCTAAATCACAGCATTGGCTGGGAGCACGTTCTGCTGATTATCCATTGGGACCACCCAAGTTTTTGGAGTTACCTCTTCCCATGACACAGTCTCCTATCCTGTAAGTGTGGCCTATATTCTTTGTTCCTTATATTAGGCCACATTAAAATGCGTATTGTTTGCTTGTGTCTAGCTTACCATATGATCCAGATCTCTTTGTATCAGTAACATGTCCTCTTTGTTATTTACCACTTCCTCAATCTTTGCTATCTGCAAAACTTATCAGTAATGTTTTTATATTTTCTTCCAGGTCATTGATACAAAATATTAAATAGTATAGGGCCAAGAACTGATTTCTGCAGGACCTGATTAAAAACATACCCACTCTGATGATTTCCCATTTACACTTTGAGACATATTGGTTAGCCAGATATTAGTTACTCCTTAGTTACTGTTGGAATGGAAAGTATTCCATCATCATCATATAATATGAATACATTAACTGGCTTTTGCCAAAGTACAGAACAGTAATATTTATTGAACAATTCTGTATTTTCTGCATTATCAAAGACAATTCTACCATTTTTATCTAGTAATATAACAATACTTTTGTTATGGTTCCTTTTGTTACTGATACACTTAAGAATTCCTTATTATCCTTAACTCTGCTGGTCAAACATTTTCCCTTGTGTTCTTTTGGTTCCCTTATCAATTTTATACAGTTTCTAGTTTTTCATTTATATTTCTCTCTTTATTTCCTTTTTTCCATTTGTTACTTTAAAAAAAATTGCAGCTTTCATTTTCCCCCTAAGCAAGGCTGTTTTCTGTTGTTTTTTAAAAATAAATGTAGCCTTCTTTCTCCAATACATCAAGCATCCTGACCTTCTCCTTCTCTCTAACATGCTAAGCTTGTGGAAATCCGCCTAAAGTCATCACACATCCTACTTTTGCACTGGGCTCTGCAAATCCTAAGGCAGCCCTATAAGCAGCCAAAGAGCAGTGTCTCTTCTGATATGTAGGGGGTGAAGGGAAGAAGGATAGTGGGGATGGGTACGTACAGGGATGAAGCGAGAAATCTGGAAGGAGGTGGTATGATAGAAATAGAAAAAAAAAGATTTTAAAATTTAGCTGCATGTATTTTATGGTAATAAATTAGTAATAAAAATAAATGTTATGGTAATAAATTAGTTCATTGGCACTGTAACCATGTCTTCCTATGTGTTTGCATACCACTAGCACAATGGGATCTGAATCCCGATTGGGGCTATCAGGTGCTGCCACAGCACAAATAATGATAACATATACTGCAGAGTTAGGTACATTTTTAATTGAGCCAATAATTCCATCATGGATTGCTAGTCACTATACAACCAGGCAAGCTTCACTCTCAGTTTACAGCATCACCACCTTCCCCTTTAAAGGGATTATAGTCTTGTAATTTAGAGTTGCCTGTTGTTTGTTCTATATTGAATAGATGTTGGCCTTAGAGAGATGGTCCTTTTGCTGCTTTGGAGACGACAAACTGCCTTTGCTCTAGTTTTTTCCTCCCCCTGCCCCATTGTGGTGGTATTTTGAAGAACTTTGTGAAATTCAAGGATTTTGATTCATGAAGGTGCATATGAACCTTTACTTTGGCTTCAGCTATTTGTTTGTATCCTTTGAGCATTTTTATTTTGCGTTTCAAATCCAAACAAATTCAGAATTTTAAGCAAAATTCATTCTGAACCCCTGTTTCTCTAGACTTCACATCAGAATTATGGGAAACTGCAAGTTTCTTTTGATTTCAACATAAAATCATAAATTGGTCATAGATCATTTGAAAAAGTTTGTGAATTTTATGGAATACTCAGGCTAAAATTCATCAGTGTTCCAGTTTGTAATGAAACATGAAACCATGTTGTTTGGGGGTTGATTGTGAAATTTCATATGGTTCTAGTGTTTTGCCGAAGAGAAGGACAAAGCAAATTGCAGTCCAGCCTTGATCATCAAATTAAACTCTGTTATGTTGTGGTGAGGGATCTTGCTGTAAACTCCAGTCTAATGTGATTCAAGAAGAGAATCCTGCAAATCATGTGGGCACAAATTTCCAACAGTGCAGTTTTTCATGTGACTAACTTGCCTGTATGCCACATTCCCTTCCATCCCCAGGGATGTGTGCTCGCACACTGGCTTTGGTGAATATGTAAGTCAGCTATGTGCAGATTGCATCTTTGGAAATCTGGGCCTTGCGCATATTTCTCCACTATGGCCGGAAAAACATATACTCACTGTAGATCTATGGTTGAATAGAATAAAAGAATTAAGAGAAATGGAACAACTTATGGCCTATATTAAATTAACAACTGAATTGTTTGCAGAAAAAAGGTGGGCCAATGGGGATGAACTGATTTAAAAGAAGTCATTGATATAACCGTACAGGAATAATGTGTGTAGCTATTGCAACATGTAACCTACACTCTCAACTCAGCTCTATTCCTTTACCTTTTGTATTTCTTACCCTCTCTTTTAATGCTTATGTTAAAAAAAATTGTACTGTCAATAGTTGTTTGACTTTAATAAAAAGTTAGTAACAAAACAAGAACAAAAGATGGACCATAACAATTTTCCAGAACTGCTTGTGCATGTCCCATCCCAGCTGCTAAGTATGAAAATGCAAGAAACAGGAACTCATTGGAACAGTGCTGATCAACAACACCAAAGGAACAAGACTTTAGTATCTTAGGCCCAATCTGGTAAGCACTGTGCCAGTGGATTCCTATTGAAGTGGATGGGAGCCCCTTGATTTTTTCATAAACACTTTTTAATAACCGTACAATATATAAACATAAAGAAAAGAGATTGGAGAAACTTCACCCAATGTGGCCAAAAAAGGGGTGGAAAATTTCAAAGGGAATCATTTAACGTTTGTTTGATTCAAGATCTTTGTCAATGGGAAGGGGCAGGGGAGATGGTGCAAGTTAATGTTAAGTGAACCCCTCATTTATTTGTACAATGTGAAAACTGAGTTGGCTCTACCTCTTTCCTCCTTTCACTATCCCTACCATAACTTGACATCTCCCACTGTTTTTCACACTGCCAGATTATTTTTATTTCCACACCCCTAACCTTTTAGTCCACTGTTCACTTAGACCGCCCAGCGGCCAAAGGAATCTCCTTGCCAGTGGGGTGATATTTAGTCAAGAATTTAGGGTTGGGATTAAGTTACCTTTTCTTTCTTTCTTTCCTATTTGTATGAGAACGCAATAGAGTTGGAATTCAGAGAACACTGACAAAGGCACTTAGGAGTTAGGATGCTTCTCTAGGTTTACAATACAGGGCAGTGTTTTACTGTTGTAAGACCGGATCACCAGCGTTCTTAACTTCTGTTCACCGTACCCATCACCAGAGATGCCAAAGAATGAATGGATATGCTGTAGTACCTATTTTTATATGTTAAGGATTTTAGATCAAAAGGGAAGGAAAAAAGCTACACAGGGTCTCAGGCAGCATGTGAAAGACAAAGTGAGAAAGGATTGATTAGTTACTTTGTTCACACTGTGTAGTCATCAAAATGACAAATGATCAAAGGAGGCAAAAGGCAGTACATACAGCACGTTAAGACTGATCTGCAAACACATGCACTGCTGTTTCCAGTATGAGCTACAGAATCAGGAACGCCTAGTTGCCAGGTGGGCTTGTCATTCTGCCATGAATATGAAGTTTTTGTGTCTACGTAGCAAGGATGTGGTAGACAGGAAGCTTCCGCAGACAAGAAGGCAGTAAAATTACCCAAGGGAGAAGCTAGAGTTTTGTATGTCTAGTTTTCTCCATTGAAGCAACAACATATCCTGTTCTGGGATGCTGGGAGGACAGAATATTAAAAATTCCTTCCATATCTGCCAAGCGTGACTGGTGCAGGAGGGGAATTAGATTTCAGCAGTACTAGTGCAGGCTCTTTGCATGCTAGCCTCACCCTCTTTGCTCCCTTGTACAAGGGACTGTTGGACTCTGGCCCATTCTATATAATGTACTGCAGGTAATCCACAGTTATTAATATGCAATTGTCAAAAGAACTCAAGGAGTATTTTGGGCAAATAAAGTAAAAGCTGGAAACAATAGTTTTGTGCCACTCTTTCAATGGGGAGTTGGAATATACCATTTTTTCACTGTTCATGCCCTGCTAGTGCTATTTAAGCAATATGGAGGAGTGATATGATACACTGATGTTTAGAGTAGCAGAGCCTAAACATAAGTGCTTCCTTGCTTTTGTTAACTTTAAGTTGGACTCCTGGCATCAAATCCTTAGCTGAGGTAAATCAGTGTAACTCCATTGACCTCAGTGGAGTTACACTGAATTATACCAGCTGAAGATCTGGCTCTTACGCCTCCGCTCTGAGGCACAGGTTCTGAGAGCAAGACTGGGCCCTGAATCTTATTTTAGCCTACGTTGTTTTTTTAAAATATAATGATCTCACTCTTATGTCAGAGTTGCCTCTCCTGCTAGACTGTACCCTCTCCAAATCCCTTTTTGTTAAACCAGGAATACATTGTATGCAAACCAAGTAATTTCCCCTATTATACTTTATGTACAATAGAATTCTTCAAATCCAAAGGTCACCAAGCAGACATGTCAAATGACTTCACAAATGACTTCAGCTCATTAATCACGACTCAGCGTACCAGTGGCTCTCTTCTGTTCATTAGAATAACATTTCTTTGCACTTTATGGCAAACCATCATTATAATACAGAAGAAGGACAACAAAGTGTGAAAGACTTTTTTAATGAGACTTCATAGCTGCTTATACTGGAACTCCTCATCCTCCTTGCTCTTGAAAGAGCTGTCTGACAGTGCATTAGAAAGATTTTACCTGATGAAGAGACTCAGGGAGAGTGTTTCACAGGGAAAACTGTCAATGAACTTGCAGAGAGCTGCATAAAGCTGGCTGCCCTGTTGGCTGAGCTGTCAGTCTTCAAAAGAACACAGAGAAAATCTTTAATTGCGCTCACCATGCAAATGACATTTTATGCTGGATCACTGTCGTTTGCAGGTATTCTTAACTCCCTTACAGGGAGAAGGCAGCAGTTCAGGAAGCACAGGATCTCTAGTGGACTCTGCACTTAATAAGGGCAATCTTTACAGCTTAATAGTAATAAATTATTGAGAAAATAAACTCAGCATTAAAGACTGATGAAAACTTGCATACAGAATGTTCCTGTTGTTAGATTAATATTATTTCAATCCCTACCTTGGATACACCAAACAGAAGGGAGTAGTTCAAATGCTACTGAACCAAGGCAACTAATTTAAATCTCTTTTAATAAATTTTTTAAGGGACATTAATATATTTTAGTATCTTTCTTATTGGAGGGAAATAATGAAACTGCAAAAATGGCTTATAAGGTGTTGTGAAAACTCATTTTAATTAAATTTTTCTTCCTTTTCCCTCAGGAGAGTGGTGACGCTTAGTGGCTCATCACCAATTTTCTTGTTAAGCGCTGGAAACTTTAATGAATTATTAGTAGGGCTGTGCAAAAGTGAGCCAAAAATGTTCATGACAGTTTAATCAAAAGTATCTCAATGGGTTTTTTCTGATGGTTACATACCTCTGAAATTTGACTTTTCCACACAATTTTGGGTGAAGGTTACTTTTCACTTCCATACACATGAACATGCCGGGGGGGAAAAAAACTCCCAGCCCCTAAGAACTCCCCTTTTGCTTGAGATGCTTGTGAAATTTTGAGTGGAAGCCGTTTATATTTTATGCATGAAAAAGGCACCCATCTGTTACTCTGGATGCCCTTGACAATAGTAAAAGTATTAACACAGCCAAAACAAAACCAGAAACAAAGCCCCTGGAAAAGTCTACTCACAGCACATCTGAATAGGCAGGAATTTCCACACCAAAACTCCTCATCACTATAAACAATTTCCCTTAGGCCCCACCCTCTGAGATGACTCTTGTGTGTTTAAGTAAAGCAAGAGAGAGACACTGAGGTATTAGTTATGCTGCTGTTGCTGTCCTCCCTCTTCTCCCTATCCAGATTATTTCCTGGGAAGCTGATCCAGACGGTGTTCATGCACTTGTAGTTAGTGGTCTACTATAAGGTGAACTGTCTTACCCATGTAGTTCTCCCCAGTGAACGGCAGCAGATCAAGGGCCAGCATTCTTTTGCCAGTTTTGTATTAAGCAACAGAGCCACTATGATGTACAGTGGAATTTAGGCCAGGCAGGAGATCAGCATCACTCACCAGCAAATACCACCAGCAGCAGGATCAAAAGCAAAGGCAGGATTTAAGTGAGAAAGTATGTTCATAACTGAACACACAAAACAGCATCTGTAGCAACATCAGGAGGTAAACAGGCCTGATCCTCACCAGGATCCCACGTTGTACCCAAAGCATTATTGATTTGTATCTCCTCTATGTTATACACAGGCACAAGAATTCAGATGATCCATAAAATGGACTCTGCAAAGGCGGCAGCAGAATTAGAAATGTCTTCTAGCTTTGTTCCCAGCCAGGATTCTGTCCCAGTGTTGTCTGTGTGTAGCCTTACTGAATTTGATGTGATCCCCATGGATAGTGCATTTAGTATGTGAGTACATAAAAGTAGCAGTTTATGTACACCTTCCCTTCTCCCAGCCACTAGTGTTCATGCTTACTGCAGTTTTCCCATGTAAATAATAATAAACACTCACGAGATTTCAGTTTAAGCATCCAGAATTTTGAATGTTTATCTTAACTTGAAGATGGGCCCAAACCAAAATCAGGGATTTCTGAATCCATGAATGTTGTAGGCACGGGTTTGAAATCTGAACTTGAATCTGAATTTTAGAAATGGTTCTTATCTTTATGGTGGGTTCAACTGAAACCTCTCCCTAGATCCAAAATCTTTGTCCTCTACTCAGTCAGCCTTAAATGATACCAGAAACCAAATCTTAATATAGAAGAGTGTTTATTTTCAAATATATTCCATGCTAGTACATAGATTTTGCCAGAAGCAATTATTAATCTTCAGCACCATTGCAGCAGCAACTTGAATGAGAGCCAAAGGATTGGCTGTGAGATAAAGATGAGTGCCTCTTGTCTTGCCCAAACTTGAGACTATGTGACAGCATGTAGGGGCAGATTAAGATGGGAGCCATGAAATTCTGTCCTACCAGCCTGAAAGTCCTGATGCAGCAGTGAAACCAAGGATCTATCCAAGGACTGGGAGGCAAACATCAGAGAGGGAGAATGGGAGCCCTGGGTGGAAAGTCAAAGAAGATGAGCTTGATGTTGGGAACCAGAGGAAATCTTTCCATGGGAATGATTGATATTATTTTGAGGGACCTTGAAGTTTTGGTGCATCCAGATTTATTTAATCTTTTCCTCATAAGATGAAAGGAGATCTATCTATTTGAAATTTCATAATTTCAATCCATCATTTCATTGAATTCTAATCCTAAAATCTAGTCAGAAGGAACCTTTTATATGTTTTCAACAATCCAGTCATTTAAAGAAAGTTAGAGGTATAAATTCTTAAATATACAATTTCTACTACTATTTAAGATCTCTCATGTGCTTTACACAATTTATTTTTAGTTGTAAAAATGTGAAAGTAGCAGTGCTTGGTAAATATAGTTTTGGTTTTAAAAAAAAACCAAAAAACCAAAAACCAACCCAAATCCTGTAAATATTCAGATTTTCACTTAAATATTTTATTAATTGTGATTAATTAAAATCTAGTGATGTTTACATCCCTTGTTTGATTGTTTTCCACCAGCACCATTGCATTTGAGTTTTACTGGTGTCACTTTTTGAAGAAAATGAATTTCAAAATTGCACATGTGAATCTCCACAGAAAAGAAATTTTAAATTGGTTCATTTTATAACATATATTTAAATATTCATGTTAAAAATGTTTACAAATGTATCCAATCAGGGCATAGAAATGTAACAACTTACTAGATGCAACACTGCTAACCAACACAGCTTGAATGGCAAATATTGGAAGTTCAGTTAGACTGGTTCATGATCAATCCATAGAGTTAAGAAAAATTCACACACACAACATTTCAGCTAATGAATAAATCCAAGGAAACTATGATTTGCTGACAGATATCTGTGCACAGAAAAAGGGACTAGATTGGTTAGGTAAATTAATCATGAATTATTAACTTAGCACTAGAAAATGCTTAGAAATGTGTGGTGGTGGAGCTGTGAAAAATGATTGGTCTCATTCTGTGTACATTTTTTTCAAGCTTTTTAAAATTTTTGTAAATCCAAAACCCTCACCAGTAGAAAGCTTGCATCTATCCCTGAAATGAAGTCATCTGCCAATTACTCAACAGATGACATAAGGAGGGAATCCCATTTTGTGTCTAAATATTCTCAGTTCACTTTATCATTCATTGGTTTATCAGCAAGAGCAGAACAAGCAGCAGTCTCACTGTGGAATCAGTCAGCTTGCTAAATGGCTTTTGCAGGCCCAAAGACCTATTCCCCAACATGATAGTACATTTTTGCCCCATTTCTGCTACCAATGCCTCAACCTTTGGAGTCAAAGACTAAATAGAATCATTTGGGGAAGGACGTCTGGTAAACTGGCTTATTCCATTTGTTGTCCATTAGACCAGATTTTCTACCTTATCTGAAACAAACTTAAGAAAAACATCCGTACTCTAGGATCTCTTTCTGAATACAGCCTTTAAACTTTGAGCTTAACCCATCACTTGTCCATAACTGAAACCCCTGACAGGTCCTTCCATGACGTCAGCTGTCTGCATGGGAGTAGATTCCCTTGCAGTTTACACAATAGACATTGCTGGCTATAGGGGAGGAGTGTAGGAAGCTCAAAACCTGCAGAGGTCTCTCAGGGCCTGATTCAACTTCCACGGAAGTTAAGGTGCTTCATGAGGATGTAGGCCTTAACAAAGCAATAAAGGAAACACAGCATAATATAGATCAGTGCTGAAAGCTGGAATGCACTTTCACATCAGAAGCAGCAACCGGACCTTGAATAAAACTTCTCCAATACTGAGACAGAAATGGACTACTGAGAGGGCATGGGGCAAGAGCACTCTTTGTTTTTGTATTCTCTCCTCCTGTTGATTGAAGGATCATCTTTTTCCAAGCTGGGCTGTGATACAAGTGTCCTTGTAATCTTAACAGCTGTAGCGCAGGAATACTTTTCATTCTTTTCCATGAATCTATATTAACCAAATTGTATTTTTCTGAGGCAGTCTTTGTCCGAGGAAAAAATATTTTGAGTATCATCCCTTGAATTTTCTGAACCATGCTCAGAGATATGGACAAGTGTTAGCCTTAGCAAAAATAAAACAAATGTGAGTAAATATAACTGTATTGTAATTAGATACGTGAAATACTTCTATGTTTCTTTTGCACCCTCTCATAAGTTGTGTTAAGGGAAGGCATCATTTCTTGAAGTTACCTAGGTGCCTATGTACTACAATATTGGTGCATATTAAACACCATTATATAGATTAGATGGATATCAAATATATTGGACAGTCAGAGTAGAGATATCTAATATCTGAAAGATAGAGTTTAGCTTGCCTGAAAACATTAAAGATAAGGGCATTTAAGAAAACATCAGTTCACTAAAAAACATGGTAGATTCCATAATACATGTTTTCCACATGTCACAGTTTCTAGTGAATCTGTACTGTATATAAGCTTACTGAAAATATACTGTACATAAAAGCTGCCAGTGAGTTTATGATATGATTCACTGTTAGTAGAGGTGATTACACTGACCAGTCTTTTCTGTTATTGACTGCTCTTGTCCTGTTTTGATTTATTATATCCATGCTCACCTGAGTTTGAAAGCTTAATGATTAGCCAGAATTAAAATATTCATTAGCTTTGAGTACTTGGGATGGGATGTCAAGTGTTGGTCAAATTCTGCTCACACTTACACTGGTACAAATCCATAGGAACACCATTGAAGGCACTGTTATAAGAGCGAATAGGTTTTGGCCCTGGTGTGTCAAATTGATTCACTCTTCAAATATAATAATGAAAAAGCAAAATATTGACATGTCCTATTTGGATATTCAATGACATGGAAAAGTTCCTACTAGCCCAGTTATCATTAGGATTCAGTGACAATACGTGCTTGAGAGGTTTGGGATAAATTCACACTTCTCTCAGAACTATTGTTAGAGGTTCTTTGAGGACCCACACAGAAAGCAGTAATTGTTTATACGTAGCTGACATTTTGAAGGCTTTCCTTTCAGATGAATGCTTCGATTCTGCAGCACAATTATTCAGTAGTTAAAAAAGTAGAGAATTGTGCAGCCATTTACCTGACTGCCTAATTACATTGTAAATAGGGTCCTTTTTATATGTGTGTATATTAGTACGATACCTAGTATGTTGTTACTAGTCAGCTTTCTATGGACAGGTCACCTAAATTCTCAATGCCTCAGGTTCCCTAGTTGTAAAATAAATTCCTAAATATTTGCACATAATTAATACAATTATTACCCCCGTTTTACACTTATGGAAGAAGACGGGGATGTTCTTTCCCCCATCACTGCAAGACAGAGGGCTACTTGAGGGGGGTCTTCTTATTTTCCTTCTGGGAGAGGTACTGAGCTGGACACTGAGTTCTGCCAACTGATTTCACTGACTGGGATTCCGCTTACTCTGCTTGGCCTAGTCTCAGTCTAGCTTGAGCAGCTGAGTCCCAATTAGGTGCTTAGCAGAGATTTTGCTGGGGAAGTGCATTTGAGGGGGCAGGAAGAGAATTAAGGGCAGAAGTGGAAAGACAGTTGCTGGAGGGGCATTACGGGAACCAGGGGAGACAGATAGAGGGAGCTAAGGTAGAGGAGGATCTGGTGGTGATTGTATTTTTTACAGTTGTATTTGCAGTTCTGCTGTGCCCTTGTTCCTGCCACCCTTGGCTGTCATGGGATCTGCTTATAAGGCAGGCTCACGTACGTCAAAGCTCACACAAAACTTGCATATATTTCTGTGATCACAGCTTGCCAGCAAACGCGTCATATTATATTTTGCACGTATGGAAGGGACAGAGGACAGGCCGTTCTCTTTGTGTGTCATCTTCAAGGGAAGCACCTCATGTTTCTCTAGTGCAATATACTTTCTGAGGTGTCTCACTTTCTTGTACAGTCCTCAGCATCTTTCCCTCTGCCCCAGCAAAGTCTCTCCCCTCATCTGTAGTTTATGTAATACTTGTTTGTGCTTCTAGGGCTTTGTACTTTTCACTCTGAATTTTGGTCTTTTACACAGGAAATAGCTGAGAGAAATTGAATAAACTATAGTACAACAGCTCTAATGTGGTCTCCATTATTGATCTCTCTCCAACCTTTGCAACTAGGCATTTTCAGGCACATACATCACACCATCCTTGTCTCTTCCCTATCCCCAGCTGAGCTCTCTCCTCCTACCTTTAAACCCTCTCTTAGCTTGGATCTCTCTCTTCAGTTTTCTCTACTTCCAGCTTAGGGTCTTTTCTTCCCAGCCTGGATCCTCATCCCAACTCTGTATCTGCCTCCGACACTGGGGTCCTCCCTCAATATCTCTCTTCCACTCCCAGTCACTCAATGTTTCCTCCCCTTGAGTCCCCCATTGAAGCAGGGGGAAAGAAGTTAAGGGTGAGAAGGACGCTGATTTTCTAGGAGGAAAAGGGGAGGAGAGTCTGTCACTGGCTCTCCCCAGAGATGCTGAGAAAACCTGCTGGGAGCCCAGTGTAAGCCTATAAGCTTGAGGTTAGGCAGGCCTGGGGCTGGCCCAGTCAGGTTGACTGTGAGGGGAGAGGGCATGGAGGGGGATTTATGCTACGTAATTCCAAGTTGCCTTTTGTACTGTTCAGGTGTAATGTGCTGCACTGGATATAAGGCCTGCAGTCTGAAAAAGTTTGTACTTTAAGTTGTCAGTAAGTTTAGCTTCCTACAAACGAACTAACACTTTAAATATTGATCTGTTTTGAGATAAAGCGGCCAGAAGCTTCCATTCCCATATGATTGAAAACAGGTTGAGCTCTAACTTCAATCTTTATTTCAATTAAAAATAAAACTGCAGGTAATATCTGTAGTTTCTGAAAATGACTTCCCTTATTAAACCAACAAAAAGTAAATTCCCACTGGAATATTGATCGAGTATGAGGCTGTATTTCCACAATATGAAAATATGAATGTTTATTGCAGTGGTCTGCTTGCTAAACTAACTTTGCTGTTTATTGCAGGTGATGTATAGGGTCTGTAGGATTTCTATGAGCTTTCTCTGATCTGCTCCTTGGGTGTTGGGACTATATTAAATGACATTATTTGAAAAGGAACTGTTTGTCAAAGTGGTAATGTTAGTGCTGATTAGCAGACGCTGTAATGTCATGCCAGCTATCCTAATTCCTGTTAATTATTTTTACCCCACTTCTACCTATTTCTACCCATTTCTCTTTCTCAAATGTCCCTAGCTCATGATAAGCCAATGCTGTAATCATTAATTTGTTCCTAATTCTGGAATATCTAAATCAATATGATTATAGTTTATTCCCAATAGCACCATGATGTGCTGTGCAAAAATAAAAGCAAAGCAGAGTGTCTTTCCCAAAGAATTTGCAATCTAAAAGGCAAAAGCAGAGAGAGACTAGAGAAAAAGGGTCAAGGAGATGATTAGCTATATTCTGATTATACATATTAAGAGCAAGATTCTTTCCCCCCCTCCTATGGCTGATTTGCACTGCTCCAGTGGCACACAGGAGCCATAAAGCATTCACACAACTGTCTATATAATATTATGCCAGACATTTTCTGTTTTTTACTATTGACTGACATTATCTATTCTGTTAATACAGAAAATTATGTGACTGATGAGAAAAGCATGAGCATCTTTATTTTCCTAATTCTTTCAGATAGGTACAATGTCAACATAAAAGGAAAAGCGAGAGAGAAGATCAAAGACAGGAAAGGATCAAACATTGGGAAGATGTTTTATTTCTGTTAATTTTACACAAATTGCCAGGTTTTGTTTCATTAAAAGGTGTATAGAATGGGGAAGAACAAACAGTTTTGCAGAAAGTATATCAAAAGAGTTTTTAGTTAGAAACAAGAACAGCTATGTCAGATACAAAAGCAAGGTTACAAAGCAGATGAAAAACATGTACAGTCAATGAGGCTTGTTAAAAGAGTGAAGCTACTCAAGTGCCAATAGCCCCAGTCATGCAATGAGCTCCAAATAATGTCAGCCCCATTGATTTAAAAAGCGCAGTGCAGGATGGGCCCTAAATGTGTGCAGGATCAGGTCTTATGCTATTTTAATTCCCAGTACTGCAGCCTGTTTGTCTAATTTTGAGAAGACATCTCTCCTCTCTGTGGTTCCATTTCCCTTCCCTCCATTTGTCTTGTCTTTAAATTCTTCAGGGCAGGGATTTTTTTTTCCTGTCTCATACTATGTTTGTACAGCACCTAGCATAAAGGGGCCCTGATCTAGTCTGGGGTCTCTAAGCACAACTGTAGTACAAATGAGAAATAATAATTGTCAAATGTTCACTTAAAACAATAGGCCTTTCACTGGCAATTTCTTTTTTTGTTGGTCAAATCCAGTTGTCATAAATATCAAGATTGTCTTTCTTCGAATACTGAAAAGTTGTGGATTGGTAGGCTACAAATCCCCCTATCAAACGTCCCAATCATGTTCATTTGCAATTTGGGGTGTAAAATGACAATAAGAGGAAGCGTCTTTTTTTGTTCCTGTTGTTTGAATTTCTTATAGCCTGCAGCCTTGTAAAGTTTAAAAATGCCAGATCTTGAACAGCTTTCCTCTACTGAAGACATTCAAGGCATGCACTTCCTTTGCCAGTTGATGTTAGCTAGATTAAGAAAAACTTAAAGTTCATATAAAACTTGGCAAATAGTTTATAATCCTGATGCTGCAATGATGCTGCATAGATGGTATTTGAATAGCCCGCCTTTGGCAGACTAATTTACATAAATCAGAACTTTTACAATGAATAGATATAACCCCCCTTATTCTGAATTTTGATGAACTTGCAACATATATAAGGACTTGGGCCCTGATTCCCAGCTGTTCCACACAGGCAGGCCCCTGAGTCTGCGTGGAGGGCAATAGCGCTCTGCCTGCCTGCATTGAACAGGATTTGGAACTGACACACCTGAGCCACATTTTAAAAAGCATCTAGGATAGGGCTTAGTGGCCATTCAGGGGAAAACACCATGTGGGAGTGGGAGACCTGCCCCAAATTGGTCACTGATGTATTATGATGTATTCAGAATCAGCCAGGGTTAGGAGACTGGGTTTGCTATTCTCCTGCCAATTTAACCCAACAAGAGATATGTAAGCTGATGATCTTCCCTGGCAAAGGGCTGTCAAGTCACAGACAAGCTAGAGACATTTCAGTAAGGACTCTTGCCCAAATAGCTGGGGAAAAGGATTGATCTGTACTATGGATGGACTTTCTCTTCCTTTCTGCAGTATGGGGATTGTAAAAAAGCACATGGCTTAAGCATCTACATGGAGAGGTCTGTGCTGTGCCAAAGGCCTAGAAAACTCAACTTCCCAGGAGGGAGGGAATCTTTGGCCTTAATCAGAACAACTAGAGCCTGATTGTCCACTGTCTTATCCCTGGTGTACTCATTACACTTGTGTGGGGTGTGTGATCATTTACCTTTTTGCTTTGCACACGGTAAATGACATCCCAAGGAGCGAGGCAATGGAGAGTCAGGCTCAAAGCGTCTGTTTTTCTGTTTTACCATGTGGAAACCTGGTCTTTGTTACAGCCCTCTTGGCCACACCCAGAATTCAGCATTTGCACATATATTGGTCTGTAAAAACAAAAGGCTATGCTGTCTCTAGGTAGTCGTGCCTGCAAACATGTACTGTGGGTAGACAATCGAGCTTGGGTAATTGCACCTTCAGATGAATATGCTGAATTCACAAATATGGCAGGCACTCATTAGGGAGACATCTAGACATTTGACCTATGCATGCAAAATGGAAAGGGGAATCTTGCTGAATTGGAGGTGGACTATCAAAGCTGCCAATATTATAGGGAATTTGTGCATTGCAAGCCCAGGTTTTGTGGATTATATAATATTTTAAATATCATAGGGCTAAAATGTGTCACCCAATATCCTTACTGCCGATGCAATTTATTTTACTAAAACACAATCATTAAAATATTTTGAGCCATTTTTGCAGCTACAGAATTGCAAAATATTTTTACCGCAATTGTTAATATTAAAAATAACATTTTGCAAGTAGTGAGTTCTTATAGCATACCTTTTGGTATTTTGAAAACATAAAAACCAATAGCAGCTTCAAAGCAATGAAGATATTTTAATTTGAACATGCATTGTTATCTCAATGTTAATGGCTTCATGAAACTGCCCAGCCTGATTTAAAAACAAGAGAAAGCGAGAGAGAGAGAGAGAGGCTGCAGATCACATCTGTTTTGTATGCACACTTGCATATATCTGAGTATGTGAGTGCCCATACAAATCAGGTTTGTTCATATACAGGCAAATATGTTCATCCCACGTGGGCACACATCAGATTTGCACGTTTTTTGGTTGTAGGTGTGCACATAAATGGTGCGCACACTTCTGGCCTCTGTCTTTTAAAATTAGGGGCACAGTGTTACTTGTTATGGTACAGTTATGATGGCAATTTGCAGAGGCACAGTGGTGTAAATGCAGGTCTCGGGACATCCTGGGAAGGATTCACTTCTGTGCTAAGATCTGCTCAGTGCAGGAGTGAGAGGGTCCATCAGGGAATTCTAGAGAGCAACCCAGATGTTGCTGTAGTTTACTTTATCTGAGAATTGATAGAGCAGAGTGGAGCTCTGTCCTTCACCCAACATATCCCCACTCCAGCATGCCCCTATACCAGGGTAGAGCAGTTGGTGCAGGATCTAGCTCTCCCAGCAGTATGCCTGCTGAAAGCTCTCGTTTACCCCCAGAGGACTGGGGAAATTGTCAGTTGTCCAGTTATGGCCAAATTTTAGCTGCTTCACACTGTCTCAGTAGTACGGAGTAGCCAGATCCAAGAAGAGAACCTGGCCCACTTCCATTAGAACTGGTTGAAATGATATGAATTTTCATGTTTTCATCACAGTTTGTTTAAATGTTGACTAAAACAAACATATTAAAAAAACAAGAAAAAAAATCTTAACATAAATGTTGCACTGCCGTCCCTCCATTTTCCCAACCAGCTGTGTTACAGTGTCAAAATCGCACACAATTGCAGTGTGTCCAGGTTGGTTTGTGGAATGGCAGTTAAGACAAAATGAAATATTGGTACAAATCCAAGATAAGGTTTCAGTGCAGTAGATTATCTTCCTTATGAGGAAGGCAAGTGGAGATGGTGGCTTGGCTCCTATATCCTGCAAATGGAAAGTGCTGTCAGCGAACATGAAAGAATAATCTGCAAATGTGTTCATCTTAAATGTCGAAAGTGCACCCATAGTTATAGGTAGCCTAACAGTACTACAGACTGGCACCTTCTGCTTTGCTGCAGGACAGGAACAAGGCAGGTTTTCCCCCACTCTGCTCCACCAGGGTGCTTCATTCCCAGGGTACTTCAGTCTCTGTAACCACTGGTCTCTCAGAGACTACCAGCATGGCCCCAATTAATGCCAGCTTTGACAGTGATTTTTTGGGATATGGACATTTTCCCACCACAAACTGGATTGAAACTACTAGCTTCTTTCAGATAGGTCACCTAATAGCGGTTGATTTGTAACCGCTTCCCAGCTGCTCCTGGTCTGGGCCAGATTTGAATCTGTGACCTAGAGGTGAAAAGCTTGAATCAGATTTCCAGTCCCTGGGGAAATCCCAGCTGCCTGCAAATGTATAATTTACATCTTGGATGCAAGCCTGCTTTTGTTTGGAGGGGGAAGGAGGTGATATTTACAGTGTTTAGCAACTTAAAGCATTCGCATACAAAATTTAATATCAAATTATTTTAAGGGAACTATCCATATTTGAATATGAAAATCTTCGCCTTGGACGAGCATTTGAATATAGTTCATTGCAACTATCTTTTTAGACATATGGAGGCTGATAAAAAAGGAAACTTACTGTGTTCTGGACTTTGAGCTCCATCATGAAGTCAATACCAACAGTAGTATTCACTTCTGTGGAACCAGGATTGGGTCCTGTAGGAGAAAAAGACACTATTGAATCACTATGGTGCTTCTCCCATCCAAGACCGGACTGTTCCCTATTGTACACTTACAAGTGTTGTACCAAGTTTTGTCTTAAATTTGCCAATGATGAAATTTCCCCAATTTTTCTTCGGAGACTACCTGACAGTCTAATAGATCTCAGTTTGACCAACCTTTTCCTGATAGATATTTTAACTATTACACCTCTTAGTATCATCCCATGACTCCTAATTATACCTAATTATATATATTTGAACTGTTCTATATAATTCATATTCCTCTTGCTGTTTACACTCTTTTGTATTTGTAGACTTATATCATTGGCCAGCAACAAACTATGGCTCTTCCCCCCTCTTTTCCTCCCTGCTCCCCTCCCATCATGCTGCTCCCACTGAGAGCCGGGGGAAGCAGGAAGGGTATTATGCCTTGTCTCTGAGGTACAATGTCTCCCAGGACTACCCATGAGGTGATCTTCATCTTTTGCACGGGTATAGAGTGCAGTCTAGCCCATAGATGTGAGATCTGAATGGAGCAGACCCATGAATTAGAGTATCTTCCTTCATCTCACAAATCAATTGCCCACGTTATATAGTTTATGACTGAGAATTTGTCAGGATTTTACATAAGTGAGAGAGAAATCTCCTTCTCTATTAGAGTTGTAGGTTTTTTCCCTTTCATTTTGACTCATGATTTCAATTACTTTTGATAATATGCATGAAGTGTTTTTTATCTACAGGAACAAAAAGTGAAATAGAAATATGATTCTGTTTTCTACCTTTTATCCCATATACTATGCAAAATTATAAGCAGGCATGTGGTGAAGTCCTTTATTTGTTTGGTTTTTTTAACAAAAAGCATATTAAGCAGCTGTCAAAGATCAATAAAGAAGCAAGATGTAAGAAATTAGAAGTATTGAAGAAACATTTCTAAATAGAATTGATATGTTTAAACATATAATTGTAAAATTATTTCAGTAGTGTCCTCTGGTTAAAACAAACAATATTAAACCGTTTGGCATAACAAATTATCTTTGTTAAAATAATTGATGTAAGAAAATCACTTCCACTATTTATCTATTATTTATACTTCTGAATCTTAAAAACTTCGGTTTTAAGTGCATCTCAAGTTAATTTCAGATTTTTGTATTTTGAGTTGAAAGGTTGGAGGTACAGATGGAGCCAGACTGTAATACTCCTAGTCCTGTGGAATTGTATTTTAATCCTAAATAATTCCACTGAAGTCAATGAAGCGACTTGTGAAGTAAAATACCACTCAGTGGGTGAAATCCTAACCCATTAATATCAATGGGAGTTTTCTATTGACTTCAGTGGGACCAGAATTTCACCCAACGTGAGTGTCACATTGCAGTCCTTAGACTTGTTCTCTGTCCAAAACAAAGTTACTGTGTATTTAGTTTACTTGGCCTATTTTTAAACTGATACCCCGCAGAAAGTTACAGATAGTAGGAGGGAGACACAAATACAGCCAAAATATTGCAGTAACGAGAACATTCCCACCAAAGTCAGTATATTAAAGTCCAATGCTGGAGAAGTGAAATTGTAATTCTCTAGGTAGTGCAATATTGGCCAATTTTTCTCTTAAGAAGCTCATTACATGTATTTTAATTTTCACATCCACACTAAGGAAGCCTGAAATAATAACCAGGGAAGAACCTGAAAGAATAAATGTGAAAGAACAGACAAGATAATTAATCCATGAAACTGAAAAAAAGAGAACCAAAATATTTGTATTATGTTTATTATTGTGTATTATGTTTATTTATTATATTTGCTTCATCAGTAGAAGGTGAAGGGAATGAACGGATATACTCACATAGGGCTGAATTGTGAACTTGTTACTCCCTTTAAGTGAGCAAACCCAGTGACTTGGATAGGCCTACTTGAGTGCTCACAATGGCAATAAAATGTTTACAATCCATATATTTTCAGTGTTTTCAACCACAGAGAGAATTCCATATCCCTAGTCACTAAGGGCTCAGTGTTGTGGAGTACATATGAGGTGCTGAGCATCCTCAATTTCCACTGAGTTCAGTAGGAATTGAGGGTATTCAGCAGCTAGCTGAATCAGACTCTAATGTGGGATATGTCTGAGATAATTTTATGAAACATTACATTTCTCAAATATCAGTTACATTAATTCTTCTGACAGCCCACCCTTAACAAAGTGTTGCCTGAAATGCTTATTGAAAGAAGACCATATCCTAATAGAGGGCTGGCATTTGTTCTCTGAGAACAATATGAATTTATCCACGACAAACGTGAACCCTAATTTCCTGATCCATTCTATTTCCATAGCGGCTATATTTCTCTTCCAAGATCTGGCCAATACATTACTTACTGCAAGAATGAGTTGTGATCGTTCCCTGTCAGAAGCAGAGGAAATATGCTCCACTCAGGAGATTTTTGAAGACAATGGTAAGTTGACTATTTTTTAGTTTTAGTTTTGGTCACAGATGAGAAATTCCAAATGAAGGATCACAACCCTCTTGTCCTGTTTTTATTCTTTTAAATGTATTATCCCTTTGTTTTCTGTTTCTGATCTTTGTGGATAATTTTAGTAGTCAGAGGAAGTTTGCCTAGGTTCAACATTTATCCCTGCTCCTGTTTTAAACCCCTGTGCATTGCGATGGCTTGGGACCACATGGTTGTTTTAAATTCTATTGATTTTCATGGAATACAGGGATGTAGGACTATAAGGCCAGCAAATGTCACCTTTTTGATCAAGCTTCAAACATCCATAAGGCAGAAAAGGGGTTAAGGGACTGCGGTTCTCTACTGGAAGTTCTTCATTTAAAGGAGTTGGTGAGACTTATTTCTTCTGAATCACAGTCACAACAAGAAAATGAAACTTATAGTTTTCTTTATTTGTCTGTTGCAATGGTGCCTTTAGATTAGCTTTTTTTTTTTTTTTTTTTTTTTCTCTAAATTACACCACATTTCATTATCTATGATATCTGTGATGGAGGGTTCTGGACTGAAAGCACTTTCAGTGGGAAAATGCTGGGTCCCATGGAGTTAATTAGCTCAATTTAAAACATTTCCCTTAATACTTATATTATGTTGCTTCAGGACAATTTTCTCCTCATACCAATCATTGCTAAGAAAGGTAGAGTGAAGCAATTCCAGGTGTCCTACCAACCGCTTAATTTTCTGCCAGTTATTCTCACTGATCAGCCCAGATAATCCCTGAAGTGAAACCTAAAAAAGAATCCCCCAAAATTTAGCCTTCTGCTCTCGTTAGCACTAGTGACATCCCTTTCCTTGTAAGACCAGGGCATCTTTCATGACAGTTTTAGGAACACTATTGTAGATACTGTTCACCTTTAGATCCTATTCTTAGTTGAATGAGGTTAACTCTGAGCTACAACACTGATATTGCATATTATGTTGCAAATCAGTATATATTATTTTGCTTTGAAAAGTACAATATTTTAGATCAGTGATTGAGTAGGGGAAAAACAGTGATGGCATGAAAAAGAGATGATTAAAAAATTGTCTCTACCATCCATCTTTTTTCTTTCTCTGCTATATTTCTCTCCCTCTCATTTCTTTTCTACTGGCAATTGCAAGAAGTTTGGGTGCAACATACTCATGTATGTTTGCCGGTTCAAACCCAATGTCTATTGAAAGGCTTTCATACCCTTCACTAAACTGTACGATTTATAGAAAAAAAAATTCCTTCATTTTCACTAGTTGGATTTTCATTTTAAATGAAACCACCTTTTAAATGGATATACTATTGACATTTTAGAGCCATCTCTCATAAAGCAAAACGATGGCCAAATAGCAAGTCATATTTAAGTACTTTTTCCAAAGAAAAACAGCACTGAGGAATTTTAGATAAAGAGTAGCTGAGGATGTCTCAAAATAAAGGGGCATAATCACCAAATTATGTGTCTGTTGTTGTCTGGCATATTGTCATATTCTACATTTCAATGTCCAGAGTGCTAGAAATTTTTTTTGCATTTCTTTTGCTGCACTTTTCACGTAATCAATATTGATGCAAGAGATATTATTCTTGGCTAACAGTATTTCTGAAAATAATCAAATGCCATCAATAATGGGGGGAAAAGTCTAGTTCCATCAATAACAGATGAAAGAATTACAAAGAAGCAATCAAGAAAAAACAGCACAGCCCAAATCACCCTGAATCTTTAGGGAGGTGTTTAAATCAAACTTTCTTTCCTAATATTTTCCACCGTTGCTACAGTCAGTGCACTAGAATTGCTAGCAATTGTGTCTTCTAACTATGCTCGGAGCAGGGCTAGACAACAGTGATTAAAAGACTAATAGCTGACCTACACTACACTCTTACAACTACTAATGCTGGTAGAGCTAATTGATTGTAGCAAATATGGGGGGAAGAACCCTTCGTGTAGATAAATCTAATGTCTTTGTAAAAATATTGAATGCAAAGGCAGCTTGTGGTCTCCTAGTAAGAAGTGTACATAACCCGTCAATGGTGTCAACTGGCCAAGAGTTGAAAAATAACCTGACTTTTGATGTCTCAAGAGTATGGACTTTTGAATGGTGCATGATAGGCACATCCAGATGGGCTCAGAAGAAGAAATGGGTTTTTTTTCAGTGAATGAACACAAGATTGATGATTTATTACAAGGACATAAAACAAATTAAAGGTTTTCCTCTCATTTGATCAAAAAGGTGACAGCAAAATAGGACACTGAATGACATGGGCTGCAATATATAGTCAGACTAATCTGGCTGTTGCTTCTTTACGTGGCTAATGTAATCAGATAGAACTATATCATTCTATGCGCAAAGAAACCACTTATGCTTATGAAAGAGAAATGTTTAAATACAGATGTCAAAGTGTCATAATAATCATTATTCTGTCTGCTGAGGAAGAACAGTAAGTATTGGGAGGGAACTACTTTATGCTGTTGACAGGACTACAATTGAAACTATGACAGAGTAGATGAGCTTTCTCTGTCTAATGACCATGGTAGCTGCATTAATGAGGGATGGTGGAATTATCTGTGCTAAGATGAAACTCATTTGTCTGGACACGGCTTTCTCTGAGCATGGCTGTGGATCTCCATTCCACTAGACAATAGAATGACCATGGATGTTTCTGTAGATCCATCTCTTTATGCAACATTCTTCCACAAATAATTAATTTAAGTGGAAAAGGAAGGCAATTTAAATCACTGGGCATGCAAGATGTCATGTCAATGGACAAAAACCACAATAAAGAGCACCATCCAAGCAAAATGTGAAATGTACTTCACTTCGGAAGGAAAAATCAAATGCACAACTACAAAATGGGGAGTAACTGCTAAGGTGGTAGTACTACAGAAAAAGATCTGGGGGTTATAGTGGATCACAAATGGAATATGAGTCAACAATGTAATGCAGTAGAAAAAATATAATTCTGGGATGCAATAATAGGAGTGTCCTATGTGAGACACAGAAGGTAATTGTCCTGCTATGTTCAGCATTGGTGAGGACTCTGCTGGAGTACTGTGTCCAGTTCTTGGCACCATGCTTTAGGAAAAACGTGGACAAACGGGAGAGTCCAGAGGAAAGCAACAAAAATGATAAAAGGTTTAGAAAAATCTGACCTGTGAGAAAGGATTAAAAAAACTGGGCAATTTAGTCAGAAGAAAAGAAGACTGAGGGGGGACCTGATAATAGTCTTCAAATACAATAAGGACTGTTACAAAGAGGATGGCGATCAATTATTCTCAGGGTCCACTGAAGGAAAGATGAGAAGTAATGGACTTAATCTGCAGCAAGAGAAATTTCGGTTAGATAGTAGGAAAAGCTTTCTAATGATGAGTAGTTAGGCTTTGGAATAGACTTCTAAGGGAGGTTGTAGAATTCCCATCACTGAAGGTTTTTAAGAACAGGTTGGACAAACACCTGTCAAGTATGGTCTAAGTGTTCTTGGTCCTGCCTCAGTGCAGGGGTCTGGACTTGATGACTTCTCAAGGTCCCTTCCAGCCCTACTTTTCTGTGAGTCTGTGAAAACAGTGTGGTCCATTTTTCTACTGAATGGCAAGCGAATGTGCAGCATAGCAGTGTGCTGGATGTAGTGAGCAGAAGTACTAATAAGTAATTTTTGCAACATAACCACATTCTCAGAAATAAGTGAACACCATATTGTCTTGTGATTTCCTGTTGTGTGCATAGTTTTCAATCCTCTTTTAATAGGCTTGTAAAATGGCTTGGCTGATGGGGAAAATACTGAAAAAAGATGGAGACATGGTTGGAGTGCAGGGCACTCCAGCTATTCTGGGATGCATCTATGGAGCCATTACAGGCAATATAAATTAGAGCACTCTTGGGTCCAGTCTGACTTATGTTGGGGACTACTTTAGTACATAACCTCTGCCAGAATAATCCAGAACACAAAAGTGGTGCACAGCCAAATTTGCTTCCTCTGACATGTCCCCCCAATCTTGGACTCACCGTCTTAGAAGACTAGCTTACAACTGGAGGTCACCTTATCCATATTTGGTAGAACAAAACTTCTTTGATACCAGGTGCAACGTACCAATGTGAGTTCAATATGCCTTTTTTGTGTGGATTTTAGCGGTGTATTCAGGGAGGTATGTCAGGACAAATCAAGTTTATTATAGAAACTCAGTTGTAGCCTTAACTTTTGGGCAGCTACTGTATGCAAAGATTTTTTCTTATATGACAACACAAGGTATTGTTCTTTTTTTTTTTTTTTTTTTAGCTATGGGACCAGTTCTTGGTTAAAGTGTTATGTTAACCATGTTATAACCTGCCTTTCTTCCACTCTAAAACTTTTTCCACATATGTGTCAGTGGGTGAAACCAAGTATAAAACCACATATAACACCTACCATGGCAGTGCTTTCTCAGAAGAGGGACTTGTTGTAGCAGAGAAGACATTTGTTTGGTGTCTAGCTGGCTGCACATCCAAACCCATGATCAGTTGCCAACTAACACAAATGAAACAGTCTGACTAACTTATGAATGGGCACAATGCCATCTGAACACATGGACATGAGTTCGAGTTGCCAAGGGACCACCTCCGAGCATCAAATGTGTTTGCTGAGTACTGGATACCCAGCTTGGAATTCTAAACAGCTATCCACGCTGAAGTTATGCACCAGTGATCAGGGGAATGTGAAAATGCTAATCTAACTCTTGGCTGGGTTTACTTATAAAAACATTAAAGTTGCCTCTACAGCTACACAGAGGTTTTGGCCCTGTTATCTGAAACAGGGTGTTGCGCAAGGGGTGGACAGAGACTCCCAGTGTCACCCTTCATTATTTATCTGACAGCAACTAGCAAAATAGCAGAAATCTTTCTGCTGAGATGCCAAAAAACATATTGGCTGTTATCTAAGTGTTAGTGGCTACAGCCATTTCAGATGTGCCTCATTTCACTCCTGTAAAAATATCACCAATACCATGCACTAGAAGAGGGGCACAAATGGAAGCTTCCTGTTATATATTTCATAACAGGTCCTGATATAATGGCATCAAGACAAGTACAATACTTCCATTTTCAGTAGCCCTAAGAATGTTCAGGTGGGGAAATACCATATATTCAAAAGAAGAAATAAATTATTTTCAGACTTTATTTTATTTTTTATTTATTTATTTTTTATTTCACATTACATGAAATATCTCTATTTTAAAAAAGTCGTAAGTTTTTCTGAGAGCTGTATCAAAGATACTTTTTCTCATCAAAGCGATGACATGAACCTTTGTGAACAAACCCTTTAGGGCAAGATTTCAAGGTCACTTCCATATTCCTGATATCTGGCTCTTTATCCTTAATCAGAATGTGTCCAGTGGATTCCCAGTGAAAAGCAAAGTTTGGTTATTAACTCCATACTTAGGCATTAAAATTAAAGGTAGTAATTTTTAGAGGAATTAAATTTTAATGGAACACCTTCATGCATCTCCTTTTAACCCCCATGTGACAAGTGCTCATCTACGAAAATCATGCCTAGTTGCTTAAGACCCTAACTTTAGGTTCCCGGATTTGAAAGAATTAGTTTAAAACATAGTATAAATTATATAGGAAAACCTGTAATGTCCTCTTTCTGTATGAAAACCCTCCATGTAATAGTTAAAATGGCAACTAAGTAAAAATTGCACCTTCTGTCTCAATTGAATTACTTGCTGTATGCAATCATAATCTTATCTACTTGATTCAATGACAAAAAAAGTTTTTATTCCTTTGAATGCCTGTTAGCTATGCAGAACCAATATCACCACTGAAGAATGAACTGGATACTATTCTGGCTCGTACTAACTTCATTCAAACAGCAGAATCTTTATTACTTATGATAATGCACAGCTTGACCTTCAGATCCCAAGTTTAATCTGCAGGGTTGGCCATTGAAAATAAAACCAGCTTTTTATGTGACATAGGAGTTACTGAGAGATAATAAAAGTGGGATCCTATGATGCCATTTCTGCAGTCACTTTTTAGATGCTTCACTTACAAATCCTATCACTCAAACCCACACATTGAATGTTCAGTTGCAGTAATTACATGAGCAGTTTGGCACACAGTTGTGTATGCAGCTTTCCTTGTATTCATCCGTATCAAACAATATGAGCAATAATCTTTTAAGATCCTTAATAAAATCACCATGATCTACTCTGCATATTTGTAATGGGCAGGATATTTCTCTGTTTTGCCACTGTGATGCATAACCCAACAGAAGTTTACTTAGTCATACCGTCTGTTTTAATAAGTAATGAATTATTAATTCTAATACAGATTGCTTTGATGGTAAGGTTTCATTATGCTGAGAGATCCATTTGTGCAATTTGTCTAATTTACTTGAACAATTTGGCCTTATATAGTAGCATTAAGAAAAATAACACTTTTAAGTAAAAGTTAATTGATTTAAATTAGACAGACTGTAACAGCTGTGAAATGACAAAAGTGAAACACTCACTTGATGGATGAAATGGAAGTTAAACTGGAAACGAATGGGATAATTACCCAGAATTGTTTTCTACAGCACCTTCCAATCAAGGATTTCAGTGTTCTTTACAAACATTAATGACTTACTGTGACACTGGGCCAGGAAGGGTTGAGCCTAGCAGGCTGAAATAACCCAAACTCAACCTTTGAGGACACGTTCAAAGGTGCTAAAATGGTTATTAGAGCCATTCATTGTAAATAGCTAAGACTTTAAGGTTATACCTTGCATTGTTAAGAGTTAGGAAATAGATATATGTCTGTAATTACCTATAAACTTGCTAGTGATTATCGATGTGACCAAATAGTTCCTATCTGTCACTATATTCTGTTAGTCAAAAATTAAAGGAAGATATTAACATTTAGATGGAACTTGAATGTAACAATACTATTGTTTTTATTTCTTTTTGAAATTTAAGTAGTAAATACTTGGGAATCGTTGTAAATTGCTGGTTGCATTATGCTAATATAGCTAGTTACCTGTGTGCATAAAAAATAGGAGATGTTATTTCAAAGCCACAAATAATTACTTATTATGCACTGAAGGATTACCTGCTGTGATATCTGCTATCAAGAAGATATAGATCTGTGCAGGCTTATTGATAAAAGACTCTAGGAGACTGATCCTTTTAATTTCAAATCTGTTCAAGCTTTGTCAGGGAAAGTTTGGATCGCAAGATTGGGATCCCAGCACCAGCCTGGAATCGCCCTGCTAATTCTCATGGGAGAATTTGAACAGACTCTGCACATGGATTATTTGGTCTTCATTTCCTGTTTCGCGTCTTTGGACTGGATTTTTAACAAGGAAGCTTTAAACAAGGACTGATGACCCCAAAGCTGTTTGGATAATTTTCAGAGACTTTGCAAATTAAGAACTTTGCAACTCACTTATCATCTCTACTTTGAAACTGACCTAAGAACTTTATTTTCATCTGTGTACATATAATCTTTTAACCTTTACTCTCCTTTTTAAAATAAATATTAGTTTAGTTAATAAGCATTGACTTTAAGTGCGTATTTGGGTAAGATCTGAACTATTCGTTGATCTGGTTGGTAATGTGTCCAATCCTTTGGGATTGCTAGAACTTTTTTTACATATGATAGACAAGATTTTCAATAATCCCTATCATATTTGATTTAGCTGTCTGGGAAAAAGCCAGAAAGCTGGATGACTTTAAGGAAACTGTATTTTTATTTTTATTTTCTGAATCACCAGTGAGGTGATCAGAAACTCTTTGTTGCTGGCTTGTAGGAAGCTGGAAGAAAACCACCCATATTGGGGGGCTGCCTGCCCCCATTCTTTGCAGTTTTGCCTTGTTTAAGCTACCTCAGCGTGGCTCCCCAGAGGCCGGTATCACACTTATGCTTCCCAATACCCCGGTGAGGTAGCAAAAAATTAGTTATTCTCATTTCAGCTGCGGGACAGAGAGATTTATGTGACTTTCACATAGGAAGTCTTTTGCAGAACTGGGTACAGGACCTGGATCTATTGGTACCCAATCCAGTAACATAACCTACAACTGGCTTTTTCTTGAGTTGTTTGAACAAACATTTGTTCCATATGGCGTTTACTTTGTGAACAGCGCAGATAATTACATACTTTAGTGGAATGCATTTGAACACTTCATATTTTGTGCAGGGCCAGCTTATGATACCCTTACTTATGCTGAAAATTATCTTGCACTATAAGTAAACCTATTAAAGTCTAATGAAATATTGACACTTTATTCTTCTACCAAGTTAGAAATGGTCCTGTTTGCCGCTTAGATTATCTGACTGTCTTTTGCGCAGAATCTTTTAGCATAATGTAGAAGACACTTTCATGCCGTGTTGAGCAACCAAGTAAGAAACCTACCCAGGCTCCCAAATCACTCTGTTCTGTTTATAAAGATGCTTCTCACTGAATAGGATCAGAGACTTACGAGAAATTATTTTCCTTTACTTCCACTCTCCCTTTACGTGTATCAGGAGGGCCAGAGAACCTGCTTGTCTTCTATTAATAGAGCTGATCAAATAATGAAAAAACAGATTTCTAAATAAACTTGTGAATAAATTACTTGGATTCACTTTGCTGCTATTTGTGTAGCCATATTTGTGAATATTCACATAATTCCCAGTATTCATCAAACTGTTCGTCAATTTCTTAAACTTAATAAACTTGTATTGGAAGTACACTATTCATTATTCTCCTGCTGAAAAAGCCTAGATTCACATTATTTTTGCTTCCACAAATAGTATTTGGCCAACTCTTTTAATAAATACTAAGTAGATTCCTGCAATTCTCCCATCAAAAACACTATTTCAGATAACTTTTTTTAAATGTCCCCCTTACAGAGCTGCAAAATTCCTCTGTCATGTCATTTTTACCTTCAATCTTGTTTGTACTGTTTGTTATTCATATCAGGTGACAAGCGAAAAAACAAGCAAACTGAGACTTTCACGTAAATTTTCTTTAGTGAGATGTGGGTCCCTTCAGCAGCTTCATGGAGTGTTCTGAAGTCGCTGAGGGAGTCTGGAAGGGGACAGTAGTTCATTTGATAAAGATAGGCATTTTGGCGTCTTCTTCCATTGGAATGTCAGCAGCCTGCTTTCAGTCTGTTCAGTTCAGAAACATTTTCACAGAGCCTGAAACCACCATCTCTTTTAAGTTAATTAAGTATGTTTAAGAGTCTACATGGTATTTTCACTGAAACCCACCCTTTGTATATCCATTGAGAAGACCGAGTTTCACTTCTAGGATAAACACATTTTGGTCACTTGAATCAGAATTAGAATGGATGGGGACGGCACATACAAAACTCCATTCAGTAGATAGCAGATTCTGCTAACTTAGTCTTCTTAGTGTTTGATAAATATATCAGTCACTCCTTGAGTTGCCAATACTGGGTTTTTGCGACAGTCTGACTAGAATTCTTCACCTCTTTCTGAAGTTACATTAAATTTGCTATAACTTTTATACATCCCTTCCTTCCTTCAAGATTTCTGACCATATTTCATTTGATTAGATTATTCCAGCATGAACATATTGACATCATCCACAACATTTGCTCCACTATTCAGATTTGCATACTGATGCATGCATGAGATTTGTAAGGCTATTATGCAATAATAAGCTATGTATTTCCATAATTATGTCATAAGCAATTCTGCTATGAGTCGTGTCAGTGAAGTCAAACAGGAGTGACATTACAGTCATAAAAACAGGAGAAAAGCACTTGTCTGCAATAACATTAGCAATGATCTAACAGCTTCTGGTGTCTCCAGTGAAACTAGATCATAGTGAATGATGAAGGTTGATGGATATATTTATAACAGGGATCTTCTCTAGTAAAATGGAAGCTTTTGAATGCAAGTTCTCCATAGAAAATATGTCAACAAGAGCACATCCTTTCCTTGCTGACATTGTGAAAATCACTCACCACAATCAGAGAAAGCCATAAGGGCTCTACACACTGCCTCTGTGTCATTAAAATTAGAGAGGACCTGAATCGTACCCAGCCAGATCCCAATATCCTGAAATATGGAGAGAGGTGATTAGAATCCAAACCTGGAAATGACTTTTGCAGCTGAATCTTATCTCTAACATTGGACCATCCAAACACCTTCCCACTCTCCAAAACTTTAGAATATTCAAGAGCTGGATTTGGAGTCTATTGCACAGACCCCCCCCTTAGTGAAAAATGGAGCTACATATGCCTTAGAGCCAGGTGGTATATATTTTTTCTTTTCTTTTCTTGGATTTGCATATATTTTCTTGTTTTTCTGGATAGAGAACAAAATGATTTGTGGACTTTAATCAAGACAAACTGTAATATCTATTAGATTCTTTTCTCTTTATGATTTTTGTGTAACCTTTGTTATTAGCAGCAACAGGATGTCAGTGATGACTGAAATATGAAAGTTATAAATACATTATTTTAAAAGTTAGAAATATACAGTCTGTGCTAGCAGTCAGCAGTTGTTAGAAAGTTAAGTGGAAAGGAGTAGTAACTTTTTACCAAGAGTGAAATGAATGCACATGTGACTTACACATATATTTTGCAATTGTTCACAAAGAGTAATAATGTATAGGCATGGGTCTCTAGACTTTTTGGGTCATTTTAAAATAATTAAAATGCCAGACAAGACAGTTAACTGTAAAATGTATAAGATTAATATTTATTCAGTAGTTTTCAGTAAAGTAATTTAGCATAATGTTGACCCATCTGATTTACTTTGATATATACAACACTGCATGTTGTGGGGGTCTTGCCTAAAAATGGATTTTTATTGGTTCATATGGGTTTTCCTGCCAGTAACTCAACCTAATCTCTCTCTCTCTCTCTCTCTCACCAGTTAATCTTCAAAATATTAAATGACGGTAAACAACCCAAATTGCTACTGTGAAAGCGAATGTTATAGTACAGATACTAGCCTGGCATTACTGATGGAGTCAGACAAGTTGAGGCTGATTCTAAGAGGAGAAGGTCTTCTATTTACAGCACTCTCAAATGTCTTGGTAATCATCAAGAATGCAAAAGAAAATACAGAAGAAATCCCATCACTGTTGCTGTGTTTCAAAAAACATTACATTTTGTAAAATTTGCCTGTGTGTTAGTGGCTATTCTGAATTTATTCTGAATGAAGAGAGACAACAGAGTAGGACCAGGGCAATCCTTTCAAATTTACAGTTTAAAGAACTCAGCATTTTTATTATACTTTTAAAAAGTTAACTGATGATCAACAGAACCTGTTTAGAATTCAAATCTGAACATGTTTCAATGGCCATTTAGTTCTAAGGGAAACTGAATCATTTGTTAAACTGAACCATGCAGATTTGTGTCCTTTGATGGCCATTTATCATTACAGATAAAAATTTGTTCTATTGACTGAGCAAAATTAAATCCAGCAATATACCCATTTCACTCTTGACTGTGATTTGCTTGTAAGGAACAAACCACGTATATATAGAAATTACAAATTGAAACTAAGTGCACATCTCTCTCTATTTTTCAATATAAGCTACTTGAACCAAGGGCACAGACTGCTTGACCAGTGAGCCGTGTGATAAAGCACAAACAGCGCAGGAAATGAAAACCCTAGGAGCAGCAGATGATGTGGGCAGGAGGCACAGGTATTTCACTCAACTCTATCTGCTTCACTCCCCAGGCACACAAAGAAAACTTAAACATTATTTACTCAACCATGTGCCGGTTAAAACCAATATCTGTAGACCATCTGCTCAGGAAGATGACCTCATGGAACTTTCTGCTCTAACATTACGTCAGCATAATTCTGGCTAATCAATCTCTGTTTGATCACATTTTTTTAAAGTATTCTTTAGTGATAGGAAAGATGAAAATAAGTACTGGAAGCTCATATTAGTTGGATTTTCAGCATATTTTTAGGAAACAGAGTCGTCCATAGCTGGTATAAGTCAGTTTAGCTCTACAGAAATCACGAGTTATTTTGACTTACAACAGCTGAGCATCCAGCCCATGTATATAAATATATCAGTGCCACAATCATACTATAACATCAGTTTAATATGTCCTTTCCCAGGACTCTCCGAGAGACTTTAAAAGGTGATGGACTTTGATGATCTACCCAGTCTTTTTCCATCTGTAGCTACTGTGATCCTATTATGTGGTTTTTAAAAAATACAATGGTGGTAATACTAGTTGCTATCATTGGAAAATAATGTGGTGCTGTGAAAAGGGGAGTGCCACTTAACATGGTAATTTTTTCAGTATTAAGTCTACCCATGTGTCAAATATCTAATACCTCAAGCTGGCTGTGGGTCATAACAAAAGAGTCTTGAAAATAAATAAAAAAGGTAAAGAAATTATTTAAATTCTTTTTCAGTGCAAAGAAAAGAGGGAAAACCCTCAGTACGTCCACTAGGGCGTTTCTTAATGGGATTAAGTGGAAAGATTGAACAATGGCCATTCAAATTCATTGTGCATGAAACTTGGTTTCCGACCACTTAACAATGATGTGTAAGCCTGGAATACTTTGGGATGTGAAAAAGACACCCTGCTGAGCGACAAAAGTTTTGCTGGCATAAGCACGAGTGTAGACAAGCCCTAACAGTTGAGTTCCAGACATGTCTACTGAGCTGTTCGTGGGGAAGAGCACATACAGCACAGTATAACACTGCATTTTAATCCATATTTACACCAAAACAGCTTGTTTGCCAACTCTACCTTATGTTACATTTGAATCTGGCATGTGATTGCTTGGCTCAAGGCAATTCTCAGTTACATCCCCTGCAGCCCAGTATAGCTGTGGGTTGAATTTGGCCCAGTGTTTAATTTCCAGTTTAGTGAATGCATCTGGCCAGACATTCTAGCACTGAATTTGGTCTCTCTCACCTGACACTTTCACTTTGCCCTGTCACTTCCATTTATTAATTTGCACCTGTAACACTTCTGCCTTTCGGAGCTGGCAACAACAAGGGCCGGGTTCAAATATTTAGTGGTTCCTTTCAACAATACAACACGCAACTGGCTTGAGCACCCACCCTGTAACCTGGGACAATTATACACCGCCCCATGGGCACCTCTAGAAGCAATACTTCCCCTCTGGCAGGCACACAGACTGAGTGCAGAAAACAGACTTTTAATAAAAAGAGGAAAAGTAACCCGGCATTAACTTGGGAAAAAACAGTGAGAAGGATTCACACGCATAAAACCATGAACAAAACACCCACCTCAGAGTACATGGGGCAGTTTATTTTTGCTTCAGGTTCTTAAGTCCAGCAGCAAGAAGTTTCACTCCTTTCACAGCACCCCACTCATAGGTGTTGTCCTTAGTGAGGGCTGACCCAGAGTCTAGAGGTATATTTGCAGAGTTCGCCTCCGACACTGGTTTCGGGGAGAGTGGGAAAGAAGGCACCTTGCTCGTTCTGCTGTCTGGCCACCCTGCCAGCTGCCCCTCTGGCTGCTTGTTGCGTTGCAGGCCACTTTGCCAGTTGCCCGCTAGCTGCCCTGCCAGCCACTCCACTAGCTAATCTGCTGCACGCCATCCCCTTCTGCCACCACCTGCTTCTCCATTATGACGGCTGGGGGTTGGTCTCTTGAGATTCCGTCCAGCTCTCTGATTCTCAGCTCCTAGTGGGTGAACCTCGGTGCTGAAGCTGGGCAGGTGGAGCACTGTCCCACAATAGTTGAGTTCAGCTCTAGGGAGCACGTAACAAAACAAAAGACTCCTTATGGAATCTTAATAAGCTCTATCTTTGAATAATGGGATGAGAAGGTTAACCATGCCTGAGGTTAGGCACAGCAACTTCCAGGCAGGAATATCTGTACCCACCTCCTATCAACCTTCCCAGGGCTCTGGAATCTGAGCCCCTTGCTTACCCAGTTCAGTTCAGATGACAGTGACTCTTCAGTCAGAACAGGCTAAGCACAGTTCTGCTGCCCTTTGCTCATACAGTAAAGGGAACAAGATTTCGTTACCCCTGCATTTACCACTAAAATGATTTGTAACTCAACACCAGCCAAAGGGATCATTTGGGCAAAGCAGTCCCATCATGCTGAGCACCTAAGCGGGATGGGTGCGCTCATGCAAATACCAGCTCGGCAGGGGAAGTCCATTCATACCCTACTTACACACCTTCCTTGCTTTCCGATCTGGTTTCTGTTTGTTGCTAGGCAACCATAAATGTATTGTGCTGGGTTTTGCTGTACACCCATCACTGAACTGCTGTGCACAGTTAGGTAGTAACTGATGTTAGGCTGTATATTTTATTGTTAGCAGTGCACACAAACTGGATGTTTCTAATGAAATAGTGTTTGAATTCTGAAGGATGCAAACTTTTCAGGTACATAATATCAAAGGAGGGTAGATCAGGAATAAAAGCAGGGTGGAAAAACCGTGAAATAAAAATGTTTTACTGTGTGTCCTGAACCACTGAAAACACCTTTGGGTGTAACACAGCTCTTCGGAGGCATCACTGTAATGACATGGAGTATCATGTTCCACAGCTTAGATATGTCACATCAGGCTGTTAGCAAGCATCAGTGGTATCCAGAAATAGACTGATTAACTTCATTTTATTTAACCTAACCTCTAGACACAAAGAGGGTGTTTTTGTGTGTGTATTCTATATAGCTCAGTGCTATGTGGAGCTTGGGGGTGGGGGACTACTGCTGGTGTATCTATTAGAGTTATACACTTCTTTACTTGAATCTATACAGATGGTAGCGAAAACATGTTGTATGAAAGTCTGGAAAAATAACACTAAAAAAAGATAGAGAAGGAAGAAAAATTTATAAATGCAGCAAATGGATATATGTCTAATGCCTAGCGGGATAAATCTCACACAGGGGAATTCATTTACATACTATTAAAGTTGACATGTTAATATCAAAGCATTAAAATATGTAAATAGCATAAGCCTGCACCAAATCTTAATTACTGGTTTACATTATCAACTAATTTATTCTTTGATATTTTATGACTGTTCAGCTGTGTCAGCGAACAATTATGAGAACCTCCTACAACCTGATAACATCTTTCCTTCTTTCCTTCTTTCTTTCTTTCTTTCTTTTTTCTTTCAACATTCCCCTAGTTGGGAATGATGAGAAGATGCACATTGTTGAATGCCCTTTTTGCATGAACAACATATGCTCTGGGTTCTTGGTGTTTCACTTGTCTTTCTTTTATCCTGCTTACCACAAAGGCAGATTTATATGCAGGCTAATGAGAACTGACATTTCTTACACTATCTGCTACAGTAACAGCACAGATTTAATGTTTTGCAGGTGTTATATCATTACAAAATAAGCTAGAGGCATATACGCACTGAGGAAAAAGGTAACAATTATTATGACAGGAAAAGATACTTCATAAAATGAAGCATTGTACCTTTCGAGTCATAAAGTCTTTATGGCAGGGAAGAAATTTATCATAAAATCTGTACTGCCAACCTGGAATAAGATTTTTTTCCTCCCTCCCAATAACTTAAAGCAGTTAGTGAAATCAAAAAGCGGTGATGTGAAGTTTTTTGATTTCTGTAAAAATGTCTGAAATTTGATCATATTTTATTAATTTCAAAAAGTTATTTTAGATTAAATGGAAATATCTTTGGGATGTGACACTGTTTTTGGAGTGAATCTCATGGCTTATAACAAGAAACGTCATGTTACTTACAGCAGCTCAAGACATATCTAATCACGTCATATCAGTAGGTGTTTGCAATGTTTACAAACAGGCAGAAAGAGTAGTTCTGTTGGAAAATCCAGCATGTTGGGCCAGATCCTTATGCTGTTAAAACCGCCATTTAAGTCAAAGTTTTATCTGCATTAGGCTGTGAGACTTAGTCCTTAATTTGTATAAAGTACCCAACTCTACCTGTCCAATGTTCACCTTGGTAAAACACCTATGCCACAGTGATCATAATTACTAAGTGTTTATATGGTGCCAGATCCTGTTAAATGCTGAGCATCCTCAACACCCATGTAAGTAACTGGGAGGGTACTCAACTCTTTAGGGATCAGGACCGTAGTGTTTGAACCTACAGTGTGACTGAAGAACTGATATAGATAGCAGAATAAAGGGAACTGAGAGAGAAATAGAAAAAATTTCCATTCAGGTGGAAGTTTGGAGCCAAAAGGCACATACAGAACTATTTTAAGCCAAGAGCAGATGACACAAGATTCAAAATTTAATGAGCCTTAAATACCATAGAATGTGCCAGATGTACAGTGACAGCATAAAGGCTTTGCACAGTTGCATGCCTTTCCATAACATTTTTTAAAAGCCCCTTATATCTCACTAGCTCAAAAATTCAATCATAAGATGCAGGGATGGAACTCAGGATCATTTCAGATGGTCACAGTAATCCATTCCAAGTCAAATTTAATTTTAATTATGGGAGTTCCTAAGCCTTGTTCCCTGATGCCACAGACCCTTCTTGCAGAAGCCTCACTTCACATCCTCTGACTGCTCATCTGTGTGACACAGCCAGATATGCCAAGAGAAGCCATGCAGTAGGTTGTATCCCTTCTTGTTACAGTTTCCCTGGAATGAAATGTTTCACTATGTGCCAGAGTCTTTGTTACTCTCCTGTTTGCTCCTCCTACATTTATGCCTTGATTTTTCAGGGTGTTGAGCATGCAGAGCTCCCACTGGTCACTTCTGTTGGTCTTTAAATATGGATTTAGGTCCTATCTCTAGATGAATCATGTTTAACAATGTTGGCCTTAATGCACGCTACTCTCTTTGACAACCTGCCCCCTAGCAATGCCCTGAAATGATCCACCCTTTAAATATCTAATTCCACCAAGGGCCATTATAATGGACATCTGTGTTGCTATATAAATAACAGCAATGAGCTGGATGCTGCCTTTTAAAGGCAGAGATGGGCTAAGGGGTTCCTAACTGCACCAGAGTTCCCTAGATAAATTATGGCTGATGAGGCAGGATGACTCACGGGGCTGGAAGCCCGCAAGTTCAGCAGTGTTCCTACTTATGTTCCAAAAAGAATGTGTTGCTTCCTCCAGGGCCAGTTGGCAGTATATTCACAGGGGAGCTAGGGGCCTACTCATATCCCCGTGCCAGCTGGCATGTCCCTTTAGAGTCATGTCAGCTTGGGTCCAGGCCTAATGCTAGATCTATCTCTTGCTTCTCCCTATTAGTATGCATTCAGGAGAAAATATTTGTGATGCTATCTTCCCCTTCCCTAAATGAATGCTCACATGAGGTGCAGAGCAGGATTTTGCCCTTCATAAATAACCCATTTAAAATACAAACAGTTTTCCCAGTGTTTAATTATTGATATTTTCCAAGTGGTAACTCAGAGGTAAAGGATAAGAGTGTAAGTTTTAAGTTCATTATTAGTTATGTACCTTGCACCCAAAAGTTGGGAAAGTGCTTTAAAAATGTAATGTAATAAGACAGGCCTGTGACCCAAGGACCTCTTGATGCCAGCTGGGTGGAGAGCACAAGGATACCTTCGGTTCAACAAAAGAATGTCTCACAAGGTCTCTACTGAAAGCCTGTGTCACATTAGTCATCGTAATCATTGCAAGATATACGTATGGAAAATATGTGAAGAGCTACGTATACATACTGAAAACTTTGTTTTCTGTGTCTGTGAATTAAGACAGGTCGCCAAAGGGTAAACCACATACTCCTGGAAGGCAGCAGGAGAAGAGATACTTATTTCACCCTGGTTGGTCATATGCAAATTGAGTCTTGTATTGATCACAATGAATGCCCATTTTCAGTCTGAAAAAAATGCTGATCAGTAGGTTATGGGAGCTGGAGTTAAAAACAAAAATAGGAGTTATCCTGTTTAAGGATAAGACAATGAATTTTTGAAACTATACCTGGGGTGCAAATAAACCCCTATACATTCCTCGAATCTGTGAGGACAAGCTGCCAGAAGGCTTGATCTTATAAGAAGGGCCCTCAACCAAACTGATTGAAAACACTGGGCAAGAACTTGGGTTAAGCTATGTTGTAGGAGATAGGAGAATGCTTTGTTAGTTAAGTTTGGTCTCTAGAAAGTGTGTTATGATTTTGTTTTATATGTAACCACTTGTTTCCAATAATCTTACTCACTATCATTTGAATCTCAGTTCTTCGATAAACTATTCTTGTTTTCCATATATATATATTCTGTGTATTAAGCAAAGTGGGATGTTGAGTTGAATATCACAAGCTGCTGTGTATTATTCCTTTGGGAATAGCAGATCTAACAGTTCTGTGAGTGTTCAGTGAAACAGAGGCTGAGTGCTTCAGAGAGATGCTCGTCAGACTCAGGGTTGGCGTCTGCCTATCCCAAACCTGTAGAGAGAAGGAGGCTTGGAAGGTAGTGGTTGTGCTGCCAGACACTGATGGTTTCAAGGAGCTGATTCACAGCAGGGAGAGACAAGGCTCCCTCACACTAAGGGCAGGTAGTAAGGAGGTGCCCCACTACCGTAGGTGCCCCTGGGAAGCAGCACAGTCTCTGCCCTGAAGAGATTACAAGCAAAGGCCCAGATTCTGCACCAAGCTTCATGTGGGCACATGTGGGCTCATCAGTTCTCAGTACAGGATCAGGGCCCTATCAGACAAAATAGACCACATACTGCACCGGCGTAAAACTGCGTGTGTTGGGGGGAAGATGGAAGAACAATGGGGTAAGGAGAGGCAGGAAGATGGACCACTTCATACTCCAAGATCAGAACCTCCTGCAATAGCTACATATGACTGGAACAATGGAACCATCACCCTCAGGAGTAAGATCTATGAATGCAGGACCATCTGACCCAACCCAGAATATATTAGAACTGTTTCAAATATTCATACCTTGAAACCAAAAGCAAAACTCGAACTTGCTGAGTGGAGGGTGGGAGGGAAAGACAAAGCTCCTTTATTGTGCCTATTTTTAGGATATGGGGATGCTCAGATACTACAGAGATGAGCATGATCTAAATGCCTAGAAGAATAAATTTCCCCTCCACTGGTATTTTCACTTTTACTTCTCAATCCCTTTTGATCAGTATTTATTTTTGTTTCTTACACACACACCCTTCTTCTCATGTTTTCCCCCCTTAAAATCATATTTCTAATATAAAAGTTATTTTTTCAGGTCTGTAGCTTCCTATATTTTATTTTTAGTGGTAGTAATAGCCAACAGGAAGACACATGACCTCTGCATTAAATTAATACAAATTAAACATTGATGCAAAATGAGAAAATCTGGGAATTGAAACAAAAGACTTGCATTCCCTCTTTAAGTCATGCTGTTTTAAAACAGTGAGGGACTAAAAGAAGTGCCAAGAGTCAGATGATGTGCAAGCTTCCCATATACACTAATCCTGTTTTTCTATGCCTGTGAGTTTTTCTGAATCAGAGACTGCCAGTTGTTCTACACTAGGCAGTATATTTGTGAGGTGGACATTTCTCAGGACTTGGCTGGGACTATCACACGCCTGTGTATTGTATGAATATGGATATGAACTCAGTTCTGTGCAGAGAAAAGGCTAATGCCTGACTTTACATTTTATAGCACTTAATGTGTTCAAAGCACTGAGCAGACATTTAATTTATTTATCCTTGAACACCTCTGGGAGGTATGTGAGTAAGTACTGTTATCCACAACTGACATATGGGAAACTGAGACAGACAGGTGAAGTGAGTTGCTCAAAGCCATACAGTGAGTCTGTAGCACAGCCAGGATTAGAATTTAAGGACTTCCTGACTCTCAGTCCTGCAAAGCATTTAAGCATGAGCTGAATTCCATCCCTGTTCAACAGAACATTTGAGCATGTGCTTAAGTGCCATTGACTCCCTTTCTTATTATAAAAAAATTGACTTGGACAATAAAGCCTTGATGCTAATCCTCAGAATTTTTTGAGTACCAGATAAACTCGAAACAAGTATCCTGATATGCTGTTTTGTTTTTGACTCCTTGTTAGGTTATTTGCTGTGACCCACACCTGGACCCCTTATGGATTCTATCTCCATGTCACTGTCTCCTTTGTGGAGAGTCCCATAGTAGCTAAAATGATGCACAAGTGGTCCTTGGCCTGGCAGGTTCCAGTTAATCTTCTTGGAGTGCAGTGTCTGAGTGCCACTTTTAATCAGAGATTAGCTAATTATTACTATGCTGAATGCCTTTTCAGTAGTGGTTTCAGCCCCTTTTCCTTACCTGTAATTTTTTACCTCCTGGGGTGCCCTTCTCCCATAGGTTTTTAGGCCTTTTACTTCAAGCTTATTAGCATATACGTCAGTTGGTTACCATGATATTCTTCTTGGTTGGACATCTGCTGATGTTCCTAACTTAAAATACCTGGTATATATAAAATAACTGGTATAAACCAGCATCTTGCGGTTAACTATCAGCAGTTTCGCAGTGTTTGTGTATAATAGCACTCTATCTTGTGACATCTTCTGAGATAGGGTCCCTTACTGGATAGTTTCTTATGGCAAGTGTTTAGGCCTTAATTAGTTTGGCTAACCTATTGTTTTACAGGCTTGAGACCTCTAGGCTTTTGTGTTACTGCCTTAATCCATATCTATTTCTTATTTAGCACTGCCCATAGATCTATAGCAAAATAACTGGCTACAAGGTCAGTAGCAAGTATTCAGGAAGCCAGAAGAGGTAATTGACTTTCTCAAAAGCAAGCAAATTAAGGTGATGGATACTTGTATTTCTGGCATTTTAGTGATTAAGTGATCTTTGAGTCTGACGCTATTCATTATTGGTGGGCAGCTTTTCTATGGCTGTGCGATTTCAACAAGTGGACTGTAATTAGATTGCTTAATTATACTGAGGTGTATCTGGAGACTTTCTATGCAATTCCCCATGGTTTCTTGATATTTGTTTTATGATGCTACCATGTGCTTGAGAACAGTGACAATGACACACACATGAGGGATTTTAATGGTTGTATGTCTTAGATCTAGTGTTGTGTTTATCTTTTGATTTAGAAGTCTTAGATGCAGAAAAACTCTGTCTTTTGTTATATTTGTCATTGCCGTCAAAACCTGCCGTAATTTCAGATATTTGTAGTGTGACATAGCTTTGGCTACTTCCAAATGACTACTAATTTTGGTCCATGACCAAATGGCCACAAAACCTCCCTCACCACTAAAACAGATCAGAAAATGATGATGATGATGCAAGTGACATACATGTGGGAGAAAGGGTAATTAAAGAATTTGGTAGGCTGAGTCTGTGTCTGTGGAATCTTTCCCTACACAGCTATGGTCACATATGTATTTTTTATATTCTCTGTCTATTCAAGGGATACTACAGTATTTTGTTGCTACAGTAGACATTGGAGGACTCAACCAAAATGTATATATGTCACTACTAGTGTTTAGCCAATTGGTAGATTAATGAATAGTTTTAAAATGTATGTTTAGTTACATACAGTGGGCCAGATTCTTAGCTGATGTAAATTGGTATGATTCCATTGACTTCAATGGTATAGGGTAATGACCTATTAAATATTTTAGCTTTACTCTCAATTTGATACAGTTTCAATACGTGATAAATTGGATATCATAGTCTTAAATCTGAATGCACTATTTTTATTTTATTTTCCTTCCTTCCTTCCAAACATGAGATTCCATTTTAAAATCTCATCTATATAATGCAGACCTTATTAAAAATGACATATTTTCCAACAGTTATCACCCAGTGGCATCTGACTTTACCACAGCTTCCATAGAAGATGTTTGGGATAATTATTTTAATGGTTGGAAAATACTAGTCCAGATCCTTAAACGGTGTAAAGTGAGATCACTCTGATTTTGATGGAGCTCTGTCAAGTCACACCAGCTGAAGGTCTGGCTCATTGACTTTTGGCTCCTATGATAACTGTAGTAATTTACTAACCCATTAATGATATATCCTTTAATGTGACTTCACTTATTATGATTCTTTAAGAGAGGGCTATGCAGATTCCATCATTCTTACAATGTATTGACAGGATTGTAGAAAATTTTACATCATTTTTTAAACCAAATTGTTTCTTTTTCGGATGTCAAAATCTTACTTTTATGACTGTGTAGTATAATGTTGAAAGTATTTTAAGTAAATTTCCTCTATAAAGATTTTTATATTTATTTGATCAAACATTTTACAATAATTTAAGAGTCATTTTTTAAAATTATTTTAAATTTATTTTTTAATTATTAATTTAACTTCAGGATGTGATATTTAATTTCCTTAGTTTTATATAGTAAGCCACTTAGCTGTAACATGAGGGATTTGTATCCTATGTAGTCTCATAGTTAATGTATATATTTAATTAACATTTCCACTGAAAATCAGGATGCGTAAATATTTAATATTAGAAATTTTAATCAGAAGTGCAAATGACATAATATGTGTAAATTAAGCAATTCATTTTATTGCAACATAATGCTAAAGCATTATGCTAAAGCATTGTTTAGGGATGGAAATTTTGTAATTAAGAGGTAAATGTTAATATTAATGAAAATTAATATTAATGAAAATGAATATTTGGTATATATTGGAAGTGACCTTATTCAGTACTAATACTATAAAAATAGCCTTATGGGCTTCCATTTTGATTGTTTCTCAGTTATTTCCATATTAAGGTTGCCCATATCCCAAGTGAAAGATGCCTTTTTTTCTAGCTCTGTGCACTCCAGCTGGAATTCAAGCTGGTTTCCCTCTGGCTCGTGCATCTTCACCAGTAACAGAGATTTAGCTGTCAGAACTTATTTAACAATGCTGTGGATGATGCATGATCCAGAAAGGACTCCAGCTCTCTCTTCCATAGCTACATTGGTTCTGCAATGCTAAGAGTAAAACAGTGGGATTGTTAGAATGTAGGAAGAATAGATAGAAAGTAATAATGACAATTTTGTGTTCCTTTCCTGAGGATATTCTAGCCAATGAATTTATTGGCAGCAAATGAAAACAATACATTTCAAGTGAACATTGTAGCATATTCCTAGAAAGTGAATTTTGAAATGTTCAAACAAATATTTCTGCTGCAAACCTGATTCTGAGAGTTACATTCATCCAATCAGGGAACAGAAATATACTATGTGGCTCTTATGTCCAATCAAATCTAACCAACAGAGGTTGAATATCAGATATTGAACACTTCTCTCAAACAATCTACAGACCAAGAATTATTTGCAGAAAACATTAAAAAATATTTCAAATAAATAATAAATTAGAGAGGAAAATTGCAATCTACTCACAAAAATTTGTGAAGAGAAAAAGAGCCAAATAATTTATTTATGAATAGTTTTTTACCCGGCCTTGATCCTACAAACTCTTACACAAATGTCTAACATCAAGAATGTAAGTGATCCCACTACAGAAGACAAGTTATGCATGCGATTAAGTGTTTATAGAACTGTGTCTTAAATCTGTGGCTCCTGAGTCTCCATATTATTGCCTAACTTTTATTAAAATAAGTTAAAACATTCCTTTTCATCTCCTCAAAGAAAACATTTGGGTTTGTTTTCTTGGAATTATATTCCTGGCAGGATATCATATCAGCTTTTTCTTTTAATTGGGCTGGAATACAAGAATACTGGTATGGTACCTTCTCAAGCAAACCTTTGGGTCTGTCAGTGAGATAGACTTGAACAGGATTCTGTTTTCTTCTGTTCTTCAAGCTAACTGAAATAGTTCAAAATGGGGAAGTAAATACAGCCTTTTATGATTGTACTGTAAAAATGTACTAAGAAACTCCTTTAACTTGTTTCCTTAATTTCTTCCCATAAGAAAGAGTATCAAGTTTTAGGAAGATTTCTACCCCCAAAATTATGATCAGCATGTGTGAAAATTCATGCAGAGCTATTATCTGATGAACTTATCAAAGTTTAAATGTCTTTCTCCTACAAATCATCCTTTGTTTCATTTCAAAGGAAATTGAATTACAAAGAACATCATCAGTCTACCCTAAGGGGTAGGCTTTTTATGGCTCTAACACAGAACCTTTTCTCATCTGTTAATTTGTCCTCAAGCAGCAGAACCCCAGATTCCGTCACTGCTCATGTGCAGGACTTAACAGATGCCTCATTCATAATGTTGAAAAGTTCCAGAGGGGTAGCCATGTTAGTCTGTATACTAACTCCCTCTGGAACTTTTCACCATGGAAGGCACTGAATTTAACCATATGAAATGGAAATCTACCAACTTCATGAAAAAACTCGTACAGATACCGACAGACATCATCTTCCTCTCCAAGTGCAAACAAATGGACATCATATCAAATGGACTGAAAGTGAAAAATCCATTACGATCGACATATTATACAGATTATGTGAGAGATTTTGTCACACACTCTCAAAAAAACTACAGAACCACCTGATCAGCATTCTGTACAGCAAACAGGAGAAGATCAAGAAAGAGCTCTCAATGCTGGAAAATCTCATGAAAAGCCAAGCTCCCACAAAAGCTTCCACATGGTTGATCTTTACAAAAACAAGACGGGCCTTTTGCAACACTCACTTTGCTTCTCTACAGAGGAAAAAGGACTCTAAACTATCTAAGCTCCTACATGCCACAAGGGACCACAACAGTGATACCCTTGACTCATCCAACAATATTGTAAATCTATCCAGATATACACTTAACCCAGCAGAAGTGTCTGTCTTGTCTTGGGGACTCTTTTTCTGCCCTACCACCACCACACACATGATACAGTTCTGTGGTGACCTGGAATCCTACTTTCGCCATCTCCGACTCAAGGAATATTTCCACCATGCCATTGAACAACACACTAACCCACAGATACCTTCCTACCAATGCTACAAGAAGAAGAATTCTGCATGGACTCCTCCTGGCGTTCGAAACAACAGACTAGACTTTTACATAGAATGTTTCCGCTGATGTGCACAAGTTGAGATTGTAGACAAGCAACATTGCTTGCCCCATAACCTCAGCCGTGCAGAACGCAATGCCATCCACAGCCTCAATAACAACTCTGACATTATAATCAAAGAGGCTGACAAAGGAGGTGCCGTAGTCATCATGAATAGGTCGGATTATGAATAGGAGGCTGCTAAACAACTCTGCAAGACCACATTTTACAAGTCACTACTGTCCGATCCCACTGAGGAATACCAAAAGAAACTACAACATTCATAATGTTGTTATTCCGTTGATTGTAGATACAAAATCAAAAGAGTCTATTAAGCTTGGCATTATGTTCAACCTATTCTGTATCCTATGTTTTGTCACAGCCAATCTGACAAATAGTACTGTACCAAGGATAGATACTACCATGTCTTCATTTATTTATTGCTGCAAAAAATTGCAAATATAAATCTTTTAAAAACTCAGGGGGAGGGAGGACGAGGGAGAGGAGCTGATTTTTCCAAGCTCTTTCAATTACCAATGACTTTAACTATACCTGTCGGTTCTGAGCAATTCTGAAAATTAAGCCTGGGTTTTCATGAATCGGACTGGTTTAACTGGGACTATTGGCTGCAGTGTCCTTAGAAAGGCAACATCATTTTTCAGTTATTTTCTATATTACTGATATTAACCAGCAGCAGTGCTTTTGCTAGCAGTAGCAGAATCAGCATTTAAATAAATGTAATCAGACATTTACACTGCCATTGTTAAGGGAGTCTGTTTTTCCATCAGCCTAGAACAGCACTTCGCATGAAAACTCAACCCGCTCTTTTTACTAGTGGATAAAAAATGTCTGTGGTGAAAGGTCAATAGGTTTCCAGGAAAGCCCTTCATTTTACTGGGAGGTAAGCTGTGACCAACTCTGGAAAAATTTGCTGTTTCCTCTGAGTTTTGCATTGCCCAGTGACTATTTAGGTAATATATTTTGTGTTGCTGGTCACGCCATAATAGACCAAATAACCTTGTTTTGTGCAGGCTGTGCTAAGTGCTTTGTTTTCTTTAAAATGAATCTGGAAAACTTCCCCGACTTGTACATCTGCTAGGGCTTTCTGACTTCTACTTCAAAGAATGAAGCTTCACTCTCTAACATCAACTTGCTTCTTTCTTCCTCCCCTCCTTTTAAAAAAATCAGACTGCTGCCACTGATATTCAAAACCAAACACTTAAGTGCTAGTAATGCATGTATGCTTACACTGAATAGCCTATCTAAATGTATAATCAATCGTTCCGTGATAGAACATGACCATTAAGATATATACTAACAAAAGCAAAAGAAAGGGAAATCAGAAGTAAAGTTATCTTACTCCCTTTTACACCTACTTACACACCTAGCCTGGGTCCTTTTTACTCTTCTTTCCTACCACCTTCTGTCCCCTTATTTCTAGGTTTTGTTATGATAGGGTGTTTGACTATATGGATATATACCATCACTGGGCAAATTATTAATGTCACTGTTTATTTCACAAATATAGGCCATCCTGATGGAAGCTACAGAGTCTATCTGGTTATCTTTCTATGTACTTGTGCTGAAGTCAAGTTTCATGCCCCCTTTGGATTCTCCCCTCCTGAGCTTGGTATTAGCAACATGAGTGGAGCTGAGGATCCTAGCCCTTTAGTAATTTTATTTAAGTATCTTTTTCACATGGCCCACCTCAAATTATTAAGCAAAGCAGTATGCAAACAAAGATTGGCAGGAATAGGATAAAACAAGCTACTGAAGAATAATGTCACATAAACCAAGTCAGAGAACACTAAAATTCTTGATAGATAGAAAAATGTTTTACTTTGATTTACTATAGAACTATGAACAGATGTGGTAGCCCTAATGGCCTTCTGTGGAGCATAAAAACTAAAATGTCTTTTAGTTTGACAGTTTTTAAACTCATCTGTGTTGTGATCAGAGATATCCAGAAATAGATGAAAGAAGAACTCTGCCCAGAGCCTATTTAGAGAACAGTTCCAATAAAGGGTATGCTTAGGCTACCTCATTTAAAGGTCTTGCAGATCTTGTTCATTATTCTTATTTGTATTGCAGTAAAACTTAGATTCCCCAGTCAAGAAATAGGGTTCCATTGTGCTAAGTGCTGTACAAATGTAAAGTAAACAGATGGTCCTCATCGGAGGGATGTGTCATAGTATGCACAATAAGTGGATAGTAGAGACAATCCTTGATGGGGTGGAGTTAAAGAAGGGAGAGGATAGGATCAGAATTGGGAGCTTAAACATGTGCAGAAGCTCATTGTAATGCATAAAGTTTGACATGTTTTGCATGGCTCTAGTGGTAGGGTTTAGCACAAGCTTAAATGGCTGTAATTGAAAGGCCCAAAGTACAGCACATAAAAGAATATCTGACAATCTAATTAATGTCTGAAGTATAATAGTATGGGATCCTCTTCCTGTTTGCTGAAGCACTGAGGCCTTTGACACCCTATTACTACTTCTTTTCTTCTCTGGTTCCTTTGAAGACCTACCTTTTTAAACTAGAACAGTCTTAAAAATAGATCAGGCATCTCTCATCTTACTCCATGGTCTACTGATGTTTCTCGTTGCTCCCTAGCCACTAGTATTTGTAAACCTTGACCTGTGTAAATTTAAGACTATTTAAAAAAAAGAAATTGGAGTGCAGCATAAAACTCTTTGAGTTGCCTATTAGCACTGATCTGCCAGAGCCCTAATTCACTAAAGGATTTAGGCATGTGCTTAATTGTAAACTTGTCCTGAAGGCCCATTGACTTCAGTGGGATTTAAGCATGAGTTTAAAGTTAAGCATGTGCTGACTCGGGTTCTGTTCTTTTCTTTTTAAATTAAGATTTGTTATTACAAGTGACTCCGTGGAGAAGAAGTAAAGAACAGGTGGGTACACAAGCTTCAAGATGAAACTCTTAAACCTGTAAAAGATGTAGGGCAGGCAATAAACTATATCCTGTGTGAAGGTGTGAAAGTATATCCAGTAGAAGGTGCCCTGTCCCCCGTAAGTGGAGTAGTAGAAGCTACAGTATTGAATGTCAATCATTTCCTAAGACTAACTGTCAAACTTTCCTTTTATTAGCTTTAAGTAGTACACTGAAGAACCCTGCACCTATCCTATGACAATCAACCCCTAAGCAACCAGGTTTTCTGAGAGGATTTTCTTAATGTTCTTACTTTTTATTACTTTTAAGGTAGAAATCCTATTTTCTTTCTCAGCCTATGTACTGTTTGTAATGAAGTATAGAACTGAACAAAACTATACAGATGTTTGAGTGATCCTGATCTCAGGTTATAATTAGATCTTCAGTTAAATCTTGAAAAAAATATTTGGATTTGCAGTGCTGGACTTACACTCCTGTATCGTTCTAGATTTAAAGAAGAATTCCTCATATGAACTGACCTAAATGCATACCTCTGTCCATATAAATAAAAATATATCATGAAAAGGTGTTAAACGGATGTTCAGATATTTATATCAAATAGGATAACATTTGCTTCAGTCATAATACAAAATAATGGCAAGTTCACTGTGTTCACTAGGATTTGTTAATGGGTAGAGCTGGTCAGAATTTTGTCAGCATGTTTTTTAATGGAAAATTTAAGTTTTGCTGAAATAGTTTGATTTTCCTTGGGGAAAATTGAAACTAAATATTTCATTTCAGATCAGCTCAGTCCAGAGTGAAACATTGAACCGAATTGAAACATTTTGTTTTGAATCAGTTTAACATTAATCTAATTAATCTGAGCTGCCATGATGCCTCATGGTTCAGGGTCTCTGGCTGGACTACATCTCTCATGATGCCCTGTGGTCCCCCCTCTGGTTAAACTGATACAATGACTAACAAGGGTTACATGACCATAGTACATCATAGGAAATGTAGGTTGGCCAGCAAGCCAAGTTCACTGAGGAGAATGAGAACGTGAGGTACTCAAACTACAACTCCCATGAGGCACTGTGGCAGTTCAGGGTGATACAAATTAATATCAAATCAAACTAAAACAAATGTTTTAATTCAGTTCAGCAAATCTAAATGTCACATTTTGATTGGAGAACGTTGAAATGTTTTGATTAGAAAATGTCAAGAAGAAATGTTTTGATCCTTATCCCAAAATGTTACTTTCCAATCCACAAAAAAAATCAATATTTTGACTTGTCATCTCAATTTGGGATGAAAATAAAATGTGAAATATTCGAATTTCCTGTGGGATGGAAATTTTGATTTTTGATCAGTCTATTAGTTAGGTTGCTTTTTTAAATAGACAAGATATGTGAAAATTGGTGATACTTTTCTTACTGAGAATTTCTGAGAGCTGGTCTGATATTGCATCTCAAGAAGAGCAAGAGGCTGAGTTACCTGCTGTCCTCTGTTATAGTTTTGGAATGAACAGCTCATCTCAGAAGCCCAACAGTCAGTCTATAGAATGTTCCAGTGAGAAAATGACTAATTGTTAAGACATGCATTTTTGCAGGCAGCATTTGATAACGTTGATTTGGTAGGTAAAGTTCAATGCTGTTTAGCTCAGACAGAAAATCATAAGAGAGAGAACTCATAGAAAAGAAAAAAAGAAAGAGAGAAGAAAGGCATGGCTGGAGTCCTGACATTCACACCGTGACTGAATCTCAGAGCAGCAGGGCCAATGTCACTTCTGGCAGCTGAGGCTTGGTGCTTCGGTGAAAAGAGGATATCTTTGCTGTACCACACAAAGAGCTCCATTAATTTATTTCTTTATCCTCCAAAGAAAATCCGTTCTTTACAAATGGTGTCCCAAGAATGTATTTGTTTGTTCATGAAATACACTCCAGCAATCTTTAGCTTGTTTTTGAAGGGCTAAAATAGGATAATACAAAAATAAAATAGAGCCTTTTTCTATATTTTTTTTTATTTCACAGTCTGTGGGATCACTGAAGTTGTTCATTTTGCCCCACCACTATCATAATAAAAATGTAGACAATGCTCTACAGGAAACCTTTATATGTAGCTAAAGGGCTTATTGTTAAAAGACTAAATCATAGAATTGGTATTCTATCTGTTTCAGGTTTAATTCACTGTGAATTAATCTAACCAAATTAAAGCCAATTTAATTCTGAACAAGAGTCCACACAGGGTTTTAATGCAGTTTAACTAATTTGCTTTAAATTCATATATTTAATTAATTCAATTTAACTTTCCTGAGTGTCCCCATGTAGAAAGCCCATAGAGTAATTTCCCATACTGTGAGAGCTAACATATATTATTTTCTGATACTATATATTGCAAACTGTTAATCTATTGATTATAATCACTGTGCAATATTTAATGGTATTTTCTGATATATTTCAATGATAAATTGGATATTAACTCATATCACTTCCATACTGCAGTTAAATGGTGATAGCTGGTGGAGTTTGTGCAGTAAAATGGGACAGAGGAAAGACAGCTAATTTGAGGACACAGAATGGCTTGAAATTTCAAACAAAATAGGAGACATTAAGACATTATGTCTAGGGAAAGTAGCTTTGTCAGGACAGTGGTTTGATACTGTAAACTTTCTATCACAGAACTGTCATTCATTTCAGTGGGTGTGGTAGTTCTCCAGGTAGAGGACTTGGGGATTGGGCCCTGGATCTCAAAACTGCATTTAAGCTAAACTAATTTTAAACACAGTTCAAGTAAAACCCATTTGTAACTTGGCGTAGTTGGCCAATGGAGATGGGTGCCTGACTATGTTTAAACGGGCTAGTATGGAATTCTGAAACATAGCTCCAAAATGGTTTGGGCTGATTCACAATCACTAGGCAAATGGTGTTACAAAACTGTTTTTCGGGAAGTATGTCGTTTCCAAATGTGATTCCAAGTCCAGTGTGGGTGGGATGAGGGGGAGAGAGGGAAACACTTTTGCAGGAGGCAGATTGTTTCCCTCTGGGAAGTAGTAAGCTCTACTGCTTGGTCCATGTGCCTGCCTCTTCCCTTCGCCTTTCAGGTGCTCTGTGACCCAAGGGAAGTATACATGGAATGGTCTCTGTGCTCCCCTGAGCACAGGGTTTGCAGCTCTGCCTCACCCCTATGTAGACTGCATAAGTGGAGGAAACTGCTCAGACCTTCTCCAATGTGCACTCTCATAAGGCTAAGACAGAATCTGGCCTGTAGTGAAGAAAGACAGCTTTATTGCATTTTGACTACACAAAACAATGTTAATAGTTAGAATGGATATGCAAAACTCAGTAGGGCCCTATTCTCTCTTCCTTTCAATGGGGCTTACTCATATCTTGCAGGGGCTTATTCATAGCTTGCATATCTTATGCTTATCTTCCAGAATCTTGAGTTCTCCCATTTATAGTGATTACTCATACCATTTGTGCATAACTACACAAATACAAACTTACAGAAGAAAGGGTATATATTTAACAATCTTAATATGTCCATAGTTTATTTTATTACTGGAGTTTAAAAATGTTATTTATTCTAATTTTGTGGAGTTAAACCACAGGTGAATTTGGCTAAATTAAACCACAGGTGAATTTTGCTTTGTTTTATCTCCCTGTGACTTGTACATTGCATATATGTATTATTACATAGGAAGTAATTACATGTGTGTGTGTGTTTGTGTACACATATACACAATTAATAACAATGTATATGTACATTCATTCATACAGAAATAAATCCTTCCAAGGATTTGAAATAAGTAAGCTAAATTCATACTCAGGCAAAACTTCCACTGACTGTAGGATTTGACTCATGTATATTGGTATTTTATTGAATTAATGGAGAAGTAGATATTTTAAAATTCTTTCTTTGATAATCTCAATTTCACCAGTTATGGTGATAACACTGTTTCCTACATACTTCTATAAAGTTATAGTTATGCACAACTGCAGTTCAGATCCATAATTGAGTATCTAACTTCCATATTTTGCTGTGAACAGAGTAAGAGGAAGTGTACTTTTTATAACAGATTCATAAAGTCCTTTTTGATAGTGTGAATATATGGATTTGAGAGATGTGTATCTCAAGAAAGGGATGATACCCTTTGATATGGGGGGGCTGTGCCAGTGCTTTAAATAACAAGTCAATAAAAGATGCTTTTCACTGTGCAAAAGGAGATTGTGTAGTGTATATTATTACAGCACAGCCATAACTGCAGTAACTTATGCTTAGTCAAGATAAAATGCTTCCATAGGTATTTTTACTGCTGTTTTTATGTTGTCTGTATGCTTTCTGTCACTGTATCCTATTGTACAGTATTGTGCTTTAGATATTTCTGTGACACTTTTGAAAACAAAGCATCCAGTCTTGCATTCCCTTTTGAAGTAAATAGGATTTTTGGGGTGTGAAATGGAATGTAGCTTTTTTCCCCCCTAGAAAATAAAACATTTATTTTGCTTGTGACTTAGGGTAGGAGACAGACCCAAGTCTGCAAAGACAAAAAGTTGGTCCTTTGGAATTAGAGATAGACTGGCCTGGATGTTTGGGGCAGAATCAGGGAAGTGAATTTGGTGGCATTTAAATCTATCACCAACCATTGTACTTGAACTCATCTCTGATCAAAAGGCTAGAACCCTAAGTGCACCCCCTTATTAGCGTGGGAGGAAGGAAAAATTGAACCATGTCAACAGGGCCCAAGCATAGTAATGAGAGAATTTTTCACGAGTTGGTTGCTGTTTTATGGCATCATAAAACCGAGGCTTTGTCAAAATGCCTAAAATTCAAGCACTTACAGGTCAAGTAGAGTTACAGCAAAACTAATGTGTTTTACTTCTTTTTATTCCTGAATTTTACTAAATCAAGTGTATGAGTATTTCACGTGCCTTAATGCTTCTTCATAGCTTGTAACCAGCTTCAGGATGAAAACTCAAAGGTCTCTAGCTAATGCTCAAGGAGACCTACTACTTGAAACTGCTATTCGTAGAGCGTGCAGTGCTACACAGCACTGAGCAAAAACACAGTTACTCACAGTGATACTTTCTCTGTAGTGGTTTTTTATTTTTGCCTTTGTAAGATTTGAACAACTAACATTTCAGCGCAAGAATCCTTCAGTGCAGTGTTGAGTATAAAATGTGACTGTCTCTCTAAGTTCACTCTTGAAATCAATGAAATATTCGTTATATTCAAGACATATGACATTAGCTTCCCAGGTGATGGTAACATCAAATTGTCTTCTCTGTCATGATTCTATTTATTCCTTCCACCTGTTTTTTCCTCCTAATGTTAGACTATAAACTCATCAGGACAGGGAATCCAGAGTTATTTGGACCATAATAAAACAGTGCACATCTATGACACTATCAGCCTGATCCAAGCTCTATTGAAGTCAATAGGAGTCAGGCCTTATACAAATACTTACATATAACAACTACAGAAAATGTTAAGATGGCAAAGTAAAGCACTCAAAATTTAGGAAATTCCAGATTTGCAGTTGCCTGTGCAACTTAATTAAGCTTCTTAATGTGAATACATTATGATACAGTATGTAATTAACAGTGATCACATGCTATTTTTTCCATAGAAACCAGGCCTCATTCAGTAGTACCTCTGCTTCCCACCTCTCTGTTTCTAATAAGGCTATTTCCTCCTGCTCCTTCATGGGTGCCAGTGGGAGAGAGTATTGAGAGTACAGGACAGAGTCTCCTTTCATTCAGGTCAGATGCCCAACACCATAGTGACTGCTTGCCACTGAGAGGAGTAATAGCAGCAAAAGGCCAGTTCAGCCTTGCAATTCTGGATTGGAGGATGGCCAGTGCAGGCAGAATCTTTGGAGAATGTAGTTGTCAAACTCCTACAAGCCTCTACTGTGCATGTGAAAACTGTGATTTTCAAAGGTTTATAATTTGGCCAAATTTGGTTTGATTTTCATGGGGAAAGCAAAAGGCAGACCTCTGACTTCAGAGATTACAAATTTCAAGTGCTTGCTCCAAAGTAAAGAGGCTCTAGAACTTCTCAATTAAGGTGTAAGTATTTTTAACATAGGCAAATCAACATATTTTTCATAGATTTTAAGTCCAGAAGAGATGCTGTGGTCATCTGGTCTGATCTCCTGCATATCACAGGCTGTAGAACTCCCCCCCCCAACACCCGCAAAAAAACAAAAAAAAACCAAAAAACAAAACCCTTTTTCAACAGAGCATATGTCTTAGCAAAATATCCAATCTTGATTTTAAAACTATCAGTGACAGCGAATCCACCGCAACTGTTGGTAAATTGTTCCAATAATTAATTATCCTCACTGTTAAAAATTCACACTATTGTGAAATTCCAGCTATTGGATTTTCAGCTATTGGAATTTCCAATTCCAGCTATTGGATCTTGTTATAATTTTGTCTACTAGATTAAAGAACCCATTATCAAATATTTGTTTCTTTTGTAGGTATTACAGATTGTGATCAAGTCAGTCCTTAATTTCTTTCTTAAACTAAATAGATTGAGCTCCTTCAGTCAATCACTGTAAGGAGTGTTTTCCACTACTTTAATCATTCTTATGGCTCTTTTCTGAAGCCTCTCCAATTTATCAGCATTATTCTTCTATTGTTGCCACCAGAACTGGACCCAGTATTCCAGCAACAGCTACACCAGTGCAAAAGACAGAGGTAATGTAGTTTAAAATCAAGGCCTCATTGTGCTAGGTGATGTACATACAAATAACGAGAGAGACTATTTCTTTGTTCTTGGAAAAGGCTGAATAATTTCTGTTGAAACGTGAAAATATTGAGCTTGAGGCAGACACCCACCATGGGAAATTTCAGCCTGAACAGTTAAAAGTTGGCAAATTTATAAGCACCTACAGGGTCTTATAATAGAAAGTGTTAGACAACCTTAACTATATGTGTTACTATACTATCATATTATCTTCTTCTTATTATTATTCTTATTTATTAATGGAATATTTATTTTCTGGAGAAAGCTTTTTGCCTGTTACTCTTTAAGGAATCAATCATACAAGGTTCTGAGCAAATCCTAGGGGTGCTAAGTGCCAAAAGTCCTGCTGCAAGATAATGAGAGTTAAGGGAACTCAGCAGCTCCAAGAGTAACTCAGCACTTTGTAGGAAAAAGCTCTGTATGCATTACTATAATCAAAGGCACTAATCCTGTACTGTGATCTGTACCAGTGGACTGCTGGACCTGCACAGGGCTCCATCTACTTTACTGAGGCTGTGTGCAGTGCCAGCAGTACATCCACACGAATCATGGTGCAGGATTGGGGCTTACGATGACAACATTGATTCTGATCAGCAGTGGGAGGTAAAGGGAAGAATATAGACCTGTCAGCATTCATAGGGATTTTAAATATGGAAAGTTGCTAATACAGCCATGATATTGCGTTTTTATAGCTTGAAAATTTCTATGCTCCGGAAATAATACACTATTTAGATGAAAGGGGAACCCCCAACCGATAATTAGGCTCACTCTACAGCAAGCAGAGCTGTATACCAGTGACTTAAAGTGACAGTATGTGAGGGGGAACTTACAACAGCTGTGACCTTCTTCTAGTCAGCTCCAAATGGGTCATTGATTTACATTCATTGTTGTGTTATTTGTTTTCTGTGTTAAATAATTTATAGGTTATTTATAAAGTGGTGCACTCTAATGAAGCTGTAGCTTTTTGATCTCTAAGGTGGGCATTGCTGCCTTTTGTGAAAGCAGAAGGCCTAGGGGTAATCAATCACTATTATTCCCACCAATTCTTTACAGTGCAGATGTTTTACAACTAACCAAAGGCACAGGGCATTCAGTAAACTAAATGGCATAGCACTTAAAACATAAAATAATTATAAGGTGTAAGTTGGAATAAAAATTATACCTTTATAGGTTAAGTAAAGAATCACTAATAAAACTAAAACAGACAGACATTATACAGCATGGGGTTCATAATGAATAATTGCTGGGTTATTAGTGCTTAGCAAATTAAGGGTACTTCCATTTATTACTGTACTCCACGAAGGATGAGCATTAATTTTTTTTCAAAGCAAATTCACTGGAAACAGACAGTTTAAAATTTATGCTTGTAATGATTGCTACATGGTCCATTAAGACCACCTCTAAGTGAGCTTAATTTGTAGCAGATAAATGTACATGTCTACATATTTTTCAACATAGTTTATGGTTCATCCTGCACAGCTGTGCCCAACTGATTAAATCCTCAAAAATTTAAATAGGAAACCCATTACATAGACAGTATTATATCCATTTATCATGTGCACATTTTCAGTTTAACTTTCTAAGCCTTGTGTTGGGATATTTTCAGTGATTCATTAAATATGTATAGTGATGCAATTGTCTCTTGTTGTTTAGTTTGCCCTTTGTTTTCTAGGGTTTTTTTTGGGTGGAGGGTACCTTCCTTCTTTTCTGTTCTGTTCTCCACTAATTAAGAAATGCAACAAAAAGAACCTCCTCTGTAACAAGCTTCTTAGATGGAAGCAGCTTGCAAGTCATTTGTGAAGTTATATTTCCTCTTCAGATCATTAAAATATCCTCATAAAATCTTCTTTCCATGACTCTATTGTCAATAAAGATGCAACTAAGGAGTCAATTTAATATTAATTTTATCTCATTTTCTTTTCTCCCTTAATCCAACATTTTAACATATAGATGGACCAACTTAGTTAGAAAAGTTCAAGAATTTCTTGGAGAGGGAACACTTTGACAGTATTTTACTATTTCCTGCCAATACAATATGTTGAGTAGTTCAGACTGACAGGGCAAGGGAGTGCCTACTTTGGAAATCAACCATTGGCTGTCCTTAGAGAATAGTCTTGTCCAAAAAGTGTTTGATTTAATTTGTTCAATTTAATCTCTTCCGCTCTGGTTCAGACGAAAATGATTACTCGTACCGTAATTCTTGTATTAATTATTTGGTGGTAGAAACATTGGAAGAAACTTAAATAAGTAGCAGAATTCTTCATCCGGTGGTGGAAATTACTTTATGCATATATCCAGTAAAGACTCAAACCAAGGCCCTCATCATCTGTCTATACACTGTAACTCTACCATATGGGTCAATGGGTAGCCTCGTTGGGTGTATCTACCCTGCAGCTGGGAATGAGCCTTCCAATCCGAGTAGATAACAATGTGGACATTGTACTTCAGGCAGCAGCTCAGGATCTCAAGCTCACCCAACCCCTGGGTCTGAGCTTAGCTGGCAATGTTCACCCTGCTATCTTTAGTGTGCTATATATATCCCTGATAGTGTGAGTCTGTCTAATCAGGCTGGGAGGCTCACTCCCAGATGCAGTGTAGACATACCCATTTGGACAAGCTACTAGGAACTGTGCTAATTATGGCCTAGCATGGACCACTGCACCTTTGCAGAGCCTCATTAAACTCAGTGGGGCTGTGCAAAAACATAGACGTCTGTGCTAACAGATCTGATTGCAAGATAGCCGCCTGCTTTTGTTCATGCTAGAGGACACTCTGAGTATGTTAATTGAACAGGGACATAACTTTAAAAGCAAATAATCCAGTAACAATCATGTATACTTATAGTCTCCTACTTTAATACCACAGGCTAGTTCTGCTTACTCTTTTACAGAATGGACAAATTTATACAAAAAAATTGTGGACCAAAACATCTTTGAAGTTTGTGCATTTCATATGGAAAAGTTAATGAATAGTTTTTTGATAGCTGGTTCTGTTTTCTAAATATGCCAGTATGATTTAATCATACGGGAATATTTTGAAAACAATGTTGGTATTTCAGGAAGAAATGAAAGATGCTCATCTTTTCTCTTTTGGTGTAACTAATGTAAAGTTCCCCCTAGTATGCCTCTTGAAGCCAGGGCATTTTGTAAACTATCTTTAAGTGACAGCATTATTTTTGAAAGTCTGTAATACCAGACCATTCTCTGAAGAAACACAGAAATTGATGGATGGGCAATTTATTTTTAAAACCCTACAGATGATTACTAGAAACTAGCAAATAGGTATACCTATAAGGTAAGTCACAATATATTTAGAACTTTGAGTGGTGATTTATTACTATTAGGGTCTTTTTTAAACAGTACCAGTCAGATTTTGACTAATAAAAGCTACATTGTGGCTGTGGCAAAGATATAATTATATAATATAATTATAATTTCATTATATTCTGAACATTTGTATACAAGCATACAATAGCCTTTCAGTTTTACAATACTGTATACAGGCCTCTCAAGAGATATTTGCGGTCCCGGGTACATCACGTTCACTTAGGTCCCCCCTCCCATCTCATTTTATTTACATAGTCATTACAGATGTTTTGAGAGGTCCCCTGAGCTTGGGGCCCTGGTACAATTGTCTTCTTTTTTTCCCCCCATCATCATGTATACAAAAATATTGGATGGGTCACTTAGCAAAATATTGAATGCTTAAATTAATCAGTAATTTGTTATTTTGTATCATTATCTTATTACATAATACCAAAAGGCAGTAAATAAAAACATGAGGTCCCTGCTCCAGAAGGTCTACAATCTGTTAGCTTGCAGGCTAGTGTGGTGCAGTTTCCTTATGATGAATTAGCACAAACAGGGGAGTCACTCAAATGATGATACTGGCATGAGCTCAGTAAACAAGAGAACATGTGTTTACTACCGGAAGAAGGGACAAGAGGATACTCCCCCCATCATGCGGCCAGTGCTGCTAACTCAACACTTTTAGCTTCTTTCCCAGGTAGGAACCATACTCTTGTCTGGAACTTCCTCTCAGGTTACTTTCTGAGGCAGGGGACTGGGAGCAGCCACAGAGTCTAGAACTGTCTGTGGATGTGCCACACACAGAGCCAGAGAGCACAATAACATGGTGACACTGTTCTCCCTTTCGAAAGAGACATGGCCTCCTCACATCTATACCACAAGAACAGAACCGATTATGAACACACAAGCTTTGTGCCAAACTTACAGTCCAATATACTGACTGCTACCTTTAAGAGGAAATGTCCTTTGTCATCACCAAAGGTGCTCTGGGAGTGGGAATTACTAGTTTCCTAGCTGCATAGTCAGTGAAGGTTGGGAACCATTGCTCACAGCAGCTCTCCATCCTGGCCAGTAGAGCCTGGGTTATACCTGACTGTGAGGTTCTCTATGCTAAGGTATCTCTCAGATGATCATAAGAAGCATTTGCACTAACACAAGAACAATGATGGACTTTTCTCTTCTTACCTTTGAATCCTGATTATTTAGCCAGATATCTAGCAATCCCCCTTTCATTTGCTGTGAGACAGGATCTCTGTCATGCTCAGAATTTTCCCCATCTCCTGACACACTAGCTCACCCCTCTCGGGAACAGAGCCCCTAAGGAGGGGAGGTTGGGGGGAGAGAAAGTATACACTTTACTGTGGCCTGGAACTCCTGAGGGCCCGGCCCAGGCTGCAACTCCCATTATGTGTGCTAGAGGGGGCCCATGTTACAAGTTTGTGCAGGACCCGAAAAAAATTATGCTTGGACCCTGCTCAGGAATCATACTGGTGCAGTGACAGCATACACTGCTACTACATTTGTCTTGATTCTATCTGGAGTTTCCATCAATCTTCTTGTCAAAATCTGATTGGGAATGTATGGGCACCTGTCTCGGATCCATTAAATAGGTTGGCAATTACTTGGTTTCTCACTTTTCTCATTTATTATTTCCTCCTCTCCAAAGCAAGGGAGAAACTCCCATAGTTTAAAATCTGAGGCTCTGCTGCCCAATTAGTTACCCAGACCTGTCTTGCTCCTCTTTTGTGCTTCCAAGAGAGTATGCAACCAGCAAATCATACTTTCTCAGTGTCCCACCAGATGGCTCCATAACGCTCTCTAGTCATTATTTCCTATACCTGTTAACTGAGTTAGAATTACCCCTTCCACTCTGGAGGGGATTATTACATCCTCTACCACAGTTAACTGACATACACCAGTGGTGATATTGCAGCAAATTACAGGAATGCATTTTCCAATTATAGTGCATGTTTTATCCCCCATATTAAGGTTAACTTCATACTGCATCAAAAAATCAGTTCCAATCAATGTCCCTTGATCAGAGTCACCTGCCACAATAAAATCCCATACCAATTTAAAGTTGTCAGTTTTTATAGTAGTTTCTCAATGACCTTCAGTCATTGGCCATTTGCCACTGTGATCACCCCCAGAGCAGGGAGTTAGTTTCTGAGGACTCTCCTGGAAGGTTTCTATCCGTAACCTTTCAAGTAAAATAGAAACTTGTGCCTCAGAAACCATTAGGATCTTGGGCAGATAGATACCACTCTCTACAGTTGTATTTAGACAACTCAGTGACCTAGAATTTGCTGACAGACAGCATGTGTATTATTCCCTGCCCTTGTCTGTCCAGTATCAATTTTAGTCAGTGGGCAATGACTAATGTCCAGACTTTCCACATTTTCAGCAGGCCCAATCCTCTGCAATGTTTGCTAATTAACTCCAGTGTCCCATCAGACCCAAGCATTACATTGTTCCTCTTGATCAAAACCTACATGTCCCAATCTCAGTACCTTTGGTCACTGTGGAGTTACCAGCTGTCTTTCTATCTGGAGCTGTCTGACTTCCCTGGTCAGTGTTTCTATGGCTTCCTGCAAACTTTTAATTGTATTATTGAGCCCTTCATTCTCACTACAGTGTCCCTGAATCCTCTGTGCTGCTTCCTCACACTTCTCCAGCTTGCGGATCAGATTCAGTTCACTGCTTAGCATGATGGTTTTATTGAGCATCTGTAGTTTTGCACTCTGGATTTGTATCTGGACATCCCCTCAACCTGTATTAACAATAAAATTGTCTTCTGCTAGGCTGTCTTGTACTGCTTTGTCTCATCCCAGTTGGACTTTCGCTATTAGTCAGCTGAGTTGATTCCCATAGTCCTGAGTGGTTTTTTAAGCCTGGCATTTCCAGTCTCCAAATGCTGCCCAGGCCTTGTCTTCATAGGAGGGAGGTTCTCACTCTGCTCCAATGCCTCTGTCAGGGCTTTGTAATCCATCTCACTTGGGAGGGCAGGCAAATGCGAACTTGCTATGCTCTGTCTTTCAATAACAGCACCAAAAAATCCACCTTCTTTCCCTCAAACAGAGCCAACATAGTAATTCTGTTACATGAACAATGGGAGCCTGATCCTACTTCTATTGAAGACTATGGCAAAACTCCTATTATGTTCAGTTGTGTGAGATTGGGACCTAAGTAACAGAGGTTAAATGTGGTCCTAAATAAAAAGGTGCTGTACATTTTTAAAGCAATTAAGGAGATGTAGTAGAACATCTTGCATTAGAACTATATCCCTTCTTATGCTGCTTTGAAAATCTCAACCAAATCCTTCTACTGAAATTGTTTTTTTACATATACCTCCCAAAGGCATATTGTGAGACACAGGCTCAAGTCCTACATTTAGGTATCAGTGGTCTATTAATATGAGAGGCAAGCAGGATTTGGCTCTTCAGTGTCTATAAGGTGTCCCAAGAGCCAGGGGTGACACACAAAGTTAGTGCAAAGTCTTACTATTATGTTAATTATGTAAGTGAAAGGGACTGTTATGGGACACCAACATAGATGAATTTTTCTGTAAAAGACTCTTGGAGAAACAAAATGTTTATTATGATTACAATAATATAGGTATGATACAATAGATATAGGAACAAGGCCTTCACATGCTAAACTGTAAATGGACCAAGTGATTTAACAGATTTAATGGAACACCTCCAAGTGATGTTAGTCAAATAGCATAGAAAGAGCATTCAGGAACATTCATTCAAATTTCAAATGCCCCAAATAAAAAATACTTGAACTGAACAGTTCATGAACAACCTATAAACTGAGTCAGAGTTTAGAGGCCTTTAAAAACTCTGATCCAGCTTATACGTTGTTCATGAATTTATACTTCAAGTTCTGTGTTCCAGTTCATTGGTAAACATCTGTTTAAATGTTTGTTTTTTCAACGATTAGTGCCGGTATTAGCTGTGACTAATAAAATGCTGGCTCCAGGGTTTTGACAGTTGGTAGCTTCTTCAAAGTGTGAAAACAAGTTTCTGGCATCACAAGTGTGAAAATAATATTTGGAGTGCCTTGGAAGTTATTTTCAGGTTTAAAAAAATATATATTTCACTGAGTGGTTAGATATGGGCAATGCATTTGTTCCATGTAGACATTCCTTTGTAAGGATACTCATTGTTTTGCTGAAACATTGGGATCACTGCACACTTACCTCACTGGGAACAATGGCAAATGCATAGTAGCTGATGATATTGTTATTACACTATCTCATGATAGCAAAGGGCCTCATCTTCCCATCAATAAAACTATTTCAATACAAGTGCTCAAGGACCTGCTTGTGATATCAGGATGCTATTGTCCTTCCGTGAGCTAGGCACTTCATCTGTATTTAAGTAATGCTTGTACTTATTGTGAAACTGTTTCTTTGTATGTTACATGGATAAACATTTTAAAGGAAGTGTTGTCTTAGGTAGAACAATGTAAATATATGAACATGAGGAGGGATGTGACTGAATCTGTTATTATCAGGACAAAGTTACTTCAGACGTGTCTCCTTTATTTTACTATTGACAGCAAAATTATTAGTTATTGAACAAACCTACAGTGCCATTGATGGACGTTTTTAATAAGAAGCTATTTTAAAAGAATGTCATATTTTCAGGGAGTTTTCTGGAATTATTCCAAACACACTACTGAATTAAGGGGAAACTGTTGTTGTATCACTGGAAGGAAACCAGACTCTTTTCTTGTCATGGATTTTGGAATATTAAAATATTTGGTCCAAGTCTTGCTTATCTTGATCCTCATTCAGCAAAGTACTTAAAACATGCCTAAATATAAGCACATGAGTAGGTCAATGGATTTACTCATGCATGTAAGTACCTTGCTGAATTCTGGCCTTCATTCCTATTGATGTCAGTCTTGCTTGTGTGAATAAGGTGATCAAGATTTGTTTCAATGTAGATACTGTCCTTCTAACATCTTAACTCACATTCAAAAGCCAACTGTTGGTGAGATCATAGTCCAAGCAGATGTTCAGGAAAAGATTCTACATGCAAAATAGTAGATATTATTAATTATTGCTATTACAGAAGCACCATGAGGCCGCAAATGAGGCTACGCTCCATTGTGCTAGGTGCTGTACAAATACATAGTAGCAGATAAGTCTTCCCTGAAAAGCGTGTTGTGAAAAATGCCACTACATCATCCTGTTACTCCACCTCATCTAACATAAACTCAGAAAGCCAAACAAATACAATGAACAAAGCGAAGTCTAGAGATAAAGTGGAATAAGTTAATAAAACCACCTTCTCTATGTGAATAAAGACAGGACAAGGACAAAAGTGGAGACCAATAGTTCTCAACAAATTATTTTAAGTCAGATGTGTGTCAGCCTCAGAATATTTCAACAAAATTGCAAGGATGATCATGGCAGAATCTGACCATCATGAAAATGCATTTCATCCTTAGCTGAAGGAGGTTTGGTTATCATATAGTTACCACTGCACATGAAAAATACTTAACTTACTGGGAAAGTAGAACCAGGCATCTTTAATCAAAGTTGTTCTTGATTTGTCTCACTTGAATTGACTTGTAATCGAATCTGAAATCATCTTCACAATGTAACAAAGAAAAGAGTCTTCAAATAATAGAGATGTGTAAGTGGTGGCATTGCATTTCCTTGAAACTAACTGCTGTAGGGAGCTGCGTGTGATGCTCTGAATAAGGTTCACCAGGATTTTAGTGCCCTATCCCGCACCTCAGAGTGTTTGAGAATGTTTGAGGTTTTATCTTATTGCATTAAGATAGATCTGTCAGAATTACAAACTGGATGCTTTCTGCTATGTTACTCCTTCTGTGTCCCAGTTTCTACAATATTTCCATTCCTTTCTCATAATATTTTGAAATATATGAATTGTAATTATTACATGATGTGCCAAAATATTTTAAGAGCTATTGGAATATGGAGAAAAACAGGAAATGTGAAATATATACAAATAGCTCTATGATGACTTATTAAATTGGTTTCATGCTAATCCTAAATTGTTAAATATTCTACAGTAAAAAGAAGCTCCTTAAAAGTGTAATACTCTTCAGAACACTTATTATTCTCTTTTATACTTGGGACATCCACCATTGTTCCAGGCACCAATCTCCCCCAGCTTTTTTTTTCCCCTTCCAAATCTCTCCTTAAAATCAATTTTTTTGTGAATCTTCTCAGTAGTTATTAACTCTCCATTGATACTGGACACTAGAACTAGTCAGGAATTTTTCAATGAAATGGTTTTTTTGGTCAGAAAATGTTGATTCATTTGAAACCAAACTTTTTGCAGGCAAAGGTCAGTTTCAACAACAACAAAAAAAGGGACAGGTTTCTCAGGTACAGGATGAAATTTAGAGAGAGTGAGACTCCCCCCTCCACTTCCCAAACAAACAAACAAACAACAAAAAATAGCCAATAACATGAGTGAGGTGAGAGACCTAAGTTCAAATCCCTTCTCTGCCTGATTTGGAACAGGGACTTGGATAAAGAACAATGATGGAGTTATGGCTAGATTCTGTGCTGTCTTCAGAATGTTTAGGTTTCCTCTTCTCCATGCTCTCTGACTTTGTCTGAAATGTGCATTGGAGTTAGGCTGCTGAGTGCAAGTGGCTGCCAGGCGAATGCCTATTTGTATCTAGCAGCTCTGAATAACATGACTAGTGTAATGAGGCAATGCTGACATGGGCTTCTCTACCAGTGCAGTCACTTAGGAGTGCATTTTCTGATCCAAAACTTTTTTTTCCCTTAATGTTGCTTGTGGCCAATATGCTCCTTTGAAGATTTCATTGCAGGTGCAGTATTTTGTTAGCCACATCCTGTATCATGATCAGTGGAACTGGAGTCAGAAGGCCTATGTTCCTGGTGGGGACTCTCATTGAGGGGACACGAGGAAAATAGGGAATGTGAGGCACTAGTCTGGAAATAATGCAGTCACATGGACAGAGCAGTGCAAAGGGTTTAGTAAGGTTCCACTTTGCAACTTAACATACATTCAGCTTCACTCTTTGCTAATGAAACACACCCTTGTTGAAACATTTATTTTTGCACCCATATCCCACTATTTCTCCAGTTGAACTGTACTTTGTGAGCATAGATACTACTTGCACCATTTTGACAATCATATTTTAAATTGAACTTTTATCCCTATAGTAACTGGTTTAGGGACATCAAAGATTGGCTCAGCGTGGTTAATTTGCCACAATCAAAATTTGCAATAGCTAAGCACCTTGCACTTTGTAATAATGCTTTCTTCAAAAATAACAAATGATGTTTATGTTGATCAGTCTTTGCAAGGCAACCTTGAAATGATAAAAGTCTTCTAAGGGCACTGCAGAGCTTCACTGATAGACTGAATGGTTTATTGTTCTTACTGAAGAATGAAGTCAGGTAATTTTCTAATTTTTTTCCCAAGCAATAATTAACTTAACCCTATCTATGCCTCAGCTTTAGATATGATAACATTCAAGTAAGAATGTGTAGATGAAGCCTAATTCCAGTATTTCTCACTATTCAAGGTAAACCTGTTCAGAAACATTTGTAAGTTTGAAAGGAATCTAGACACCTGAAAAATGTCTTCTGAGTTCCCTCTCCTCCCCCGCCCAAGGCAGGGCTGTATTATCCATTAGGCACAATAGGCACAGTGCCTAGGGCCTACGAAACTTTCAGGGCCTACAAAAAATTTTGTGAACTAAAATAAAATGTATCCGAAAATTTGGAAAGCAAATGATAAAATCAAAATTCATATCTTCTTAAATTAAATATATTTATCTAAGGTACAAATTACTATTATATGATTACATATATCCATTGTAAATTTAATTCTGTGACAAGATTTAAAATTTTCTGAGCTTTTAAGGAATATGGTTACAATATTAGCAAAAGGGAATGCATTAAATGCAGGTTTCAATTTTGAACAATTTTTATTTGACATTTTGCTCAGAGTGGCATATCTAGGGGCCACAAAACCTCTCAATTAATGTGCTTAAATTAATAGCTTAAAATCAAATTAGTTATTTCGGTCAGGGGGCCTATGAAGGCAAGTGTGCCTAGGGCCTACGAAGGTCTTAAAACAGCCTTGCCCCAAGCGTTTTCAGAATGTCACAGAAGACAGTTCTTTCTTTGAATTTTGGCATGCAAGCCCAAATGAAATCTACTGGTTTCTTTTAATTCATTCTGTTGTATTATAAAGGATCATGGTAGGAGGTAGTGCAGTCTGGAGGAATGAACATGGAGTTAGATGTTCATATGTTCTAAACCTGATTTTGCCTCTGTGTTGCCTTGGGCAAGTCACTTCATGTTGCTCTGTTTTCCCCATCTGTAAAATGTGGATAAACAATACTTACCCACCTGGGGCCCAGTCCATGTCCCACTGAAAGATTAGACTACCACTTTACAGGAATGTTCTGTGGATTAATTGGTTAATATCCATATATTAGAACATTTAAAATGTTTGTCTGCTAAGTCGTTTTATATGCAGAATTCAGAAAACTATGAAGGTGAATCTACAAATTGTTTTCCCGATGGTGGATTTGCTATAGTTAAAATATCAGAAATATTTCTCTTTTCAAACTAGGCTTTCATTTACTCATCATAGAAATTATTCAGCTTATATCTGTGCCCCGCTTCATAATGATTAAAAAGGCAAAGCGGCAGAAAATGGACTTTTCCTTCCAAGTCAAAGCTGAGGTATAACACTTGTGCCTGTGCTGAGAAGTACAGGGCGTGCAAATACGAAAGAGTGCCCTGGTTCTTAAATGCTTCCCTTAACAATCCTGTCAGCTGCCCTTACAATACCTTGCCCCACCTCTGTTCCCTTCACTGAGAGTTATGTGCAGGCAATTGACTGAATGATCAGGCACCTGAACTTCCCCAAATTTCAGACCTGGATACAGCTCTGAGCTTTCTTAAAGGCTGTGTTGATACATGACTATAGAGACTATATGCCAGGAACTATGCACATTCCCACTAAAGCAGTGGTCCTCAAACTGTGGGGTGTGCCCCCTAGGGGGGGCATGGAGGAATGTTCGATGGGGCGCACGGTAGGGCCCAGGCCAGCCGTCTTGTGGGGGCAGCAAGGGAGAGCTACCCAACACTGGTCTGCCCCCAGCCTTGCTCTGCTCTGCTACACCCAACCCCCAAATCAGCTCTGCCCCCAGCCCAGCTCCACTCTGCTCCACCCCACCCCCCAGACCAGCTCTGGCCACAGCCATAGTTCTGCCCTCATTCCCTCTCTGTCCCCACGCCAGCTCCTCTGTCTCTACCCCTCCCCCATCCCTCCACCTCCTCCCCATCCCCAGTTCAGCCCCCAAATCCACCTTCAGTCCAAGCTCCTCTTCTTCTATGCAGTAATGGGGGGCAGGGGGCATGGACAGAATCCATTACTGGTAAGGGGGGGCATGACAGGAAAAGTGGTTCAAGCACAAAACAAGCTTTTCAAATGGTATTTTATTTTGGGGCTAAATTTTATAGCTTCTTTTTGTAACTGATAGTTTATGCTTTTATAAACTGTGTCATAATAATATGATACACCAAGTCAAGGATTTGTTTTATGTATTAAATGAGAATGAGCCTAAACCAGAAACTCAGATTTGACTCTTTACCATACCCCTGAATTTCAGATTGAACTGAAACCTAAGGTTTTTATTCTGTGTTTGATAGGAAACAAAAGAGACCTATTTTCTGCACCAGTTCAGATGAAGCCCAAAATGGTAGAAAACTTGTGAGAACAGCTACTCTCATGAGCTTTCCACCATTGTGGACCAAACCTTGTAAATAGTTCATGTGAATTCAGTGCTGTCAAATATGAAACCGAATCTTAATGTGTGCTGCTTTGAAAACTGTTGGTAAGTACTTGGCTGGAATTATTGGAGGACCTGACCTTGTTCTGAGTATTAGTAAAACTACTGAGCTCTCTTGGTATTTGATATCTCTGCCCTTGTAAGTCACTCATTCCAAATGCTGTTGCTTGTTGTTAGTTTATATGCAGTAATTATTATTGGTGCAGGAATATTTCCATACCTTTTTTACTTGTCACCATACATCATTTCTAAATCTTCACTGTTGCCTGTTAGAGATTACTTAAGCTCCCAGCTCATACTGGGTAATCAGTCACACTAATAATGTAGACTGGCAAGAGCTTGTCTGTGGGTTTTGCTGCCCTGGTGACAAGGTATGTATTTTTGTTTTCGTCATTTTCTTTAGCTAAATATAATAGAAATTTGCATAAATGTCAAACAGCTAGTGCAGTCCTCTTCTGGAGGGAACTATACTTCCTATGATTTCATGGATGTGCCAGAAAGTATGCACAAGCTCTGTGTGATCTCTGTATGATGCCACAATTTTCAGGTTTGTGTCACTTCCTCCACTGACACAAATCTAATAGACCATGACATGGCTGCATGAAGATGAATGGCATTAGTTGTTTTAGTAAAACCTAGCAGTCTTCTAAGGAAACTATTGGAAGATGCAGATAGCTTCAAAGTAAGGCAGAGGAAAATACTTTGTGCACTTCTGAACCCTGAGCGAGAAGACCATTCTCTACAGAAGCTTATAAGAACTGCCATACCAGATCAGAACAATGGTCCACCTAGACCAATATTGTGTCAGCACTGACAGTTTCAAATGTAAATGCAGTACCTCTATAGTGGCCAGTTATGTAATAACTTGTTTACATGGGAAGCTTCTTCCTAACCTCAGTCTCAAACTTCAGGTTAACTGTACCTGTATTCCCCCTCCGTGGTCCACTAAGGCTTCTGGCTCCCCAGGTGCTGCCTCTCTTGGGCAGAGACAAGTGTCTCCCTCCTGAATGAGATATTTCCAGGCTGCACAGTTCCCTGTCTATCCTGTAAATTCCCCAGCAAAGTCAGGCTGCCTCAGCTGGTCTGCTTTAGTTTTCTCCTCAGAGACAGTAAACAGTGTAATTGCTCCAGTTAAGCTATCACACAGCTATCTCTAAGCAAGCGCATTTATTCTTAAGGTAAAATTATTACAGAGAAAATATATTAAAACTGTATAAATAAATATAGATACAAATTATATGCCTGGTAATAAGTTTACCAGAGTCACCCCCTGATTCCAATAAGGTCTCTGAACGGTGAACAGTTCTTCAAACCCCGCTCAGAGATTTTCCTGTGTTTACCTATTTGTCACTTCTTTTGCTCAGAACAAGAACACTCATGGGAATCTGTTAGTTGCTTCGTTATACAGTTTTGGGGTCTTTGATGTGACCATGAAAAGGCCCACTCTCCAGGACAAAGCTTCAAAAGGCAGAGTTCTTGCCCAACTGGAGTAGTCAGATTTGCATACCCTCCTTGCTAGAAATTTTCTGGGAAACCTACTTAATTTTTAAAATTTCGTATTGTTTCAAATAGTCCTTTGAAGCTCGTAATACTTCCCATGGTTTACATTAGTCATGTCTCACCCTAGAGACATTACATACATTTCCAGAATAATACATAAACATTTGCATTTTAATACAATGAACTCCCAAGATCCTTAAACTTAATTCAGTGAGGTTTAACTTAATTCAATAAGGTTTCTCCAGGATATTGCAGGAAATCGCCATACTTGTCAGACTCAGAAAATGGGTGTCTTATGTCCTGCAACATGAATATTTATTTCCCTTGTACGTTGTGTGTGTGTTCCTTTCCAATGAACCCATGGATGTCCTCTATATACAACTCTAATCCTTTTTTAATCTTGTTGCACTCTTGACACCAATGATATTTTGTTGCAATGAGTTATACAGGTTAACTAAGTGTTTTTTAAAAACCCTCCCTTTACTGGTTTTAAATGTTTTATCTTTCAATTTCATTGATGATCATTTGGTCTTGTACTATGAGAAAGGATAGCTAAAGGAATCTGAATTACCTACTTTATGCCATTCGTTATTTTGTATACATCTCTCTATGGTATTTACATGGTCTCTGTTACCATAGTATCTGACCACTTCACACTTGTTAGTATATTCAATTATCCTCACAATGTCCCTGTGAAATGGGGAAGCACTATTAACCCCAATGTACAAATGAGGAATTGAAGCATAGAGAGACCAAGTGACTTGCCTAAAGTCACTCAGGAAGTTTATAGCACAGTAGGGAATTGAATCCAGATCTCCTGTTCTATAAAACATATGTATACATCTAGCCTGTTTTTTCCCCGATACTGATTTGTAAGTCTTTAGGACAAAGAGTGAGGCCTTCCTGCTCGGGCCTTTTCCTCTCTCCCAGGAAAAAAAAATTCATAACCAGGTCTAACTTATTCTTTTTTAGACACAGGCCACATACTGGGGATTTTTCCTCTCAGAACTAGGGTGGTGCCTTCCCTCACTTTCTTGCCTCCCGAGCTGGCTCACATCTCAGGTTCCACCCCTAAAGTGAACTGATAGTCTGAGTGGAAAGTTGCCCATCAAAATGTCAGCCTCTGGTTGGTTCCAAAGCTTCAAATTTTAAACTCCTGCTATTGAGACGATAATGGCCATTTCAAGGTCCAATAGACTGAATACCATGATTGACATAGAGAGCAGTCTACTTGGTATTGGGTATATGTCAATCCTAAATGACTCCATGACTCCCAGACAAGTCCCTCTTTTATCCCAGAAAACAGTTACTGATTGGTCTTTAAGGCTCTGAGGGATTTGTACAAAGGCGTCTAGTCCTGTGCTTATAGTGATTAAGATCACAGAGCCTTCACTCTTCCAGTTTCTCTTTTCTCTATCCTTGAGCAAACCACTGATAAGGATATGGAATGGACTGAATTGTCTGATTGCAGGGACATGACTTATTGTGAAGTGAAAGCCACAGAATGAATTGAGGGTTAGTTCACTTTAAACTCCCAGAGGTGTTATTAAAGAACTGATTAAGTCATTGAGGCTGTTCGGTGATTCCTGCTTGTGTTCTTGGTAGCTGAGAACCCCAATAGGACAATTAAGATTAATTGAAATAAGCTTGATTGATTAGAGGATACACAAACCTGCTTAGGAGAAGTGCTAATGAGTGAACTAGTGTCCATATAGAGTTCTGTGACTACAGAGGATGAATTATTTCTGTTGCTCTGAGAGAGATGCCTAGGGATTAAAAACGTGTAACCCACTGTTGAAATAGACAGAGAAGGTAAAATATGGACCCTCATGAAACAATCTTAGAGAACGTAATAGAAAATGATGAACTTTATGTAGGTATTTTGAACTATCCTAACCATTTAATAGAAAACTATTTCTATAGCAGGGATATAATTTTCTATTAAATTTCTTAGGATAGTTTAAAAGCACCTAGAAAAGTTATCGTGTTTGATTATGTTTTAGGATAATTTCTGTGGAATCCTATAGGTCTCACCACTACTAAATTCTATCTGACTTTCTCATAAAAAAGAGATTGTGGGCCAAATTATATTTTCCCCTTTGCAATGGCAGTGACGTTAATAGAGTTGCAATAGAGTTAATAGGTGTAGCTGAGGGCAAAATTTGGCCCCTAACTGCCCAGACTGTGGTAATAATTGCCATGTCAATGAAGAAAGGAGTTTGGATGGTGCATAGTCAATTTGCCTGTAAACTGAATTTATAGACTATTATCATTGGTATCGTTTCTTTATTTTCACTGGAACTTTGGGAGATGGTATTTACAAATGCTCTATTACTGGATCCACTCACGGTAATATCCTTTTTGAGTAAAGTGGAACTGCCTGTGCTAATTGCTGTACTGAAGTGCTCTGCAAGATAATATACAGTGGTTTTCAAGCCTTGTTCATAAAGATCTGAGTTTTCAAGTGTGCAGCACATTACAATGAGTTTTGGTTTGGGCTAAATTGCACTATTGATTTTTTTGTAATTAGGTTTTAATGAATTATATTCACTCAATTGTTGGTTTGTCAAGGGACTTCAAAGATTGGATTGTGATAATTTTTTTACTTTTTTTTTTCTTTTTTTTTTTTAATTTGTTCAGTGGTAGACACTGAAATCTTCCTTAGATATTTGCCTGAGTGATTCTGGTTTTCATGTTGAGATCGATTGCCTGTTTAAAGGTAAACTCCTATGTTTTTGTATGGCACTGCTAACAAAGCAGTTATCACATACTTAGTTAGAATTATAGGAGGAATTTAGCTTGCTTAAGAACTGTTGAAATAATTGAGCTCTTTCATGTTTTTGTTTTGTTATTGTTGCCCATGCAACCTGCTTGTGTTACATAGTTTCATTGCAATTGGCTAGTAAAGATTTTCATTGAACTATGGTTTGTTTATGGTTGTTTACCTTCCTTTTTAATCCTTGTGGCTCTGCACAGGATGCAGGTACTTTTCCATTCTGGTGCTTAATCAAAGATCATGACAGCACACAATGTCCTGTGGTAAGTTATTAAAAGGCTACTAGCTCTTCTTTTCTAGAATCTTTTTCTTAGTGTTTGTCTAATAAAACATAAAAGTTGCTCTGGTTTAACAAAACTGGTATAATTAACAGGATACAACACCCAACTCCATCTGGATGCAGTTATACCTGTAAAAAGGTATTCCCTATAAGGGATGGGGAATAATCTATACCACTATAGGCACCTTTATAACAACGTAACCGGGTCCACAGGTGAGGTTGTACCACTTTAAATATTTTAGTAGAAAATCACACCCACTTTCCCTTTCTAATCAGCCTTGATAATATACTAGACTTTTCACAATGCTGGACAACTATCATGCATAGTTTTTACTGAGCAGAGTCCTAGATTTGCATGGCTTTTTCTTTGAGCCTTATTGTGACAACCTGGCTCTTTGTCAGCAATTCCTTCAAGGCATGGCAATAACCAGCCATTTGAAAGAAGCCTTCCCCAGAACCACACGTTGTCTCACGTTTGAAATTATATGTTCTTTACTAGGCATCCGTTGAGCTTTGTTTTTATATGTGATTTACAACTACTCCCAAAGGGAAGTATGCCCTGAGTGATCTGTTTTTTTGCTGTGGAGGTCTACCAGTGGCTCCCCTTTCTCTCCAGTAGGGGCACCCTGCCTGGTTGGAAACAAATACTTGTTTGTTTACATGTGAGAAAGAGCACTGTGGTCCAGGGGGTGGGCGGGCCTCTGGACAGGAATACAGGAGATCGGGACTCTTTTCCAAGCTCTGCCATGACTGACCTACTGTATGACTTAAGCAAATCATTTCAGTGCTCTGTGCCTGTGTTTCCCCTCTGACCTTTTTTCTGTCTTCTCAATTTATTTTGTAGTATCTCTACTTTTCAAATTAGAAAAGTGGGTTTTCACAACTGCAATGCTCCATTCCAGGATTTGAATTACTGCATACAATAATAACTCATTTCTTCTTGCCAAGTTACCACTCAGTCACTTTAGATATGAATAAATGAACCATAACTCATGTCTTCTGTTTCGCTGCTTAATTCTGGTAAACTTGTTTATCCAGCCTATTGGAATCATGTAAATCTGCCCGCCTCACATTCACACTAAATTTCCCGATAAATCCTTGATGAGTTTAATCAGTGCTGTCCTATAACTAGTAATTTATTGGCTTTGCCAGCATTAATTGGAGATAGCCTATTTTCAAAAACTTCAGAACTTTGCTTGGCCATGTGCAAAAGTATGCACATAATTGCTTAGTGAATCTGTGTGTTGTGTTACTCTGATTGTGCATGCACATTTTGTATTTATGTACACAAATGGTCAGTCATTTTCAAGCACAAATACCCAACCTACAGTTGCAATTACTGTCACAAATTAGGTTTACAATTATGTACACATCTTTGCATATTACCTAAAATTTCTCTGGAGTTAAAAATCCATCCTGTATAACCAAATTTTCAGTTAGCCTCATTGAGTTTTATTTGCACAAAGTCTGCCCATGCACACATTTGTATGCTTTAGACTTGTCCTTGTGCATGCAAATCAGGTCACTGCAAGCCTAATTCCCACAGTGATAAATGACTGCCAACATGCACAAATAGTTGTCTTGTGTGTGCAAACTAGTGTATGTGTCCAAAGTGAAAATCTGATCCATAATGTTATTTAAAAGAAAATGTCTTTGCTTAAAAAAATTAAAAAGGGAAGAAATATAAGACCAGATCCTCAGCTGGTATACCTCAATGGATCTGTGTCAATTTATACCGAGTATTTGACCCATAATAATAAGTGATGATAAATGTGTGACTTTGTCTCAGCAGGTGAAAACATTTCTTTCCCAGTCAGTATGATCCATCATTCGCCAAAGAGTATATTTTGACCTTTTTTTACAATCCCTTTAATAAAATGTTGAAATAACATATTGTGCATACATTGTAGCTAATTTTCACATTTCAGTATTTCAGGAGCACAGGATGCTGGGTTATCTTTTACTGAGTGTGGGCTGCAGGAGATCATGATGATGATCCCTAATCTGTTAACTCTGGGAATTACAATTTTCCTCCCTTTTCTAAATGGCTGCTGCATACCAAGTGATGGGTCAATCTCAGAATGTTAGGGAGTTCTGTTCTCAGAAAGTTTTGGTGCTTGTCTAATGTTTATCTAAACATACTGAGTCTGTAAATTTGGGCTGGAAAACCTATGGGAAGATGGGAGGTTTTTTGCGAGATTTTTGGCGCATCCTATTTTGGTCAGGCTGGAATTTGTAAATGCAGAGGAACAATAACCACTAACTTATGAAACCTGTTAACCAAAACATTTCACATCAGAATAGGTTTAGTTTGTATTTTAGATAAATGTTCATATTTATCCAAACCAGTTCACCATCCTTACATAAAACATGATGCTACACAACAGGAGAGGGAAAGTCTGAATTGAAAATCTATGAATTGGCCCGCAAAACTTCAAGAATCCATTGCCCTTCACAACCACAGATCAAGGAGGCTAGCCTATAATGCCACTCAGCTTCACTTGCTTGGGGAGGGAGAGACCTGTGAGCCACACAGTCTTGAAACTAAGCCAATTGGCCAGCTCAGGATAAAAAAAGTATATTAAGACGAGTGAAATTAAACATTAAAAATATAATAGATTATTAGCAGTTGTTACTCATCCCTATCTTGACCATTTCGGCTTCTGGGTCTCTTACAAGATGCTGATCACCCTCAGTTCTCAGTGAAATCAGTGGGAGTTGAGGGTATTATGGGATTACTTGTCCACATATATGTAGTATAGCTCCTGGGTTTTGTAGGACCATTAATACTTACTGTAGTGTGCACTGCAAATGGCTTCCTTTGTGTAGCTCTCTACATTAGCTCTTAGCAGAGGGCACTTAACACCTCAGAAGATTACTTGGCACCATGCAGGATCAAGTCCTGGATAATTTATTTTAAAAAAATAAAAAAGCCTGTTCAGCAAATATATTGTACGTAGATTTTTGGAGGCCCGTGGAAGCTCTACGATCCCTGTCTGCTATTGCCTTGAGTTTGGCAAAATTCCTACACTGGTGGAAGTTCTTCATAAAAACAAACAGAACTTATTCACCAAACCAGAGTTTTTCCAAGTTTTACTACATGAGCATTTTTTCTAACTTGCTATTTGCTTTGGTTTTATTATCGATATAAATATATGTAATATTAATATTAATCTTCTGTCCTGCAAATGATGTTATTTACTAATTGTATTGGTTGTAATCACATTATAAGAGAAGCAATTTATCTTACTATAGTCATTTTGTGTGAAGTAGCAACAGAGTTTATATTAGTCAGAATATTATTAGCTGTCATGTCAGCAGTGTTGTCTTTATTAGAAACAATAATATTTTCTCTCTAGCATTTTTTTTGCATAATATTAATGATGATGCATACAGAGCTTCCACAGCAGCCAGACTGCTCTTCTTTAACATGAAGTCTGGCTGTATAGCTATCTATGTGGATACATGGAGGAAATAGTTATCTGATAAACGTATTATGCATCCTTGATTGCCTCGCTTTCTCACTCATTAATCCATATCCCTTGGGATGCAATCTAACAGCCCAAACTCCTGAGCAGCTTCAAACTGAAGACCTTTATTTAAAAATCAACTTTCCATCTAAATGGCACTTCCTCTTTATCTCAAAATGACATTTGCTGTAGGCCCAGGACAGATGAGATGCAGTCCTGGACCAGTCACAGCTCTTCTATAAGTACTAATATGAAGACTTTAAAGTCAAATTTGATATCTGCAGCTCAACAGAGATTCCACCTTTGCAACTGGATGCAAGACACTCTTCTAGCCCTGAGGTGTTCGAGAGTCCTACCTTTAAAATCATGACATTCTGAGGAATCCAAAGGTATTTTAGGTCATTTTAGAGGCTTTTCTGGCTCCTCCTCAGTAGTTAGATTCATAGTAGCTAAGGCTTTTGGCTTTTCAGGTGCAGGGATAGGAGGAAAGAGACGACTCAGTTAAACAAAATGAACCCTTTATGACAACAAAAATATATTTTTTTATAACATACAGATCATACAGACAGTACATGGTGGAGTGGTGTGGTCAGCACTTGTTTGGGATGACCAGCATAGTGCAATCATCCCAAACTCATACCACCCCAGACAAACACATCTAATTATATATTAATATAGGAACAGATTTTGATATACTGTCTTCCTCATATTGAGTAAATGAATCTGAGTAAATGAATACATGCTGGTATGGTGTGGTATAAAAGTTTCGTCGACATGAACGTATTTTAGGTAGGTTCTAACTGCCATCTTGCGTCTGTGTCTGGCCTTCATAATGGTAGCTGTCGCGTTTATGGAGCAAGCTGTGCTTTAGTCCTCTTTTAAGTCCTTCACGAATGCTCAGTTTTGTGAACAGCTTTGCTCCTTTCACTGCCTCTCGGAGGAACCATGAAATTCAGCAGCTGTTAGAGTGGGTCTCTGGGTTGCAATCCCCCCCATTTCCCAACCACATCAGCTTGGCAAGCCCAACTGAGGCACCTATAAACTCTTTTCCTCTAGGAATCTTTAACTCACATGCAGCAAAGGACTACAACCAAAAAGGCCTATACACATGGGTCTTACCTACACCATAATCTTTCCGTGCAGATGGCTATAAATTCCCTTCAGCCCTGTTACCCCATCTCTGGGTCGGGATTAGCAGCCTGCTTGCTGCAGTTTCTATGTCTCATTCTCACGGTGTCCTCTGTCTGCCTCTCACCCCTGGGCAGCTGCTGATAACCTACTCAACTCACCTTTTTCCCTTGGCCAGCATCATTAAAACTCTAGTATCCCCTCCAATCATAGGATCAGCTCTTGGTAGAATAAACTTTGCCAGCCTGGTTGGAGCAATGCAGGGGATAATCCCCAGTTCATGGCTTCTCCTTTGTTTCCTCAAGGACCTTTGTCATTCTCTCAGACTGTACCTTAACTTTGCCACTATTTTTGTTTCCCATTTTGTTTTCCCTCTGGCAGTCTCTTTGATTTAACTCTTTGCATTCAGGCAGGATAATACCAACCAGGCAAACTGAGGTGCATGTAACATTTATTAAAAAGTAATACACATAACTACCTCATTTTCCACAGTAACAATGATTGAATTTACAGAAAGGCCAAGTTTGGATTTGGATAAACATACATTTCAACTGTTCCCTCTAGAAAGCTATTCTATTCCACTATGTTTCACTGATGTCAAAATACTTTTAAACATAGTTAAAGAGAAAACAAAAGAAGTAGGAAGACAAGAAAGACCGCAACAAAGAGTAATTATACAAGAATCCATTATTCCCCAATGAAAACCTCTTTAGGTCACAGAATCATAGAAAGTATGGCTAAACAAGATTTATTTATGGCATCATCCAAGTCTATCGTCTTGCCACTGCAAAATAGTTCCCTTACAATAGACTTCCTAGTGCTTTGTCAATTTTAATTGAAGTATCTTAAGTGACATGGCTTCCACCAATTCCCTTAGAAGATTATTCCACAAAATACATCCCTTTAATAGCCTTTCTTTTCTAATGTTAAGCCTTTGCTCTGTTTCATCCCGTTATTCCTACCCCATGGGCCACCTTAAACAATTCTTCCTCCTTCTTGGTCTTTATGTCTTTCAGACACTTACAGATGCTTATCATTGATCCTTCATCTTACAGCTGATTATAGGGAGAGAAAACCAGATTGAGCTGTACAAGAGATCACCTCCATCATGGGAGATACAGGTGTTTTTTAATGGTTAGTTATTTCTTTGTTAATAGATGGCATTAAAATGTATTTGTATTAAGATGTATTTGCAAATATTAGGGGGATTAATATATTTACTTATTTTTCCTTAAATGGATGTGTGGTTGGAGAAGGGTAAGTGGGACTTCCACAGTACTATTTTCACTCCGCATAACCAAGGATGTAAAACCTATCATGCTCAAGGGACTAAACACTGTTGCTAACTGCTTACTCACTCCTGCTTCATCTAATGCTATCAGGAGACTGATCACAATTCTGTTAACAAATGGCAGGCACAGATATTAGCTTGCTTAAATCGTTCTCCATTAGAAATGCTGCAGTAATTTGCCACGCACATACATTCCTTTGCTGAAGGAATAATTGTCACCTTGTAGCAATAGTTATTGTTTCTTGTTCTCCCACCCAGTTATCAGTGTTGCTGCTTATGCTTTGAACATGCAAATTTTCTATAGAACGAAGCTTTCAGCTGGCAAGTTCAAGTAAACACATTACTGCAAATGTTCTTGTGCTAGAAAAGTTACTTTAATCTTTGATACTTTGTGATGCTTTTGTCCGCTATAACCTATAATGAACAGCTATACCTTAGAAATTATTCATAGAGAAGCCAAGGTATAAACAACATTACTTCAGTATAAATACAGTCTCTAAAAGGAATTGCATCACAACTAACAACATACATTTCTCCAAGATCTAGATGACTGAACAGTTAATCTAGCTTTTTGAAATAGTACCATCTGGAGTCTTCTAACAATATTACAGCTAGCTCAAAACTGAAAGCTATCCTACTAGAAAATAGATATTTAATATATTAAACCCCTTTAAAACCGCTTTGTCTTGGACATCTCCTTAAGGAGTCATTAAAGATCTCTCATTTTTCATCTTCTAGCCTGTCCCAGGTTTCTTCAACTCTACCTCTAAATTTCCAGTTTTTCCAGTCTGTCATTCTGAATGTTCTGAGGCAATGAAATTGAACATTATATTATATGTCCACATACAGGTTAATAAAAATATAGAGAAAATAGTTAACAAGATTTAAATAAAGTGCAGCAAATACTTGATTAATTTAACCTCTGTTTTTGCTTTGAATATCCATGAGAAGATTATGATTTTCTTAAATGCATGTCATTCAGATTCACATGACAATTTTTCTGAGGTTTTTTTTTTCATTCTTTGGATTGATCATGAACTTGTTTAGTGCGAACATTTGATACCACTTGAAACCAAAATAGTGTTGGTTAGTTGTGATGGGTCATATGAGGTGAAATCTTGGCCCTTCAGTGAAGTTAAGATTTTGCCCATGCTGCTATTTCTGTTCTCTGACTGTATGATCATAACTCTTGCAATCAGAAGGAAGGTTTGAAGAAGCACTGAGGTTTTGCATTTTTTAGGAAGAGGTTGCAGCTGAGGGTATTAGAAAACGTTAACTTTTTTCCTTTCTGAGTCACACAAGCCTTACCTGAGGCATCATTCCTAGATTGGTTAGACTGTTGTAAGAATTCTTGCCTAGGTGCACCTTACAGTTAATTTTTATCTCATTGCATTCATTTACATAAACTGTGTGTGTGTGATTCTTGCTGTGAAGGATACAGTCAGATCTTTGTCTGGCTTATGACTGCCCCTGGGATCTAGTAAGAGGTTTTCAGAAACCTGTTCTCCTGCTGTGTCATCAGTGCCTCCTCCCAGTTAGCATATGCGTAATATATAATAATTTTCACTTTAAATATTTTGACACAATGCAGAATGATATAAAATTAGCCTCATAAATGATATGGCTAGCAACACCGTAACAGAAGAAGCTTATCTCGTGGGGCACTATGAAAGTGTGCTCTGGGCTGTCTTATAGCTTCAGTCTTTGGATTATAGTGTAGCAACAATGTTAACCTTCAGCCCCCATAAAAGCAACCACAGTGAAACCCAGGCAGACAAGCAAATCAAACTGCTGAACCCCAACAGTGCTGATCTGCAGCATTTGTGCCAATTTAGAAAACTAACTATGAACATTTTCAGTCATGGGTGTGTATATGTCTGTGTATATAAAATAAAGATACTGTTTAAAAAAGCAGTGCGTTAAAGTCCCACTATTAAGGGAAAAAATTTGCATCAGGTACAAAGGAATTTTTCGGTATCGAGGACGCATAGAATTACAGAAATGAAGGGCTAGAATGGACCTCAAAGGTAATTGTATCACTTCCTATGGATATCCAGGATTGTGAAGCACCCCTCTACCACCTGCTCTTAGTGTGAAGGAGTCCTGTCTGTATCTGATGTGGATCAGCTCCCTGACCAGACTCTGGCAACAGAAGCGCTGCCTTCCAGGCCTCTATAGACATCACTTTCTCAGTACAGGTTAGAGATAGGCACGCTCCAACCCCCATGTCCTCCAGGCATCCCGCTAGAGTGCTCAGCCCTGTTCCACTGAACACTTTCCAAACTCTCAGGGTACGTATGTGTGAGCCTCAGAGCCCAGGTCCACAGAATGCAAGCTCACTGGGCTCCTGCAATGGCTCCAAAAATAATTGTGTAAATGTTTGGACTTTGGCTGGAGCTTGCTTGGGCTCTGAGACCAGGGACTCCCTCCCGTCACAGTTATTTTTAGAGTCCTTGCATGAGTCTGAATCTGTAGACCCAGACTCTGAGTTTCACTGCTGTGGTTTTATGCTTGCCATGTAGACATACTCTCAGATCCTCTATTCCCAAAGGAATATCACACATCAGTTTACAAGATTCAATTCAGTGTCACCACTCCACTTAACACATAGCAGTTGGATAAATTGAAGGTGAAAACAAGAATAAATTTATTCTCAAAGAGCAGATATTCAAATTATAGTAAGTAAGATTATTGGAAACAAATGGTCATATGTCAGACAAAATCATAACATGCTTTCTACTCTTAACTTATCTCACAAGACATTCCCCTGCTACAAGCTTACAAGATAGCTTACTCCAAGTACTTGGCCCGGTATTTTCAGCCAGGTAAGCCGAGATGCCCCTTCATAAGATCAAGCCCACTGGGGGCTTGTCCTCACAGATTGAAGGATATCTCAGGGTTCATCTGTACCCCAGGTATACCCAACCAAACCTTTACATCTTCACCTAAAAGCAGGTATTGCTTTACTCAGCAGTGCAAAGCCGAAGTGACTTAAAATGGCTAAGTCCATTTTCAAAAGTGATGTCAGCATTTAGTCTAGTTGAAAGTCAATAGGAATTAGGCTCCTAAGTACCTCAGTCACTTTTGGAAGTTGGGATTTATGGTCTCAGGTGACTTAGGTGCATTTGAAAATTTTATTCTAAGATCCTACATTTGGAATGTAGTTATCCAGATAGTCAAAAGTCTCAGCATATGCAGCAAGTACTAGATGTTTAATACACATGGGCCTATGATAGTAGAGAACTGATAGAGATCCAAATGTATACTGATCAGAATCTAATTTTGGTCTCCCATGTTACTCATGTGATTGTCCTGTTTTTGACCAAATGTTTTCTGTTTCATAATCACGTGAAAGTGAATGTATAGTGGGCCCAAAAAATGCCCCACTGTACATAACATTTATTTTTATGAAAATAGTGTGTTCTGCATTCTCCTACATAGAAGCTGGAGAAAAATTCATGAAAACTCCAGCAGTCACCACCTGCAGTTACAAAGTATTTCATTTTAACATGTGATTAATGGTTCCTGTACTTGCAGTTTTACATTTTATATTTATCATTTGGCCTAAAGATGGTGTAAGTGATATAAAACAACATGGAGGCACCCATCATCCAGACAATGGCATCTGGTCTACAATGTTATCACCCGCCAACAAGACATCTACAATGCTACAATCTACCACTGCAGGGCCCTATCCCCTACTCTTTTTTTCATTTTTTCTGCCCCATTTCCTCCCCACTTCCCCACCACGCTTTGTACCCTGGGCGACTGTCCTGCTTACTCCCACCCTGGTTACAGCCCTGCCCAAAACTCTCTGAGATCATTTAATGTATTAATGGAGAAAAAAGTGTGTGTTGCAAACCTCAAAATATGTGCAAAATTGTGGATTGTGCAAAGTAAATTAATTTAAAACAAAATTATGGTGGGAGCCCAATATTGCGGAATCTGCAATTTCTGCAGTATTGTAAATGAAGGACCTTATCTGCAAACCTATAACAGCACACGTGTCACGCTCATAGCAACATGAAGTGTCTTTTCTGTAAACCAGCATCACAAGGACAAGGCTTCATCATTCAATCTCTTTAGAGGCTGCATACTATTCAGATATTATTTCTAAATCTATCCCATCTTTTCATATAGTTTCCTTTCATTTGCTTACCCTTTCAGCTAGCATGCATGCCTTGACATCATCTCTGCCTCACATTCTCTAATGAAGCAATGTCACCACCATTTGAACTATTGTAGCTGTTTACTAACTCGGTATGAGAAAAGATCATGACCATATACATATTTGATGGCTCAAGGTCTATCGCAGGTTCTCATGAAAATGTACCTTGGAGTTGCTTGTAGAATGCAATTGTGACAAAACAAAAACCTTTAATGTCAATCATCCCCCACACACACAGACACACACACACACACAAAACTACAGATGAAAGAAGAGAGCAAGTACATTTACCTTGCCGGGAACTGGCATTTGTCTGAATGTAGTTGCTTTTAACCAATCTTTTAATATGGTATTTATCAATTGCAATATGAAACATTTTCTCTATATTTCTGCTAACTTCTTTCATCTATTATTCACCCACCTCTGTTCTTGGACTTTTAAACATACTGTGATCAAGTTCTACAGTCTCTTCACATCTAGCACATACTCTGTAGCCTAGAAAAGAGCTAATGGAAGTGTGACGCTGTCTGAAATATAAGTGACCATTTATAATATTAATACCAATATGACAAAATTACAATAATTCTTACAAGATATGCCAGGTAAGGAATCATTGGAAAAGTTATGATTTGCTAAATATGATAAGCTTATCTATATGTATGTATCATCTTTGTACTATAAGTTATGGATATGTGTGATATATCTGAATCTACAAAGTGTGTTGTGTTACTGGGTGACACCCGCAACTGATTAGCATCAGCACTGTCCAGCTTGCTTGGTTGCCTATCAAGGGCAGTCAGTTATACAATGGCCCAGGGAGAGAAGCCAGGGGCTATGCCTAGGAGTCATCAGGACATGTAGGGACATGCCTATGGACAGGGACTCCAAGAGCTTTTCACTGCTCATGTGCTGTGAGCTTGTGTTTGAAACATAGGATGGAGAAGCCACATGGCAGAGACTATAAAAGACAGCTGTAACATCTCCATTTTGTCTTCATTCCTGCTTCTTACCTTTGGATCAATTCCTCTACATCTGAAGCTTTGAACAAAGGACTGACAGACCCATCCAGACACTGGATGTGATCCAGAGGAATTGTCCAAGCCAGCAAACTCACCAATACTGCTGAGAACTTGGACTTTGAACTCATATGTATGTATCTGACTGCTTTGATCATTTAATATCCCCCATCTTGTTTATTTTTTTTCTTTTATAATAAAACTTTCACTTTAGATACTAAAGGATTGGCTGGCACTGTGGTATTTGGGTGAGATCCAAACTAGTATTGATCTGGAAATGTGGCTGACTCTTTGGGGATCAGGAGAACATTTTATTCAGTGAGCAGAGTTTTAAATAACTTCTCACTTTACAAGACTTAGTTGCTGATTGGGAGCTAGAGACTGAAATGCAAAAAAGGGGGCTGTGTAACTTCTTGTTTTAGCTTCTTGATGACCATTTTGGGGAATCAGGAGCACTGTTTGTGACTGGTTGGTGAATCTAACTTCAGTGTTAGCTACCAGTTTTGGGAGAATCTGCTTTTTTTTTTTTTGAAGCCTGCCCTGAACTTGGCATTTTCAGGTGGGCCACCCTAGGCACATATGGGCCCCAGGAAACATTAGAATAAGCCTGGAAACGAGACTTTCCTGAGTCAGCTCATTTACCTCCTTACACCTACTCTGGTATCTGTTCAGCTGCTGCTTCATTTGCAAGACAATCCAGTTAGATTCCGAAGGAGACCATGCCCCAGTCACTGACTCTCAACCTCCTGGCCTATTGAGAAAACAACATGGGGCAATCAATTCTCAACACATCAATCTCCAGTGTTATGATAAAACAGGAGACTGGGCAGTAAGTGGTCCCTCAGGTTAATTAGTTTTTTGTTATCTAAGGTTTTACCTAAGAAGCAGAACTTGAGTGCCTAGCTACTGGACAATCAGCAGCCAGTACATTCCACAGTCTCTGTCTAGTCACTGATTTTACCTCATTGTTGGTGAAGAAACTTGGTGACACTGAAGAAGAAAGAGCCAGGCTGAAGAGTCAAAAAAGAAAGAAAATACCCTTGCCTGCTTTGTCATATTTACTTTAGTATTTTTAAAAGCTCCCAAGAAAAACTGATTGGAATTCCCCGAATTTCAAGTTTTCAATATTTTTTGTCAAAAAATGAGCTTTCTATCAAACCTCCCACTCCACTTCCAATGAAAAAGTTTGTTGAAATTTCAAACAAATTTCAAATGCAACCACCTCTACTCTTACGTGTATCCAAAGATTCAGACTTCCATGAGAATGGAAACACTTCTGTTGTGTTCTGGGGCTCGTACAGAGCTCTACATGGAATACTCCATCTTCTTGGATTCTATCTGAACACAGATCATAAGCTATTTGTCATTTGCGTTTGTTTCAGAAGAGTCAATTTAATGGTATTAACTAACATTGATTCTGAAGATGACATTGCAATACTTTTCAATAAACCTTGCAAAATTAAAGATACTAGCATTATGGCACACTGGGAGTGAAGCCATAGTGCTCAAATACAGGCTGAGGAAAATGCATGTAATGTTTTTAGGGGCACATAATGAAGTGGGAGATTTTCCTAGTCAAGAAGTCAGTCAGAGATGTGGCTTCTATTTAATATCAAAAGCTTTCTATCTACCTGCTTTTGATTTCATTCTGAGACATTCCTTTGAAAAACATCATTTCAAAGTTCTAGAATTCCCTTTTTTAAAAAAAATCTGCATTTTCTAAAAGTTAAATAAAGCTCACTAAAGCTATAGCACATCACTTTAGTCCTGATCCAAAGCTTATTTTAGTCAGTAATAATTTCAAAGGGCTTGGATCAGGCCCCTTATCCTCAATTAATTCAGTACTAAGAGGAGAAGTGTTCAATAGTTTGCTGCTTCTATTTTTTAGAAATTAAACAAAGTTTCATGATGCATCCAGTGATGGTTTATATTTGTGCTCAATTAGTCATTCTTTAGACTAGGGTAAATATTAGGGTGTGGGAATCCAGCATGATGATATTAGATGTATTTCTTTCTCTAAGAAAAATAGCCCATTTGCTTAACTGCCAAATGTTGACTGTTTCAATATGTTCAAGCCTAGAAGGCTGAAAACAAAGGCACAGATGTGATTCACACAGTGCTCACCAGCATGGCGTAGCAGTGTTCTGGCTTGTTGGAAATCTTCCAACGGATTCAGAAAAAGAACATACTGAAGTAATGCAAACCATCATTTAACCAATTAGTTAGGAATATGTAGGGATTTTTTCCAGAATGCTCAGATGTAGCATTGTTAATTTTTATTTGTTCTCATCAAAATTTCCCCACACAGAACAAATATTTAATCATGTAGTTATCTGTAGTTAAAATGGATATGTATCAATTATAAGAACTTTTAAAATAAATACTGTGTTCATAAAAAGGTTTACACAAATCCTCAGATGATTGCAGGAACAAAGTGAAAGCATACAGTATAACACACAAGGCAAAGAGATACAGGTAGCTAGAAGTAGCACAAGAATACCTGAAGTTTGTAGATGGAATTTATTTATTTAATCATATAAATCCCAATTACAAAATTTCCCACATTCTCGCTTAGATTCTTAGCTCTCTGGGAGCAAGGGCTGTTTTTACATGTTTTTTTGTTGTTGTTGTACAATGCCTCATTTGACTTGGTCCTCATCCCTCACTGGTGTCTTTCAATGCTAATGCAATAGATATTATAATAATAATAGTAATAATAATAATAATGAATTATAATTTTAAGTAGTAAATCAAATTCTCTGCTTTACACAAATTCAGACATATTAAGAGCATTAAATACACTGATTTCTTTATGATGATTATTATATTATTTTGTTTTTATCTTTTCCTTAAATCTATTGTGGATGTAAAGATCTGCAGATCAGAAACAACAGTAGTTTTACAGGGAGTACCTTCCAGTTCTTCAGCACTATAATGAAATATGATACAAAGCAGCACAGTGTCAATAAATCTACGGGATAAAGGTCAGGTTTACATCGATGGACGGAGCTGGCAAATACATTTGTTCCTGCAATGTCTGTGTTTTAAATGCCACCCTCTGATGAACCTGCTGCAGAAACACTCTTTTGGTTTTGATGAGATGTCAGTTTTGCTCAGTGCTGATCAAATAAGATGAATGAAAGTGAAACAAGAACAAAAATATTACTTCTGTCATTTATTCTTTATGCATTACAGGAAGTGGGTCAGTCAGGGAGATTTCTCTTAAACAAATAGCAATCACTGCACAATATCACCCATTGATCTATTTCCCAGCAGGCAATAGCCTTTTTGTCAGAAAGGACATACAATTCAAATACCATAGAATACATACAAAAACCCATGACAGATTTTAAAAGTATCTTTTCCCTTTGCCCCCAAATCAATCTAGGCTACCAATTCAGGATATAGCAAACTTATTTCCATACCTGTAGTGGAGATGTATATCCTTAAAAAACTATGTTTTATGTTAAATATTGTCTAATGTAAAAAAACTCCCGTCACTTGAAAAGTGCTTTACATATGAAAACGCAAAGGCACCCTGTTAATTGTATACAAATCAGACTTCATCAGCAAAACAAATTAAAGAAAAAACTAAAACTGCATCTTACTCTAGAGAGTTGAAATGGAGCAGCTTTACTGGCTAATGGACCAAATTCTCTAGCTTTGCTGTCACTTTACATGTAGTTATTTGAGAGTCTTAAGCTCAGCTTGAATGATATATCCTAATCATAAGCCATTAATCTTCTTGAGAAACTGACAGCAAATAATAGTCCATAGATCAGTGGGAATCAGATCTGTTTTTAACGGTACATGTCAAAAAAAATAATCTTTTCCTGTAAATAATTATGAAAATGTAACACTCTAGGACAGTTGTGCCCAAATTTTCCTGTCACCCGCCCCCCATACCAGTAATGGAATCTATCCATTCTCTTCCCCTCTCCCCCATTACTGCACAGTTGGCTCAGCAGAGGAGATTGGGCTGAAGATGGAGTTGGGTACTGAACTGGGGAAGTGGAGTTAGAGGTGGAGCTGGCCTGGGGGTGGAGAAGAGTATGAGGGCAGAGCTGTGGCTGGGGTGGAGCTGGGAGCAGAGCAGGGGGCGAAATGGAGCTGTGGCTAGAGTTGGGCTGGGGGCGGAGCAGAGCTGAGCTGCTCCTGGGGCCAGAACTGGGCTGAGTGGCTCTCCTCCCTGCCCCCCTGCTGGGAGCTGGCTCTGGCCCTGTTTTACCCTCCTCCCCCCGAATGTTCCTCTGCGCCCCTCTAGGGGGTCATGCCCCACAGTTTGGGGACCACTGCTCTAGGGCCATTTACAGGGGTGCAGGTGCCCATACAGTTGAATGCCTAAAATAACTACACAGAGAATCCTATCCTGCGCCTACTGATGTGAAAAAGAAACTTCCCAATGAATCAGAGCTACTCTCCAGATAAGCACCAAGGCCAAAATCTTAAAAATTAGACACTTAAGTGCAGACCTAAATAATTGGCCTGATTTTTCAGAGATGCTGAGCACCTGTGGTTCTCACTACTGTCAGCTGGATATCATAAAGAAAACTGGTCCCTAAATCAATGGGAGTTGTAGCAGCTCAGCAGATCTGAAAATTAAGCCACTAACTTAAGTGCCTAAATATTGGTTTAGGTGCTTAACGTTAGGTATAGAAGAAAATGATTTGGTGTTATATTTCCAAACAGTTTATTATCTACATGATAGCACAACTCTGAAAGCAATAAAGATATTCTTTCACAAGAGTATTTTATAATCAAGAACACAGAATGGCTGCTTCATCACAATTTCAAATCAACAACTAAATTAAGCTACCTTCCATGGCAAGTTGTCTCAGTTGATATAATTTATAGATTATATTTGTTCTGAGGATACAAAACAATCAACCCATATGTATTTTAATACAACGGGACTTGCTGCATTATCATTTATCCACAAGCAATGATGTTGTATTTTATTTAATTTACAAAGGTACAAAGTGCTCTTGCACTTCATTTATGACGGTCTAGCAAGAAATTGTAAAACACGGAGAATGCCTTAAGTAAAGCTAACCCTTCTGATATTAATTAGGAGATTGATTCTGCAAGATACCCTTGACTCCCATTAAAGTCAGGGTTTGCAGGGGCAAGCCTTAAGACTCCCATTACTACTTCGCCTTTCTGGGTGTGCACAAGCCAAAAAAGGTGATAAAGCCACCTAACAAAGGGAGATCTAACTGGAGTGCAAAAAATGAACTGAGCCTGGGGAAGACTTACATTAAAGTGGCTGCTTCTGCATCTGCTCTAACCACTTATGTTGGCCTATACACCAGTATTCAAGTATTTACCATGCAGTATAAAAAACTGCAGAACTTACCATGGTAACCATTGCGCCACTTTCTTGTACCTGTGCTATCCTTGGCATGCGGAGAGCCTTCTTTAAGAAAAGCCTGTATTCAAGGTTTACAAACCGTTGATTTATATTTTATGATATTTTTCAGGAGAAAAAGATCCAGTGTTTTGTATGCAGAGCAATTATTTAGGTTTTCATTCCCTTTTTAGAAAATGGGCAAATGGGAGTAACAGGGGGAAAAAGATTTGAGAATTACACTTTTGGCAAGGCACATTTGGAGTCTGTGCATGCTGTGAGTTATCTTCTAGAGCAGTGTTTCTCAACTTTTTAAGTAGCAAGTACCCCCTAACTTCTGAAAATTATAATAGGTACCCAAACACTGAATATTCCACAGGATTTTATATTTACGGACTAATGTGAGCCAGATGTTGGAAGAATGGCTGAGTATAGAAGACCGTGACATGACAGATGTCAGATCTAGTGTAGGTAGGGTTACCCCCTTTACACCAGGGCTGCACAACTCAAGTATGTACCTGGGCTGGAGGTGATGTTGGCCAAAACTAGGAGGCTTTGAGCGGCATGCCAATGCTGGGGAATATAAAGCGCCATGCCAATTTTTTTGCCATAGATTTGAGAGGAGGAAGGGGTGAGAGAGAGACAGGAAAGGAGGGTAACTGGTAAATTCTGGGGCTGTCCTAGTTGTCAATTTCACTGCTCAACTAGAGCAGTGAAATTGACAAGTTTTCTGGGGGCTTTGAGCCAGGGACGGGGGCTGCCACCTGGGCAAGTTGTAGGCGGCTGCTGCCTGGCTGCCAGCCCGGGAGGTGGGCAACTGCCACCCAATCCGAGCTGGGGCAGAGGAGGCTTCCACCCAGGGATGTGAGCAGGGGGCTGCTGCCCATCTTCATGCCAGGGCGCTGGAGGCTGTCCCTTAGCTCGGAGCTGGGGCACGGGTGGCTGTCACCCAGCTCACGAGACTCAGGAGGCTGCCACTGGGCTCCCACCCAGCGGGCTGCTCGCCTCCCCCAGAAGCTAGTGGCTGTTGCCTGCCTCCCAGCTGGGAGCTGTGACTGGGTGGGAAGCAGGGGACTGTAGTCTGGCTTCCCGGGACTGTAGCAGCTGCTGCTCGCCTCCTAGCTGGGAGCTGTGACCTGGCGGGAAGCAGGGGTCTGCCGCCCACCTTTCCCAGAAGCTGGGGGCTACCGCCTGCCTCCTCCAAGAGCTGGCAGCTGCCACTCATTTCCCAGCTGGGAGCTGTGACAGGGCGGGAAGTGGGCAGCTGCAGCCTGGCTTCCCGGGACTGTGGCGGCTGCTGCTCCACTCCCAGCTGGGAGCTGGAACCGGGTGGGAAGCAGGCTGCTCCCCTTCACTCAGTTTTCCCCCGGGTATCCCTTGCCTGTGTCTTGTGTACCCCTGGGGTACGTGTACCACAGGTTGAGAAACTATGTTCTAGACCACCATTTTGGCTCTGTAATATTGTAAGGATACACCCCTCAATGTTTCTATTTAATTTGCTCAGTTATAAAAGATGCGTAGTACTGGAATGGGGACTATCTATGCTTTGATTTGTGAGCAATCTAATCTGATGTGATATATTATATTTCCTTTAAGTAATGGGTCAGATGCATTGTGTGTTTTAAAGAAAATCAAAACATGATATCACGGAGAAATATTGTAAAATGTGCATCATAATGTCTATTAAGAGGGACAGTACAAAAAAATAGACAAATGCTGCAATCCTTTTTCAGGCAAAGCTGTGTAAGTCCTGATGGGAGTTTGCCATAGTCATGATACAGTGTGAAATTCACCTTGGTATGAAGGATAAATGCAAACTTCTCTGCATCCCTTAAATCCTGTAATTGGGGCATTAGTAGCCCAACAGCGAAGGGGCCTACCCAGACTCTCTGCACTTCGGAGGATGTCACCTTGGAGGGCAATAGTGGGTGCTAGGCCAAATAGGGACCATAGAAGTCATGTGTACAAAGGTCTTGTGGCCATAGCAGCTTATGTATATGATGTGGAAAGATTGCATCCTCCATTCCAGATCTAAGGTTGGGGAAGAAACTTGGAGATGTATAGCAGCCCACCAGCTCCTTCGGCTGTGCGAGGGGTTAGCCTCTCTGTACTCTGCTCATTTCAGCAATTTAAAACTCAATTTACTCCATTGCTATACAGGTGATGTCACTGTCACCTTGAAGAAAACAAGGCAACATTTGGTTTATATTCTGTGATGTGAGACATCCAGGAGGAATGAGGAGATACCAAACATTTGTTCCTATGTCAAACACAGATAGCTCACAAGTTCAGTCTTTAACTTATTTCATGTAAACTTTTCTGATGAGATCAGCAACTGCCAGCTCCATGGAAATCTTCCAACTATCTGTCACAGTGTAGGAAAGACGTGGTTCCTGTATGAGAGGAGAATCAGCTACATTTCCCCCACCCCCTTTAATGCTATTCATTCATTCACTTCATGTTACCTCTCAATCTTGTTTAAATCATAGCTATACTAGGAGCTTCCCCCTTCTTACCATTAACTGATATGGAATGGCCATTCTCAGAATGACCCCAGGAACAAGCGGAGTGTGAAGGGAAGGTTTGTGCCTGCACATATACACACCCCATTCTTGTGGCTCTGTCCTCCTCAGCCCTAGCCAAGGATCTGGCTCTAAGACTTTCAATGACAAATAATTTATCAGTTGTCTTCAGAGACCATTAATATTTTGCAATATTTTGACAATGATGAGCATTTAATAAACACATACTGTGCTATCCCACAGAATTACTCCAGGAATGACAAATAGCAGGACCCACCTTTGCTGATTAAGCAGTCTCTTTTATATACGGGTGCCAGTTGTACTTTATAAATGACTTTAATTTACAGTGCATTACATAGCTACGTATTTCTTGCCTCTAAATCCCCATGCAATAATTTGTATCTTTTCCCTTGATAGTTTAACTATCTTTAACCTTTCGTTAGGATAGCTTCTTAATAATCCCATCTGACAATTTTTCTTTTGAATAAATCTATAGTTGCTATAGTTGTACATCATCTGCAGTGTTTATTTTTGTAACCTTTTCTAACCTTGTTAACAACAATAGTATTATTCTTATTCAGACATTCTTCCTTGAAGAAAATGCCCTGCACAAACTTATTTCCTTACATAAATACAACTAGAACATTTAATTAGATTTGCCAATGTCACTGACAAATGGATTGCATGTACTGTAACTAATGTATAGCCCATATGCTTGCACAGATTAGAATTTTACAGTATCATACTGACTTCTATGTAGAAAGAGATTTCAATACCAGAAAATAAATCATAATCTTAATCAAATACTGCACATGAGTTTTCAGTTTTCAAAAGTCCACTTTATGATATCTCAGATAATGAATGCAGGAGAAAAGATTTCTATTGTGAAACAGATTTAGCAGTTGGCAATAATGAACAATCAAATCACGAAGTCCTTCAAAGGCTTCATCATGGTGAGGTATCATTTTACTGTGTGAAACGAAACATCTATGCTCTCATTGCCTTTCATGGGATAAAGTGGAGGACTTCAAGAAGATTATCTTGAGGGTTTAGGACACCGGTAGTCTTATATTTTGATTTTGGCAGACTTTAATATTTGTCACATGGTAGTGTTTGTATTAAAGCAGATGGAACAACCAAGATTTCAAGATCTGTTGATGGTCTGATGGTGGTTATTTTGGAAGGAAAAGTGTTGCCAGTTTGACAAAGTTAGAAGAGAGGCATATAGTGCTTGAATACCTCAAACTGTGTCCTTAGTCTTCTGCTTCTTTCAATGTTTAGATCTTAATGCAGATGAGAAAAGGGTCATCTTGTTAAATTATTTTATTAAATTAACTTGGCTTTAAAGGGCCTGATCCAAGACTAGTTGAAGTCAATTGGGAGTCTTTTTATTGAGTTCAGTGGGAGTTGGATGATGTTAATGAACTGCCTTGTGTATTCTGGGTCATGTCTGATGACTTTGGTGACTAAAACAAGTTTTTGCTATTTTTGAAAATTCTGTTAGCATTGCAATGATAGCCAAATATCTCTTAGGTGTTATTGCATTTTGGTTAGCATTGACTCCACGTGTGTTATTGCTGCAGCAGACAGTCTTCCAAAGTCTCATAATTTTGACAAAAATCTTACAATATGTAGTGTTTTTCTTCAAGCCTCAACTCCTAGGATTCATGGGATAGTCCCAGTTTTCATTTTAAAAAGGTAAATTTCTCATCCTCCTGGTTGCTGGGAAAAGATTAAAAATGTGAACCCTAAAGGCTTGAAATCCTAAGGCAAATAATAAGACACATTTATGTATTTTAAAATCTCATGATTTTTAAGCCAATTTCATGTTTTCTGGGGCCTGATATATGATTTCTGAATGCAGGGATGGCAATTCTGTGCATGTATTTTCTCTACTTTGGATGATTAAGATAAGTCCTTTGAAAGAGTGTGCTAAAACCACTAGGCCTCATGATGATAGTAGACCCTACTATTCTATCTTGTTCTCTCATAATGACTGGCAATGATACTAATACAGAGAGTATATGCAAAGCCATTTTCCCTTACTTGGATATTACGGAACACTCATCTTCAGTAAATAGTATGGAAGACCATCATCACGTGTCAGCAATGAACAATATTTAAAATAGTGATTGTGTGATAATTGTGAATATTGTTTTGCAAGATGTCTACTCTCCAGAATACTGACTATTTTGTTTAGGACAATATCACAATCCAGAAATATTGCTGTTTGTGAAATTTTGACAGTTTGGCAGTTGAAAAAGTAAGCTTACACATGTTTTGATGAAAAAAATCTTTAAGAAATTAATTTTGAAAAACAAAATTCTGAAAAAGTCAGCCTTTTTTACTTGAAAAGAAGATAATTTCAAGCAAAAAGAAAGGTGACATTTTGAGATATTGGGACAATCTTATGAATTCAAAATGAAATGAAAGGCCCACAAATACTGAGGGTTTTAAATTCATTGTGAGGATTTCATATAACCTTAATTCATAATATTGGACCTGATGAGCTCAGTAGTATATGTCACACACTGTGAAAGTGCAATTTTAATGATCTTAGACCACATATGTTGTCCCAATCTCTCCAAGGTGCTTTGACTAGGAAGGGGTTTAACTGCAAACATCCAGACTGCATGAATGGATATGAATGCATGAATGAACTGGGAAGTTCATTTAAAAGGTCTTGTCTCCCAAAGTAAACTAGAATTTGAAGTGTAACACATTAATGGTAACACATTAATGTCTCTGAGATGAAGAGCAATTTTTTATGGTTCAGAGATCAACATAGAACTGGTCTCTCACACAACAATGATTAGATAACCAGAATACAAGCAATGTTTTAGATCAACGAACGGGATAAATATATCTGTCTGGGTGTAACATAGACTGAGCAAACACTTTCAAATTGATCATCAAGCTGTTTATTGGGAAGTGATAAATTAGAACTCTAGCAGTGGGGAAGCTTAGGGAAGGTGCAGGTGACCCATGCATTGCCATGAATTTGGACATAAATGTCCAGTCGTCTACATAAGACAATGGTAAAGTGCTGGTGGATACATTTCCCTTCACTGGGGGAATGGATTATATGGATGCTTACCTTCTAGTACTTTAACTAAATTCAATGAAGAGACTCTTCAATCATAAATAATACAGTAACATATATGGTCCACTAACCATGTCATGATTGTCCCTATGCTGGACTCCCACAGCCACTCACAGCTTGTCAGAAACAGCAGAAAAAGAACTCAGCTTCTCCTACTCAATAAGCACAGGAGCCTACTATTTGAGCTGAAAGGAACATTTATTTTAGCTGTTCTCTGTGAGTCAGTCTGTGTACTAGTAAGAGTGCTGATTTCATTCAATAGGTAGCAGCGGTGCACACCTACACGCTAGCCCAGGGTTCCTCAACTCGTGGCTTGTGACCCAAAATTGGGTTGCTAGAATGTATCCAAAGATTGCATGGGAGGCCCAGAAGGGGTGATGGTGGTGCTGGGTCCTGGAGGAGAGTGTTGCATTTACCCTACAATGGTGGCCTGCAGCTCAGGTCCCGCACAGCTGCCTGGGCTTGGATCTCTGCTCCAAGCATTGTGACTGGTGCACAGGTTGTAGTACCACTCAAGTTTGGCTCAGCTTCCCCTCCACCATAATGACGGGGGGCTAGCCCAGGCAAATTTTAGTAGTGGTACTGTGACCTCATGTGCCAGGTTCCAACATCACTTTCACCACCAATGGGGGCTAGCTGGGCCAAATCTGAGCAGCAGTGCAACCCCAGATGGTGTAACACCTGGTGCAGGGAGCTGTGCCCAGCCAGCCCCGTGGGACAGGAATCACAGGAGCTGCCACTACTGTACATGTGGTGCACTTTTTTAGTACTTATTATCTTAATGTGTTTATTATATATTGTGGATAAGAAATATTTAGTAAGTCAGATGTTTTGGCACAAAATCTATTTACTGAGTCGCAACAGGCCATCAAGGTTTACAAATAGATCCTGACTCCCAAAGGGGTTGAGAACTACTGCATTATACAGGTCATTACAATATTTTTCATTTATATATGGCACTTCTCAGTCTGAAGTCTCTCAAAGCACTTTACATAAGGCCAGATTCTCTAGTCCACCAAGTCCAGTCTGTATCATGTCCACCACTCCAACTGCCCCCAAGCGTCCCCATACGGAGAGGGAGCAGGAATGGCAGGGTGGGAGTGTGGCAAAGAGGAACTCTGCTATGCCCAGTTCTCCACTGGTGTAACATCTCTGAAGAACTGTATACTAGGGGTGTTAGAGCATTGACTAGGCTAGGGGTGGCCAACTCAGGATCAGCTAGTTACAAAAGGCTTCCTGACATGTTCCCTTCTTCGTAGGGTCTGAACAGAGCTCTGCTGCAGTTAGGACTCTGGGTCAGAGTGTATACCTATAGCACTTCTGAAAGCAGCGTTGACATAAATAGCACACTGTTCAACAAAGGGTAGAGGGGAAATTCAGGCCAAAGATACTCTTGCAAACCTCTCCTCTTTTGAAAAGTGCCATGGGATCTTCAGTGTACATCTAGGGATATAAAAGGTTAACCGTTTAAATGCATTTAAACTGGGGAGGGAGGGGAGCGGCAGCTGGGATGGATCCCCACCAGCGAGAGCAGCTGGGCTGCTCTGTTGGTGGGGAAGCGGGGTAGTCACAGCTGGGCTGGGCTCCCCTGGAGTAGGGAGAAGTGCAGAGTCCAGTGGGGTGGCCAGCTGCAGCTGGGCTCCGTGCCTCTTGCTGGGGGGGGGAGAGTCGCAGCTGGGCTCGGTTCAGCTCCCCGCCATTGAGAGCTGCCCAGCTACCGCAGCCGGGGGGAGCCACAGCTAGGCAGCTCTCACTTGGCACTGAGGAGCTGAGCCCAACGCAGCTTTCCTCCCCTCTTCCCCCCCCCCCCCCCGAGTTTAACCGTTTAAATGTTCTAAAAATAGAACGTTTAACTGGATTTTTAATTAAACTGATTTTTACATCCCAAATTCATACAGAGCAGACAAACTCTTTGTTTAGAAAGACCCATATACAATAAGCTACACAGAACTCAAATTATGTATTGTTTCTTGGAAGGGTAAATTGACCTTGCCTGGTATTCTAATCTGTGGTTTATCTGGTCTAAGTATTTCACACCTGAGTCTTAAGCCTTTTGCCATCCTCTCAGAGATGAGATGTTTTATTCACCTAAGTATCTCAGATCTCCCTAGCTCCTCAAAAAGGAGTCTGCTGCAACTACATAGAACAATATGAAGTAGAGGTTTTCAGTCTATTTCTGGTGCTTCGATACCAAGGTGAAAGGAGCTTTTACAAATTCCTAAAGGAGATCTATTGTATGTTAAAAGCAATAGATCCCTTCAAGCCTCCCAGCAAATTCTGGATTTCTCACTGTGCTTATGATTCTGGACTCAGGCCATTTCTCTTCTAGTCCAGGTAAATCACCTCTTAAGCATTTATGAAGTGAAACTATTTTTGCTTAGTTCCTATATGCAATGTATATTATGCTCGTGCTACATCTAAAATTCTCTACTGAAATCCCCACAGAACTGTAGAATTAAATTAATGAAACAGAACTTAGTGAGCATAATATAATTCATTTAAGATCTGCCCTTTTAACCCAAGTAAATACAAATCACCTATTTTATTACCTGAGCTCATAAAACCTAGTTGGTGGTACCCATTGATTCCCTTCTCCAAATGGTTGTCATGCGCCTTCTTTAACAGATTTACACTACTTTCCTTTATTGCCTAAAGTAGGCTTTTCCCATGTTTTAGCCATCTTTTGTGTATGAAAAATCTGTCTGAATTACCTTACTGTCTTTTAAACTTCTTAAATCCAGCGCAGAACTTTGCTTCTTTATCAGAGCATGCCTTCATCTAGCAGTTATCTATCGTCTGCTTGTATAAACAAGGTCATCAGCACAGTAAAGTTCAAAATAAACAAGCTATCTTCGTATTAACCATGACACAATTAGACAAAGAAGACGTCTTTTCTGACTTCTTCCTGGTTTCTTATGGTGTCAAGCACTCACATCTTCATTTAAAGTCTCCTAGTTCTGCAAATGCACATCACCTCTGAAAACTAGGCCTTTAGTGAGTAGGGAATTCTTCCTTCTTTTTCAGGCTCTCCTTTGTATGACATTCATAACTCTGCCTAAGATCTATGAACCATGTGAGTCCTACCGAAGCCCTGAGTTTAGGGTGGAAGTGGTAGAGAGACATTGTGTGGACCATCTGAATGGAAGGAAATTTCAGTATCAGTGAATATGTTCAGTGTGTGAACACGCAACAGCATAATTAAAAGTACAAAATTAACTAGAGGAAAAGTTAGTTTTACCTTTAGTGGTTCTATATTCAGACCTTTCGTAAATAAGTGAGGAGGACCAAATTAGGCAGTAAACAAATTAAAAATTCCTCTGCCTGGACTACTTTAAAATATATATAACTTTAAAGATTTTTTTAAAATAAATACCCAGGCTTTGGATGGAAATGTAGCCAAAGTTTCTGATAGTGCTTTTCTCCCTGGCATTCCCTCCTTCACTCCTTTGCTGTTGTCTTTACTCAGGCAAAGATTTTGGTGGAGCATTTACGTGAATAAGGACTGTAGAATCAGATCTATAATGAACAACACTTCCTGGCATTTCTAATGAGTGTGTTGGTATTTTCCAAGCAGAGAATTTTCAAAGGCAAAAAGGGCAGTTAGGTACCCAACTTCTATTGAAAGTCAATGGGATTTGGATGCATAACTCCCATTTCTGTCCCTTAAATTATTTCAGTATGAACTTAAACATTAAAGTTGTGAGTACTGAGTATTGACCTTATGAAAAAGACCTGTAGATTTTAACAGAGTATAAACAGTTCTAATGTGATAGACCTATCTATCATCACTATGGAATCTATGTGCTAGCTACATTTAGCGAACACAGAGAAATTATCCATTAAAAACTATTGCTCTATGCACCTTGTTATTGTCACTTTTATTTATTGGAGTTTTTAAATTAACCTCCCTCCCCTTCTCGTCTTATTATAATCTAATTTTTCTAGGCACTTATACCACACAGGAGATCACCACTGTATTTGAGTACCATACAAATTAGTTCCCATGAATACAATTCCTCTCTATCTTAAATATTCTTCCTTTCCTTTTCTCTTCCTTCTTATTTCATGAGAGGTGTTAGCTGGTTATTCTTTTTGTCCTATCATTGTGGGAGGCCTTGTGTCCTGAACACAGTTAAGCTTCCATTTATTTCAATCATTGATGATAATCCTGCCTTATAAACAGCTGTCCCAAGAGAACTCTCAAAGAAAATGACAGACAACAGAAAAATGTTACTTTAAACTAGAAATGTGTAAGCTGGGTTGAATAAAACAGGAAACCCCAGACACACACAAGCACCATGAAGCTTCAACCTTTTTTAGAACTGTACTTGAAAAGAAGAATTTTTTCTCAAGTTCTGAATTGTTTGTGTCAATGATGATGTTTTTGTGACTGCAGAACAGAATTAGAAGAGCCACAGTACCACAAGAAAGTCTTTTCTTGAGAGATTTCCAGCTCACTTCTGAAGGTTAATAGTTCAGCTAGGCTTTTGGTGGCTTGTTCTAACTGAATCTGAACTTTGAACCTTTGGAAGTTCAACCACCCCGGCTAAAGCAACTTTCCCCTTCACCCTCACCAAAAATTGAAATGACATCTAACTCTTGTTTTTACTGGCATGAAGGAAGAACAAATACATATGGGTCTGAGCCAAAACTGTGGAACCCCAGTGTGTCCAAATGTTGATGCAATTCCCACCCAGATCATGACTGGAACTTCCCAGCTTGATAGTTCTTCCACATCTCCCAGGTTATAATTGCTTTGCCTGTTAAAAGATTGTTCCAATACGTTTGTATTTGTGTCACACAAAAAGATTTTTTTAAATACTGTATTTCAAAACATGAATGTCTAATGTATCTCCCTGGGACATTGCACCATCACGGTAAAGGATACAAGTGCAGTCGAAGACAGACATGTTTAATTAGTGAGCAAACTTGACATTTTCAGTGTTTGGACTAGACAGGGAAGGAGCCAAGAGCAAACCAGGGAATTTTTTTAGCTTTCAGACAGAAAATAATTTCTTGAACTCAACAAAAATGAAATGTCTGTAAATTCAGAACAGATTAAAAGACCATTAGAGTTAGGGCTCAATACTTGATCACATGTCTAAATATTCTGAAGAAAGCTCTAAACAGGAGCAAATGTTACATTACTCTTCAAGAGGTGAAAAGTGTTCAGAAATAAGTTAGGGTCTCCACAGGATGACAGACCTATGTCCTCCTCATTATTAATAAAATGTTTAACCTCAGAAAAATGTGCTTATATCTAAAACTTGCTTCTTTTTAATGATCATTTTTAACTTCTTATAATTCTTACACATTATTTATATTGCAGTAGCACCTAGGAGTCCCAGGCCTAGACACACCCTAATCTTGTAATTTGCTTTTATTATTAAAAAGCTGGTAATGCTTTATATGAAGTGTCTCTAATTCTGCCATCAATGACACTCTAGCCAGTCCAATGAAACAATGGGACAGCCAGCTTGCCACTGAAGGCAGACTTGAGCTCATCATCCCTCAGTCACTCAGTAAAAATTGCACCCATTTAACTGAGGGCAGAAGTGAACCTCCTGTGCCTAGGTATATAATTGCCTCAGCAAGTGAGAAAGCTGTAAGTAGTGAACATGCTGAGAACTGGTCTAAAAATAGAGCCACGGCTTGGTTACAGTGTGTGCATTCCATTCAAGGGAGATTCCCTCCTTACTCCGAACAGAATGTGGGGGTCTTGCCTAAAGCATATCTGAAATCAGTGGAAATGCCCCCACTGAATTCAGTGGGAGTTGGATTGTGCCCATTCTCAGTCAGAATCTGGTGCAAATGTATTCTCTTCCCGAGATTGGACTTTATTTGCAGTTGAAACCACAATATGAGGTAAGCCTTGCCCTAATCTTTCTTTCCAGCCTGGGCTGTTCCTGGGGTTTCGCTGCAGAAACCTCTCTGTCTCGGACTGTAATTCCTTCAGTCGTTTTCACCTCCTTTATGTAGCCTGGTGGAGTTAGCAAGCTGCACCTGCCACAAGGAATCCACCTGGAGTGTTCCAACATCTGCTTACAGGGTGGGTCAGCAGAAGAACCCTGCCTCCAGTGGCACCTCCAGACATACTTTTCTATCAGGAACCCTTCCCTCCTCAAGGCTTGGATGTAGACTTTCATTTAAACTTTACTTGTATATCATGCCTCCTGACCCCTGCCCTCTGGTGTGGGGAAAAGGCTGATGGAATTGCTCAACCACAAACAAGAGTCAGTAGCGCAACATCAGGAGATGGAGTCAGATCTTATAGTCTTATTGGCTGCTAATAAATGGGGAGGAGGGGTCCAGTATGGGCAGAGACCAGGAAGGAAATAGGGGGAGAGGTAACAAGACCTGGTCACAGCTGCAGATTGCTTTTACAGAGCTCCACTGGGGAGATGGGGAGAAGTTTAAATGGAGATCAGATTTCTATTAGCTATATATTCTGTGGTACACGAGTGCCTTACGGTCCACAACGTGAATCAGGGACATGAAGTCATATCTTTGGGATATATTAGGAAAGGCTTTTGATGAGGTCTAAAAGCAGCACAAAACATTCACTTAACATGTAACAACCCACTGAAATAGAAAATGTAACATAGAAAACCATCAAATTTTCAGCAGCGGCATGTTACTTAGTCAATTAACATGGCACATTGATTTATGCCAAAACATAATACAATGTGATGCCATTTAGAATAAAACTGGTTTTCAGAATAGCACACCTGTAGAGAGAGAAGGTTTGATCCAGTTCAAAATGTGTGATTCTTACTTTGTAAAAAAGAAACTGGGGAGCTTACAGGAGTATATTGGGCTCCAGGTCCACTTTTGTGGGCTTTCCCAGTGGCTGCAAGGTTCAGAAAGTCTAAAATCAGGGGACTAATGAAATAGACCTGGATCTGTTCATCAGCAGAATCTGGCCTAGGTTAGTTGTCATTGGAAAGTCATTACTATGTGGAAGCTATTTGGTGGCTTGTTTCATATGTTTGGCCAAATGTTCACATCTCAAATACTCCTCATACAATTGACTCTAATTGAGACATTGTTGGTAGACTATCAGCACAGAGGTCAAGGACCAAATGGACATGGATATTGAATTCCTTTTTCATCCCAAGACTCAGTGTCTGCTGAACAGAGGTGGTGCAGTGAATGGAAAACTTGAATTGCTCATACTATGCCTTTCCTGTTGATAATATGAGAATCCTAGAGATGTTTGTCTTTGTCTGTTCCCCATTCATCAGTACTGCATTTTTAAGGAAAAATTATAGTCAACTTCTTAGATGGTATAAATTGGTGTAGCTACATTGATTCACCCCAGCTCTGAATTAGGTCTTTAAAGAAATTTTGTGAAGTCTTAAGTGCATAGTTGAATGTGCTACATAAACAACAAAACCCAAAAGTTTGGCATTAGCTGGATGCTGTGAGAGTTTCATACAGATTTCCAGATCTCCACACTCAAATTAGTTCCAAAGACCTCCAAAATTCTGGTTCAGACTATGTGACCGCCAGAAAATGTAATGAAGGGGATGTGTTATTTTATTTAAAGAGATTTGTTCATGGATTGTTATGTTGACAGTAGCTCTTTAACACTAGTTTATGCTATCATTTAGAATCCTAAAGAGTCATTGGGCTAAATTCACCAGTGATGTAAGCTATTAGGTACTTAATGGCCCATTAGGCTATGTTACCGTTCTCACACTGATGTAAATTATGAGTAACATCACTGAAATAAATGAAGTTCATCCATGTAAAAATAGTGCAAGTGTGATCAGAATCAGACCCTGGATGTCTAGTGAATTAGTCACAAAACAGCACCATTCCCAGAGTTGCACAATTTGGAATGTATTATTTGTGAACAAGACTTGGTTTCACATAGGATACCTCTAAACTGCCATTGGGATCATGCTTCTCAGCCCAGGTAGACAGAAACAAACTAATTCTGCTTAAGCCAGTGCACTAAAAATAGTGTAGCCAGCAGTAGCATGGGTGGCAGCTTGGCTTAGCCACTTGAGTATAATCCCCCCCTGTACTCCTTGGGAAAGTGCTTGGGTGGCTAGCCCAAGCTGTCACTACACTGCTGTTCTTAGCACGCTAGTTAATGCAGACTTAGCACATATTTGTCTACTCCAGCTGGGAAGCACCTCATAGCTGCAGTGTAGACCTATCCTTAGTTACAAGAGAGAAGATGTCTGTAGTATGTGACAGGGAGTATTAAGTAAAATTGTAATGGAAAAAGTTGTCAACCTGAAATATTCCCAGGGCATATCAGTATTGGAGTCCCACTTAAGCAATGCAGTGATGGTGCAGTTGGCTGAAAAGGGACTTACAGAAGAATATAAAATAACTCAGAAACCCACTACTACCCTGAGCATAATGAATATCCTGGGTGTCCCCAACCAGCATACAAAAAGTCCACATGCACAGTGTTGTGAGATGGGCTGTTGGCAGATCAACAACATTTAAACCATAAACACGGTTCATGGTTTAAATATTTAAAAATACCACTTTTAAAAATAACAGTAGGGGGTACTGAAAGTATAGGAACCCCATATGCATAACCGTAACTTTTCCAAGTTTATAGTACCTAGGATGTAGATGCTCACTTGTTTAACTATCTCTAAAATTGCTATTAAATGTACCTAAATATATACAACGGAGGCCTATTTAGAGTTTAGGAAAACCTATGTTTGTCTGAAAAATTCTCTGTCTTTTGGATTTCTCTTTTCCCCACCCTCTTCTTTCTTCTACTTCCTTCTCAATCTATAATGAGCCTAAGAAATGGCATATGCTGCAGAGAGATGCAGTAGGAAGCAGCACAAATACAGCTAACTAACCAGTTGTTACCTAGATTTCTTTAGGGATTAAATACTCTTTTTGCAGCAAGATGGAAAAAGTTGACTGTGATCAGTAGTGGTAAGAATTCATTTTACCTTTCCTTGCTATGTCTAGGGCTCGTTTTTTCATTGTCCTGTATCTTGTATAGTCATGGCAACAGATCAAAATGTTACCACATCAAACCAGTAGTACTTTACACCCTCTTTACACTGTTGTAAATGACTGCATAAGATATGAGACAATGATGAAATGGGGCCCCAGATGACATACCATTTGGGCTGGCACAGAGTGAAGTGAATTGGTTGGGATCCACTGCTACAAGTTCTTTAATTATCGCTGGCTGCCCAACAACTGTTTATCTTGATATTTTAATAGTTACTTCAGTGTTAAAAGGCAGACATACTCCATCCTTGCTTTCTAGTGCTGCAGACAGTGTTTATTCAGCTTGGCAGTTGACAATGGTATTTTTGCATTCTTTGGGTGTTCATTGTCCTTTGATAGGTAATGAGTGATATGGGACAAAAAAGCAGCGGTGGTCCAATTTAACACATCCTTCTAATTCAGGTTTAGTGGATGAAACAGAAGAAACTACAGAACCTGCAAGTAGGGCCCATAGGATTTAGCTAAGGCCAACTTTCTCATCTGTGAGCTTGCTTTTTTCATTATAACTGACATTTTTGAGGGTGAGCTTTGTTACAGACTATTAGCCTATGGCGTTGGGCTGGAGAGATGAGACTTCACGGAGATACAGAACACATAAAAAAGAGTAAACAGTTGAAATTACAGGGTTATTGGTATCCTGTTGTTGAGAAAGCTTGAGGTTGGTTATACACTGAGTAGAGTTCAGCTCGCTTTTATGTGTGATATTGTGAAATGAAATCAGTGCTCAGTGTACCCCAGCCCCCACTGTAAAACTTTCTGAAAACAAAGAGCAAAACCAAAATAGTTTTTATTCCCACCTTCCCCCTTTCACTGTTGTAGTGATCCTTTGGAACTATCGCAGTAAGTTATACTGGATGTGCGTTAACCGTGTCTTTATTATTTATTTTTTTCCATTAATAATATATTTGTACGTTAATACATTCTATCCTGGATATTGTAGAGTCATCATAGAAAAATAGAATTCTTGCATCAGAACAACATTATAACTGATAAAAGATTAAAATAGAAATGAAAATAAAGTTACACGTTTATATAGTATAAAAAGAGGATTTTTCTAAAATTAATAGCGTATTTTCCCCTATAAATCCAATCCCTGGTTTTAATGAGGGGATGCTCCTTGTTGAGTTATTAGGAAAACTGAGCAGGTCTTCATTTCCTCCTGAGCCTGCAAATTAGAAAAATATCAAATAAGGGTTGGATCCTGCATCAGGAAGCTCATGGGCCAGCCCCTGCCCCAGCGCAACAAATTACAGAACCTGGCTTTAACACAGAAGGCGTGGAAATGATTTTTAAACCCTCAGCACATATACTTTGATCCCAAACATAGATAATTTGACCCAAATTACCTTTTATATTTTATTAGCAAAAATATGGAAGAGGCATCAGAGCGCACTGATAGCTTTAATGAAATAAAATATTCTCAATTCTCCAATCTATGATTAGTTTGTAGTTTCTTTGGCCCTGACCCTGCAAAAACTTACACTCATGCTTAACTTTAAACAACTGTGAACAGTTCCATAGAAGTTAAGCAGGATCAGGGCCTTAATTTAGGGCGGAAAACAGCTTCACCCAGCTTTTCCCTCCTCCCACAAAAAATTATTCCTACTGTTAGCAGGACTAGAATGTATAAAATGTATAAACATAGGTCTGCGTCAGTCAGGATAACAGTACATCTACAAAGTGTAGTGGACTCATTTTGGAAAGAGTGAGCTGTTGTCACCTCTGTTTCCACAAATACAGCCTGAATTTGACTCCAAAAACTTTAATTTGCATATAAATGTGTGTCCACATAAGGAGCCCATTTCTTTCCAAATTTCTCTGGGGAAGTGCTGTACACACTGAATAAATAATCTATAGCCAGCCAGTCCAGAGAGAATACAAGCAAAACTTTCTGACCACAAATCTGCTGCTACTTGCTTATTTACCTAGCAGAGACAAGAAAATTCACCATGATCAGAATTCTTTAATAAATTAAAAGGAAAGGAAGAAAGAGTGAGGGACGTTATTAGGTTTCACCATCACTACTCTATTCACCTTCCCACGAAGAGAAAAACTATTTCCTTAAGAACAATAGCATCATTCACTTGAGGATCTCAGTGCACTTTAGAAACATTAATGAGTTAAGTCTCAGGAAAGTTCTATTCTGTGGCGCAGTGGAAAGGGTATTGGAATGGCAGCCAGACCTGTGTTCCACTGACTTATTGTGTGATGGGGCAAATCGCTTCATCTTTCTGCACCTATGTTTCCCCATCTGTAAAATTGGGATGATGACACTAATGTTTACTGGCTTTTGAGTACTTTGAGATCCTTTAGTGAAAACTATATCCATGCTAAGCAGGATTAATCTTTTATAGATAAGGAATTGAGGCACAACATGATTAAGGGTCTATTTTGAATATCTAAAAGCTGTCTTCCATTTTGCAAATGAGATTTTGTGGGCATGAATAATGATGTAATTTAGATGTCTACGTCATTTGCAGAATTCAGTTAGCTAGATGTCTAGATTACAGTCATAATTATTTGTGTCTGGAAACTAGGTTGGTAACCCTTTAGAAATCAAGCCCCAGGTGAATTGCCTAAGGTCATAGATTGAGTCTTTTGCAGAGCCAAGAATAGAATGCATGTCTTGACTCCCAATCGTCCGCTTTAGTCACAAAATCATTCTCACAGATTAGCACAAAACCCCTCCTCTCATCCTTCTCATCTCAATGTTATATAGATTTAAAAGAACAGCACGTTTTACTTAGGGCATGTTTACACTGCAGGCGGAAGGTGACATTGCAATACATGTAACCATACCTGAGCTAGCTTTGACTGAACTAGGTTGCTAAAAATAGTAGTGACACTGTGGCAGCCTGCTCTAGCCACCTGAGTATGTACCAGGGATCCTGACGGGCTTGCACTTGGGCAGCTAGCATGTGCCGCCACCTGAGCTGCTGCAGCTTCACTACTATTTCTAGCAAGCTAACTTGATCAAAACTAGCTTGGGTATATCTACACATGCTTCAATCAAAGCTCCTGATTGCAGCGTAGACATATACCCTAAATTGCTTTGGATTTATAACAACGTAGCAGAGAGCAAAATTTGGCCCTGTCTATTTGTGTTTAAAATCTGTAGAGTAAGTCATCAAACCCAGGGGTTTGATTTAGAAGTTAAAATCAACCATGTACGGACACTGTTCCAGCATAAACAAAAACAGTTGTATTATTCTTTTTTATATTTGAAATATTCAGTTGTCAAAGTCTTACCTCAATGACTAGTTTAATATGAAAATGCAGCCGCTATTATCTTTTCCTGAATTAAAGAGCATTAAAACTACCAAAAAGATTAATCTACTGTGCTGAAGAAGACCTCATAGAGTTAACCCATTGGAATGAGTTGAGCTAGTCAATTTCAGTGCTTTCAAATAAATTAGTTCTGGAAGTCCAATTAAGCATAACTATGTATTAAGAGGGAAAAAGCTGCTTATTTTGTAGCATAATGGAAAAACACCAAAGAATTGGGAACACTTCCTGCACTATGTGAAAAGTATTATCTAAGCAACTAAATTAATTTATCTCTACAAGGAAACAGCAAAGATAAGTAGCTCCTAGATCTTCAAAGAAGAAAACTTTATAATAACAAACTTTCTTGAAATACAATTGATTTTTTTTCAAAGAGCACACTATAATTTTGGAGAATATTCCTTTTCTGAATAGTTTACATGAAATATTACTTTCAAGCACATTAGAGAATATTTCTTAAATTCTGATTTAAATAGTCTCACCAAGAAAGCGGATGAAGATGCTGTCAACTATGCATTTATTCAAATAAACATGAGTAAATCATACACATGCTGGAGAATGGCAGAAATGTTAGTTATAGAGTGGTGTGGCAAGTGTTTTATTGCACTAAACAGATATACACCAGTACTAGAGTGAGGCTATGCGCTATACTCACTCATGCTCAGCGTAGTACACCCAAACTGCATGATGTCACAATAAAAATAAGAAATATAAAACATTAATGGACTCAGACCTGCAGTCTTTTATGTGCATATCTGCCATGGAAAGCAATGGGAGCATAGCATACACGGAGGACTTAAGGCTCAAGCTCTAAAATATGCAGAAAGGAAGCTAACTACTACCTATTGTAACTCACATGGTAAATATGACATAATATTCTGAGAAGCAGCTCGTCCCGCAAGGAATATGACGGTGATCAAATACCCACTGAAGTCAATGAGAGTTTGCATGACCTTTCATGAATGCATAACCTGCAGCTTTTTCTCTTGAAGGGGCTCCTTGAAGCATGTTACATTATTTTAAAAATATTTCAATTCAGAAAGGCTAGCTTGGCTTCCTTGTGGATAGGACACTGAACTTGACCCTTCCAATGTGAAAAAGTTGGGGGAAAGTTATTATTTGCTGTTTGGTCAGCACTGACAACATGCTCGATGCTTCAGCAACCAGGGAATCACAATGCAACCCATTGTGGCCAAGAAGCTTGATACTATAATTCCCTCTTAGTAGGGCATTCAGCAGGGCTTTCCATCACATAAAGCTTGTTCAGAATGCAGTAGAATGTTTGCTCACTGATTAAGCAACCATGTGATTATATTACATCTACCCTGAGTTTTTATACATTGGCTCCCATGAAAGTGGTGGATTTAAATCAAGCTGGCATTGCTGGTTTTTAAAGCCCTTGGTAGTGAAGGCTCCTCTTTTGCCTTGTGTGTGCAAAGACACTGTTCAACTGTTAGAGATCCCACCACTGAGTTTTAAGGCAAGGAACTTGTGCTTTGTTATGCTGCCTGTAGGGTGTGGAACTTGCTTCCCTTGACATCCAGCTTACCAAACACTTTTTAAAAAAAGCTTGGAGTATGACCTCACATTTATTCTGTCCTTCACCCCAACCTTGGATGTACTTATATGCTTTCCTAGTATTTGAGCTTTTATTTGACAGTTTTTAGCTTAATTTAAATAATTTATATGATAGGGTATGTCACCCAGAGTGAAATGATGAAACAATAGGACAGGGCTGGATAAATAAAAACATTGTTATAGTTTATTATATTAATACTAGTCTCTCAAGAAGTAGGTGAATATGTTTTGTTGTTATGCTCATTTCAGCACTGAGGGAACCAGGGCAGAGAAGTGGAATACCATGCTCAAGGAGTTAGTGTCAGAGCCAGAATTAGGCAGCAATCCTGCAAACACTTCTAGAAGTGTGTAATTTTAGTAGGGTGAATATACTTATTGATTTCCATGGGACTACGCATCATAATAAAGTTAAATACGCACCTAAGCAGGACCTTTGCAGGACCAGGAGCTTATATAGTAAATCATCTATCCATGTGCTTAAATCTATCCCTATTCAGCTAAGTACATAAACATGTGTCTAATTCCCATTGGTTTCAATGGGACTTAAATACATGCTTAAATAATTTGCTGAATTGGGGCCTAGCTACTGAAGAATGGTTTGCTCTTACTCCAGTGTTCAGATCACTTGATTCTCCTTCTTCGCCTCTTTATTTGACAAAACTATTAGAATGAAACTGAGTCCTCTATAACAGAGATTGGAAGGAGGCAGCAATCTTAGGGTATGTCCCTGCTGCAATAAAAGACCCAAGCCATGGCTGAGGCTGGCCCAGGTCAACCAACCCTGGCTGTGGGGCTATAAAATTGCAGTGTAGACATTTGGGCTCGGGTGGAGCCCAGCCTCTGAGACCCTGTGTATTTTTAGCCCCATAGTACAAGCCCCTCAAGCTCAAGTCAGCTGACCCAGTCTCTGAGACTTGGTGCTGCAAGTTTTTTATCACAGTATAGGTATACCCTTACAGTGCTTTGGAAATAACTGACATGGTTCCCTGTTTCCTATAGATAACTTTTGCTCGAATTATTGGTAAGTGATCTAAACCATCCCATGAATAAGCTGAGTCTATCCCACCTTGGACAGATCAGGCAGACACTGAGTTAGTGTCGGAACTCAACCCTTTCCTAGAGTTTAGCTTTATTAGTAACTCAAAAGCAATAACACAAAATAAACCACAGCCTAGTCTTCCTCCTTCTTCTTGGATGTCTCTAGCACTTCCTTTGAGGACATGCCTGATCTAGATTCTTAGTTCCCTTTCCCTTATTTTCATCCATCTCCCTTGTGCCCAGGGTAAAGTTAACAAACCCCTCTTACCAAAATGAATCAGCCGAACAGCTCAGTACTAACAGGGTTCTAGTACCTGTTAATAAGGTTAGCCATCAGAAGAGCTTTTTTACACATCGCAAGATTCACACTTTTTTCTACACTTACATTTTTTACATCTTTCAGTATATAAGCTTTAAGAGACGTGAAAAACTACTTGGTTTTCTGTTTTTTCTAACTGAGTGCTAGATTTGGAACCAAGTAGTTTAAATATATATAAAGTAAACTGATATAAACTAATATTTACCAGCCTCAGAGGATAACAGTTGAGCCATGCTATTGCTCAGTGTAGTAAAGTCACTAGCTGATTCCATACTTAACAGTGGCCTAAAGAATCTTTTATTTCTTCTGCTTGCCCTGAAATGAACTGGTGCACCAATCAGGCATGATGGATAAAGCATGCCAAAATGACCCTTGTTCAGAACCCCTGTTCATCTGACAGGAAGGCTGACATAGGTTGGTTTAGGCTCTTCTCCACTGTGACATTTCTAGGAGTGTGAGATATAAAAGATAAGCTCCAACGGGCTGAGACAGCTTGTGCGATCAAACTTTGTAGCCTTGATGGAGGTATGGCATTTTGGTCTATTGATCAATGACACACGAAGTAAAACACAAGGATAAAAATGCATTGTGATATTTTGTTGTCAAAGCAAAAATAGAGTTTTCTCTTTTTCCTGTGATGCCAACATTTAAGAGGAAAAATCTACAAAGTAATGGGAAAAGAGCATGTAACGATTTAGGTTGTTTTTTTAAAATATTTGTGCTCTGAGGAAAGGAATTTCAGAAACTTCTAATATGCTGGCAACTTGAAATGTTGTCTGTGCAGATGCAGGTTGAAAAAGTCTGTTGCCTGACAGCCTAAGACACATTACATTTGTCTCCAGACAAGCTAAACAATAACAGTCTTTGTGAACATTCATATTCTACATTGTGAAAGTGAAGTTTTGCATATGTGCAAGACAAGCCACATTTCTTTGTATTTCCCAGACAATAGTTTCAGGTGTATATTACTAGTAAATTACAAGATACTACCAAAAGAAAGGTTTCGTTTAAAGGTAGATTCCTACTGTAGAACAAGAAATAATACCGAGTACAATGCTTGCTACCATGAGAAGCTCCATTAAGTACAATAGTAGTTGAAGCCCACTCAACACTTTACTGAATCAGACCTTCTGTTTTGCAGGGAGACGTGCAGAAATTTATACAACAGAATCAGGAAGAAAAATTCAAAAATACCCTGAAATATTAACAATTTTTTTAAAATTCAAAAATTTTCTTTATTCTATTTTTTGGTGCATTTTGAGCCAGAAACGAGTGTTAAGAAAAGGTTCCCTTATCCACATCATCAGTTTCATTTTCTACTTCCTTGCAACCTGTGTTTTCATTTTCACTTGTGCAAAGTGTCTGTGAAATGCTGCAATGCTAGTTTTGCACCCACTTTGCACAGGTGTGCACAATTACTCATAGGGCAAAGCAGTGGGTAATCAGGCCTCCATGTTAATAGCTGATTGGTGAGAAAGTGGTTGGGAACCAAGAAAAGGAATAAGAAAAGGAAATCAGGCAATAAAAAAATAGCAAAAAATCATTTAAAACAATGTTGGTTGTAAAATGTATATCTTGAAGGTTTTCTCTGAGCTTAACAGATACTCAGTAGGGAAGTGGTGATTTCAAAGCTAGTGCAGCAGGCAAACGGGAATGTGTCACTTTATACATTAGTTAGAACTTAGCTGCAGTGATTCCGTAAAATTAGCACCTCTATAGATATCCTTATCACACAGCTTATAAGAGATAGAAAATGCTTTCAGTTACTCTTGGAAGTCTTTATAGTGCTGCTACTTTAAAGAGAATATGATGAGAAAGAAGAGAGCAATTGTCTTCTCTTTAAACCATTTATTTGTATGTCAGAAGATAATTTACAGGGACTGCAAATATGGTACACAGTCTACAAATAGGAACACAGGTGTATATGCAAGTTGGTATACATTAAGTGATGCTGGTGTTTGAAATTTCTGTATTTAGTCATGAGCTCAGAAATAGCTTCTCCTAAATATTCTAATAATTATGTAGGTTCTAAATATCAGTTCGTATACAACACAGATTTACATTTGGAACAGTGGCTTGAAAGTATATTGCTGTTGAATATCAATTGCCACACAAGTGGTGGGAATTATGGATGTAAAAAACGTTACGTGTTAAGCACATAGAATATAATCTAAAGTGTATAGACAGGTCCTGGGAAGGGATATCACTCAGGGTTGAAGCTGCATTCTTATTTTTCTCATGTGTAGTAAATAATTGGTCTGCTATGGACCACCTACCCTCAAAGTGCTTCTGGCATTGTGTAATCCTAGCTTTGATTGTCCAAACCCTGAATTTTTAGTAATTTATCAACCAGCAGGATCTCAAGTATGGTAGTTCATGTCCCATAATATTATGGTGGGTTTCCCAGCAGCTGCTGTTCATATTTTGAAAAATTGTCTTGCTTTGCTGTTCTGAAAGGTTGGGAAAGAGAGAGGTTTGATGTCACTTAGTGTACCCATCAGTGTGCTAGGTTCTATAGAACTCAGATCCCTGCACTAAGGGTCTTATCATCTAAGGCCCCATTTCAGCAAAGCACTTAACAACTGACAGCGGATGATAGAAAAATCAGGAAGTGAGGGAGAGAAGTGAGATGAAGGATACATTACAGAAATATGATTCTGCAGTTTTTTATTTGGGTTTATATACATTTAGGTGGTGGAATGACAAGGGTTAGGATATAGAAGGAAGAAATGAGGAAAGAGATAGGAGATGGTAATGATGAACCTTCATCATGTCCCTTACTCACCCCATTTCCTCCCAATCTTCCATCCTCTTTTTCCCCATTTCTTCTTTATCTTCTTTCAGGCTTCCCTACTTTTGAAAGTAAAAGTCCTGGAAGAGAGCAATCAAAATGAGTGAGACTGGGCCCCAGAAAATGAGATCAACAAATTCTTCTCAGCCTACCCAAAGCCTGAAAATATTTCCTATCCTGACCAAGTATGCACATTACACAATTGGGAAGAGGTTCTTAATCCACAAGGTACTACAGCAACACCCAGTTATGATATAAGGTTGTATCTGTTGTGGTCCAGGTTGCATAACAGGTTCCATTATAAACTCTGTCTTCATATGCTTATAACTTCTTGAAATGTTCATAGTTCGGAATGCTTGTGTTTTGTCTGCAGATTATATTTTTGCTGGAAGCATAAGTAAAATCCTTCATATCATCGAAGTTCAGGAGGATAAAAAAAAAAATCACATTTTATAATATTCTAACTACCCTGAGGCCTGCAGCAAAAATGGCGAAGTAATGAAACTTGGTGTGGAAATATTCCTCTGAGAGGATGAGTGCTTTTGTTTAGTTTGAAAAAAACCCAAACAACTGATTTGTTCTAAAGAAGTTTTGAGTCTTTTGAAAACTGATCATGTGCAGGTGAAACATTTGTTAAGCTGATGGGTGTGCACAACATAAGACATGCACCAGTGATCTTGGGATATGTGCACTTTCTGCCTAGAATCACTTCTCTGCATTTTACATCTTTTGAAAAAAAATGAAACGAGAAAAACGAACTTCCATACAACAGAGGGCACCTATGAGTGCGAGAGAGTTTTGGCAAATGGGTGGCAGAAGTACCAAAGGGTAGGAGACAGTTCTCTTCTAGTCCCTATCAAAGTGTATCACACGTTCTGTACAATAGTCATGGCTCAGAAGGCAAAATTTTCAATATAAAAAAGTGAGGCACATGTTAATCAGTGTAATCCTTCTGTCAGGTGCAAATGCCCACTCTTACTTCTGGCTTTGGGAAATTAAAATCAAACCTCCCTGCTCACTTTTGCATGTGGTTTCTTTCCCGGCCTCTCCCCCCAAACACTCAGGGTCTGTCTATGCTGCAGTAAAACATCCATGGCTGGCCTGCATCAGCTGGCTTGGGCTGTGGGGCTATAAAATTGCAGAGTAGATGTTCGGGTGTGGGCTGGAGCCAGAGCTCTGGGATCTCATGATGGGGAAGGCTCCCAGAATTCAGGTTCCAGATGAGCCTGAATGTCTACACTGCAATTTTATAGCCTCGCAGCCTGAGCCAGCTGACATGGGTCAGCTGCAGGTGTTTTATTTCAGTGTAGAAAGACCTTCAGAGTCCTTTGGAATATGGAACTAGAAGTATCTTTTTATTTGGAAAACAGTGTGTGTGATGGGATGGGAAATCAGAGCAAACATGTAAGCACTGTGTATATTTACATATAAAAAACTGAGCAATCAGTGCATCAGAAGTATAATCAACCCCTCAATCTTAAGAAGGTCCAACACTCTTAGTTCCACCACAAACCCCACCTGCTTATGCCTCACTCACTGGTCCAGTTGGTCTCTGTAGAATGTCAAAGGGTAGCTTTCCTCTTCCAGTCTGCTCCAGTTCAGAGACAACCACTTTGTGAGGTCCCACTCCGATATGTAGCTACCTGGTCCAGTTCTGTATCAGTTCTGTTTCTGCTGGACTGATAGGAGTCAACTGTGGAGCCAGCCCAGTTCTGCCACCATCTGTTACATCACTGCAGTCAGTTCTGCATCACTGCTGGACTGGTCATGCCTGCAAAGTCAGCTCTGCACATCTGCCATCAGGCTAGTCCAGTCAGGACTTGCTGTGACATCAGCGCCACAACATCACTGATCCAGTGTGGTTTAGATACGTGTCACACAGGGAACAGAATCTCCAGGTGAGGAACACAGAGCAAAACATGCCCTTGCATAGAGTCCCTGTCCTTGGGAAAGAGCTCTTTTTTATAGGACAGAACCTTTTCCTCTCTGTAGACCTTGAGTTTTGTTACTGTTAACAAACCAAAGTCTGCTACTCATAAGTCAGGATGACCCACCTACTCCAAGCCATAGCCTGCACAATTCCTATTATGTTTGCATGATGTGGCAGACGGCTGGCTTCACCCTAGTGGGTCTCATGCTTCTGCCTCTTATAGTGGGCCAGGGCATCACCAATTACCTCGTCTCCCCACGGAGGGGGGTAGGGATCTGGGCCCACCCACTCCTCCAGGTCCCAGCCCAGGGGCCCTATGAATAGCAACTATGAGCTGCTGGCACCGTACTCGCAGCTGCAATCTTTTCCCCTGGGCTAATTCCCCCCCTGAGTCCTTCTGGCCTCTCAGGCCCTGCTTCCTTACTGCGTGGACTGGGCTTCCTTACCTAGGCCCCTGTGCCTGGGGAAGTATCTCAGTCCTGCCAGGGGCAGGTTTCCCCCTCCTGGGCCCAGTACCTCTCTCAGGGCTCTTCCACGCAACACTGTACTCCTTTCTGCTACTTTCACAAGCTCAGCTACTCCTCCAGCTCATGCCCTGTCTCTCTGCAGCAGAGGATTTTTATCAGGCACCTGGCTGGGCCTTAATCGGCCGCAGCTGCTCCTAATTGCCCTCTAATTATTCTGGCTAGTCTATAGGGAATAAAGCCCGGATCATTCTGGGACTTTCCACTCTGACACGGCAGCCCACCGGGGACATCAGTTGGCGGCTCCTTCATGGAGCCGTGAGCATGGGTTTGTACTTGGCAGGGTTCACCCCTCACCCCAACACCTGCCCCTATTGCGGCGTGAGGGAGACCCTGGCGCACATCTACCTCGAGAGCGCCAGGTTGCAGCCCCTGTTCTGGCTCCTCTAGAACCTCCTGCTGAGGTTCTGGCTGCACTTCTCCCCGCACCTGTTCATCTGTGCACATCCCATCCATGGCCCCACAAAGTCGCAGGACCTCCTCGTCAACCTCCTCCTGGCCTTGGCCAAAATGGCCATCTACAAGACCAGGAAGAGGAGGTTGGCTGGGGGAGGTGCTCTGCGACTGAGGGGCCTACTTCCATTCCCTTCTGCACTCATGCATCTGGGCAGAGTTCTTTTGGGTGGCATCCGCCGGCTCCCTTGACACCTTCTGGGAGCAGTGAGCACTGTCTGGGGTTCTCTGCTCGGTGTCCCGTTCTGGTTTTCTTCATTTGCCCCTGTGACCCCCATGCCCTTTCCTGGTTTTTTCATTAGTTGTCCCCTGTAACCAGTTGTATCCTGGACTCAGTGACTCCTCCCCTTAGTCTGGGGGAGGGGCCTTTAGCAGTGGGCAGGCTTGTGCCCGCCGACTCACTGGTTTACAAATAGACCACTCTCCAATTGCCCTCTGCCCTTGCTATATCACAATGAGTACAGCTTCATTTCAATAATATTAATCTATTGTCATTTATACAATCAAAACAAGCAAATTCCAACCAAAGCAACAAAATTCAGTAGGTGGAATCATGGATAAGAAATATTAATTCATGTAAATGAGGCTGGCCAGAGCTGGCTTTTCCCCTTCTTCCTTACAGAGTGAGCAGAGTTTCCTCCCTCTAAGTCTTCTGACACTTGGACTTACATTTGGTCATGAAATCAGAAACAGTATTTCCTAAACATTGGTTAACCATAATAGTTTCCTATTTATAAGACTTGAAAGAAATAGATGTCAGCTCTTTGCACTAATAATAGCAGCTCGTTTGATGGATGGCATATAAGAAATTAATGACATATGGAGTGTAGTTACCGTACACCTAAAAGGTTATACACTTATTGGATTTAGAGTAAAGTCTTCTCAATTGGTTGATTTGCTATCACAAAGAATGTCAGTTAAATAGCAATGTTCTTTGCTTTCTTGCTCCAGAACAGATAATAGAAAAATCTTTAAATATAACTAGCTGCTCCAGGTCTAAAATACTGTACCTACATAAAAACAAAAAAAAAACAACCCAAAAAACATGGCAACAATGAAGACACACATGGCATTACCTTGAATCCTAGAAAAGGAAAATAAACTTAATGAATTAAATGATTCCAGTGTCAATCTGAGCAACATATTCACTACACGAACAATTTAGATACAATTTTCCAATTAAAGAAAACAAGGAATACATTACTGATTATGGAACCTACTGAGTATTCTATTTGTTTGACATCTGACTGTGTGAACTAAAGAAATAACCTTAGTTAATTTAGTAATTAGACCCCTTTCTGCTTGCAAATGGAAATGTAAAGGATTATGCCATCTCCACTTAAGTCAGTTCATCTATAACATGCTAAATCTTTCCTTTCAGCTGTACACAGTATGGATTTGTGCTTTGCTATACTGTGAAAATTATAGACTGATACATTAAATTAAGTGTATAACAAAGATAAGATTAGATTGTGAGATCGTCCCAGTGCATAGCTAAGATGTTTACAGCAAGTTTAGGTTTAAATTGATTCAAGTCCTAACATTTTATTGAAATCAAATTATATAGATATTAAGTATTTCAGTTCAGGACTAGAGTATGAATATTACCTCCTGAATATGTGCACTCAGTTTATCCAACTGGACCCTAACTTTCAGTCATTGTAACGTTTTCTGGTCAAGTATATATTTTAATAAATTAATAAGCACCAGATTCTACCACTTCTTACTTATCTTGAGTAGTGCCCGACTACACACGCAGATCCATTGAAATCAATGGGATTACATGCAAAGTAAGGATATTAATACTGCGCATTGTAAAACTGTAAATCTGTCCCCTGCTAACCGCTTCTGATGGATACTGGGGACACTGAAATATGTTACATGATTGTAAAAGTATGTTTATTTTTTAAAATTTGTTTTTAGCTGTTGTCAAGGTATCAGTTTCTTTATTACGAGCTGTAAAATTTAGGATGAACAATAAAGTGTTATATTTGTACATGTGACATTATAATTAATATTTGTATTACACTAGTGCCTAGAGGCCAGAGTCCAATGGTACTGTACAAACATATAACAAAGACACAATCCCTTGCCCAAAGAGCTTGTAATCTAAGACAAGCTTAACTAACTGGTGGATACAACAGGGCTGGGGGGATGCACAAGGATACAAAGAGATGATGCAGGTCAGCATGAGATGCATACCAGCTGCTTAACTATTGTTGGGACTTTTATAGACCTCATGACAGAGGAGTTTTAAGGAAGGAACTGGAGGACAATGAAATAGTTTCAAGGATATTTATGGGGAAGTTCTTGTTTAAACACATTTAAGGCTAGATTGTCCCTTGTCCTTGGGCAGGAGCAAAGGAGAGTACAGTAGCCTTTTCTCCGGATCTTGTCTCAGGGACAATCACATTTCCTTATGCTTGGAGAACATGGACTGCTCCCTTCTAGTGCCCTGGAGGCACAAACCACTCTAATGAGGATAGGAAGGAAGCAGGATCATATCCCCATGCATTGTCCAGTAGAGTTGGCTGGGCACAGGGGGAAAAGCATGCTGTGCCATTCTAAGACGAGGTGCAGGATATGCAATCCCCCTTCATACCAGGGAGTTCTGGAAGGGATTGCACTTCCTGAGGACCAGTCCCTTCAGGTGAGGGTATAGTTCCTTTCCACCCCAAATAAGGTCTCTTTATAAAAGATCTGCATGTAAATGGCATGCACAAAGCAGGAAGAGAAATTATTGAGCATAGTACTGTTCAGTACAAAGTGCTGTAGCTAGAAGTGTTGATTTGGACATCGATAGCTTTTGTTTTGCCTTAGCTTTGACTGTCTAATATCAAAAGAGAAAAGGAGAAAGTCACACTTAGCACACAAACAAAAATACTTGGCCCTCCCAGCTACTTTCACCCTTCAGGCTGGCAGAGGGAATGGGGAAGTTCTGCAGTGTCAAGAAATCTATATTTTGACTGGATTCTCTAGGAGTGATGTTGCATGGTATGTCCTGACTGCATTTCTTGAAATTGGGACTACAGATTTATGACTGCCTTGGCTAAGTGCCTAACATACCTAACAAGCACCTAACCCCTATGGCTAAGTGCCATGATTTTTTGAAAGTGCAATCAAGGAGTGAATAATTCATCATGCTCCAGAACTCCCCTGGGTTACAGATGCCCCATAATTCTTCTTCTGATGTGGAAACTTTGATTAGAGCAGCCATCTGAGCCCCACAGGGTATGTCTACACTGTAGCCGGGAGCGTGCTTCCCAGGTGGGTAGACAGGTGCCACTTCTGTTTGAGCTTGTGCACTAAAAATAGCAGTGTAGCCTGGTCGGTCATTGCCATCAGTAGCTTTTGTTTGCCATAATGCTTACCATGGAAAGCAGGTGCGTACACCAAAGTAAGAACTCCGTCACCTTCTCGCTATTCAGACTAGAACTGCACGTTTGTCTGAGATAAATTTAGGGAATTGGTAGAAAAGACTCAAATGAGAAATGGGTCTGTGCTGCTGATAAACCTTATAGGTGAGCCAGCCACACTTGGAGAATTTTTTTGTTTCCTATTTCAGTAGAAGAATCAAAATGCAAATAGAAATTGTTATTTTCTGCTTAAATATACCTTTGAAAGTACTTTTTCTTCCATATTCAACTAAAAATGCTACCTTACTTTCTGATATCAAAAGCCTGCTCAAGATTACCCATGTCTATGGGGGTTTACGCATTATTTACATAATCAGGGGTTTGTGTGTGTGTCTTTGCTCAGAGAAATTATTTTAAAATACAGTAATGGAATATTTCAGATTTAAACATGTAATTGACTCTTCTTACTCCCCTTGATCCCCTTAGCTCCTGGAACAATAATGAGGGCATATCTGCAGTGCATACAAAAAAGAAAAAACTATAAAGAGATGAAGATGCAGCAAAATTCCTACCTTACAATGCAAACTGTGGCCCATTTCTCCTCATCCTGACCCAGCCTGAATAATTAAAAGAAGACTACCAAGGCCGTATCTTAGGAAACACATCTAACACTTTGCAATTATATAAAATTTGCTATTCAAATATATATATCTCTATCTCTATCTCCTGTGTATTCCATACTTAACATAGGGTAGCTTATCTACATATCAATGACCAAATAAGTGGCTTTGTCATGATTATGATTTCAGTGCCAAAACTGGTAACGCTTATTGTTTTTCAATAAAAAATCATGGCGTTTGTCAGATTGGCCAGCCACATAGCCAAGGCTGTGTTCTGGGTTTCCATAGTCACATGCTGGCCAGACTGGCTGGTATGTGAGAAATATTGCATTAATATCCTCCTAGCCTCAGAGTGCCAGGAAGATGATGAATTGGCTTTGTGGAACAATTGACTTGCACTCATATCTTCACACCTAAAGAACAATGTAAATACCAAGATACCAAGTGAGGTAGGGAGTCCCCCAGTCTTTGAGAATGAGAATGGGGACAGCTGTGGGAGAGGAAGCAGTGTAAAGTAGGAGTGAAATCCTGTTCCATTGAAGTCAATGGAAAATTTTGCATTGATTTCTATGGGTCTGGGATTAAACCCTAAGAAAACAGAGGTTGGGAAGGTGGGGCAAATAAGGGAAAACATCAGATGACACACATTTGTAATAAATATGGATGTAGTAAATTTTAGCTGTGATTTTTATCAATATTCTCAATTGGCTGATGCATGAGTTATTCTAAAACTTAACATGGGCAAAAATATTGCCATTGTGGCCATAGAAATCTTGGTTGAAATAAGTCTTAAAAAGTATAGATGCCTGTCTGTAGCTAATCAGGACTATCTCTGGGGTCTGTGCAAAACTGAGTTGGAATCTTTGTAGAAACAGGTTTTCTTGTGGTATTTCTATCTAGGGGCAAGAAAGTTGGAGGAAAAATGTTATTTTCTATAATAGTATCATTACTGTCCCTGTGTTATAAATGTAAGTAACAACAAACAAGCAAAAGAGAGGAAAGTTAACTAAACACTTCAGAATCTCAAAAAAGGTTTTGTTCAAGTTCAGTTCTAAAAATGGCAATGGCTCAGCAGTTATTTTATCCCTATCAGTCAAATGTATTTTTAGCCTTATAATCAGGGTATTTTCTGACTATATTTTTACCAATTTTTATTTAGGAATGGAAAAGAAAAAGCTTAAATGGCCACTGCCGAGCGACTATATGTATGATTGATATAAGGTAGGTCAAGTAATATCTTTTATTGAATGAACTTCTATTGGTGTACTTCAACCAATGCATCAAATGTCCCAACAACAACTATGTGGGTGAAACCAGACAATCACTATGCTCTCAAATGAACTCACACAATAAATGATAAAAGACAAAAACACCATATCATTCCCAGATGAATGGAAATCTGCACAACACCTCAAAAGATGAGCCTGGGAACTTAAATTTATAACTCTTCTAGACACTAAAAACCATGGACTTAACAGAGACTCTGGTTTTATCGCGCATTACAATAATTTGTAACACACCCTACTGTCTGCCAATTCTTAATTGCCCACTTCATTTTAAATGGTCATCTTAACTCCGTATGCTTAACAATCTGTCCCACCTTGTATTTAGCTCTGGTTACTCTGATTACCTTCTCCAGACTGGAGGAATTGTTCTGTGAAGCTCTAAAGCTTGTCCCTTCCACCAACCGAAGTTGGTCCAATAAAACATTTGACATTACCTACCTTGTCTCTCTCATATCATGCAACCAATACTACAAACAATGTATGTATGATTGACAACTGAGGAGACTGAAGATGTACAGAAAAGGAACAGCTAGGTAAACTATATCAAACATTTTTTTTTTTTTTTAGTTTCAGTAAATGAACGCATGTAATAATGTCTCTCTTAATGGCAGCTCACCAAAATGACATACCAGAGAACTGCCATTACTCAGCAGGTTATGGCCAGCATAAGAGTCATTGTCCTCTTTCCAATCAAATGGAAAGAATAGAAAATAAGAGTATCTGTATTGGTATGATTGCAGTGTCCCTCAATATCTTAGTTGAATAAATGTATTACAGTAATTTTTTAAAATGTCAACATTTTAACTTAACTATCAACTACCAAAGCTACAAACCTGAAGCCTGATTCTAATCAGGAAATTCAGTCACTTGGGAAGAGAGTAAAAGACCTCTGAGATTAGATACACTTCTTAACTCCTTGTTTCTGACAAGAAAGTTATAGGATTGTTCAGGGTCTTTGAGTTTTTGGTGAGCTAATGTAGATCCATCTACACAGAGAGATTATATTGATTTCACTGGGATATGTTGTTTCACTTTGTTCTAGATTTACAACAAACTCTAATGTACAGTACAAGTTCTTCAAAGCATGAGCTATTTGCTTGTGTGCTTATTGCCATTTGCCTGGTATGAACACTTTGATGGGAGCATTCAGGTTTATGATCAGTTATAAGCGAGTCTAATCAGTTATAAGCGAGTCTAAAAATGTTCCAAGAGCATGTTGGTGATGTGCCTCTAGCAAAGTCAAAGTTAAATTATTGCAAAGGTAGAATCCAACAGGGCTGCTAGACTGGAAACATTCAAAATGGGATCATCACAGTTTCATTTTCATGAGTATAACAAAGATCTGTTTGACCCCTATAAAAGTATGTCCTGAGAGCACTTAGTACTGTAAAACACTCTGAGGGCATCTCCAGCTCTGACATACAGAGAGCATTGATCAGTGCTCTCCCATAGGCAGAAGTAGGGGAACACTGATCTATCTAACACTTGCTTTTCTGTCAGAATGTGCTATAGTATCTGAGCGACCAAGCTCTTTTCCCCACGTGATCATACACACATAGAGGGGAGAAAAACCCTTTGCCCCACATCAACCACCCCTCTCACGTCAGCCATGGATAAAGGATGAAAAAAAGTAGCTCATGACCCCACTGGAGAGGAAAGTGAAAACAAAGACCCGCTGTTTCTCTGAACCATCAGTACCTTTTTTCACAGCCCCTTTTGGTGGTCAGGAGTAGGGGCTGCACACTTTAAGGAGAGCTAAGTAATGTAGTATGGCCATTACTAGTTACTTGCATTGTTGTTGTAGTTGTGTTGGTCCCAGGACATGAGAGAGACAAGGGGGCGTGAGGTAATGTCTTTTATTGCACCATCTTCTGTTGGTGAAAGAAGCAAGCTTTCGCGCTTACACAGAGCTCTTCTTCAAGTCTGGGCTCTGTTGAACTCGAAAGTATGTCTCTTTCACCGACAGAAGTTGGTCCAATAAAAAATATTCACCTTGTCCTCTCTCATTACCGGTTGGACAATTCAATGGAAAGGAGAGAGTGTAAAACAAGTGAGCCACACATACCTTCAACACAGGCAGCCAAACAGAGTACTCCACTTTAGAATTTATTGAAAGGGCCATTTTCTGAATTCTGGGCCCTCTGGGAGCACATGTCCTTCAACAGGTGCAGAGGACCTTAGATAAGATATTGTGGTTTCAGTGAAATATTTTTAACTGCTTTCCTTCCAAAATAAGGGAGGATAGACTGATATGTAAAACATGCCTACAGCCACATAACTTTATAGTACTTTGAACTGAGAATCCCAAAGAAACAGTTTGGAGCCAAACTGTCAAAAGTGGCCTCCAGTTTTGGATACCCAGCTTTGAGATACTTAGGGTCAGATTTTTGGAGGTGCTCTGCATCCACAGCTGTAACTGATTTTGTCAGATGTCAAAACCTGGATATTCAAAATTAGAGGCCACTTTTGAACATTTGGGCTTGGATCTCTTTGCAGCAGACTAAGAAGTGTTAAGGAAAACCATATTGAGACTATATTTTCAGGCACCTCAGTCTGGTCTCTCTGTGCTAACACTCACTTGTGCTCACAGGATGAAATTCAGCACCATGCAGAGAACGTGTGCAAGGTTTATGCACCATTTATGTCTCTCATAGATTCTTAATCTGAGAGTTTAATATGTAATTCAGTCTGTGATGGTGCGCTGCACAAGAATGAATTTCACTCACACTTTCCTGTATTAGAATTCACAGATGCACATCCATTATTTGCATTCAGTTCAGATGTACATATAGATGTACACAGAAAATGTTTCATGCAAATGATGTGTGTGTTCAAAATTGCACATGTATTTTAAAAATTTGCCTTCAAGGTTATATATATTTCAATTAACAGGAAACATTTATGTAACATGAATATTTATTCAGCAAAACATGTTCTTAAGAATTATCTCAATAAGTGCCTTTTTTTAGTCTTGCTCATCTCTCCCTTTGGCCTTGTTTATCATGAGGCAAAGAAAAGCCTCAGAATTAATCTGTCATCTTGCTACAGAAAAAAACAACCTCTTTCATGACTGAAAGCACAGTGCTTCTCTAGAATTCTTTTGTTCTCTTTTTAAAAACTATCCACACAAAATATATGCAAGAATGTGTAGGGAAAGTTATGACTTTATAACAGCAAGACTGCAGAGAAAGCTAGGATAATTATGATGATGATATGATAAGAGAAGGGAACCACTATTGAGAACATTCAAAAGAAAGAGAACACTATTTCAGTCCAGAGAAGTTCTGAGAGCTCTTTAGAGGAATGCCAGTCATACTACAGGAGAGAGTTGCTGAAACGGTTACAATAATTTCTAGGAAACTATTGGTTAGTAATTGTTTTTCACATCTCTGTTTCTCAAATCCATTCAGACAAACCCAATTCATAGACCTTTCATTATCATGTAACAAATCATTATTTTTTTTACTTATGAAACTACAAAACATGCAAGAACTTAATCACTGCATCACTTAAAAAAAGAGTTAGGTCATCTGAGCTTTCTGAGGGTCACACAGGATATGTCTACACTTCAGTAGGGTGGCCCGGGTCAGCTGACGGGGGCTTGCCTGGCTCAGGCTGTGCTGCTATAAAATTGCAGTGTAGATGTTTGCTTGTGGGCTGGATCCCAGGCCCTGGGACCCCACAAAGGGGTAGGGTCCCAGAGCCTGGGCTTCAGCTTCAGCCCAAGCCTGAATGTCTACACTGCAATTTTATAGCCCTGCAGCCTGAACTCCATGAGCCTGAGTCAGCTGACATGGGCCAGCCATGGGTGTTTTATTGCAGTGTGGACATATCCATGATCTCTAGTGACCTAGCTGAAAAGCTCATATCTTGCCACCATTTGCTCATTCTGTCTAAACTAGTCTAGGTTCTTATCAAATGTTCACTGCTGTAGTATTTAAGAAAGACTTAAATACAAAGTATAGCAATTTCTCTCTTTTCTGTCTCTCTCTCTCTCCTTCCCAGCAGGAATATGTTACTTAACTAGATCACTGGGGTGTCTTTATATGTGAAAAGAATTGGAGGGAAAGCCAAGCTAGAGACATAAGCTTTATATCTAGTTCTGAATGTGTCTAGTGTCCATTCTTATGTGCATGGAGCCGCTGTGAAGCTGAGTTCCACAGCACGTAGGAGGCGAGTCCCAGGCATAGTTTTCCTTAGTTAGGCATTCCCAAGCGGTGGAACTTCATTGGTTTCACTGTAAAAGGGGCCATTTAATACTGCAGAATTTGCCCTTTCATGCATTGCTCCAATATTTAGTGCAGTGTCTCCTGTGTCACCGTGTCTCTTTGATGTGTCCTAGATTCTGATTGCTGGACTTTTTTAGTATTTATCTGGATAAGTTTACAGCTTTCAAGCTATAATGGTTATGAATGACTGCAGACAATGAGGACTCTCTCCAGGGCATGATGTAATCTTAGCTACATTCATAAACGAATATATAAGATGTTTAATTTAATTTTAAGATACATTAATAAATGACTTTTAAAAAGTATTTCCTTATTAGACGCTAAAGCTTCACTAGCTTTTCACATGTAAAATCGTTACAAATATCTCTTGATGTTGGGGTGGAGGTATCATGTGAATCCATGTGGGTCCATTTCTGTAGGTTTACTTTAACAATAAAACAACTTCCCAAGAGAAACTTGAGAAAGACTAGGTTTAATTAAGAAACATGCCATGTAGTGAACGCAAATTGAATGGAATCATTTTATATAAAAGCTGTTGGGGAGGGGATCTTCAGCCCCCACACCCCTTCTGCTACAGGAGAAGTGGAGCTCAGTTGTTTTGTTAAGGCCCACTCTGATAACATTTATCAAAATTTTAGAAGGGCAAATTTTCTGAATAAACCATTGGTTGAGGCCTCTAGCAGTGGATGATGCAGTGTACATGCTCTTGAACTTTAGCTCTTTTATAGTACTTTACACAGAAATCAGCTAATTCCACGGCAGCCCTGAGAGGTAGGAATTATGATCTCCATTTTATAGATGGGAAAGCTAATGTAGAAAAATTGTGTCTTGACAGATGCCACAGATAGAGTCAGAGGTGGTATTAGACTGCAGGAAATCTCAGTTCTCGGTTTTGTGCTTAGTCCCCTGGACTGTGCTGCCAGTCACAATGCTGAGAGTTGCTCCTCAGAGCCAGAGATCACATTGGCTGCTCAGCAGAGAGGCTGGATCAACCACAGGAAGTCAGCTGAGATGGAGCTCAGTGCTGCCCTAGTGTATCAGAGGTGGTTAGGGAGGTTGTGTTCCCTGTGATCATATAAGGGCTCTTCCCAGAAAAGCAAGGGGCCCAGATGCCATCCCTGGATGACTGTAAAGATGGTGACATGGGTGGGTGAGGAGACTCTAAATCCATCATCTGTAAGAAAAGTTACAGACAAACTATCAACCCTAGTGATTTGACCATAACATAAAATAAATGTAATAATCATTAGTGTAGTTCATGTCTCTATATCAAAGTACTGGCATTTGAGTAGCATTAAAAAAGTGACATACATTTATCAAGGGATTGCTTTCAGTTGTGAACAAGAGAAATTAAACACTGGGCCAAAAAGTGTATGTAATTAACAGCAATTGGTGAGATGTGGTCACAGAGGAAGAAATTAACAGGAGGGTCTGCTGGCACGGACTCTTCCTCCCTTCTGTCAATGCAGACCCTGGCATCCAGTGGGGGTAAGCCAGATCTACATGACAAGCAAATTCATGCCGTATTGCAGCATTTGAGAAGGAAATATATCAGTGTTCCTTCCTGTCAGAATGCACAGCCTCTATGGGGGGTGGTTTTAATTCCATGATCATCTGTACTTACAGAAGCATTATAAAACTATAATTGGTTAAGACTACATTTCTGTTTTGTCTTTCACAATCAATTGATTTTATGTAGTAATTAAGGCCACATGCAGAAATCATAAACATTAGCATATTGCTAATTTAAAAAGCAGTTATTTAATAAAAGCCCATCAGATAGAACACATGCTCCTCTATAGACTTTGATTATTTTGCTCTTGCTGCTTGTATTTTTATTTCAGATGATTAACCCAAGAGTTCCAGAAACAATAACTAATTTCCTTTTGATGAAATGCATAGTCAGGGATATTTAGGCCCACTTATCCAAAATCAGAGGACTGAGGTTATGATCTCATGAATTCACTGGGAAAATACCTGCGCGCAAAGCTAGAGACCTAACTAGCTATTTGCATTCACAATTAGCCAATGTCCAGGTACATATAATGGGGTGTTTTTGTGCATATATTTTTAGTACATGAAATTGGTACTTGTGAAAATGTGATCCTGTCAGACAAAATGCCAGTTCATTAAAGCTGAGATTTTTAAAGCTATCTAGGGGATTTGGACACCCAATAACCATTAAAATCCCATTACTGCTTTGAGAGATTTCATCTTAAATGTCTATCGATTCAAATAGGCGTAATAAATAATCAGAGCAAATTATCACTAAATAACTGTCATGAAACTTTATGCTTACCACCTAAGAAATAGGTCACCTGATAGTATTTCTTTGGGACATCAATGGCCTTTGACTCATTCTAGCTACTCATAATCTAATCACTCAGAACTATCGAGCAGACTTATATTGTGCTATGTTTCTTAGTGCAGTAGAAGAAAACCCCGTATTTTATCATTTTGTTCATAGCATAACTTTTTGACTTCCTAAAAGCAGCCAAGAAATTGCTATTAGGGTACCATTACTTCAATGACACCTTTCTGGGTGATCACGTTATGTGAACTTTGCATGCTCTATGGCAAAGGAAGTGTACTGTGTAGTCCTCATTTCAATATTGTATTTTATATAAAGGGTAAATACATTAAACACAACAAAATTATGAGTTAGTCTTCATCCTTCATAAATCTAGCAATGGGAGCTCTAAACTGGGGATGGAACCAAAATAAACCTAGAAGTCAATGAGAATTCATCACTGGAATACAGGCCTGTGTAAGGAGTATGAGTTTGCATACACTTATGCATGCGCTTTGCTTGGGTCCCAAGTGACTTGTTTAACTTGCCTTCGTATTTGCCATGTGAGAGTGCACATTCCCCATCACATGTGGTCCTTTGTCTAAATTAGCTCTGCTTTACCTTCCATGACTCAATTTTTAAGGGATGTTGCATATTGCTAATACAGACTGTTCCCCAGAGCATTCAATATGCTCATTGAAAGTATCCCCTTTTTTAGTTATTTCTTGTTTTCTAAGAATTTTTAAATTTTCTTAAATGAAAAATGTTGAAAGGAGCATGGAATTCATATCATGTGACATGTCCTGCTGTGGCATTACTCTGTTAAAGGGAATGCAGCAAAATGGTGTTGATAATACCCTTTGTCTTCATTATAGGAATCTCTGTTGTAACATTCTTTCTGATGTAAGGCCATTTACCTTGGTTCCCAACTACATTTAATCTCATTACATTCACTGTCATTATAGTAACATCTTTATTCCACTTGAAAGACTTTAAAGCTCTGGAGGATGCTATTACAGTGAAGGCAGAATATGCTTTATTGAATAGGGTCCTGTGTAAATTCCAGATATGATCATGTCATCCATTTTTATGAGCCTGCTCACATGATCCTGGGTTAATGCAGAAATTGGGACTCACATATCTAAACTGGAGGAAAAATCATAAAACTGAATACACATCTTATTGTGTTTTATAAGCAATGTGCTTAACTTGAGTAAGCTGAATAAAAAAAAATTAATCCTGCGTTTAACTGTAAAAGCGTCTAAAAAATTAAAACATGCATAAATACAAATGGGAATACTGTAAATTAAAGAAAGTCAAGTAAAATTTCAGGTGAGGAATTAGAGGCCATCCATAAATTACTTGATGCATTAGCTGGGGGGGCCCAAGGAGAGGGGGTAAGGCGATGGTTCTTAATTTTGTGTGTTTGTGTCAATGTTACAAAGTGTTACAATCACCAAAAAATGTGTTATATAATTTTTGCACAGCCCCTTATATCTTTCTAACTTATTCTTGAGATAGATCTCCATATTTAAGAGAGTATAACAGTTCTTTAGTCAGCCCAGTATGAAAATTCACATAGTCAATTTAATGTTTCTGAAAAATTTATCTATGATATTTCTGGCAAGTGATAAAGATAAGCATGGGAAATTTCAAATAAAAAGGAAAATATTTAAGAAAGTTATGAAGGAGTGAAAAAAACATATTACAGTTTCATGTTATACAGTTGTATAGCTAAAATATTGCAAGCTGTAATTATAATGAATGTGTCTAATTTCCTCGATATTTTTAAAGGCATCTGCTTTGGCTCAGTTTCCATTCTTGTATTTTACCAATTTCATTGGCTACTTATATATATTGCTTTTAAACCCAGTGTCTTCAGCCTTGTATCTGACTATTCATTTCATTTACCAAATAATTTACAAGGCACTTTTTGGTGTAGCAGACTGTTTTTGTAGAACCTCGTTGGAAAGACAGTGGGAAAGTTCTTTTTTAAAAAAAATCAGCCCTGTAAATCTACATACCTGCTCTGCAAATGATTTAGGATATCTAAACTGGCATTTTTGTCTAAGAATTATTCCCCCCGCTCCCCGCCACCCCATTAAAAATATCTAATTGTAATCATCAATGCTAAACTCTTTTAGGTTTCTAAACAAAAGATCATGGTTTAGGGATGCTCCTGTGATCAGCGCGTGTTTCTAAAGAACTTCAGCATGATGGTGTAGTTCTTCCAACTCCAATATTCTGATACAGAACTGTAAGAGAGCTGTATGATGTAGGGGCAAAATTTATTTGGGGGAGGATGGACTAATTTCCTCAAGGCTTGTACTGAACAATTTTAAAAAGAGTGACATAGAATTATTAGATCACAAAATCTGTTTTATGAAAACTAGCAAAAATTGTTCTGTGCATGTCTGGATAAGACACACTTCAAATCCTCAAAAAACCCATGCTGATAAATAGACGTATACAGTAACTGAAGGGCAAGTTATTGGTTCTTGCCTTTGGTCAGTGAACAATATCGCACTACCCTGCCATTTATTGTAGTAGATTTCATTAGATGTGTTCTTGTATGCTACCTATAAAATTTTATGTACTGGCAGAAAATAATATTATGCTTTATCACATTATGTCTCTCTGCCTCTAAGTATCCCAGATGGGTCGACAGAGATTTGCAAGACACAGGACTTCTTAATGACTAAAGAACTGCAAGTTGATAACATTAGAGATAATTCTGTCTGACATTCAGTCTTCTACGCTGCAGCCTCCAGAGGCTGTTGGATCCAGAGGCTGACCCAGGGGAACTGCATGCTTCAGTCAGTTTAAAAAAAAAATTTAAATTATCTTAAAATTGCTACACTTGTAGAGATGGCAACTACAGATCTGACTTTGTCTTTATAGTTCTGTACACACTCTGGTTACAGATCAAAAGGACTGGGGATCTCTTGGTCAGAGCCTAGTTTCTGGAGGATGCATTTTTTCTCAAGATTGTTGCCTGGGGGCAATCTTCCTGGTATATTAGCCTAAATAAACATTTATGTTACTAATTGGCTCAGATAGGTGTAGCTAAATACTGTTTTTATAAAATTGGGGAAAAAGGTTTATGGAACAGGATTAGTCATATTAACTGAAATAATTGCCTATCCATCCACCACAGTAACCTCTGCTATCCTATCTTTTTAATCTGTTTTTCCAAAACATTTAACAGGCCCTAATAAGCACTATTCACAGGATCTGTAGGTCTTGTTATGTCAATGCTTGATGTGATATGTACTTATAAATCAGTGGTTCTCAACCAGGGGAACACGTGTCCGTAGGGATACACAGAGGATTTCTAGGGGGTACATAAACTCATCTAGATACTTGCCTTGTTTTACACAGGTTACATAAAAATTACTAGCAAAGCCAGTACAAACTAAAATTTCATACGACTTGTTTATATGGCTCTATATCAAGTAAGCTGAAACGTAAGTACAATATTTATATTCCAATTGATTTATTTTATAATTATCTGGTAAAAATGAGAAAGTAAGCAATTTTTCAGCAATAGTGTGCTGTGACACTTTTGTTTTTTTATGTATGATTTTGTAAGCACGTAGTTTTTAAGTGAGGTGAAACTTGGGGTACGCAAGCCAAATCAGTCTCCTGAAAGATGTACAGTGGTCTGGGAAGATTGAAAACCACTGCTATAAATGACTATACTTCAGATGGGGGAGGAGAACTGTGAGGTTTTCTTATAGACTTTTCTCCTGAATTGTTCCATTGGGAGATGCCATTAGCCACTCCACACCCCACAAATCCAAAGGGATCAACAGGAGGTAAGGGCTATTCATATGAAGTCCCCATGCCTTTCTGCTGGCTCCATGCTCCTGATTGCTCCCTCTCTGATCCATGGTACTGCGACTGAGGAGCCTTTTTAAAGGCCTTATGCAAATCTCACTTAAGTTAATGGGAATCTTTTTATTGACTTTAGTAGACTTTGGATCAGGCCCAATATGGGGCTCCCCAACACAGAAGCTGGCTGTTTCCACATATTCCCATGATCCACAATTGATACATATCATTTAGGAGTTGAAAGACATAATGGATATAGAACAAACCAGGCTGTCTAAACAGAAGGCGTGATATGATAAAATGACTTGGAAATGCCTACCTCTGATAAAAAATTTGGTGTTACTGTTAAATCTTATAATAAAAAGTTTGATGCTAATGGTAAACTTCATGATATAGAATTTGGAATTAATGGTAAATCCAATGAAAATGTGTAAGATGCATGATTTTGGGGGAAATCTTTTGTACATACTAGGAGTGGTAAATAAGAACGCACCCTGTGTTTAGATATGGTACTATAGTAATACTGCTTCTCAGCTAACACCTGTAAACTGATTTGAAACTTGTGCAGAGAATCCATAATAAACCTGGTCTGCTGTGTGGAAGGGGAAACTGAGGCATGTCACCTCATGTCATTAATGGCTAAATGCCAAGATACTTACACTCTAGAAAACATTAATATCTGCATTGAGTTAACACCACTTGAAAAAGCAAAAGGATTAACAATGCTGCACAGATACAGATGTTTTCTAGCAACCCACAAAAGGCACACTGGCTTACTTCTGAGATCACAAGACTGATCCACAAAGTGTTAAAAGGTATACAGAACTTTGCAGGAGCTCATGTGGATAACACTACAATGTTTAGCAACACTTGGGAGTTGTATGGTCAAAAGCCTCCACGTTAGTCAGTGACTAACACTCCTGCAGTAAACTAAGGGGAAAGGTGTGACACTCTGTCTCGAAGCAGCACCTGGAATTCCCATATTCACCACGGTCATATAATTGTGATTTGTTTTGCACAAAGGATGCCTTGTGAGGTATCATTTTAAAAGTCTTGATCCGTCGAACGTTAATATCCTGTTGGATTATGTGCCATAATTGTATGTGAAGTGTATGAAGTGTATGTGAAGTTTTGCTATGTGTGTATTATTGAAACATGTTGTGAGGTTGGGAATACTCACAACCAGCCTCTCAGGTACAACAGTGGAGTAGCCAGACAGCGTTAATGGCTCACCAACAGATGTCAAGGAAAGAATTCATTATCTCAGTAACTGTATACAATGGAGCCTTCACAGAAAAAGCATGTAGACAATGGACACTACTTGGCCAATGGGGTGGCCCCCTCACGTTATAGCATAGATCTTTCCAGCGACCTATAAAATCTATATATATAGCTTTCCAGAAGCTATAAAAGAGGGGAACTGACATTACTTGGCTTCACTCCCCCAACAACTCAACACCTGGAAACACATCTGGAAGACAAAGACTTTTTAACTGGGGAGGGGTTTCAGGCTGGAGGAGTATTCCAGCATGTTTATTGAAGATCTCTGACCTGTTTGTACTACCTATTAGGGGCGAGACTGCTTGATTTAAATCCTGTTTCGTTTGTGGCATTTAGACTGTGATTTTACTTTTGTTTCTTAAGTAACCAACTCTGATCTTTTATGCCTACTGCTCGTTATCACTTAAAATCTATCTCTTTGTAGTTAATAAATCTGTTTTCTATTTTACCTAAAATAGTGTGTTTTGGTTGAAGTGATTGGGAAATCTGCTCAGTTACAAAGGCTGGTGCGTGTCCATTTTCCTTTGAAGAAGTGGTGAACTGAATAATGACCTAACACTGGCCAGACTTTTGAGCAGTGCAAGATGGTACAGTTCTGGGGTGCAAGACTTAGGACCTGGGGGGAAAGTGGTTGGTGCCTATCTATTATTGTTTCATGAGTGGCTGGGGAAAGCACTCATGTAATTCAGTCGGGTTTGTCCCTGCCTGTGGATGTCTTTATACGTGCAGTACCTGCTAGAGGTTTGTAGCTTGCTAACAGCATCACAGTGTGAGAGGCAACCCAGCTAAACATTCATGCAATCTAGCTGGGTGTGGGGCTCCACATGTTGTGCTGAGTGATAGCACCTGGAGGGGTTTGCTGCTTGTCACTAGCAAGACATTGTGAGAGACAGCCCAGCCTGGAGAGTTAAGGTGGCACTGCATCCCATAGTTTCAGGTTGTACCCAGGGGAATCCCTCACACAGGGATCATTCCTTTATGAGATCCATTTTTGAGCCAGCCTTCTATCCTATGTAGTACGCCGGGATTCCCCATGGGATCTGAGGAAGAAGAGATCCTCTCCCAGAACACTAAGCAATAACAAAGCCACTGCTGCAGCCCTAGAGCTACAGTAGCCCTGTGCTCCTGCTCCATTGAGGACAGGGGGAAATCTACAAATAGCGATAGCTTCAACAGCATAGCCCTTGCTCTTTCTTCTACTCTAGCACGTGGAGGACAGCATACTCTGAACCCTAAGGAAGGTGTGGCATACACTTATTGCACCTCTGCCATATACTGATTTTCACCACACCAGTTCCAGTTCCATTTCATCTGAGATTTCCTCAAACCATAAGGGAGGGGCAGGATTTGCTTCAGAGTAGACAGTGAAGTGTTTGTAAAAGAATAGCTAGAGAGAGTCTAATAAGGTTTACTTGTGTTCCCCTATAAGATTATTTAGAATGAGAGACCCCTCTCCTCTGCAGAAGAGAATTTTTCAGCTTTATCCATGGTGGAGTCTTCTTCTATTAAGCATCGTGTGATTATTGTTAATCAAAAAAGACCCCCTTAGATCACATTGGTCCTGGAAAGCATTATTTGACTCATTAGTACAGTAGAGTTCATATGCATTTTTAATATCTTCTAAATGTTTAATTTAGTTTTGCCAGTGATATTTCATTAAATTGTCTTGCCCCTTAGTTAAACTAATGACTTTATTGCTTTCCTCCTTTCTGATCAAATAGGCAAACAATTTCCTTTTCTTGCATTGCTGTTCAACTATATTCCATTCTGATATGATTATTGACTTTTGAGCTTGTCTCCCTCTACCCCCATATTCTTATTATAGTCAAGTCTAGCTTAATTTAGAGAAGTAAGATCTGTACACCTTCTGAGATCCAGCTGTCAAGCAATCCCTGTTTTTGTTTTCTGTTACAGAAAATGTGCTGGTTTTCTCCTTTTACTAGGGTATGAGATTGTTACTGGCTGGAAGGGTTTGTCAGAAACTCTCCTGCCTGTTAGCAAGTGTTGATTCTACTGGAAGAGGGTTACATGAATTCTGCTAATTTATGGCACCAAGGTAATTTTTAACATCACCTAGGTTAGCCAAGTCTGGGGGGAAAGCTTGCACTAAACATCGTTATTTTATTGTTCATTCTTTCGTTAATGAAGCCAAAACTCAAGAAGAGAATAATTTTTTTTTATTCTAAACAGTCTGTGGACTTGCTTTTAGAACAGGTTGAGAAGGTGCCTGGTTCCAGATATATTTTGACCCTTAAAAGAGTCTCAAAGTTGGTATTGCTAATGAGAAGCATTTTCCTTAAAGAAAACTTACAATTCTTCAGTAAGTGTCTTTTTAAAATTACTTGCTAAAACTTAATTTTCCTCATTTTGCCTCTCAACTGGATTTTAATTCAGCAATCTGAGAGATTTTACAAAACTAATCACTTGCTTTGATCCTGTGAATACATTCTCCTTGGAAAAAGAAGAAATCAATAGGAGAGAATGATTGATGAGAGGGAGAAAAAACTGTTTCCTATGCTCGCAGAAACTTGCCCTCCATTGACAAATGGCAGAATAGTCTACAATTAGTCTGCAGTATATTTCAAGGAGAAAGGTGCAGAAAAGAGTGATCTGGTATCTCAGTAGAATACTTCAATATATGATCTAAGGGATGATTCAAGTTCACCCCCACCAACCTTGTCATCAGTTACTCTTATCTAGACCAAGCTCCTGAAAAGCAGTTTCAGCATTTGCCTCTGGAGTGTGGAAATGAAGCAACATCAATGGTCTGTATTCCAGGTATCTAGAAAGTGCATTCTCAACCACCTAGCATCTTTTTATACATGCCTTTGGGATACAGTGGCTAAGAGCACGTATGATCATATCCCCATTACTTGCTGGTCCTTGGAACTATAACAGACTATGACTTAATCCCAGTTTACAGAATTCTTCTTTGGTCCATGTAGCAGAGGCATGTGTCTTTGATACAGAGGACCCAGGGTTTGATCCAGATTGACCAAGGGTTTAAGCCTTGTCTATACTAGAGAAATTTACTTCTCTAAGACTCCTAGAAAGTGTGTAAAACTATTCACATCATAAAAGTGCTCTAAACAAGTTACAAACATTCTAAAAACCATTTTGAGTAGACTAGACTTTCAGCAGATTTTTAAGACTCAATTCACTCTAAAGCAGTTTAGTGCAAGTGTGGACTCGGACAATCTGAAACATCCTTTTGTTACTTCTCAGTGCTCTGGTGGCCTTTTTATATCTCCCAGAGTCCATTGCTTCTGCAAAAAGAGGGAATTACATCTGAAACAGTTTAGAACAGCACTGGTGTGGATGTTGTGCAAATCTGCAAAGTTCCTAATTTGTTTTCACATAGAGAGCATGGGCTTATGTAATTGTTTAATGGCTTCAATATAAGTGGCTAGCATTGCATCCACCCAACTCGCAGGAAAAACTTGTTTGTTTCCTTTTCTCAACCTAGATTCACATTGTCAATTTGTCCCAAGAGATCTGTTGAGGAAGGAATATATAACATGAATATTTGTTTTTGTTTCCCTATCTCCTTTATTTTATACTATGATCTACACTTTGTTGTCCAGAGCAAACTGCAGATTTTATGCGCTCTCACTCTAATTGCCAGCATGAGCCACTTTCAGCTGTCTGCTATAACCTCATTCTCTACAGTGGCTTAGAGTTGGTAAGAACAAAATTTTTCCCACTGCATTTAGGTTGAGAAGAAATCTTCTTTGTCAGAAGTTTTGTGGATTGGTTTTAACACTCTCCAAATCTTCCTTGTCCTTTTAAATTCGTAAGGTCAAATTCACCCACAATGGTGACACCAATTTCTAAAGCAGCAGCCTCATTCTGTGACACTGGGTATTCTGTGGCAGAATCTGCAACTGCCCCTATAGTTCGATGCAACTTTAAAGGCAAAGGACGAAATAGCAAATAGTTAATACACCTTAAAAGGGCATCATAATCGTCCATTCACTCTGATGAATGAATAAGCCAAAAAGGGAATGCAAAAAAAGATTCTTATTGACTCAGGGTCAAGCGTCGTCTGTATTATTGAATAGTCAGGGCCAAATTCTGCTCTCAGTTATATAATCTAGGATAGTAGCTCTTTTGTATTCACTGAAGTTACTCCAGTTTTACATGCACGCAATTCAGAACAGAATTTGTTTTTAAGTTACATCCAGAAGGAAATGAAAAAGAATACTGGGCCAGATTCTCCCCTTAGTTACCTCTGTGCATAGGGTGACCAGATAGCAAGGGTGAAAAATCAAGACACTTTCTTTTTCGGGGGTTACTGGGATGGGGGGGGAGGAGGGGGAGAATAGCTGCCTATATAAAACAAAGCCCCTAATATTGGCACTGAACTAACTGGGTCAAATTGAGGTAACTGAAGGAAGAACCTTGTCCTGATTGTATTAGAGCAATATACCCACTGGAGTAATTAATTCACTTGCACTTTATCAAGTGAGAGGCAAACTGTCCCCACATCCATTGAGCCTGGTCTGTGTTAACAGCATAGAGATCAGGCACACAGCTCTTGATGCTATTGCTTTAATGAACAATAAATTAGCAACTTCTAATTCTGCAGCCTGCATGTGTGGAGTTGTCTGCAGGGTGGTCATAAATAAATGGCTGTGAAGTCCAGTTTCAGGGATTAAACAATTTTCATCCTCCTTTAATAATGGCTAAATAGCAAAAGAATTTAGCCATTTAAATACCTTGAGGCACATATTGAAAAAGGGCTCAACAAGATCTCTAATCACCCACAACTTTAGGATCCCAATTTTTGTACCTGCTCTTTTTCATATACAATCAGTTGTAGGCACCAATAACGGAATCTGATTTAGAATCTGATTTGTAGCTGAAAATATTTGTACCCAGTATTATTAACTCTGAGACCAAGCAGGGGAAGGATCTCATCAGTAAACAGATTGGAGACCATTAATGAAAAGCCAGAAGGCTGGAGGAAGTGTTGAGGTTCAGTTAAGGAGAACATATTGCAAGTGTGAAAAATCGGGAGGGGTGAGGAGTAATAGTTTCCTATCTAAGACAAAGCATCTAGTATCGAGATGGTGCTGATAATATTGAGATGTCTGGTTACCTTAGGTGCAGTATGTGGTACTCTTACACCTGAGTCAAAGCTGAACCAGTGCCCGGCATGAAGTCAAGGAGCACTATGGTGCTGAAGGTGCTGACTGTTATATGACATAAAACTAAGTTCCTGAAAACTATAGTACACATGGAATTCCTGGTGTCCTGGCCATATTCCAATCTAAGGGCTTTAAATTATAAACACCTGCTGTTGAGCATTTGGTTTACTACCATGACTGGGACTATGCATGACTGTGGTAAGCACTGACCTCAGCAGTGCTCTGGCCTTTAGTAATTCTGCCCATCGTACATATGTTATTAATGGAGCTTTCATTGGTTAATATATTCTTTACTTCCTGTTGTCTAATGTTGCCATATGACATTAAACTGCTGCTATATTCTACCTCAAAAGTGGTGGAACCTTATTTGTGGGCAAAGTGGTTCAAACCTACATCATAATTGACTTATGTGGGAGTTTCATGCAGTGGAACACAGCTCAGAAGCAGATCCCATAATAGATTTCTCTATCTGGATAGATAGTGCAGGTTTTTAGGATCAATCAGTGTGGAAAGTATTACACAACTAAAATTACATTTATTATTATGATTTAACCAAAGTGTTCTTATGCTATTTGACTAATCTCTGTACAGAAAATCAGCATCAGGAAATATCAAATCACACCGTTAGCTTCAGAAAGTACATATCAGTTGCCTATAAATATAGAAACTTTCCAGTTTCATTTGAACTAGTTCTTACTTAGTCTTTTTAATTTTGATGAATAAAGTGTAATTTATTCATTAAAATCTGAACAGTGTAAATCATTTCCCAGTTATCTTTGACTTCAGCACCTTGCTTTATTCACAGGCCCTTTTTGCTATCCCTTTCATACTTTTTTCAGAGTCAGATCTTATTCCAGAGATCTGCCCTCTCCAGTACTGTTCATGGGAATTGTGTGTGCATGGCAGGAAAACAGACATAATTTACAATCTGTTTCTGAAACCACAAAATGGCACAAAATTTGCTCTCACATGTGCATTACCAATTATTATTGTCACTGTATGTAAATACTCTTGTAGTATTCATTTAACCTCTTAATGCTTGGAGATACCATCTTCTGGCACACATCATCTTGTTGGCAGGCTGCATCTGCAAGCCCGAGGGGTTAATTAACTTTTATTGAAGCAGTTTATTGCAACTGGCTTTTGTCTTCATCCTTAAGCACTACTGAACCACTGTACACCAAGATCCACTGGGACAATATTTTCAAAGCTGTTTAGTTTTCTAGTAACTTTTATTTGTTTTTTATAGATACTCTGAGGATAAAAAAGATAAGGCTATTGTTGCTGAGTCTCTATCTTATGGTGGCTACATTACATTCTGTTGCTTAAATGAGGCACAGATGTTGCGCATTTCTTCATGCAAAGGAATATGTGGTAATTTACATAAATTTCTGCTTGTGCAACAAAAATTGCAGAGATTCAATACATACATGGTATACATTTGTTTTGCTTAACCTAAAAAAGTTACAGTGAAATGATCTAGATGAAAAAAATTGTTATTACCATAAATAATGCTTTTACTGTATCAAATCCTGTTTCAGTTAACTCTAATAGTTTAATACTATTACAGATTTACCATAATCACTGTTCAATGTGCCACAGCTCTATTAAAGATTTATCTGAAAGCTTTATGGAATATACCTTTTTAGAATTCAGAAGGATTTTATGGATTATTATTCATAACATCTGCCACTTACAGGAAAGAGCCTTAAAACATTTATTTAATGTGTATTTAATGTCTGATACAATTTAATATCAAAGACGTGTTTTAGTATAGCAGTGCTATTTGCGTAGTTATAGTAAAGATCTACTGGAGTTATAAACCCCTAGGTTCAGGGTTTATAACTTGGCCATTAAAATTTGCATTGAGATAAAACTTGGCAGTTAAGTTCTCTGAGTCTACAGAAAATGTGTTTTTTGCAAATGTTGCAAGGTGCAGGGACGAAATCAGTTTTTAGGCATTTTAGTTTAATAATATAACAATAATAACTCAATCAAATAAAAAACAGGAGTAATTTAGATGCTTTTCTACTTTCCTGCATTATGTTTTGTAAAAGCTACTTTTTAAAAAACAAACTTTGCCAGTGAAAATGGTGTTAGGATTCATCATGTGCAGGAAGATCACGCAAGATATGACCTTCAGATCAGGGACTTTCTTTTTATTCTGTGTTGGTACAGCATCTAGCGCAATGGGGTCCTGGTCCACACCTGGGACTCCACGGCACTACAGTAGCTAAAATAACAATAATAATCCTGGGAGCTACCATGGACAGGCAAGTGAATTGGAAATACTCTTTTTTAATAGAGGGAAGCTCATAGAGTTCATTTGTGGACTTGACTTTGAACAGAGCAGACATATCCACAGAGGTAGGAAGCTTGACTTTATGCTGACTAGGTGTATCTGTGCAACTGGGAGATGTTACATGCTGTCTTGTTAGAGTGGCAGTATTTGTGTGGAAATAACTGCAATGGTCTGGCAAGCCTCAAGAATCTGGGTTAGGGACTTCCTCTTCAATAGTATTTGAGGGAAAGATCTGGAAGGCCCAAATTTTTAAAGGAAATCTCTATAATGATCAGAAATATTGTGTAAGTGAGTATATTTATAATCCTGTAAATGGTAGAATTTTAGATAGGACCAGGAAGTATTAATATATAATGTAAAATAGGGGTTGTTTTTGTTGTTTTTTCCTGTATGTATGAAGTGTTGTTCCTTCAGTAGATTTATATAGCCCTTGCTCCTGTTGTATCCTTCCTTCCTTAGCTCACAGTAATACATGCTAAAATTAGTCATTGAGAGACAAGGTGGGTGTGGTAATATCTTTTATTAGACTACTGTTGGTGAGAGAGAGAAGCTTTACGTGTATACAGATGTAGACTGCCCTTGTAACATCTCCCAGAACAAATGGCTTTCCTTGGAGGTCTGTCATTCAAATACAATCACAAACCTGCTGAGCTTGTAACTCTGATGGATTCTAATGGACTCTGTAAGTGACAAGCTGACCCAAATTCACATTCTTGTGCTATTTTGTTTATATAAACAAATTTTGTGAATGCAGTGCTTAGATAAAATACCAGATTAAGAGCCTTGAAAATGAAACCCTGTATTTATTTACCAGTAGAATGGGTACAGACTAGATACCAGCACATTTCCCCACTTATTGTACACCAATTCTGACCAGAATGGGTACGGCTTGTGTTTGTGGTTTTGGCCTCCTGTTTCAGTGCAAAATAAGTCTGCCAACTCATTTCATTTAACCTGCTTGACTTCAGCTACCACTGACCGAGAACAGATTTAAACCATGTGAAAATCTCCGTACCATCAACTATCCAGTTCCCCTGTCCATTCCTGAATTTAAAGTTTCTCAGCGGAGCATTCAGGTTTCACTTTTTATGCACAATAGAATAAATTAAAGCCAAACCAACAACTTGAAATTCTCTAGGGAGGGAACCTTAGTCAGCTTCATAACAGGTTATAAACAGATTCATAAGGGTTTTTAGCTTATGGATTTATAGCACATGCAAAGCATCTGCATTGACCCAATAGACACTAATAGTACTATCAGAGCCATTAGAGTCCCTTGGGTTAATGATCAGCTAATTAAAAATTCTCAGTAGGCTTTGACATGATGGAATATTACATTCTACCAATAAATCATACCAGGTTTTTTTAATTGTAATTCAAATAGGTCTAATAAGAACTGAATTTCCTAGAATGTAGTGAAATTTTCTGGAAAATAAAGTACTTACAGAATAGCTAGATTTATTTTAGTGTTGCATGACATTCAGCTGGCTTAGATTCCCACTCGCAGAGGAACAAACACACCATTGGTTCAAAATAATTATTATTACTTCTTTGTGACACATTTTTCTCAGGTAAGTAGCAATGATTCTCCAAAAACAATGCATTTATGTTCCTCTGTTCCTTCACTATTTCCTTCTTGTGGCATGTTTCAAGTGAAAATGTTTGTATTGAAGCAAAGCTTGTTAAAAATCAATCAGTACAGTGAGCAGATGAATGAATGACCACAAAATAGTAACTCAAACCACATCCCATAGTTCTTACTCTGTCCATATCACTGACCACCTGAAAATTAATAGGATATGCAATTTCTATTGCTAATCCATTTATTTGCATTTTACTGAGCTATTTTCAGGTATGGATAATACACCTTTCACCAGTTTTTGGACAGTGTAATTCAAGCTGTAATCTCTTCTATGTTTTATTTCTCATATTTTGTTTAGCATTGTTATCACTGTAGAGTTTTCTTGTATAAATCATAATGTTGTGCTACATTTTATTGGTGCTATTGTAAATTGGTCAGATCAATTCCTTCCTACAGAAAAGCCCACAGAAGGAGTTCCTGGAGGAGATTAATTTAAAGAGAATGCTAACATTCACAAAAATATTTGTGAATCACTTCGCAAATCTACGGAAGGCCTCTGAAAACTTACGAACAATGAATAACATGTTAAATAATTAAGGAACAATGCCAAGATTTTAAAAATGACTAGGAACTTTGGTTTCACAGCTTGAGGCACCTTTAAAAGACTGGTTTTCTCAGGGTGGATGCTCAGCATTTTCTGAAAATAAGGTCTCTTGCAGGTCTCTCAAGCTAGGCATACACACATTCACTAACTACTTTTGAAAATCTTGTTCCAAATGTATTACTTCTGGGCATGAAAATATTTGGGAAACCCTTTGTATATTCTTTGGCCAAGTCTAATAAGGATTATATCTGCATCTTTTAATGAGGGATTAATACTGTATTAAAATACCTACTGCCCACAGGTAATTCTCAGAAAGATTGGTGGCACTATTTACTTCTATGTTTAAAGAACCTGAATTACCCCAAATCAGTGATTTCAATGTTGCTGAAGTCTTGTAGATGGCTATCAGTGGGCTGTCAGGTACCTCAGTACTATACTCATAATATATGTCCTATTTCCCTAATATTTTTGCTGTTTTCTGGCTATTTGGAAAGTTATGCGCCTTCTTCCTAGTTTATGTCTACACTGACTGTGGCAAAGTCGCCACCGTCAGATCAACTTATCTGGATCGACTGAGTGGTCAGTGAAGCCCCGCTCAGTCGATCCAGAAGTCGATGTACTAAAACCACCTCCTCAAGTGGCGTAGCGCTGTGACGACAGGAACGCGGTTCCCATTGGCACAGTGCAGTGAAGATGGTGTACAGAAGAGAAGCACCGAAGTCGACGGGAGTTACGCAAGTTCTTTGTATACTTTGCGTAACTCCCGTCGACTGCCGCCAAATCGCCGAGGTAAGTATAGACCAAGCCCTAGACGTTCAAAAATGTCACAAGACCTTTCTAGTTAATGAAAATTATTGAACCAATAGATCATCAAGGCAATAGGAGTCTCTAAGTGCTACAGTATGTAAAACTCCAAAATTACTTAAGCTTTTACTGTAGTTCATAAGGCCTTGATATTGACTAATCAGCATAGCTTCTAAGGCAACTATTAAATAGGTGGGCAATCTAATTAATATTTAATTGATTACAGGCACTTTTCCTGTAATCAAGAAGGGGTGACTGCCATTTCACTTTACAACCCAAGTGTCACTTTTAATATAGAACTCTTCTAATGCATTCATTTTTGTGGGACAATGAATTCATCATCTGCCATCAAATGTCACCAGTTGATCCTTTATGGAAGTAAGATTAAACAACTTTACACATTCTGGTTTCAAACCCACACCACATTTAAAACAGCTCTTTTCCCTTATAACAGCAGCATTAGAAAGTACTGTATGCCAGATCCATTGTGTACCTGGATTGCTCCCTGGCCTTTGACTGATCCTTTCCATTTTTTGTTTCACTTTAAGCTTTTTCCCCCTTTGCTTTCACTTTCTGACCTGGTTTTTAAAGTATCCCTCACTGAAGCATGAACCTCCCCAGTATACCCTTTCAATTCCCTAGCCACAATGGGGTGATTTCACTTCATTCTATCCCACAATTCATCCACTAATTTCAAACATCTTTTATGGCACGTTAGTTCAAGCCTTGAGAGTGGATATAGTAATTTCTTTCGATGATACCATCAAACCCATTAAAGATACATGTCCAGTGGAGCCATGAAAGTAGCACTGTGCATCTTCATAGTAATCAACCTTCATAATGTCCCAAGTTTCCATAAGATCATGAATACAGATTTCCAAAAATTTCTTTCATCCTGAATTTCCAGGGTGTCATATCTTGCTGATATGGGGCCAGACTCCACCACTTTTACACATATTGAGTAGTACCTTATTACATGAGAAATCGCACTGAAGCTATTGATACTTCTCATGGAGTCAGGTACTATTTGCCGTGACTAAAGATAGCAGAATCTGGTCTCCTGCAGTGAGAAGCCATTGTTGTACATTATCATAGAGAAAAAGATGAGCAAATTGTTTGTAATGCTACTACATGCTAAATCAATTCAGTTTTCATATTTATACCACATTTAATAGGTGTTGCCACCCTAATGGTGTCAGACTTTTTTCATATTTTGAAACAGGTCCTATTTTTGATGTGTAGGCAAGCAAATTATGTATCTTAATATTAAAGGGTTTCAAAACAGATCATGCCTATACTGTACTATAGCAACGGCAGTGGCCATCTGACCAATGCTTTTGCACATAGCTCCTTGAATGTACAGAATACAATGGCTGGGATTTTTCATAAGTGTCTGATTTAAGCATCTAACACCCATTCAGTTTCAATGGGAGTTTGTGTACCTAACTTTTTGTCCTCTTTGAAAATCCCATCCAATGTCTTTCATTCAGTCCCAGTCAGACATCTTTATATCTTTACTTACTTTTGAAAAGGGAGTCTTCCCAAATTGACTCTCCAAGGCTTGGGGATAGGAGTGGGGGACAAATTATTTTCTTGGGTACTCCAGTACAACACCTTTGATTTCAGTGGGGTTGAGCCATATACTGAGGGCACTTGATCCTGTATGTCCATAATGATCTTTATCCACTCCACTGTAGACTGCCTTTGCCCCTTAAAAGTCCCAGTCCCTTCCTTGTAGATACACATGCTCTGCAAATGATTGTACTTACCCCAGGGGCTGTAAGTAATGTCCTGTAAATTGCAGTATTATTCCATAATTCCACCCTAGGGGGAAAAAAGATTTTGGGCCAAAACCTATTAGACTTACTTACAAGGGTGGTTCTATGGCCTATGTTATGCAGGAGGTCAGACTAGATGATCATTGTGGTCTCTTTTGGCCTTGAAGTCTATGAATTATGTTCCAAGAGACTATTCATGTAAGTAACATGAACAGTATTTCACCCTTTATTTCTCCTGTATGAGCTTTTGTTTAAATAATAGAATATTTAGCTTAAACTGAAATATTTATCAGCTAGCAAATATTTATAATGAACTGGGAAAGATTAAAGGCAGTAAAAATTCCTCAAGATTTTGGGAAACTGGAAAGAGAAACACACTAGAAAGACAAGATTGTGGTTATTAATCTCATGTTCTTCTTTGAGTGCTTCCTTATGTCCATTCCATGCTAGGTGTGTACACACCTCGTGCACTGTTGCTGGAGATTTTTTCCTTAGTGGTATCTGTTGGGTCAGCTCTAGTGCCCTTTGGAGCCGCATACATATGCACCAGTACAAAGGGTACCGCTGGCCACGCACCCTTTCAGTTCCTTCTTACCACCCATGACAATTGCTAGAACAATCCTCTTGCTGCAGCAAAGTTTTCTAACCAGCGGTTTGGACTTTGCTTCATATAGTTGTAGCTTTTGTAGTTTAGTGTACATAGTTCTTATAATTATTGTTAGTGTGTGTAGCAGCATAGATAGTTCCTGTCATTGAGAAACTACTTCACCCCAGTGGCTGGGCATGCCCTGGTCCTCGGGCTTCAAGCCATGAGCTTCTTGTGGCAAACCAATGCCAATGAGTGACTCACACCCCACCTCTTAAAGTGTATGGGGGAGACCCATGTGAAGGACAAGTGCCAGATATGCTGTGGGTTGAGACCCTGCACTAAAAAAGACAGGGATATTCAGCTGATGGCCATCCTCATGGTGGCCACGCTCAGACCAGTCTCAGAGCCAAGCCGCTTTGATTCAGGGCCGAGCACTTCGACGTTGGTTCAAAGCACTCCCCCAGCACCATGCTTTTCCCAGCATTGTTTACAGTCTCCGGGGCTGAGGAAGAAGCACAAGAAACAGCACACTGAAAGAGGGTGCTGACTGGAACAGAAGGGGTATAAGTGCAGAGAGGCCAGCACAGTGAGACCCATGCTGGGCTGTTTATTCTCCCCCTGAGCCAGCGATGGCACCGTTGACTCCGCTGAGGGTGTTAAGTCCAGTGCAGGACCATCTTCTGACTCCAGGAAGTGCCAGCCACGGTACCAGCAAGCTGATGATTCCTTCAACTCAGGAGGTGTTCCAAGCGATGAAGGACCTCTTCTCACTCCCAATCCTGCCAACCTCAACAGAACACCTGCCAGCCCAGGCATCTGGAAGCAGGAGGGAACAGGAAGCATCAGGCTTCTTCTTGGCAACCTGTAGGGGAAAACCTCTGGCAACCTGTAGGGGCAAACCTTCCATGATCCCGGCATCACAGTCACCGATCCGTTGCCAGTCCCTGGAACCCTGGTACTGCACCCAGGCAGAAGCGGGGTATGACTCCACCATGGTGTTCAAGAGAACAAGAGAATAAACGGGACTCCTTTGCTCCGACTAGGTCACATCACTGGCACCCAGCCTATGCACCTCTGGACTTTGGTACCAGGCCCCCTACTGGCACTTGGCCATCAAGCCACTGGTCAATGCAGTTGACATACTGGAACCCCTGGGGTTTCCCCCTGGGGCTGGGCCCTCCGTCCCTCCCTCCATTCCTACTTGGCAGCTCTGGCTTTGGAGAGATGGGCCACCACCCAGGGCCTCCACATGGGGGGGTGGGGAAAGGGTACACCTTACCAGGTCCCGGAGGCCCTGGGGCAGCCCAGCTCAGGCTGTAACCCCATGGGTGTGTGGGAGGGGGCCCATGTTACAAGTTTGTACTGGGCACGAAAAAATTATGCTTCGACCCTGCCACCACCCCTTCTTGCTCGGCACCAGATCACAGTACTGACATCCCATCCAGGAGATGGTTCCAGTGGACATGGTGGAAGCAGAGGAAGAGGAAAAGGCCCCTCCTCCAGTGCAAGCCTCATCATCATCATCATCATCATCCTCGGACCCAGTAACCTGCTGCTGCAGGATGATTTCAGGGCCCATCAGGACCTTCTGAAGCAGGTCGCTGTGAATCTGGGTCTGGAAATTGAGGCACTCAAAGAGATATCACACAGCCTGATTGACTTCCTGGCATTGTAGCAGCTGCTTCCAAGGTGGCCCTACCCATCAATGAGGCAGTGATGAGACTAGTCAAAGCCCTGTGGCCAACTTCTTCTTCTCTGCTCCCCACCTCGAAGAGGGCAGAGAAAAATTATTGTGTAGTATGTGTAGTAGACAGTGGCTTTAAATACCTGTACTCACACAACCAAGTCATTTTCCTTCCTGTCTACTTCCCAAAACCTCACAAAAGCTGTGAGGAATGTCAGCTTCATATGCTGGGTGTCAGGTGGGCCCTCCCCTTCTATATTGAGAGAACTAAGACCTCCCGCAAAACCACACAACTTTTTATAGCAATAGTGGAAAGGATGAGGGAGCTAACCGGGTCAACCCAAAGGACCTCGTTCTGGATTACTGCCTGTATTCAGACTTGCTAAGAATAGGCAAATGTCCCACCTTCGGCCATCATGACAGCTCATTCCACAAAAGCCCAGGCTTCATCAGCAATGTTCCTCGTGCAGGTATCAATCCAGGACATCTGCAGAGCAGCAACCTGGTCGTCGATTCATACCTTCATGTCCTGGCCACCACGCCATCACTCAGTAGACCCAAGACAATGCCATTTTCAGGAGAGCAGTGTTACAGTCAGTGCATCTGTGAACTCTGAGCCCACCTCGGGGGATACTGCTTGTGAGTCACCTAGCATAAAATGGACATGAGCAAACACTCAAGGAAGAAAAAATGGCTACTAATCTTCCTTAAGGGTTGTTCTTCAAGATGCGCTGCTCATGTCCATTCCATGATCCTCTTATCCCTCTGTTGGAGTTACTAGCAAGAAGGAACTGAGAAGGTGCATGACCAGCGGTGGATATGTGCGTGGCACTAGAGCCAGCCCAATGGACACCACTAAGGGAAAAATCTCCAGCAACAGTGCACATGGTGCTCACACACTTAGCATCAAATGGACATGAGTGACACATCTCAAAGAACAACAACAGTTATGGAAGGTTAGTAAACATTTTTTATAAGGAGACTATAGTGTAAATAAAATTACTTAATATTTAACCCATGGACAGTATCATTAATTTAATTAGAGTACTCTGAGAAATTACATTGCTTTTGTACACATGGGAAGTACAGGGAATTGTGTTTGAGGGGAGCACAAAGTGGTTTTTGAGATTTTTCTACAAAAATGAATTGTCAATTTACTATTTTTAAGTTATGATTTCTTTGATGAAAGTTTGCCATATGTCTCAGATAGTAAAGTAGAGAAAGGTAGAATAAATTTAATGAATGAAAGGACTAGTGATCAAGGAAATAAATGGTTTTTGTATATAAACTAAGGGGAAGAAAGTCTGAGAATAGCTGTATGGTGAGAAATTATTATGGGTAAAAATCACTGACCCTATTCATAGGGGAAAGCAATAGTTAGCATGAGTAAGTGTTAGTAGAAACAAGCCCTTAGAGTGAAATTCACCTCTGTACAGAGGACCAACCTAAGGCCAGTAATTTCAGATCAATCTAGTATGTCACAGAGTTGCTCTTAAATTGGAATCATTATTGGGATCTGTCTGTCAAATGCACAATTAAAGGTGACCAATGAAGGATGAAGAAAAGTTGGGTTTTGAATTACCTTTGTAATTGACCAGGGAAAATCAGGAGAACAGGCTTGAAATCATTCTAACAACAGGAGGTTAAAAAGGCAGCCTGTGATTGTACAAGGCTTTAGTTTGTTTATAACTAAGAAGTACATTGAATCCTTTTCTTCTAGGTTGAAGTACCTCATGGAATAGCTTGCACTGTAACAGGAAACAGCAATGATCTGAAGATGTGTTAATTATTCAGTTGATCAATGATTAGCCAGACTGCCTTTCCAGAATATCATTTTATTTCATTAAACCTAAATGTTTATGCACGCACCATATCGGTGACTTCACATTTAGATTACAGAGAAATGGGGCATTGATTAGTGAAGCAATGATAATTTTAAAATGTTATCCATTGTTATTTGATCAATACTAGTCCAATACACCCTCTCACAGGCATTACAACAGAGAAATATGGCACAGTGGGAGACTTATTTTTTAGGTGTTAGCTTATGGGCCAAAAATACAGAAAATGAATTTCCAGAAGCTTTTCAGACTTAATACATGTGCAACTGGAAAAGTCTGATTTTTAAATAGAAGGACTAAATGTTTTTAGTTTGATTGGTGCAACATAAAGAAGTTCTTTCCTATTTATTCCCATTTGTGATAGCGCAAACCAATCTTTGTTTGGTATATTTAATGTCATTATTTTGCACAGTCATAGCAGCCCCTTTCTGAAATACTATTTTCAATTTCTGGTCAATAAGTCTTAAGAAAATAGAATGGGGAGTTGTAAAAACTAAGGAAAAGCCAACAAAGCTGGTGAGATGTACAGTGAGATTTACATATGAGGAGAGACCACAAAGATTATGGGCCGCAGCCTCAGCTGCTTCGAACTGATGTGGCTGCTTTGCCTTACTGAAGCTATACCATTTCATATCAGCTGAGGACCTGGCTGTAGGCTTGTTTACTTTGGAAAGGCTAATAAGCAAAGGCGACTTGACTGAAGAATTTGAAATAATGTTGGGGCCAGTGAAATCTGGTCACTGCCTCCTTTTAACATTGCACATTGAGACAAGAACAATGCTTCATGAAATCAAAGGACAGTACATTTAGAATGAATAATAGAAAATATTTTATGCAGCAGATAGTCAGCCCATGGAGTTTGCTGATGCAGGAGGTCTCCAAGACAGATCCCATGGGTATACTTAATAGCCTGGATAATTTGATAGACACTAACATTTGAAGTGATGATAATAAAGGCAATAAAGTCTCATGCTTCAGAGAGTTGATTGATCTGTGATGATCAAGAAGGAATACACACACTGTCCTTTCCCCACATATCATTTCAGAGTCAGTTAGATATTTTGTGTGTTTCCCCCACAGGTGAGGCAATGCACTTCGTATAAGTTACTTTTCTTCACTTTCAAGGCCCTTCATGGCCCTACCTATCATCTCTCATTCACTATCAAGATGCTGATGCCAGCCTCCGTTGCTCAACTCTTACATTTTCTCCCATTCTGTCCCATAAACTTAGGATGAGCTCCCCATAAATGTACACAAAGCTACCTCTTTATCTTCCTTCAAAACCCTCCTTAAAAATCTTTTGTGATAGCTACAATAAACTTGACAATGCTTAGGCTGCTGGTGTGCTGAGACCACTGCCTATCATGCTGACCAATAGCATCTCACTGTTTCTTTGAACTCTCTCAACTGTCTGTCTGTCTCTTGTCTCATACTTAGATTGAAAGCTACCTGGAGCACGGACTATCTTTTTGCTCTGTGTTTGCATAGCACCTTGCACAATGCAGTCCAGGTCCATGACTAGGTGTTACGGTAGTACACGTAACTCCCACTTGGAGTTTTCCAGCTCCTGGAATTCTGGACTGAGTCTCAAGGGGTCCTACCTATGGACTACAATTGTGTCCGAGGGCACTGGTAGACATTATTTCCCAGCAGAGGCCCAGGATTCTGCAAGGGGTGACAAGCCATACTGGGCCAGTGATGAACCAGGGCTGCTCAGACCCTCAGTGAAGAGGACAGTCTGACTCAGACATAAAGAGATCAAGTTTAGTTTCAGTTTTGAGCAGCTTTGAATTTGGGAGCTGGGGGAGAAGCAGAATAGCTTAGGGAGTCTCTGATTAACTCCCAGTCCCCACAAAGGGAATCTTTGAACTGTAGTGGGATCTAGTGCATGGGTCAGGTGGTTCCAGCCCTGCAGAGATCAGTGTCCAGAATTGCAAAAATCCAAACCACTACCAGCTACCATGAGCCAGCTGAGACCACAATAGACTAGACCAGGGAGACATGCTGGGCCGAAGACACAATAAGGGACTGCTTTTTTTGTTTGCTTGTTTGTTTGTTTAAGCTGGCCAACGTTCAGAGCACGGCAGCACTCACCTCCAGACTCATTCTCAGTGCACCATCTGCCTTGGAAGTTGCCAGGATGTGAGCTGGGGTTGGGGGATAAGTTGTGAACATAGGAGATTTGTTGCTGCTCGGTATTTATTAGTGAACTCTAACCTTTTCCTTGCCTTCCCCAGATCCTATTTCCACTAAAGTACCCACTAATTGTATTGTTATTTTGGTGTGTCATTCCTTTGCTAGGGTTTGTGTTGATGTACTTTATTGTTTCTTGTGTACTGGGCTGTATACTCCTTGCCAGCAGTGGTAGCGTTATTCATTTTCCAAGGGGACGGCCCACCTTGAAGGCAAGGCATAATGAAAAGTCCCCTTGGGTAGAGGCACCTGGTGTCACAAAAAATAACCCAGAGCTCAACCCAATGTGAGGAGGGAGGAGAAGCCGCTCCTTGGGGGAGGGCTACAGATGGAGGCACTGCTGGGATTTTAATTTACAAGGAGAGCCAGTACACAAGTCATTGGGCAGTCTGTGACCAAGGAGTTCAATCCCACCTAATGAAGCAGACTCTGAATTACAAGATGGGGAACACTTTGCTTTCGGACTGGAACAAAGCAGAAGATGTGGAGCCAGGAACATCCTTCACAGGATCCCCTGTGAAGCTATGATTGAACAGACTGAGTGTTCTCAACACTGTGACAGTCTGGGGAAGGATCACAGTGAGAGGCACACTCACCAGCACCACCATGATGGCTCAGTGTCCCCATACAGTGCTCTGGAGGACTGAATGCCGCTAGAGTAGCTAAGTTGGCGCTAGCATCTGAAGGACTGCCATCCCTGGGGAATAGTGATTCAGGATGTGGTGAGAGTTGTACCTGCTGTACCAGCAGCTACAGCTTTTACTGTTAAGTTACAGTCTTTCTTGGTACAGGAAGGAAAGACCTGAGGGATTTGAAAGCTTTGATGTCTGGGATGTTGCCCCTGCACCTACAATTGACAGTTGATTCCAACTAATGAAACAACTTGCGGAGAAGCATGGATCTCCTGCCAGTAATGGCAGCCACTCTAAGAGATGGAGGACATTTTTCAAGACAGTTACCCACTCCTTCAGGTGAGGAGGATTTTCAAAGTTGCATGGACCAGGCCCCATAGATGGTCCAAGAGCAACAATGCTCTGCCTGAGAAAAGAGAGAGGATAGAGGAAAGCCTAAGAAGTTCTGCATTGGATCCCTCCAAACCAGCAATCCTGATGCCACTGTATAAGATTACCTCGGTGTCCTAGAGCGCACGCAAGGAACCACAGAGTAGCGAAGGCCTGTACTACCAGCTCGGCAATTTTAAACATGAGGGAGAAAAATTTCTGAGTTCCTGCCGAGGCTGGAGAAGTTACCAATGAGAGCGACTCTGAAGAAAGATATCGGACTGGGGAGAGTGAACCATGCCTGAATGGCCCAAGTATTGAAGGGCATCCTCTATAACGAGCATGCTACAGCCTTGGCTAAGCACTTGCAATGCTGCCACACCTGTGAGGGCTGTGAGTAGCTCAGATTGAACCTGGGACCTCTGGCTGTCAATACATGAGCCTCTATTGTCTGAGCGAAAAGAACCAGCTCTCTTAGCCAAGGCTGTAGTAGGCTCAATGTCTAGTTGTCCTACCCACCACTAGTGGGGGACCGAGTGCCACAGTAAGCAGGCATAGTTTACAAACAAATGAATAATATTAATGGATCATAAGGGATTAGACGAAGAATAGAGTAGGCAGACCAGGGATCTGTATGGCTAATCGGATATTATAAGTCCATCCTGTGATAGCCCATCCTAAAATACACATTGTTACCATACACTAAAAAAAAATCTCCATTTTAAAAGTTGGTCTGGACTAATTAGATAAGTAAAGATGACAACAGACAACAGACAACAGTAAGAATCTGTTTCTTCTCCTACATAGCAATATCATCAATGTTCCACTATTGTGATTCCACTGACTTCAGTAGTTACTCCTGATTTACACCATTGTGTAAATGAATGTGGAAATCAGGCCTCAGGGTCCAAAGTTAGATCAACTGTTCTATTAACAGGGTGGTTTGGGTTATATCTTCTTGGGACATTGCTATGATATAAAGTTTCAAACACTATGCCTCTTGTCAATTTTGGGTTGAGGTTTATTCAAGGTAAAAGGCTCTGGGACAAGCTCTATCACATTAATAGTTTCTCATTGAGGGCATCATTCACTAGAGCCATATTCAGTATCAAACTCTTTAAAGTCAGAGCCTAATGCTATTACAAACCCTTTGACAATTCCAACAGTGAATCATTAAGATATTTAGAAATTTTAGAATGATGTTCTATTCTGGTACATCCACATGTACTGGCATTGGACCAATTTTTATAGTGGGGGTGCTGAAAGCCATTGAACAAAACTGTAAACCCTGAACATGATGGAAACCACTTCAAGACACGGGGTGCTGCTACACCCCCAGTACTTTTAGTTTCAGCATCATCATCCAGATAGCTCTGTGAACAGTGAGCCTGATTCTTCTCACTTCAGTGCATCTTCATTGATTCCAAGGAATTACAGTGGTCTCCAAACTTTTCCTCTCACACCCCCTCTTACCAGTGATAGAATGTGTCTGTGTTCCCCGGGCCAGGAACAGAGTCACCAGGGTCTGTGGTGGAGGCTGGGAGATGAGAATAGGGGCCGCGGCTGGGGTCCAGGAGCGGAGCCGGGGCCAAAGCTGCGGTCACGGGCTGGGGCTGGAGCAGAGCTAGGGGCAGAGCAGGGCTGGGTGGCACTACTTCCCCCCTTTCTTGGGGGCTGTCCCAGCCCCCTCCCCCCGTGCCCTCCTGGACATTCCTCTATGCCCCCTTAGGGGGCCCACCCCACAGTTTAGGGACCACTACCCTAGTACTCTCTCAAAAGTGTCATGAATAACATACAGGGCCCGATTCTGCTCTCAGGGAGGATTTTGAGAGTGAAGGACTGGACCCTTAGTACACGTGGGTTGTATTAATCCTTCCCTGAGTTCTGGTAAATAATAGTTTCAGAACTGAAACTAACATAGATATGAGAAAATATTAATAAATTACACCCACTTTCCAAAACTACACAAAACATTTTGATGAGAGTCAGCCTCAAACTTTTCAGAATTTATAATGTTTCCTGGGAGGAAAAGGGGCAAAAAACCCCAAAAACAAACAAAACAAAAACAAAAAAAAACAAAAAACACCCAAACCAACCACCACATACCAGCCTAACTAACAAAAGCAAAATTTCTGCTCAAGAAAAATGCATCACCTTTGAGTAGAAAATTACATATTTGTCCAATTATCATTAACTTTTTAGTCATTACAAACAGACAATTCACAGTGTTAACGTGAAACACTCCAATTACCTGGGGATTGAAGGAATTCAGCCATAACTTATGCCTTTTAATTCTCAATGGGTATGTTCAACTCATAATAATCACACCACCTGGTGTGCTTTATTACTCAATTAACTACACTGATTTTTCTCATCTCACCAAGGATGTATTCAGGTGGGTATAGTGGGTACACAATTTCAAAGGAAATCTTTGTATCTGCATTAAAATCAATTGTGTTTGTAACAACAAATATTACAATATATCTCAGAGCAGTTATCAGTGAGTTAGGTTATTACTTAATATTTTACGTTAACCTTTCATTTTAACTGCAAGTATTTAAAAAAACAGATGTAGCACTGAACAGAATTAAATGCCACACAGAAACTTTGATAATATTGTAAGCTGTTTGAGACAGTAAACGTCTTTTATAAGATGTAGGTACAGCAGACCTGAAACAACTGGCCCCTGACATGGTTCGAGCCAACATGCATTCCTGACATAAGAGTATCAATATAAACAAGTGTGTAACTAAAATGGAAAAGTGTTGTATTTGTTTAAACCACTGAATCATTTCTGATTGATTAATCTTTAATTATCTGACATCCTTTACCAATTCCTCTATGTATTGTAAATATTTAATGTGCTGAAGATAAAAACACTGGAAAATAAACCATCTAAAATGGTTGCACTATGCAGATACAATTAGTCCTCTTTTTGTAGAGGCATCAGAAAACTCAGTGGCTCCCAAAGGTATCTTTAAATATCCTTTGATGAATTTTCTCATGTCATGCTTGATTGTGTATGTGCCATACAGTTCCAAAGAACATGTACAATGGGAACAATAATTTCTCCTGTGTAACTGTAATAACCATGGCCACGTGTATAGACCATGCACAGAATTTTGCATGCTGCACTGTCATCTGTGCAAGAGCAAATATTTCTTATTTAGTACTTCCGTATAAAACATTATATCTTGTCACTCTTCTTGCTGAGGGGAGAGTGTTGAATACAAAGGAAGAAATTAATTGGTATAAGAAGCATATATACAGGCCTATGTTTGTACATGTAGCATGTTTGGTTTTATGTAAATCAGAAAGAATGAATGCAAATTTAAACTTGAAATACTTGAAACTGGAAATGGGTGAAACCAAAACCTTGAATCTAATTCTCTCCAAACTTTGAAGAAGTCCAAATTTAGCCTTGGATTCAGATCCAAATTTTGTTGGATCTTTTCTGAGTTAAACTAGAGCCATTTTCATGAAAAAAATTAACCTACTTTTGAGTGAAAACTTTAATTTTTTTTTTTTTTTTTAATGCAGTTCTTGAAAGATTCAGCTTTTATATCAAAATGGGGGTTTTCACATGTTCATACTAGAAAATTATTATACACAAATGTAATCTATAGTCAAATTTGGGGGTCACCAAATGGCCCTAAGAGTAATTGTAAACAGATTCCTCACTGAAGCATTGAGGCAACCTCCCCAATGATGACAGTTAGTACAATTCTGTATTTATGCTGGCTCTGAGTTACACATTTCAGTGTATGTCCTCATCCTCCACAGGTACTTACTGTCAGAATTTTCAGTAGCCATCACAGAAAAAGGAGACTATGGTAGCTTTGTGGATGTTCAGAACTTGAGATACTTCTGTGTCTTCTCTAGTTGCTAGTTTTGTTTGGCCTAGTTTAGAATGAACTCAAACTATTCTGCAAGCATCTTATCTGAATTTCAGTTAGGTCTGAGCAAACACAGCAGGTTCGCTTGAAGATTAGAATTTAATATGGAGGTCAGGAAGTCAGACTAGATGATTATGATGGTCATTAAAATCTATGAATATATTAGGCCTTGCAAGAGTTACCTCAACTACTGACCCTTCTGTGCCCTGAAGATGTCCCAAAATTCCCTTCCTTACCTTAGATACCTTCAAGAAATTATTAGGACTTGTTTGGGGAGGAAAGGGGAAGTGTGGGAGGCCAGAAACAGGAAGGGAATTAGCCAGTTTCTCATGTGAATAACCCAGAGCACACGTTTGCTGGAATTTATGTTCCTGGGCTGAAACTGATGACACATTGGGTAGGCTCCTCATACTCACACAGCCCCCCCTTTACACCACTCCAGCCTTTTTGCCAGGTGTAAAAGAGCTTAATAGCCCTAATTCTGGCTGGGAGAGTTTTTAGTTTGGTAAAGTTATAGGCAACTGAAAACAGGGTCTTATAATGGGAAGTGTTGGGTAACCTTAATAGTAGATAGTGCTAGCAGCACTGCCTATAATTTTTGTGCCACTTAATATTTTTAAAACTATTTGTTTATTAGATACCAATAATGGAAGCTCACACTATATTATTTTACTCAGAGGGCTGCTCCTGTTCTTATTAAAAATCAGTGCCAAAACCACTGATTATTACAGCCACCAAATGGGTGGTGTGACCATTCACCACCTCTTTCTTTGCCTCAAAAACATTAACAAAAACAGCTGGTATCAGGAGCTATTGAGTATCGACTTCAGGAACTACTGATTAAATCATTCTTGCTGGCTGTGGAGCCTGGAACTGAGAGCAGGGAGGCTGTGTCTCAGGGACCCCCTGCTGGGCCCAGTACCGTCCTGAGACAGTGAACATGTATAAAATAAGTACTAACTAGAAATATTACTTTCTTTACTATTACACATACATATTCTCATCCAAAACAGAAAATTCAATAGTGCTAGTTCTATTTTCAATCAGTATTTGGGGTCATGAATTAATATTTACTAAAGAATGTGAAGTCTAAAGCTTCTTTTTGACACTGTACATTAAGATTTAATGACCCGCACTTATTTACCCCTAAATGAGCTTTTAATGGCCTAATTAACAAAATGTATCAGTTTGCCTCTTCAAACTAGATCACTCTGAGGTAGCATCTTTTAGTCACTTTAAATGTTTAATAAAAGATGAAAACCTTCATTTATCTGGGGTAAGCGAGAAGTCTCCTCTTCTGATGAGCTGTTTTAACACATTTTAGCGCTGCCTCAAAAAAAAATGGAAAATAAATTCACAATGTTCAATGGAATTTAAGTATTTTGTTTCACAGAAAATGTTCAACACCAAGATTAGGGTGACCAGATGTCATGGTTTTGTAGGGACAGTCCTAATATTCAGGGCTTTGTCTTATATAAGTGCCTATTACCCTTTACCCCGTCCCAATTTTTCACGCTCACTATCTGGTCACCCTGTACAAGGTAAACTTGTGCATGGGAAAGTCTAGATGGCAAAAACGTACCACTTTCCAAAAAACCATTCTGCTTCCCTGATGAAGCACCTGAGGCGTGTTTCTGCAAGTTGCTGAGCATTCTTACCTCCTCCTCAGCCCTTCTCAGGAAGGACTCAGTACAGATCGGACCCCTGGTTCCTTGACTTAACTGGTCATGAATACCTGAAAAGGACTTGGAGAAGTATGTGTGGGCTTGGTTTGCAAGGAAATCATTTTAAAAATACTATTTATGATTAATTTTTAAGTCTTCTTTAAAACAATGTTTACATCGGACTCAATTTATTTTAAAGGGATGTTATAATAATTATTTGCACTTTATCACTTTTTATCTATGTGCTTCAAAGCACTTTCCAAAGGTGAATAATATTCCTATTTTAAAGAGAGGGAAATTGATGTACAGAACGGTTAAGTGACTTGGCCAAGGTCACACAGGAAGTGAGTGGCATATTCAGGAATAGCACCCAAACCACACTCTTAGATAATTCTTCATCTCGGCACTCGGGCATAACACTGAAAACATTTACACATGTACTTAAATTAAGTACATGAGTAGTCCCACTGACTTCAGTGAGCTGCCTCACAGGAAAAAAGGTAAGCACGTGCATGAGTGTCCTCAGGATTAGGGCCTGGATACCATGGTGACAGGTGCCTTATAAAACCTTAGAATCCCGGTCCTCAGCTCTTAGCATTAGGCTGTACTGCCTCTCACTTGGTGTGAAATGAGACATATCACACAGGGCCAGGAGAACAGAATAGACAGATCTGGTACAGATCTGTTTCCTGTGAGTTTAAAAAAAAAATCAAAAGATTGAAACCCACCTCCCCAAATCATAAGAGTCAGTTTCAACAACTCTCATGGCTTTGATATCAATCTTGTGATTCTATTTTTGGTTTGTCTTCTGATTTTCAAACTCCTGGGGTTGGCTATTCTCACAGAGACAGAAAGACAGGCATCACCGAAGTGAAGAAGCCTGAATAGCAGCTGCTGATCTGCTCAGTCAACACAATCTATTTTATCACGCGGCTTGCGATCAAAGGTGTCTCAACTATATTTTTAGCACATTTAAGTGAAGCTCTTATTTGTCTTTTCACTGTGGCCATTGTACTCTCAGTGAGGTGCTTTTGCTTGTTCTGCAAAATACTAAAGACAGTTAATCTGATGATGAACTGAGAAGTGCAAAAATGAGTATCACTTAAACCTCTATTATATCGCATTCAAATAGTCAGCCAGAAAATACACCTGACAATTTAGGAAGTAATGACAGTTTCTGTTTTAATTTGCACTGTATAAATTCTAAAAGATAAGGGGAAAGTTGCCTGAGCCTTCTATCTGTAGGGGTTGGGGGAGTATGTAATGCAAGCAACTGATGATGTGTTCCACTTTAAGATAATTAATAGTGGAATAGAAGAGAATTTGATTTGTAATTTCTACTTGAGCAACATTCTCAGAGTGACATTCTGATTCCCTCACTCACATACTTGCCTTCCTGAGTAAAAAAGGTTTGGTGAGGGAGAATTATGCAGAATTGAGGGCAGACAGAATCCTTTGTCCTTGCCATACTGCCTAACCCAGAGGGAGGACAGGAATCACGTTCACCCTGGTAGCTTCTATAGCCCCAGGCCATGCTTCTGCACTTTAGTGTGGACTTGTGGATCTGCACAGTTCTTGGGCCCACTGCACACAACCCAGTCCCAAATAATTCTGTAGCCACCACCAGAGCACACATGGCCTCTCCACTTTATCATGTAGAGACATGAGGTGAAATCCTGGCCCTATTGAGGTCAATGGGAGTTTGATATTACTTCAGTGGGGCCAGGATTTCATCTCTGACTTTTCTGCTGGGCTTGGGATTTCCCCCCAACACACTGGGATTTATGCCACAATTAGCAGCATAAAAACCATTTAAAAAATTACCATTTATTGTAATTCTCAGTATGATGGAATTTGATTTTCTTTGAGTTATTTTGTGCCAAGGAAAGAAAACCCTTAAATCCCTGTTGTCTGTCTTGTCTAGTTAGACTGAAAGCTCTTTGGGGCAGAGACTGTCTATTACTATGGTGGGTGGTTTTTTTTTTTCTTAATAGTAACACAATGGCACCTCGGTCTTGGTTAGAGGCCCTAGGCAATAATGGAATACAAATCATCCTCACAATAATACTGAGTTGCCATTGAAGAAGTAGAAAAATATAACAAGAAAGAGACATGAACATTTTGTAGTAGTCCAGACTCTAAAATAAAGTAATATGATTTAACATGCAGAACAGCCACATGATTCGTGGATTACACCTTGACATGCAATGAGCCCTCAGCTAATAAGAGTAATATCTTACCTTTATATAGCACCTTAGATCGTGAAAGAAACCAAATTTGCTTTGCAGACTACACAAGCTAAAGTGTACTTGTGTATTTACATATATATCATGCACTCACACATCTTAACCCACAGAACGCAGTTACAAAGGGGATGAAATGCAGCAACAAGTTAAATGCTTTAAGACAGAAAGTGAGGTAAAATACTGCACTCCATTGAACACACCAGAGGGATGTAAGTAGGCATATGGTTATCACCCACGCTAGACACAAAATTTTACATGCCCTCACCTCATCCCAAAGATGTCATGTCCATCAGTGTAATGACCCCCACTCTCCACCCCGCATGCTGGGGAACAGACTCAGAAAGTGCTCATAGGAAAGAATACTGGGCACAGAACCACCAGCATCATTCCCTGCAGCACATCGGACGGTCTCCCATCCAGGTATGACCAGGGTGTCCCTCATTGGCCAGAGAAATGTGACAAATGCACAACAGGATGTGGCCAGGTGTTTCATTTTATTGGTGATAGTATTTGTTTTACACTGGAGTTGTTAAATATTCTGTAATCTTCAGAGATTCTGCTCTGGAACCATAACTTTCTCTAAGTCTATTGTATAGTGTGAGAATGTGATAAAGCAGATGTATGTTATGTTAAATCATTGGGGCACAGAGTTCAAAACTTTGTGATTCTGTTACACTAAATCTCCCTGCATCTTCACAGCTATAATCCTTCCTCTTGACAGAACTACTGGAATATTATGTAGTTGTGGCTGTTGAGAACTCTTCCTGCTACCCATAAAAACAATGTTTCACTGTATCTGTAGCTATTAAGCTGCAGAAGGACTAAGTTCTTCGGTATTGTACTGTGAATGTCACTACTTTTGCTTTGAATGGTATACATTCCTCCCTGTGTAGATACAGAAAAGGCCAATAGCACTTTAGATTAATGTTCTCCAGGATGTATTTAATGAGGATTTAATACAGCTTTTGTTAAGAATAAAATTAAAACATTCCAAATACATATCTAATAGAGGCCATTAGCTCTTTAATAATTTGGCATTAATCAATTATGACTGAATGATGCTGTATCAGTTAGAAATAAAGGAATAGATTGTGCCAGGTGGTTGCATAAGTGTAGAGGCAACAGATGGTGCAAATTGCCACCTTGCCCCCCTTTGTGCCCATTCACCTGAACCAGATACAATCTCAGTCCTTATGACTCTTGGAATGCAGGGCCATTGGGATTAATAGCATGGACAGATGTTGCAAGAGGATGAGACTGGGACCAGCGTAGGAAGGAACACACCTAGATCTGGTCAGAACAGTTCTGATGACATTTTATTCTGGTAAAACCAAAAGCTGTTAGCAGAAGCCTTTGTCCAAACAACATTTGGGTCAACAGTGAGCCGCTCATGCTCTATATAGCCTCTTGTTTAGCGTACTGGCCTGGTACGTGGGAGACCAAGATTCAAATCCTTGCTCTTTCTGACTCAGAATGACTGGGGATGGGAAAGCTTTGCTTTGAACCAGGCAGAATAGGGATCTGAACATCTCCCACCCCAGTTCGCTACCCACCAGGCCAGACGCATGCTCCCTCTCACTGACTTTTCAATACCTCTGCCTAAAACCTTAGGTTTTTTATTTGAAAATAGACATTTCAGCACAATTCCATTTTTTGCAGGAGTGTTTGAAAGATTCATTTTGTTCTGGATTGGTGTTTTTCTCTTGTTCAAATGGAGAACCAATACTCATTTTGAAAACTTATAAGTTGTTGCAAAATGGAATGGTTGTCCTGCAATCAGCTCTGAACACATCCTGCACACTATCAAAGGCTGGCAATTAATTCAGTACCCATTCATAGAAAAGAGTACTAGGTATTGTATCAATAGCAGCACTACTGTTCTGGCTGCAATGAGACTGCATAGGTACATGAAGTGACATCTGGGGCCTAGTGTGCCTCAGTCAGAGGTACAATTAAAAGCCACAAACTCAGCAAATGGCAGTGCATTCCTTGCTGCAGGTTATATAGTGAAATCTACAAGTTCTATAATAACTATATTAAATAAGTTTATCAGAAGGGAATGTACTCTGGCAATTTTGCAGGCTGGTGAGGAAAGTTATCAGCCATACCCAAATCGGTCTTTAGACCCCCCCGCCCTTCCATTCTCCAATTTTTGTCCAAACCACCACAAACAGAAAACAAAACTTCCAGCTGGGACTTTCTACCCAGCCATGACTCACGGGCTTCCATTCCTCAGGGACTACTACAGAAACCTGTCCCTTCCTGCAACTTCTTGCTGTAGTTGCAGTCCTCCCCTCACTTCCCTTCCCTTCTTTTTTGCAGCTCTTTATGGAGAACACCTGTCCCTTTCTCAGTTAGATCTGATTAGTAAACAGGGTTGGCTGTTCCCCAGCCTCTGGCCCTTAAGTGGCCAGGCCATGCTGTTACAGTGAGGTTAACAAAATAAATAAGTAACTGAGGAAGTCTTAGATGGGTCAGTAGCTAAACAGAGAGTAAAATGGAAGAGCTTCTGACTGGATCAGGTGCAATCCTTTGTATGATCAATCAGGTGCCAACACTATGGGAAGATCTGAATATTGGTCATACATACGTGAGGAATGGGAGTGTGCTGGAGAAAATGGACAGAAAAATAAGGTTTATGGTTTTGCTTTGTTTAGTTTTTTTAGAGAGAGAAAAATCCATCATTTGGCTCTTCTAAATGAGAATAAAGCTATTCTTCTGCAGCTGCATACAGATGGGAAAGAGCCGCGGATATAAAAATGGAACTGGGACGTTCAAATATTTCACTCAAGATGACACTGGATGTTGACAGCTTTTCTCTGGAAAGGAGGCAGCTGTATTTTTAAGCAGAAATGTTTTTCGTGTAGTGATAAAATACAGTTTTCCAAAATAAATAGTTAAATATTCCGTAAAAAAGCAGTCAAATGCTGTTTTTATTTTGCTCTCCAGTAAGAAGTTGGTTATATTTCCTGCAGCTATAACAGAAAACAAATCCTTTTCAGGACCATGGGAGGTATTCACACATGACAAATGATGGTTGGGAAAGATGTGCTGAGCTTGTAATGTCTGTGTTCTCTAGAGCCCATGAATCATCTGCCAATGCCAGTGTTATGGTATAATAGAACAATATTTTCCTTTTACACGTTGGAATTCCCTGCGGTCCGCACTTGCGACAATGGGCACTCCTTGAAATCAGGGAAAGACTCACAGCAAAGCCCTACATCCCAATGCTTCTTAACTTTAAGTACATCTACGTTGGGGGGTGATATTTGCAGCTTGTGTTGCGGGCTAGCTGTACTCTAGCTGGTACACTAAAAATAGTAGTGAGGATGTCATTGCATGGGTTTCAGTGTGGGTTGCATAAGCAAGTACATACCTGGGATGGTGATGCAGGATTATACCAGCTCCTCTGAAGCCCAGGGGGCATGTCCCCATTACTATTTGTAATGAGCTAGCTAAATTAGTGCTAGTGCAAGTACTTTTACACAAGCTGCAAATCTTACCCCTGGCTGCAATGTAGATGTAGTTTTTGAACTCTGAATCTTCCAGCTGACATCAGCTGGGGCACTTTAATTAGTTGTCCCTAAATTTGAACTCAGAAGGACTAGAGGCAGAATGACAGTCATAAAAGGACTTGACTTCCCCAGTTTGTCACAGAAAGTCCTAGTTTGTTGATGTTCAGAGCATAATCTATGGCCCAACTCTTTGCCTGGGCCTTTTGGAGAAAGGCTCGTGATGTTTGGGAAAAGGTGAGGATCTTGCTGATTGACCCTGGTCAAAATTTTGCATTTATCAATTATGATTGAGTGATGTTTTATTCATTATAAACTAAGGGCTAGATTTTGCCTAGTCCTGGCAGTTGAACAAGTTCAGAGACAACAGAGGGTGCATTCACTAAGGCTACGTCTTCACTGACGGCGGCAAATTCGCCGCCATACCACCTTCTCAAGTGGCGTAGTGCTGCATCAACGGGAATGCGGTTCCCGTCAGTACAGTGCAGTGAAGCCGGTGCACAGAACAGAAGCAGAGAAGTCAACGGGAGTTACACAAGTTTTTTGCGTGGTTTACATAACTCCGGTCGACTGCCGCGAATCTCTGAGGTAAGTGAAGACAAGCCCTAAGAGGCAAGGCAGTTTGTTTGCAATCAGATGAATTATTGGTGCACCGATGGACATCAACAAACAGAGCTCAAATATGACAGCTGCTATAGTATATGCAAGTCTAAATCACACAGAAACCATGAAGCAGCTTCCAATTCTCCTTTTCCATGCAGGAGACACCTTCCCATAGCTAAAACCCGGTGTCTGTCAGGAATAGGAGCTTTTCCCCCGCACTCGCTCAAACCACACTGAGGTGCTTTCACAGCCCTGTGGAAGGATCACCAGGCTTGCAGCCAGCCACAGACATCTCTTCTAAAGCTGCTCCAAGGGCAACCTCATCCTGGCTTTCTTATCCTCTCTTAGTAGCTTTTTGGGGACAAAACAACCCAGGTTTCGTCCTCTGGTTATCTTTCTGCATCTTGCTGCACAAGTGAGTTTAAGCACCAGTTGCAATTTGGAAAGCCCAGAAAAATGATCCTACCCCTTTTTACTCCTTTTTCAGCTCGTAACAGGGCATGTCCCACTTATAGGGATTACTAGGGTTATTGCATGCGTTCCCATTCCCAGAATGGGCACATTTTAATACATTTAAAAATAATTACAATTTTAATGGTAAAACTGAACTATTTTTGTAAAACTCTAGAATAGCCCAGAAACATTCTGTATCATGTACTAGGTGTTCATGTCTATAAGTCATACTTAATGACCCTGTCTGGCATTTTCCAAGGAGCCTAAGGGAGTTAAGCACACAATTTTGACTGAAATTCCCTAATGCTCTTTGAAAATCCCAGCCCATTTTTATACAGTCAAAATGTTGACTTTATTCCTTAATTCTATAGGAGGAGAGGGGATAGAAAAGCTGCTGTTAAAACAGTCTTCTTGGTTCATTGTTCATCCCCTTCTGAGCTCCTTCTTGGGTTCACCCTGTACATCTGCATCAAACAGAAGCTTCTTGTATTTACCTTTAAGTTAACTCCATCCTACCTAGCTGACTTGGTAACCCACTGTGACATTGACCTTGGCCTTTGCTCCACCAGCATTCCCAGTCTTTACCATGTACCAGTCAGCTCCCCCTTAAACACCTCCAGGCTCTCTCACACACTGCTCTTCATGCATAGGGAAAACTCCCCGGTGCAATCTGAATAGCCACTACCTGATCTCCCTTCTAATTCCTCCTTAAGATTCCTCTGCTGTGATGCCTACAAAACCCAGCCTGCTGATCATGGCTAGCCAGAGGACAAAGCTGTGACTGCTTCTCTGCTTCTTTCCTTTTTCTGCCCCCTTCTTCCCTGCCTCTACCCCTCTTAAACATACAACCTATGAAACTATCAAAGCGGGGCAATTCTTAACCAGGTTCATTTCCTGGTCCACCATGTCCTCAGCCCCCTACTTTTCATCTCTTGATGTTTCCAGCTTGCAAACCCTTCAGGTTGGGGAATGACTTTTCTAGGTGTGTAAAGCATCCAGAACAATGGGCCCTCAATCCCAACTGGGGTCCTTGGGTTCCATAATATAAATAGTTCATAACACCAACCAGAGGAAGTGGGAGAATGGATATGTGCCAGGTTGCCTACATATATAAAATCCTGGAGTCAGAGAAGTACTGTGAGTTGACATAAACTGATAGTTTATGTTAACATCTCTATTCCCTAATTATATAGTGTACAGGCTTTTGGCTTTGGAGGGTGTTGCTCAGTAAAGATGCATTAGAGTAATTATATTGTAATGACAGAAGATCATGAGTTAAAGATGTTGCCGGTACTGTTAATGAACAAGTCAGAAATTGTTTGGAGCTGATGTGGGAGGTGTATCCACATGGAATTTGATTGCACTGATATTGTAATTAAAACTGAGGAGATGGGTTTGTACTTATTTCCTACTGCTGCTTGTGAATATTAATTAGCTCAAGTAACCACCTGACCCTAGCAGTAATCAGCTCTGTTGTACAGAGTAGGGAAAAAAGGTGAAATACCCACTGTGTATCTAATAAAGGAGTTGGAGTGAGAAGAACTCAGCTGGAGTGGAGAAGATGGATCCCTGGAGCTCCATAGGACATGAGGAGAAAAGACATGTCAGCTGGTTGGGGAAGCAGAATCCCTGTAGGCTCCCCAGCTCTCTATGGGCAAGGAGAAAAGGAATTTTCAAGGTTTTCTTGCACTCCAAATGGGGAAGGGAAGAGCACTTGGCACTGTAGGGAGGTGAAGGAAAGAATCAGAGGTATGAAAAGTATAACATTTTCCACAATTTGCATCCCTGACTCAAGTCAGTGGGGCAGAGAGAATCCAAACAGGAATTAATTCAGGGAAATTATCTGATCTGTGTTACATAGGAGGACAGACTGGATTATCACACTGGTCCCTTCTGGCTTTATAGTCTATGAAATCTGCAGCAGTCAGAACACAGACGTTGGTCAGATACCTACTCAAATACTGAGTACCCCCAAATGTGTATGGATTCTGAATCTTCATTCAGCTGAAGGCTGCTATTACAGAGCTTGTGCACATCCTGCCGTGAGGAGAGACACTGATATTTCATTCATTTTGCAAAGGCGAGAGGAAAATAGAAAGGAAGGGGGAACACATCTTGTCCCAGAGGCAAACTTCCTGAAAGCAAAACTAAATAGAACAAAAAAGTCAAGCCCTTTCCAACCACTCAAACATGCATAAATAAACCTCAATGCATTGAATAGCGTCAGCAGCCGGACTTGGTTCTAAAGTGTGGTTTGAGGTGCCAGTTGCTCAGCTCCCACAATAAAAGTGTGTGAGAGAATGTGAATTCAGTGCTTGTGAGAGGTGCCAGGTGAAGAGCCCTCAAGCCTAAAGACTTCTTATTTGCAGAAAGAGCAGACTCTTCGTTGCAACACCCTGCCAAAATGACTCCTCCCTTTTGGGAAGGAACCACCTTGAAGGATAAGTGGGTAGCTCGATTTTCCTGTCCATTGAGTCTTTTCTTGACTGCTGAGGGGCCAGTTCTCATGGTGGTTCTGTGATAATAAGCCTTAGTTTTCTTTTCTGACCCCCCCCCCCCCCCCAAAAAAAAATGTAGCACATCAGACCCAATAAAAATAGTCTTTGGAGCCTTTTGTGTGGGGCAAAGAGCAATGACCACATTAAAAAAAATGTATGTTCCTAGCTGCTTAAGGGTAGGCAGGACACTAATACTGCATGGTGGAGGTAGAGGGTAGTGCTGGTCTGAACTAGCGTCAAGATGATGCTCTGCTGAATATCTGTGAGTGACAATGGGCACTGAGAGTCCTCTTTATTCTTGCCTGACAACACCACAGTGTCTGTGTCTTAATCAGTCAATGTCAGACAGTGTCACAGACACTTCCTTTGCTGCAGTAAGCAACGCACAGAACAAACACTTCCTTCCTTGCTGCTGGTAGCTTAGTCCAGTATTACTTTTACTGCCTGGACTTAGCCTCTCAATGTAATACTTCAGACCAGGTGTTATTTTCTGAGGGACTCATCACCAACATTTACTCAGACCAGGACCCCATCTCAACCCTGGGGCTAGAAACAGCACCCTAATGGTGTTCTTCTGGCTTTTACTGTAGCAGCGCCTGCTGCTGCTTTGCTAGCGAAGGCACAGCCTTGAAACGAAACCTCCAATAGTGATATTAGAGGTCAGAGATTATTATTATTATTATTATAGGGGCTGGCATTGTTTTCGTCAACTATGTGACAGTGCCAGTGACTGAAGACCTGGTCCCATCTGCCTCTTGTTCTTCCAAGCTTTCACCTCAGCCCACACGGGGGCACAACAACTAACCAGCATGGGAATGGGTAGATGCTTTGGCAAGCACAACCTCCACTGAGGTCTAAGGAGATGAGCCACTATGGAATATCCACATTTTCCGTGTCATTGATTTAAGGTCCCAAATCAGCAAAGCATTTAAGCACGTGCTTAAATCCTTTTGAAGTCAGTGCTGTCTGTGCCACTGGCTGATTAAGACACACAGTGCTGTTGTCAAGAAAGAATAGTCATTCCCAGGTATCCAGCTGAGGCCTTAATGCTTAAAGTTAGGTATGTGCTTAAGTGCTTTACAGAATTTGGACCATAATTAATAGCATGTATCTCCTAACACTTGCTGATCACCCCAGTGTTCTGAACACTTTTTCTGTGTCCTCCTGATATTGCACACTGTCCTTTTTTTTTTGAGGGGGGGAGGGGGAGGGGGGGGAGCAGCAGCAATAGATTTTCTGGCCCCCAATTCTCCATCTTACCTTAGATTCACTTATGCAGGAATTCAGGGAACCAAAGGTGGCTTTTTAATCTTCTTTGCACTGCCCCATATTGTGGGGCCAGCCTTTCCCCCAGCATAAACAAGAGTAGCCCCCAGACTGTCTTAACCCCATAGGTGACAAAAACTCAACAATGTTAAGGCTCAGAGCCTACAAACCCCTATAACCTTACACAAAATGGGTATTGAATGCACTAGCACTGCTTGCATACATAACAACTACTCAATGTTTGCATTTGCAGGATCAGGGTCATTATTAGGCTATTATTTTAGAAGACTTTCTATCTTCAGTTTTCAGCATTGAGGTCAGATACATAAATACCAAAGCTGAGGTGTAGATAAATAAAAAAAATTGGAAATGAGAAAAAAAAAAAAAACCCTCTTAAATGTTGCATAATCAGATGCCTCAGCTTTAGCAAAATATTATGGATTTATGAGGCCATCTTATAATTCATTTCAGCTGTCCCAGAAGTAAAGACACAATAGTGTTCTGGGGTTATTGCAAAGGTCATAACCCCCTGCACACAATATATTGAACATTTCCATCATCCTTGCCTTCAAAGTGAATTTAGACTGACATAGCAAAATAGAAAAAAATGCTTAATAAAGTACGGGTTTTATTGCACACAGAGTCTCATAGGTATGCACTCAGCAATGAATGGGAAGGACTTTAATAGGTAACACTAGAAGAGGCAATCTGTTTGTATTTAATATCCCTATTAACCATGTTGAGTAAAAGATCTTTTCAGTTAGTGTGCCAGTTATTCTGATCCGCTTTACATTTGGCTACATTACATCTATATCATATTATTTTATTACCTTAGTAAAATAAACTTCATTATGCACAGTGATAGATATGAAATTTAAGAACAGTCATCTTGGATGGGCTAGTAGTAAAATCCAGTGTGCCCTGACAAGCCTGGAATTCAGAAGGTGTCAGTCTGTGCCTCGGCAGGCAGGCCCCGGGAGTGCTCAGCCCCAGGTAATGCACCAGCCCTTCCTCAGCAGCAAAGATGGTGAATGCTTCAAGGAACCACCTCATTGCTGGAAGGCTGAGTCAGCCTCAGGCAAAATGTTTCTTGTGATTAGAGAAGCAAATTAGGGCACCCTGGAGGATGCTGTCCCCCAAGAGAACTGTAGCCATTCCCTCTTTATCAGGGTCAGGAGAATCTGGTGGCATTTCAGATTCTCAGATCTTCTCCAAGTCTGTACTGGGTTAACAAATCTGGGTCAAGTTATGATCCTTTTCTTCTGTAGTTCACATCCACTGTTTCAAAGACTAATTCCATCTAAAACATTACCATGGGTGACATCTCCCATGGGCAAATTGCCCATTGCTCACGGTGTGGTCAGGATTGTACCCCATGACTTTTCGTAAGCTAAGGGAAGCTATTAGCAATAACACTTTCTCTCCCCAGTAAAACCCCCAAAAGCGAAAACAACCACCCTAAGAGAATGAAATGTTAGATATAGAGCACACACATGCGTGCACACACATCCACACCTACACCCACACCCATACACACCCCATACGGGGCTAGTGTCTCTGCTGATCTAACTCTATGGAAGTCCACAGAACTACCCACAATTGAAGATTCAGTCTATCTTAGGGCCCCCATTGCTATAGTCTCTGAGCACCTCTCAATCTTTAATGTATTTATCCTCACATGGCCCTTGTGAGTTAGGGAAGTTCCGCTGGCCCCATTTTACAGTTGGAAAACTAAGGCACTGTGCCGTTAAGGGCTAGATTCACCACAGGTGTGTCTACACTGTAATTAACACCTGTGCCTGGTTGACTTGGGCTCATGGGGCTTAGGCTACAGGACTGTTTAATTGCAGTGGCTTGGCCTGGAGCCCAGGCTTGTGGAGCCTGTGAGTGGAGCGCGTCCCCAGGACCGAACATCTATAATGTACTTAAATAGCCCCATAGCCTGAGCCTGAGTCAGCTGACACGGGCCAGTCATGGGTGTTTAATTGCAGTGTAGACGCTTAGGTGTGGTGTTGCTGAGTGTCACTGGGAGTCACAAAGTCAGAATTCAGTGCCTGGGCTCCCTGTACAATAAATAGGGAGGGAGAGGCGCCTCAGAATGGGATTCACAAAAGCCAGTAAATTAGACGCTCCCTCCCCAATCTAGTTTATGGATCACACTGGGCCTTAAGCATCCTGATTTGTGGTGTGGGACTGCAGTGGACATGGGCACAGGCAGAAATACATGTGCCTAGAGAAATTTTACTGCAGAAATTTAGGCAGTAGCTGAGCAGGGGATTTGTGAAGTCAAATGAGACTGATTCAGGCACCTAATGCCTTTTGTGAAACTAGCGCAGACTTTAGAAAGCAGGGACTTGAACCCAGGTCCCCCATACTCTATGCTTGTGCACTAACCACTGGACCTTCTTTCTTTTTTGGCGGAACCCTTCACTATTTACTTCATTAGAATTGTCTCTGTCCTTTTTCTTTTCACAATCTATTTGTCATACTGCCTACTCACTGCTGATTTAATTTTAATCATATTTATCATTGGTATTTTTTTTGCTTCATGTCCTTTCTCTGCTCCATTTTTCTTGGTCTCTAAATGGTTTGGGTCTGAACTTTTAGCTCTCTACATTTGAGTAGGTTCAAATCTGAATGAATTTGCCCATCCCTGCTACTTATATTCTTGAATATAACATTTATAATGTAGGGAGATTTGTGTGGAAACCATTTGTGAATTATACTGAGAAGTCTAATATTAAACGATGACAATAAGTAATGCTGGGATATTTGCCTGGAGTACTTCTGTCTAATGAAGTCTGGTGCTTTAAACAGGCATTCTATTTTCACATCATATATTTTTGTTTTTCATGGTTTTGTATTTGTTTTTCTTCTATTTGGCCTGGCTTTTGAGGGGAGATTTGGTTATTAACCAGATTGTGAACGCGCCTGTGAGGGATAACAATTATATTTACAGTACCAATTATCAGTAACATATTTGTGATTTAAAAATCTTAAAGACTTACTAACATAACAAAATTGTTATAAAAGCAAAATGTATCTAAGTATGCCTAAAGGGAGGTGATGAATTAGTAGCAATTAGAAAGTATGTATATAGTCTACATTACATCATATAAGAACTTCCGTTCTGAAGTCATGCCTTTTTATATCACTATGCGCTGCGTTAAGCCCTGTTACAGGTTGAGTTAAAACCTGGTTGAAACTGAGATAAGAATGCACCCTTCACATAAGACAGTTGAAAAAGAAAGTTAAGGGCATACCTAAAACAAGGCGTAATGGCATCTGCCCAGAAGCTATCATTAGGTGGGCAGAGGGTTCTGACCAGATGGGTGTGTTTGTGTGTGAAAAAGAGAAGGCGATGGGTGGGCAGACAAGACTCAGATAGACTGAGGCAGGGCAAGAAAGCCAAGCAGCAGCTTGTAAATACAATGTGACCCTGGGAGAAGCCTAGAGAGAGGTTCTGGGTTGGTGGTGCGGCCTGAATGAAGCTCGTGCCTATAGACTCCTTCGGTTCATGGTTCCTTCTGTGTTTGGAGAATTAGGACTTTGAGTCAATCTTGTTTATTTATAAGGCATGTACAAAGAAAATACCAGACTCCATCATCAGTTTCTTATCACAACTGGAACAACCTTTAAGGCCCTGAACTTTAACTAACTGCTCAGGTCAAGAAATGGCAACAGTATTGGTACAGTCCACCATGCAGCCTGTTCTTAGATGCAACAGCGAGGGCTGCTTTTTTAAAGGAGGGTACAATGGTGTCTCCAGAAATATGCACATGCACAATGCAAACTCCAAATCTCCACTTTTGTGCCTGCATATCAAATTATAGTGTATCTGTGAATCTGCATATTCAGTGACCCACGTAGTCTACCCAAATGTGGCCTTTGGCAGCTACAGAGATGAGCACTTACTTTTGCCAATGAACTTGTACCCTGCTTTGTAAATGTGTGCTTAGTAGTCAAGCAGTTCAAACTTCCATTATAAATAAATATATTTTAATGCTCCCAGATTATAGTCTGGAGAATCTACATTTCAGTAAGGTGTAAAAGGAACCCCTATGGAAAACTTCCACTATACATTGCCTGTGTTGGGAAACAGAATTTAAGGAACGACGGTCCAGTCATTACAGGGCTAGCCTGGGACTTAGGAGGCTGGGGCTCAATTCCCTGTTCTGCCACAGACTTCCTGTGTCACCCTGGGCCACTTAGTCTCTCTGTGCCTCAGTTACCCAGCTATAAAAAGGGGGGAATAATATTTTGCTGCGCTGTTTTAAATATAAATGCCATAAGAACTGTGAGGTGTAGTAGTGCCATATAAGTGCCTGAGATACCCAACCAGTATGGCATGGAAACCTTATTTGGATATGGAATGCTTTGCAGAGAGAATTTACACTTAGGCAATGAGAGAAGAACGTTGTCTTAAATGGGGACCCTTTTGTTAACAAATCTGCGGTGCTGTTCAAATGTAGCTGCCACGTACAGTGTGGTAGACCCAAATTATCACAGGGAAATATGCATGGGGAAGAATATTTCTGAGACTAAATTAACCTGATCCCTGATTTGAATGGCTTTGTTCAGGACGAATCTTCCTCTTCAGAAATGAGATGTTTTATCCCTGCTCATTAGCAGCTCATTCTGCTAAGTTTTGGTGGAGCAGAACAACCCTCCTTAAACTAGAAAAATGTGAAAGAAGAATATTGCTAAGCTGCTAAATTAATAAAGTTCTGTCCTGCTCCAAAGCGGCCCAATCATTTACTTACTGCCACAAGCAGCAGGTCCCCAACTTACAAAGCTTCACAATGGGAAAAACCTCTCTCTTCACTTTGGCGGCACATCTGATAGCCCTTAGGCAGAAGATGGGTTTGAAAGGCAGCTAACCAGTAGCTCCACAGAATGTATGGTTCTTCAGGTAGCGCAAAGAGCCGCAGCAGATTAAAAAAATATATAGCTCCTTTTCTCTTTGCCTAAGGCAACTTCTGCTCATGTGACAAAGTGAAAGCTCAGTAGTTTTACACTTCAAAAACTATTTGATGTCTGACTTATATTCAAAGTGCACAGTAGCTCTCTGCTTCTCACTCACCTAGCTGTGTTTTAATCTCTCAAGGTACAAGCAACTCAATAACATAATAATCAAACAGAGATTGATATAGGATGTAGCAAAATAACACATCCCAGTGACTCTGCTACCACAGAGTGATAGATTCTTCAAGAAGAAAAGAATTCCCTAAGTTGCCTCCTTGTTTTTCAGGCATCTTCCAAAATGAACTTTTCCAATAGTAAAATCATTACAAAGAAGAAATCTCTCTCTAAGGGCTATCTTGAAAACAGTCTAATATAAGAAACTAATTTGAAAGGGGCCCCATAGACAGCACAGTCCTCTCCATAATCAGTTTTATATAGTGAAGACTTTGGGACAATATTTGATGCAGAGATGAATCCAAATTTAGGATGGTCAGAAATAAGGTTCTAATTTGGGGATGCTAGAAAACCCAACCCAAGTGAACTTTGAAAGCCAAACCAAAACCTTGGATCAAAACATCCTTAATTTTAGGATTAAGGATTTTAGGATATGTGTCAAATTTGTGAACTAGGTATCTAGCTGAAGATTCAAGAGTTTCCTCACACAAAAGCACCAGATTTGAACACTCCAGAATTTGAATGTTTCAAATTCAGATCTGGATTTCAAATTTTGCATGTTGGATCCATCTCTAACTTTTTTTTCAGCTACATCTCAGATTGTTCATCTACAGGGGACACATTACAAATATGTACCTTCTTATATCAGATAAATTATTTAAAATGTTGCATCCTTCCAAGAGGTCTGACTTGAATATCATTGTTACATGGAAAAGGTTGTTGTAAAAATTAAAATGAGAGAATGGAACAAACTCCAGCCCCTTCTGGGTAAAAAGCCCAGAGCATTTCACTGGGGCAGAAGAATGAGCATGTAAAACTTGTTTTTGCTCCCCAAAGGTTACTGGAATCACATAGTCTACGAAACTACGGGTAAGCATGTAACTTGCTGGCCGTTGTGTCCCCTGGTGGATGGGCTGGCATAGCAGGCTCTCCTCCTCTAATATCCCTTGCTGACAGTTGTTCCAGTCCTGCAGGGGTCTGCATCTTCTTCCAGGGGAAACCAATAGTCCAACAAAACAGGAAAGTCCAAAGTCTCATGGCCTGTGTGCCAGGCTCTTGGCTTCCATCAGGGATTCATCACTCTGGTCCTCTTTCAGTCTTTCACCATACTCCCCCTCTCAGTTTGGGGAAGCAGTAGGGAAACCCAGGTCCATCATCTCCTGGGGGTTCCAGCCCAGGGACATTGTTTAGGCATCTCAGGAATCTTCCTTCAATTCCTCACCACTTGTCTGCGTGTCATACCTTTCACTGATCTGGGAATGCCACCATGGATTTGTGGTACCTGTAAATTTCTTCCCAGCTAACTACTGAGGGGCTTCCTCAGAGCCACTCCCAATCTCTGTGTCAGTAGCTGGGCTCTATTTCAAACAGTCTGAGTGATTTCTGGTCTTATGACACAAGTTGCCCCCAGCCAGAGCTGGTAGTCTGGGGTTCCATTATTGAGAGGAAGTGGATATTTTGGAGCCACTTGGCTTTTGCTATTTAAAAAAAACAACCAGCCTCCCAGGCAACCAGGAGCTAGTTAAACACCTGAAAATCTTGGATCTTAAGAGTTTTTAAAAAGGCAAAACTTGGCTACTGTGTCAGTATTTTGCTATAATTTACGTAAAGGAGGAAGACTCCAAACTGCTGCTAGTCCACTGCTTACACTGGATAACCTTGTACATATTTTGGTCTTTGAACAATAATTTGTGGCCCCTTGAAAGTCATTGCAGGGGTGGGGGGGCAGCAAATGTCACCTTAGCCACCAGCTTCCTCCTTGGAGGTGGATTTGCAAGCTCTCTTTCACCTGGCCCCTTTTCCCCTATTAGTCCCAAGGCTCAGAGGATTCAGCGGGCCAGTCTTCCCCTGTTGAGTGATAGCCAGCAATCTACTTTCCTTCTGGGTTAGCCCTCATCTAAGCCACGTTCAGCCCTTTTAACTCCTCCCGCCAGGCTTGACATTTACTGCAGGTGTAGAAAGCTAAGGCTGATTAGGTCCACAGGCTCTTCAGGTCCAGGGTAGAGTCAGTACACCACACTCTAGATGTACAGTGATAGATTAACAAACAGATGGAACAAAACAAAACAAAATGTCCTAAACCAAAACCACATCACTAATCCCCACCAATCTCTCACTAACCAGTCAGCTTAGTAAAGGAACTTGCAAATACTTGAAAATTAGAAAATTGGGCAAAATTATCTAGTGCCTTTACTTTTCTTATAAAAAAAAGAAAGTGCAATCAATTATGTTGTATTTATAGCACCAGCTTGTAGCTGTTTGCGAGGTGACTTTGGGTAATTAATGCAGCTTATTCATTTAAAATATATGATAAAAGTCATCGTTTGTCTAGGATGGAAAATAAAATCTAATACGTTTTTCAAGATGATGTTATATAATGAACCTAATATTCATCTTTATAACAAACTGCAGAAATATTTCAAGACAACGACGTAGCTGGGGAATTATTTATCTCTGATTCTAATCAAGTGAACATTGAAAAATCATTTCTTAATTTACTTTTCATTGTACCTTTAAATGTACATAAACATTGGTTCTCTTGAAATTATTGTATTTTAATCATATTCAGTTCAATATCCTACAACAGCTGACATATTATAAATCTCAAACCTTAAACTAACATAGAACTATCAAACTTGACGATTATTCCTCATTACTTTACAGTTTCCAGGGCAGCAGGTATCACTGTAAAAAGTCAAAGGCTTAAGTACTAAAATTGCATTGGATGAAGGCAGAGGGTCAGCACAAGGGCCAAGACACTGCATAGATCTCATTCAAAAGGTGCATATGCCTTCTGACGGCTTTCTGCAGAAGGGTAAATTTCACCCAAATTTCACCCAAATATCAATATAAAATGAGGTCAAGGAAAAGGGATGGTGACACTATGGTAATGAAGATGATGAAGAAATGGTGGAATTATGAAAGGAGAAGGGCAAATTCCACTGTAGTTAATCCACCCTTTTTTCATGGGTTCAAGCTCATAGATCCAAAAATCGGCGAGTCTCTGAGTATAAGACTAGACTTGGCACAGCAAATCAGTACAGATTGAGGCTGAACTGGTTCCTCTCATGCTGTGATTTCAACAACCTGTAAATGGAACCTTACTTGGGTGTGACCCAAGCTATTGACTGAATCTAGACTTGCAGTCAGTGTTATCCCATCGAAAAACTGATTAAAAAAGAAGGGGAGAGGTTTGGTGAAAACCCCAAAATATTTAATGAAAAGAATTTGTTTTTCCCCACAAACATTTCCATTTACAGGAAAAAGTCATTTTCCACCCTATTTTCCACTCCAAAAAATGTTTGGATAGAAAAAGTTTCACCAACTTGAGTAAATAAATATTAAGCAAAAAAATTAAAATGAGCACATCAGAAAAAAATGACAGAATTTATTATTGTAAAGAGAGAAATTGTTTTACTGACCTTTCAACAAACTGTGCCAGGGAGAAAGGGCCTGATCCAGCATCAATTTGAATCAATTGAAAAACTTTCATTTGAGTTCATTGGAAGTTAGTTTAGGACTGTGGCCAGACGCTCAGCTGCATTGATTTGCACCAGCTGAAGAGCTGGCCCATCATCTGCCTTAACAAATTCCGCTGCCTCCTATTTTAATGTCTTTCTGCATTCAGTTTTTAATTGGTCCTTAGGTTTATCCATATTGCTGTGGGACACATCACAAGGAATGATCCGGCAGGTTGGGCTATCTCAGTAGGCATATTTCATAACACAGGCTCAAAACTTACCATCCTTTTATAAAATATGTGAAACATACACTCACTGGGACACCAAGGAAATCTCCACCTGGCTTTAGAAAGAGGCAGAGCCAACATTGCATTATTGCTTAGGTCACTGAGGCAGGTTTTTCAGGTCCAATCGCAAGTGTCTCCAATTCCTCTCCTCTGTGATCACACTACTAGGTAAAAAGCTGGTGTTAAGGTTTTTGGAACAGTGCATGAGCTGATATTTCTTGTATTGTATTATTAAAGTATCTATTGGAGTGAGAGGGGGAGGAAGCTTTGCAAGTATGAATGGTGTATCTTGGCCCTTTTAGCCTAACTCTGCCCTTGAATACCAATTATACAATATAGCTGGAAATTTCATTTAAATCATAACCCTGGAGCCATGCTTTACCGGTGGTTGTAAAAGCAACACCTGGCCCTTGTTTCATTGCTTTCTGGATCCTTTTCAGATTATCACCTATGACACCAGTCTGGTAAATAACTCTGTCATGTCCAAAACTTTATCGCATCTTCTTTATGCTTTGCTTAGAAATTACATATCAAGATGTATAGCATTCCATTGGTTAATTTTAGAATTTACAGAGCAGGAAACCGCAAATAATGAGCGAAGGTTTTGATGTTGCAAAATTTCCATCTGTTCTTTGGATATATAATTATATGCATGTAGCTATCCATGCACCTTCAGCAATCCATAATTGGGAGGCATTTCCTTCATTAATCACACAGGTGGTGTGTGATACTACATGTAAAACTGCTGAAGTTATGGTCAAATTTACATATTCTTACTGTGATTCATACCCTTTAAAGCATTTTAGTTTTTAGAACTTAATTTGTGCTTGAGAAGTTTGTTTTTATTACCTTTTGAATGAGTGTTTTTATATCACTAAAGTACCACAAGATGGCACTATATCAGAGCAACACTAGGACATTGGGACATCCATCCTGATTCTATTGTTTCGGTGTTCAGAGTTGGGATTGTACAATTAAGCAGCTTGGTGAGCTTCTTCAAACTCTTATAAAACTAACGGAATTATTCCAAAATTGACCCACCTCATTTACCAATCACGCAGCGAAAAGATGCCTCGTCTTTCACTAGTCCAAGTTTACTGAGATGTATAGATTCAGCCTCCTTGCACGGAGCTGGCCATGTGTCGGTGGACCATGGAGCTTTCTCAGATGCTGTCTAAGGAGACAGCAAAGGCAGGGAGCATGGGGGAAGGCACTTTGTGAGGCTTGGATGCGAGCATTTTCAGACATTCAAACCAAACCTCTGAACTGGTGGGTCAGAGTGGTGATAAAATGTGAAAGTCTAGATGCAGAAGGGCCTGGTTGCACTGTTGCTGTGCTGGAATATTTGTTTGTTTTTCTAGGAAAGAGACCTAGAGTTGACTGGGGATGAAGCTCAGAGAAGGACTTGGCCCCCAGTTGTCATCAGTTTTCATTCATGACAAAATTGTGAAATGCCTTGTAATATTTGCTACTAACAATTATTTAATTACTGTGAGTTCAAAGGAGGGAAATGACTATTAAGTGAGCGATCATGAAAAATTGCTTGTGCAGTAAAAGAAAACCCTGGTGCCAGGGAGTTTTATTCTTATTTACACTAAGGCTGAGTTACCCTAAGAAAATCCTGACTCCAGGAGCATTAAGGTAAGAATTAGACACCTCTACACTGCCAAAGTAAATGTAAATAAGAACAGGGTCCTTGGAACAAATCTGAAGTCATTCGCATGGAGAACCAGGCCTAGAGTCAGGCCCAGTGAGGCATGGGAGGGTGAGGTTTTCGGCATATTCATTTGCTAAAAACCTGAACTGGGTGGCAGTTTACATTCTTCAAAATGCCCCAAAATTGACATCCAGGTCTCAACCTGCCAACATATATGTCCAGTCGCTTATTTGCATGGAGCTTCAAGTGATTACTAAAGCCCCATCAACTGTATTTTTGCCACCTGGGTTATACTGATATTTGTGCTGCTGGTGAAAATTGTACAGCATTATTTTGCAGTCATGATCCTATTAGCCAGAGAGCGTAAGTCCCTCTCCTGGTATACTTCACTTATAGCCTAATTCTGCAAATGCCAGCCTGATTTTACACACGAGTAGTTCCATTTGAGTTGAATGAGACTACAGGGAGTAAAGTGTGTAGATTTAGTTAGGGTTGACGTGCAACATCTATTCCTATAGTTTTCCTGTTGACTGCAGGTATTCTTGCTGGAGAATGCAAGAATTTCACCTGGTTTTAAAATGTTTTCAGTATAGGACAAACCATTTCTTAGATCCACTTGATAGCCATGATTGGTCCCTTGGAGAAATCAACCAGCTTGCCTAGGAATTAAGCCATTTAAACAAAATTTGTTACTTTTTCTTCCCCTCAGTATACTTTTGGTCTTGTAGGATGAATTGGGTGGGCAGAAAGAGGATGCAACAACCTCTTTTTCCACAGAGGTAAATTCTGAATCTGTGCTGCCCCCAAAATGTATTGAGGAAATGTTGTAATAACCTTGTAAAATGTGTAAATATTGGTGATGGCAAAAATGTCAATCTGTCAGCCGAGGAAACTGCCATCTATTATACATGAAAAAACTTGAACCTTTCCTTTGTTCCTTTGACAATCAGATGAGTTTATTTGACAACACTGTCAAATATTCATCTTTCTAAATGCTGGCATGTCATATTTGTATGTGGTTTATATTGATTTTGTATTATCTATATTAATATTAATTTTCCTTAACCATCAGAAGCTAGAAAGACTAATTTGGCTTTTAGAACTTTTCCATCTATTTGTATGAATTTTGCTTTTTAATTGATCATCTTTCTCAACATAACGTATTGCCATACTTTGACTTTTGCTTCATTACTTTGCTTGCTTCCTTTGTATAGGTTAAAATCAATACCTTGAATTCCACTTGAAACATATTGGTAGCTAATGGAAATTATGGAGAATGCATATGTTGTTGTTAAAAATTGCCTTTAGATTATCAGAGAGAGCGAGAGAGAGAAAAAACGTCAATGTAGACAAAACTAAGTGACACGTTGTTATTACAACCTTCTTGTATATAATCAAATTCATAAAGATAAACACACCACCAGGACCAACGCTTCAAAATGAGCAAAATAATTATTTCACTGAAAAAACTTCATTACCAGCGTAAAAGGACTAAAACACTAAACTTGTTAAAAGGACACATCAAGGTGATATAGTACTTAGATGATATATAGACATTTGACCAGATGTTGGCATGGCACATTTCAACTAATAATATGGATTTTGTAATGAGCAGATGGCTTGAAGGACAAAGTCCAGATTATATAAAGTAGCAAAGCTCTCTTTCACATTTCAAGCATAGAAGGCTAAGAGGGCACCAAGAAGGCAACCAATGGTTGTCATTCAAGTGACAAACTTGAGACTTGCAGATGGCAAAGTTTCAATGGGTGGCCTAAAATTATCACGGCAGTCTACTAAGGGGGTGAAAAGTTTAAGGAGAGCAACTCAATTAAGGAGTTACTTATGCCATCTGAGGTTGAAGAATCAACAGTGATTCTGCATCAAGTAGATCAAAAGTGTTTTCATCAATTGAACAGTGACATGGGCTCTCGTTAATCTTGACTTAATTAATACAAAGATTTTAAAGTTTTTTAAATGTTTTTTATTTATATCTAAAGAAAATTGATAGCAATGAGACAACTGGCAAATATCCATTTCTTGGTACTATCAATGTGATGCCTCACTTTAAGCAATACAGTGTGAGCCAGGGTTGGATTTAGGGACAGATGACCCAGGCAACTGCCCTGGGTGCCAGGCTTGGGGGGGTGCTGGACTCGGGGTGCTGTTTTTGTTGTTAGCAACAAAAGGGAAAATAGAATGTTTGAAGTAAAATGTTTGAAGTATTCCATTTGTGGATTAATTTTTCACTAGCCTCCTAGAATGTTCTGCCCTTTTGTAGAATTTGTGGAACCTCCCAGACTTTCTGAGAACTACATTCTCCTCAAACATCAAAAGGAGGGGGGGCACCAAAGATGCTCTTCACTTGGGGCGCCATTTGGTTTAGGGCCAGCTTGATGTGACCCATTGCTTTTCCAGCAGTGCCATCTCAGCAAGGATGTCAGAACATCTGCAACTCAACAATTTTGTTGCTACAATGTCACATTGGAAGTACTTGTTCAAGTAGTTCATCTTATTTTTAGAGAGAGTTTAGGACTATGGAAATTTTGCTGGAAAGTATAAACTTACCCAGAGGACCTGAACAGAGTCAGGTTTGTAGAGTATACAAACAGGTCAGGCAGGAATCTGGTGTCACCATGGAGAACAGTGGCCAAAGGCAGGACTGGAAGTATTTATTTAAAAAGTAATTGCCAAGTTTGGGAGAATGTAATTGGATAAATTAAGCAAAAATGTAGCTGCAACATCACACCACCTTCTGAATGCCACAGAAGCCATTTCCACAGGACTAGAATCTATACAGCTGAAGCAGAGGCCATGGGTAGTCCCTGGTGGAAGAGATTCAATGGAATGGCACTACAGGGAGTTGGGGCACCTGAAGCCAGAGCAAGAATAGAGATCTCAGGCCTTTGCACCAGTGTCCCTGACCTCCAACTGGTCATGAGGGACTTCCTAGTTTGGGGATGTGCCCTGTAACCTTTCACTTCAGTGGGGGTGGATGCGCAAACTTTATTCACTCTGAGGGGGCAGTATTGAGGAACTCCCCATTAGGCAAGCCTCCACTGGATTTCCCTCCCATGAGCTTTTCACTGGGAGGGATGATCTTGGGTGCTAGTGATTATGGAAAATGGTGAAACATACTGTAAGGAATTGAAGGTCCAGTCCCAATTTCCACACTCCTTTCTGCAGGAGTCCCTCCCAGGCCTTCTGTATTGCATGCTTGTTCCTTCATAGTTCTACAAGTCTGGCCAACCTACCCTTTTTCAGTAAAAAGAGAATCTGACATCCCTTATTGAGCTAAGACGCTGGCTATTGGCAAATGCCAAAAAAGAGAACTGGGCTTCTTAGACGGATTAAAAGGGGCTAAACTGTGAGAAAAATGATGTTTCTTGTGCACAAAGTGTGTTTTATTTCTCTTCCATGGAAATTGCACAAAATAATCAGTGAAAAATGAGTTTTCTCTTTCTGTCTTTGGAGAAAGTGAGGCCTAACACTGATTGTTCAAATGAGGTATAACTGCTATAACTTGGGCAGGAGGGATGGGAGATCATTATAAATGAAGTAATTGCTCTTCCTCCGCTCTCCCCCCATTCCCATAAAGAGAAACAAACAGTTCCATTGTTAGAACTGCCCCTTTTTAAGGCTGTGTTTATGCCTCAAGGGATACCACCATGATAGCTGAGTATTCACCTTGCTATAGTATGCAACCTACTGATTAATCCCTGTGTAGGTGCTGAATATTGTGTGAAGTGCCTAGTAGTCAATAAAGTATTGGTCTTGTACCTGTATTTGCTATCCATGCTCAGTACGCTATAGACCACTTTGTCTGTGAGCTAGTGTGCAGTCACATATTACAAATGTTTGCTACACAGCATGCAGCTAATGCACGCCTCTTGCTGTGTAAAAGATTTGTCAGAAGCAAAATCAGGCAAGCATAAAAAAATCAGAATGGAGTCCATAAGAGGAAGAAATAGCTGATTCTGAAACCTTGTAAAGAGCTAGTAGTATTTGGTGCTCATATCCGTTCAAAGTACCTGAACTGGTCAGAGCCCCTGTTAGAAGTCGGGCTGTATAAATCTCATTATTATTCTTAATCAGTTAAAAAAAAGTATGGTCAGTAGCTAATGCTGGACATTTAATAGACCATATTCTAATAGTTATTAATGGCACTGCTCATGATGCACTAGCCGTGAAATCTTCAACCTATACAAGTCAATGGCAAAACTCTCACTGACTTTAGTTGGGCCAGGATTTCGCCCATGACATTTAGCCTACAGCTAGATATGACTCGTGGAATGTTTTAGCTATGTATACCCAATGTCCAAGTGCAATGCTTCTGGTGGCTTCGATATTTTACTATACATACTGCATATTTTTATTCATACACTCATCCTACATAAGCCTTTCTGAAGGTTAAACTAGCTCCTTTCCCATTCTTTTTTAGAACAGGTTAATCTCCATTATTATAAATATCAATACTTGCTTATATTAAAAAAATCCTCCAAACCTCTTATGCTGTAGTATTTTCAGCCTCCTGCACTTATTAAATTTGCATATTTGACCCGTGCATTATGAGTGATAAAGTGTTTTAAAATCAATTTGCAGTAACATTGTTGATTTCAGGTTTGACCTTGCAAAAAAATATATTAAAGGGGATCTGCAAAAGAAAAAAAAAGTGGTGGTGTCTGTGCCTTAGCTGAGATGTATACAAATGGCCTGACAGTTGTGGGTGGGGGGAATTGTCTTTTTAAGGATTTTTTTCTGTTTGTTTTTAATCTCAGGAATATCAATATCAATACCTTTTCACTGGAGGCCTCTGTGGAGGACAAGAAGCATGTCTGAATGCATGTAAAGAGGCTACGCTGCAGTCAAAGTGGCGGTAGTAGATGCTAGATCCAGTCAGACATCCTCTTGGATTAGTTCATCGTCCTCCTAGGAAAGGGTGCAATGACCTCCTCTTGCGGCCCCAGCCTGCTCTGCTATGACGCCGCTGTTACTGCACTCCTCACTGCTCCATTTTTAGGTAATTAGGACCAAATTTGTAAAGTATTTTGCACCCAGCGATTCCCATTGTTCGCAGTCTCTGTGTTCTCAGTGCCTTGATCTAAGCACGGGACTTGCTGCCTCCCTTTCTTTAAAATAATCCTTTTGTGTTCATCCTGCTGTGAGACAATCTAAATTATCTTCAAGTGCTGCTTGCTTACAAAATGTAGAACAAGGTAGCACATGAGGGAAATGAGAGTACTAGGTGATTTGCACATCCCTAGAGTCTGTCGTCATCTATACTCTGCCAAATGCCCAGTCTTGTATGCTCATAGTAAAGAAACATTGGGGTGACTTGCTAGAAAGTGTGGGTCTTTCTCCTCAACTCACAGCTGGTCCATATAGGAAACCAGTAAGAACAGCCTGAAAATATTTTCAACCAATGCTTTTTCATAGAAAAAATACAGTTTCATTTAAACCAACTGTTTCTCAAAATAGTTCAATCTTGATAAAATTTTGATTTTTTTCAAAGAAAATTTTCAAACAAAATTAAATCATTTCAAAGAGAGATTTTTGTTTCATTTTCATTCTCACAAACAAAAAAAAATCAATTTTTTTATTCTTATTTTCTCCTCTTTCCCACGTTCCCCACCACCACCACCACGTCCTAGGGGAAAAAAGGGGGAAAGTAAAACAAAGCAAAGTGAGGGAGAGAAAATATGAAAATTGAAATCTTATCTGGAAACCAAACAAAATATAAATTCTTCATTGGAACAAAATTTTCATTATTTCATTTTGATTTTTTGCATGAAAAAAAGTGGAAGTTTTCCATGAAAAATTTGAACAAGATCATTTTGAACTGGGTTTTTCAGCAACAGCTGGCCGCTAGAGGATCTAAATCCTGTGGCTTATGTGATGGAGATTAGTACTTTGCAGATTGATGGTCCAGGGATCAAATCTCATTCATGGCCCAACTGAAATGATGAAACACTGGATACTGAAACTTGTCTTGTGTAATACAAAGTTATTGAAACTGACCTCTATCTACCTTGCTGGCAACACTATGTCTAGCATGATTAGAACTTTAAACTGCTAACGTTGCTGGGTCTGACCAGTGTACATTTCAGATGCCCACTCAGAATTATTCTAGCACAAATTATTTATTTTGGATTTGCTGGATCGGTGTTTCTCAACCTTTTTGATACCAGGGCTTAGCTTGCTGCCTTCCTAAACTGCATCCGGGAGATCTCAGGGAGCGGTGCCACTCCACGGAGCGGTCGTCAAGAAACACTGTACTAGATAAGATAAAGGACACACTGTATTTTTAAAGCTACCATGCAGCATGTGACGTCTGGGTGAGGTAGTGAACTCCATCTTGTTTTGGGGATGCCATTTTTTTTTTCCAGAGGGCTCTACCTTGTACTGGAAGCTTCACCTTGGAGTGTGTCCCTCCTGTTGTATTGAAGCTGTAATTAGTCATATGGCTGCATTTCAGAAGCTGGCACTGAGCAATCAAGGGCCATGAATTCGGATTCTCTTTCATCTTACCAGGCCATCCACCATAACAGTAAACTCTATAGGGAAGGCAAGGGGGAAAGGAGCAGGAAGGAGCCTGGAAGTCCCCTGCAGAAGCACATGGGTGGTAGATCTGTAGTTTCTTTGGCTGGCCACCTGAGCAAAGGTGTCGAAGACCACATGGATTTGGGAATGCTCTTGGAAGGGGGAGGGCGGGGAGTGGTCAATTGCCATATGCAAAGCTAATGAGGAAGAAGGCAGAAAGGACTGCCGGCCTAGGGCTCCTGACCAAATCCAGGACCCAAAAGTGCACTGAGATCATTCTTGTGAGGCTAGGTTTGTTATTTTCAAAAGGTCTGTAACTCCCACATGTATACCTGTAATTAAGAAATTCCTAAACTAATCCTGTCTTCCTGGCTTTCCTGACAGTGTGGGTGAAGGGGCTAATCAAGAAACCACATTCCCGTGACCAGGTGGACTGTGGGAGAACATATCTAAACTGCCAGGGGCTCAGGATGAATCAGGTACTGGTTTTGGGGGGTTAGTGGCTTGAGGGGAGGCTCCCACTGCCTGAGAAATGTGTCAGACACGGGATCTGCACGGGGAAGTGCACTTGAGAGACCCCAGAGCCAGGAACAGAGACCAGCCTCTGTCCAGAGCCAGGAAGCTTAAAAGCCCCTGAGATCCAGTGGTTGGGCCCCCTCACAACAAACTGGCATCCATCCAGAGAGGGGTCGAGGGCCATATTGTGACACAGTAAATAAAGCATTTGTTTTCCCTTGAAAGACTGGAGGAATTTTTAAGAAAGAAAAAATTCAGACACTTGGAATACAAGGTTTTTCCCCACAAACAAATAGCAAAGAAATCGTCCAATAGAAAGCCTGACACAAGGGTATAGGTGGATGTGAACAGCCATGTTAAATCCTTTATCCTCCTTTTTCCTCCTCTTCTATGGCGAGGTTACATGGAGGGAGGTAGTCTTTCAGAATCAGCAGAATCTGGAAGAGTACAGAAACCAAGTTAGAATCAGTACATTTCCCATGTTCTTTGCCCTCTTCCATTCGCCATCACAACATAAGGCATGGCACAATAATAGTACAATATATTAATTAACAAAGCTAGATCACAGGATGTCCATGACAGGCGCAATGTAAGTCCTTGAACTTGGGGACTCTATAGAACTAGCACTGCTGCTGCCGCCACTAGCCACTCCAACAGAGACAGTATGGGGCAGAGCTATGGCTCACCTGTTTCCACACCAGCCAGGTTCTGGGGTCCAAACTCCTCCTGCACCCTCTGGAGCTCCCCGACTTGCTGCGCTTACTCCACAGTAAGTCTTTATACCAGCCCTAATGTGGAGCTATGACTACAGGCCACAGACAGTCCCTGCAGAGTAATTCATCTAACAGTTTAATTAACAGGCATATAGAAACGCTCTGTGGTTAAGTTGTGCCTTCACTCAGGCTGTGTCTCATTTTTTTAAGATGTTTCAACCTGTGATATAACTTTGTGCCTATATTTTTGCATGTAGAGTATGTTGCTGGTATGAAGTGTAGAGAGTGGTCCTACAAATGGGAGTTGCACACCCAAGTCAGGTTAACTGGTGGATATCTACTTGATTTGTGCACCAGGGCTTATGCATGCAAATTCTACGGGCGGTCATAAACAGAGTCCCTTTCTGAAAATTCAGCTTTTTATTTTTATCATTCAGTTATTCACGTAAGTGAGCTTCACTGCTGACTTCGTGATTCCATTTGACCAAAAGCAGGGAATTAGACTATCATTTCACATTGACAAATTGCTAGTCTCCAGCGAGATTTAGTAGGGCAAATACCCATTTCTTCCTACTATCAGAAAACTAGCCCTTGCTCATCTCCTTTTAAAAATCCTATTGCTTGTACACTTGGGTACCCTTAAATGAATCTCGGTAGCATTGGTTAAAAATGATCAAAACCAAACAGTCAGTGGGAAACTTTTACTTCTCTAAGTGCTGTTCATTTGAGCTTATGCTGCACCCTCACTTGCCCACTCAGAACTCCACATCTAAAGTCAAAGAAGGCTTTCCCTCTATTTTTTCACCTTCATGGAAGATTTTTATGCTCCAGGAGGTGTCGACTCAGTCAATGAAGCTAAATCTTTGAGTGCCAAAATCATATTCCAACCCCAGCTTGTTGTCTGAAATGAGCTTGAGCTTAGATTAGATGTTATAGGCAGCAGCAGCTCCCAATTTACTGCTGCCAAACTGATAGCGATGGCTCAAGAAATGACACGATGATGAAATCCGGATGAAAGCTGAAATTTTCTCCAGATTTAAGTACAGTCTGCCTGATTCTCCCCTTTCCCTGGCTTTACACCAGCATAACCCTCTTGTCTTCAATGGAGCTACTCTGGTTTAAATTTGGTAGAAATGAGTGCAGAATTTAGCCCATTGGAGCGGACTGTGATTATTGGCAAAAGAGCAACAGCTTGCACTATAATCCTCTGGATAGCATTCGGGCCTGAACAATTTAGAACATTTCATTTTCCATGACTGTAGCAATCCCATAGCAATAGTGATCATGTAACGGTTCTGGCCCAGATTTTGCTCTGTTATGCCAGTGTATCTAAGAGCAGAATTTGGCCTGTTGACTCCAGTGAAATTGTTCCAGGATTAAACAGGTGTAAGGGCCAAGTTACCCATCCATTGCAATTTTCTCAGGGACTCAGTTAAGCCCTTTAGCAGCATCAATCCTTAACCATAGGGGTGGGGCTACTCAGGGAGAACCAGGGTTTAAAAAGCCCACTCCTAAGCAACCCGAGGCAGCTAACAAGGGAGTTTTGTGAGGAAATTTAGAGGTGGAGTGAGAGAGTAGGGGGTAGATACACTTCATTAACAGTCTGTAAACTAAAGACAATAAACCCGCCTGATAAAAAATAACCAGTAAAAGAAAGAGCTGCAGGAGTCAAAAGAGAATGCAGGCAGAAGTCCAGCAACAGAGTAGGGGCTATCCACTTTATTGCACTAAATGCAACATGTATGATTACCTGCCTTAAGGGCTGGTGGTGTATGTGCACATTTAGCGCAAGGAACTCCTGGTCTTCAAAGACTGCATAGGAGCTTTGGAGACCAGGGTGGTTGAATTGGAGAAACTAAAAGAGACAGAGAGGTAAATAGATTAGACTTTCCGGGACACCGTAGAACAGTCCCACCCCATCATGACAGCCTTTGTCCTGTTGAGGAAGATGAAAGTCTCAGGGAAGGAGAACATCAAACTGGAGTCGAGGAAAACTATCCCATAAATGGGACCCTCCTTCCAGATGATATCATGGGATCCTCTCATGCTGAGGATGCTTCCCTGAGGGAGGGAACTTCAGTTACTAGGAAAAGACAGGCAATAGCAATGGGAGACTCAATCATTAGAAACAGATAGCTGGGTTTGTGATGACCGGGAGAGAACTGCATTGTGACTTGCCTGCCGAGTACAAAGGTTGTGAATCTCTCGAGACATCTAGATAGACTTATGTGTAGTGCTGGGGAGGAGCTGGTGGTCATGGTACATGTAGGTACCAATGACATAGGGAAGGACAGGAGAGAGGCTCTGGAGGCCAAATTTAGGCTGCTAGGTAAGAGATTGAAGCCCAGGACCTCCATGGTAGCATTCTCTGAAATGCCTCCAGTTTCACACGCAGGGCCAGTTAAACAGGCAGCACTGCAGGGTCTCAATGCGAGGATGAGACAATAGTATGGGAAGGTGGGGTTTAGATTTATTAGGAACTGGGGAACCTTTTGGGAAAGGAAAAGCCTATACAGGAAGAATGGGATGCACCTAAACCAAAATGGAACTGGATTGCTGACATGTAAAATTAAAAAGGTCATAGAGCTGGTGGAAAGCCGACAGGTGCAGGGGAGCACATGGTTTGAACATCACTTAGGGGAGGATCTATTAATGGAGATTCTCTATATCCTAGTAAGGAGGAGAGAATGGAAGAAGATAAAATATGGGTAGGATCTGATGAGAAACAGTAAAATGAAAAAGAATCCCATTCAATTACATCATGTAATGGCAGACAGCTAAAATATAACAATTTTTTTAAAGTGCTTATATACAAATGCTAGAAGTCTAAATGCTAAGATGGGTGAACTTGACTGCTTCATATTAAATGAGGATATTGATATAATAGGCATCACAGAAACTTGGTAGAATGAAGATAATGAGATGCAGTAATACCAGGGTACAAAATTAAATCGTAAGGACAGAATAGGACGTACTGGTGGGGGAGTGGCACTATGTGAAAGAAAGCATAGAGTCAAATGAAATAAAAATCTTAAGTGAACCAAACGATGTTATAGAATCTCTCTGGCTAGTAATTCCATGCTTGAATAAGAAGAATAAGGCGGTAGGGATATACTACCGACCATCTCCCCTAACTGCTTCTTTTATGTTGTTGTTTAGCCACAGTGGAACTTTTCAGGTCCTCTTACTGTGTTTTTTAATTTGAGGTATACATTTAAATTGAGCCTCTATTATGATGTCTTTAAAAAGTTTCCATGCAGCTTGCAGGATTACACTTTTGGCCCTGTACCTTTTAATTTCTGTTTAACTCACTTCCTCACTTTTGTGTAGTTCCTTTTCTGAAATTAAATGCTACCGTGGTGGGCTGCTTTGGTGTCCCCCTCCCCAGAAGGATGCAGGGATGTTACATTTTATTATGTTATGGTCACTATTACCAAATGGCTCAGCACGGACTCTGAAGCTCTTCTTTCCCCCTCCCTCCTAGGCTTCAGGGCCCGAGCTCCAGCCCAAGCCGCAGCTTCATAGCGCCGTCTATACAGCTATTTTTAGAACACATGTGTGAGCCTCACTAGCCCAAGTCTGTTAACCTGAGCTGGGAGGCTCACTCCTGCTTATTCCAAAATGCTGCACAGACCCTCAGAGACTTCAAAGAGTGGGACGCAAAGCTCCCAGGCTAATACCAAGGCACTCACCAACATACCTGTCTCAGATTCAGGCTGTGAGTAGAATTGTTACTTCCTGGATCGCCAGTCAAATATCTGAAGGAAAATCCAGTTTCAATGGTGAGGTGTTGTCCTAATATTCTCTGCACTGGCAGTGCTGAGATTTCTGTGTTTATCTAAAATCATCGTATTTATAAAATTTCCACTGTTTATTTTATCAAACTCTCTGTGCTCTCTGGTGTACAAAAGAAAAGAAAAAAACAGGCTATTTTCTTCTTCTAACCCCTAGTTCAGTGTTTCTCAAACTTGGGGTCCTGACCCAAAAAGGGGATTGCAAGACTATTGTGGAGGTAGGGGTCACGAGAGCAGCAGCTGCTGGCTGGGCTCCCAGCTCTGAAGGCAGCTGCCAGTAGTACTGCAGAAGTAAGGGTGGCATGGTGGGGGCGGGGGAGTCGTCACAGCTTGAAATATTTTCAAAGGGGGGTGTCAGCAAAAATATAGCCAAAAAAAGGTTGAGAACCCCTGCACTAGTTGGTCTTCCTTTAAGGACCTTAGAAGACATTTTTGTGTATTGTTTCCTTGCATATGTGGGTAGCTTTACTACTCCATGCCCCTCAGGACCACTTAACAACATCAGCAAAGCAATTAAGTACAGTTTTCAAGAAAATGCCAGAGGCATTACACTGTCTGGATGGGAGTCTCAGCCCAATTATTTTCATCTAGTTGTGAACTATGGAAAGTGGACTTTACTTCATTATAACTTCAGTTCCCACTGATTAAAAGTCTAGTGTGTTACAGACAGTAAGGAAAAATGAAACAATTAAACTTTCCAGCAATAAAATTGCTGCATATTCTTCAACATACGGGTTTACTTCTCTCCAGAGAAGTGATTAAAATGAACTGATTGAACTATAATTTGATTGACTGAAGAGCTTCAATCCACTGCACTAAAGCTTAAATTCCATCTTATTGCTCTATTTAACTCTGAATATAAAAAATTGCTGGCAGCCTGGCAAACCCCTTATGTAGTCAACTAATTGAAATTTCTTACAACTCAGGGTCTGCAGAGGGGTCCGTTTTCCCTTTGCTATGAGCATGTGATTCACAATGGAATTAAATACATACTGAGGAGAGAAGATGCCTAAGAAATTACATTAATCTAACTACTATCCTTAAAGAAATATTATGGAAGGACTTCTAAATTATTGAGTGTTTTGTGCCCCATTACCCAATCATTTGGGGACTTTATAAGCATGATTGTAGAGAAGGCTATTCAAAGAGACTTGAGAGGTTTTAAATTGTAACATAGGTTTGCAAAAGTTAACCTATTGGAGCAGCAAAACTGCTTATTATGAAGAGCATTCTCATACCATCAAAAGTGCAAAGATCATGCCCTCAATGTGCAAATGTAACTATGCATGTCTAACTTGTGTAGATATGTGTTGGAGGTTGCCAGATGTATATACTGGGTTGGAGACTTTTAAAGTCTCCCATTTTTCTAAGCTCTTACTACTCCCATATTGGGTGCGCAAGTGCTGTCTAGTGGATTGAGCACCGGTCTGGGAATCAGGAGACCTGGGTTTATTCCTAGCTCTGCCATTGCTAGGCTGGGTGACCTCACACAAATCGCTTCACCTTTCTGCATGTCATTTTCCCCCTCTTTGATTTCTGTGGATGAAAAGAGCTATACAAGAACTAGGTATTCTTATTAAAGAATGAAAGTCAGCTATGAGTCTGAATGTAGCAGACTGGGATGCTAATGTGGAAGCACTGGCAAACAGACACAAGGTGGCCTTTGTTTCTGTCCTATGGCTAACATGATATTTTGGTGTATAAAATGCCTAGATTAGATTTTCCCCTCTGTACATTTGAAGTGAATCACCATGCATACAATTCCTGTTGTATATTACAGATTGTATCCTCTGACTTCCCCATCCCCATTTCCCATCTTGACATAAAATACAGCATTTGAAACTGAAAGCTGTGCTGCAATAAAATTGCATCATCAAATTCTAAAGCTAAGTCTCAGCAAAGACAAGCAAAGCTGGCAATCTAATCTAGCAGTTTACTCAGTATCATGTGACGATAATGATGTATAGCATCTGGTTTAAATACTTAACCCCCATCCTTTAATGGCCAGATACAAATCCTACTGAAGTCAATAGGTGTCTTGACGTCGATGAGAACCAGACTGGAGCTAGCCATGTAAAAGATATAGAGGATATGTATATAGATGATATAAAGAAGACAACATAGCTCATTGAATGGAATGGGGCTGGGTATCAAGGCTCTCAAGCTCTTATCCCAGTTTTGTCATTGATTTGCGTGGTGTCTGGGCCATCATTGTAAAACCAGCAGAGAATCAGGCCAAAGCTGTAACTTAAATCACCATAGTATTTGGGCCAGATGTGGTCTCAGTTACAGGGTTTTACAGGGATTTCATTCATTGTTGATAGTTCATGGGATGATAATGGGTTTTTAATGTATTTTTGAAGATTAGCAGATGTCATGTTCAGACCCCCAAATCCTTGAAATGTGCACCCCAACAAGTTATTGAGGGTATTACTTGGCCCATAAATCACAATTTACACCTTGTTCCGAAGGAATACTTTTGAGAAGTGATTTTTGAAATGCTTGTAACTGGCTAGCCCAACGATTGCCCGTGACTGGTAGTTTCTTTTGTTTTCTGTTTCACTTTCATGACCATCAACGATGAAAGAAAGCATAGAATGAAGATGTGTAACAACAATAGAAATGTTTTAAAGGTAGACAAGGGCAAACTATCAACGATAAGTTTGGTGAAGTGCATCTGCAGGATGCTTGACCTAGCATTCTAGTCTTGCTCGTTGGAGACAAACGAAATAAAAGTCTAAGAATGTAAGTGCTTTATCACTTGAATCAGAAAGCCTGAATTTCCTTACAATGAACCAAAAAAGATTTACAGAACTGAAATTTCTTGTACAAAAGATGTTCAGCTTTTCAGAAGGGGAGAGAGAACTCAGCTCTTACCATACCCGTTTAAATATGAAGTCCTGAAAATGTACCCAACTTCTCAAGGACTAAGAGTAACAAACAGACAGAGCTGCAAGGTCTAAATGTGTGGATGAGTTGATCATATAAGAAGGAGGGGATTAGAATATAGTATCATGATCCAGGTGTTCACATTTGTTACTGGCTTGGTGAAATCTAATTATAGAACACAAATCAGTTTGTAGTGTCTGCTCTATTTTTGGCACTCAAAGTCATGAGCCACTCCAGACAGCGTGAACTAGAGTGCCTGGCATTAAATGAGGATATTGATAGAACAGGCATTGTGGAAACTTGCTGGAATGAGGATAATCAATGGGACATGGTAATACCAGAGTACAAAATATATGGGAATGATAGAGGAGGTTGCACTTGTGGGGGAGTGGCACTATATTTTAAAAAAAAGCATAGAGTCAAATCAGGTGAAAATCTTAAATGAATCACATTATATCACAGAATCTCTATGGATAGAAATTCTATGCTTGAATAATAAGAGTATAGCAGTAGGAATATACTATCGACAAGTATGGTGATGGTGATTGTGAAATGCTTAGGGAGGTTAGAGAGACTACAAAAATTAGAAAACACAATAAAGGTTTATTTCAACTATTCTAATATTCACTGGGTAAATGTCACCTCAGAGTGTGATCCAGAGAGAAAGTTTCTAGATGCCATAAATGAGTGCTTCTTGGAGCAATCCTGGAACTCACAAGAGGAGAGGCAGTTCTTGATTTAGTCCTAAGTGGAGCACAGAATCTGAACTGCTTGGTAAAAGTGACCATAATGTAATTAAACTAAACATCCTTGTAGGGGGAAAAATACCAAAAATAAATAAATAAATAAATAAATACCCATCACAGTAACATTTAAGTTAAAAAGAGTAACTATACCGGAATAAGAATGCTAGTTGGATAGAAATTAAAGAGAGCTGTCACAAGCATAAAATGCCTGCAAACAGCATAAAGACTACTTAAAACACTATAATAGAGACTCAGACTAAATATATACCCCAAATCGAAAAAGACAGTCGGAGGACCAAAGAATGCCACCATGACTAAACAGCAGGGTAATGGATGCCATTACAGGCAAAATATACTTCAAAATTTGGAAGTCAAATCCTAATAAGGAAAAAGGGAAGGAGCACAAACTCTGGCAAGTAAAATGTACAAATATGACAGGCCAGGAAAAAATTTGAGAAGCTACTTGCTAAAGCTGCAAGAAGTAACAGTAAAAATTATTTTAAGTACATCAGAAGCAGGAAGCCGGCAGACAGTGTGGCCACTAGACAACCAAGCAGCACTCAAGGAAGACAAGGGCATTGCAGAAAAGCTAAATGGATTCTTTGCATTGGTCTTTGCTGCAGAGGATGTGGGGGAGATAGCTCTCATGTAGGTATCTTTTTTGGGAGACAAATCTGAAGTGTTGGCTCAAATGAGGTGTCAATAGAAGAAGTTTTAGAACAAATTGATAAATTAATATGTCACCAGGACCAGATGGTAGTCACCTAAGAGTTCTGAAGGAACTCAAATACAAAATTGCAGAACTATCACTGAAATCAATGCCAATTTTTAAAAAAGTGTTCCTGGCAATTACAGGCTGCTGAGCCTAATTTAAGTACTGGGAAAATTGACAGAAATTGTATGAAAGAACAAAATTATAATAGATAAACAATTTGTTGGGGAAGAGGCAACATGGGTTTTTTAAAGGGAAATCATGCCTTTTCCAATCTTTAGAATGCTTTGACAGAGTCAGTAAGCATGTGGACAAGGGTGATCCAGGCGATATAGTGTACTTGGACTTTCAGAAAGCCTTTGACAAGGTCCCATGCCAAAGCCTTTTGAGAAAACCAAACAGCCATGAAGAAAGAGAGACAGTGCTGTCATGTATCAATAACTGGATGAAAGATAGGAAACAAAGGGTAGGAATAAATGGTCGGTTTTCAGAATGGAGAGAAATGAACAGCGAAATCCCCCAGGTGTCTGTACTGGGACCTGTGTTGTTCAACATATTCATTAATGATCTGGAAAAAGGGAGTGAACAGTGAAGTGGTAAGGTATGCAGACAATACAACATTATTCAAGATAGTTAAGTCCAAAGCACACAGAGCAGTTCCAGAAGGATCTCACAAAATTGGGTGACTGGGCAACAAAATGGCAGATGAAAGTCAATGTTGATCAGTGCAAAATGATCCACATTAGGAAAAAAATCCCAGCTATATATACACACACACACACACACACAATGATAGGGTCTAAATTAGCTGTTACCACCCAAGAGAGAAGTTAAGGAGTCACTGTGGATAGTTCTCTGAAAACTTCAACTCAGACTTCAACAGCAGTCAAAAAGGCTAACAGTATGTGAGGAACTATTAGAAAAGGGATAAAAATACAACAGAAAATGTAATGCCCATATATAAATCCATGGTGCACCTACACATTGAATACTGTGTCCAGTTTAGGTCACCCTATCTCAAAAAGTGGAATTGGAAAAAGTTCAGAGATGATCAGGGATATAGAACAACTTCCATATGAGTAGAGGCTAAAAAGATTAGGACTATTCAGTTTAGAAACAAGATAACTAAGGCGGGGGGAGTTATAAAACAGGTCTATAAAATCATGAATGGTGTGGAAAAATAAAGTGTTACTTACCCTTTTACATAATACAAAACCCCGGGGTCCCCTAGTTCATGGTAATTTCACAATGAAATAGACAGACAGCAAAATACAAACAAAAGGAAGTATTTTTTCACATAATTGACCTTGGAACTCATCACCATGGAAGTTGTAATGGCCAAAAGTATAACTGGTTTCAAAAAAGAAGTGGATACGTTTGAAGGATAGGTCCACTAATGGCTATTAGCCAAAATGATCAAGGACACAACCACATGCTTGAGATAACCCTAAACATCTGACTACCAGAAGCTGGGAGTGGAAGACAGGGTGGATCACTCCATAATTGCCCTGTTCTGTGCACTTCCCCTGAAACTCTGGTACCAACAACCATCAGAAACAGGATACTGGGCAAGATGGACCATCGTCTTTCCCAGCATTGCAGTTCTTATGTTTTTACCTACACTTATTGCCTATTTGGAGAGCTATACATTTGTGTGTGTCTTTTGCCACACTGCACAATGCAAATGTTACATGGAACTATAGGACATGTGGTGTATTCACATGGGTCTTGCTTTTTATAGACATGCACCTTGCGTACAAAAGGAAACAAATAACTTAAATACAAATTTAAGGTCTAATCCTACAGTTCTTACACAGACAAACTCCTACTGAGTTAACAGGAGTTGTATCTGCATAAGAACTACAGGATAGCGTGGTTCATTGAAAAATGACAGGCATCACTTTTTCCCTGCAGATAAATAGTTTTGTTTAGGGTCAGAATGGCATACTTTGCATGGGAGACCTGGCGTCAAAACCAGCCTCATGATTCCTCATCTTCCAAAGCTTTTGGAACTCAGCTGCATCACAGAGCGGGTGAGTTTGGCCCATGTTCTGAAATGTATTTACCATCCACCTCCCATGGAAGTGATGAGCCTAAATACCTTCGAGGATCTGGGCCTCAAGGTATAATTTTCTAAGGTACCTAAGGGTGAGATTCACAAGGGGGACTTAGGTCCCTGACTGCCACTTTAGGCACCACTTGCAGTCACTAACACTGTAGGCACCTAAGTTTCCACTGCTGAAGTCCTTGAGACACCAAGTTGACTAAGTATGTGCACAGTTCTCCTAACTCCTGACTCAGCCCAGTAGCTACCTCATACATAAGCCCCAAGGGGATTCACGGACTAGCTATAGGATTCACCTATCTCGCCTTTGAGGGCCAATCATATAGGCATGCTCTGAGCACACAAAAGATGCCAACTCAAGGAGGTGGTGCCAATGCCCTATTATAATATTTAGCCCAGTGGTTATAGCACTCTCCTGCGCTATGGGAAACCAGGTTCCAGCCGCCTTAGCGCCAGTAAATATTTAAATTTATACACCATAAAACAGCTTCGACAGGAAAGATAAATCTGCATAAAAAATATCTCATAGCCCAGTAGTTTAGACACTCTCCAGCAATGGAGGAAACTTAAGTTCAAATCCCTTCTCCACATCAGACAGAGAGGGGAACTGAACTTGGGTCTGTGTTGGTGAGAACGCCACACACAGTCCTGAACACTTAGGTTTATTATTTTCAAACCTTTATGTGAACCAAAAGCATATATTGTGATTAGACATACAGAAAAAGACAGTAATCAATTATCTTCTCCTGAGGCATAGGTGGTTCATCAGGATGGATTTTTCCTGTGGTACTCTGACTACCCCTTACCATCTACACATCCAAATGACACATTAATTAGTTTTCTTCAAATCACTAAGAATTATGACTATTGTGTGTTTTATGCAACTCATCCAATCTGCATGCTTTTGGAGGGAGGAGTGTCTTGCAAGTCAGCTGGCATGCTTTTACCATTGGCAGGTATCCCAGCTGATCTGCAAGAGTAATGGCACCTGTGTGTGGCAGAAGGGAAGGTGCATTTTTATGTCAAGCAAACGTCTTTTGCATTTTTACCATGTCTACTTATAGAGAAAAATCTGAATTTTTCCTTTTCTGCAGCTCTTTCATCTACAAAACTATAATTAGATAAATATTAAGAAATGTATACAAAGCAGTTTTATGTTTCCATAATAAAGTATTTTTCATTGCAAATTTTGTAATTCACATTAATGTTGGAAGAATTATGGGATTATTGTTTTTATTAGATAAAATATATAATAGTTTCACTATGTAATGAAACAGCATCTAAAAGGCAGACAAGACTGCATTTACTCCACACTGACAATAAAACCCATATAAACAGACACTTGACAGCTCTCTTCCTAGCAACCAAGGTCTTTTGTCAACAAAAGATCTAATTTGTTTTCTGTATCCAGATTTCTTGAATATGACCCTACAGCAGTTCAATAATGATCAGGAATCTACAGCAGGAAAAATCAGTGAAAGCTCCACCCAGTGAATAAGGCATGTCATTCATTTTCTGGAGTATTTTTATTATTTTCAAAATGAAGAACAAATTATAATATTTAACACAAAAAACACTCTAATCAAAAATACATTTATATCAAGCAGCAGGAAGGATATAGGATATTTTAGGCCTAAATTCTCACCATGTGTGCCTAAAATTAGGTACCTGAATCTATAATGAGCACCTGTATTATTATTAATTTCTATTACCATGGCACTTAGGAGCTCCAGTCATAAAGTTGGATTTTCAGAGGTGTTGATTAGTCACCTGACACACAAAAGATAATATTTAGATGCCTAGCTTTAGACACCAGGCTTGAAAACTTTGGCATTACTTCATGTTTATTAGTCAGCTTTATGACTTGACCTTTTTAAATAATGGCCACATCCTAAGAAGTGCTGAGCATGTGCTACTCCCATTGAAGTCAATGGGAACTGCAGATACTGAGTACCACTCAGGATTTGGCTCTGTCTTTTCTGGGCCAAGGTTATTACAATGATTTTGCTCATGAGTAGCTATTTTGGATCCCTTATGATCTTTGTAGGACACTGGGGACCCAGAAAAAGCCACAAGGAAAGAGAAATGTAACTATAAGGAATAATGAGTGAGCAATGGTAGTAAAGCCGAAAAGAAAGGGAAGATTGAAAGTGATTGCTAATGGACCCTGTCCTGACATAGCTCTCTCATCCCTCCCGCAGGGAGATATTAGACCCAATCCCCCTTTACATCCCAATTCCCCCCACTCTCATATATGCCTTACATCTTCAGAGGGAGGGCCCCAGGAGCCTACCAATCCCCTGCAGGAATGTGAAAGGGGTGGCCTGGAAACCACCTCAGCCTTGCATGGAGAATGAAAGTAGCTGGCAGGGGTGAAGGGTGTGTGGTCATGTCCTGGACATTCACTACTAGAAAGTTAGCTTCCCTCCTGTTCCTAAAAAAGCCCTAAGCTGCATCCTTGGAGGAGCAGATGGTCTGCCTTACCCCTATTCTTCAGCAGAATGGCTCTGTGTTCTGCTATTGCAGTCCATTGTGAATCACTGCTTTTAGCTCATTAAAATGCCCTAGAGGTTAGTATGGTATTCTATCAACAATCCCAGTTCTCACATGAGGTTCCTGAGAATAGCACAGAGCACACAGCAGCAAAAGCATGGAGGGAAGTGTATATGAGCAGCAGTGTGATTTAAATGATAAAGGCTGAAAACAGTAGACTTCAAGTGAAGCATTTCTAACACTCATGGCTAAGTGATAATATGTATTAACATATGGGAATCCCAGCAGGTTATGCATCTATATTTACCAGTGTTTAAAGTTCACACATCTTATTTCAGTATTTTCCATGTATTTCAATCTTAATGTTTTATTTATGAGTTAAGGATTATTAATGGTTTGAAACTTCATTATAAATTATCCTGGGGGATGTCACTAACCGTGGCCCATAAAGTTATTATTCCCAAATATCTAATTTAGATTTCATGAAACATCTATTTAAATGATAAAATAATAATGAATTTATAAAAAAATTATTCACGGAGGTACCACTAACCTAAATATGTAACTAAGACTACAATCTGTAATTCAGTTGTCAAACGTCCATGCAAATGTTTGATGTAATCACTTAGTATTTAACATATTGGAACAAACTTCAGTGAAAGATCTATTTAAGATTTTGTTTTCAACAAACTCTTGTAACAAATGAGCGGCAGCCTATATGTGTGGATCTATCTATTTGTCTGTCTATCATAGGGTTTTGTACTGCTGCCCATCCCTGTAGTATCTGAGATCTTTCACGTTCAAATCAGTAGGAATAGTGAAGTCCTCAGAGGGTCTCTGGAATGTCTCCCTTTCCAGGTCAAGCTATTTCAGGGGGTTTGTTTGTTTTGCCTTTTTTTTTAAGCAGGTTTTTTGTTTGTTTGTTTGTTTTTGGCTGGTATCTATGTTAGGAGCATCATAATGACCATCTCCGAGTCCTATCAAATTTCTAGCATTCCTGCTTTTGAAGGACATGATCCTATTGAAGTTGGTGGGAGTTTTTCCCATTTACTTCAGTGGACTTTGGATCAGGCTCTAGGTGACCATAACTGGACCATAACTTTCCTATCCATGTTTCATTGTTCACCAGCAATCTGTTTGGGCAGACATCTCCACTGAGCTGTCACAGAAGATTCTAAAGGCCAAATGTTTTAAAGTGTGCATGCAGATTTGTTTAAACACAACAAAAGCATTTCAAACCCTGAAGCCAACTCAAGTCAAGGTTTGTGTAAACCCATAGAGATGTGCACGTGCAAACATCAAACCTCATTTCAGTAGAATACATGTAATAGCTATTAAGGTGAGAAGAGACCATTAGGTCATAATAGTGTGATTTCCTTTATAACACAGGACAGAGAATTGGTCACTGGTCATAATACTGACCTGGGGCAGTCATTAAACTCTCTCAGCTCTTCAATCCCTTTATTTCCTGACGTTTAAATCAGAATTTAATCTAGAATAAAATTCTGACTCTTACCTCTAGTATTCTGTATACTTGGTCAAGTTCTGCTGTCCTTATTCAAGCCTTACCTCAGACAGTATTTGCATAGATTTCTATGGGAGTTGTGATTAAGACAATATTAAGGACTTCAAGATACAGGCCCCTTTTGGGAAGGACCTTTTGAACATCTTGATGCAAGTAATTCATCTAGTCCCCTTTAGCTACTGCAACGGTAACTCTTAAGTGAGTTACTTCATAGATACAAGAGAGACTAGACCCTCATCTGAAAAAGGGGCCTTTACCTTTTGTAAATTTGAGCCAGATCGTACAACTGGGAATAAAGATCAGTCTCTTACCAGCTCTTCTGTGTGTCACGCTCTCATGACAGATATCCCATTAACTTTTCCAGGGAAATCTACGTGATTAGAGAAGCATAGTTTTCCCAATAGAAGCCTCATACAGTCCTAAGGCTCCAATTCAGTATGTGCCTAACCTTTAGGCATGTGTTTAAGTCCCATTGACTTCTTCCCAGCAATGGAGTGATGTATTCAAAAGAGAAAGCCACTAGCCTCAGAGCACTCCCACCTGATTTTGGGAGTAGGAGGGCTGCTGAGCATCCTTTAAAGACTGCTGCTGCTAAAGGAAAGGAAGGATTCACACCTCAGAACAAAAGAGGGGGTGGCCAGGTGTGGGGAAGGTAAAGGATTTCCCTCAGAAGGTTTCATTACGCTTTCGATAACCATGCAGGCTTCTGTTAATTTAACCAAACCTCTGCATTCTGTGAAGTTCACCCACCTCTAATAAATTCCTGACCAGTGAAGCCTGTGACACAAATAGTAACACAACAAGCAGTGTCACAAATAAGGATTGTGTAAGAAAGGAAACTGAACTAGAGGCCATCCACTTAAGCACTGTACCATCAACATCTGTTACTGCATTACAGTAACAAGCAGAGCCATAACATTTTATTTTATATGTATAGCAGTTATAGTCACTCTTCAGGGAAAAATGTAACTACATAGACTCCTAAAGTAATCTAGGAAAGATAATGAGAGAGAATACACATAGAGCTAGCCCAAAGAGAAAACAACAAGGCAGAATCAGGGCTCAGGCTGCACTAAGCAAAAGATGGCTCGTAAAACACTTTAAATAAAGTTAACATGGATAAATCATTGAATAGTGATTAATAGAATTGAATAAGTGAATTATTATAAGATATATTCAGTGCACATGTACAAGTGAGTAAATATATTTAACAGTTGCTTTGTTATAATAACCTATTCAAAGCATGTCTAAACTGAATGCATACAATTATTTATTCATATTTCCTGAACATGTTATAACAATATATTGGGGGAAATGAATTATTTATCATAATTAAGAAATCACCAAGTTTATGAATATTACTGTCACAGCCACTCTCTTGAGTTTGTTGTTCATTCGCTGCTTTTGTCTGTGCTCAGCACTGTGGCTCATCCATGTTTCCCCAGATACTTCTGAATTTGCTCTTGTAAATACAGATTTCTACTTTATGAGATTGTTAAGATGAGTGCTGTACATACAATTCTTTTATGCCTGTCTCCCAGCTTTTGGGCACAATTAATGTTGATACAGAATACAGAGATTATACAGAGCTTTCTTTCTCTCTCAAACACAGATCTCTGTGTGTGTGTGTGTGTGTGTGTGTGTATAATATGTGGAGGTGCTAACCATGTGATATACTGAATATCCATGTGATAAATATGATCCTGTTCTGAGACAGAAGGGTTTAGTGGATTCCAGAATTTACGCCACATTACCCAGGGAGTGAATTATGCCAGTCATCCCAAACATACACTCTTAAACCTCTGTACCACACTCCCAGTGTACTTTGTATATGCCATACAGGTTACAGAAAATGTATTTTATGAATGTTTTAGATTTTTTAAAAGAAATTATGGGACTATTTCTTTTAAAGCCAGATTCACTAGTCACCATGAATTCAATTCTACCAGGTTCTGCTAGAGAAAAAAGTTAAATGTAGTAAATGTAAAACTGCTCTAAAACAGAGCTCACATAGCTTTTCTATAGCAAAAACACAAATCTGCTCTTTGCCTGTGTAATTTATCAAGCAGCCGTCATTTTTAGAGGTTTTTCAAGTATGTGATTATTTTACACATCTGTACTGCCAAGATCTGTCATAAACAGTTTCAATATCCTAAAAAAGGATTATTGGGCATATTCCTAGACAAGCAGATAATTATTTTTAAGCATTATGAAAACTTCCTCTTTCGATGTCGCACTTGCCTAGGTCATATCAAAGATTTAAATGGGCCATATTCTCAGCAGTTATACATCAGCATGGCTTTGCTGGTTTCAGTGGAGCGGGGCTGATTGCTGAAGATCCAGCCACATATGTCTTTTGAGTTCACAAAAGCCTTCTAGAATACACCATTTAGATTGTTTATCACCATTCTTGTTATAGTCCAAATAGTGTGTGTAATCTGTCTAAAAGCACTGTTGATGAGGCTTTGTGAATCCCAGGAAGCCACATATTAAATGAGGGACTATTGAAAAAATTCTGATTTACCAAAAAATCTTCACCTGCCCAATTCAGTTCTTAATGAATTGGGTGAATCAGAAACCTAAGGGAACATGCTTTATTGATTTATTAACAAGTCGCTAAAGCTTTCCTGAATTCACGCCAATGAGACTAAACATATAGTAATCCTACTGCATTGAACTGTAGGAAACAGCAGTGTTTCCACATCTTCTTCTGCTGGATACCCAATGAGACGAAACATGCCCAATAAGAGTAAACACAGTATGCTGCTAGTTTAATGATAAGTGTGCGTAAGAAACAAAGACTCACATTTTCTCTTTATTAGCCCTTACATTGTGCCATCAGCTTCTTTGTAATTTATTTACCCACAGACAGCTTGACTCAGATGCAGCATCTGTTTTTCACTGAGGTCCTGCTCTTCCTAGTTTTACAGATGGATTAAGTAAACTACAAGAGGTCAAACTGCTTGCACAAGGTCATATGGTGAACCATTGTTCAGACCAGATTAGATGCTTGCACCCTCCAGGGATCCAGTTTTTTTGACCACTAGACCTTACATGGCATGTGACTTAATATGTACAAATTTATAGCCAGATTTACTCCTGGATTCTGCCAAATTCCACCAGCAGAAACCCAGGTGAAACCCTCCACTCCTTCCCCATTGCCAGAAATCCCACCCTAAAGGGAACCATGGAGTCACCAAAGAAGCATCTACTGGAATAGTTTTAAAAGAACCCACTTTCCCTCTTAAAACCACTTCGAGATAGTATAGCTGTCTGTATGTCTTCCTCTCCCACTGATTCACTAACCTAATAGATGCACCCTGATCTAGTCACCAAATATAACAATGTTCTTTATTCTGTACTTCACCTGTTTCCCAGGCATTCTGATCTCAGTGGCTCAAATGGCAGTTCCATGCACAGAACAACTGGAGAATCTGGCACAGGATTTTGAGATATCTGTTAATTAGACAAATAAAGCAATAAGCAATTTAATGGCGTCCAAAGGCCTCAGGAGAAGAATGTTATGCTCTTTAATTATTTCCTTATTTCTAAAATCAACCAACCTCGGGTGCTAACAATTTTCCTTTAGAATATTTTCTCAGCAGGGTAGCTCTCTGTGCTAAGTTATTCCTTGTACCATGCACTATGTTCAAAGCAGCCAATATTCAATATGCTAAAGTGACATGGAATCTTACAATCAGAAAGTAAGACAAAAGTTTCAAAAAAATTTTACAATTTAGATTGATATAAATCAATGCACTGAATGCTTTGAAGTTTGCAATGGAAATTTCTAAAACATTTTCTGTCTGTGTAGACTTAGAGTGTCTAAATAGACACAAAAACAGGCTTAGTAAGGAAACAATCAGCTTTCCAGCTTAACACTTTCCACTGTCGATACCTCAGAAATACTTTAGCCATAGGAAGAGTTATCAGTGAGGATAAAATTCACCCTTTTATTGAAGGCCTATGTTTCACTTCTGCGCTATTACTAGAACTTCTGAAAACAGTCTCTTTTGCAAGCCTTGCAAATCACTTTTGGCTAGTTATTTTAACAGGAGCCAATGCCTGGTACACTATTTTAATTATCCTTGTGGCAATCTGCTCTTCCACACAGCTAACGATCAGTACCCAAGAAACCCTGAACTTTATTCATTTATGGTTTTTAAATTAGAGTTGGGGGGACATCAAGAGATTTTCAATTGAAAGATGAAGTCAAAATTATCAACATTTTCACAAGACAAAAACGTTGAGAAAAAGGATTGGAAAGGGGATATTAATTGAAGCAATGCAGTCCCTATCTGCTGTTTCTTGTCACTTCATTTACAATTGAAATGTTTTTATAGGTTCCTATGTTCTCTGTAGTATCTGTGTAATTTATTTAATTTCCAAGTCTCCTGATGCACACTTTGACAAACTCCATGGTGCTTCCAGTTTTTAAAAGGTTGGAGAGGAGAAGGGGACCCAGAAGACCAACTTCAGATACTTCTGCTCCAGAGGTGCTGAGCAGACAAATCAATTGCTGCTGAAGGAAAGCAGAGGCAAACTGGGACCAATGGGCACAATACACTGCTCCTTGGAAGGGAGCGAATCTATTCTGGATGGCTCTTGGCGGCCCCCAAATAATCGTCATCGGTATTGCAGTGTCATGTTCCTGAAGTCAAAGCAACGGGATGGTTTGGTGGTGGCTGTGCTAGAGAGGATCTTGCAGGACATCCAGATTACAGGATTTTTTTTTTTTTGCAGGTATTGCTTGTGCTGAGTAGCCCAAGTCCACAGACACGTCCATCTCAAAGAGCATCCAAACCCCTGACCATTCTGTTTGCCCCTTCATGATATGTTTTCCAAAACTTTTTCTCTCCATAAAGACAACTTCCCTCAGCCAGCTCCTACTCTCAAGCCCACCTCTCTTCGCTGCCTCCATGCCAGTGCCCATTCATTGGCATGATGTACTTATGCTGTCCTAGCCAGCCTACAAACTCCCCCAGACCGGCTGGCATAGTTACAACTGCTAAAAACTCAGTTAACCTCAACCACAGGGTTTCCCTAATCTCCCAGCACTGTTACTCCAAAAAGGCACCCTTAAAACCTCTGTGCTTTGATCTTGGGCCTAGTGGTTAATGAGAACAGCTACTTGTTTGGAGATATTTCAACTATCAATAAGGGGCACAATGGTCACATCTCTATTAAAAAAGCCTAGAAATAGAGAAATAAATACACCCCAAACTGCCCAAGGTAATACCTTTGGACATCTTATAAAGTCCTTTCTGGGAGCATAGAAAACTCTCTGCTCCTTGTACTTAATGTGCTTCTTTTTTACCTTATTTACAACTGTCTGTTTAATCAAGTCTATCTGTAATATAAATGTGATAATCATTATGCTAATCTCTGCACTAGACATGCAAATAGATAAACATCTGCATGCTTAATGTAAGTTTTTCTCTATAATGTTGTGTTCCTATTTACTATCTGTATTTTATAACTTATGGATTTCTAAACCTTTAAATTTATATCAGTGCTGTGACATATCTGCAAGCAGAGACAGTTTTATGAGCACTAAAAAAGCTGCAATGCACAACCACTAAATACTAATGACATAAATGGTATCCACTAATGGTCTCTATTTTTATTACAATACAAAACTTCAATATATTGCAATTACCACTGCACTCAGACAGAACCAATACATACTGTACAAAGCCAATTTGTATCCCTATTGCATTGTTTGCTGTATATAGTTCAGCTCTGGATTGCAAAGGTTGACTAAATGCTCAAGTCAGCAGTTATGGCTAAAATTCTATTCACAGACAGTCTCACTGTTAACTAATACCCTAAATTGTCAGATACACCAATGCATAGACATTTCCCAAACCCCACAGTATTAATAGCATGTAAGTGTAGCACATGTCTTAACGTTCCTGTCAAAAGCCCAGTAACTCAAAAGTAAAACATGTCAAAGAGAAAGAAAAAAAACGGAAATTATCTTTTCAGTTAAACACTATTAAATGGGCAATTTTATTATAAAATATTGCAATATGAGTCTGTGTTTGACAACGAGAGTCTGCAACAAGGTTGACTATGTGCAGCTGCTTATTCTCCTGTAACTGGATTTTTTTCTTGTTTATATTGTTAAATGCCAGAGTTCCCATTCAAATGCATAAACAAGGGCAGTACATTTTATTTTATTTTAATTATCAAAAAAATGAAATCTCTCTCTCAGGACTTTGAGACATACTGGGAATTCCAGTGCTGCTAGCGCAAACAGAAGCAGGGGGTACCTGGGAACTCTCTCTCACATATGAATCACATATCTACAATGGGCTTTAAGTCAGTCTCCTAGAGATAAACCAGAGTCCAATCTGAATTTGACCTGCCAGAAAATTGCAGTGAAAGATGACTTTTCAGCTCATTGATGACTCCCCTCCCAGAACTGTAGAATCCTACATGGGGAAAAAAAAAAAAAAAAAAAAAAAGATGGAATACCATTTTACTGGCTTTCATATGGGGAGAAATTCCAATAAAGACTGGAGGCAATGTTCTCTGCTGCCCTGCAGCTTGTGTAGTCATTTTCTGCTAGTGCAGATTGGAGGGAATGAATGGCAGGTAGACCATTACCATTCTGATTTGATCATATTTACCACTCCCTTTGCACTGGTGCAACTGACTACATGTGGCAAGACAATGGACACTGTGACCCAAAAAAACCTTTCCCAAACTAAAGCTCTGTCTAGTGATGTCATCTGCCAGTTTGTCACTGTTATCAGTGTAGTTATTCCAGGTATAAAAATTCCAGGTATAACAATTGCGGTGTTTGGCTCCAACTGCCGACCTAAAGCTGATAAGATTAGGATAGATGTTTCATTACATTAATGAAAACAAAAAAAAGTTTTCATTTCCATCAAAAAAAAAAAATTGCAGTTTTTTGGATTTCTATTCAATTCCCCCCCCCCCTTTTTTTTTTTTTTTTTTTTTTTGAGAAAACCTAAAAAAAAAAATTTTTTTTAAAGGCAATTTCATCAAAAAAAATTTCAACCAGCTCCATGCTAACCACATACTTACCTAGGTTCTATGATACAGGAGACGAGGTTTGTATACACTCTTTGAACTTGCAGCTGGAAGGATTTTAATGAAATGACTTGATGGGGCCCCATATGTGTTTAAAGTCACCTTTGATGTTGAATTGGGATTAGGATTCAGGACTGCTGCACTGAAATGGCTAGATCATTCATCTTTTAATTCACCTTGTTGTCCTATTGACCTAGGTAACAAGACTGCACAGAACCGCTAAGTTTCACTTCACAAGCACAGTAGCCTAAGAATTTGCTATTTATAAGAATGTGCCCACAATGAAATTTTACCATTTCTGCCAGTAAATACAGCTTTTAGTTCCTCCCCCTTCTGCTCTCTCTCCCCCCCCCAAACATGCCAATATTTCACAAAAGACAAAGCTGGTTTTTCCTGACTCTGAACCACTACAAAAGGTTTCAATTTTTATGGTAAAATTTGCATGTGTGTGTTAAAAAGACATGTTTACCTATGGGAAATGGCATTTCGCTTTCATGAAAACCAGCTAAGGATTTGAGACAAGCCCACAAAATGTATCACATTGCTGCAAAATTATCAGAGGAAAAATGGTCAGCCCTCAGCTTGACAGTTATCTTTCTTTCTTTCCACATCCTGGACATGGCCCTGTATGGATGCATGTGGGAATCTCTCTATCTAGATGTTTGCTAATTGTGATCTCCCTTGCTCCATGGTCCTTTTTATTTAATGTCCCACATACTTTTTGCCTTTAAAATCTCTTTTCTGTCAATTTCTTCAGCATACTCTAACTCTTAACTTTTTAATGTGGAATTTTACTTTGTCTGAAAATGCAGCTTTTAGTTGAACATGTTCTCATTTGGGCTTTTGTACATTTAATGTCATGTATGGAACTGAACATATTTAAACTGATCATTTAAAACATGCAGAATCCTAAATAATAATAATAATAATAAAGTAATTTTCTGAGTCAAACACATCAAATATTTTGTTCTTTTTTCCATGTTTTTATAATAATGTTTAGAATATTGCTTTTAATTATAATAATGGTCATCCAACCCATTCTATTTGGGATAAAACTTGTCTAGCCCATTTTTATTGCACTCTCCTTTAATGATCCTTACCTCTTTGCAATATTTTTCAATAAAATATTCAAATCAATGTTCACTAAGGTTCAGCTTTAGGGAAACCAGACATTCCAAGAGAATAAAACCAATGAATGAATTAAAATTGTGGAATCATCCACCCAAAAAAAAAAAAAAAAAAAAAAAAGAAAAGAAAAAAAAAAGGGGGTCTTGACACTGTTTGGTGCAAATTGATCATTCAAGTAGGTATAATTGGGAAAAACAGAGTTGCTTAGTGCCACCTATGTACGTTAAAGCTTTTCAACAGTGGCTGTGGTGTTCTGCACCTCTGAAAACCAGACCTTAGATTTCTCATATTGGGGGCCCAAAAACTGAAGCACCTGAAGCTAGTGGAAAATTTTGGCCTTGTTGGGGAATAGAAGCAAGGTCTTGTGTCCTATCCACTGCCCAATGGAAAGGATGCTATGAGTATTCTATCCATGTTTTTGTCTTAAAAATATGAACAACATTTATTTGTACTTCACTGGCTTTTACAAAGGTCTAAAATAATTCCTCTTTACACACCTCTCCACTGCTAGAGCCTTTGTGAATGGCCTGTGTGCAAGGGGCTTCTACAACATTCTGAGAAGAGAATCTTCCCTTCAGGCTACAGAGTGGCAACAAAACTGCTTCATAGCTGCCACTGCAGCTTCCAGGCTCCGGTGACCTCTGTGGCTGCTGTACTGCTATATGCAGGGAGGTATGACCAGTGGATCCACATATGCATGGGGCTAGGAAAGGAACTTTTCAATGTTTTTTCTGCTTATAACAGTATGGGGAAAGAACTATAATTTGTTGCATTTTTTTAAAAAAACCCTTGTTTTGTAACCCTGCAGCTGAATAACTGCAATTTCTTTTAAGATGGGGGCATGAATTTCTATTTTATTCCAGAGCTGTGTCTATGCAGACTATAAGTGAAATAGTGATAAACGCTACAATAGCTATTCTTTTTCTTCCCTTTCTGCTTTTATGTCATTGCCAATACCTCTCTTTCCCCTGGTGCTGTCAGTTGATGCCTGTCTCATAATTCTTTGAGAAACAGCATTAAAGGAAAAATACATTACGTTCAAATAAAACTGCCAGATCAAATGTAGCATGATGATATTATGGTCCGAGTTGTGTTGTGGGCTAGGCAAATATTTGCAGACCAACGTCACCAACTAACCAATAATGAATTTACATATTTTACTTTAAAATATTCCAATATATTATTTAAGAGCAGAGAGAGGATGCCATAAGGGGGAAAAACAGCTGCGGTACCACTAATGTAAATTGGTAGCAAGGGGAATTTAAGGAGTGAGCTTCACCATCCTGGCTGCCATCCCCACCACTTTGTGGGACCTCAGATCACGCTTCATTCTAATCTAAAGACATCCTGACCAGACCAGGCAGAGAGAGGGGCCCAGATGACACCACCACTTCTACCAGCTCCAGCTGAATCCCAGCCAAAGCCTGGGATGTAAGACTCTCTCTCTTCCCCTTCACTATGTTCTTTTCCTGCTCTACCTTAATTTCTTCTTTCCTACTACTTTCCTTTTTCCTTCTGACTAATAAAAGTCTGACTCAGCCAACCAGGACTTTATGTTTTGCAACACTGCTGTAAGATGTGACAATAGAGGCAACCAGAAGTACTGCCCTAATCAGTCTGATGCTGTCACAAGTTTGCCTGGTCTCAAAGTGGCTGATGAGACTGTGTGCTGGGTCTGTGTTTTACCAACATCAACGATGGAAACTGCATTTTCTACCTTTGCTGTTTTTTTCTCATGTGTTTCTCTTGTTTTGTCTTCTAGGAAACAGGATCAGATAACAGCAGCAATGACAGCTCCAGCCCATTTCACCTAACATTTTATTTTCCCCAAAAAAGGACAGATATTATAGTATTTAATACCATCTAAAAGACCCAACAAACAAGGGGGTCTTTCTTCTAAAAAATCTACAGCTTTTAAAAAGGAACAAGGGATATTGTTAAAGTGTAATTTGATACTTTATTTGAAATGCTTTGACTATTTTTCCTTTTCTTTAATAAAAGGTTAAAAGGATTTTTAAGAGCTCTGTATAAGCTCAGAAGCTCATCTCTTCACCAACAGAAGTTGGTCCAATAAAAGATATTACCCCTTCACCTTGTCTTTCTAAGCCTTAGGTAAGAATTGAGTGTGTAAACCTTTTGTTGTTTTAACCCTTACCTTTGATTGTTATATTCCTAATTACAAGTAAATGATAGCTTCTTCAAAAACAAAATATCATGTGTCAAATGAGTTTGTATCCTCACAAGTTCCAGAGAGGACCCCACTCATGTTGGGCTGGTTGAGACAAATACAGTCAGTAAAAAGGGGGCATTATAGTCTGGCGATCCAGTCTAAAGTGGGAAGAACTACAGAGCTCTGTTTGAGAAGACTTGCAGGTAAAAACCAGGAAGAGGTGCCTAGAGAGATTTTGGAAGAGTGATCCCAGGTGTGCTCACCCCTGAACTGTAATTGGCCTGGGTGGGAGAAGTACTTTGGTGCTAGTCTCTGGGCTTGTCTGAGTGTACAATATGAAGTGTCTTCCCTAGTGAAGATGCAGTATATACACAAGCAAAAGAAATTGTTTTACTGTTTTAGTTAAACCACCTCTCCAAACAAACTATAGCAGCAAAAGCACTCTATACAAAGGATATTCCTGGGATAGTTATGTTGGTTAGCAGTAGGGGAGTGGGGGTGAATCATACCCCTAAACAACATAGTTAGGCTAGCAAAACTTTGTAGTGTAGACCTGGAAGTAGGCAGGTAGAGGTTGTAGTGCCTCACAAACTTTTCTGCTCCCGGGGCTTTTGTTTGCGTATAGTTTTCCATATGTACATTTGGCATGTGGCAGTGTCTAAGGGTGAAATCTTGGACAAATCAATGGGAATTTTGCCATTGAAGTCAATGGGGCCAGGATTTTACTTTGAGTGTTCTTTGCGGTGGACCATAATGATGATGTCTTGTGGCAGGGATTTCTTATTTCTACGTGGATGAGGAAGTGGTCTGACCAGGATTTTAGGGTGGGAGCACTTCTTATATACAGAGGTGACCTATGAGAAACTGAAGGTGGGATGTTTGGACGGAAGGTTTTGGGCTCTCAGATAGATCAGTGGCATGGTTATTGAGGTCTCCTAAGATGTTACATCCTGTGAGCCTCCTCATCATATCAGACATCCTCTCTATCAGCTTCTCTCCAAAGCCTTTGGGGACTGGAGATTTATAGATAAGCAAGATGCTTATGTTAGTCCTGTCTCTGTCAAAGTGGCATTGCAGGGCTCTTCTTACTGATTTTTGTGCCAAATGTATTCCATACACCCGTAAGGGATATGTGTTATGGTGAGAGATTTTCTGATTGCCAGTCTGCAAACGCAATCTGGGCTCTAACTGTCAAGATGGACTCTTTCCTGCCAATGCACCAGTTGCATCATCTCACACATCAGATAAGAGATTGGTATAGACATGAGTACCAAAGTGCATTACATCACACCATACCACAGTGAGTAGAAACTAATTTTAACTAGGCACGAATCATTCTTATGATGTGCTAGTAGTTGCCGACGTGAGGAAAGTGAGAGTTACGAATGAAATTGCAGGCACCCAGAATAGGCTCAGATTCTACATTTAAAAGTGTGGGATGAATACCTAATTAGATAACATGTTAACTAAAATAGATGAGAAGGCATTTGGAAAACAAAGGACTAATAAATAGTAATTTCTTCAAAGAACTTTGAGAATATACACTAAATCAGCAAGAGGGTACGCTAGATCAGAGATGGCACTGAACCATGCTAGAACTGTTACCTCTTCAGTAGAAAGAAAATGTCTCTACCCGAGCCACAAGTCAAGCCTTCATAATGATCAACACCAGAGGGCCTTGTTAACTTGCATCACCATGTTTAGCTAAGCAGTTATGACCTAAACAAAAAGTCCATTCACACACACACACACACACACACCACCCCCACGTGGCCTTTGGGCACTTGTGCCCCAATACAAGGGTTTGAATTAAATTTAGAATGTTATTACCCTTGGAATACAGAGATAGTACAGCTCCAGCAAGAGCATACACTAACACGGCTGTTCATGAAGGAACACTCAATCTTTTCATTTTGTATTATGTAAACCAAGCATTAAAGCAGAGCTTGATTTTATACCTATGTATTGTGCATTTATTATGGCTTTGTGGGAGATTGCAAGTACAATTCCTATTGATGGGTGCTAACATGCAAATGATGTGTGTTTTCAGCAATTCCCTAATCGGACACATACAAGCATTAACAGAAGGCCTGTAAGTATGTCTATTTATAATCTTTGTCACCTTTTCTTTACTAGCCTGAGATTCAAATAATGAGATTTCCCCTAATGTATGTTTTTCCCTTACTGTTAAATGGTCTTCTGTAGAAATTGGAACACAAAGAAGAAAGCTTCACTAAGGAGGCTTTGTTAAAATTAAAGAGCTGAATTTTTGGAAAGCTAAACCAAGAAGGCTATTGCTGCTGACCAGTGAAAGTTTGCAATGTTTAAGTACAGATAACAGTTTGTTCCCTTTGCACATTATTCTAAGGTGCCTAACGTTCCTTTGGCCAATAAATAGAAATAATAAATACTGACAAAAAGACATTCTTGTGTTGCATGTGGAAAACAGAAATGGTGATAATTCTTCTACCAGAAAAAGATAAGTCATTCCAAAGAAAGCCTATTATTGTGGCTGAGCTTTCCTAGTCAGTTACTGAACGAACCTGGTACACTAGACAAAAGGAATTCTTTAGGAACAGGCAAAGAGTGGTGATTCCCTAATGCATTAACTGATTCTCAGATAACAGGAAAGAATCACTGACCCATTGTGTCATCTGTTTATTTTTTTAATTGGAAAAAATTCCTTATTTCAAATATATTGGTAAAGCTGCTGAGATGCTAGTCTCAACCATTGAGGAAATTGTGTAATAAATCAATGTACCAGTGTCTACACCCAGAACATGACCCAAACAATCAGACCAAACAATGCAAGATCAAAAAGGAATTTATTCAAAAGGTACTGATCTCTGGTACCTTGAAAGTGGCCACTGCAGTTAAAACCGTGATGATAATGCTCACCGTTGGTGGTAGCAGCTGTATACCCCCTTTGTTCACCTTCACATATACCAGTTGTGTAATAATGGAAAAGAAGAGGGGAAAAAAGGGAACTCATCTTTCCTCTGTCATGTCACTATATCATTGCAGAAAACCTGGTGAAGAGTGCAGCAGTCTCATTATTGGTGCCACAAAGGGCTTCACCTCGGAAGGCACAGTCTTTTGAGTGGTGATCAGTGCTCGATGTTCATGGGGCGGTCCCCACCGGTGGTAGAAACATTTCCATTATGGTGGTGGAGCCAGTTCAGCACTCCACTTTGGTGTTTGACATGGGTAGCAGCGGTGGTTGACTGCTAGTAGAGGATGCACCACATTATTTACAGTAGCTATGCTCTGTGTTAGTCATAGAATCACAGAAGTGTAGATTTGGAAGGGACCTCGAGAAGTCATCGAGTCCAGTCTCCTGTACTGAGGCAGGACCAAGTAACCAGGCTAGAGTCTAACCTGGACCACCTGACAGGTCTTTATCCAACAATTTAAGAACTTCCAACGAAGGATATTCCACAATCTCTTTTGGAAACCTCTTGCAGAGCTTAACTCCTCTGATAGTTGGAAAGGTTTTCCTAATATCTAACTTAAGTTTCATTTGCTGCAGATTAAGCCCATTACTTCTTCTTGTCCTACCTTCAGGGAGTATGGAGAACAATAGATTATGGTCTTCTTTATAACAACCCTTAACATAGTTGAAGACTTATCAGATCCTCCCTCAGTCTTTTTTTTCCCCTCTCAAGCTAAAACATAGCCAAGATTTGGGTTTTATTTATTTATTTATTTTTAAAACCTTTCCTCACTATGTCAGGTTTTCTAAACCTTTTATCATTTTTGTTTCTCTCCTCTGGATTCTCTCCAGTTTGTCCATGTCTTTCCTCAAGTGTGGTGCCCAGAACTGCACATCATACTCCAGCCAAGGCCTCACCCATGCCAAGCAGAGTGGAATAATTATCTTCCACATCTTATATATGACACTGCTGTTAATACACTCCAGAATATTAGCTTTTTTGCAGCTGCATCACATTAACTTTGATTCAGTTTGTGATCCACTACAACTAGATCCTATTCAGCATTTCTACCATCTAGCCAGTTATTCACCATTTTGTAGTTGTGCATTTGATTTTTCCTTCCTAACGAAGTACTTTGCACTTGTGTTTATTGAATTTCATCTTGCTGAATTTAGACTATTTCTCCAATTTGTCAAGGTCATTTTGAATACTAACCCTGTCCTCCAAAGTGTTCACAACCCTTCCCACCTTGAGGTCAGCTGCAGTTTTTATAAGCATATTGTTCACTTTGTTATCCAAGTCATTAAAGACAATATTGACTAGTACTGGACTCAGGACTGACCCCAATGGGACCTCACTAAATACACCCTCCCAGTTTGACATGGAACGATTCAAAACTACTCTTCGATTATGGTATTTCAAGCAGTTGTGCTCCCACTTTACAGTAATTTCATCTAGATCACATTTCCCTAGTTTGCTTATGAGAATGTCATGAAGGACTGTCAAAAGCCCTATTAAAGAGAAGTAGTTCCTGATGTTGATAGTAGATGGACTCCATGCTGACAGCTGCAGTTGGCATTCCCTAGTTAGAGTTCTGTATTGGTTGGCCAGTGAATCTTTCTTTATTATTCTGTCATGGCCAAGTCCTGAAGTCTTCACTGTTGCAAACTCACCTAGACTAGTGAGTTTTGTCTGAGTAAAGACTGATCAAGTACTTCATGATATGGGCTTTAGTGCATTTAATAATTATGAAGGACAGTCTTTGTTTACATACATTATTTGGCATAAGTATTAATTAGATGATTGAGTGCTATATTTTTATGGGGGTTTTTTTGGTATTTTTTTTTTTAAATCTCAACAAAATAAGCCCAAGCAACGGCTCTTCTGCAATACACCTGGATTATTATTATCCAACGATAAGACTCTTGTAATTTTTTTCTTGACCCTTCTTTACCATTTTTCATTGCGCTCATTTTGCATTCACTTTGAGCTGCTTTTAATAGATTCCATCTTTAAGTGCTTTTGGCTTTTCTTTTACAGCTTTATCAAATTGCTTTTTCAGAATGACCTGTGCTTTTGGTCCTGGTTCTTCCCTTTTCCTTTTTTCTGCAGTATTTTGAAGTAAAAATTTACATCTTTTATACATTCACACAGCTTTCAATTTTATTGTGTTTTTCATAACTCCTGATGTTGCCTATTGTGCCTTTAAAGATATCAAAAGTAAGTTATACTGTACATAAATGAAGTTCTCTATAATTGGAACTCACTTTTTCCCCCCTCTTGTTTTTGCTATGTATTGATACTCCCTAGGAATTTATTTCAAAATTTCTTTTTATCATCTTGCTGGACTGATGTTTCTTTTCAACAAAGGACGACATCAGACCAGCCAGAACAAGTGACATAACATGAAGAGAAAAAGAAAATACCCTGAGTCATGCTAAAAAGGAGACGAAATGGAGCTGAAATAGAATAGGGAGAGAGGATTAAACTGCACTAAACTGCAAGAGAAGCAGATGAAATGGAGCTGTAATTGAAAGAATATCCAGGACTGAGCTGTTTGAGATAACTAACGTAGATCAAGAAAGACAGAGGAATAAACAGATTTGAACTAGGAAAAGTTAGAATATGTACCTGCTCGTTTTTTAGCTTCACCCATTATTCATACTGTATCTTCACCTCTTTTTATCTCAGCCTAGTTCTAGCCTCCAAATAACCACTTCTCATTTTCAATTCAGCTTCATTTATCCCTTTTCTTTTCCAGTTCTTCAGTTTAGTACAGCTGTTTTCCTTTTCTTCTCCATCCATATTTATCTCTGCCCTATTTCAAGCGAGGCCAATCCTAAGAAGACTCAAAGGAAGCAAATATCCTATCCTGCATGCTCCCAGTTTGTGCACGATTCTAAAACATGAGGCGCATTTTTGAGAAGTGTATGTATGCAGTACATAAGATAGGCCAATATTTGAAAATTCAGGCATCTGTGTTTGAAAATGTTGGACATACTGTGCAATACTAGGATACAATACCTCTTCAAGAAAAAACTGCTGGAGCCATGTTGACAGGACTTCTCCTAGCAGAAGATGATCGTCAAGCCCCTCTCAAAGGGTTGAGGGGCTTTGCTCAGAAGCTAATACCACCTCAGGGGACAGTATTATCTCCTGAGTACATTCCCTCTGGAGTTGTGGAAAGAATGATAAACCTGCACCTCCTGCTTGTCCTTCCTCATTTATGGATATGCCAGTAACTTCCATTTTAAACATTCAGAAGTCCATAAAAGGCGATGCACTGAAATTCTTTATTCCTCTATTTCTCCCCAAGTATTCCTCCTCCATTTCTTCAGTGAACTATTACTACAAGATTGGCCAAAAAAATGATCTTTTAGTGTAGAAAGCAAGTTTTTATGTTCTTCTATCAAAAAAATACAAAATTCTATGGGTCAAGGACAGGTAGCACAAGAGGAGGGATTATCTACTGGCTGTAAACCATATTCTCTTCAGGAGCAGAAACAGAAGTATTTGGGGAAAAATTGCAGATTTTTAGCTAAAAAGTGAAGAGATTCCCCATTTGATGGGCACTGCTTTCTGAGCAAAAATATGATTGTCTATATTCCCTGAAAGAAATACTCTCCTAGCACATCTTTAATATTGCTCAGTGGGAACCATTTTATTTCCTGGTTTATTTAAAGCTATGAGAGCTGCAGGAAGCTATTTGGGCTCATTCATGAGCCAGGCTGCATGTCTATGCAGGGGAGTAAGGGACATAAGCAGACTCCTTTCCTCCCTGCATGGGCTACCCACATAGGCACATGCTGATGGGCTCTCATGCCTCCCTACCATGGAGGTGAGGGGGAAGTGGGCAGGCAGCAGTAGGGAGCCAACAGGAAGGATGAAGTAAGCTGTGCCATCAAAAGGCCTGGCCCAGTTTTCTTCCCCGCTGAAGCAAAGGGGAAGCGAGTGCCAGACTCTCAGAGGATGGTTATAATTCAGACCAGGTTTTGGATGTTTGTTCCTCTGTTTTAGTGAGCAACAGATACCATTCTGGCAAACACCACTAAAATGCCAATAATAATTAGAAAATGTATTTAGTTTAGCCCCAAATCCAGAAAAGCGCTTTATCTTTAAGGATGCAAGTAACCTCTCTGATGTTGTCAATGGATTAATCACATTTTTGTCAAGCAAATGCTCGAGTGCCTGGCTGAATTGGGAACAACTAGCCTGATCCCCCAATACGCACACCCATAACCTCCTTTGAATCCAATGGAATTAGCATGTGCTCAGTATCTCCGTGTAGGGTAAACATTCCATCATTTCCACCAGAGAGCCCGATGCAGTGTATAAACTGGGCTCACCTGAAATAGGAACAAAACAAAAAATAGGCTGAATTGGGAGAGAAAAGTACATAATGGATTGAACTCTAAAGTAGCATGAGCAAATTTGAAAAGGGTATGGAAGGAAACTCAGGAAGAGTAGGAAGGTAATGTTTAATTTAAAGTGACATAGATAATGGGGAGGAGAAAGTGAACCATAAAGTGGATTTTCTTATGGACAGAAAAGATGGTCTAATGTGGATAGGGAAAAATAAAAACATTGGGCTAGCTTGGAAAGTGAAGACTAATGAACTAGGGTAAACTGGTAAGTTGCCCTATGTAATTGCCTTGGAAACGTATAATAGGGCTCATCATGGCACTATAAGCCAAAGCTGCAGAGAGGATGTATGTGCAGAGATACGTCAGCATCTGAGGAATTCTACCTGCAGCACACACAAGCAATTTATCTAAGTGCTACCAGCGAAAGTGCTAAGGAACAGGGCTTTTTCTTTAGAGGTGCAGCATGCACTCCCCCTCTCTTATTGCAGTCTGCTAACTGCTATGAGATTAAGACCATAGCCTGCTCCCTTTCAAGTGTTTAGTGCCACTGGTAGCATGATACTCCCTTTGTCTTTGTAGTCAGGGAGTGCAAAACTGAGATCATGGCTCCCCCTGCACAGAGGCTGAAGAGAGCTCCTGGCACCTTCCCCCTGATATAAACACATTCACATGGGGCTAGCCACAATCTGACCCATAATGCAACAGAAAGGAAACTAAAATAAACCGCAATAATAAAGGGCTGAATTAAAATTATCTATGAGTCAGACGGGAGCTCGGTCAGGTGCAAGATGTACAGAAGCCTTTGTGCACTGGTATTCGACAGACAGTACTGTAGGTACAACGTGGCAGAAACACAGTATGGTATGATGTGCTGTCACCATTAAGGTAGAATGTGAAGGATGTATTCAAAAAATACAGTCACACAACTTCAAATTAAGGGAATACACATGAAGCCAGCCTGAGCAGAGAATCTTCTTAGTTTTTGGAATATGCTGACATTAATTGCACTAATCAGACCAATTCCTAGCTGTATTAATTTAGCAACACCACCCTTTGAAGTCAAAATTTCATTACAGAACAACAAACTAGTCCACTTCACCACCCACATCTCACCTTATCCCCAAGGTTATATTTGCAGCATCTTCCAGCATACTTGGAATCCATTAAATAAAGCAAGCATTAAACATTCTTAAATGGTAAAAGAAATCATCAAATTATAATTCTGTGCTTGACCTACAGTTCTATAGTACTCATTTATCTTTCCAGCTGCTAGGCTGTAACCAAAGGGCTTTAGCCTGCTGCATCACAACTGCCATTAGCATATAGGAATTGTGTCTCAAAAGCCCATGTATTAGGTAGCTGTCCTAGGGCAGTGGTTTTCAACCTGTGATCCACAGACTGTCTAAGATTTCCAAAGGGGTCCACACTTCCATTCAAAATTTTTTTAAGGGTCCACCAATGAAAAATGGTTGAAAACTACTGTCCCGGGGAATCTGAGTATGTACATTTTAATCTTACTCACATTTTTAAAATACTTCAAACCTGATTTTCTGCTCTGTTCCACCAGTTTTATACTGGTACCACTCCACTGAAATTAATATAGGTTTGGTATACGTGTACATCTGTAAACTGCCCCATGCACTAAGGGGAAAAACTTGAAGCTTTTTTGACTTCAATGGAAGTCAGTGTGCAGAGATCTGCCAACGTTATTTTCATAAGCCTTTTTTCCTTCAAACTGCTAGCACTAACCTTTTAAAGAGGTACCTTTGTTGTACTCTGTACTGTTTTCATTCTGTCTTTGACACACAAGCAATTTACATATTATATATTGCATACACACAAAAGTTATTGCACTTTTTCCAATCCCAAGATAAGGTCATATATATATTTGTAATTACTTTAGGGATTATTTTCCTTCTCTTGCTTTATGGCACACATAGGATCAAGCATCTCTTGCACATATTGAAATATGGATGGATTTACCAAAGTATTGAAAAAATGGGCAATGTAGGCTTGGTGAAACAGCTATCATATCACATGCTCAATATATTTGAGTACAACTCTGTGCAAATACACCATAAATAAATAAAAGCATATATTGTGCTAGCTGTGGGATACTGTATGGGTGTCTACTGACCAGTACTCCTCAGATGCTACATACAACTCTATATACCCCATTATTGTGTAGCTTGTTTTTAACTTCCAGCAACAACATTGCTCCCTCTTTGGGGGCAAGAATATCTTCTGGAGCAAAAGGAATATTCTTACAGAGTACTGATAAGATCTTGTAACCCAGAGGGATCAAGATGTTTTCCCATCTCTCTCTCAGGGACAGAAAGTGACAGCACATATTCACACTCCTCCTGTACAGGAAATTCCATCCACTAGTCCTCTGACCATTTTCAGTCCCAACATGTATATAGACTAGATAAATTCCCTGCCTGACCCCTTTCATGACTGTACTGACAGACTTATACCATCTAGAGTAGCACAGCAGTTTGGACCGGACAGAGTAAATTGAATCTTGGGTATTGTAGCTGTGGACTCCCCAACTGAAAGGCTCTTCCAGGATACCCAGCTATACTCACAGCCAGGGCCCCCACATGGGGGGGCGGGGGAAATGATACACTTTACTGGGGCCCGGAGGCTGCAACCCCATGTGTGAGCATGAAAGAGGGCCCATGTTACAAGTTTGTACTGGGCCTGAAAAAATTATGCTTGGGCCCTGCTCACAGCACACCTGATGGGACTAATGAAGAAGCAGAGACATAGTACAAAGATGCACCAGGGAATGCATGCATTGGTCACAATGGAGAATTCCCAGAGATATCTTTCCCCCTCCATTCAGTCTCAGATCTCAGACTGATCTCTCTTCCTGGAAGGTCCATCATCACATCAAACTAAACATGACAAACTGAATTCCTTATCTTTTCTCCCCAGCCTTCCCCTCTCCCCATTTTTTAATCACAACTGGCACTTCAACCATCCTCAGGCTTGCAAACCACAGTGTTATTTTCAACTCCACTCTCTTCACTCCTAAATGACGCTTTTGCTATATCCTAGTATTCCTTCATCTCCAAAATCTGCCTATTTGTTTCCACCTGTATTGCAGAACTTCCTGCACCAACCCCCCAAAAATATACACAGAGCTATTCATTGCATTTGGTTCCACAGAAGTATCAATAGATAATTTTATGTAAGCTGCTGATAAATCTTGAAATTCTACAATACCTGACAGGCAATTTCCAGTAGAGATAAACCAAGAAATACAACTGAATATGTAGACATGTGCCCAAGGAACTAATTCTGGAAGGGAGGAGGAGCACAAGACCAAATATCTTCTGAATTGTTACCACCTACAGAACTTTCTTTCAGTCCATAACATCTAGTATTTATGCTGCTGGCTACAAAAGAAAGTTTCTCTACCAGTATTTGCTTGTGAAGGTAGTACTCTGAGCAACATATTTTTCAAACACAAAGACCCACCATAATCTACTGTTGCAGAAAAAGAGCAACTGGCCTTGACTTCAGATTGCCCAAACCAAAATAAGGATGTTGCTGACCTAGTTTGTGGACTCAACGATTTTCAACAAACTATACTGGAAATACGTTTTCATATTACATATCCCTATGCCACCTCACAGATACTGTTTGTCACTAGTGCTACCTAGCTATATGAAGTGGTTAGGAGGTTTTGTATGATCTAGAAAGAACTGGCAAAAGTCGTTCATATAACATATGTAGGCCAATAGTCAAACTAGCAAAAAAAAAAATAGATCAAAGGTCAATATGGATTTGATCCTGCAAATCCTTATGCATCTGAGTAATCCTTGACCCATGCAAGCAGACCTACTGAAGTCAATGAAACTCCCTATGTATCTAAGAGTGTCAGGACTGGGCTATACATCTGCAGCAACACTCTGGGAAATACTTTAAGAAATCTACTCCATGATCTTCTGTTTCTCCCTATGAAAAACAATTTGCAAAAATCTGATACTGCAGTGGAACTACCAATTTACAGAAGCGGAGATTTCATTCTAATACCCTACCAGAGATATGATCACTTTCAGACCATATCTTATCCTGAGCTCTGGCTTCTTTGCCCATAGTAGGAGTATCAATATTCTATATGCTTAGAAGACAGAAGCCATATTTCAATCCATGGGCCTCATCTAAGGCCCACTGAAGTCAACAGAAAGATTCCTATTAACTTCAGTGGGCTTTGGAGCAGGCCCTACATATACTTTTGAACAGCAAATGAGCCTTTTATACATGACATGGATGTCCTGTGTGCTTCAGAACTTTTCATTGCTGCCAGCTTGGCTGTCATTTCCAGAACCCAGTTAATGTTTTACCAAACCCTATTGTTTATTATATAGTCAATGAAAAATGAAATTCACCACTGATAAGTGCAGAGATATGCACTTTAGATGTAGATTTTAAACTCCTCATTCACCTGACAGGGTAATAAGTTAACTGTACTAGCCCAAGAACGGGGTGTGGACATCATTGCAGGCAGCTCAGTTAGGATCTTTGCTCTTTATGTCAAGCTGTTGTCAAAAAAGCTAAGATGTCAAGATGCATACTGAATGGGATGGCAAATAATATGGAATATATTATAATGCCTTTATAGAAATCAATAATTCATGGCCTCATCTGGAATACTGGGGCAAAACAGATCACTCCATCTCAAAATTGATATTCCAGAACTAGAAGAAGTTACAAGAACCATTAGGACCCTGGAAAAAATCTCACATGTAAAAAGGCTGAAAAGACTGGGATTGTTCATTTTTGAAAGGAGATAAATAAGAAGGGACATGCTAAAAGTTTATAAAATAATGAACAGGATAGAGAAGGTAGCTCAAGAGGCTTCCTAAATTCCCAAGCCAGAAGGGACCATTGTAATCATAGTCTGACCTCCTGTAGAACAGCTATAGAACTTTCCCAAAATAATTCCTTTTGAATTAGAGCATACCTTTTTAAAAGATGATAAAGGGGCAGCCAGGCCAAACCTGAACAGTGCTGTGACCCCATGCTGCAATGCATAGAACAGGAACCAGATGCAGTCTCATGCAACATGAACCTCAAGAACTATTGCTGCAAGGAAAGTGTTTTTTTGTTCTATACCATCTTTTTCTTTTTTTTTTCTTTTTTTTTTTTGGGGGGGGGGGAGGGGGGTATTATTTCACATTTGCAAAAATACAAGGCTCTGAGAATAAAAAGCCACTCCTCTTGGCAAGCTTCCCTGGGGACTGGAATTCAGGACCTCTGGCACTGTAGGTAAAAGCTATGTCACTATATCACCCAGCCACTTTGTTCTTGTATTATGAGACAGGGAGAACAGAAGGTAAAGAGAAAGTCAATCAAATAAAAGGTGGCAAATTCAAAATCAATAAGAGGAAATACTTTTTCACACAACATGTAAATTAGACTGTGAAACTCATGGTCTCAATTGTTTTCTGTGAAAACAATTTAACAAAAAGGGAATGGATGTTTATAACAGGAATATCCAGAGTTAATCAGAATTAATTAACAACATTCTGGAAGGGATATTAAACCTTATGTGTCAGGAGCTAAGTCAATCTCTAACTATTAGAGACCAGGAAGATACCTTGTGTGTGTGGCTGACCAGGTCTACCTATTGTAGGGTTCTGACACCTTCCTCCAAAGCATCTGGTTCTGATCACTGTCAGACAGGACTATAGTAATGGATCTCAGGTCTGTTCCAATACGTTAATTCCTTTATTCCTTTTTGAATTGTCAAAGGACCCCAACCAAGATCAAGACCCCATTGTACTAGGCATTGTACAGTCATAGAATAAGAGACACTCTACAGGGCAGGAAGTGTCTAATGTAACTATTGAGGGCTCTCTGTAAATTCCCTTCCCAGTTCTAAATGTCTGGGATGCTAGAACCAGTCTCTTACCCAACGACACCAACTTCGAATGAGGGTTTGTGACAAGATAGCCCACTCCCAGAGAAAAGTGTCACAAAACACTGACTTACAGCATCTGTGACAGACCTTTGTCTAAGACCTCCCTCAGCCTTCCTGGAGAAGGGAAATGTTTGATGAGGGAGGGTTTATGTATTTTAGGCTGTTCTCTCACATTCACATTCGCAGACACACACTCATACACCCTCTTTCCGATGCAATTCTAAGGCAGTGGATGGATGCGATGACAGCAAAGCAGGTCATTAACTCACTTACTGCTCAGGGACTCTAGCAGAAGATGCAATAAACCCCATCTTTATTGGGGAGGGAGCGAATCATTTCTTTCTGTGCCCAGAGTACCCGGTGTTACTTTTATCTCTGAGCCTTTCCCTAAATTGACCATCCCATATACCCAGTTGAGGACAAAGGAACTTAGTTTCATTTTCCTTAGGACAGTGGTGCCTCTTTCGTTAAAGTTAAGCCTGCAGCAGAGGGGCTTCTTGGCAAAGACAACGTTGCCTTGTCACAAGCCAGCTTTCGCACTCCGCCCCAGCCCAGGAAAGGCTGGAGAACCCACGAGTGCTGCAATATAGAAGCAACTTTCCTGTGATCGTCCGCACGGTTGAGCGTTTTGGCGTCTGCAGAGATTTCAGCAGCAAGGGCCAGGACTGGTGGGGGGAGGGGGAAGGCTCGTGTTCCCCCAAGGAGTCTGCAAGCGGCGTGGCCGGGGAAGAGCATGACATCTTTGCACTCCAGTCCCCAGCCCGCTTCTGTCTGAACTTCCCCGCTTTGTTACTCAAAGGCGGCAAGTTTCGAGTGGCGTCTAACAGCAGCAGAAGCTGCGCCCGCAGCTGGATTACTCAGGAGCGGCTGGCACGACTTTGAAGCGCACTATTTTAGCAACAGCGCGAGTGTTTTACACGCCCAGAACAGGTGCCCCCGGGGTTCCCCCCGCCCAGCCCGCCTCTCACAGCTTTGGCCCTTCCAAGCGCCGCACCGGCTGTGGCAACCTGGGCGTCCCCCAGAGCACGTGCGTTCGCCGAGACACCTTCCCGCTGGAGACGCGCCACCCCCAGCTAGGCCGATGCCCTGCCTAGGACCCGCCCGCGAGGAAGAGCTGCAGCCGCTGCTCCTGGTTGCCAGCTAGTGCCGGGGGAGGACCCCCCGGGCGGACACGGGCGAAGGGGAAGTTTGCTGGAGCGGTGGGGGTTGCTAGAGCCCAGGATTTACTGCACGATCCCCCCTTACGCTGCACCCCGCTGCCAGCAGACCCTAGCGCATGCACCGGCTAGCCGCGGCAGGGGTATGGTTTGATAAGCGGGGGATGCGCTAGTCCGTTTACACGCAGCCCTGCAGCCGTCCAGCCCAGCTAACTCCCCGCCGGCCCCCGGAGCCTGCCGAGCCGCTCCCACTGTTTACCTGTTGCACATCCAGCGTCCTTGCCAGGCGCAGCCCGCCGACCCCATCCCTCCACCGGCAAATGCGGAGGCTAATGCTGGGTCTGTTATTTCTGTGCCTGCCGCGGACAGCAAGCGAGTGAGGGCGAGGCGCAGCCGTGCTGGCTCTGGAGCTACAGACGCTCCCCCCGCCCCAGTCTCTCAGCGGCCCAGAATACTGATGCTGGCCGAGACTCGCCCCTAGTTAGCCGCGCCATCCTGGCCTCTGCTAGGGGGAAGATGCTCACCCAGGGGCCCTTCCACAGCAAGAGAGAACCGGAAGCTTCGGCGGGCGCTAGCGTTCACACGGCTCTGCCATGTCCCAGAGCAGGCAGCCGTCCCCGGTGCCGCCAGAAGTACTGAGAAGGAGTTAGGGGAAGTCTGTTGCAGACGGCTGGCAAACTACACAGACAGAGCAGCCGGGCTCGAAGGGAGTTGGGAGCCGATTTCCCAGGCAATCTGGGAAACACGTTGCCTGCATGTTCTGCGAGAAATGAGTTTGTGAGGCTTCTTCTCAAGAAACTTATGGGGAAGTAGGAAGTGCCTAGGGGGTTAGCAGAGAGGAAATGACATTTCGCAATACAGGATATAGATGAACCGTTCAGTGAGTTAATTGTACTTGACTTTTTTCCATTTAAATACAATCTTAACAGAACTATTCATCCACATTTTTGTTAATAATTAGAGTGGGTTTGCTGCTCCCCTTCCGCCCAGCCCCCAAGAAGAACAATTAACGGTGTGGATTTGTTTTAATTCCCTTACATCTGTGTAATTATAATCACATTAGAAATCAATCAGCTCTGGTCATTACCATTAGCGCTATGGCTCATCAACCGAACACCAGTCATGCTAATTAGCTGAATGAAACATAAGTTCTTGTTGTGTAAACTGACGCTCAACTCCAATCAGCACTAAATTCAAGCAGCAATTTACTTACCGCAATTGAAAATATATTAAAGGCTCTAAAAAAAGTACGAACTGTTCATTTTGAGCGTTATAAGTACCAAGTGACAAACACAGGTAAATAGGATCCGTAATTAATTAGGTGCGTCGGGGGCGAGGGGGGTGTTGTATAAACAGAAAGGTGTAGCTTCTGTGGGGGAAGGGAAAGTCAGCCGTTTCGCTTTGTGGGATCCTCAACTAATTCACGTGCATTAGAAGAGACATCACAGACACCAGTGTGAACGCAGATGAGGACCTCTAGCAAACGAGATAAAGGTCTTTAGTTCGTGGGGAGAACCTCTCTTCCGCCTATGATAATTGTGTAAAATCTAGCACTGGATTTAAAAAAAAAAATCACCACATCAACTTTTCCCCCAAAAAAGGAAGTGAATATCCCGTCACCTATATTAAAATATCGAGCGTGTCTAGGGCACCTTACCTGGCTTGGTACCTCACATGGAGAGATGAGCTCTTCAAAGAGACAACTGAGCATGTCACGTGATTTCATCAGCGAGGAAGCTTTGATCTTCTACGGTGGCGTCTTGACCTTCAAATCTCCCCTGTGCAGCCCTTAATATGACGAAACCAGGGTTTTACCCACTGCAGGACAAGGCCCGTTGCTGGGAGCCGGATGGCCGAGCTGCAGCATGGCCCGGGAATGCCTTGCCTTGGAAGTGTCTCCTTGTGGCTCTCACAGCTGCACTTCGTGTCTTAGGAACACAGGTCATCTCAAGACGCGCGCACAGAAACACGCAACCCCATCGCTCGTGCTGAAGTGGGGCAGAATTGTAGGCGTTCAGAAGGGACGCTATGGTACGTTTTGTTCTGGTTTGCTCGTCTAGCCTGAACTTCAGGCCACTCTCCTGTATCGAGCCACACGCAGGCATGGGAGTGTAATGATCTCCTAGCTCTGACATCTAGTCGATTTTACACACGGTAATTATGGCTATTGCCTCCTCAAACACATTTCTGTTCCATCTTCAGTTGGGCAGAGACCAATGAGCAAACAGTTGATGCTGTTGCACGATTAGTTACTAGTAGTAGCGTTGTTATAAACGGCAGAAGAAAACGTACCGTACAGCCCCGCCTACATCAGACATGCCCAAAGGGGATTCCTGGGGCGTCCCCCTCCCAGGGCTGGTCTCCAGCGGTCATAGACGGAGGCACAAGTTTTGCAGTCCGTCTCAGGTCCAGCCAATTGCTGTTTGCAGTCCGATGGCAAAAGGTATACAAAGGCCACTCACAGTCACCAGCTGTGCAGCTAGAGGTTTCCTAAAGTCTTGCTAGTGGCCAAGTTCTGTGCTACGACAGCTGGAGACCCTCAAGGGCCGGGTTAAAACACGGTCTGGGGGAAACCTGCAGACTGAACTCGGTTTATATCTTACACACTGTGCCCAATTACTACAGGTGTAGCCCATGTGTCGCTACTTGCACAATTAGCCGCTTTAAACCCAAAGTAGCAGAGTGGTGCTCTCTGATAACACGGGGAAAAGCAGACAAGTCTAATAAATTCATAAGAGCCTAGGCATACTCCAAGCACTGCCAGCCGTACGCGGTCAATCAATTACTCTCTGGCCTGTGTAAGAAGCGCAGGCTTAAATCCCTAGCTAGGAGTTTGGAGCTTTTTGTTCGTAGGGATCCTAAATTGTCCAAGCCCTGCAGCTAAAGAGCTGCAGCAGGAGCAACGACTTCCTTTACATCCCCAGACATCTGCTAAATCAACCTCGTTCTTTCGCTTTTTAGTAGGATTTAGTGTTGGGGAGAAAAATCATCCTCCCACGGCTTCTGCACAGTGAACTAGTCAATGACCTCCTTTCTGCACTTCAGACAGGAGCCTACGATTTGAACTCATTGTTTACTGTGGTTTGGTTTCTTAATGGTTGGGATTTTAATCTAGTTGCGTTTTCAGTAAATTAAATCCGGTCTCTAGCTGTCTAATAAAGAGTAGTAATTAACCCTAATGGCAGGGCTGCCGCGAGATGGAACTGAGTCATTCAGAAAGGAGAAAGGTTCACGAAAGTTTAGCTCCTTGTTCAAACGCTGACTCAGGCTTTGGTTATGGTGCCCAGAGTATTCTGGCACCCCGTGTTGTCTCACTTAAAGGGAACCTCTCTATACGGTCTAGGAAATGAGTGGGTAAAGTACACACAACTTTTTACCCACGAGACCACCTGAAGATAACGACTTATCTTGCGGTGAATGTTAACAGGGATCAGGTTTTGTAACGCTCTGAACAAAATCCAGTGCGGAAGGATTCGCCTTTGCTTTCTTTATTGACAGACGTGAAATCAAACGATCTGAAGGGATATTTAAATACATTCATTTCAGTGCCGTTTGCCGAGCCCTTTGCAAGAAAATGATTAATGTCTGCCCAAGCTTTAATGGGGTGATCAGAGGCTTATGGGACCCAAAGCGCCCGAGAGAAATATTTTAGTACTCCATAACTGATAGGGGGAGAAGATGCACCAAAACAAATAAATAAATAAACAAAGGCTTCCCTTAACTCTGTGTGATCTGCAGACGAAAGAAACATGTAAACGCTGGTGCTCGGTATTCATGCCATATTTGCACATGAAATCCACGTGAATATTTCCTGGGCTGGAGCAAACATTGGTTGAATTCTTGCAGGGGTTTTTTTTTCCTGAATTCAACGGAATGCTTCATCTGAGGGATCTTAAGTAACAAGGCAAGGGGGTTTCGGGAGGTAGGGGGAGGGAAAGTGGTTTGTTTACTGCAAGATGAAGGCACCTTTCCTTCTGTATGTCCAGCCCGGATGCAGATTGCATCGAAGCCATTCCATTGCTTCCCTCCCGATTGACCTGTAACAAACACACGGAGAGTCAAGTTTCTCTATAAGCCTCCAGGAAACCGCTCTCTGGATGTAACACGGGCTTTGAAATCAGCGTGACCGTTGCACGTGGGTTCGAATCCCCTGCCTGAAGAGAGCAAAGGCGCGCGGACGAGCTGTTTCTTAGGGCTGGAGCCGGATTCAGCGAGAGCAGGATCAGGCTCTTACTGTTCGGTGCGTTGTGGCGGTGGCCCTGGAGTTGAGGTTCTAGTGTGGATCGTAGAACCAGATGCACTGGAGCTGTACAGTTGAGCTCTGCCACAACCAAGACCCAACCCCTCCCCCCGGGATCCTTGCATGGGGCGCAGAATTCAATACAGAGCACAGTCATGAACTCTTATTAAAAACAAAGTTTCTTCTGGCTATGGATATAGCGCACCACTTGCTTCTATTACAATAATTCCTGTGTGTAACTTGTAAATAAAAGCTTCGCTGTAGGGGTTTATTATTGTTATTATTTCTTTGCTGCTGTCCCGGGCTGAGAGTGGTTCTCAGTGCGTCCGCACACTTACACCGCAAAAAACAAAAACAAAACAACCCCAAACCCTGTCCGTTAGATCAAATCCAGAATGTTATTCCAGTGTTAAACAATTCCGCAGCTATACCCAACACCGGTAGTGTCCCGCTCTTGAACCTGGAATTTTCTCTTTCCATTGGGTTCTGATTTAAATGTATAGTACTTCAATATAGTTTGTTAAAGAAGAATCCATCCCCCTGCCCTAACGGGGAATTATGATGCGAACTTTGTGTTTCCTCATTCAAACGGCAATGGGAACCCCACTATCATACTAGACGATGCCCGTGTAAAAGTGAAGTATTCATTCCGAATTCCCCCAGCCTTTTCATGACTGGGCCATAAATCTGGGAGCTGCAAACTCCTTATGATTTAATTTAATTTAATGCAATTGTTGTGGAGGAAAAGGTCTCCCACCTGCGCAACTGCTTTGAATGGGATCTGAAATGCGATCACAGATCCGTGCACAATGTGCTGAATAGTGTCACTTTAATGCTATGACAACAAGCTAATAGAAAAGAAAACGACCGTGAAGGCTGGCACACATCTTCATGTAGTTGTGCCCAAAATGTGCAGGGGTCCCTGTATGTTGTTTCACGCGTGCCTCAGCGGCTTGACACAGTAAGTGAGGGATCGCTTTCCTTCCCAAAGATATTGATGTCTGTCAGTGCCGTGACCTTACCATTGCTGACACATCGCTTCCTCCTGCTCATTAAATATAATTGTGTTTAAACAAATGCTTCTGGCCAACATATGCAGTTTGTTCTCCTGGGAAGGGCGCTTTTTGAGCCCGGCTCAGGAGCTCTGGAATGAATTTAGCTCTGCCCTGGCTCGCTGGGAGACTTCAGACAAGTCACCTACTCGCTGTGCGGCTACTTTCCTTAGCTGTAAAATGGCCCTTGGAATGTTCTGAATACATGTTGCTGATTGGGCGGGCCGAATAAACCAAACGATTATCGCAGGAATCCAGCATCTCAGTACATTACCGGACCACAGCAAGAGCAGCCTTAGCCTCCGTGCGCACTAAACCAGTCACTACGGCTCCACTGCCACTGGGCACTACAGTCCCTTGGCTCGGACGTAGATCCATCGCTGTCCTGCACAAAACTGGTGTTCTCTCACCTTGGCTTCTCGTACTGCATATTATTTATAGGAGAAATACTGACCTGAGAAATAATGTCATAGAAAGTAGAGCGAGCTAATCTAGCCAATCACGATTTGTACTCGTTTGATATTTTTCTCTGTCGCCCCTCACCACACTAGCTAAGCGCTGACCAGTGCGAACCGGAGTAATTCTTTCCAGATCCCAGTTCTTTCCAGCCTCTTGATGAACTGATACCTACTGAACCCTCCTCAGACCAACATCAAACCTCATCTTCGGAAGGGGGGGAGGGGTGAGATTTTTCTCAAACAAGACAAATTAATTTGCCACTGACTTGATTCTTTGGTGGCATACATCTGAAGCAATACCGCATAATGAATGACGGACATGATTGTGATGCATGTTAGTAGTGCTATTTTGCATGCTAGAATCATTTATCAAGGAAAGGCTCTCAGCGGACTCACCGCACTTTAAGATATATAGCGGCCATACCGTGCACTCATCACAAGTTGGCTGATCGACACAGCTGCATTATGGCGTAAGGGGACAGTCGGTATCAGCAAAATGAGCAGGATTTGGCAAGCGATATTATGGCCCAGATCCACAGAGGTATTCAGGCTCCTGTCTTCTATTGATGCCAATGGAAGTTAGAAGCCTAAATACCTTTGTGGAACCGGACCTACCTGCCTTTTCTTTATAATTCAAGCTGCAATTGTTATGGCCTCATTAGAGGGAGAATTATAAATAAATCATAGAAGACTAGGGTTGGAAGGGACCTCAAGAAATCATCTAGTCCAGCCACCTGCTCAAAGCAGGACCAACTCCAACTAAATCATCCCGCACTTTAAAAACCTAGTAAGTGTGATGATTTATGCATGGCAATCGTAGTTTGGAGAGTAGCTAATATGACCATGACCTAGAATCTCGTGTCTAGCCCTACTAGCCAGTAGGTGGGTCCACAAAGGCAGTTAAGCGCCTAACTCCCATTGACTTTATGTTTAAAAATTAAGATACATTTATTAGGGCATTTAGGCCACCCCCAACCACTGCTGGAGTGCTCCCATAGTATATGCCCTAGTGTTTTAAAGGACCACTTTCCACTTTAAATTTGGTCAATTAAAAAAAAGAGAGAAAAGTAATTTCAGGTACTACAGTTGATTGTATAGTTAAGTTTATTTTAAATGCTCTCCCTTGTTGAGGTCTGATAGGCCCGCACAAACAGCAGGGCGAAGTTAACACACTTTGCAGGGTAATGCCTGAGCTGCGTATACAAAAAGTGTTGTCAGATGCAAAAGGTAACTAATCACCACTAATAGGAACAAACACATCTCTTTTCTCTCTTCTCTTTCCGTCTTACTAATCTTCGGGTGCTACTTTGATCCACAGTAACAAAAATATATATTCAGACAGAACTGTGATTTGTAGCCTGACAGTATCCCTTTAAATGGCTTAGCCTGTCTGCCTCCCATCCCGATCCTTGGAAGAATCTTCCACACCCTACTGTCCGTGAAAAAGAACAGGTGCGGTTAGGCCAGGAGCCTGTCTCAATTGAAATTAATGTCAAAATTCCCAGTTCGGTGGCCCGGACGGAGTCTTTTTAGGGATGGATCCGGCCCCTGTTGAACTCAGTGGGATCATTGAAAGGAGTGTTTTCTTTTACAGCCTATGGTATAAGATGAAGCTTCTGGGCAGTATTATCAATGTATTACTCCGAAATGCATTCCGTTTGATTCACAATAGTGGGTTAAGAAAACATAGCATGAGAATTTGGGCAAAAAATCCAAAATTTTGCAAAATCAAAATAGTAAAGCTATGGATCCCCCTGCTGACCTTCACATAGCACCTCAGCCTTGAACCTGCGACTTGCTTTGGGCAGATGCACTTTTCTGAAGTCTGCGACGTCGCCTTTTATTTCTTCTCAGCTCTGGTCCATTGAGTTGTTGCAAAGTGTGCTTCTAAGCTCCTTGTAGCTGTCTCCAAGACATCAACTAAAAGCTAGTCACAGACCATAATATTCCTATCCCCACCCCCCTTTTTAACAAGTTCGAGCCCCAGAAACGTAATGAAAGTTAAAAATGAGCCCATCTGGAATGAGCTCAGATTTCCTATTTAAACATATTTCCAGCCATGCTGCAATCCCACCCAGCTCTCAATCCTCCCAAAAGGGCGTTCCGGACAAATCCCACATCAACCTTTTGGAAGTAGGGTCTGCCCCTCGCCCTCCAATAGTGCCACGCTAGACCTGAATACCGAAACACTCAATTCGAAAGGAAGGGAAGGAAAAAGACCGGACTATTTTACAAATCCCTCATTACAGCCCCAGAAGCCGGGGACGGTGTCCCATGATAATGCCAGGGGAACTAGAACGTCCTTGCCACGAGTTCCCATAAGCAGCAGCATTCCACCTTTCAACGTGGGGCTGCCAATTCGCTCCGAGGACTCCTGTTCGGAGCACAGGGGGCGGTGGAGCAGCCTGGGGCCCGTCAGGTGGGTTGCCGGGTCCCACTGCAGTGCGTTTGTTTGCTCAGCGCATTGAACAACTGCCACGCTTTGATTTATACAGATTTCAGCCTAGAACAGACGCTTGAGGTCTTCAAAAATGGGAGGCAGGAAACCCTCAGAGGTGCAGCTGTCCTCCTCCCCCTCTCTTTGTGCTACATTCCCGTCCAGTGAGTTCATAGTCCACTCCCATCAGCTGCTGCAAGGGAATCCTTCAACCGCACTGTCCCATTACGCATGCCTTTTAGCGTAACACCCCTGGCTAAATAAGACTTGCTGAGCTTGTGTATTGCTTAACCTGGACTAATAAAAGTATAATAATTCCGAGCCCGCCTAATGAATGTCAGTGCAGTTGCCAGGAGGGGCTCCCTGTGAAGGGGAGCTGAGGGGCTCATAACACCGAAACTGAATGAGCAAGACTTTTCCGGGCGCAATTGTGGAGTTTTTAATGGCAGAAGCTCGGTGATTTGCTGCAATTGGGGGGAATATAATTTCCAGCTGTACAATATTAATGCGACTCTCGCAACCAGGGGAAAACTTTCATGGGAAAGTGGCGATTTTATTTTCCTACAGTAAAAGAGCACCATCAGCCTTTGCATGTGTGGCGTTTCATGTGGAACCATTCGGTATTTGTGGCACGGATCATTTTATGACAGATACAAGGGAGAGGCACATATGAGATACAGGACCCGCTCCTTTAGTCTTTACACAAGCAAAACCTAAAGAGCATCTATATGACGGTTTGCCTGAGTAAAAGGCTGCAGGATCAGGCCTGTAATTTTACTCGAAGTTTCTATGACTTTTGTCTTGTCCTCCTTTTCGATCATCTAGTCTACATTGCAGAGGTCAGGTAGGGTAGCCCATATGTGTGTCACTGATACAAGACTCCAAAAGGGCATCCGTTCTTCCCTCACCAGGGGTGAAACAGGCGCTACTGTTGTCAGTGGATGTACGCACTGATGTAAAACCTGGAAGCTCAAGACCATTATTTCTCTGTGGCCTAAGTCAAGTAAAATAAAGGCTGGGAAGGAGTGGGCAGAAGGGTAAGAATCACAAGCAAGATGCATGGATTTAAAGGGGGAGGGAACGCTCCTATGATCCTTCTATATAAAAAGCAGATATTAAACGCCAGTGTAAGGTATGGGATGGAAAGGAGAGAGAAAGTGAGCAGGGAAACAGTTAAAAGCTTCAGGGGAAAGCAATAAAGTGTGTTTCATAAAGACAGGAGTGTGGAGCCCCCCACCACAGAGAGAGAGAATGGTTTGGTGCAAATTATAACTCAAAGTGAAAACAACCCAACTGTCTTCCATCATGCACCCTTCTTCATAAATCTCAATTGTTTCGTTGTGTGGCTCCTAGCCAGCGGCTGCTGATGCCAGGAATCTGGATGGATTCATAATGAAGTGCTTGTGGCAGCTTTTCCCTATACCACAGGATGAAAACCAGCCAGTTTCTTTGTCTCTCTCAGGCTAGGGATGTTCATCATTTCTATAACACGTGGTGGGGAGGGGGGAAGGGAGGCGAAGACAGGCCGGGGTGTTGTCAGTGGTCACTCACTCACTCACTCAGAAGAAGTCTGTAAAGTGGAAATTTTCAGCAGAACGTCGCAACACCCCGGACAACTGAACAGATTTCTTCACCTATTCCAAACAAATCTTATCTATGCAATTTCTAACGTCCAATCGATCAGTCTAGACCATTATGTCTCGAGCCTTCGTTTTTGTTATATAATACCTGTACAGAAGCGATAGCCTGTGTACAATTCATAAACACCGGCACTAGAACCCAGGCTTCAGGGGGTAAGAAAGACGTTTTTAGCTCTTTGCATCCCTAGAGAACATAAATCCTGGTGCTGTCAAGTAGTTGATTTGTTTTATTTGAAAATAAAAGCCTTACAGATATCTCACTCTAATTCAGAAAGCAAATTGACTATCTGTCTAATCTATCTATCCACCCCTTCAGTTTTACTTGGCAGGATTTCTAGTATAAACGAACCTATTCTCGTTACAAGGAGAAGGTACATTTGTCAGTTGTATTAAAGACCTTCATAAAAACAATCAAATTGAAAATAAGCAAGTCGTCTGGACTTTAGGAAGATTTTACAGAGTCCCCACCCGCTCTATGAAACTATTACCAAGACAAAAACTGTGAATAAATAAAGAAGCGTTGCTTATTATGCTAGTATTAATTTTCCCCCTAGGAGCTAATTAAATTCCTTCCTGGAACCCAGGGCTGGGGGGAAAAAAAACAAAACTCAAAGCCTAAGATTTTAACTGTGTAGTAACCAAGCCCATATTAGCTCGGCCTTGAGAAACCTTGTTTTATATTCAGTGCCTGGCCTGCTTTAATATTATTATTATATCCAAGATCAGCACCCTCTCATCATAGAATCAAACTGACTTGGATAATCCTCCAGTCAAAAAAAATCCATTTGTTTATTACACTGGTTTATTTCACATTAGGTTTAGATACAATCAAAATCTTTTACGTACCTTTGTAATAAAAGTAGTATTCTCTTTGAGTACTGCAAAATTATAGCATTTACATCTTTTAAAGACTGTAAACAAAATAATACTAGCAAATAAATAATACTAGCATTGAAGTATACATTGTTAGACTTTTTAGACGGCTGTATAAAATGAGCTTTGATTTATAGAATAGAATACAGACCATGGTATAAATAATATAGTATAATAATAAGATTCTGTGGGTGCCTTCTCAACGATAGCTCAGTTTGATTTTAATTTTTCTCATCTTTGGGGTACTCAATCACTAGGCTGATGGGAACCACAGAGTTTTAAATCGCCTTTCGTTGATAATGATCAGCTGAAATTAACTCTTTTAACCCAATTTAAAATAGCGCCTAACACATCGAGGATACAGCGCTAAAGGCAGAAAAAAGGCGGGACTAACCGTTGCAAAAGGGAATAATTTAACAAGCCAAGCTAGCTTCAAAATTAAATTTTGCTTCACTTATTGTCCAGATCATCACCATTACAACTGTTTATGCCTGCAGTTTCCTAAACTTTTTCTACGCCTGATAAGAGGCAAATAATTCCATTGAGAAAACTTATTCTGGTTAAGGATAATAAAAGTCCAATTTAAACTTCATTGAATTAAAGCAAAAATTAATTTTCGATATTCACACATATATTACAGAATAATAGTAAAAGTTCAATATACTTCCTGGCGTTTAGTTGGGCCACATTTTACAAGAGCTAAACAAGCATCAAAACATTTAGCAGCCTTAAATTCCACAATCACTCAGAATTACATAGAAATATTGAAATACTCTAGTCAGCCTTGGCTGTGAATAGTTCTTCCTGTATAAATTTTTCTTTCTTTTTTCTTTTTTAACTTTTGTCAGCCAGTATACAGCAAGATTTGCATTTTATCTTTCATCATGACATCTATGTACTCAAAAATACTTTGCTTTTTTTAAAGTTAAACTCAGATAAAGAGTCAAGAATTACATGTTTTAAAAACAAAACTACATAATATGAAGAGCAATGTAAATACTGAAGGTATAATAGTGTGGGAAACCATTGGGGGAAATGATGGCAAATTACACCAGTGATAGACAGATTTTAACTAATTTAGGGTGAAAGAATGGGAATATGAATGGAGATATGATCAATTATAATGTCTCCTATTTGTTGGCTGCAACAAGAAAAATAATTCTTCAGCGTAGATGTACACAAACCTAATCAGTATTTAGCTTCTTTAATATTTGAATGTAAAAAGTTTGCTGTCCAAGGCTTTTTATACCCAGCTACACTTTGGGAATTTGTAAGAAATTCTCTGACTTGCTGCTTTCTCTCTGTTCAGATGATAAGTTATTTAAAGAGGGAACACTAGAAATCCAGAGAATGTCGAATACTTCCAGCCTCCCATCAAGTTTCCTCTCTCCAGTTTTAGATAAGCTCTGTCTCCTTTCTCCATTTGAATCAGGACTCCATTGCTGGCAGCTTCTCGGGTCACATCTTGGTCCCCTGCAAAGGCGGAAATCACTGGCCACCCATTTAGCATCAAACTCACCTAAAGAGCAAGATAAAACAAAGCCCTCTTTAAATTAAAGTCAGAGAGGGACAACAGCCAGGGCTTCATAACTGCTTCCAGGCTCACCTGGCAATGGTGAGCATGCAGAATGGTCACTCTCTTATTTCTGTCACATGAAACTCTAGTTATTTCTAAAAATGAAATACAAATCTAATATCAGCTAAGGTACATATTCTAAAGAAAGGGGATCTTTTATTGCTGCTTTGGATTGACAGCCTGCATCAAAAGACAGGATACATATAAAATAGGACATTCTGTCTTGAACAATTTCAATACGATGTCTCTGCTTTAAGGGTCTGAAGAGGTCTGTTCCTACTTATTGAAAGATGGCTTTATGTGAAACCTCAGAAAAGATGAAGAGAAGTGCCACTGCAGCTGCAGTCGATGTCTTTGAAGTGTATTCAGGAGGCAGTGTCCCTTTGTTAGGCAGCAAAAACAGTGAACGACTACAGAGCCAGTAAGCACTGCAAACCTCACATTAATAATACCAGCACTGCATGCCCAACATTAATAATGTACTACACGCCTAATCCGGTCGTGCATAGCAATTTACATTGTGTATGTACACACACACACAGTGTATACATTCACACACACTATAATTTGCTCTGTGTATATATATACACTGTAATTTGCTATTTAGATAATATAACCTGCTGTTAGGCAGGTAATGTATAATAGTATAAATGTATAAATATTTCCCCACGCACAATACACACACACAGCAATAGATCTGCTGTATCAAGATTAGATGCTTTAGTCCTGAGTCGTCTACATCGCCGGTTAAACCTTGTACAACTACCAAACGTTAAAAAAAAACAAACCCCAAAACCCTCTGTTCTATACATCTAGTCAAACCAGAGAGAGAGAGAGAGAGACTGATTTTAACCTAATAATTATGGTACCATTTTTGGGTTAAAGATAAGTTGCATTTAGTGGAACAATGTTTAGGTTTTCCTGGAGATTAGTGCTAGTATGCTGGGATCTGCGTTGGCTCGTGGGTCTTGCGTTACCTCGGCAGCGGGAATGGGGAAAGCATTAATTGCTTGCACGTAGTAACCGCTCATTCTGGGAGGTTCATTTGTCACCGGTATGTACTCAGCCCTCCTAGGACAAGCAATGCGGCAGAGGGGGGCCCGGCAAGGCCTCAGTGGGTTTTAGAGCAGTTTTCAAGATGCTATCCTATTTGGAAATATTGCTAGGGCAAGTTCAGCACTTCCTATTTAAAACGCCTCCTCACAAGCTCATAACACAAAGCACCAAGCAGTATGTTACCACACAGCAGGAAAGCTCCTAAAGAGCCCTCCCTGGTTAAAGAACCACTATTTAGCCTCTTGATCTTCCCCTCCACTTTGCATGGTCTTTGTTTCCTGACATGAAACGCTCCATACCTGAGGCGGCCAAGTCCCTCAAGATAAATTCACCAGCTTTATCTCAATCGGCTGGTCGCTTCCCCATAAAAGTTTGGTGCCCTTTGGAAGCGGGCACCAGTGCGCCTAACCCGAAACAAACCGCCCCGCGAGCAAAGGCAGAAAAGCGCGGAGTCTGACCTGGATGGTTTGCCTGTTGTACACTTTCACCACATGAAAATTAAAACTGTAAATCCCTTTTCTGGGCGATATAAAAGTGCTTCTTTCCGAGTCGAAGTTGCTTCCGATATTCACTAGCACCTGCAATGGAAACGGGGGCCATCAGCATCACGGAGGGAGCGGAGGGACCCGAAGGGGCGTGTGCTAGGGCACCGGGCTGGGCTTCCCCGGGTCAGCATCCGGAGCTGTACTGCCCGCCCGGCCTCCCCACCCCTCGCAGCTGTGCCCAGGCTACCTCGGGGCTCGCCAGCTCCCTGCCCGCGCCTCGCCGGATCGCAGCCCCCATCTCTGCCGCCTGCCCCCTCCCCCCCTTTGCGCTCTCACGCCGCCGGGCCTCCCCTCTAGCCTCTCCCCGCTGAGCTGTAAAGTTTCCGCGGCCGGCTGTTCCTGGGCATTTCTGCTGAGCGGCGTCCCCCTCGGGGAACAGCTGGAGGCCGCGATTCACGGCCCTGGATTAACCTGGCCGCTGGTCTCCGGCATCGGGGTGGGGGGAAGCTGCCACGGCAGGTTCTTGCCTTTCTTCCCGAGCCACCACTCCGCCCTCTATCCTCTCTCTCAACTACCGGCAAGCCAGTAACTGCCCCAAGGCCCCCCCTCCAGCCACCTCCCCGCCCGCCTCGCTGATCCCGGGGCGTCCTTCTGTCGGGCGCCCCCGCTCCCCGCGCTACCTGGTCGAAGTAAATGATCATGGTCCGGTTGCTCATCTCCGAGGGCTCGTGGTTGGTGCTGCGGATGGCGGAGAACGCCACCTTGGCGCTGCCCGAGCGCACCGAGATGCCCAGCGCCGTGCCCGTCGGGTCCGAGGTGGGGTTGGAGTCACACACCACCAGGCACTTGCCCTCCAGCACGATGGGCTCGGTCTCGTTCTGCCCGCACGCCAGCCCGGCCAGCCACGCCACGCCGAGGAGGAGCTCCAGCCGCAGCATCGCGCCGCGCGCTAAAGCCACGGAGGCTCGCTTCAAGCCCAGGCACCTCTCCCGCTTCTAGCGGGCCGGCACCAAATCCAGCGTCCTGGGTGGTTTGCAAACCCGGCTCCTTCCCGCTCGGCTCTCTGCCCCGCTGCGCTGGTGCCAGCCCTTGCCCCGGGCTGCTCCCGGCTGCCTCGTCCCCCGGCCGGGCTCTATTTTCGAGCGGGGTGGAAAGCCCCGCGGAGCGCAGGCGGCGGCCCCTGACAAGGCGCTGCAGCTCTTGGAGACATAGCGCGGCACTTCCTGCCAGCCCCGCCGCCCGCCGCTCGCAATGATGGATGTGGCCAATATCCCCGGAGCCGCCGGAGAACACAAAGGCGCCGCGCGCCGCTCCCCCCGCCAGCCCAGGCCCGGCGTCAGCGCGCCCCTGCCCGCCCCCTGGCCAACCAGCGGCAGGCGCTCGCCCGGCCAGCCAATGCCCGGCCAGTCCGTCTCTTGCCACCTGACGCCCGCGCTTTTGTTATTAGGTGTGAGATGCAGGCGGAGACAGAGCCGCCCGTAGCCGGGACTCGCCAAACTCTGCAAGGGGAGCTCGGACCTGCCTCGGCCGGCCCCCGGCACAGGTAGGGGGGGCGCCTGAGGAACCACCGGCCGAGCTGGAGGGGGGCAGAGCGCCCGGCGCAGGGGCCTGGGGTGCCGGCCGGGGGCAGAGTTTTGTGCCGCTGTGAGTTGGCACCGCCTGCCCACGCGCCTGCTGCCCTGCCAGCCCTCGTGGAGCGGCAGGTGGGGGCGGCGTCCGGGCCAAGCAAGCGGCCCTGCAGCCAGGCTGGGCGCCAAGCTGCTAGATCCCCTCCGCCTCCAGATGCCCCCTTGTGCCTAGCGGCACGTGCGCCTGCCCGGGGGGCTTGGAGAGGCCGCTGCAGGGGATGGAGAGGGCGGGGGCGGCTCTGCCGGAGGCTGCTTGCAAAGGAAGAGGGTAGCTCGGCGGCGGCTTGTGAGCCCGGAGGGCTGGGGTTAGAGAAGGGGGTTTGAGTGCCTGTGTGTAGGGGGAGGCTGTGTGCGCAGGGGAGGCGAAGGGAGGTGCAGGTCAGCTGGAGTCCGTGTATGCAAGGGGGAAGCAAGTGGGACCTGATGCTGCTCTCAGTTTCAGCAGTGTCAATCCGGATTAACTCACTAAAATCGGTGGCGTAATTCCGGATTGACACCGCTGTACCTGAGCAGAATCAGTGCGGGGGAGGGGGTGTGTACAGCTCAGCTGCAGGCTGTATGGCCCTCCCCGTCCTTGGTGGAACTCCTTGGTTTTCACTGGATTGCCCCGAGGGTGAACTGTGCCCTATGCGGTGCAGTCCCGCTGGAGGCTGGCGGTGCAGGTATTTACAGAACCCTTTCCTTCATTTCTTGTGAAAAGGGGGTGGGGTGGGGAGTGTTTCTGGAGTCTGTTGTGGGGGGGAGGGGGTTGGTTGGTTTGGCTCTTCCCTCTCTTCCTCCTTTGCTACTGCACATTGTGCTTCTAAGCTTCTTTCCCCTGGGCCAGAAAGTTACAGCTACTTCCCCCGTGCAAGTGTCCCAGTTGAGATTCCATGTATACCCCAGTGCAAATGGCCCCTAGCTGAGTGGCTTCTGCAGTGGTATCTATATGGGGTTAAAGACTATGTGCTTTATTGAGACACCGCTAGGTTCATGGACTTCTATGTTACTACTGGTGAGTAAGGAAAGCAGGATTTGTCCCATGGCGTTGGGGTGGTAGATATTGGAGGGGAGGCCCATATACGTCCCATAGGTTATAAGAAGTGAGAGCCTAGTTTTGTTTAAAATAAAATTTTTCCAAACTAGGCTGTAAGGAGTTGACATTTTAATGCTATCCTAAAGGTTAACTGTGCAGGTGCCAAAAGTTTTAACAGGGCCCAGGATCCTTCACCTACTTTCAAGCTGTCTCTAGGGGATGAGGAGAATTAAAAGAGAGTGCTATGAATTCTGCCCAATGAAACAAGCTAAGATCATTTAAAAAACAACCAACCACCCATTTAGGGTACCAGCATGCTTAAATAAGTGGAGATGTGACTCACCTATTGGCATCAAATGAAACAGAGCCAAGTGCCATGCATTTCATGTGATATTCATGTCTTCTCACATCTTCCCAGATACCAGGTGAAATGTCAAGGAAAGGTGCAAATTAAGACTTCATGGGTGACCTTAACTTCCTAATTTGTAAGTGGTTGACTTTGTAATGTTTCTCAACTTTTCTTTTTTTTTAATGTAACACCTATGTATAGGTCTCCTTCTTAAATTAGCACTTAGTGGGGGACTGGATGCCTCTGGTCATTACCAATGAGCTACAGAACCATTCATTTGTAGATCACCAGTTTGAATCCAGCCCAGATAAGAAGGGATTACAAGTTGTTTCTATCTAAAAGATGTCTGGTGGCCCTTATGAGATGAGTTTGGTGGGTCTCCATTCCCAATCTCACATCACAAATTCACCGTCAAGCTTTGCACTAATTAGCACACTCAGAGGGCTAAGAACTGCACAGGGCATCAAAATTAAATGACCCCTGTTACTCTCAGCTAAAGCCCTTCCTTCTATATCGAGGTTGAGGCAATGGTGTGTGGGAAATTTGCCCTGCTGCGGCATCATTCACAGGTCTATTGGTCTGGTACATTTCACCAGCACTATAGCAGCACAATTTCTTACAATGAAGTTTTGGTTATATGCATATCAAATTTGCAAATTAATCCATTACATAATTTGCATTAAATGTCACATGGAGTTGTCCAAAACTTGGTAGCTATATTGAAAATCTGTGTGTGGATGGAGGACTCTGGCTCTTATTGAGTACAAAAGAAGAAGGATCATCAGGAATCATTTATATATAAAGCAATTATATATAAAGACATGTATTAATTAATTAGTGTTGAGTAAGATTCCCAAACTGGGAATACTGCACATGTAGAAGTTTGCAGAGGTTCAGGAAATAGATTAGTTCATCTGACTGCAAAACACTAATGACCATTACCTTCTTTGATCATGTTATTTATAGATCAAACAGCACCAAAAGCTGTACCTAGGGAAATGGTGTCAAGGTATTGGCAAACCATTACTGATTGGAGCTGAGGTATCCTCCAGAGAAATCATGTCTTTTAAAAATCATGCTTTTGAGAGCAAGGTAAAAGTGTGTTGTATTGTATGGTATCTACCCAGAAGCAGGTTTTGGAGGAGGAGCTGCTGGTTGCTAACCTATAGAACATCTACAATACCCCCTCCCCACCCCTCACCCCACACACACAATTTTAAAACACTTTGAAAATCATTTGGAAAAATATTTTGAAACTGAATGATCCTCTTGAATTTCTGAAGAACCACTACAGGAGCGATTACTGTGCCACTCACATCATGAGTGGCTTGTTTATTTTATCCAATAAGAATATAAAAAACCCCCAAAATACCATGTTTAACTCTTTAGTAGTGAGTTTAATGCTTGTCAAAGGTACTAGACTGATATCTCTAGCAACAAACACTGGGTCTAGCTGCAAAGCAGGTTAATCAAAACAAGCTTCCCTGCATCACTCTGCGAAGGAGTCTTAATCCTGACCTAGAAGGATCAACTTCAGTAGTTGAGAAGGTAGTTCTGTCTCCACAGATATTCCACTTTAGCTTCACTACAGAAACAACCCATGAGGGGCTAAATTTGTGGGAGGTTCCGCCCCCTCCCCCCAGCACAGATATCCGCTAGGAACCCTTATTTTTTCCTTCAAACTAAGTAATTTATCAACAGTTTAGCTATGAAGGAAGCCATCTTTTCAAAGAATATTTACATCCCAATTTGGTCCCTGTTAAGTTAGGACTGCAAGATGTTGCCCATAGCTGGATAATTTGTATGAAATTCAGTTTGTTTGTTTGCTGCATTATAAAAGATAAAGAACAAAAAGCAATCTTCCGTAAGCTTTGATAAATCTCAGTCTATGATTTGGGAATCTGTAACTGCCGATATAAACATTTTTCACCCTGAGCATCTGTTGGGGTTTTTGTACAACATTTTAGGGATATGAGAATTAAATTTAAAGCAAAATGTTCTTGCAGATCCACACTGCAAGCTAGCTATAGCTTCCTTCATCTATTATCAGAGACCTTTGCATGAAGTTATAATCATTTATGATGTCATGTTCACTTCCACAGTAAGCCATTATGATAGCTCAAAGAACAAATTGACTTCAGCTGGAGAGTACACAGCAGGAACAGATGAACTGTGAGGGTCCTATCAAGCAGAAATTATCTTAAACATTCCATGCCCTGTAGAATACGTAACGCCACAGATGCTCACTGCAGCAGGTCAACCTATCCAGGCTGGCGCATAGCAAAGATAGACTGGCACAGATGCCAAAAGGGAGTTGCCTTAGGCCAGACTGATAATTTGGCACAAAGGTGCAATAAATGGACTTGGAATCTGGCCAATAATATGTATAGCTCATGCATAGTGCATCCTTTCTTAAGTAAGCACCTAAGGAGCATGGCCAAAGTTATCATCTGTGTATGTTCAGAACCTGACTTTCAACATGTGAGTTGGTCAAATCAAAACCAATTTCCTCCAGAATACACTCCTGCACTGCTTCATGTTGAGGTGTTGAGAGAGAGTTCCACACTCATTTTCAAACCTCAGTGGTTGAAAAACCACTTCAAATTAACACTTTAAAAAAAATTCATTCTCTTCTTCAGAAACATCTAAACAATGTTTTGGTAAGACGTTGGAATCAGAATTCACCTTTATGCAAAATTCCAGCATGGAAAATTTCATTCTTAGAGGTGAAAGTTGCCGAGAGTTATGAGTAATTGGAAACAGGAGATTAGAAGGGAAACTTTTTTTTATCAGCCATGACTAAAGTGGTGGCTATTATTATAATACTATAGAGATATTTCAGTATAAAACTATCCAAATCTAAGTGACATTGAGCTCAATTTTGACTGTTGCTTTTTTGTTTATTTTTAAAAGTAACACTATTCAAAAATAATTGGAAATAATGGCTGCTGCTGCTGCTTTTTATTGGCTGTGTAAAAGATACCATGTTTCACTTCTAATCCCTTACTTAACACATTTCAGGGTGAATTTTAAATGCACTTTCATTTACTTCAATGGGAACAAAGTAGGTCAACTCTGAACACTTTGAAAACCCTTCCTTTAATGAATAAACCGACAAGCATAGCTTGTTATCTGGACTGAATTTGCAATTTGTAACATGTAGGTGTCTAGCTTTTAAAATATTTTTCCAATATTGGGAAGAAAGCTTACCTTATCAGCTGGTCTGTCTCCTGGCTGGGTCTCTGCTCCTGGAGTTACTGATGACTTGAGACTTAATGCATGACTTAGCTCCAATGTTAGCATGTCACCCTTTAAACACAAACAAACAACTTCATAGGTGAATGATGACATTGAACCCAGTTGTTTAAACACGTTTCCATTGTCATAGGCCTCTGTCAAAATGTAAGTGCATTGTTATAAAAATTAACTCAAACAGAAAATTATTAATAAATCAAACTTGTAATTAAATGTTAATTGACGTAAAGAAATCAAGTTGCCTGTGAGCTAAGAACAGCATGTTTTGCAATATTGTCAAATGTTTTCTATACTTTTGGGCTGGCTATTGCTACCCTGGATCTGGTGTCACTGAAAAATAAACTTTTAAAAATACTGCACAAATGACATTGAAATGTCTAATGACAGGAAAGAAGGTGTTAGCTGCTGTTGATTGGGTTTTTCCCCACTCACAACATTTAGGGATTGTGTTTACTTGCTAAACTAATGGCTTTATTTGAACAGTTTTACTATCACATATAAGCTGATTTTTTTCGTGTAACAGAGAGATTAGTTTCTCTCCCCTTATTTTTGGCTGTGTTTCAAGAAACATGTCTCACACACAGTGAATGCAATAATAATAATACAGTAACCTACTTAGTGTTTTGTCTTGAAAGATCCCAAATTGGTTTACAAAAGATGGGTTAAAAACCCTACAGTCACTCTCCATGCTGAGGAAGCCTGTCACGCTGTGCCAAAGGTGGTGAGTGAGGTTTCTCTGTACATCTTCCCTCCCCCAGAGGCTGCTGTTCTCTCCGGGGAATGTTGCCACTTTACTATTCTTCGGCCTCACTCAGTACAGAGGGGTGGGAGCAGGACTGAGTGGGGCTAGGTGGGAAGGACACATACGAGGTACTCAGGCCTGCCGACAGGGGGGGCAAGAGGGGCAATTTAAAAGGGCTTGTGTGGATGGGAGGATGGATATGTATCCTTCTCCCCTCCACACACCTCTCTTCCCCCGAAACCCACCCTGCTTATGCTCTCTGACCCTTTCCTGAGCCAAGCTTATTTATTATGCACCATACAGGTTCCCTGGCAACTGAGGAGGAGGTATCCACTACTCAGCTTCCCTGGTTCATCAGAAATCTCCCTGGGGAGACCAAAGGAACCAGGAAGCTGAGTAGCAGACACCACCTTCTCAGCCACATGGGAACCTGGATGACACATAATAAATAAGTAAAAACTTCCAGCAGAAGCCCATTTGGACCTCAGCCATCCCTTCCTAGGGGCCATTGATTGTTCTGTCCTGGGGCCTGGAATTGTTGTCAGTGGGCCTGGAACTACTATGCATTTTGCACTGACACTGAAATACTAATTTGGTGTGGGCCATATACGTACCTAGATAGATGCACCTACAAGCGCATAGTGCAGAAACAAACCAAACCAATACAAAAAGCATCTTATTGTTGCTTCTTCCTGGAATAAGTGTGATAGTAACTGTGATTACTCAGATGCAGGGCTGGCTCCTCTGACCTGAGCTATACTTCAATCTCCAGTCTGATACCTTTTGCTCTCTCTTCCAGTCCCATATTGCCACTGCCCAGCTGGACCCAGCAACCTCACAAACATCTGGGTTTGAAGAACCCAGCTGTCCCTTGCAAATCTCTTCCTTCCCTTCATTGCTCTCACTCCCACATCTCCCCTCAGCAAGGCCAGTCCCAGATCCCAATTTCCATGTGTCTGTTCCCTTATTGAGCCCATGACTGTTAACACAACACTGCCTCCCAAGGTGATATACAGCACCACAGGAATGCAGCCATCTGAGGGTGGAAAGCAGGAGGGAGCTGCACAACCTGCACACAGAACACTCCATCTGTGAAAGGAGGGAGATTCTAGTCTGATGAGAGCTCTTCTCTTGTCCATATTGAGCAGTGAGGGCCTGCACATAGGAAACTGTATGGAACTCAATTTATCTACCAAAGTCAGCCTTTCTGGGATTTTGAAATTATGGCTCCAGGGAATCTGAGCATTTCACAGCCAGGAGATGAATGGGGGAGAGAGACAGTGGGAGGGGGGAATGGTGGAACTGTATGCATGTGCCACTCTTAGTACCTGCTCACCTGGTGGCTTCCCCCCCCCCCATCACCATGGATGCTCTTCCACTTTCTTGATGATTGCTGATCCTTTTTCTCCTTCTTGGTGGCTCTTGGCCCAAAGTGACTCTCCCTCTGCCCCTTCTTTCACATACACCAATTTTACACACACCAGTTTTACACCAGCATTACTCTGTTGGGCCAGATTCTATGGTTCAGCTGAGCTGTACTCAGCAGAAGACTGGAAAGGGTAGGGCATAAAGGTTGCTTGAATCAACCGTTTTACTACTCTGATCCTGGGGGCAGCTGGGTACTGATAATTTAGAGCCACCAGTAGTCTTTCCTAACATACTCATCACTAGTGATCTGTGTTAGCAGACAGAGATCAGCAGCATGTATCATAGAATCACTGAAGATTAGGTTTGAAAGGGATCTTAGGAGGTCATCTAGTCCAGCGCTGTACTCAAAGCAGGACCTACCCCAACTAAATCATCCCAGCCAGGGCTTTGTCAAGTCACACCTTAAAAACCTCTAAGTATGGAGATTCCACCACCTCCCCAGGTAACCCATTCCATCCAGTGCTTCACCACCCTCTTAGTGAAAAAGTTTTTCAAAATATCCAACCTAGACCTCCCCCACTGCAACTTGAGACCATTGCTCCTTGTTCTGTCATCTGCCACCACCGATAACAGCCTAGGTGCATCCTCCCTGGAACCCCTTTTCAGGTAGTTAAAGGCTGCTATCAAATCCTTCCTCATTCTTCTCTTCTACAGACTAAACAAGCATAGTTTCCTCAGCCTCTCCTCATAAGTCATGTGCTCCAGCCCCCTAATCATTTTTGTTGCCCTCTGCTGGACTCTCTCCAATTTGTCCACATCTTTTCTGTAGTGGGGGGCCCAAAACTGGACACAGTACTCCAAATGATGCCTCACCAGTGCCAAATAGAGGGGAATAATCACTTCCCTTGATCTGCTGGCAATGCTCCTACTAATGCAGCCCAATATGCCGTTAGCCTTCTTGGCAACAAGGACACACTGACTCATATCCAGTTTCTTGTCCACTGTAAGCCCCAGGTCCTTTTATGGAGAACTGCAGCTTAGCCAGTTGGTCCCTAGTCTGTAGCAGTGCATGGGATTCTTCAGTCCTAAGTGCAGGATTCTGCACTTGTCATTGTTGAACCTCATCATATTTCTTTTGGCCCAATCCTGCAATTTGTCTAGGTCACTCTGTATCCTATCCCTAACCTTCAGCATATCTACCACTCCCCACAGCTTCATGTCATCCGTGAACTTGCTGAGGGTGCAATCCACCCCATCATCCAGATCATTAATGAAGATGTTGAACAAAACCGGCCCCAGGACCAGTCCCTGGGTCACTCCACTTGATACCAGCTGCTAACTAGACATCAAGCCGTTGATCACTACCCATTGACCCCGATGATCCATCCAGCTTTCTGTCCACCTTATAGTCCATTCATCCAACCCATACTTCCTTAAACTTGTTGGCAGAATACTGTGGGAGACTTGACTTTAGCAAAGCTTTTGATACAGGTATATCATTCCATCGCTTTCCCCACATCCATAGAGCCAGTCATCTCATCATAGAAGGCAATTAGGTGGTCAGGCATGACTTGCCTTTGGTGAATCCATGCTGACTGTTCCTGATCACTCCTCTCTTCCAAGTGCTTCAAAATGAATTCCTTGAGGACCTGCTCCATGATTTTTCCAGGGACTGAGGTGAGGCTGACTGCTCTGTAGTTCCCCAGATCCTCCTCCTTCCCTTTCTTAAAGATGGGCCTTTTTCCAATCGTCTTGGACCTCTCCCTATCACTATTAGATTTCAAAGATAATGACCAGTGGGTCTGCAATCACATCAGCCAACTCCATCGGCACCCTCGGATGCATTGCATCGGCCACATGGACTTGTGCACATCCAGCTTTTCTAATTAGTCCTGAACCTGTTCTTTCACCACTGAGGGCTGGTTCTCCTCCTTCCCATACTGAGTTGCCCAGTGCAATAGTTTGGGAGCTGACCTTGTCTGTGAAGATGGAAGCAAAAAAAGCAGTACTTCAGCTTTTTGCGCATCATCAATCACTAGGTTGCCTCCCCCATTCAGTAAAGGGCCCACACTTTCTCTGACCACCTTCTTGTTGCTAACATACCTGTAGAAATCTTTCTTATTACCCTTCACATCCCTTGCTAGCTGCAACTCCAACTGTGCTTTGGCCTTCCTGTTTTCATTCCTGCATGCTCATAGGGATATTAGATCCACATTCACATTTCTACTGAGATACTTCTTGCACCAGGGCCTGGCTGGCATAGGAGCCACAATGGGGAAATCATGAGGAGTTGGATCTGCTGGTTTTATGGATGCTTTGTGCCAGTGCAGCTGTACAAAGAAGCCAGAACAGACCTGAGAATCTGAACTTAATGGAATTATTTCTATATTAGATGGATGTGAGAGGAGAATCAGGCAGTAATAAAGGCTAAAATAAAAAAATGCCATTCTAATTTAAACTTCAGCGGATGTATTGATCCCTACAATTTCTGAAAGTTCAATTTTTATTTTTTAGCTATAGAGCAACTTCTCAGCAATTAAAATATTACTAGTAAACCTTCATTACAAATTCATTCCAATAAGCATCCCATTGGTTACTCAAGGTAAAAGTATCCCCAATTTTTTGAGCAGAATTTAAATGAAACTGTAGCTAAAGAACAATTTCTTTAGACATTCCCCTTTTCTGATAGTCCTTTGGGTTCCTGTTTAGGATAGGTCTCAACATATGTACATCTTTTAATATTTGAATCAGAAAATTATTGGTAATTTTATATATTTTCAGCAAAAAACCAAAAACAAGTTATAAATTCCAGCAAACACTGACTGCAGCAGCTTTTTTAAGGAAACATTCTACAGATTCCCCACCAGTGAGCTCATTAGTATAAAAGATGGAACCTCACCTCAGATTCCAAGTCAGCATATTTGTCTAACATATCAAGCAGGTTGTGCTCTCTAAAAAAATGATAGAGGAACTCATTCCATAGAGCAGTCAAAATACTCCCCTCTGCTCCTGCAAATAGAGAGGAGCAAAGAGCAGCAGATCTAGGATTGGGAAGAGGAGGCTTCTCTTGCCTGCTAGCTTGGTGGAAGTCTTCCATGGGATCAGCATCTGTGCAGGGAGTGGACACTTGGAGTGTGATGCAGAGCATGTTTGAAGGGGCAGGTGTAATTGATCTGAGAATTGTCAAGAAGGAAAAAAACAGACAGCTCTAAATAAAAGGAGGCAGCTGCCAAAAAAACCCTGTGATACAGTAGCATTATTCATCATATATATTTGATTTGGGTTAATTAATCCACTCAGATAAAGTGTTAATGTTGCTCAGTATGCTACTATACCTCACCATGCTGGGGCCATGCAAACTGTCAAGTCACATTACAATCCCAGTGCTAGCTAGTGAACAGAAGCATCAGGAAATGTCACCCTCCCCAGTAGCAGCAGTAGAGATTAAATTAATGGCCTGATCCTGTTCCCACTGAAGACAATGGCAAAACTCCCATTACATTTAGTGGTAGAGGAACTAGTCCTAAGGGTACATGTACACTTTGGGCTATGTGTGAGTCCCCGCTCAAGAGGGCATGTTCATACTAACTCTGATCAAGTTAGTGCACTAAAAATAGAGCGTAGCTGTGGCGGCAGGAGGTGCAGGCTTTCCCGAGTACGTGCCTGGCATCGTCACATGTTTGGGGCAGCTGCCCCACATGCTGCTGTATCTGCACACTATTTTTAGCACACTCACTTGATGAGAGCTAACATATGTCTCCTTGAGCTGGGAATCACACCCCCAAAGTCAAAGTGTAGACATACCCTGAGATAGTCTAGTAGTTTCCCTAGCAGCTTTAACCCATCCGGCTTTTAGGACTAGTACACTAGACTCCCACTAAGTCATTCTATTTGTAAGCCATCTTGAGATAAATTGCACACTAAGACACTGTATAAACTAAACTTCTATTCACATCTGTTCCACTCTATGTACTTGTGCTTCATACTTACATAGTGATATCTTGCACTTGTCATAGTACTTTAAAATAACACTCATTAATGAGGACAAAAACTTAGGTTTGAAGAACTCAAACCATGTGGTTTGATCAGCATCACACTAGCTGTTACTAACATGACAACTTGGATTATTTTTCTTTTCTTTTACCATCATAAGGGATGGTATTTCTTCAATTTGAAGCAAAGGCTCATGCTAATGATATTTGGATTTGATTTTAACATGAAAAACTTCTAAAGTTTAAGCACACTTAGTATTTTACAAAATTATCTGCAGCCTAAAATAGAACCCAGTCCTTCAGTCCTTACCCAGGCAAAACACTCATTGATTCCCATGGGGGTAGAAGAGGTTGCTCGCATTGATGCTCCTCCAGCACTCCTGTAGGCATTATGCAGAGTGCTTCATGCACGAGGCCTCTAAGAGATGCCACCAGGATGACACGACTCTGCACTGACCCCTCATGCAGGCAGTGGCTTAAAGCTGCAAGCCTGCTCACTGTAGTGATAGTAAAGATTCTTGCTACAAACTGAAGAGCCCTTTCTAATGGAATTGTATGAGTACTCAACATTATAATAAACTTGTAAGAAATGTGAACACAGACACTACCTCTGAGAAGCAAACAAATACTATCGTTGTGTCCTACTTTAACATTAAAATTAAAAGAGAGTTTTTGAAGGAAATCTTCCATTTGTTGTTCATCCTCACTTTCAAGTGCAGCATGCCTCAGTAGAAAGATTAAAGGCAAGTAAAACATCCTCATTTTGTTGATGTGCCAGTTAGAGACCAAAATATTTTAAATTCAAATATTCACAGAGTAACATTGTTTAAATAATCACTTGTCTTAAAACATGAAACTTAATTGCATTAATATGTGATTATTGCATCCATCTCAGGGTCACGAAACACATTTCTTTTTCCTCTGCACAAAATTCAAATCTTACATTGAGCCAGATTCTGTAGTCCACACAGAGGCAAAACTCCCATTCAAACACTTTGAGTTTTGGTTGCAAAGAGTGTCTGATCATTGGCATTTTTTTCTAACAACTTCAGTAGACTTTGAATTTAGCTAGTAGTCCATTGAATGGGGTCCTTTGTGTCATTTCTCAAAGTACTGCAGGCTCATTTTGAGGTTAAAAAGGTTTTTTTTGTTTTGTTTTGTTTTTTTTAAAGTACTGGTGTTGCCTCATTTGGAGCCTGAACTTGTAGCTTTGCATTTTTTAAGGCTCACTATGTATAGGAAAACACTTATATGTAGTAATAAGACCAACACTAGCCCTCATCTTGGGGTGTGGAGGAGGGACTCTTTATAACTGAATGTTATAAACCTTCCAGATGTTGCAGTTAATACCCCAAAATTGAAAAGAAAAATATGAGAAAAAAATCTATGTTACAGGGTAGTTGAGAGAAGCTGGCAGTCTGCAACTGCCCCAAGGACTAGGGCTAATTGTTTTCAAAATTGTGGCTGATGTGAACTTGAGACAGTACTGTATTTTCTTAAGATTATATGGCCTGGTTCTCACGTGAAGGTCTCTTTGAACTACTCAGTGTTAAAGGGTCTTGAAGTGGGTAGAAGTTACACTCACACCAGAGCAGTGTAAAGGGGCCTTTGTGTATATGGGAATTGAACCCTACATGTACAGTACCTATGACTGTGCAAATCCTATGCTCTAAAGGGAAAAATGGCAAGATGGGTCCTTCACAAATATCACAGTTGCTTAAATGTTCCTATAAATAAGCCCACAATTGGATTGTTCAGTTATTGCCTCCAGCAATTTGTGACAGAATGCTGTTTCAAATATTTACTGAAAGACTGTAATACTTCTATAATACTGTTCATCTGAGGATCTCTAAGATCAAAGAAAGATGGGTATTGTCGCTCCTATTTTACAGATGGGGGCTGAGACTGATTAGTTCAATGACTTACCCAGTGAGTTTATTGCAGCACTGGAAACAGATTACACGTTTCCTGACTCCCGGGCCATTGTAACCACTAGGTAACACTGCTTTCTCTCATTAGTTTCCTCTAATTCCATAGTCCACAAACTCATAATAAGGAATTAGAAGTATGTTTGGTTCTGCTTCTACCCAAGGGCCATTGAGAAAGGCCTTACCTTCTGCATATTATTATTTATACAAAACATTACTAAATATAGCACCTGACCCAAAACAACAAAATCTGTAAATTGTGTATTGATTTCTATATAGTTATAATTATCTATACACTGCACATTATACTTCTCAGTCTCATGTCCTGTTGACATGACATCCCATGATCCAATTATACCAGTGTTCAATGTGGTTGGAAGTAATGGGGATGCTAAGTAATATGGCAGCACATCAAGAAATTACATAAAATAGATGCTGGTTTTGTGGGGTGGGGATGGGCTAAGTCTTTGCACTGCTAACAGATTATTTTAAAAATTATACCAGTGGATTATACATCACTTGTGGGGAGATTTGGGCTGAGTATTTATAACAATCATTTGAGGGTCAAAAGGAGGGTGTGTAGGAAAATATTGCCCTGTTTGTGAGTCACTCAGCAATCACACCTATGTTTAGAATGACCCACACTTTGTATTCCCTAAACATGTGCTGAATGCTGCTAGCAAACTTTTATTTGTGTTCTGGAGTTTTAAAGAAGAATAAGTTTTTGGTTTTGCACTTGCATTTGAATGAGAGATAGTTCCTTTGCTATTCAAGTGATCGGGGATTTCTTTGTTGTTCAGATTGCAGGAAATATTTGCCAGTAGAGAATTGTAGTAGTGTTCTGTAGAACTAGAGAATTATACTTCCTGTTCCCATTATACAATATTCTTTCTTGCTACTAGAAGACCTTTGCAAATCTTAAATGCTAGACCATGAAAATTATTGTCCTAGTAGAAGAGTTCAAGAGGGGTAGCCGTGTTAGTCTGTTTACAGCAAAAACAATGAGAGTTCTGTGGCACTTTAAAGACGAACAAATTTAATTTCAGCAGGCATAAGCTTTCGTGAGTGTCAGCTCACTTCCTGAGATGCAGTAGGTAGAAATGATACAGCAAATGGGTAACATATAGGAGACATCATATACATATACAAGCGCATAGAGAACAATGGGGTAGGTGGATAAAAGCCGGGTACTTGAGGTCTAATGACAATTGAGTAGGAGGTGATCAGAGCAATTTACCTCTTGTAATAAGAGAGCCATTCCAAATCTCTGTTTAAACCCAGTTTAAGTATGCCAACATTTTTATGGATGACCTAGAACGATGCTTCCTCAAAACTCATCCCCTAACACCTCTTCTTTACCAACACTACATTGATGACATTTTCATCATCTGGACCCACAGGAAAGAGTCCCTTGAAGATTTTCACCGGGATTTTAATAATTTCCATCCCACTATCAACCTCAGCCTAGACCGGTCCACACAAGAAATCCACTTCCTGGACACTACAATAAAAATAAAGGATGGTCACATTAATACCACCCTATACCAAAAATCAACTGACCGCAATACGTATCTTCATGCCTCCAGCTTTCACCCTGGACACATTACACGATCCATTGTCTACAGCCAAGCCTTAAGATACAACGGGATTTGCTCCGATCCCTCAGACGGAGACAAACACCTACATGATCTCTATGAAACATTCCTAAAACGACAATACCCGCCTGGAGAAGTGAAGAAACAAAAATTGACAGAGCCAGACGGGTACCCAGAAGTCACCTACTACAGGACAGACCCAACAAAGAAAACAACAGAACACCACTGGTCATCACCTACAGTCCCCAGCTAAAATCTCTCCAACACATCATTAAAGATCTACAACCTATTCTAGCAGATGATCCGTCTCTCGCTCAGGCAGTGGGCAGCAGACCCATCCTGGCTTACAGACAGCCCCCCAATCTTAAGCAAATACTCACCAGCAACCATACACCCTACAAAAAGTCCAACCCAGGAACTTATCCCTGCAACAAACCCCGTTGCCAGCTCTGCCCACACATCGACCCTAGTGACAGTATCACTGGTCCTAACCACATCAATCACACCATAAGGGGCTCATTCACCTGCACATCCACTAATGTTATATATGCCATCAGGTGCCAGCAATGCCCCTCTGCCATGTACATTGGCCAGACTGGACTATCACTACGCAAAAGGATAAATAGACACAAATCAGACATAAAAAATAACAACATCCATAAACCAGTCGGAGAACACTTCAGTCTCCCAGGGTATTCTGTTGCTGACCTGAAGGTTGCTGTATTTCTCCAAAAAAACTCCAAAAACAGACTTCAAAGAGAAACTGCTGAGTTAGAAATTATCTGCAAACTTGACACATTTAAACTGGGTTTAAACAGAGATTTGGAATGGCTCTCTCATTACAAGAGGTAAATTGCTTTGATCACCCATTCTCACCTCCTACTCAATGGTTGTCATTAGACCTCAAGTACCCGGCTTTTATCCACCTACCCCATTGTTCTCTATGCGCTTGTGTATGTATATGATGCCTCCTATATGTTACCCCTTTGCTGTATCATTTCTACCTACTGCATCTGAGGAAGTGAGCTGAGGCTCACGAAAGCTTATGCCTGCTGAAATTAAATTTGTTAGTCTTTATTGTCCTAGTAGTTAACAAGTGCCCTTTTCTTCCATGGAAATCTCCATCCCTGCCGTGAACCCCTCCCCATTACAGAATACATTATACTAGTTTTTATTTACAAATTGAGAGCTAAGTGCTGCAGTCTTTTGTTGTGCAATTAAATGGACATTATCAATCTGTTTAGGGCTCAAAATGTACCTTTCTTAAAGAACGGAAATCTTGAGATGCAAGCCAACTGGTGATCTTGATTCCTGTATATGCTTTCCATATATTCAAGATATAATCTAATCATTGTGCTGAATATGTAGATGTCTAGCTTAGGAGGCAATGTGGTCCTGTGGAGAAAACACTGGACTGGGAGTCCCCTCTCTAATTCTTCCATTGACATGCTAGGTGAACTTGGGCAAGTGATTGAGCTGCTCTGTGCCTGTGTTTCCAATTTCAAAATGGGGATACATTTCGCTTACTAACCTATATAAATAATTTTGAGTTCTACAGATGAATTCCTAAGTATTATTTACTATTGTTATTATTTTACTTTAATAAATGATCCCAAGCAAGCAAGCTTTGCTTTGGAGTGAGTCAGTCAAGTAAGACTTTATTAAGATAGTAAAGCCAATCATGAACCAATAAACTTAACTACCTTTGATGTTCATTAATATATTGAAATTTTACTGATGGGATAACCTTCCTCTAGATCAGGAAACCTGATCATGACATGTTCTAAACAAATCCAAGAGTCCTTGGAGACTCCTCTTGCATTACGCTTGCACGTTGCATAAACAGTTGCATGAATCATGGCCCCACATCACAGAGCACAATTCCTAATATATAAAGCATTTAAGTGTACTAGTAAATAACACACAATCACATGCCACGTACCACTGTGTTCACATTTAGATCTTACCTACTCCCATTCCTTCCCCGCCTTACTGTTTTGAATTATGGAGGACTCCTGGAAAATGACATACTCTTTAATTATCCGCATATTATTGTAATTGAATCAAAGTGCACTATTTCTGAAAAAAGGTATTCTTTATTTTCTGGCAGGTTCAGGGTTGCCTGTTTGTGATCCCAGTATTCTTAGTCACAACAGGAAAGCCATCTTAGTCATAAACCACACTCATTGTTACAAAATCATGATTGGACTCTATTTATGGCTTTGTATACCCATAACTGTAATTACAAGCAGCTTTTAGTGGAGAGAGTCACCCAAGCATTGTAGAAATAAGCCAACTGCAGTGACATGGAATCCTGCTGGTACAATATTTTTACAAACAAAAATAAGATATTTTGGTGGTTATGTTTAAATTTTCCTTGAGCTTTGGAATCTAATGCTCACCAAGTCTGTAACATTTAATTACAAGGTCATCAAGCATGTAAATCAGTGCAGTGCTCTGCATCCTCAACATGTAAAGACTCTCCCACTACATGGACAGTTTGTAATTTATCAGATGAAAAATGGACCCAATCTTGCACTTCCTACTCAGGCAAAATTACTATTTAAGGGACCAATCTCTTTCAGGCCCCAATTCTGTAAGGTACTTAATGGAACTATTCATGCTTCAAACACCTTGCTGAATCAAAGGTGTGCAAGAAGGATTTGGGCACCTCAACAGGCAGATAAGCACCTGTATCCACCATTAAGGCACCATGGACATTGTTTAAGCCACAGCTCAGGCATTGCCTAACCCACCCCAGGTGCCTACATCCTCTGGTCGGCATTTTTAAAGCAGCCTAAGCGCTACTGCCACCCAACTGCTAATGAGCTGCTCAGAGTCTTAGCAAAAGGAGAAGCCCTGAAGGGGGATTTTTAAATTAGGCAAGGGAACAGCTAACTCCTGAGTTAGGCCCAATCCTATCGCGAGATCTCAGCCTCTCTGATACCTGTCAGACTCTGCAGCAGGTAGGCTAGAAGCAGGCCATCAATCGGAACAGCACACCAAAAACCACCAATCGGAGCAGCACAGCACCCACACAAAAGACAGACGGGGGCAGAGGGAAACATAGGACAAGCATGAGAAGAGTATCAAGCATGAGCAGGAGATCAATAGTTTCGTCTGCTAGAGTATGAGCTACCTAAAGTGACTGACCTGGCTTAAGTGGCTAACTCCAGGAGAGGGTCTGCAGCTGAGGATCCCGAGCAGAGGTAGGCACTTCTCTTGGTTCCATCAGCAGGTTAGTCACCTAAGCTCCACTACTATCCCTACCTCTCATCCTGGCATTTCACTCCTGGCTAGCTTTGCCAGCTAGCTCCCTGCTCAGCTGGCCAGCTTCTGAAAATCCCTTTCTTAGGTTCTTAACTATCCCTGTGCTCTCTACGGGGAGTTTATGCAACAAAGAGCTGCCTAACTCAGGGCTGAAAATTCTAGTAGGTGGTGGGCTCACTGGCTATTCTCAAGAGTGCAATGCCTAAATCCCTTTAAAAATAGCCCATGAATCAGAGGGCATTTTGCCTGAGTAAGGAGAGCAAAATCTGGCTCATTCTGATTTGCACCTAACCAAAGAGATGCTTCCTCTTGCGTGTTTTGTTGTGATAGCTGGTGTTTTTCTTTAAGCCTCATCCTCTTGGAGTCATGGAATATGAGGTATCACCTTTCATTTTAAAAAGCAATAAGTTTCTAGCTCTCAATTACAGAGGAAAATCTTGAAAATGTCACTCTAAAGGTTCAAAACTCAGAAGGTAAAGAAAAAGAACCCAACCTCCAAAATTTTAAAGAAACCTAATAATTTTAATCCTATTCATGATTTTTAGGGGCCAGACTCATGATATTTGAATGCTTGGGTTTGCAATATTGGTACTTCAGGAAGGAGAAAATCTAAACCTTTACAAGAAAAACAAAAAAATCAATTAGCCATTTCAAACATTCACCAACCAAGCTGTTAAGTTAGGGGACAAGCAATTTGCTATTAGACAGCTAAGTTAAAAAAGATAAATGTATCAGTGATTTCTCAAATAAAAAATATTCCGTAGTCTCTAGGAAACTAGAATTCCATCCCCAGAGTTCATATACTGTGCTATATGTACTCCATAATCCATTGTAATATTTCCATGGCAGGTGGCCACAAAGTCAGATGTCTGAAAGATTACAATTTGATAGCAAATGAAGAGAGTAGTCCAGGGAAAGGTACACCTATGTGCTAAAATGGTTTGGCTTCCCCTATGGAAGCAAAACCTTTTTATACAAATAGCAAACTACAGTAAAAAAGAATAATCAGTCTTTTCATTGATGTAGCTTGTTCCATGTTCATGTGCTCAATCAATAAATCCGCAAAGTTTCTCATTGTAATGTGCATTTTGCTAAGTCTATCCAGTAGGGAAGTCTACTTAGATTTTCAGCAGCCCATAATGTAGAATCAATAGGTTGAAAATATTCTTCCTTGCTTTTGCATGTGAAATGTTTGTGTTTCTCCCTGTGAGTTTTAACAGGATAAATGACTTATCCAATATGTCAAGTGTTTAGTGCCGGCTATGGTGATGCATAATCACTGGCACATGTGGTAGAACTTTTCAAGGTCACCAGTGAATTGACTGAAGGGCTTCATTAAGCTTTTAGTCAAGTCATGCAGATATAGAACAACCAGACAAATGGCTACAAATTGTCCACAAGTGGCTACATTTGGTAGGTGAGGAGTGACCCAGCAGAATGTACTGTATTTCTATAAGCTGTCACTACAATTGTTAATTCCATTCTGCTATGTAAAAGTGAAAATCATCCTGCTTGCTCTCCCTGTGGCCAGCATAACATACGTGGGTAAAGGGGTTGTGGCTGGAAGAAAGTGGCAAGGCCAGAATGCCCCTGTGCTAATCTGCTTTTTTGTTGCATTTTCGTCTCTCTCTACCATTTGCAGTCTGGAAGAATACATTAAAACAGCCCAGCCTTCAATCTGTTCTAACTGCTCAGAGCAAAGAGCAGCAACAGGATCAGGGGACTGCAACAATGAGCTTGAAGCCACCTTTGTGCATGTGCACACACCTCCTCCCCCACCCCCTGGTTTGCCTGTGTCCCAGGATCTGGTGTTCTAGATACAGAAAAAGGACTTCAGACTTGACTCACAATGAGCTGCTTTTTTTCTAATTCCCTTTAGAAGGAGTAGCTTCCCCCAATACGGTTTTCTCAGATGGATTATGGTTGCTTTTTCTTAACCTGACTTGCAAAGGAGAGAATCTTTTTGTTGAAAGCCAGTCTACCTCTGTCACAATGAAGTGTGGGCAGTGCCTGAGGTGCCCTGATTCTAAAATAGGCTGGGCAACTGAACAGGCTTCTTCCTTAGAAATGTTTGTATTTGAATCTATAGAGTTAAATACTGAAAGAAGCTAAAAAAAGAATGTGTTTTAAGGGCCAGACACTGCTGCCCTTTCAAAGATTTTTTTAAAATGCATAAATTGAACACTTCTCCAAATCACAGCATGTTACCAAATCATGCTCTTTGATTTTCACAGATGTGTGGAAGGGGCTAGCACATCCCCTGATTCAGAAAGGCATTTAAGCACATCCTTAAGACTTCAATGGAACTCAGGCACGTAGTTAAATAAGTGTTTTGCTGAATTGGGGCCCTAGTCCTTTAAGAATGTATTGTTCCTACAGAGTGCCTTGTCCTGGGGCTTCAGAATAGAAAGCCGAGAAATAGTAATTGTCATTAGCACATTTTCTTGATTGTCAGAGTCAGGAATATAGTCTAGGTCTCTTGATATTAGTCCTGTACCTTAACCACAAAACCTGATGATTATCCTTCTGTTAGAATCTAGTCTCCCAAATAAAAAGGTGTGAGCAAAGGCAAGCCAAACAAGGCAGAAGAAGTATACTTCAGGAACAATACTCTCCTCCAAGGAAATGTATTAACTCACCAGGATACCATTTAAAAATGGAACATTTGCCAAACCTGCATATAGGAAATAAGGACACAATGCAAAGTCTGTTAAATCAATGGAAAGACTCTTACGGGCTTTGGATCAGGTCCTAATTGCAGAATTACAGATGTTACCATGTGGTAGCTCTGGGTAAATGTTAACATTTTATTAGTGATCACTTAATACTGCAGATTGTTTCCTTATTTAGTTTCCATAATCTTGTCCCTCTGTTCTGTCCTCCAAAGATCTGACTGCAGTCTAGTTCTCTAACCTTCTTGTCATGTGAAATCTTCCAATCTGGAATTAGTTAATATTTTATGGAATATGCTATGATGAAGATAGTGGAATGGATTCCACCTTCTCCTTTGAAAACCCTGTATCAGCTGGTCCTCCACGAATTGACTGAGATTGTACTTTTATATTCTTTTTATTAGTGCCCAAAAGTTCAAGACACTTTGCAAAAGAGAAAACACAGACCCTGCCCTGATGAGATTACAATCTGGACGACAAATTATACTAATTTCTGAACCTAACTGTTCATTTAAAATTTTGCTATATAATATAGTTTTCATGCACCAAAAACACCCTTGCTATCCCCTAGTATGGCCTGATCCTATGCCCGTTGAAATCAATGGCAAGCCTCATACTGACTTTGATGGTTCAGATTAGACCCAGGAGGTGCTGTTTGGAGTCACTTTGTGCTAACTGGACAGGACCATTTAAACATTTTTCCTTGTCTTCTGTTTTTAAGAGGCAGACGCTCGTTCAGCACACAACAATGGTCAAAAGCATTGGGAGAAACCCCCACAAAATACAAATCTAATGTTGCAGAGTCAAGAACCCGCCCCGCAGACCCACACAAAATCAATAGATTATTAAAGCTACTTCAAGGCTTCCACTGCTATCATATCAAAGTTTTATTATCAAATATGAAAAAATCATTACTGCAATATCAAAACATTCTTAACAACAGTATTACACACACACTCTCTCTCTCTCTCTCTTCCTGGAGGCATATGAGCTAAGAATCCACAAGGAAAAAAGTAATTGCTGCATGAATGGCAGTTAGCCAGTTCAATCACTCACCATCCCTGGTTCCGATAAACTTGCAACAGTCAAGGTATTTCAGTGCCAGAGCTTCAGATAGGAGAGCTTCAAAAGAACTGTAAAAAGAAGTGCTTGAGCAAACAAACTGAAGTCAAATCAAACCCCAAAATATAAAGAGATTCAGAAATTCTCAAAAGAGTTATTAATAGTGGATCTGCATGTGGCTTCAGGCCTTTTGAAACCTAGTATAAACAACTATATTCAGGGCCTTCCTTAGAAGAGAACTTGTAAGCCAAAATATTATCCCAAATCAAATAGTGTGAAGCCTATTCCAGCCCTCTGCTGCAGGGGTCAACGTTCACTACATTTAACTTCTTACAAAAGCAAGGGAACCCAGTTAACACTGCTCATTCTCTCCTCTGCCATCCATGGGAGTAATGCAAAGTACATATATGGCCCAGTCAATTGCTTTTGAGACCAAACTATACATCATCCATACAGTTGTGTGTTTTTTACTTTGCAATGTATCAATTTTTAAAACCTCATGATAGATAGTAGTTACGGTTGACAGTGGCACAATATTTGGGGATCATTCCTATTCCCCTCCAGTAAATGTTCAAAAGAATCATTTCCAGTCCAATTTGTCTCTGAGTCTGACTTGCACTGTTTCATGTTGTTAATTAAATAAAGCATTGTATTTAGAACTGAACCAGACTGCCACAGGCTTGTTACCTGACTCACTTTGTTGTGTTTCAGTACTACATTTAAGGATTTTCATAAGAGCCACTGAAATGCTCTTGTTTAATATGCATGGGAAATCATAGAAATAAGTCAGTAACAGACTAGCCTCTCTCTTCACTGTGTCAGGATTAGGAAATACCATCCAACCTTATTTGAATGTGTTTATTAATTTATACCCACTCTGGCCCACTCACCTCTTGAAAGCCTGGAATAGCAGACAGGCCATATAGTATTCCAGGAAGACCTAGATTTGGGTGCTTTCAGATCCAGGCAGGAGGAGACCATTTCAAATTCCAGGGTCTTATATTGAAAACATTTGTCTAAAGCCCCATGTGATTAAACCAGAGTGCTGTCAAGTTAAGCACCTGATCTTAACTCTCCATAGTACCACAAGAAGACAAAGGTGATCCCTTAGGTAGCCAGCTCCCAAGTGAGGGCTTTGTAGATGAAAACCAACAACTTAAATTTGCAATCAGAAATAAACTGGCAGCCAGTGCAGATCTCAGAGCACAGGTGTAGTATCCTCCATAAATGTCCTCAACTTTCTTCTGCTCTATACAGGCAGTCTGAAGTCACCCTCTAGCCCTTAACGTGATCATCGACTTCCAGACAATAACTAGCAAAAAAGTAACATTACACTTGGCTCTGTGGCAGACTAGCAGCAGCCTGTGGACCTGGTGCAGGCTCAGCCTGCTGCTAGGCTGTTTATTTTGGCTGACATTTTCCTTTGTCAAGATTCTGTTCCCTGTTATTCAGTATGTCCTGCCCTGCACAAATTCTATCTATTTAATAGTCTTTAGATTAAAAACGGGTATTTTCCCATGTCAATAAATGTTCTGGTGAGAAGCTGTGTGCTGGTCTTGGAGAGTACCATCCACTGCCATCTATCTTGTGTCCACACCAAGTTTTCTTTGTTAATCAAGTACAAAATAAGGCGGCTTTCTGTCTAGAAACAAAACAATAATTAATTCTGCATGTGAGCACCAAAGCCTTGAACGCCACAGAATCTTTTTGGCTACACCTGTAAGTGGCCCTGAAGAGAAAGGAACAGTACCAAGGGACTGGGTTTTATTTTCTCCCTTCTTCGTTATTTGATATTTCAAGAAAACCTTTTTATGTAAAACTACAACTCTTTTAGCTTTGCCCTGACATATTCACTCTGAAGACTACATTTGACCTTCAACTATGTCCTTTATTAGGAGGCTTCTCATAGAATCATAGGGTTGGAAAGGACCTCGAGAGGTCATCTAGTCCAGTCCCCTGCACTCATGGCAGGACTAAGTATTATCTAGACCATCCCTGACAGGTGTTTGTCTAACCTGCTCTTAAAAATCTCCGATGATGGAGATTTCACAACCTCCTTAGGCAATTCATTCCAGTGATTAACCACCCTGACAGTCAGGAAGTTTTTCCTAATGTCCAACCTAAACCTCCCTTGCTGCAGTTTAAGCCCATTTTTCCTGTCCTGTTCTCAGAGGTTAAGAAGAACAATTTTTCTCCCTCCTCCTTGTAACAACCTTTTATGTACTTGAAAGCTGTTATCATGTCCCCTCTCAGTCTTCTCTTCTCCAGGCTAAACAAACCCAATTCTTTGAGTCTTGTCTCATAGGTCATGTTTTCTAGACCTTTAATCATTTTTGTTGCTCTTCTCTGGACCTTCTCCAGTTTGTCCACATCTATCCTGAAATGTGGTGCCCAGTACTGGACACAATACTCCAATTGAGGCCTAATTAGTGCGGAGTAGAGCGGAAGAATTACTACTCGTGTCTTACTTACAACACTCCTGCTAATCCCGTCCCAGAATCACGTTAGCTTTTTTTGCAACAGCATTACACTGTTGACTCATATTTAGATTGTGGTCCACTATGAAGGTAGGGACAGTCGCATTGGGGAAGTAAATGCGTGGTTACGCAGGTGGTGTCGAAGGGAGGGCTTTGGATTCTTCGATCATGGAATGCTGTTCCAGGAAATAGGATTACTAGGAAGGGACGGGATTCATCTAACGAAGACAGGGAAGAGTATCTTCGCAGACAGGCTGGCTAACCTAGTGAGGAGGGCTTTAAACTAGTTTTGACGGGGGACGGGGACCTAAGCCCGAAGGCTAGTGGGGAAGAGGGACACCACAAGGAAGCAGAAGGAGGAGGGTGCAGCAGGGGAGGCCTCCCGATTCATACTGTGAAAGTAGGCCACTCGGCTACTTATCTCAAGTGCCTGTACACAAATGCAAGAAGCCTGGGAAACAAGCAGGAAGAACTGGAAGTCCTGGCACAGTCAAGAAACTACGACATGATTGGAATAACTGAGACTTGGTGGAATAACTCTCACGATTGGAGCACTGTCATGGATGGGTATAAACTGTTCAGGAAGGACAGGCGGGGGCGAAAGGGGGGAGGAGTTGCACTGTATGTAAGAGAGCACTATGACTGCTCTGAGCTCCAGTATGAAACTGGAGATAAGTCAGTTGAGTGTCTCTGGGTTAAGCTTAGAAGCAAGAACAGTAAGCGTGATGTCCTGGTGGGTGTCTGTTACAGACCACCAGACCAGGAGGATGAGGTGGATGAGGCTTTCTTTGCTCAACTAGGGAAAGTTTCCAGTTCACAGGGCCTGATTCTCATGGGAGACTTCAATCACCCTGACATCTGCTGGGAGAGTAATACAGCAGAGCACAAACAATCCAGGAAGTTTTTGGAGAGTGTTGCAGACAATTTCCTGGTGCAAGTGCTGGAGCAACCAACTAGGGGCCGTGCTTTTCTTGACCTGCTGCTCACAAACAGGGAAGATTTGGTAGGGGAAGTAGAAGTGGGTGGCAACCTAGGCAGCAGTGACCATGAGATGGTCGAGTTTAGGATCCTGACGAAAGGAAGGAAGGAGAGCAGCAGGATACGGACCATGGACTTCAGAAAAGCGGACTTTGACTCCCTCAGGGAACTGATGGGCAGGATTCCCTGGGAGGCTAATATGAAGGGGAAAGGAACCCAAGAGAGCTGGCTGTTTTTTAAAGAGACCTTATTGAGGGCACAAGAGCAAACCATCCCGATGTGCGGAAAGAATAGCAAATATGGTAGGCGTCCAGCTTGGCTTAACAAAGATGTCCTTGGCGAACTTAAACGCAAAAAAGAAGCTTACAAGAAGTGGAAGCTTGGTCAGATGACTAGGGAGGATTATATAAACACTGCTCGAACGTGCAGGAATGAAATCAGGAAGGCCAAAGCGCAATTGGAGTTGCAGCTAGCGAGGGACGTGAAGGGGAACAAGAAGGGTTTCTACAGGCATGTTGCCAACAAGAGGAAGATTCGGGAAAGTGTGGGCCCCTTAGAGAATGAGGGGGCGACCTAGTGACGGAGGATGTGGAGAAAGCTGAGGTACTCAATGCCTTTTTTGCCTCTGTCTTCACAGACAAGATCAGCTCCCAGACTGCTGTACTGGGTGGCACAGAATGGGAAGGAGGCGAACATCCCACAGTGCTGAAGGAACGGGTCCAAGACTATTTAGAAGGATTGGACATACACAAGTCCATGGGGCCGGATGCAATGCACCCGAGGGTGCTGAGGGAGTTGGCTGAGGTGATTTCAGAGCCGTTGGCTATTATCTTTGAAAGCTCGTGGCAACAGGGGGGGTCCCTGAGGACTGGAAAAAAGCAAATATAGTGCCCATCTTCAAAAAAGGGAGGAAAGAGGATCCAGGGAACTACAGACCGGTCAGCCTCACCTCAATCCCTGGAAAAATCATGGAGCAGGTCCTTAAGGAATCCATTTTAAGGCACTTGGAGGAGAGGAAGGTGATCAGGAACAGTCAACACGGATTCACCAAGGGAAAGTCATGCCTGACCAACCTGATTGCTTTCTATGATGAGGTGACTGGCTCTGTGGATGTAGGGAAGGCGGTGGATGTGATATACCTTGACTTTAGCAAAGCTTTTGATACTGTCTCGCACAATATTCTTATCAGCAAGTTAAAGAAGTATGGGTTGGATGAATGGACTATAAAATGGATAGAGAACTGGCTAGAGCATAGGGCTCAACGTGTAGTGATCAATGGCTCCATGTCTAGCTGGCAACCGGTCACAAGTGGAGTTCCCCAGGGGTCGGTCCTGGGGCCGGTTTTGTTCAACATCTTTATTAATGATCTGGAGGATGGGGTAGATTGCACCCTCAGCAAGTTTGCGGACGACACTAAGCTGGGGGGAGTGGTAGATACCCTGGAGGGTAGGGATAGGATACAGAGTGACCTAAACAAACTGGAGGATTGGGCCAAAAGAAATCTAATGAGGTTCAACAAGGACAAGTGCAGAGTCCTCCACTTAGGAAGGAAGAATCCCATGCACAGCTATAGACTGGGGACCGACGAGCTGGGCAGCAGCTCTGCAGAAAAGGACCTGGGGGTAACGGTGGATAAAAAGCTGGATATGAGTCAGCAGTGTGCCCTGGTGGTCAAGAAGGCTAATGGCATATTGGGCTGCATTAGGAGGGGCATTGCCAGCAGGTCACGGGAAGTGATTATTCCCCTCTATTCGGCATTGGTGAGGCCGCATTTAGAATACTGTGTCCAGTTTTGGGCCCCCCACTACAAAAAAGATGTGGACAATTTGGAGAGAGTGCAGCGGAGGGCAACCAAAATGATTAGGGGGCTGGAGCACAGGACTTATGAGGAGAGGCTGAGGGAACTGGGCTTGTTTAGTCTGCAAAAGAGAAGAGTGAGGGGGGATTTGATAGCGGCTTTTAACTACCTGAAAGGGGGTTCCAGGGAGGATGGGGCTAGGCTGTTCTTGGTGGTGGCAGATGACAGAACAAGGAGCAACGGTCTCAAGTTGCAGGGCGGGAGGTCTAGGTTGGACATTAGGAAAAAGTTTTTTACTAGGAGGGTGGTGAAGCATTGGAATGGGTTACCTAGGGAGGTGGTGGAATCTCCATCCTTAGAGGTTTTTAAGCTGAGGCTTGACAAAGCCCTGGTTGGGATGATATAGCTGAGGCTGGTCCTGCTTTGAGCGGGGGGTTGGACTAGATGACCTCCTGAGGTCCCTTCCAACTCTAATATTCTGTGATTCTATGATTCTATGACCCCCAGATCCCTTTCCTCAGTACTCCTTCCTAGGCAGTCATCTCCCATTATACCTAAACACTCCTTCATTTTATTGCAGCAGATGCAATGTGTTTTCTATCTGATCCCCAGCATTCGAATTGTCCCAAGAGTAGCATTTAAGTTCTTGTAGTTCTTTGGTATAAATAAATATCAAAGTAGGAAGACCAATTTGTACTCCACTAGGAATAAGAAACTAAAATAATGTGTAGCATCCATTTTGTTTGGGATGTCTAAATGTGTTTTTATGATTGTATAGGTGCATGGCTTTTTCATACAGCTGTCATTAATTCCAGGCCATTAAAAAGGCCATGAATTCCAAAGCATTAAAGAGACTCTGCACTGGTGTGTATTAAAAATAGTTTTCATTTTGGTATGACATGGTTGCTGCAAAGAAATCTCCCACTTTCTCGAAAACTGAACATATCCCCCCCCCCCCCCCAACACTGTAGCAATACCCCCCTCCCAACACAACAACACAACAAACAAAGCAAAAACAAAAACAAAGCCCTATAACTAATTAAGCTATTTTTCTTACAGGCTCGGAAGGAATAAAAGAGTGTGAGAGATTATTTTGTGGGAGATGCTCAGATAATATCGTGAAGGGGGCCCCCAGAAGTACGTGGATGAATGGTTGGATAGATAGGTGATAATGCCTTAACATACCGCAATAGAATTGAATTATTCTGATCATAAGTATATACTAAATGTAAGAGGCAAAAGAAAAAAAAATCTGGTTTTGTCCTTTTTGCTTCATTGTGATGTATAAAGGAGACCTGAACATGTTTGTGTGTGTGTGTGTTCATTTCTTACATTAGCAGTCCAGATCTTGTTTACTCTATTTTCCCATGGAAAACTCTTACCAACAGCAGAACTAATAGGATTATGACCTCACAACTACTGTACCAAGGAAAGTCACAATCTGAGCAGTTGAGAAGTGAAGATGGTTTGTTAGACTGTTTTAAAATGCTTGGGTTTCCTATTGTTTTTGTTAACCCGTATTAACTTAAAAGCCTAAAACTGTTAGGAGAAAAATATTTTTGTTAAAATAAATCACTTCACTCTTACAATGATAAGCTGAGAAAAAGCCAATTCCAGCTCTCTTTATCGTCAAGAAAACATGCAGCAAAATCAGGGAAAACCAGATTTATATTCCTAAAGTTAAAAATAAAACAGAAAAAAGAAAACCTTTAAAACAATAAATTTAAAAACCCATCTTTCAGACTTTCTTGTTAACTCAGCAAACAAAAGAAAAAAGATAGATACAAATCCATATTTTCCTTCAGGTCATCTTTAAAAGAAATTCAAAGAGTCAGATTCTGATACTCTGTTTTATGTCAATGAGTCATCCCACAGTAGTCAATGAAATAACTTGTGAACTAAGGTGCTGCTTGCTGTGAGTAAGGGTTTCAGAATCTGGCCCAAAATCATTTGAGAGATGTTTAATAGAGAGTGCAATTAGAGTACAGTTAATGTAGTTACAGAACTTAGTCAATGACCAGTTTATAATGAATCTGTACCAGACATTGGTGGAATTTCAATTACTTAGTGATCTTAGCATCAAATTTTGGTCCCTTTGTTCCACAGAGTACATAGCACCTTGCCTATGTATAGATCCTCATCTGTAGGATTGAATGTAAATAGTAGGCAGTAGACTGAGCAGCTAAGGTGCTCTGAGGTGCAATGTGTACTGCTCAGCTTGCTTCACTTTTGTATCTCACATTTGTTCACAGGAAGTAAATACATGCTAATGGAGGCAGCACTTTTTTGCTGTATTGTATTTTCCTCCTTTGCCCTGTTTTTTGCCAGTAACAATGAACCTCCAAAGGTTCAAAGGATTGTATCTTAGCTAAATAATCAAAACTGTGGAAGTTCCCCATACACACTCAATCCAAGCTACTCCCCCCTTTTACTCCATACAAGCACAAGCTCTTCCAGTACCATATGGTATCTCTTGTGATGGGAAGGACACAGCACTTGCTACCCTCATGGTATCTTCAGGGTTATCTGGGAATCCCCCCTCCAAAATATTCCAAAGGCAATCAGATGGCCTGCAATCCCTGCTGAATCTACAAATGTAATCTCCCTTTTTTATGTGGGGTTAGACTTTCTCCAGAAGATACCTCAAGGGATTTGGGGAGAGAGCAAACCTACTGATCATCAGAAAGCAAGAGGGGAGGATCCAGCTGAAAATCCAGGATGGCAGAAGAGACCTCCCAGCTTCCTGTGAAGGCCTCAAAAGGAGGGAACGAAGCTTCTGCGCCTTCCTTTCACCAAGAAAACCTGTCATAGCAAATAAAAGTAGGTGGAAGGTTGAGGAATGATTAGATTAGATCAATTCATCTCCCTCTGGGAAGATGGGGGGGCTCTTAACTGAATGTCTGGCTGTTATAAATGGGGAAGGCTTGGGGAACATGAGGTGGGAGAGGCAGGGATAAGAGTTCCTAAAATTTCTGAACCTGCCTATCCCTAGTGTAATCTGTTTTATTGTATTCCCTTTTTTTTTCTTGGTTTGATGATACTGTAAGTTATCCGTTTAAAAAAAACAAAACACAAGCCCTCAGTGCAATCATTGTTTAGACTTGAAATAACTGTTTACTGGAGGTCAGATGTCTAGCGCAGTAATGGTGATCCTTATGGATTTTACATACCATGTCACATTGATACTCAGTAATTGGAAGACCTGATTCCAAGAGGAAAAACCAGTTACAATCTAAATCAACTTCTTGCAGTGATGACAAGTGTCAGACTGACCCTATCGATTGTTCTGGGTTGAGGTTAAATATGTTGCTTCACCAGATTGATCCATCTAATGGCAAGGAGTAAGAAAAAATGCCTCTTACCAATTCTTTTTAAAGTGCATAATGAATGAAGGGTAAGACAGTGTTTGTATGATGAACATATGAAAACATGCATAAAAATACAGTTCTAAGAAACTTAATACACATTGTGTTTACAAATCAAAATTTTAACATAAATGGGATTATTTTATGGAAAAATCTATGTATAATCAGAAGTCACTGGAAATTTTCTTTCTGTTTTAACTGCAGGAGGTTGTCTCTTGTTTATTGTTTATCTGGGCCTTGGCCTATCCAACTCAGCAGGTAAATACATTACTGGTGATAACACAGAGGGCCTAAAATTATGTCTGTATATGACAAATTACAGGAAAATTTTCAGTGTTGAGCCTGATTTTCAGAGCTGCTGAGGATTGAGTTCACTAGTGGGTGTTCATTACGTTCTGAAGATCAGGCTGCTGGTGCTCAGATTAGCACCCCAAAAACCAAGAAACCGCAATTCCACAGCCACTTCTGAAAATATCAGCCTTCCAGTTTTCTGTTGCACAACACATATGAAAAGGAAGGTCAGCTATAGTGTTATACCTATTAGATCCAGATTGTTGTACATCAAGTGTTTTCATGAGAATTTGCCAGATCTCTATAATTAATAACAAGCACAAATCTAGCTAGCATTACAATTTATATTACATTTAATCAGTTTGCTATTTGCATTCATTATGTATATCCTCCATTTTTGAGTCATGAAAAATTGAAAGGCAATTACAAGAAGGAAGAGCATCATGGATAACAAATGATATAACAAGAGCATAAGCTCTATTAATTGGTCAATTGTGCTTGTCAGTATGTTTAAAGTGATTAAGGCAGAAGATTAGATAAAACAATTCTGTGTCTTTGAAGTAAAGCAGAATAATATCTGGACAATCACTGGCATGTTATCCTGGCTGGACTAAAATAAACCCATCTAGACACGAACTGTGTTAAGATATTCTTTTAAAAGCTTTTTAGCTACAGCTATTACTTAAAGAAGTCAATGTAATTTTGAGTGAAATGTATTATTTGCAGTGCCTGGTAGCATCACCATACTATAAATAAGTCTGTCAGCATCTCCATTATAGCCCTCAGTTGCCAGAGGCCGCTAACTCATCTCTTTTACATTTCAACAGACTCAAAGAAGGCAAACAAAATAGTGGTTCAGATGTCTATATCTGTATGGAAAAAAAGGAGAACAAATTATTTAAACTGTTTATAATCAAGGGAACATCAAAATAACAACAAAATTTTAGCAATTTCATCTGCATTCTGAAAAACACAACTAAACATAAATATTAATTAAAGTAATAAAATTGTGAGAAGCTGTGAAAGAGAGAAAGAATCTGGTGCCGTTTAGTATCTTGGAAAAAAACAAGTTTTGGAGCAGCCACAGAATCTTCATATAAAAAAAAGATACTGAACATGTCTACCAGCTATTTTTACAAGTATTTTATTAAGTAACATCAGCATCCAATATTTTGCATATTCATATGGATTTTCAAGTTACAATGTCTCAGCCATTTCAAGCTGCACAAAATGAATCCTGTGTTAGATATGCATTATCTCCACCCCAATAGCTATCAATTAGATAATCAAAGTGGATATACCATCATCTAGTTTCTTGGGGGGGCAGGCAGCAAGGAGTTGGCCAAATTCTAAATTAAATGGTATAATTTTAATATGTAATGGCCGTGTTTTAAGAAATGATGAACACCCACTGTTCCCATGGACTTTTCATGGAGTTTTTACTGGTCTTTTGAAAACTCAAGTCCTAAAATGTTACTATCAAGGGACTGTTGCTTGGTGAGGTCAGTGCATGACCTTTGGCCAGACACTTACGGCGTGATCCAAAGTCCACTGCAGTGAATAGCCTAAATTTTCACTACTGATTTGGGTGCTTCCATTTTTTTTATGACCAACGTGAGTTACCTTTAAAAAACCTGATTTTCATGAGCTCGGTTCTCAGCACTTTCAGGAAATCATCTGTAAGGTGTCTCAGGTTGGACACCCTAAATCTGAGGGTAAATTTGAAAATGTAGGTCACTGAGTTCAATGGGCTTTAGATCAGATCCATAGCCTCTTTGTGCTTCAATCTACCCATTAGTAGAATGATTATAATAATATTTAGACACTTCAGACGTCTGTTGTGAAATTTAGTGTTTGAAAAGGTGCTTTGAGATCCTCAGATTAAACATGATATGTAAATACAATTGTCACTTTTCCCACATTCTTTTTATAAGTAAGATCACTGTGAACAATTTGTACTATCATAAAACATATAGAATTAAATGGCAATGTACAGATAATTTTACAAAATAGGCCGGAAACCATATCATGCAAAATCCATCGCCACCTTGGATTTCATGGTTGTGACAATGCTGCAAAGCAGCACTCCACAGCAGAGTGGGGTTAGAACCCAGGTAAGTCATTGGAAAGCTGAAAATATTCTCACAAAGGATAAGTATCTGCGCCTGCTGCAGGAATTCTCAAGGCAGGAGATATTCATGTCACCAGCCCGTTGCCACACAGAATGCTGCTGACTAAGGATTTGCGAGAGTGTGTCACTGGGCAGCCTGCAAACCCACGGGGAAGCCTGGAATAAAAGGATGTGCTTGAATAGGTTTCTGCTCAGCAGATTCCTGTGAGCCTGCTAAGAGCTATCTTTCAGCTGATTTGGTGCTATAAACCACCACACTGAGAAGCAGAGGCAGGAAGCAAAGCCAGCAGTCACCTGAGGACCCCTCTCCTCCATGGAACAACAGGGTATCATACACTGCCTGTCCATGTATGGAGTGGCATGCTGGCCTCTTCCCTCTAAAAATGGGTAGAAAAAACAGAGAGCTATTGGTGGTGGCTCTGGTACTGGCCAGATCTCTGGAAAATGGAGCAAGAGGAAGGCTAGAGAAGCTCCCTGAGTGACAAAAATGGAGACAGGACAAAAAGACAGCCCTTCTTTTTTCCTTCGTTTGATGATCAAGCTCAATATAACTTTGGGGAAAAGACATTGTTCACTGCAGCCCCTGTTTAAAGACACTGGGTAAATTCATTGATCATACCTTCTCCTAGGAAATATCAGAAAAATGGCAGCCCTCATTGTGATGCACAAGTAGTGTTATGGATATTTTAGAAGAGGTTAGTATTTCTAAAAACTGCTTGGATTTTTAAAAAATGTATAATATTTTCAATTAGTAAATATTACTTTAGCTACATTATAACCCCTGTAGTTATAATGAAACAGAGCAAAAGAGATAGGTATTAAAAAAAGCCATGGCTGACAACCACGAGTTTGAAAGAGATAAGGTGATGGTGATAAGGAAAAGCAGACAAAGTCGTGGAAGGAGGTGCTGTTCTGTCTGATATGACTTCTAGGAAATATGGTTTGATCATAAAAACAGCTGAGCATTAGCAATTATAGTGAGTTTCCTCTGCCACTTCCACCTTAAATTTAGGAAAAGCTTTGCTGATGTCCAAGTCCCAAAGGAAGCTATTCTTTTTCTGAAGTTCTCTTATAAAGAGTCATACAGAAACGTGTTTGGGGGACATTCAAAAAGAAGAGTGAAAAACCTGCAAAAGGCGTAATGTATTTAAAATCCCTACATTGCCTGGATATTAATGTAGCTGTAAAAATCAAGTGCAAATTTCACAGCTCTTTCAAACTCTCCCTACTCCTTAAGGAAAGAAAAATTACTAAAAGAGTGTATTAGAAAAAAGGCAGCAGTGAATAAAAAACACTAGTAGCAGCAGAGTAACTGTGTGGCAAACAAGATCCAGTAAAACCAATGCATTTTTTCAAGTGGGTTTGATATATGAATTTGACAGCAAAAGCTATTCAATTAGGCATTATGAAGTTTTCATTACCTATAATAAGGATATTTATCACATAAGTACCTGCCATCTATATATAGAGATCTTATTTTCTATCAACAATGGGGAAAGAATGTGAAGATGCTTGACTTGTTGAGCTCATTCTGTAAAACAAACACTTGTTTATGTTTGTTTGCCAGAAAACAAAGAGAAGTAGCAGAAATACATTCTTTGTTGACAAGAATTTGACTTGTTTATTTTTCAGCCTCCTCCAATACAAAAGCTTGGGATTTTATGTGAGGCTAATGAGCATGGGCTTTTTGAAGAAGAGATTGCCCATGCGTTTTGGCACTAGAGTAGCTTCTCTCAGGACCCACTCAGATGGAGAGAACAAGCATGAGCATACCCATGGAAACTATATTGTTTTATTCGTGTAAAAAAGACAAACCTCTTATTTATGATAATAAACATACTAAAGGAGGAGATGATGGTACAGGGCAACGTTTTTCTTTCCAGCAAGATCAGGAGAGAAGAACGTTGGCTGTTATTTATTGTTAATGGACATATACCAGTCAGTTTCACTAGGCAGTTATAGCGTTATGAAACTTTATTGGTCTTCCTTGGTCAAACAAATGTATATTACAAAACAATCCTGCCTACTGCTGCCCCTATGCAGAACCCCACTGAAGTCAAGGCATTGCAGTCTGCTTGTGTGCAGCAAGTTGCAGGATTGGTGCCTCAGAGGATAACTGAGCATGTTTTATATGAGGATCTGAAAAAAAAATCTCTCTCTCTATAATTAATTCAATATTGTATGATATAAAGTTATTTCTCTGGGGTTAAAGTCCTTTATACTTAGGACTGTGCATGTGTGCTACAAAATAGGCTGCCACATGGTAGGCCTTGTGTTCATTTGGAGGGAGATTTATATGCGGGATATTCCAAGGAGTTGCACATACTCAGCTACGATTGGCTCAGGGCTGACTGATCGTAATTAGGTGGTTTCTCAGTAATTATCAGTGGTCAGCCGTAAAGTGCAATTATTTTGACATGGGAGATCAATAATAGGAGTCTGAAGCAATTATAAGACCCAGGATTCAAAAGTTGCTTGGCTAAAAATGATAATTTGATTAATCAGTCCTAGACTTCAACTATAATATGACCTCAAAGATCAATAACTGGTGCAATTCTTCACATCAAAGCACTATTAATCAATTGGTTTATGCCATTAACCTAAGCTATGTTACTCTTTTCATTGTCTAGAGCACCCATCATGCAATATGCCACACTAGGAAAGTGCCCAAATTGGTAGATGAAGATTCACTACCGCCTATATAGCATACTTTGCTTTCTAGCAGTATCAAAAGAACATTATTAAATCTGTCATCATTAATTTCTGTAACAGAGTGCAGATAACACCGCACATTGACTTCTGTTTTAGGCTGACATCAAGACAGTGTCCCTCAAAGTAAATATTAATCGAGAATTTGAATCAATAAATCTTGTCACTGATCTCAGCAAAAGCCAATATCTGATATCCGACATTCCATCCCAGCCCTGGCCCTCACTATTACCTTTGACATCCCCATAAGAAGATTTTTCCTTTCTCCTTTCCCACATTAGATGTAGCCAAGACACCAGACAGGTTGACTTTCTTCCTACCCCCTCTATCTGGACATAACGACTCTTGTTCTCTACTCTGTCCCCAGGACCCAGCCAGGACTATCTTTCTCTCGCTCGTCTCTGACTAGCCAGCATCATACTACTTTTTTATAACTCTCTCTTGGTATAGGTGTTATGATGCACTCCTCCTCCTCCCCCCCCCCCCCCCCCGCTTCCTGCCCCTCTGCCCCATAGGGCTCAGACAGCCCACACTCCCCTCTCTTGCCCTGAAGGCAGCATGTTCTCTCTGACTTAGTCATGTGACTGAATCACTGACCAATGAGTACCATCCAGCTACCCCAACCTGTTAGCCACTCCGCACTATCATGAAACAACATTGACGTTACCTGTGGGTGTCAACAGTGGGAAGGCATCCTGTATACATGGGACCTTTCCTCTTCCTGGCTCCTTCTCCCGATTTCTTTTGCTTAGCAAGCAGCTAGCAGGCAGCCATGAGGTTCTCCTCATGTTATTTTTCTCTTGGGGTAAAATAAGATCTGACATAGGGGATATTAGACATAGCTGGGGCACGCTTCTCATTCTCCATTTCCCTTTGGTATCATAAAAGCAAACCTACATCCAGGAACAATCAGCACTGAAACACACCGTTACGGCTGCTCTCCTTTCTAGTTTGATTGACTACTCTGCTGCATCTCGCCAAATGTTGGACCTTCTTTGCATGGGTCCAGATCTCAAAGATACTTTGTTAATTATCCACTAAGGACTTCTGCCATTGCATTGCCATTATTGTATTCCAGGACTATGGAGGAAAATTCTCTGATACAATGAGATGTGCTATAACAACAAGAAAATAGAAGAAAGAACAAATTGGACCCCAATATTTAAAAAGCCAGATGTTCAGGGTCACATGTAATTGTTGCACCTAATTTGGGAGTGCAATTAGTGACCTGTTGCATAGAAGGCGGAGTATGTCTAACAATTTGACTAAACAAACCATATGACTGTGCCAATCATGTGTATTACTTGTTTACAGATAGTTTAAATAGGTAAAAATATTAATCTAGAAACGACATATTTTAATTGAGGAAAGAGCTTCAGATGTTTTTCTGAAGGATGAAAATGTTTGTCAATATTTTCTCCCCACTTTTTTCGATCAAAATTAAAAACTGATGATCTTTTTCAATCAATATTTTGAAATTTGAAAATTTTTTTTACCAGTGTTGCTCAGCACAAAAAATGAGAAGCATGAGAGGCCTGTGGTGTTTGAAGAGTTCTTTCCCAGGGCATCCTTTAAGTCAGAGAAGTCTTTTGGAGAGTTGAATGCCAACCATTAAAGAGCTCTTTAAAAACAACCATGAAGATGTCAAGACCTTCAAGAAATCTTTGAATGAGAATACAGGAAAAACATAGATTATAAGAAAAAAAAAACATTTTCAGTGGGACACACTCCTAGATGAAGCTATTTTAGAGCAGAGTGTCTAATAATCACTATTCTGTGCCTTCTGCAAATAGATGTACAGATGCACAAGTGGATGTACAGATCCTGCATTTAACCGTTCAGGTGCGTCACACTGAAGGGTTGACCTAAGTGCTGATTTGAGTGACTCAGTGCTGGGTTTAAGACACCTTTGTTTGAAAATGGGGCTTCCTGATGTCATTTTCAGACAGACTGCCTCCATAAGGCAGTGCTTGTGCCTGCATATGGCATTACAGCAGCAGTTATTCATGCTTCTCAGGAACTGCAGGAAGTACCTCTTTTAAGAAGGCCTTTGGAGGATGTATTTGGAGGAAAAAAGAAGGCTCATTACAGGTACCATAAGCCAGAGGACCAACTCACTGGCCCGTGTATTAAATAAAGTTCCCAACAGTGGCAGAATTTCAGTCCCTTCCTTCAAGGATCGGTTTAGTGCTCAAAACCAAAACAATTCAACATAAATCAAACAGATACAAATAGTCATGCTGCCTGGATCCTTCCCAAGTGCTTTTTCGTGAGTCAGGTTCATGCAGGAGGCCCTATTTGTTCCCTACAGATGTCTCTCCCCACCTGAGTTCCTTGCTGGCCTTTTATCTGAGGACCAGGTGACCTGCAGGCTGTCTGTGGCCTCAAACCCATCCCTTGGGAGGCAAATGAGTAGGCTTAGGTGAGGGCTAACCCCACTTTTCTTAAAGGGCTATTTTGCTCTTGACATCATGATGCAGGTTTAGCATTGGCAGTAGCTGTGCTGAGCCTACGTTATTGGCTACGGTTGTCTATATTTCAGAATGTTTTGTTAACTTTGGGTTTGGCAGCTGGTCTGTAAGCACTGGGCTGGGATTCCTTTTTCTCAGGTCCAGTTGTAGGGAAACCTTGTGTATGTCGTCATTGCCTTTGTGATATAATGTTTGTATGAGTATCAAAAAAATAAATAAAATCCATCACAGAGGAGGCAGCTAATTAGTCATAGGTGGAGTTAAGCCCAATTCCCTTAAAGGACCATCCCCTCCTGTGACACATAGGCGGTGATATAAGTCAAAAAAGATCACCACCTGCCACCTCTGGCCAGAGGTATCTGAATCATTTGTGCATAGATAGAAAAGAAATTTTCTTATTATTCCAATTCATTTTTGTGATTGTAAAAGGTCCTTAAAATCCTCTAAGGAGGAAATTGTAACAATATAAAGATATTCAACAATCAAAAATATATAGAAAGATATTCACCTGCAAATGGTTTAAAGAACAGGAGCATTTTCAAAGGGAGAGTTCTTCCCCAATGCCATAAACATCCTTCAAGAGAGTCAGCTGCTGAGTGATGTGCAGTTATTTAATGAGTTAATCTCTCTAAGCTGTTTGAACTCTCAGAAGGGCTCCTATCCTGTTAGCTATGTGATATCTTTGAAATGAACCTTTCAAATGATTATAAGAATATATTAAAAAGCAGCTAATTTAAACTGAACTTTACCAGAATTCCCATCTGGATCAGGTTGTGAGTAATGAGAGGAGGGCAGGGGTTTTGTTATTGTTGAGCTCTTCTGTAATTACTGCAGTCAAGTCTGAGATAGCCAGTGGGCTACATAAATTATTCCTGGTATCAGTGGAGATACATCAGTGATGATTTGGATCTCTGTGTTTAACAAGCTTGGTCTTACTGTTCTTTCCACACAGCAATTCAAAGTTAGTTATTGGCTGCAGTGATTACATCTCATCTAGCTGAATATTAGCTCACTCACCTGTTTCCTAATCAGATAATGCAGGGCCAATAAACAGTGGCAAACATTTTCCTTAAATATCTATTCAAATTCTAAAGCAAATTTCCATTTGATCATGTTCTCAACCTTTCTGACAAACATTCAAATGCACTAGTCTTGTGAAAATCAAATATTGAACCCAAATGCTTAAACGTTAATTGAAAGCAATTTGCAAATTTTAAATGACAATGCTGATAGTAATAGTTGCAATTCACAATCTAGCTATCTGCTGTGTTGGTTAGTTTTGTAAGTCATTCATTCCAGGAGCAAAAAATACTAGCATCTGGAGTCTCCATCTCTGTCTCTTTTCATGTTCTCCCCACCATCTCCTCCTCTACACCAGTAATGCTATCCGTAATCCCCATTAACAGCCATCTTCTGCTTCCACCTACCTTCTTTCTTCTATGTATCCCACAGCTCGTGTTATGCCCTCCCCAAATCAGTTCACCTGGCCACCTCTCTCTCTTCATTAAAATTCCCCCATACATTAACTCCTGCCATATCTCCCACAAGTGAGAGAAAATTAAGGTAAGCTATTTTTAACATGCCCATGCCATCCTGAACAATCACATAATCCAATCATTGTCATTCCTCTCTCCTTTTCACCTACTTGTTGGTTTCTGACCCTCACTTGTGGAAGGGGTCTGATCTTGCAAGCACACATTCTCTCTTGTCCTCCTCCTAAAGCAGCGTGGCTCCACAACACCTGCCTACTCAGTGCTGTTACTTAAAAGCCACAACCTGACCTACTTATTTTCTTCTCTTACATACAACATACAACAATGGCCATACTTACAAGAAGAGCAGAATAGACAAAGTCCACACAGAAAAAACTTCACCTGATATGAATGAATACCATGAAGAAAACCGTAGGAGAGAAACACTTGACATTTCCACTGTTGTCCCATCAGAACAGCATCTATGCTATGATGATGGACCTGGTACAAAACAGACTATAGAAATTATATAAACAGCATGAACTCCTCATTGTAGATAATGCTTTTAATGGATAGCATTCCAGGGGCAAACATGGTCTAAATTATTTATCACTGCTTTTAAAATATGTTGCTTCTCATCTACCTTTAGACCTTTTCTAACCTGCTTTTTTCTAATATTCAGTTCACATCAAAATTCCAGCTGATTTACAAGCAGAGGCTTAGTAAGCAGAGTTACTTTTAGAAAATATACAATACATTTCCTAGCACATTAGAAAGTAACTAATCAACAACTGGTTTAATAAAATAGAGTACATTTTGTGATTATCATCATTGGTCTCTTATTCATGTTTGTTCAGCTACTCTTAGAGCGAATCATTAAACAAGAGATCATCATTTCTGTGAACATTTTCACAAAAATGTCATCAACTTTTTCATCAAAATTTCAGTGAAAATTTTTTAAATATTTCAGCGCTCTGAAGTTGGTAAAAAGGGAACAAAACATTTGCAAAAAAAATCATTAAAAATTTTAAACTACTCTTTTCAGTCAAAATTTCAATAAACATTTTCATCTACGTTGAAAATTTCTGAATATTTCCTGCCAGCTCTACCTACTCCCTAGTTCCCAAAATTCAGCATTCACAACCAATCTTCCAGTTATCAATCAAAATTAGCACTAAGGTTCTTCTGTATTCTGTTAACTAGACACTGGTTGCATAAAAGTAGCCCATTGATAGCTTCTGAGGACAAACCCAGCTGAACTGAAACAGTTTGCAGTAGGGACTGCCTCTTTGCTCCACAATTGTACAGCACCTCGCAAAACGGGGGCCTGGTCCAGGACGGGACCCCCTAGCTGCTCTTGTAATACAAATAATAATAAATTATTATTTTCCCTCCCCTTCTTCTAACCTTGTACTAGAAGGCAATCTGCATTTCCAGAATCAGCCCTATCTGTCGCAGGTATCACTGGTTCCAGCAATGCAGCGAGAAGCAGCATTTGAACAGTAAATTGAAACCTTTTGGATTTGCACTTTCCATGTACACTCTGAATCTAAGGATGTCACTTACATGGTTTTCCGATAAACTGTTTGCTGGGGTGAGCCATCCTCACTGCACTTTTATCTCCAGACCACAAAGCTAAGAAGGACTATGTCATTCTACAACTTTCTTGGAAAGGCTCCAATATCCTCCCCTTAGACAGCTCTTTATTTTCCCTACGAAAGCTATACACATGACAAGTAAAGAAGAGTAATTGTTTTATATTCAGATGCTTTGCCTTGATAGTACAGGGGATAAATTATACTTTCCTCTAATAAAATTAGCTGTTTTCTGAACTCAGATCAGAACTGGTGTTTTTGATCATATTATGCTAAATGAAGTTTTAAATGGCTGATGTATTACATTTATGTAGACTGACCTCTCAGAGTAGGGTTATTGTTTTATAATTTGAAATACATCAGAGGGTCACCCTGTCCCAAAACCACTGACCAAGATTTAGCAATGGTCTGTCACCGTGGTGATGTAATTGACTCTGCGGGTGAAAATGGAGGGGTGGGGGTGTTACACCATGATAAAAGGATGTTTAAATGATAAACAGGTAAGACAACTGGTTGTCCCCCCTGAAAAAAAAATACCCAACAGAATAGGGATGTTATTTAAACTGGAACAAATGGAACTGGATTCCACCTACCCACAGTAACATTAAATATATGAAGACAATATATAATAAAAAATTATTTGAGCACACACACACTATAAGTTACCACTAAATGTATTTAAAAAAATATAACCCTCTAAACAAAAATAATCTCTCTCTATCTCTGTATGCACAGGTTATTATCTGATAGGTTGTTATTATCATGATTATTATTTATTTTTAGTTCAAGGTTCCCCTTTTCCAAAACCTCTCACTGGGTTCTGTCTAACGCCCAAGTCAATCACTTCCTATAGAGATGGACTTGACTCTAGTGATGCTTGCTTGCGGGGCTGCACATTAGACCAAACCCACGAGATCTTTGGTTCTCTTGTTCTGAGTCTCCAGGACAACACGTGTCAATGAAAGGAGATGCTCAGATCCGATGCTCATAAACATAGAGGAATGGATGCTCAGGAACATGCCGTCAGACGCGGACTTTAAGCTTTAAGCTGATGGGCCCCTCTCCTGGATGCCGGTCTGTCCTGCCCAATCTCAGCCTCTCCACTCACTCTCAGTCTCTCTCAGTCCTGGTTTCCCTCCCTCCCTCTGGCTGCCCCCTCCCCTCACCCTGTTTCTCTCCATTTATTCTCAGATAGTCTGTTTCTCTGTCTCCCTCAGGCTCCTCACTGCCTGCCTCTGTCCCTCAACTGTCCCCCTCTTTTCCTCCAGCTGTCACTTTCCCTCCCTCTGGGCAGGGGCTAAGTCCTCTCTGTAGAACAATGACAGTGCAGGCACCTGAACACACCCTAAATCATTTAGAAGCGAGCCAGATCCTCAGCTGGTGTAAAGTGACAATGAAATCTGGAGACCGAACATCTGTTTCTTCTACCAAAGCAGTCAGAAAATGCCCACCACTTTTAATTGCTAATATTAATTTGATAGTTTAAACAGCAGTGAAATGAAAGTTTCTTATTGTTTAAAGCATTACAAAATTTAACAGTTTGTAATGTGTGTGAGAGGCTGGAAAACGTTATTAAAGTTCACTTCCATACCACAGCTGCAGGAGTCTGAATTAGGAGAGTGAAGAAGCTTTAACATTGAAAAGGTCAGGAATGACATTCGTCTACTCCAGCTGTCAAATCAAGGGAATGTTAACAAAACTAGTCCCTAGTATAGTAGCTAATTTTCTGCATGTATTTTGGTTTGATCCTATATGTGCGGTAGATTAATGACTAAACCAGAGGAAGGATCACAACTGTACAGTACATCATTTTCTGAGCGTGCCCTTTGTGAGCAGATGAACTCAAGTCCCCTAAACTAGTTAATTTAATTGACAATGTAGCTAAAATAGTCCACAGAAGGCAAAACGTATGAATGGGTATTCAAACAATCCTGAAAGTTGATGCTTGGTTTTCAAAAGCATTAGGAATTTTAAATATAGGGCAATTTTAAGTCCCTATCTTATACTGTATATAGAGGGCATTTTAAATTATGTCAGCAAAGCATGTGCTTTTGTAACAATATGTAATAGAAAAAACTTTGCCTTAGACCAAATCCCTTGGAGATGGTCTAGTTTTATACCACAGAGTCAAGGACCCTCACTTCAATTTCAGCAGTCAATCCCATATTAAAGCAAGATAGTACAGATATAATAACCCTAACCATGGATCATCCATCAATGAGGCTTTAATGTGGGACTTTCATTACCAAAAGCACAAGTTTTTTTACCACTGGAGCTGAAAGAATAATGCTACTAGATGGCAATAGTAGGTCTCATATCTTCCATGTGCACCAGCCAATGTGCTACATAGAGAACCACCTTCCTGAGAAATAGAGCACACACAGAAACCACATTGCATGTTCATTTTCCTGGGAAGACTAATGCTCAATCTTTTTAGACAAACTGATTGTAACTGTTGTGGGCTCTTTTACAATTCCACTGGTGCATGTGTTGTTAACCTATATTTTTAAGGTGTTATAGAAGGGTGAATGTACAACCCAAATATCGTAAGTGGCAAGGAATCAATGCTCAAAATGACATTTTGTTCATTTATTGCCCCATCTCATACATCACATTCTGATTTGTTTTTTGTTATGCGAAAAGATGCATCAGTAACTACCTGACATGATCTAGGCCAACATATTAGACCAAAATGTAGTTTTCTGGAGAAATCCAGGCATACTTTTATTTTTTTCTTTATTGTTAGTTGACTTTTTTTAGTAGAGAAGCAGTACAATGCCAGAAACAATACTGAAAATTCATGAATAACGCACATGTACAGTTGCAAGTCTTTAAAAAAACTGGAAGTGACCTTCAAAACAGACAACATCTAAAAAGATGGTTTGTTACTAATCAGTGATTCAGCCAAATTATACCCCTCCCAGAAACAAATACAAAGAAGGCTTTTCAGAATTACTCCACTTTAGAGTAAATCATGCACCAAAACTACCAGAGAAAAAGCGTAAGTGGATTCACGTACATATACACACACATGCACAACCCAAAAGGAAGGAAATTAGAAAGAGGAAAAAAAAACATATGCCCACCAATATCTGTGTCCAATTGAGGAATGTAAAAAAAAAGCCATATTTTTAACCCCCTGCTATGCCCAGACGTTGGAAGATATGTTTCTTCGTTAACTGTACATTTCCTTGCTTGTGTCAGAATGTTTTTAACATCGTCTCTATAATTTTCCTTTCTTCAAACTCACATAAACATCTTGTGCAGTGACTGGATTGGTTGTTTTGGAGTTGATCCAAGCTCAACAGAAATATATAAGAAATCTGCCCTATATTAATAACAAGCAGAGCCAACTACAGTGAAAATCTATAGAAAACCCAGATGTATTAGCACCAAGGAAGTCTTATTATAATATACTTTTCTGGGAAAACCAGAATCGGTCACAAACTCTTAAAGTCCATCTGGATCTGAGCCAATTAATTGAACCTGAAATAATGCCAAAGCTACCTCTACAATTGCCTATGGAGTTGGAAAAGAGATCACTGTACAGAATTCAAAGCATGAATAAACAGATCTCACCTCCTTTGTGGCCATGTGAAAGGAGACGCCACTCAGGGATAACAAAGTCTAAGCAAGGTCAAGAAGAACAGTAAGGAGCACCAAGGTCTAAGCACTGGTGTGGGGATGGGATGAAGAAGAATTATAGAGAGGGGACCAGAAACCCATGCAAGTTTTAGTCTCACACTTTTGCTGGAGCTTCCAACAATTTAACATCATGCTTTCTTGAAAAGATATATTTTCCTCTATCCCCACTGGGAAGCCTGACAGGACAATATAAGTCCTCCAGCTGTGATTCAAATTGCATAGCACACTCCTTCATCCAAAAGAAGAGACACAACAATCAGTCTTGAATAGTGCTTCATTCTGCAAACCAAGCCAAAGATTGAGACACCAATTAACTGTTCCTTGCCCTAGTCTTGTGTTGTAAGTGCGGCACACCCAGCTGCTGCCAGCCCATGGAGTAAGAAAAAACCAACTCAGTGTTTGAGCTATGATCCACTGCATAGTAACACAACCCCACCACTGGGAAAATTTATTATTAAAAGGAGGGTTTTCTATTAATTGTATAAATATTTATTCAGAGCTTTAATATGCAGAGACTTCTATTTACCTGCACCCATGATTTTAAAATTTTAATGTTTTTAATTATTTTGAGATCGGTTATGATTAGTAGCTACATGTAGAATTTAGAAACGACCGTGCTTGAATTTCAACTATTTCATTAGTCCAAGGGTGCTCAAATCTTCTGTATCATTGCCCACATCTTAATACAGACTGGCTTGTGAACACCTATCTACACATCCATGATTGCATAGGCTACAGTGTCTGTCCTTCTTAACTGTTGGTATGTCTACACTGCCATCAGAGCCGTGACTACAGCTCACAGGCATACCCATACTAGCTGTGATGTAGCTAACATAGCTGAAAATAGCAGTGAAGCTGTGGTGGCAGAGACCCTCCCACTCCAGCATGGGCTGGGCTAGGCAGGCAAAAACATGTCTAGGATTCTGGGTGGGCTTGAATAGCCTGCCCTGCTATGTTTTGACTACTATTTTTATCTGCATGTGAAAAATGCTAGTTTAAATATATGCTGTTTTTAGTTGCAGTCACACCTCAGCCTGCAGTGCAGACATAGTCTATGACTGTGAAGACCACTTCTTCTCCTATTTGCAGTCTAGTATCATCTGTTGGCCAACAACAGCAATTGCTTACATGGAAAATAGCTATTAGAAATTGCTATAGTTAAAATACGGATATAACCACCATTGCCATAATATCTGACCTTACCTGTGAATTCAAATTATAGTTTGGATCACAGGTGATGCTTGCAAAAACACTGCACATTTTAGTTAGGCTTTAGTGTATAATAATTATATCTGTAAATGTGCGTCACCCATGCTAAATGCTATGTATTCTTATTCTGGTACCATTGGCACGCTATAAAAGAAGGGCTCGTTGACTAGAATAACAGGAATCTTGCCAAGGCATACTGAAGTGAAACTGGCAGAGATGTCAGGAAGCTTGAAAACTGCAAGCCGATAGTATGCTTGGTTCAAGCCAATGCTACTGTTGTCCCCCCCACTTATAAGGCCCTATAAGCACTAAACTCACAATTTTCTGTTAAAGTTCATTGCTCTTGTAAAGGACAAGGAAAGGCTAATCTGTAGCTAACAAAGTAACAGGGGAGCAAAGAACAGAAGAAAAATGAGGTAACATAAATAATAAGAGAGAAAGAATCAATAGTAATTGTTAGTTGCAAAATGCTAAGAGCAATTGGTCATTTGCTCTGCATTGTGTGAGTAGAATCCCTAGTGGGCCAGAATCACTAGTGAGTAGAATCACGATTGTGGTGGGCAAATCAGAAAGACAGGCAGAGCATTATATTCTTAAGAGGGACAACTGATCTTGAATATAGAACGCCTATGTGATTGGGCAGGTCTCACTAAACAGTTATTTTGTAAATGTGAGGGCACCAAATGCATCGGTTGGAACCTTATTTTTAATTCAATGTTTTTAAAAACAAAAAAGCTCATTGATCAGTTCTATATTACAGTTTATTTCCATTGTTGTGCCATAGGAGCTCTCAACTACAATTAATACAGCCAATTTGCCTCCCCCTTTTCTAAAAAGAAAAAAGTTAGATTTTAATAGCAGTGTTTCCTGACAGCCATGAATTCAGTTCCCTACCATACAATTCATTTTACTTTGGAGAGGCTGGATTGCTCTTTGTGCTCTAGGTCACTTATTTATGCACATATGTATATTTGCCTTCTTGTAGACCCTCCGTATGACAGGATGGGTGCATTTGTGGTAATATATTCTGAAATTAAAATAGGATTTTGGTAATCCTGTTTTGCTTAAGTGACATTCCACTTTTAGGGCTAAGCTTTCAAAAGCTTCTGTTCTGGTTGCTGTTTAGAATCCAACCCCACATCTGGATCCGAATTCCACTGTTGGCCCCTGTGTTTCTATAATAGGTTGAAATTATACTCCAGCTCTGAACCAGGGCTGTTTGAATTCTAGGTTCAGAGTTTTGCAGTTTGTGCCCATTTCTTACCATAGCACTGACAGAGAAAGCACTTTAACATGGTATTAACAGCAAAGAGACTGTCTCTGGGAGTATGGTGGAACAGCACTTCACTCACTGGAGAGCGTGGAAGAATTAATCATTAAGACTTTGTGTTGCATGTTGTGTAAATATGCTTGTGATACAGAACAGGAGCCCTACTGTGGCACTGGCAAATAGGAAGTTGATTCTTTGTAGCACTCTCCATTTGCCACACCTGAATGGAAGGAAATGGGTGGGGTTATCATGAGTCAGAGCTCCTGACTGAGGCCTTGGAGCCACATCCTGAGAGGTTCTGAGCACCTGCACCTCCCAGTTGCTAGAGACACTCTCAGGATTTGGCCTTCAGTCAGGAAGGATTTGAACCAGTGAATTCTCTTTCAAAACACAACAAAAAAAAATCATCTCTATTTGATAGGAAGGAGAGCTGGGTTGTCTGCAGACCAGGTTAGTCAAAAGCACTAAATAAGACAGATCTCCCTAGCGTGCTGGAAAGACTAGTATCCTTTTAGCCCAAGAATCTCTCTTTTTTGGTTGTGTAAAGCCCATGGTCTTACCTTGAACCCTATTTAACTGAAGATTACTGGCCAGACGATGTTGGTGAGAAGCTATCACTGTGTAAAGCTCTGCTGCTGGAATGTGTACTTTGTTATCGTTCAGTGCATCTTGTCTTCTGGCATCAGTGATTAGTGCGATTGATCGGTTGTAGAGAACTGATCCTTCTCCCCTTTTAAATTTACTTTGATACACCAGAAGAGAGGCCCTTTATTTTACAATGATAACTGAACTAAATCTGTTTTACTTCTAGAAAGGCCATTAACAAATATGAGCTAATTTGGGGATAACTGGGACCCATGGATGTCCTTAGATATCACCCACATAATCAGCCTTGAGGTGTTGTATTAATTTAGATGGAATAAAAGGGCCAAAAGAGTCAGAGGTGTTAACATGACCCTGTCACTGTCCTACATTAAGCAGCATTAAACAAGATTAAGTATACAGAGATCTCAGCTTGCTTAGTATCATGGCAAGCACCATTAAACCATCTTTTAACCTTTTATTAAAGATACAGAAGAATAAAAAATGATTAACACTTTACATTTCAGAGGCTTTAAGTAAGGCTTTCATTTTAACAACATGCCTTGTTCCTTTTCCCTTTACTGGCAGAGAGACTCTAAAAGGGGGGAGGGGGGAATCCTTGTCTGCTATTCTTTTAAATGGTGTTAAAGATGGTAGTAATTGTCCTTTTGAGGAAAAAGATAGTTGAGATGGACTGGGGCTGCTGTGGTTGTTAAAGTCTCATCCTATTTCCTAGAAAAACAAAACAACACAAACACACAACTGGGGAAAGAAAAGAACAGTAAAGAGTTTCTTTCTTCAGTGTTGATTCTCATTTGCAACTTTGCTGGAAAAAACACAGGCACAACATACAGTCTTATCAGTCCCTCTGAGACCTTGCAAATTTGTGCCAGCATTGAGCTGTTTAGGGCATTGCATTTAGCAGCCATTCTGGTCACAAGCTTAGAGCAGTGTTGCAAAATATGCAGTCTTAGCCAGCTAAGCCAAACTCTTATTAGACAGAAGGAAAAAGGAGAAAGTTTAGAAAAGAGAGGAAATAAGGCAGGGAAGAAAAGGAAACTTTGGAGAGTCAGAGGGGAGACAAAGTCTAATATCTCAGGTAATATTCGGAATTTAGTTAAAGCTGGCAGTGTCATCTGGGTTTCTCTCTCTGGCTTGGTCTGGTCATGACATCTCCTAGGATTAGGATGAACAAAGGTCAGGGATCCGAAGAGACGGTACGCGTGGTAGCCATGATAGTGAAGTTTGCTTCTTCCCCTTCTTACATCTTTTAGTCAGCCAAGGGTTCCCTTGGCTTTGCCTCTGCCCAGCCATATTGCCCCTCCCCCATCTCTCTCTCTCTCTTTTTTTTTTTTTTTTTTTTAAAGAGCCCCAAAAGGTAGTGATGGGTAGAATAAACTCATTCACTCATTGTTTCGTTTAACAAATAGGCCTAATTTCTTACACACCAATTTTGGTTCATTAATTTCAAACCCATTAACACTTCTCTTGTTATCAGGGATGATCCTGAGTTAGATCAGTTGGCGTTTCTGTTTGAACTAATTCAGTCCATCATCTGTTAAAACCTTTTCCCATAAACAGTTTTTGATTTAGGTTATTGTGACATTTGTACAAACTTTCACTCACTTTCCACAGTTGAGCTCATAATTAGGGTAAATTTTTAGGTCCAATTACTACAACAGAAGGCAGTCTTTCCAGCTACAGCTAAGCTTGTGGCCCTTCACAGTTCAGATTATGGTTGTCAAAATACACAGTTTTCCCCATCAATTAGTGAACAAATGGAAATTCTTTCAATTCCTATCCAGACATGTTATCTCAAAACTTAGACAGCCCAGATTTGCCTTTTAACTTTGCTTCAGCAAAGGCCAACAAAAAATTCACAATTACTAGGCTGCTGCTATCATACCCTAGCATACTGACTAATATTGTCTCATTGTTTCTTCATGGTCCCCTGTTGGTCTATATTTTTATATTGCTTTATATTTAGATTATAAATTCCTTGAGGCAGGGACCATCTTTTTGTTCTGTGTTTATACAATGCCGAGCACAATGGGGACCTGGTCCATGACTGGGGTCCCTAGGTACTATGATAGCCAAATAAAATAATTTATTTATGTTGAGTACATGAACAGTCCCATTAAAGTTAATGGGAATTAAGCATGTGTTTACAGTAAAGCATTTTAAACTAAAATGCTGGGTGAAGCCGACATGCCAAGGTCTAGGGGAAGCCAACCTGTGCAGAGGGGCACAGTTTGAGTAGAGATATCCCCGCAGGATGAATTTATTAAAGGGGAAATTCTATATCCTAGTAAAGATAGTAAATAAGTAAGTAAGGATAGAAGCTGATAGAAGGATAGAAGCTGGTAAAGTACAGATAAGAACAGATCCTGGCAATAATAGGCCAGTACATCTAACTTCAATACCATTCAAATGGAAATCATGCCTCATCAATCTATTAGAATTCTTTAAGGGTATCAGCAAGCATATGTACAAGGATGATCCAGTTGATATATTATACTTGGACTTTCAGAAAGTCTTTGACAAGGTCCTTCACCAAAGGTTCTTAAGCAAAGTAAGTAGACATGGGACAATAGGGAAGGTCCTCACATAGATCAGTAATTGGTTAAAAGACAGGAAATGGGTAGGAATAAATGTCCAATTTTCACAATGAAAGAAGCAAATAGTATGGTTCCTCCCCCCCCCGGATCTGTATTGGGACCTGTGCTGTTCAACATATTCATTAAATATCTGGAAAAGAGGGTGAACAGTAAAGTGGCAACTTCTGCGGACAATACAAAATTACTCAAATTACTCAAAATAGTCAAGTCCAAAGTTGACTGAAAAGAGTTACAAAGAGATCTCACTAAATTGGGTGACTGGACAACAAAATGGCAGGTGTTGCTGACAAAGGCCCCAATTCAGGAAAGTGCTTAAGCAAATAATGTCCATACTGGGTCAGACCAATGGTCTATTTAGCCCAGTATCCTGTCTTCTGACAAGGGCCAGTCCCATAAACTTCACTGTTGATAACTGCAACGTAATGCGCATTGGAAAACATAATCCCAACTACACATACAAAATGATGGGATCTAATTTAGCTGTTACCACTCAAGAAAGCTCTTGGAGTCATAGTGGATAGTTCTCTAAAAACATCTGCTCAATGTACAGTAGCAGTCAAAAAAAAAAAAAAAAAAGCTTAGAGAATGTTAGGAACCACTAGGAAAAGGATAGATAAAACATAAAATATCATACTGCCACTATATAAATTAATGATACCACCTTGAATACTACATTCCGTTCTTGTCACCCCATCTGAAGAAAGATATATTAGAAATGGAAAAGGTATGGAGAAGGTCAACAAAAATTATTAGTTCCAGAGGGGTAGCCGTGTTAGTCTGTTTTTAGCAAAACAGCGAGAGTCCTGTAGCACCTTAAAGACTAACAAATTTATTTGGACATAAGCTCTTGTGGGCAGAAACCCACTTTCTTTTTGTTGCATCCAACGAAGTGGGTTTCTACTCACGAAAACTTATGCCCAGATAAATTTGTTAGTCTTTAAGGTGCCACAGGACTCTCGCTGTTTTACTAAAAATTATTAGGGGTATGGAACAGCTTCCATATGAGGAGAGATTAAAAAGATTGGTACTGTTCATCTTAGAAAAGGGATGAGTAAGGGGTGATCTGATAAATGTCTATAAAATCATGAAGGGTCTGGTGAAAGTGAATGGGGAAGTGTTATTTACCCCTTCACATAACACAAAAACTAGGGGGGGCACCCGATGAAATTAATAGGCAGCAGGTTTAAAACAAACATTAGGAAGTACATCTTCACACAATGTGTAGTTAACCTGTGTAACTCATTGCCAGGGGATGTTGTGAAAGCCAAAAGTATAAAGGGTTCAGCAAAGAACTAGATAAGTTCATGGAGGATACGTCTATCAATAGCTATTAGCCAGGATGGGCAGGGCTGCCCCATGCTGGAGGTATCCCTAAACCTCCAACTGCCGGAAGCTGGCACTAGATGACAGGGGATGGATCACTTAAAATTGCCCTGCTCTGTTCATTCCCTCTGAAGCATCCAGCATAGGACACTGTAAGAAGACAGGATACTGGGCTACATGGGCAGTATGGCTGATCTTAGGTTCTTACTAACCTTTTTAAGCATCTGAAACTGTGGCCAGATTTTCAGAAAAGCTCTGCTCCCATTTAGTCACTAAATGACACAACTACATTGTGGCAACCAGCAGTTCCTACTGGAAACATTGATTGAAAACAGGGGGGCTGGGTGCTGAACACTTCTTTGAATATTTCAATGGAGCATTTAAGTGCCTAAATGGGAGCTGAACTCTTCTGAAAATGTGAACCTAATTATGGGACCTGAATATTTCTGGAAATGTGGCGTCAAGTGGACAGCACCTCTAACTGCTTTAGATTAGAAAGATTAGAGAGATGCAATAGTACATGTGCATTAAGCAGGGGTAAGAAAGTATTTAGTACTAGCCCTGAATCTGTGGATAAAATTATTTATAATTCCAGAAGCCCTTAAAACATACTGGAGAGACATAAGGAAGTAGCTTCACGTTTGTTTTTGTTTTGCCTAATGAGCCTGACTGAGTAGAAGGTCATCTCAAAGTAGTATTTGTTACTAGGATACACATGTTTCAAAACACAATAGTGTGAATCTGCTAAAATAGCTGTATCATAGACCTGTGCTTCACTAATTGAAGCTCCTACTAGCATGAATGGGTGTGACCTTGACTTTTAGCGACTCATTCAATTTAATTTTGGTTTTCTTGTACAGCGCAAGCATGTTTTTGCTGCAGATTGTACTCTTAATTGTAATGTAGCAATCATATACAATCTGTCAGAGAAAGGTTCTGTCAATAATTCTGTCCTTCCTATTTTTTTAACCATTGCACTGCATGAAGAAACAGAAGTAACTTTAGCCCATGATTGCAAAGTGCTGGGCTACACAAATAAGACACCAAGGCAGCTTTCTCCGAGTTAAGGCTTTGTTGCTCTTAAGCAATTAAATAAATCAATAGGACTGTGATAGTCAGCTTCAGTGAGGACTGCAGGAGCTGAACTCAGTCTTCTTGAGGATGGAAGAATGTAAAACAGAGTCAGGAGTGGTAGTGCATGTACATGAGCTGGCCTTCAGGTGGCTTTCTTCAGAGCTCCATGTGGCTGCTGGTACAAATAATAATCATCATTCACCACCACAAGTGTGTTTTAAAAATGTGGAATTTGGTCTCATATTTCCTGCCACTAAGCTGTTGAACGCGGGTACTGCTGAAGCCCAGGAACACAGGTAATAAGGACCTTTAAAATCTAGATTCCCCAATGGGGTTTCTGGTACCTTCCTATGGAATATGGTCCTGGAAAATATCAGAAGCAGGATACTGGACAAGATGGTTCATTGCTTTTAATCAGTATGGCTGTTTTCATGAGCCTAAAATGCAAACCCATGGGGGTAGCAGATCAAGATGGTGGGGTGAACATACTGTTCGTTCTGGGGGCCTGCCCACATACCTGTGGAAGTCAGTGGGAATCTTTCATGGTGACACTAATGGGAATTAGATCAACTTGAGGAGACTGTGGCCCCTATTTGTAAAAGTATCCCTGTTCAGGAAAGCACTTGCACATAGGCTCTGATTCAGGAAAGCACTCATGTCAACATCCAAAAGTGTGATGAAGGTTACGGCTCTTCAGAAGAGGCTAGAATCTGTTAAAGCGACTAACAATGGTGGAAGCATTTGCAGAATATCAGACTGGTTGAAACTGAAGTATTAGTAAATGAGGCCTGAATGCTCAGGCATGATTCCTAAGATGAGGCTTTTTGCAAAAGTACAGATGCGACACAGTAATAAAGTGGCGGCTCCATTGTGGTTTGACCTAGTCCACTCCTCCATGCAGGACTCTATCCAAAGGTGGTTACCTCACCAGTTGGGACCTAGTAAGAGATAAGAACAATTAGGTGTGGAGTGGAGTGTCTGAATCTGTGATGGCTGTGGGAGATTCTGGAGAAGGGGCAGCAAATGCTAGGACTTCTGAGTCCCAGACTCTGTTTACTGAGATACAAGAGGTGTTTAGAGAATTTAATGATATAACCTGTAATTCTCATGTGAACTGTGAATAATTGTCATGGCAACTAGAACTGTGGATGGGCATTTTTTTTCTTCCCTGTTTAAATCAGAAGAAATTTGTCTGAGTACTGGGTAAGCCTGATGTTATGATGTTAGCACTGTTAGGTGATATTGGAGAAACATCATCATGGAGCATGTGAAATACCAGATAGAATCAATAAATAAAGTTCTGACTTATTGGACACATTGGGCCAGATTCTGGTTTCTGCTACATCCATACAAATCCAGGAGTACCAAATATCAGAATGTGGCCTACTGGCACTATGGTATGGAATTGTATTTACTAAATCTAAATATCAGGGATATACTATGAGAATACAAAATTTTTAATGAAACCTTTTCCAGGGTACAGTCTGCTACCTGAATTGTCATATATGCCATGTTTACTTTTCAAAGAATTTCCATTACTCACTGTCATAGATTAAAAATGCCAGTGTCTATTTCCATCTCCTGTGTTGTATTGTGCAGACTAATAAAGTCCTTTGTTTTAACTTTAGAATGTATTGTGTTTATATATTGTATCCACAAAGGAAAGTACTTCTACCATCTCTGAGAAACACAAGGGACAGTTTAATCTAATATATTAATCTGGACTTCTAGAAACAAGATTAAATTTTCAATAAATAAAGGCAAACTGACAGCTAAGGCATAAATCTTTTATTTAAAATAGAAAATTAAACACATTCAAATACAATCAGAGAAGAGAGATGTTGATAAAAACAAGTAGTGATCAAATATATGGCGCATAAATTTGTTAGGTCTGTATGATAGATCAAAAAGAGTGACCTTAAAAATGTTCCTTAAACATCAGTAAAATTGGGCAATTTGCATATATTTAAATATTGCTCATTAGTCTAAGATGAACGGGAAAAGAACCTTAACACTAAAAGTAAAACACAGACACAGACATAGAAAGTACAACTGAAAGGTCACTTTAGCTATCACAATGGCTGAAAAGTAAATATTCACCGTATCTGTAGATGGCAGCAAATCTTATAAAAGATAAATATTCCCTTTCACGGTTTTCAATATATTTGTCTGAGTGAAAAATGTTTCTGATAAAGGCCCCAATTCAGGAAAGTGCTTAAGCAAATAATGTCCATACTGGGTCAGACCAATGGTCTATTTAGCCCAGTATCCTGTCTTTTGACAAGGGCCAGTCCTATAAACTTCAGAGGGAATGGACAGGATAGGGCAATTTCTAGTGATCCATCCCATCATCCAGTATCTGGTTCTTGCACTTGGAGGTTTAGGGATACTCTGAGCATGGAGGTGTGTCCTTGGCCTTCTTGGCTAATAGCCATTGATGCACCTATCCTCCATGAATTTATCTAATTCTCTTTTTAACCCAGTTATAATTTTGACCTTCATAACATCCACTGGCAATGAGTTCCACTGGTTGACTGTGTCTTGTGCCTTTAAACCTGCTGCCTAGTTCTTGTGTTATGTTAAGGGGTAAATAACACTTCCCTATTCACTTTCTCCATGCCATTCACGATTTTATAGACCTCTATCATATCGCCCCTAAATCATCTCTTTTCTAAAATGAACAGACCCAATCTTTTTAATCTCTCCTCATATGGAAGCTGTTCCATACCCCTAATCATTTTTGTTGTCCTTTTCTGCATCTTTTCCAATTCTAATATATCATTTTTGAGATGGGGTGACCAGAATTGCATACAGCATTAAAGATATGGGCATTCCATGGATTTATATAGTGGCATTATATTTTCTGTTTTGTTATCTCTCTCTTTCCCAGTGGTTCCTAGCATTCTGTTAGCTTTTTTGACTGCTGCTGCACATCAAGCAGATGTTTTCAGAGAACTATCCACGATGACTCCAAGATCTCTTTCTTGAGTGGTAACAGTTAATTTAGACCCCATTATATTGTATATATGGTGTGGATTATTTTTTCCAATGTTCATTACTTTGCATTGATCAACACTGAATTTCACCTGCCATTTTGTTGCCCAGTTGCCAGTTTAGTGAGATCCCTTTGTAACTCTTTTCAATCAGCTTTGGACGTAACTATCTTGCATAAATTTGCAGATTTTGCTACCTCACTGTTCACCCCCTTTTCCAGCTCATTAATTAATATTTTGAACAGCACAGGTCCCAGTAAAGATCCTTGGGGGGACCATGTTATTTTCCTCTCTCCATTGTGAAAACTGAACAGGTATCCCTACACTTTGTTTCCTATAGTTTAACCAGTTACTGATCCGGGAAAGGTTGATAAAGGGAAAGGTTTTTAAAATCTTGCAAACTGGCTATACAAACACATATGTATGTGCATTACACATTCTAATATGTTAGCTACCTTTAATACAAAGAAATAATTTGTGGCTACTGGAAAAATATTTGCCCAGGCCAGAAAGTGAAATTACAAAAATGGCCAGTTGAAATTTTCCTTTATTTCTGGAGTAAACATTTCAGTAACATGCTATGGAGAATGAGGGAGTTATGAATAGTATATTTTATAAATATCTTATGTCCTTCAGATTATCTGTGTGAAGTTTTTCTGCTTGAAGGTTGAGAGTTAAATCAAAAGGGTTTTTAAAGGAACCAAACAGTAAAGGCAGAACAATGATACAGATAAGAGGCTTTGAGAAAACAACAAGGAAACTATTTATTGGGGAACACCCTATACCTGGCTGCAGCCAGGCTAAAAATGGTTTACTTTTCCTAAGGCTGAGCCTAGGTTCAAGGAGTATGCTAAACCATCATGGGACCTGGGCCTAGAAAAGGGAAAATGGGTTGGGTGAATGAAGGGGCTACCCAGGGAAGGTGAGTTAGAGCGGACAAGCATGCAAGGAGACACCGAGAGAGAGGATGCCTGCTGGGAGCAGGATAGTACGCTTCTCTCAGTGAGAGAGGGAGGTAACTGGGCTTGATGAAATGTACCAAAGCTTGCAAGGAAAGATTAGGAGAGAGATCTAGGCATATAGGACTCTGTTGTTTTAACCCTTTGCTCTATGTGCTTTGTACCTTTGGGTGAAAGAATAAATAATACTTTGTTTGGAAAAAGCAGTTTGAGCCACTAATCAGCTACTGTCACAAGATCCCAGCGGAAAAGGCTTACAGTTGCCAAACTCAGTTGGCCCTGTCAGGTTACCACAGTTGATAAACCGGGTGTTACAGCTCATACATCCAGTCTAGGCGTGGTTGGACCCTGTAGTTCCACCCAGAGTGTGGGGCAGGAAGCCAGGCCTCTCAGATGAGGGAGGAGTGCACGCGAGACAAAAGGGGTCTCAGGCATGGCTTACCCAGTAACCATGACACATGCTAACATGCATATTTACAGTCACAAAGACCAAAGCCATCCAACGGAATTTGTTAAAATGTGCATATTTAATAAGGGGGTCAGAGGTAAACCCTAAGCAAAAGTTTAAAGCAAAAAGGTACCAAAAGAATAAAGCTATAGGACTGCTCTCAGTGACACTGGTGTAAATACATAGTAACTATACTGGTATAAATAATGAGCTGCAATGAACTTATATAGATTGTTCCTGGAGAACAACTGAATCTAGCCTGTTTCTATCCAAAATAGATATGGTCAAGTGTAAGAATTTGGGACCCAGGTCATTCACTATGTAAATCCATTGAAACTGTTGGAAGAATTTGGCCCTGTGTGTTTGATGGTCTGGAAAGACTTCATTATCTGCACCTCTTGCAACTTGTGCCCATTGTGTATATAGGTGTCATAAGAGATTGACAAGGAATCACAGAAGGTTGTTTTCTTCTAACACTGAACAAGGAACTTTATTAGAAATAAAGTGTTGCCCTTAAAGCCCATATATTCCCCTCACTCCCAGAGCCACAGCAACAACATTATAAAAGATGTCTCCTGCCTTGTCTGCTCAATGAGGAAAGTTACATGTTTGTGGACATTGAAATAAATGCCAGGTTTTCTAGCACATTGCATAAAGCTATTAGAATCACCTGCATGTTAGACAACCAAATTTAGGAAGAACAGAGGAATTTCTCTACTAGATGCTGTGGAAACCCCTTCCTCAATCCAAATGAATATTAAACTGGTCAAGGGGAGTTAAAGTACTTTTTATTACTATTAAATCCTAAACCTTAAAGTGAATCTCAGTAATATTTTTCAGTTAGGGAGTGTACTTGTGTTTGTATGAAGTGACATTTTGTGATCATAATATTTATAGATCTTGGTGTTTTGTACATTTTATGTCCCTTTTCCAAACTGCTAATGAATTTACAGTAACCACAGAGCTTTTTCTCTTGCTAGTGCTGTCATTCTTTGCATTTAAGTGAGATGCCTTTGTTTTTGCAATTTTTTTGCCTCTCTCTCTTTGTTAATCAATATAATTTTCAATCTTTATAGTATTTTAAAAATTCACATATTTCTGTATTTGCTCAATAAAACAACTGAAGACTTTGCACCAAATGTTTGAATTAGTCAGCTGGCTGTCTAGGAAATGACTAGTTATTTCTGGTTCCAGTGGGAAAAGACTCAATAGTTCTTGTAGCACTATCCCCATCTACTGTCTTACTATGGCATAGCATCCACAAGAGGAAAATAAAATGCTTTGTGCAAATATTTCCTTGTAGCTTTGTGCAGCAGGGCTTTCAATAACTTTACCTTAGATTTTATCCAGGCCCTCTGATGCCAAGTTTTTCCTGCAATCTGCAGTCTGGCAGTACGTCCACTGATTTCAAGTAGAAACAACATTTACATGGAGTTTTCCAGCATAAAAATTGCTCTAAAAGTTATTCTCCCTCTGCATTTCCAAAAGAGAAAGTTCAGAAGCAGCAGCAACTGATCTGGTTATCTACAAAATAAGTCATTAATGTGAACACACAGTTACAGACATCATAAAAACAGATGAGGTAAATTTATGGTGAAGGATGGACTCACCGTTGGAAGACCCCCTCATAGTTGGGAATGGTGTGGCCAGCTCTCCCCGTCTAGCACTCCCTGCCGATTGTCGATCTAGTCCAGCTGTGGTACATCTCTTCTCATGATTCAGTCCTGGGGCAGTCAGTCAGGTTACCAGTTACACACCTAAACACTGCTGATTCTTTTGCAATGCAAACACTTCTACAAAGCTACAAACAATCCCACACTTGACAAGATAATAGTATAACAAAAACAAAATGTCCAGTCCCACTGTCCAGTCTGCTGCTCTCAAGTCTGGGCCCAGTGGTCCTACACCATTTCCTCATGGCTTCCAGTAGTCAATATCTCCTTCTTGGGGCTTCACACCACCTTACCAGTCACTAGTAGGCAACTCAGCCCTCCCACTGGCTTCCAGTCCAGAGTCTGTAGGACACAAAGTACACTCCACCTGGCTCCTTGCTGGCACCTCTTTGGACTTCTCCCTACCAAACCTGTTGGCAGACCTCTCCAACAGCCTCGCCAAGTTCACCCTTCTTGCAGGGCCAGGAACACCCTCCTGAAATCCCCTAACACACTCGGGAGAGGATCCCAGGGCTTCCTCCCTGACCCTCCTGGTCTGCTTTCTCTAGTCCAGTGAGTGACTACAGAATTTGTCCCTGCAGCCCCCTTCTTCTCCAGACTGCCTACCTTTAGAGCAACCACCCAGCTCCTCTTTCGGCTGGGCCTCATCTTTAATTAGGGATGGCCCATCCCCCAGGTGTAGCCGGTGGATTAATTGGTCTCTCATATGCATATTAACCCTTTTAAAGGTCAGATGAGGTATATACCCCATCACACATGAACTAAAACGACTTGAGAGCTGCCATTTTGCGAGAATGACCCATCTTTCTCTGTAATTCTGATTAGTGGAGGAACTGAGCCTCCTCTGTGTAAAAAATTGGGGCGATACTAGCAGGGTGTTTCTCCCTGAGCTGTTGAAAAGCATCTTACCCCTGGGTGTGAAATAGCCCGAGTGTGTTGAGCTCCAAAGCGTACTATCAAGTCCATCTGGCTGTGGAACTTTTTGGAGGGAACTGAGATGCTGGGGACAACGGGGTAGGAATCTTTGAATATGGGCGGGGGAGGGTGCGTAGGTCTTTTGTCAGCTGGTTGGTTCATCTGGCACGAGTTGGTATATGCAACTGGCATTGTTAATTTTTTGTATAGCTGTATATTTTGTGTATGTAAATCTAACTTCATAAAATATGTACATAAAATCATGTCCTGCACATAGGCGGCTGATGTGGTTTGCTTGTCAAACTAGCTGTATTTATTTTTGGTGATATATTTTATAAAAGCTGTAAGCCACCCTTCAACAAACTGCAGCTTGTCAGCAGTTTACAATGAGCTGACGTGTATTAACTTTTTCATAGGGAAAATAGTTATTCCTCTGTACCCATTAAATGGCTCCATGTTCTGAATTCTGGAATTAACACTGGCTTCCTACAGTGGATTAATTCCTCGTGCTATGATCTGTATGTGTCGGGCACCGTTCTGCAGAACCTGCACCAGCCAAGCACCAGTGGATGGCAATGTGAGCTTTCTCTGAGTGAAGCCTGTAAGACCCGGAGCGCGATGCAACTGAGGAGATGAAATTTGTAATCTAGCTTTATCTGACCACAGTGAGATCTGTCCATTGAATCGAACAGCATCAGCTGCAGCATTGAATTAAAGAGGGACCCTCAGTGAAACTGAAGACAGTGGCCCAATTCTCATTTACACTAAGGGCCACACACACCAGTCTGGTGGTGTAAAAGGTCCTCGGGGGGGGGTGGGGGGGAAGCCACATGACAAGCTCCTTGATATTGTCAGACCGTGTGAAGGGGCCATAGTGTAAATAAAAATCAGGCCCCATGAACTTTGCAGGTGTTAGCCACCGAATGAGTTTGCCTTTTCATAAAGCAGAGATGTTCATTGCTGCCAGGGGGTTGGACTGCTAGTCAAATTCACATTATGCTACAAGCAGTTCATACAAACATGTAAACATCGCATCCTACCCACCTATGGTTACACACCTAAACATTGCTGATTCTTTTGCAATGCAAACCCTTCTGCAAAGCTACGAACAGTGCTACGTATACAGCAACCCCCTGCCCCAGTGCATACATGGAAGTCTTCCATTTTGCTTCAGATGGTGTGTGTGTCCTAAAACAGCAGCCTGCAAGTCTGACCTTTTTATTTATACAGCAGATGTAAAGTTTTATAACTAACAAATAGCGTGTGGCATATTTCATTCAGTGTAGAATATGGGCCTGTTGATTTTCACACTCGCACAACTCAATTGCACATGCAGTTACTAGAGCAGCACAGAAATCACAGTAATTGTGTAAATCATCTGTTAGACGAGTCATCTGCACATAGCATTTCAAGCACACATGCTTGCCTTCACTTCTGAAAATAACAATATATATTCTCAGTATCCACTGGCCCTTTCTTTATTTGGTTAAAGACATAGACAAAAGACTGCTGCTCTTATTTTTTGTTCTCTGACATACTTGCTAACAGTCTCATTGTGAACACGACAGTCCCAATTTTCTTCCCTCTGTTCTGGGACTGGTCAGGGTTTTCACTGATATTTTTCCTCCTGCCTGATTAGAGTTACTGGTGCCAATCCCTTCTCTCACCTGAAGCAGAGGCCAAAAAAAAGGGAAGCAGCAGCAGCATCTGACAGGAGATTGGAGGAGTTCTCAGCACCAGCCTTAGCAAGTTCCTTATCCACAGAAGTAAGGGAAAGGTAAGAGAGTAGACACCTAAGGAGTATACAACTGGAGATGAGGAAGAGAAAATCCCCAGGGGAGGCTTCATTGGGTGAGGAGGGAAAAGGGGCAGTAAGAGAGGAGCTCAGGGAAGATAGGGGGAGAAAGGAGATTGGGAGCAACTACAGGACAGGGATATGCCTCACAGACATTAATGGAGTAGCTGGCTTGCCAGCTTGCCTCCTGAAGGTGCTATAAATGAGTGGGCCTGATGGCCTCTCTCAACCACACCAGATAAGAGAAGCACACCTGCAGTCTTCTGCCACAAGAGATGAGGATATTTCTGGGGAGGGATGCTTCACTGAAGCAGCCCCAAATGCAGCACTTTGCCAAGCCAAGACACCAAGCCAGGCACATCACCCATTTGCAGTTCATTTGAAGAATTGCTCATGGAAGCATTTCACAGGTGCTGGCAACCATGTCTCATGCTTGCCTATCATTCTTTAGCTAAGGGGAGGACAGCTGCCTTGACTGCCCAGGACCTGGTTCGATTTCAGACTAGCATAGCAGAACTGCCTCAAACTATTCTGCTCAAGCTGATACTGTCACTTCTAGAGCTCTTAATGCTAGGGCACTCACGAGATCCTGCTTGTGACATCCCCAGGTAATGAAAGAATTGGCACAATCCGAGTCTTCAGGGGCCAAGATGAGAGAAATCGATGTCAAGGCACAAAAAATACTAGTTGTTGTGTTGCCTTGGAGCTCTACAAGGACATCCAAAACCCAGAACTGGGGTCCTGTGTTATAACCTCATGGACACAAGGAAATTCAAAAATAAACAAGCAGGATTTTCCTTACACTGGCCACAAATATCTTGTTTTGGGAAGAGAAAAGTGAGATAGTCAGGAAAACAACAGATGCAACATGCAAGCAGTATCATTGCCTAACAGGTCTGGGCTCCAGTGCGCCTAGCTCTGTAAGAGTGGGCAAGTGAAGATATGACAAAGACAAACCTAATATATCAGGAAAATGCTTCCAAAACAAGGTGAGTATCATGTAAATATCATCTAATAATGCTACTAAGCTTAGTGAGACCTTGTGTTACATCTGCCACATACCAAATGTATAAACCTCTCATGGGAAGTGTACCACAAAACAACTCCACTGTGTGTGTATCTAGCAGTCCTGCAATGAATTTGCCACAGCACAATGACATTTCTTGGTGTGCCAGCTAACATGTGGCGCTAACACAGGATTAGCAGTAACATGGGGCATTTTCAAAAATGGTCCAATTTTGCGTGCAAAAATCCAAGCAACTTGCTTGCTTGGGCCTACACAGTCTTTTTTCCCCACATTCTCCACCACACTTTATGGCTTCACGGCATATGCTAAGAGGTTACTCTCCCATTCATGCATGTTTTGCCCACATGGATATATAAATACTATCTACCTAAAGCAGTTCTACAGTATGATTCTATGATTATATGCAGAGCAAAACGAACCTTAATACATTGGAGACCTATGGATATTGCATTGACAAATGAGACAGTACAGTGGACTCAGAAGAAATAATACTATCCAATTAGACTATTAACTGTGTATTATTAAATATTTGTGTTGCAACAGTGCCCAGAGGGCCATATTGTACTAGGCACTATACAAACACAACCAAATTTCAAGCAAGCACAATGGCTCCAGGAGAGCCAAAGGGGGAGGCCACGAGTTGTCCTCCAATAGGATTTGGTGTGTTTTTCCCCTGTGTTGCAGATCTGTTAACTATCTCCCCAGCTCTTTGTGCTCCTTCCCATCCCTTCTGGGGAGTCTAGTGCGGCATGGGGAATACTTCACATAGTCCAATGCTGGAGTGGAATAGACACCTGGAGCCATCTCCCTCTCACACTTGCATACACACAAAGGGCCAAGCATAGCCCTCACGTTTTAGACACTGATACATTCACAGAGAACTGGCACTTGACTGTTCAGTTTTATTAGCACTTTTCATCCTCAGATCTCGAAGTGTTTTACAGCAGAGGGTAGTGTCATTATCCCCATTTTACAGAGGAGGAAACTAAGGCACAGAAAGGCAAGGTGACTTGCCTGAGGTCATACATCAAGTCAGTGGCAGAACCAGAAATTGAACCAGGTCTTCCAAGTCCCCAGTTGCATGCCCTATTCACTGGAATACACTGCCTCCTTATTTTGCCTACTATCCTGAATGCTTGTACAGTCATGGATAAATCCATCTGCTGAAATGAAACCTCTGTCCCCAGGCACAAGGCAGCTGCTAAGTGAGATCACCAGCTCCACACAATCATTCTGGCAAATGCCTTAGAACTTTAAGCAATTCAACCTGGAATAGAAAACACGTTTTTGTCTCTTCCACCCTCACCAGGTATAAAAGTCTTCCCTGTCTCTTTGTTGTGACAGCAAAAGCAAATTCCAGCACTGGAAACTGAACCAATTTACAAATATTTGTATGGACTGAGACAATTTCTCAGGAGAAAATATATGTAGATAAAATACGTTGTCATGTAAACCAGCTACTGCACAAACACAGAACCTAAGTGGACTTAATTTTATTTGTGCACCCTAAAGGTTGTGGAGGTGCCCTGCTAAAAAGGAAACAAAGTCAACATTATTCCTGAAAGTAATACATTCAAAAAACACCCTAAACTATTAATCCTCAAAAAATGTGCAATCTTGTACTTCCTCGTTCCCTTCTCTCCCCGCCACCCGCCCCCAGCTTGGCAGGAAGATATATATATATAATTGAACTGGCACAGCTCTTGAACACGCTCGTGTCTCACACTCTATAGATCTGGTCGGCACCTTCCTTTGAGACTGTCTCAATTTCTGACTTGAACAGGTCATTATACATATGCCTCAATCCATCACTTCTGAAGTATCCTGTGAAGACACTGCCATTAGAAGCCAGCGCAGTGAAACCAACTGTCTTTTGTCTGAAAGAAAGAAGTATGTTTTCACATCACATGTCTTGGTTTCTTTATTCCAAACATACAGATGTTTACCTCCTTCTAGAAACAGAGGTTCATACTGAACCTGCTTTTTTCTACACCACTTCTTGCTATTTCTGGATTATATAGAATTTGCCTCCTAAAATGACTGTTTTCACAAATTAACATCCTTAGCTGAACTTTCCTGCTGCTGATCCCAGAACAATGTCTCTGGGACACTGTAACTATAGAAAAGGGACCCAAAACTGATTTAATTTCAATTTGCAGTCATCTTGCTGCACTGACAATATATATAGTGCTTTGCTTCCCATGTTTTTAATTGCACCAGTAAAGTAGGTTGAGTTTGGAAATACAGGGTCCTGAGATCTAGCTGTGGCCCCACCACTGATTCACAGTACAAGTGGGCAAATCACTTCACTGCCTCCATTTCCCCACCTTGGTTATGGGGATAATAATATTTACTTACACCCCTCACAGAGGTACTTTGACGATATATTGTAAAATGCTATATAAATGCTGCATTTTATCCACTAGAGACAACTTGTAACTTAGCGTTCCCACTTCCGCTTGTTTGAGATACCCCACACTTTGATCTGATGATATCCCAACCACATTTTCAAAGCATTGAAGATTAACAGTAACTTAAGTAACTATCTTCATTCTCCCAAAAGATTTTTTTTATTCCTTTTCACCCTAAGGATACATCTACAGTGAGACTGCAGGTGTGAACATAAGAATGGCCATACTGGGTCAGACCAATGGTCTATCTAGCTCATTATCCTGTCTTCCGACAGTGGCTAATGCAACGTACTTCTGAGGGAACAAACTGATCAGATAATCATCAAGTGATCCATTCCCTGTTGCCTAGTCCCAGCTTCTAGCAAACAGAGACTAGGGACACTTCAGAGCATGGTTTTGCATATCTGCTCATCTTGGCTAATAGCCATTGATGGACCTATCCTCCATGCACTTATCTAGTTCTTTTTTGAACCCTGTTATAGCCTTGGCCTTCACAATATCCTCTGGCAACAAGTTCCACAAGTTAACTGTGCATTGTGTGAAGACATACTTTCTTTTGTTTGTTTTATACCTGCAGCCTATTAATTTCATTTGGTGACCCCAAGTTCTTGTGTTATTTACTTTCTCCACACTGGTCATGATTTTACAGACCTCTATCACGTTCTGGCTTAGTCGTCTCTTTTCCAAGTTGAAAAGTCCCATTCTTATTAATCTCTCATCATATGGAAACTATTCCATATCCCTAATCATTTTTATTGTCCTTTTCTGTACCTTTTCCGATTCCAATACATCTTTTCTGAGATAGGGCGACAAGATCTGCATGCCGTATTTAAGATGTGGGCATACCATGGAATTATAGAGCGGTGATATATTTTCTGTCACTTTCCTAATGGTTCCTAACATTCTGTTAGCTTTTTTGACTGTCACTGCACATTGAGCAGATGTTTTCAGAGAACTATCTACAATGACTCCCAGATCCCTTTCTTGACTGGCAATAGCTAATTTAGACCCCATCATTTTATACGTATAGTTGGGATTATGTTTTCCAATGTGCATTAGTTTGCATTTATCAACATTGAATTTCATCTGCCAGTCACCCAGTTTTGTGAGATCCCTTTGTAACTCTTCGCTGTCTGCATTGGACTTGAGTAGTTTTGTATCATCTGCATATTTTGCCACCTCACTGTTTATCCCTTTTTCCAGATCATTTATGAATATGTTGAACAGCACTAGTCCCTGTACAGTGTTATTTTCAGCTTGCAGAGACCAACCCACACTAACTTTAATCGAGTTAGCTCACTAAATGTAACAGTAAGGATGTAGCATGTGAGCTGTATAAGCCCACCGCACCCTGCTCCCATGTGTGTACAGGGCCCCCACATGGGGGGGGGAAGGGTACACTTTACCAGAGCCCGAAGGCCCTTGGGGGGCCCGGCCCAGGTTGCAACCCCCATGGGTATGTGTGTGGGAGGGGGCCCATATTACAAGTTTGTACTGGGCCCAAAAAAATTATGCTTGGGCCCTGTGCGTCTATTCATGTTACTATCCTATGCTGAAACCCATGCTGCTGTGTCCCCACTGCTTTTAGCGAGCTAGCTAGATTACAGCTAGCATGTCTCCATGAACTGCAAACTACACCCCAATTGCAGTTTAGTCATAGCCTTATGCTACGATACGCATGGAAAAATCCCAACTCCAATGGGTCTTCACTTTAGCAGAAACTTCAAGCACAGTGCTTTCAGCAACAACAAAGAAAAGCGGCTCTGCATAATCAGAGACGTGCTGCATTTGAACTAGCCACAGCATCGCCCAATTCGTGAATCACATGGAAAGATAAGTGCATTGTAAGTATTTACTGACTCCCTTCTGGCCACAGCCAGGGTGCAGAGGAGAATATCCAAAAGCATTGCAGTACTGCACTGGATGCTGGTCTTCAGACAATCAGCACAGTGGGGCTCTTTAGCCTTTCCAGTGTGGAAGGCCACATACTGCACAGCGTGTGGTAGCAAACAATTCACGGGTGAAGGGATTAAGCCAGTCCAAGAGCAAATTTCATGATGATGTCCATGGAGCATGATGCTGTTGTCTGAAGTGGTGCTGAGATTTTTATAGTGAGCTGCCAGAGAGAAAAACTGATGACAAAAAATAATCTATAAATGCCCTATTCAAATGGACAAGATACATGTTATTGCTCGTTGCTCTCCAAGCATTTCTCTTGTCAAATTCTACTTTGCAAGTGATGAAATAAAATCTCCACAGTGTTTCATAATGATAGGGCACAGCTAGTTTAAGGCTACTGATGAATAAGAGGGCCTTGAGCATGGCTATGACAGTCTGTTTACCACATCAGAAAACAAATGCCAAGTCATTTTATTCAGGGTCTTCTATTCATCGATTCCTTTCAGAACAGGAGCTGAAAGGTAGGTTTAGGAATAAATCAACAGGGAACAACATTCCTGAGATCAGAACCTGATCTTCTGGAGGTGGAAGAGGCACTAGGACCCAGAAAGCCTTCAACGGAAGGAAGTGGGAAGCTGCAACGGGAGGGGTTCTGCCTCCTGGAGGTACAATCCAGCCCGCAGGGCACTCCTGGCCAGCTCTACTGCCACTGAAGGGGAAGGGCAAGCAGGAGGGAAGATCAGCCACACAACACTATTGTACATACTGGGCCATGTCATCACAAGTGTAACTCCAAATTCTTCTATTGGTTTCAATGGAGATACAGCAAGTATGTATTTAGCCAATATTTCCTTTTTCCTTGAAAGATTTGAAAGCAATGATTTGTGTGCTCTGATCACCAGGGAAACTGATCACAAACTAAACTTTAGCCAGAGATCTCTTTATATTTTACTTTTGAGATTGCAGTTTTAGGAAACGATTTAGTAACAAGAATTTGCATTCTTTAAGAGCAGGAACAACAGCCCATTTAAGTCAAAGGGAGTTTTTCCTTGGATTTCAAAATCGGCTTTTTGGATCAGGCTCTCAGGGACCACAGGCAGCTCGATCTGCACAAGGAGACCCCAAAAAACATGGTGCATGACAGCAAAGACGGAGAAATGGAATAACTCCTAATAGTCTCTCTGGAACCTTGTCAGGGCATTAGGGGTTAGATGAGTCGAGTTAGAATGTATGCATTTGACTCAGTAGCAATTAAAATTGTCAACCTATGTATTATGGGTCAGGTTTTACCCTCTGGCCCTGCATTCATTTGTGGAAAATCCCAGAAAGAGATATTAATCTTTCATCATGTTGTAACAGTTTCAAAACGAGTTGAACAAACAAAGCTTTTAGACCAACAGAGAGAACTGTTTTTGCCACTTTCTGTAAAAATACTAGGAGAATGCATTTACCATGAAATTTCTCAGTAATTAAATGTATTCTAATCACATGCAGAAGCTCACCCTGGTGCTAATTACGATGAATTATTTTGGGGAGGGGGCGTTTGAGAAAAATATCACCTTCACTTGTAAAACCCTAAATCATGACAACAGCTGATGTGTTAGAGACAGCCCTGATTACTTTATCGCACTGTGATGCTTGAGATATCGGTTCACAGTTTTTCATATAACCTATGAAGTCAACATAGTGCAGATATGGAAGCAAACCAAAGCTAGGGCTCTTACAATTCACATCATCATAGAATTAATTAAAATATAAAGCTGTTTTCTAACCCAACAACAAAAGTTAGTATTTCTTGCTATAACCTTGCTCTGACATTATCACTCAGTTATACCACAAATAATTCAGTCTTTAATTAGTCCATCTGTTAACTATTTAAACTCACATGACTTAGCTTTATTACTTAGGTCTATAACAAATGCTCCATAGTCTCATCTGGAAGCTGGTTTCTTGTTTAAAAAAAAAACAAAAAACCAACAAAGTGCCTTTCTTAAGGGACATTCTTGTGTAGATCACCATATTCTTGAAGTTTGTAAATGGCTTTGACTAGCAGTTTGCAGTCGCTGTCATACTACCATTGGAACATTTTGTAGATCTCAATCGATTCTGGTCTGCCACGTGTAGCAGGGTAGAGGATTTCAACATCTCTGATTTCTTTTTCACTCTTGCTTGCAGAAAAATTTGGAAGCACTGTAGCCACCATCTCTAGTTCTTCACCTCCAGGCTGAGGGATACAGAAGGCTTCATTAACTCCATTTTTCCAAGATTTAGTTTTCTCCTGACATATGTAATGAGAGTCTGACACACAGGTCTAGTCTCTTACCAGCACTTATTTCCTGATCCTCCCAATATAACAAGGATCAGGGTTACAAAGTGTAATACTATTGTCACATAGCAATGGTCAATTTCCATGGACTCCACTAGCCACTCTTGCACCCCGTTACTATCAACTTCTCCTCTCTTCCATTTGTTATATATTATTTTTATTTTTTTATAGCTGCTTTGTCTTCCCCTCTAAACCAGGCATTTTTTAACCGATACGACCTTCTTCCTCAATTGTAGAATTGTGGCTTTTTTGAGGGCCTCTAGTCAAGTATTCTTAAACAATTCCCAATTGTCAGTCACATTTTTCTGATTAAATTCTTGCTCCCAGCTGATTTGGCTCATAATTGTTTTCAGATTTGTGAAACTGGCCCATTTTAAAACACCAAGTATGTATATATATTACAGGTCCAGCCTTTATTATTTATTGAGTTATGCATCTGTAACTCCCCTCGACACCTTCCAACACCGCACTCAGAGCTCATCACTCACGGCTACATTTCTTAAAAGCAAAGATGTTATTTCCATATGCACAAAATGGAGGTGCCTCAAATACCCACATTTTCACGTAGAGAACCCAATGCTGTATGCATGTATTTAGCTGTGCAAATGCATGTTTGCACACACAAAGGATTGGGGCCTTGGTCCTTATTTTTGTGGGGGCGGGGATGACAATTTACTGTAATGCTGGAGTTCAATATTAAGGACTTTGGAGCATTTTAGTTCACTTATACCTCCACGCATGTGAGAACATGTTTAAACCTACCTGGGCTTTATCACTTTATATATAATTTCATGGAAGAATCCCCTAAATAAAGATACGTGTCATGTAAACGACATTTTGTGACAGGTGAGTGTAGCTGGAGTGGTGGCATTTTGTGTATGATCAGGAAGGGTAACATGAATTGTCTACTTCTATTTAATTAAAGCTCGTTGACTTCACATCTAGAAGACTCCTTAATCCAGGATTTCCCTCCTCCAGCCCCAGATCTTTGTCAGTCCCTGAAGCTGGCTTTGGATTTCAGGCACAGCTACTCTCCAACATACGGCTGAAGTCACCTAGCCATACATCCAGAATTCCTTTCCTTCTAGCCGTCATTGATGTCAACTTGGTAATGCCCTCTCCACACATACCCGTGCCTGCAGGTTATGGAGAACATTTCCTTAGTGCTGTTTGGCTGCTTGGATGTCCAGCAAAGTGCTTGCTGAGATGTAACAGAAAACCAAACAATACAATTACACAACATATCAATCATTCGATAGCTTCCAAAATGCAGATCAGACACAAGTGAATTACAAGTGAATTGCAACTACTTCAGCTATTAAAACGGATTGTTGCTAGAGTAGCAGTGAGTCAAGCAAGGGAGAAGCTATCTCTAGCAAGAAGTGATTCTAGACTCATTTGGCTGAGCTTGCAAACTCATGGGGTGCTGACCTGCAGCCATACCTTTTTGGGGCCACATATAGTTTTTCTTAGATGTATGTGTGTATATACACATTACCAACAGAGGTTGTGTGATTTTTCCATTGCCCTGCACAATGCATAGTTGTTTATAGCAGTGTAAAGTGGATATAAAATGCTATCGAGTCCAAAGGGTAGCATAATAGTAAATCAGGCCCATTTAAAAATAAATTATTTGCAAATAATGTTTTTGAAAAATATCGTGAAATTCCTGAAATAAATTATTTGATGATTATTTGAACATCTCTACATTTTATTAGAGAGAGCGTCTATAAAGCTCTGCTGCAGTTCCATAGGAGCCTGAGTACCTATCCCTTAATTTTTGGATCATCTGATGAAACAGGGAAACGATCTCCCAAAGACCTCTCTCCTTGCACTGTTTTTCATGGTCTGTTTCTGTGTGCAACCTCTTTGACTCTCCTAATTCATCCTGCATAGAAATAAAGAACCCAAAGAACTCTTTAAATGAATGGAAAAAATACATAATGCCTGGTCCAACATGTTAACAATGTCATATCATCAGAGCACAGAAATTCACCTAAGCAGCTTCAACAACATGCACCAAAATCTTCCATGCCAATAACAATCTTGGACAGCGCAACAAAGCAGAGACTGTATTAGCAGGTGCACACTGTGCAAAAAGAACTCTGATGGTCCAGACTTCCAAAGGCAACCTAGGATGAGCACCTGGGGACATAGTTTGCTGCTTCTCTGAGCAGAAGCAATATATATGGCCACCATCTGCTAGGGAGCACTCACTGACGACATCAGCTTGCATGGCTAGGTGTAATCCCTTGGAGATGTGGCATGTTGTCCAGGTCTCTCTGCCAACAGCCAATCAATTATTATGAGATTATTTGGCCTGGCATCCAAAGACTCTCACACTGCTGTTGACACAGGGTTTTGTGACTGCCTAGACCCTTTATTTCCCTTTGCGTCAGCTCAAAGGTAAGATAAAGCCCTAAATAACTTAACTGGATCTTCGTATAAGCCACATCATAGAGAGTGTCACATGGACTGATAACATTGCTGGGGAGAACAAAGCATGGTGAACATGCTGCTTAACTGGACACACCAGTGTACTGTAACTGGGCAAAATGTGTGAGTCTGTTCATCTCAAATTCCAAGGAAGACTTTTAAAAGCTGATTGTTAGCAACATATTTCTACTTTAGAAAAGGATCAGTTTGATTTCTTTGCATATTCCACGCTGGTAAACTGATGCCTACTGTATTTACTATCATGGATAGCTTGCAATTCTGCAAAGCAAGTAACACAATAAATAGTAACTCAATCCCAGATAGCCACCCCCTACCCAATCCTTGTGTACGACTTTCCAAATCACATCTCATCTTGACTGCTTAAGAAAATATTTTGGGCCATCTGCATGAAAAGTGGTGCAGAAATGCAAATTGTTATTAGCATCCTTTATAAGAAATGAATCACAGTTCATTGACTATGAGAGCAGTCAATGGTATCAAATAGAGCCTGGGAAAGTGCTCTCCCACCATTTCATGTCCTGATGTGCACTGACTGGAAACTGCCGGTATGATCTAAGGGTAAATCTCAGCAGCCTCCTGGAACTGTGTTAGGCAACAAGCAGCTGGAAATAAAACCTCGGCTGTATCAATATATGAACTGCAAAGTAAAGCAGGGGAGGTATTAAACAAATACACAGTGATGCAACACAAACCCCTCATAAACACAACACAAACCCCCTTGGCCCATTTTCTATTACATGAACCTCACCAGAGTTGAGCAATCCAGACTAAAATAATAACCACCCCACACCTCTCAGACTATCCTCATCTCTCCATCCAGCCCCACCACAAATGTCCAGGGATACAGATGAGCTTTGCAGTGGAGGTTTCTAATGAACTTCAGAGCCAAGGACCACAGATAGGGAACTGTCTGCCACCAGTCCTTCCCTGCTAAAACAGGAGCAGTTTGCTCTAGCACAGTGTTTCTCAATTGGTGTTCCGCGGAAACACTGTTAGGGTTTCACGAGCAGCTGTTCTCTGCGCCGCCGAGAGCAGCTGTTCTCCGTGGTGCCGAAAAAGGGAAGATGTCTTGGATTTTCCGGCGGAGGGTATCCAGTGTAAGTGTAATTTAAGTGAGAAATGCTGACCTTTGCTTATTTCGACATTTGAAGACTGCTAAGAGTTTGGGGGGTTCCGCAATTATTTATGGAGTTCAAAAGGGTTCCGTGGCCAAATTTAATTGAGAAACACTGCTCTAGCACTTCTGCTGGTCACATGGCGGTGGTACCCCAAGGGAGAGAGCCACTCTCTCAGGAAGGCAGGTTCTAAACATAGTAGGGCTTTGTAGGTCAAAACCAATGCCTTAAACTCACCCAGAAGCTATACAGGAGCAAATACAGATGACAGAACACCAGGGAAGGTGTTTTCTGTGTGACACACAACTTAACAAGTGAATAGATTTCTAGCTCTCATGGAGAAGAAAAGCTTGAAAATGTGACCCCTGACAGCTACAACACCAAAAGAGAAATTGAAATACCCCCAAAAGTTATTTGTACATTAATCTCATGATTTTGGGGGCCTAACTCACTATTTTTGAGCATTTAAACTTCACAATACTAAACCCAGCTTTGCTGAATATGCTGGACTTATTACTTTACACCTGAAGCCCAGCAGGGAGTAGGTATTTTTAAGTTATCCACTGAGGATCTAAAGGAATAGGTGCAAGGAGTGTCCCTCATCCTGAATGTTATGGGGTCATCCCAACTTCAGCTGGACAGTCCCTCAAATTGGGTGACTGATCCTAACTAACTATTTGGAGATCAGCATGTTCATCACATCCCAGCACTAAACACTTAGCAGGATTAAGCCACCCCTTGCAAGACAGTAAAAAGTCGTAAAGCCCAAGACATCTTTCAGACTCACCATCACTTCACTGTGAGAATTGTACACAGGGATAAAGAGCAGTGGAGGGAATTTAGCATTAAAGTGGATATTTAATTGAGGGTCACATTTTCTAACCTCAGTGCTTTGCATGTGCAAATGCAGAGTTAACTATTAACTGTTCCAGAGGGGTAGCCGTGTTAGTCTGTATACAGCAAAAACAACGAGAGTTCTGTAGCACCTTAAAGACTAACAAATTTCTGTGGGCATAAGCTTTCGTGGGCTGCAACCCATCTGATGAAGTTGGGATGATCCCAAGACATTCAAGTCAATGCCTAATGCCATAATCTGACCCACAAAAAGTTTCCTGGAGACCTATAGGGCAAATGCCCAGAAACCCTTAAAATAGAGGGAAGAAGTGAACGTTAAGAGTGAGTAGCAGTATGTTCAAACGGGAATTTTGTACTAAACTATCAGCTCACATTCCGTGGCCTGAGAAAGCATCATTGCCAACCTGGAGAATGCCTGCTATACTCCATCACATTCAACCACAGAGAAAGAACTTGAGAAAAACACTTACCAGAAGGCAGAGGAAAATTGGTGCTTCAGTTACAGTTGCTAAACATCAACACAAACCATATCAAGTCAACATTTACTTATCACATCTCCTTTAGCATCTAAACATAAACACACTTGTTCTTTAAAAATCTAACTGTGTAATGTGCACACTACACTTTATTGTACCGCAACCATCCCTTCCAAAACAGAGCTAACTGCAATGAATGCCTTTAGCAGAGATGTCTCTGAAACCTCACAAAGTCTGAAGTATTTCCAAATATGATGTACTCACTGACCCAGGAATAAGCTACATTTGTATTCTGCTTCCAGTGTCATTGCTTGCTGTGGAAGTGATGCCACGTCCCTTGCCATGTCAAATCCCATTTCTCAAAGCACCGACTCCCGCAAAAAGGGGCTTCCAGAAATGCTTTTCAGTGCCAATTTGTGTAGGCTCAAGCATCCTTTGTGGAAACACAGCCTTCCAGCTGTTGTGCTGTGCTCCTAGTGAAGGCCTTTTAATGGCAGGTTGCATCTCTTATGTAGCTATAATACAGCTCAACATATATAGTTATCAATGGTAGCATGGTCCAGTGGACAGGGCACTGGATTGGGTCTGCTGTGTGACTGAGTGAATCATATCCTCTCTGTTTCTTCTCCCATCCTTTGTCAGTCTTGTCTAAACAGCTTGCAAGTGCTTCAGGGTAGGAGCTGTCTCTTACTGTGTGACTGGTCAGTGCCTGGCACAATAGGGTTCTGATTACAGCTGTGGTCTCTAGGCATTACTGTAATACACATAATAAAATTTAAATGTACCCATCATATATTTGCCAAAACAAGTACAACAGGCTTGGCAGCAAGGACTCCACTTGATACAGCACTAACCTCGTGGGTTCCAGAGTAACCTGGAAACTTCACTCCCTAGGACGACTCAGGGACATCACCTCCAGGTTGGGCTTGTGCTCCAGGAGCGAGAGAAGGTAAGAGCACTGCATGATCATCTTCCATCAGATAGTCTGTACTGTAGTCTGCTCAAGCAACTTCCGGGTCAGAGATGATGGGTCACGTTTCCAGCTGCCTAGAATAAAACAGGGGAAAAGCTCTGGTCAGTGAATGAAGAAGTAGAGCTCCACAGGCCCCACCCTAAAAGATAAGGCCTGGAGCCAATGACCAAGCACTCTCAGAGTCTTGGACAAGGGAGGCCCCATCACCAAAACACCAGGAATACAGTCAAAGAGGTAATGTCTTTGTGTGCTAGGACAACAATGAAGAATGATTTCCTCACCATGAGGTTTCTCTTAAAGAGGCCAATGCACTTGTTTCTGACTCAGAAATGAATCACCATGTACCAAAAAAATTCCTCATTACTTGTATGAATCATGCTCTCATCAGTAAAATGGAAGAGACAAAGGAGCATTTTACATTTCTGAAGACTTAAAAGCTTGAGTTATGTAGGTGTTTGTACATGCACAAAGGTCCATTCAAGAAGCTAAACAACAAGATGATGAAATCAACCAGTGGGAAGATGCACTGACACATCTATTTGCTCATACACAAATTAACTAAATGCAGGTTTTACCCTATGAACAATGCGCTACCATTTTTGTTCCCTGAGCATTTTTGCTGAGAATAATAATTGCCAGAGACAGTTCAGCAATTGCCTACACACAGCTCAGCATGTAGTTCAGTGAATTACTTGGCACCTTGCACATTCAGTAAGATCCAACCTGTTTTAGGCTGGGATTTTCAAAACAGCCTTAGAGAATTCGGGACTTGAAATCTATTGAATTTCCAGAATAAGTTTCCCTTAAGATGTTTTGAAAACCCCAGGCTTAACAAATAGAAGGAATATTTTCACAATGAATGGTACCTTAACTACCTGCCTTATCAAATGGGTAGAGTCAAGTTCTGCCAAGCTGTGGTATCATTTAAATGCAGCTGAGGCTGTATTTTGCAAAAAACACATCTGGCTTGCTCAGACCACAGGAAGAACCTATTTTTTCTCCTTCAGTTGACACTAAATACCTTTGGTCAAGTTCTGCGCTCAGTTACACCTGCGAAACTCCAGTGCAGCTGAGGCTGTACAAGAATTTAGTCCTTTGTGTTGCTTTATTACTAAATAAAAAGTTTAAACCTATTTTATTTTTTTTTCATTTTACAGTATATTAAATTCTATCATCATATTAAAAGGACAAACATCAAGATGGTGATAGCAGAAATAAAAGTTTAATTGTTATTTATTTTGGTGCTGCTGGACGCTAAAAAGCGTGTGCTGTTCTGGAAAGGTGAAGGGAACAAACCTATTTTTGAACCACTTCTATTTGCTTTTATTTCCTCATTTATTTTACAAGATTTGTTACTCATTTCAAATAATTTGCAAAAACCATTTTTGCCAAATGTAGCCCCCTGTTATGGACAAAAATTCCAGCAACAGAGTATTTTCCAGTCTGATTTTATAACAAACTCACCCTCATGAAAACAAAGTGTAACTGCTCTTAGCACCTGAAAACAATTGTCAGTTGGGTTAAATGCATGCAAAGAAAGGACACGGCAATTTCCGTAAGGCTGGAGCTGGGGACATTTCAGCATTTTTTCCATTCAGTTATGCTCTTAAAAATATTTTGGGGAAGAGCAAAGACATGAGAGAACCATGAACAACTACAGTGTAAAATATGAGCACATACACCTTACACCATAGGTACCTGAGAACTGTGTTTGGGAGAGTAAATGAGAAATAAAAATATTTAAATAATGTGCAAAGTAAAAAAAAAAAATAGAGATGGGCTCAATCCACAAGGTTCACATCATGAGTCGGACTTTCCCAAAGTTCAGGGATGTTCAGAACCATATGGTCTGAACTTGGGTCAATCTCTAGGAAAAAGAAAGAAGAAGCAATCTTATTACTCATATCCAATACATTGAAATTCTCTTCAACACACAATCTGAAAGCATTTTATGTTTAGAAATCTATAAGACAGATCCCAGTGCCCACTGAAGGTACCCGAAACCCCCTCACTGACTTTAATGGGCTTTGGTTCAGGTCATGTGTTTTAATTCTCCTCTCCACCTTCCCCCAAGTAATAGAGAGACACAGTAAATTGTAAGCATTGGCTCCTATTTGCAATATTCCTCTCCAGGCCACAGACCTCAGCAGTATTCACAAGTCTCCTTCCACCTTCTCCCATATTCTTCGTTGATGGATGCTCCCTTAAACCCTCTTTGTTGTTACTATATATTGTGGGCTCAGAAGGATTTGATTTTTATTGGGTATGAATATCAACAGTTAAGTAACAGGTTTTATTTTCAAGTATGTCTTTCAATTTTTCTGGGTTTTTTATTTTATGAGAAAGTAGTAAAAAAGACTCATGTTCTTTTTTAATCCAAAATCTAACAGAGGCAGCTGTCATATCTATAACAGATTTGAAGTAAAACCATAATATCGAATGATAACATCTCATAATATCAATTTCATAATTGAGCATCAGATAGAACTGAGCACAAATGAATGCAACCGTTTTCCTGCATTCATCATAATAAAGATGATAAAAATCATAGACGTTGTATTTACATTTTTTAAAGTTTCAGTTAACAGTGAAAGTAATTGATGACTGCAGCACTGGCTAAATAAAAGCTAATCCTTCCCAAACCTATCCGTGTGATGCTCTCAGGGAAATCTGCACACAGGGAACCATTTTGAGGCATGAGGATCCAAATTTTATGATTAAATGTCCCACACAACCCTGGGAGAAGTTTTTAATGCAGACTTTTTATGGCACCATGGATTCATTTTGTTCCATCAAATCTATAGCATGAGGTCCAAACAATGTCCTCTAACATATACAATTGCTAGGCAGGATGGCTGAAAATGAGAACTGATGTTTATTAGGAATAGGGAATAGAAAGCTCATTTAATGTTTTTAAATGCAATGGATGGATGGCCAGGGAAATTTTCCTCCTTTTCCTCTGCAAGGCTTTGTCTTTTTGGATAAAAACAACCAATAAAAATGGAGGCAGTCATCTATCCTGATACAGTGGCCATTCTTCTCTTTAACACACTTTTGGCATTTCTAGACTTCTAAATCAGTAGAGACCAAAGTTTTTTTCTCTGTCATATTTGTACTGAGGAAGCAGAGTAACTGCTCTTTGTTTTCTTGTTGCCAGAAAGTTTAACATGATTAAAATATAAAATGGTACCTAGAATAGCCCTTTAAAAATGTCCACTCTCATCAGCATTAGAAATGTCGTTCAGATCAAATGTATTCAGCACAGTCTTGGAACAACTGCTTCAAACTAGGCTTTCACTGATCTTTTTTCATCATCGTGGGACTTACCACTAGCTCCATTTCCTTGCTTTGACCAATTTTGAAACACTATAGCCAACCCTCTGTTGCTTGAAATACCTCCCTTCCCAACTGCTCAACCAAATGCTCCATTCTCTCTCTTGCACCATTTCACCTGCAAGTGCATCCAGACCTTTTCTTTTGTTCAGGACTGCTGCCACAGCTGCTAACATATTTGAGGAGCACTGTCTCTGCATTTTGCAAGAGAAAAGAGAGGGCAGAATGTGCAGCCATCATTTTGGTTGGTTTCTTAAGAGACTATGTAGTGTTATTTCCTTTCCAGTCAGTCCCTTACCACTAGAATTTCTAAACAGGGATGCAAGGAGGCAAACAGGGAGGCAAATACACACAGAGACAGCATATGCATTTGTGAAAATGGAGGCTTTTTCTGGTAAACAAATATACCAGGCAGATAGTTCAAGTATATATACCTTAAGCAGCTGGCTGGAGCAGGCGGGCCTTGATGATACTTTAGGAACACAATATTGAAGGCCTTCACACAATTTTTAAAAATCTGCTTTAAAAATTGTGGAATGTTGTGCAGCATTTTTTTTTACTTCCACTGACACTGCAATATTTACAATGACACATTTCAATAAATTGAAATCTTTGCAATTCTTCAGCATTATAGAAACCTGGCTCATCAATGAAGTCAGTGGGAGGCTTTCAGTAACTTCAATGAGCATTTGATCAGGCCCTAAAAGATTAGTTGGATTTGTATTTGGGGGGAATGAAGGGGAGGGACAGCAAGAAAAAAAAATTCTGCTCAGTTACATTGCAGTGAATGGAGCTGCTCTGCAGTTACCCTGCAGTATAACTGAGAAGAGATTTTAGCTCCCATTTAGACAGTAATTACAGAATGAAGTTAAAAAATGTTTTTGAATTGTGTGTAAATAAATAAGAAAGGTGCCATAGACAGACCTGGGCAGGAAACTGTTTTCTCATCTCATGAAATTATGAGATTTCAAAAAACTTTCCCGTTCTGTACCAGGATGAACTCAACACCTTTCAGAATATTTTACAAAACAAGGCAGAGCCCAAGACCCACTTCACAGCGGGTTATGGTACTCAGGGTATCGGAGTGCTGGTGCAAGTCCCTGCTTTGCCTGACTTAGAGCAGAACTTCAACCGAGGACTAAGGGGAGTGCCATAACCACCAGGCTACTGGGTAATCTAGGGGGATAAAGGTGGTGGGGGAGTCTCTCTTTGTCCCCCACCCCTCACACTTTCCCAAGCAATGATTCGTTTCAACTGACCGTTAGCAAAAAAAAAGTTTTGGTTTCAATAAATCAGGATTTTCTGACAACAGCAACAAAAAAAAGCAACCCACATTTTGAATTAGCTGTCTGCCTCCAAGAGCTGGTCATTTGACCCAAAAGTTGGTGGGTAAAATTCCTGGGACATCCAATGAGAAGTTTCTGTGATGGAAACAGATAGAAAAGGACTGAGACTTTTCTCCTTGGAACCTAGTGTACTAATAAGGGCCTAATTCTTACTGCCCTCACTCACCCGGTATTTGACATCAGCGGGACTCCTTGAAGAAGAAAGTACTAAATGTAAGGTGCTATGTCACATGGCAGAATGAGGCAAATGGAACTGTGACCCAAACCGATAACAACCTCACACTGGGACGGGCTACATTACACAACAGGATACAGATTTCCTGCAAAGAAATTGAAAATACTTAAATAATCACCTGGGTTTAGATTTCAGCATGAAACACAAACAGGTTGACCATTTGCATTTGTATATTAGTCTCCACGAAAAAAATCCAGACAGAAAAAGTAGTAAATGGGAAGCTTTTGTTTATAACTATTCATCTGCTCTTACAGCTGTTACACGAATAGTTCCAGTGACTTTAGGAGGACTACTCATGTGAGGTAGAATTACTGGCATGACAAAGAGATGGCAGGATCAAACATTATATTTCTAATAATTTAAAAACAGGAAAATACATCTTGTTGACCTAAAAACCTACAGGTCTGTACTGGGATTATAGGTATAAAGCTTGATTTGGAAAGAATAGGAGAACTTTAGCTTGAATGAAAAGTGCTTGCGGAGAGGAGTAATATGCAAAATTATGCAACACTTAATAAAATTGCCAGGATTCTGTCCCATTTCCTCTGCGGAAATGTGCAGAAAACTGCACTGAATGGACCAAAAATTATTCTCTTGTTGCCAATAATGTCCTAACAGGCTATTCTATTATTAGATATGTCACATTCATTGAACTTTGCTGCAGTTTTTACATTTGCCCTTTTCACACGTGAAGTCCAGGACTGCACTAACATGAAAAGTGAACCATGCTTTCTTCTTTCAAATCATCACTAAGCTCATCCACTGGGCAAGCAGGGATACAGCTTACTCGGCATTTGACTTGTTTGTATGGTACCTGGTGGTGTCGTGTGGATTAACCAAACTGACATACCCTAACATTTCTCAGCTAAAACACTGTATTTACTGCCACCGAAGGGATCTAAGTAAGAATAGGATTGGAAAACAAGAGACTAAACAATGCAAGCTACAATCTTCTGTCTTTGTGTCTGACTGTACAGAGTATCGCTTGGACACTGTATGTAAAGATGGTCAAACATTTTCTAACAGAATATTTTTCTTATAGAAAATGCACATTAAGTGATATAAAAACATTCAGCAGGAACATGTGTACTTTGTCAACATTTCATTTTGAAAAAAATATTGAATCGAAGCATTTTCATAAAGCAAACATTTGAATGAAGAGCATTTCCATTTGACATTTTGAAATGATATAAAATCAATTTTAAAATAAGTCATTTTATAAAAGATATAATAAAAAATCAAAATAAAATAAATAAGTTAAAATCACAACATTTATTTGACCTAACAGGAATTTTACTTATTTTTGGAAATGGTCATTTAAGTAGGAAATTTCAACTTTTTGTTTTGCTTCAGAACAATTTTTTTAAATGTCCAAATTGCCACAGAATGGAAATTCCCAGTTTTGATTAGATCTAGCTATATGAAACAAACCTTCTTTGGTATCTCTTGGGGTGGTGCAGCACAGGGGGGTCATGTTTTGCTGTGCAGCTCAGTTTCAGTAACTTTGTCAGCATGGCACCTGTTGCTAAAGCTGATACATCATGACATGTACAGGATTGTAGCTGATCACACAATTTTACATGTTTGGGGCCAGATTCTCCCATGTTAGGACAGCTTTACACACCTCTGCTGGCCCAAAGTTATATTAAAGATGGTTGAAGCTGGCCACAAGAGGATCACCTCATAGAGGTTCCTACACCACATAGGGTTGCCAGTTTTGCCTGGCCGTATTCCTGGAGATTTCATCACATGACAATCTTTAATGAAAGATTAATCTTTAATTCTTGGCGACCCCAGGACAATCCTGGAATTTTGGCAACCCTATACACCATCCCTCTGCCTGTAGCCAGTAAAGGGAAAAGCTGCGGGGGAAATGGGTGTAGCAAGGTCATCCTGTAGTTGCTTTGGTGTTTGAAGACTTTGCTGGGGTGTCTTCTTAGAGCTTCCTTTGACTAGGTGATTCAACCCTTCCGCACTCTCCCCCTCACCCCCACCTAACCTCCATACACAGAGGCTTTAAAAACAACGGCTAAAAGCCCTGCTTTTGCAGAGGAATAATATATTTTAGTCACTCTCACTTGTTAATTTAGTGATACCACTGTGGCACTTTCACATTATTATATCATCTATGTCCATGACACTGGCAGTGCCTTGATGATGCTGGTGGGGAGAACTTAGACATAAAATTATCCTCTCTCTGTAGTCTCAGATTACAGTCAACAGACTTTAAGGGCCCCTAAAGCAATCCATTCTTGTAGGAAATACTTGAATAGTCGTTGGACCAGAGATAGAGTAAGAATGACTCTATAGCCAGTAGTTAGGGCACTTGCCTGGGTTCCTGCCCATGGTCTACTGAGTATTGAAGTATTTATACACAGGAGAACAGCTTCAACAGGAGAGATTCAGAGAGCCCCAGCCTACCCAATAGCTTGGAGGTTAAGCACTTGTCTGGGCGAGGGGAACCCTGAGTTTGAGTCCCTGCTCCAGAGAGGGGATTTGAACCTCGGTAAACCACATCCCAAGTGAGTGCCCTAATCACCAGGCTGAAGGCAATAAGAGGGCATCACGCCTCCATCGCTGCTGCGTGATTCTCACCTGAAAAATAAAAACAAGATGGTTTGTTAATGTCTAAATGAAGAGTTTTGATATTCCCAAATTTTTTCTTTTTTTCATTTCAACTGAAATAACTGGTCAAAGGTGACATAAACTGGTGAAATGTTTCAGTTGGCTGGAATCTGCATTTTTTGGCAAAAAAAATTTCAGCTGAAAAATTTCAACCAGCCCAAGCCCATATCACCTACACTGCTAACTAATCATGCTGAAACCCAGGTTCTGCTCCTCACAGTCTACATCAGCTTCACGGTCTCTGAGATGCAGGTTACTGGGTCTTATGTACTTCACTTTTGTTGGGCATGAAAGGAAAGGAGATTTAAATTTGTAGACACTCTCTCTGAACAAGCTCTTTGCCAATATCAACAGCAGGGGGCTCTTGCAATTGATAAATCTGCAATCACAGTTCATTGTTACATCAGGGAAAACAATTTCAGTGCATGTTCTGTACATGCAAAATACATTCCCCTTAATGACTGCACTGCTTCAGAGAAGCCTCTAGATTAGCGTAAAACCCAGAGCAAAATCTCTCATCGTCAGCAACTGAAACCCTAACAATATCCACAAGGGGCTGGCTTATTTAAAAAGGTAGCATGCATGTTAATATTAATACATGCTACAAAGATGAACAGGGCCATTTTATACTTGACCCAATTTTTTTCCCTTCTCTGTCAGTGTAGCTAAGGGAAACTATTTAAATCAGTTGAATTGCATTGGTGTAAAACAGATATTTAGTCGGGAAGAGAAGAATCACATTAATTGTATATGGTTACTGATGCTAATGGATCCAGATTAAACATACTTTCTACATCTAGATTTTTTTCCCCCAGAATTTTTTTTCAGTCATGTACTGAATATCTTTTTCCCAGTAGTTTTATTCATTTATAGATAAAATCTAAATACAGTATGTCACCATTAGGTATGAGAAAAATTCGCAGAAAAGAGTACTCAGATTCAATTGAATCACTGCTGCTCACATACATATATGCTGCAAAGATCAAATGCAATATAACATTAGCTATCATTAAGCAGCATGTGTAGCTTAAGTCACGCAGGTCAAATACTGCATCAAAAAGCCTCAATTGAAAACAAAGCCTGAAGTTGTAAGAGAAAGAGGAGTGCGCAAAGGTCTGTGAATGAAGATGTCAGTCATCTATGGAGAGAGCTCTTGAAACTTTTTGGCACGTAGTTAAAAGTAGTAAAAAAGTTTAATAAAGACATATAACCATTAGGGCCTGAATTTTAAAAATATCAGAACCCAAGGCCTCGAACAGAAATGAAATATCCACTTTGCATCTATAATCATGGTACCTGCCAGATCAAATTAGGCACGCAAATACAGCATTGTGGGTGCAATGTATACCTCCTGTGCTAGGTCTATGATCTCTTAAGTCCTAGCATTCTGAGATCTTAACTAGGGCATATGCCTCTTATAGAGTGAATTCACACTAGAATGAACTTCACACTTTGTATGTCCAGCAGATTCAAGCCATTCTAATACAAAGGAAGAGCCATTACTAGCATTACAACTGTGATGCTCTTTCAGAGGCAGGAATGATTTTCTTTTGAATGATCTGTTTTGTGTTTTTTCCCTGAAGAGATGGAATAAGCATGAGGGAGAATTTATCTCCAGTTAATACCCACACCTGCCAAACCTCATTCATTTCAGGTTGTAAAAGTTTGTCACTGATGTGATTTCCACAGGGAGTTTTGCTTTACTAAGGACCAGAGAATCAGGCCTGTAGCTGAGTTCCAAATAGAATTAATTGAAAACTAACTTACATACTTCTAGTGGGGAAAAAAAACCCTCACTTCTACCAATGCCTTATTAAAGTTTTCCACATTCAACAGGCTTTCCTCTCTCCCAGACTCCTGATGACCATTTGAAAAAAGTGATTGCTAGAGAACAGCACCTTTCAGAAGCATCAGGGTAAAAATATAGAGAAGAAAACCCCATATAGCAAGGAGATACCTTAAAACAATGGAGAGTCACAATTCTACAAATGCAGTGCACCAGGATACTACCAGCACAGATTGAGGACCAAGTCATATTAACATTTTAAAAAAAACCTTACGCAATTCAAAAATATTGTTAAATAATTTTAAGCTAAACATATTGAGTTTGGATTTTTAAAGAGCTAAGAGAGTCTGTTGGATGAGGAGAATTCAAGCCATGTGGTGGAACATACAGCTAAAGTGCAATTTAAGGCTGACATTCCCTCCCCCACCCTCTGCTCCATTTGAGTAGCTTTTCTTTTAAGCTGTCCCCTCCACTCACCTCTCAAATGCTTTTGAAGAAAGAGGGAAAAAAAACATACTTGACAGTGCTATTAAGGAGCATGTCTCATGCTGGCCTCCCTCCGCTTTGTGGTTGAATAACCTGGGTTGGTACTCAACATACACACACACACGCTTATATTGGGAGCAAGGTTTTGGTGTAGTGCTCTCCTCACAGTAGATATGTCTATAGCCCCCATCACTGTAACATCCAAGCACCTTACGGTCATGAATGCAGCTTTCCCCACAACACCTCCCGGCAGTGGGGAAGTACTATGATACCATTTTACAGATGGAGAACTGAGGCACAGAAAGACTAAATAACCCAAGATCACATGGGAACTCTGTGGGATAGCCAGGAACTGAACGGAACCTACATCTGCCAAGTCTCAGACTAGCACCCTAACCCCTACATCATCCTTCCTCCTCCTCCAGTGCTTGTCATTTTATGTTTCATCAGCTAACACCATTTCCTACCCAGCACAATGGACTCTAAACAGAACAAGAACATCTTTTGATTGTATCTATTTTAATAAAATCCGTATCATACTGTCTTGCCAGGGAAAAGAGAGGGGAGGAAGCCAAAGACCCCAGGATAAATGCCATAAGGATCACCCTGGAATTTCATTTGGATGGGGGGGAGAGAGGGTGTGGCCTTTGTGAAAACAGCCATCCTCTAGAGGGATAGCCTTTGTGTGGTGCTAAGGAGGCATTCAAGTCCCCAGCTGCATTCACTCCCACTCAGATACTGCCACTTTGAAACCAGGAGAATATGCTCTACTGATAATTAAAAATTAATGAATACAGGTTATGGAATGTGGTGCTTGGGGCTAGGGCTATGTGGGAAGAGATTTACTTCAAGACTACTCTGCTGAGGATCCCAGGCTTAGAAATATTTTCTGCCAGTTCAATTTCTTAAACATTTTTTTAGCCCAGCCTTATTTTGTCCATAGCTTTGCAACAAAGAGCAGTCTGAGAGCTTGATCCTGCAATGAGCTCTGTGAAAACACAGAGGTCTGCTCTAGAGAGTTCACTGCAGGCTCAGGGCCTACACAGCCAACCAGCAGCTCAGACTGAGCATTACCCGGCGGTTTAAGCGGGAGATTGGTAGTGAGGTAGTTTTGTCATATGAAGGAGGAGGGAGTATTAGCACTGCTCTGGAGGGTGGATTAAGGATGACAGGCTGCACAACAGTAGTTTGTTTTGCGTGGGACTGGTAAACATTTTCCAACAAAGCCACTTTTTTGAAGGAAAATCGGGTTTGATTAATACATTTTTAATGTCTTCTTTGTGTGGAAAATTTTGATATTTCATCGAAAAAACAAATGCCTGAAAACAGGAATATTTTTATTCAAAATGGCACAACAGTGCCTCACGGGAGGGGTAGTTTGGGTGCCTTATGCGCCCATTCTTTATGATATGGGCTCTCTGGCCAGACTACATTTTCTATGATGCACCATAGCCAGGAACTCCTATGATGTAGGCCCTCCCCTCACAACAACAGGAGAAAATGGTGCAACCTTTCATTTTTGTCAAAAATTTCCATAGAAAATATTTTTTCCAACCAGCTCTAGTTTTGAGGAAGGACATGGAGAGAGCTTGGAGAACTGTTATACGGAGAGAGTGAGCATTTCAGGCCTGGAGGCAGCATGGAGAGGAAGTGTTGTGGGTAAGGAACCCACTGTACTGGGACTCCAAAGGAATGTTCCTAGCTCTGCCACTGACTTCCTGTGTGATGCTGTACAAGTCAGCAAAGCAGTGTGCCCCGGTCTCCTTTTCTGTCTTGTCTGTTTACATTGTGAGCTCTTTGTGGGCAAGGGCATCTCTTACAATGCATTAGCACCACATCAACTGCAATGGAGCCCTGATCTCTATTAAGACCTATGGGTGCAACTAATTCATATATTCAAGGTGGCAGAGATGAGTGGGACAGAAGGACACAATGGGAGCTGTGAGGTGGTGACAGAATGAATGGAGTGAGGATGAGGAAAAAAAGAGGGTCATCGTCTCTTGTCTCGTAGATTGGGGAAGGGACCTTCTTTCTGTTCTGTGTTTGTACAGAACCTTGCACAATGGGGCCCTGGTCCATCACTACATACTATGCTAATACAAATAATAATGGAAGCATATACAAATCATTTATAAAAAGTGTCTTGTGTTTCAAACCGGAATTGGTCTAGAAAGATTTTAACTGCTCAAAATATGGTCTGTTAAAGGGGCATCCCCCAGAATAAAAACTAATAGAGGCAAGAATTTATTAAATGTCCCTCACAGAACCAGGCAGGCTATTGTCCAAATAATTGTTGCATCATTGTGCACCCTTGTTAAGACTAAATGGATTTTTCCCAAACAGCGCAGAGATTTTTCTTTTAGCTCTGTGTGTAATTCTTTAAAGAATTACACACATAATAAATTAGTGAAAAATCAAAGAAACGGCCTGTCCTTAGAAAACCAGCTTAATTTGTCATGCTCTGCTGCATGCTTCTAAATGCTCCAGTTCTTTCAGGCCCTGCTTCAACCAGCAGCCTCCTCTTTGTGCAAGTAATCTTTATAAATAATAGCAAATTGAATTTGGCATTAAGTGAGGTGTGAAATTCTTAAGCAGGCTCCTAAAAGAGGGAGACATCAGGGTCACAGAGGCTGCTATCACATTTCCTTCAAGCACATGGGCTGTATTTGGAAAGCAAATCAATTACAAATTACCAAAAACACAACATGGTACAAAAATCCCCAATTTCGGCATAGGCTGTAATATGTTTTTTAACTGTTGTTTTGAAATCAATTCATTATGTAGATTTCACTGGTTCTATCTAGTTATTTCAGCTCACCATCTTCACATGGCAGACCCAATCCTCAGCTTGGCTCCAACGCAGCTATGCTGATTTACACTAGTTGAGGATCTGGCCCAGTGATTTGCTTACCATTGTCCAGTAAACCATTTACAACGCTCTCTAGATGTCAATTCGGGAAACAGAAAACATTTTACATTCTGAACTCTCCACCACTTCACTCTCAGTAAATATCAGCCACATATTCACATTACCCTCCTACAATTCTACAGCAGTTGTGATTAACTCAAGACACTGAGGGAGACCACCTAGTATGGAATTTCCACACCCGCCCCCTTGCTCTATCACCTGCATTTACTGACCTACAGAGTATGCTGTGAGACCGCTATGCTTTCTCAGGCTTTTCCATGCAAAGAGGTAGACGTTGAGTGGGATTCCTCTGGCATTTATCCTAGGAGAATCCTTTGTAAACCAAGAGCCAATTGGCAAATATTACATTTGTTTAATATTTTGCTAATGTTCTAGGATATGACACATTAGCACCTCTTACTTTTTTTAAAGTAAGTATTCAGAGCCTGTTGGTTCTTAAATTTAAAGATATTTGCTGCCTAAACTGCAAGACCAATGTAGGAGAATGAAAATATTTAAAGCTTTTTTGCATGCTAAAAGCCTAACAAAATATTGCAATTGTAGTTAAAAGCTGTATTTTTATATAGATATGTAGTGAAATGTATAAATGAGCAAGATTAACTAGCCAAATCTTCTGAAGTGCTCTCTTTTCCCTAAACATGATTGTATCTCTCTGAGAAGTTTGGACCATACTGACTGACATTTCAAATCCAGATGAATATCCCCACGGAACCTGGAATCAGCACTCTGTCGGTACAAAGTTTTGGGGGGATTTTTTGCATACAGTAGTTAAGTACATGAACACCAGTGCCTGGGTCAGCATGTCCACTTCATTTCTGAAGGAGTCTCACAGTGAAGTATCACCTAAATAATGGAACACACATCTGGCTGGTGATTGTTGAGGTTAGTGAGTTTATACAAAGTCAATTCAACCTCTCCGTTTCTTTTTTATGTTAAAAATTAAGTAATAAGATTACATGGCATCTAACTGAACCCCCTGGGTAGGGGACTTGTTTTAAACACAGTGATCTTTTTTGGAATCTTCTATTATTAAAAAAGTACTTTTTAATGGTTTGGATCCAAGATACTTTCTCTTCAGAACATTGCATTAGCTAGTGTGTGCTTACGATACTATACTTACAATGGCAGAGCAGATGGATGAAGTAGGATTACCTCTCAACAGCTGTGAAGGCGGGAGGAAAGCTGCAATGAAAGAGAAACATCCCAGTCGTCTTGTACTTCTCCTTGCCACTGGACACAGGCGCCTCTTCTGCCAAAACTTATTTGGCTGCTGATGTGCAACGGCTCCCCCATATTAAACAGCTTACGCACAGGCCTCTTTCACAGGAAGAATTTTTTCCCCACCTCCAGCCACAAAAGTCCTATGGTGATGGGCAAGTAATGACGGGGACACATTAAATGGTCATCAGGAGTCTCTAGTCACAGACCCACATGCAGATAGTTGGCATGTGCCCTGGATTGGAATAGGGATTTGTGACCCGTCCATACTTAGGGTAGCCCACCTGAAAATGCCTTGATCAGGGCAGGCTGCAAAAGGAGGGCAGATTCTCCTAAAACTGGTGGCTAACATTGCAGTTAGATTCACCAGCCAGTCACAAACAGTGCTTCTGATCCCCCACACTGGTTATCAGGAAGCTAAATCAAGAAGTTGCTCAGCCCCCTCTATTGCATTTCAGTCTCTGGCTCCCAATCAGCAACTGGATCCAGTAAAAAGATAAATTTTTAAACCCTATTTCCCTTTACCAAAATGTTTTCCTGATCCCCAAAGGGTCAGCCACATTGCCAGATCAATATAAGTTTGGATCATACCCAAACTACCATACTGCCAGCCGTCCTTTAGTGATTAAAACAAAAGATTTATTATAAAAGGGAAGAAACAAATGAGAAGAGAAATGTTAAATGGTCAAAGCAATCAGATACATACAAATTACTTTAAAGTCAATATATATAGGAGATTCTCAGCAGGATTGTGGAGTTTGCAGGCTTGGACAGTCCCCCAGTGTACATCGAATACCTGGATGAGTCTCAGTCTTTTATTTCACAGCTTCAGTTGTCGATGAGTTGATCCAGAGGTAGGAAAGAGGAATGAAGACAAGATGGAGATGATGAAGCTGCATTTTATAGTCTCTGATCTGCCATGTGGCTTGTTTCAAACACAAGCCCACAGCACATGGGCAGGGAAAGGCACTTACAATCCCCTTGAACACAGACATGTCCCTATAGGTCTTACAGGTGTCATCCTGGCTTCACTGTAAAGGTAACGGCCCTCGATGAGTCATCAATGCTGACATTACTCTGCCTGGGGGGGGTAATCCAGTAGCACAACACAATTGTTTGGATACAGATATACCACACATATTAAGAACGCATAATAAAACATCGATGCATGCATATAAATGTGCTTATCAGTCTAAGCAAATTATAACCTTTCCATCAGCACCTTGCATGGCATATCTTATACAATATTTATTGCAATTCTGTAATATTGATATCCATAATATTATAAATGATCATTTATATTCCAGAAAGCATCACAGGAGCATTTTTGGCAGCAGCCGTCACGACTAAGCTGGCCTTTTTAGGAACCCCTCTGTTCACCCCATAGGGAGAAGGGTCTAGAAAAGGTGCCCCAATAATAGGCTATCCCATCATACTCCACTGGATAACCACGTCCAGAGTCATCACTGCCAATGCTGCAAAAAAACGTATTTTTGTTTTTTGACTATCTGGAATGTCCGTAGCCTACTAAACGATTCAAAAAGTGAAAGGCTTAAATTCAGAACAGCAATTATTTCCCACGTACTCTCGAGGCACAACATCGACATTGCCATTCTCAGTGAGACAAGATGTGCAGACGCAGGCCCCGTGCGGGAAGAGGGTGGCGGCTACATGTTCTTTTGGAAAGGGAAACCAGCAAGCGACAGGCAAATACATAGTGTTGGCTTTGTAATCAAGAACCATCTAGTCAACAACCTGATTGAGCTCCCATTAGCATCAATGGGAGCCTTATGATCCTCCGCATCCAATTGGTCAATAAGTCATTTGCCACGATCATCAGTGGATATGCACCAACACTTGACCCCGAAGAACAGAAAGAATTCTTCTATACTGAGCTTGACACAATTCTGTCATCTGTTCCAAAAACAGACAAGATAATCAGCTTTGGGGACTTTAACACAAGAGTTGGCTGAGACTCTAATGTATGGAGTGGCACCATTGGGAAGGAAGGAGTGGAGAAAACCAATTCCAACAGCATCCTTCTACTCAGAAAATGCGCAGAGCATGGCCTTGCAATCACAAACACAATCTTCAGACAAAGCAACAAGTATAAAACAACTTGGCAAAATCCCCATTCAAAATAATGGCACCTCTTGGACTATGTCATCATAAGAACACAGGATCTAAAAGACGTTCAAATCACCCATGTCATGAGAGGAGCTGATAATTGCTGGACTGACCACCATTTGGTGAGGTCAGTCATATCCATCAGGATTGCACCAAATGTAGAAAGCAACCCAAATCACCCAGAAAGCAAACACAATACAATTCAAAGACTTCAACCCTAAGTGCACCAAGAGAACTTCCAAGCACACCTCAGCAGAACACTGATCATATGCACACCTGGAAACGACAACACAAGTATCGAAGAAGATTGGGAAGCCCTAAAAGAGACCATCTATGAGGCTTGTGAGGAATACATTGGCCTTGCTACCTGTCACCATCGGGACTGGTTTCTTGGTAACAAAATTGAGATCACAACCCTCTTGGACAGAAGAGAAAAGCTTTCTGAGACTGGCAAAACCATCCATCATCCAGTCAGAAGCAAAGCTCTTTCCAATCAGCTCAAAACTCAGGTTCAAAGATGGATCCAAGAAATCCAAAAAAAAAAAAAATGGTAGTAGGACAAAGCAAAAGAAATCCAAGCATTTGCTGACAGACATGATATATGGAGCTTTTTCTATGAGACAAAGACCCTGTATGGACCAAACACACGTAGTCTCACATCGCTGAGATGTGAAGATGGTAGTACCCTTCTTAAAGACAATGAATCTGTCAAAGAACATTGGAAGGAACACTTCCAAAAGCTGCTAAATTGAGAATCAACTGTGACTGATGACACCATCCACTCCATCCCTCAGCACTCAATCTAGGAAACTCTTGCCAACGCATCAATACTTGAGGAGGTCCGCAAAGCAATTAAGCAAATGAAGAACAATAAAGCCTCAGGTCTTGATGGCATACCAGCTGAAGTACTGAAAATGGGGGGAGAAACACTGATTAACAAGCTCCATTTGCTGTTTTTCAAAATGTGGTGCACTGACAAAATCCCTGCTGACTTAGATAACGTTAACATTGTCACTATTTTCAAAGAAGGAGATAGGGCCTACTGTGGCAATTATCAAGGCATTGCCCTTCACTCCATCGCTGGGAAGATTCTTGCTAGAATCTTACTGAATCATCTGCTCCTTCTTGCAGAGGAAGTACTCCCAGAGTGGCTTCAGACCATCATGAGACACCATCTCACCAACACGATTTTCGCAGGTTAGCAGATCCAGGAAAAATATCAACAACACCAGAAGCTGTATATGTCTCTTATCGATTTGACCAAGGACTCTGTTAACCGTGAGGCTCTGTGGAAAATCATGTCACAGTTTGGCTGTCCAAACAAATGTATCACCATTGTAAGACTCCTTCACGACCAGATCACTGCCTCCATCCTGTGCAGTGGCTCTACCTCTGAGCCCTTTGCCATCCAAACTGGCATAAAGCATGGTTGTGTACTGGCACCCACTCTCTTTTCCATTTTCCTAGCAGCTATGAAAACAAATCCAAGACCGTCTGCCACAGGGCATTGGCTTCCAATATCGGACTGATGGCAACCTCTTCAACCTCTCTCGCCTTTGTGACAGAACTAAAGTAACATTGCCATCGATAACTGAACTCCAGTACGCAAATGATTGTGCTGTAGTTGCACACTCAAAGGAGGATCTACAAACAGCCCTTAACTGCCTCTCTAACACTTACAAAAGCATAGGGCTAACCCTGAACATCAGCAAAACAAAAGTTCTCCACCAGCCTGCTCCTAGTCAATCATCAAACCGAGCAAGAAAGATCTATATTGACAGAGAGGAACTCGAAAATGTAGAACACTTTGCCTACCTTGGCAGCCATCTCCCACATAGGGCAAACATAGATGTCAAGATTCAGCACAGAATATACTGTGTTAGCCTTGCTTTTGGCAGACTGTCTTGACAGGTGTTCAACACCCATGATATCAGAACACACACCAGACTTTTAGTTTACAAAGCAGTGGTTATCCCAACTCTCCTCTATGGCTGCGAGACTTGGGTGACCTACAGAAAACACCCAAAAAACCTGAAATGCCAGCACCCGCACTTTCTCCAGAAGATCCTCAACATAAAGTGGGAGCATTACTGCACCAACGTCATTGTCCTCACAGAGGCCAACATGTTCAGTTTTGAGGCCCTGATTAGCCAGCACCAGCTGAGGTGGAGCGGGCACTATGTGTATGCTTGATGTACACCTTCCAAAACAATAGCTGTACGCCCAATTCATCAACGGAGAAAGGAAATGGGGAGGCCAAAAGAAAAGCTTTAAAGACACTCTCAAGACCAAAATCAAGAGATGTGACATCGACATCACACACTGGGAAACAATCACCCAAGATCCCAAAATAGGGATAACTAACGAAGACTTGTCAGAGAAGGAATTACCACTTTTGAGGAAAATTGCCTTGCCCTGGTTGCAGAAAAGAAAGGACGACAATGTTCATGCCGCAGTCATGACCCAAACCTGCCTTCCCACCTGCAACATCTGCTAATGAGTCTGTGGCTCAAGGATCAGACTCATCAGTCACCAAAGGAGCCATATAAAATAAAACCCAGGAAAGAGCTCATCCTTGACCACCGAGGGATCGCCAACACTATAGAATAGTATGGCATTTCTTTCAGAAGGAGGGTAAACAAACTCTAAGGTAACATATAATGTGAAGGCTAAAGTACAGGTCCCCTCCTTTAAGCAAAGTAATATATCTAATCCAGTGCTGTAGCTTGCAAATTAAGGGCCTGGTTATGCAAATCTTCTATGTGGAAGATTCCCTAATGTGAAGCTAATGGGATCAGGATCAGGCTCTAGAGCAGTGCTTCTCAACCTATTTACCATTGTGGGCCGCATATTCAGCTGTCTATGTGTTATGTGGCCTGAGTCCACACAGTATCTATACTACCTGTATGGCCCTCAGGATTCACATGGGCCGCAGGCTCAGAACCACTGTTCTAGAATGTGTATGTTTTTTCTACTTAGTTCCTTCCTTTTGCTTGTTTTTATGGAAGAACAATACTTTACAATGTTGAAAACACTGTCCAGGCCCTCAGTACTCCAATATCTTTTTCCTCAATACTATTGCATTTACAAGGATTAAAATCCTGTGTCTTACTTATAGGTTCAACTACATATGTTAAAAGAATTGCTTTAAGATATTTTTATAAAAAGGCACCCTAAGAAATGTCAAGATAAATCAGAAAGATTTAGTGAAAACTGCATTTATGGAGTGGTAAAATCAGCTTAATTCATAGTATGAAAAAGTAGCAGCAGGGAAAGATTCCCAAATCCTAAATCTGCTTTATTCAAATGAGGTGAACCTTTATCAGTTTTCATACATCTGTCCAAAGTAGATTTTCTGTGGCAGAGTTGGAAATCAACCCCAGATATCCCTAGTCCCAGTTCAATGCTTTCAGTAAAAGATGATTTTCCTCTCCTTTGAGTCTTCAGAATTTAAAAGGGAAACTCAAATACTTTGTACAGTTTATTTTATTCTCCGCTGTTTGAAGATCCTTTTGCTGCTGCTTTAGTGGGTTTTCACTTTCTCCATTTGGCAAACACTGATTTTCTATTAGCATTTCTTTCCAAACATGAGTCAGCTGCTATGTCTGATGAAGTGGATACAGAAAGAAAGAAGGTGCTGCACTCAGAAGGATGGAAAAACAAACATACACCTATAAGCAGGAATAACAGCCCACTTTCAGATCTCAGCTCCTGCTAGCTCATCCCACTTTGGGCAGTGTCAAATACCTACTAACTAAAGGGGTCAGACTAAACACCATCACAGCTTTGTTGTGTTTTAGCTTCACCAATGATCATGTAAGCAGAGGTCAAGGAGAGAACAAGTTTTGTTAGTTAAGTCGGGCTCTTTTAGTCAGCTGGAGGGTTCCTTCCTTAGCAGAGCACTGGACATTTTAGTTACCACAAATAAAGGTTTCTGTTCTCATTATTTCTTGGCTTCAAAGTGGTGGAAGTTTTTTGTGATGTGTTTTTGTTTTGTTTTTTAAAAGAGACTTAAAATCCAGCGGACAATTCCAATAGATATCAACATTAAGGTATGGGCAAATCCAAGCCGAGACCATTCAAAACTTTACTTGACGGTTTCCCTTATTTGGTTCTCCCCAGGTCTACAGTGCATCTCATCGGCCAATTTATGGTACTACCTTAGGATGAAAATCAGTCTTCTTTTTGCCTATAATATCGTAATGAAGCAGCTAGCTCCTCCCTTTCTTGGTCTCCACAATAACTGTTGCTATGTACCAGCCGGCAACTGCCCAGATTACTGCCTCCAACCCAACCCTCTGATTCATTTTAATGACTCTTTACATTTGTTAAAGAACAAAGTAAACATGCCTTTTTAGACACTGTGGAAAACACTGCCTGACTTGCACTAAGCTAAGTTACAAAGTAGTGACATATAACCTGGATGCTCATGCAGCCAAGAAGACCATTCTCTCACATATCATGTAAAGTGACCTCTCTCATTAGCTGTGTTCAGTCACATGTCCCCAGATGTGCATGATGGAGAGTCAGGTAAGACCCTTCTTTCATGTGGGAACGTCAAAGTATTTGGTACACCTTATCACAGAAAAAATTTGTGTTATTCAAAGCAATATGTTGCCATCAAGAACAATCACCTTCACACATTGTTCACTGGGACAGGGTGCTGAGCAAGGACTGCTAAGTCCGCCCCATCACATCAGCTCCTATTTAGGGAGGTAGATTGGAGCTGGCTGGAGAAAACCAGCACCTAATTGGACAATTAGAGGCAGCTGCCGCCCAATTAGCCTGGGGCTGTATAAAGGGCTGAAAGGAAGGAAACAGGAGGAGGGAGCTGGGGAGTGGAAGCAGTGCGGTGGCTCTAGCTGCTAAGAGGGCAAGCTGTATATGAGAAAAGGTGGTGGGAGCACAACAGATAAATAAACTTGCACCAGTGGATACAGAATCAAAGATCTCTGACTGGCTTTGTGAGAGAAAAGAAGCAGAAACAGGACAGGCTCGCTAACGCCCTATTACATTCACATTACACTTCTTTCATTTGTCTGTCTGTCTGTCCTTCCTCAAGGCAGAGACAGTGCATTCTTCCATGTTTGGAAAGCACTTAGAACATTCATTTGTGAGTATCACTTTTGACTAACTAACGTTACGAGAATATTCTCCGGCAGTACCAACCAGTTCGTCCTATCTGCACCAATACCCAATTCATTTCTAACTCAACCACTCAATGACTCCAGAACTCCCAATTTGCTATCTTAAACGGGCAGACAAATCCTGATAAACACATTGCTTGGACACACCTTACCAGCTGACTCCTCCTACCCAACAGCAAAAAATTATTTGGATGTGGAATAGCAGGTAGAAATTATTTATATAGTGTTGCTCCTTTGCCAAACAGTAGCAGAATTTGGGCCTTGTAAAGTATTACATTCATTGTAAACATACAGAGAAGTTAGATAAAAACAAAAAATACTCTGTCAGGAAGATTGCAACAAAACACTACCTTATTTCTTAAAATCCAGAACTTTAACACACAAGAACCAAAAAAGAGAGAGAGACAAAGCAGGCTGCTCCCTGAGGCAGACACACACACAACTCATCCCACCTTGCCCTACACTAGCTCTTTGAAGACTAACTGCTGCTAGGCCCAGGACCCAGGCTTCCCTACAGAGCCCTCCAGCCTGCAAACAGGACCAGGAAAAAACCCATCAACTTTAAAGTGACAGCTTACAATGTTAATACAGTTTTCAATACACAACAGTAGACCGATTTTAAGTTTTTAACAGCAATTTAACATGGAATTAGATAGTTTCTTAGTGTAATTTGTTAATTTACAAAATGTACACAAGTCGTGGAAATAGAGGTGGTAACAGGCAACTCCCTTTTGCAGAAACCTCAGGCCAGGGACAACTGCCCTGTCCCCAGAAGCAACTGTCTTGCTCCTCACTCTCTCTCCTCAGTCGCTCACAAATCCCATTGCCAAACCTCACTGCTTACTGCACAGCCTCTTCTTCCTGCTGCAGTCCCCGGATTTTACACCTGAGAAACTCCTAATCCAAGGCTGCCCACTGAGATCACATGGCCTGGAAAAGTGAGCCTGGACAGCAACCCTCTTTTTGTGTAGCTGCTTTGCTGTACAAAGCAATCACAAAGCCTTCACTGTGCGGGTGCTTTAACCCACAGAATATCCTTACCAACTCTTCAGCTGTCGGTGGCATGTGGCATCTTGGCTACTTATGAGGAGTTTAATCCTTCATGCTCATGGACCAATGACCCCCCCAGGGCAGAAACTGTAACAAGAAGAAACATGGCAAGTAGAATTAGAACCTGAACAAACTGGACCTTCAAGTCACAGGCCCTTTGACGAGAACAAATTTAAAAACAAAAACGGTATTTCAGTCTGGGGTAACTCCTGAAATACAACTTTTAGCTACTTACAAAGAGACTGAAGTGAACACACCTGCAGTTATCAAAGTGCGGTCAGTCTGTAAGTCTGCAGTAATAAGTCCTTTCACTGGCCGAACCTGGCACAACATGTGTGTGCATGCATGCATTCGAGTGCCTTTGCACAAAAGAAATATAACAGGTGCACGACAGTCTCCATCCTGGAATGTTCATGCAGAGAAAATTCTCGATGCAGCTTTGCCTGGATTGGGGCCATCTGGGCAATCTTAGGGACATCACGTTACCAGGACCACTGTGGTTCTGCCTTCAAGAACTTAGCCCCATATCATGGCCCTGCTCCCACTGGGGGGGGGGGGGAGTGGCAGGGGTGTCTCTCCCTTCCCCAAGAGGCAGTGGCAGTGCCATGGGGTCCCATAGGAGTGGCAGCAAGGACCCTGTACCGGAAGCAGGGTGCTATGAGCCTCTCGCTCCCCCTTGGCTATTCCTTGGAAATAGTTCCATGGTTTTATTTTCACCAAGCAAATACACCGGAATATGTACTTGCAGGAGCAAGAAAGGCCCCTCCCCCTTTGGAGAGATAGGGCTGGCAGGGGGCTATTACGTACATCCTAGCTGCTGAGGTATCTGCGTGGGTGCACAGGCTGGACCTGCTTCGTTCTTGTCCTGTCACACACAGTTTTCTGGTGGCTGGTGATGGCACGGTCCCCAGAACAGCACGTGTCGGAGGTGATACCCCATTGAGATGCCTGAGTTATTATTTCAGGCTGTCTTCAGACTCTGGCAGTCATCAGTGCAGCAGTTACACTCCAGTCACAGTTCCAGGCTTTTGCTCACAACTACGAGGGCTAGAAACTTTTTTGGGTTTTTTTTGGTTTTTAAATGGAAGCTGTGTTTCGGATATATTTACAGGACTCCAGGAGATCTGCCTATAAAGCCTATGTCTTTATCCAGCCCCGTGTATACGAATTGCAGGATTGGGCTCTATATTCCACTAATACGTCTTGTTGGAAAGCACGGCAGCTCACCGCACTGTATTAATGACTACACTTTGAGCGTCAAGGAACAGTCTTCAGTGAGACAAGCTCTTAGCGCAGCTCCCACTTGCAGCATTCCCAGAAGAGGCTTTGCTTTAGCTCCTTTAAAACAACAGTGACCACAAGAAACAAGAGATTTTGCTTTATTCGCTTAGTAGAGCTGCAGGACAGTGATCGAAAGTACCATAGGTGCTAGCTGAGCTGCACTGGGCCACAAGTCAGCCCCAGCTGAGTCTAGTTACATCACTGTGACCACCAGGTGGCGGGCACAACAGAACCACTGTAATTCTGGCTGCAGCAGATTCAGCAAATTACAATAATGACAAACAGACATAAGGCATAACGCCCCCAGCCACAGTAGGACGTGCTATTGTTGGTGGATTATGCCTATTTTAGACAGATACCTAAAGGGACAGGACCTTTATTTTACACCTGTATCTTGCATTGCTTCTCATACCAATACCAATACCGACCTATAACCAAATGGAATTGATTTGCCAGCTGGTCACATGTTAAGTATGGAAAGTGACACTGCAATTAGATGGCACTGTTGTATATCCCTGCGAGCCATTTCAGAGTGACACTGGCTGGAAGAGAGTTGCTAGTCCATTTCATCTATCAGTCTGTAGCACAGCAAGAGCACGGAGCAGAGGAACAAAGGGAAGTAGAGGGGATTCTCAAGAGTTGATGAAGGTGCTAACACACTGCTATATAGGGAAGCATGCAGAATGCAGGCTACCACCATGCCAGCCCGTGCTTCAGTTCTCTGTTTCAGAAGCGCAACATTCATAGTTCTCTCTCTTCCCAGAAAAGCTCTGCTTAACAAAAAGCTAATTTTACATTCAGATGAAGTATGGATAGCCCAGCTGGCCATGATAATCGTAACAAAGGAGGTAATAGATATTATTTTCCCCTAAACTAGACTTGCCTACCTGCAGGGAAGAAAAACAACTGTATAATGTAGCAAAAGAACAAGCATTGCAACGGTATCTGGAGGTGTGGTTTAGAATGACAGCCTACCCCATCCAAGAATCTCAAAATGCTTTATCAACATTAGTTAATTATACCTTACAATCATCCCTATGAGGCAGCTGTTATCCCCATGTATCAGACTGGGAAATTAAGGCACAAAGGTTCAGTAACTTTAATTCCCAAGTCTGTACAGTAAATCAATGGCAGAGCCAAGAAAAATACCCTGATTTCCTGGCTGCCAATCATGTAGGCTAACTGCTAGATGAGATGTTGGCTGAGGTTGGATAATTACCACTGCAGTGGAATGATCAACTCTAGAACAAGCCAGTGTTTTTGTTGTTGGTGTTTTTAAATTGAAATTAAAATTTCAACAACATTTCACTATTGTATTAAAAAAAAAAACCTCGAACGTTTTTCAAAAAGCAAATGACATTTTCCCCCTTTTCTTCCAACCAACTCTGATTATCTGGATTGTATCCATGCCTGTTGGGTGGATATCTGATAAGAATAGACCCTCCTCCCCACCCCCATGAGATTCCAGCTAGGATTGAAATGCTTCAAGACTAACCTTTTCTATCATATTTTGCCAATATTCTTCCAAATCGAACCAGCACTTTGAAATGAAGAGTTGTATTTTTTTAATTAGTATTGAATTGAATTACAGTAGCACCTAGAGGACAGGGTAGGGTGACCAGATGTTGCAATTTTATAGGGACAGTCCCGATATTCAGGACTTTCTCTTATATAGGTGCCTATTACCTATCAGCCCGTCCCAATTTTTCACACTTGCTATCTGGTTACCGTAGGTCAGGGGCCAGAGCCTTGTTGTGCTAGGTGCTGTATGGACATTTAAGCAAAAAAGACAGATGGTCCCTACACAAAGTGCTTGTGTGTCATGCCACAACAGGACAAGACAAATGAAATGGGGGGAAAAAGAGGTATGCATGAAATGAGCAGGTGGCATGCAGTCAGCAGTAGCCATTTCTTACCAGCAGATTTGCAGTGTGGGAAGTTGAAACACAGAGATGTAAGGAGTCAAAAATAATCAGTGTTAGCCAGACAAAGTGGGTGAGGTCATACCTTTTATTGGACCGACTTCTGCTGGTGAGAGAGACAAGCTTTAGAGCCACAAAAGCCCTTCTTCAGGTCTAGCAATGGTATTCCCAGCAACACAGAAAAGCTCTGGGCAATTTGAAAGCTTGTCTCTTTCACCAACAGAAGTTGGTCCAATAAAAGATATTATCCCATGCACTTTGTCTCGCCCATATCCTGGGACCGACAAGGCTACAACTACACTGCATACAACAATGTTAGCCAAGTATTTTCAATTTGAACGCCACACTACGGTTCAAGTCAGGTATTTAACTGAATAAGTTAATCCACTCCACACATCACTTATCTTAAAAAGGAGGATTCTGCACTTCCATGGCAAAGAGAGGAAGCATAGTGCATTGTTAAAGCCCAACACTGAGCCTTGGAAGAGTGTGCTATGCCATAGATGCCAAATATGAATTTAAGCAAGTAATTTACTCATTGGCACAATGGAAAGACTTGCATAACTCACGTGTGAAGCTTAATTAAATGTTTGTCAAGTGCTTTGAAATCCTTGGAAGGAAGGTTTTACAGAAGGGCTATGGATTGTCATTATAAAGGACAAACATTGTGGTATTTATGGCTCAGACAGTAGTTGACTAAGCTCATCCTTCCCATTTTTTAAGTTTTAACTAAGCAATGTTTAATGAAATTTGCTAGACTAACTGCTTGTGTTGTCTCTGCTGGTAATGCAAAAGCAAACTGCTGTAAGTATGGTACCCTGAAGGCAGACATTAGGAGTTTCTCTGTTGAATCCAGCAGAGAAGTTTCTTGCATCTCTGTTGAATGCCATCATGCTGTGATTAGTTAATCATTAAGTACATGGTGCTTTTAATTAACTGCCAACTCTGCTTGGGCATCTGTTCTAAAAATCACATCTGATCATGCTTTTCCCACTCTGTGGTTATGGAGCTCTTGAATAATACAATTGTTGCTCCGTTCTTCAGCTCTCCCTGCTGCAAGAGCTCTCATGCCCAGAGAACACTGCATGGAATAAAAATGCAAATTAGTGGCAGTGGAAGAGTTTCTTTGAAGGGAAAAATAGTAAATAGAAATTAAATATTTTCTTCAATACATGGGAGGAGTAAAATAATTTTAAGAGCCAGTTTAGACTTTGGGGAGGTTCATTGCTGGTGGAAAAAAAAGGAATGAGTGAAACAACTTTTTTATATTTTACTCTCATTACAAAAATTTTGTAAATACTATACCATTTTTTTTTTAAATTAGGGGAAAATCCTCCATGTTTTTAAAGAAGACCGATCACAAATATAACAACTGCTGAGCCATTTCACTAGACTCAAAGTAAAGAACAAATGTATGGGGCACACGCTCACACACATGTACTTCACTCCACATAGTTTAGCTGGATTCAGCAACCACACTTCTCCAGCTGCTTCAGCTACATCTTTGCACACTTCACTGGTTTAAAAAAGGCACATTCTGAGGTATATTTAAAAATGAGTTGATAGGAGACTGTTTCTAACAAACAGTACAACAAGCCTGGTGGAAACAAAAGGGGAAACAATATGAAGAAGGGGTGGTTTTTTGGGGTTTTTTTTTTTTTATACAGCACATATTGGTTTAAAGGTAACATGAAAACTGCAAAACTTGGAGAATGAAAGAGGTTTGGGAAAGATAATGAGATATGGAGACTTTCATGGCTACTGTAGGACTGGGTCAAAGCTCGCCCCAACTAGTAGGGGTCAGAAGCTGGCTGTGGCTATTTGATGGCATTTCCGAAATGGGCTGGTGGCGTCAGTCCATTTTCTTGTGGGCAGGCATCCAGATTACAACTGGCCCTTAATGGAAGTCCCAAGGGACTGAGGATTTCCGGGCACAGAAACCAAACTCTGCCTCTCTCCCCTCGAAATGGTGGGCCAGATTCAGATGCTGCAAAAGGAACAGAAACTGCTCCCATCTCCCTTGCTGAGGGACTCCCCCAGTGAGAGTAATCGCTAGTGAAGAACCAGAGAGACAATCAGGGCACTGGAGCTGCCTACCTGCTATCATTTCACCCCTCCCACATGCTGCTCCAGTACCTCTAGCTCAGGGGTTGTACACACCAGCTCTGAATTTGGTCTGAAAAGAGGTGTAATTTCATTAAGCACCCACTTTCTCAAGCACTGAGCTTGGCCCATGGAAAGGGTTCACAAGGGAAGTAGCCATTGCTGCTTCTTGGCATTAGACACATCGGTATGGCATCCTCCTTCCCAAGGACTCAGAACAGGAAGAAGGGGATATATTATTAAACTTTAAGAAGGCGTTCTAAGGAGTGGAGTTTTGCTAGGTATATCTTATTTAAACACCTTGTAATTTATAGTGATACACAATAGCTCATCAATAACCAGTATATAGCAAGTAGGCATGAGACCATTTTGATTACTGTGATTTAAATGACTGTATTTAGATCTATTTATATAAATAACTCCATTTAGAACAGAAGTTCAAAGCATTCTCTCTTTTTAATTATTATTTTTTAAAAAACATGTGACAGTCTCACATTTCATAGAGAAAAGAAGTAGTTAGGAATTGCATAGCAAATGTGGTCTTCTAATTGATTCCTGTCTGAACTATATCAGGACACAGCACTTATATAAACTGAGTTCAAGGTGTTTACTGGAACAGATTGTTTTTGGATGACATCATAAGAACACCATCACTTAGGCAACTGAATGTGTTACTATAGTAACTACATCTTTTACAGCTCTGCTATTGAAGGACACTGATCGAGATGTTAAAAACGTGAGCTGGAGATTTGCTAGTTAAATGTTTGCTGATACTGAGCAAGCAGAAGCAACAAGCCTATTTCAGATACACAGGGTAGCAAACTACTTTAGACCTTCCTGACAGTTTGAAAAGAGTCATCCTTGTAGGAATAATGCAGCTTTTCCTTCAAAAACTGTAATGTTCTTAGGATATTCCAGGGCTTCCAGCAAAGGCATTAAATATTACAGCAAGTTGAGATAGGCCTAAGCCTTGACCTTTCCCACTGTGCAAGGATGTTAGGATCTGGGGGTTTGCTTTGGAAAGACCGAACAGCTGCTGCATGTGGAACAAGATTTCCTCATAATGGGCAGGTTGTTGGATCTGTAATTTTGATTCTCTCATACAGAATGTGAAGACAGCAATTTGCATTCAGCTTGGTTCCACACTAGGGTAGTGCTTTGGAAAAAGTTGTGAGTTGGCTGTGATGAGTTGTGGGGATCTAAAAGGGGGCACAGGAGTGAAGCTTCTGTTTTTGTTTCATCCCAACTGGGATTGGGTATAACCCTCCAGTTTCACACTGCTTATAGTTGAATTACTACAGAAGTGTTGGGTTTCAAACACATGGATTTACACCTCTTACTAGGTCCAGGCAAACCTTGAAACTCCAAGAGAACCTGAGACTGAAGCCACTGAATTTCACCCCCTCTTTCCCTCTGCAGGACCCTATCTCACTTGCTAATATTTGCAGGTCTAATTATGCTGGTTAGCTGCATAAGGCATATGGTATTGTTTCTGTTACCTGATTGGCTGATTTATGCAACTAGCCAAAACAACTTGAATTGCAAAGATTTTACCATCAAGTACACAGTCAGTCAAGCTCCCCATCGGCAAACATCCAAGCTTAAAATTTGCCATTTGTGGATATTTGTGCTAGTAAGGCTTGAGTGCTCAAATATTATGGGAAAATATACATGAAAGGGTCATGAACACAGTCAGATGAAAATTCACTCTTGAATCTGAATGAACGTTAGCAGAATATTTTTTCATTCTTTCCTCATAGCAACACAAAATCATCTCCTTAAAATGCTACTGCACCGTAAGCTTGTGTTGTGGGTGGTCTACTGATGACAGCAGTTGGCGATTAAGAGTTCGGGAGAACTATGCAGAGTAGTTCCTGGAATTCTTGTTAATGGCAATGTGGTAGGGTCATTCTAATGAGGCCAGTTGAATTAAATTGAGTAGTAAAAATAGAATGTGAGTGTGAATGGAAAAAGTGAAGGATAAAATTCTTCATATTGAACCTAATGCCACATTTTGCACTAATTAGCCTACTTGTTGGCAGTCTCAGCAGAGAGGTTAAAACCAGATTACACACTTACCCCTGGAGGTGGTCTCTCAACAACAGGACAATGAGATGCAATGGCAAGCAGCAACGTTATAATAAGCCTATGTTGTACCTTCCTGGGGAGAATGAAAAACTTCTATTTCCAGGGCTGTAAATCCAGCACCTTGCTAAAACACCCACTTAGCTACATTTATCTGAAAAAACTTCTTCTTTTCTTAAATGTATCCTGCTAGGTGTGTCACAGGGCTCAGGCCATTTTCTTTTTCTTGCAAAAAAAAAAGAGAGAGCGAGATATTAAGGCCAATGCTAATTTTCATTTCCATATATTACATTGCGAGTCTAGCTCCTATTGGCAGCGCAGTGGAAATATACAACTACCCCATCTTCTGTAATAACAGGGATGTAGAAAAGGCCAATTACCTTTTGGAGAAAAGGAAATTACTTGCTTATAATTGAGTTCTCTGGATATGGTGTCCGCTATTAGAGCCACACTCATCCTCCCACTTCCCCTTGAGAGCTGGAGTTTTATTCCTATTTAAGTTATAATTATAATAATTAGTCTGAAAAGGATCTGGGAGTTGGGGGCTATGATATACCATATAGACCCCTCAAGGCATCTTTTTGTACTAACTCATTATGACCAGTTCTAAACTTTATCATTAAATCTAGTTATTCAGTACCCAAGGTCACATCAGCTGACCCACGAGCAAGAATCCTTAGAGACTCTCACCTTCAGAGAACTACAATTAAAAGGTAAATAATTCCCTAGCTGCCCTCTCTGGGAAGCAATGAGATAAGTCAGGGAATGGGATCTAGCCACATCCTAATTATTACTCTAGTAATTTACCTAATTGCAATGGTTACAATTTACCACAACAGAAATGCAGGAGAAGTTACAGTTAATTTAGAATGAGACTGGGTAAGACTCAGCCTTCAGTTAAGGGGGTGTGGGGATAGGTGTCACTCTAAAACGCCTAGGAAATCTAAAGGGCTAAACCCTGAGCAGTCCAATTAATCATCACTTCAAGGTTTGTAAAATTCATGCATTGAAACTAGGTCACAGCCTTATCCACTATAGAGCCCATTTGTTTGGATATTTCATAATATGTTGTATTGATTCACTAATGATTTTAAGTTTCAAAGTATTTTAAACAAATAAAACTTAAATTCAAGGGATTTTAGACAATCTTAGCACTCATTAGCAGTTATCCAAACTGCAGTTCTTACATTAACATGTTCTTTAAAATTACATCGTGATACGGGACAACAGATTCCAAGGAATTTGCCCCCACGTGGATTTCCAGATGGGATCAACTTCAATGTTTGCAAAGCACTGGAGTAATAACTTCCAAGTGCATGGTAACAGAGCATGTGTGATAGGGGACCGGGGGAAGGCAGAGCTAAAAATAGTTCACTAAAGTACTGGTAGTTAGAGCATCATTCTCAATGTCAGTAAAATAGAGTTGCTCAAATTTCAAAAATATTCACTTTGTGCCTAGAATTTTACAGGAGAAATTAATTTCATCTGCAAATCACAGACCTCCACCAACATTTATGCCAACAAAATCAAATGCATCATGTCATGCATCAACAATACATTCCATTGATTAGAAGGACAAAATTAGAGGCTGGACTGAGGGCCTTTAGAAAACATGGCTTTTCAAATCTAGATTGGAAAATGTAAGGAAGAATAAGATTCTATTTTTGAGATAGAATATATATTCTGTATATTTTATATCTTCTAGAAAACCAAAGTTTGGTACATGTTGGCTTAGGGCCATTATGATGCAATATGTGAAATTTCTATGATGACTCCATAGTACACATTGACGTTGTGCTTCAAGGATATCAAGAATGGCAATTCTTGGAGTAACTGAGCACACTGAATGCCATGCAGCACATATCAACATACAAACACCTAGAAACAAAGCTATATGAGTCTTCTTGTTTTGTCTAGAAAACTATGAATGCTGATACTTTATCCTGAAGATAACCTGAAGTCCTGAGAGCCGCAGGTCTGGCAGTCTCAGCTTGATCCCTGGCTGCACCCAGTCCTTCTACCCACAACACACCATTAAGCACAATAGGTAATCTTTGCTCTGAAGCGGATCCACAAAATGAATTCTTTTACTCCCAGCCAATGTTAATATCACACTAGAGAGCAATAGGGAGAAGTCTGCACTGTTGATGTCTGAGCTATATGTTTGCTGGAGATAAATATACTTCAATTTCTAATGTTGCTGGTTCTGAAACATCCCACTGTTTTTCTAAATTAAATTATAGGGCACTACCGTACCAACAGCCAGGCACATTAACCACAGAAGTAACATTTCAGACAATTTTTAAGTCCTGGTGCTGTGGAATTTGGGGGTCAGGAGGGGAAACAATAATTTCAGATATTGTCTTAATTTGGACACCTAAGTGTTGATGTCAATGTACAGTCTTGGGATTTGGGTATGTGACCGTTGGCCCTGTGGGTAACACCGTTTATGGGAGAAGACTCCTTAGTTTTCACCCTTTTGACAGAATCCTAAGGGTGCAGGCTCCATGTGCTGTTCCTTCACTGTCTATCAGAGGGTAAAAGTTGTTTCATTACCAGACAGTCTAAGACTCGAGTGGTCTAATTAATTAAAAGGCAAATTTATTAAGGTGCCACGTACTTGATTTGTGCTCATGCTGACAAATTGTCAATTACATATCTAAATGGCCATTTGAGAGTAATATCATGGTACTTGTGCGTAGAATTGTAACAGCATCTTTATGAGTTCTCAGACATGGCTCTTATAGTAGATTTTTTCAAATCAGAAAACACAGGAGAACATATTCATACTGAAATTCACTTACGGTGCGTTTCCCTAGGGACGATCTATTCTTGTATTGAAATGTCACCTCAGCCAAAGCCACAGAAATTCATGTCCAGTTCCTCTCACTCATACTGCCTAGAATACACCATCGGATATTATGACATACGGAGTTTCTCAGGCAATGTGATTAAATTCTCATTTAATAACAAATACGTTTTCTAATCTCCTGGTCTGGTATCTAGCACATCCTATAATCATAAAAGACCACAAGTCTCTCCATTAAACCTGCTTTCAGCACACTGCATCACCAACCATTAGTTAATTTCCTCATCCAATAGTTTTAATATTGGCCTGTTGCCATCAATATCCACCTCCCAGTGGAAACACTTTCCTTTGAGTACCCTGTTTCATCAGGCTATTAGATGTCTTAAAATCCCTGGGAGTCCTAGATTAGTGAATTTGAACTTTTATTGTATTTTAGTCTCGACTTTCACCCTTCTGAGAGATGTTGGTAGGTGAATGATTTCTCTGCAGTTTCCAAAGATTTATTAGTTTAATTTAATGCAACTCTGAAAACAGACTCAAATTCCTTCCTTTCCAGGAACACTTAACATCTGTGAACATTACTAAAGCTCTTACCTTTCCCCCTTGTTGCCTACAATCCCTCCTCTCCCCCTTCCTCCTATCCCCAAAAAACAAAGCCCAGCCATATTATAATCAGTTTGTAGCTCTGAATTCAGCACTACAGGGCAGAGGATTAGAAGTTTGTAGGACTAGCTAAGGATATACTTTTCCTGTACTTCATCATTACAACCACAAAAGAGACTGTAGGCTACTGGTTAGAGCAGGTGACTTGGCTCTCTGTTCTAGGCTTTGCCACTGCCTCACTCTGTGGCCTTTCACAAATCATTTAACCTCTCAGTATCCCATTCCATCCTTTTGGAGTGCTACTTACACAGGGGTATTTTGGAATAAATTAGAATTCATGAAGCTCCATAAAGAAGTAACAAATGCAAACACAGTGAGCTTCACACACTGGAACCTAGACATGGGTCCAGGCTGAATCCGGATTAGACTGGGGGTGTTTTGAGCGGAGATTTTGGTTCAGGCCCATTTCCACAGAAAACAATACAACCATTCTCCCCCCTCCCTCACCGCAGCACCCCCTCTTTTTTAAGGAATACATCATGCAGTTGGTCTCTCTCTATATTGCCAATGAAAATTCATTTCTGATGCAACAGCTACTCAAGCCTGAGGTCTGGTCCCAACAACATTTGAAATGGGTCTCCAAAGCTGCACCTGGAAACTTGGCATTCATAGCCAACTATGTAGTTGTGCAATTTTTAAAATCTCTCTGAAAACGGGACCCTAAAAACACAGAAAGTTGCCTATTTATCACAGACAATGGACATATTTATCTTGTAACCTTGTGGACACAAGGAATAGGAAAGAAAGTATATATGTAATATCTCCATAGCTGAAGGCAAAAATGGTGAATTATGGTAACTCAGCTGCATGTAGGGTGAAAATTATTCTAATTTTGTGTATATGTTAGGGAGAAATTTGTTTTCCATTATGGCAATGATTTAGCAGAGATGAGAGGTAAGAGAAAGGACCCACAGTATTAATTTATTTTGAAAAAGGTTTTATGATCATACAAACAAACAGACTTTTTTTAGTGCCTCAAGTTTTCAGTCTGTAAAACACACACTATTACCCTTTATTAAACAACAGAGACAGTGTTGTTCTGTAAAATATTTCCTTGTTTAAAATACTTTTCTCTTTTTAATCGCCTTCAATTTTTATATCAATACCAATAAGATGAACAAGGTTACACTATAAAATTCCAATTGGGCAAGTTAGCTTTGCTCTTTTATTGACGTATTTGTCCACTTAATGTTTTCATTCTGGTTGCCAGGATGTCATTCCAAGGCATTGTGCAAGAAAAACCACATTGTCACCTCACAGTTCTGTTCCATCATGCTACATCCTCATTCACATGGGCCAGCAGTGGGTACCTTTACATAGAATTGCAGACATTATAATAAAATGTAGAGCAATAATGTAAGTCTTTTACAATTACAGTAGGAATCTCTTTACACTGGAAGGCCTAATTACCTCTGAAACTATACTAGGAGTCTCCTTTTCCCTCCCAACAAGATAAAAAATGGCTGACACAAGCTGGAAGACCATGGACAGTGGTGTTATGGACTGGCTGGACAACAAAAGAGCAAAGACCTTGAGGGTCTCCAATGACAGGGAGTCATTTCAGGTATGGAGAAATAAAATAAGATATTTCTTTCCCTCAAATGTCCCAGTAGTTACAAATTTGTAACAGGAAAAATATTAATAGAGATCTCTCTAAATTAGAGCCATGTGAAAATGGCAGCACTTCAACAATGATATTCTTAGTCCCCAGAGATCCAGATACTTAAGAAAGATTTCTCATCTCTATGAAGTAAAATAAAAGATGTAACTTCTTCAATGAGTCATATAACTTTGCAGTGGTCCATCTCTTCTCCCTACATATACATAGACTGCAGAAAACTAACTTGATAAGGATTGTGCAAACTCTCTCTCTTCATTCAGCTGAAGAAGATTCGGAGATCGCTTGAGACTATGAAAAGCATGAATGATAATCTGATAAAACAGGAAGAAAGAAAAGTGAAAAGATGGCTAGCAAAACAAGCTGAATTATCACCATCATCATCGTCATCATATAAGAACTTATACAAGGTAATGAACTTCTTCTCCAAGGGACACCATGCAATGCATAAAAGCTATATAATAAAACAAGAGTTGTGGTTTCTATATGGGTAGTCCTGCATGCTGCAAATATAAGCAGGCCATGCTGGTAAGGCAGGCCAGAGATTGGAAGAGGAGTGGGAAGGTGGCACTAGTTAGGTCTTGCTCCACCCTCAAGTCCCAACTTGGCCCTGCCTCCAAAAATTCTATCCCACAACTTGAGTGGCCACCAATAATCCTTTGGGCCAGACCCTCGGCTGGTGTAAATTGTAATTGGTTTCAATAGAGCCATGATGATTGATATCAGCTGCGTATGTGCCCCTCTGAACACATATAACTACACTTGAGGATTCCATTAATTTGCAAATAAATGGAAGTTACATGAGTATGCCTCCAAATTCACGGATGCTAAAGCACTGCAGGAATAACAACGTTCAGAGAAAGCAAACACTGGTGAATTTTGGCTTCTCAAAAGCTTGGCTTGGACACGAATTTCTGGCTGTTGCCTCTAGTTTTGGCATTATACTGCGACAGAGAAATGTTCTTAAGTTTTACTGTATTAATACTTCCACTTGGCAGAAAAAGAACCCACAAGATATTTGCAAATGTTGAAAAGAAAAACAAAACACACCCCTTGTACTAGTGGGTGTTGCTCTTTCATCAGTAACTGAGGTGCAATGGGGGCTGTGCTTGGTCAAGAAGGTTTGCAAGTTATTCTGTTGTTTTGCCAGGGAATGCTGGGGGAGTTGTGTGTGTCTACAGTTTATTGGCTGTACTTTGGTAGCATTTGTGAGTAAGGCACCTGGAGGATAAGACAGGTGCATGAATACGGGATATAAATTAATTCATCCCTCAGGCATTTGGAGACTTGCATGAGAAGAAAGGTAGGAGAAGATTTTAAAAGCAGAACCTATCTTCATTAAAGCTTCATCTTCAACCAATAGTGGGTGTGTGTGCCAGGTTATTAAAATATACCAATTAAAATAAATTTATACTTCCTTCCCCTCCACACCCCTAACACCTCACCCCCAACTGTAAATGGATCCATCCTTCTTGGGGAAGAGTTAAAGAAACAGCTAAATTTTCCCCTTTTTGGCCTCTTCATTCCAATTTGTGGGTTGGATTTCATCTGGCTCTAGAGTTTCTCATACTTCAGATCCTGGTGTCCTTAAGTAGTAGCTCTGCATTCCTTGGGAACTGTTTCTGGCACCTGTCTCCTACACTCTCTTGTGAACACAGAGGAAAAGAACTTTGTTGTTGTTGTTAAGCAATATGTCTACCCACCTTCTGTCAATGAAAGGAAGAACATGCTAATAAGTTACATAGCTTTTAAGGGTCTGTTTATTCTGCTATTCAATTTAAAATAAGGACTATACATGTGTTACATTTACATTTATCTCAGTTGATATTGGCAAGATGAAGCATAGTCACTGTGTACCAGATTGCATATATTATAGATACACACTGTCTACATTAAAAACAACGAGAGTCCTGTACCACCTTAAAGACTAACAAATTTCTGCAAGCATAAGTTTTCGTGGGCTGCAACCCACTTCGTCAGATGCATGAAGTGGAAACCACAGATAGGAGGTATATATATACATCCAAGGGTGAGAAACATAACAATGGGTAGGGCAAGTGCTAACAAAGTCAATTCAGTTAGTGTAGATGAGGCCTATTTGCAACCGTTGATTAAAAGGTGAGAATGGGTGAACAGTGACAATTACTTCTTGTAATGAGATGACACAATCAGACTGGGTCTGAATAGGGACTTGGAATGGTTAAGTTTGCAGATAACTTCCAGCTCTGCAGTTTCTTGCTGAAGTCTGTTTTTGAAGTTTTTTTGTTGAGGTATGGCAACTTTCAAGTCAGCTACAGCGTGTCCTGGGAGATTGAAGTGCTCCCCTACTAGCTTATGGATGTTACCATTTTTTATGTCTGATTTGTGTCCATTTATTCTTTTGCGTAGCGACAGTCCAGTTTGCCAATATACATGGCAGAGGCGCACTGCTGGCACATGATGGCATATATTACATTAGTAGATGTGCAGGTGAATGAGCTCCTGATGGTGTGGCTACAGGTGCTACAGGACTCTCATTGTTTTTGCTGTATAGAGACTAACACAGCTACCCCTCTGGAACTGTATACATTCTGACCATCTAAACCAGTCCCATTTGCTAGCTATGTCTGCCTGGAAAGAGTTTTCATTAAGAATAAAATAAGTAGCTACTTAGGAGCAGACTACCCCTACCCCTGAAAGAAAAAACAACTGGGTATTGCATAAATCTACTGCAATTCTGTCCAATCTTTGCCACACACAGGGTTGCACCTATCATTATAAACATACTGCCAGATAACAATACATTACATTGGAGTTAAGGTTGAGAACATATAAGCAATTTAAGAGCAACAACTATAGGGATGTTGTAATTGTTTAACAAACCAAGCATTAAAAACCCAGGAAACTCAGAGGCAAGGTTAGACTTAAAACAAAAATCCAAACATCTTACAGCATGGAAATGTGCAGTTTAGGCACCCAAACAACCTTAACTTTGCCCCTGTAGTGACAGCATGCAATAACTGTACAGTTATAATTAGTACGTAATAGGATCAACATAGGGGGATACAGTAGTTTGTCTTCACTGCCAGTAGCAATCATGGGAGGGGCTGACCATTCAGAAAGAAGGCATCTTTGCTGATGACCAGCTATTGGTCTCACTCCCCTTGAGAACAACAGGAGATGGCAGACATTTTGAATGAGGGCAATTCCTCATGGATTCCCTGTGGAAGAAATGTATGTCAGCCTCTGCAGAAAAAAACCTTTCAGTTATTAAGAATTATGGCAAAATACTTAAAAAACCCTTCAAATATTATCTGTGCAAAAGACCTTAGTGAGTTTTATCTGTATGGGAGGTTTGAAGGTTCTACATTAGTCTACTATTAAGATCATTAGAAACAAAAAATGGTCTGACAAAGGGTGCTAAATTTCTTAAAGGAACCATTTAAAATTAATTTTAACTTATAAACTACATTGACTCCATGCTCAAGAGTAAGTGTTGTAATTTGAGGTAGGAAGCACTGTAATTTTCATACATAAAAAGAGTGGTTGAGAATCCCCACCCTAAGTGCAGAACTCAACTCATCTTTAACTGAAGACCAGTTCTTCTATAATATAATTTTTAAAAGTACAGCACCCCTTTTGTCAAATCCGCTTCTACTTCAGATTCCTCCTTGACAGATAAATCTGAATTGTTTTTTGTTTGAGTTCACCAGCAATAAATACATGGTTATCATTCAGATACCACTCTAGCGAGCATGGTATAAAACCCAGAGACGATAACATAGATTTTATCCCTGCTTTGTCCTGAACCTACAGCTACAGCAAGGCCAACAACTTGGCCAACCATTCAGCATCTCTTATCTACACCAGTGTGCTTGAGGGTATTCCAAAAAATTGTTCCCAATTTGCTTTTTAATTCCTTTGAACAGCAGTGTCCAAAGCGCCGTGTTGGGTTTGTAACTCCATGCTCTGCTGAAACACAACCACCTTTTAAAAAAACAAGTATGATATCACTACTTGCACCAGCAATTAATAAACATTTATTTTACAAGATACCATCCAGGGAAGTAAACCAAGAGGCAAACCAAGAAGTGCAACAAGTCTCTGAGAAAGGCTCCACTGAAATGCCTTGGAGCCAGTTTGGTGACCATCTGCCCAACTTTGTCAGCTTTCTGCGACTACCAACAAAAAGATCAAGTTGTGGTAGGGAAGATAACATTCATGTCTTATGAGACTTGATTTACTATCCAGGTTTTAAGCAGCATAATCCATTTTTCTTATTACAATAATTAGGGTTTCTCTGACTGCTGAAAACAGAATGCCCCCTCTGCTTTATTGATGTAGCCCTGTAAATGTAAATGACTGTTTTAGAAATACATCTCTGAACAGTAAAGTATTAGCTTTTCTTCTTTCTGTCACTGAAGTATAATTAAGAGATAATGTCAATGGACTAGAACCTGGTCACAGGATGATGATTTCCTGCTGATAAGCAAATGGCAAGGTGAGAAGGAGGCATTTAGTGAAAATTATGTTTTATATGTACATAGTCTGTCTTAAATTATATTATAGCAACTGATTATCATCCAAACCATAACAGAGTGGTGCAGCAGAGCCAAAGCTGCTGCCTTTAAGTACTCTTCAAAGAGAAAAGCCATATTTTCATTGTCTTTGAAAATAAGCTTCCTTGATGCTGTAGCCAATGAGAAATCTTCCCTCCCTCAGATGCAATGCTTTACTATTATGAATAAACAGGCTAATCGGTTTAAATTGCAGTAGTTAAGAGTCTAAACATCAAGCAACTGATGTGGCAAATCCCATCTGTGTGTGTTCTAAAATCTGAAAGGAAACAGTCATCAAGACTACAGGTGCCTGAGGCCTTGTCTACATGGGGAAGTAGACATATCACAGACTGAATGACTAACCTATTAACTGTATTTGCAGGATCACAATCTTTACACAACATTCACTAGTTACTGAAGCAGCATGGACCTGAACTCTTCTTGAATCCATTTTTTCCTTCTCAGTTTGTGTATATTTTTAGCCCTGGAGTTTTGCAGAAAATTATGAGGACTGCAGCTTTTCATGCGTTGATTGGATACCCCTTTTTATATTCAATACACTTAAGCATCTCTGACAGCTGATTTTGTCACACTCATTTTATTCACCACCTTGCCACTAGTCCAATTGTTCTTCTTGCTAAATCCACCTTGTAAAAGAACTTTCCGTATTCTTATAAAAAGCCATTCAGTATAAAGGCAGTTTATCTACAAATATGTCCCAATATGCACACATTGTGCTCTCTCTTTTACTGGATATACATACCTATGATTACAGTACAAAATGTTGCTGGTCCCTTTATGAAATCTGCCATTCAAACCCAAAAAGGGAACTTCTAGTCCATCGCTTAAATCAGTTCTCTCATAGGCTTAGATACTGTAAGGTGCTAAGTGCTCTCAGTTTTTATTGACTTGAAACGCTAATTTTGTGTGTTCCAATGTCTGAATGGAGAAAAGGCACTACCGTGATAGTAGCTGTAGATATGCCACAGCACCTTGCAGGATCGAGCTCTTAGTGCACCTATTCAAAATCTATTCACAATGGAACCAAATCGATTAAAAAAAGATTTACAAGCAAGTCTCACCCTCTTCATCTGACCTTCATTTGTGCACTTGTAATTCTGTTCACACTTACATCTGCACATACACTTTTCAAGCAATAATGGGAGGGACTGCTGTAGAAATAGTTAACACCTGCCTGTATATGCAGGTTTTCAAACTTGTATTTTTCAGCTGCCTGTGCAGGTATTTGTGATTGCACCCACAACACAGGTCATTTCTGAAAACTGCATCAGCCCATTCAGCCTATATCTAAAAGGAATTGAAAAAGGAATAATCTTCTGCAGCCTGCACTTTATTGGACAATATTACTTGATGTTTTCATCAGCCACCCAAGAGGCAATGCATAGTCAGCCATGGTCAAGCTGGCTAAGGATGCCTAAATCTGAGGAAGAGCCAAGACATAGGAATAGCATACCGAACAGCAAAGGGACCTGTTAAAATGGGAACTGTGGTGTAAGCAACAGGCTGAAGCTCTATTTAAAATACGAGTTCATAGAATCATAGATTAGGGTTGGAAGGGACCTCAGGAAGTCATGTAGTCCAACCCCCTGCTCAAAGCAGGACCAACCCCAACTAAATCATCCCAGCCAGTGCTTTGTCAAGTCAAACCTTGAAAACCTCCAAGAATGGAGATTCCACCACCTCCCTAGGTAACTCATTCCAGTGCTTCACCACCCTCCTAGTGAAATTTTTTTTCCTAATATCCAACCTAGATCTCCCCCACTGCAACATGAGATCATTGCTCCTTGTTCTGTCATCTGCCACCACTGATAAAAGCCGAGCTCCATTCTCTTTGGAACCCCCCTTCAGGTAGTTGAAGGCTGCTATCAAATCCCCAGCCTAACTCCATCCTCCCTTGGACCCCCGTTCAGGTAGTTGAAGGCCTCTGTCAAATTCTCTTCTCCTCTGCAGTCTAAACAAGCCTAGTTCCCTCAGCCTCCCCTCATAAATCATGTGCTCCAACCCCCTAAACATTTTTGTTGCCTTCCTGTAGTGGGCAGCGCAAAACTGGATACAGTACTCCAAATATGGCTTCACCAATGCCAAATAGAGGGGAATAATCACTTCCCTCGATCTGCTGGCAAATTTCCTGCAAATGCACCCCAACCCCTGGAGCACTCTGCTTGTTACCGCTTTAAGTTACAGCTTTAAGGAGTGGAAGTGAACAGAACTTGTGCAGGGATGGAAGGTGCTGATAAAGGCAACAATAAAAGTCAACAACAACAATAAAAGATTAATGGTAAGTGGCAAATTCGGAGCTTACAGCATAATGTCAGTATGGCAAGGGGAAGGGAGCCAGTGCAGATCTTGGATGAATACAAAGGCGAAGTGAATGTAAAGTAGGGTGATAATAGTTCTTCTCTAAATGGTACCCCAGCATCTAGACCCTATATTTGGTTCAGATAGTTAGAGTTTAGGAAAGGTGTTTAATATATTAGAGAAAACACAAAGAAGGGCAACAAAAGTGATAGAAGAATTATAGAATAAGAGATATGAGAAGAGACTGCAAGAACTAAACTTATATGGTCTCAAAAAGAGAAAACTCAGGGGAGCATGATCACAGTCTATAAATACCTTCAAGATAGTAATATAAATGAAGGAAGGGAATTCTTCAGTCTCAGAAGATAGCAGGACAAGGAGCAATGGCCTGAAGCTAAGGAAGGAAAAGTGTAAAACAGATTATATTGAAGAGTTCTTAACTTTGGCCTTAGCCTCACTGGATGAATTCACTGTGGTAGGGAGCAATTGTTTTCTTTCTATCAACTGAAATGCACCTTGGCCCCGACCCCACTTTCCCCACATGCCACTAGATTTGTCCAGGGTGGGAATAATCACAGCAAAGTCCTCTTAGACTTTACCCCTGTTACCAGAGTGAACAGACCCACCAATGTGTCATCTTTGACATAATGTTGACTAATTTTTCTTTAGATGTGCAATCAAATATCTGAGATTTAAGAAGAACTAAATGAGGAATGAAGACACTGTTCACCGTAGGATTGCCATACAAAAATATGTTAACACAGCATCACAAATTGTAGCAGAGAGCATTGTCTTCAAATAGATGTACACCCTGTTCCCCTTGCACTTAGATTTCTCTCTTCCTAATATTATTATTTTAAAGAATATTTTTGCTTCTTCTGCAGAATGCATAAGATCCAACCCACATACTTATCCAGTGCACTTGGTGGTTTGCCTTCCATACATCTGCTTTATTCAACAGGGAATGAAAACAAAGGGGAGCTGCTCCAAATCAAACTCCCATCACATGAGCACTCATTCAGCTATTTATTTCATCTACTAATCAAGGGGTAGAAACAATGAGAACATGCCCCACCCACCTCCTTACATTAGTTATAATTTTACAAGGGCAAGTTCTTTGACACATAAACAGCTCTTTGTCCTGGGAAAAGCCTAGATGAGAAGGATTCTTTTTATGCTGGACTATAGATCAAATACCACATTTCAGGCACTTGAGCCACCTTCTTGTCTTTCATCCTCTCTGGTATGTGTAGTGGTGGCAGCCTGCGAGTCCTGTGGCAGAAGGAGAAATATCTACAGACTTAGAGAGGCATCTGTGTCCATCAGAGACAGAATAAGAACTGCAGGATAGATGAGAGATGGCTTCAGAGACCATGATGGTGACCTGAAGTGGTGTGGCTGTCTGCTGCAGATGGGGCTGGAGGCAGATTAACATATCCATCCAGAGAGGTGAAGCTGACACAGACACCCACAATAAGGCAATGGATCACTAGTTATATTCTGCAAAGGTTTCAAATCACTAAGAGTAAAGCAAATATAAACACTTAGAACCCCAAAGAAGTCCCATGGGTTCAAAGTTGTGGGACGGTAGACAAACAAACTCAGCTCTTATCTCACTTTACCACCTTTCTTTTTTCTAATGGGACCCTTTTAGCTTGCCAGAATCCACGCATGACATTTAAAAAGCCCACAATTACACTCCTAACTTGCCTCATCTCAGCCACCTGCCCAAGCTCCTCATTCTGCTCAGGTTGCAAGGTGCTTTTCCTTTTCGATTATCCTGCTGACACTGTTGGTAGAACGCAGATGGTATTTAAGTAGGCAAACTGGAATTTGACCAGGACATTGGGGTTAATATCAGTGAGAAAAAATGGCCTGGAATCTTTACTGACAAATGTTTTTCCACTTCATCCAAAACTCCACCTGCAGGATCATGGTGATGGCTAGCCTCAGTTAACATGCTGGCTCAGTGCCAGTTCAGAGACCAAGTTGCCACTTACTGGATCATCACTGTTTCAAACTGCACCTTGGCCTCCCAGGTGTGCACTGCTGGGCCCAATACTGCTTAAATGGAGGATTAGCTAGATCACAGTTGAAAGTAGCTTTGTTGCAGACTGTCAGTTGCACTGCTCCAGATTTGCACTTTATTTGAAGTCTGATTTCTTGCTGTATATTTGGGACTTTGGAACAAAAAATCCACTTTGAGGACTCAACCAAGAAAATTGTTGGAATTGTTAAACAACAATTATTATTTTTCAGAAAAACCTATCCAAACTAATTAAGTTATAACAGTCTAAAATTAAAAAAATATGGCTGGACATTTCATATTTGAGTGCTCAACATCTCTGAAAATCAGTCCTCTTATTGATGTGCTTATACATGGATACAGGTGTCTAAGTTTATAGGCAGCCAAGTTTGAAATTGTTGACTTATTTAAGACTCATTGCCTTGTAAAACCTACACAGCTAAACAGTCCATGAAGTAAGCAATTAGTCTATAGAATGATCCAATTCAGTTTCGTCTTAAAAGGATCCTAAACCATTAAGATGATACAGTAAAAAAGAAAAAATATACTGCATATATAAAAATCCGTCTCCTGGTTTTAAAGAGGTGTTTTTATGGTTAGTATGCCCCCCAAATAAATTATTACATGATAGAGCTGAACTGCTGTAAGAAAGCAGCAGTCTATTTTTAAAATATTCTCTAACCACATATTTACCAAACAGAGTACCATTGTCTCAAATATGCTAATATTTGATATATTAATAATTGCTAATATTTGATAATATTAATATGCTAATAAGGTATGGCTCAAAACTGGAGCTAACATTATATATTTGATTAAGAGGCCAGACATTTTTGTATATACATATATTTTAAAAAAAAACCCATCTTATTTGTATGTTGCCTATAGACTGGAATGACTTTTGGACAAATAAGATGTATTTTTAAAAACTCCCTAATTATGTTCAGTATTTAACCTGAAAGACATGTAGCCATTTCGGTCCCTTAGGAAAACAACATGTGTCATAACTTTGGAATAATGCCGTCGAAAGAAATATTCGGAAATAGGACCACATTCCAAAAGTATATGGTCCCAGTCTGAGACAGGTTTCAACTAAGACTTGCCTTTTCACTGCAAAGGCTCTTGTGAATTGGATAACTGATCATTTAACTCCCTGATGTGCATACAGAATGTTCACAGCTGGTAGAAAAATACGGCCCCAGTGTTCTTCCCAAAACTAACTTCTGCGCTTCCTTTAACTTTATGAACCGTGGGCCTTATCCTGAAGACCTCCCTCAGGCAAAGAATGCCACAAACATCAACAGGATTACTTGCGTGACTAAAGTCTTCTTGCATAAATAACTTTTACAAGATGAGCTCCTGAGAGAGTTCAGATGGCAATGTTACCCTTAGCACTGAATTTGCATCTGTAGCTTTGTTTTCCTATCACAAAAGATATTTTTAGAAAGCAGCGCTTTGTATTTAATGTACTCTACATGAATCAGAGAAAAATCTCCCTCATGTTCAACCTTATACAATATTACAATTTAGAAACGTATATGGTTCTTATTTACAAGCTAACAGGTAATAGTGGTTACCATTAAAACCTCAGCATTTCCCATCAGATATCATAGCTTGTCACACTTGGAATAGTAAATAACCGTGATAGATGCTGACTTTTTAATGGAAGCCGCTCTACATGGGTCTGTTTGAATTAGTACAAGAAAAAGCAGTTTTTTTGTTTTAAAAAAATGAAAAACATTTACTTGTCATTAGAGATCTTTAGAGGTTTCATCCTTAAGCAGCTCCATTCCCAAGTACTATAGTACGGATCAAGACGACCAGGTCCTAAACTGATGCAAGACTAGATGCACAGTAGCCAACTTCATCCTGGAGATGGCACACTTCAAATATCCAGATTTGTATTTTATTTTCAAAAATATTTTATAATAGACAACAAGCATTTATAGACAGGAAATCTATACTTCTACAGCTCTACACAGCAATTAATGTATTACAATTTTCTCAAAATGCATAGTATTTGTTAAGCAATAAAAGAGAAAGGATGGTCCAGTGGTTAGAGTGTTAATCTAGGACTGAGGAGACCTGGTTTCAATTCCTTTCTCCAAAACAGACTTTCCATGTGACGCTGGGCAAATCATATAGTCTTTCAAATCCTCAATGCCTCATCTGTAAAATGGAGACAATCTTACTTCGCTACCTCACAAGGGTGTTGTAAGGATAAATACACTAAATATCGTGAGGTGCTCAGGTACTATGGTAACAGGGCCCATATCAGCACCTTAGGTAGAGAGAGAGAGAGAGAGAAGCAGTTTAACATTTCTGATCTTTTTCAGACCACAAACACTCCAAGGATTTCACACCCTTCCGTGGAACTGACTTGTCCATGCAGACAGTTTCAGCTAGAACTTCTTATGGCCCAAGAGGCAGCCTTTACAATCCTCTCCCAACTGCCAATGTCTCCAAGAAGGGCAGCAGTGCAAAACAGCTTTATGTGGATAACAACAGTTTCTCCATGCAAGAAGCAATATCAATGTTTCCCTCCTTGCAAAAGCTATCAGTAACAGGAGAGAAGTTCTCTTTTTCTAAACTTAATCTGCACGAAACAGCCTCTGGATGCCCAGCATTTGAAAGAAGGTTAAAGGACATGCTTGAAAGAGCTTGGGAAGAGGAAAAATTCAAACAAACAGTGACTCTGCCACAGATCAGACCTGAAGAATTTTTGAGCTGCAGGTTAGAACATGTTTGTGAAAATAGCAAAATGAACTCCCCCATAGTTTATAAATATATGAAAATGGGTGTCATTAAGTCATCACATCTCCCTATAACATCTAACACGCAATGCTCCACAAAATATTTATTTCCTGGAGCTTGCATAGGAAATAACTGCATGTAGCCTTGTGTGCTAGCTTTTGGCAAATGACCTTTTAATGGTGACTAGTAATGTGGGTTGATTCAAAATGATGATGAATGATCATGAGAAATACTTACTGCTATTTGGAACCATCTGAAATATCAAATATCCTTACAATCTAGGGAAATCTTTAAAACCGAGGCAAAAAAACATGACAAAACAACACAGAGAAACCAACTTTCCCATGAAATCTGTAGTTTACAAATTATTTCATTTGACCATGTATACAAAAATAAAAATACAGCTCAACATTTGGAAACAAATGCCTAAACTCAGGAACTTATTAGGTGACCTGATTTTCAAAAGTCCTGAGTACCCACAAGCTCCCATTGACTTCCTAGTTTTCTAAAGGTAGATTTTTACGCCTAGGGCTATGCACCAAATATAGAAATTTTGACCATAAAGTCTTTGAGACACTTGCAAGATACTTTTGCTCTCTTTTTCTTTTATACAGATACCTACGTTTGTCGCAGAGCAATATTAGCACCTTGCTACAGTTGTGTAAGGAATCAGGAGTTTACATAGACATTCATCCCCATATGAAGGAATCTGAAATCGATATCAGTACTGTTCTCTCTTCAAAGCTCAGTAGGGTGCTGTAGAGCTTAAATTCCCTACCCTAAATTTTACTGTGTCATTAGATCACTTTGTAATTATCTGAAGTTATGCCAACAGCACGTTAAATGAATTCCCATCTGTTGCTATCCTTTACAGCTTCTCATGTTTTGTTTTGTTTTTTCAAAAGAAGAGAAAACAACTTACAGAGATTTTCAAAAGGTTATGGCTAGTAAAAAAAAGAAAATGACTAACTGAACTCAAAAGATGTTATTTGAATAACCAAAATTAGATCCATTTATTGTAATGTTGTATTCCACTTACTCCGACCAGCTCAGAGTGGATTCTAATTGGTTGGCATTATCTCTACATTAGATTTATTATATTCGAATCTCTGACCAACACATTAGTAACAAACAAAACTGTATTAGCAACATCAAGCCATAAGAGGGAACCCTAAAGATAACTGTACTAACCCAGACACCTGTGTTATGCCACATCACACATTCACAAAGGCAGCACAACATGCTTGTGACCTGATCAAGACAGGTGCTGAATAGCTGCAGCTCCCCTTTCTTTAACCCTCAGGATTTGGCCCTAATTATACAAAGAAAAGTTTTTTTTACAAGAAGTTTTAAAAAAAAATTTGTAACCTCTCTCTTCCTCATAAATGGGAGTTACATTTCCTGTTGTAGAATGCGTTCAGTCTGCTGTGGATACACACACACAAAACCACCAGAGAGTCTAAATTGTTGAACGTGACTTTTTTTTAAATATAGTAGATAAGTAACTAAAGTGAAATAAAATCATCTTTAACAATCTGCATTGTGTGTATCACACGGACAGCATTCTGTTACCCTCCAAGGGCCCATCCTGGAATGTGTCAACCTCCTTTTGTCTCCAATGGACTTTAACAGGAATCATGGGTGTTCAGCACCTCACAGGTATAGGCCCCCCCCCCAGTTGTGTCAACCAATCGCATATCAGCATTTCTGACTCCTAGTAGCCAGTTTCCTGGGTTTGTCAGGGTGGTTGTTCCACCCCTTTGGGGGCAGGTCCAGGCTTTTCTATATGGGACTGTTAGTCAAATTAACACTTTTAACTGCATGTACTCAGACTGAGCCTGTCCACTTGGTTCATAGTGGGTAACATTTTCCAAGGTGCTAAAGTGACATAGATGCCTTAAGTCTCACTGATTTTCAATGGGACTTTAATTGCTTTTGAAAATTGAACCCAGTATTCAGAACAAGTACACATTTTATATGGGATCATTTTACTGGGAGAAAAAGCTTGCAGGACAACAGGAATAATCAACAGGCATTTCTGTTTAGTCTGAGACTTGGCCGCGGTCATGATCATGGATAATTAGGTTAATGAATAATCATGGATAATGCTGATGATTAGCCTTTAAGGAGACACACAGTTCTTAACTGTCCAACACTTAATCTAGCACCATACCATTTTGCAGATGGAACACTATTCTGGGCTCTGAAAATGAAGAATCCCCTACTCTCTCCTCCTAATGATTTGACCCACCAAAAGTGCCCCTTTCCAATCAGCTTAGCTAGTATTTCTGCTCTTTCTGAACATAAATTCTGCCCCATTCCCAAGATATAAAACAAACTTTTTTTTTTTTTTGTGGGACAGCAGGTAAAAGACCAATTTCCAAGTTTAGAACCAAGGCCTGATTCTTCATTAGGGATTAGTCAAATATAATTCCATAGAAATCAGTGGTGTGTTACACCAGAATATAAACGTGTGAAACCAGAATCAGGTCATAAAGACACATGGTAAATCTGCTTCCTAGCATTACAAAAAACCCAACCTACAATATGCCCCTCTCTAACAATGTGGAAAAAGGTTTTTATTTGCTAAGTATATTACAAATGGCTCTAAGCTGCATATATTGTCTCTCTGAAATATTAGGCCTTTTAAAATCAAGATATTAGTTTTAGTTACATTAAGATTTTACATTATAAAGAATTTAAACCCAGACTACAGACTCCTTATTTGTATGTTGCTTGTCTATTGAAATCATAAGATTTTTGAGGTAGGCACTATGTTCCTGTGCAGTGCCTACAAACTGGAAACCACTAATTTGGATTGGATCCTCTGGGTGCTATTGAAAAATAAATATTTAACACCAGTGGTTAAGACTTCCTAGCATTAAACAATGTAAACAGTATCATTTTCAATCCTGACCTTCATTTCCATTGGTGCAATTTTGTATCTACAGTAGATTGCCTCCACATTGTATACGTGCAGTAATCAACCAGGAAAATAGATGAATGAAGGCATTAAAGGGCAAAACTGAGTGACCAAATGATTGGGAGTTGCAAAACTGTGGTAACAGAAATGGAGTCTCAGTTTAAAAATCAGGACCAAAACACAGAGATTTAAAATTTGGCTGTTTAAAAATAAAGACCTAGTCAATGACATTTACTTCTTAGCCCTAATGAAACATTGCATCATGCAAATTAAACATTACAAACTCTTTAGTATACAATGGCACAAAACCAGTTTATGTATTTTTATTTACACTGAAGGCAAAGGGTACTTTATGTTATATTAACATATCTTTTTTTTTTCCTGGCTTCATTTATGATCTTAGATGTATTGTGAGTATACACTTAGCTACAGTAACGGGATATAGAAGTCCTAACAAATACAACATCAGGCACCATAAAAAACTATTCAAGGTTAGCAATTGCAATTAATGGTTATGTGTTCCAAATACCATTGTGTTCCAACTCCTAAGGATGTCCAAGCTGGCAAATCATCAAATTCTGCCTTCACATTGCAAATAATGCTCTGAAGAATTTCAATATTTTCATAAACTCATTGTACCAGAGGTTAAAATCCATTGTGCTAAAGAGATGCTTGTTTCCTGTAGATGATATATTAGTTCTTTTCAAGAGTGCTTTATTGCAACTTCCATGCCCACTGTAAATCATCAGTTCGAGGTTTCTGACCTGTTAATGCTTCTATAATATTTTCCATTTTCCTCCAAAACCCTATTCTGTCCAAGGGGTAATTTAGCCATCCTGAAAGGGAAAAAATGTTGATAGTTAAATTATATTTTCTCAATCAGGTCTCTTTTTTGTCCTTCACTTTGCTAAAATATTATAACCTGCTAATTACTGCTTGTCTTAAGCACAATCTAAAGCCATAGTCAACCCATAAATTAATGATGACGTTTAAAGTGCATGTCAAAGGGCTGTTGCAAAGCAATGTTAACACCCTCTGCCCCCGATTCTCCCTGCCTTCTCCGCACACGCACACTTACATTTCTAGTGTAATATCCTTGAGAAGACAAACTTTTACTAGCCTGGGAATCATATTCTCTTGAGCTTCATTCACTATCTTTTATGCACCACTAGATCATTGTACTTTCAGATCTCTGCATTCTGTTCAGTGCCACCATCTCAGTACGCCTTCTGTGGGCATTACAGATACTTTCCACTTAAATTACCCTATTTAAGATCTATTTTTAAATTATGGACTATCAAAACTAATTTTCAAAAGGCATAATCAATAATGAAGTCAATCAAAAAAACTTAATAGATGATTATGGATTCATTTTAAACAGTATCAAAGAATCAACACAGAGTCCATACAAACTAGCTTCACTAAATCATAAGCAACTTCTATCTTGAAGCCATGAGCAATCTAAAACATATCATTTCCTTTTATAGAATTTCTAGTCAATTTAAAATTACAGCTAACAATTTACAGAGAACAAGTTTTAATATAAGCATAGGTATGCTAACTGAAAAATGGTTTTTTACATTACTGCAATATTTGATTGCCAATTATGTTTGTTACATTCTGTTTCACAAATATTTTTTACCCTCTGTGATAAACACGTCATACAATATCTGAAGGGTTGAATGCTACTACATAAAACTATTCCTGTAATATGACAGTACTGTATTACACTGAAACATCTCCCTCCTATACCAGTTGAGTTTCTAACCGTCTAACTTAGCATGAAAGAGAAAGAATTCTCAGCATTGCACTCTAGAAAGCACCGGACTTTTTTTAAACTCGTTTTAAAGTGAACACTTCTTATTAGGAAGAAGCACCAAAGGAAAATATGCAATTTACAATAATCCATTCCAATAGTAATACGATTTCAACTTTCCAAATTCTTTCCCACCATACACCAAAACATCAGACGTTTCCTGACTCTCTCAGTTTTTATATTACCTGTAGTGATGCAAAAATAGGTTTCATGGGGTGCTACGTGATGGATTCTGTGGTGGTTCCTCGGTAAAATGATGTGCAGATCTTGCAAAACTGTTACCCATAGAGGCAGCCCAAAGTAGGAATGGGACCACTTATGAAACTGATTAGTCATTGTGACAAAAATAGCTAGTGCAAACATAAAGCACTCCCAAGCATACATCTCATGTATATATTCTGTAAAGGGGAAAAACCCATTTGATTAGAAAGCCGTTTATAATACTTTATGCAAACACATTCAATTTTTAAAGCAAATTGTGCATGAGAAAGCTAAGATTATATCATTCAGTAATAAAGAGATACAGTATAAGCATATAAAGAGATATAGTAATAAGCAACAGAACAGTTCAGACTTTAATAGCTACCACAATACAATAACTTCAATGACTAAGCAATGCTTAAGACATAAACCATGCATTGTTTTTTTTCCTGAAGAGGTCTAAACCAGAGGTTGACAACCCTCAGGCTTATAGAGATAATCCAACTATGCTATTTTCATTCTGGTGGGTCCTAAGACACTAATAAAAAGCAGACATAACCACATGGACATAATGGCAGTCACAGCAACTGCAACTAAAGATCTACAGATGATCCCATGATAAACATCACTTATTCATTTACACTCATAGTAAGTGTACTTTTTAAAAACAAAAAAACAGAAAAACCCAACTCTACAGTCAAAACAGCTGGGAGGAAAAAAAGTTGAACTGTGACATAGAAATAGGTCTCTTTTCAATCTGACTTACTTAGGACCCACTGAAACTCTCACTGCATATGCAGTTGATTTTACATGGAGTTTGTGCTAAGCTCCTAAAAATTCAGCTGCTGCTGCTGCAGCAAGTCCCAATGCAGTAAAACCAGCACCTCCTCTCTCCCCGATTTTTGGCAAAGTGGAAGGGGTGCTAAGCGTGTCAGAACTGTGCATTTCAGGATTATGGTGCTGTGTGGATGCTCCTTTTCCCACCACTTCCACAGGGATTGCATAAGTTCCCTGCATAAACTACTTCAGCCATTCCTCTTCTGGACGCAGCCTCTGTGAAATGACTCAGCAGCTGCTGCACAGCATGTGGGTACTGTTCCCTTTTGCCTCCTCCATGCACTGGATAATAAGGTAATACCACCTAGCTCTTATCTAATACTGAGGGCTGGCTATTAGCCAAAGTGCACAGGTAAGGAAAATGCACTGTGTGCACATAGCGAATTTAGTCATACACTCAATTTTGGAGTCCCTTGAACTAGCAGGATCCATTTCCTAATGGTTTTCGCAAAAGGAATCCTGCCCTATTCCTCCCAAAAGCCCACTTCATCAACGGGACTGTGCACAAGGCTAGGAGATAGGAAAGCCTAACTTCCATTCCGATATCTGCCATTTTTTGGCCTTCACAAACTTTATTCATTCCTTACCCTTTTATTGTGCCTATTTCACATGCCACAGCTCAGCACACAAAGGCAACATTTAGCACTCCACGATAACCCAGACGTAAACTGGTTTTCTGTATATTTAGAACAGAACCTAACTGTGGAATCCCTGACCTCACTGTGGAAATTGTTGATTCTAACAGGTGACTATTGGATGTTATGCCTCTGTGTGTGTGCGTGCGTGCATGCACGCGCACATACACAAACGCACGGTGCTCAGGCCTTAATGTCAGGTCAGCCTAGATTACTTCTAGAGGAGAAATAAGATGGAGATACCCAGCCATTTGCTTGTGTACATACATGCTCTGTGCATGTGCTCCATTTTATGGCCCGTTTTGTTGTTTTTCTTCACAGTGGCAGTGGGTTGCAGCCCACGAAAGCTTATGCCCGCAGGAATTTGTTAGTCTTTAAGGTGCTACAGGACTCTCATTGTTTTTGCTGTATACAGACTAACATGGCTACCCCTCTGATTCTTTCTTTGTGTGCTTGTTTTTGGATACTGATTGGGGGGGGGGGGGGGGGGGGAATTCCATGAAAGGGAAACATTAGCCAGGAGCAAAAACTGAGATAGCCAAACTTTGTCAGTTACATTATTGAGTCCATACAAATAATTTAATCTGTTTTCTGTTCTTTGTAGCAATTTGTTGAGCATTTGTTTGGATCAGAGAGAGCAAATAGGCTTCCTAGTCAGTTCGGCACAGGTAAGCAATTCTACTCATGACATTTAATCTGTGTTTGTTACAGAAGAGATCGTATTCACAAACCCTCAAAACATGTAAACAAAGAACAAACGACAATTTATTTAAGATATGACTATTAGAAAGGACTTTTAAACTGCATGATTAAAAGTGATACTATATAATTAGCCCCACATTTATTAGTTAAGCCTTAAGACTTTTGAAAAAATATTTGAACTTTTTCATGTATGCACTCTCTCTGTCATTGCAATAATTTATCAGTTGTTCCCTCATATCACCACCAGATGGGGCTCAATTATAGCTGAATTAGTTTATCATTATACAATTTTATATTATAGACACACACAATTTGTTATATACATTATGAATTTTAAAATATATTATAGTTGCATACTCTCTCCTCTAACAAAAATATACATTTTTAATTACCAACATAACCAGCTATGGACTTCTTTTTATACCTAGAATACTCTCAAAACTATTTGAAACATTGCATTTCCCATTTAGTTCAAGTTTGCATTAAGAAGAGGAACAGGTATGTTCAAGAATTACAGTGCTAGTTTTTTAATAGACTTCTGCCTTGCTGGGATCTATAACATATTCAGAGTCTCACTGCCTGTTGTGAAATCACTATGAGCACTTTAAAGCATGCTCTCATGCCAGTGCCTGGTCTAGTTCCGGGTTAAACAGTAGCAGCAGGATGAGATGCAGTTATATTAATTGGCGGTTGAAATCAATTACAATCAATCCAGAATTATTTTTGCTTTACACAAAATATTTTTTGACCTTAAAAAAAAAAAACCCAAAAAACCGCAAAAAACCCCAAAACCTTTTTGTCATACAGCTTGGAAATTCAGTAAGGGAAATGTCTTATTTTTATCACCTATTTCCTCACTTTCAGGAGGCTTTCCTTGCTATGTGGGTTTGGTTTTTTGGTTGTTTTTTTAAACTTTCACCTTCCCAGTTGACATGAGCAATAATTCCCATAGAAAATAACTGAGCTTCCATTTTAGATACTCAAATGTTTCAGGACTGACTTGTGGGGGAGGGGGGAGCATTCACCCATTTTCTCAGCCTCGGCAAGCAATGCTGGGCACTCTGGTCCATGTCAACCAGCAGCAGCAGGGACCTCAAATGTCTGTTTGATTAAGAGGGGGCACAATGGCAGCCAAAAGCAAGAGATAAAATCACAAAATGGTAGAAAACACTACAAGTCCTTCAGATGCTTAGCTAGAGCTTTGGGAGGGGACGTTAAAATTAAGATGCATGCCTGTAAATCCATCCTCTTGTTAATAGTTTAGAGCCATACTCAATATTTTAACAAAATGAATTTCTATGACTTCAGCTTTGAAGACTCCAGTGGGCTTATAAGGTCCGGCTCCTGCAGAGGCTAATCCTGATTCTGCAGCAAAAAGCAACGCATCTCCCATGCAGAGCATCTCTGACTCAGAGGTTTGGCAGCGCCCACTTGATTCACACGGTGCCCTCCACAGCGGCTCCACATCAATATTTCCCGACACAGGAGGTCACAAGGGCATTTTCTCAAACGAGGATTGACCTAGCAATTGATCAGCCCTCAAGATACACTTGCTTTTAAATAAAATCTGAACACAAAAAGAAGTATCTCTTCATATAATAGCAACACAAAGTGATACCAGGCAGCCAAACACTGATAATGTGGTATTTTATGTCAAGATTTTTTCAAAAGGTGTGTGAGGGGAGGGGGTCTAAAGATGGGCTTCTCAATCCTTCTCTACGGTTCCAAACAACAGCCTGAACTTTTGTCAGTCAGGCCATTTATTTAGGGGCCTAAACTTAGGTGCCCATTTTTTTGAAAATCTTAGTCTGCATCTGTAAAACTTCCAAGCAGGGAATACAGGACTGTTTCCAGGGCATTTTAATCATGGTGCCATTCCAACATCTTATTAGTATCAAAAAAGAATCTAAGTACACTGCAACCACAAATTAAGATGGCACAGTCTCTTAGAGACAGCAGTGAGCTTTCAGGGCCCTTTTGACAATGCTTCCCGATTTCTGACTTTTGCCTAGCATTGCTATAGCTGTTTGATTTTTAGGATCTTTACTTCCACCCAGTACTGTGGGTGCTTTTCTGTCTGCTGAGCCAGAAAGAAGGTCAGCTACCTTCTCCAGCCAGCTACTCGTACCCATGCTGCCTCCATCCTTGCCCTGCAGATCTGACTGCAGGGTCACAGCAGGGAGGAACAGACAGGAGAGCAGAATAGCCAGAGGTCACCAGGGAGAGGAGTCAGTTACAGTGAAGCTAGGCATCTAGTGGTACTAGTACCATCAGTTCCCAGCCCTCCTTAGGAAATCGATGTCTTTGGGTGATGGTCAGGAGAAAAGCAGAAAGGCTAGCAGATGTCAAGGGAAAACAAGGGAGAGAAGAGGGACCTCACAATTTCAGACAGAAAGGTGGAGGGCAGGGAAAGTAAAAAGGGAGATACCACCTGCTGTCTGATTCTCCATATATGCTCCCAAGTAGCAAACCTGGCTACTAGTTCCACACCAGGGGAGAACAAAGGATAGAGGGGGGCCATTGCAGGATTTTATGGGTCGTAGAGCATCACCATAGGGCATGACGGCATGGAGGTTGGTTATAGGCTCAGAAGGCTTGGGTAAGCGTGGTGCAAAAGCTTTAGATGTTTATTCTATCAGGCCCAGTTTACAAACCTTTTGAACGTCTCATCTTTTTCAATAAATCATTTTGCACATTCTTATGTGTTTTTGTAAAACCGAGCAGCTCATGATTTTAATTTCTCCCACTAGTCCTAGAAGCAGGGCAAGAACTACTTAAAAGGGGAAGTCGGAGGGTTTTGGTTATTTGTTTTTAAACTGAGCCACAACAACACTGCTAGTTTAAACTGGAGTATTGAAAAGTGCTACATAAATTCCTAGACAGGCCAATCCAGCTAAGGCATTTTAGTTTCTCACTGTCACTGTCAGCAGAAAGGGGCAGACAATACTTATCATTGACTTTCCTCACTCACATTGTTTTACTACTTACTGTATTGGTATCACAACGGAATCTGGAGAGCGTAGGACAGGTTACTCTGTGGTAAGCACAGTAACATGGCAATGGCAGAACAATAGCAATACAATAATACATTCAGAAGTTTGTATATGGGCATGTCCTAAAACAAAGCAATGGAAATACCAGGTATTTATGGTTTAAAAACAAAGCAATTGGATAAATTCACCCTGTTGGCCAGTTGCAGTTCATGCCCTGGTTAATTTAGCTCTGACCAAATCACTCTAGCCAGCTGTGAAAGTACACTTTGTAGCAGAAGGATGATACACATTTAACTCAATTTAAGTTTCCTTTCCATTTTTTTCTATGTCCCAGACCCACATTATATCTACAGGAAAACAACACCTCCGCAGCATACCTGAGTTTTTGCTGGTTTACTCAGACTAAACCTAAATTGAGACCAGATCCAGTTTCCCCCAACCCCACTCCGAAATATGTGTGCTCATAATGCTCCTGGCTCACCACACTGACAACGCTGCTTCCTCCATCCCCATAGTGAATCCCAACACTCTTCCTATATGGATGCTAGGATCCACATTTTGTGGCTCCACAGGATCCCAGACCCACAGATACTAACTTAATCTATTCTTGCATGGACTAAGCGTGGAACCAGAGCCAGGACATTCTGTGTACTCTGAAGGCACAAAGGGACTGGAGTCCCGGTGGATTTGGCCAGCTAAGCATTTCCAGTTCATGTCCTGTACTGAGGGGGCATGGCTAGGAAGAAGAGCAGTAGGTGACATGCCCCTGCATGCCAGCTATTCCCTGAGGCTGGAATGAGTCAGTGGGGATGTGGGCAACTAGGCATAAATTAAACTAGCCCTATGGCAATTTTAATTAGCTCCAGAATCCAGGGAGTTTGAAAGGTGGCATAAAGACACCTTTGCATCCATACTCTGCCAGCCCTGGGTTCTGTGCAGAACATAGCCCGGGCCCAAAGAGAGAGACATTATTTTGAGTCCATCAGACTCACTTTACTAGATGACCCTGGGTGTTCACTTAGACTTACAGTGCCCAAAAGTCTGTCAGGAGCTGTATAGAAATGCATTAAAACACCTGTCCTCCTGCCCCAAAGAACTGACATGTTAATTACTGACAAAGCAGTGATGAAGAATAGGGTGGGGTGGGGTGGAAGAGGAGAGGCAGGGAAGAGCCATAGTTATAGGCAACTTCATTTTGGCACATGCACAGCTTCTCATATTCCGTGCGATATAGTTTTTTTTTTTTCATTTAAATTGCCACGCTTGTGAGTTCAATTCAATGGTGGCTCAGTAACTGGGGATTCAGACAGCACGTTTCATGCAGTTGGGAGAAGGAAACAAAGAGCAACAAGGCTGGTGTAATTTGTGGAGGGGGGAAGAAAATACGATGGGTCAGGCTAGGAAAGAGTGGCGTATATCTTTGGAAAAGTGCGAGCGAGCAACAGGATGTGTCTCAGGGTAACTACCCAGAAAAGAGACAGAAAGATAAATGTAGAAAGTCATAGTAAATAAAGTATTTAAGAGGTAAGTACTGAGATGCAACATTTGTACCGAACCCAAAAGCCATAAAAATTTAACATTTTTGTTTGAACAGATGCTTAATTGTAGGCACTTAATGAACCATCATAAAACCAAAAAAGATTCCTCATATGGTTGTAAGCCAGGTATTATACTGTATAATGGCAGGGATAAATCAAGGAATCTCAGTCTGATTATTTGGTGGTCACAATGAATAGTGTACAGCAGATATACAAACAGCGTGCTAAATTCCAAACCAATTAACTCTAAATGCTTGATTAAAAAAAACCATTCTATTTAAAAATTAAATAGACAAAATTATCCCTATGAATGATGGGTGAGGGCAAAAAGTTGAACAGCCTACATTGAGTATCACGGAGTTAAAAACGGTCTTCATATTAGGCTCCTACACAATCCAATGACAATTCTGAAACACAGCAGGTCAGAAAACCATAGATCCTTAGTGGGGATTTTTAATTATCTAATGTGTGGAAGTTCTGGTCTCATCCACTCCCTGAATCAGAATGCAAAACATAAAAAGGAGATGAGATTTGGGGTTGTTAAAGGGGCAGTAGGCTCAGCATTCAAAACGGTTCCATAACATAATGAACACATGGTTCTTTTCATTTGCACTAAAAATGGAAAGAGGGTGTGTTATTTTGGTTGTCAAAAATGCCCCAAGACTTGACAAGTTCCTTCCAAAGTTTCCACAGCTTCTCTAACATTTCCTTAAACCAAAGAGCTGAGCCTGAACTGCAAAGTTCTGATCTAGATCTGCTCTTCCCCAGAGTTTGAGGGGGGTTGCGTCTGATGCTTCAGTTCAAGTTCATCTCTATTAAATATCCCTTGTGGAATGTGAGGGTAAATGCCTCTTCTTTGTTTGCACCCATTTCACACTGACCCTTTTTCAGCCTTTGAACTGGTTTGTCGACAAACTAACATGACATGCTATGAGTTAGATTCTCTTATTAAGGCCAGAGTTAGTTATGGGCACTCACCGTAACACTTTGCAGGAGCAAGCCCTAGACCATATTACGCGTACGTGGTTTGCACGTGTACATTCTAAAATACAGTGCTTGTGAACAAGAGGTGAATTGGTTATTTAGTCAGTGTTTGTCTCCCTGATCCCAGATTACAGAAGATAACACTGCTGTGGTAGGAGTATGCACATTGTGGATAACTGTGCAAATTATCTGAAGGAAAATTAATAGGAAAACTGTACACTACATTTATTATTTGTTAAGTGCAATATGCTTGGCGCTGTACTAAACAAAATCCAGAGAGCCCCTGCCACAAAAAGCTTTGAATTTAAGCATTATAAAGGACATAATTCTCAAGGTACTATCATTCCTCTCACATGCAAAGTTATCCATCTGTGTATTTTCTGAAATCTTTTATTCCATTTTTTAAAAAAAGAATTCAGCTATGGAATCACATTTTGTCAAAGTGCTCTTGATCTGCATGTTTCTTCCCCCTCTTAAATGAGTTGTTAGGGGGAACTGGAGTGTCTGTTAAACCTAGAATACGTTAACAAAATATATATAAAGCTAACTTGTGACATGCACTTTAAGAAACGGTTACTCTGCATGTTTCCCAGCTTCTATCTCCTTGATGCTCTCTGCCATGCTCTAGGTGGCATCCAATCAGAGAGACCGCCACTGAGGGCCAGGGAGAAGGGCTGCAGCTTTTTTTATTTTATATTCCAGCTAGGTACAGGGACTGTAAGGAAGTAAGGTGTGTATAGCACGAATAATGAGTTGTACTAATTCACAGAAATTCATTTTTTGCCATCACACACTGCTCCTTTTTCTATAGACCAACACTTTGAAAGTTCGTTTTTATATGTCATTTATTTCCCTAGGGTGTAATTCTTCCTAAAAATATTGCCATTTCTTCTGCTTTGATAGAAAATTATTTACGTTAAAGCAGAGTCATTATTCTGGACACACTGGAAGTTTAAGATTTTATTTTTTAAATTAAGGTGATTTCAAAGAGATACATTTGGAACATACAGCGAAGACCAATATGGTCAGCAGAGGCTGAACCTTACACATGGGTCTTCTGAGCACAGAAGGGGTGTCAAGAGGTTTATTAAATGAGGGAAAGCTATTCTGCAATTGGACAAGTCACTTGATTTCAAGGCACAAAGGAAAAACTGATTAAGACAACAAGGTTGCTGTAAGCAGTTCCCCCATTTAACCCCAAAGAAAATGAAATCAGATCTTTGTGGTGGAAAAAACCAGTAGCAATTAAAACCATATAGAAAATACAGATGTGGGGGAAAGCCTGACAACTGGCATCAAGAGGTTAATTCTTCTTTTCTTTTTTAATCAGTAACTAGTTCTGTCATCTTTTGGTTCAGTGCAAAATCTCCCCAGAGAAGCGCCTCCATTCTTTGAATGTCCATAAGGCAATTAGGTTTTACATTTTTAAAACTGAAGGGTTTTACAGGATGAGCCAATTTATATGTTTCCATAATAAGAAAAGACTCAGGGCTACTGAAGGATCTATTACAAAATGGCTTAGGTGGTGCATTGTTGAATCATACAAAGCCAAGGGGCTTCCAGGTCCCAGAGTCTTTAACAATCATTTTGTGGGAACTACCTGGGCAGAATACAGAACAGCTTCATTTTTGGAAACCTGTAAAGAAGCCATTTGCTATTTGGAATTCCTTGAACATGTGCAGTACAAAGCGCTATAATCAGAGGGTAAGGCTTCAACACAGGCAGCGTTTGGTAGAAGGGTGCTGCAGTAGCAGTGGGTGGTTAGGTTTCTTAGTTCCTGAGCCTTTTTATTGTCTTAATAATGCCGGTCAAGTCCCAATCATAAAAACAGTTGGGTGGATATAGCTGTGAGCAAAAATGGGTGATAGCTTTCAAACTGGAAAATTGTAACAGCTACATCTACCAATTAAAGCTGTTCGGTGAACAAATCTGATGATTAACTGGATATGTAATTAAGCCTTTATTATTAGTCTAATTGGATGGTTAGGGGAATTATTAAGGCTGTTAAGATTCTGTGCAGCAAGCTGGCTGTGCAGTACAGGAAATATGAAATCCAGCTCATTATTAGCAAGGCTGGATGAACACGTAAGTGGAAATTTGAGCCAGCCGCACCCAAGCCTTTCACATCTAACCCAAACAAACCTGAACACAGAGTTCAGCTCAGCAGAGTGTGTTGAGATACACCACTACAACGTGCATCAGTTGGCCAAGCAAAGACTCGGCGCCAGGAGGCAGACTAAAGGGAAAAGATTCCCGGACACTGATCCAGGAGAGCATTAGTCTCAGACACACAGTTCTTGAAGCCTAGGTGGTCAGGAGCTCTTGCAACATAGAGATTGGTCAGTTAAGAAGCAGTCTGTACTGCAGTAGTCCTGCTCCCTGAAGTGTGGAGAGGAGGAGAGAGTGGGTTGATTCCCAGAAGAGTCTGGCAGTCCAAGACCCAGTCCCTGGAGCACAAAGCAAAGGAATTAGGTTGGGTTCATATTCTGCAAATTTACCAATCTGTGTGGCTGCCTGCAAAACCTGAACTTTCCGAGGCTCACTTAGCCCACGATCCTTGGATCAATATTCTACGTGCTCAATGCCTGCACCAGCAATGGCACAGTCAGCGTACTTCAGCAAGGATCTGTGGAATAGGATCAGCAAGAGACAAGCTGAGACTAATGACAAAATATATCTCCACCCCACACTTTCAGCTGTCATAGCTTATGAATAAGGGAATCACTTTGGAAAAAGACAATCCTTACCTTTATAATCTCTTAATAGTAAAAATCACAGTTGATTTTCCATTATCCCATACCTTTTTTTCATCATTTGCATCTGTGCACAGAGTGGACAATTCCAATCTGCAAACGTTAGAACTTCACAGTGGTGTACATAACAATACAATTTGCAAGGCCATAGAGAACCAGACCTCAGAAATCCCTTGACAATGCTAGAGGCACTCACCCCTCTCTTTGTCCACCAAGAAAAAAGTTTAAAAAACAAGCTTACCTGGTGTTTGAGAGAGGAATTTATATAACATGCAGGCCAGTGGAATTATGGTTATCAAACAGTTATCTCCATTGGTCTCAATGAAGTCATGTCTGGTTATTGCTGTTGGATCAATATGATGTTCTCTAAATGGCCTGATAAATGCCTGTTGGTAGACAAATGATTTATTTTAATTATTTTTTCAATGGTCCTACAGACTTTTTCCCAAGTCTGTGTTTCAATATGAACACACAATCCACCTTCCTTCTAATATGAAAAATGTTGACTTTAACAAAAGTTACTAAAGGTATGATTTTTATTAAGTGAATGTAGCTTGAGAGCATTAAAAAAAGTATAATCATCACCAGAACTCAAACTGTTCACAGGGAAGAGGCTTCATGGATCCCAGGGACTGTGGTTGGGTTAGGGTGCCAGAATGTATACATTTTCCTAGTTTGCATTCCCAACCAGAACCAAGCCAATTCAGCAAAGAAACCATTAGTATGATAGCCAATGAAGAGACAGGAAGCAGATGCCATGCCAAACAAAGCAAATAGCCTTATGTGCTAGTGGGTCAGGAGTATAACAAATCTAGAGCACAAAATGGGCCACATTTTAAAAGACCCACTCTAATTTGTGTATCCACAATTAATATCAGTGGAGAAAAAATACCAATTACAATTTAAGTGGTAAAAATACTGCCCAAGGACAACAAGCCACAAGTAATCAAGGGTGTTACATAGGAATGGCATGTGCATACAGAACATGTATGAATCCCCTAAGGGCTGGTTGTAGGTCTGGCATTCTTTAGCATACATTCATATTCTGGATGACAACACAAATCTGACAATATATAAATTTGCTAAAGACACAAAAACGACAAGTTACAGAAATCTCCGAATTTGTGCCTTGGATTTAATTTCTAGTGTTCCTGTATGAGAGCTAGATATTATTATTATTAATAATATTTTTTTATTATTGAACAAGAACATTTTGGTGAGAATTTGCTACAAGACCAATGCCTTAACTTGTGACCATTTAACATGCCAGTATTCCCTGTGGGTATATTGTGTTCAGACAAGACACTAATATGTCAAATGCCTGTAGAATGAAAACAAATATGGGATATCATTACTTTCAGGAGACCATAAGAACTTCATCTACATTGCTACTGTTACAGGCTTCTTGTGTTCCTCTCCTATAACCAGAGAACTGAGGCAACACTTTGAAAATGCTTGCTTTGACAACTAGATTTTTTACCAACTCACATGATTATGGAAGTTTTGTAATTATATCAGTCCACATGCTAGATTAGTTGCTACAAGGCTCAACTATTGTACTGCAGCAAGCTAAGAAAGTAAAATTGTGAGATGAAAGCATTTATTTAAAAAACACATGGTAAAAATTCTTTTTGATCCCTACTTCCACTGAGGAAATACTTACACAACAGCCTAAATGGCAAAAGGAGTTTTACAACTCAGAACAGATAATTCCCACTAGACTTTCAAATACTTACTTTTCCTTATAAAATATCATGTCACAAGATTATTACTCAAATTCTCACAAAGAATGGAATAATTTACTTTACAGAATAAGCAAATTCTAAAAAGTAAGCCAAACTCCACAAGCAAAACTAAGATTTATTTAACACAACTGCAAAGAATCTTAGAGACATTACAATTACAACTTCTGCATTTGAATTTCCACCCCAAATGATTTAATATCACACTGTCTACAGCGACAAGATTTTATATTCTATGGGTACGTGGATAATGATTGATAACACAGAACAAGAAGGAAGGAATTCATTAGAAAAAAGACAATATAAGAAAGGGAGAGAAACTCTAGTACCGAAACTATATATTTTTTTAAGTAAGTTGACCAAGCTATAATTAGGACAATGCAAAGTTTATTTCCAACAAAATCTTGACCAGTAACTACATTACCTAGGCCTTGTCTACACTGGTGGCATCATAGAACCACAGAAGATGAGGGTTGGAAGTGACCATCTAGTCCAGCCCCCTGCTCAAAGCAGGACCGACCCCAGCTAAATCAACCCAGCCACGGCTTTGCCAAGCCACACATGTAGCGTACATGTAGCTACACTTCACAAAGGAAATCAGGCTGGATCCATACCGCGATGGGTAACTAGATGCAGCAGTGAAAAGCTCTGGCGGAAGAGAGGCAGTGGGAAAAAGCTCTGGCAGTTCTCCGCTGCTGAAATCTTTCCATGCGGTGGGAAACAGCTCAAGCAGCAGTCTGCTACACTGCTACAAAGAACAGCGTAGACAGGAGAAGTACAGCTTGGGCATGTAGAAAGCCATACAGGGTACATATCCTAAGGTTCTGGCATGTCTTTGCACTACTCCCTAGCAGTGTAGATCATGAGGCACTGCTTATTTATACCCATGCTTGGGGGGCAGGCAGTGTCTGTACTCTTCATGCCACCGTAAATGTAGACATAGCCTCAGACAGATATAAAACATCCTATTGTACTGATGTTCATGGAAAAAACCAAACCAAACCAAATTCTTCAGAGCAATGACCTTGCTCTCATTCTTGTCTATCAAGCACCTCGTACATGTCTGGGGCTGAGTACCGAACAAATAACCACAACAATACAAATAACCACAAAAAGAAGGCTAGTTCAAGGAAGGGAGAGTTAATTTGTGCTTGAGGTATAAATGTATCTTGGATCAGTTTTCCCAGAAAGCATTGTAAGTTTCCTCCGATTGTTACTAATCATTCAGTTTATTTTAACTGCTATATTTTTATTTTTATAAAACTCTTAGAATCTTGTACACAAAATAAGTAATAGATTTGTGTGATGGTTCCTGTCGCCAAGTTAATTATTACCGTGCACTGAGTTATCCCAAAGTAAATTGTTTTCAGTTACTACTAGCCTCTAAAAGGAAAACTGCAGATGGACAAATGTAGTTTATTGCTTTCTAAGTCCCTGACCTAGCAACTGACAGCACACTTACACAGCTGTGTGCCCAGACAAAACCCTACCAGCTGCAACGGGGCTCAGAGAAAGCACAGTGGTGTATCTGCATGTGGTCAATTGCAAGATCAGGGTCTTAGATAGCTGGTAGAAAAACTTCTGCTTGAATGAAAGACAATTTTTACATTTTGATGACAAATTTATCATCTTCTTGAAAAAAGTATTTCTTAGATCAGCTTTCCAGGATATAAAAATGAAGTTGAAGATTGCTATGTATCTTTATAAGATGGCACATGACTTCAGAAAAAAGAAAATGATCCCAAGAACCAAGAAAGAAGGAAATACCACTGGTTTAATGATGAGTTACAGAATATTTTGTAAAATTTCTCAGGAGAAAGGGAGTCAAAGCTGCTACTTTTTCCCCAATACAAAAAAAGATGAAAACCTGTCATTCATCAAAGGGGGCTGATTTGAAAGAAAGAAAGAAAAAACCCTGCAACATTTCAGATTGCAAAAAATTCTAAATGTCATCACAAACATCATCAAATTTATAGTACAGCACAAATAATACACATATGTATGCATAATGATAGAAGCAAATGGAAGGGAATAGTTCCATGCTGAAGTTCTGTCGTGGAAATGGAATTGCAACACATGTCCAACTCTAAGAGACAAATTCCATGCTTTCAGAGCAAATCGGAGATCTGCATATGTAAGGAGCTGTTTGCTTTCAGAAGAAAGAAGTTGAAAGAAGAATTGTACATGATATTTCAATCATCTGTATCCACAAGTGCTTGAGAAGGGATTTTATGAATAGTAGAACCGCACTGGAACAAACTCCATGATGAACTGAAAATACTGTGAAGCAGTGAATAGTGACTTTTTAAGTGATACTGTAGTTCCCAGCTCATTAACAAATAAGATAATGAATATCAATTGCATGATAAATATTATTTTATTTTTATATTATTTAAGATTATTATTTGAAAGCTAATGTATATAATTCCAAAACAAGCATTCTGATACAATGCTCCATGTAAAATAAAAACTCCAAATATCTGACCAGTTACCAACTTCTAATCCTAATTTCCACTATCTCAGTGGTTCCCAATCTTTTTGAGTGAAAGCCCCACTAGTTAACACTAGGTAAAAACAGGCACCATCCCACCACGCCCCTCTCACCGGCCACAAACACATATACCCCTATAAACACATAGAATGATAATAATAATACCACTACATTACATAAATAATAATAATAATAAATTACTCTTACCTGAGTAAGAAGCTAAGCTTTCCCTGGCACAGCCGCCACTGAAAGCCCCGTGTGACCCCGCCTCTTCCTGTCCCTCATGGACGGAGGGTAATGGAGGCAGCGGGCGGTGGCAGGCTGACCAGGGCTGCTCCAGGTCTCCATGAGCTCCATTCCAGCTGGGCACCTGGCACTGGGGGTGCTCCTCTGCTGCAGCTGGCGCGAGGCTCAGGGAGGCTGCTCCTCCATTCCAGCAGGGCTGGGGGGGTCTAAATCACTTCATTACTACTGAAGCCTCATGGACCCTCTGTAATCTTTGGCACCTGCCTATGGGGCTCGGGCACCCCAGGTTAGGAACCATTGATCCAGATAATGCAAAGGTCACTTTGTGTGGAATTCTAAAGACCCAAAGTTCCAGTTCACTGCAAAAAAGCTCTCAAAAATTATATAGAGCTTGGGTCTGCCAAATAAAATTGGAAAAACTGTGACAGCAGTCCCTCTTATCAGAATTTGAGAACCACCTCCAAGTTTTACAAAACTTAAAAATGGTTTGCTGCACTTAAAACTTTTGTTTTAGTTCTAGCTGGTGGCAGTGCCATGAGAGAGAGAGAGAGAGAGAAGATAGTTCTTATTATTAATTTATCCTAGTTCATTCATCCTATTCTTTCATACCTTATCATCTAGGAGCCTATGGAAGAGCAAAGAAATTACATCCTTCCACTATGTACTATTCTGTATAGCTAAACATAAGTGTAGCATTTAGTTTCCAAAGTCATAAACCACCTTTTGTAGTAAATTCCTATGAAAACCTAATTAAAGTTTCACAGTTCTGTTTCAGGAACTCTACTGAAATAAGTTTGCTCACCATCTTGCAAAGAAGTTATCTTGCATATTGGTCTGTCTATTTCTCTTAGGATACTGAACTATCATGCATCATGGTATTATCTGACAGCACAGAGCTCAGGAGTTTGTCATTTCAAGAACACTTGCTTTTGGACCACAAAGGCTAATTGATACACAAAGAGAATTCAACGTTAGGTTTTCAAGAACTCTGGCAGGTGGTATTTAATGTGTAAGGAAAAGCACAATACTTAATCCATCCCCAGTCCAAATAAAAATCAGAAAAGCATCAAAAAGAAAATAATGCATGCTCCAAGAACAAAGGAGAGGTTACTGGAGTTCTTTGAGATGTGTGCGCATGTGTCCCACAAGCCTTTGATTGCAGATTTTTGGAAGAAGTGCCCGCTCAACCCGCACATGCGCTGTACTTGTCCTTGTGACTCTCACCAAGGCTATACAGGACTGTGCAGATGAACCACCCTCAGTTCTTTTTCCATCACTGAGTCCTGCAGAGGAAACTCTGATGCAGATGGGAAGGAAGGCAGGTAATAGAGCACCCATAGGGATTACACATCTCAAAGAATTCTAGTTACTGCATAGGTGAGTAACTGCTCCTTCTTCTTCAAGTAGTGTCCTTATGGGTGCTCCACTGCAGGTGACTACCAAGCGGTACCCCCAGCTGGAGTCCAGGACTGTAGACAAGACTGCATTCCCAAGAGCAGGGTCCAATCTGAAAGAATGGACTATGGCATAGTGCTGGGAAAAGGCATGTTTTAAAGTCCAAGTTGCAGCCTTGCCGATCTGAGCTATGTAAGTATTCTTGAACAGTGCCATAGAGATCAAGAGAGCCCTTGTTGAATAGGTCAATACCCTAGAAGGAGGCTGTACATTGAAAGAGTCAACACAGGAAACAATAGGTTTCTGGATGTATCTAAAGAGCCTCTGGAAGTAGATTGTGGCTCCTTTAGATTGGTCAGCAATTGACATGAACAGTCTGGGAGACTTCCTAAACGTCTTGGCCCTGTCCAGGCAGAAAGCTAATGCCCTCCTGACACCCAATGTGTATAAAACAGCTTTCTCTCTGGTCTGGTGTGATTTAGGGGAAAAACTGGGAGATGGATGACCTGGGTTAATATGAAACTCAGACAACACCTTAAGTGGAAATTTAGGGTGCAGATATAACAAAACCTTGTCCTTGAAAAATACCGTAGTGGATGGATCTGCCCTTTGGGCAAAAGTGATGGTCATTAAGAAGACCGTCTTCATGGATAGGTTAAGGAGGGAACAGATGGCCATGAGTTGAGAAGGAGGTCTCATAAGACACTTGAGTACAAACTTAAGATCCTAAACTGGACGGTCACATGGTCAAAGCAGATGTCGTGACTCGTCTCTTTTTTCTGAAACCTAGGTCTCTTCCTAGGTGGCTCAGTAAGTCTTTGGAAACCCAAGAATTGGGCAGGGTGGGACCTCTGCACCATTTGAGATTTACTAAATCTACATTTAACTTCACGATGTAGAATCCGAGCAACCGCAGTGTGGCCATGGAATCCTTCAAGGTATGCCATGACTCATCTGTTGTCTTCACAAAGGGTTTGAGTCCATGAAAGGGAATGTTCTCTACAGCATTTCGGACCTCCCTAGGGGATCCAGAGAGATGTAGCCAAGATGCCCAACACAGTGACCACTGTGGAGATGGAGAAAGTAGCCATATCAGCAGCATATAAATAGGCTTTTATAGCTGGCCTTCAGCTATAATGACCCAAAACTGCTCCCAATATTCCTCTGGAAGATGTTCAATAAAAAGTACATTTCATATAACTGTTATAGTTGTATTTTGCCATGTGCACGTGATAATTTGCTATCGTGAATGGCAGGCTTGCAGACAAATAAGATTTATCACCAACAAGTTCAAGGTGTTTTTGGTCTTTGTCATACGGGGTCAATTTAGCACGGTGCTGTCTTCCACATTCATTCACAACTTCCAAGGCCAAGGAGAGAGATGGGGAAATAAAAATTCAGAGTTCTTGTCTGGGAAATAATATTTTTATCAGCATGCTTGTAAATGGGGGATACTGTCGGTGGAATTTGCCAGCTAGTCTTGGCAGGTTTTAGAAGTGCCTTGTTAATGGTTAAGGCCACTCTCGCAGACGATGCTGTTTGTAAAACATTCAACAGTTTGGGCTGTGACTCCTTAACCTCTTCAAGGGCTATCTGCAAAGAATCTGCCACTTATTTCATGAGGTCCTGAAACTATTTGTAGTCATCAGCCATGGAGGGTGGAGAAGACAAGGATATATTAGTCTGTGGAGTGCCCTCTTTATCTGCTCTAGCCTTTTGCTGCTCAGAGGTTTTCTCCTACTACTCAGGTAGCTAAGGAGGAACCGATGGAGGAGGAGACTGTCTCGATGGTCCCAGCAAGATTCTCTAGGAAATTGCTGTCAGTAGGCTGCCCAAGGGTCCTAATACGGCCACTGAGGGGGCCATACAGAATATGGGATGGCATCCGTGACTGTTCAGACCAATGAAGAGGGGCTCCAAAGTATCTCCCCTGACAGTCATTCCTCTCCCTCTAGGTGTCAGTAGAAGGGTTCCTGTAATGGTAATGTGATATGTGAGAGGCTGAAGAAAGATACTTCTTATCATCCAGAGGGGAAGCTTTGCAAGAGAATGGTGGAAAGGGAAAGATATCATTCTGGTGTGGCTCTCAGTACCAAGAGGCACTTGGTACTCATCAAAAGGAGAGGTACAGGTTCATCTGCCACAAACAGGTCTTCAGAATATTTAAATTCCTGTCAAATCACATGAACTAATAGTACCAAGGTGGGAGTCTGTTAGGCAGATGCCTTGCAGAGAAAGTCAACAGTATCGACAATGTTAATTGCTTCAAGGTAGCTGTAGGCTGAGGTGGTCACTTGGATTTCTGCAATATTGGTCCTATGATGTTGGATTGCAGAGGACAATTCAACTGGCTACAGGCAGGTTGTCTTTCCCTTTCCATGTCCTGATGGAACTGTAGATGGTTTAGGTACCAAAGCAGGGCTGGAGCTGTGGCCCAGAGAAAAGCCCTGGGACTTAGCAGCACCATTAGTACTGGAAGAGCCTGGCGTTTAACTGGTATTGGGCCAAGGACCCAAAGACTCAAACATGGTCAACTTATGAAGAGACTAGGTCTTTTCAGCGTAGGTTTCTCCTGAGGAGAATTAGAACTCCTTCTCTTAAGAATCTCTAAAGAAGGGGCTGGGGAGGGAAGGGAAGAAGGAATAAAGATGACAAGGCACAATTCTCTTACAAAAACCAACCAATTAAACTATACCAAACACTAAACTAATAAAATTAACAACTAAAGACTAGTTGAAGTGAGATTGACCGATTTAAGTGGGAATGCTGAATGCACAGTCTCAGGCCAAGGTGCCCAAGAAGGAACTGAGAGTGATTTGTCCTTGCAGCCCTAAGTAGTCTTGTTGGATAGAATGAGGATGAGTAGGGGACATGAGTGGGCTGAACGGCCACTGCTATTGAAAATCTCTGATTAAACCACATACACACCTGACATGAAGCATCCATAGGGACACTACTCAAAGAACTACATCTTTTGGGAAAAAATGTCCCTTTCTGGTAACTCATGCTTTGAAAATATAAGACAGTCTAGCCTCAGACCTAGAAATATCCTACATTACTAAGAGATTATGGCATTAAAAGATTTTGTAAGCTGGTGTGTAAGAAGCAAGGAATTTCTTTAAAACTTTTTAAAAAACCAGCACATTTAATTGGAGAAACATGTCAATTTACTTTCCTGCTACAGCTAATAGGAAAGTAGCACTTTTTCCTCTTGCAAATCTCTGTATTCATTATGCTAAGGAAGTACAGAAATCAATCTGAAAGAAGAGAGCTAATGAGAAGTATTCAATTAAGCACCTAATAGTCACCCTGAAAGAGCACATATTGAAATGCTTGCTTTAATACACGAGCAATGACACTCATGAAATCATGCAAGTTACAAGCAAACACTGATATATTTTCAGTAGACTGTTCTCAGAGGGGGGGCTGTATTTCAGAGTTCTTACACTTCCAAAAGAAGGCATGAAAAAAGTGAACAATATGAACATGAAAGCAAATGTAACAAAATAGCATTCATTTGTTAGAATAAAATCATCTTCAGAAAATTGAAGATGAAATCGATTTACACCAAATAATTAACTGGAATTGTACAATACGAAATTTATAATACCCATATTCTCCACAGCTCCTCCAATGTACTTATAACATTGCTATTTATGTAAAGAAGATGTGTAATAGCCACTGTAGCAGAAGATGAAAATCATTGCTTCAAAAGGAAAAGACTTAATGAACTGGCTCTGGAAGCATGGTTGGATCTGTGGTCAACGCTGACCACGATGCTAGGTAAATCCATCAATCAATCAATGAATAATTAAAATGACTGCTAAGTCCATACTCTGATGGTAAATAAATTTGGGAACCATCAATATGTAATCTGAATAGCTATACAAGAGTCAAACTTCAGAAGTAAGCTAACTGAAAGCTATTAAGTGAGAGACATAACTTCAATGTGGTAAAATAACTAAAATCTCTTGGCGATTCTTTTGGCTAACATACATGGAACACACAATGACAATTGTTATGTAATAAAGAATATTGGGAGCCTTTTTGAGAAGTGTCAGGGCACAATGTTTTCTCAGTCTTTACAAAGATGGGATTTTGGCCCTTATAAGCATTTAGAAAGTCTATTTAGGAGGAAGATTTTCAAAAGCACCTAGAGAATTTAGGAGTACAACCCCCACTTTCAATAGGACTTATGCTTCTACATGTCTTAGGTAGTTTGAAAATTTCCCCATTAGCTATTCTTGGGTAGCCATAAGCTAGTTCCAATTCTTTTTTTTTTTTTTTGGGATAAGTAAAAGATAAACATTAGTTTGCATTGTTGGGTCCCAAGGCCCTTTCCCTGTTTACTCAAGTCCACCGATACCCCCACTCTGCTGGGAATTGCCAACTATGTCAGAAGAATCAGAGACATCTGAAGTGGTACTGAGTCCTTGTAAAACAGGATTTGGCTGGTACTCTGGGAGGAGGCAGATGAGGCATGAACAAACGAAATAACCAAGGAGCTGCAGGAAAAGTAGCCACCAAGGTAAGAAGTGGGAGGAGGACATTCTTCATAGGGCAAGCAAAATATACAAGTGACGTGCTGGGAGGAGACTGAAATTCCTCTTGTGAGACAGAGCTATGTGATGAAGAGCTGTATTTGTTAAAAAACTGACATTTCCATCCTGGAATCTGCAGGATGGGCATTTCTGGAATGCTTCTGGCTAGACTGCAAAACAGCCCATAGCGTGGATACTGAAGAATACTATACTGTGGAATCTTAGGCATAGATTGTCCATTGGCACCTCTGAAAATCAGGCCTCTAATTTAAAATGACAAGTTAGAAAATTTTGGCCTCCAAGTCCATCTTCTGGGCCAGATTCCTTCCATAATTGTTCATCCCATTGTTGGCAACTATTTCCCATCTGCAACGTGAAGTTACTGTATTGCCATTGCATGTGCACTTGTGTGTAGACAAGTATGAAGTTCTGGTAGTTAATCATAGATCTGCACCCTGGCCTGTGTATGTCCAGTATTACTTCCTAGTAATCCTTTCCTGCCTCAGGCAGAAGTCTGGGAAGATCTTTTGTTCCTTTGTTCAATATGTCTTTCAGGAAAGGTAGAGACCTCTGTCCTTGTCTCTGTTCTACGTCAGTTTTTCAATCCTACTGCTAAATGATGGCTGCCTCTGCACAATGACTTCATTGGGAGCTGCAGGAATCATTTAGGTTCCAAACTACGGATTTAGGTGCTAATCTTTAGGCACACAAGTCTGGAATGTTCTATAGTTATTATTTGCCTTCTTCTAGCTTACGTAGCCCATTACTAGCTGGATCCCAAATATATTATGCGAGTGGGAAAATGGCTCAAAAATAATATCCCATCTCTTTCTGATTCTACTGGGATAATATTTCCTATAATTTGATGCATTTCCCCAGAAAAACTAGTACAATGAATGGTTGCAATTCTGTTATCATAAAAGAAAGAAATGGGTAGATTGTCATTTAAGTTTCATTGTAAATTTCTTTGCTATGGAGATTGTTATTAATACGTGAACAGCAACTCTGAAGGTAAGCACTCCTATAAAGCTACCTTGAAAATGAATAAAATATGAACATTAAAGGGAAAGAAAGACCTTGCAAGGTCAATTGTAGAGCCAGGGCAAACCCAGAAGCTACACACAGAGGCATCAAACTGCAGTATGTGTGGTTCACATGCAGGACTCTAAGGAAACTCTGAAAACAATGGGTCAAAGGAGGAAAGGGAAGAAGTATTACAGCATCAGATAGGTCATGGTCTTAGCAGCTGAGCAGCAAGAGATATGTGAGGATTGCTGCGAGTATGAGAAAAATCCAGCCATTCTGCCAGCCTCTCAAATACAATCTCAAACCCGTCACTGTCTTGGGACTGATTTTTAAAGAAGGAGGTAAAAAGTGCTTAGCAACCACAAGCTCCAAACACAGCAATGAAAGGTCAAGAAACATGGTATAAAAATAATCCCCTAAATGTAAGGGGCAAATTCTCACTTGTGGTTCTTCTACTGAGCAGCTCCACCACCCAATCAAGAGAATTCAAATAAATGCACAGTTCAGTCTCAATTATTCAGCTTTAGGCTACCTGAAATTCCAGGTTAAACAATGGTACTGCTCTTTCATATAGTTATGCACACTGTAGTTCTATCCCTTTTATACAAAAGCCTATCTTCCCAAAGATTTTAGAAAATTTGGAATATAATAGGGCGGGGGGAAAGAATCAGGGTTGTACTGCAGCATTTTGGAACAACAAGTTATTTTTTACATAAGCTTTTCTTATTTATCTCAAAGCACTTTAAAAAGAAAGACAAATATAATCTCAATTTTATAGATGTAAAAACTGAGGGACAGAGCGGTAAAGAGACATGGCCAAGGTCACATAAGTCAGTGGCAGAAACAGAAATAAAACCCAGGTCACCTGACTCTCAATCCAGTGCCCTGATTACACTGCCTCTCAGTTTAACAGTGATATTGTATACATTACATTACACTACACTACACTACACACACACACACAAATATAAGTTGCTTGATTTTGCAAAAATGGTAAACACCCAACCACTCCCACTGGCTTCAATATTCAATTTTACCTTTGCCGAAGGACTTTACGGACTTGAATTCAAGGTAAGCTGCGAGTGCTCTGCACTTTTGGCCATCCTTTCTAGCCTTGAAGACACACACATTGCTCCTTCAATACATATAAAATGCAGCTGTTAAAGTCATCTCCCTTGATCCAGCTAATGAGCACATCACTCCCCAGTATGAATTCCTTCCACAATTGCAAGAGGTATAAGATTATCATTTCTTCCACTTATCCACCTATATCAAGTTTAGCACTGCCCCCAGACCATCCACTGCATCAATATTCCTTTCCACCTCCAACCATTTGCTTCTCAAAGTAACCTCCTTGACTTCTGCCCAGCAGCTATCTATGCAGCTACTTCAAGGGCCCCTTCCTTGTCCAGAATTAAGTTCCTATTAAAGACACACTTCTTCCATCCTTCCTATCACAAATCTAGTTGACTTGTACAAACATTCTTAACTCCCTCAACTTCTGTCTATTTGTTGGTCTCTGTCCTTGGATTGTGAGCTTAGATAATGGACTGTTCCTTCCTGAATGTCTGGGAAATACATTAGAGAAACAAGGTGAATGAGGTAATATCTTTAATTGGATCAACTTCTGTTGACAAAAAAAGACAAGCTTTCAAGCTACACAGAACTCTTCTTCACAGCTAAACATGAGGTAGAACAGATTGTTTAGCATAAGTAGATAACACAATCTGAAGGACTTGCCTCTTTCACCAACATAAATTGGTCCAATAAAAGATATTACATCACCAACCAACCTCTCTCTCTAATTACCTGTTACCAACACTGCTACAATGCTGCAAATGGAAAATACATTGTGGGTGCTACCAAGTAACTAAATACAAATAAGTAAATAAATAATATACACTTAAAAAATTCACCAGATAACATTAGACAGGACTGACTTTAGATGGAGCCCATAATTAATTTAATTGCACCATTTTTTCTAAATAAAAAGGTTAAATTATTTTAATTACAAAACACTGCTAAAGTAGTTACATTATTACACTTTGTTCCCAGCTGTTGCTAAATTGCAATTAATAATTTTGAGACTTGCCCTTTAAAATCATCCACTCTTTCTTACTGAAAACTAGAAGCATTTATACATTGGCAAATCAGATTAGAAGACAGAATGGAAAATGAAAACAAATATGCACACAAATTCTATCTAATATGTATCTCACATATATTTGACCAAAATTGGTGATATCTAAGAGGTGTGTGTGCTTGTGTGTAATATACAGACACATACATACCCACACTTACACTTTATTTATATGCATATGCCTCAGATATCACCATTCTGAGCCCATGCCTCATTTATGTTTATTAATATATTTGTGAAAGGAAGGCATATATGCTACACAACATACAAAATTAAGTGAGGGTAAGACAGAGCTTTTGTAATGTATGTCACATGAATGGTTTCTTCAACCATATTACTTTCATATTACTAAACAACTTCACATATAGTATTTCAATAACCTGATTGAGTGCCAAATTTGGCATGTGCGTGTGTGCATGCGCACACGCGCGCGCGCACACACACACACACACACACAAGCACAAAAATGGAGATAAAATGGATTCTTTTGTCAAAGATATATTTGAGATTAACAGCAAACTGGCAGATTGAATGTGTTATACTGCACTGAGGCAATTACTGTAGTAGGTAAAGCAAGTGATAAAGATTTATTTAGTACAAGACTGATATTCATTAATCTCTTTAAACCCCATGTTAAGGTTGTTTAAAGCACTGTAGATCTTCTCTGGGAAGGTCTGTTGAATCTATGACAGAAAAGGCAGCCCTGCATAAATGCAGTGCAAGTCTCCAGGGACTATGACATTTCTATACCTCCACAGGGAGGCCAGTATTTTAGATTAGTTTGGTTAGCACTGCAGATGCAGCATGCTGATTTACTAAACTCTGATGCAAGTACCAAAAATAATTAGCTTATCAAAGATCACTCTCTTTCCCCTCTTTTATTAGTGTGCTAAATATGGCACTGTCACAAGGAAATAACTTATTTCACCGGTGTTGACACTAACTGCAGACCGCACAAAACTGTACGTTTCTAATAAGACCTGGTTTTTTCCAGTCCTGATTTATTAAAAAAATGAATATATTATACAATTGCACAAAGGTCACTCAGTTACACCTCTCCATCCACACTTACTAGTATAAAGGTACTAGTAAGCATTTCTAAAAATTAAACAGTTATTTTGGTGCGCTGATACCGTAGTAATAGGCACAGTAGAAATACATAGATTGAGTGCATATAAGATTTTCTGAACTGCATTTTATTTGTCACAGATTAAACCTGTTGAATGAATAACCTGTGCACTAAAATTTCACGTTTACATCATTCACTTTATAAAAAAAATAATTCTTATTGGGTGGGTACACAGAAAAATACTCCCTTTGAAATAAGTTAATTTCTTCAGTGTTTAAGTGAGATCCATTTCTCAATACATAAGAAAGAATGAACACCGTCTCAAGAGTTTTGGTTAAGATATTGCTGGTGGAGGGGTGTGTAAAATCAGAACGACATCCACCACCCCTCCTAATTTTTTTATCTTCCAGAAGCATATTAACAATGATTTATTTCTAGTCTACTGTTCATACTGAATGCAAGTCAACCTCTCCTTACCTTGCCAATGACAGGGATATCAACGGAACCCCAGGTATCAGCTCCCCAGTGAACCATGCCTGAGGCAAAATCAGCTGTAATAATTCCAGCAACTAGAAATAAAAAAGAATGTTAACAGCAGAAGCTAATCTACACACTGAAATTACACTTACCCTATACAGTAGATCAATTTTTTTTTGTTTAAAACATTGATTTCCAAATGCAAAAATACATTTTATGAGACCACACACAACTAGCAAAATTCAGTTTAATCAATTTCAACTAAAAGAAATATACAGTCTACATTAAAACATATTAAAAAGCTGCTTTTGGAATCAGGCAGAATCAGAAAATCAGTTTTACATATAAAAGTGCAGCAAGTCAGCAGGTACCACCTTCATTTTAACAGTAATCCACAAATCAGTTTGTAAAGGTTTCACTATTGTAGGTTTATTTAACCTAACCTAGCACAAAATAATAGGGTTAGCCCAATGTTTCTCCAATATTTTTTCAACCATATTCTTTCTTATCTCTCTCTCTCTCTCTCTCTCTCTGTGGCCAGTTCAATTTCGTATCTTCATTGAAATGCCTTCCAGAAATGCCTTTTATTCCAGTAACATAAGATGGTTCCATTGTGCTCCAAAAGAGCAAAATTCTCCAGAGACCTGGGTTTCCAGATCTGAATGCTTAATTTTATATTCTAGCGCAACAAGGGCAAGGATTAAAAAAATACTATATCAGGGTTTATTGTGATCAAACTGCAAGAGCTAGTTATGTTGAACTATTCCCTCATTTTCAAATGCTGGTTCAATATTAACATCTAGCAAAAATGCTGAAGATTTGTATTAACATTTCATAAGCTTTACATACCCAGCATATTGGTGAACTCAACCTACTGTCCACAAAACTCTATTCTAGTTGTTCAAATAAAACTAAAAGGAAAGGATTTTTTTTTAAATGGTTAATTATCTAACTCCAAGATTCAACGATTTGCGTGTCAAACTAAAGCCAAGTAGTTAATTCAAAATAATTAGCAGTTACTTTTTCCTTAATTATTCGCATTGTCTTGCATAGCTACCATGTAAATAAACTCCCCTTCACAGTAAATAAAATTCTTCATGAAAACCATCTTTGTCCTGAATTTAAAAAATAGTCTTTGAAGTCAGCATGGCATGCTGTCACAGTAACAACTAGATTTCTTAATCATCCTGAACTTGTATTCATAGATTTCAAGGCCAGAAAGGACCATTGTGATCATCTAGCCTGACCTCCCATATAACACAGGCCATTTAACCTCCCCAAAATAATTCTTAGAGCATATCTTTTAGAAAAAACATCCAGTCTCAATTTAAAAATGGTCAGTGATAGAGAATCCACCACGACCCTTGGTACATTGATTCAATAGTTAATTACTTTCATCATTAAAAATGTATGCTTGATTTCCAGTCTAGATTTGTCTAGCTCCAACTTCCAGCCACATCAAGTTATACCCCTCTCTGCTAAACTGAAGAGCCCATTATTCAATATTTGTTCCCCATGAAGATATTTATAGACTGTAATCAAGTCACCCCAAACCGTCTTTGTTAAGCTAAATAAATTTGAGTTCCTTGAGTCTAACACTAAGCAGCATATTAGTATTCAGACTAAAGGATTTTCCTAAAGTCAGCCACACTTATCCTAATATTTAAAATGGGCCATTAGCATCACTGAGTCTCCTTTAAGGGTCAAATCACAAAATCCGATTGGTTTTCATAGAAGTTTACTTGAGCACGGGCTGCATAAAAAACGAGCGAGGACTTCGGAATTTTACCTTCTAATAGTGTCCTCTAGGTATCGTAAACTATTTCTCCCTCTCTCTGGGAGAATCTGATTTGCCAAATTCTAGAAATCTAGATTATTTCAGCGGGAGCAGGACTATACTATTATTTCAGTCTTCCTGAAAAGTGCAAATTGTGCATCTTTCACAAAAAGAGCACTATAAAAACAAATGTGACAGTCAGTTAAGTTTCATGGAGTGATTACCACTGATACAGACAAATGGGTGCATCCTTGTCTTCTGTCAGGTAAGTGGTGTCCACATGAAGTACAGGAAGTTTTATGCACAGCTCTGCCTCCTCCTCCATGCAGACAAACTCCACAGCTGATGACTGCAAAGTCTGTATAATATATGTTAGTCTGCCTTGCCTTCCTAATTTTAGTCACTCAGCCCAAGCCATACATGTGATGAAACAGTTTTGTGGGCATCTGTACCACTGTGCTCATGCCTGGAAAATGTGATGTATGGAAAATGTATTAAAATTGTAGAGATAGCATTTTAATGCTCAGGGGTTTCCTGTTCCTGCTTGCAGGCTAGTGAGCTCTGTAGAGAAGCATGCAAGCAGCAGTCAGTTTGCACACAAAAAACAGAGAGTAACATAGGGCAAGATGTGCCTCCATTTTAGGGAGCAACCTGCTTTATGTTTCATCATTTTAAGAATTCATTTTTTATTTTTAAGAAATAAAGTATTTTAAGAAATAAAGCAGTGTTATGTTGCAACCTTCCCAAAAGAGTATTTTATCTAACTTATATGTCACAGCAAACGAACAGAGAACAGAAAACAATCAGGATAGTAAAAACACTAAACTAGTTTTTGCAACAAAAATTAAACATTTGAAAGTTTCCAAAATTAACAGGTACATTTCTGCCCACTCCCATGGTATGACTGTCACTGCTTGACACAAATGGGTTTGCCTAGCAATAACCACTCCTCCAAAAATAGACCAAATGGTAAAATTACATGAAACTTATTCAAATACATCAACAATATGGTAAAATCTTTGTATCATACAGTCACATGTTCTATGCATTCCACATCCTTTACAGAAAAACTATTGTAGAAACTGTTTAAAGCAGTTTTCAAAATGTTTACATCTCTCCACTTGTAAAGTCAGGTTCCCTTAGTGCCCTGAGCCCAGTGATACAGGCCTCAGAAAGAAAGAAAGATTTTCACAAATACATTTTTAGAAATCTCTAAAACATGATTACAGTAAATTTTTGATGCATAATAATGTGGGGGGGTTTACGGTTTGATTTAAAGGGCTCAAAGCAAATTTTAAGATTTGATATCTCAGAGCTAAAAGCCAGTAACTTGCCCACTGAAAAGCTGGCAATGTTCCATTTACTCTAGCTGGTATAAAGCTTCATGTTTCTAGTCTGATGGGTTTCAAGATAGATACCTGACTTTAAACTTTTCACTGTTCCGTCCCTACTCTTTAGATCAGTGTAATTTGGGGGGAAATTCCACATTCATGAGACAGGAGGAAACAGGCAGATTGTTTAAAAATAAAAATAAATGACAGCTGTCTGAAGAGGTTTGAATAGTCCCAGATGACACTGATTAGTGATGGTGAGGTGGTCAAAGATGTCTGATAACCATTTATCACATGATCTTTCAATTTACTACCACCATGTGTGCTATCGAATGAATTATCATAATTGTGTTTTGCTGCTGTTTAGTTTTTGCACTATGCATCTGTATTGTAAAACACACTATTTGGAGGTTCATAAGCGACTGGAAAAATAATTGGTTGTTTGAAATAAGTTATATATGTATATATTTATTTTATTATATGAGGAGTTTTTTAATTCTTCATTTAAAAAAGATGATGTTTAACAACAGTGCAAGAAACTAAAAAAACCACAGGATTTTAGGTTTAACGCTCAAGGTCAACTGATATCATTAGACTTACATGAACTCACTTCAAGTTACAGCAGGGAAATCATGTTAGGAAATATGGGTCAAGTCATCAAGCAGTAATAAAGCTGTTACCACCAGACTTAGTATTTGAAATATTCTTTGAAACCTATCATAATTTAGTATTTCCATTATTAGAATGACATTTAACAATGAAGTACATCAAATGATTTTAAAAAACCAAAGGCCTCTTAAAATTAATATGAATTAAAATGTATCAGGAAAAAATTTACAAACCAAATAATGTCACATTGTATTTAGTCCATAGCCATTTTGTCCCTATTTGTATCTTATGTAAGAAAAAAAAGTGGAGAAAACTTCTTAAGCTTAAGGGGAAAGAAATAACTGTGCTATTTACAAAGCTTCATAAAGGTTTTTGTATGGCAACTGATACGGGCCTCCATTGATGCAGCATATGAGTATCAAAGAGATACAAAGAATAAATTATATGTAAACATGAACTACAGTGACAAATCCAATCAAGTGGATGAAGTGACATCGTCAAGCTGATGAAGTGACGAAGGTAAGGCATTCAAATACCACAATCATAAGCTTGATATAAAAATTTAGGTTGTGACATCCTCAAATGTACATTCTCATTTAAGGTTTAGGGAAGGATTTTCAGAAGTGCTTAGCTTTTGACTAACTTTGCTCCCGAGTAAGTCAATGGGAGCTTTATAATTGATTTCAAAGGGAGTTGGGCTAGGCCAATGCCAAATGCTTTTGAAAATCTCACCATACGTTGTTTTCATGCAGATAATTTGAGCTTGTGTGACAAATTTGGTCTTCCAAGTATCTCCAAGTGCTTTAAAAAAGTAAAGATGAGCTACAAATTGAATACTCATTATACTTGCACAAACCCTTGGGCATTAGAACCTGTTTAACGAAGTATAAGAATGTGTGAGCAATGCTGGCCCTTATTCTTTTCATAAATGTCCAGTCGTTCAGATGAACTGATAAAGACAACCACCAGACACACTGGCTGAAGGGATTCAGAGGCCAGAAGCCTGTCCCTATCAACTCCTGATTTTGTCTCTCTCCTCTACCCATCTTCAGCTCCTGATTTCAACCACTCCTCAGTACTTCCTGATGGATCATTTTTATATGGATCATTATTAAGTTCCAGCAGCCCTGTTACCCTCAAGCCCCTGCACAGAATTAGATGGAGCTACAACAGAGGCAGCTGTACAGAAAAGCAGGGGACAGCCAAAACAGATCACTGTAGTTGCTAACAGAAATAGGCAATACATGCTAGAACATCTATATTGCCTGTTCACTGTCTGGGTTATTGAGGAATCAAACAATTTTTAAGGCGTCAAAGGGAAAGCTTCTGAACTCCTTCAAACCCAGTTTTATTATACAATTTACATATTGTTTCAAACACTCATAAGAATCAACCAAACTGGTATCTCTTTTTGTACATTTGTTTTATTTTTGTATTTTTAAATTACATTGAATTCAGTAAAGGTGTTACATTTCATATATACAGGCATTCTGTACATACTAAGACTTACATTTATGTAAATTAAATTTGGGGTTAAAAATAAACTGTTGAGTGTCCTTTTAAAGAGCTAAGTAGAGTGGAGTACAGTTTAAATGAATAATGCATTGTTTAAAAAATGAACAGCAAAGTAATATAAGTGGGGCACATTAATTCCCAGGCATGTGAATTTACTGTCATTTAGGTGCCCACAGGGAATAATTTATGCATCTTCTATTAAGAAAATATTTTTAATTTGAATTTGCATATTTTACTCATTAGGTCTAACCTTGACATGGTCCTTTTGGAGGGGCAGACTTTATCATGTGTCCACTTGCAGGAAAAATAATGAAACACATACATGTGTGTTTTCTAAAGGGAAAGGTTCTGTGCATTCTGGACTTCTCGTATGATCTCTGTAAACTCAGCTGGTAATGCTGCACACCAGTTTGCAGGAGTTTTTTATTTTGTCTTGTACAATCAAAAGCAAGTAACACTCACTAACTCTTGTTTAAGAAACTCTTCATTCAAATGCATTAAATCAAACCAAATCAGCAGTAGTGTATTAAATTACGAAACAAGAAGAAAACTTCACAACTACAAACTACCAGGGTCATAATGAAAGGAAAACAGCTTTAACTTACTTTACCTACAACATTCCTAATAACCTAATCTCTCTGCATCATCTCTCATTACCATGGACTACAAACACAAACAAAGAGCTCCAGGGAAAGTATTTCAGTTATCACAGGTCTTTGTGATAGGCACAGCAATTGTGCAATTCTAAGGTTTATAAAACAAAAAGCAGATTTTGAAATAATTCTTTATTAAGTCACCGCTGAAGTCAACGTTAAACCTTCATTCTCTAAAACATTCAAAAGCACTGATGCTTGAAAGGTGTTAATAAAGCAAATCCCAGTAGTTTGCCTCACTAGAATTAAAACTATGACCCTGAGACAGACTCCAGTGCTCCCCTCAGCCTCCTGCTGTGGGGCACGGATGGGAGCAAAACTTCAGAAAAGCTGCTGCTGGGCCACACATAGGAGAAGATAGCTATGGAAGCTTCTCATTCCACAGATGAGCCTCTCTCCTCTCTGAAGAAGATTCATACGGCCTCCCTACCATGCAGGACACAAACGGGACATGGCTAGGAATGGAGAGGTAGAGGGTGGGGGGGAGAGAGAGACATGAGAGATATGGTCCTCTCCAGTTATACTGCTCTCTGACGTTTCCCTCCACCCCTCTAAGAGTTCACAGAGTGTTATCAACGTCTGGGGTTCAGGACGTAGGGGAAGTACAACCAGAATGACCCAGCAAGATGATATGGGGATTGTGACCCTAGATATCCATGGACTCATAGCTTTTTTCGGTCTGCAGCCTCTCTACACCCTGAAGGGCCCCCACATTGGGTGAATGAACTGACTAAGAAATATTGCAGTAGTGAGTTCTACTTCTTGGGTTTGAGAGGAAACACTGGAAACACTTCCCAAACAGTCAATGTGGAAGCAAGAAGTACATTAAAGCATTTATATAAGGGTTTCCCACTTATTTTAGTTTACTCTAGAGATTTAGATAGTTGGGATAAGGCTCCAAAATATTCACCTAATAGCAACAACTACAACTGATTTAAATATCTTAAGGTGGTCCCATGCTTCACCTACAACACTGCTTTCAAATAATTCTAAAAGTAGATCATTTGAAAGAAATATAATTACAAAAGAAACAAATATGGGATTAACAGTGGTCATACTAAAAATACCTCTGGGGGAAAAATTAAGCCATATATAACTAAGGAAAGACTAGCTGAGATAGGAGTCAGGGGAAAGGAAATTCCCCAACCAAAAGTCTCCCAACACAGCAAAGGCCAACCCAAAACACAATAAAGGTGGTTCAAGAGCGCTACTAACCAACAAAAAGGAAACTTCAATGAGCCTGTTTTCAAGATAGCCAGTGGCTACACCACTAAGGGAAATTAAAAACCCAGCAGCCATTTTAAAATTAATCCATCACTTTCTAGGCAGCCCATGTAAAGAACAAAGATGGACAGGCATAATATGATTGTTCAAAACAATAAGCAAGAATACTTCTTCAACGAACAGAGAGGCAATACTGGAAAGAGTCATGCTATTAGGGAATTAAAGGTATCAAGCTTCATGGGCAAGGGGATGTAAAGTACTTGAAGGATAAGACAGCCTGCACATATTATGCACAAACATTGCCAAACCATCCAATTCACACTCATTCTCACCCCATACATGGCTTTCCACAGTTAGGTCAGTGCTTGCTTTAACTATGACCGAAGAGGAGTTACATCTCTAATTGGCATCAGTATTAGCTCTCCTGCATGACCACATAAAATCACTGTTCAGGTAGTGAAACTCCAGGCGACCTCAGAGGCTTTTGTAGTTCATATTTTTTTAAATCACGATTACCCCTTTAAAGAGCTTCCTGAAACAAGAGGCCACATTAAACTCCTACTAAAACAATTGTTCTCTAAAGGCAAGTATAATTATGATGGCACGTCAGTTCCACTTCAGCTAAAGGCTAGGTGGATTTTCCTATACAAATCCTTTATTAGCTCCTCATTTCAAAACAAGTCAGTGGTTTTACAGCTTATTTCACAGGGAGCACTGCCAATTTCTGAGGGAAGTGAATGGGAAAGACATTTTTAAACAACCTGGAAAAGCTGAAGAGCAATGTAAGTAAGTGAAATGAAATGTGAGTCCAAATACCACCGCACTCAACTTGATTACATGAGACTGAGTGAGCAATCAGCATCAATTACAGATTGAATGGGAAAAATTCATTTTTAATTTATATTTACAAGTGTAGGCCCAGATCCTGCACTTGAATACCTAGCGGTGGGCCCCTGTGGTTGCATGGAGACCCAGCAAAGTCACTGGGGCTCTGCTGCATGGATCAGATTGCAGAATCAGGGCTTTAGTCTCTGCAACAAACAAGTGCCTTCAGAATATTTCAGGAAATGAAAACTGGAAATAAAACCAAGAATGCTTTTAAAGTTGTCTGAGGATTAATGGAAGAGAATGCATCTGAGCTGTTAAAATTATGGTTACGATAATGTGTCCATAAGGTATTCATCAAAAAGTACACTTGCATCCCGAATTCTTAAGACTATGCTCTCCCCCATGTATAACACTCATGGAGTGTGGCTAGACCAAACTTTTGTACAAGTTCCCGTTGTGAATTAAACTCATACCAGCAGTACAGGAGCACTACCTTACCCATAACATGCTCTTATCCCTGCCTCAGATACCCAGAACTTCAGAGGCCTTTTGTGGGGCACAAGGAAGATGGAGATTTCAGCTGAATCTGGTCCTACACTGTTCTTCCACTGCTCAGTTGGCTGGACATCCTAACATTGCAATGGCAAAACTAGGCAGCTTCACTGGTGGGATTAGCCACTACTCTAACTGGACACTTGAAATGAAATCTGTATAACATCCCGAGAATGCCTATGTTTGTACTTCAGGTTCTCATCCACAATTGAGGCATTAAAATAGACTGCAGGGTTGATTGGTTCTTCTAGGCCAATGGAATTAGGCACTCTATAAGTATCTTTATTATTTGGAGTATAATAGGGCAGACAATATAGATGGCAAAAAATTATATCCGATTGTGATAAACCAATTCTTTTTATTTCTCAGTGGAAGTTTTGAGTTCGCACAGCTAGACAGACAGATTTGCCATAGATGTGTTGCTACATTTATATTTAATATATTTAAAAGAGGGATGAAACAGACTTTAGAAATGCTAGTGAAATATTTATAAAACCACAAAGAAGCTATGTAACTGGAAGAGAGGAATAAAAACCACCTCACATATGGGATCAAATATACAAGTCTAGTTTTTAACCTGACAGTTTCCTCACATTGCAATTAAGAACACTGCCAGCATGTCACAGATGTGCAACACCTGAGTTGACGGGAGGGGGAGTAATTACAAGAGAGTGCAATATAATTCTGTCTACTCCTGCACATCTGTTCCACAAAGAATACAGCGTTTAAGAGTACAGCGCTCTTCTACTACATAAAAGTTTCTAACAAGTTTATTTCCTTCACGAAAATATCAGCAAAACACTTTCTCAAGGAAGGCACTAAAATCCAGGATTTCTTCCTCCTTCTCCTATTATTTTAAGATATTTAAAGTACCACACGTGAAAATTTCAAACCATATGCTACAAAGAGCAACTTAGACATGGCATTAAAAACAATGTCCAGAGAGTCTATGAGTCCGTGGAAACGTCACCAAGTGAATGCAATTTATGGTGCAAAAGATACTATATAGACACCAATTCATTTGAATGGTAAGTAGAGTAATAAGAATCCATTGATCTTTTATCAGTGTTTGCTCTTCATTTTTTATATAGGCATATACATAAGTTAAGCACATAAGTGCTTTGCTGAGTGGGGGCCCATAATTCTATAACCTTATATTTCAAAAGCTCAAAACGTAGGACCTTATTCAAATCCTTTGGCATAGAACAATATTACTACATTGCCTGTGTATAGGGGTAGTTGCAGTAGTTCAGAACCTTAGTTCTGAATTTCTCTACATTTCTGATTTTGCCATTCTTAAAGTTAAACTGAAAGCAAGTTTACAACATCACATTGCTGCAAAATGTGAAAATTTTGAAATGTGTGCATCAATAATTTAAAAATATGCTGGGGTTAAAAGATTGTAATACTTACCTACACCTGCTATTATTTTATACAGATGATTTGCTGAAAAATGGATTAACAGGAGCAGAAAATCAACTGTGACCAAGCTCATGCAAAGGATAACAGAAATCCATTCTTGCAACCGTTTACCTAAAAGGAGAAGAAAAAAAAATGTAGTGCAAACTGAATGGGGAGGAGGAAGGAGAACGAAACTGTAGAAGAAGGTGCTGGGAAAGAAGTGAAAGAGGAAAAGAAGAAGAAACTACACATATATTACAAACACTATTTATTATCCTGCCAAAAACTATTTGTTCTTCCGCTGCAATTCCCTAGTAAGTCTCACCCAGAACATGGGTGTTAAAGGTGTGCAAGTAAGTGGATCAGAAGAAAAAGGAATAACCAATTTCCATTGACAAAGTCTTCTCCTCAAGGTCTAATGTTTATAACGAGGAAAATAACCCCTGGGTATGGAGCCTGACCTTCCCAAGGAACTCTCCCATCTTGAAAGCAGTCAACCGCTAGCCTCCCCTTTGGCACCTGCATGAAGGAAGGATTAAGCAGAGCTAAAGTTAACCTGTTGTTCACTGAAGAGCAAGATAGTGCTCAAGTAATCTGTCAGAAGACATATTATAAGGCCTCGGTCTTGCACGGAGATCCACTGAACTTTTCCTATTTTCTTAGTATGTGAGGTGTTTTCCAAGAAGCTGTAAGAAGAGACATTATGTTACTCTGGTCCATTAAACCTTAAGAATCACTCATTATAAAAGAGAGGACTAGCCTCAGCCCTCCGTTTGTTATCTCTCTCAGGAGGTCATGTGAGGAAAGTGCTAGGACCGATTCATTAAAATTGTGTTTTCTAAGTTTTCTACTCCTTCTAAATAATTTAAATCCTAAATAAATAAAATGTAGCATGTGAGACAATGCATCAGATGCTAACCCCCAGTGAAAATGTCAGCCACACATGGGGTCTTCTGCAGTGCCATGGTACCAAATCTTGTCTTGCCACAGTCTAGTATCATGTCAGATGACCTACAGCAGAGGCAAGTAGCACAAGTTTCAGCTATGAAGGCTCTAGCACCTGGTGAGTCTCAATACACACTCTTCAACTGCTTTCAACTCCGCATTCTGCTCTGGGCTACAGACACCCTGCCTCCAAGATACACTTCTCCATGTGGCCTCCTAAGTGCCAGAGAATCTTATCCTGGGTTTGTGAGCCATCTTCCTCCTCAGCTGGAGGCTTAGAGCAGCACCCCGCTCACCACACTGCTTTCTGTTGACCAGTCACTGCTCAGCTGATTCATCTCACCAACCCACAAGGCATCCAACCCAAAACTTCCACCTCCGATATATCTCCCAATCCACTCAAGATGATGGAGCCAGCCATATGAAGGTCTGCAGTCGATTTACTTTATCCCATTAAAAAAGAAAATCAAAGGATTTAAATTACCTAAAGGGAGCACAGAATTTAGAAACCATCCACAGCTGGTGTAAATTGGCATAGTGCCTTTGAACTCAACAGAGTTATCCTGATTTACACCAACCAACAATCTGGCCCCAGGATTAAATCATCAAAAAAATCTTAATTCTCAGACAGACTCAAAGAGAGATAACAAACTGAGAGCAGACGCTAGTCCATTCCTTATCATTCAGGATATATAAAGACTTAATGGCCCCAACTAGCAAAAACATCTCTTCTTGCACCTTTGGGAAAAATCACCTCACATGCTGAGAGGACAGGAAAAGTGAAATCATTATTAATGAATGTCAGTATTGACTTTGAAGAAGCACACAGAAATTAGTTAACTCTTTTCAGAAAAGAAAGAGTTTTCCTTATTACAGTGGGTGCCAGTAGCTCTTTGTACAACCCCAGTTATTGAATTCAGGCTAGTTAGTTTTGCTGAATTTAAAGAAGTCTTCATAGAAGCTGAGAACTTGATTCCACTTCCATTGACTTCAATAGTGCATGATCAAGCCTTAAAAGATTCTTTTACACCAAGTTAAAATGTCAATGTTGCAGATACCTATTAAAAAATTTGGAGGCTTTTAATTGCATAAGAACCCACAAGCACCTTAGCATAGAAAGCTGGCACCATAAATGTGCTAAACACAGTGTAGTAGAATCAATCTTCGAATGCACATTATACTAGTTTTTGAATTTGGAATTAAGTTCCAACATTGTATATAGCATAATATTAAATCACACACTGCGTACTTTAAGCAATCCTCTACTGGCCCAATCTACTAAAGTGATTTATGCACAGAAAATTTAACTGTACAATAGGGAGACTGCTGCACATTTACCCCTGCACAAAGAACTCTTGTCATGCAAGTCACTTGTATAAATGCCATTTGGGCAGGTTTGAGAGTGGTAAGAGATTTAGAGTTTTAAAATAAACCCACCTTCTTTCAGTACGAAAGGACATATAGAATGTATACTGTTTCTTATGCACAAACAAATACATTTTATGGAAGTCATATAACAAAAAAAAAAAAAAAAAAAAAAAAAAAAAAAAAAAAAAACCTACCGGCATTAAATCAGAGACCTGCCATAATGCAACCTGTTGTTACTCCTCAGAGTGATTAAAATATGATTTTGCTATATTGAAGCCCTTTCTCCCCCGTGCTGTCAGCAACTCTTTCCTCAACATATTCATGACTTGTTTGTTTTAACAAACTACCTGCACTTCTATCAATATGTTGATGAACAAATATAGGAGCACTTATGATTAAGATGACTCTATTCTACTATATAAAACAAAGATTTACATGGAAATGTGTTCAGGTTTGTTAAGGTTTCTGATCTGTGTTTCACTTGGGAGAAGAGTAGCTAAAATTACTGAAAACTTTGTGTGTTTCCTACTTGCAAACATAGAAAAACTTTTGTATGAAAGGCCTGATTCTGCAAGCTATCTGCCCACAAAACCTCCCACTGATATCCTGATAGAATACAAGTTACTCGTAGGACCATTCATGGCTGTAACAGAAATTCAAGAAACATGGCTTAGAATAAGTAAATACCAAAAATATGGAGTAGTTAGCAAGCAGAATTATTATCAAGGAAAAAACTATCTTCCAGCATACTGTACATTTAAGTAATCTTGAAACATTCAGTAACTTTAAAATTTGAACCTGTCAAGAGATATTCTCCATTTTATTTGTCGAAGCACGTGTTTCTCTCATTTTACGGTCTCTACCTAGTTTCATAAAGTTTCCAACAAAAATGATTTTGTCGAAGTGCCAATAAAATGGGGTCACAAAATAAGAAAATTATATGGGGATTCCAAAATAGATGTGAAAGGGGGCTGCACAATCACCCCCTCCAATCCTGTACCCTTTTACCCTCTGCAGCCACCTTCTCCCCTGTTAAAATCAATATTGCAGAGTAGATATTGAAAATTAACTAGTACTGTTAAGTGAACTGAAGAATTAGTGCCAGTCTAGCAAATTAAACAAGGGAATAACCTAATTTTTTCCTATTCTTTCCTGTTTTATTACCAACAAATTAGAGGGCTCCAGTAGATTTTTATCAAATACTGAGCTCTCCACTCTCTTTCTCAAGCTGTATAAATGCCTTGAACTCCCAAAAGAACATCACCATTCCTTAGCCCCATGTAGCTCTCTTTCATTTACCCACTTCCACAGCACCATTTTCAAAGATTTATTAAAGCCAAAGGGAACAAAGTGGAAATCCTGAAAGGATCTCTGCAGATTTTTCCAGAATTTTTACTCTGCCCCCTCCACCAACTGTCCACAAGACCTCAACTCCCCTGCTGCCTATATCTTTTATGGATGACTCCTAAGACACTTAAAGATTAAAACAAAGGACAAGCCTCACAAGTCTTCCACAGAAATGCCAGCCATAATAGTTTAGTCACACTATTCTGAACACAAAAGGGAAGCCTAACCTTACCTTTGAAGTTGCAAGCCTTAGTCAATTCCAGAAAACAGAAGATAGGCATGACACAAAATATTATATAATTAATTTCATTAACTACACCCATGCAGACACACGCTATACAATCTGAGCAGACACATTCAATACAAAAACAGGTCTCATCTATTAAGTTCAATATTTTTTTAAATAGTATTAAGCTATGCTAAAATAAAATTTATAAACATCTTAATAGAGCAACACTGCAAACACGTAGGAAATAAGAAAAATGTCTTTTTAATGCACAAGCCATTCAAAACTGGGCCCCAAGTGTTGTGAAAGGCTAACTACAATAGATAGCCTGCAGGCTTCTTTAGAACCGTAGAGGCACTGAATGTAAAAAAGAACTACAGTGCTTCTATGGTGGCATCAATTCCAATTCAAGCACAATAATAGGAAAGAGCACAATATTCTTCACTTGCATCACAAAAGGAGAAGACTAAATCTCAAATATTTGTGTATGGTCACTCATCTGGATGCTAAAAAATATCAATAATATGTATTTTTTAAATATGATCAATTTTTGCAAACTGCAGACTTCTAATTCATATATGCAAATGTCTAATTGATGGCCATTTTTTTTCCTTAAGATACCATTTGCTTTGCTTTCAAATGAGCCACAATTTCTAATTATTCCCATGGCACATTTTAACCTAAATAAATCTGTGCAGGTATGCTTTTGTAATCACTTATTTTGCAGTGTACTAAACTCTGACTATTATGGATTTGAATTTTGTACATAGATATGAGACCGAGTATATAAATAGCAGACTAACTTCAATGATAAAAATTTCATCTCATGTGAATTAAAAAACATTCCATGCTGTCACTGGTACTAGTCCTCGCTACCCTGGCACAGGACTGTTTTCTTTGCATAGAATTCTGCCTACAGTGCCATCTTTGTAAAGCTTCACCACTGGTAGATGCTGCATTCATGATGGCCACATAACTGGGTTGACTGTGACATACCTAAAGCATTCTGTATGTGAACAAAGAGCAGATATGTATAGTGATCACATATTGAGATGCCCCTAAAACAATGTGCCTGTGTTACAACTGAATTGAGATCAGACGGTAGCATGCAAAGTCATATGGATGCAAGCCTCACTATAATGACTGGTCAACGCCAACAAGTCCCTGAGTGTCCTTTATGGAGCCAAATGAAATGCTAGAGACTGCAAGAAACTTCCTAAATTATGAAAGCGCAAAAGTTACTTAAAATCCAGTCTCCTCCTCAACTGTGTGAGGGAAGAGGATACGAATAACTTTACAGGAAGAAGCAATATAATCAATCAAAGCAGGAGATGCCTGGGAGAAGGCCCAAGGCATAAAAGGCTGTCTAAACCTCAATCTACAAAACAGAGAACTTTTGTCTCTCTCTCAGATTATGTCTACACTACAAATTACTGTAGTATAACTTGCGTCATCTCAGGGGTCTGAATAATCCACCAACCTAAGAGCCTGTGTAGACAGCGCTATGTCAGTGGGAGAAGCAGGAGTTTTTAGGATGACAGGAGAGCTCTTTCCCATCGACTTAGAGCATCTTCACCTGCCTTAAAAGAGGAGACTCAAAGAGCTTGGCTTGTTTAGCCTAACCAAAAGAAGGATGAGGGGAGATATGATTACTCTCTATAAATACATCAGAGGGATAAATACCAGGGAAGGAGAGGAATTATTTAAGATCAGCAACAATGTGGACACAAGAACTAATGGATATAAACTGGCCATCAGGAAGTTTAGAGTTGAAATTGGACGGTTCTGGAACAACCTTCAAGGGGAGCAGTGGGGACAAAAAACCTAATTGACTTCAAGACTGAGGGGATGGTATGAAGGACAGCCTAATTTGGCAATTGACTGATCTTTGACTACTAGTGGTAAATATGTCCAATGGTCTGTGATGGGATGTTAGATGGGGTGGCTTCTGAGTTACTCCAGAGAATTCTTTCTGGGTGTCTGGCTGGCGAATCTTGCTCAGGGTTTAGCTGATCACCATGTTTGGGGTCAGGAAGGAATTTTCCCCCAGGGCAGAATGGCATAGGCCCTGGGAGTTTTTGCCTTCTTCTGCAGCATGGGGCATGGGTCACTTGCTGGTGGATTCTCTGTACCCTGAAGTCTTTAAACCATTATTTGAGGACTTCAATAACTCAGCCATAGGTTAGGGGTCTATTACAGAAGTGGATGGGGGGAGGTTCTGTGGCCTGCGCTGTGCAGGAGGTCAGACTAGATGATCATAGTGGTCCCCTTAAGGTAGACCTTAAAGTCTATGAGAACCATCACAGCATTGATGCAGCTGTGCCACTGTAAACAACGTAGGGTAGACATAGCCTTGGACCAGGAAAAAAAAATGCTTTTCCCAGTGTATTTGAGAAAAATATGCATGCTAAGGACAAGATACCTGAATATCACAAAGTAGACTACGGCATGATCCTTTGCACTTCTGAATACAGATTCACAGATTTTGAGGCCAGAAGGGACCATTATGATCATGTAGTCTGACCTGCATAACACAGGGCACAGAAATTCACTTAGCAATTCCTGTATCTAGTTCAGCAACTTCTGGATGAATTACAGTGTATCTTTTAAAATGGCATTCAATCTTTAAATCAAGACTTCAAGTGACAGAGAATCCACCATATCCCTAGATAAGTTGTTCCAATGGTTAATTATCCTATGTTCATTACTGTATGCAGAGCAAAACTATTCTGCTCAGGAGATACACTAAAGTTACTACAGAGCAGTCTAAGCTGCCAGTTCCAATTGACTTTGAGAAATACATTTCTAATAAAGGAGAGAGGGCACATATTCCCTTCCGTAAGAGCAGGAAGTGATATACTGTATAACATGGGTGAATTATATAACCTATTTCTCATTCTAGATTCTTATACCTGACACCACACCATAGTCTTTGATTCTTTAAAATATGTGCCCATTACTGTATCCGATAGGCATCAGCCATGCAACCCAATACAAAGTTTCAAGTTTGGAAAGAGTGCTTTTTCAGGTTCATGTATTGGGTGTCGCAGTGAGTTGAGACACAAGTAACAAATAACATGCACACACTAACAAATGAAGACAGACACCGTAAGAGTGACATGACATACAATACACAATCAAACATAAATTCTGTAACTTAATGATGGTGTGTCTAGGATATACTATACCTGAAAATAAACTAAAATAGGTTTAAAAACATGAATTTCTAGCCAAGTCTTTTAAGATGCCAATTGTATTAGACTACCACTACACAAAATATAACAAATATCTAACAAACTTCCTGTTATTGATTTACCCACTTTCAATCATTTAAGACCGGACAATGCAAGGAAGAATACATTTTAAAAAAACTTTTCATCCAAAAGTACTTTACACACTTTAGTCGTTGTAAAAAGTGACTTGTTAGCAAGAATAATTTAACCCAACTGTAAAATGCAGGCACCTAAGAAGTGAAGCACAGCAGCTAGCAGCATTCAGTAACACGTAACAGGTTAGGACAAGATATGAAGAATATTCTACCCAAACAAATTTCATGCAGAATTCTGATAAGAAGAATGTAATTTCCCAAACTGGATATTGGCCAAGACACGGGGTGGGTAGCACCCTTTTTCTTGTGAGAAACAGCTTGAAATCTATAATTATCACACAGGATTTTAATTCTCCCTCTCATCTGACAGTCAGCACCCCCAGCAAGCACCCAGTAGCACCATTGCAGGGCACTGCTTGGAGCAAGAGGTACCATTGAGCTCCATCTTAACCATCACCTTAGATGCTCCCTAGAACATTCTTATCCACATAAGTAGGATCATCTTGGGTGCCTATCTTGTAAACCCTGACAGAATTAGATTAGAAGATGGAAAGGCTACAGAATATAATAAAGGGAAGAAATTTGCACTAGCAGAGTTGACCTTTCATCTTTAATTTCTGTAAGAATATGTTAATCCAGTTTCACATGTAATGTACATAATTAGAATCTACCATCGTATCAGGCACTTTAGCTCACAGTAGAACTAAATTCATTTTAATTCAAAGTATAAACTTCAAAATACTGGACTTTTGAAACAAAATCCCCTTGTAGGAATGTAGTCCTACATTAGACCTGAGTGAACTATGGTTTTAAATTGAGATCAGATAGTGGCATGAATAATAGGCCAAAAACATGAGACCAAAAAAGAATGATCTCATGAGAAAGAAGGATTGTTTGTGTTAAACTTGTAATGACCCTTGGAATATCAGTGTAATCTTATTTAAGGTTCAGGTTGAGGAAATAGAAATTTTTAAAAAGCATGGTTAATTGGGTACCCTCAAGTGCAGTAAATAATTGGTTTGTTTAGTTTATTATAAAAAAAAATGCTTAGTCCAGTAGTTTGGGAGAAATACGGCAAAGTTAGAGCAGAAAAAAGCCACAGAGAGAGCAGATTTCAGTCCTAAACTGCTTCATCTGGTCTTAGTTAAGGCCTGATAACTAACAATGATGTTACTTGTTTGTTATAGTGTATAAAAAGCAAGGTTTTTTAGGGGTTTCTTTGTCATAACTTTTCCTTACTTCTCTGGAATCACACCCATGAGGGAAGTTATCTCCCAGGCCTTATCCTGTTGCAACTATTTTGGCCAATACTTATAACAGTATTGTGGCTAGGATACAGAATACAAGACTATAAGTATATGCTTATTGGTATTTTGGATGTAATCAACACATAGTCTTTGGACTAAGAAAGGAATACCTGTGTGGAAACTGAGTCAGGGCAAATCTTAATAAAATTTCAAAAATTATTTCCAACAACACCTATCATTTGTATACAGTATTATTTAGTTTGCATTGAAAGACTAAAAATAAAATCCACCACATAACAGAATATATTATAAGATGCAAACACCAAGCATGCATTACCACCTGGTATAAATTTTTATTCAACATGCAGTGTTCAATATTGATCTTAGATACACGGGGGCACATCCCCAAGTATCTTGTAAGTCTATAGTAACTACCTGTATCTGAAGTCAACATTACGCATAATGTACTTTTAAAAGTATTTTGCCAATCTCTTTTCCTCCATTACACAGATGTACTCCAGAATTTGGGAGCTTTGCAGTCATCACGATGCAAAGCTAATTCTGAGTGCAACCCTCATTTGTTTAAGAAAACTCTCTCTATGTCCATGTGTTACTTTAAAATGCATGTTCTAATAACCCTGTCTTCACACATAGCAGACAGCTGAATTGTCAGACAAAAGATTTTTGAGAAGTAGACAACTCCAGAAGAACTCAGACCTGAACGAATGTCATAATTTATTAATTCAGATTGTGAAACATTACATTTATTATTCTTTTATCAACACGAAGCTGTTCCATATGTGTAAATTTGAAATTAGAAAGTTGTGTTAAAAAGGCAGCTGAAGTAAATTTAATGGAGCAGAACATCAGTGTAACATGTTTACTCAATTCCAAGGACTTTCAAATTTACTTTAAAAAAAACAAAAAAAACAAACCAAAACTGCACAACCTCCTCCCATGCTTGAGGATCCAACATCAACGTTATCAATTCAAAAACTAAATAAAAAAATATATAAGGAAGTCAGTGAACATTGTGGGTTTTCTAATATTTAAGACTTGGAGAGAAAAAACTCTTTCAAAGAATAATAGAATTAAAAAAAAAAAGATCTTCAATGGTCATATTTCCATAATATGAACTGCTTGATAGTCACTTTCCCTTTAAATTATTTTTTAACCATACAGGCAGTCACATCTGATTTCTGATTTTCCTTACCTTACTTTTCCTTTCAATTACTTCAGTTCTTAATACGAACAATAAGAGTGCTCATCGCATGTCCTCTGTGGGACTCCTGGAACTTAGATACTGTATAGACAGGTGTATAGACAAGGATTCAAAGTCTTTGTTCCACTGTCCAGACAGAATATGTTTAATCTTTTTTCTACCTTTTCTATGCCATTTAAACTTTAACCTAGTAGTAAGTTTTACTGCCTTGATTCACAATTCAAAGGTTTAAAGATGAAAAGTCCTTGCCTTGGAACATAGCTTGAAAACTTCATTCTTAGTCTTTATTTCTTTTGAACTTCTTCTTGCGGTTTTTGTCTTTATTTTTCCAGGGTTCCAACTTTACAGTATAGGACTTTCCAAACCTAGCAGCGGGGCTACTCAGAGGGAAGAAAAGTGGAGCAAAAGTCACTGGAACCAGCTCACCCTAATGGAAAAATATTTAAATTGCTGACTGGAGCTACATCGTTTCTGCTTTAGAAGTTTAGTCTGTGCATTTTTTTTTTTGTACAATGAGCTACAGCAAGACCCTTATATATCGATTGTGCATATACATCTCAATCTGCTAATGCATCAATGTGGGACAAGGATGAATACAAAGTGGTAGCGGAACCACACTCTGCAGCATGCCCAACTTTATTCTCAATTTTGAAATAATAATAATCAATAGCAAATGTGAGAGAACAAGTTTGTATGTACCAAGGTAGTTGGGTGTCTGAAATGAAACACCCCATATAAGGAGGAACAGTTCAGAGAGTTGTTAAAATATACTTGCATCCAGTGCAGCTAAAGTATCCAGGTTCTGGAAAAATCAAATGCCTTCCTGGGATGTGAATGGTGCCTATGGAATACAAGTGCCTGTAGGATACACATCCTACCTGTGGACTGAAAGCAGCAGAGTGAATACCTGATCTTGTGGGACATGTAAGGTAAAAAGACTGAGCACAGTCATTCTGCTCTGAGTGTATTTCTTTCTATTTACTATCAGTGTAAATAGGCCTACCGTGTGCACAAGTAATTCAACATCAACAAACCCTCTGTAACATGGGTAGCCACTGCGGGCTCATATAAAAAGCTTCTCACCCACCAAAATACTGCTTTTCATAGCTGACTAACAGCCTGTTGAGGAAGCCTTAAACTGAGGTCTCCCAGCCGACAGTTTTGAAAGGGACTTCATCATGGGAGAGCAAGCAGTCAATATACCATCTCCAGCACCCCCTCTTCCCTAAACCAATGTACAGGTGAAGAGACAGGTTGGAGGTGAGCAGAGAAGCCTTGAATTTCTTAAGAGAGCTGCGAACTACAACGGTGGTGAGCAGTAGAAACAGGTACAGTGCCTAGGAGTGCAGTAACAACTAATCCTCTGTGCAGCCCCACTAGGGGCCAGAGAAATGGGCTGTACATTGGGAATAGGGCTGTTCCCTTCCCCACTGCAGGGAACTCTGCAAGGCCAGGAGAATGCTCAGTGCTTCCCCATTATCACTCCCCCAAATGGAATTACTATATACAGCAGTCAGGGTAGGTGATGTTCAGTCTGCATCCTGGGCAGGGGTCTTGCACAGGTGACTATATAAAAATAATACCAGCTTTACACAGCCAGAGCCAAAGGGCTGCATGTTTCTTGGAATGAGGCGCAACCTCTGGAGCTGGCGGTCCAAGCAGGCCAGGGAGTTTTCAAGGGCTCTACAACCTTACAGAAGACAGAGCCCCGTGTTGGCCAAAACTATCTGGGCTCCAACTCTAACAGCCTTCACTTCCCTTCACACAGAACAAGGATTTGACATCAAACAAATTAGACAAGTATTTCTAACCATTCTGGTGCCCTTATATTTTCATATCATAACCACATCATTTCTCTAAAAGATTTTCTTAAATGTAAAAATGCAACATTTTCAAAGTGGCCTCTAAATTATCCCATGAGTTTATTAAAATTACCCTCATCAATGGGTACGTTGCGATTAAGAATTCAGAGGAAGTCATAAGATGCTTCAAGAAATTAATCATTGCTTGTAGTGGTTGAATGATGTGAGGAAATGTAAGAAGTTACTTTAGTATTACTATGCACTCTTCTTTGACGAAATTATCATTACCATTAAAAGGGAGATCAAATGAATGCCCTCTTCGACAAGGTGAAAGTCATCAAGAAGGCAGGATTACAGCACACAGACTGTCAGATAGAAATGTGATAAAGCTACTATTACAAGCACAAATCCAGAAGCTATAAAAAGAATTTAAAGTAATTATGTAAAGGATATGCCCTCAAACTCTGCCATTTAAATACCATTTAACTCATCATTTAAATTTACTAACAGATGTAAACTCTGATCAGACACAAAAACTATGTCAATCACAGCGTTCTCTATTCTTTTTAAGAAATTTCAATTTTAATTTATACAGCCACCACAACCTTCTAAAGTGCTTCATTCACCATTAAATTTAGATTTACTGCCAGACAATTAAAAATGTAAAGGGCATATGTATACTATACTTAGTAATAGTATTTTTTTTTTTATTGGAAAAGTTGGTAAAGGTCTTCCTTACCCTCAGGAAGGAGGCCCTTGAAAAGTGGTGTGGAGGATTAGAAGATAGTACAATAGGATTGTGCTTTGGGAGGGTGAGCCAAAGGTGCTATCCAAACGAGCTCAAAATCAGTTCTCAAAAACGATTCAAAGTCCTTTCCTAATTCTTTTTTAAAACTACTTTTGTCAAGTCTTCCTGATGCTGAGCAGTTCACTAACATTACCTCCATGCCTTCTTGCATTTCAACTATTTCCCCATGTACTGGATCTGTCTCATTGAGGGCACAATCCTGCAAACACCTCCCCCTAGTCCTATGTTCTTCACTGTATATATAAATATGGGAGGGGATGAGATGAGAGGGGATAGTGGAGCATGTGAGTTAACAAGATCATGGAAATAGGGTGAGGCCAGAAGGGACAGGGGACACTGAAAAGGAAGGAAAGAACAGAGGAGGATGGAAGAAGCATGGAGTCCGGCAGTAGAAGGACTGAATCTATCCAGGGTTTTATAGCACCATGCACCACTGTAGCACCCAAGCACCTGCCATGTAAAATCAATAGCGATAGCAAAGTCCCCCGTCCCCCCTCACTGGACATCATTGAGTTTCTGACACTTCTCCCTTTTCAGAGTCAAAACTCTTCTTGAGGTAAAGAGACTGTGAGGGAGGAAGTCAAAACAATCAGCCGTCTGAGGAGGAAAGAATAGCCAGAGTCCACACTGAGGAGAACAGATTGTAAACATGTGCATCCAGAGGTTTCTGAATACACACTACTGCTGCTGCTGCTGCCCTGCCACCACAGTCCCCCCTCACCTCCAAGGACATTTCTTTTAAGACTAGCACAAATTAAAACAAAACAAAACCAAGTTTACATGATTCAAAGGAAGATGATCAAGACACTAACAAAGAAGAAAAAAGGGAATGCCAGATGGGTCGTTGTCATGCCACTGCCATAATGCTGCTCATGCACCTTAACTACACCTCTTACATAGGTATATGCACCTCACTTGCGCCTTTACTACCTCAGGTGGGTACTAGAAGAAAGTTTATTGTTTATACTATTATAGATATAATACATATCAATATATATAATAATAGATATAATGTACATACAGATATAATCCATAGACACAAAGTTTGTGACATTCTCCAGCAAGGGCTGAAAGATTAGGCTAGGAGTCTGTAAACAAAAAGGAAGACTACATCAATACACAAGATGCAGGCTGAAAAATGTGCAGAGATATTTTTTTCTTCACTTACATAATAAAGAAGGCCTGATAGGTTTGAGGGTTTTTCTGCTTGTTTTATACTTCATAAATATTAGATGCCTCAAGTCTGTTCTTCTCAGGTTTTTCTGTATGACCGGGAGGTCGTATATTTTGAACTTTAACACTTTAATGGAAGGGTGAGGGAAATTCTTCCTTTCTCCCAAATGTCAACTGAAGAAGTTATTAACCACACACACAAAAGTTTTAGCACAGCAATTTAAAATCCCTTTCTCCTCTCATTTACTCTGCATTCCTTCTCGTGGCTCATGCGTTGTCTCCATTTCACTAGTTCTCTAGTCATCATACAGTTTTCCAAACACAACATGACCCAAATTTCTAATGTAAAAACCAAGCAGAAAACAAACCTTTCAAGCATTCTCTACATCATAAAGCAGCAATAATGAGCACAACTTTTCCCCCTAACCTTGTCCATCATTTTTAACAAAAAGGAGACTAGTTGAATAGCGGAGAATGATAGAGGCATGGTGCTAAGAGTTTTCCATGGTATTTAAGGATTTTCTCATCTTTCTGCTCTGGAAATGGGGAGATAATATATCCCATAGAATTCATTACACCACTTTGTGCAGTAACTGGAGTTCTTCAAGATGCATGTCCCTATAAGTGCTCCACTTCAGGGGTGTATGTACCCCAGGTGCCTCTGATTGCAAAAGTTCAGTAGTAGTCCCCATTCGACTTAGGCATGCACCCTATTCATTCTCATGTCTTGCATCAAATATATATAGGGCTACATGGGCAAATTGGCCCCAGTGCCTTCTCTACTAACAAGTCCCATATAGGAAACTCTGAAGCAGAGAGGAAGGAGAGCAGGGAGTGGCGCACCCATAAGGGCACACATCTTGATCTCCCAGTTACTGCACAAGGGGAGTAACCTCTCCTCCTTCTTTGAGGAGCATGCCCATGGGTGCTTCTCTTCAGGTGACTTTCGAGTAGTATTCTCTTCAGGAATAGGAAGCTTTGGAGCAGAGTCCAGTACTGAAGCCATGACTGCATTCCTACGGACTGCATCCAATTTAGAAAAATGATCCACTGAGTAATGTTTGGAAAAAAGTATGCACCAAAGTCCAAGCTGCAGCTTGCACATCTCAGCAATGGGAACATCTTTAAATAATACCATAAAGGTAGATAGAGACATTGTGGAATGGAGAAACACCCTACAAGGAAATTGTATATTGGCAGATTCAAAACAAGAAACAATACACTGCGAAATCCACCTCAAGTGTCTCTGGGAACAGACTGTGGACCCTTTGGATGTAACAGCAAATGAGATGAACAGCCTGGGAGACAATCTAAATGATTTAAATGTTCAGATAGGACAAGGACCTCCTGCTGTCAAGATTAAGGAAGGCAGCATCCTTCCTAATCTGATGTGGCTCAGAAGAAAAACTGGGAGATGGATGACTTCATTGGTGTGAAACTCAAACACCATCTTAGGAAGAAACTTGGGATGTGGACGTAACAAAAAACTTTGCCCTTGAAAAACACTGTATAGGGAGGGCCCACCATTAAAGCCCCTATTTCCCTAACTCTTTGGGCAGACGTGATAGCTATCAAGATGGCCATCTTCATGGATATGTGAAGAAAAGAATGGGTGGCCATCGGTTCAAAGACAGGTTTCATATGACACAAGTACTACATTTAAATCCCATATCGGGGTGTGTCCTCTAACATGAGGAGAAAGGTTTCTCAATCCCTTAATGAATCTTGCTTATCATGGGATGAGCACACACTGCGACTCTTTCAGCTGAGGAATGAAAGACTGTTACAGCTGCCAAATGAATGCTGACAGAATTCAGAGGTAACCCTGACTTTTTAAATTCCAACAGATAGTCAAGGAAAGAATGAATAGATGGAAGAAGTGGTGGAATCTCTTCCATTTCTGAAGGTAAATATTTTGCGTAAACCTTTTCCTAAAGTTCCTCTGGGGAAGAGAAGGAAATACTAGTTTATGGGGTAGCCTCCTTGTCTGCTCTGGCTTCTTGCTCCTCAAAGCTTTCCTCCTGCAGTTGAGGCAGTGAAGGAGGAACAGATGGAGTAAGAGACTTAGGTGTTGTATAGATTTTGAACTAGCTACTCAAGCCATCACACCATGGAGATATAGCAATTGGAAGATTCCTACAAAACTGGTGGGGAGTCTGCCCCATTGCCTTTTATTTCAAAATTGTATATGCCGCCCCTTGATTAACTGAACAAATACTTTCTGTCTACGTGTATATGAGAGGAACTTCTAGCTGGCTCTGTAGCCTCTTCGAATGTTGGCTTTTCCAGCATTTTAGGACCTAATTCAAAGCCTAAAGCCCACTGATGTCAGTGGAAAGACTCCAATTGGTCTCCATGTGCTTTGAATCAGGCCCTTAGAGAGTAACTTCAAAAGCTACAAATTTTGCCTTTGGAGCCCACTTAGAGAACCTCCCCAAAACCAGTAGCATTATGTTTCAAAGGGACCATAAAGGAAGAATCACTGGACCTCCTGCATCACATCCATCATCTGTTACTTTCACTGCTCTCATACATCCACAAGACTTGAATGTTTCCTTGGAGCATCCACAAAATGAGAGCAATAAAATTAGCTTGCAGGGACCCAGTAAAAGCACAACAATGATCTCAAGTGGGCTGTGGAAATTTGTGCAGAATGTCGTCTTTCCTTTGGTGCAAAGCCCCAATATTCACGTTTTTCCACTTTTTTCTTTCATCTAATACATAGTTTTACTTTCTACATCCCTATTCTTGTTGCAGCCACCACTACTGCTCTCTCTTCCTATTTCTGCTTCCCCCAAGCATCTGTATAGCTTGCTGAACATGCCCCAAGGTCTTATTTAACAACCACTGTCTTCTCTACCACTCCAGCACATTTACATGAGTGGTGGAGGCAATACCTACCCCTTCTGTTGAGAGGATATGCCGATCTTTTTTATTCAGATTTGCAACTAAGGATCTGTGACCAAATATCCATTTTGAATCTGCAATTGGCAAGGAGACCTATCCTTTCAGAGGTGAACCTATTCATCAATATTTATGCCTTTGCCAACTCCAAAATAAGTCACTGAAATGCATTCTATCTGAGGTTACACTTGGAAGCTTCTGCTAGTGCAGAATGCAGCTACCAGCTTACTTTGAGGGTATTTACACCCATGCTCCAGAGATTGCATTGGCTGATGCTTTCTTTCCAGGTGCAATTCAAACTGCTATCTTCAATCTGTAAAACCCTTTTAATGTGGATGCTCACTATCTGTGACATCCCCTCTCTCTAGGTGGTATCTCAACACTTGAGATCAGCTGGGTACATGTTCATCTGGGAGTTGTAGGCAAGTCATTCTCAGTAGAGGGCCCTTAAGTCTGAAATTTGCTTCTGGGCTTAGTCTGCCGGAACTTGAATCTATTGACTTTCAGGACATATCGCAAGATATTAACAATTTTTTCTTGAGAAGAATGATTGGGAATGGAGGGCTTTAACTTGATGGAGAATTTTATTTGGGGCTGAAAAATTACTGTAATGTCAGAATGAATCTGATCACTGCACATGCCTAGGATGTTAGAGGGAGCTGCAGTATATAAACCAAAAGAATGAATATATAATGATCACCACCCAACCACTTCTACTTTAAACACCACCAGAGCAGCAGCTGTTTGAGCAGAAGCCAGATACAATAAATTTCCAATTGACTGAGTCTCATCATTCACAGGTGGAACTTCAACCATGTGAAATCAAACACAGGTCACCGTCAGAATGTTTAACACTTCAGTCCATTACATTGAAAATACATAGCTTTTCAGCAGAAGGAAGGCGCCTATCGCAAAAGCAGCATGCAAATGGGGAAGATTCTCTATTGTTCATCAAATTGAAAGAAAATTCAAATCAATACTTCTGTACTTCTCGAGCCACTCACCAGTCAGTGAACCCCAAGGCCCTTTGCAAACATTTGTTAATTAAGTCTCACAATGCCCTGTAGTGTAAGAAAGGCGCCAGATACAGGAATCATTTACTTCATCCACAACTGAATTTCAGCCATCCCTGGGGTGGAATATAACAGGTGTTTAATGACACACACAGCAGTACTACACAACTGTTTAGGGCAAGAAAGTGAACAATACCCACCATAACCAATCAAAACTTCACTGGGGATCCAGACAGGTAACATGTAATTATCTAAGTCGTAATTTGGCCAGGACCCACACTCTTGCAAAAATGTTCCATGGGATCTTTAATAATCAGACACTCTCTTTTGCATCCCATCCGAAAGAGGACACTTCCAGAAGCACAGAGAAGAGCAACATCTCAAGAATTACCAGCACCTTCCCAGAACACCTAACTGTTTCTTAGAAGTTTCCTTCACAACTACTGATTTGATACAACACTGCTAAATTTATGAGATCCAGTATGGCAAAAATTATGCAAGAATGTCTTTCCTAAAGAATAGATGGGAGGATAATCCAGATTTGTTCCTGAAAAGGATCATTTTCATTTTAGAAGTTTGCATTTATACAGCAGTATGCTTTAATTCCAGACACCTGTTCTCTGTCATTTTCACACATGCCGAAGCCTTGGATGATAGAAAAAAAATAACTTTTATTAAAATTTCTTCATGATAATTGGCAGGAAATGGAATAATATGATGCAAGGAAGAGTCTGCATTGAAACAGGTAAAGATTTGAATTAAGGAAGAAAAAACCAAAAACCTTACAGACCAAGAAAGTGGAGAGAAGAAAGCTAATCTTAGGAAAAAAAGAAAAAAGACTCTAAAATCATAAAACAATCTTATATAAGAGAAGATTGAAAGTATGAATTAAAAAAATTGTGATGTAAAAGCATAGGCAAAGATGACAAAGGTGGTAAAAGATCAAAAACTAAGTCATACCTCAAACAAAGACACTAAAGATAAAGAAAAGAAACAGAGCTTGTATAAGAGCTAGTAAGTGTTCTTCAAAAGAATAGTGTTTTAACTTTAAGGAAGATTTTACCTTTTCAGGTGAGAGCCTTTTATATCATATTCCATTACTAAGGGTCATCAAGAGAATTACAGTAAAAAGCTAATCTTTCCATTACCTGAAAAGTTAATCTAGCATGTTTATTTTAAAAATGATTAAAAGAAAGAACAAAAAAAAAAAAGATTCTGACAACTGGGATCATAAATGACTAATAAATTAAACATATTATTCGTACAAACTTAAGAGACACTAGCACGTAGTTAGATTCTACATTTGAGTTTTGTATTAAAAAACCACACAGGCACGACACAAGAAACCATAAGATAAAAACTGCTTTTTTAATTTAAATTTCAATATGCCCCTGTCATGTTTGCAGCCCAAACATTACATCATTGTATTAGTATCAGAGAACTGAATATTTCCTTGTCCCAGCTGAATGAATTGAAGCAAGCAAACAGAAGTCGTAAGTGGTGAAACATAAACTAATCTCATAGGTCCAGATCCCAGGCCCTAACCAAGAAGCACACAGAAGAGAGTTGTACAGAGAACTGCATGCTAGGCAATCTCTTGCATAAAATAGAACAGCCTGAAGACTGCTCTAATTTGCACCAGCTGCTAATTGCTCCAGGGGCCAATAGAGGAACAGCAAAGCACAGGGAAGCACCAGACAGATACTCTTGCACCAGCCACATCTCCTACAGCCTCTGCAGGAAGGGACAGCATAAGGGCTGCTATGTATCTATTTATCTATAGATAAGCAGATAGATACATTGTATCTATACAGACAAGTATATTTAGTTTAAAACATGAAGTTCAATATATACACACACGCACACAAATTGTACCCCTAGGCAGCTGTGATAATGTGGGAATGCATCCTCAGGGGAGGCCATATGTTGTTTTCATGGCTGCCCTTCACACTGGTTCTGCATCTTTCATGGGAGCCCAACCCAATGAAAGCCATGTGGAGGATACACTGATTTAGCAGCATTCAGGCAACCTGACCATAACACCTTCTGAGCTGCACCATCTGACTCCATGAGTCCTTCTGTACCATCAAAGTGGGTTTGCTACCGTCAGGCACCTCTGCATGCAGTTTTTTCCAACTAGCAGACGTTGGTGGAACACTGATGAATGTGGCTCAGGAATTTAACCCTAAAATACCTCGTTAGGTATCTGTGCACTTATGAAGTCCCTGTCACAGCACTACTTGAGAGCCCCCCATGCAGAGGAGAACCCCTATTTTACCAACTAATTGGAGATTAAGTTCATAAAATTGAATACACCAAAGTTACGGTGCATAGGTGGCAGTACAGTGCACTACTTCACTTATTTCTCGTCTTTCAAACCACTGCAAAGCGATTGAAGGCATTGGAATATGAAGGGATATCGACTTGTTCTTCATTAACATCGTTTTTGGGTTTTGTTTTTTTTCTGTCAGAAAAAATGATTCAGATAGTTGATCCTTTATACTGGTGTTCAAAACTTGGAGTTCCATTGTACTAATCCTCAGAACCACCCTGTGAGTTATGCAGTGTTAGTGTCCCTACTGGGAACTGAGACACAGATTAAGGAACTTGTCTAGGGACTAGAAGGAAACGTGGTAGAGCAAGGAACTGAAAGCAGATCTCCAGAGACCCAGTCTAATACCATAACCATGAGGCCTTTCTTCATCCTCCTCCCTCTGAAATATCATGTTTAATTGTGAAGGCATCATCGTAACAGACCTCACCCAAACACGCAGATTCTAAAAAAATATGGAGGCTTTAATAGTGACTGCACAGTTAAGGTTGCATTTCTTATTTTCAATTGAAATGGGGTTTAAATGACCTTTGTTACAGATTAAAACTGTTTGCCACCAGAGAATACCACTTACTCTTAGACTATACGCACACTAGCAATGATGTTGGTATAATTTATGTTGCATGGGGGGTAGGGTGTGGCTTATTCACATAAGTTACACAGACCTAAGCACCAGTAGGGATAGCACTATGTCAGCAGGAGAGCTTCTCCTGCTTATATAGCTTCCGCTGCTCCTGGGGGTTGTAGTAATTAAGTTGACAGGGGCTTAGAGCATCTACACTAGCAGCACTACAGCGGTGCAGTTCTGTAGTGTAGCCATAACCTCAGGGAACAGATTCCATGTTCTGTAAAGACAGAAGTCACTACATTCAATAGTTTAGGTATTCAGAGTCTTTTTTTTTGTTTTGTTTTTCAAATTTCAGGGGTAGTTTCTAATTTTTGTTTTCAAATCTATAGCATGCTAGTGGCTTCCTGATTTCAAATTCTATGCAGCTGTGTATTTCCAAAAGATTTATTACATGGGCTAGGTTTCTAGTTGTTTAGGTTTTAATTAAAACTGAATTAAAAATAAAGTTATGGATGTTTGGAATGACTTTTGCTATTTTCATCATAGAAGCCGACAGAGAAAGTATTATTCACCATCAGAAAAGATTTTCAGTGCCAAACCCTGACATTTAAAATTTTACATGGCAGCCCATTTGACAAAGAAAAACAAGCAACTGACAGACAGAGCTCAAAGCTCCAGAGAAGCAGAGTTCTTGCTCCAGCACAGCTTAAATAAATCCATGCCAGCAAAGCTTCCTGGTGCAGGACAACTGTCCCATGGCCACAGATCCACAAAAGAGAGCTCTGGCTGCTGTAGAGCGCCGTCGCTATGCACTGGGTACTCCCCTACTGCAGATCCCCTGATGTAGCCTCTCCAAGAAGTATTCTATAAGTCTATCTTATGGGTCAGAGGTAAAGTTATTGAAATGTGTAAGTCTTATCGCTGGTAAGTGAATGCATGAGCTGTAAAGTATTAGAATATTCTTTGTAAATTACCTTAACTAGTCATTTTTATACTTTCATGTTTAGGTTTGTTTGAATTCTTTTTTTATAAAGGCTTGAAGTACTTACTGAAGCAACTGTAACTGTCATGTAAAGTATTTTGTTTGCGAATATGATAGTTGTGCATTACACATACACCACTGAAAGATGATACATTTTAAAAAAAGAAACTACCACAAGTAATTGAGCTCTTGGAATTAAAAAGTTCCAGTGTTTCTCTCAAGCAGAAGGACATACCTGGCTAGTGACTGGGATGAGATCACACAAAAAATCAGCACTATGGGGAGAGGGGAGAGCTAATAATTGGGCCCTACTGATTCTGGGCATAAGCTTTCCAACCTTAAGCAAGAACTCTATGGGAGACACCCACCACAGAGCCAGATCTGTGGACTCCTGCACCACAAAAGTCTGTGGTTCTTTTCTGCTGAACAGAACCCAGTGAGATTAAGATAAAATGCTTCCTCTCTACAGGGCTCTTTTAACAAATCCAGGATTTTGCATGTGACAATGAACTGTGTTAAAGCATTTATTTCCCCTTTTTATTACATCTTTCAGTAAATGAGAATTTTAAAATTCCCCAAAAATTGCAAAAATATCCCATTTATGTGAGGAATAAGCGCACTGAAAGAGACAGTAACTTCTTAAAAATCCATATATTTAATTCATATGGAATAAGGGAACAGGCTATTCAGCTATTCATTGAAGACGCTCCCCCCTTCACAAAATAATGCCGACAGTATTGTTTTATTCCCACCATACTTTTCCCACATCCCCACAATGCCTAATCCTCCTCTAAATTTCACAGCAGGATGAACAGGATTCCGTCACGATGAATTTAGCAAGCAGGATAATACAGAGCTCCCTACGGAGGTCCACTACTTAGCAGGGAAGGAAAGCTGTTAGTGAGTGACATCACAAAGGCTGAGATGTTTAATACACGTTTTGCTTCAGTCTTCACTAAAATGGTTAAATTGTGATCAGCTGCTTAACACAATATTAGCTACAAGGGTGAAGGAACACAAGTCAAAAACAGGGAAAGAACAGGTTAAAGAACATTTAGATAAATTAGATGTATTCAAGAAAGCAGCACCTGATGAAATTCATCCTAGGGTACAAAGGAACAAGCTGAAGCAATCTTGGAACTATCAGCAATAATATTTGAGAATTCATGGAGGACAGGTGAGGTCATAGAAAACTGAGACGGGTAAACATAGTACCTATCTTTAAAACGGGAAATAGAGGACCCAGGGAATTATAGACAAGACAGCCTAACTTCAATGACTCGGATAATGAATTGGCATGAATGCTTATAAAATTTGTGGATGACACCAAGCGAGGAAGGGTTGTAAGCACTTTGGAGGACAGGATTAGAATTCCAAATGTCCTTGACAAACTGGAGAATTGGTCTGTAATCAACAAAATAAAATTCAGTAACAAGTGCAAAATACTACACCAGGAAAGGAAAAAAATCAAATGCAAAACTACAAAATGGGGAATAACTGAATAACCAGTAGTACTGTGGAAAAGGATCTCGGAGTTATAGTAAATCACAGATTAAACATGAGCCAACAACATGAAGTTGCAAAAAAGGCAAATATCATTCTGAGGTGTATTATAAGGAGGGTCATGTGTATGACGTAGGGAAGTGAGGTCTTAGCTGGAGTACAGAGTCCAGTTTTGTGTGCCACACGTTAGTAAAGATGTGGACAAACTGGAGAGAGTTCACAAGACAGCAACAAAATAAAATCTTTAGAAATTGTGATATGTGAGGAAAGGATAAAAATGGGCATGTGTATTCCTGAAAAAAGAAAATGGAGGGGCAACCTGATAACAGTCTTCAAATACATTAAGGACTGTTTTAAAAGAGGAGGATAAGCAACTGTTCTCCACGTCCACTGAAGGTAGGACAAGCAGTAATTGGTGTAATCTACAGCGAGGGAGATTTTAGTTTAGATATTAAGAAAACATTTCTAATTATATGGACAGTTACACACTGGAATAGGGAGGTTGTGGAATCCCCATCTTTGGAGGTTTTTAAGATGGGCCTTCCCTGAAAGGCACAACATAGTATATTTGATCCTGCCTCAGTGCAGGTAGATGGACTAGATGACCTCTTGAAATCCCTTCCAGCCCTAGATTTCTATTATTCTATTTCAAAAGAAAACTGCAAAGTTCTTTTTCCCCCTTTTAAAGCGTCTGTGAAATCATAGAGCAGAGGCATCACAATACATACTCACTTCTCCTTCCATTCTCCCAAGCAGTGACATCTACTGAAATAACTCATGCATCCTTGCAGCCATACTCTAAGAAGAAGCAAGCCCGATTGGTGGGATTCACAGGAGTTTTTTAACCTTGCCCTTTGTGATGGGAAGCCACCTCTTCTGTCATCTGTGGTGACAACACCACTTAAACAACTCAAGATACTGAGGTTAGGGAGTTCTGGTTTGATTTAACCAACAGTGAGGGCTTGGCACAATGAGATACGGTCACCTTTTAAGCATACTAGCTAGATGGGGACAGGACAACATGCAGCATGTAGATACTAGAGTGAGGGGCAGCAATATAACACTCTAACACAGTGCATGATAAATATTCTGATTGGCTCCAGGAAAGGAATGGGGACTAGCATCCCTATAAAAGCTGTTCTACATCAGTTGACAGTGGATACAAAATAGAACTGCTGTGAAACACTTAGGAAAGTGTAACAGCTGACTCTTAATCCATTAAGGGTACATACATTTATACAGTTATTAGAAGCGGGAAATAGGAAAGCATGATAGAACAAGGGTTACTGTGATAGTCAAAAACTGCACAATAACATCTACAGGAAGTTGCAACTGCAACATGAAGCTAAGTAGTAATAGCAGGGCTTAAGAAGTTACAAAGATGTCTTATGTAACTGCAGAGGGAGCAGTGACAGTGTCACAAAAGAGCTATAAATTAAGCCTAAAAAATTCTATTATCCCCATTGTACAGATGGAAAAGAGAAGTTATTTGGCACATAGAAGTTATTTTCCTGAAGTCACACAGAGATACTGTAGCCCAGCTGACAACAAAACTTACACTTCCAGATTCCCTATGTCCTACTTTAATCACAATATTACATTACAAAGATCATGATTGAAAATTATTTCCCAATTACCCAAATTACCCAGACTTTACAACCCAATGGCATTATTTTGCAGATACTCAAAACTACAGTTCCTATTTGTTGCACTATATTTTATTTTTGTCAATAAAATATTATATATATTATTTTGAAAGCATTCACAAAAACAGCATGAGTGTGCTATATTGATTGCTTTGCTTGCTTCTCATCACAAACAGTAGGCTATTGCCCAATCTCACTATCTAGGAATTTTCATCACTGTGGCATCTGAGTGATCTATGGTCCAGTTTTCTAGCAATGGCACAGAATTATAACACAATGCATAGTGCTGTTTATTCCAAAAAACAAAACAAAACAAAAAACCCAGAAGTAAAACATTAACTCAATTGTTATTGTAACAAAACCACCACTGACATTCCTGCTTAAGATTTCCTCCTCAACCATTTAACAGTTAGAAATATGTTTTGGAGTTGTTCTTTAATTAAATTTCCTAGGAAAAAATGTTTCATATTAAGGGGGACGGGAGGAGTTTACAAAACTAAGACATTTACATGGAACCCAAAAAGCCAATGGATTCTACTATCTAGTATACTAAAATAAAATTCAGGCACTGTGATAACATGCATGGTTAGCTACCATGGGGATGAAAATAATAGAATTACTTAGAACAAGGTGTATGTTTACAATAAACAGTGGGGGAGGGGAGGTCACACAGATAGTACTAAAGCTTGATGAGCTAATTTTGCTAAGAGATTTCAGTGCTCCAATTAGAAAGGATTGTGTCATGTGGGAAAACCTCCTGGGAAACCTGGCCTTCAGAAAGACCATGTCAATAAGTGAAGATTGTTAAAACTATGCAACTGGAAGCTCAAGGCAATGCACAACATGCAGTCAGCATAAACTCTTAGTGAAGCATACTTGGAAAATACCACATTAAAAGCTCAGGATCCTAAAGTTACATGGTAGTAACTATCAGTTAACTTCAGCATACTGAAATCACAAATTGTAAAAGCAAGTTGACGTGGGATCTTGCCATTCCCTGATAGTTTCAGACATGCACCTGTAACTGGTGGGAAGTAATACAAATGTGATGGATTGAAGATTGTTAAGAAAGACTACAGGAAGTAAAAAAAGAAAGCTAACACATAAAATCCCCACCAGCTCACTTTAGTTGTTAGAGGACATTTTTAAAAGTCTTGGAAAAAAATTAGAAAAGCTGTGGGAAATGTTTAAAAAAAAAAAAAGGCTTGACAGAATCAGTAGGGGATGCTCTGAAACTAATGAGAAAATGCAGGCAAGCAAGAGAGTTAGATCAGGTCAGAAATGCCAGATATGATGGAAGAACTGTATGATGTGACAGTGGAGGCCCTGGAGACAACAGACAAAGAGAGAAAAGCAGAGAAACAGACAGTGCTCAAGGGATGGTGCCGAGAGAGAAAGAAGCAGGTTTTCTAGCAGAGAGAAGAAGAAAAAAAAACCTGAGGACCCAGAGAAAGCCAATATATATAAGAACCAAAACTGTTTGCCAATCCTATTTATTCTGATTTAATCATGCAGAGTGACAGATCTCGAACTGGGGGGATGAGGGGGAGAAATACTGAAGACAAGAATAGGTGAGAAGGTAGATTGCTTAAGTTTTTGAAAGAGTGATTGCATAAGCCGTTTTAAAGAAAGGTGGCCACCATATGCAACAGAGATCTTCTGAAGGATGAAAGAGAGAAAGAGCGAAGCCGCAGATCATGCTGATGCCAAACAGACAATGAACGAGGAGAGAGCAGCAGCTTCGAAAAGCAAGAGAAAGCACTAAATCCAAAAGAGGGGGTGGGATAAGAAAGGCCACCCAAGAACATATGGAATCAAAGTGGAGGTACTAAAAGGACAGCAGATTAGAGGAGCAAGAGGCAGAGCAGATCAGTGGTCAGAAGCATAGAAATCTCATTTTATAATCTGTGCAGCCTGAAGGGGAAAAAGAAAGAAAAAAGCAACATAGAGCTGGAAAAAAGCAGTTATTATACCATACAACAAGGAAATCACAAAGAAGTGTTAAGAATGTCCATGAAACAGACCTGCCAAAGGTTCCAAGGAAAATTAATAAGTTATTCTAAACAGGGTACAGAGTCACCTGACAAGTAAGAAACTGTGTAAAGTTAGCACCAGGGAAGGAAAAAGTAGTACTTAGTTAAATTTCCACCTATAACAAATAATGGAGAAGTACTAGAAATTTGGATCTGACCTGTAGGCGTGTTTTCTGGACTTTAAACATTTATGATTTTCTTTGGAGAGAGGAAGCTATTGGAGTTAAATGGGTGCCAGGGAGGATCACAAGGTTACTCACAGAGTTAAACAAGGGCACTAAAACCTATGTTGGGATTAGAGGTTAGAAAGTGCTGTATCTCTCTTACTTATTCTTTTCAACATTGATGAATCATGTATTGAGGTCAATGGGGAACACAGAATAAAATAGGAAGGAGCATCTGTTAGTTGATCTTTATTACGAAGATTATGATACCTTGTTAGAGATGTTAAGTGAAAGAAGAACTAAAACAAGGAAAGAATATACTGATTCCCTTAATGAAAAAATTAATGCTTGTGAAAAAGTAGGCTGAGATGCAAGTAGCTCTCTCCCTTAGACCAGAATGAATTATAGAAAGTAAGCTATTGGATTCACTTTAAACCATATGCCAAGGAGCAGGACCTAAGTGAGAAGGAAGCAAAGTGAACAGCTCTTTTATGAACCATGTTAAATGGATTTTAATCCATTCTCTTATGCTTTCAAACATTTGAGGCATAGAGAGGACTGATATATTTGCTTTTGTTACGAAGTGCTGCGAGATGAGAATGAGCAGCACTGTATCCAGATTTTAGGAACATCACTACAAGGAGGCAAAAAGCTAAACCCACATGAGAGGCAAAGAAAGGAATAACAAGGTTACTTACCAGTAACTGTTGTTCTTCGAGATGTGTTGCTCATATCCATTCCAATATAGGTGTGCGCGCGCCCCGTGCACAGATTCTCAGAACTTTTTTCCCTAGCAAGTCCCGCAGGGCCAGCTTAGGCGCCCCCTGGAGTGCCGCGCTCATGTCGCGGTATAAAGGGCGCTGCTGGCCCCGCGGGTCCCCAGTCCCTTCTTTTCTGCCTACTCCGACAGTGGGGACGGGGGGTGGGTTTGGAATGGATATGAGCAACACATCTCGAAGAACAACAGTTACTGGTAAGTAACCCTGTTTTCTATCTTCGAGTGATTGCTCATATGCATTCCAATATAGGTGATTAAATAGCCATACCTTGGAGGTGGGTAGGAGTTATCGGTAACCTGCTCTTGTCAGCACGGCTCTGCCGAAACCTGCATCTTCTCTTGCCTGCTCCATGATGGCGTAGTGCCATGTGAAAGTGTGAACCGATGACCAGATCACTGCTCTGCAAATGTTCCAGGAAAACCGCGAATGAGGCCTGGGCTTTGGTTGTGTGTGCTCGTAACAGTCTTTGATGCAGGTGGTAATCCAGTTGGAGATTCGCTGGGTGGAGACCGGTGAGCCCTTCATCCGGTCCGCCACTGCCACAAACAGTTGTGATGACTTCCAGAAGGGTTTGGTCCACTCGATGTAGTAGGCTACGGCTCATCTGACATCCAGCGAATGCCCCCTCCACTCCTCCTCCGAACCGTATGGTTTAGGGAAGAACACGGGAAGGAAGATATCTTGATTACAGTGGAACTGAGACACCACCTTAGGCAGGAATGCCGGGTGGGGCCTCAGCCGAACCTTATCTTTATAGAAAACCGTGTAGGGGGGCTCCGAGGTCAAAGCCCTTATCTTGGAGACCCTCCTAGCCGATGTAATGGCCACCAGGAAGGCTACCTTCCAAGACAGGAGGAGTAGGAAGCATGTGACCATGGGCTCGAAGGGGTGTCTCATCAACATGGTAAGGACCAAGTTGAGATCCCAGGGTGGTACCCGGTCCCGGACCTGAGGGAAGGTCCTCTCCACCCCTTAAGGTACCTAACTGACATGGGGTGGGAAAACAGGGACCGCCCCTCCATTGGCTGGTGGAAAGCCGAAATGGCTGCCAGGTGCACCTTCAGGGAAGCCAGAGCTAGGCCCTGAAGCTTAAGGTGCAGCAGATATTCCAAGATCGCCTGTATAGGCGAGAAACTTGGCTGTATACTCCTAGACTCCGCCCAACAGGAAAACCGCCTCCACTTGGCCCTGTACGTAACCTGAGTGGACGATTTCCTGCTACCCAGCAGAACCTGTTGGACCTGTAAGGAGCAGGCTCTCTCTCCCTCCGGGAGTCTCCATGCCATCAGGTGGAGGGAGTCCAGGTCCGGGTGCAGCAGGCACCCCTGGTCCTGGGAGAGCAAGTCGTAGTGCCTGGGTAGCGGAATCGGCTTGGTGATAGAGAGGTCGAGCAGCATGCTGTACCAATGCTGTCTCAGCCACGCTGGGGCGATCAGAATGATGTCTGCTCTGTCCCTCTTGATTTTGAGAAGGACTTGGGGCAGGAGCGGGATGGGGGGAAATGCATACATCAGACCCCCCGCCCAGTCTATAAGGAACGCGTCAGACAGGGAGCCCGGCTCGCGACCCCGGAGCGAGCAAAACCTCGGGCATTTCCTGTTCCAGGCCGACGCGAACAGGTCTATTTGGGGAACACCCCACTCTTGGAAAATTGAAGTCACTATGTCCTAGTGCAGTGACCAGTCGTGGTGGGGTGAAAACGATCTGCTGAGGCGGTCCGCCTCGTCGTTCCTGACCCCGGGGAGGTGAGAGGCCGATAAATGAAAATCGTGCCTCACAGCAAAGTCCCAGAGTCGAATAGCCTCCTGGCAAAGGGCCGAGGAGCGCGCTCCCCCCGCCTGTTCACATAAAATATGGCCGCCATATTGTCCATGAGGACCTGGACTACTCTGCCCCTCAGGAATCTGAGGAAGGCCTTGCAGGCCAACCGGACTGCTCTGAGCTCGCGTACATTGATGTGTAGAGGTCTCTCCTCGGGTGACCATAGCCCTTGGGTGCCCAGGTCGCGACTGATGTGGGCTCCCCATCCCACATTAGATGCATCTGTGATGAGAGTCACTGATGGGGCCAAGTCTCTGAACGGGAGTCCCTTCATCACTTCCCTCAGGTCCCTCCACCAATTGAGGGAGGGCAGCACCTGTGGGGGAACCATGACCACTCTAGTCAGAGAATGTCTGTTTGGTGCATACACTGAGGCCAACCATGCCTGTAGAGGCCTAAGCCTGAGGCGAGCCAGCCTCACCACATACGTGGAGGCTGCCATGTGTCCCAAAAGCTGCAGAAAGTGTCTGGCCGTCGTCATGGGGGACCTGTGAAGATCGGATATAATGGCCGCCATTGCCTCGAACCGAGGCTGTGGGAGGAAGGCTCTGGCCTGTACAGCGTCCAGTGTGGCCCCAATAAAATCTATACGCTGCATCGGGGTAAGCGTGGATTTCTGTTAATTGATGAGCAGCCCCAGTCTGGTGCATGTTGCACAAGTAAGCCGTAGACTGTTCTGTACGTGGGCCCTGGACTTGCCCCGGATCAGCCAGTCGTCCAGGTAGGGGAAAATTTGTACCCCTCTGCGGTGCAGGTGGGCTGCCACCACCGCCATACATTTTGTAAAGACCCTTGATGCTGAGGAAAGACCAAAGGGCAGGGCCCGAAACTGGTAGTGGCGCCCCGCTACCATGAATCTTAGGAACCTCCTATGGACAGGTAATATGGATATATGAAAGTACGCATCTTTTAGATCAAGGGCAGCGTACAAGTCCCCTGGATCTAGGACCGGAATGATGGAGGTGAGGGAGACCATGTGGAACCTGATGTGTCTGATATACTTATTCAGATGGCGTAGGTCTAAGACGGGCCTAAGCCCCCCGTTGGCCTTGGGGATCAGGAAATACCTTGAATAGAATCCCCTCCCCTACTCAGTCACTGGGACTTCTTCCACCGCCCCAAGCTCTAGGAGGGAATCAACCTCCTGCACCAGGAGCTGTTCGTGGGCAGGGTCCCCGAGGGGAAATATCCTAGAGGGGGAGTCGGGGGGGGAGGGGGTATAGCCCTTGCAAATCACCTCCAGGACCCAATGGTCTGTAGTAATAGCTTCCCATTCTGCATAGAAAGGTTGAAGTCTTTCTGCAAACGGTCGGTTAAGATCCAGGGGAAAAGGAAGAGTGCCACCCTCGTGCACACCATCAAAAACGTTTATTGGAATTATCCCCTTTAGGAGGCCCTTGCTGGGCCCCAGCAGAGGATCCTTGCCGGCCTCCTCTGTTTGGCCCCCGGTAGCGCTCCCGACCTCTCCTCGGTTGGGCGGGTCAGGGAGCCAGTCTTGGGGAGGGGGTGGGGGGGGGGGTGTGCTGCCTCTGCGCTTGAGGCCGGGACTGCCGTCTCAAGGCCTTTGGGGTATACAGCCCTAGGGACTTCAAGGTAGCCCACGAGTCTTTTAGGGCATGGAGCTTTTCATCTGTCTTTTCTGAGAATAGGCCGGAGCCGTCAAAGGGGAGGTCCTGCATGGCCTGCTGGACCTCCTGTGACAGGCCTGACGCTTGGAGCCAGGAGCAGCGGTGCATGACGACAGCTGAAGCCATACCCTGCTAGCTATGTCCACCGCGGATTGCAGGGCCGCGGTCGCCACAGCCTCTCCATCTTGTGTCACCGTGGCAAAATCTGCCGCTTGGTCAGGTGGTAATGTCGATGCAAACCTCCGCAGCGATGACCAGAGGTTAAGGTTGTACTTCCCCAACAAGGCCTGGTGATTAGCTACTCTAAACTGCAGGGCTGCAGTGGAGTAGATTTTTGTCCCAAAGAGGTCTAGTTTCCTCCCATCCTTATCCTTGGGAGTATTCCCTTGGTTCCCCTGGCGGTCTCTCTGATCGGGCTCTCTAGTGGTTGATACAGCCAGTGTCGGGTGGTTGTAAAGGAACTCAAAGGGTTCCTTGGGCACATAGTACTTCCTTTCTACCCCTTTTGACATAGGAGGTACCGAGGACGGGGTTTGCCAGAGGTTTCTGGCAATTTTCATGACCCTGTCATGTACGGGGAGGGTCGCTTGTGAAGGGCCCGCCAACCCCTATGGCCCAAAGAGGGGATCCTCTTCCTCGGACATGAGTTTGAATTCCATGCCCAAGTTCTCAGCGGCCCTTTTTAGAAGGTCCTGATGGGCCCAGAAATTGAACAGGGGAGCCCTGTGATCCCTGGCCGCAACATCGTCTGGAGACGAGGAGAAGGATTGAGGAATGGGCCCTGTAGAGGGTCCCTCCTCAGGGTCTGAGTCACCCTCCGAATTGTACCCCTGGATTGGCTTGGGCAACAGGGGCGCTGGCGGGGCCACCGCGGAATGCAGCGACGCAGAGCCTTGAGCCACTTGAGCACTCCATGGCCCCCAATAAGGCCATTGCCACGGTCCTTGGCCCCATCCCGGTACCTGTACCGGTTGCGGTTGATGCGCCGCAGCATGCCGGCCACCTGAACCCCCAGAGCGTCACCTGCCACCCCGGTATGGAGAGCGGCTCCGCGACAAGGACGACGACCGGCGCCGACACCTTCGGTGCCCGCGGGAGGCCAAGGCCGGAGAAGAAGACGAAGAGGTCGTAGACCTTCCCCTGCGCTGAGATGACATATGATGCCGCTTGCCCCCTCGAGAGCAGGAGCGGCGTCGGTGATGGCTGCGTGGAGCAGATCCGGACCGCACTACTGCTGGTGCCAGGGGCCATCGGTGCCGGGACAGGCAGCTGGACCGCGAAGGACATCGGTGCCGAAATGTCTGGGACCGGTGAGGAGGACGGTCCCCGGATCCCCAGTGCCATCAGTGCCAATGGTAGCGGTCTGCTGTCCCTTGATTGGCTGTGGCTGCAGGACAGGGATCTGGACCGGTGCTGCAACGGGCTCCACACCGGAGTCTGCGAACCCGAACTGCAGTCCTTGCCGGGACGGAGCTGGATCTCTGACAACCCCGGTGCCCGCCTCACGACCGCCCATGGTGCTGCAGTGCCGAGGCGCTCGACGACCTAGAGTTGGAGCTCAGAGGGGAGGAGACACTCTCCACCCTCCGTGACCGTCTGGGTGGAGACTTGGATTGTGGACGTCTCCACCCACCGGGGCCACCCAGCGTTGGTTTGCCCCAAGATGAAGGTCCCTGAGCCCTCGGCCGAGGGGGGGACGGAGGTGTGGGCATGGCCATGAGGGCGCGTGCCGCAGTAAACGCCTCCGGCATCGACGGCCCTTGCAGGGGCGCTCCCCCACCCCCAGGAGTCAGGGGAGGCTCCCTTCGTGGAGACACTGGTGCCGGAGTAATCTCCTTGCTCGCTCCCTGCTGTCCCGGTAGCAGAGAGGAGTCCATGGCTGTGGCCTCAGGCAGTGTCTTTTTCTTAGGCACCTTCGTCTTCATTTGTGGTGCCGGAGGAGCGCTCCGCACCAACGATACACTCGGTGCCGTTGGGGACTGCGATGGTTCAGATGCTGGCCGGAGCACGGACTCCATTAAGATGGCCTTCAGCCTGGCGTCTCTCTCTTTTTGCATCTGGGGCTTGAAGGCCTTACAGATCCGGCACTTGTCTCTTCTATGCCGCTCTCCGAGGCATCGGAGGCAGCGGTCATGCGGATCACTTACAGGGAAGGCTTTGGCGCAGAGGTCGCAGCTTTTAAAGCTGTAGAGCCAGTCATGGCTCTGTAGAAAAAAACCCTTCAGGGGTACTTACTCTAAACTATTTAACAACTATTAACTGCTACTTAACACTAAATAACTTCAAAGAAGACTCAACAGCAGCAAGGGTATGAATGCTACTTGCAGACAGCAAGAGGCAGTAGTTCCAGCAACCGTCACAGGCGGAAAGAAGGAACTGGGGACCCGCGGGGCCAGCAGCGCCCTTTATACCGTGACATGAGCGCGGCACTCCAGGGGGCACCTAAGCTGGCCCTGCGGGTCTTGCTAGGGAAAAAAGTTCTGGGAATCTGTGCTAGGGCGCGCACACACCTATATTGGAATGCATATTAGCAATCACTCGAAGATAGAACCAAACACGTTTATTGGTTTGCTGGTGAGAGAGTTTGAGCAATTAATGCCAAGAGATACTTTTAACAGAACTCAGGACCACCCAATACCAAGGTCCAGAGAATCTGTAACCTTTGCTCTTATACTGAATATCACTTAACACCCATTGGTTAATGGAACTATTTTTGTACAGGAGAGTTACTCAGTCTGAGCATATGTCACAGAATCAAGCCCTCACGGAAGATGTGGTGATTTTTAAGCTCCACTAGAAAAGAATTTGCAGTGAAAATTCAGAGGTAAATACAAAGATCAGGTTGAAAGAGCTGCTTCAAGGCACATAAAAGCACAGCAAGAGGAAATCAGGACAAGGTGTCGGTTACAGCAAAACCTCTGTACTGTTTATGACTGACTAACTGAAACAAACAGATAGGCATAAAACTGTCTCAGAGAGTAGCAAGACGGAATTTTCTCGGGACTGAGATTTAAAAAAAAAAAACAAAAACCATAAGTTTTTCTGCACTGATTGAGTCATTGTATAACATGAATGTGATCATGTCTGAACAACATCCAACCAGCCTCAAAATACCTGTACATCATTTATTGAAATTATTTACCTGCTTAAGGATCATCACTTTTCCTTATGTGATGCAACAAAGCTTATTTTAAGACAACTGTTCAGCAGTTTAATAGATGGAAAGAGATTGAAAGGTAACTTTGAACTGTGGGCTCTAGATGCTCATTTGATAATGATATTGACATCCTTTGTTAAGTGCTTTCAGATTTACTGATGAAAAGCACTATATAAAGGCGAGGTATTATTATAATTATTTGCGTCTGCATGTGGAGAAAAGTGGGAGGATGGAGGAGCAAGCTCCACTTCCTTTGTCACATTCCTATCAGCAGAAACTTCTCCTGCATGAGGGGAATTCTCTGCCAGCTGGTTATGAACAGTGTTCCTCCACTTGGTGCCACTTGAGCAGTGCAAAGTAAACTTAGTGGACCAGAAAATCCAAATCAAATATCAAAGCTTTGGTATATTGGTTTTGAACATAACTGCTTTGAATGAGCATCTTCTTATACATAACAGTAATAATATGTCTGCTGAAAATGAATTCAGGTCAGTCTTTGCGGACCACAAAGCTTGCAGCCCAGGCTGCCATGGGTTGAGTGCAAGCGAGCATGTGTATTTGTGTGCACGCAGAACATGACCTTGATTCCACAAACAAGTGTACTTGCACTGACCCTTTCACATATATCCAGTCCCACTGGCTTCAACAGAAATTAGCATAGGAGTAAAGGTCTGCACCACTTACCCATTTGCAGGCTGAGAGCAACTGGGTCCCAGCTCCATAGAGTGCCACCCTTTCCTTTGAGATCTACCATTGGAACAACCTCTCGAACTGTGACCCCCCCAGTGAACCAAACTGCATTTTCCAAGGAGTAGTGGTGCCATTTCTAGGTTATACATGCAATGTGGTATTAAACAAAAACATAAGTTTTTAGTGTAACTTAAGTATTCAAAAAAGACACTTTGCAAAATAGCATTTTTGCCTTATATTTGTTTAGCTGCACGCTATCCTATTCTGGACATACATTCACACAGATTTTTAGCTGCAGAAAGAACTTACCACCATTTCTTGATTGTTAGGGTTCATTCTTATTTTCTAGTGACAAACATATTGAAATCACAATTGTATTATTTTAAACTATATACACAAATTGGTTGCCACTCTGAAGCATAGAAGTGTCACTGTTCGAGGCTAATTAAGAATGATTTTACTATTATATAATTACATCTAAAGAATTTTTTAGCAAAATGGACATAGATTTAGTTGTGCAATTCCTATTAACATTAATGGAAATCATGCCGTTCAATCTGTGCACACTGTGCCAAAAATATACCCCCTAATGTCCACCCACAAACATGACCTTTTCATTGTAAAATACAAGGTTTCAAAACCAGTTGAAAAACGAACCCTTCAGACCCCATATCCATTAAAACTACAGACATCTTAGAAATGTGCTTTTCCTGAAATATACATATGGATTTTAATGAGTAACATACACAAACTTCTCCAGAGGCTGGCAATATTGTTCTGCCAAATGTGAGGGTTTTGCTCTCTTCTCATTACTGAGAGTGTCATCATTAATGTATCCAGTGACCTCCTCCTAGCCAAAGCCAAAGGTCTCTTCACTGTATTCATTCTCCTTGATCTCTCTCCTAGCTTAATATCATGGATCACCCTCTCCACCAAGATGGTACTGCTCCTCCGAATTCCAGCACAATGTGCGATCATTCTACTTTGTGACTTCTCCTTCAGCATCTCCTCTATCTAAGTCATCTTCCCATCTCCCCACATCTGTAGGTAGCCCACAGGGTTCTCACTACAGTCTCATCCCTCAATGCTAATTACTGAGGTGATTTATCCAATCCCACAGCTATAACACAGATACAATACGTATATCACAAAGTCCCAATTCCACCACTCCCCATCTGTCAAGTCTTCCATCACTGATGTCTTTCTAACATGTCAAGCTACCATTCCGCTCCACTGATCCGAATGAACAATCTATAGAGGACACAATGTTAGCAACTCTGGCACTTGCATCCTTCCTAGAACCAAAAAAATGCACCATTGTTAGACCAAGAATAGAAAAACATGCCTACAATTCTCAGTGTAGATGCCGTCCAGTGGTTAGCACACTAACATCACTCTACTGCCCAGCTAGTCAACATTTTCAAAAGTGATTAGTGATATTAGGTGCCCAACTTCAGATGCCTTAAAGGAGCGTGACCATCAGGTAGTAGGAGCTCAGCCCCTTCTGACAATCAGTGCCTTTTAAGACATTTCAATTTGGGCCCCCAAAATCACTGGTTACTTTTGAAAATCTTAGTCTGTGGCTAGACACTACAGGTTACTATCACTGAAAGAGATTACAGGGTAAAAAATAGGTAAAATCTATTTTTCAAGTTAGTTTACAGTGTGCATTTGACAGCACTTTGCAAAGCCAGTCAGTTTCCTCTCTAGCTGCCTGGGCCTATCAGACAGCACAGAAAAAGGTTTTAAGAGATTTTACAAACATGTTTGTAAAACCACACAAGTTAACATGGGGGACTCAAAGACAGCTGTAATACCCAAAACTAATTTAAAAATAAAGAATTAAAGGTAATTAGATCTCAATCCCAGAACTGAACATCCATCTCTAATGCCATACTTAAAGTTTTCACCTTTACATTGTCACTCCTCTTTATATTGTTCTACTGTATTTTACAGTAGACCAGCAGTCCAGGCCTGTCCATCTAGCTGTCATATGAGTGTTTCATTCAGCCCATTGAACTAAAAAAGAGCCACAGCCACCTAGACTGGCCTGGATTGAAAGCAAGGATATTAGATTGTGAAACTAAAATGTAAGGGTGAAGAAGAGCACCAGCTTCCTCTCACTGAATGGCTGGATCAGTGGATTTGATATTCAAAACAGAGAGAAGTATGCAGCGCTTGGGGCTAGTAGGACCAGGGTATACAAGGTCCGTCCACTTTCTGCAGCTAAGGAAATCAGTGTGATGGGCACTAGTCCCTGACCTCCACGTCAGCCCTTCCATCACCCTCCATCTCTGCGTGGCTCTGTGCCACTTTGCATTGCTTTAGTCTATGAACTGTAGGAAGCAGCAGGGGGAGGAGGTGGTTTAAAGGGCATCAGAAAGCAGGGGACGTGATGGCACTAGCCCCTCCCTCCGCGCTATGTGTCCCTGCGGCGGCGGGCGGGCCGAGGACGTACAACCTCCCACCTGAGCTGAGCCACCTCCCGCAGTGCACGGCCCGGCTTACCGGGCGAGTAGAGCTGTGCCAGTTGGCGGGCCCCGGCGTGCTGCGGGCCCCAGCGAGGCACGGTGCTGCTGCGGGCCGCCGCTCCGTGCTGGTTGCCGTTGGGATCCTCCTCGGCCATGGAGCGGTGCTTGATCTCCAGCTCGCTGAGCAGAGCCGCCGCCGCCGCCATGCTCCTTGCTCCGCGCCGGCGAAGAGCAGGACTCCGGGAAGGAGGCGGCGCCGCTGCGGAGCCAAGCGAGAGGCGAGCGCCCCTGAGAACGCCGCAGCCCGGGCAAGGGGTGCTGGGCAGTGCCCCCTCCCCCACGGCCACACGCACGCCCCAGGAAGCTACAGGAGGGCGATGCGTGTCAGCCCCGGGGAGACCCAGTGCCCAGGGGCGCGAGCCTGCAGCCCCCGCCCGACGAGCGTCCCTGGGGATCGGCCCCTCGGGGGAGCTACAAGTGCTCGGGGGCAGCAGCACTGGGGAGCCTCCATAGCTCCCTCCCCGCCGGGCGCATCCGCGCAGAGGGACACCACGAGCCCCGGGGGCATCACTGCAGCCCCCCCCCCTCCATTCCACCAGTGGGCCCCGGCTCCCCACCCTTTGTCTGCCCCACCGGCACGGGCACACCCGCATGGGGAGCTACAGGGGGCGTGAGCCCCGGGGTGGGGACGCTGGGAGGAGACTCGTGGCAGCTCGCGCTCCATGGCGTGTCCATCCCCGGTGCCCGTCCCGCCTCGCGCTGCAGCTTCGCCCTGCAAGAAACCTGGCGGGCGAGCGGCGCCTTGCTCAAGGCGGGGGAGCAGCAGGGGCCCGGGTCCGGGCCCTGGCCCACGTCCTTAGCGCTTACGCAGCCGCGCGCTGGCGGCGGGAGTTCAAAGCACTCGGCTCCCCCCGGGTTACAGCTGCGCTGCGACCTGCTGCCCTGCGTGGGTGAGGTAAGGGCGGCTGCCGTGTCCCTATGCGAGCTCCCGCCATACAAACACACGGGGCGGGGCGGGGGGGGGGGGGGCCGCACAAATATCCCCTCTCGGCCCGCACTCCCAGTCCCTTCCCCGGCGGCAGCTGCTCCCCTTACCTGCCGTCCTGCTGCTCACATGGGCACCGGCGCGCACTTGCGCGGGGCCGCCCGCCGCCACCGGCCTTCCTTGCTTGGAGCGCTCCGTTGAGCCGTCCTCCCGCACCCGAGCCCTGCCGCGGCTCACCTGACACCTCCCTCCACGCCTGGCGCTGCTCCTCTGAGCCTGCCTGGCCTCAGCGCTTGTGGCTGAGCTCCTCCGGGCCCTGCCTGGTTACCCGAGCCTCCCCGCTGCTGCTGGCAATAATCTGAGTCTTCCCGTGCCCTGAGGGCAGCCCTGTGCCCAATCCCAGCCTCGGTGTGGGGGGCCAGTTGTGTGTAATGGGCTGGCTAGGGGAGGAGATGAGGAACATTGGAGGGGGGTCTGCAGGGTCCCCTGGGTTTGGGTTACCCAGCTCCCTGCTCTCCAGAACATGGCCATCACCCTTTCCCCTGCTGCTCTTTCAGAAAAACTGCAGGCTTCAAGATGTTTAACATAACGCACCTTAAGGGATCTTGCCATCTTGCGAGCTACCACGTAGCCAAGCTTCAGAGCAGCAGTTCCTCTTCATTGCAAGGACCTGCATTCAGCTCTTACTGAAGTCCAAAATTCTATGCTCCATTGGGCGGGTTCACTGCCACTCCTACAACCAACGCCTTTCCTTGGTCCACTTATGCCATGTCTCTTATTTCTCACGTCCTTGTCTGCCATCAATCTGACAAGGGATGGGCTATTTACTTAATTTTTGAAGCACCTGCCAAAGATAAGGTCCACATTAATTTATTAGCACCAACAGTAACTCACCTGGACCTAAGTAGTCATCTTCTCAGGTCAGCAGCAACTGAACAATAATACAGACAAATTGGTTTGAACTTGACCTTTTGACTAAAATCAAATGTAGTACTATCTAGTATTAAGGGATTACATTTTATAATGTACTGTATTCTGTAGGATATTTCCATAAGGAAAATCAAGTGACAGTGACCTTTTAACCAAGTCGTTCCTTGTTCTCTTACTATACCTTTATACATTAGCTATTCCTTTTATTACTTTACCCTTGCACCGCAGAGTTTCATCCTCCTTTTTTTCTGCATAGTATGTCACAGATGGCAGTACTCAGTCTAGATTTAAAACATTTTCACCACATCTGTTTCTGTGTTTCTAAATTAAGCTCACATACATTAGTTTTTTTCTCCTACTAGTGGATAGTAATACATAACAGGTGACCAAATATTTTCAGATTCATTGATATCTCACCTAGTCCTCTGAAAAAATGGTGCTAAATCCTAGTCAAGGAGTTGTATGAGATTTAGTCACTCAATGCCCATTGCAATCAATGGTCATTTTGGAGTTTAAATCGTGTGCAATTCAGGGGCCCAATTATCCTGTCAGGTTTGTATGCACTACTTCCATTGCCTTCAGTGGGAATTGCACACATGCAACTAACAGAATAATCAGACCCCTGAAAATTTAAGCTGGTATCCCCAAGCACAGCTACTGTATTTTTAACTCATTCAGTGTGAAGTGCATCTGTGGCCTCAGAGCAACAGCTAGGAGTGTGCACTGGCACCAAGAAAGGATTTTCTCCTAGCTTATGCTCTCTGTTTCAAATAGGATATACAGCAATCTATAACCTGCATTGCCTGTATTTAAAACACACTCTTAGATATTAATATAAGGTCAGTATTTCTGTTACCATGACATTTAGCAAAAAAATAAACATTACTCTTCCTAGAAAATGAAATACATGGTAACAGAACATTTTAGCAAGTCTAATGACAGAACTTGGAGCCATCATAATACAGTATAGGAGACAAATAAAAAGATTGCTTTTGATAGACTATAATGAAAAAGGAAATATTTAAATATAAGTAAATAAGTTAAATAAGTAGAGAGAGAGAAACCATTTTCCCATAATCTGTCTTTGTTCCAAGCAAGTGACAGAAATGGACTAATTTTTTTTTTAACTGTAATCTCCTTTTTCTAAGAGGCTGCTTTTTGTGCCTGAATTCACAAACTATGGAATGGGGTTGGAAGAGAAACTCTCTAGGTATTTACTACAAATCAGGTTATTTATTTACTGTTTATTATCAGTAAAATGTGTATTGTAGTTCTCAGGAAAGAGAATATTAGTTCAAATATTTCAGACCTGATATTCTTGGACATTTTAAACCCCAATCCTTCAAGCTGGGTTTATTTAGCCACTCACAGAGATATGCAACAAAATATATAAACAATAAAATAACTTTGCCTAAAAGCTAAAAGTTGACTGATCACATTTGTGAGTAAAATTACATAGATTCATATAATTCAATGTAAAAAAACCCTATAAACCAATAATCAAAAGAGAACTCACATGACAGAAATCAGACATTTCAGAGGTATACCCAGAAGCAGGCTAAGCATTCCAGAATCAATCCATCACAGTCTTTTATGTTTGAGTAGATGAGATAAAGTCATTGATTTGAGACTAAAGGGATTCTAATTCTAGTCCTAGCTCCTGTATTTGTTTGTAACAGATGTTAAATAACTTCTAGTGATAATTTAGCAGAAGTCCTTCCATTAGATGGATACAGGGGATAAATTAAATATCTTAGGCCCTGATTCAGGAAAGCACGAAAGTGTATAAGTGCATCTCCATTTCAGCCAGCAATTAGGCCCCAGTTCAGCAAGGTATTTAAGCATTTGCCTAATCTTAAACACATGACCTTGCTAAATCTGGGCCTTAAGTGTGTGCTTCATTTTAAGCATGTGCTTAAATCCCATTGTCTGTAGTTAAGCATGTATTTAAGTGCCCTCCTGAATAGAGATGCTTTCCTGAACTGAGGACTCCCTTCCAGCCCTAAACAATTCTATGATTTTTCCACACCCTGCTCACTTGTTACAGTACATTAAGTAGGGCTTTCCAGGTGTTTTTGGTCTCATTCAGTAAAGCATCCCTTGGTCAGACGAGTCAGAGACATCATTTTTAATGAGTCCCTCCACTCCACCCAAATGCTGTCCAGTTCAAAAAAGTAAAATAGACTTGGCCCCACATAATTTTGATTTTAATTATTTATTTTTTTAAAGTTGTCCATCTTAGAATTGAATTAGTGAAACACATCTTTAATTGAGCCAGGAGCTCAGACTGGACTGTCACATTGACGTTCTCTTTGGGGAAATGATGCTGTAAACACCCATATTTGATTCACATGCATGGTCTCTTGGTTGCCTACAGTAATGCCCATCTGTTCGGATGGCATTATGCCCACCCAAGTTGCCCCAGAGAATACATGCTGGACAATGATTGGTTTAGATAAATGTTTCTCAAATTGGGTCGGTGTCAACCTCTTTTGGGAAGGCCCAAGAGAAAATGAAACCAAAAGAAATTTAATTTTAATGGATTGTTTTCATTTAACATTCAGCAGAAACATCACCATTTATTGAATATTAAATATTTAATATTCAGTAGATGGTTGTGCTAATTCCTAGGTAGATTTCACATGCACCATCTTTTTTTAAGGGGAAGGTTTTCGCCGTTCCTTTTGCAAAAGCCTTTACAGCAGGGAAGGGCTGAATATTTTGGCATAATAGGAGTAGGATGCTGCACACTGTTTGAGAAATCCCACTTTAAATTATCATTCTGCATAGCACTGCAATCACCATTCAATCTATAGTAAATAAACCTGTCTCAGAAATAAAGCCAGGTCACCATCTGACAATTAAACTAATCACTTTTGTGACATCTAGTAATACGTGCCCAAAAATCATACAGAGTATAATGGAAGGCAACTTTTATGTCCCCAAATTATGATTCAGATGCAAACAAGTGCCGCTGCACCAACAGAGCCCCCAAAAAAGAAATTACACACACTTTATGTGTGTGGTGTCATGAAAGCTTCAACCCCTTTTAATTTCATAAGAATCACCAGTTCCCTGAAGCAGAAGGACCTTCATATAGTGACATGGACTGTACAGTTAACTTATTGTCTGTCACAGTGCTCTGTAATCCAACTGGGCAAGAAAGAGGAAAATCAGCCCTTTTTTAAAATTCAAATACATTGCATTAATAAAAGCTGCTATTATTTAAAAATAAGATATGCTCTTTTTCATTTGAGAGACAATTGCTGTATCCATGATCTCTGACTCAACTGTTTTGACACTGTGTCAAAATGCTCCCATTCTGCTCTAAGTCGCAGATCACAATTTGGAGTGTCTTAATATAATGTTGAATTGGTAGTGTCAGCAAGTCTCAGAGCAGAGTCAGATCACTGCAGCACTGGAACAGTTAGCATCAGTGAGACCTTTCCTCAACTAAAGCACCGAGTGGGGTTTTTGTTGTTGGTGGTGGTGGTGGTGGTGGTCTTTTTTTTTTTTTAAAAAAAAACCCTGTTTATTTTGTTGCTCTTTGACCCGGCAGCGCAGAGATCATACTTGTAATCACATGTGCCCTTTGCAGTAAGATTCTAGAAATACTCTTCTCTCAGCACCAAAGAGCTATTGAAAAGGGTGGAATAATAATTATTTTCTTAAAAGAGTTAAATGTAGAATAGGCACATGAATCAAAGTACCAAGCTTTAAAAAGCAGCCAGCATTGCCGGAAAGCTGCATTAGCAGGACCAGACTGTGCCTTGGGGCACTGGCCCTCACTTGGGGATTGAGAATAGCTGCACCACCTCAGGGGGAGCTGCGGGGGAGATTGTGCCTCAGGAAGTCCCTCCTGGGGCTCCCCAGTGCAAAGGGGGAATGAACCATCCTTTCCTGTTAGAAACCCAAATTTCACTCCCCCACTAACCTGACAGAATGAGAATGCATGAGGACAGCTTCATACTAATGGCCATGAGACTACACCCATTTCTGGATGAAGGAAAAGAAATCTGTGATTGTTCTAAAGTGGTCAAGCTACTGAACTGCAGTTCACCTTCTGTCAGTAGCATCACAAAGATTGGGGTGGAATGTGAACCAATAACAAAGACATGGAGTTTAATTCAGCTCTATCAGGAGGAGTAGCAGCTACAGCTGTTTTTCACCCCCTACACAGGGCCAGTTAGTCTCATGTTCATGTAAGTGTGAGTTCAATTTCCCCTTCCCCATCTCATTCCAATAGCTGTTCAGAGGCTCTGTAACATCCCATGGAGCTGGAGGCCTCTTTTGTGCAGCTGCTCCACTCCCAAATATCTCCCATAGGGAGCATAAGTGGTGCCAATGGCTTTGTGAGGGCCTTCCACACCAGGGTGAGATTCACCCCTAGAGGCTAATGTAACTGCCATAAACAGCATAAGGAACGAAGCATAGTGGATGAACATGACAACTTTTTTGGTGAAGAGTTACGGTACTAGAACACGAAGGGATGTAATTGATGTAGATAGACAGTAGTGACACATTTTATAAGTGCCTCACACAATCTTGGCAAAATTATTTCACATTGACTTGAATATGGCTGCTATCCTATATGGGCATGAAAAATGGCTGAAGGCCACAGACAAAGGGTAATGATGCAGTGCAGCATATTAGGTTGGCAAAATGGCCAGTGGAGTGCTGCTGGGATCAGCTGTAGACAAGGTGGGTTTTTTGTTGTTGAGGTTTTTGTTAAATTTTTTGTTAATTATCTTGAAGATATAAACAACATAGTAAACAAACTCTCAGATGATAATAAGGAGGAGTTCCAAATGCCTGTGAGGGCACAGAACTCCTGGAAAGGCACGTAAAGACATCAGATAACATAGATAGAAAAGGGGATTCTGTCAGAGACAAAATAATTCATATATATATATATATATATATATATATATATATATATATATAGTCAATGGGAGCAAGCTACCCAGAAACCTGCAATGCTGACAAAAACAAAGGGCAGAAAATTGTATGTCAGCTTGTAGGACAGTGTTGTAGAAAAAGCGGCAATATGATTTTTGGGACAGCATAAACAAATGCATCATGGTCCCGCTCTTAGAAAAGGAAGATGCTGAGGTCCAATATTTTCAGTGGGTATTGAGGACAATCCGATCCTTGCAGGCTTGGGCTTTATGGTGTGAATAAAGGAGGTGAAAGTATCTAATGTACTGCTGAGTCTACACCTTGAATACCAAGTGCAATGCTAGTTACTGGCTTTTCGGTAGCAGAATGATATCAGTATCTGAGGAGGAATTTGTGGATGCAATAATTAATAATAATAATAATCCCTACTTTTTATATAGCACTTCTCATCACTAGAGCTCATGATAACAAGTTTGATTTATGCAGAAAGATTAGATGGTCAAATTCAACCCTTGTGCAACTATTTTGATTTCAGTGGAATTATGTGGAGCACTGTGTCCAATTTTAGTCACCAATGTATGAAAAGGATATGGAGAAACTGAAAAGGATCCAGAGGCAAGCGACAAAGATGATCAAAGGGATGAAATGCAAGCCAAGCGAGCATAGGTTGAATGAACTGGGTATGTTTAGTTTGGAAAAGAGGAGATCGAGGGGGGGACATAATAGCGGTCTTCAAATACTTGAAAGGCTGCCATTAAAAAGATGGAGAAAAGTTGTTCTCTCTTGCCTATCTGGCAGGACAAGAGGCAATAGTTTCAAACTACAGCATAGCAAATTTAGATTAAATCTCAGGAAAAACTTCCTAACTGTAAGAACAGTAGGACAATGGAACAGACTGCCTAGGGAGGTTGTGAAAGCTCCTTCACTGGAGGTTTTCAAAAGGAGGTTGGATAGCTATCTGTCTTGAATGGTTTAGATTCAACAAATCCTGCATCTTGGCAGCGGGTTAGACTAGATGACCTCTGCGGTACCTTCCAGCCCTCTGATTCTATGATTCTATGCCTGCCTACACCAGGGAAATATATGATCCAATGGATCAGTGTGAACTGCACCTGTTCTTTTCATGGTTGGGTCAAATTCAGTGAAATCACTATAGTTACAGAAAGGATGAGTTTGTCCTCTATGTTGTATTGTGCTTCTCAAAAGCATTCTGTCTCACACGTTAACTTTCTCTTCTCACTGTTTTTCTTTCTGATTTTATTGTGTCCATGGTATATGTAATATATTAATAAAGCAAAAATAGACAAAATACACATGGGTACAGTAAATGCTCATCTATTGGATTTGAATAATCAAGTAAATAGATAATTAGGAAGTTTTAAAACATGTATTTTAAATAATATATTTTCAATCTATGTAACAAAACCGTAGTAGAGGGTATGGTCTAGTTTAGTGGTTAGTGCTAGGAAATGGGAGACCGGACTCCTAACCATTTTGTGCTTAGTTTACCCAAATGGGGATAATAATTACCTTTCCATGGAATTATGATGCTTAATTAATGTGTGTAAAATGCTTTGAGATAAAGGTGCTATTTAAGTGCAAAATATTATTATTAAAATCCCAGATCGATAGTTGTGAAGGATGACTTATGTGGAGGTGTCTTTGTGGTGTTGGTAGAATCCAGTGTTTTACCCTTCCCTTCCATTATGTTCTGCCCAGAATCGGCTATTCAGAATTAGTCACACCCATCTATGATGTCAAATTAATTTCGTGAGCACTTGCCGTCATGCACCTTAACAAGCAGTTGTCAGCTAGTCCTCCTCTGGTTAGAGCGGGAAGTGAAGAAGAGAGAAATTAAAGAACGCATCTTCCAGGGCACAAATTAAAATCTTTACAAGTAAAGACCTCATAGAAAGTCTCAGAATAGAATGAATTATGTATCTGAACACTTAAGATTTCCTTGCTTTTATTACAGCATGGGATCTGAGCTCTGCTTTCTTCCCTGCACTTTATTATATGGTTAAAAGTCCCACAGTATGCAACTTGCCATTTGAATCGTGAAGCACCTATATTGTCGTGCTTTTTATTTTAATATTTGTCACCAGCAGTGCCGACAGCTAAAAAGTGCTGGCTCCCCATGGTGTGATGTGCGGGATTTTCAATAGAGCTATACAATTGCATTTGCTGAGTGCTTGCGGGGCTCACAGTGCCAAAGCCCGCAAATTGCTGCATTCATTCCCTGTGCAGCAGATCCCACTGCACTGAGGCAAACTGCACTGGAAAAGTGATTTGCTTGCAGGAGGGACATTTGCCTAACTGGCTGATTTCTTTTTAAAGTTCCAAGCCATTGTCTTTAGACATTTCTACCACACAATTCTATTATCGCAAATTTTAAGAGCTGGTGGGACCTTCTGTGTTGTTTACAGTCTATTTTATTTATTACATAGGATTTTTTTAAAATTCTGTCTATTCCCACCCCCAAAATTTACTGGCCAAAGAATTCATGGAAGTAAATGGTTCTAATGCCAGTCTTGAATCTACAGATGTTACTCTTTTCTCTTCTTCCCTATATATATTCTTTTATTTTTCCAATTCCCATACTTTTATCTTAATGTATGACGAACCTGTCTTGTTCATGTTCAAGTGTGTAAATCATTTGATGTGCACAGCAATGTTAAGCACTGTAACAGTTATACTTTGGGTATCGGGGAGTTATTTATATGCCCCGCCTACCTCCATTGTTTTATTTACATGTCAATTTTAAAAAAATGATTAAAACAAAAGGTTCCATGATGATAATTATCAGAGAAAGACTTGGATGAAGATTGGTTTAATGGCAGCTGAGCAAATCATTGGGAAATGCTACTTTTATGGAGTCTAAATTGTACTAATGAGTCAAATTCATACCTGGGGGAGCTCCATGGACGTTAGTGGAGTTACTCCAGGAATGAATTTAGCCCAATCTGCACAGCATTGCAGAAAAGGCAAATGATTTTTTAATGGCTGGACTGCTGAGTTTTGGTGTCCTTTATCAGTGTATGTAAAAGGTGTCAACTCCTCCTGCATAGACTTGGTCTGCCTTGACTTTTGTAATTTGTAGTTATAGAACAAGGGGATTTTCCAACGGTTTTATATTTTGTACATATTTTTTCTATCATTGAAGAAAATGAATTCTAAGGAAAAAAAGGAAATGTAGGTCCAGATCATTCTCTACATAGGAAAATTCACAGGGGACTGAATAGGCAGGGAGGTTCCATTCACAGAATTTCCTTTGTATTTTTCCATCTCGGATCAGAGCAAGGAGTTCTTCCCAAAACCTGCAAATTCTGGAGATCCATCAGAGAGCCTACGCCTCTTCACTTCCTCCAAAGTGGCTTTTGATGAAGAGGAGCTCGGCACCTCCAGCTCCTAGTGACTTCAAATAGAGTTGCTTAGCACTTCTGAAAAATCAGGCATCTCATTTGGGGCACCCAGAATTATTGGACATTTGAAAATTTACACCTAAGTGACTTTCCCATGTCAGTATGAGCCAAAATCAGGAATTCATGCTTCCTGGTGCTTAATCCACTCAATTCTCATTGCCTGAATTTGGAAAGATTGATAACCTTTCAGCAAAGTACAATTTCTACTCAATGCCATCAACATTGCCTAAAGACAATTGTGAAAGACATCTCTGGAGAAGACTCCCATTACCAGGCTGATGCAGAAGAATAATGAGAAACCTGCATCCGGTTTGAAAGACATTAACGAGTCTCTCCTGGATACAAGATATTTGTTCAAACACCCTTATGGGCAAAGTACCACAAAACTGAGCAGATCACTGTCAATGGGTAGCTCAGAGTGAATGAGATACACCAGTAGGGCTCAAATAAGGAGCAAAATGTCATTTCAGAGCAGGAAACTGGACAGAAGGCAAAGTCAGTTTTTCAGGCCCAATTTGCAGCTCTTACAATGTAGTTATTATGTGTGTCAGCATTGCTTTTAATATTTATTTTCCATATCCTTGCTCCTTTTCCTTTTGTTCCTTTGGGACATTGTAAAATGCAGGGATGTTCTTGGTTCATCATGTAACTTGACATCTTCTCTTGTTTTAGTTTTCTATTTTCATAGTATTTTTAAAATTTAAGAATAATGTTCAGCAGAAGAAATATTTTATACCCTTTTCAACGTACTAAAAAATCCTGCAGACATTTTAACTAAATCAAGCCAAAACGAAACAAAACAAAAAATCCCAGCTTATCTCAGACTTAGTTTTGAGTCACTTTTTTTTCCCCATAAGCCTCGTTCATCACTGAGCTAACGTTTGCAGACTAGATATACAGTATCACAAGCCTAAGGCCCTGATCCTGCAAGCACTTAGTCATGTGCATTGCTTTATGCATGTGAGTAAATCCACTGAAGTCAGTAGAACCAGTTGTACACTTAGACTTAGAAGCATGTATGTATTTGTGGCATCAAGGTGAGAGATGCAATTTGCTGCCACTCCCGGGAGAGTAGGCAGGGAGAAAAGGAGAGACTGCCCAGAAAGCAGGTGAATGCAATATCTGAAAAATTAGAGCTACCCTGAAGAATTAAGGCATCGGATATTCTTTCTGCAAGACGAAGAGTTTAGTTTTGGCTTATAGTGTGTGTCCTACTTTAGTTCTACACACCTCAGTAAGAGGTCGTTGTTCTGAGAATTGAATATAGCTGAACCACTTGGTAATAGTGATCAGAACATAATAAAATTTAACATCCCTGTGGGGGGAAACACCAAAGCAGCCCACCATGGTAGCATTTCATTTTACAAAGGGGAACTACACAAAAATGAGGAAGCTAGTTAAACAGAAATTAAAAGGTACAGTGCATGGAAACTTTTTAAAGACACCATAATAGAGGCTCAATCTAAATGTATACCCTACATTTAAAAACATAGTAAGAGGACCAAAAAGTGCCATCGTGGCTAAACAACAGAGTAAAAGAAGCAGTTAGAGGCAAAAAGGCATCCTTTAAAAAGTGGAAGTTAAATCCTATTGAGGAAAATGGAAAGGAGCAAAAACTCTGGCAAATTAAAATGAAAAATATGATTAGGAAGGCCAGAAAAGAATTTAAAGAACAGCTAGCCAAAGACTCAAAAAGTAACAGCAAAATTTTTTTTTTAAGTACATCAGAAGCAGGAAGCCTGCTAAACAACATGGAGCTATTGGATGATCGAGATGCTAAAGGAGCAGTCAAGGAAGATAAGGTTATTGTGGAGAAATTAAATGAATTCTTTGCATTGGTCTTCATGCCAGAGGATGTGAGGGAGATTCCCAAACCTGAGCCATTATTTTTAGGTGCCAAATCTGAGGAACTGTCTCAGATTGAAGTGTCATTGGAGGAGGTTTTGGAACAAATTAATAAATTAAACAGTAATAAGTCACCAGGACCAGATAGTATCCATTCAAGAGTTCTGAAGGAACTCAAATGTGAAATTGCAGAACTACTGTGGTATGTAACCTATCATTTAAATAATTTAAATCATTCTTAAAAAAGGCTCCACAGGCAATCCTGGCAATTACAGGCCAGTAAGCCTAACTTCAGTACCAGGCAAATTCATTGAAACTATAGTAAAGAACAGAATTATCAGACACACGGATGAATACGATTTTTTGGGGAAGAGTCAACATAGTTTTTGTAAAAGGAAATCGTGCCTCACCAATCAATTAGAATTTTTTGAGGGGGGTCAACAAGCATGTGGACAAGGGAGATGCAGTGGATATAGTGTACTTAGATTTTCAGAAAGCCTTTGACAAGGTCCCCCAAAGGCTCTTAAGCAAAGTAAGCGGTCATGGGATAAAAGGGACAGTCCTCTCTTGGATCAGTAACTGGTTAAAAGATATGAAATAAAGAATGATAGGAATAAATGGTCAGTTTTCAGAATGGAGAGAGGTAAATAGTTGTGTGCCCCAGGAGTCTGTACTGGGACCAGTGCTGTTCAACATATTCATAAAAGATCTGGAAAAAGGGGTAAACAGTGAGGTGGCAAAATTTGCAGATGATACAAAACTATTCAAGAAAATTAAGTCCAAAGCAGACTTCGAAGAGTTACAAGGGGATCTCACAAAACTGGGTGACTGGGCAACAAAATGGCAAATGAAATTCAATATTGATAAATGCAAAGTAATGCACATTGGAAAACAATCCCAACTATACATACAAAATGATGGGATCTAAGTTAGCTGTTACCACGCAAGAGAGAGATCTTAGAGTCATTGTGGATAGTTCTCAGAACACATCCACCCAATGTGCAGTTGCAATCAAAAAAAGCTAACAATGTTGGGAATCATTAGGAACGGGATAGATAATAAGACAGAAAACATTGTATTGCCTCTTTATAAATCCATAGTACGCTCACATCTTGAATACTATGTGCAGATCTAGTTGCCCCATCTCAAAAAAGATATATTAGAATTGGAAAAGGTACAAAAAAGCTCAACTACAATTATTAGAGGTATGGAAAACTTCTATATGAGAAGAGATTAATAAAACTGGGACTTTTCAGTTTGGAAAAAGAGACGACTAAGGGGGGACACAATAGAGGTCTATAAAATCATGATTGGTGTGGAGAAAGTAAAAGAGGAAGTGTTATTTACTCCTTCTCATAACACACAAACTAGGGATCACCAAATGAAGTTAATAGCCAGCACATTTAAACTGAACAAAAGGAAGTATCTCGTCACACAATGCACAGTCAACCTGTGGAATTCCTTGCCAGAGGATATTGTGAGGGCCAAGACTACAACAGGGTTCTAAAAAGAATAGTTCATGGAAGATAGGTCCATCAATGACTATAGCCAGGACAGCCAGGGATTGCTGTTTGCCAGAGGCTCGGAATGGCCAATGGGATGGATCACTTGATGATTATCTGTTCTATTTGTTTCCTCTGAAGCACCTGGCATTGGTCACTGACAGAAGATAGGATACTGGGCTAGATGGACCATTGGTATGACCCAGTTTGGCTGTGCTTCTGTTCTTAATACTTTAGGAGACATTGGACTTCAATTTGCTGAAGAAACTAGGTGCCCTCTTTTATCAACAAACTCACTTCCCGTACTGAGAGAGATGTTAAAACCAAGTCTCAGGTTTCCCGCTTTCTACCTCCTCCCAGCAGAGGCTGGCCCCCTCCCCAGCTGTAAAGACCACAACTAACCTGGGAAGTATGAATTCACAAATCCTTCTCCCTCTTCCCCAGACAGTCACTTCCATCCCAGATACACTGACCAAAAGGAGATCACTAATTCTTAAACAAATGGACTATGCTCTTAGCATAGACTAACGCTATAAACATTGGAAAACCAGAAACCCAGTCACACATGAAGATACCTTTGTTGGGGGAAAATGGGAAAGGCGTAAATACGGCACTGGGAATGAAACACATCTAGCAAGCACAGCCACAGGCACCTACCCCAAGTGTCTCTCAGTTGCCACCACTAAGCAGGGCCCCTTTCTTTTGGGAGTGGTCCATGCATTCCCACAGCAACCCAGAAAATCAGGCAGCTGGTCTTCCTCTAAACAGTGGAGAGCTACAGATCTGTTTCATCTCATTGTGTCTCACACAGTGAGTAGCACCAGATGTTCCTGTGCTGCAATGCCTAAATCTGCAGGCAGTAAGTGAAGGACTGAATGGCAGCCTTTAAACTCTGAACCTTCTTTGTTTTTGTTAGTTTTAGTCAGAACTATAACATGGAACTTGATTTAAATGTCCTTGGTATTTTAAGCAGTCATTTTCATGACAGTCAATGCAGGGGGAAAAGCTCACCATGGACTCCCCAAGCATTCCTGATTCAGGTGAAATCTGACAATGCAGATGTTGCCTATCTCTCTGTTTCACTTATTATCATCCCTTTTTCCATCCACCATCTGTTAGACTCCATTGTCTGGCTATGCCAGCAGAAAGACAGGAGTAGTAGATGTTTCATTAGGCTGCAACTTTATTCATTTGAAATATCTGGGAGTGCCCAGCAAAACATCGTACAGTGCAGGTCATCATCTTTTTCTTAATAATTTCCACATAATCCCCAACCATGGCCTTCCTCTCATTGGATGGAAAAGGGGGCTACAAAAGTAGGGGGTTGGCTCCCCGCTGTACCAGACCTAGGAGCTCCCAAACCCTCTTCCTCGGCTCCCTTAAGGGCTGCTTTCCTTTCCATCCTTTCCACTCCATTTTCTCTGATAACCGTAGCTCTTCCATACCAAGTAATTGCACTGGACATTTGCCACACTTCTGCATACTAATTTGCAATATTATAACCTAGCTCCTTGCCCCCACACTTCAGTCCACCAGGTTCCAAACCTGCTGTGAGGATGGCAAAAAGCCTACCCTGCCTCAGCTAATCTTGTGGTGTGGGGAAAACTCCTTTCCAACCTCCAGGGAAAAAGAGAGACTAGTGTAATGCCGACACGTGTTGAGGTAACCCAGCCCTTTTGCAACATTCATTTGGTTGGGGGTGGGAGGGCTGAGGCCAGCCTGATTCAGGTGACAGAGAGCTTCTCTGAGGCTGCCTATGAATACACTCTTCAGGTCAGCAGGAAGGGCAATGCCCTCCCCCATCCCGATTCAGCTTTTTCTGATGCCTTCTTTCAGACCCACTTCATTGAGCTCCGGTGAGCACAGCATGTTCTGCTGTAAACATAGTCCCAGTCTTCAACCTCTGAATGTTTTCAGCATTAAGCATGAAGTGCACTAGATAACATCTGATTAAGCCTTAAAACACAAGACACCGCTCATGGAATGGGGTTCACTGTGTCCTTCATTTGGGTAACTCTTTCTTCAGCATCAGTAAGGCACAATGTTCCTGCTCTCTGGTGCAAATGAAAGCTATTTACCATTTCCCTTAGTCTCATTACAATAGCAGTAACTTTACAGGATGCTCACTTGCACACTTCTCTTAACTCTCTTCTGTGGCCAGGTTATATTAAGATCTTTTGTGAATAAGTCAGAAAACATAGCGTTGAAGCTATATCTTCTGCAAACATACATATTTTATAGCTTTCATGCCCAGAAGCCAGTTTCTTGAGGATACTGTCTATAAATTGCAAATGAAAGAAGAAAATGCACTTATTTATTACATTACTTTCAACCAGAAAAAAATGCTGTCTCTAATTTAAAGGCCAGGTGAAAAAAGCAAACAAACACCTACTGTATGTTGCTCAGACACACCAAGTCTTGAAGACTTGCCTGCTTGAACATTTATTGTGATGTAAGAATCATTCTGGGGACCCAGGGACCTCTTCAGCTCACATAAGGTTTAAGAGATAGGGAAGTATAATTGGTGAATTCAAGGTGACTATTTGAGCTTAAGTGTGGTGGTTGCACTTAAAGTTTCTTCTGGTTTGAGTGACATTACCGGTTCTAGAAGTATTTCCCACAAAGACTATAAGAGATCTCCCTGGAACTGTTAGCTCCCTAGAGCATATTTTTTCATACAGTATTTGTTAAATTCTAAGGATGTGCTCTGTGCTGTACAACACTCTAAATACCAATAAACATTCTGGAGGCACCAGGAGAAACAAAACCTAGCAGATGAAGTGCTTGCACTTTCCCAGCTTCTCAGCAAATATATTTGCATCTTCTTTCCCCCTTTTTAAGTCACTTCTAAGTCACATCTCATTGCTGAAAATCAAGTATGTGTAAATTAGAGCTGGGCAACACTAGTGAAAATCTTTGCACAAAATTTCATCATCAGCTGGTTTTATGCAGCCTTAGCCTGCCCAAAATTGTGCTTTTGGCTTAAAAATTTTCACAGGCTAGTTGGTGAAATCCAGTTCTATGTTGAAATGTTACAGGAAAGTTCCCTGTGGAGACAAGACAAGACAAGAGGCTGACCATGTAGGTATATATGGTGCCATGGATGCAGAAAGAATTCATGCAGGCACTACCTCTACCGCATCAGTGGTAGATGGCATATTTCCCTGATAGTCCAGAGGGCTGTGGCAGGGAGTAGTCAAGAAGTTTTGTGACTTAGGTAGAATTTTCAGCAATTGGAGGGAAAAAAAAGTGGGTTTGAGGCTGAGGACATAAAGGTAGTTTAGTTAAGCGTGGTAGCAGATAAACCAGTCTGTTTCTCAACAAGACCCCTCAAATGTACTGGAAATAGCATCAGTTCTCATGTGACCTGTACACTATCATTACAAAGACTCACAGCTACTGAATTGCTGTTCTGGATCCTGCTCTCATCAGTAACTTTTGAAAAGACCTCAGAAACAAAGAGAAACTGGAAGCTGCCAGGGACCCACACAAGAGGTACCAAGGCTCCAAGATGAGAGAGTTAGTCGTTTCCAGCATATGGATATCATACTAAATTCACAACAATTGGATTCTGTGTGCACCTAATTGGGACACTTAAGTGTGACTATTCCGTTGTGATGACCATGTGCAGCAAGCAGAGCTTTGAGGAATGGGTTCTTAGCTTGGCACATCTACACCATAGGAAAAGATTCAAAGCACAATCCAACAAACTTCTGTTATGGAAAAAACTGAATGTTTGCTCATGCCCTTCATTACCCTGTCTAGCAAATGCACATGTAATGCCCTATATTGTGGCTGAGCCGGAGAATGAGATATCTTTATGAATAAATAGCAAAATGTAGGTGTAGCCAGTGGCTATCCAGCACCTGCATATATGTGTTTTCATTTTCTGAACATGTGTAGTCGGAGGACATTTTCCACAATGCTGATGTAGGGTGATGTTACTGGTTTTCTATACTGGGAGGCTCCACAAAAAGGATGGTGATTGAAAGGTACAAATCTGGCCTTGTTTTAGGAACGCTGGATTGGAGACAATAGACTATTGGACTGATGGATTAGGGTGCTGGGGGAAAGAACAAACAGATGAACTGCTCTGTATCAGAGAATAGCTGCCTGGAAAGGGGACACAGATGGTTAGCAGAACAGAAGGAGGGAGAGCGAGCAGCCGGGCAGCATGCCATGAACTTGGAGAGAGAGAAAGAAACAAAGCTAGTGGGGCTGATATGGTCATTGACATGTAAGATTACCATGACTGTCCTTTAGCCTTTGTAATGTACACACATGGCCTATATTATTGTTGGTGTTATTTATTATTTGTGTTATGGTAGTGCCATGGGGACCTAATCAGGGACCAGGACCCTATTGTGCTAGGCACTGTACAAACAGAACAAAGAACTGGTCCCTTCAGCATAGCAAAGCAAAGCAAAGCAAAGCAAAGGGGCATCTACACAAAGTATCGTAAATACTTTGCCACCTTTTCTCTCTTTTTTTAAAGAGCATCTAGCTGAAACACAACTATAACTGGCTATTACTGAGGTTCTGATTGTAGATCTTGGGAAACTAGAAAGTCTCTTTCCCAGGGAAGAACAAACAGGTGATGCTCAGCAGTGCCAGGGGGTCAAAGAGGGGTACGGGGGGAAGCACTCATTTTTAGGCTATCTGTGGGACAGCGGCCCTGTTACGCTAGACACAAGCTGGTCACACTAGTACACAAGAAACTTTCTTGCGGCTAGTATTTAAAACAATATTTCCAGATAGGGAAAAATGTGCTTTCCCTAATTTGGAGACTGAACCAAAGCCCGCTGAGGCCAATGGAAAAACTCCCAGGCTTTGATTCAGGAAAGCAGTTATGCACATGCTTGCATCCCATGAAAGCCAATGAAATTTAAGCATGTGTTTAAATTTAAGCATATGCTTAAGTGTTTTGCTGAATCAGGGCCAATATGACCACCATGGGACCAGGCCCTTAAAACAAAAAGGAAAATAAATTTCTGTCCAGAAAATTAAGAAAAAATTATGATTTAATAAACATGAAGGAGTTCATTAGTAAATTGACTTTCCTAATCTAATCTGTGTTTACTAACTGATACCATAGTAACAAATCGTAGATGAAATTCACATGCAATGCTTTCCCAAGCATTTCCAGCAAAACCTTTTTCATTTGTATCAAATAAAAACTGTCCATGTAGTGAATGTCATAATAAAAAAAAATCATTTTGATTCCATACTGAGATGCTCTCAAGCGATTAAATCACAGTTCATTAATAGGGCAATGAAGATTCATACTTTGTTAAGAATCCTGTAGGTGATGTGGCAATTATCTTATCTTACTCTTGGAGTGCTTGATTAATTTTTCCTTTGGATGCTTGTCTAAATTAAGGATTTTGTCACCAGTGTAGTAGGTACCCAGATGTAAATCAGCAGTGCAAAATCTTGCCTGCATTGAAGTCAATGGTTAAAAATCCCATTGGCTCCAATGTGGTCAGAATTTCACCCCCTAAGTAGATGTGTCGCAGAGCTGTAAAATGGGGCTTGGAACAGTCTGATTTATCTTGTTTGAAACCAAGTTGAATTACACCAGTGTAGTTTGTCTGCACTGGACATTGGACTACATCTGTGTAGCGATAAGGCAGCAAAAATCCCTACCGTAAATAGGTCTTGCCTGGGTAGGTCAAAAAGAGGGATTCCATTTATCATGGAAATCTTTACTTTCATCAGAGGATAGTGAGTTAATTTGAAAAAAAAATGTGCAATTAACACACACAATGGGCCTGATCCTCCAATACTTTGTACTGTATGGAGTCCAATATATGTGTGTAAAGGCCATGTAAAATTCTATCAGTAGAGCTGGTCAGAAAGATGTTCAAATGCAATTTGCCAATTAGTCAAAATAGAAACATTTAGCAGAAAGAGTTCAGTTCTGTGTCTGTTTCTCTGGAAACCAGGCAGGGTTCTGATGGAGCCTAGTCTGGTTCTTTGCTAGCTTGCCCCCCCAGCTCCATGGCAGCCCACCTTGTGTGTTCTTGGGGAATCTCGGCTTTTAGGGTTTTCTGCTCTGGGGCAGCCTGGAGTCGAGGATCTCAGGGTTTCCAGGATCTGTGGGTCTGGGACAGCCCCGTCATGCAAACTGTGCCATGGGCAGGGACCCCAGATCCTCCAGGGTCTGTGCTCTTGGACAGTCCTACCATGTGGACTGTCCTGGGGCTGGAGATCCAGGGCTACTAGGTTCCACAGCTCTATGGCAGTCTAGTCCTACAGATTGCCCTGGGGCTGGAGATCCCAGGGCTTCCAGGGACTTTGGCTCTAGGGCAGCCATGCCATACAGACTGGCAAGGAACTGGGGCTCCCTTTCATGGAGAATTTTGAAATGTTTGGTTTTTATTCAAATCAGAAAAAAATCAAGTGTCAAAATATCAAAATCCTCCACAAAACAGCATACCTTCATCAGCTGGCTCTAGCTCCCAGAGTATCCCATCATAACTCAGATACTCACTCACCAGGATGCTCCACCCACCTCTTTTTTTTCTATTTAGATTGGAAGCTCCTTGTGCAAGGGCCATGTTTTCACACATGGTTTAAAGCACCAAGCAAACTTATGGTGCTACATGAAAAATAATACATAAATTAAAGGAACATGGAAATAGCCTCTGAGAGAACCTGGATCCATTAAATGCCATAGGTGGAGATATACTCAGAGGGTTTAAGTGGAGCATACATTTTGTGTGGGCCATCTGTATGGATGGGAGGGGATTTCACTTTGAAGGATAAAATAAGTGGCAAGCCATCCCTCTTTTTTAAACCAAACCAAACCAAAAACAATATTCAGAGGAAAACTCTTGGGGTCTGATTCTGCATTCACAATGTCCAGTGACTTCAGTGGGTATTTTGAGAATGAAGAAATACAGGCATGAGCCCTTACTGGGCATGACAGAATCATGATGAGATATGCAGTGCTGAGGAGCAGATCTTTAATGCAGTGGAAATGAAAATGTTGAGATGGATGCTTGAGTTACAAAAGGATGGATTGTGCTTGGAACGAACAAATTAGAGGAAGTGTAAAGGCAGTATCCATTACAGAAAAGCTGAGGGAATCCAGGCTTAGATGGTTTGGGCATGTGAAAAGAAGATTGGAAGAATATAGAGAAACAGAGTGTTGAATTTAGAAGTGGGGCTAAGGGAAGGGCTGGAAGACTCAAAACTAAGTGGATGGATGTAATACAAAAGGATCTGATTAGCCATAGAGTTTCCAAAGAACTGCTTCAAGACAGACTGGAATGGAGAAGGACTCAAAGAGCTGACCCCATGTAGATGGGACTAAGGCTAGAAGAGATATGCTATTAATATTGTGACAGGGTTAGACCTGATGGCTACAGGAGGGTAGTAGAGGGGGTCTATATTAGCCCCAGAATGAGCAAATCCCTATTCCCTGGGTGATCCAGCTGGGGCTACTCTGGGGCAATTAGGCCAATTAAGCCAGCTGAGGCCAATCAAGGAGCTTGCCCCCAGTGGTTAAAAGCCTCCCTGTCAGGCAGACAGGGGCAGCTGGAAGGGAGTTAGGAGAGGGAGCTGCGCTGCGCTGCTACAGGACTTGGAGCAACCACTGCCACATAGTACGGCCCCAAAGGTACCAGAGACGATCGGGAGGGTATCTGTCTGGCTGCGGCCGGGGACCCAAGACATAGGCCTGAGGGAGAACCCCTCCCCACCCAGTTCCGGGAAGCAGACGGCGAGCAGTGGGGCCAAGGAGAGGCGACCCAGGGAAGGAGTAAGTCACGGACGTTTGAAGACTACTCCACACAGGGTCCCTGGGTCGGGGCCCGGGGCAGAGGGCGGGACCGGGCCCCCCCCGCTGTTCCCCCCCCCCGGTGCACCGTGGTCGTGGCCGAAGAGGGCACCGTACCCACGAGAGGGCTAAGCTAGCTGCCCGCGCCACAATATGTATAAAATATTTGATGTTAAGGATTAGTCAACAGACAAAGATCTGCAGTTGTGTTCAGTCAACACACAAATATATAAAAGGTGATTGTACAAATATTGTAAAAATTATGTCCTGTGACATTGTTTAATAACTTATGATTAGCTCACTGAGTATTTAACTCTTCTTATGACATGGAGGTATGCAGATAAGGTAAATGTAAAAATAATTCAATATATAAATGGTAATATATCAAATTGTTACAAATGTGTTGTCTTCATTGAAGTAAATGTACAATAATGTATGTATCAATGTTTACTTCAACTTTTATATACAAAAGAGCGATAACGTTTTTCTTTACACCCTCATAACTTGTATCTGTTGTTCCAAATACAGTGTCCCTATTACCACTCAGACGCTTTGAAGGGGTGGTTAGTCTAATGTGTTTAGTGCATTCTCTGGTATGACCCCCATCTTTACAGACTGTAAAAAGAAGTACCCACTTACCAGTACATCTTCCACATTAACTGGAATCTGAACAAAATCTTCCTGATCCGTATCAGCACTCACCAGTTAGAAGAGTAAGTTACTATTATATGGACAAGTAGATAAAACTTTACAAGTAGTTATCAGAGAGCATCTCCATTCAGTTTGACATGTTATAGATTCAGAGGACCTTCTGGGACAAAATACCTTTCATTACCAATATACCTCCTCTTGACCACAGACCAAAAGAGGAACAAGGCTCAGAAATTAAATTTTCCAGCAACCGAGGCATATCTGTCTGCACCTGCAGAGCTAGTGATGAGAGCCAGGTGCAGTAACAGAAGTAACAGCATCATACCAGCAAACGGTCTGACCAGGAGAGGTGCTAAGAACTATTGTCAATAGGAGATGCAGAGGTTTGGAACCTCACAGGATCAAGCCCATAGACAGAAATCATGACAGTAAGCATGACAGCAGAAGCCTCTCTATTAATTTCCTAGCAGCAGATTTCAGTATCATATTCAGAGATGGCTGAAATGCTTAATTACTTATTAAACTGGCCCCAGCCATTTTGCCTACATCTTTTTTGGCTCATAAACAAAACAGAAATGGAGGTGGCAATATCGCTGGTCATTGTGTGTGCTCTCATTATGTTCTTTTATAGAATGCTGGTTATAGCAAATATTCCACAGAGTAACTTGCTAGACTATAATTTACATTAAATGTCACTAGACATTTGTAGGTATGATCACACTGTGGTGGAGCGAAAGCATCTTAAAGAAAAACACAAGTCAGCATTTGCCCTCAGCTTATCTGAGTTCAAACATTACTGAAGTATTGCAAGGCACAGCAGAGGCTGGTGAAAGGACCAACAACTCAATTTTTTCCAGCCTCAAGCTCTAAGTGCAGCCTAGTCTGGCATCTCTTTCTTTCCTAACTTGTGCTGCCCATCCACAAGACTCAGATGACAGAAGGAAATTGTCCACTCATCAGGTCTCTAACTCTTTTGATGACATAAGCCTGATGGATGCTTTATGTCTTGAACAACTGTCTGGGGGCATGAGAAGAGCAACAAGAATGTGCTGAGCAAGCTCTCTCTCAGACACATTCAGGTGACCTATCCAACGGTGGAGCATCTTGCAATTCATCCAGAATGATTCATTCAGTATAGGAAGTCATGTGGGCTGGTGGACAACACTGAACAACAAGTTGGCACAGCTTCCATTTCAAGGAGAAGTAGCAGCTGTTACACCCACCTCCCTGTCAATCTGCATGGGACAGAGTCTCTTCCTGATCCCTAGGGTTGGGATTACGTGCCCTTTTAACCAAGAGGAAAAGTAAACTAGCACACGCACACACATGGTCTTCTGACTGCTTATCTTCTGGGAGAGAGTTAGTCTCTCATAGTTTCCTTTTCCTCAGGATAATGTGGCTGGGCACGTAGTGGTCAGTTAAGCAATTTTTCCCATCCCACTGCCTCGAGCATCTTGAACCATGCTCTCTGATATGACCTTAAGCACAGTTTGACCTTGGCTAAACTTTTAGTTAAACCTTGTTCAGCATCAGCTCAACCACACCTGTAATTTTTGTAGCACAAACAAGGCTTAAGAGAGCTGTGCTTTGGGGATGTGGGACTGATTGGAAGCTGGAGCCGGATTCTTTATGCCATTGGAAGGTTGATGAAGTTACTAGCTGAAAAAGGCTTCTTTTACACCAACTCAAACTTTGACTGTACAAAGCCGCCCTTATTTAATTAAGTTCATTTAGTAATGAGGCTGAAGGCAGCTTTTTTGATCTCTTAGTTTAAACCCCTAACTATAGGAAGTTTTAGTTTAAAGTGGTAGTGGGTAAGGTACAAATACCATTTAAGGATGGTATTTTCTAAAGGCATGTAATGGAGTTAGGCACACAACTCCAGTTGAAAGTCTAAGTCCTGAAGGTACGTTAGAAAATCCCATACTAAAATTTTGCCTGTAGGTTGGCTGTGGGTACAGTATGTGGTTAGAAATGCATTATTGTTATTACATTATTTGTGGAATTATTAATTGTTGCAGTTTTCATTTAATTCTTTGGTGCTAAAACAGATTTAGTCGCTTATATAGAAATGGACAATCAGGTTAAAAATTCCAACTGCATTTCTGGAGCTGTATATATTTAGAACAGTGCTTAGGTTACAAACATAGCAAGAAAAAATTTATTTTAATAAATACTGAGACCCATTTTCACTGATATGAAGAAAAAATTACGACTAGTTTTCTCATTGAGTTTTATATTTTTTTAATAAAACTAAATTTTAAACCTAAACTACCTGTCAGCAGCAAAGTCAACTTTCACTAAGAAGAAAATTAACCAATTTCATGTCAGCAGAATAACTGGAAGCATAAAAATGGTCTTATTTGCCCAAACAGGGAAATTAATTTCATTCTCTTGAGAAATGTGAAATATTTCTCAAAATAGCTGTGCATAATTTACATCTGCCCATGTCCTTTCTAATTTAGGAATGAACCCAAATCCCTGTCCATGCCCAGGAGGCCCAGTTCTGTCCTCAGTTACAAGTATGTATCTCCCATTGCCTTGAAGGAGAGGTGTGCCAAATGTAACAGAGAGCAATCAAAACCAGCAGGAAATTAAAGATCAAAATATAGTCTGCAGTATTGGAGGTGTACTAAAAAGCAGTTTCAGCCTTTGCATTTGTTATACAGTCTATTCCAATCCCAATCTTAATGTACTGCATAAACCAATTTAGGTATTTAGTGTTTTTGCACTGAAAGGTGGTATATGACTCTGAAAAGAACTTTCTGTAAGTTGTTAATGACATCCTTCCAGCTCACACACAGGGCAGCGACAACTAATGGTGCTCAAGTTTGGTATTAAAGGAATCCACTAATTAGCAGTATTAATATTAGATTATAATATGGCAGTTTGATAGGTCAGATGTGCAGAGGTTGAGTCGAGAACCTATATCAGGGCTCTAGAAGTCCATCTGGCTGATATATGCACCATCTCCTAACTGGTTCAGCAGTTACTGCATTTGAATATTACTTGGTATTGAAACGAACAAAAAAGCAGGAGGAGGGAATCCAATCCTGCAAGATGAGAAGTGCCCTCAACTTTCATTGGCTTCAGTAGGAGCGGAGGATACTCCAGCCCCTCATAGGGTCAGGGCTTGGTGACAAAAAACAAAAAAACCCACCTTTTTTCAGCAACAATTCTATGCACAGGTTTTATACAGTTAATTTCTAAAGTGCCAACGGTACCATCATAATGCAGGTGCTTACCTCCTGCTTCTCTTAAAGGGAATTTTGTGAATGCTCCTGGGAGAGAGTACACAGCTAAATATGAGCACTCCTCAAGGCTTAACTTTCCTGGGTTACAGGCATTCGCCAGTGTATGGCAACACATTATTTTATATTTTAGTCCTCTGACACATATGTACAGGTGACAGTGACGTAATGTACTGATAGATGCACTGAAGCTCTGAACACTAATCGCATGTATTCCCTTTATTGAACTGTACTAGTTATTGCAATCAGATTAAGTCACATTTATAAAGCAGATCATCCAGTTGCACTGAAACCGATTATATTCATTACATAGTTTTAATCACTGTCCGGTGAACTGGCAAATCCAATCAAAGCATTAGTCTTTAATTAAAAAATTCAAAAGAAATATTCCAACAATAGCCAAGCAATCACATCACAATGCACAATTACCTAAAATTGCAATTAAAAAGCAGTTAAAAAAAATCACACCTAATCTTTAACTATCCATATAATACAAGAAGCAACAAAGGGCAACAGCATCAAAGCAGATTTATCTAGCACTATAAATTCAGTTAGAAGCAGAAGCTCTAAAGTACACTAGCTGAAGCAGGACAATAAAAAATACTGAGCATGGAATACTTTTAATCTCTTCCATTAATATTCATTTCCAGCTGCTTATAATAGCAGCGCCTCATGGCCAAATCATTAGAGTTTTACATCTGGGTTGCAAATGACACTTTGATTGGATGTAATGTTCAAATGGTCCTCCCCACTGTGCCTCCGTCAAGTCTTCTGCAGAGAGGTGTCCTGTAGTGCCAGTGGCTCACTGTGCGTGCTGGCTCAATGTGTGGTTCTGGAAAGATGAAAAAAGGATACATGCATGAGGGGCAGAATAATAGAAAGCATGCCCATACCCTCCTACTCAGTACCATTTATGCAGAGCTCTACATAAAAGCTTCTCAATTATTACAAAACAAAATGCAATAAAGAAAAAGTACTCAGAAGTAACAGCTGCCAATATGACACATTTGCTTTGTACTGATAGATCTGTTAATGCTGGCATGAACTTAGGAAAAATATATTTTTCCATCAGCCAACTACAGCCTTTAAGAGTTTCAATACATACAGAGTGGTAACGTGTCATGAGAAAAATCTGCCTTCAGCTATTCACTTAACTGTAACAATTAAAAAAAATCTATCACTGAGGGATCCCTTAACATATTTTACTCTTTATTCTCACTAGTGATAGGTACAAGTGCTGGCAGAAACAGATACCAGATTGTGACACACACTTTGCAATTCAGGAAGTACTTCAACAATAACAGCTGAATCACCAGTTCAGGCTACGGGGTAACATACACTGCAAAAAACATGCTGGAATTGTCCCCCAGAAGTTCAATCTCAGTACAGAATAGAATATGCTGCACATCTTTGTGAGCTGTCCTCCTTTTTTTTAATAGAACTGTAACCACCATCTGCAATCATAAAAGCTCTTTTAGCATAGGAGGAAGACGTTACAGTCCAGTCATGCCACTTTATATAGAAGCCAAATAAATCCAGAAGCAATCTCAGAACTGTATTTTCAGTGCAATACATACTCGTAAATTTTGCTTGCAAACTACAGCCCCAATCCTGCAAACATGCACGGACATGACTTTACTTTCATGTAAGTCAAAAGGACAATTTGTGCAAATAAATGTATACTTGTGCAGCCTTTGTAGGACTGGGATGTAAATGTTTTCAAATTTTGCCAGAGTGCCCACCGGTAAAAATTCACATATTTCAATTCATGCTAGTTTTAATTTACTAATTTCTATCTGCCTAGTAATAGAATTGTGCAGGTCACCCAAAGAAAATGGAAAAGTTTCTAAAACCCTAACTGAATTTTGAATTAAATTATTTATTTACAATGGCTCTGCTTTCAAATACATGAAGATATTTTAACTTTTCATAAATCATCTGTTCCTTCTAAATTATCTAGTGTTACATCTCAATCAGAAACAAAGGGCTATTTTATTATGGCAATGGCATCTGTCTAATGCAAATTGTCTCATGGAAATAGTTAACTAATGAACCTTCCATCCGCAGCCCTAGTCTCTCTAGGTAGCAGTGACCCCATTTAAAGCTGGTATTATTTTCTGAACCGTGCACTCCCAATAACTGACCACAAGGTGTCAGAAGTGCTGTTGAGTTCCTAAATCATGTCAAAAGTTAGTGATATTGTGACAGGCAAATTCTTATGGAACTCTATACGACGAGCAGTCTTTCAACATGACAAAAGATTAAGGAAAAGGGGGAAGTGTTATAGTTTGAACATGCATAGTGTGATACTTTGTGAAATTAATCAATCAACTGATAAAATAGCAAAATAACTACAGCCTGCTTAGCATAACTATAGCCCATAGTATAGCTATTTCATGCCTTGAATATTAAAACAAATTAAGCTAAAATATTTGAGATCTATAACCAAAATTACTGTGTAGAGAAATGGAAAGCTTACTAACGTACAATGGATTTGCATCTGTGGAATGTAAAAAGAAATTGTATTTTGTGCTTTCACGTGATTTAACATAACCAAGCATAAAATCTGACTGCTTATGACTTTTAAAAATATGGAGATATTACCAATCATACAGAAAAGCAACCTTTGCAGTGCTGCATGTTATTCACAAAGGGACCAGCAAGCAACAAAGTTATGTAACAGGACTAATGTATCTGTATAGGTTAACAGCAACATTTATAAATGAGCTTTGACATTGAGAGAATTGAAAAGACATTTTTTTTTAAAAAAGTGTTGAAGAATACACAGATATCCATCCCTCTGTGCTCAAACATGCTCCTGAGCATTTTAACCATGGCCATTTCTAGTGCACTTCATTGTAATTCTATTTTTAGGTCATCCTCAATACCAATAAAAAAAATGCAAAAGGTTTACCATCCGCAAATCGAAGCAAAGACTATTCATGGTAGACAGATCCATACTTATTTAGGCAATGTCATTTAAAAGATAATGCACAATCAGCACTAGATGCAGGGTGCACAGTCTACAGTCAGAGAACATGATTTCAAATCTGTGTGGCTGTTGAATTGATTACACCAGGCAGGTCAATAAAAGAATGGTATGTGGCTCTAAATCTGATAATGAAGCACTCGTGAACCCTCTCTCTGCAAACATGGGTTAATAATATGTTCTGCACACATCCAATACAAAGAACATAGTGTTTTGATGAGCAGAGTCTATACAAAGATGCAAACAGATTATACACAGAGCCAGTAGTTGTATGGAGCCGAGGTCATCTATTTTCAAAGAAAGACTCATATATTGAACATATTGTATGAGCCATCGGTCAAATGGATCAGATATACATTTTCCATATTCAAATCTTGATTTATTTTTAAAATCTTGGGAAAGCACTGTTCCCTCTTCTCCTCCCCCCGGTATTGCAGGCAACTGACATGTGACTAGTCCCAGCACCAAACAAACAGTTAACATATAGGGCCACATTTTTAAAGAGCCTCAAAAATACATTTATAATATGTATGGGTATGGCTGTCTGTGTATACTAATCTTTCATTCGTCTACGAGAAAATGGAATCTACACAAGCTAAATAGGTAAAACTTGCATGTACAAATGCCTATGAGTACTTGACTGGGTTTCTGTATGTGCTAACAGCTAACCTGACAAATACCTCAGATGCATATTTGAAAGCCCTATGAAAATGTGCCCACCTTGTATGTTTTCAATATACATTTTTACCTGTTAAAATATGTTCCAGACCACAAAAGTGAGCCATTCAATGAAAACATTACAACCTTCAGCCCTCACTCTACCGCTCACCAGTAAAATTACATTTCCTTTCTGAGGTGAGAGTTTATGGCTTATTTACACTGCATTTTGCTGATGCTGAAACCTGGCCATCTTCAATCCTTGCATTTTAAAACTTGGTTCCCCAATATGAGCTTTTTAAATTTTTAACCCAGTCATCACACATGTTCTTGGATCTCAAATCTTGTAATGGTAGCCATTTTGCCCACTGGCAGCAACAGACAGTGTACCAAGATGACTAGACTTTCAGACCAAAGTAATTTAAACTTTATCAGTACTAACTTCAAAATCTATTTCAGACCTTTGGAGAAAATGTGCTAACCATATTATAAATGAAAAAATGACGAGGCAGTAAGAAAAACTTTTGGCACACCTTAAATTAGCTAGTAGAGATCTGTTTCACTGCATCCTTTGTACTAAAACTGAACTACGATACCAGGCAGACAAAAGTGTAAATTTGAAGCCAGCAAACACTAATGTATATTTCTCAATATATCAATATTACAGATACATTTCTGCTAAGTAACGGTTTGTTGACCAACTGTGAAAATTCTCATTTCCTACCAGTGGAGGGGTAGTTTAGAACTGCAATGGGAATCAGGACTGCTTCAAAGGGTTTTTTCAGCACAGCAAGTTACTCCTTACCAAGAACATAAACAAAAAAACAACCTTAAAGGTGACCTGCAAAAAATATTGAAGCAGTCACAGACATTTATGCTAAATCTTCCAACCATGCCTTTTGTGTATGTGTACGTTTGTGTGTGTGGTAGTTAGGGGAGCAGGGCATAATGTATAAACTAACCATTAAAAACTGTTCTTTACATCTCACGTTAAGTTCTTTAGCTAGTACATGGTGCACTATTGAGACCTCAGAATACATCATTCTGAGACATCATGACAAGTGGAAAACTGCAGCAGCAGTAAGCTAACCTAGCAAGATAAGGTAAATCACTGCCTTACTATATGACAAGGTTGGGCAATTTAACTGATGCCAATTCTGGAAGCCATGTCAGATAAAACTGGGCATTCTCCCTGGGTCCCAGGGGTGCCTAGATGCTAATGTGGAGTTTTCTACTCACTGTGGCATCCCCATTTATTCTGGAACTGGGTGAAAAATAAAATGATTTAATGTAAGGATTAACTGGCATATATGCGTATAGCGATTCCTCACCACAGCATAGTTAGTTGGTGACATCAGTTCTGCATTTGTGGTTGGTTCAAGCTACCTTTGCAGCACACCTTGAATGAGCATTTCTTTGTTATCCTATGTGTACATAGTGCATTATAATCAAAGCACTTGCATGCAATCTCCATTTTCAGAGCACTTTATCAACAAGAGAGGAAACTGGGTTGAAAAAGGATAACTTTTACAGCACTGGAAAAAATCTTAACAAGGCATATAAGGACTGGGAGAAAAAACTCGAAAAACAAAAAACAAAAAAACCCCACACAATGAAGCAGAGCTATAAGGCTGGCACTCAGGCTGGGAGTCTCCCACACTGCAAGCAAATTCCCTGCCAATAAGTCACAGGTGTACTACACAGGAGCAGGTGAAAAAAATAAAATGCAACTGTGAGGGGTGTGATGATGGTTTGAGGCCATAATACATCCGGTCTATGGTAGCACTGTGCATCTGTTACATATTTAGACATTTTGTATAAGCCGTTTTGCAGATACACTGTCTATACATTAGCGCATATACACCTAAAACACCATATGTTGTACAGGGGATGGCACAAGAAGGCTGGCAATGCATGCCCTCCTTGATTGAAATTCAGAAACCTTCTAACAGTTTTATACACAGATTGGGACATCTAACTCCCAAAAAGATGAACAGCAACCTCTCCTCAAATCATTTCAATAGAAATTATGCAGATAACAGATTAATGTAAGAAATAGCCAACATGAAGCTGAGCCTATTGAGCTGAGCCTATTGGGTGACCCACGCCCATAAGCATGTCTAGGTATTTCTGAATATAAGTGGATAGCAAGGATTTTATTGCCCACACATCTCTTCTAATTCAGTCTGATGAACACATTATCATCTGGCCAGACAGCACATCAGGTTGCACTGAGCTAAGGTAAATGAAAGTCACTGTAGTTACAGGCAACAACACAAACTGGAAGTGTTGACTCTAGTGATGTTGCAAGAACACAACTGCATGATCTTGTGACATCTAGGAAGATAATTCCTATTAATCATCATATTCTTCCCAAACAAAGAAAGAGTCCTCCAGATCCCTGTAAGAGCCTTGTGGATTCCCCCCTGCCATTTTCCACCATGCACCCTTTATTCCCCCTCCCCTCATGCTACCATCCAGGTAGCTGATGACTGCATAGGACACCCAAAAAATAATCAGTTATTTAATAGCATTCAGTTCTGCTAGTGAGAGTCACATGCATGAAAACCCTAACCTTCAAGTTCAGTCAACAGTAAATCATGCTCCTTAATGAAAATGTGCACAAGAGTTCCCATTGGAATATTTAAAAAAAAAAAAAAAAAAAGCTTCCTGACAAACACAAGCCAGAATGTCTAACTATCTAGGAAATACAATCTGTAATGTCTTTTATTTTTTTAATCACAACCATTGTGGTACTGTTTGAACCCAAAATGACCCAAAAATCACTCAGAAAATGTCATTTTTATTTATGTATTTGTATTTTATACCTTTTGAGGGTTTTTTTCAATTAATAGCAATCCATCAATAAAGATCAAAATCTTTGTGCCTTGACATTATAAAGAGATTAGTCTAGACAGAGGACACAAGAAGGCCCTTGCCTCAACCATTGGAGATTATCGCTCCCTATGGAAAAACAATGAGCCTTAAATTGGTGCTGAACTAATCCTAAACTTGAGAGGCAAACTCAGGGATGTCATGACCAGCAAGAGAGAGCACAGAGGAAAATCAGAAAACCACTCAGAAGAGAGAAATCTGATCACAGAATGAATAGCTTTATTATTTTTTTTTTTTGTCACTGCTTTCCCTGTGCTATAGTACTTGAAAGAAAAATCACCTTTGCACCCCCTTGCAGTTTGTATGTGCTTATTTTTAGAACTGTTTGACAATTATCCAAGGGTCTAAGACTAACAGATGGCCTGTCTTAAAGCCTCATATGTTCACTAGTTTGCACTTCTGACAAACAGTAAATGTACTCAAGAGTATGCCATAAACAGAGCTGAATGAATACTCAGAACACAATTTAGTTAATACACTTCATTAAAACTGATAGTGGTAACCAATGTTTCCTGTAAAACCAGGTGTTAATTCCCCTTCCAGTTGTTTCAGGTAACTCTTATCCAGTGACACTGATGTGTTAGATCTTAGTTTTTCAGAAAATACAGTGTTATTTCTTTCCTTTCCCCTGATGTTTCCCTACTACATAAAATGCTTCTAACAAGTGAACTCCAAGTTATCATGGCACTCAATAAAAAAAAATTGTCAGGAAAGACAGGTTCACATGTTCCCATTTCATTTGAAGAATCCCTTGAAATTGTGGTAGAGGCAAACGAAAAGTGGAATATCCTTTGTGAAGGCAAAAGTCTGCCTGTGTTACTGCTTCCCTCACATCTCAGAAATCTGATAACTTGCTTTACGTCAGTCAGTCTCAGTGTTAACACACTTTTGAATTGCACTTGAATGAATGCAGTTAGGGGACTGTCCTTTACAAATTATTGAACTCAAGAAAATATGTCTGGAGGATTTTCACCCGTTAAAAAGCAAAGTTGAATATTTCCAATGAGAAATAAGAATTAAAGTTTATTTGCTAGATTTATGCACCTTCAAGGCCAAATTCATCCCTCATTTGCACCAGGTGAATCTGGCCCTCAATCTGAGTTGTCATTTACATCTCTATGCACACTAGGTAACCAGAACTGAGCAGCTTGATTCTGCTCTTACTTACACCGGTGTAAATCTGGAACAGCTCCACTGAAGTTGACATATTTACACACTGGAGTATGAATGGCATAAATGAGATCAGAATCAGGCTCACGGACTGTAGTCAATGGAAGGAATCAGAACTCATAAAACGTTAATAGAAGACAAAAGCCTTATTTATACATATCAGTCTGTCATCTACATTTGATATAACTACCTCTTATGAGGATTTTAACAGCACGTAACACTGGTTTTTAAAAATCTTAAAAGAAAACAGAAAGAAGTAACTTTTATATAATGTTTGTTTTGTGCCTGAACAGCCTGTGTGCATTTGTCTCAGTCGTGGGTCTTTACCTCACTATCTATCCTGCTTTACCTCTATATTCACCCCGCTTTTCATTTTGCTGTAATTTAATGTTCTTGCATTTTATTGACATTTTCCATTTTCTCGTCACATATTACTTGCTCTGTGATGTTTGATATTTCCCCCGTTACAGCATTTTACTCACAATTACATTAAGTGATTTACGGATTTCAAAAATTTCCAATCCAGATTGTGTGTAACTAATAAGACTTTGGACACCTCTCCTATCACATTTTCAACCTTCCACATAGAACTAAACAATATAGTGGAATCCCTTCTTCCTAAAGTTGTCACCCATAAGTTTTATTCTCTGGAAGTTCAAAATAAAGCAGCATGAAACAATCAGAAATTAATTCCTTCAAATACTTGTTGGAACCTGGCTCAGTCTCACATATTCCATTAAATATTTCACCAAAAAGTATATGTGCTCCCTAGAAAAACACTGGATAAAATGCTGTTGTGAAAATGTAAACTAAAGCCCAGGGGGAAATTTCTCTACCACAGCACTTTGGAAATAAAGACCACTTGAGAATACACTATGAACAGATAATCAGAGCCTTCTGTTCGAGAGACTAGCCGTAAACACACTATGATTCACTCAGGCACCCAATGAAACAAGGGAGCTAATAATACCCCTCCCGTAGGGACTCTGTGCCCCTGAGAATTTTACTCACAAATGCAAATTTGCCAATATCTTTGTGATTTGTAGTTCTACAGTTTGCCATGCAGAAGATCAAAATAAGCTGAAGGAAGAACTTTACACTTAAATGTAAAGGGAGGCGTACAAATTTAATTACTATTGTCAGAAGCACATGAAAATGGAGTATTTTTAGAACTCCTACACTTACTCTCCCCTCCCCATCATTTCCATCTGACTGAATACTGGAGATTTTATTTATCCAAAGTGTCGAAAAGGGAATGCAGAATCCCAACACACTGTTCTGTTGACAATAGTTGGCCCTTTAACCTCAAATTGGACAGTCCAGAATTTTCTTGGGGAGTTGTTGATGCCTCCTACTCACCAGTGTTTGAAGTTCTCAGGAATACTTATGCATACAAAGAGCTGGCTTCTGATCTCAGCTACGTGGGCACACATCACTGCACACATTGTAATAATCAGCTACTGCGCCTGCACAGAAGTTCATCTACTAAACACACAGCCGTACGTGCCTGGTTTGCTTGTTTGGTTTTGATACAGGAAACCAGCCTCTAAAATTGTACTAATGAAGCCAAAATCTTAATTCAAAGCTTTTCTACTATATTGAGGCCGTGCATTAATCTTAAAAATGTCACAGATACAGACAGACACTCACAACACTTCTCACTGCATTATGCCAAAGATTTCAGTGGCAGTCCCAGTGCTGATTTCTATTTATCCATTTACGGGTTCAGCTCTGGATAGCAAAGTGTTTCAAACTCATTTGTGAGGAGGGAACTATTTTCCTGGAATCCTTATTAGCTATTATTTGCCAAAATATGTCACGATGAATCATAGCTTTGTTGATTCATTTGAAGCCTATCTGAAGCATATCTTGTTAATGCCTCTGTGATCTAAGGTAAATTACATTGCTTGAGCCTGTTAATTGTTCATTTCTTTGAGGACTGGCATCATCTTTACAAACATGCAGTAATTCTGTGACTTGGTCTGTAATCTAGGACTGAGTTGAGACCAGTGCTCATATACTCCTTTTATTTTAAAAATACTTATAGCCCATATGCATCGTTTGACTTCTATATTTAGGAGGGTGCAGCTCCAGTCAGGCCAATGGGGCCACATGTGGGAGGGCAAATTCTGTGCCTGCCCGAGGCTTGCAGTTGGGGGGGGGGGCAATGCCCCCCCGACTGTCCACAAACTAAGCCCACACTCATAGCAGGGGAAAACACTCTATGCAGAACATTTTAAACTCATCAGTTGAAATGCACAGACAAATAGACAAAAGCACAGACATAGAGAAATGCATAGCTGTGCTGCGGTACACTTTTATGGGAATAGAAACAAGCAAAAACCAGGAAATTCAACACTGAACCTACAACTGTATCCTTAACCTCCCCAGTTGTTCCTGGGTATTGTAGGCGTCACTGATCAGCAGTTGATTTTATGAAGGTTATTTGCTGCAAATCTTAGGTACAGCTTGGCTGAAGGTGAGGATAAGGAACAACGTTTCATCTTCAACTGTGAGTTTTAATACATTTAGTATATTTGGTCACAAACTATGTTAAAGGGACAAATTTGACATTTTTCATTCAGGTGATATCCTCATTCGTGTCAATGGCAATTTTGTCTGAATGAGGACTGCAGAATTTGGCTCACTGGGACAAATTCAGCACTGGAACAAGCCAGTGAAACAGCACTGACGTCAAAAGAGTTATGTCCACTTATGCCCAGGCTATAAAACATCACAGTTCCTTCATCTGCAACTTTTTTAAAAGCAGCAATTAAATTAAATCTCCAGCTAATGGAATATTATTATTACAGACTGTATTGACTTGGATCATGAATACATTTTTCTTGAAGGCAGATAAACATGAATCCATGTAATTTGGTATGCAGGTATTTGTTATATCAGCCTCCCATTTGATGGAATATCTTGTCAGTGATGTGTCATCTTGGATATATTGGATCCGTTATTACAGATAAGTACAATTGCAGGTTTTTAACTCCAAAGGGCACATGTAGTTAGGGATATAAACTGCCCCTTATAAAACAGTCTACATGCTACAAAATAACAAGGCTGCTGTCTATAAAGCACTTTATATGCCTCTCCACTATGTATGTACAGGTTGGATATAGAAACCTACGATCATAATTGTTGTGATCGTCATTCTACTTGCCTAATTCAGACAAATGAACTCAAAAGGGATGCTTGTGTGAATAAGGCAAGCAGGACTTGGTCCTGTGTGTTTAATAATGGGGCCAAAATATCTTAGAGAAGATGTCTCCACCAAGACACCACAAGACAAAACAGTGATGAGATATCATCTTGATGGAATGTGTGACAAGATGGCACAAAAGCCATGTACAATTGCAGCTCTGAAAAAGTCCAATTTTCCAAGAACACTGTCAAGTTACCATGGTGGTGTGTTACTCTTAGGAAATGCTGACTCCTAATCATGGTAGCCACTTTATTTTAAAAACCAATCACTACTGACACAATAAGCTCAAAGCAGGTGTGAGGAACAGGAAAGTATATCTGCGTTTATATCCAAATTCCAGTTGTGTATTCTCTATTTAAAATGATTTATATTCTTTGGAGATGTTACAACAATATTGCTTTGGTTAAGAATATACCATACAGTATATTGCTAAGCATTCCATTAATTTTGAAACTTGCAGAGACAGAGTAAGTTGTTACTTATCAGTCCTTTACAGTATATTGTATAAATCCGGTCACTGCACATATGCACCGAGTCTGTATAATAAACATTCTCATACCATTTTTGTTTAAGGATACCAGACACTGTAGAGTAAGCACAATCTTCAAACAAAGTATGTTTGCTGTACTATTTCTACTTTTCTGTTTCCCACCCAGTTCCAAACATCACACAGAACGATCTCTCCAAATTCATTTTGTGACACCCAAGTATTTATTAACAAACAGTATTTTATCAGTATATTTTGTGAACACTTTCAAACTACTTAAAGTTATTTTTAAAAAAGTGTATTGCTCTGGGATGCAACCTGATGCCTGAGACTGGGGTCCAGTTTTAACCTGGAGAGGCAGTATGTCTATGGGTATATTAAAACGCCCAGAAAATAAATGGTTAATATGGAAATACTGACAGTGCTTTGGTGGCAAAATCATCAATGTTTGAAACAACTCCATTGGCTAAATACAAACCCAGGTAAAAGATGAAGTTACTTGCCTTGTGCAGTAACAATGGTTCTTTGAGATGTGTATCCCTATGGGAGCTCCACTGTAGATATGTCTGCACCTCCGCGCTACTCATCAGAGAACTTTGGTAGCAGTCCGTCACGCCCAAGCATGTGCTGGTCCCCGCCTGCCACGAGGCTAGGCTGTGCGTGAAGGCAATCCCTGCGCGGTTCTTTCTCTACCGCAGAGTCAATACTAGAACTCCAAAGTAGAAGGGAGGGTGGGTCGTGGAGCACCCACATGGACACACATCTTGAAGAAGCATTGTTACTGCACAAGATGAGTAACAACTTCTTCTTCTTCTTCTTCGTGTAGTGTCCCTACGGGTGCTCCACTGTAGGTGACTCCCAAGCAGTTCCCACCACTCGAGGCTGGGACTTCGGTGTCGAGTCTGATATGGATGATAGTACTATGGCTCCAAATTTGGCACCTGCAGCTGAATCCCACAGAATGGCATAGTGTTCTGCAAAGGTGTGCATAGATGCTGCTCTGTAGATTTCTGATATAGGGATACCCTTGGAAAAGGAAACAGACAAGGAGACCGACCCCATAGAGTGTGTGCATATAGACAATGGGAGTGTTGAATTACACACGTGGTAACAACACAGTTTGAGACCCACTTAGACAGCCTCTGAGCTGACATCACTGTACCTTTTGACCTATCTACAATGGAGAGGAAAAAGCTCGGGGATTCTCTGAATGCTCTTGTCCTGTCCAAATAGAAGGCTAAGACTCTCCTTACATCGAGCGTATGGCGGATAGCTTCCCTATTATCCTGATGAGGCTTGGGATCAAAGGCACCAAGTGATCAGGAGAGTCATTGATGGGGTGGACACAGTGCCAGCTGTAACAGGTCAGGATACCACATCTGACTGGGCCAGGTAGGGGCAATCAGTATGATGGTTGCTTTCTCTCTTTTTATTTTCAGCAGGACTTTCAGTAATAGAGGGAATGGGGGAAAGGCACACAGGAGGCCTTCGTCCCATGGGAGGAAGAGTGTATCCTCTATGGAGTGACATCCAATTCCTGCCCTGAAACAATACTGTGGACATTTTCTGTTCTGGTAAGTGGTGAACAGCTCTAACACTGGAGTCCCACATAGTCAAAGTATGCCATGGAGTACTATCAAATCTAACTCCCATTCGTAGTTGTGAGTGAATCTGCGGCTCAGACTGTCCGCTGTTGTGTTGTGTATCCCCAATAAGTAGGCTGCCGATATTAATATATTGTGGGAGATGCACCAGCTCCATAGTTTCAGTGCTTCACACATAGTCAATGTGACCTGGCTTTTCAGTTTATGTAATACAGGCAGGCCACGTCAGTCATGACTCTTGTGTGTGTGCCTTTCATCAGCGGCAGAAAGTGAGCACATGCATTTCTGAATGTTCTGAGTTCGAGCAGGTTGATGTGAAGGCATGCCAAATGCCTTGTTGACTATTTGCCCTGTATCACGGAGCCACTGAGATGCACACCCCCATCCTCCAAGAGATGCATAGGGAGTCAGGAGTAACAATGCGGGAAGGATGAGTGAACAAGATTCCTGCACAAACATTTACCAGATCTTTCCTCCAGTCCAAGGATTGCCTGACCCCCTAGGGCGATAGTAATTTGTTTAGGCTGTCTCTGTTTGGTCTGTAAGCCAAACTAAACCTTGCTTGGAGGCATCTCACGTGTAGCCTAGCATGAGCTATCACGTAGCCCACAGCCACGTGTCCCAGGAGCTGACGGCAATGTCTGACTGAAGTTTGGGGGTTTGACTGTACTGTCTCTATCAATGTGGAGAGACTGAGAAATCTGTGGTGTGGGAGGAATACCCTTGCCCGAATTGAGTCAAGTTTGGCTCCTATGATTCATAGCCTCTGTACTGGTGTGAATGTCGATTTCTGTTCATTGACTTGTAGGCCCAGGTTTTGAAACCGGTACAATGTGGTCTTTGGGCGTTTGCGAAGGATTGAGTCGTCAGAAGGCAATCATCCAGGTAAGGATAAATCATGATGCCTTGGGAGCGTAGGTGGGCCGCCACCACTGAGAGGACCTTGGAGAATACTCTGGAGGCCGAAAACAGGCCGAAAAGGAGCACTCTGTATTAGTAGTGGCTTTGGTCTAGCGTGAACCTGAGATAGCGCCTGTGGTTCAGTATGACTGAGATGTGGGAATATGCATCTTGGAGGTGGAGGGCTGAGTATCAAGTAGGAGTTTAAGCCTCAGTTCTCTCTCTTTCCTAGACGTGGGCTTCAGTTGTTGACACAATCCACACATCTGTGGAATGTGTTCTTCTCCCAGGCAGCGAACCCGTGAGTGTCCATTAGTCACCGGGATTGGTTCCTTGCAACCGAGGTACATTTTTGAAGCCAGGGGAGCCGAGCATACCCTTGTCCAGGGGAGTCAACCTCCCCCAAGGGGTTGTGGAAGACAGTCTTTTCTGCTCTTGTATTTCTCCTTTCTTTGTTTTTAGGCACAGCCAAAATAAATACAAATGAGTAAAGAAAGTAAAGGATCTTCAAAAGAAACAAAATTAGCAATTCTAAGAGAATTAATGATCCGTGAATGGACAGCTATTAGCTCCATCTCTAGCCAGGGGCGGTTGTGAAGGAACTGAGGAGGGTATGCCCGTGCATGCTGGCTGCCCTCCTGTCAGGCGGGGAGCAGCGCATGTGTGAGTGGGACTGACTGCTACCAGATTTCTCTGATCAGCAGCGCCGGGGAGCAGACACACCTAGAGTGGAGCATCCATAGGGACACCTCTCAAAGAAGAGTGAGTTACTGAGCAAGTTTTTAACTGCTCCACCTTCATTTGTTCTCTGTAACCCTATCCATACCCTTCTTCCTGACCTCCCACCATGCCTGCTTCACACTTCTCACTATGGTGCCCTATACTATAGCCACCATCCTTTCAAACAATGAGGACTGGATAGGACTCTCATAGAAGCCAGTCTGTGCTCTTTAAATCAGATAGTGAGGTTCATAGATCATAGAATCATAGAGCTGGAAGGGACCTCAAGAGATCATCGAGTCCAACCCCCTGCTCAGAGCAGGACAAACTAGAGGTGGTGGGGATTGAACCCACAGCCTCATACATGCAAAGTGTGTGCTCAAACCACTGCTAAGCAATGTGATACAAGGCAAGGATACTCCTTTCTTGTCTTCTCGGACCAGCATCCAGGGATGAATATGTTATTCCCATAGCCGTGCCATGTCACAAAAGCCTGGAGAGCCAGAGCCTAGGATTCAAACCCAAGTCTTTTGATTGACAGTGCAGAGATATACTCAAAGCCTTTTAATTTTTAAATGCAACCTTTTTACAATATCTTCTAATTGTAAAGGTATCTGAAATCCACATGAAAGTCACAATATTAGGAAATATCAGACTGACTCAAATCTGTGTCAAGTTTAGGTCTCAAAGCTATAACACACACATTATTTTCAAAGCTTGTTGGGATAAACAAGAAGGTTGCCATAAATGTGTTATCTTACTGGGAAAAATAATATAGAGCCTCAGCTCCAGCTGTTTTTAAAATCAAATAATTTATTTCTCTTGAATATAAATTTCAGATTTAAATGAAATCCCAAACCCTGAAGATACCACATAGTGGATTCTACTGTAGCATAGTAGTACTTCTTTTAATTTTGGGAGGTGGAGGTTTAATTTGCTGTACTGTTAACTATTAACCTGAAATTAAATTGGAAACATACAAAAAGAACAATTAGAGGGTGGCTGACATTAGATTCAAATATCTAGGTACGCGGGTATCAGTCTCATACACATAGTTAAATTCATCTGGCCACTGAAAAGGATTCTCTGAATCCACTGGGGTTTAGCTATGTTGAGATTGAGATGTTTATTTTTTCCTGCAGCAGTACTGGGAATTTCTTCTGGAATATTTTGCTATCTTGCTTTTAAGTCAGCAACATATCTGTATATTTAAACACCAAGAACCTTATTATACATAGGAAATTCCTGCAATTATGAAAACACCCAATATTTCCCTCATCTCACCTGGAAAAAAAGGAAAAAAAAAAGACAAAAAAACAAGACAAAAAACAAACCCAAACCAGAAGTTCAAATATTGCTGGTCTGCAACCTAGTGTAAAAAATCCAGAGGATACATTCTTGTTAACTATTACAAATATATCCATCTGCACACAGATTAACTAGTGACTGATACTGATGAATCCAATAAAATGCAATTCCAAGTCCACCAGCATCTGTCCTCTTCTAGAAATAAAGTGAATGCTTTTCAATACCTGTGAGGCTTTGGAATGCCTATTTCCACTGAAGTAAGGTTTGGTTTTGGTTCACTTTGCAAAATAAATAAATACATAAAATAAAAATAAGTTTATTTTCTTTCTAAAAAGGTTAAATTGAGCATTTTAAAGAACAAGCAACATTTTAGCAAGCCAGACAAGACAAAAGCCAATCAGATAAATGGCCTGTGTAATGATTTAGAACGAAGGATGCCTCAGGTTCCTGATACGGTTATAGTATAGGTCTTGGCACAAACAATCTGATATGTTCAAGCTTACATCTCTTTTACTGCAGACAAGAAATTCACTAAAATAGATAAATAATGAATGTGGCCAGGGATCTCTGCTGGTACTACTGCTGGTTCTGCAAGATGCTAGAACAGAAACACAGAATGCTCCATGTTTTTGTTATTAATGAATCCTTGTTCTCCTACAATAAACACAGCATATTTTATCTGAAATGGCTTCTGCAGCACATACAATATAAGTTTCAGTTCTCCAAAAGTGCCAGCAAATTGCAGAAAGATAAGTTACAAAGACGTACCTAATTTGCTGTGATGAATTGTGTGCATGCTTCAGTGATCAAAACTGCAGCTGAGACCTATTATATTTAATGATCTAGACGTTTCTTGTGAAAACACTCAGGCATATATTGTTATGTCTGGACAAGCAACCTAGTTTTGCTCTAGCAGCAAGCAAATGAAGAGACTGCACTTTCAAAAGCATTCTACACACCAGTTTCCATGAGCCATTTAAACCAGAGAGGTGGAACAAGCTCCACTAGTTCCTTAAATTATATGATTGGTCTGCCCCTTCAAATGCACAACTCCATGATCCTTTAAAAACCCCACATCATTTTTTTAACTATGGCGACACCTACAGGAGGGAGCAGAGCTAATCAACTATCAGACCACACACTATTTGTTACAGCTGCAAGAAAAGCTACAGAAAATCACAGCAGTGGCTTTGTTAGATATTTCATTTTCTTTCCCCCACTGGATCGAGAGAAGTATAGACACAGGGGGAGAATTTCCTGGGGGAAAAAAAGTTGCTTAGTTTTATTAGAAGTATTAGAAGAAGCAGGTCTTAAGAATTTGCTACTTGAAATACAGTCTAGGACTAAAGTATGCCTCTTATGAAGCACCTCATGCTGGGAAGGGGGAGGAGATGCACTGCCTGAGCATCAGTACCAGGAAGCATTATGCATCTCTAAGGCATACTAGCTCCTGGGCACTGGAGGGAGAGCACTGAGCACCAGGCCTTGCTACCCGTTCAAATGAACTAGCCAATGCTTCTTCAGAGTGCTCTCCTGACAGTGCTGTTTCCCATGTTCTCATCACACTAGTTCCCTCACCAGCAGCTTCTGCCAGCTGTCATCCCCACAACCTCACTTGCACCTATCACACAGCCCCGCTATGGACAATGGGTGTTTCTTGTGTGAATGTGCGAGGATGGGTGAAGGCAGGAAAAGGGGCTTCCTGTGACTCTCCCCATCCTAGCACATCTATGCAGAGGCAGATATTATTTGACCCACAGAAAGAGATGATGGCCTTGTGATTAATGTACAGGCCTAAGAATTAAAGGATCTGGGTCTATGTCAAGCTCTGCCAAAATAATTCCTCAATGGATTTGGGAAAGAGACTTAATTTCAACCCTTGTTTGTAAAATGGGGATAACACCAACCTAAGAAACGTGCTGAGATGCTTAATATATATGTGTTTGTAAAACATTTTTGAGATCTGCAGACAGAAGGTTCTGCAGAACTACATGGTTATTTATATAGATCAGAGGTTTTCAAATAGTGGGGCACCGAGGAATGTTCAGGGTGGTGAGTGGCAACGGCCCTGCATGGCAGGGCGCAAATGTCACCTCCACCCCCACTCACCTCAGCAAGCCACCCAACCTGTGGGTCAGTGTCAACATCTGCTGCGGCCATGCCGATTTCCACTCCCAGCAGCCTCTGCCCCCAAAGACTGTCACACATGCCTTCCCACACCTTGAAAACCTGAGTGGGAGGGAAAGGTAATTGTGTCTATTTTTGTCTAGGTTGGGGGAGAGGGGCGCAACCAAAAATTGTAACTCAAAGGGGAGGCTCAGCTCAAAAAGTTTGAAAAATACTGGTACAGATGATGATGACTGATAATATTTGTCACTATAGATCCAAGAGCTAGTTCTTTCTTCCTCCCCAGTCAATCTGATTCCAATTCTATCATTCATTGTTGAACCAAATGGAATGAAACACATGCTTGTGAAACTGTCTCTAGGAGCACGGCTTTTAAAGTACCATTTCATTCATCTGCTGTCACACTTGTAATTTGTGACAGAGTGATAAAAAGTGAAGAAAAGGTGTTGGTTAATTATTGACATAACAAAATTAATTTTCCATCCATAAACTCTTTCTCCTCCCTCCTGTGAGTTCTAATGCAATGTTACTGACTGGCACCACTGAAATGCCACTTCACATTTCTCATAGTTAATTTCTCTCTAAATGTCATTAGTAATTGTTATTGCCAGACCAGAGAGTGCAATCTGGTCTTCTAAAAAAAAAAAAAAAATCCACTTCTCATGGGCCACCTCCATTTGGTCATGAATGGATATTTAATAGTCAAGCAGTCCGATGTACTCTAATTCCAACAAGATGGGAAGACATTAGTATACATGGAAGTGAAACATGCCTGATTTATTTATTTATTTTCAAACACTATGAATGGATCTTTATTCCACTGATATGAATACAGAATTGACAGAATTGACAGAACTGTCAGGTGTACATCAATTATATTTTTTGGGGTAAACAAAGATTTAAAAATAAAAGAAGAGGCTTTTCCATTAATCATATTATTCTTTTTCTGACCTAGATGATTACACACACAAACTCTTGTATATCTATCTAGGTAAGCACATGGTCTCCATCACTGTTGTATTGGTAAAGGGCATGTGTGTTTGTGAGGAAAACCAAGCAGAGAGACTAATTTTGCACTTAGTTCTTGAAGCGTTTAGGTCCATGGACACTATCCTCTCTTGTGGCAGTAAGTTATATAGTCTAGGTCCAGCTCTTGTGCAAATTCTCTCTCCAGAGCTCCTGTGCCTCTCCCATTGGTTGGCAGTTTCAGAGTTCTAGTGGAACACACCTATCATGGGAGGCCATGATCACAGAGGGAAAGGAGATCTCTCAGGTACATAGGGTCACTGTCAGGGTGGATTGTGAATATCATGATAGAGCCCTTGAACTGGATAATGTATTCAACACATTTGTGTGTGTGCGTGCATGTGCAAATATATATAACCACACACACACTTGTCTATCATAGGGTTTACTTTGCAACATATATAAATTAATTTAGCTCAGAGTTAGATTTGCTGTTCCATATCCCTTTAACTAAAGGCATCTGAGCTCAGAATAAATAGTAATTTGGACGTTTCTGACTAGAGATTGTGCTTTCACTAAATACAATTGATGCATATACATTGTCTCTTGGCTGCTTACACTCATGGCCATCTGTTAGGATGGCATGGTGCCTGCTCAAAAGTTGGTTGGACCCTTGCCTTAGGGCATAGATGACAGGCAACACTGGGTTTAGATGGGCAGTCTGACCAGCAGTTCCAAGTGCCATCTCTACTGTAGGAAGTCCCTGCCCTCTGCCAGCACTGCCACATTGGAACTACATGCCTCCTTACACTTGATCACACATGTTGACACTTGGGTGCACTTCAGTGCATTAATGACTCAACCAGTGGCTTTCACCTGACTGGGTATTCTGCACATGCTAATGTGAACTTATGTACCCTTTGTTAGCCAGGGTGAGTCACACAACAGCATGAACAGTATTTGAAGCAGAGGGATTTTTTATGGTACAGAACAGACTGCTGAAATACCAGTCATTTCCAAGCTCAGTCTCAGGTGAATCTTTGTTACCCTGAGAGCTCATACTGTATCTTGCAGAAATAACACAGGAAATGCTGTATGATGAAGATGCAGTGATCCTGCTCAGATACTGATCAGAATCTTCTTTGAGAAACTAAAGGATAAATGTTGTGTCTCTTAACCACATCTAGACACAAGACAATTCAAGATCTCTGCAACCTTCTCTATTCACAGCTAGAAGGGGGCAAGGACAATAAACAGGCAATAAATGATCTGTTTGTTCTAAGAATCCTTGCCATTGGCCCCTTCTATTGCCAGAGAGGTCATTAGGCATCTATTTCGGTTCTTAGATGTTATAATTATTTACTGCTCTGTGCATTCATTTTCCTAAGACGTTACCGTTCAAGTGATAAAAGAAATCAAAGCTGCCATCTCAGAGACCAAAGCAGAAGTAAGTTAGACTCTCTATCCCCTATCCCTGGAGTTGCAGTGGCACCCAATGATGCCTGCTTGATTATCAATACACTGTACGGAGTGAGAACAAAGGAACAGAGACCAAATCAGCAGATTTTGGAGGAGAACTAGAAGCAGGGATATGAGGTTTTATTCTAAGACACAAAGCCAGGCCTCCTCTCTCACTGATATCTGAAAGACAGACTGTATTGGCAGCACAAATAGCACCAGCAAGCAGGACAGATGCATTAAATAACGTATAGGCAAACAGTGTATGGATGTCAATGTTTTCCCGAAACATGTCAAGTCAGTCCATCACCTTCAGCGCAGGTTACTTTCTTGGCAATAGATGTGCACACAGAAGTTTAATGTCTTGTTCCACGACAAAAGCACATTGCCAAGCCACAATGAGGGGCGTAGTGGCAAAGCACTCTTGGTTTCAGAATTACGAATAGACTCCAGATGCCATGCCAGGTGACTACTAATATAAAAGCTACATATTAGTTGGTACAGAGCCAATAAATATATTCCTGAATAGCTCGTGCCCATATTTCTTAAATTTGGTAATTAATGATGAACTTCACCGATAAGAATTTGGAGCATATTCCTCCTCAGTTGAGAGTATATCTACATTCTGAAAACCAGAGACCCAACAACAGTTTTCTTTCCAATCATGAAAGTATACCACAAGCAGAACATCCTTTTTTGCACATAAAGGATGTGCAATCAGATTCACTAAGTATGATGGCTATGTGCTTAAAGCTCTTTTAATTTTTAATTATTGTTAGTTATAATTATCTGACTGAAACCCAGTGATATGACTGGAACAGATTTTGTTTTTCTTGTAATTTATTAGTTTTATAACTAATAATGATTGAACATTAACAATGCTCTAAGCACATACTCTAATCAACTTGTTTTAACACTAATCAGGTCTGCTGGAGAACTGACTCCTTCATTTTTCTGATTTTAGAGGAAGACTGATATTCAGATAGCAGGGAAAATGTATGAATTGATAGGTCCTAGAGAGCCCATCAATAGCTGAAAGGCAAAGATGGGACTTGTGTTTTAAAGAAACACACATCTCACTTGATAAAACATCAAAATTATGAGCTGAATGAATTAATGCCTTCTATCAAATTTAGAAAGTTTATTATGCATTGTTTCCAGAAAGAGTCTCTGGAAAGAGGTTTAATATCTAAGCCAAGCACAAACTGTAAAACACTAAACAAGGATCATAAAAGAAAGTACTACTTTTTTGCCACAGTCACAGCTCAGGTTCTATATAGGACAGCGTCTATTTTTATTTTTTGAGTAAACATAGTTGAACCAGATGTTTTGTGAAACCTCAAACAACTTAGGCCTGGATTTACATCACTTACACAACAGAGAGCTTTAGTGACAATTTCTGAAATGTTTGCACATATATAGGGCTGTTTGGAAGAGGATATCATAGCATTTTACAAAACATTTAATTTAGCCTCACCACAGCACTGGGAAGTAGGTAATTACTATCACCTCTATTTCCCAGACCTGAAACAGAGACATTAAATGCACAAGGACATAGAGTCAAATGATAAAGCAGGGAACAGATCCTAGATTTTGTAACTTACATTATTAAGGGCTAAGCTGAGCTTTTAGGTTCAGTCCTAAGAAGGGGGAAGGGTGCAGCTGTGATGCTCCTAAAGGAAGAAAATGGGCTTCAGAGAAACTCAATTCCTGCCCTCTTGCTCTGGAGGGCAGCAGAACTTTGCTGCAGTTCCTTTCAGGGTGCAGCATGGTCCTCCATTGAAACCCAGCCAGCTCCAATGGTTGCTGGAGTGGGGCAGAGCCATGACTTCCCTTCACTCCTCACCCTGATCTCCTGCTGTACCCAGAGCCACAATCGGAGGAAATATGATGTGGCTGTACAGCTGGGCTTACTCCCCTATCTGGCCCAGTTAGACTAAGCCACAATCGAGCCCAAGATTATTACCACCATAGGAATCGGAAATTTATTAGATCAAGTAGATCCACTAACAGGGGCAGGATATATCCCTTCTCTGAAGGACATATCGAATATTAAACTGATACTACCCTTCATTATATATCAAAAGACAGATTATTTTTCCCCTTTAAAGAAGCAGTTTTAAGACCTAATCAAAGCCCACTGAAATCAATGGAAAGGCTCCCAATGACTTTGATGGGCATTGGATCAAGCCCTTAGAGAACATTAGTGACAAATCATTGTTAATGTAATGAGCGCAGCTTGTGTGTGGCAATTTTTGCCAGTTCATGGCTTAAATCTGCATCTTTTGATATATACTGAAAAGGGAAAAAAACAAATGGTGATGCTAGCCAATGAGCCATGACATTCTCTTTCCTTTTGATATGTCGCCATTTAAAGAAACTTGGCACTTAAAATTACAGCTAAATCGTCCAGTGAAGCTCCCTTTATTCAGTGATTTGACTTATCTTCAGATCTAAACAGAAGGGAAAGCATTTCCTTCCTAGCTGGCAATAAAACACCTGAACACCTGCACTAGGAAGGAAATGGCAGGTACTTTGTTCTCTCAGTACCTGGATTATTTGTGCGTTGTTTATTATATCTCTTGCTTTAGTTTTCATCAGTTGGAATCATTTAGAAGGAAACAGTATGATTAGCAGCACACAAGCAAACAGCAGGAATTAATCCTTTAAATACAAATATTCTATTGGTTATGCCACGACTCCTTGGAAAAACAGTAGGGCAAAGAGCACAGATGAAAACCCTCATTGAGTTTCCTCTAAAAACACTATTCAGTCACAATTTGCTTAATGCAATTCTTAATGCAAGCCATTAAGAATTTAGATTTCGCAACTCTGTTTAACAACACAAGTTCAACTATCAACACGCAACGTGTCATGATTTCAGTCTGTCTTCTAACTTGGCAGGTTTCCCTTCTTCAGTATAAGTCTAATGACGAACATTTCAGTGGGCAAAGTACTTTCACTAGTTCATTTCCAAAGTATGGCTGTGCTGTACACTATTTCAGCTTCAGCAGGGCAGTACATTAAAGGCACACTCAGCAGCTAATGATTAGTTTGTAATATAGGTCCTAGAGATCATCCTCTGTTTCACAAAGGCTTCTTTCATCTCTTTGTAGTATGAATAAGGCTAAATTCAATTTTCATTTAACTCCTGAGATAAGTCTACATTTGTTTCATTAAATAAATTTCAGAAGGCAGAGTGAAGTACTATAGACTTAAAGTATTATATGTTATGTGTAAATTTACTTCTATTAAATGTCATTAAATGGAAAAAATATTGACATGGCATAAGACTTTCATCACATTCATAGATGTCAAAGCTTGACTAACTATCATCCTGAGTGTTCAGGATGTATAATATTGCACTAATTTGCTGCAAAATGCACAGTATAACCATAGAACTGCTATTTTCTTTCATGATTATTGTCCACCTAGAATGGCATGTTCCACTGTTTTACATCTACCCTCTCTTATGTGGGACTCTTTACACACAACATATCACAATGTTTTCCTTTTTATGGCGGAAATGCAGCAAATTAAACCAGCAGGACCAAATTCTATTCTTTGTTACACTGGTGTCAATGAAGTTACTCTGGCATTACATCAGTGTAATAGAGAACAAGATCCTGTCTTTCTGGCTCCACCTGACTACCTGCAACTTCAAAGCTCATGTGTTAAAATACAACCATTAATTTAGAAATGAAAGGGATTTTTTGAAAAATGCCATGCTACTGATGCAGCAGCTTGAATTTTCTCCCAACTATTGAAATGTGAATTTAAAATGGCAATTTCCTTTCTAACATGGTCCAGACATTCCCCTTTATGTCAAACTATACCTAAAGAATCTGCTTAAAAACATTCACACATCTGCAGAACCAATTTATGGCATGCCACAACATTTCCAAAATTAATTAATTTTGTCTCCCAATATATGCCCTTCTCCCCACTCTCCCCCCTTTTTCTTGCTGCCCCTTCTCTAACGCTAAGGGGCACAAATGGAAAATGTTTCCTCATAAAATATAAAATTAAGACTTTTACATATGTCAGTGGTTTCCCTTAAAAATACAAATAAATAAAGCAAAAAAAAAACAGCTCTGATTTTGACTTAAAATGAGTTATTCCTAATTTACACCAGTGGAGAAGCAAGATTAGAATCGAAAAATCAGATTTGTCAAGCTAACTGTTTGACTTTAACATAAAGGCAAAACTACAGTGCTAAGAAACTAAAAGGTCTATGCAGATTAAATTGTTAATAGCAGCTGAACAACTGGCTCACTAAATAATACTAAATCTTCATTACTCAACTAACAGATAAAAATTTAATAAACACCCGAGAAATTTAGAACAAGCAACCTACAAATAAGCAACTGATGAGTTTATCATCCCAAATAAGGTTACTAGTTCAAGTCTTCCTAACTAATTTATTCACACACTCTGTGCCTTGCTTGGCTCAGTTATTTCAATTAATAAAACCCCCTACTTCAAGTAAACACTCTAATCTGAGTCACCACTAAATTCATGAGTAAAACTGTGCAGTTAAACATTGAATTTTCATTCAGCCAACACCATTTGAAATTACTTGTATAATTATTATGAACACAGGAATTTTAAATGCATACAAATCCTGAATAAAAACTGGAAAATTACAATTATAATTTAAATTTATCTGACGAAAGCTGCTATTTGCATGGATTTTGCTATGCACAACACTTCAGAATTTGAACACTATGTAATTAAAATGTTTAATTGCAAAAAGCAGTCGGTCGTTAGGACTATAATTTAACAAGGTTCTCTGTATTTGACCATCTGATTTAAAAGGTTAATGCGGTGACCTAGGAATCCACTCCATCCATTTTAATTGTGCTGGCATTTTGACCAAAGACCACTTTAAAAGAAAAAGGGGAGGAAAAATCCAAGCTTGCTCTCTGAGTCAGTATTGTCTTCCGAAAACCTAAACACAGTGAGAAATCACAAAAACAAAATCTGCTTACTTTATTACAATATTAAGGTGTAGTTAAAACTTTTGTACACTTATGTAAATGAGGTTGCTAGAACCCGGGAAAGAAGAGGTTCCCCTGGGAGAAAAAATATAAAATCAACAAAGTGAAAAGATCAACCATCCTTCCACTGCATGACAGCACGACACAAGAGGCAGCAGCTTGGGAATTCAGCAAGATAAATAAAAACCCTCCAAAGTTTAAGTAAATCATGGTTTATAAAGCTAATAGATTTAAATGAGGCATACAGTATCATTCTATAAAAAGATTACATTTACCAGGGGACAGTAGCAGTATTTTGGCAGAAGTGCTAAACAGGTAAAATATGTATGATGATGAAGACCAGAGTGAGAAACTCTGTGTGTCTGTTTAAAAGTTAAAGCTCTGGTATTCAATTTTCTTATGTGATAATTAGATAGGTAGGGCTTCTGCTGTTAGATTAACACAAAGTTACAGTAGTATGGCTGGGTCTCTGCATTTTAATGGGTTTAACACTGAAGGTCAAAACTTAATTTTAAGCATAATTGACTGAAAACTAACCTGACCTATGGAGGAAAGATTTAAAAAACTAGGTAGTCTTGAGAAAAGAAGACTGAGGGGAGGATGTGATAACAGTCTTCAAATATGTTAAGGAGATCAGTGATCAATTGTTCTGTGTTCATTGAAAGTAGAAGAAGAAGTAATAAGCTTAATCTGTAGCAAGAGAGATTTGGGTTAGATATTAGGAAAAACTTTCTAACTGTAAGGGTAGTTAAGATTTGGACTAGGCTTCCAAGAGAGGTTGTGGAGTCCCCATTATTGAAGGTTTTTAAGAACAGGTTAGACAAACATCTGTCAGGGATAGTTTAAGTTGACTTGGTCCTGCCTCAGAGCAGGGGGCTGGACTTGATGACCTCTCAAGGTCCCTTCCAGACCTACATTTCTATGACTCCCAACGCTTCTCCTGAGAACTCTTCCAACGTTGAGTGCCAAACTGTATCTCTTCAGCCAATGCCCGCAGTCGCAGCAGGAGGGATGCAATTGCCTGTGAGGGAGCTCCCAGAGTCCTTGTGCCTGAGGCAGACCTATTTCCTCTAGGAGTGCCAGGGGAATCTGGATCAGAGCAGCCTTTTGAAAAAGTGCAGTGCATGCTTCCGTCTGCATGCATGGAGTCAGGAATGCAGGACCCCTCACACACACTTTGGGAAGGCTGAAATCAATGGAATTGTGTTCACTTATGCCAGGAGTGAAATGGACTGTAGTGCCTAGTTTTAACAATCTGCTACACACTACCATGCCTCTGGGGCTGGGGCTGGAGCTGGTCTGATTAGAATTCTGCGTTCAAGTAGCACATACATTTTGCTCTTGTACCTAAACGGGTATAGTCCCTTTACTTTTTACTTAACAGTGGGGAAGGGGGGATGTCATAACGTTAGTTTAGTTTTTGTATGTTAATCATTCTCTAAATTATTAATAGAGAAATAGAAATCATTTACATAGTGCTTGATGTAGACATGTCAGTATGTAGCAATGCTACTGTCAAGAGAAATACTCATAAAGAATCATGATATCTGTCTTGTCTTATTTTATGCCAGCCATGCTCAGAAATCCCTTTCTCCTGATAGGACCCAGAGGGAGAGAGAAAGATAGACTAGGAGAATTTGCTGCTGTTGCAAAGTGGGAGGGAAAACAATGGCTATGCATTGGTTAAAGAAATGTTCTAAAAGCTGTGCAGTGATGAGAGGATTATTACATGGAAACAAAATAATTGCTGTCGGTTTGTATTTACTAATTTAAAAAACATACCTGAAGTTCTGTCTGAAAGAAGAACTTCTGTGGGCACTGGGAACAGTCGTAAATTTTATCCTCCTGCCCATGGACTGCAAAGATATGCTGCTGCAGTTTATTTGCCTGTACAAAAACTGAAATAATACAGCGTAATCAGAGGTTAAGTTTGCTGTAGGTAACTTCCCCCCTACTTTTGCTGCACATTTATTATGGCTGTAATCCTAAAAGCTCCAGTGATATTTATCAATAAACCATTGATATTTTTGTTTCAGTACAATTATCCTGCAAGAGTGTACAATACTAATAATTTAGGTTTTAAAGGATGATGTTTATCTTAGTTATAATAGACCCTAAATATCATATAGATTTTTTTATATTCCACCATAAAGTCACTGCTCTCCATTGGTAATTGGATGAACCCAACTGCACAATCAAAGACAGGGTGTCATCTCTTTTGGAGGGAGCTGTAAGGCAATCATAAATGCATGAGATTTATTTATAATGCAGGAGAATTGGACCAGTAGAAACCAATAGGGGGTTAATCTAGAAGATGTGTGGCCAATGCAACATTTCTGACAGACTACAAATGAAGTGTGAACCTGAAGGTATAGTTTGTTGCAAAGATAATCCTGTGTATCTATCTTGTCCATATAGACTAGAAGAATAACATTTAACACCATAAATACATCTACGCGCTTTTATAATTTTGAACTGAAAGTAATTCTGTCAGCTAGAGTTTGGAAATGAAGCATGCTGAGTTTATGATTTATTTGGTTAAAATAATTTCTCAGCCTACTTCACATCTCATTTTAGATCAATGTTTATGGGTTCTAGACTTATGCAATATGCAAAAGTAGCTTCTTCCTAATTGAATTTAAAGAAATACTATTAAGGATTTATTTCATAGCAGGTCTCAAAGGCTACATCTACACTACTAGCTAGGGGTGTGATTCCCCTGCTCATGTACATGTACTTGTGTGTATCTTATTCAGCTATTACAGGCATAAACAGCAGTGTAACTGTGGCAGCATGCACAGTGGAGGCATAGCTTAGCCATGCAGACTACAAACCTGCCTGGAACTAGCGGGCACATACCCGGCATGGCTTAGCTACCACAGCTACACTACTATTTATACTTGTGCTAGCTCGATGAGAGCTAGCGTGAGTACATGTACATGAGTGGAGAGTCACACCGCTAGCTTGTAGTGTAAACATAGCCAGAAAAGGACAAATTTAAGTACAAAACCACATACTGCAGCCTCTCAAACAGCAGATCAAATCCCGAGAGGTCATGAGTTCCTGCAACTTGCAATGACGTTAAGGGGAACTGCCAGTGCCGAGAGCCCCTCATGATTCAGCCCTTTATTTTTACTTAACTCACAGTCACACACTTCTAGGAAATGAAAGCCAAACAGCATGTAAACATCGAGCATTACTTTAACATTTTGCAAAACCAGTATCTTAATTGCAATTTTTAAAAGCCTGTAGAACACCAGATCCTACTGCCAGTCGCTTTAACCAAGACCATCCAAATGTGCTTTGCAGAGACATCTCAAGGTTAACTACAAAGGATGGATAAACAGCAAGATTTTAAGTATGTGCTCTACATTGAAAAAGAGGACCTGGGCATATGCATCTGAGGGCAGATTCTGGTCTTAGAATGAAAAACATGAATAGAGCAGTTGTCAATACTATACACTTTTAGGGCTTGATCTTAGCAATCCTTTACTTATATGAGTATTTGCACTGAGAATTGACTAGGCTACTTAGGTATATAAAGACCACTCACATGAGTGAGGGGTTGCCAAAGCAGGTCCTTGCCTCGCAAGAACTGTATTTAGAAATGTATCACATCTTCTACCAAACAAATTTAATTTTAATGTAATTATCAGTGGTAATGCCGAGCTTCTTGAGTTTAGGGAGCACCACATGGTATCAAAAAAATCACAGTGCTATTCTTTATTGCTAGCTCCAGTTTTAGACTGATGATATTTTAAACATTTCCAAGCAGAGTATTTTTTCTCAAGGAATAGAATACTGTATTTTAAAAATCCCCTGTGTGTCATTTCTGGATCAAGCCATGCACACTGAGGCTTGTCTAGGTCTTACTGTCTTACCTGTGAAACAAACAGGACATTTGAATGTGCCTCCCATCCCCTCAAAGCTGTGCTCAATCAGGTGACACAGAAGCTTTGCTGGAGAGTCAAACATCTGGTTACACAGCTTGCACTCATGATTGATGCCTTCCTCTGCAAGGTTCAAATGATACAACTTGTTAGTGACACAGCAGATTAGTGTCTGAAATGCAGTAGTCTGCTAGAAATGGTAGTGCTGTATTGCACAGCTTCAAGGACCCAAAGACATTACAATTTCTGTGTCCCCATTACAAAAGCATACACAGTCACTTGTACAATGCATTCAGGTGTACAGCCGCAAGTCAAATTTAGGGGCATTTATTTTCAGCTGTGATGAAAGTGATGCTGTGATCAAACCACCAGTAACATATACTCCTTTTCACAGGCTTGTGACAATATTGTACCTCTGCACCTTGCATCTTACCACATAGGCAGGACATCGTTGCTCTCGATATATATTATTAAATACTCAAACAGCATTTAAAACAAATTTAACAGCATGAGTTCATCCAACACCACCAAAAGCAGACTAACATCCCATCTTCACCTCAGATTACATTGCAAATTTATAGGAGGAGAACAGAAAAGTATCAAGGAATAGCAGGAATACTGGGCTATTTGTCAGCCTTCATTTTATATTTACTGCCTTTTTCAGGTTGAAGTGAGACTATTAATGGTATTTAAATGGCATTCTTAAACTGAATTTCCCTTTCACATATATATTTGTTTTGAAAACATCTTTCATGGAGATGTGTTGATACACAGGACCTATTTTTAAAATCTCCTTAAATTCTAGTTTATTAACAGAAAAATATTTACTATTATTATTTTACCGGCATATTAACTAATACATTGAGTTATCATTTTTGGTCTTTTGTGCAGTTAGGACTGCAGAATATTGTGAGATATTGGAACAACATTTCAAAAGGCTCCCATAAATGCACATGAAGTAACCTGCATGAGGGGGGTGTGGGTGTGTGTGGAGAAGGTATGTACACAATACCTGTTTTGTGCATGCCAGTAAATATGCCCATTATTTTCGTAGGTGTTTTTTGTAAATACCTGCTAGAAATTTGTCTTCCCTATTAGGACATTATATCTGAAATTCTCATGAAAATGTATTTAAAAAAAGCAAGCTCTGGCCTATGAGATATGCACTACTTTATATCTTCATCTCAAAATTTCATCTCATTTACATTTTTAGTTCCAAAATAGCAATAAGTGATTATAGTCTACTGTGAACTAAGCTTCTGCTAAATGCATTTGGATCCTTCAAATAATTTGAGAAAAAGCACAGAAAATCTCTGTTTATAATTGCTTTTATATTACCTTTCTATAACTTTAAAATGGCTGAATAGAGGAAAATTATTGTTTTCCATAAGGCCGTTGAAACTTAAGGTCTCTCAAAGCCCTTATAAAGTAACAAGTTAAATAACAGTAGAACTGTTAACAGTGAAGGCACATGGAGCAGCCATTATGCCCTTGTTATAGCTCAGGCATACACAGAGCCTGCATATTAGAACCTGGCTTTTTATTGAAAACAGGGCCAGCAGGGATGGTTGGTGGCATGCAGCTGGAGAGAATTCCCAGAGCACATGTGCCTTAAAAGGCCCTCGACTAACAATGAGGATGTTAAAAAAATCTGTAAGTGGTGCCTTGTGCAATATTGAGCTACTGCCTGGGCCAGTGTTAGGAGCTGTCCACGCTGCTCCAAAATAGATGTAAGCTCCTGAAGCACTTACAATTGGTGCTCTGCTCCCCACACTGCCTGTAACACATACAGAGCAGAGAGCAGAATGTTGGTGACAAGAAATGCTTCAGGAGAAGAGGCAGCATCACTGAAGCATGAATGGATAGCTCCTCCCACTGAGGGGATGCTGATTACTGGTGCCAGGCACCTCTAATATGTAGGGCACATTTCTCTACCCTGATCTGTACTGTGCTCCTCTATTCATAAAATTACTGCAGAATATGCAGAAGAGTCCCCACAATGTGCATAGCCAGTCTAGAGTGGAGGGGGGAAATGCTATCCTTGTTCTTTGGAATGTTTCATGGAGAAAGAAGAGGCAGATTGAAGGAAAAGGGAAAAAAGACAGACAGGTGGGGTGGGAAGGAAGTAAAAACAGAAAAGAGAGACAAAAAGGAGAGGAGAGAAAACGTAAGTGAGAGTACACAGACCCAGGACTTCAACTCTCCATTGTGACTACTCCAGAAATTCTCAAGTCAGTGAAAACCAAGAGATGGAATAGTTAAAATTTAATAACTTCCGATCTGGACAGCCACCAAAGATAGGCAGATATTTAGCCTTTAAGTATAAATATGTTTTAAAAACTTCCTTTCCCCCAATCTCCTGTATTATCCAATCCGACTTCCTAGAAGAGACTCTTGTGTGCCAAGTTTCAATCCTGTGCAAATTTGCATGGTTTAGTAATAATCCCCATGGGAAACAAAAGACAGAGATGGTTTTGTGATGGAGATGCTGTAGAACCCTTAACCAAATAGCTGTGAACAATGACAATGCAGTATATAATAAACATGTAGAGTATGAAGCTGATATTATGGTAATAAAATGAATTCCTTCAAACAGTAAATCAGAGAAATCATGTTTGACATTCACTTTCTAACTTCCATGTACTGTATTATTCAGAAACCCATTCACCTGTAATTCATATACGGCATATGGTCCTGAGTGAGCACTGATTAGAAAAATGTTTCCTTTGCGGCTAAATACCTATAATTTCAGCAAAATTAAAAATGAGAAATATATGTAATATTCAATCTGAGAGTGAAATTATATTCTCTGGGTCTTCATATGTTTAATTAGGTAACACTGATTGCATATTTTCTTGGCTGATCCCTGCAGTATTTTACATGGTTAAACCCATAACAAACTAAAACTGGAATGAAATATAATAAAACATAATAGGTTCCTGCAGATCTGGAAGTTTATCCCACTCGAGGCAAGACCTTTTGATTTGCAAATCCACTTCTGAATTATAGGGCCTTCTCCTCACCGGTGGGGTTTTTATTCCACTCCCACAGGAGTCCATTATATATTTCTTGTGTCTATAAAACCATCCAGGAAGAAAAAAGGGGGGGGTGGAAGGAGAGAAAGTACCATGGTTAGCACGACAAACGTTTCTCTGTTCATGCATGTGTATCCAAACTATAAAAATGCACAAAGATATAGAGAGAATTGTTGCTACAATCACTCTCTCTATGGCATTTTAATCACAGAATTTTACATAGAAACACAGAGTATGCATAAAGATACAGGTGTATCTTTGGAGAATAACTTTCTTGAATTATGTAAGATCACATAGGAACATGTGAGGCAGTTTCATGGTGACAATGCAGTGTCTGACAGCTAACACTCCATTCAAGCATGTGGTATTGGGCTGTAGTAAAAGAAAATACAATCATTTTTCTCATTATTATTCCATTTTTTTAAACATGACATGCATCCATAAGACAGTCCCACATAACTCAAGTGAATTATGCAGCCCTTCTCAATTGTAAAATAAAATGCAGATTTTTACTGCTTGATGTGCTAGATCTCCCATTTCTCCTTAAGTGTATCTGTGTGTGGATCTATTGATTTTAACACTAAACAAGCAACACATTGCAAACAAGATTCTAAGGTTTCTTTCCTTCCCCCCCCTCCCAAGCTCAGAATAATAAGCATTAATTTTACACTTCATTTCTCAAAAAAATAATAGGGACGTGCTCTTGTTTAAAACAAGCAGGCCTGCTGGATTCTGTCAGGCTGAAACTATGTCAGGCCAAAAGAGGAAGAGAGTGCTTTGTGTAAAAGTATCATGGGGAGATGATAGTATCCTGTAATGTTCTCAGTACCTACTTTTGTCTCCAAAAGCATTTGATCCCTGGCAGACACATACTTATTTCCATACTGGTCTTGAGGGAAGCCAGTAGGAATGAGAGCTGATTATCTGAATCCTGAAGGTGAAACCTGGGTGGTGCCCACTGATGTCAAAGGCAGGCATTTGTATAATTTTTTAGGTACATAATTTACTGTCTGTTAGTGAGGATTAGTGGGTTGCACCGACTCAGTTGAACTGCAGTGGTGAAGCACACCGCTTATTGTTCTTAAGTTCAAACGCATTTACATGATAGTTTTAAATATGCTGATAGGACACTTAATAGCACTTACATTGTCATTCTGCCCATTTTATAGTGGGGATTTGCTTCTCCATAAAGCTATTTCTGTTGCAGCAATGTGCATCTAATATATATTACAATGAGTCTCTGAGCCTCTAAGAGAACTGACAATAGCAGCCTCCTGGCGAGGATGCCATATAATTAATAATGCTGTATTAAACCCATGTACTGTATCAGCTGTATTTCTAATTATAACTATATTAATGGCAATATAAAACAGTGCATTAACACTGTCATGCAATGACATGTTATCAAACCAATAACAAATGAGAGATTTGAACAATAAAGAGGCATTGTCTTTACTGTTAGCTAAACCTTTTTTCTGCAACTTGATTTAATAAAACAAAATCTTCCCTTATGGAAGAAAATAAAATAGTCCCAGACCAAGTTGTGAAGAAACTTAAGACAATCTGACACTCATTCTTGATAGCAGTATGTAATTCCCATACTGTAACTCTTTTAAAAAACACTATGATTTCTGCTTCATTGCAGCAAATTAAGGTTAAGGGGAATACTCTTGCTATAGTGAAGTGCATACATCCTGGATTTACCTACACTTTTAATGAATTTTGATATACTGAAATGCAGTGTAACAAAACATTAGTGTGCTATGTCATAAATCTGGTAAAATTACATGGGGTCCTGTAAGAGGTGCTTTAATTATAGTAAAAATAAATAGAGATTAGAATAAACACATGGAAATAAACTAAGAAATGGCAGAAACTGTTGTTTACACCATTTGTTTCCAAGCAAAGCACTATTTAAAACAAACAAACAAACAATCAAAGCAGTTTACCCCATGATGTTGTTTAGTAGGTGACTATAAACAGACTAGGAAAACAACTAAATGAAACAAGATCTGATAATAAAGAAAGCCCATTAGCAAACAAAGACTGTAGAAGCAGTCTGAGGAAACTAATAATTTCATTCTAGATGGATGGCACCGTTTTACTATTGATTTGTCATTGAAAGCTACAAAGATGAACGTAGAACCAAATTCTGAGCAAATAAGCATTTAAACTACAAGCAAAACAGGGTCACAAGCAGGAAAAAGTGTGCTGACGAACGTTCAGATGTGATTGTTACTACAATGGCAGACATGCGGAATGCTGTTACTTCACCACCATTTGTTACTTACAAAAGCTTCTTACTGTACAAAACGGCTGGGCTATATTTCTCATTTATATTTTCCTAATTAATCCAGGAGGATATAGTTGCGCCCTTCTTTAAACCCCCAGAGAATGTTTCCCAATATCTTTCTGGTGAGATGGAACCCATGTCTTTTCTCCCAAGTGTCTTCAGGAGACACAAATGAGTTCTGCTAGCCTTCACTTGGCACCACTGGGACAAAGACACTCTTCAAAACAGTACCCTGACAATTAAGTAGTCTGGGTTTTGAAAGGCTTGGGATTGATGGCATGGACAGCGAAATATCACCTGGGAAATTGGGTGTAGTCCTCTGAGGGTTGCGTGAGGTCAGTTACTATAGCAACATAGAATGAGCTCAACCTTGTAACTGACCCTTATCTTTTTTTGATCTGTGGGCCACTTGGGGCCATAGCTGGAAATCAACTGGAAAATAATCTGGTCACATATCAGAAAGAAAACTATTTATACTATTTATCCAGGTAGAGCTATCTCTCCCTTTGACAACTCTGCCACATTATGAGGGCCTTAATGTTTCTACACCATTCAATAAACTTATGTAAACAATCTATACTTGTATATTGTAACAAAATGCAACCACATGTATCTATATCATTGGCTATATTGATATAGTGGCAAATTCTTCCATCACTCCCAGTCCATGCAATCCCACTGACTTGATTATGTAGATACATATATACCTACACACCTCTTATTGGGTTCAATATTTTAGGTTGGCACCTGCAACTCATATTCTTTTGTGCTTTATCTCACAGATGAAATATGATTCTGCTTTGAAACATATTTTTATGATCTAGAATGGCACAATACTGATGTCTTTTATGAGCTGAAGATTGGTTAATAAAATCTTGTATTTCTGCTTCATTCCTATGACAATTTTACTATTATAAGTTTTCAAGCGATATGACAGCTGTCCACAGTGGCTAAAAACATCACTTTAATGAAAATGATAACATGGGGAGTTTTATATTTCTAGATAGTGCATAAGAAAACTCAAAAAAATGCATTTGCTTTTGAAGTATATACCTGGCTTTGAACTGAGTTTATTGATTAAAATTAATTTTATCTTAATTTTTTCTTTGTACTGAAATACACTACTATACAATGGTTTGACAAAAATAAATTGTGGATATACTCAGCTTCCTGCTTGAGCCCTGCTGGTGACACTGATTTTGGAAAACAGTAAAGATATCAGGAGATAAAAGTCTCAGAACCTCTTTTCAAATTTCGTTGCAGTTAAGAGAGAGCCTTCTGCAGATCTCTGGTAATCAACTTTCTAACACAATCTTCGTTGCATTCATTACATGGACCTGTACTCCTAAAAAGCTATTCTTTTTCAGACTAAATTAGCCCAAACACACAACACACTTTTAACTTTTTCATTATCCCATGAGACTCTCGAGCTCAAAATATGCAGGAGAATTAGATTTCAAATTATTTATTTGGTAGCATGGAAGCTAATGGTATACCCTATGTACAGTACATGTCAGTAGAGTGCAAAATTAAAATGACCATTAAAAGAAGCAGGCTCCCAGAGGGGCTGAGAATAATACTGGCATATTGGTATGGGATTTCCTATTGAAGGGGACTATGAACTGAATTCTGAATGTTACTCAAGAATGGATACTTTCCAGAAGCAAGCACTATGTTTAGTGAATATACTTCACCAAGGTTAAAATCACATAAGATGTTCCTACAAGCCTCTCTTTTTATCAGTCTACTTTTCATCTTACAAGGAAAACTTAATCTGAAAGTTCAAAGTTATGCACCCCCAACTTACTTATTATGTAACTTTATTTCAGATTGAAATGTCATGCTAACAACTGCATACAGTTTAGAATAAATTATATTGCTGCACTGCATTACACTGCATCTAGAGTTAATGTCCGTCAGCTTTTCTCTAGAAGGCTCCTTTTCCTGCATGGTTTATATCAAAATTTCCTCTGAGCTGAAGTTATGAGCCCGAGTCTCCTCTTACATCAGTGTAAATCAGGAGTACTCCAAATATGTCCAGGAAGGTACAACAGAGTAAAATTGGTAAACCTGACACACACAGACACACACACAAACTTAATTTGTATACAATTGATAAACCAACAGCACCGGCTAACGTCAAACACAGTACAAATGTTACACAAGCTTTCCCATACTGCACAACTCTGCACATGTATTTTAGTCCTGGGCCCAATTCACCACTGCATTTTCCCCAATTTAATGATGTCACATCACTGTAAAACTGGAGTAACATAGTGGTGAATCAGGCCCATGAGCTTCAATATCTATACAATTCCTATACTGGTATCCCCAGAATAATTCTGCCAATTGATACATCTATCAATCAATAAATGGTCTGCCATCTGTCCACTTCTGTTCTCCACACTATTCTTTTCTATCACTGCAACTCATTCTGAATCTGCAACACCCCTGCTGCTTCTACCCTGGTGTTCTAGTGAGCTGAGCTGGACAGTATTCAAATACAATTGTATATTATGGCCAAATAAAAATCAGTTTTATCTAGATGGTGCCTACTCACCTTGATATTATACATGGCCCCAAATAAATTAAAAATAAAAACTAAAACTTCTATAAAATCTTATCAGAACCAAACAGTATCCCACTGTACTGTGCCAAATATGGAAGTCTTTAAATCCAATCTAAATGAAGAGAAATCCATAGCATTTTTCAGTTTACAGGATCAGTGCATTCCACCACAGATAGAAAGAAACACAATGCCCCAGTGCTATTTTAGCAAATTCCTAGCTCCATAAACCCACTGTCTTGTGACATAAAATAATGGGGTCATCTACAGGGTGCTGGTAGGTCACTGAGATAATTTGGAACCACTCTCTCAAGGGTTATAAAGAATATTAAAACCAAAACCTTAAACTCTACCTGCACTCAGTTGGAGACCAATGCAAAATATGAAGGAACACAAAAATAAAATTCCCTTATTTGTTCCTATCCATTGTTACATCCAGTGGGGATCAGGATGAAACCATCCAACTCATCTTTGCTTGTGACCAAACCTAGGCATAGAGGGGGTAAGAGGCTAAAGTGCTATGCCTCGGTGGCACCCAGCCCCATCTAACAGACTGAATGTCCCACATGCATACTCAGGATCACACACAAATTATTTAAAAATGTTTAAAACCCCCACTGAAGCGTGTCACTGATTTTCAGATTAAAGTTTCCAAGTATACATTGACACAATAGACTATAAATCTATTGTGTAAATAATCATCAGATTAATGGTCTATAATGGTATATAATTAACGTGACAGACAGGCACCAAGCTAGTTGTTGTCATCTACACTGTGAGCGATACACAGATTACAGGAATGTCTCAAAACACTTATATTAAGATGTATTGGGGGAAAACAAGAACTAGTATAACGGGGAGGAGGGGAAGACATACATACACCTAGAAACAAAGGAAATGTGACACAAACTACTTCATCGGATGGACAGAGAATTAACATTGAACTAATTTAACCTTTAAACACCATATTTTGCCTGTAGTCTGTAGCTTATCTGGACTAGAAATTTGTACTGCTTTAACTATACATAGTTAAGTGTGGGCACAGTCATACCGTAAAAAAGTGCTTTATGGTATAGCTATTCCCATACGGGCAGAGAAATAGCTACACCGGTACCACTCACCTTTACACCAGTATAAAACTGATTCTACATTATGGTTTTAAGCAGTATAGCTATTTTGGCTTAAAAAAAACAAACAAACAAACAAAAAACCCCAAAAAACATAGTTTTCATGTTCTTCACTGACTTATCCAGTCACCTCTATAAGACAGATAACAATGACTACATTGGACCTTAAACATTCACTTAGTTGGCATGTGCAAATATGTCTGAGTAGATGAAAAAAAAGTTCATAAGTGACGAGTTCTAAGGAGCAAATAATATATTCTGTTATTCAAGACAATCAGAAAATAGATTTTGTCTGAGGACAAAAAATATCTTCAGCACCTTTGCATTATGCAGACTTTTACATTTCCATACTAAAGGCATATTCTCAAACAATGTGCAGAGCATCTCCCACCAATGCTGATGGAATTTGCTTGACTAAAGCTCCACATATCAGGTGGAGAATGTATCCTCTATTAACTTTGCCTTAAAAAATCCCACAAAACCAGGTTTCTTAAAAGAGATCTCAACATCATACAATTATTATGAATAGTATAAAATGTTAAATTTACTCTCAGTAGCACATGACCAGCATATAAACCTCAGTTATTCCATATAAAACCCCCCCATCTTTAGATTTGTTCTTCATTCTGCACATTAGTTGACCCACTTCTGATCTGACACAGATTTTGTCCAGCACAAGGACCTAGAAGTGCCTGTGATGAAACACTTGTTCTGTGAACATTCCATATGCAGCTGTGTGTGTATCTTGCACAGCAGCTTTGAATTTAAGCAGGCTGGCAACATAGAAAATCTGCCCCCAGGATCCTCATTTGAACTAAGTACTTCAGTTTTTGCTTTTGTTTTGTTGCCTTTTTTCATGTATTTATTTTGTTGTGTGAGTAGTCCAGTCAGACACAATGCAAACGGTGGGTACATTTTCTCCGAACAAGATACCCAGTTTGGTTTTATTTCTTTAATTTTTAAAGCAAAACAGCCCCCGTCTTTTCATTTTAACGTGTCACTAGCCTTCCAATCCCCAAAGAAAGTCCTACGCAAACTGGTGTATTGCAGAGTAGGAAGTTCTAGAGGATACATATGGGCTCCAGCAGACAGTATTCTAGAGAACTGAGAACAGCCTTCCTTTTTGTTCAATTAAATGAAATTCTGATCTCATGAAGATTTTGACCCTCTTCTAAGTCTTGGGAAAAAGTTAACGTACAACCAAATCAAAGGAAAATGACTAGGGGGAAGATAATCTACTCTAGTGTCTGCCATTTAAAAAGTTAACTTTTGCCTACAGACAGCACGCAGTTCCCAGAGTTGTTTCCCTTTCAGTGGATAGCTGTTGTCTCTCTGGTACTACTGTGTGGTGACTATTGGCAAACGCTGACTACTTACTGATGATCTTTGTATTTGAACTTAATGTTGCTTCAGGGTTCCTGGTTTGATGATACATAATGTGGTGACCAGTAGGTCCTTAGTAAAAATAAAAGAGAGCAATGAGAGGAAAAATATGTGACTTGATGTATCATTTAGTACGTTCACTGACCCTAGCCTGGCTACTTTCTTTAGAGAATGAAGCTTAAAATAAAAGGACAGTCAGATAAAATATTAATGAATCTTTTATACAGAGGCACAGAGACGTTAAATGACTTTCCTAAGGTCATATGTCAAGTCAGTAGCAGAACCAAGAACAGTACCCAGAAGCTCTGATTTCAAATTCTCCAGTTCTAACTACAAGACTGCACTCCATTCCTTAGTGTATAGTATATTTAATTTTAAAATTTATTGTACAGTGTATCTTAACCATTAAGCTACTTAGGAGGAGTCCTTATGCAGAATCATTGCTTGCTCAAATGGTATTGGGCATGACAATGGTATGGGGCATGAAGGTCTAGATAATGATTGGTCCTGTCTTGAGTGCAGGGGACTGCACTGGAAGACCTCTCGAGGTCCCTTCCAGTCCTACGATTCTATGAGAGTGGAGACCTGAGGAGATTGTAACTGCAGGTCATGCCAATTTTTAAGAGTTTCTTTCCCTCCCTGTTTAATAGCAGTAAGTGCATTACAGCACAAACAGAAAGAGAGAGGCCTGGTCTACATTTCTAACTAGGCTAGAGGCCCATGAGGCCTCCAAAATTCAACGTCTTTCTAGAGTCCTTTATGAGATCCATGATGCCGCAGGTGCAGCCTTTACACACAAATCCCACTGAGAAGATCAAACCAAAGGCTCTCTAAAGCAAGACAGGTCTACACAAGGATACCTATTCCATTCACACGGTTGGCTTTTTCAAAAGTCCTATCGCCTAGGAAGCCATGTGCAGGCAGTGTGGCACCAGGAACAGTTGAATCTTTGCAGTCAGATGAGCACCAATTATGTGTTGGATCAATAAATGAAAAGCTAGAGTGTGGAACGGTTCACATAACCAGCCTGTGCAAAATAAATGCACCACAAATGAAAAATGGGTACAAAACAGTTGCAGGGCAATCAGCCATTCTTCATGACATACCAGAGATACTTTCTCATTGTGCAGAATTCAAATACTCTGGAAGAGATTACAGAAACATTCAAAGATACAATATTTGTATTTTGAATGTTAATTTGACATAAAGGAGTGTGCATGAGGGAATGTTTATAATCAGCACTCCAATAAACTCACAAATGACCCTAGTATTTTATAAGCTTGTTAGAAACAAATCACTCCCTTAGCTTATATTTACTTGCTGATGAATCATAAAAGGCCTCAATACACAAAGAGTAAATTCAAAAATGTTTTCCTCTTGTTTTATCTTCTACAACAATACTGCAACCCTCTCAATCCTGCTATGCATCCTGGCTATTCACCTCATCGTTTTATGGTTAAAAGTCTATTTCCCCAGAAGAATACACGTAATTTTGAACCACATTTCCTCTGCCTCCCTCCGCTCCCCATCAATGTAGAGTGGCTAGCTTGATCTGGAGCTGAATACAACTAGCTGAAGTTGCTGCCTGTCCTTATATTGCCTGGAGAGGTGTCTATGGTAGCAAGTTTTATTGTGCCAGTTTACATAATGATGAAGGTCAGTATGCGTGCTCAGCCTGAAGGGGGATTGGAGAAAATATGCACTAGCTTCTAAATCAGTGTAACTGAAGGCACAATACAAAATGCAGAAAATTGACTCTGCAATACATTTATAAGTAAGGCCCTACTTGAACTGCGGGATGAGAGGCAAAAAATTGCGCCTGAGTTGCGGACAAGCCATGGAAAATTGTGGAAAAGCAATAATGGATCTTATTATTTGAGGTAATAAAGTCCATTATTACATTTCCGTGATTTTCTGCTGTCGGCCGCCTGGAGCTCAGAGCGTGGGCTCCTGCTGTTGGCCGCCTGGGGCTGAGAGCAGGGGCCTGGTGCTCCCACTGTCAGCCCCGCACACACGGTGGGGCTCCCGCTGTCAAAATTGCAGTGGAAGCCTAATATTGCGGATTCTGCAATATCACACATTAAGAAGGGCCTTATTTATTCACGGGTACTGAGGTACTCAGTTCAACTGTGGCACTGCAAAATATATCATTGCTTCAGTCGGTTTTCAAAGACACAAGTGAGGTGTCAACACATTCCCAAATAGGCCCTTATTACCACTGAAATATTCTTCACATTCTCTCTGTACATCAGACTAATAATTGACCTTGGATGAAAACCCCTTTTAGCCTGTTTAAAAAACACCATGATGCTTTAATGCAACATGAACATGCTTCAGTGGACAATATAACACCTACACCTTCCAAATACGATTAGTTATACAGCAGCTCAAAGCAATAACACACTAGGTTGCAAGCACTGGAGACCTGTGTTAGACATTTTACTTCTAGCAATAACCATACTAGTGTTACCAAAGTGTGACACAATGGCTGGGTTTTATAAGTAATTGTTCTGTGAGGTCCGCACACTGTGTTCACATCCAGCAAGCAATACAAGTCGAAGAAAAAAAGTTGACAGAACAATATCTCATTTTTCAAATGTAACTAAGTACTGTACAAAGTAATGGGTGGGGTGGGGACATTCAGCTTTGTACTCTTATTAACCACAAAGAAATAATATTGGGCTATTAGAATATACTTTTTTATTTAATGTACACCTAAAACATAAAGCAGAGCATTTCTCAAATACTTTATTGTGGTCTGTAAAGAGGAGCTACTTACAGTACTTGAAAAATCATTGCCAAATTTAGGCATAAGTGCTTTTAGTACAGACACAGATGTACATTAGCTTTTGCAAAAGTTAATTCAATGAGGACCTGTGTTCTAGATGGCCACGGCCTCACATTGACCCATAAACTGATTATTCCACAAAACATAATCTGAATGAGATGTGGAGTATCTCGGTTATGGGTTTAAGCATTACAATACAGCCCAATCCCTTCACCCAGGGTTCCCAGTTACAGACGACGTACAGTGAGAAATCTGTGTGTTTGGAGGAAAGTAGAGAAGTAGGGTGCAAAAACTATACCCAGATCAGAAATCTAATCCACCTAAAGTAGACAGACTTGCAAAATCTTGAATACTTTTCTTCAACCCCTTGAGGTATAAATTAGTCTGGTGGTACCTATAAGTTACTCTGCATTATTTCAAAATACATCGGTGTGAACAGAGGCTGCCTGAATTCACTACACTGCAAGGTAAACGAACGAGATAAAATAATTCAGACATAAACTAAGATGAGTTTCTTCAGTTCAGCACAAATACACAATCCTATTTTTGGTGAGTCAATATTTCCTGAGATGTATTGTGAGAAACGCTGGTTCTTAAGAGCTCTAACAGCAGCCAAAAGATTAATTCGGTTTCAAATGCACAAGCCATAATGCATTGGTAACAAAAGTTTACTGGACAGTGCCAATTTTGAGAAGGAGGCACATTCAAAACCCGCTAACCCTTATCAAGATGACAGCTCTTCAAAAATCTGTTTAATGACACGATCTGCAAGCAACATCACCTGCTGTCCTCTAAAAATTGTGGAGAGAGAGACACCAATGTCGAAATGGAGTACAGGCCATGAGACTTCTCAAAGATAAGAAAAGAGTAGGCTAAACCAATATCATCATGCTAGTCTTGATAACAATTTTTGAATATAGGTTAACGCTCATCAGTGTAACAGAACCCAAATCCTCACACATGGATTCTGGGTAAAATGGTCCCACAACCCTGGTGTGGAATGGGAATGGTTTGCAGAATGAAACACTGGGCAAAGGAATATGGAGGGTCTGTATAGCAGACTACTCGGTTTGTCAACTGACATTTTATGCTCTTTCAAACAGCTTGGATGCACAAGTGCTAATATTTTATGTTTCATATTGTAAAAGAACAGTGCAGCAGAACCAACATCATCACTATGAGTTCTCTTAGGACTACGGGATTTAAGAAGGCCCATGTCAACATTTTAAGCGATACTGACTTCAGAAATTTCAAAAAGCATAAAACCTGTAATAGATGATACCGGACTACAATTCGTATCCAGTCAACACATGTGGGCTTTCTTAGTGGTAGGGACTGTCATATGGAGACAAGCCAGGATTTCTGATTTCAGCCTCTTGCTCCTCATGCTACATGAGAAACAGAGGACTCACTCCCTAGAGGAGAAGAATTCCTCAAACTGCTCAGCTGTTACCAGTCTATTAAAGAGAGAAATGCAGACTGGTTCTTCAATGAATTGCACCCACTTTTCTTTGACAAAGTGTGTCAGGAAAAAATATATGGCTGGTAGAGGGGGTGAAGCAGGGGTAAATGTGGGCACTCAGAGATCCATTAGAGATATAGAGGAGGAATGTCTAAAGGGATATATACACACACCTAAAAGTTTGCAAGACCAGAATATCACGAGTGAAATCCTGGTCCCACTAAAGTCAATGGAATTTTTGCTATTGACTTCAATGGGGACAGGATTTCAACTTCATAGGTCCACACACAAAGTCATTACAGCTGTATCATGGATTAAAAAACACAACAAAAACAAACAAACAAACACACAATTAAGACAATTAACAGAAAAACAAATTTATCTGAGAGAAGCTAAAATATGCAGATAATTTGATTCAATTTAAAAAGTACATTGTCCTTCATTATCATGGAAATTTTCTTAAAGTGGTGGAATCCCCAGAAAAAAAGAAATTGGAGGAAAGGGGCTGTTTCCATGATCTTGTGAAGAAAATCGAAGCTTTTTCTTTTTCCCCCCCCCAATTAAATTGTATTGTGAAAAAAAAATCACATTTGTGGCACTGAAATACATGAAATTATTGCATGTTTGATTAGAAATTTTGATTTTTCAATAATAAAGTAGTACAGTGAATGAACTAAAAGGCTACAGTCACTGTGTAACAAACATAATGCTTTTCTTGTATCTTATTTTGTTTTGTGATCAGACGGACAAAAGACTATCATCCACTGCAATTTTATCTCAAGTTGCAAAAGGGGAAAAAGTTGTCTGTTTCATCAAGATTTTACACTAAATATTTCAGCCAAGTTTGCTTGTTACAGAAACTGCCGTCTTAATGGATATTTTACAGTTTCGTGCATTAAATTATCTTCTGCACTGCAATCCATACAGTGTGGATGGAATGGATTTACCTACATTTGGCAGCTGTCCTGTTGAAGACTGAGTGACATCTGAAGCATCTTAGCATTTCTATTTAATAATAGAGTCACATGAATAATTAATACAGAGACAATTGAGCACCAGCAATGTCATTTCTTTGCCAGGATTATAAAACTTTTGCACAGATGCATGAAACACTTTTTTCTTTGACCTAAACAAATACATATGGCAAAATCCCGCCAATCTAAAAAAATCAGGCCTGATTGCTCCCTCGCACAGGAAAAATCTGTGCAGGAGACGGGAAGCTTTACAGGTCTCCCCTATCACAGACACCCCACCACATCATTCCACTGCCCACTGCAGACTGAGCAAAGGGTTCAGCAGATCTCAGGGGAACATCCAGAAGCCAGGGGCAGCCACAGGCTTCCTTCTGGCCCTCTGTGGCTCTTGCATCCTGTTCCCTGAGTCAGCATGATTTTGTCCCCTGCTAGCCTCTCTCTCTCGAACATCCCCTAAAGGAGAGTTCCACAGGAGTGGATGGGAAAACCACAAGCTACTACAGCCTGAGTCTGTGTTACATTGTCAGCAGGTTCTCCACTGGTTTCTGGTTGAGCTGTATGATGCATGTACTGTGCCCTTCCTCCTAACCACACTCATAGTCTGCGCTCTCCCCACCTCATTACTGTGGATGGCTCTCCAGAGTCCGGGGACAGATGTCAGAGAGGTGACTGAGTCCTCCTTCCCTTTATGCTCCCCTGACTTTACATCTGCCAGGTTTTTATTTTCTCCACCCACACCAGTGGATAGGAGGATTTAGCCCTTGTTACTCAGACAAGACTCCCATTGACAACAATTTGAGTTTTGCCTCAGTAAGGCCTGTAGGATCAGGCCCATTATTTTTGAACAGTGGTCTTTGAACATTGTGTTTATTTCCACGAATAAAAAGGACAGTTTGTCCTTGTATACCTGGCAGAATATATACACCATGTGTTGTTGTAATAATCCTTAAGTGCCATGCCTCTCCCTCAAAACAAGGCATACTTCTGTGGGAAAGGAAATCAGACTGGATGACTTCAGTATTTACCAATAATGGGCCCAATCTTGCATGCCTCAACTTCAGTGGAAGCAGGAGTGGGTCCAAATGATGAAGGCCCAAACCTGCAAACAAGCGCGTATGCAAAGGCTTAACTTTACTACAGTGCAGCATGTTCACGGTAACAAAATTAAGTATGTGCATAAGTGTTTGCAGCATTGTGGCCTCAGCCTGTGAAAATATGAATAAAAAGCAGTGTTTAAAGTGACTCAAAACACACAACACCCACAGAAAATTCTTTTATAAATATTAAATATCGGCAATATTGATCTGTTGTTACTACACCAGGGGCCAAGTCAGAAGGAAGATGCGAGTGAAAGAAAATTTTGCTTCACAAGTCTTCAATTCAAATGTACTTTCCTACTTTAAGAGACATTGTGCTTCAACTTAAAACACACACGACCGTAGTTGCACATTACCGGTAACACACCACTGAGACTGCTCCCTTCTGTCAGCAGTGCTTTTCAGCAGTAGTCAGTACTGACCGTAATAGCTCTAGCAGGCCATGCATTTGCATGTTAGACATTTGAAATGGTATTTGAGCCCAGGTGTTGTATCTCTAATTATTACAGACATACATGAACAGAGTTTAAATAACTGGTGAGGATTTTAAGTGCGTTATTGTGTCTTCTGGATTTTTTTTTTTTTTTTTCATTTCAAAACAAAAATATTCTGATCAAAAAAGATTTTTTTTAAATTAATTATTGCCATCAGCAAAGACAGCTGCTTGGTGTCTGTTTCTCTAATGCTTGCCTGAGTCATCTTCAACTCCAGCTAAGGATCTGTCATCTATTTACAATGCTCATGTTTGGAACTTTAAAAAAATAGTATTAAAATCAATTCAGCTGGTGTCAAAAGCTCTCATTCTTTCTGCACCCACCAGTACAGCTGTAATATTCATCAGATTTTTACCACCAAGATTAATGTTATAAAATGTCACTTGCTACAGTAAAATTTATCAACATTATTATATACCATAGAAACTGCCACCACAGACAAATGCACTACATTAAAATTTTGTCTAGAGCTCCCTAGAGGAAACATTCACTGCAATTTGTATAACAGTTTATATATTTATGCTATTTAATGGTACAAAGTAATAATTATGACTTCATTCACTGATAAGCAACAGCATTACATAAATCTGATGCGGATTTAGAACATGCCAGCTCTGTCACTGGCCTACTAGTTGTAAATTATGTTGCTGTTAAAAAAAAAATCTAAGCAAATATGAGTTAGCAGCAGGAAGCTAATAATGCGCCTCCAGCTGTTCCAGTTAACCTGCAAATGTGGCCATCTGCACCTCAGGAGAAAAAGAAAAGGAGAGATAGAGGGAGGGAGGAAAAGGAGAGAGAGGAGAGAAGCGACCGCCAATGCAGGCACAAAGCCTAGGCCCTGAGCAGTAGGAATGACCTTGGTCCTTATGACCAGACAAGCACGTATTTAAAATCAGAAAAGTTACCAAAGAATAAAGGACCTATTCTCGCCTAGACCTATCCCCTCTCACACACACAAAAGTCTTTTGCATTGCCTTTTTTCTAGAATAGGCTGTCTTTCACCTCTGGGGTTATTATTTACTGCATTGCAGGTTTGTCCAGTGAACAGGTTTTCCTTACAACTTCAGCCTTTCATTTTTACTTTTTAATACCTCTTCACAGACCCATCTTATATTTAAAAAAAAAAGGAGTAGTTATTGTAATAGATTTATTCCTGCTTCAGATGATTCAAAATGGATCTGCAGGGCACAAAGAATGAACTATCAAACAAGACAAAAATTCTCAGATAGAAAGTCACAGATCTTCCAGTGAACAGTAGCTTTAGTTCTGGCTTTGGATTCATGGGGATGAGGTGGCTCGTAGGATGTGTGTGTGAGTAGTGTTCACTAAAAGATTATTTTATAAGAGACTTCTATAAAATCTGGGTCACAAAGAACTGTCACCAAATATTTCCTTTGACATTCATCCCACTGCTAAAGCTGTAGTGACTAAAAGAGAGCTCATATATATGGCTACATTTTGGTAATCTGGGTGCAATTTAATAATAAAAACCTCTCTCTGCAAGGTTGGTTATTACATACTATACAACATACTGTCCCATCCTGAATAGCGAGTTGCATCAGCTCAAAGGATCAAATGCTGTACCTACCATTACGCTAGAATTTGGCTTTTTTAGGGGCCCCACTTGAAGGCTGGGACTTGAGAGAACTCAACACCTTGCCGGAGCTGATCAGCACCTCATGTCCTGTGGTACTGTTAGGGGCTAGTTCTGTAAACCTTGTTTCGCCATAGGTTAATAAGATAGCTGATGGTCTCTGGATACTTAAGTAGGCTTTCTAGATTACCTACTGATTGCTTTTAAATCAAAATTAATCTGCTTCATCACAAAGGGAATAAACCAATTCTTTTTTTGTTTGTTTTTTCACTTTCAATGTTGATCTGTTTGTGACAATTGAAGAGTCTAATAACAGATGCATAAAACATAGATAGTCTCCCATTTACTGAGCTGCTTTTAATCCTTCATATTGGGATAGGTAGTGTGGTCTAGTGGATGTAGCATTGTATATTTGTAAAGTGCTTTGAGATATATGGCTGAAAAGTGTGATATAAGAGCAAGGTATTACTATCCTCTTACCCAATAGGTTAATGACTCTGAATGACTCTTATTTATGTAACTATAATTCATTCAAATCTGAATCCTACTTTTCAGGGGTTTATAACTCAGATGAAAGGCTGAGTCTTCACATAAACCGTTTCTAACAAGAAAAACTTTTTCTCCCCACTCTCTGGAATATCAAATTCGCTGTAAAATGATTTGTTGTGCATTTAGAGAAATGCAAGACAACACAGAACCTTGTGGGATTTGTATTTCTAAATCTCCCAATAATGATTTTCCCTTTTAAAAGGAGTTTTGCAGCTCATTCATGTGTAACTTTGACTAGCTCTTTGTATTTTCAAAATAAATAAAGTTATCCAGATAGTACACTCTGACAGGCATCTACTGCCAATATCTTTTTTTTTTTCAAAATATTTTTATTACTTATTTGGGATTGTTGCATAAATTAGAAAAAAATTATTCATGATGGGCTAAAATACCTGACAGTTGGATAATGAATCTAAATTTCATTTACTTACTTTTTCTATTATGTTAACCAACCCAAATGACTGCAGTGAGTTCAGTGAAAGTTACCAACCACTTCTCGAGAGGCAAATAATCATTTTTGCTAAATCTGTAACTTCATCTCTCCTTTACAAATAATAATGTAATTGAAAAATTGTTACACCTTTGAAAATTGGAGTGATAATGTTACGATTTCCAATCTTTTCTGATACTGAGAATGTATGTAACATTACATATATTCATTTAATATTCTGGTGAACATCAAGATTCAGTGGGACAATTTCTGCTCAAGCACACAATTCCACTGACTTCAATAGAATTGTGTTTAAGGACACCAAGGCTGAGTCTTACCCTTTGGTTGCCTGAGGTAGAGAGTGACTGAGGAAAAACTGGTAAATATTTACTTCAAGTAATTTTGTGCATTAGTGACATTTTAGAGACAGATGAATGAAAAAGGGACAAGTGCTTTAATACAACTTTTCGAAGTCTTTTAATACTGTCATTTTTTGAAAGTCCATTAATATAACTTTAAGTGTTTAAGACTGCACAATTCATCTATCTGATTTAGTTCTGTCAGGCTGTTCCACCAACTGAATTTATCATGAGTCATGGTGGAGTCTCCATCATTGAATTTTTAAATCAAGAATGGCTGTTTTTTCTAAAATATCTGCTCTAGGAATTATTTTGGGGAAGTTTTATGGTCTGTGTTGAACCAGACATCAGATCAGATGATCATGTTGGTCCCTTCTGGCCTTGGAATCTATTAATCTATGTGCTTTGGAAGTCTCGCCTGTGTGCATGCACCTTTCCTGACTCTTTTTTGTACTCTGGACATCTCCCTTTCCTTTGCAACCTAGCACTCCTGAGGCTCCAGTGGGTTTCACCATTGTGTAAGTGAAAAAGCAGATGAATGAATGAAGTATGCTCAAACTTTACAGGAGAAAAAAATCACCTCTGGGTTGAGACCAAATGTGGGAAATTTCACCACTCAAAGAGAATCTTCCAGAAAGTTTTGAGTATGTGATAACACAGGGTTAACATGAAAGTCCTAACATAACCTTAATTATAGTCGTCACAACCCATATAACTACCATGACAACATATTTACACCACATAGGCCAATAAAACATAACTCACAGTTTAAAACAAAATTCAATTTATGAACAGTGTGTGTGTTTACAAAATATTTTTGTTTGTGTGTGGCTAAAACAAAAAATATCATGTAAACACACACCCCTTGGCCACATATTAATTAACCGATTACTTACTTGGACCTATTTGGATCAGAATTATATCATGTCAGTAGAGTTGAACTACAGCATGTATCCATTTTTTAAAAAAATAGAACTCAGGTGGAGGGGGTGAGACAGGAGATGGAAATTAAAATAATAAAACTATGTTAAAGTAACTTCCAGTGGTTCAAGTTAATACCCCTCCCCTCAAAAGAAGGAACTTCTAAGTTATGGTAGAAAATTCTGACAAGTTACAGGCCATTCAGAACTTACCCTGATGTACCTAGGACTTGCTTTCTAAAGAACGTGTGATTGTCAATCCATAAATGTGTTGCAATACCTAAGCACAATGGGATGAGTTCCAGTATCAATGCTATTTTCAGCCTTTACTCTGATTTTCCTTGCTTTGGTGGTTTCCAGCCAAACCTTTAGTATTACTATAATGTAGTTTTTTTGTGGTTTAATATGAATATTGTGTCAAAGATTTGAGATATTAAGAATGACAATACATTATTATTGCAGCAGGGAAATCTCAAGAGTCTTAGAGGTAGGATTTAAAAAGCCACAGTCAAAAATCCACAAGAATTCATAATAGAAACATGTCAGTCTGCATCTTAGAAGACACATTTTAAATTTTATTTTAACCAAAAATGACAAGTACAAGTCATTTAAAAGGAAGATAAGGAGCCCTATATGATACAGCCTTGCATTTTTCCTTAGGAATGCTGATGAAGACCTTCCAGTTCCATTGAAAGTGAAAGAATATAGGTTGGTTTACTGTCATCAGCACATACTTTGCTACCTAGCAGACCATAAATCAGCAGGATCCCAGACTACCATACATTTAAATGGCTGAGGCCCTGCATATAGGTTACAAGAGAGGGTTTCATCTGCATTATTTCTTTAGTACCCTTTGCTGTCCAGGTCTCAGAGCAGATAGGGCTCAATCCATTGAAGCAACCACATTCTAATGAAGGGGCTGGGAAAATAAGCTAAACTGGGATCCCTGCGGGACTAAAGAGGGGGAAAACAGTAATGATTGTATGCATCAACTTTTGAAGAATTTGAAGTCAGATATCTGATTGCAAGCTAACAGACATGTAGTGCTGGGCCTTACTTTAGTGTTGTGCTTGATTTTCAAATCCAAATACAGCCATAAAATCAATTAATGGAACATTTATGTGCATATGGCATAATAAACATAGATCTATAGCTACATAGAGCTATATCAACATCTATCTATATAAATGGAGTCTTATTAAAATGCTGATCTAATCAGCTACTAAAGATGATCTATTTTAACTAGTGCAAATAAATGAAGGTATTACATTAGGAAACATCCAATAAACAAACACAAACATCCAGGCCTTCGCCATTCTAAACTGCTGCACAGGGGCCAAATGCAGCAGCATGGAACTTGCAATGTATTCTGATATTTCTGATCAATCACCTGTGTTTTCACTTAAAAAGAAATCATTTGAATAAGAAAATGTTTTGAAAGTCACTGCAGATGAATCCCCTTGTTCTCTTAACTAAGAGCATGTAGCGGTGCTGAGAGATGGAGCGATATCTCGGGACCTCACTGTTATATACAATTTACACAATGAAAAAGGCAATTTAGCTTCACAAAAGAGGTAAAGTCACAAATAAAGAAAGTGTATCATGTCCTCACTTTCTTCAGTCCAAGTCCAGTAAAGGACAGACAGAGTTGGTCAAATACTCTCTCAACTCCTTCCCAGCAGTGTACAGCCTATATATCTTCCCACTGTTAATCAAAACAGCAGAAAAAAGTATCTATTGTGATTTGGAGGGACTGAGGCCACAGAGGACATAGCCAAGCAGGTGGCTTCAGGTATTCAATTCCTACCTGTGAAGCTTCAAAAATATTTTGACAGGAATTATACACTGCTCTTCTAGCCCAATGACACGGGGATTAATTTAATGGCAAAGGAAGAACTGTCTACAGTGGCACACTGAGAAGTTCTACGGTTTTGAAAGAGCCTTCCGTTTTCAGCATATTCCCTTTCTATGTAATGGGAATTTCACTAGAAATGGTAGAAGTATTTAAGGACGCCCACTAGACACAATTTACTTTATGAATACTGTTTATTAGACATATTATTTATTAATTTATGCAGATTATTAGACTGTGTCACCTAAAACACGCTATAGCAAAGAAGGCATCCAAGCCTGCACCAAGGACCCATCCAAAGCCTACTAAAGTCCATGGAAGTTTTTCCACTGACTCAGACGAGCTTCAGATCAGGTCCTAAAAGTGCTTAGAAGAATTGCTTTTGCTGCAATAGCCACAGTAGAGATCACTGAAATCTTTATTACAATGACTCTGTCACAGCTACTGCAGCAAAACAAATTAATTTAAGGATCCTTAGTGATACGTGATATGCTAGATCTCAAATACAGAATTCTCCAAAGTGCCATGGTACAATACCACAGAATCCTTTAATCTTATATCTACAGTACTACTGTATACACCAGTGCCAAATACAGAGGATTGGTAGTCCACCTTCACAGGTTGAAGACCTCTACCCCGTTTAATCAGTATTTGCATTAAAAACAAAGCTCAGAGAAACACTTAGTGTGTTTGTGTTTTGATTTTAAGTAAAAGAGCCTTAACAACCTTCACCCAGTGACAAATACAAATACAATGTGCTTTTAAAAAACTTCTAGCAAACTTGGCTACTCATCCCTGCCTCCTATATCTACTCCCTGCACGACTGCACTCATTTGGTGCCTGATTCTCCTCTCCCTTAAACCAGAGTAAATTAGGAGTATCTTCATTGCAGTCAATGGAGTTACACTGGTGTAAAATCAATGTAAGCATCAACAGAATCAAGCTCTGGGATTTTCTGAAAAACCTGACATATCTGTTAATACTGACACCTCAGCCTGCCCTAATTAACTGATGTGCGTTTGAGATGCATTAAAAGACAATAAGATACGGTGATGAAAGTAACATTTCTGAGATTTTATAGAGTAAAAATTTCTTCTCAGCTCTGTGTATGAAAGGCAGTATTTTGCTGAATTGTCTGTTTTTATTTCTCCTTTAGCTCTTGCAGCTGAACTCCCAAACCTAAGATGTTCATTGTCAATAAATACAGTACAAACAAACACACATAAAGAAAGGGTATCAGCAGAATTAGCTGCTTGTAGTTACTGCCTTATCCACAAGAGAGCACAGTAACCTGAGCACATACAGATTCTTTTGTAAATGCCGAGTATACTTACAGAGCACTGTATAATTCAAAAATTATAATTAAAATGTCTTAGCTCCTGTATTTATAGTAACATTTAAACTACTGTGCTTTCTTGAAGTCAGAGTCATTTACTTGAGAACAGCACACTTTATGGTGAACAGATCTTTGAAACTATACCACGGGGATATGGCACAGCCACATGTAACTCAATATATGTCAACAGCTGTAAAAATATTGGTAGGAGAAGGGAAGAAAAAACCATGAGCACAGATCAAGTGCCCTGTCTCTCACATCTGACTGATTTCAGATTCTCGCTCCCCCCCCCCACCCCCAAATAATTGGGCAATTTTGGTGCAAGCTGTCATAAAAGCCAAGGCTTCTTTGAGGCTGAATGATCAAAAAGGTTATAAATGAAAATGATTTCAATGTTGGAGGCCTAGTGAGTGACCAAGGCACTTTCTGTAGCAGAAGGGTTTGTTCTAATCTTACCAACTGCACGCTTTCGTCAGAGCATATTCCTAGGGAGTTCACAGCTCCCCAGGGCGAAGCTACAGTAAATTCTGGCTAATCCCCTCTGCATACAAATGAGCCCCTGGTAAGAGAAACTGCAGGGCCAGACAGCTTATGTGCAGCACTGATTCTCCAGTTCTGTGTCTTAGCAAAAACAAACAAAATGGCCCTATATTTTGATATTTTCAGTGGGGCAAGGTTTCTGAAAAATGGTGACTTAAATCCTTAAACACTGTATAGACCAAAAGTGGAAAAATCATTCAGAAAGGTCATCTCCCCTTCATAGGAGCCCACACAGCACTGTAAGCAGACAATATCATCTGTTTTTAAAATTAATGACCTGAAACTTTTGCTTGACTGAGGGTGTGGTATACTTAAACTAAATCTAATGCAAAAAGAACATGGGCACAAGATAAATAGTTCTTAGCCTATTCTAAAATAGCAAGATCTAATTCCTCATTCCCATTGGTTGGCATCACTGCATCAACACACTATAGAATATGGAATCATTCATATTCATTTCCTGGCATTTCAACAAGACTTTACATTTTAACTTCAGCACCTATTACTGCTTTAAAAGTCTTAATCATTATTTTTTTATTATTATTTAAATAATGTATGAAGGGATTAGTCCATCCAGCTGTGCATTATTTAATCACAGAGCATATATTTTATTACTTTTTATTAACTATTGATAATATAGGCTACTTCTGTTATGTAGACCTTACTTGTGCCCATTCGATATGCTACGAAATAAACAAAGTGCACAGTGTTTGGTATTTACCCCCTGCAGAAAGAGGTAGAGCGTTTAAGAGAACAATCGGGAGCACCGACTGGGAGTTGCTGAGCCCCCTCAATTCCCTTCAATTTCAGTGGGAGTTGTGAGCAGTCAATACCTTTCAGGATCAGACCTAACACTCCCAAAAAGGATTTCTGAGAGCTTTCATCTCTGCAAATCTCCAAATACTGACCACTATAAGAAAATAGGATACTGAGATAGATGAACCATTACTTTGACCCAGTAAGGCCATTCTTATGTTCTTAACACTTTCCCACATTTGTATATTATGCACATAAACACATCCCTGGTCAGGAATGGTACAGGGTATATCTAATCCTGCCTCAGCACAAGGGGAGGGACTAGATGATCTCTTGAGGTCCCTTCCAGCCCTACATTTCTATAATTTCTGATATACCAGGCCAAGGATATTTACATTGTGAAGCCTTTTTAATTAAACAGTGTCATCATACTGCTATATTGCATGAAGGGTGAGAATGTACATAATGTACACAAATGTTGTATTCCCCTTTAGCTCAAGCTGCAAAATCTGGCCCCAGATTACAAACACTCTGAATTTGGGGGTGTTTGGGTCTGGTTCAATTTACTACAAAGAGAGTGTCATTTGGAAAATTTAAATCTGGATATTGAACCCATTCCACAATTCAGGAGCATTAGGATCTGGGATTTTGGTTTAGACCCATTTCTACTTTCAATTTCATAAACCCTTTACTTTTACAACACTGTCTGTGCTGAAGATTTAAGATGAATAAGCCCTCATTTAAAACAATACCTCACAGCTAGTTGGTTTAAATAAACGATTTGTAAAGTTTGAACATTTTTGCATGTTAAAACAAACAATCTTCAATTTAGAACTAGTAAATAACACTGAGATGTCCATTCCAATGAGCCAAAGAAAATCAAATACATCACAGAGAAGGATGTGCATATTTGTGTGGCAGGATGATAGCTTCACTATTCAGAGAGCACCCTCTGCTGGCCAACCCAATACAATACTGTTGGCATTGGACAGAACTCTGACCCTATGTCTACACGGCAATTAAAAAACAGCAGCACTGAGTCTCAGAGCCAGGGTCAGTTGACTTGGGCTTGTGGGGCTTGGGCTGCAGGGCTAAAAACTGCAGTGTAGACATTCTGGCATGGGTTGGCTCCTAGGCTCTGAGACCAAATCCTGGGTTTCAGAGACCAGGCTCCAGCCCGAGCCAGAATGTCTACACTGCAGACTGAGCTCCACCAGTGTATTGCAGAATAGATGTATGCAAGCATGTGCATGTGTATTTAAAGATGTCCATCTAGATATAGCACCATATAATCATCCACTATATATCAGATGAAGAGAGAAACAGGTTAAAAAGGAAAATAACCCCCCAAATTCTAATTTTGACTTCCAATAATTGTCCTCTCATGTCTCACCCACCTGTATCTAGGTTTTCATAGGTGTATGCCCCACTGGCCAGAAGTATTATTACAGTGAGATGTACTACTCTTAAAACAGGATTTTAAAAATAGTAATGTCCCATGTAAATGCCAAGAGGCACAATACCTTTGAAAGTTTTGTGCTGCGTTTTAGTCACAAGGAATTGAAGTCTATAAAAGGCATGACCACTGGAGAGGGACTGGAGTGAGAAGCTGGCACCGCTCCATGGGAAAAGTCTCCCATCTCAATCAGGAACTTTATACACAGATGAGCTTTAGACACACAGCACATGTCTATCAGTTTGTATGATATTATACATACTACTGGAATTGAGGGTCCTATTCTGCACTCCCTACTCATTTTTTACTTAGGCAAAACTCCTGTGGAAATCAACAAGGAGTAAAATATAGTTCTACACTGGCACCAAAATGCAAACTATTTTAATTTTAAAATGAAACCATCTAGAGGCGAAACTGGAGTAGTGGCCCCTTTCATCCCTCAACGGGAAATCTCTGCCATTCCATCTGCACTCCCAAAGGCAGAATCCTAAAACCATCACTAACGATAATGTACATATGCGCTTGTGGCTAGTCACATGAACTGCAGAAGTATAAACAAGAATAACTCAAACATTAATAACAATAATACAACCATTGGCATAACTGGATGCAACACCATTAGTGAATATGGCCTATGGTATTTAAACAGCACTAAAATGCTCATGGTAATAAGGTATTATCAGTTTCATAATGTATCTATTATACACACTCAAGCTTAGTAATAGTATCTATGATGGGAGCTAATGTTAGTATACACAGCTTTAAAGAGGATTTGTTAAGTGAATAATTAGAATAGCGCTATATGTAAAGCTAAGTACAGCAGCTTTATCCAAGAGTGTTGTATCAGAAAGCTTAAAAATAAAGGTGGTGTGAACGTGGCTTAGAAGTGCAAAATGTCAAGTGCTTTAAATGAAAAAATATTATACCTATTATGCAAATACACACATTTAAAGTTCTGATAGATTAATGAGGGTAAGTGGCCCATGTAGTGCATTTTTCTATAAAAAGGAAGAAGTTACTGAAAGCCAAGTTCTTGCTGCTGAATTCCTGGACACAGTTTCCAACTATTCCAATCAACCAGCTCTGTGGTTGGGCTGGGATTTCAAACTTGCCACAGTATGAAGTCCAGTTTGGGCTATATTCCCTTCCCTCTCTCAGCTTGATGAAGGCTTCCCCGCAAAATCAAAAGGCTTACTGTCAAGTTTTCGATTGGTCTGGGCTTCATGCTATCATATGTGGGGTGATGGCAAGGAATATGAATGCGGCTCTGGCTCCACCATGGGGCCTTGAGGTTTCGTCCAATTCATCCAGGGACCTTATGAAAGTAGAGCGGGTCTCTTTTCATGTATTCCAACGGCTGAAATTCCCTAGATGCACTGCAGTGTGCAAACGCGGTGTAAAAAAGAACAATAGCTTCAGAAAAACTGAGGCAAGTCTACTGAGTATGCTTAAGATAAACCAGCCAAGCTAATGCAAAAAAAAAAAAAAAAAGAAAAGAAAAAAAGAAAAAAAAGACATTCTTTTGCATTCAGAACTTAATGAAATAAAACCTCTCAGTATCAGAGAAAGCATATTAGTAAATGCAAGATGCCCATGTTAACTTACAAAAGGCAATGTATGTCACTGACATATAAATATACACTATTCAAACCCTAATGTGTTCAGATGAGATAAGATAGCTAGAAATACACTAAATTATTTGGCCTTTCTTTGCTGTTGTTTTTCTGCTGCTGTTAGTGGATTTTTTAAAATAAAACATTCTTGCTATTCATACACTGATTTATTTCCCTGTAACTGTTGTTGAATGGAATTGTTTTAACACTAAAATCCTAAGCAGATCCATATAATAATGAACTTCTTATAAGAGAGAAATAAAATAAATAAATTAATTAATTAATTAAAGCCAAACTGCTACTTCAAAAAGCAATAGCTAATAAATAAATAAAATAAAATGCACCTTTTCTATACAATAACATTATTATTATTACTGAAAATACATTGCACTGGAAATTTCTTGAAAAGCATCAGAAATGTACCTAATTTCAGGTATACTGGAGTATTAACTTCAGTACCAATTCCTAATTTCAGGTATATGGTATATTATTTTCAGTATGTATATTATTTAATTTGTTATTAAGAAACATTAGAATACATGTATTTGTTGAAGCTAATATTAAGAACATTTATTACTTTAGCTTCTGAATCACATGTATAAAATGTTTCTTGAGAGATATTTAGTTCTTTACAAGTGTTTTATACATTTTTTATGCTAAAACTGTGCTAACTTACTAACCTCGTTATAAAGCAGCTGGAAGCCTCGCTATGCCAAACATTTTTCAAGGGCTGATAAAGGTGACTCATTTTACTTTATTGTAGGCCAAATAAACATATGTGCCCTAGGTTCAACAAAGCAAGATAATACTATGGTATCACTTATCTAAATACAATGCACATCATTTGCCTAGAATAAGAAGCGCAATGTATGCATTTCTTATAAGTCACTTGTATAGGTAATTCGGAAAGCAATGGCCAAATAGAAAGATCTTAAACAACAGTTTCTCTCAGACAAACGGTCTTTAAATTTAAAACGTGATAGCTGAATTTGCATTAACCTTAGACTGACACAGAAAGCTGGAAATTATCTCTCAGTACTGTCAAAACTAATATATGATATAAAATACACACACATATAAAAGACACACAGACAGCTTCAGTGTCATGCAGAGCAGGTACCAGCCCAATGAATGGGAATATTAAGAATGTCCAAATTACAGCAACATTGTGCTCATTTGTCAGAACTTCAAATCCAAAACCCTAGAGTAAGTTGCCTCTTGATGACAAATGGAGTGAATTTCAGCTCCTAACATTTTGGGAAGATTTCCTGTCAGTCTGTTTATAGTTTCAGAATGTTCATGTTCTTTAATCCGAGGAATAAATGTTCTTTATCTTAATTCAAAAAGAATCTGAAGATAAGGGGGGTCTTTTTTAAGTGTAATCAGGAAATCACCCACAAAGATTACATTGTTTTCAAGGGTGTTGTGGTAACTCCTCTTGGTATAGACATCTTCTTCCCCATTATGCTCCATTCCTCCAGTCTAGAAAGTTATTATGCAACACACAGGAGGAAGAACGCAAATAGGCACTCTGTCAAACTCATATGGTAAAATGGCCAGGACAAGAATTGCAACATTCTAGCAGCTGAATTGAGACAAATTATTCTTATCACACTTTACACAAAGACAGAAGTCAGTATTTTAAACAAAGGTTACTGGAGATCTTACTTACAATTCATTAAGACAATCTTGTATTGGTGCTTTCGGGTGATATCACATAGTAAGTAATCAGTTTGATGAAGGTGAACAGAGCCAGGTTAATACCAGTTGTACAGCTGAAGTAGAACCGGGCACCAATGACCGTAGAAGACAAGATGTATCAATGTGACCATGTAACGAACGAATATTTGTTCTTACTTTTTCTGAAGTACTCTTTGTACAAAGATTCGAGAACTTGGTCAAAAGCCACTCGTGGCATGTATTATAACCAGGGAGGTCCAGAAAGTGATCCTTAGTAAAAAGACAACTAATAAGCATTTTATGTTATTAACAGAAGAGGAAGGGCTAAACAAATCCATTCCTGCACAGAAATAAGAGGATACAGCATAACAGAGAATGTTAGCATTGAATTTGACTAAGCTAAAGCAATAATGCTTTAATGATTAGTATGTACATGTCCTCTCTACTTCAGGCCAGGTGGGCATGTGTACTACATACTTAAAGGTATTTCAAAATGTTATCTGTCTGTTGTCAGCCTTCTAAAACAGTGTGCCATAAGACAATATTTCATTAGTGGGAATGGGATAACAGTACTTCCTTTAAACGTGCCAGAAACAGGTGACAGTCTACAGAAATTTCTGTGATTGTACATATTTTATTGCCAACTGCTTATTTATAGATATGTGTTCCCTGCAGCATCCCTATGGTATAAAGTCAATACCAGAGTTAAGTGATGCCTTGAGTGCATCATCATTTGTTACTCAGGCTGTCCAAGAATACTCATGCTACTGCCTGTTCTTCAATTAGAGAGAAAATAGGAAAAAGGATTATTTATAGAATGCAAGTTTTATGACTAGTTAGTTCTTGACTGGACATGCGCCTGATGGATACTTGAAAACTATCTCCTGGTTTCCAAAATGTCAGAGTACCTAAGCTGAACATGGCTGTAGATGCAAACTTCTGCCCATATTTGATTAATAACCAGTCACCTTATTTAAAAATATAACTTTTCTCTAAGTTGCATCCTTTTCTTCAGTTTGCAGTTGGAAACTTGGCCTAAATGACAGCTGTGTAGGCCTCACCCCAGCTCTGCTCAGCAGGAACTCTAATGTACTTCATTCTGGGGCTGGGAGCTGCTTTTAATCTATCAGCACGACTCCACAGCTGCTGTAAACTAGCTGAAAATTGTCTGAATACACAGGGTTTAAAATTTTGTAACCCTTTTGATGCAACTTAAATTTAGGCAGGAATGCAGTCACCAAGATCATTAAAGAGTTAAAGGAAAGCTAGAGACAACAGTCCAGAGTTAGACGGGTGAGGGTCCTTTGAACAGATTAGGAGTTTTTTCTGAGTTCACAAGTTCAAATGCGGGTTTCCAGTAGTCATTTGAATTGACCTGGCCTGATTATAAAAGGAGTCTGAAAATGGGACCAAAATCAGTTACATAAATACTCATGCTTTGCTGCTAAATGCCGTCAGTGATTTAGAACATCTCTGTGTATTTTTAACACAGTATGTGGACGTGCTTTAGCTCCCTCTCTCCACAAATGATTCGCCCCGTTACTACTAAATTGTTAAGAAACACAGAAAAGCATTGCTACTTCTTGCAGAGAACAGGCTATGGAACAATCACTTCAAATTTCCATGACAAAGCTCTCCAATACTCACACAGTTAAACGAAACACTGCAGAAGTGTAAAATCTGCTACTGCCATCAACAAAAAACCTACTATCTACAGTAGAGCAACTCAGCATCATCTATTCTACAGGGACTGTGGGATGGGGGATACATAACTATTGCCAAATATTTATTGTTACAGTTCCTACAAAACAGCCAGTGCCCCTAAGGCATTAACCATAATCGCATGTATTAACAATAAGCAACAACAAAAGCTTTACATAGGACTGCAAAGTGTTTTCCCAAAATTCCTCTCTGGTCAGTGCTGTTAGGCCCATAGCTTATTCTGTTCTTAACAGAGACTGCAAAGAATTTCAGCATTTATCTTCTCCCAGAAAAGCATGCCACTGAAGCCAGACTGACATCACTGTCTGCTGAAACAATGTCACTCACACACCTCTACTACTGTTAAAAAGCTCTCTCTCTCATAATAATAATCTCTCTTTGGTACCAAACACAAGTTATATTATACACCCCGCCACACACACTCAACCTCACCCTCTGTATATAGATATACATATACACATAAACGTGCACACACTATTAAAAAAGTTGTATTAATAGATCAGTAGGTTGTACATTTAAGCATTTGGTGATCATCTGATACTTTCAAAGGGATTTTTCTAGGGTTTTTTAATGAAAAGAGAGAAATTAAAATTCCATGATGGTGAACTATTTAGCTAGACAGCACTAGAACGATCTATCCCACACACATGACAAAGTCCAAAGGAGGAAGCCCCCCTCCTGCACACATTTGGAGCTGTGTACCTTTTGCCTTACAAGATGCACAGTGAATGAGACAAGGTCTTGAAGGAGCCCTTGCCTCGTTCCCTGTTTGCTGTCACTAAATTTTTCAGTGCAGAGTTAAGTTAGTCATGCACTCACATGCAGCTAATTTAGCTGCCCACTATGACACTGTTTCTGCAAGATATTGTGCACGGATGGGCCCCTGAGCCCGCAGGGAGACCCACTAATTTTACAGGATCCCAATGAAGTGTGGTCCACTTATCCCGAATTTATAGGATAAAAGGTACTGCGCATGCACAGAGTGCTCTTTCCAATGGTCATAAGTCATTCCAATCAAAACTAGTTTTCCTTGGGACACCCACAGACACTTCTCTTCAGTGAAGATTATTCCCATGTTAGCTTTCTACCTTCCAGCTGTTTCAGCACCAACGCTGAACCAAAAAATATCACATGCCTTTTTCTTATAAAAGAGGCAAAGTGTTTTTGGTTGTTTTTACAATTTTCTTTGTTACAAGAAAAATCTTCTGGGTGTGTTTTATTTTTTAACAGCTCTAGTGCAAACACAGCTGGAAGGTAGAGAGTTGACATCTGGGTTTAGGACCAAACCTGGAACTGAGCATTCTCAGTTCAGAATTCTCAGTTGTGGAAATCTGTTCTGGGCGAGATCTGCTTGAGTCCCTCCCCTGCCTGCTTCTTGGGCATAATGACATTCTTTGGCAGCATTAGCCTTCATTGATTTTTGAGGGCCACCTCCTTTGTATTGACTTTGGTTTTCTTCTTCCTTACTCTGGATGTTAATTGTCCTTCACTGTGCTGGGGCAGTTTGCCTAAGATCAATTAGATTTGCCTTTGTGCCAAATCATTTTGTTCCAGTTGGTGGCCTATTTGGCCTGGTTGAACCATTATTCTTGATTTTAATTTATTGTACTGATTTTATTGTGTAGTGCCTACATGCTGACCAATTGGCAGGTTATAAATGTATTAAATTCTATACAGTTCTATGCACATATACACACACATACACATGCCTTTTTCCTTTCCTTTCCTTTCTTCTGTAGGCATCTATAACGAAGCAGGGTCTTGCACTTTGGAAGCTTTGCCTTAGCTCCTCTGTTTTAATGAGCATAACCCACAAGGAGCTGTAAAAACAACCAGTACAGTGCCCAATCCCCCGGCTGCCAAATGTATTCTATTTGCCAACAAAAGGAGAAAGAGAGAGAACCATACCTGAAATTCATCTCTGTCATATATACTTAAAAAATTACCTTGAAGTTCCCACCAGCTTTAGGAATGGGTGAGAAAAAACCCTGAAATCAAAGGCCAATTCCAACATCGCAGATTCCTAGAAGAACTGATACAGCAGCAGCTGTATCTCTTTCATTTGAGTAATTATCATATAATTAAGTGCATGAATTACAAGAGAGCCAAGGCATTAAATTAAAATATTTAATGCTTGTAAATCTGAAAATGATTACTGTGCTGATGTGCAGCTACCGAGCAGCGAGGCTGATAGCAACACAACAGTACCATTGGACTGGTGCTATTACACTTCACCATGGAGGAGTGGGTAGAATTTTGGAAACCTTTCACTGAGGAGGAAAACTCTCTTCACTTGTTTAAAACTGGCAAGTAATTCTTAGAGGGCCACATGTCCTACCAGAGCAAACAAAAGGGAAAGCAGACACACAGAAAGAATCTTGTGAGCTAAAATGTAATGTTTTATCTCAGGGGAGTTTAGGAAAATTACCAGTAGAAATGTTTTGTCCAAAATCTCAAGGAAGATCGAAACAGAAGAGCCATTTCCACCTTTTCCTCTAGAGTTAGTCAATTTTATTACCCTGATTTGGCATCATCCAAGCTGTGTCAGCTGTCTGTTCATAAGGTGGTGGTGGGAGGGCATTATTTAGGTACATTGCATAAACAGAAATATCTGTCTCCCTTTCAAAACATTCTTGTAATGACACCAGCTGATCAGAAGAAAGCCCTCAGCCCAACAATCCTTCTCCATTTTTTGTGTAATTCTGCAGGACTTTGAGGGTAATCAGGGTGCATTTCTAGACAAAAAATTCATATTAAAGTTCTTTCTGTGTAAAAGCATAATGTGCTCCATTCATTTTTGTCCCACAGCTCCTTTACACCAGCTCTGCTTGGAGTAAAAAGGCTGAAAAACTGCTGTAAGTGGAGAATAGATAACTCCTCTGGCAGGTGGGGAGACAGTAACATACATGGACCTATGCCACCCAGTACAGAAGCTTCCAGGTGCAGGAGGCATATCAGTGGCGTTCCTGGAAACAAGGAGCCTACTGGAGAGTTCCTGTGCCCCTCCTGCTGGACCAGCTGCCTGGGGCAAGTTAAGGCAGCCCCTGAGGCTGCTTTAGCCTGTGCCTGGGGGTTGAAACAACACCCATCCAGCCCAGGTCAGGGGAGTCACAAAGTAGCCTCAGCTTAGCTCCATCTCAGGGATGAACTGGACCCAATATTTCAGCTCTCTTTGTATTTAAGCTGGTATTTTTTAAAGCATACATTTGCCTGGTATTTCACTGAAGAACTTCTTTTAGGGTATGTCTGCACCACACGCTCCTTATGGCAGCATGCATACTGCACCCCCACCCCTAGCATCGGAATAAACAGAAAAGTAGACAGTGGGGCACTGCTTAGGTGAGTAGAGTAAAGATACGCCTGAACCCTTAGGGTACATACTCTTCACGGCTCTCTACATGTCCAAGCAGCGCCTCTCCCTTCTACACTGCTAGTTTTAGTTGTCTCTCCGCTGCTGAAGTCCTTCCCTGCTGCAGGAAAAGGCTCTGGCAGCAGGGAGGCAGTGGGGAAAGGCTCTGCCAGCTCCCTGCTGCTTCAGCCTTTCCCCAGCACAGGGAGCTACCGAAGCCATTCTCCGCCACAGGGAAAGACTCCAGCAGTGAAGAAAGTCTCCAGCAGGCTGCGCTGCCTCCCCCCGCCAGAGCCTTTCACTGATATGTGTCGCTACACACCTTGGTGTAGATGCAGCCTGCTTTACCCTGTGGTGTGTTGCTACATATACCTGACTCACCACCATCAGTGCAGTGTAGGTATAGCCTTAGTTCCATGGAGACTGAACTGCAAGGGATTGCAAGGCATGCAGCACAACGGAACTACCTTGTCAGTCGCTTTTAGATAACGTCCCTTCTACGGGTCAGAGGCAGGAGGCAGAATGCTGCAGTTTGGATTGCCCCTCCCTCTTCTGTGCGAGCATTCTGACGGGCAGGGCCAAGGACTCTGCACTTAAAAAATAATAATCACCAGAGAAATATGAAGACACTACTGTTGCCTATATGGATACAATAAACAGAGGCAAACTCAGCTAACTTAAAATGAGCTCTCATCAGCTATTCCAGGCTCAATGGGACTTGTTACGCACTTTAGAATAGGGATGTATAAAAACGCTTTATTAAACCAGTCTTACCAAAAAAAATTTTGATCATACTTCCAAACTATTAATATCACATTAGGGCTGCACTTTTCCTGAACCACAGCAAGTCACCTAATCCTACAGAAGAGAGATCACTGCTATCTTAGGTTAAGAATCATATCTTTGTGGTTACCAAAATATTGTTTTCTGACCTCAGCTTCTGGAAGGCTGGTTATTTTAGAGATCTGGCTGCCTTAAAGAATATTTAATGTTCTTTTTAAAAAGATTGTGGCAAAGAAATTGACCAAAGAAATTGGCAAAGAGTTGTCTTCTTTTCCTGACATCATCGGCTGACTTCTTGCTTGCCTGCCTGCCTCACTGCCCTTCTCTCTCTCTAGTCCCTTTAGCCAAAACCTTTTGCACTTTGTGCATGGCTCATCTCTTGCTTCCATCTCTAGTAAATTGTAGTGACAAATCAGAAGACAATGAAAGCAAGTGATTGCTTGTTTGGATATTATGCTGCGTAATACAGACGATGTCAGGCCAGCACATATGAAAATGTCTACCTGCAAGGTTGAGTGAAGTGACAGCTTTAAGAATACTGGAAGATCACATTTTGGGCAGGGCTGTGGGGAAAGAATGCAAAGTTTGAAAGTTTTACAAATTGAACATGGTGATGTAACAAACTAACGAGTAAACCATTAACCTATTTAACCACCTTAGGTATTTATAAGACATCAGTCACAAAGTAACAGCTTCAGACATCAAATATTTTATCATCACAGGGTGGTTATAAGAAATAGCCACTATGGAAAGATACCTTTTCCAAATGGTAAGATAGCCAGAATTTCATAGCAACAATATAATTAAATTGCTTTCCAGGAATCAAACACCCTGAAGCCAAAACAAGTTCATCAGACTTGTAATAACATACTATTATAGTGTCAAATCACTATATCCCTCGTATAAAATCTATCCCTTCCACTCCATCCATGCTGCTAAAACCTTGGTCCATGCCTTAGCCACAGCTCATCTTAACTACTGAAAACTCTGGTCTACATGCATTTTAGCTCTCCCCTATCAGTCAGCCCAATGGGCTGTCACTTCCTTTTATGCCCTCTGCCCAGAATCCCTTCACTGGATCAACCATCTTCTTGTCTTCCACATTCTGCACAATTCCATCCCAGGAAATGCAATAGCTCTGCTGTCACTTCATACTTTACTCTTTAGTCCCTTCAGCAGCCTCTGCTAAATGTACCCTTCGGCCTTGACTCTCATCTCATTCTTGATTTACACCAGTGTGCGTAACTCCAATAAAGTCAATGGAGTCACACAGGCGTGAAACCAGTGCTAGTGAGATCAGAATCAGGCCCCTGTCTACTTGGACATGCAGTGTTGTACATTTTGTCATGCCGCCTCTACACTTAGAGCTGGCTGACACTCCATAAAAGCCAAGCTCTCTCCCTCTCTCCTTCAAATCTTTCTGACCTGACTGGGTCTGTAGACCTTCCTGCTCTTTAACTGTTGTCCTGGGTATTGTGTTTGCCAGAGTAAAACTGTAGGCTCTTCAGGGCAAGGATGCTGCCTTCTATTTGTTTTGCACAGAACAGTGTATGTTCATGGTGCTGTATACAAATATTTATGCTACTGAATGTGCTTTAAATACACCATCATTACAAAGGCTTGCCAACATGCAACTTTCAGGATAAAGAATACACACTATTGGCTGACTCCTGGCAGGGACGTCACAGAAAGATGAAATTGTGTTGTGTTTGCTTCTTTCTGAAAGATTACAAAGGTTTTTTTTTTTTATTGTTCTTTGGATGTTAAAGAAGATTAATATAAGCAGTCGCAGTAATTTGATATAAAACAGTATGCCTAATTAACAGAACTTCTAACCCTATCAAATAACTGAATTGAATTCAGGTACACACGATGTTATATATAATATTTTACAAGTTGGTGGTCTTTAGGGAATGTATTGATTGAGAAAGAAAACAGATGTTACTGAAGATGTTTTTGCAATCAGGAGAAGTAGAGGATGGCCGGAAAGTTGAAAAGATTATGCAAGTGCAATGATTTTCTGACACAGGGGGCAGGAGCTCTAGTTGGGCTTCATTCCCCTTTTCATCAAAAGGCTAATTTCCCCCATTTTACATTCTGTTTATGTGGTTTATTTTACAAAATCCCATGTAACATTTTCCTGATTTTGTATTCAGTGAGGAAGTTCAGCCAGAAAGTCATCAAGGGACCACAACTGACATTGCAGTAGGAGTGGAGGAGCAGTTGTGGAAAGGTTACCATTGACATGCACAGACAAGGGTGTGAAGTTACCAATTGTACTGACGGACAGCGTTCATTTGTGCAATTATGGATAAACACTGAAAATGGTCTTAGTTTTAACTCTGAACAGAAGACTAGAACAGAATGATTAAAATATACATCTATGCATATACTACTCAGTATGTTTTACTCTTATGTTGTACACATAAAATACACATACAATCAGTATGCCACAAAACAAAGTAGTTTAACTCAGCTATTACAATTAAATTGGCCATGCATTTATTTACTATTGCATAGTTCTGAACCCACTTAATCCACCAAAACAATTCACAGATCATCATTAGTGGCCAGATTCTGCTAGTTGCTGAGTGTCTTCCACTGTCATTGACGTTAAAAAGGAAAGGAGGGTGATCCAGCACCACACAGATTATCCCCTATAGGATGGACTCTGAATTTACTCAGGGCCCAATCCTGCTCTGATTGAAACCAACGGGAGTTTTGCTATTGACTTTAATGGGAGAGCGAGCAGAGCATTTACAAGGATGTATATAAGTAACTCTGCTGAAAGCAATGGAATTATACAAGTTAAAAATCAGTGTGGGATCAGATTCAGGAATCACTTATCTTAATAGCATGAGTCTGTGTATACTTAATACCAGTGTTACAGTCCTGACCATTGACTCACAGGCACAGTGTACAATTTGCCAATTTCTTTAACAGTAGTTTTAGCCATTCAGAAATCTGTCCGATTGGTGTGATTCTGTATACACAGAGATTAACACCAAATACATTTAAAGTGCCATAGTATTTATTGACCATATTTCTGATGAAAATAATTATCTCAGAAATAAGGTTCTCCTTCTACTCCTTGATCCCATGCTACTAAATAGTTTTATTTTTCCTCCAGTTTCTCTTTGCAAAAGAACTCAGGGTTTCCTTGAGAGCCTGTTCTCCCATTGTCATCTGCAACGGAAATATTGCCACAAAAACCAAACACCTTCAGGCTTTGATGAAGCTTCAGGCTTTGTTTCTTGTCCCTTAGGAAACCCAGTTCTATCCTACCACTGAAGTAGCCTTTATGGATCATAACTAGCATAACTATTTTACACACAGAAAGCATATTTTCAGTTCCTTCAAGATTCTCTCTTCTTTTTTCTGTTTTTCTTATTTAGCCAACCCATTGTGCAGTCTGTTGCTTCATCAGCTCCTGCCCCTAACGCCCTCACAACAGCTGTGGGCTTAATTATCAAAATAACATTTTAATAGTCTCATAACTGAACTCCCTTCAAAACATGCCAGTAGAGAGGCTTTAAGGATTCTTTTAACACCTTTTCGCTAAACTTACTAATAGGCTACATTTCAGTGATTAGGCTGTCCTAATGCTTGCCATTTACTGATGGAGCCATCCCTCCCACCTTAAAATGCTATTTTCTCATTTCCTAAGTGTTTTTATGGTATGTGTGAGTACTGAGGTGGTCAGAGCTCCCACGCACTGGGCCTCAGAGGAAAGCAGGAGACCAAGAAATTATAATGAAGATATCATCCCTGTTTGTAATTATTAAAGAAAAAGAAACTAATTCATCAGTACCCAATCATAACTCCCAAGAACATGGATGTGCTAAGTGTATTTAGGCAAATCATTTATGATTGCTAGGGGGTTTACTTGCTTTTAGCACTGTTTTAGAAATAATAATAATTTGCTACCACAAGCATTAGCTTCCATTTTTACTTCCTTCACAATTTAACTCACCAAGCTGCTGAGTTAACTTTTCCCTACAAACTCTCACGTATGAGGCAAGTGCACCTGGTAAATTGTGTAGTATGTGTGTGTGTTTCCTCCTCAGTAAACAAGCCAATTATTTTTTTATCCTTTACCCTCTCCCCCGCTTCATTCTACCTGGGAGGGGGAATGTTAATTCTTTTAATGAAACATTTTTAGTAACCGTTAACAAAGAGTTGGGGGAAAAGTGAAGACAATTAAGAGTTCCTATCATTTTCCTAGAATCTTTCTTTTTCGCTCCCATGCTTCACAAGATGTTCACATTATTTAAAACAGGCATGTGTCAACACTCACCACTGTCCACCGTATCTTATGAAGGGTTCTTTATATCTATCTGGGCTGGAGTGAGGAGTATATCAAGGGGTCTATTTCTATGAGCAGGGAGAAGATGTGTTAGGGACAATAGTGAGCACTCAAAAATGCTGCCTAGCCAGTCTCTGGGTGAAAACTTGGCTTCGTTGAAGTCCCCTTGACTTTAAGGGGGCCTGGGTTTCACTCTTTTTCTCAATATTAGTTCTCTAAGTCAATTCATGCTGCAGTTGAGGAACTGAATTTTTTGTAAAGAGTTTATTGCTGAAGGTAATAGGGAAAATAAATACCCTTTGTTGTCAGTGGAGGCTCTGACAGCAAAAACACTGGCAGTTTTGTCCTTGTTTGTTCTAACAAAAGGTTCTGCCTGTTTTGCCCAGAGAAAATTAATCTTCTAGGATAAAAAACCATAGCCATAACACCTTGTTTTAATTGAAGTCCTATTTTTACCCAGTTTACAGCTGGGTTAACAGAGGCACAAGGAGGTCATGTGAACAGCTCAAGGTCAGACAACAACTGAGCTTGTCATTGCCTCATATCTGAACCCACTACCCTTTTTGAGCTCAGCCTTTGTTGCTTAGTTGCATTCACTGTTGTTGTTCTGCAAAATCTGCTGTTGTCTGTGTTGTCTGTTTTGCAGTAAGCAGAGTCCACTGTCCATCTAGCAGATGGGGGAATGGAATTGTCAGACTCTACAGATGGAGTCTCTTTACAATGCCCTTGCTTAAGTCAGCTGGGAGATGACCCACTAAGAGAGCCAAACATCTCTAATTTGTCTTCACCACCATTTGCTATCAGGCTTCTTTATACTTTAATAAAGAGCACTAGCAATCAAAGCACAATAAAAATCAAATAGCTTTACTGCTGGTCACATACTCTAAGTTCATAAACTGAGCTCGGATCCAAAGGAAGTCCTTTCAGGAAATATGAAAGTCCGTAGCATTGTTTGGAGGCAATGCTTGTACGTGTCATAGGAACATAGGTTACACAACACCGGAATTCAACAGAACTGGAGGCACAGCTGACAGAAACAAACCCTCAGCATGCTATTTATTGCTATTAATATATTTCAAAATATATTTAAATTTAATTTAAATTGTTTATTTGAAATGCTAAGCCAGAAAAGTGAAACAGTCCCATTTTTTTGCTATTCATTATCTCTTAGAGCCTAACAGAATCCTTAGAAATCCCAGGAAGATCCGTAAACCCAGGGAGATTTCAACAATTCCTTGTATTAAAATTGTCAAAGATGTCAATGACACACCATGGCCCTATGTAATTTAAATGTGATGGATTTAAAAGTAAAAACTGCTTACTGTCATATAGATAAAACTGCTGCAGACAGTGGGCCAGTTTCCCATCTCAGTTACATAGATATAAATCCCAAGTAGTAATGCTGACTTCTCTGAGTGTTGGAGTTACTCCAGATTTACACTGGTATGTAACTGAGATCAAAATATGGTCCACTATGTGTGTGTCTCTCTCTCAATTAAATATTTATCCATGCAGTGTAACTACACTGAAAAACCTACTGCATGGTCCTCCCACTTCAAGCTGCCCAAATCTCCCCAATTATAAACAGGGAGCAGAGATTTAAAAGGATCCTCATCTTCTTTTTTTCATCACAATGACACTTTCAAAAACAGGATATTAAGGAAACAGAAACCAGGGTTTTTAAGATTTTTACAGTCTGTGCTCCAGGGGAAAACAGGCACTCAGCTTCGACTGAAATTGCTTCACAACGTGTGCTTCTGGGCCTGTGTTATCCTCACTCCACAGATGAGCAGAAAATATAGTTTGTTTCTTTCCCCCCTGCCTTGGCCCCCCTTCCCCCCGGTTTGGCGTCTGTGCTTCACTTAATGCTCCAGGATCCTGCAATGTTCTGAGGGAGAGACAAAGAGTGCTCACTGAATATTTTATTGGAGGAAAAAAATCCTGCTCCTGTCTTCCGTAAGTGCGCTTTGTGCATCCTTAAAATGACCCCTTATAGAGATCACTCTAAGAAAAATAAAACCACAGACCTTTTGTTCACTAAGGAGCAGAACTTTTAGGGTCATTCACTCCCCTTTCCACGACCAAGATACACGTCAGTTCAAAACTCATGGAAACAAACCATCTATCATTAAAATATTAATCTGCTTTTAACAAAAACAAGAGATTTGTCCTCCTGTGCACCTGTTAGTAATATTCACACTGGATGTCTGACTGCATCTGGCCCTTATTCAAGAGCATTGGAGTGGGGGGGGGGGGGGAAGGGAGGAAGCCAGGGCTTGGGGAAGGGGATTGAGGGGGAAGTGTGTCTCCTCCGCTTCTCTTGTGTAGTCTGCGTATGGGCTAGTCCATGATCTCAGGGAAGGCACTGCTCCTTTCATACTCCCCTGCTGGCACAGAATGCTCCAAAGGGCGGAGGGAGCTCACTCGCTTACACACTGGTTCGTAGAACAATGCCGGCATACCATGGGGAATATGCTGGACCCAATAAACAGATGTAGCAGCAACTGTGCTCTCTCTGTGCACAGCAGAGGAATTCTGCCTCCCGGAGGTCTCTGTGGAATGGTGCACCTTCTTATCTCCCTTTATCATCATCTGTACCTGAAAGGCATGCTACAGCCTTTCACGTTCAGTAAGCACACAAGTTCTCTGGCTGCTCCACAAAAAGAAATGCAGCTATAACCCTTCCTCCATCGAGGAGACATGTAGCTGAGAGGAAATGCTCTCTGATAGTGGGCTAGTTATTCAGTGCATAATCCGAACCTTGAAACTAGACTAACTTATACATGCTACTGGTACACAGCAGGTCCAAATAACTTTTAGTTACTTCTTGTGAATGGTGTGAATAATGACAAGGGGCATGAATTCAAACTGTCCACACATAGTGCTACAAAAGACTATCCAGTAATATGCATGTGCAAAACCCTGGCTTCCAGCAAACGGGCAGTAGTACACATTTTTAATCTGAAAATCAAGGCCAGGAGGACCACAAACAAAAGGGGATCCATTTAGACTACCACACCCTGACTGAGATGATGCTCAGATACCCGAAAGCTGCCCTTACTGCACGGATTACATTTTGGCCTCCAATGTCTCATCTGTTCATCCACAATTTATATCTTGAGCTTGTTACTCAGGCAAAACTCCCGCTGATGTCAATGATTGTTTGTCCTGAGTAAAGAGAAATCCATCTACATGATCTGTCAGTCAATTGTGTCAGCAGTTATTTGCATCTGTAGTTTAAAAATCAAGCCTTGTGAACTTTCAAATTTTCTATTAACGATATGGCTCTTAAATAGCTGTTATTTTTATGTATCACTTTAAGGCACTTCAGTTCACTTGTAAGAGTACTTCAGAACTATGTCATGTTCAGGAACCGAAAACACCAACTGGACAATGAGAAGTCTGTGATTTATAAATTCCAAAACTAGAGGTGGACCCAAGCTGCAGAGTTTGGATCTGGGTTCAAACTTTCCCAAATCCTGGGAGGAGAGATTCAGGGTTACATCCTGAGGCAAGACTACATAAGAATTAGGTGCTATAATAAATCCATGGCCACCGAGGAATTGTCAGTTGCCCTCAGATACACAGCTCATGCGCTGCTGCATCTCCAAATCGACAGATCCCTCTTTATTTGAATACTTTGAGCTAATACCACACTTGTTCCCCCTTAATCTAGGGGCATATGCTTTTAGAGTGGAAGCTATCCTCTCAGGTATTTCCCATAGTCCCCATCACATTAATGTCTAGCATTAGCAATCCTACTCTTTCACCGATCATAAAGGTCTCTGCCACCATGGAACGGTAACAATGTCTGTTCTGAATGTGCTTTCATATGCACCATCAGTACATGCAATAAGGTTACAAATGGGCACATTAGCAACATAAACTCTTTACTAGCATGAATGAAAACACTTTCCAAATAACTTAATTTGTCAATGTATTTAGCTTCTGGCACGTAAGACAGAAGAATAAAATGTTATCCCTAAACCAATGATAACTTGAGCCCTCTGTACAGCAGTAGAAGGAAGAAAAGTTTAACTTTCATAAAGAGTAATAAAATACTGTTTAGGATGATATGATGCAGCAGAAAGCTCATATGGAGAGTATTCACTGATTTCTCGTTGGTGAGAGGACGGAATGCTTGCACTGTGACTGGAATACAGTACACTGTGTGAACTACAGCAAGGTAACTAGGAAGTTCTTGTTGATTCTGACTCATGCAATGAAGAAATGTCCTGAGAGTTCAAGAGCAGGGAAGATTTATGCCATATCCATGATATTTACATTAATAAATGATTCATGTTATATTACAAGGACAACTGCTCAAATTTTTTTGCTTTAAGAACTATGGACAAAAACAAAATTGTGTTTCCCAAGATCCACCGATGTGAGTTTACATGGTACACTAATGTAATCACAAGAACATTAAACAGTATGGAAGTCTCCTCTCTTTTCCATGGCTGATTAAGCAGTTGGGAACAGAGAATTTACTGTGAAAAAAGCAAACAATTATATGCTATCTGAGGTAAACATTACCTTAGTAATGGAAGCTGAGCTTATTGTCAGTAGGGATTAGCATTATAATACTTAAAATAACATTTATAACACTTATTGAAATTACAAGAATGAAGTCTGTGGAGACACAGAAATGAAATCAGCTCAATGTGTTTTTATAAGACTACTGAAATCTAAGTCCCTTAGAGGAAAGATATAGACATTAACAGTTTTTGCAGGCTTCCATTAGCTGTTCAAATTTGAATACAGTTTCTTAGGTGAGCTCTAATCTTCTTTGAATCTTCCCAACACATTTTATCTGTAAAAAATTGTAGTTAAAAATTTAGTTTGATGGAATGATATTTAAGTGCTTTTCTTCATCTACTCCCTGAAAGAGCCCCTTAGAGTTTTACTGTAATTTGTTCAAATGAAATAATATTTTCAGTTCCTGGGTTCTCTTTGTTGTCTTGTGTGATGAAAAGTAACATTCTTTTCTTTCAATCCTATTAAATGTGGCTATCTGAATGCCAGCCGTTCACTTGAAATAGAATCTGGCGTATTTTCACCAAGCTTAAAAATGTGAAATGCCAGTTAGAGATTTTGATCTAAATGTGACATGTCACCAGGAGATGGCTCAGAATAATGTTTTCATAGGCATAATCATGTTTATAAACAATTTGTTTTCATTCTAGACACACTTTGTCACCACCTTTTCATTTTAAATGTCTGGTTATTGAAACTCACTATCCAGTTACTGAAACTCATTACCCTATCTCACTACACAGTGTGAGAGATGCCACAAGCAGACCAATATGACTTGGTTTGGTTGGTCTATACAAAGGCTCATTGTTCAAGGCCTACTCCTAGGAGTTGCAGTGAACCCTTATCTTCCCTTGATTTCAATTACAGCCTCTTTGACATGATTTCACAAGTTCTGGCTCTTAAATCTCACAGACAAAAACAAATGGAGGAAAATTAATCTGTCTAAAAAAACATTTGTTTGCCCAATCATACATCTATTGAAATCAATGGAAATCTTCCCACTGGTTTCATGGGAACAGGTCTAGGTCCTATGCCACTGTTCTAAACTGGAGATTTAAAATTAAAAAGAAACAAACGTGAAAGGTCATTTTATCAACGTACAATTTTCTGTTAAGGTGACCTCTGAAATTTCCCAATTTGACATCTGCACTTCATTACAGTTTTAGAATGTGTCTTCTCAAATAACAGATTGTGGATTTCCAAACCCCAATTTCCCATTCAGATTAATAAACTCTTCTGAATGAAGAGATCTCTGATGATCAAGTGATTACCCTGTTCCTGAAGAAACTTCAAAATACTTCTGGAGTTCAGACATGAATTAAGCTCATCTCTTCTTTTTTAACCCAAAACTCAGACAGTATCTCAGGCAATATATATTGGTGGAAATTAGCCTGACAAAGGGCTCTTGAGAAATAACATCAAGGATGATAATCCTAGTAAGGTTGATGGACAAATTTAGGGTGAGATTTTCAAATACACTTAGCCATTGGCTTTAATCTGCTCTAATTAAAAACAGTGGTAAAACTTCATAGGGAGCAGAGTTAGGCCAACAATAAATGCTTCTGGAAATCCCAGCTTTAGCCAGCCAGAAAGGGTATGGCCAAAGCCTTTTGCATAATGAAGAGAGAAGTGCTGATGAAACTTTGTCCTGTAACAGGACAGAATGGATCATGGAGTTTTAAAAAAGATGTAAAATTACTATCTATATAGCATACTTTGTAAAAGTTTTCTGCTTTTGTACTTTAGCATGGAATTACTAAATGCTACACTACCTCTATAAACACATACCAAAAGTGCCCTGCAGCTTCAGAATGAAAACCACTTAGTTTTAAAGTGAAAAACACATTTTGCAATTCTAAGCTAAATATTGGTGCACATTTTTGTTTCTATCCATTTACATCAGTGCATCACAAGCCACTAACCAATTACTTGTTTACAAAGCAGTTAAAGGGCAAACAAATGGGTTGGGAGAAACAGAAGGATAATTACAAATGTAATCAACAATCAACAAACAACATCAAATGCATCCTTTTCTATTTTATAAAATTCTTTTGCAGCATTTTAACATATACTGGCAAACAGTATGTATTGCCAATGAAGTACAAACTACTCTTAAAAATGTGCACTTGCAGAGAGGTCAACTTGATCGATCTTTCCAGCAACTCCAAACAAACAAAAGTGCATGTATAAAGCATCCTGAAACAGTTTCAAGTACTGTTCTGAACCAGCTCCTTAG